>NC_138163.1:26795794-29346114 GCF_964165515.1 Mesoplodon bidens | reverse complement strand
CTGCTCCAATATGGACCATCTGTTCTCTTGCGCCAGGATCTTCCTTCTTTTTCCTCTGTTGGGTCCCTTTTCCTTTATCTCATATTTTTTTCTCTTTTCTAGGTCACTCCTTTGTATGTCACCCGAGGCTAAGTTATGGTGTGGTAACATAGGGCCCCAACACCTCGCTGGCTTCCAACAAGAAACATTTCTCCTCCGGCGTGTTACATGTCCCTCATGGGTTGTCTGTAGCTCTGTGCCGTGCCTCATCTTTGCCCCAGGACCCAGGGGATGGAGCAGCTTTTGTCTGGAACATCACCAGTGTCAAGCCAGAGGAGAAGAGGATGCGGCTAACCGGAGATGACCCTCCTGCTGCTGCTCCGATGTGACACGTGTCTCTTCTGCCCACATTCCAATGGCCAGAGCAGGCCACGTAGCCACTCTTAAGTTCGTTCCATATCTAAACTTGGGTTGGGTATAAAATTCTGGTTTGGAGCAAGTTTTCCTTCAGCATTTTGAATGCATTGCTGTATTGCCTTCTACCTTTTCGTGTCGCTGTTGGGAAACTAATGCAATTCGGATTCTGGAATCTTGGTATGTGGCCTGTCTTTTCTCTCTGGAAGCCTTTAGGATTCTCCTTTTGTCCCTGTGGTGTGGGAGGGCGGGTGAAAAAGCATCAGTCCATCAGACCCTCTTCTTCCCTAGAAGCAAAGGTATATATAATGTCTATGATTTAGGAATAAGTTTGATGCCATGTGACAGAAAACGCAAAATTACAGTGGTCTAAGCTGGATACTTATTCTGTTCCACGACGATGAAGTCCAGAGGAAGGTGAGCAAGGCGCGCGCTCCAGGGAGCAGCCAGGGACTCAGGCTCCTGCCAGTCCTCGGCTCCCTACAGGGGTTCTTGTAGTTTATTTCCACTGAGATAACACTGGATTATAACAGTATAAGTTTCACATGTACAGCCTCATAGTTCAACTTCTGTGCACACTACAGCATGCTCACCACCAAAACTTTAGTTTCCATTCATCACCATACAGTTGATCCCCTTTCCCTCTTTCGCCCTCCTCCTACTTCCCCTCTGGTAACCACTACTCTGTTCTCTGTATCCACACGTTTGTTTTTGTTTGGATTGGCCTGTCCTTTTCTCTTGTTTTCTTTGTTTGTTTCTTATATTCCATATATGAGTAAAATCATACGGTATTGTCTTTCTCTGTCTGACTTATTTCACTGAGTACTCTCAAGGTTCATCCATGTTGTCGCAAATGGCAAGATTTCATCGTTTTTATTTATTTTTTTCTGCAGAGTTTATTGATTTTTATTTTTTGGCCATGCCGCTTGGCATGTGGGATCTTAGATCTCCGACCAGGGATCGAACCCATGCCCCTTGCAGTGAAAGCGAGGAGTCCTAACAACTGGACCGTCAGGGAATCCCTTCAGCACATCCTTTACCCTAAACCTGTTGGATTTGCCCCTCCTCAGGTAGTCATGATATATATTGATTCATCTTGGTTTCCTCTGATAACCATGATGAGTGATGACTATGCTATCTGCAGCCAGAGCTAAAACTCAGCGAAGCTGACGAGCCCCTCTAGGAATTAAGCCTGTTCTCAATCACGCTGGAGGTGGGGGGGGGATGGAACCCAGCCTGTGACTTAATACATAGAGAGATTATATCAGTTCATTATAATGGCGGATCTTGGTGACTATGACTGAAGTAGCCACATTATAATCACAGTAATAGCCATTAAGTGCATAATATTCTCTGCCATTGCTGCACTCAGACAATGCAGAAATCCAGATACAGGAAAGTGGCCGCATCACTCGACAGTGTTCACTCTGTCATGAAGACTTACTGCAGGGTATAAATGTGATGTGAGGACTAAGCTAAATCGTATGCCTCTACTAAAGGAGTGTGGCACAGGGGAATGCGATATTAATGCCGCCAGCCAAGTTAGCGTAAAGTGTTCTTTGGTAATCAAATTAACAGAATACAGGCTTGTGAAATTAAGGCATGAAAATAGACACCATACCGCATCTGGACAACACACAAAAGTAACTGCATAACAAGAGCACGGGCTGGACGTCTTCTTGCTCAAATATTACCGTGCTGTTACCAATGGACTAAATCAGTGAGTTTCTTGGCCTAGGTCAGTGATCCTGCACTTGAGAACCACTTGAGAGCTTAAGAAACGCTGAGGCCCAATCCCCCACCCTGAGAGAATCATTTAATTGGCCCAGGGTGGAGTCCTGGGCATGGGATTTTTAGAAACTCCCCGAGTCCCTTGGTGGACCACCAGGATGGTGAAGCTCTGGGCCCAGGGCAAAGAGGACCGACGGACAAGTCAGACTGGCTTGGGCAACATCCTCCACGAGGGGCCGCTCGGCTGTGTCCTTGGAAAAATAAAAGGGTGGGATTTCATATTGTTTAAGGTGCATCCCGTGTGCCAATTGTTATCCTATTTTCAGAAGGGCCTTTGTCAAATGGATACTATTCTCATCGTTTTCACAGGGTTTCTTTTCAATTTTTTTAAATGTACACTATCGGGGATTCCCTGGCGGTCCGGTGGTTGGGACTCTGAGCTTCCACTTCAGGGGACTAAGGTTCCATCCCTCGTCGGGAAACTGAGATCCTGCAAGCTGTGCGGCGCAGCCAAAAAGAAAATCATAATAATAAAATAAGAAATAAAATCGACAGGATCTTGGGATTTCAGGTTGAAAATGGCAGATTAAATACATCCATTTATCTCCACGCCATCCACAAAACCCCACTAAATGACAGTAAAGGAATGAAAAGAAAAAGGATAAATTCATATTGACAAACGTGGGAGAGCAGGGCTTCCCTGGTGGCGCAGTGGTTAAGAAGCTGCCTGCCAACGCAGGGAACACAGGTTCCGGCCCTGGTCCGGGAAGATACCACAGGCCCCGGAGCACCTAAGGCTGTGCGCCATAACTACTGAACCTGTGCTCTAGAGCCTGCGAGCCACAACTACTGGGCCTGCGTGCCACAAGTACTGAAGCCCGCGTGCCTACAGCCTGTGCTCTGCATGCAAAAAGAGAAGCCACTGCAATGAGAAGCCCGCACGCCGCAACAAAGTGTAGCTCCCGCTCACTGCAACAAGAGAAAGCCCACGCACAGCAACGAAGACCCAATGCCACCAAAAATAGATAGATAAAGAGAGAGAGAGATAAATAAAATTTATTTTAAGAAAAATAACCAAAAACAGGAGAGCAGCTAACAGCAGCGAGGTGGTGACCTGGAGATGTTAATGCTTCAGAACCCTGGAAAGGCTCAGGAATTCTGAGCTCCCTCTGATGGCTGAGGAAGAAATTGGTATCAGGGTGGGCAAATAGCTGAGTCTGCCACAGTTTAAAACAAGATGAAGAAAGAGCAGTATAAGCGTATTATGAGATAGAGAAGCAAACAGATGAAACTGCTAAGGATGTAAAATGGTGGTTGCTGGGAAGTGGGAATTGGGATGGGGCAAAGCAGTTCGGGGTTTTGCTCTCCTGAAAGCCTTGTGTCATTTGACCTTTAAAATTAGGTATATACATCACTTAGATTTTTTTTTAAGGCTGCTTTTGAAACGGGTATGGGGGGAAAGGCATGCAAATACTGTAGATGGGACTATAAACTTGTAAAAGCTTGCCGAATGGCAGCTGGGTAATACGGATCAAAAATTTTCATGTGTGGAACATTCAGTCCAGCATTTCCACTCCTGGAATTTATTCTAAGAAAGTAATTGGACAACCACTGCTTTGAGTATAAAATAGAAAACTTGGAAACTATCTACATGCCCTGCACCGGAACCTTCATTTGAACAAGTGATGGCTCATCCACACAGTGCAATTCTATGCTCATGCTTTAAACGGCGGATTTCATACCTACCAGATGGTCAAAACTTGTGAAAGCCTGAGGGACTTCCCTGGTGGCACAGTGCTTGAGAATCCACCTGCCAATGCAAGGGACACAGGTTCGTGCCCTTGTCTGGGAAGATCCCACATGCCCCGGAGCAACTAAGCCTGTGTGCCACAACTAGTGAGCCTGGGCTCTAGAGCCCGCGAGCCACCACTACTGAAGCCTGCGCTCCGAGAGCCCCAGCTCCGCAACAAGGGAAGCCACCAGAATGAGAAGACCGCACACCGCAACGATAAACCCAACGCAGCCGGAAATAAATACATTTTTATTTAAATTGTAAAAGCCTGAAAACAGCAGGAGTTCCTCAGCATGTTAAACAACGTAATGTTGATATAGTGCTGGCGAGTGTACCCTGCTACAATCTCTTTGGACGAAAAAGCAAAAATTGGCACTACAGCAATGAAAAGCGAAATACACACTGTGATCCATTTTTCTCATACGAAGTCTAAAATGCTATGACTACGTAGGGAGAAAACCACCGTTATGTAGTAAAATGGAAGATAAATCGAAGGCCACCTGCCACGTACCACTCGGTGGGACGTGCAAGAACATCGCTCGTAGTGTTCAGAGGGCCTCAGGCTGCACTCGAGCCAAACGTCTACCAGCAGGAAACGGAAACACAGCAGTCCGTGATGAGCCGAGACACACACTGAACAGCCGCACCCACAGTAACACGAGAACATCTCCGGGGTTCGCAAACATTCCAGCTTGGGGAAGACATGAGAAAACGAAAGAACGCATTCACCTATCTACGTAACCTTCCACGCGAAGTAAATGACCTTCCACGAAGAATCAGGCTAGGGACGTTAAAAAGCACGAAAATCAGCAGTAAGGGCACAGAGTTAGAAAAACAACCTTCCCGAACACTACATAAGCCATCCCCTGAACGAATAAAGAAGTGCACCTCTCTTACCCTGGCTGAAGCCCACGGTGCTTCCAGTACTAACATGTCGTTTTAACATCTGTGACGCTGACACCTTCTCCTCAGGTTTTTACTTAACTCCCATTTCACCGGGTGGCTGTGGTGGCACGTGGAGAGTTTCCGGGGCCCAGTGAGCTCCTATGCTCTTCCCAGGCAGTAGCCCCATGTAGAAACACCTTCCGAAGAAAGCCAAAAGAACCCAGAATGCACCGTGAGTTTCTTCACCGAGAAGAGCAGGGCTAACAAGTTTGCTAAACAACAAGCATCGTCCGTGGGTCTATTCTTTAAACACACACATCAGCCTTGCTTATTCTCGCAAGGCCTCCAAAAATTAGGAAAGTGACTTGGCTTTACTTCTCAGCAGGTGAATCTTCCGAAAAACACAGAAGATTCACACATGCTGAGAAGAAGCGTGTGTGAACCTATTCCTAGTAATCTCGGGAGACAATGCCAAGGAGATTCACACACCTTGTACAGTGAGGGTGAACGTAAGCTCGGGTCAAGAGCTTGCAACACTTCTTTCCAGGTAAGTGACTGAAGTCACTTTCTTTCAAATCATAGCTTTAAAGGAAAACTATGGCTTTCACTTGAACATATATTGTTTGCATTTCATTCTGGTTATGCAAATGAACGCTGAGTCCCCGCCCCCGCGCCTCACGCCCAACGTGCGCCGAAGCCCGCTTCCACTGGCGTCTACCCGGGACCCTCACTACATGTCTTCTGGTCCTCGAGGCTCTGAGCGGGATTTCTTTGGGGTACAGGATTTGTTGACTGCTTAAGAAAACGTCGGAGCTCTGCATTTGACACGAGACACGGTTCACAACGGAATATCAAATGAAAGGCAAAAGACAACTACAAAACTGTATTTAACAGTACACTTTTTCTTCCAAAAAGAGACGTTTGTGTGTGCGTTGGGCATGTATATGCACAGAAGAGTGCTTACACCAAAATTATGCTTACACTAAAATTTGACAGGCCATTATGCCTTTTGTTAACTTTATTTTTGTCCATGTTTTCAGAGATTTCTGTGCGTGACGTATGGAGAAAAAATAAGGAAATCAATAAAAAGGATTTCATAATAAGCAAAGATAAAGGAAATAGAAGGAAAGAATAATAAGCATAGCAGAAATAAAGACAAAGAATCAAGGAAGCCAAAATGAGTTTTAAACCATTTTTATTGGACTATAGTTGATGTACTATATTGTGTTAGTTTCAGGGTACAGCAAAGTGAGTCAGTTATCCGTATATATGTATCCACTCTTTTTTAGATTCTTTTCCCATACAGGCATGACAGTGTATGCAGTAGAGGGCCCTGTGCTGTACATTAGGTCTGTATTAGTTATCTGTTTTATATATAGTAGTGTGTATATGTCCATCGCAATCTGCCAATTCATCCCCTGCAAATGATTTATTTTTTTTCAAGATCTGATCAAGGAAAGGAAGAAGGCGCAAATAACACTAGGAATGAGATATGGGATATAAACAAAGATACAAAAGTGCGGCCCGCCAGGCTGGCTCCATATCCAGTATCATTTCTCTCCTTCCTCCCTACTGAGTGTCTGCATTATAAGGGGCAGCAACGTGACGTCATAGGTCAAAACTTCCTTGCAAGTATTGGAAGATACAGTCGAGACCATCTTCTAGAAAATAGAGCCAAACAGGAGGTAGAAAAATGGGAGCAAAAAGCCAAAAATTAGGGGTTCCTTCCAGCATGTACTACATCTAACTAAAGAAAGTCCAGAAAGCGAAAACAAATTGGAAAGGAGAAAATTAAGAAAGAATTAGGGTGTAAAATAAATAGCTAGTGGGAAGCAGCCGCATAGCCCAGGGAGATCAGCTCGGTGCTTGGTGACCACCTGCAGGGGTGGGATAGGGAGGGTGGGAGGGAGACGCAAGAGGGAGGCGATATGGGGATATATGTATACGTATAGCTGACTCACTTTGTTATAAAGGAGAAACTAACACACCATTTTAAAGCAGTTATACTCCTATAAAGATGTTTAAAAAAAACGGAAACTTTTCCAGCACACACACACACGCACACATGCACACATGCACGCACGCACACACACACACATGGAAGCATTTCCCCTGATATAGTTGCTTTAATTTTGTTAATTTAATCCATTTTTACATTATTTCCATGAGAATATTTTTCACAGCCTAGCCATCCAGGGTCCTATGAATATATTACTTCACTTCAACTTTTCTTTTGTCTCTGAGTTGATCATTGTCTTAGTCCTCATTGGCTTGATTTTCTATACACCTATTACCCATTTCTTTTCCAGAGTCTCTGCTAGAAATGTTACTCTACTCTCAATATATTCCAGCACCTCAGGTAATTGAGTCGTTTAATCTACTTCATGAAACATCCCTGCAGGAATCCTAGGCCCTCCTGCTCCAATATGGACCATCTGTTCTCTTGCGCCAGGATCTTCCTTCTTTTTCCTCTGTTGGGTCCCTTTTCCTTTATCTCATATTTTTTTCTCTTTTCTAGGTCACTCCTTTGTATGTCACCCGAGGCTAAGTTATGGTGTGGTAACATAGGGCCCCAACACCTCGCTGGCTTCCAACAAGAAACATTTCTCCTCCGGCGTGTTACATGTCCCTCATGGGTTGTCTGTAGCTCTGTGCCGTGCCTCATCTTTGCCCCAGGACCCAGGGGATGGAGCAGCTTTTGTCTGGAACATCACCAGTGTCAAGCCAGAGGAGAAGAGGATGCGGCTAACCGGAGATGACCCTCCTGCTGCTGCTCCGAAGTGACACGTGTCTCTTCTGCCCACATTCCAATGGCCAGAGCAGGCCACGTAGCCACTCTTAAGTTCGTTCCATATCTAAACTTGGGTTGGGTATAAAATTCTGGTTTGGAGCAAGTTTTCCTTCAGCATTTTGAATGCATTGCTGTATTGCCTTCTACCTTTTCGTGTCGCTGTTGGGAAACTAATGCAATTCGGATTCTGGAATCTTGGTATGTGGCCTGTCTTTTCTCTCTGGAAGCCTTTAGGATTCTCCTTTTGTCCCTGTGGTGTGGGAGGGCGGGTGAAAAAGCATCAGTCCATCAGACCCTCTTCTTCCCTAGAAGCAAAGGTATATATAATGTCTATGATTTAGGAATAAGTTTGATGCCATGTGACAGAAAACGCAAAATTACAGTGGTCTAAGCTGGATACTTATTCTGTTCCACGACCCTGAAGTCCAGAGGAAGGTCAGCAAGGCGCGCGCTCCAGGGAGCAGCCAGGGACTCAGGCTCCTGCCAGTCCTCGGCTCCCTACAGGGGTTCTTGTAGTTTATTTCCACTGAGATAACACTGGATTATAACAGTATAAGTTTCACATGTACAGCCTCATAGTTCAACTTCTGTGCACACTACAGCATGCTCACCACCAAAACTTTAGTTTCCATTCATCACCATACAGTTGATCCCCTTTCCCTCTTTCGCCCTCCTCCTACTTCCCCTCTGGTAACCACTACTCTGTTCTCTGTATCCACACGTTTGTTTTTGTTTGGATTGGCCTGTCCTTTTCTCTTGTTTTCTTTGTTTGTTTCTTATATTCCATATATGAGTAAAATCATACGGTATTGTCTTTCTCTGTCTGACTTATTTCACTGAGTACTCTCAAGGTTCATCCATGTTGTCGCAAATGGCAAGATTTAATCGTTTTTATTTATTTTTTTCTGCAGAGTTTATTGATTTTTATTTTTTGGCCATGCCGCTTGGCATGTGGGATCTTAGATCTCCGACCAGGGATCGAACCCATGCCCCTTGCAGTGAAAGCGAGGAGTCCTAACAACTGGACCGTCAGGGAATCCCTTCAGCACATCCTTTACCCTAAACCTGTTGGATTTGCCCCTCCTCAGGTAGTCATGATATATATTGATTCATCTTGGTTTCCTCTGATAACCATGATGAGTGATGACTATGCTATCTGCAGCCAGAGCTAAAACTCAGCGAAGCTGACGAGCCCCTCTAGGAATTAAGCCTGTTCTCAATCACGCTGGAGGTGGGGGGGGGATGGAACCCAGCCTGTGACTTAATACATAGAGAGATTATATCAGTTCATTATAATGGCGGATCTTGGTGACTATGACTGAAGTAGCCACATTATAATCACAGTAATAGCCATTAAGTGCATAATATTCTCTGCCATTGCTGCACTCAGACAATGCAGAAATCCAGATACAGGAAAGTGGCCGCATCACTCGACAGTGTTCACTCTGTCATGAAGACTTACTGCAGGGTATAAATGTGATGTGAGGACTAAGCTAAATCGTATGCCTCTACTAAAGGAGTGTGGCACAGGGGAATGCGATATTAATGCCGCCAGCCAAGTTAGCGTAAAGTGTTCTTTGGTAATCAAATTAACAGAATACAGGCTTGTGAAATTAAGGCATGAAAATAGACACCATACCGCATCTGGACAACACACAAAAGTAACTGCATAACAAGAGCACGGGCTGGACGTCTTCTTGCTCAAATATTACCGTGCTGTTACCAATGGACTAAATCAGTGAGTTTCTTGGCCTAGGTCAGTGATCCTGCACTTGAGAACCACTTGAGAGCTTAAGAAACGCTGAGGCCCAATCCCCCACCCTGAGAGAATCATTTAATTGGCCCAGGGTGGAGTCCTGGGCATGGGATTTTTAGAAACTCCCCGAGTCCCTTGGTGGACCACCAGGATGGTGAAGCTCTGGGCCCAGGGCAAAGAGGACCGACGGACAAGTCAGACTGGCTTGGGCAACATCCTCCACGAGGGGCCGCTCGGCTGTGTCCTTGGAAAAATAAAAGGGTGGGATTTCATATTGTTTAAGGTGCATCCCGTGTGCCAATTGTTATCCTATTTTCAGAAGGGCCTTTGTCAAATGGATACTATTCTCATCGTTTTCACAGGGTTTCTTTTCAATTTTTTTAAATGTACACTATCGGGGATTCCCTGGCGGTCCGGTGGTTGGGACTCTGAGCTTCCACTTCAGGGGACTAAGGTTCCATCCCTCGTCGGGAAACTGAGATCCTGCAAGCTGTGCGGCGCAGCCAAAAAGAAAATCATAATAATAAAATAAGAAATAAAATCGACAGGATCTTGGGATTTCAGGTTGAAAATGGCAGATTAAATACATCCATTTATCTCCACGCCATCCACAAAACCCCACTAAATGACAGTAAAGGAATGAAAAGAAAAAGGATAAATTCATATTGACAAACGTGGGAGAGCAGGGCTTCCCTGGTGGCGCAGTGGTTAAGAAGCTGCCTGCCAACGCAGGGAACACAGGTTCCGGCCCTGGTCCGGGAAGATACCACAGGCCCCGGAGCACCTAAGGCTGTGCGCCATAACTACTGAACCTGTGCTCTAGAGCCTGCGAGCCACAACTACTGGGCCTGCGTGCCACAAGTACTGAAGCCCGCGTGCCTACAGCCTGTGCTCTGCATGCAAAAAGAGAAGCCACTGCAATGAGAAGCCCGCACGCCGCAACAAAGTGTAGCTCCCGCTCACTGCAACAAGAGAAAGCCCACGCACAGCAACGAAGACCCAATGCCACCAAAAATAGATAGATAAAGAGAGAGAGAGATAAATAAAATTTATTTGAAGAAAAATAACCAAAAACAGGAGAGCAGCTAACAGCAGCGAGGTGGTGACCTGGAGATGTTAATGCTTCAGAACGCTGGAAAGGCTCAGGAATTCTGAGCTCCCTCTGATGGCTGAGGAAGAAATTGGTATCAGGGTGGGCAAATAGCTGAGTCTGCCACAGTTTAAAACAAGATGAAGAAAGAGCAGTATAAGCGTATTATGAGATAGAGAAGCAAACAGATGAAACTGCTAAGGATGTAAAATGGTGGTTGCTGGGAAGTGGGAATTGGGATGGGGCAAAGCAGTTCGGGGTTTTGCTCTCCTGAAAGCCTTGTGTCATTTGACCTTTAAAATTAGGTATATACATCACTTAGATTTTTTTTTAAGGCTGCTTTTGAAACGGGTATGGGGGGAAAGGCATGCAAATACTGTAGATGGGACTATAAACTTGTAAAAGCTTGCCGAATGGCAGCTGGGTAATACGGATCAAAAATTTTCATGTGTGGAACATTCAGTCCAGCATTTCCACTCCTGGAATTTATTCTAAGAAAGTAATTGGACAACCACTGCTTTGAGTATAAAATAGAAAACTTGGAAACTATCTACATGCCCTGCACCGGAACCTTCATTTGAACAAGTGATGGCTCATCCACACAGTGCAATTCTATGCTCATGCTTTAAACGGCGGATTTCATACCTACCAGATGGTCAAAACTTGTGAAAGCCTGAGGGACTTCCCTGGTGGCACAGTGCTTGAGAATCCACCTGCCAATGCAAGGGACACAGGTTCGTGCCCTTGTCTGGGAAGATCCCACATGCCCCGGAGCAACTAAGCCTGTGTGCCACAACTAGTGAGCCTGGGCTCTAGAGCCCGCGAGCCACCACTACTGAAGCCTGCGCTCCGAGAGCCCCAGCTCCGCAACAAGGGAAGCCACCAGAATGAGAAGACCGCACACCGCAACGATAAACCCAACGCAGCCGGAAATAAATACATTTTTATTTAAATTGTAAAAGCCTGAAAACAGCAGGAGTTCCTCAGCATGTTAAACAACGTAATGTTGATATAGTGCTGGCGAGTGTACCCTGCTACAATCTCTTTGGACGAAAAAGCAAAAATTGGCACTACAGCAATGAAAAGCAAAATACACACTGTGATCCATTTTTCTCATACGAAGTCTAAAATGCTATGACTACGTAGGGAGAAAACCACCGTTATGTAGTAAAATGGAAGATAAATCGAAGGCCACCTGCCACGTACCACTCGGTGGGACGTGCAAGAACATCGCTCGTAGTGTTCAGAGGGCCTCAGGCTGCACTCGAGCCAAACGTCTACCAGCAGGAAACGGAAACACAGCAGTCCGTGATGAGCCGAGACACACACTGAACAGCCGCACCCACAGTAACACGAGAACATCTCCGGGGTTCGCAAACATTCCAGCTTGGGGAAGACATGAGAAAACGAAAGAACGCATTCACCTATCTACGTAACCTTCCACGCGAAGTAAATGACCTTCCACGAAGAATCAGGCTAGGGACGTTAAAAAGCACGAAAATCAGCAGTAAGGGCACAGAGTTAGAAAAACAACCTTCCCGAACACTACATAAGCCATCCCCTGAACGAATAAAGAAGTGCACCTCTCTGACCCTGGCTGAAGCCCACGGTGCTTCCAGTACTAACATGTCGTTTTAACATCTGTGACGCTGACACCTTCTCCTCAGGTTTTTACTTAACTCCCATTTCACCGGGTGGCTGTGGTGGCACGTGGAGAGTTTCCGGGGCCCAGTGAGCTCCTATGCTCTTCCCAGGCAGTAGCCCCATGTAGAAACACCTTCCGAAGAAAGCCAAAAGAACCCAGAATGCACCGTGAGTTTCTTCACCGAGAAGAGCAGGGCTAACAAGTTTGCTAAACAACAAGCATCGTCCGTGGGTCTATTCTTTAAACACACACATCAGCCTTGCTTATTCTCGCAAGGCCTCCAAAAATTAGGAAAGTGACTTGGCTTTACTTCTCAGCAGGTGAATCTTCCGAAAAACACAGAAGATTCACACATGCTGAGAAGAAGCGTGTGTGAACCTATTCCTAGTAATCTCGGGAGACAATGCCAAGGAGATTCACACACCTTGTACAGTGAGGGTGAACGTAAGCTCGGGTCAAGAGCTTGCAACACTTCTTTCCAGGTAAGTGACTGAAGTCACTTTCTTTCAAATCATAGCTTTAAAGGAAAACTATGGCTTTCACTTGAACATATATTGTTTGCATTTCATTCTGGTTATGCAAATGAACGCTGAGTCCCCGCCCCCGCGCCTCACGCCCAATGTGCGCCGAAGCCCGCTTCCACTGGCGTCTACCCGGGACCCTCACTACATGTCTTCTGGTCCTCGAGGCTCTGAGCGGGATTTCTTTGGGGTACAGGATTTGTTGACTGCTTAAGAAAACGTCGGAGCTCTGCATTTGACACGAGACACGGTTCACAACGGAATATCAAATGAAAGGCAAAAGACAACTACAAAACTGTATTTAACAGTACACTTTTTCTTCCAAAAAGAGACGTTTGTGTGTGCGTTGGGCATGTATATGCACAGAAGAGTGCTTACACCAAAATTATGCTTACACTAAAATTTGACAGGCCATTATGCCTTTTGTTAACTTTATTTTTGTCCATGTTTTCAGAGATTTCTGTGCGTGACGTATGGAGAAAAAATAAGGAAATCAATAAAAAGGATTTCATAATAAGCAAAGATAAAGGAAATAGAAGGAAAGAATAATAAGCATAGCAGAAATAAAGACAAAGAATCAAGGAAGCCAAAATGAGTTTTAAACCATTTTTATTGGACTATAGTTGATGTACTATATTGTGTTAGTTTCAGGGTACAGCAAAGTGAGTCAGTTATCCGTATATATGTATCCACTCTTTTTTAGATTCTTTTCCCATACAGGCATGACAGTGTATGCAGTAGAGGGCCCTGTGCTGTACATTAGGTCTGTATTAGTTATCTGTTTTATATATAGTAGTGTGTATATGTCCATCGCAATCTGCCAATTCATCCCCTGCAAATGATTTATTTTTTCTCAAGATCTGATCAAGGAAAGGAAGAAGGCGCAAATAACACTAGGAATGAGATATGGGATATAAACAAAGATACAAAAGTGCGGCCCGCCAGGCTGGCTCCATATCCAGTATCATTTCTCTCCTTCCTCCCTACTGAGTGTCTGCATTATAAGGGGCAGCAACGTGACGTCATAGGTCAAAACTTCCTTGCAAGTATTGGAAGATACAGTCGAGACCATCTTCTAGAAAATAGAGCCAAACAGGAGGTAGAAAAATGGGAGCAAAAAGCCAAAAATTAGGGGTTCCTTCCAGCATGTACTACATCTAACTAAAGAAAGTCCAGAAAGCGAAAACAAATTGGAAAGGAGAAAATTAAGAAAGAATTAGGGTGTAAAATAAATAGCTAGTGGGAAGCAGCCGCATAGCCCAGGGAGATCAGCTCGGTGCTTGGTGACCACCTGCAGGGGTGGGATAGGGAGGGTGGGAGGGAGACGCAAGAGGGAGGCGATATGGGGATATATGTATACGTATAGCTGACTCACTTTGTTATAAAGGAGAAACTAACACACCATTTTAAAGCAGTTATACTCCTATAAAGATGTTTAAAAAAAACGGAAACTTTTCCAGCACACACACACACGCACACATGCACACATGCACGCACGCACACACACACACATGGAAGCATTTCCCCTGATATAGTTGCTTTAATTTTGTTAATTTAATCCATTTTTACATTATTTCCATGAGAATATTTTTCACAGCCTAGCCATCCAGGGTCCTATGAATATATTACTTCACTTCAACTTTTCTTTTGTCTCTGAGTTGATCATTGTCTTAGTCCTCATTGGCTTGATTTTCTATACACCTATTACCCATTTCTTTTCCAGAGTCTCTGCTAGAAATGTTACTCTACTCTCAATATATTCCAGCACCTCAGGTAATTGAGTCGTTTAATCTACTTCATGAAACATCCCTGCAGGAATCCTAGGCCCTCCTGCTCCAATATGGACCATCTGTTCTCTTGCGCCAGGATCTTCCTTCTTTTTCCTCTGTTGGGTCCCTTTTCCTTTATCTCATATTTTTTTCTCTTTTCTAGGTCACTCCTTTGTATGTCACCCGAGGCTAAGTTATGGTGTGGTAACATAGGGCCCCAACACCTCGCTGGCTTCCAACAAGAAACATTTCTCCTCCGGCGTGTTACATGTCCCTCATGGGTTGTCTGTAGCTCTGTGCCGTGCCTCATCTTTGCCCCAGGACCCAGGGGATGGAGCAGCTTTTGTCTGGAACATCACCAGTGTCAAGCCAGAGGAGAAGAGGATGCGGCTAACCGGAGATGACCCTCCTGCTGCTGCTCCGAAGTGACACGTGTCTCTTCTGCCCACATTCCAATGGCCAGAGCAGGCCACGTAGCCACTCTTAAGTTCGTTCCATATCTAAACTTGGGTTGGGTATAAAATTCTGGTTTGGAGCAAGTTTTCCTTCAGCATTTTGAATGCATTGCTGTATTGCCTTCTACCTTTTCGTGTCGCTGTTGGGAAACTAATGCAATTCGGATTCTGGAATCTTGGTATGTGGCCTGTCTTTTCTCTCTGGAAGCCTTTAGGATTCTCCTTTTGTCCCTGTGGTGTGGGAGGGCGGGTGAAAAAGCATCAGTCCATCAGACCCTCTTCTTCCCTAGAAGCAAAGGTATATATAATGTCTATGATTTAGGAATAAGTTTGATGCCATGTGACAGAAAACGCAAAATTACAGTGGTCTAAGCTGGATACTTATTCTGTTCCACGACGATGAAGTCCAGAGGAAGGTGAGCAAGGCACGCGCTCCAGGGAGCAGCCAGGGACTCAGGCTCCTGCCAGTCCTCGGCTCCCTACAGGGGTTCTTGTAGTTTATTTCCACTGAGATAACACTGGATTATAACAGTATAAGTTTCACATGTACAGCCTCATAGTTCAACTTCTGTGCACACTACAGCATGCTCACCACCAAAACTTTAGTTTCCATTCATCACCATACAGTTGATCCCCTTTCCCTCTTTCGCCCTCCTCCTACTTCCCCTCTGGTAACCACTACTCTGTTCTCTGTATCCACACGTTTGTTTTTGTTTGGATTGGCCTGTCCTTTTCTCTTGTTTTCTTTGTTTGTTTCTTATATTCCATATATGAGTAAAATCATACGGTATTGTCTTTCTCTGTCTGACTTATTTCACTGAGTACTCTCAAGGTTCATCCATGTTGTCGCAAATGGCAAGATTTAATCGTTTTTATTTATTTTTTTCTGCAGAGTTTATTGATTTTTATTTTTTGGCCATGCCGCTTGGCATGTGGGATCTTAGATCTCCGACCAGGGATCGAACCCATGCCCCTTGCAGTGAAAGCGAGGAGTCCTAACAACTGGACCGTCAGGGAATCCCTTCAGCACATCCTTTACCCTAAACCTGTTGGATTTGCCCCTCCTCAGGTAGTCATGATATATATTGATTCATCTTGGTTTCCTCTGATAACCATGATGAGTGATGACTATGCTATCTGCAGCCAGAGCTAAAACTCAGCGAAGCTGACGAGCCCCTCTAGGAATTAAGCCTGTTCTCAATCACGCTGGAGGTGGGGGGGGGGATGGAACCCAGCCTGTGACTTAATACATAGAGAGATTATATCAGTTCATTATAATGGCGGATCTTGGTGACTATGACTGAAGTAGCCACATTATAATCACAGTAATAGCCATTAAGTGCATAATATTCTCTGCCATTGCTGCACTCAGACAATGCAGAAATCCAGATACAGGAAAGTGGCCGCATCACTCGACAGTGTTCACTCTGTCATGAAGACTTACTGCAGGGTATAAATGTGATGTGAGGACTAAGCTAAATCGTATGCCTCTACTAAAGGAGTGTGGCACAGGGGAATGCGATATTAATGCCGCCAGCCAAGTTAGCGTAAAGTGTTCTTTGGTAATCAAATTAACAGAATACAGGCTTGTGAAATTAAGGCATGAAAATAGACACCATACCGCATCTGGACAACACACAAAAGTAACTGCATAACAAGAGCACGGGCTGGACGTCTTCTTGCTCAAATATTACCGTGCTGTTACCAATGGACTAAATCAGTGAGTTTCTTGGCCTAGGTCAGTGATCCTGCACTTGAGAACCACTTGAGAGCTTAAGAAACGCTGAGGCCCAATCCCCCACCCTGAGAGAATCATTTAATTGGCCCAGGGTGGAGTCCTGGGCATGGGATTTTTAGAAACTCCCCGAGTCCCTTGGTGGACCACCAGGATGGTGAAGCTCTGGGCCCAGGGCAAAGAGGACCGACGGACAAGTCAGACTGGCTTGGGCAACATCCTCCACGAGGGGCCGCTCGGCTGTGTCCTTGGAAAAATAAAAGGGTGGGATTTCATATTGTTTAAGGTGCATCCCGTGTGCCAATTGTTATCCTATTTTCAGAAGGGCCTTTGTCAAATGGATACTATTCTCATCGTTTTCACAGGGTTTCTTTTCAATTTTTTTAAATGTACACTATCGGGGATTCCCTGGCGGTCCGGTGGTTGGGACTCTGAGCTTCCACTTCAGGGGACTAAGGTTCCATCCCTCGTCGGGAAACTGAGATCCTGCAAGCTGTGCGGCGCAGCCAAAAAGAAAATCATAATAATAAAATAAGAAATAAAATCGACAGGATCTTGGGATTTCAGGTTGAAAATGGCAGATTAAATACATCCATTTATCTCCACGCCATCCACAAAACCCCACTAAATGACAGTAAAGGAATGAAAAGAAAAAGGATAAATTCATATTGACAAACGTGGGAGAGCAGGGCTTCCCTGGTGGCGCAGTGGTTAAGAAGCTGCCTGCCAACGCAGGGAACACAGGTTCCGGCCCTGGTCCGGGAAGATACCACAGGCCCCGGAGCACCTAAGGCTGTGCGCCATAACTACTGAACCTGTGCTCTAGAGCCTGCGAGCCACAACTACTGGGCCTGCGTGCCACAAGTACTGAAGCCCGCGTGCCTACAGCCTGTGCTCTGCATGCAAAAAGAGAAGCCACTGCAATGAGAAGCCCGCACGCCGCAACAAAGTGTAGCTCCCGCTCACTGCAACAAGAGAAAGCCCACGCACAGCAACGAAGACCCAATGCCACCAAAAATAGATAGATAAAGAGAGAGAGAGATAAATAAAATTTATTTGAAGAAAAATAACCAAAAACAGGAGAGCAGCTAACAGCAGCGAGGTGGTGACCTGGAGATGTTAATGCTTCAGAACGCTGGAAAGGCTCAGGAATTCTGAGCTCCCTCTGATGGCTGAGGAAGAAATTGGTATCAGGGTGGGCAAATAGCTGAGTCTGCCACAGTTTAAAACAAGATGAAGAAAGAGCAGTATAAGCGTATTATGAGATAGAGAAGCAAACAGATGAAACTGCTAAGGATGTAAAATGGTGGTTGCTGGGAAGTGGGAATTGGGATGGGGCAAAGCAGTTCGGGGTTTTGCTCTCCTGAAAGCCTTGTGTCATTTGACCTTTAAAATTAGGTATATACATCACTTAGATTTTTTTTTAAGGCTGCTTTTGAAACGGGTATGGGGGGAAAGGCATGCAAATACTGTAGATGGGACTATAAACTTGTAAAAGCTTGCCGAATGGCAGCTGGGTAATACGGATCAAAAATTTTCATGTGTGGAACATTCAGTCCAGCATTTCCACTCCTGGAATTTATTCTAAGAAAGTAATTGGACAACCACTGCTTTGAGTATAAAATAGAAAACTTGGAAACTATCTACATGCCCTGCACCGGAACCTTCATTTGAACAAGTGATGGCTCATCCACACAGTGCAATTCTATGCTCATGCTTTAAACGGCGGATTTCATACCTACCAGATGGTCAAAACTTGTGAAAGCCTGAGGGACTTCCCTGGTGGCACAGTGCTTGAGAATCCACCTGCCAATGCAAGGGACACAGGTTCGTGCCCTTGTCTGGGAAGATCCCACATGCCCCGGAGCAACTAAGCCTGTGTGCCACAACTAGTGAGCCTGGGCTCTAGAGCCCGCGAGCCACCACTACTGAAGCCTGCGCTCCGAGAGCCCCAGCTCCGCAACAAGGGAAGCCACCAGAATGAGAAGACCGCACACCGCAACGATAAACCCAACGCAGCCGGAAATAAATACATTTTTATTTAAATTGTAAAAGCCTGAAAACAGCAGGAGTTCCTCAGCATGTTAAACAACGTAATGTTGATATAGTGCTGGCGAGTGTACCCTGCTACAATCTCTTTGGACGAAAAAGCAAAAATTGGCACTACAGCAATGAAAAGCAAAATACACACTGTGATCCATTTTTCTCATACGAAGTCTAAAATGCTATGACTACGTAGGGAGAAAACCACCGTTATGTAGTAAAATGGAAGATAAATCGAAGGCCACCTGCCACGTACCACTCGGTGGGACGTGCAAGAACATCGCTCGTAGTGTTCAGAGGGCCTCAGGCTGCACTCGAGCCAAACGTCTACCAGCAGGAAACGGAAACACAGCAGTCCGTGATGAGCCGAGACACACACTGAACAGCCGCACCCACAGTAACACGAGAACATCTCCGGGGTTCGCAAACATTCCAGCTTGGGGAAGACATGAGAAAACGAAAGAACGCATTCACCTATCTACGTAACCTTCCACGCGAAGTAAATGACCTTCCACGAAGAATCAGGCTAGGGACGTTAAAAAGCACGAAAATCAGCAGTAAGGGCACAGAGTTAGAAAAACAACCTTCCCGAACACTACATAAGCCATCCCCTGAACGAATAAAGAAGTGCACCTCTCTGACCCTGGCTGAAGCCCACGGTGCTTCCAGTACTAACATGTCGTTTTAACATCTGTGACGCTGACACCTTCTCCTCAGGTTTTTACTTAACTCCCATTTCACCGGGTGGCTGTGGTGGCACGTGGAGAGTTTCCGGGGCCCAGTGAGCTCCTATGCTCTTCCCAGGCAGTAGCCCCATGTAGAAACACCTTCCGAAGAAAGCCAAAAGAACCCAGAATGCACCGTGAGTTTCTTCACCGAGAAGAGCAGGGCTAACAAGTTTGCTAAACAACAAGCATCGTCCGTGGGTCTATTCTTTAAACACACACATCAGCCTTGCTTATTCTCGCAAGGCCTCCAAAAATTAGGAAAGTGACTTGGCTTTACTTCTCAGCAGGTGAATCTTCCGAAAAACACAGAAGATTCACACATGCTGAGAAGAAGCGTGTGTGAACCTATTCCTAGTAATCTCGGGAGACAATGCCAAGGAGATTCACACACCTTGTACAGTGAGGGTGAACGTAAGCTCGGGTCAAGAGCTTGCAACACTTCTTTCCAGGTAAGTGACTGAAGTCACTTTCTTTCAAATCATAGCTTTAAAGGAAAACTATGGCTTTCACTTGAACATATATTGTTTGCATTTCATTCTGGTTATGCAAATGAACGCTGAGTCCCCGCCCCCGCGCCTCACGCCCAACGTGCGCCGAAGCCCGCTTCCACTGGCGTCTACCCGGGACCCTCACTACATGTCTTCTGGTCCTCGAGGCTCTGAGCGGGATTTCTTTGGGGTACAGGATTTGTTGACTGCTTAAGAAAACGTCGGAGCTCTGCATTTGACACGAGACACGGTTCACAACGGAATATCAAATGAAAGGCAAAAGACAACTACAAAACTGTATTTAACAGTACACTTTTTCTTCCAAAAAGAGACGTTTGTGTGTGCGTTGGGCATGTATATGCACAGAAGAGTGCTTACACCAAAATTATGCTTACACTAAAATTTGACAGGCCATTATGCCTTTTGTTAACTTTATTTTTGTCCATGTTTTCAGAGATTTCTGTGCGTGACGTATGGAGAAAAAATAAGGAAATCAATAAAAAGGATTTCATAATAAGCAAAGATAAAGGAAATAGAAGGAAAGAATAATAAGCATAGCAGAAATAAAGACAAAGAATCAAGGAAGCCAAAATGAGTTTTAAACCATTTTTATTGGACTATAGTTGATGTACTATATTGTGTTAGTTTCAGGGTACAGCAAAGTGAGTCAGTTATCCGTATATATGTATCCACTCTTTTTTAGATTCTTTTCCCATACAGGCATGACAGTGTATGCAGTAGAGGGCCCTGTGCTGTACATTAGGTCTGTATTAGTTATCTGTTTTATATATAGTAGTGTGTATATGTCCATCGCAATCTGCCAATTCATCCCCTGCAAATGATTTATTTTTTCTCAAGATCTGATCAAGGAAAGGAAGAAGGCGCAAATAACACTAGGAATGAGATATGGGATATAAACAAAGATACAAAAGTGCGGCCCGCCAGGCTGGCTCCATATCCAGTATCATTTCTCTCCTTCCTCCCTACTGAGTGTCTGCATTATAAGGGGCAGCAACGTGACGTCATAGGTCAAAACTTCCTTGCAAGTATTGGAAGATACAGTCGAGACCATCTTCTAGAAAATAGAGCCAAACAGGAGGTAGAAAAATGGGAGCAAAAAGCCAAAAATTAGGGGTTCCTTCCAGCATGTACTACATCTAACTAAAGAAAGTCCAGAAAGCGAAAACAAATTGGAAAGGAGAAAATTAAGAAAGAATTAGGGTGTAAAATAAATAGCTAGTGGGAAGCAGCCGCATAGCCCAGGGAGATCAGCTCGGTGCTTGGTGACCACCTGCAGGGGTGGGATAGGGAGGGTGGGAGGGAGACGCAAGAGGGAGGCGATATGGGGATATATGTATACGTATAGCTGACTCACTTTGTTATAAAGGAGAAACTAACACACCATTTTAAAGCAGTTATACTCCTATAAAGATGTTTAAAAAAAACGGAAACTTTTCCAGCACACACACACACGCACACATGCACACATGCACGCACGCACACACACACACATGGAAGCATTTCCCCTGATATAGTTGCTTTAATTTTGTTAATTTAATCCATTTTTACATTATTTCCATGAGAATATTTTTCACAGCCTAGCCATCCAGGGTCCTATGAATATATTACTTCACTTCAACTTTTCTTTTGTCTCTGAGTTGATCATTGTCTTAGTCCTCATTGGCTTGATTTTCTATACACCTATTACCCATTTCTTTTCCAGAGTCTCTGCTAGAAATGTTACTCTACTCTCAATATATTCCAGCACCTCAGGTAATTGAGTCGTTTAATCTACTTCATGAAACATCCCTGCAGGAATCCTAGGCCCTCCTGCTCCAATATGGACCATCTGTTCTCTTGCGCCAGGATCTTCCTTCTTTTTCCTCTGTTGGGTCCCTTTTCCTTTATCTCATATTTTTTTCTCTTTTCTAGGTCACTCCTTTGTATGTCACCCGAGGCTAAGTTATGGTGTGGTAACATAGGGCCCCAACACCTCGCTGGCTTCCAACAAGAAACATTTCTCCTCCGGCGTGTTACATGTCCCTCATGGGTTGTCTGTAGCTCTGTGCCGTGCCTCATCTTTGCCCCAGGACCCAGGGGATGGAGCAGCTTTTGTCTGGAACATCACCAGTGTCAAGCCAGAGGAGAAGAGGATGCGGCTAACCGGAGATGACCCTCCTGCTGCTGCTCCGAAGTGACACGTGTCTCTTCTGCCCACATTCCAATGGCCAGAGCAGGCCACGTAGCCACTCTTAAGTTCGTTCCATATCTAAACTTGGGTTGGGTATAAAATTCTGGTTTGGAGCAAGTTTTCCTTCAGCATTTTGAATGCATTGCTGTATTGCCTTCTACCTTTTCGTGTCGCTGTTGGGAAACTAATGCAATTCGGATTCTGGAATCTTGGTATGTGGCCTGTCTTTTCTCTCTGGAAGCCTTTAGGATTCTCCTTTTGTCCCTGTGGTGTGGGAGGGCGGGTGAAAAAGCATCAGTCCATCAGACCCTCTTCTTCCCTAGAAGCAAAGGTATATATAATGTCTATGATTTAGGAATAAGTTTGATGCCATGTGACAGAAAACGCAAAATTACAGTGGTCTAAGCTGGATACTTATTCTGTTCCACGACGATGAAGTCCAGAGGAAGGTGAGCAAGGCACGCGCTCCAGGGAGCAGCCAGGGACTCAGGCTCCTGCCAGTCCTCGGCTCCCTACAGGGGTTCTTGTAGTTTATTTCCACTGAGATAACACTGGATTATAACAGTATAAGTTTCACATGTACAGCCTCATAGTTCAACTTCTGTGCACACTACAGCATGCTCACCACCAAAACTTTAGTTTCCATTCATCACCATACAGTTGATCCCCTTTCCCTCTTTCGCCCTCCTCCTACTTCCCCTCTGGTAACCACTACTCTGTTCTCTGTATCCACACGTTTGTTTTTGTTTGGATTGGCCTGTCCTTTTCTCTTGTTTTCTTTGTTTGTTTCTTATATTCCATATATGAGTAAAATCATACGGTATTGTCTTTCTCTGTCTGACTTATTTCACTGAGTACTCTCAAGGTTCATCCATGTTGTCGCAAATGGCAAGATTTAATCGTTTTTATTTATTTTTTTCTGCAGAGTTTATTGATTTTTATTTTTTGGCCATGCCGCTTGGCATGTGGGATCTTAGATCTCCGACCAGGGATCGAACCCATGCCCCTTGCAGTGAAAGCGAGGAGTCCTAACAACTGGACCGTCAGGGAATCCCTTCAGCACATCCTTTACCCTAAACCTGTTGGATTTGCCCCTCCTCAGGTAGTCATGATATATATTGATTCATCTTGGTTTCCTCTGATAACCATGATGAGTGATGACTATGCTATCTGCAGCCAGAGCTAAAACTCAGCGAAGCTGACGAGCCCCTCTAGGAATTAAGCCTGTTCTCAATCACGCTGGAGGTGGGGGGGGGGATGGAACCCAGCCTGTGACTTAATACATAGAGAGATTATATCAGTTCATTATAATGGCGGATCTTGGTGACTATGACTGAAGTAGCCACATTATAATCACAGTAATAGCCATTAAGTGCATAATATTCTCTGCCATTGCTGCACTCAGACAATGCAGAAATCCAGATACAGGAAAGTGGCCGCATCACTCGACAGTGTTCACTCTGTCATGAAGACTTACTGCAGGGTATAAATGTGATGTGAGGACTAAGCTAAATCGTATGCCTCTACTAAAGGAGTGTGGCACAGGGGAATGCGATATTAATGCCGCCAGCCAAGTTAGCGTAAAGTGTTCTTTGGTAATCAAATTAACAGAATACAGGCTTGTGAAATTAAGGCATGAAAATAGACACCATACCGCATCTGGACAACACACAAAAGTAACTGCATAACAAGAGCACGGGCTGGACGTCTTCTTGCTCAAATATTACCGTGCTGTTACCAATGGACTAAATCAGTGAGTTTCTTGGCCTAGGTCAGTGATCCTGCACTTGAGAACCACTTGAGAGCTTAAGAAACGCTGAGGCCCAATCCCCCACCCTGAGAGAATCATTTAATTGGCCCAGGGTGGAGTCCTGGGCATGGGATTTTTAGAAACTCCCCGAGTCCCTTGGTGGACCACCAGGATGGTGAAGCTCTGGGCCCAGGGCAAAGAGGACCGACGGACAAGTCAGACTGGCTTGGGCAACATCCTCCACGAGGGGCCGCTCGGCTGTGTCCTTGGAAAAATAAAAGGGTGGGATTTCATATTGTTTAAGGTGCATCCCGTGTGCCAATTGTTATCCTATTTTCAGAAGGGCCTTTGTCAAATGGATACTATTCTCATCGTTTTCACAGGGTTTCTTTTCAATTTTTTTAAATGTACACTATCGGGGATTCCCTGGCGGTCCGGTGGTTGGGACTCTGAGCTTCCACTTCAGGGGACTAAGGTTCCATCCCTCGTCGGGAAACTGAGATCCTGCAAGCTGTGCGGCGCAGCCAAAAAGAAAATCATAATAATAAAATAAGAAATAAAATCGACAGGATCTTGGGATTTCAGGTTGAAAATGGCAGATTAAATACATCCATTTATCTCCACGCCATCCACAAAACCCCACTAAATGACAGTAAAGGAATGAAAAGAAAAAGGATAAATTCATATTGACAAACGTGGGAGAGCAGGGCTTCCCTGGTGGCGCAGTGGTTAAGAAGCTGCCTGCCAACGCAGGGAACACAGGTTCCGGCCCTGGTCCGGGAAGATACCACAGGCCCCGGAGCACCTAAGGCTGTGCGCCATAACTACTGAACCTGTGCTCTAGAGCCTGCGAGCCACAACTACTGGGCCTGCGTGCCACAAGTACTGAAGCCCGCGTGCCTACAGCCTGTGCTCTGCATGCAAAAAGAGAAGCCACTGCAATGAGAAGCCCGCACGCCGCAACAAAGTGTAGCTCCCGCTCACTGCAACAAGAGAAAGCCCACGCACAGCAACGAAGACCCAATGCCACCAAAAATAGATAGATAAAGAGAGAGAGAGATAAATAAAATTTATTTGAAGAAAAATAACCAAAAACAGGAGAGCAGCTAACAGCAGCGAGGTGGTGACCTGGAGATGTTAATGCTTCAGAACGCTGGAAAGGCTCAGGAATTCTGAGCTCCCTCTGATGGCTGAGGAAGAAATTGGTATCAGGGTGGGCAAATAGCTGAGTCTGCCACAGTTTAAAACAAGATGAAGAAAGAGCAGTATAAGCGTATTATGAGATAGAGAAGCAAACAGATGAAACTGCTAAGGATGTAAAATGGTGGTTGCTGGGAAGTGGGAATTGGGATGGGGCAAAGCAGTTCGGGGTTTTGCTCTCCTGAAAGCCTTGTGTCATTTGACCTTTAAAATTAGGTATATACATCACTTAGATTTTTTTTTAAGGCTGCTTTTGAAACGGGTATGGGGGGAAAGGCATGCAAATACTGTAGATGGGACTATAAACTTGTAAAAGCTTGCCGAATGGCAGCTGGGTAATACGGATCAAAAATTTTCATGTGTGGAACATTCAGTCCAGCATTTCCACTCCTGGAATTTATTCTAAGAAAGTAATTGGACAACCACTGCTTTGAGTATAAAATAGAAAACTTGGAAACTATCTACATGCCCTGCACCGGAACCTTCATTTGAACAAGTGATGGCTCATCCACACAGTGCAATTCTATGCTCATGCTTTAAACGGCGGATTTCATACCTACCAGATGGTCAAAACTTGTGAAAGCCTGAGGGACTTCCCTGGTGGCACAGTGCTTGAGAATCCACCTGCCAATGCAAGGGACACAGGTTCGTGCCCTTGTCTGGGAAGATCCCACATGCCCCGGAGCAACTAAGCCTGTGTGCCACAACTAGTGAGCCTGGGCTCTAGAGCCCGCGAGCCACCACTACTGAAGCCTGCGCTCCGAGAGCCCCAGCTCCGCAACAAGGGAAGCCACCAGAATGAGAAGACCGCACACCGCAACGATAAACCCAACGCAGCCGGAAATAAATACATTTTTATTTAAATTGTAAAAGCCTGAAAACAGCAGGAGTTCCTCAGCATGTTAAACAACGTAATGTTGATATAGTGCTGGCGAGTGTACCCTGCTACAATCTCTTTGGACGAAAAAGCAAAAATTGGCACTACAGCAATGAAAAGCAAAATACACACTGTGATCCATTTTTCTCATACGAAGTCTAAAATGCTATGACTACGTAGGGAGAAAACCACCGTTATGTAGTAAAATGGAAGATAAATCGAAGGCCACCTGCCACGTACCACTCGGTGGGACGTGCAAGAACATCGCTCGTAGTGTTCAGAGGGCCTCAGGCTGCACTCGAGCCAAACGTCTACCAGCAGGAAACGGAAACACAGCAGTCCGTGATGAGCCGAGACACACACTGAACAGCCGCACCCACAGTAACACGAGAACATCTCCGGGGTTCGCAAACATTCCAGCTTGGGGAAGACATGAGAAAACGAAAGAACGCATTCACCTATCTACGTAACCTTCCACGCGAAGTAAATGACCTTCCACGAAGAATCAGGCTAGGGACGTTAAAAAGCACGAAAATCAGCAGTAAGGGCACAGAGTTAGAAAAACAACCTTCCCGAACACTACATAAGCCATCCCCTGAACGAATAAAGAAGTGCACCTCTCTGACCCTGGCTGAAGCCCACGGTGCTTCCAGTACTAACATGTCGTTTTAACATCTGTGACGCTGACACCTTCTCCTCAGGTTTTTACTTAACTCCCATTTCACCGGGTGGCTGTGGTGGCACGTGGAGAGTTTCCGGGGCCCAGTGAGCTCCTATGCTCTTCCCAGGCAGTAGCCCCATGTAGAAACACCTTCCGAAGAAAGCCAAAAGAACCCAGAATGCACCGTGAGTTTCTTCACCGAGAAGAGCAGGGCTAACAAGTTTGCTAAACAACAAGCATCGTCCGTGGGTCTATTCTTTAAACACACACATCAGCCTTGCTTATTCTCGCAAGGCCTCCAAAAATTAGGAAAGTGACTTGGCTTTACTTCTCAGCAGGTGAATCTTCCGAAAAACACAGAAGATTCACACATGCTGAGAAGAAGCGTGTGTGAACCTATTCCTAGTAATCTCGGGAGACAATGCCAAGGAGATTCACACACCTTGTACAGTGAGGGTGAACGTAAGCTCGGGTCAAGAGCTTGCAACACTTCTTTCCAGGTAAGTGACTGAAGTCACTTTCTTTCAAATCATAGCTTTAAAGGAAAACTATGGCTTTCACTTGAACATATATTGTTTGCATTTCATTCTGGTTATGCAAATGAACGCTGAGTCCCCGCCCCCGCGCCTCACGCCCAACGTGCGCCGAAGCCCGCTTCCACTGGCGTCTACCCGGGACCCTCACTACATGTCTTCTGGTCCTCGAGGCTCTGAGCGGGATTTCTTTGGGGTACAGGATTTGTTGACTGCTTAAGAAAACGTCGGAGCTCTGCATTTGACACGAGACACGGTTCACAACGGAATATCAAATGAAAGGCAAAAGACAACTACAAAACTGTATTTAACAGTACACTTTTTCTTCCAAAAAGAGACGTTTGTGTGTGCGTTGGGCATGTATATGCACAGAAGAGTGCTTACACCAAAATTATGCTTACACTAAAATTTGACAGGCCATTATGCCTTTTGTTAACTTTATTTTTGTCCATGTTTTCAGAGATTTCTGTGCGTGACGTATGGAGAAAAAATAAGGAAATCAATAAAAAGGATTTCATAATAAGCAAAGATAAAGGAAATAGAAGGAAAGAATAATAAGCATAGCAGAAATAAAGACAAAGAATCAAGGAAGCCAAAATGAGTTTTAAACCATTTTTATTGGACTATAGTTGATGTACTATATTGTGTTAGTTTCAGGGTACAGCAAAGTGAGTCAGTTATCCGTATATATGTATCCACTCTTTTTTAGATTCTTTTCCCATACAGGCATGACAGTGTATGCAGTAGAGGGCCCTGTGCTGTACATTAGGTCTGTATTAGTTATCTGTTTTATATATAGTAGTGTGTATATGTCCATCGCAATCTGCCAATTCATCCCCTGCAAATGATTTATTTTTTCTCAAGATCTGATCAAGGAAAGGAAGAAGGCGCAAATAACACTAGGAATGAGATATGGGATATAAACAAAGATACAAAAGTGCGGCCCGCCAGGCTGGCTCCATATCCAGTATCATTTCTCTCCTTCCTCCCTACTGAGTGTCTGCATTATAAGGGGCAGCAACGTGACGTCATAGGTCAAAACTTCCTTGCAAGTATTGGAAGATACAGTCGAGACCATCTTCTAGAAAATAGAGCCAAACAGGAGGTAGAAAAATGGGAGCAAAAAGCCAAAAATTAGGGGTTCCTTCCAGCATGTACTACATCTAACTAAAGAAAGTCCAGAAAGCGAAAACAAATTGGAAAGGAGAAAATTAAGAAAGAATTAGGGTGTAAAATAAATAGCTAGTGGGAAGCAGCCGCATAGCCCAGGGAGATCAGCTCGGTGCTTGGTGACCACCTGCAGGGGTGGGATAGGGAGGGTGGGAGGGAGACGCAAGAGGGAGGCGATATGGGGATATATGTATACGTATAGCCGACTCACTTTGTTATAAAGGAGAAACTAACACACCATTTTAAAGCAGTTATACTCCTATAAAGATGTTTAAAAAAAACGGAAACTTTTCCAGCACACACACACACGCACACATGCACACATGCACGCACGCACACACACACACATGGAAGCATTTCCCCTGATATAGTTGCTTTAATTTTGTTAATTTAATCCATTTTTACATTATTTCCATGAGAATATTTTTCACAGCCTAGCCATCCAGGGTCCTATGAATATATTACTTCACTTCAACTTTTCTTTTGTCTCTGAGTTGATCATTGTCTTAGTCCTCATTGGCTTGATTTTCTATACACCTATTACCCATTTCTTTTCCAGAGTCTCTGCTAGAAATGTTACTCTACTCTCAATATATTCCAGCACCTCAGGTAATTGAGTCGTTTAATCTACTTCATGAAACATCCCTGCAGGAATCCTAGGCCCTCCTGCTCCAATATGGACCATCTGTTCTCTTGCGCCAGGATCTTCCTTCTTTTTCCTCTGTTGGGTCCCTTTTCCTTTATCTCATATTTTTTTCTCTTTTCTAGGTCACTCCTTTGTATGTCACCCGAGGCTAAGTTATGGTGTGGTAACATAGGGCCCCAACACCTCGCTGGCTTCCAACAAGAAACATTTCTCCTCCGGCGTGTTACATGTCCCTCATGGGTTGTCTGTAGCTCTGTGCCGTGCCTCATCTTTGCCCCAGGACCCAGGGGATGGAGCAGCTTTTGTCTGGAACATCACCAGTGTCAAGCCAGAGGAGAAGAGGATGCGGCTAACCGGAGATGACCCTCCTGCTGCTGCTCCGAAGTGACACGTGTCTCTTCTGCCCACATTCCAATGGCCAGAGCAGGCCACGTAGCCACTCTTAAGTTCGTTCCATATCTAAACTTGGGTTGGGTATAAAATTCTGGTTTGGAGCAAGTTTTCCTTCAGCATTTTGAATGCATTGCTGTATTGCCTTCTACCTTTTCGTGTCGCTGTTGGGAAACTAATGCAATTCGGATTCTGGAATCTTGGTATGTGGCCTGTCTTTTCTCTCTGGAAGCCTTTAGGATTCTCCTTTTGTCCCTGTGGTGTGGGAGGGCGGGTGAAAAAGCATCAGTCCATCAGACCCTCTTCTTCCCTAGAAGCAAAGGTATATATAATGTCTATGATTTAGGAATAAGTTTGATGCCATGTGACAGAAAACGCAAAATTACAGTGGTCTAAGCTGGATACTTATTCTGTTCCACGACGATGAAGTCCAGAGGAAGGTGAGCAAGGCACGCGCTCCAGGGAGCAGCCAGGGACTCAGGCTCCTGCCAGTCCTCGGCTCCCTACAGGGGTTCTTGTAGTTTATTTCCACTGAGATAACACTGGATTATAACAGTATAAGTTTCACATGTACAGCCTCATAGTTCAACTTCTGTGCACACTACAGCATGCTCACCACCAAAACTTTAGTTTCCATTCATCACCATACAGTTGATCCCCTTTCCCTCTTTCGCCCTCCTCCTACTTCCCCTCTGGTAACCACTACTCTGTTCTCTGTATCCACACGTTTGTTTTTGTTTGGATTGGCCTGTCCTTTTCTCTTGTTTTCTTTGTTTGTTTCTTATATTCCATATATGAGTAAAATCATACGGTATTGTCTTTCTCTGTCTGACTTATTTCACTGAGTACTCTCAAGGTTCATCCATGTTGTCGCAAATGGCAAGATTTAATCGTTTTTATTTATTTTTTTCTGCAGAGTTTATTGATTTTTATTTTTTGGCCATGCCGCTTGGCATGTGGGATCTTAGATCTCCGACCAGGGATCGAACCCATGCCCCTTGCAGTGAAAGCGAGGAGTCCTAACAACTGGACCGTCAGGGAATCCCTTCAGCACATCCTTTACCCTAAACCTGTTGGATTTGCCCCTCCTCAGGTAGTCATGATATATATTGATTCATCTTGGTTTCCTCTGATAACCATGATGAGTGATGACTATGCTATCTGCAGCCAGAGCTAAAACTCAGCGAAGCTGACGAGCCCCTCTAGGAATTAAGCCTGTTCTCAATCACGCTGGAGGTGGGGGGGGGGATGGAACCCAGCCTGTGACTTAATACATAGAGAGATTATATCAGTTCATTATAATGGCGGATCTTGGTGACTATGACTGAAGTAGCCACATTATAATCACAGTAATAGCCATTAAGTGCATAATATTCTCTGCCATTGCTGCACTCAGACAATGCAGAAATCCAGATACAGGAAAGTGGCCGCATCACTCGACAGTGTTCACTCTGTCATGAAGACTTACTGCAGGGTATAAATGTGATGTGAGGACTAAGCTAAATCGTATGCCTCTACTAAAGGAGTGTGGCACAGGGGAATGCGATATTAATGCCGCCAGCCAAGTTAGCGTAAAGTGTTCTTTGGTAATCAAATTAACAGAATACAGGCTTGTGAAATTAAGGCATGAAAATAGACACCATACCGCATCTGGACAACACACAAAAGTAACTGCATAACAAGAGCACGGGCTGGACGTCTTCTTGCTCAAATATTACCGTGCTGTTACCAATGGACTAAATCAGTGAGTTTCTTGGCCTAGGTCAGTGATCCTGCACTTGAGAACCACTTGAGAGCTTAAGAAACGCTGAGGCCCAATCCCCCACCCTGAGAGAATCATTTAATTGGCCCAGGGTGGAGTCCTGGGCATGGGATTTTTAGAAACTCCCCGAGTCCCTTGGTGGACCACCAGGATGGTGAAGCTCTGGGCCCAGGGCAAAGAGGACCGACGGACAAGTCAGACTGGCTTGGGCAACATCCTCCACGAGGGGCCGCTCGGCTGTGTCCTTGGAAAAATAAAAGGGTGGGATTTCATATTGTTTAAGGTGCATCCCGTGTGCCAATTGTTATCCTATTTTCAGAAGGGCCTTTGTCAAATGGATACTATTCTCATCGTTTTCACAGGGTTTCTTTTCAATTTTTTTAAATGTACACTATCGGGGATTCCCTGGCGGTCCGGTGGTTGGGACTCTGAGCTTCCACTTCAGGGGACTAAGGTTCCATCCCTCGTCGGGAAACTGAGATCCTGCAAGCTGTGCGGCGCAGCCAAAAAGAAAATCATAATAATAAAATAAGAAATAAAATCGACAGGATCTTGGGATTTCAGGTTGAAAATGGCAGATTAAATACATCCATTTATCTCCACGCCATCCACAAAACCCCACTAAATGACAGTAAAGGAATGAAAAGAAAAAGGATAAATTCATATTGACAAACGTGGGAGAGCAGGGCTTCCCTGGTGGCGCAGTGGTTAAGAAGCTGCCTGCCAACGCAGGGAACACAGGTTCCGGCCCTGGTCCGGGAAGATACCACAGGCCCCGGAGCACCTAAGGCTGTGCGCCATAACTACTGAACCTGTGCTCTAGAGCCTGCGAGCCACAACTACTGGGCCTGCGTGCCACAAGTACTGAAGCCCGCGTGCCTACAGCCTGTGCTCTGCATGCAAAAAGAGAAGCCACTGCAATGAGAAGCCCGCACGCCGCAACAAAGTGTAGCTCCCGCTCACTGCAACAAGAGAAAGCCCACGCACAGCAACGAAGACCCAATGCCACCAAAAATAGATAGATAAAGAGAGAGAGAGATAAATAAAATTTATTTGAAGAAAAATAACCAAAAACAGGAGAGCAGCTAACAGCAGCGAGGTGGTGACCTGGAGATGTTAATGCTTCAGAACGCTGGAAAGGCTCAGGAATTCTGAGCTCCCTCTGATGGCTGAGGAAGAAATTGGTATCAGGGTGGGCAAATAGCTGAGTCTGCCACAGTTTAAAACAAGATGAAGAAAGAGCAGTATAAGCGTATTATGAGATAGAGAAGCAAACAGATGAAACTGCTAAGGATGTAAAATGGTGGTTGCTGGGAAGTGGGAATTGGGATGGGGCAAAGCAGTTCGGGGTTTTGCTCTCCTGAAAGCCTTGTGTCATTTGACCTTTAAAATTAGGTATATACATCACTTAGATTTTTTTTTAAGGCTGCTTTTGAAACGGGTATGGGGGGAAAGGCATGCAAATACTGTAGATGGGACTATAAACTTGTAAAAGCTTGCCGAATGGCAGCTGGGTAATACGGATCAAAAATTTTCATGTGTGGAACATTCAGTCCAGCATTTCCACTCCTGGAATTTATTCTAAGAAAGTAATTGGACAACCACTGCTTTGAGTATAAAATAGAAAACTTGGAAACTATCTACATGCCCTGCACCGGAACCTTCATTTGAACAAGTGATGGCTCATCCACACAGTGCAATTCTATGCTCATGCTTTAAACGGCGGATTTCATACCTACCAGATGGTCAAAACTTGTGAAAGCCTGAGGGACTTCCCTGGTGGCACAGTGCTTGAGAATCCACCTGCCAATGCAAGGGACACAGGTTCGTGCCCTTGTCTGGGAAGATCCCACATGCCCCGGAGCAACTAAGCCTGTGTGCCACAACTAGTGAGCCTGGGCTCTAGAGCCCGCGAGCCACCACTACTGAAGCCTGCGCTCCGAGAGCCCCAGCTCCGCAACAAGGGAAGCCACCAGAATGAGAAGACCGCACACCGCAACGATAAACCCAACGCAGCCGGAAATAAATACATTTTTATTTAAATTGTAAAAGCCTGAAAACAGCAGGAGTTCCTCAGCATGTTAAACAACGTAATGTTGATATAGTGCTGGCGAGTGTACCCTGCTACAATCTCTTTGGACGAAAAAGCAAAAATTGGCACTACAGCAATGAAAAGCAAAATACACACTGTGATCCATTTTTCTCATACGAAGTCTAAAATGCTATGACTACGTAGGGAGAAAACCACCGTTATGTAGTAAAATGGAAGATAAATCGAAGGCCACCTGCCACGTACCACTCGGTGGGACGTGCAAGAACATCGCTCGTAGTGTTCAGAGGGCCTCAGGCTGCACTCGAGCCAAACGTCTACCAGCAGGAAACGGAAACACAGCAGTCCGTGATGAGCCGAGACACACACTGAACAGCCGCACCCACAGTAACACGAGAACATCTCCGGGGTTCGCAAACATTCCAGCTTGGGGAAGACATGAGAAAACGAAAGAACGCATTCACCTATCTACGTAACCTTCCACGCGAAGTAAATGACCTTCCACGAAGAATCAGGCTAGGGACGTTAAAAAGCACGAAAATCAGCAGTAAGGGCACAGAGTTAGAAAAACAACCTTCCCGAACACTACATAAGCCATCCCCTGAACGAATAAAGAAGTGCACCTCTCTGACCCTGGCTGAAGCCCACGGTGCTTCCAGTACTAACATGTCGTTTTAACATCTGTGACGCTGACACCTTCTCCTCAGGTTTTTACTTAACTCCCATTTCACCGGGTGGCTGTGGTGGCACGTGGAGAGTTTCCGGGGCCCAGTGAGCTCCTATGCTTCCCAGGCAGTAGCCCCATGTAGAAACACCTTCCGAAGAAAGCCAAAAGAACCCAGAATGCACCGTGAGTTTCTTCACCGAGAAGAGCAGGGCTAACAAGTTTGCTAAACAACAAGCATCGTCCGTGGGTCTATTCTTTAAACACACACATCAGCCTTGCTTATTTCCGCAAGGCCTCCAAAAATTAGGAAAGTGACTTGGCTTTACTTCTCAGCAGGTGAATCTTCCGAAAAACACAGAAGATTCACACATGCTGAGAAGAAGCGTGTGTGAACCTATTCCTAGTAATCTCGGGAGACAATGCCAAGGAGATTCACACACCTTGTACAGTGAGGGTGAACGTAAGCTCGGGTCAAGAGCTTGCAACACTTCTTTCCAGGTAAGTGACTGAAGTCACTTTCTTTCAAATCATAGCTTTAAAGGAAAACTATGGCTTTCACTTGAACATATATTGTTTGCATTTCATTCTGGTTATGCAAATGAACGCTGAGTCCCCGCCCCCGCGCCTCACGCCCAACGTGCGCCGAAGCCCGCTTCCACTGGCGTCTACCCGGGACCCTCACTACATGTCTTCTGGTCCTCGAGGCTCTGAGCGGGATTTCTTTGGGGTACAGGATTTGTTGACTGCTTAAGAAAACGTCGGAGCTCTGCATTTGACACGAGACACGGTTCACAACGGAATATCAAATGAAAGGCAAAAGACAACTACAAAACTGTATTTAACAGTACACTTTTTCTTCCAAAAAGAGACGTTTGTGTGTGCGTTGGGCATGTATATGCACAGAAGAGTGCTTACACCAAAATTATGCTTACACTAAAATTTGACAGGCCATTATGCCTTTTGTTAACTTTATTTTTGTCCATGTTTTCAGAGATTTCTGTGCGTGACGTATGGAGAAAAAATAAGGAAATCAATAAAAAGGATTTCATAATAAGCAAAGATAAAGGAAATAGAAGGAAAGAATAATAAGCATAGCAGAAATAAAGACAAAGAATCAAGGAAGCCAAAATGAGTTTTAAACCATTTTTATTGGACTATAGTTGATGTACTATATTGTGTTAGTTTCAGGGTACAGCAAAGTGAGTCAGTTATCCGTATATATGTATCCACTCTTTTTTAGATTCTTTTCCCATACAGGCATGACAGTGTATGCAGTAGAGGGCCCTGTGCTGTACATTAGGTCTGTATTAGTTATCTGTTTTATATATAGTAGTGTGTATATGTCCATCGCAATCTGCCAATTCATCCCCTGCAAATGATTTATTTTTTTTCAAGATCTGATCAAGGAAAGGAAGAAGGCGCAAATAACACTAGGAATGAGATATGGGATATAAACAAAGATACAAAAGTGCGGCCCGCCAGGCTGGCTCCATATCCAGTATCATTTCTCTCCTTCCTCCCTACTGAGTGTCTGCATTATAAGGGGCAGCAACGTGACGTCATAGGTCAAAACTTCCTTGCAAGTATTGGAAGATACAGTCGAGACCATCTTCTAGAAAATAGAGCCAAACAGGAGGTAGAAAAATGGGAGCAAAAAGCCAAAAATTAGGGGTTCCTTCCAGCATGTACTACATCTAACTAAAGAAAGTCCAGAAAGCGAAAACAAATTGGAAAGGAGAAAATTAAGAAAGAATTAGGGTGTAAAATAAATAGCTAGTGGGAAGCAGCCGCATAGCCCAGGGAGATCAGCTCGGTGCTTGGTGACCACCTGCAGGGGTGGGATAGGGAGGGTGGGAGGGAGACGCAAGAGGGAGGCGATATGGGGATATATGTATACGTATAGCTGACTCACTTTGTTATAAAGGAGAAACTAACACACCATTTTAAAGCAGTTATACTCCTATAAAGATGTTTAAAAAAAACGGAAACTTTTCCAGCACACACACACACGCACACATGCACACATGCACGCACGCACACACACACACATGGAAGCATTTCCCCTGATATAGTTGCTTTAATTTTGTTAATTTAATCCATTTTTACATTATTTCCATGAGAATATTTTTCACAGCCTAGCCATCCAGGGTCCTATGAATATATTACTTCACTTCAACTTTTCTTTTGTCTCTGAGTTGATCATTGTCTTAGTCCTCATTGGCTTGATTTTCTATACACCTATTACCCATTTCTTTTCCAGAGTCTCTGCTAGAAATGTTACTCTACTCTCAATATATTCCAGCACCTCAGGTAATTGAGTCGTTTAATCTACTTCATGAAACATCCCTGCAGGAATCCTAGGCCCTCCTGCTCCAATATGGACCATCTGTTCTCTTGCGCCAGGATCTTCCTTCTTTTTCCTCTGTTGGGTCCCTTTTCCTTTATCTCATATTTTTTTCTCTTTTCTAGGTCACTCCTTTGTATGTCACCCGAGGCTAAGTTATGGTGTGGTAACATAGGGCCCCAACACCTCGCTGGCTTCCAACAAGAAACATTTCTCCTCCGGCGTGTTACATGTCCCTCATGGGTTGTCTGTAGCTCTGTGCCGTGCCTCATCTTTGCCCCAGGACCCAGGGGATGGAGCAGCTTTCGTCTGGAACATCACCAGTGTCAAGCCAGAGGAGAAGAGGATGCGGCTAACCGGAGATGACCCTCCTGCTGCTGCTCCGAAGTGACACGTGTCTCTTCTGCCCACATTCCAATGGCCAGAGCAGGCCACGTAGCCACTCTTAAGTTCGTTCCATATCTAAACTTGGGTTGGGTATAAAATTCTGGTTTGGAGCAAGTTTTCCTTCAGCATTTTGAATGCATTGCTGTATTGCCTTCTACCTTTTCGTGTCGCTGTTGGGAAACTAATGCAATTCGGATTCTGGAATCTTGGTATGTGGCCTGTCTTTTCTCTCTGGAAGCCTTTAGGATTCTCCTTTTGTCCCTGTGGTGTGGGAGGGCGGGTGAAAAAGCATCAGTCCATCAGACCCTCTTCTTCCCTAGAAGCAAAGGTATATATAATGTCTATGATTTAGGAATAAGTTTGATGCCATGTGACAGAAAACGCAAAATTACAGTGGTCTAAGCTGGATACTTATTCTGTTCCACGATGATGAAGTCCAGAGGAAGGTGAGCAAGGCACGCGCTCCAGGGAGCAGCCAGGGACTCAGGCTCCTGCCAGTCCTCGGCTCCCTACAGGGGTTCTTGTAGTTTATTTCCACTGAGATAACACTGGATTATAACAGTATAAGTTTCACATGTACAGCCTCATAGTTCAACTTCTGTGCACACTACAGCATGCTCACCACCAAAACTTTAGTTTCCATTCATCACCATACAGTTGATCCCCTTTCCCTCTTTCGCCCTCCTCCTACTTCCCCTCTGGTAACCACTACTCTGTTCTCTGTATCCACACGTTTGTTTTTGTTTGGATTGGCCTGTCCTTTTCTCTTGTTTTCTTTGTTTGTTTCTTATATTCCATATATGAGTAAAATCATACGGTATTGTCTTTCTCTGTCTGACTTATTTCACTGAGTACTCTCAAGGTTCATCCATGTTGTCGCAAATGGCAAGATTTAATCGTTTTTATTTATTTTTTTCTGCAGAGTTTATTGATTTTTATTTTTTGGCCATGCCGCTTGGCATGTGGGATCTTAGATCTCCGACCAGGGATCGAACCCATGCCCCTTGCAGTGAAAGCGAGGAGTCCTAACAACTGGACCGTCAGGGAATCCCTTCAGCACATCCTTTACCCTAAACCTGTTGGATTTGCCCCTCCTCAGGTAGTCATGATATATATTGATTCATCTTGGTTTCCTCTGATAACCATGATGAGTGATGACTATGCTATCTGCAGCCAGAGCTAAAACTCAGCGAAGCTGACGAGCCCCTCTAGGAATTAAGCCTGTTCTCAATCACGCTGGAGGTGGGGGGGGGATGGAACCCAGCCTGTGACTTAATACATAGAGAGATTATATCAGTTCATTATAATGGCGGATCTTGGTGACTATGACTGAAGTAGCCACATTATAATCACAGTAATAGCCATTAAGTGCATAATATTCTCTGCCATTGCTGCACTCAGACAATGCAGAAATCCAGATACAGGAAAGTGGCCGCATCACTCGACAGTGTTCACTCTGTCATGAAGACTTACTGCAGGGTATAAATGTGATGTGAGGACTAAGCTAAATCGTATGCCTCTACTAAAGGAGTGTGGCACAGGGGAATGCGATATTAATGCCGCCAGCCAAGTTAGCGTAAAGTGTTCTTTGGTAATCAAATTAACAGAATACAGGCTTGTGAAATTAAGGCATGAAAATAGACACCATACCGCATCTGGACAACACACAAAAGTAACTGCATAACAAGAGCACGGGCTGGACGTCTTCTTGCTCAAATATTACCGTGCTGTTACCAATGGACTAAATCAGTGAGTTTCTTGGCCTAGGTCAGTGATCCTGCACTTGAGAACCACTTGAGAGCTTAAGAAACGCTGAGGCCCAATCCCCCACCCTGAGAGAATCATTTAATTGGCCCAGGGTGGAGTCCTGGGCATGGGATTTTTAGAAACTCCCCGAGTCCCTTGGTGGACCACCAGGATGGTGAAGCTCTGGGCCCAGGGCAAAGAGGACCGACGGACAAGTCAGACTGGCTTGGGCAACATCCTCCACGAGGGGCCGCTCGGCTGTGTCCTTGGAAAAATAAAAGGGTGGGATTTCATATTGTTTAAGGTGCATCCCGTGTGCCAATTGTTATCCTATTTTCAGAAGGGCCTTTGTCAAATGGATACTATTCTCATCGTTTTCACAGGGTTTCTTTTCAATTTTTTTAAATGTACACTATCGGGGATTCCCTGGCGGTCCGGTGGTTGGGACTCTGAGCTTCCACTTCAGGGGACTAAGGTTCCATCCCTCGTCGGGAAACTGAGATCCTGCAAGCTGTGCGGCGCAGCCAAAAAGAAAATCATAATAATAAAATAAGAAATAAAATCGACAGGATCTTGGGATTTCAGGTTGAAAATGGCAGATTAAATACATCCATTTATCTCCACGCCATCCACAAAACCCCACTAAATGACAGTAAAGGAATGAAAAGAAAAAGGATAAATTCATATTGACAAACGTGGGAGAGCAGGGCTTCCCTGGTGGCGCAGTGGTTAAGAAGCTGCCTGCCAACGCAGGGAACACAGGTTCCGGCCCTGGTCCGGGAAGATACCACAGGCCCCGGAGCACCTAAGGCTGTGCGCCATAACTACTGAACCTGTGCTCTAGAGCCTGCGAGCCACAACTACTGGGCCTGCGTGCCACAAGTACTGAAGCCCGCGTGCCTACAGCCTGTGCTCTGCATGCAAAAAGAGAAGCCACTGCAATGAGAAGCCCGCACGCCGCAACAAAGTGTAGCTCCCGCTCACTGCAACAAGAGAAAGCCCACGCACAGCAACGAAGACCCAATGCCACCAAAAATAGATAGATAAAGAGAGAGAGAGATAAATAAAATTTATTTTAAGAAAAATAACCAAAAACAGGAGAGCAGCTAACAGCAGCGAGGTGGTGACCTGGAGATGTTAATGCTTCAGAACGCTGGAAAGGCTCAGGAATTCTGAGCTCCCTCTGATGGCTGAGGAAGAAATTGGTATCAGGGTGGGCAAATAGCTGAGTCTGCCACAGTTTAAAACAAGATGAAGAAAGAGCAGTATAAGCGTATTATGAGATAGAGAAGCAAACAGATGAAACTGCTAAGGATGTAAAATGGTGGTTGCTGGGAAGTGGGAATTGGGATGGGGCAAAGCAGTTCGGGGTTTTGCTCTCCTGAAAGCCTTGTGTCATTTGACCTTTAAAATTAGGTATATACATCACTTAGATTTTTTTTAAGGCTGCTTTTGAAACGGGTATGGGGGGAAAGGCATGCAAATACTGTAGATGGGACTATAAACTTGTAAAAGCTTGCCGAATGGCAGCTGGGTAATACGGATCAAAAATTTTCATGTGTGGAACATTCAGTCCAGCATTTCCACTCCTGGAATTTATTCTAAGAAAGTAATTGGACAACCACTGCTTTGAGTATAAAATAGAAAACTTGGAAACTATCTACATGCCCTGCACCGGAACCTTCATTTGAACAAGTGATGGCTCATCCACACAGTGCAATTCTATGCTCATGCTTTAAACGGCGGATTTCATACCTACCAGATGGTCAAAACTTGTGAAAGCCTGAGGGACTTCCCTGGTGGCACAGTGCTTGAGAATCCACCTGCCAATGCAAGGGACACAGGTTCGTGCCCTTGTCTGGGAAGATTCCACATGCCCCGGAGCAACTAAGCCTGTGTGCCACAACTAGTGAGCCTGGGCTCTAGAGCCCGCGAGCCACCACTACTGAAGCCTGCGCTCCGAGAGCCCCAGCTCCGCAACAAGGGAAGCCACCAGAATGAGAAGACCGCACACCGCAACGATAAACCCAACGCAGCCGGAAATAAATACATTTTTATTTAAATTGTAAAAGCCTGAAAACAGCAGGAGTTCCTCAGCATGTTAAACAACGTAATGTTGATATAGTGCTGGCGAGTGTACCCTGCTACAATCTCTTTGGACGAAAAAGCAAAAATTGGCACTACAGCAATGAAAAGCGAAATACACACTGTGATCCATTTTTCTCATACGAAGTCTAAAATGCTATGACTACGTAGGGAGAAAACCACCGTTATGTAGTAAAATGGAAGATAAATCGAAGGCCACGTGCCACGTACCACTCGGTGGGACGTGCAAGAACATCGCTCGTAGTGTTCAGAGGGCCTCAGGCTGCACTCGAGCCAAACGTCTACCAGCAGGAAACGGAAACACAGCAGTCCGTGATGAGCCGAGACACACACTGAACAGCCGCACCCACAGTAACACGAGAACATCTCCGGGGTTCGCAAACATTCCAGCTTGGGGAAGACATGAGAAAACGAAAGAACGCATTCACCTATCTACGTAACCTTCCACGCGAAGTAAATGACCTTCCACGAAGAATCAGGCTAGGGACGTTAAAAAGCACGAAAATCAGCAGTAAGGGCACAGAGTTAGAAAAACAACCTTCCCGAACACTACATAAGCCATCCCCTGAACGAATAAAGAAGTGCACCTCTCTGACCCTGGCTGAAGCCCACGGTGCTTCCAGTACTAACATGTCGTTTTAACATCTGTGACGCTGACACCTTCTCCTCAGGTTTTTACTTAACTCCCATTTCACCGGGTGGCTGTGGTGGCACGTGGAGAGTTTCCGGGGCCCAGTGAGCTCCTATGCTTCCCAGGCAGTAGCCCCATGTAGAAACACCTTCCGAAGAAAGCCAAAAGAACCCAGAATGCACCGTGACTTTCTTCACCGAGAAGAGCAGGGCTAACAAGTTTGCTAAACAACAAGCATCGTCCGTGGGTCTATTCTTTAAACACACACATCAGCCTTGCTTATTTCCGCAAGGCCTCCAAAAATTAGGGGTGATTTGGCTTTACTTCTCAGCAGGTGAATCTTCCGAAAAACACAGAAGATTCACACATGCTGAGAAGAAGCGTGTGCGAACCTATTCCTAGTAATGTCGGGAGACGATGCCAAGGAGATTCACACACTTTGTACAGTGAGGGTGAACGTAAGCTCGGGTCAAGAGCTTGCAACACTTCTTTCCAGGTAAGTGACTGAAGTCACTTTCTTTCAAATCATAGCTTTAAAGGAAAACTATGGCTTTCACTTGAACATATATTGTTTGCATTTCATTCTGGTTATGCAAATGAACGCTGAGTCCCCGCCCCCGCGCCTCACGCCCAACGTGCGCCGAAGCCCGCTTCCACTGGCGTCTACCCGGGACCCTCACTACATGTCTTCTGGTCCTCGAGGCTCTGAGCGGGATTTCTTTGGGGTACAGGATTTGTTGACTGCTTAAGAAAACGTCGCAGCTCTGCATTTTGACACGAGAGACGGTTCACAACGGAATATCAAATGAAAGGTAAAAGACAACTACAAAACTGTATTTAATAGTACACTTTTTCTTCCAAAAAGAGACGTCTGTGTGTGCGTTGGGCATGTATATGCACAGAAGAGTGCTTACACCAAAATTATGCTTACACTAAAATATGACTGGCCGTGATGCCTTTTGTTATCTCTTTATTTTTGTCCATGTTTTCAGAAATTTCTGTGCGTGACGTATGGAGAAAAAATAAGGAAATCAATAAAAAGGATTTCATAATAAGCAAAGATAAAGGAATTAGAAGGAAAGAATAATAAGCATAGCAGAAATAAAGACAAAGATTCAAGGAAGCCAAAATGAGTTTTAAACCATTTTTATTGGACTATAGTTGATGTACAATATTGTGTTAGTTTCAGGGGTACAGCAAAATGAGTCAGTTATCCGTCTATATGTATCCACTCTTTTTTAGATTCTTTCCCCATATAGGCATGACAGTGTATGCAGTAGAGGGCCCTGTGCTCTACATTAGATCTGTATTAGTTATCTGTTTTATATATAGTAGTGTGTATATGTCCAACGCAATCTGCCAATTCATCCCCCGCAAATGATTTATTTTTTTTCAAGATCTGATCAAGGAAAAGAAGAAGGCGCAAATAACACTAGGAATGAGATATGGGATATAAACAAAGATACATAAATGTGGCCCACCCGCCTGGCTCCATATCCAGTATCATTTATCTCCTTTCTCCCTACTGAGTGTCTGCATTATAAGGGGCAGCAACGTGACATCATAGGTCAAAACTTCCTTGCGAGTATTGGAAGATACAGTCGAGACCATCTTCTAGAAAACAGAGCCAGACAGGAGGTGGACAAATGGGAGCGAAAAGCCAAAAATTAGGGGTTCGTTCCAGGATGTACTACATCTAACTATAGGAAGTCCAGAAAGTGTAAACAACATGGATAGGAGAAAATTAAGAAAGAATTAGGGTGCAAAATAGATAGCTAGTGGGAAGCAACCGCATAGCATGCCCCAGCTGGAGTGGGGGTGAAGGTGGGGATCCTCCTTAAAATTTCGGTCTCTTCTAGCTACATCCCAAGATTTCAAGTCAGTTGCATAACCTTCCAGTAGCTCAGATCCAACCTGACATTGACCCTGACCAACTTCCCCTGGCATCCTGCCATCTCCCATCACCCAGGCTTGAATCCTCGGTTATTTTTGGCACCTGCCCCACTTGTAATCAGTCACCAATGGCAAACAACAAATATTAATCAACCACCTGCTAAGTGTACGCCACTATGCAAGGTTCGGAAGGAAACCATAATGAGTAAGACTGGTCATCATAAGATCAGATATATGTAACATTTTTTTGAAAAGAAGGAGAGAGGGAGAAAGGAAAGAGGGAAGGAGGAGAGGGGAGGGGAAGGGAGAAAAGGTGTTATGGGACATCCACAGAAGAGGGGCCAAGATCAAGTCGTTCACAGTCTCCTCCTTCTGACCCCTCCTTGCCACTGAATTCAAACCCTCATTACCCCTGTCCTGGGGTAGCCCTCCTAATCCCTTTCTAACTAATTTCTCAGCTGCCAGTACTTCTCCCTTTCAGTCTGTCCTACACACATCACTGCCAGACTTACCTTTCCAATGCACTGCTTTGATGTCATTCCCCTAATGAAAACCACTCCAGGCCCCTCACCCCCGCTTACCACAGAAGTACCAATTCTTCAGCCTGGCATTAAAGCTCTCGGTCTCTTCCGCCCACCTCTCCCACAGAATGTCCCTCTCTTGACCTTCTCATGCCTGTGCCAGCCACCTGGTCCAGCCCCTACCACTCCACCTGCCCAAACCCCATCACACTCAAATGTCACCTCCTCCTGGTACCCTTTCGCCAGGACTCATGCCTCACCTGAACACTTAGACCTTCCCTTGGTACCACTATTTTTAAAACGCCACACAACAAAGGGTGTTGTTGCTACTAGAAGCTTTTGTGTTTCCCCACAATGCCTCACAGACTCCAAGTGCTCAACGATATTTGGTTAACAAATATTGTCCCTCAAAGCACTTAAAGACACAAGTCTGTATACAATGGGTGTTCCTGAAATGTGTATACATTTCATTATTCATACTGAGCTCTATTACCTTTGGAGGAGTTCACATGTGTGTATGTACATAGTAAATTATATTAATTTAGTCCAAGAAGATAATAGCTCTCAGCAGCTATCCAGTACTATTTTCTATTGCTTTGTAGGCAACAGAATCAGCCTTGCTGAATTTGCTTCCTAAAAGCGAATCTGAAAGTTACTCAAAAATTTAAAAATAGAGCTACCATATGATCCAGCAATCCCATTTCTGGGAATACACCCCAAAGAATTGATAACGAGGACTTAAAGGGATATTTGCACCCCCATTATTCACAAGAGCCAAAACACAGAAGCAACCCAAGGATGCACTGACAGATGAATGAAGAAAAAAGACGTGGTATATACATGCAGTGGAATATTATTCAGCCTTTAAAAGGAAGGAATTTCTGACACATGGTACAATATGAATTAAGCTTGAGGAAGTAAGCCAGTCTCAAAGAGACAAACCTGCATAATTACACTTACATGAGGCACCTAGAGTAGTCAGATTTATAGACATGGAAAGTACAGTGGTAGCGGCCAGGGGCTGAGGGGAGGGAGACATGGGAAGTTGTGTAATGAGGGCAGAGTTTCAGTTTTGCAGGATGAATACACTTCGGGGATCTGTTGCACACTACTGGACGGTACCCTTACAGATTATCCATTCAAAAGGGCAGAAAGAAAATTAACCAACAGCGATAAATTTTCTGTTAGGGTTTTTTTACCACAATTTAAACATTTTTTAATTAAAAAAAAGTGATTCTCAGGACTTCCCTGGCGGTCCAGTGGTTAAGATTCCATGCTTCCACTGCAGGGGGCGTAGGTTCCATCCCTGGTCAGGGAACTAAGACCCCACATGCCACGCGGCACAGCCAAAAACACATGACAAAGTGATTCTCAAAAGACAAATTTCACCACACCACCACCCTTCTGTTTAAAACCTTTAGTGGCTCTCCGGAATTCTTCCTGGGATCTACAAGGCCCAGTGGGTCTGAGTGTCACTGACTCTAGCCCCCTCCCACGTCCTGCCACCCCCATTCTCTTGGCTTCAGCCACGTGGGACTTCCGTCCTTGACTTCTCTCTGCCCGCTCTCACGCCAAAGCCAACTCCTCCTGTGCTAAGCTCTCCTCACACCCTTTCCTCTCCCCCAGAGCACTCATCCCACTTTGTAATGATACATTCATTATTTGATCAAGGTTGCTCTCTCCCACCAAGTCAGGAACTCTGTGGAGGCAGAGACCACGTTCTTTTTTTAACTTTCCTTGCTATGGTGTCTCTAGCACGTAGCCTACTGCCTGGCACCCAGTAGCGTATGTCGTTTATAACTCCAGTGTTGGCAAAGGCGAGAGAAACAAGCATGTCTGCTGCTTGTCAAAGGGTAAATGAGCATCACCTTGCTAGAGGCAATATGGCAATGTGTATCAAGAGCCTGGAAGCATTCGTAGTAGTAATTCCAATTTTTGGAAATGATCCTAGAGGAGCACAGAGGCGGAAGTCCACAGAGGCTCATCCCAGCATCATGCATTAGGGCCAAAAACTGGAAACAAGCTACATAGCCTTCCAAACCGGAAGGTAGGTCAACACACTGCAGATTTTTATGGATAAAATACTACACAGCCTTTACAAATAATGTTGCACAGGAATGGTGACATGGAAAAACACAAAGATGTAACATTGAGTGGAAAACGAGATATAAGCAGGTATGTACCGAATGTCCTAAATTTAAAAGATCAGATTTAAAGACAATACATAAAGATAAGACATGTAATGTACAGCATGATGACTATAGCTAACAATACTGTATTGTATATTTGAAAGTTGCTAAGAGACTAGCTCTTAAAAGTTCTTATCATAAGAAAAAAAAATGGAACTCTGCACGGCGATGGACTTTTTTTTTTTAGGCCGTGGCTTGTGGGATCTTAGTTCCCCAACCAGGGGTCGAACCCAGGCCCCCTGCAGTGGAAGTGCAGAATCTCAACCACTGGACCACCAGGGAAGTCTCATGTGCAGCAATGGATGTTAACTTGACTTATTGTGGTGATCATTTCACTATATATACAAACCTTGAACCATTATGTTGTACACCTGAAACTAATATTGTTATATGTTAATTGTATCTCAGTAAAAAATAAAATTTAAAAAGGTAACACACAGGCACAAACATGGTAGACAGCAGTCACGCCTAGGTGGTAGCACTGCAGGCAGCAGACCCTCCAGGAAGTCTATAAAGGAAGCTTTAGAAGCCATTGAAAGAGAGGCCAGGGACTTTCTCTTGAACTGCAAGCTTCTCTGCACAGCAAGCAGAGTTTTTCTTAAACTGCATATGTATTTGCAGTGAGTTTTGGGGTGCTGATGGAGATTACGGTAAAGCCCCCCCCCAAGACACCCTGTGGTGCCAACCTAAATGTTTTTTTTTTGTACTTTTGTACTTGTTTGGTTTTCTAATGTTTTATAATGAGCATGCATTACTTTTTATATCAGAGAAAGATTAAAGAAAACATTATTTCATAAATGAAAGACACATGTGTATGTCAGATGAACGGACACAGTGTCCTCTTCAGGCACACTCTAGGCGGCTGGAGAGGCCCTCGCTGCTCCCGCGCATCCCAGGTCTGCTCTGTCCTTCGAATCTGCAGCCTTCTCTTGCTTCTGGCACTTCAGACCAGAACACCACCAGGCAGCCGTGGGGCTCCCTGGCTGGCCAGGGTCCTATCTTGACTGTGGGCCTTGGGGATCCACGAGACATGTCGCTCTAAGCCATGTCCACGCACAAAGACACTTGCAAGGACCATTCAGAGATCCAGGGCCACTCCTCTACCTCTAACGGTGGCCCTGGCTCCAAAGAGCAAGGATCATTTATCGATTGTAGCTGTGGCCAGTAGATGGTAGAGAATGACTGTTCACACTTGTAAAACAGGTATTTAAAGCTACAGTGACTTTTCTTATTTCCTGATCATTTCTTTCTATTGCGAGGAGTTTGATTGACTATTCTTATGATCTCTTACTTATGGCATGAAAAATCAACAAAAACATCTTTTTGCTTTTTTCTCTTTATTGGCTGCATTGGGTCTTCATTGCTGCATGTGAGGTTTCATTGCGGTGGCCTCCCCTATTGGAGAGCACGGGCTCTGGAGCGTGCGGGCTTCAGTAGTTGTGGCACATGGGATCAGTAGTTGTGGCTCGTGGGCTCTAGAGCTCAGACTCAGTAGTTGTGGCTCACAGGTTTAGTTGCTCCACGGCATGCGGGATCTTCCCAGACCAGGGCTCGAACCCGTGTGCCCTGTATTGGCAAGGGGATTCTTAACCACTGCACCACCAGGGAAGTCCAAAACATCTTTTCAAGACTGGATTGCAATTATCTAAAGTCTATGAAGGTGTCAGCCCTCCCTTTGGCTGAGAATCAGGTGGAATTAAATAGCATTTTTCCTCTCTTGCCTCCTTCCCCGTCCCTCTTCCCAGTTATTTAGAAATTTTAATTGAGAGTGGGGAGATAATATTTTTTTATACAGCAGGTTCTTATTAGTCATCCAATTTATACACATGAGTGTATACATGTCAATCCCAATCGCCCAATTCTTTGCAACACCACCCCCATCCTCTGCAGCTTTCCCCCCTTGGTGTCAATACATTTGTTCTCTACATCTGTGTCTCTCTCACTGCCCTGCAAACTGGTTGATCTGTACCATTTTTCTAGATTCCACATACATGCATATTTGTTTTTCATACGATATTTGTTTTTCTCTTTCTGACTTACTTCACTCGGTATGACAGTCTCTAGATCCATCCGCATCTCTACAAATGACCCAATTTCGTTCCTTTTTATGGCTGAGTAATATTCCATTGTATATATGTACCACATCTTCTTTATCCATTCATTTGTCGATGGGCATTTAGGTTGCTTCCATGACCTGGCTATTGTAAATAGCACAGCGATGAACATTGGAGTGCATGTGTCTTTTTGAATTATGGTTTTCTCTGGGTATATGCCCAGTAGTGGGATTACTGGGTCATATGGTAATTCTATTTTTAGTTTTTAAGGAACCTCCATACAATTTTCCATAGTGGTTGTATCAACTTACATTCCCACCAACAGGGCAAGAGGGTTCCCTTTTCTCCACACCCTCTCCAGCATTTATTGTTGGTAGATTTTTTGATGATGGCCATTCTGACTGGTGTGAGGTGATACCTCATTGTAGTTTTGATTTGCATTTCTCTAATGATTAGTGATGTTGAGCACCCTTTCATGTGTTTGTTGGCAATCTGTATATCTTCTTTGGAGCAATGTCTATTTAGGTCTTGTGCCCACAGAACCTCCGGAGATCCTCATTCTGAGAGACTCACAGCCCATGGTAAAAATGGAACGATTCCTGTTTCATTTTTCAAGTGGACAACCGGAGGACCCAGCGAGGAAGGGAAAGGGAGAGATCTTGAGGCACTTGAGACCCAAGCTGGTGTCTAGATCCTTGCAGAGACTCAATCTCAGACTCTGAGAAGTATTCACCTTAATAAAAACAACAAAACATGTACTAACTCATGTAGCTATGAGGTGAATATTATTGTTATTCCCATTTGACACATGATAAGTTGCATATTTCTCCAAAGTCCTGGGCCCTGGAAAATAAAGACCAGGGCCCCTAGAGGCCACGGCAGAGGCTGATGGCCCAAACCTGCTAGAGAGCAGAGGGTGTGCCATTCCTAGGGGGTAGTTCACCATCTCCAGCCAGATAGCGCTAGGTCCATGGTCACCTCACCCTCCGCACCACAGCCTGGGGTGTTCCCAGGCCCCCAGGCAAGTGCGTGGAGACAGAGGGCAAGGGAGGAGCTGCATTTCTGGAGCCGGGCTCCTCAGAAGGCGTTTTCAATTCCTCCAGACCAGCCTTGCACTCCAGTCCGCGAGGTCATCTGAGGCCCGACGTCTCTCAGCTCCTCTGCTTGGGGCCCAGATCCCTGGCTCTAGCCACATACTCACAGGCTCTGGTGTGGAAGAGAGAGTGGGTGGGACATTTGCTAGTTTCTTTCTGACTGGCTGTGAGCCCAGAGAGGGCAGTGGCGTGCTGGAGAGCTGGGCAGCCGCCCTCTACGGCAGCCAGGCCCACTGTCCGGCTGGCAGCACGTGCACCGTAGGGAACCCATCTGTGAGACCCGCCTACCCTCCACAGGCAGGCAAGGGGAAGGGTATCCTGAAGCACAGCTACCTTGATTTGTAGGGTGGTTTCTATCAAACATGGAAGGCTGGGGATTTAAGGGACGCTGACCCGTTCAACTCGGAGCGTCTTCCTGAGTCCTGCCAAGAACAGAGACCTCAGGGCCTACTTGTTCAATTCTTCGGATGTCATCTTGGGCCACCTGTCCACCAGCAGCCAGCTCCACCAAACAGATGTGTTGTTTAAATCCATGAGAGCTGAGGGGTGCCAACAGAACCCCTGCTGGGTGGCCACCAGCAGGGGCAGGACCCCTGTGCCCTGCCAAGGGAGAGGTCAGGAGTGTAAAGATCTCCCTGGAAGCCAGTCCAAACACCAGTGTCCCATCTCACCTCAGCCTGCACTGTGCTGTGTGGCCACTGGGAGGCACTGTCGGCTCACAAGAAGCTCTGAGAAGCCAGGCCACCTTTCCATTCCCAGTCTTCTGCGGGGGAGAAAGCCGCTAGGGAAACGTGTGCCCTTCTGGAAACGTGTGGGATTTTCCTCCCTGACAGGAAAGATCTGTCCTGGTCAGCCATGGAGGCCTGCGCTGGGCACCCCCATGCCAGCCGTTGTGAAGCGTGGAGCAGAGAGGCAAAGAACAGAGGCCTAAAGCGGCCCTGGCTGGACTCCAGGCATCAGCCCGTGGTTGATTAGCGGGACCGAACAAGGGGTGAGACCAAAATGCAGAGCCAAGCAGGTATGGAAGCGAAGGAGCTGCAGACGGGGGTCTGCAGGATGTCTTGGCTCCTGGGGTCAGGGGTCCTCAGGGAGGTTTTAGCAAGGACCCTTGACCTCGATGTGTGTGGTGGTGGGATGGGCTGTGGTTAGAGGACCCGACACAGAGCAAGCAGCCCAAACTGAGACTGGGTGTGATGTTTGACGTGTCCCTCTCATTTTCCCTCATCCACGTCGTCCCCAAGTTCTTCCATTTCTATCTCAGAATACTTCTTGAATTTTCCACTTCTATCCAATTCTACTGCCTCCACCCTAGTCCAAGCCTCCATCATCTCTCCTTGATGACTCTGAGATACGGCTTCCAGAAAAAATATGAGATGCCCAGCTAAATTTGAATTTCAGATACCCAAACAATAACTTTTTGTATATCCCATACAATATTTGGGATAGAATTGTACTAAAAATTGTTCTCTATCTAAAATGTCAATAGCAGCAGGCATCCTGGTTTATTTTATTTTCTTTTGGTTTGTTTTTAAATCTGGCAACCCTCCCAAGAGCTTTACCAGCCTTACAGTCCTACAGCCCATTCTCTACAAAGCAGCCAGACTGAACTCACAGAAATTCACATCTAACCATGTCAGTACCCTGCTCAAAGCCCTTCAAGGATTCCCAATCACCCAGGGATGGGATCCACGCCACCCACGTGGCACACAAGAACCCCTACACCCTGACCAGCAGCCGGCTCTCAACTTCATCTCCCACTGTGCCCCCAACCCACGCTGTGGCCCCAGCGTATGAAACGCTCTGTTGTCCCTTACATATGCCCTGTGCCTTCACACACCCGTCTCTGTCCAGAAGGCCCTTAAAGAACGCCAAGTCAGTCATGAAACTCAACCACCAGCTCTTCTTGCCAAGCTCTCCCTGACATGTCCCCTGCCTCTCCCCAAGCCATACATAATGGCCTTTAACAGAGCCCTTATTTAGCTGTATCAAAATGATCTCTCTGTGTGTCTGTCTGTCCTGCTAGACTGCAGCCCTGTAACCAAGGCCCAGCGGTCAGGCCAGGTAAGAACCACAGGATTGGAGATATACAAAACATAGCCAATATTGAATTCATGAACCACTCAGTCTATTGCACCCAGTTAGCACACAGCACAGGTTGGTCAGAGTAGGGAAGATAGGAAGGGGAGGGAAGGAAGCAGTCCAAGGCGGAGTCCAGGAAGGAGACATCTCTGCACAAGCAACAATCCCTGGTCCAGACATGGGTCTCATGACAAGCACGAGCGGGAGTCACCCTCTGCTCCAACAGGGCCTTGGGCTGCGACCCTCTGAACAGCTCCCAGCAGTGTGGAGCTGGTCCTCCATGAAGGAGCCCTCAAGTCCCTTGGCTCAGTGGTCCCTTTGTAGGGAGTCCATCAGTAGGGTGTGACAGTTATGCACCAGGGGGTCTTGTCTCTATCAGTTGCTCCTGTTCCAGGGAAGTCTTTTTGTGGACGTTGCCAAACAAACTTCTTACCTAAAGTAACACTCTTTGATTTAAGACACTCTAAAACACTAGAAGTCCTATACCAGACGTTTCAAAACCACTGATATAGAAGTTCACTTTGGCCACTGTGACTCCATTTAAACTACTTAACATAGCTGAACATAACTTAGATCCTATGCGTTTCACAGAAGATGACAAAAGGAATCACCACATAACAAGTCCCCTTCAAGGAGGGGTCCTAGTGTGATTCACCTCTGTACCCCCAGTGTACAGCGCAGAGCCTGGCCCAGAGCGGTGCCCTCAATTCATGTGTGAGGCACGAATGAATGGGTGAATGGCCTTAAGTAATTGTACATCTCCTGACACCTAGCCGGCGCTGGCAGTGACTGCAGTGGTAGAGGGGTCCACCAGGGGGCGGAATAACCTCAGTATTGTTTGTCTTGTTGAGGGAGTGGCTCAGAAAGCGGCCTCCCTGGCATTTGGCTCCCTTCTCTAGTTCCAAGTTTTTGTTGGTGTTTTGTTTTGTTTTTAAATCATGGAAACACAGGACAGGAAGGGACCTTGAGAGAACATACAGACCAGCCCTCTGCTTTCAGTTTAAAAACTCTCTATTTCCCTTTAATACCTGCTTGCAGATAGTTAAAAACATTCTTCGGTTTCTTACAGATCAATCATAGAGAAGTTAGGAGACCTACTCCAAGTTCCACAGCAAGTGAATGGCACAGGGGGGCTTGGAGCCCACAGCTTAGCCGACAGGATCCCATTGCCTTGTCCTGCAGCCCTGCGAGGGAGGCTCCACCATCGTCTTACACCTGAGGACACGCCCAGAGAGGTTGTCATCTAGCTGGGTCACTCAGTGGGAGTGCTGGGACTTGGACACAGGTCTCCAGCCTTCCTTTCCAGCGTTCTTACCTCTGCCGTAGTCACAAAACTTTGCTTGGCTCTTTTGGGGCGGGTCGGTGTGGGGGGGATGCTCTTTCCCGGCAACTATGCTGCAGGCGTCATCCAGACTCCCCCTGGGGAAAGTCTGTCTGTTCTGGGCCTGCCCATCTGAGTCGAGGTCGGCTGCTGTGCCAGCCGCAGACCCTGTTCTCCCTCCCTCCAGCTGCTGGCTCAGCCTCACCCCAGAGGGCCCACAAGGAGACTGGGGCCGCGAGAGCTCTTTGAAGAAAGCTCAGACGGGTGGCAGGTTTTCGGGGTCGGTGTTTCGCACCGTGTAACTGGTTCATTGTGGAGTCTCAGCTCAATTGGGTGCAGACTTCCTGAGGTGGGAGAAGCCCTTCGGCCATTACTTCTTCCGGCCGACTCCCCCGCGCCCACATTTTCACCCACACTTTCACACACCTGCCGCCCGCACTGACCACAGGGCCTTTGTTCCGAGGAGAAGGGCTAATTATTAACCAGTTAAAAGAAGCTGTCCCTACCCTCAACGAGCTTGCAGGGATTGGGGAGCAATTCGAAACAGACGGTAATGGAGACTGAGCTCTGTGGGGTCAAGAGAGAGTGGTGGTTATAGTAGGGGTCTTGGAATCTGATAGGCCTGGAATCTGATAGGCTTTGCTGTGCGACTTTGTTGGTTGGCTTTTTTTTTTTTTTTTTTTGGCTGCGCAACACTTGCAGGATCTTAATTCCGTGACCAGGGGTCAAAACTGCAGCCTCGGTAGTGGCAGTAAAAGCGCGGAGTCCTAACCATTGGACCGCCTGCTGTGTGACTTTGGATAAGTCACTTCCCCTCTCTGAACTTGTTTCCTCAGATTTAGAGTAGGGGTGATCACACCTCCCTCAGGATCCAGAGGGTCAGATGAGATGGCATACAGGAAGTATGAGCTTGTGGAGGGCTTGGTACGTAGTGGTATACGATAAATGTTGGTTCTTAGGAGATCAGCAAACATTACAAAGGGAAGGGGGAGTAAGGGAAGGCTTCTTAGGGGAGATTAGGGTTGAGCTTGGCTTTAAAAGAGGAGAAGTATTTGGAAGGTCAGATGGAAGAAGATGCTTGTAGGTAAGCCTTGCCAAGCATTTGAATGAATGAATAAAAGCAAAACCCCGAGGTTCACTTCCATCCTCTATCATGGATGGTTTAGAGAGAGGGTCATGCAGGTGACCTGGCCCACGAGGGGCATACCAGTGAGAAGTCACAGGGGAAGTCACAGGAGCACAGTCGTGCTCCTGATGAAACTTCAAACCACCACCCCATGGGTAGAGGAGGGGTAACCCTGGGCCAAGCTGCGTGGTGTGCCTGTCATTTGTGACCCAGGGTCGGAGACCCTGGGCCTATCCCTCCAGCCCTCCCCTGAGAAATCGATCCCTAAGTAAGTGCCTCCTGGTTGTCACTGGATAAATGAGTGAGCCCTTCCAGGAAACTGGTCTGCATTTCAATGGGGGCTGTTTGGAGACAATGCCTTATCTCCCAGGGTTTCCCAACTTTTTAGCAGCCCAGAGCTCTTGTTTTCTCACTTGAGACCTCAATGGGATTCCTTGAGCAGTTTACATCTTCACTGTTGGCTGAATCCCAGGACCCAGAAAGCATAGTTTGCATCTCTCTGAATATCCAGGGCTCACTGGATCCACACAAAGTCATGGCGGGCGGGGGGTGGTGCTAGCTGGGCCAGAGGGAGAAGTGCTAGTGGAGCTCCTCTGCTGTTGCTCTTGTTTGGGCAAACATGGTACGTACCGTGTCCTTTTCTCTGCATTGCTCTCTGGGCATTGCTCAAGGTAGGCTAGGTTTGCTGAAGTTACACAGAAACACTGAAATCTCAGTGGTTTAATACAGGAAAGGCTTATTGCTCGTTCACACAAAGTCTGATGCGGATTAGACAAGAGGTAGCTGGGCTGTCTGCAACATGCGGCCTCCAAGGTCTCCACAGCATAGGGAGAGAGATGGGGAAGCACGTGTCTTAGTCATCTGACGCTGCCATGACAAACTACCACAGACTGGGTGGCTGAAACAACAGAAATTTATTTCTCACAGTTCTGGAGGCTGAGAAGGTCGAGATCAAGGTGCCAACCGATTTGGTTCCTGGTGAAAGCTCTCTCCCTGGTTTGCAGACGGCCGCCTTCTCACTGCGAACTCTCTGGTGTCTCCTCTTATAAGGGTACCAATCCTATCAGATCAGGGTCCCACGCTCATGACTTCATTTAGCTGTAATTCCTTCCTTAACCCTAGTTCAGCCACGTTGAGAGTTAGGGCCTCAACATATGAATTGAGGGGGGGGGCACCACTCAGTCATAGCACATAACAACTCTTAAGCTCCTCAGCCCCCAAAATGATGTACATCACTCTCCCTTGGTCAGAATTTGTTACGTGGCCCAAACAACTGCAGGGGAGGCTGGGAAATGTATGGGACCAAGTGGATATCTGCTGAGCATGATCTTTGCCACACACGGTCTTCAGGGCCGAGCCTGCTGAAGAAGAAACGTCTTGAGGGTCAGAACAACAGCGCTGAGACATAAGATAGGAAACACACACTCCTTAGACTGTCCTCCAGGCAGGTTCAAGGAGCCAAGACCTGGAACCTGATTCTGAATAGGATTCTTGGGTTTGGGGGTGGGAGGGTAGGAAACCTGTCCCTGTGGTTGGGATATTTTGAGGTTTACTATGTCTCCTCCCCAGGATGTGGACACAAATGTCTCCTCACAGATATATTAATAGGGACTCAGGAAATTCAGATGATTTAGGCAGAGACCACACTTTGGAATCATTTTTTCTAAATTGACATATTGCATATTTCTCTCTGTTTCTTATTTTCTGATAGCTCATTTTCCACTACATATCAATAGGAAGAGAGCTAACAAAGGGCTGCCAAAGAGGACTCTTCAGGACCCTGATTTAACCACTAGATATTTGAGCAATATGTTCTGACAGCTTGTTTGAGGGGAAGGTCTCGGTCACGGCTTCCCTCACGGAGGCTTACAGGGCCCGCGCCTGCCCCTCCAGCCTCATCCCTCTGCCTAACGACCCAGGCAAACCGGCCACCAATCTGTTCCAAGAGACCCCAAACCCTTGGCTGCTCTGGGGCATGTGTTTGCTGTTTGCTCTGCCTGGAATGTTCTTTTTCCAGATCTTTGCAGTCTGCTTCCTTTTCATCTTTCAAGCCTAAGTTCAAATGCCACCACCGCATAGAGGTCTGACCACTCATCTAAAGCCATGAGGTCTCCCCTGCTCCCCTGGTCACCGTATGAACAGATACTCTTCATCATCAGCCAGTTTATTTCTTCGGTAACAATGATCACAATCTGTGCCTACCTGTTTGATTACTTCCTTCTGAATGTCTTGCAAGTGATTTCTCAGGGCTCCATCTACTGGACTGAGTTTCCCCAGGAAAGCAGAGACTGCGCTGTCTCTATCCTTTGTGTCCCCTATGGGAGGGAAGGGCACTGCTGACTCAGGTATAAGAATATCTGAGCCCTGGGCTTCCCTGGTGGCGCAGTGGTTGAGAGTCTGCCTGCTGATGCAGGGGACACGGGTTCGTGCCCCGATCCAGGAAGATCCCACATGTCGCGGAGCAGCTGGGCCCGTGACCCATGGACGCTGAGCCTGCGCGTCCAGAGCCTGTGCTCCGCAATGGGAGAGGCCACAACAGTGAGAGGCCCAGGTACCGCAAAAAAAAAAAGAAAGAAAAATAAAGAATATCTGAGCCCTAACATAGTGTGAGTGTTCCCAAAGCCCTGGGTGAAAGTCACACGTGAGATTCAATGGAGCACCTACGGTGTATGTTTAGTGCTGTGTTCTAGGGCTGTAGGCAGTCCTGGCCCCTGCCTGCCTTCATAGAGCTTGTGCTTCCTACGGAAGACACTACATCATCATCACCATTATATTAATAATAAGTGACACTTATATAGTGCTTATTATATACCATGCTTTGTTCCAAGCACCGTACATCTATTCATTCATTTTAAGCCCTACAGTGGCCCTACGAGGGAGGCACTATAATCATTCTCATTTTTACAAACAAGGATACTGAGGCTAAGAGAGGTCAGGTAAGTTGCTTGAGGTTGCCCAGACAGTGAGTATGAAATGAGCCAGGGAATTCCCCTGTTTCTGTTGTGGTCGTTGTTGACCTAGGTTGCTTAGGAAGTGCTACATCAGCTACTACTGCAGTTTAGATCCTGTGTGCTGGTAGTTGTGGTAAACAACAATGCAGGAGGAGACCTGCGTGTGCCCAGAGCGCTCCTGAATTTTCTCATTGATTCTGTATGTGAATGAATAGCTTTGAACCTCAGTGAGGCCCTTCCTTAAGAGTGCCGATTGCAGTAACTGATCTTGGCTGTGGGGGGTTGCAACATTTGCACTAAAGTGATGTTCCCAAAGCCTTGAGTGTGTGTGTGTGCGTGTGTGCCCGTGTGTGTGTGTGTGTACATGTGCGTGCGTTGGCAAGGGGGATGTATCTCAGAGATTCACGCCTAGTCAATTCATGTGTTGTGCCTCGAGCACAGGACTGCTGAGGTCAAAGTGGTGAATGCTGTTTCTTTCCTTCATTCCACAGTGTAATATGGGGTGATGAGCCTGACTCTAACATCAGACAGACTTGACCTTAAATACTAGTCCAACTGTGTACTCGTGTCATGACCTCAGACAAGTCGGTTGTAACCTCTCTGAGCGTGCATTTTCTCATCTGTAAAGTGGGGCGAAAAACCAGCACTTTCCTCATCGCATGGTCCAGGTTAAATGAGATAAGCCTTGTGAGGCACAGCGCCAGGTACGTAGCAGGTGTTCCAGAAACGGCAGCTCTTCTGACCATTCATTGGCAAGGCCTTGCTGGGCGCGCGCAGTGTGCCAGGCAGTGTGCTGGGTGGGGGAGCGGAGGAGGAGGAGGGATTCAGAGATGAGTCCGACAAGGGCCACCTTGGCTCTCTTCCTCACCCGGCCCCAGATCCAGCCAGGAGACCTTGCACTTGGACTTGCACAGAGTCCAGGCCAGAGAGAGTCACCGGATCAGTGCACCACCCACACCCACATCGCCCACCCTCCCACCGTTGTTGGAGCTGCAGCTGAGGCATGGGGAGCTGCTCCCTCGTGGAGGTGGAGCTGGCACATGTTTCCAGCTGTGCATGGGACAGGGTGGGGCACCAGCGCGGGGCCCGTGTAACTAGGCCACTGTTTCTCTGTTCCTCTCCTCAGCCTCTTGGGCACAGGCAACATGCTATCGCTTTCTACCTTTCCTTGGGAAGTGGCTTCCTATCCTTGTCCGAGACTTCCTGTTATCTGTTGTGTCCTTTTCTTTTTGCCACCTGCCCATCCCCAATCTCCCGCTCCCCAGTCCCTGTGCTTAGCCACCAGTAGGCTCAGTGGTCAGGGGGTCCGTCTTGTCGCTGGGGACACTCATGGGATCATATCAATATGTCTAACCAGGCACCAGAGCGTGGCCCGTTGTTGGGTGCTGTTGGCAAGAGGAAAGGAGGGGAGGGGAGAGGAGAGGAAAGGAGGGGAGGGGAGAGGAAAGGAGGGCAAGGGGGAAGCGAGAAAAAAGTAGAGGACTTGGTCCCCATCCTGGCTGATGATGGAGTTTGTCACCTCACGCGGGAGGGCGGGAGGAAACCCAACGGGCATTCTGTCCGTAGCCCAGTGTGAAACTCTGCAGCCTGTACTTTATGCTGTGGAAGAAGTGGGGAGAGCACGGGGGGCCTGTCACACAGGGAGTGGGGCTAGCGCTGGACCTTGAAGGAGGCGAGGGATTGGGATGGGGCGGGCAGGCTCAATTCTGGCCTGGGTGGGATGCAGTTGTCTATCTGAGGGCTGGTAGGAGGCACCAGCTGGGTGGTGAAGAATGAAGGAGGTGTGGGTCAGGCTCAGGCCAGGGGTAGAGCAGCCAGGTGGAGGCCAGAGGTGGGGACAGCAGAAAGGCGCAGAGGGACCTTTGGCCAGATGGCTGCAGAGGCCATGGGGGTGGCCCTTTCTCTCCACCCCTCATTCTGTTCTCTTTGTAGCCTTTATCTTCTGCCTGCCCCCCTACTCTCTCTCGCTCCTTTGGGTCTCATCATCGTCCTTTTCTTCTCAGTTATTTCATCCGCTAAATAAAGCTATTCACGCTGGAGGTCGGAGACCCGTGGTGTCACCTCTGCTGCTTTCCATTCTGCCCGTTCTGAAATGTGATTCAATAAGAGCTGCTGCCTTAGGGCTGCAGTTGCTCCCTGGGCTGGATGTGGGGCACGAGGACCCAGACCTTGGCTTCCCTGCTCCTGCTCACTTGCTGCGGGCTGTGGAACAAGCCTGTTTCACTTCTCACCCAGGCTGGAGACGGGCGAGGATGCCAAGTCTAGAAATTGCTTTTCTTCCAGAGTCAAATGGCTTCCTCTCAGCAACAGTCCCTTTAACATGAGAGGGAAGCCAGAAAAGGAGATCTTTGATGTTGTTCAACTGAGAAATACATCAGGTGGGAACGAGCCGGAAATGCCGGGGTGAAGGGCTCTGTGGTCGCTGCACTGGCGAGGGCACTGCCTGGACTTTGCTTTTTGATGGCACATGTCTCCCGACATAAACACAAGCAGAGCAGGGAAAAACAACCTTCAGTCCCCAAACAAACAGAACAGGAACGGGATCTGCCTCGCATGAGCAATGGCTCTTGCTGCGATGATGCAGCTCAAGGGGCCTTCACTGTGGAATTTCCTTCCTTGAGCATGATGGATTTTCCATTCTTGTCCCCGAATGAACACCCGCCTTAGGGCTTAGTGGATGGCAGGGGACCTCTGCAAGGCCCCCCGAGAAATGGACAGCACTGCCTCACCTGGGCCTGGCTTCAGAGGGGTGTGCCTCCTCTCTTGAGTCGGGTCTGAGATGAGTGCTACTGCATCCCTCAAAGCGCCATGAGACCCATTGCCCTCAGATGCCCGACCACTTCGCTGGAAACCACCCTCATTTTCTGTCCCATCTTGGACTTCTCCCTTCATGCACCAAACACTCCAGTCCTAACAGACTCATCTCTTCTTTCCAGGAGAGGGCCGTCTTTTCTTGCATCCCTGACTGTCTGCTTATCCTGTTCCTTGGAGCACTCTGCCCCCACCCCATTTCTGCCCATCCAAGAGGCAGTATGGCCTAGTATTGAGGAGCATGGGACTCTGTTTACGTTTGATTCTGGGCTCCATTGCTTACCATCTGTGTGGCCTCTGTGCCTCCATTTTCACCTCCGTTAAATGGGGTTAATAATGGCTCTTCTCCTAGGATTGTGATGAGCCCTAAACGAGTTACTCTTTGTAGTACACATAGAAGAGTATTTGGTATATCACAAGCACTATACAAAGGGTTAGGAATCAATATGCAAATCCTACTCCCCTTCAAAGTTCAGCTCAAATGCCACCTCCTCCATGAAGTCTTCCTGATCCACCCAAGTGGAAATACTCTCTCCCTCCTCTAACTTCCCATAGTCTTTTAGCTGGATCTGCCCTGGGGAACTACTTGGTATCATAAGAAGATATCCACAGGTCCCAGTTACCTGAGGGCTGGGACCCCTCCAGTAATTTCCACAGGGCCTTACACCCAGGATGTGCTCAATAGGTCCTTGGTGAATGATTGAATAAAGTTGAGAAGGGGTGATAATGGGACCCAGGGGGAGAGCACAGCTGCTCCTCAGCCCAGTCCAGCCTCCCCATGGGAAGGTGAAGGATCATCACCAGGGAGTGATGTGTTCGACAGTTGGGGCCGGCTCACGTGGATCCACCGCTACTCCTTGATCAGGCCCTCCTGGCGAGCAGTGGCGAGGCTGGGGCACGGTGGACGGCAGACACAGTGCAGGGATACTCCCAGCAGCCTCCACCATGCTGGGCCCTGACAGTAGTGCTGAGGCACCCTGGACCACATCTGGGCTGCTTTATGCGCCCTCTAATCCTGGGATTCTCAGTCTACAGTACAGTCAGATTGATCAGGATCTCAGAGCCAAACCCAACACATTTTCTTCCCCCCCAAATGCTCCCTTTCCTGCATGATTGAGCCAGTTCCTGCTGACCTTGGGCTCCAGATGCTACCCACTTTCCCTCCCTCTTTCCCCTCCTGGCCAGCAATGATGGACACATTTACACCTCCTTGACTCAGGTCCATCATCCATTGGGGCTGGACTTGGGCCCTACCAGGGAGCTGAGCTGTTTTCTTGGTGGCCCCAAGCACCCTCATATACCTTTAACTACTCTACTCGGACTTTTGTTCATTGCCTGGGCCACCTCTTGCTGAAATGACTTCTCTGTGGCCTTCAAGCAACCATGGCTTTTCTGTACGCTTCACAGCACCTAGCATGGTGGGAGTGAAGGTTGGCCTTGCACGTAGTACAGGCTTCCTTAATCCGTTTTTGGTTCAAATGCTGAATTAAGGGGTGGGAGGAGGGAAATAAAGCCCCAGTCACTCTGATCGTATTCTTCTTAACTTTTAATATTCTGACCATACTGGTGGATCCCTGAGTTATCGGGTCCTTGAGATCTGAATGACATTGCTTTGAGTCCTCCCACCCCCACCCCTGGGCCAGAATTGACCCAGGCAAGTCAAGAGCCCGGTCCAAGATATTTGTGAATTTCTTGGGGTGGAGGAATAGGGAAGATTTATATTCTCGTGGTCTCGTGTGCCACCCAGGTTCCTGGAGCTTTGGGCATGATCTGTGCTTTCACCATATTGACCAAGAGAGGAAACGTAGACCCTTCCCACCAAGAAAATGAGAGTAAAATTGACTGAAGGTCCTTGGCTGATGGAATCCTGGGGAAGGAGGCACATTACACACAGCCCCCTGCCTCCTCTGTCCCTCTTCCTCTCTGCTCCTTACTCTTTCCCTCCAGGATTTCTAAGGTTGCTCCAAATTCTGAAGCCTTTGGTACCCATTAAGGGTGTGAATGAAGGTCAGGGAGTGTATCACCTTCTGCCCCCAAGAACTTATCAAGTCTTTACCAACGTAGGTAGTTCTTGCCCTGTGGATTCTTGCTGTTAAGTAATACAATTTTCTGCACCCCATTACATGAGCAAGCTTCTTTCCCTCTCTAGGCCTCAGTCTCATGCTCTGTGAAACGGCATACAATCACTAGGTCAGCCCTGTCCAACAGAAATATAGTGCAAGACCTATATGTAATTTAAAAATTTCAAATAGCCACATTAAAAAACATAAACAGGTGAAATTAGTTCTTGTTGATCTTCTCAGGTAAAAATGGGGGAGCTACTAAAGAATCTTTCAACAGCATTGCTGAGGTATAATTGACATATAATAAACTGCACATATTTAAGGTGTACGGTTTAAGATTTCACATATGTGTACACCTGTGAAACCATCAAATGTCCTCGAGCCCCTTTGTAATTATATATGCTTAAGAGTATATTTTAACTCAATTTACCCAAAATAGTCCTTTTTACATGTATTCAATATGAAAAAAATAGATAGATAAATAAATAAAATTTATTAAAAAAGAAAAAAAAACCCTCAAACAGGAGAGCAGCTAACAGCAGCGAGGTGGTGACCTGGAGATGTTAATGCTTCAGAACCCTGGAAAGGCTCAGGAATTCTGAGCTACCTCTGAAGGCTGAGGAAGAAATTGGTATCAGGGTGGGCAAATAGCTGAGTCTGCCACAGTTTAAAACAAGATGAAGAAAGAGCAGTATAAGCGTATTATGAGATAGAGAAGCAAACAGATGAAACTGCTAAGGATGTAAAAAATGGTGGTTTCTGGGAAGTGGGAATTGGGATGGGGCAAAGCAGTTCGGGGTTTTGCTCTCCTGAAAGCCTTGTGTCATTTGACCTTTAAAATTAGGTATATACATCACTTAGATTTTTTTTAAAGCTGCTTTTGAAACGGGTATGGGGGGAAAGGCATGCAAATACTGTAGATGGGACTATAAACTTGTAAAAGCTTGCCGAATGGCAGCTGGGTAATACGGATCAAAAATTTTCATGTGTGGAACACTCAGTCCAGCATTTCCACTCCTGGAATTTATTCTAAGAAAGTAATTGGACAACCACTGCTTTGATTATAAAATAGAAAAATTGGAAACTATCTACATGCCCTGCACCGGAACCTTCATTTGAACAAGTGATGGCTCATCCACACAGTGCAATTCTATGCTCATGCTTTAAACGGCGGATTTCATACCTACCAGATGGTCAAAACTTGTGAAAGCCTGAGGGACATCCCTCGTGGCGCAGTGCTTGAGAATCCACCTGCCAATGCAAGGGACACAGGTTCGTTCCCTGGTCTGGGAAGTTCCCACATGCCACGGAGTAACTAAGCCTGTGCGCCACAACTGCTGAGCCTGCGCTCTAGACCCCGCGAGCCACCACTACTGAAGCACACATGCCGAGAGACCCAGCTCCGCAACAAGGGAAGCCACAAGAATGAGAAGACCAGGCACCGCAACGATAAAGCCAAGGCAGCCAGAAATAAATAAATAAATAAATTTTAATTGTAAAAGCCTGAAAACAACAGGAGCTGCTCAACATGTGAAACAACGTAATGTTGATACAATGCTGGCGAGTGTACCCTGATACAAGCTCTTTGGACGAAAAAGCAAAAACTGGCACTACATCAATGAAAAGAGAAATACAACACACTGTGATCAATTTTTCTCATATGGAGTCTAAAATGATATGACTACTCAGGAAGAAAATCACTGTTACTTGGTAAAATCAAAGATAAATCGAAGGCCACATGCCACGTACCACTAGGTGCGACGTGCAAGACCATCGCTCGTAGTGTTCAGAGTGCCTCAGGCTGCACTCAAGCCGAAAGTCTATCAGCAGGAAATGGAAATACAGCAGTCCGTGATGAGCCGAGGCAGACACCGAACAGCCACACCCACAGTAACGCGAGAACATCTCCGGGTTTCGCAAACATTCCATCTTGCGGAAGACAAGAGAAAACGAAAGAACGCATTCACCTATCTACATAACCTTCCACGCGAAGCAAATGACCTTCCACGAAGAATCAGGCTAGGGATGTTAAAAAGCACGAAAATCAGCAGTATGGCCGTAGGGTTAGAAAAACAACCTTCCCGAACACTACATCAGCCATCCCATGAACGAATAGAGAAGTGCACCCTCCCCGACCGTGGCTGAAACTCACGGTGCTGCCAACACTAAAGTATCCTTTTAACACCTGAGACGCTGACACCTTCTCCTCAGGTTTTTAATTAATTCTTATTTCACCAGGTCGCGGTGGTGGCACGCGGAAAACTTCCAGGGTCCAGCGAGCTCCTACGCTTCCCAGGCAGTAGCCCCATGCAGAAATAGCTTCCAAAGAAAGACAAGAGAACCCAGAGTGCACCCTGAGTTTCTGCACCAAGAGGAGCAGGGCTGACAAGTTTGCTAAACAACAAGCATTGCCCGTGGGTCTATTCTTTAAACACACACATCAGCCTTGCTTATTTCCGCAAGGCCTCCAAAAATTAGGGGTGATTTGGCTTTACTTCTCAGCAGGTGAATCTTCCGAAAAACACAGAAGATTCACACATGCTGAGAAGAAGCGTGTGCGAACCTATTCCTAGTAATGTCGGGAGACGATGCCAAGGAGATTCACACACCTTGTACAGTGAGGGTGAACGTAAGCTCGGGTCAAGAGCTTGCAACACTTCTTTCCAGGTAAGTGACTGAAGTCACTTTCTTTCAAATCATAGCTTTAAAGGAAAACTATGGCTTTCACTTGAACATATATTGTTTGCATTTCATTCTGGTTATGCAAATGAACGCTGAGTCCCCGCCCCCGCGCCTCACGCCCAACGTGCGCCAAAGCCCGCTTCCACTGGCGTCTACCCGGGACCCTCACTACATGTCTTCTGGTCCTCGAGGCTCTGAGCGGGATTTCTTTGGGGTACAGGATTTGTTGACTGCTTAAGAAAACGTCGCAGCTCTGCATTTGACACGAGACACGGTTCACAACGGAATATCAAATGAAAGGTAAAAGAGAACTACAAAACTGTATTTAACAGTACACTTTTTCTTCCAAAAAGAGACGTTTGTGTGTGCGTTGGGCATGTATATGCACAGAAGAGTGCTTACACCAAAATTATGCTTACACTAAAATTTGACAGGCCATTATGCCTTTTGTTAACTTTATTTTTGTCCATGTTTTCAGAGATTTCTGTGCGTGACGTATGGAGAAAAAATAAGGAAATCAATAAAAAGGATTTCATAATAAGCAAAGATAAAGGAATTAGAAGGAAAGAATAATAAGCATAGCAGAAATAAAGACAAAGAATCAAGGAAGCCAAAATGAGTTTTAAACCATTTTTATTGGACTATAGTTGATGTACTATATTGTGTTAGTTTCAGGGTACAGCAAAGTGAGTCTGTTATCCGTATATATGTATCCACTCTTTTTTAGATTCTTTTCCCATACAGGCATGACAGAGTATGCAGTAGAGGGCCCTGTGCTGTACATTAGGTCTGTATTAGTTATCTGTTTTATATATAGTAGTGTGTATATGTCCATCGCAATCTGCCAATTCATCCCCTGCAAATGATTTATTTTTTTTCAAGATCTGATCAAGGAAAGGAAGAAGGCGCAAATAACACTAGGAATGAGATATGGGATATAAACAAAGATACAAAAATGCGGCCCGCCAGGCTGGCTCCATATCCAGTATCATTTCTCTCCTTCCTCCCTACTGAGTGTCTGCATTATAAGGGGCAGCAACGTGACGTCATAGGTCAAAACTTCCTTGCAAGTATTGGAAGATACAGTCGAGACCATCTTCTAGAAAATAGAGCCAAACAGGAGGTAGAAAAATGGGAGCGAAAAGCCAAAAATTAGGGGTTCATTCCAGCATGTACTACATCTAACTAAAGAAAGTCCAGAAAGCGAAAACAAATTGGAAAGGAGAAAATTAAGAAAGAATTAGGGTGTAAAATAAATAGCTAGTGGGAAGCAGCCGCATAGCCCGGGGAGATCAGCTCGGTGCTTGGTGACCACCTGCAGGGGTTGGATAGGGAGGGTGGGAGGGAGACGCAAGAGCGAGGCGATATGGGGATATATGTATACGTATAGCTGACTCACTTTGTTATAAAGGAGAAACTAACACACCATTTTAAAGCAATTATACTCCTATAAAGATGTTTAAAAAAAACGGAAACTTTTCCAGCACACACACACACGCACACATGCACACATGCACGCACGCACACACACACACATGGAAGCATTTCCCCTGATATAGTTGCTTTAATTTTGTTAATTTAATCCATTTTTACATTATTTCCATGAGAATATTTTTCACAGCCTAGCCATCCAGGGTCCTATGAATATATTACTTCACTTCAACTTTTCTTTTGTCTCTGAGTTGATCATTGTCTTAGTCCTCATTGGCTTGATTTTCTATACACCTATTACCCATTTCTTTTCCAGAGTCTCTGCTAGAAATGTTACTCTACTCTCAATATATTCCAGCACCTCAGGTAATTGAGTCGTTTAATCTACTTCATGAAACATCCCTGCAGGAATCCTAGGCCCTCCTGCTCCAATATGGACCATCTGTTCTCTTGCGCCAGGATCTTCCTTCTTTTTCCTCTGTTGGGTCCCTTTTCCTTTATCTCATATGTTTTCTCTTTTCTAGGTCACTCCTTTGTATGTCACCCGAGGCTAAGTTATGGTGTGGTAACATAGGGCCCCAACACCTCGCTGGCTTCCAACAAGAAACATTTCTCCTCCGGCGTGTTACATGTCCCTCATGGGTTGTCTGTAGCTCTGTGCCGTGCCTCATCTTTGCCCCAGGACCCAGGGGATGGAGCAGCTTTCGTCTGGAACATCACCAGTGTCAAGCCAGAGGAGAAGAGGATGCGGCTAACCGGAGATGACCCTCCTGCTGCTGCTCCGAAGTGACACGTGTCTCTTCTGCCCACATTCCAATGGCCAGAGCAGGCCACGTAGCCACTCTTAAGTTCGTTCCATATCTAAACTTGGGTTGGGTATAAAATTCTGGTTTGGAGCAAGTTTTCCTTCAGCATTTTGAATGCATTGCTGTATTGCCTTCTACCTTTTCGTGTCGCTGTTGGGAAACTAATGCAATTCGGATTCTGGAATCTTGGTATGTGGCCTGTCTTTTCTCTCTGGAAGCCTTTAGGATTCTCCTTTTGTCCCTGTGGTGTGGGAGGGCGGGTGAAAAAGCATCAGTCCATCAGACCCTCTTCTTCCCTAGAAGCAAAGGTATATATAATGTCTATGATTTAGGAATAAGTTTGATGCCATGTGACAGAAAATGCAAAATTACAGTGGTCTAAGCTGGATACTTATTCTGTTCCACGACGATGAAGTCCAGAGGAAGGTGAGCAAGGCGCGCGCTCCAGGGAGCAGCCAGGGACTCAGGCTCCTGCCAGTCCTCGGCTCCCTACAGGGGTTCTTGTAGTTTATTTCCACTGAGATAACACTGGATTATAACAGTATAAGTTTCACATGTACAGCCTCATAGTTCAACTCCTGTACACACTACAGCATGCTCACCACCAAAACTTTAGTTTCCATTCATCACCATACAGTTGATCCCCTTTCCCTATTTCGCCCTCCTCCTACGTCCCCTCTGGTAACCACTACTCTGTTCTCTGTATCCACACGTTTGTTTTTGTTTGGATTGGCCTGTCCATTTCTCTTGTTTTGTTTGCTTGTTTCTGATATTCCATATATGAGTAAAATCATATGGTATTGTCTTTCTCTGACTGACTTATTTCACTGAGTATAATACTCTCAAGGTTCTTCCATGTTGTCGCAAATGGCAAGATTTCATCGTTTCTATTTTTTATTTTTTCTGCAGAATTTATTGATTTTTATTTTTTGGCCATGCCGCATGGCATGTGGGATCTTAGATCCCCGACCAGGGATCGAACCCATGCCCCTTGCAGTGAAAGCAAGGAGTCCTAACAACTGGACCGTCAGGGAATCCCTTCAGCACATCCTTTACCCTAAACATGTTGGATTTGCCCCTCCTCAGGTAGTCATGATATATATTGATTCATCTTGGTTTCCTCTGATAACCATGATGAGTGATGACTATGCTATCTGCAGCCAGAGCTAAAACTCAGCAAAGCTGACGAGCCCCTCTAGGAATTAAGCCTGTTCTCAATCACGCTGGAAGTGGGGGGGCGGGGATGGAACCCAGCCTGTGACTTAATACATAGAGAGATTATATCAGTTCATTATAATGGCGGATCTTGGTGACTATGACTGAAGTAGCCACATTATAATCACAATAATAGCCATTAAGTGCATAATATTCTCTGCCATTGCTGCACTCGGACAATGCAGAAATCCAGATACAGGAAAGTGGCCGCATCACTCAACAGTGTTCACTCTGTCATGAAGAATTACTGCAGGGTATAAATGTGATGTGAGGACTAAGCTAAATCGTATGCCTCTACTAAAGGAGTGTGGCACAGGGGAATGCGATATTAATGCCGCCAGCCAAGTTAGCGTAAAGTGTTCTTTGGTAATCAAATTAACAGAATACAGGCTTGTGAAATTAAGGCATGAAAATAGACACCATTCCGAATCTGGACAACACACAAAAGTAACTGCATAACAAGTGCACGTGCTGGATGTCTTCTTGCTCAAATATTACCGTGCTGTTACCAATGGACTAAATCAGTGAGTTTCTTGGCCTAGGTCAGTGATCCTGCACTTGAGAACCACTTGAGAGCTTAAGAAACGCTGAGGCCCAATCCCCCACCCTGAGAGAATCATTTAATTGGCCCAGGGTGGAGTCCTGGGCATGGGATCTTTAGAAACTCCCCGAGTCCCTTGGTGGACCGCCAGGATGGGGAAGCTCTGGGCCCAGGGCAAAGAGGCCCGAGGGACAAGTCAGACTGGCTTGGGCAACATCCTCCACGAGGGGCCGCTCGGCTGTGTCCTTCGAAAAATAAAAGGGTGGGATTTCATATTGTTTAAGGTGCATCCCGTGTGCCAATTGTTATCCTATTTTCAGAAGGGCCTTTGTCAAATGGATACTATTCTCATCGTTTTCACAGGGTTTCTTTTCAATTTTTTAAAATGTACACTATCGGGGATTCCCTGGCCGTACGGTGGTTGGCACTCTGAGCTTCCACTTCAGGGGGCAAGGGTTCCATCCCTCGTCGGGAAACTGAGATCCTGCAAGCTGTGCGGCGCAGCCAAAGAAAAAAATCATAATAATAAAATAAGAAATAAAATCGACAGGATCTTGGGAGTTCAGGTTGAAAATGGCAGATTAAATATATCCATTTATTTCCACGCCATCCACAAAACCCCACTAAATGACAGTAAAGGAATGAAAAGAAAAAGGATAAATTCATATTGACAAACGTGGGAGAGCAGGGCTTCCCTGGTGGCGCAGTGGTTAAGAAGCTGCCTGCCAACGCAGGGAACACAGGTTCCGGCCCTGGTCCGGGAAGATACCACAGGCCCCGGAGCACCTAATTCCGTGCGCCATAACTACTGAACCTGTGCTCTAGAGCCTGCGAGCCACAACTACTGGGCCCGCGTGCCACAATTACGGAAGCCCGCGTGCCTACAGCCTGTGCTCTGCATGCAAAAAGAGAAGCCACTGCAATGAGAAGCCCGCACGCCGCAACAAAGTGTAGCTCCCGCTCACTGCAACAAGAGAAAGCCCACGCACAGCAACGAAGACCCAATGCCACCAAAAATAGATAGATAAAGAGAGAGAGAGATAAATAAATAAAATTTATTTTAAGAAAAATAACCAAAAACAGGAGAGCAGCTAACAGCAGCGAGGTGGTGACCTGGAGATGTTAATGCTTCAGAACCCTGGAAAGGCTCAGGAATTCTGAGCTCCCTCTGATGGCTGAGGAAGAAATTGGTATCAGGGTGGGCAAATAGCTGAGTCTGCCACAGTTTAAAACAAGATGAAGAAAGAGCAGTATAAGCGTATTATGAGATAGAGAAGCAAACAGATGAAACTGCTAAGGATGTAAAATGGTGGTTTCTGGGAAGTGGGAATTGGGATGGAGCAAAGCAGTTCGGGGTTTTGCTCTCCTGAAAGCCTTGTGTCATTTGACCTTTAAAATTAGGTATATACATCACTGAGATTCTTTTCTTAAGGCTGCTTTTGAAACGGGTATGGGGGGAAAGGCATGCAAATACTGTAGATGGGACTATAAACTTGTAAAAGCTTGCCGAATGGCAGCTGGGTAATACGGATCAAAAATTTTCATGTGTGGAACATTCAGTCCAGCATTTCCACTCCTGGAATTTATTCTAAGAAAGTAATTGGACAACCACTGCTTTGATTATAAAATAGAAAACTTGGAAACTATCTACATGCCCTGCACCAGAACCTTCATTTGAACAAGTGATGGCTCATCCACACAGTGCAATTCTATGCTCATGCTTTAAACGGCGGATTTCATACCTACCAGATGGTCAAAACTTGTGAAAGCCTGAGGGACTTCCCTGGTGGCACAGTGCTTGAGAATCCACCTGCCAATGCAAGGGACACAGGTTCGTGCCCTTGTCTGGGAAGATTCCACATGCCCCGGAGCAACTAAGCCTGTGTGCCACAACTAGTGAGCCTGGGCTCTAGAGCCCGCGAGCCACCACTACTGAAGCCTGCGCTCCGAGAGCCCCAGCTCCGCAACAAGGGAAGCCACCAGAATGAGAAGACCGCACACCGCAACGATAAACCCAACGCAGCCGGAAATAAATACATTTTTATTTAAATTGTAAAAGCCTGAAAACAGCAGGAGTTCCTCAGCATGTTAAACAACGTAATGTTGATATAGTGCTGGCGAGTGTACCCTGCTACAATCTCTTTGGACGAAAAAGCAAAAATTGGCACTACAGCAATGAAAAGCGAAATACACACTGTGATCCATTTTTCTCATACGAAGTCTAAAATGCTATGACTACGTAGGGAGAAAACCACCGTTATGTAGTAAAATGGAAGATAAATCGAAGGCCACGTGCCACGTACCACTCGGTGGGACGTGCAAGAACATCGCTCGTAGTGTTCAGAGGGCCTCAGGCTGCACTCGAGCCAAACGTCTACCAGCAGGAAACGGAAACACAGCAGTCCATGATGAGCCGAGACACACACTGAACAGCAGCACCCACAGTAACGCGAGAACATCTCCGGGGTTCGCAAACATTCCAGCTTGGGGAAGACAAGAGAAAACGAAAGAACGCATTCACCTATCTACGTAACCTTCCACGCGAAGTAAATGAACTTCCACGAAGAATCAGGCTAGGGACGTTAAAAAGCACGGAAATCAGCAGTAAGGCCGCAGGGTTAGGAAAACAACCTTCCCCAACACTACATAAGCCATCCCATGAACGAATAAAGAAGTGCACCTCCCCAAACCTGGCTGAAACCCACAGTGCTTCCAGCACTAACGTGTCGCCTTAATGCCTGAGACACTGACACCTTCTCCTCAGGCTTTTACTTAATTCCCGTTTCTCCGGGTCGCGGTTGCTGCACGCGGAGTGACACCGGGGGCCCAGCGAGCCCGTTGCTTCCGGCAGCAGCCCCACGCAGCAGTACCTTCCTGGGAAAGCCAAACGAACCCAGAATGCACCCTGAGTTTATGCACGAGAGGAGCAGGGCTGACGAGTTTGCTAACGAACAAGCATCGTCCGTGGGTCTATTCTTTAAACACACACATCAGCCTTGCTTATTTTCGCAAGGCCTCCAAAAATTAGGGGTGATTTGGCTTTACTTCTCAGCAGGTGAATCTTCCGAAAAACACAGAAGATTCACACATGCTGAGCAGAAGCGTGTGCGAACCTATTCCTAGTAATCTCGGGAGACAATGCCAAGGAGATTCACACACCTTGTACAGTGAGGGTGAACGTAAGCTCGGGTCAAGAGCTTGCAACACTTCTTTCCAGGTAAGTGACTGAAGTCACTTTCTTTCAAATCATAGCTTTAAAGGAAAACTATGGCTTTCACTTGAACATATATTGTTTGCATTTCATTCTGGTTATGCAAATGAACGCTGAGTCCCCGCCCCCACGCCTCACGCCCAACGTGCGCCGAAGCCCGCTTCCACTGGCGTCTACCCGGGACCCTCACTACATGTCTTCTGGTCCTCGAGGCTCTGAGCGGGATTTCTTTGGGGTACAGGATTTGTTGACTGCTTAAGAAAACGTCGCAGCTCTGCATTTGACACGAGACACGGTTCACAACGGAATATCAAATGAAAGGTAAAAGACAACTACAAAACTGTATTTAACAGTACACTTTTTCTTCCAAAAAGAGACGTTTGTGTGTGCGTTGGGCATGTATATGCACAGAAGAGTGCTTACACCAAAATTATGCTTACACTAAAATTTGACAGGCCATTATGCCTTTTGTTAACTTTATTTTTGTCCATGTTTTCAGAGATTTCTGTGCGTGACGTATGGAGAAAAAATAAGGAAATCAATAAAAAGGATTTCATAATAAGCAAAGATAAAGGAAATAGAAGGAAAGAATAATAAGCATAGCAGAAATAAAGACAAAGAATCAAGGAAGCCAAAATGAGTTTTAAACCATTTTTATTGGACTATAGTTGATGTACTATATTGTGTTAGTTTCAGGGTACAGCAAAGTGAGTCAGTTATCCGTATATATGTATCCACTCTTTTTTAGATTCTTTTCCCATACAGGCATGACAGAGTATGCAGTAGAGGGCCCTGTGCTGTACATTAGGTCTGTATTAGTTATCTGTTTTATATATAGTAGTGTGTATATGTCCATCGCAATCTGCCAATTCATCCCCTGCAAATGATTTATTTTTTTTCAAGATCTGATCAAGGAAAGGAAGAAGGCGCAAATAACACTAGGAATGAGATATGGGATATAAACAAAGATACAAAAATGCGGCCCGCCAGGCTGGCTCCATATCCAGTATCATTTCTCTCCTTCCTCCCTACTGAGTGTCTGCATTATAAGGGGCAGCAACGTGACGTCATAGGTCAAAACTTCCTTGCAAGTATTGGAAGATACAGTCGAGACCATCTTCTAGAAAATAGAGCCAAACAGGAGGTAGAAAAATGGGAGCGAAAAGCCAAAAATTAGGGGTTCATTCCAGCATGTACTACATCTAACTAAAGAAAGTCCAGAAAGCGAAAACAAATTGGAAAGGAGAAAATTAAGAAAGAATTAGGGTGTAAAATAAATAGCTAGTGGGAAGCAGCCGCATAGCCCGGGGAGATCAGCTCGGTGCTTGGTGACCACCTGCAGGGGTTGGATAGGGAGGGTGGGAGGGAGACGCAAGAGCGAGGCGATATGGGGATATATGTATACGTATAGCTGACTCACTTTGTTATAAAGGAGAAACTAACACACCATTTTAAAGCAATTATACTCCTATAAAGATGTTTAAAAAAAACGGAAACTTTTCCAGCACACACACACACGCACACATGCACACATGCACGCACGCACACACACACACATGGAAGCATTTCCCCTGATATAGTTGCTTTAATTTTGTTAATTTAATCCATTTTTACATTATTTCCATGAGAATATTTTTCACAGCCTAGCCATCCAGGGTCCTATGAATATATTACTTCACTTCAACTTTTCTTTTGTCTCTGAGTTGATCATTGTCTTAGTCCTCATTGGCTTGATTTTCTATACACCTATTACCCATTTCTTTTCCAGAGTCTCTGCTAGAAATGTTACTCTACTCTCAATATATTCCAGCACCTCAGGTAATTGAGTCGTTTAATCTACTTCATGAAACATCCCTGCAGGAATCCTAGGCCCTCCTGCTCCAATATGGACCATCTGTTCTCTTGCGCCAGGATCTTCCTTCTTTTTCCTCTGTTGGGTCCCTTTTCCTTTATCTCATATGTTTTCTCTTTTCTAGGTCACTCCTTTGTATGTCACCCGAGGCTAAGTTATGGTGTGGTAACATAGGGCCCCAACACCTCGCTGGCTTCCAACAAGAAACATTTCTCCTCCGGCGTGTTACATGTCCCTCATGGGTTGTCTGTAGCTCTGTGCCGTGCCTCATCTTTGCCCCAGGACCCAGGGGATGGAGCAGCTTTCGTCTGGAACATCACCAGTGTCAAGCCAGAGGAGAAGAGGATGCGGCTAACCGGAGATGACCCTCCTGCTGCTGCTCCGAAGTGACACGTGTCTCTTCTGCCCACATTCCAATGGCCAGAGCAGGCCACGTAGCCACTCTTAAGTTCGTTCCATATCTAAACTTGGGTTGGGTATAAAATTCTGGTTTGGAGCAAGTTTTCCTTCAGCATTTTGAATGCATTGCTGTATTGCCTTCTACCTTTTCGTGTCGCTGTTGGGAAACTAATGCAATTCGGATTCTGGAATCTTGGTATGTGGCCTGTCTTTTCTCTCTGGAAGCCTTTAGGATTCTCCTTTTGTCCCTGTGGTGTGGGAGGGCGGGTGAAAAAGCATCAGTCCATCAGACCCTCTTCTTCCCTAGAAGCAAAGGTATATATAATGTCTATGATTTAGGAATAAGTTTGATGCCATGTGACAGAAAATGCAAAATTACAGTGGTCTAAGCTGGATACTTATTCTGTTCCACGACGATGAAGTCCAGAGGAAGGTGAGCAAGGCGCGCGCTCCAGGGAGCAGCCAGGGACTCAGGCTCCTGCCAGTCCTCGGCTCCCTACAGGGGTTCTTGTAGTTTATTTCCACTGAGATAACACTGGATTATAACAGTATAAGTTTCACATGTACAGCCTCATAGTTCAACTCCTGTACACACTACAGCATGCTCACCACCAAAACTTTAGTTTCCATTCATCACCATACAGTTGATCCCCTTTCCCTATTTCGCCCTCCTCCTACGTCCCCTCTGGTAAGCACTACTCTGTTCTCTGTATCCACACGTTTGTTTTTGTTTGGATTGGCCTGTCCATTTCTCTTGTTTTGTTTGCTTGTTTCTGATATTCCATATATGAGTAAAATCATATGGTATTGTCTTTCTCTGACTGACTTATTTCACTGAGTATAATACTCTCAAGGTTCTTCCATGTTGTCGCAAATGGCAAGATTTCATCGTTTCTATTTTTTATTTTTTCTGCAGAATTTATTGATTTTTATTTTTTGGCCATGCCGCATGGCATGTGGGATCTTAGATCCCCGACCAGGGATCGAACCCATGCCCCTTGCAGTGAAAGCAAGGAGTCCTAACAACTGGACCGTCAGGGAATCCCTTCAGCACATCCTTTACCCTAAACATGTTGGATTTGCCCCTCCTCAGGTAGTCATGATATATATTGATTCATCTTGGTTTCCTCTGATAACCATGATGAGTGATGACTATGCTATCTGCAGCCAGAGCTAAAACTCAGCAAAGCTGACGAGCCCCTCTAGGAATTAAGCCTGTTCTCAATCACGCTGGAAGTGGGGGGGCGGGGATGGAACCCAGCCTGTGACTTAATACATAGAGAGATTATATCAGTTCATTATAATGGCGGATCTTGGTGACTATGACTGAAGTAGCCACATTATAATCACAATAATAGCCATTAAGTGCATAATATTCTCTGCCATTGCTGCACTCGGACAATGCAGAAATCCAGATACAGGAAAGTGGCCGCATCACTCAACAGTGTTCACTCTGTCATGAAGAATTACTGCAGGGTATAAATGTGATGTGAGGACTAAGCTAAATCGTATGCCTCTACTAAAGGAGTGTGGCACAGGGGAATGCGATATTAATGCCGCCAGCCAAGTTAGCGTAAAGTGTTCTTTGGTAATCAAATTAACAGAATACAGGCTTGTGAAATTAAGGCATGAAAATAGACACCATTCCGAATCTGGACAACACACAAAAGTAACTGCATAACAAGTGCACGTGCTGGATGTCTTCTTGCTCAAATATTACCGTGCTGTTACCAATGGACTAAATCAGTGAGTTTCTTGGCCTAGGTCAGTGATCCTGCACTTGAGAACCACTTGAGAGCTTAAGAAACGCTGAGGCCCAATCCCCCACCCTGAGAGAATCATTTAATTGGCCCAGGGTGGAGTCCTGGGCATGGGATCTTTAGAAACTCCCCGAGTCCCTTGGTGGACCGCCAGGATGGGGAAGCTCTGGGCCCAGGGCAAAGAGGCCCGAGGGACAAGTCAGACTGGCTTGGGCAACATCCTCCACGAGGGGCCGCTCGGCTGTGTCCTTCGAAAAATAAAAGGGTGGGATTTCATATTGTTTAAGGTGCATCCCGTGTGCCAATTGTTATCCTATTTTCAGAAGGGCCTTTGTCAAATGGATACTATTCTCATCGTTTTCACAGGGTTTCTTTTCAATTTTTTAAAATGTACACTATCGGGGATTCCCTGGCCGTACGGTGGTTGGCACTCTGAGCTTCCACTTCAGGGGGCAAGGGTTCCATCCCTCGTCGGGAAACTGAGATCCTGCAAGCTGTGCGGCGCAGCCAAAGAAAAAAATCATAATAATAAAATAAGAAATAAAATCGACAGGATCTTGGGAGTTCAGGTTGAAAATGGCAGATTAAATATATCCATTTATTTCCACGCCATCCACAAAACCCCACTAAATGACAGTAAAGGAATGAAAAGAAAAAGGATAAATTCATATTGACAAACGTGGGAGAGCAGGGCTTCCCTGGTGGCGCAGTGGTTAAGAAGCTGCCTGCCAACGCAGGGAACACAGGTTCCGGCCCTGGTCCGGGAAGATACCACAGGCCCCGGAGCACCTAAGTCCGTGCGCCATAACTACTGAACCTGTGCTCTAGAGCCTGCGAGCCACAACTACTGGGCCCGCGTGCCACAATTACGGAAGCCCGCGTGCCTACAGCCTGTGCTCTGCATGCAAAAAGAGAAGCCACTGCAATGAGAAGCCCGCACGCCGCAACAAAGTGTAGCTCCCGCTCACTGCAACAAGAGAAAGCCCACGCACAGCAACGAAGACCCAATGCCGCCAAAAATAGATAGATAAAGAGAGAGAGAGATAAATAAATAAAATTTATTTTAAGAAAAATAACCAAAAACAGGAGAGCAGCTAACAGCAGCGAGGTGGTGACCTGGAGATGTTAATGCTTCAGAACCCTGGAAAGGCTCAGGAATTCTGAGCTCCCTCTGATGGCTGAGGAAGAAATTGGTATCAGGGTGGGCAAATAGCTGAGTCTGCCACAGTTTAAAACAAGATGAAGAAAGAGCAGTATAAGCGTATTATGAGATAGAGAAGCAAACAGATGAAACTGCTAAGGATGTAAAATGGTGGTTTCTGGGAAGTGGGAATTGGGATGGAGCAAAGCAGTTCGGGGTTTTGCTCTCCTGAAAGCCTTGTGTCATTTGACCTTTAAAATTAGGTATATACATCACTGAGATTCTTTTCTTAAGGCTGCTTTTGAAACGGGTATGGGGGGAAAGGCATGCAAATACTGTAGATGGGACTATAAACTTGTAAAAGCTTGCCGAATGGCAGCTGGGTAATACGGATCAAAAATTTTCATGTGTGGAACATTCAGTCCAGCATTTCCACTCCTGGAATTTATTCTAAGAAAGTAATTGGACAACCACTGCTTTGATTATAAAATAGAAAACTTGGAAACTATCTACATGCCCTGCACCAGAACCTTCATTTGAACAAGTGATGGCTCATCCACACAGTGCAATTCTATGCTCATGCTTTAAACGGCGGATTTCATACCTACCAGATGGTCAAAACTTGTGAAAGCCTGAGGGACTTCCCTGGTGGCACAGTGCTTGAGAATCCACCTGCCAATGCAAGGGACACAGGTTCGTGCCCTTGTCTGGGAAGATTCCACATGCCCCGGAGCAACTAAGCCTGTGTGCCACAACTAGTGAGCCTGGGCTCTAGAGCCCGCGAGCCACCACTACTGAAGCCTGCGCTCCGAGAGCCCCAGCTCCGCAACAAGGGAAGCCACCAGAATGAGAAGACCGCACACCGCAACGATAAACCCAACGCAGCCGGAAATAAATACATTTTTATTTAAATTGTAAAAGCCTGAAAACAGCAGGAGTTCCTCAGCATGTTAAACAACGTAATGTTGATATAGTGCTGGCGAGTGTACCCTGCTACAATCTCTTTGGACGAAAAAGCAAAAATTGGCACTACAGCAATGAAAAGCGAAATACACACTGTGATCCATTTTTCTCATACGAAGTCTAAAATGCTATGACTACGTAGGGAGAAAACCACCGTTATGTAGTAAAATGGAAGATAAATCGAAGGCCACCTGCCACGTACCACTCGGTGGGACGTGCAAGAACATCGCTCGTAGTGTTCAGAGGGCCTCAGGCTGCACTCGAGCCAAACGTCTACCAGCAGGAAACGGAAACACAGCAGTCCATGATGAGCCGAGACACACACTGAACAGCAGCACCCACAGTAACGCGAGAACATCTCCGGGGTTCGCAAACATTCCAGCTTGGGGAAGACAAGAGAAAACGAAAGAACGCATTCACCTATCTACGTAACCTTCCACGCGAAGTAAATGAACTTCCACGAAGAATCAGGCTAGGGACGTTAAAAAGCACGGAAATCAGCAGTAAGGCCGCAGGGTTAGGAAAACAACCTTCCCCAACACTACATAAGCCATCCCATGAACGAATAAAGAAGTGCACCTCCCCAAACCTGGCTGAAACCCACAGTGCTTCCAGCACTAACGTGTCGCCTTAATGCCTGAGACACTGACACCTTCTCCTCAGGCTTTTACTTAATTCCCGTTTCTCCGGGTCGCGGTTGCTGCACGCGGAGCGACACCGGGGGCCCAGCGAGCCCGTTGCTTCCGGCAGCAGCCCCACGCAGCAGTACCTTCCTGGGAAAGCCAAACGAACCCAGAATGCACCCTGAGTTTATGCACGAGAGGAGCAGGGCTGACGAGTTTGCTAACGAACAAGCATCGTCCGTGGGTCTATTCTTTAAACACACACATCAGCCTTGCTTATTTTCGCAAGGCCTCCAAAAATTAGGGGTGATTTGGCTTTACTTCTCAGCAGGTGAATCTTCCGAAAAACACAGAAGATTCACACATGCTGAGAAGAAGCGTGTGCGAACCTATTCCTAGTAATCTCGGGAGACAATGCCAAGGAGATTCACACACCTTGTACAGTGAGGGTGAACGTAAGCTCGGGTCAAGAGCTTGCAACACTTCTTTCCAGGTAAGTGACTGAAGTCACTTTCTTTCAAATCATAGCTTTAAAGGAAAACTATGGCTTTCACTTGAACATATATTGTTTGCATTTCATTCTGGTTATGCAAATGAACGCTGAGTCCCCGCCCCCACGCCTCACGCCCAACGTGCGCCGAAGCCCGCTTCCACTGGCGTCTACCCGGGACCCTCACTACATGTCTTCTGGTCCTCGAGGCTCTGAGCGGGATTTCTTTGGGGTACAGGATTTGTTGACTGCTTAAGGAAACGTCGCAGCTCTGCATTTGACACGAGACACGGTTCACAACGGAATATCAAATGAAAGGTAAAAGACAACTACAAAACTGTATTTAACAGTACACTTTTTCTTCCAAAAAGAGACGTTTGTGTGTGCGTTGGGCATGTATATGCACAGAAGAGTGCTTACACCAAAATTATGCTTACACTAAAATTTGACAGGCCATTATGCCTTTTGTTAACTTTATTTTTGTCCATGTTTTCAGAGATTTCTGTGCGTGACGTATGGAGAAAAAATAAGGAAATCAATAAAAAGGATTTCATAATAAGCAAAGATAAAGGAAATAGAAGGAAAGAATAATAAGCATAGCAGAAATAAAGACAAAGAATCAAGGAAGCCAAAATGAGTTTTAAACCATTTTTATTGGACTATAGTTGATGTACTATATTGTGTTAGTTTCAGGGTACAGCAAAGTGAGTCAGTTATCCGTATATATGTATCCACTCTTTTTTAGATTCTTTTCCCATACAGGCATGACAGTGTATGCAGTAGAGGGCCCTGTGCTGTACATTAGGTCTGTATTAGTTATCTGTTTTATATATAGTAGTGTGTATATGTCCATCGCAATCTGCCAATTCATCCCCTGCAAATGATTTATTTTTTCTCAAGATCTGATCAAGGAAAGGAAGAAGGCGCAAATAACACTAGGAATGAGATATGGGATATAAACAAAGATACAAAAGTGCGGCCCGCCAGGCTGGCTCCATATCCAGTATCATTTCTCTCCTTCCTCCCTACTGAGTGTCTGCATTATAAGGGGCAGCAACGTGACGTCATAGGTCAAAACTTCCTTGCAAGTATTGGAAGATACAGTCGAGACCATCTTCTAGAAAATAGAGCCAAACAGGAGGTAGAAAAATGGGAGCGAAAAGCCAAAAATTAGGGGTTCATTCCAGCATGTACTACATCTAACTAAAGAAAGTCCAGAAAGCGAAAACAAATTGGAAAGGAGAAAATTAAGAAAGAATTAGGGTGTAAAATAAATAGCTAGTGGGAAGCAGCCGCATAGCCCAGGGAGATCAGCTCGGTGCTTGGTGACCACCTGCAGGGGTTGGATAGGGAGGGTGGGAGGGAGACGCAAGAGCGAGGCGATATGGGGATATATGTATACGTATAGCTGACTCACTTTGTTATAAAGGAGAAACTAACACACCATTTTAAAGCAATTATACTCCTATAAAGATGTTTAAAAAAAACGGAAACTTTTCCAGCACACACACACACGCACACATGCACACATGCACGCACGCACACACACACACATGGAAGCATTTCCCCTGATATAGTTGCTTTAATTTTGTTAATTTAATCCATTTTTACATTATTTCCATGAGAATATTTTTCACAGCCTAGCCATCCAGGGTCCTATGAATATATTACTTCACTTCAACTTTTCTTTTGTCTCTGAGTTGATCATTGTCTTAGTCCTCATTGGCTTGATTTTCTATACACCTATTACCCATTTCTTTTCCAGAGTCTCTGCTAGAAATGTTACTCTACTCTCAATATATTCCAGCACCTCAGGTAATTGAGTCGTTTAATCTACTTCATGAAACATCCCTGCAGGAATCCTAGGCCCTCCTGCTCCAATATGGACCATCTGTTCTCTTGCGCCAGGATCTTCCTTCTTTTTCCTCTGTTGGGTCCCTTTTCCTTTATCTCATATGTTTTCTCTTTTCTAGGTCACTCCTTTGTATGTCACCCGAGGCTAAGTTATGGTGTGGTAACATAGGGCCCCAACACCTCGCTGGCTTCCAACAAGAAACATTTCTCCTCCGGCGTGTTACATGTCCCTCATGGGTTGTCTGTAGCTCTGTGCCGTGCCTCATCTTTGCCCCAGGACCCAGGGGATGGAGCAGCTTTCGTCTGGAACATCACCAGTGTCAAGCCAGAGGAGAAGAGGATGCGGCTAACCGGAGATGACCCTCCTGCTGCTGCTCCGAAGTGACACGTGTCTCTTCTGCCCACATTCCAATGGCCAGAGCAGGCCACGTAGCCACTCTTAAGTTCGTTCCATATCTAAACTTGGGTTGGGTATAAAATTCTGGTTTGGAGCAAGTTTTCCTTCAGCATTTTGAATGCATTGCTGTATTGCCTTCTACCTTTTCGTGTCGCTGTTGGGAAACTAATGCAATTCGGATTCTGGAATCTTGGTATGTGGCCTGTCTTTTCTCTCTGGAAGCCTTTAGGATTCTCCTTTTGTCCCTGTGGTGTGGGAGGGCGGGTGAAAAAGCATCAGTCCATCAGACCCTCTTCTTCCCTAGAAGCAAAGGTATATATAATGTCTATGATTTAGGAATAAGTTTGATGCCATGTGACAGAAAATGCAAAATTACAGTGGTCTAAGCTGGATACTTATTCTGTTCCACGACGATGAAGTCCAGAGGAAGGTGAGCAAGGCGCGCGCTCCAGGGAGCAGCCAGGGACTCAGGCTCCTGCCAGTCCTCGGCTCCCTACAGGGGTTCTTGTAGTTTATTTCCACTGAGATAACACTGGATTATAACAGTATAAGTTTCACATGTACAGCCTCATAGTTCAACTCCTGTACACACTACAGCATGCTCACCACCAAAACTTTAGTTTCCATTCATCACCATACAGTTGATCCCCTTTCCCTATTTCGCCCTCCTCCTACGTCCCCTCTGGTAAGCACTACTCTGTTCTCTGTATCCACACGTTTGTTTTTGTTTGGATTGGCCTGTCCATTTCTCTTGTTTTGTTTGCTTGTTTCTGATATTCCATATATGAGTAAAATCATATGGTATTGTCTTTCTCTGACTGACTTATTTCACTGAGTATAATACTCTCAAGGTTCTTCCATGTTGTCGCAAATGGCAAGATTTCATCGTTTCTATTTTTTATTTTTTCTGCAGAATTTATTGATTTTTATTTTTTGGCCATGCCGCATGGCATGTGGGATCTTAGATCCCCGACCAGGGATCGAACCCATGCCCCTTGCAGTGAAAGCAAGGAGTCCTAACAACTGGACCGTCAGGGAATCCCTTCAGCACATCCTTTACCCTAAACATGTTGGATTTGCCCCTCCTCAGGTAGTCATGATATATATTGATTCATCTTGGTTTCCTCTGATAACCATGATGAGTGATGACTATGCTATCTGCAGCCAGAGCTAAAACTCAGCAAAGCTGACGAGCCCCTCTAGGAATTAAGCCTGTTCTCAATCACGCTGGAAGTGGGGGGGCGGGGATGGAACCCAGCCTGTGACTTAATACATAGAGAGATTATATCAGTTCATTATAATGGCGGATCTTGGTGACTATGACTGAAGTAGCCACATTATAATCACAATAATAGCCATTAAGTGCATAATATTCTCTGCCATTGCTGCACTCGGACAATGCAGAAATCCAGATACAGGAAAGTGGCCGCATCACTCAACAGTGTTCACTCTGTCATGAAGAATTACTGCAGGGTATAAATGTGATGTGAGGACTAAGCTAAATCGTATGCCTCTACTAAAGGAGTGTGGCACAGGGGAATGCGATATTAATGCCGCCAGCCAAGTTAGCGTAAAGTGTTCTTTGGTAATCAAATTAACAGAATACAGGCTTGTGAAATTAAGGCATGAAAATAGACACCATTCCGAATCTGGACAACACACAAAAGTAACTGCATAACAAGTGCACGTGCTGGATGTCTTCTTGCTCAAATATTACCGTGCTGTTACCAATGGACTAAATCAGTGAGTTTCTTGGCCTAGGTCAGTGATCCTGCACTTGAGAACCACTTGAGAGCTTAAGAAACGCTGAGGCCCAATCCCCCACCCTGAGAGAATCATTTAATTGGCCCAGGGTGGAGTCCTGGGCATGGGATCTTTAGAAACTCCCCGAGTCCCTTGGTGGACCGCCAGGATGGGGAAGCTCTGGGCCCAGGGCAAAGAGGCCCGAGGGACAAGTCAGACTGGCTTGGGCAACATCCTCCACGAGGGGCCGCTCGGCTGTGTCCTTCGAAAAATAAAAGGGTGGGATTTCATATTGTTTAAGGTGCATCCCGTGTGCCAATTGTTATCCTATTTTCAGAAGGGCCTTTGTCAAATGGATACTATTCTCATCGTTTTCACAGGGTTTCTTTTCAATTTTTTTAAATGTACACTATCGGGGATTCCCTGGCCGTACGGTGGTTGGCACTCTGAGCTTCCACTTCAGGGGGCAAGGGTTCCATCCCTCGTCGGGAAACTGAGATCCTGCAAGCTGTGCGGCGCAGCCAAAGAAAAAAATCATAATAATAAAATAAGAAATAAAATCGACAGGATCTTGGGAGTTCAGGTTGAAAATGGCAGATTAAATATATCCATTTATTTCCACGCCATCCACAAAACCCCACTAAATGACAGTAAAGGAATGAAAAGAAAAAGGATAAATTCATATTGACAAACGTGGGAGAGCAGGGCTTCCCTGGTGGCGCAGTGGTTAAGAAGCTGCCTGCCAACGCAGGGAACACAGGTTCCGGCCCTGGTCCGGGAAGATACCACAGGCCCCGGAGCACCTAAGTCCGTGCGCCATAACTACTGAACCTGTGCTCTAGAGCCTGCGAGCCACAACTACTGGGCCCGCGTGCCACAATTACGGAAGCCCGCGTGCCTACAGCCTGTGCTCTGCATGCAAAAAGAGAAGCCACTGCAATGAGAAGCCCGCACGCCGCAACAAAGTGTAGCTCCCGCTCACTGCAACAAGAGAAAGCCCACGCACAGCAACGAAGACCCAATGCCGCCAAAAATAGATAGATAAAGAGAGAGAGAGATAAATAAATAAAATTTATTTTAAGAAAAATAACCAAAAACAGGAGAGCAGCTAACAGCAGCGAGGTGGTGACCTGGAGATGTTAATGCTTCAGAACCCTGGAAAGGCTCAGGAATTCTGAGCTCCCTCTGATGGCTGAGGAAGAAATTGGTATCAGGGTGGGCAAATAGCTGAGTCTGCCACAGTTTAAAACAAGATGAAGAAAGAGCAGTATAAGCGTATTATGAGATAGAGAAGCAAACAGATGAAACTGCTAAGGATGTAAAATGGTGGTTTCTGGGAAGTGGGAATTGGGATGGAGCAAAGCAGTTCGGGGTTTTGCTCTCCTGAAAGCCTTGTGTCATTTGACCTTTAAAATTAGGTATATACATCACTGAGATTCTTTTCTTAAGGCTGCTTTTGAAACGGGTATGGGGGGAAAGGCATGCAAATACTGTAGATGGGACTATAAACTTGTAAAAGCTTGCCGAATGGCAGCTGGGTAATACGGATCAAAAATTTTCATGTGTGGAACATTCAGTCCAGCATTTCCACTCCTGGAATTTATTCTAAGAAAGTAATTGGACAACCACTGCTTTGATTATAAAATAGAAAACTTGGAAACTATCTACATGCCCTGCACCAGAACCTTCATTTGAACAAGTGATGGCTCATCCACACAGTGCAATTCTATGCTCATGCTTTAAACGGCGGATTTCATACCTACCAGATGGTCAAAACTTGTGAAAGCCTGAGGGACTTCCCTGGTGGCACAGTGCTTGAGAATCCACCTGCCAATGCAAGGGACACAGGTTCGTGCCCTTGTCTGGGAAGATTCCACATGCCCCGGAGCAACTAAGCCTGTGTGCCACAACTAGTGAGCCTGGGCTCTAGAGCCCGCGAGCCACCACTACTGAAGCCTGCGCTCCGAGAGCCCCAGCTCCGCAACAAGGGAAGCCACCAGAATGAGAAGACCGCACACCGCAACGATAAACCCAACGCAGCCGGAAATAAATACATTTTTATTTAAATTGTAAAAGCCTGAAAACAGCAGGAGTTCCTCAGCATGTTAAACAACGTAATGTTGATATAGTGCTGGCGAGTGTACCCTGCTACAATCTCTTTGGACGAAAAAGCAAAAATTGGCACTACAGCAATGAAAAGCGAAATACACACTGTGATCCATTTTTCTCATACGAAGTCTAAAATGCTATGACTACGTAGGGAGAAAACCACCGTTATGTAGTAAAATGGAAGATAAATCGAAGGCCACCTGCCACGTACCACTCGGTGGGACGTGCAAGAACATCGCTCGTAGTGTTCAGAGGGCCTCAGGCTGCACTCGAGCCAAACGTCTACCAGCAGGAAACGGAAACACAGCAGTCCATGATGAGCCGAGACACACACTGAACAGCAGCACCCACAGTAACGCGAGAACATCTCCGGGGTTCGCAAACATTCCAGCTTGGGGAAGACAAGAGAAAACGAAAGAACGCATTCACCTATCTACGTAACCTTCCACGCGAAGTAAATGAACTTCCACGAAGAATCAGGCTAGGGACGTTAAAAAGCACGGAAATCAGCAGTAAGGCCGCAGGGTTAGGAAAACAACCTTCCCCAACACTACATAAGCCATCCCATGAACGAATAAAGAAGTGCACCTCCCCAAACCTGGCTGAAACCCACAGTGCTTCCAGCACTAACGTGTCGCCTTAATGCCTGAGACACTGACACCTTCTCCTCAGGCTTTTACTTAATTCCCGTTTCTCCGGGTCGCGGTTGCTGCACGCGGAGCGACACCGGGGGCCCAGCGAGCCCGTTGCTTCCGGCAGCAGCCCCACGCAGCAGTACCTTCCTGGGAAAGCCAAACGAACCCAGAATGCACCCTGAGTTTATGCACGAGAGGAGCAGGGCTGACGAGTTTGCTAACGAACAAGCATCGTCCGTGGGTCTATTCTTTAAACACACACATCAGCCTTGCTTATTTCCGCAAGGCCTCCAAAAATTAGAGGTGATTTGGCTTTACTTCTCAGCAGGTGAATCTTCCGAAAAACACAGAAGATTCACACATGCTGAGAAGAAGCGTGTGCGAACCTATTCCTAGTAATCTCGGGAGACAATGCCAAGGAGATTCACACACCTTGTACAGTGAGGGTGAACGTAAGCTCGGGTCAAGAGCTTGCAACACTTCTTTCCAGGTAAGTGACTGAAGTCACTTTCTTTCAAATCATAGCTTTAAAGGAAAACTATGGCTTTCACTTGAACATATATTGTTTGCATTTCATTCTGGTTATGCAAATGAACGCTGAGTCCCCGCCCCCGCGCCTCACGCCCAACGTGCGCCGAAGCCCGCTTCCACTGGCGTCTACCCGGGACCCTCACTACATGTCTTCTGGTCCTCGAGGCTCTGAGCGGGATTTCTTTGGGGTACAGGATTTGTTGACTGCTTAAGAAAACGTCGCAGCTCTGCATTTGACACGAGACACGGTTCACAACGGAATATCAAATGAAAGGTAAAAGACAACTACAAAACTGTATTTAACAGTACACTTTTTCTTCCAAAAAGAGACGTTTGTGCGTGCGTTGGGCATGTATATGCACAGAAGAGTGCTTACACCAAAATTATGCTTACACTAAAATTTGACAGGCCATTATGCCTTTTGTTAACTTTATTTTTGTCCATGTTTTCAGAGATTTCTGTGCGTGACGTATGGAGAAAAAATAAGGAAATCAATAAAAAGGATTTCATAATAAGCAAAGATAAAGGAATTAGAAGGAAAGAATAATAAGCATAGCAGAAATAAAGACAAAGAATCAAGGAAGCCAAAATGAGTTTTAAACCATTTTTATTGGACTATAGTTGATGTACTATATTGTGTTAGTTTCAGGGTACAGCAAAGTGAGTCAGTTATCCGTATATATGTATCCACTCTTTTTTAGATTCTTTCCCCATATAGGCATGACAGTGTATGCAGTAGAGGGCCCTGTGCTGTACATTAGGTCTGTATTAGTTATCTGTTTTATATATAGTAGTGTGTATATGTCCATCGCAATCTGCCAATTCATCCCCTGCAAATGATTTATTTTTTTTCAAGATTTGATCAAGGAAAGGAAGAAGGCGCAAATAACACTAGGAATGAGATATGGGATATAAACAAAGATACAAAAGTGCGGCCCGCCAGGCTGGCTCCATATCCAGTATCATTTCTCTCCTTCCTCCCTACTGAGTGTCTGCATTATAAGGGGCAGCAACGTGACGTCATAGGTCAAAACTTCCTTGCGAGTATTGGAAGATACAGTCGAGACCATCTTCTAGAAAACAGAGCCAGACAGGAGGTAGAAAAATGGGAGCGAAAAGCCAAAAATTAGGGGTTCGTTTCAGGATGTACTACATCTAACTAAAGGAAGTCCAGAAAGTGTAAACAACATGGATAGGAGAAAATTAAGAAAGAATTAGGGTGCAAAATAGATAGCTAGTGGGAAGCAACCGCATAGCATGCCCCAGCTGGAGTGGGGGTGAAGGTGGGGATCCTCCTTAAAATTTCGGTCTCTTCTAGCTACATCCCAAGATTTCAAGTCAGTTGCATAACCTTCCGGTAGCTCAGATCCAACCTGACATTGACCCTGACCAACTTCCCCTGGCATCCTGCCATCTCCCATCACCCAGGCTTGAATCCTCGGTTATTTTTGGCACCTGCCCCACTTGTAAATAGTCACCAATGGCAAACAACAAATATTAATCAACCACCTGCTAAGTGTACGCCACTATGCAAGGTTCGGAAGGAAACCATAATGAGTAAGACTGGTCATCATAAGATCAGATATATGTAATATTTTTTTGAAAAGAAGGAGAGAGGGAGAAAGGAAAGAGGGAAGGAGGAGAGGGGAGGGGAAGGGAGAAAAGGTGTTATGGGACATCCACAGAAGAGGGGCCAAGATCAAGTCGTTCACAGTCTCCTCCTTCCGACCCCTCCTTGCCACTGAATTCAAACCCTCATTACCCCTGTCCTGGGGTAGCCCTCCTAATCCCTTTCTAACTAATTTCTCAGCTGCCAGTACTTCTCCCTTTCAGTCTGTCCTACACACATCACTGCCAGACTTACCTTTCCAATGCACTGCTTTGATGTCATTCCCCTAATGAAAACCACTCCAGGCCCCTCACCCCCGCTTACCACAGAAGTACCAATTCTTCAGCCTGGCATTAAAGCTCTCGGTCTCTTCCGCCCACCTCTCCCACAGAATGTCCCTCTCTTGACCTTCTCATGCCTGTGCCAGCCACCTGGTCCAGCCCCTACCACTCCACCTGCCCAAACCCCATCACACTCAAATGTCACCTCCTCCTGGTACCCTTTCGCCAGGACTCATGCCTCACCTGAACACTTAGACCTTCCCTTGGTACCACTATTTTTAAAACGCCACACAACAAAGGGTGTTGTTGCTACTAGAAGCTTTTGTGTTTCCCCACAATGCCTCACAGACTCCAAGTGCTCAACGATATTTGGTTAACAAATATTGTCCCTCAAAGCACTTAAAGACACAAGTCTGTATACAATGGGTGTTCCTGAAATGTGTATACATTTCATTATTCATACTGAGCTCTATTACCTCTGGAGGAGTTCACATGTGTGTATGTACATAGTAAATTATATTAATTTAGTCCAAGAAGATAATAGCTCTCAGCAGCTATCCAGTACTATTTTCTATTGCTTTGTAGGCAACAGAATCAGCCTTGCTGAATTTGCTTCCTAAAAGCGAATCTGAAAGTTACTCAAAAATTTAAAAATAGAGCTACCATATGATCCAGCAATCCCATTTCTGGGAATACACCCCAAAGAATTGATAACGAGGACTTAAAGGGATATTTGCACCCCCATTATTCACAAGAGCCAAAACACAGAAGCAACCCAAGGATGCACTGACAGATGAATGAAGAAAAAAGACGTGGTATATACATGCAGTGGAATATTATTCAGCCTTTAAAAGGAAGGAATTTCTGACACATGGTACAATATGAATTAAGCTTGAGGAAGTAAGCCAGTCTCAAAGAGACAAACCTGCATAATTACACTTACATGAGGCACCTAGAGTAGTCAGATTTATAGACATGGAAAGTACAGTGGTAGCGGCCAGGGGCTGAGGGGAGGGAGACATGGGAAGTTGTGTAATGAGGGCAGAGTTTCAGTTTTGCAGGATGAATACACTTCGGGGATCTGTTGCACACTACTGGACGGTACCCTTACAGATTATCCATTCAAAAGGGCAGAAAGAAAATTAACCAACAGCGATAAATTTTCTGTTAGGGTTTTTTTACCACAATTTAAACATTTTTTAATTAAAAAAAAGTGATTCTCAGGACTTCCCTGGTGGTCCAGTGGTTAAGATTCCATGCTTCCACTGCAGGGGGCGTAGGTTCCATCCCTGGTCAGGGAACTAAGACCCCACATGCCACGCGGCACAGCCAAAAACACATGACAAAGTGATTCTCAAAAGACAAATTTCACCACACCACCACCCTTCTGTTTAAAACCTTTAGTGGCTCTCCGGAATTCTTCCTGGGATCTACAAGGCCCAGTGGGTTTGAGTGTCACTGACTCTAGCCCCCTCCCACGTCCTGCCACCCCCATTCTCTTGGCTTCAGCCACGTGGGACTCCCGTCCTTGACTTCTCTCTGCCCGCTCTCACGCCAAAGCCAACTCCTCCTGTGCTAAGCTCTCCTCACACCCTTTCCTCTCCCCCAGAGCACTCATCCCACTTTGTAATGATACATTCATTATTTGATCAAGGTTGCTCTCTCCCACCAAGTCAGGAACTCTGTGGAGGCAGAGACCACGTTCCTTTTTTAACTTTCCTTGCTATGGTGTCTCTAGCACGTAGCCTACTGCCTGGCACCCAGTAGCGTATGTCGTTTATAACTCCAGTGTTGGCAAAGGCGAGAGAAACAAGCATGTCTGCTGCTTGTCAAAGGGTAAATGAGCATCACCTTGCTAGAGGCAATATGGCAATGTGTATCAAGAGCCTGGAAGCATTCGTAGTAGTAATTCCAATTTTTGGAAATGATCCTAGAGGAGCACAGAGGCGGAAGTCCACAGAGGCTCATCCCAGCATCATGCATTAGGGCCAAAAACTGGAAACAAGCTACATAGCCTTCCAAACCGGAAGGTAGGTCAACACACTGCAGATTTTTATGGATAAAATACTACACAGCCTTTACAAATAATGTTGCACAGGAATGGTGACATGGAAAAACACAAAGATGTAACATTGAGTGGAAAACGAGATATAAGCAGGTATGTACCGAATGTCCTAAATTTAAAAGATCAGATTTAAAGACAATACATAAAGATAAGACATGTAATGTACAGCATGATGACTATAGCTAACAATACTGTATTGTATATTTGAAAGTTGCTAAGAGACTAGCTCTTAAAAGTTCTTATCATAAGAAAAAAAAATGGAACTCTGCACGGCGATGGACTTTTTTTTTTTTAGGCCGTGGCTTGTGGGATCTTAGTTCCCCAACCAGGGGTCGAACCCAGGCCCCCTGCAGTGGAAGTGCAGAATCTCAACCACTGGACCACCAGGGAAGTCTCATGTGCAGCAATGGATGTTAACTTGACTTATTGTGGTGATCATTTCACTATATATACAAACCTTGAACCATTATGTTGTACACCTGAAACTAATATTGTTATATGTTAATTGTATCTCAGTAAAAAATAAAATTTAAAAAGGTAACACACAGGCACAAACATGGTAGACAGCAGTCACGCCTAGGTGGTAGCACTGCAGGCAGCAGACCCTCCAGGAAGTCTATAAAGGAAGCTTTAGAAGCCATTGAAAGAGAGGCCAGGGACTTTCTCTTGAACTGCAAGCTTCTCTGCACAGCAAGCAGAGTTTTTCTTAAACTGCATATGTATTTGCAGTGAGTTTTGGGGTGCTGATGGAGATTACGGTAAAGCCCCCCCCCAAGACACCCTGTGGTGCCAACCTAAATGTTTTTTTTTTGTACTTTTGTACTTGTTTGGTTTTCTAATGTTTTATAATGAGCATGCATTACTTTTTATATCAGAGAAAGATTAAAGAAAACATTATTTCATAAATGAAAGACACATGTGTATGTCAGATGAACGGACACAGTGTCCTCTTCAGGCACACTCTAGGCGGCTGGAGAGGCCCTCGCTGCTCCCGCGCATCCCAGGTCTGCTCTGTCCTTCGAATCTGCAGCCTTCTCTTGCTTCTGGCACTTCAGACCAGAACACCACCAGGCAGCCGTGGGGCTCCCTGGCTGGCCAGGGTCCTATCTTGATTGTGGGCCTTGGGGATCCACGAGACATGTCGCTCTAAGCCATGTCCACGCACAAAGACACTTGCAAGGACCATTCAGAGATCCAGGGCCACTCCTCTACCTCTAACGGTGGCCCTGGCTCCAAAGAGCAAGGATCATTTATCGATTGTAGCTGTGGCCAGTAGATGGTAGAGAATGACTGTTCACACTTGTAAAACAGGTATTTAAAGCTACAGTGACTTTTCTCATTTCCTGATCATTTCTTTCTATTGCGAGGAGTTTGATTGACTATTCTTATGATCTCTTACTTATGGCATGAAAAATCAACAAAAACATCTTTTTGCTTTTTTCTCTTTATTGGCTGCATTGGGTCTTCATTGCTGCATGTGAGGTTTCATTGCGGTGGCCTCCCCTATTGGAGAGCACGGGCTCTGGAGCGTGCGGGCTTCAGTAGTTGTGGCACATGGGATCAGTAGTTGTGGCTCGTGGGCTCTAGAGCTCAGACTCAGTAGTTGTGGCTCACAGGTTTAGTTGCTCCACGGCATGCGGGATCTTCCCAGACCAGGGCTCGAACCCGTGTGCCCTGTATTGGCAAGGGGATTCTTAACCACTGCACCACCAGGGAAGTCCAAAACATCTTTTCAAGACTGGATTGCAATTATCTAAAGTCTATGAAGGTGTCAGCCCTCCCTTTGGCTGAGAATCAGGTGGAATTAAATAGCATTTTTCCTCTCTTGCCTCCTTCCCCGTCCCTCTTCCCAGTTATTTAGAAATTTTAATTGAGAGTGGGGAGATAATATTTTTTTATACAGCAGGTTCTTATTAGTCATCCAATTTATACACATGAGTGTATACATGTCAATCCCAATCGCCCAATTCTTTGCAACACCACCCCCATCCTCTGCAGCTTTCCCCCCTTGGTGTCAATACATTTGTTCTCTACATCTGTGTCTCTCTCACTGCCCTGCAAACTGGTTGATCTGTACCATTTTTCTAGATTCCACATACATGCATATTTGTTTTTCATACGATATTTGTTTTTCTCTTTCTGACTTACTTCACTCGGTGTGACAGTCTCTAGATCCATCCGCATCTCTACAAATGACCCAATTTCGTTCCTTTTTATGGCTGAGTAATATTCCATTGTATATATGTACCACATCTTCTTTATCCATTCATTTGTCGATGGGCATTTAGGTTGCTTCCATGACCTGGCTATTGTAAATAGCACAGCGATGAACATTGGAGTGCATGTGTCTTTTTGAATTATGGTTTTCTCTGGGTATATGCCCAGTAGTGGGATTACTGGGTCATATGGTAATTCTATTTTTAGTTTTTAAGGAACCTCCATACAATTTTCCATAGTGGTTGTATCAACTTACATTCCCACCAACAGGGCAAGAGGGTTCCCTTTTCTCCACACCCTCTCCAGCATTTATTGTTGGTAGATTTTTTGATGATGGCCATTCTGACTGGTGTGAGGTGATACCTCATTGTAGTTTTGATTTGCATTTCTCTAATGATTAGTGATGTTGAGCACCCTTTCATGTGTTTGTTGGCAATCTGTATATCTTCTTTGGAGCAATGTCTATTTAGGTCTTGTGCCCACAGAACCTCCGGAGATCCTCATTCTGAGAGACTCACAGCCCATGGTAAAAATGGAACGATTCCTGTTTCATTTTTCAAGTGGACAACCGGAGGACCCAGCGAGGAAGGGAAAGGGAGAGATCTTGAGGCACTTGAGACCCGAGCTGGTGTCTAGATCCTTGCAGAGACTCAATCTCAGACTCTGAGAAGTATTCACCTTAATAAAAACAACAAAACATGTACTAACTCATGTAGCTATGAGGTGAATATTATTGTTATTCCCATTTGACACATGATAAGTTGCATATTTCTCCAAAGTCCTGGGCCCTGGAAAATAAAGACCAGGGCCCCTAGAGGCCACGGCAGAGGCTGATGGCCCAAACCTGCTAGAGAGCAGAGGGTGTGCCATTCCTAGGGGGTAGTTCACCATCTCCAGCCAGATAGCGCTAGGTCCATGGTCACCTCACCCTCCGCACCACAGCCTGGGGTGTTCCCAGGCCCCCAGGCAAGTGCGTGGAGACAGAGGGCAAGGGAGGAGCTGCATTTCTGGAGCCGGGCTCCTCAGAAGGCGTTTTCAATTCCTCCAGACCAGCCTTGCACTCCAGTCCGCGAGGTCATCTGAGGCCCGACGTCTCTCAGCTCCTCTGCTTGGGGCCCAGATCCCTGGCTCTAGCCACATACTCACAGGCTCTGGTGTGGAAGAGAGAGTGGGTGGGACATTTGCTAGTTTCTTTCTGACTGGCTGTGAGCCCAGAGAGGGCAGTGGCGTGCTGGAGAGCTGGGCAGCCGCCCTCTACGGCAGCCAGGCCCACTGTCCGGCTGGCAGCACGTGCACCGTAGGGAACCCATCTGTGAGACCCGCCTACCCTCCACAGGCAGGCAAGGGGAAGGGTATCCTGAAGCACAGCTACCTTGATTTGTAGGGTGGTTTCTATCAAACATGGAAGGCTGGGGATTTAAGGGACGCCGACCCGTTCAACTCGGAGCGTCTTCCTGAGTCCTGCCAAGAACAGAGACCTCAGGGCCTACTTGTTCAATTCTTCGGATGTCATCTTGGGCCACCTGTCCACCAGCAGCCAGCTCCACCAAACAGATGTGTTGTTTAAATCCATGAGAGCTGAGGGGTGCCAACAGAACCCCTGCTGGGTGGCCACCAGCAGGGGCAGGACCCCTGTGCCCTGCCAAGGGAGAGGTCAGGAGTGTAAAGATCTCCCTGGAAGCCAGTCCAAACACCAGTGTCCCATCTCACCTCAGCCTGCACTGTGCTGTGTGGCCACTGGGAGGCACTGTCGGCTCACAAGAAGCTCTGAGAAGCCAGGCCACCTTTCCATTCCCAGTCTTCTGCGGGGGAGAAAGCCGCTAGGGAAACGTGTGCCCTTCTGGAAACGTGTGGGATTTTCCTCCCTGACAGGAAAGATCTGTCCTGGTCAGCCATGGAGGCCTGCGCTGGGCACCCCCATGCCAGCCGTTGTGAAGCGTGGAGCAGAGAGGCAAAGAACAGAGGCCTAAAGCGGCCCTGGCTGGACTCCAGGCATCAGCCCGTGGTTGATTAGCGGGACCGAACAAGGGGTGAGACCAAAATGCAGAGCCAAGCAGGTATGGAAGCGAAGGAGCTGCAGACGGGGGTCTGCAGGATGTCTTGGCTCCTGGGGTCAGGGGTCCTCAGGGAGGTTTTAGCAAGGACCCTTGACCTCGATGTGTGTGGTGGTGGGATGGGCTGTGGTTAGAGGACCCGACACAGAGCAAGCAGCCCAAACTGAGACTGGGTGTGATGTTTGACGTGTCCCTCTCATTTTCCCTCATCCACGTCGTCCCCAAGTTCTTCCATTTCTATCTCAGAATACTTCTTGAATTTTCCACTTCTATCCAATTCTACTGCCTCCACCCTAGTCCAAGCCTCCATCATCTCTCCTTGATGACTCTGAGATACGGCTTCCAGAAAAAATATGAGATGCCCAGCTAAATTTGAATTTCAGATACCCAAACAATAACTTTTTGTATATCCCATACAATATTTGGGATAGAATTGTACTAAAAATTGTTCTCTATCTAAAATGTCAATAGCAGCAGGCATCCTGGTTTATTTTATTTTCTTTTGGTTTGTTTTTAAATCTGGCAACCCTCCCAAGAGCTTTACCAGCCTTACAGTCCTACAGCCCATTCTCTACAAAGCAGCCAGACTGAACTCACAGAAATTCACATCTAACCATGTCAGTACCCTGCTCAAAGCCCTTCAAGGATTCCCAATCACCCAGGGATGGGATCCACGCCACCCACGTGGCACACAAGAACCCCTACACCCTGACCAGCAGCCGGCTCTCAACTTCATCTCCCACTGTGCCCCCAACCCACGCTGTGGCCCCAGCGTATGAAACGCTCTGTTGTCCCTTACATATGCCCTGTGCCTTCACACACCCGTCTCTGTCCAGAAGGCCCTTAAAGAACGCCAAGTCAGTCATGAAACTCAACCACCAGCTCTTCTTGCCAAGCTCTCCCTGACATGTCCCCTGCCTCTCCCCAAGCCATACATAATGGCCTTTAACAGAGCCCTTATTTAGCTGTATCAAAATGATCTCTCTGTGTGTCTGTCTGTCCTGCTAGACTGCAGCCCTGTAACCAAGGCCCAGCGGTCAGGCCAGGTAAGAACCACAGGATTGGAGATATACAAAACATAGCCAATATTGAATTCATGAACCACTCAGTCTATTGCACCCAGTTAGCACACAGCACAGGTTGGTCAGAGTAGGGAAGATAGGAAGGGGAGGGAAGGAAGCAGTCCAAGGCGGAGTCCAGGAAGGAGACATCTCTGCACAAGCAACAATCCCTGGTCCAGACATGGGTCTCATGACAAGCACGAGCGGGAGTCACCCTCTGCTCCAACAGGGCCTTGGGCTGTGACCCTCTGAACAGCTCCCAGCAGTGTGGAGCTGGTCCTCCATGAAGGAGCCCTCAAGTCCCTCGGCTCAGTGGTCCCTTTGTAGGGAGTCCATCAGTAGGGTGTGACAGTTATGCACCAGGGGGTCTTGTCTCTATCAGTTGCTCCTGTTCCAGGGAAGTCTTTTTGTGGACGTTGCCAAACAAACTTCTTACCTAAAGTAACACTCTTTGATTTAAGACACTCTAAAACACTAGAAGTCCTATACCAGACGTTTCAAAACCACTGATATAGAAGTTCACTTTGGCCACTGTGACTCCATTTAAACTACTTAACATAGCTGAACATAACTTAGATCCTATGCGTTTCACAGAAGATGACAAAAGGAATCACCACATAACAAGTCCCCTTCAAGGAGGGGTCCTAGTGTGATTCACCTCTGTACCCCCAGTGTACAGCGTAGAGCTTGGCCCAGAGCGGTGCCCTCAATTCATGTGTGAGGCACGAATGAATGGGTGAATGGCCTTAAGTAATTGTACATCTCCTGACACCTAGCCGGCGCTGGCAGTGACTGCAGTGGTAGAGGGGTCCACCAGGGGGCGGAATAACCTCAGTATTGTTTGTCTTGTTGAGGGAGTGGCTCAGAAAGCGGCCTCCCTGGCATTTGGCTCCCTTCTCCAGTTCCAAGTTTTTGTTGGTGTTTTGTTTTGTTTTTAAATCATGGAAACACAGGACAGGAAGGGACCTTGAGAGAACATACAGACCAGCCCTCTGCTTTCAGTTTAAAAACTCTCTATTTCCCTTTAATACCTGCTTGCAGATAGTTAAAAACATTCTTCGGTTTCTTACAGATCAATCATAGAGAAGTTAGGAGACCTACTCCAAGTTCCACAGCAAGTGAATGGCACAGGGGGGCCTGGAGCCCACAGCTTAGCCGACAGGATCCCATTGCCTTGTCCTGCAGCCCTGCGAGGGAGGCTCCACCATCGTCTTACACCTGAGGACACGCCCAGAGAGGTTGTCATCTAGCTGGGTCACTCAGTGGGAGTGCTGGGACTTGGACACAGGTCTCCAGCCTTCCTTTCCAGCGTTCTTACCTCTGCCGTAGTCACAAAACTTTGCTTGGCTCTTTTGGGGCGGGTCGGTGTGGGGGGGATGCTCTTTCCCGGCAACTATGCTGCAGGCGTCATCCAGACTCCCCCTGGGGAAAGTCTGTCTGTTCTGGGCCTGCCCATCTGAGTCGAGGTCGGCTGCTGTGCCAGCCGCAGACCCTGTTCTCCCTCCCTCCAGCTGCTGGCTCAGCCTCACCCCAGAGGGCCCACAAGGAGACTGGGGCCGCGAGAGCTCTTTGAAGAAAGCTCAGACGGGTGGCAGGTTTTCGGGGTCGGTGTTTCGCACCGTGTAACTGGTTCATTGTGGAGTCTCAGCTCAATTGGGTGCAGACTTCCTGAGGTGGGAGAAGCCCTTCGGCCATTACTTCTTCCGGCCGACTCCCCCGCGCCCACATTTTCACCCACACTTTCACACACCTGCCGCCCGCACTGACCACAGGGCCTTTGTTCCGAGGAGAAGGGCTAATTATTAACCAGTTAAAAGAAGCTGTCCCTACCCTCAACGAGCTTGCAGGGATTGGGGAGCAATTCGAAACAGACGGTAATGGAGACTGAGCTCTGTGGGGTCAAGAGAGAGTGGTGGTTATAGTAGGGGTCTTGGAATCTGATAGGCCTGGAATCTGATAGGCTTTGCTGTGCGACTTTGTTGGTTGGCTTTTTTTTTTTTTTTTTTTGGCTGCGCAACACTTGCAGGATCTTAATTCCGTGACCAGGGGTCAAAACTGCAGCCTCGGTAGTGGCAGTAAAAGCGCGGAGTCCTAACCATTGGACCGCCTGCTGTGTGACTTTGGATAAGTCACTTCCCCTCTCTGAACTTGTTTCCTCAGATTTAGAGTAGGGGTGATCACACCTCCCTCAGGATCCAGAGGGTCAGATGAGATGGCATACAGGAAGTATGAGCTTGTGGAGGGCTTGGTACGTAGTGGTATACGATAAATGTTGGTTCTTAGGAGATCAGCAAACATTACAAAGGGAAGGGGGAGTAAGGGAAGGCTTCTTAGGGGAGATTAGGGTTGAGCTTGGCTTTAAAAGAGGAGAAGTATTTGGAAGGTCAGATGGAAGAAGATGCTTGTAGGTAAGCCTTGCCAAGCATTTGAATGAATGAATAAAAGCAAAGCCCCGAGGTTCACTTCCATCCTCTCTCATGGATGGTTTAGAGAGAGGGTCATGCAGGTGACCTGGCCCACAAGGGGCATACCAGTGAGAAGTCACAGGGGAAGTCACAGGAGCACAGTCGTGCTCCTGATGAAACTTCAAACCACCACCCCATGGGTAGAGGAGGGGTAACCCTGGGCCAAGCTGCGTGGTGTGCCTGTCATTTGTGACCCAGGGTCGGAGACCCTGGGCCTATCCCTCCAGCCCTCCCCTGAGAAATCGATCCCTAAGTAAGTGCCTCCTGGTTGTCACTGGATAAATGAGTGAGCCCTTCCAGGAAACTGGTCTGCATTTCAATGGGGGCTGTTTGGAGGCAATGCCTTATCTCCCAGGGTTTCCCAACTTTTTAGCAGCCCAGAGCTCTTGTTTTCTCACTTGAGACCTCAATGGGATTCCTTGAGCAGTTTACATCTTCACTGTTGGCTGAATCCCAGGACCCAGAAAGCATAGTTTGCATCTCTCTGAATATCCAGGGCTCACTGGATCCACACAAAGTCATGGCGGGCGGGGGGGGTGCTAGCTGGGCCAGAGGGAGAAGTGCTAGTGGAGCTCCTCTGCTGTTGCTCTTGTTTGGGCAAACATGGTACGTACCGTGTCCTTTTCTCTGCATTGCTCTCTGGGCATTGCTCAAGGTAGGCTAGGTTTGCTGAAGTTACACAGAAACACTGAAATCTCAGTGGTTTAATACAGGAAAGGCTTATTGCTCGTTCACACAAAGTCTGATGCGGATTAGACAAGAGGTAGCTGGGCTGTCTGCAACATGCGGCCTCCAAGGTCTCCACAGCATAGGGAGAGAGATGGGGAAGCACGTGTCTTAGTCATCTGACGCTGCCATGACAAACTACCACAGACTGGGTGGCTGAAACAACAGAAATTTATTTCTCACAGTTCTGGAGGCTGAGAAGGTCGAGATCAAGGTGCCAACCGATTTGGTTCCTGGTGAAAGCTCTCTCCCTGGTTTGCAGACGGCCGCCTTCTCACTGCGAACTCTCTGGTGTCTCCTCTTATAAGGGTACCAATCCTATCAGATCAGGGTCCCACGCTCATGACTTCATTTAGCTGTAATTCCTTCCTTAACCCTAGTTCAGCCACGTTGAGAGTTAGGGCCTCAACATATGAATTGAGGGGGGGGGGCACCACTCAGTCATAGCACATAACAACTCTTAAGCTCCTCAGCCCCCAAAATGATGTACATCACTCTCCCTTGGTCAGAATTTGTTACGTGGCCCAAACAACTGCAGGGGAGGCTGGGAAATGTATGGGACCAAGTGGATATCTGCTGAGCATGATCTTTGCCACACACGGTCTTCAGGGCCGAGCCTGCTGAAGAAGAAACGTCTTGAGGGTCAGAACAACAGCGCTGAGACATAAGATAGGAAACACACACTCCTTAGACTGTCCTCCAGGCAGGTTCAAGGAGCCAAGACCTGGAACCTGATTCTGAATAGGATTCTTGGGTTTGGGGGTGGGAGGGTAGGAAACCTGTCCCTGTGGTTGGGATATTTTGAGGTTTACTATGTCTCCTCCCCAGGATGTGGACACAAATGTCTCCTCACAGATATATTAATAGGGACTCAGGAAATTCAGATGATTTAGGCAGAGACCACACTTTGGAATCATTTTTTCTAAATTGACATATTGCATATTTCTCTCTGTTTCTTATTTTCTGATAGCTCATTTTCCACTACATATCAATAGGAAGAGAGCTAACAAAGGGCTGCCAAAGAGGACTCTTCAGGACCCTGATTTAACCACTAGATATTTGAGCAATATGTTCTGACAGCTTGTTTGAGGGGAAGGTCTCGGTCACGGCTTCCCTCACGGAGGCTTACAGGGCCCGCGCCTGCCCCTCCAGCCTCATCCCTCTGCCTAACGACCCAGGCAAACCGGCCACCAATCTGTTCCAAGAGACCCCAAACCCTTGGCTGCTCTGGGGCATGTGTTTGCTGTTTGCTCTGCCTGGAATGTTCTTTTTCCAGATCTTTGCAGTCTGCTTCCTTTTCATCTTTCAAGCCTAAGTTCAAATGCCACCACCGCATAGAGGTCTGACCACTCATCTAAAGCCATGAGGTCTCCCCTGCTCCCCTGGTCACCGTATGAACAGATACTCTTCATCATCAGCCAGTTTATTTCTTCGGTAACAATGATCACAATCTGTGCCTACCTGTTTGATTACTTCCTTCTGAATGTCTTGCAAGTGATTTCTCAGGGCTCCATCTACTGGACTGAGTTTCCCCAGGAAAGCAGAGACTGCGCTGTCTCTATCCTTTGTGTCCCCTATGGGAGGGAAGGGCACTGCTGACTCAGGTATAAGAATATCTGAGCCCTGGGCTTCCCTGGTGGCGCAGTGGTTGAGAGTCTGCCTGCTGATGCAGGGGACACGGGTTCGTGCCCCGATCCAGGAAGATCCCACATGTCGCGGAGCAGCTGGGCCCGTGACCCATGGACGCTGAGCCTGCGCGTCCAGAGCCTGTGCTCCGCAATGGGAGAGGCCACAACAGTGAGAGGCCCAGGTACCGCAAAAAAAAAAAGAAAGAAAAGTAAAGAATATCTGAGCCCTAACATAGTGTGAGTGTTCCCAAAGCCCTGGGTGAAAGTCACACGTGAGATTCAATGGAGCACCTACGGTGTATGTTTAGTGCTGTGTTCTAGGGCTGTAGGCAGTCCTGGCCCCTGCCTGCCTTCATAGAGCTTGTGCTTCCTACGGAAGACACTACATCATCATCACCATTATATTAATAATAAGTGACACTTATATAGTGCTTATTATATACCATGCTTTGTTCCAAGCACCGTACATCTATTCATTCATTTTAAGCCCTACAGTGGCCCTACGAGGGAGGCACTATAATCATTCTCATTTTTACAAACAAGGATACTGAGGCTAAGAGAGGTCAGGTAAGTTGCTTGAGGTTGCCCAGACAGTGAGTATGAAATGAGCCAGGGAATTCCCCTGTTTCTGTTGTGGTCGTTGTTGACCTAGGTTGCTTAGGAAGTGCTACATCAGCTACTACTGCAGTTTAGATCCTGTGTGCTGGTAGTTGTGGTAAACAACAATGCAGGAGGAGACCTGCGTGTGCCCAGAGCGCTCCTGAATTTTCTCATTGATTCTGTATGTGAATGAATAGCTTTGAACCTCAGTGAGGCCCTTCCTTAAGAGTGCCGATTGCAGTAACTGATCTTGGCTGTGGGGGGTTGCAACATTTGCACTAAAGTGATGTTCCCAAAGCCTTGAGTGTGTGTGTGTGCGTGTGTGCCCGTGTGTGTGTGTGTACATGTGTGTGCGTTGGCAAGGGGGATGTATCTCAGAGATTCACGCCTAGTCAATTCATGTGTTGTGCCTCGAGCACAGGACTGCTGAGGTCAAAGTGGTGACTGCTGTTTCTTTCCTTCATTCCACAGTGTAATATGGGGTGATGAGCCTGACTCTAACATCAGACAGACTTGACCTTAAATACTAGTCCAACTGTGTACTCGTGTCATGACCTCAGACAAGTCGGTTGTAACCTCTCTGAGCGTGCATTTTCTCATCTGTAAAGTGGGGCGAAAAACCAGCACTTTCCTCATCGCATGGTCCAGGTTAAATGAGATAAGCCTTGTGAGGCACAGCGCCAGGTACGTAGCAGGTGTTCCAGAAACGGCAGCTCTTCTGACCATTCATTGGCAAGGCCTTGCTGGGCGCGCGCAGTGTGCCGGGCAGTGTGCTGGGTGGGGGAGCGGAGGAGGAGGAGGGATTCAGAGATGAGTCCGACAAGGGCCACCTTGGCTCTCTTCCTCACCCGGCCCCAGATCCAGCCAGGAGACCTTGCACTTGGACTTGCACAGAGTCCAGGCCAGAGAGAGTCACCGGATCAGTGCACCACCCACACCCACATCGCCCACCCTCCCACCGTTGTTGGAGCTGCAGCTGAGGCGTGGGGAGCTGCTCCCTCGTGGAGGTGGAGCTGGCACATGTTTCCAGCTGTGCATGGGACAGGGTGGGGCACCAGCGCGGGGCCCATGTAACTAGGCCACTGTTTCTCTGTTCCTCTCCTCAGCCTCTTGGGCACAGGCAACATGCTATCGCTTTCTACCTTTCCTTGGGAAGTGGCTTCCTATCCTTGTCCGAGACTTCCTGTTATCTGTTGTGTCCTTTTCTTTTTGCCACCTGCCCATCCCCAATCTCCCGCTCCCCAGTCCCTGTGCTTAGCCACCAGTAGGCTCAGTGGTCAGGGGGTCCGTCTTGTCGCTGGGGACACTCATGGGATCATATCAATATGTCTAACCAGGCACCAGAGCGTGGCCCGTTGTTGGGTGCTGTTGGCAAGAGGAAAGGAGGGGAGGGGAGAGGAGAGGAAAGGAGGGGAGGGGAGAGGAAAGGAGGGCAAGGGGGAAGCGAGAAAAAAGTAGAGGACTTGGTCCCCATCCTGGCTGATGATGGAGTTTGTCACCTCACGCGGGAGGGCGGGAGGAAACCCAACGGGCATTCTGTCCGTAGCCCAGTGTGAAACTCTGCAGCCTGTACTTTATGCTGTGGAAGAAGTGGGGAGAGCACGGGGGGCCTGTCACACAGGGAGTGGGGCTAGCGCTGGACCTTGAAGGAGGCGAGGGATTGGGATGGGGCAGGCAGGCTCAACTCTGGCCTGGGTGGGATGCAGTTGTCTATCTGAGGGCTGGTAGGAGGCACCAGCTGGGTGGTGAAGAGTGAAGGAGGTGTGGGTCAGGCTCAGGCCAGGGGTAGAGCAGCCAGGTGGGGGCCAGAGGTGGGGACAGCAGAAAGGCGCAGAGGGACCTTTGGCCAGATGGCTGCAGAGGCCATGGGGGTGGCCCTTTCTCTCCACCCCTCATTCTGTTCTCTTTGTAGCCTTTATCTTCTGCCTGCCCCCCTACTCTCTCTCGCTCCTTTGGGTCTCATCATCGTCCTTTTCTTCTCAGTTATTTCATCCGCCAAATAAAGCTATTCACGCTGGAGGTCGGAGACCCGTGGTGTCACCTCTGCTGCTTTCCATTCTGCCCGTTCTGAAATGTGATTCAATAAGAGCTGCTGCCTTAGGGCTGCAGTTGCTCCCTGGGCTGGATGTGGGGCACGAGGACCCAGACCTTGGCTTCCCTGCTCCTGCTCACTTGCTGCGGGCTGTGGAACAAGCCTGTTTCACTTCTCACCCAGGCTGGAGACGGGCGAGGATGCCAAGTCTAGAAATTGCTTTTCTTCCAGAGTCAAATGGCTTCCTCTCAGCAACAGTCCCTTTAACATGAGAGGGAAGCCAGAAAAGGAGATCTTTGATGTTGTTCAACTGAGAAATACATCAGGTGGGAACGAGCCGGAAATGCCGGGGTGAAGGGCTCTGTGGTCGCTGCACTGGCGAGGGCACTGCCTGGACTTTGCTTTTTGATGGCACATGTCTCCCGACATAAACACAAGCAGAGCAGGGAAAAACAACCTTCAGTCCCCAAACAAACAGAACAGGAACGGGATCTGCCTCGCATGAGCAATGGCTCTTGCTGCGATGATGCAGCTCAAGGGGCCTTCACTGTGGAATTTCCTTCCTTGAGCATGATGGATTTTCCATTCTTGTCCCCGAATGAACACCCGCCTTAGGGCTTAGTGGATGGCAGGGGACCTCTGCAAGGCCCCCCGAGAAATGGACAGCACTGCCTCACCTGGGCCTGGCTTCAGAGGGGTGTGCCTCCTCTCTTGAGTCGGGTCTGAGATGAGTGCTACTGCATCCCTCAAAGCGCCATGAGACCCATTGCCCTCAGATGCCCGACCACTTCGCTGGAAACCACCCTCATTTTCTGTCCCATCTTGGACTTCTCCCTTCATGCACCAAACACTCCAGTCCTAACAGACTCATCTCTTCTTTCCAGGAGAGGGCCGTCTTTTCTTGCATCCCTGACTGTCTGCTTATCCTGTTCCTTGGAGCACTCTGCCCCCACCCCATTTCTGCCCATCCAAGAGGCAGTATGGCCTAGTATTGAGGAGCATGGGACTCTGTTTACGTTTGATTCTGGGCTCCATTGCTTACCATCTGTGTGGCCTCTGTGCCTCCATTTTCACCTCCGTTAAATGGGGTTAATAATGGCTCTTCTCCTAGGATTGTGATGAGCCCTAAACGAGTTACTCTTTGTAGTACACATAGAAGAGTATTTGGTATATCACAAGCACTATACAAAGGGTTAGGAATCAATATGCAAATCCTACTCCCCTTCAAAGTTCAGCTCAAATGCCACCTCCTCCATGAAGTCTTCCTGATCCACCCAAGTGGAAATACTCTCTCCCTCCTCTAACTTCCCATAGTCTTTTAGCTGGATCTGCCCTGGGGAACTACTTGGTATCATAAGAAGATATCCACAGGTCCCAGTTACCTGAGGGCTGGGACCCCTCCAGTAATTTCCACAGGGCCTTACACCCAGGATGTGCTCAATAGGTCCTTGGTGAATGATTGAATAAAGTTGAGAAGGGGTGATAATGGGACCCAGGGGGAGAGCACAGCTGCTCCTCAGCCCAGTCCAGCCTCCCCATGGGAAGGTGAAGGATCATCACCAGGGAGTGATGTGTTCGACAGTTGGGGCCGGCTCACGTGGATCCACCGCTACTCCTTGATCAGGCCCTCCTGGCGAGCAGTGGCGAGGCTGGGGCACGGTGGACGGCAGACACAGTGCAGGGATACTCCCAGCAGCCTCCACCATGCTGGGCCCTGACAGTAGTGCTGAGGCACCCTGGACCACATATGGGCTGCTTTATGCGCCCTCTAATCCTGGGATTCTCAGTCTACAGTACAGCCAGATTGATCAGGATCTCAGAGCCAAACCCAACACATTTTCTTCCCCCCCAAATGCTCCCTTTCCTGCATGATTGACCCAGTTCCTGCTGACCTTGGGCTCCAGATGCTACCCACTTTCCCTCCCTCTTTCCCCTCCTGGCCAGCAATGATGGACACATTTACACCTCCTTGACTCAGGTCCATCATCCATTGGGGCTGGACTTGGGCCCTACCAGGGAGCTGAGCTGTTTTCTTGGTGGCCCCAAGCACCCTCATATACCTTTAACTACTCTACTCGGACTTTTGTTCATTGCCTGGGCCACCTCTTGCTGAAATGACTTCTCTGTGGCCTTCAAGCAACCATGGCTTTTCTGTACGCTTCACAGCACCTAGCATGGTGGGAGTGAAGGTTGGCCTTGCACGTAGTACAGGCTTCCTTAATCCGTTTTTGGTTCAAATGCTGAATTAAGGGGTGGGAGGAGGGAAATAAAGCCCCAGTCACTCTGATCGTATTCTTCTTAACTTTTAATATTCTGACCATACTGGTGGATCCCTGAGTTATCGGGTCCTTGAGATCTGAATGACATTGCTTTGAGTCCTCCCACCCCCACCCCTGGGCCAGAATTGACCCAGGCAAGTCAAGAGCCCGGTCCAAGATATTTGTGAATTTCTTGGGGTGGAGGAATAGGGAAGATTTATATTCTCGTGGTCTCGTGTGCCACCCAGGTTCCTGGAGCTTTGGGCATGATCTGTGCTTTCACCATATTGACCAAGAGAGGAAACGTAGACCCTTCCCACCAAGAAAATGAGAGTAAAATTGACTGAAGGTCCTTGGCTGATGGAATCCTGGGGAAGGAGGCACATTACACACAGCCCCCTGCCTCCTCTGTCCCTCTTCCTCTCTGCTCCTTACTCTTTCCCTCCAGGATTTCTAAGGTTGCTCCAAATTCTGAAGCCTTTGGTACCCATTAAGGGTGTGAATGAAGGTCAGGGAGTGTATCACCTTCTGCCCCCAAGAACTTATCAAGTCTTTACCAACGTAGGTAGTTCTTGCCCTGTGGATTCTTGCCGTTAAGTAATACAATTTTCTGCAACCCATTACATGAGCAAGCTTCTTTCCCTCTCTAGGCCTCAGTCTCATGCTCTGTGAAACGGCATACAATCACTAGGTCAGCCCTGTCCAACAGAAATATAGTGCAAGACCTATATGTAATTTAAAAATTTCAAATAGCCACATTAAAAAACATAAACAGGTGAAATTAGTTCTTGTTGATCTTCTCAGGTAAAAATGGGGGAGCTACTAAAGAATCTTTCAACAGCATTGCTGAGGTATAATTGACATATAATAAACTGCACATATTTAAGGTGTACGGTTTAAGATTTCACATATGTGTACACCTGTGAAACCATCAAATGTCCTCGAGCCCCTTTGTAATTATATATGCTTAAGAGTATATTTTAACTCAATTTACCCAAAATAGTCCTTTTTACATGTATTCAATATGAAAAAAATAGATAGATAAATAAATAAAATTTATTAAAAAAGAAAAAAAAACCCACAAACAGGAGAGCAGCTAACAGCAGCGAGGTGGTGACCTGGAGATGTTAATGCTTCAGAACCCTGGAAAGGCTCAGGAATTCTGAGCTACCTCTGAAGGCTGAGGAAGAAATTGGTATCAGGGTGGGCAAATAGCTGAGTCTGCCACAGTTTAAAACAAAATGAAGAAAGAACAGTATAAGCGTATTATGAGATAGAGAAGCAAACAGATGAAACTGCTAAGGATGTAAAAAATGGTGGTTTCTGGGAAGTGGGAATTGGGATGGGGCAAAGCAGTTTGGGGTTTTGCTCTCCTGAAAGCCTTGTGTCATTTGACCTTTCAAATTAGGTATATACATCACTTAGATTTTTTTTAAAGCTGCTTTTGAAACGGGTACGGGGGGAAAGGCATGCAAGTACTGTAGATGGGACTATAAACTTGTAAAAGCTTGCCGAATGGCAGCTGGGTAATACGGATCAAAAATTTTCATGTGTGGAACACTCAGTCCAGCATTTCCACTCCTGGAATTTATTCTAAGAAAGTAATTGGACAACCACTGCTTTGATTATAAAATAGAAAAATTGGAAACTATCTACATGCCCTGCACCGGAACCTTCATTTGAACAAGTGATGGCTCATCCACACAGTGCAATTCTATGCTCATGCTTTAAACGGCGGATTTCATACCTACCAGATGGTCAAAACTTGTGAAAGCCTGAGGGACATCCCTCGTGGCGCAGTGCTTGAGAATCCACCTGCCAATGCAAGGGACACAGGTTCGTTCCCTGGTCTGGGAAGTTCCCACATGCCACGGAGTAACTAAGCCTGTGCGCCACAACTGCTGAGCCTGCGCTCTAGACCCCGCGAGCCACCACTACTGAAGCACACATGCCGAGAGACCCAGCTCCGCAACAAGGGAAGCCACAAGAATGAGAAGACCAGGCACCGCAACGATAAAGCCAAGGCAGCCAGAAATAAATAAATAAATAAATTTTAATTGTAAAAGCCTGAAAACAACAGGAGCTGCTCAACATGTGAAACAACGTAATGTTGATACAATGCTGGCGAGTGTACCCTGATACAAGCTCTTTGGACGAAAAAGCAAAAACTGGCACTACATCAATGAAAAGAGAAATACAACACACTGTGATCAATTTTTCTCATACGGAGTCTAAAATGATATGACTACTCAGGAAGAAAATCACTGTTACTTGGTAAAATCGAAGATAAATCGAAGGCCACATACCACGTACCACGAGGTGCGACGTGCAAGACCATCGCTCGTAGTGTTCAGAGTGCCTCAGGCTGCACTCAAGCCGAAAGTCTATCAGCAGGAAATGGAAATATAGCAGTCCGTGATGAGCCGAGGCAGACACCGAACAGCCACACCCACAGTAACGCGAGAACATCTCCGGGTTTCGCAAACATTCCATCTTGCGGAAGACAAGAGAAAACGAAAGAACGCATTCACCTATCTACATAAACTTCCATGCGAAGCAAATGACCTTCCACGAAGAATCAGGCTAGGGATGTTAAAAAGCACGAAAATCAGCAGTATGGCCGTAGGGTTAGAAAAACAACCTTCCCGAACACTACATCAGCCATCCCATGAACGAATAGAGAAGTGCACCCTCCCCGACCGTGGTTGAAACTCACGGTGCTGCCAACACTAAAGTATCCTTTTAACACCTGAGACGCTGACACCTTCTCCTCAGGTTTTTACTTAATTCTTATTTCACCAGGTCGCGGTGGTGGCACGCGGAAAACTTCCAGGGTCCAGTGAGCTCCTACGCTTCCCAGGCAGTAGCCCCATGCAGAAATAGCTTCCAAAGAAAGACAAGAGAACCCAGAGTGCACCCTGAGTTTCTGCACCAAGAGGAGCAGGGCTGACAAGTTTGCTAAACAACAAGCATTGTCCGTGGGTCTATTCTTTAAACACACACATCAGCCTTGCTTATTTCCGCAAGGCCTCCAAAAATTAGGGGTGATTTGGCTTTACTTCTCAGCAGGTGAATCTTCCGAAAAACACAGAAGATTCACACATGCTGAGAAGAAGCGTGTGCGAACCTATTCCTAGTAATGTCGGGAGACGATGCCAAGGAGATTCACACACCTTGTACAGTGAGGGTGAACGTAAGCTCGGGTCAAGAGCTTGCAACACTTCTTTCCAGGTAAGTGACTGAAGTCACTTTCTTTCAAATCATAGCTTTAAAGGAAAACTATGGCTTTCACTTGAACATATATTGTTTGCATTTCATTCTGGTTATGCAAATGAACGCTGAGTCCCCGCCCCCGCGCCTCATGCCCAACGTGTGCCGAAGCCCGCTTCCAGTGGCGTCTACCCGGGACCCTGAGTACATCTCTTCTGCTCCTCGAAGCTCTGAGCAGGATTTCTTTGGGGTACAGGATTTTGTTGACTGCTTAAGAAAATGTTGGAGCTCTGCATTTGACACGAGACACGGTTCACAACGGAATATCAACTGAAAGGTAAAAGACAACTACAAAACTGTATTTAATAGTACACTTCTTCTTCCAAAAAGACACGTCTGTGTGTGCGTTGGGCATGTATAGGCACAGAAGAGTGCTTACACCAAAATTATGCTTACACTAAAATATGACTGGCCGTGATGCCTTTTGTTAACTCTTTATGTTTGTCCATGTTTTCAGAAATTTCTATGCTTGACGTATGGAGAAAAAATAAGGAAATCAGTAAAAAAGGATTTCATAATAAGAAAGATAAATGAATTAGAAGGAAAGAATAATAAGCATAGCAGAAATAAAGACAAAGATTCAAGGAAGCCAAAATGAGTTTTAAACCATTTTTATTGGACTATAGTTGATGTACCATATTGTGTTAGTTTCAGGGTACAGCAAAGTGAGTCAGTTATCCGTATATATGTATCCACTCTTTTTTAGATTCTTTCCCCATATAGGCATGACAGAGTATGCAGTAGAGGGCCCTGTGCTCTACATTAGGTCTGTATTAGTTATCTGTTTTATATATAGTAGTGTGTATATGTCCATCGCAATCTGCCAATTCATCCCCTGCAAATGATTTATTTTTTTTCAAGATTTGATCAAGGAAAGGAAGAAGGCGCAAATAACACTAGGAATGAGATATGGGATATAAACAAAGATACAAAAGTGCGGCCCGCCAGGCTGGCTCCATATCCAGTATCATTTCTCTCCTTCCTCCCTACTGAGTGTCTGCATTATAAGGGGCAGCAACGTGACGTCATAGGTCAAAACTTCCTTGCAAGTATTGGAAGATACAGTCGAGACCATCTTCTAGAAAATAGAGCCAAACAGGAGGTAGAAAAATGGGAGCAAAAAGCCAAAAATTAGGGGTTCATTCCAGCATGTACTACATCTAACTAAAGAAAGTCCAGAAAGCGAAAACAAATTGGAAAGGAGAAAATTAAGAAAGAATTAGGGTGTAAAATAAATAGCTAGTGGGAAGCAGCCGCATAGCCCAGGGAGATCAGCTCGGTGCTTGGTGACCACCTACAGGGGTGGGATAGGGAGGGTGGGAGGGAGACGCAAGAGGGAGGCGATATGGGGATATATGTATACATATAGCTGACTCAGTTTGTTATGAAGGAGAAACTAACGCACCATTGTAAAGCAATTATACTCCAATAAAGATGTTAAAAAAATACAGAAACTTTTCCAGCACACACACACACACACACACACATGCACGCACGCACGCACACACACACAGAAGCATTTCCCCTGATATAGTTGTTTTAATTTTGTTAATTTAATCCATTTTTACATTATTTCCATGAGAATATTTTTCACAGCCTAGCCATCCAGGGTCCTATGAATATATTACTTCGCTTCAACTTTTCTTTTGTCTCTGAGTTGATCATTGTCTTAGTCCTCATTGGCTTGATTTTCTATACACCTATTACCCATTTCTTTTCCAGAGTCTCTGCTAGAAATGTTACTCTACTCTCAATATATTCCAGCACCTCAGGTAATTGAGTCGTTTAATCTACTTCATGAAACATCCCTGCAGGAATCCTAGGCCCTCCTGCTCCAATATGGACCATCTGTTCTCTTGCGCCAGGATCTTCCTTCTTTTTCCTCTGTTGGGTCCCTTTTCCTTTATCTCATATTTTTTCTCTTTTCTAGGTCACTCCTTTGTATGTCACCCGAGGCTAAGTTATGGTGTGGTAACATAGGGCCCCAACACCTCGCTGGCTTCCAACAAGAAACATTTCTCCTCCGGCGTGTTACATGTCCCTCATGGGTTGTCTGTAGCTCTGTGCCGTGCCTCATCTTTGCCCCAGGACCCAGGGGATGGAGCAGCTTTTGTCTGGAACATCACCAGTGTCAAGCCAGAGGAGAAGAGGATGCGGCTAACCGGAGATGACCCTCCTGCTGCTGCTCCGAAGTGACACGTGTCTCTTCTGCCCACATTCCAATGGCCAGAGCAGGCCACGTAGCCACTCTTAAGTTCGTTCCATATCTAAACTTGGGTTGGGTATAAAATTCTGGTTTGGAGCAAGTTTTCCTTCAGCATTTTGAATGCATTGCTGTATTGCCTTCTACCTTTTCGTGTCGCTGTTGGGAAACTAATGCAATTCGGATTCTGGAATCTTGGTATGTGACCTGTCTTTTCTCTCTGGAAGCCTTTAGGATTCTCCTTTTGTCCCTGTGGTGTGGGAGGGCGGGTGAAAAAGCATCAGTCCATCAGACCCTCTTCTTCCCTAGAAGCAAAGGTATATATAATGTCTATGATTTAGGAATAAGTTTGATGCCATGTGACAGAAAACGCAAAATTACAGTGGTCTAAGCTGGATACTTATTCTGTTCCACGACGATGAAGTCCAGAGGAAGGTGAGCAAGGCGCGCGCTCCAGGGAGCAGCCAGGGACTCAGGCTCCTGCCAGTCCTCAGCTCCCTACAGGGGTTCTTGTAGTTTATTTCCACTGAGATAACACTGGATTATAACAGTATAAGTTTCACATGTACAGCCTCATAGTTCAACTTCTGTGCACACTACAGCATGCTCACCACCAAAACTTTAGTTTCCATTCATCACCATACAGTTGATCCCCTTTCCCTCTTTCGCCCTCCTCCTACTTCCCCTCTGGTAACCACTACTCTGTTCTCTGTATCCACACGTTTGTTTCTCTTTGGATTGGCCTGTCCTTTTCTCTTGTTTTCTTTGTTTGTTTCTTATATTCCATATATGTGTAAAATCATACGGTATTGTCTTTCTCTGTCTGACTTATTTCACTGAGTACTCTCAAGGTTCATCCATGTTGTCGCAAATGGCAAGATTTAATCGTTTTTATTTATTTTTTTCTGCAGAGTTTATTGATTTTTATTTTTTGGCCATGCCGCTTGGCATGTGGGATCTTAGATCTCCGACCAGGGATCGAACCCATGCCCCTTGCCGTGAAAGCGAGGAGTCCTAACAACTGGACCATCAGGGAATCCCTTCAGCACATCCTTTACCCTAAACCTGTTGGATTTGCCCCTCCTCAGGTAGTCATGATATATATTGATTCATCTTGGTTTCCTCTGATAACCATGATGAGTGATGACTATGCTATCTGCAGCCAGAGCTAAAACTCAGCGAAGCTGACGAGCCCCTCTAGGAATTAAGCCTGTTCTCAATCACGCTGGAGGTGGGGGGGGGATGGAACCCAGCCTGTGACTTAATACATAGAGAGATTATATCAGTTCATTATAATGGCGGATCTTGGTGACTATGACTGAAGTAGCCACATTATAATCACAGTAATAGCCATTAAGTGCATAATATTCTCTGCCATTGCTGCACTCAGACAGTGCAGAAATCCAGATACAGGAATGTGGCCGCATCACTCGACAGTGTTCACTCTGTAATGAAGACTTACTGCAGGGTATAAATGTGATGTGAGGACTAAGCTAAATCGTATGCCTCTACTAAAGGAGTGTGGCACAGGGGAATGCGATATTAATGCCGCCAGCCAAGTTAGCGTAAAGTGTTCTTTGGTAATCAAATTAACAGAATACAGGCTTGTGAAATTAAGGCATGAAAATAGACACCATACCGCATCTGGACAACACACAAAAGTAACTGCATAACAAGAGCACGGGCTGGACGTCTTCTTGCTCAAATATTACCGTGCTGTTACCAATGGACTAAATCAGTGAGTTTCTTGGCCTAGGTCAGTGATCCTGCACTTGAGAACCACTTGAGAGCTTAAGAAACGCTGAGGCCCAATCCCCCACCCTGAGAGAATCATTTAATTGGCCCAGGGTGGAGTCCTGGGCATGGGATTTTTAGAAACTCCCCGAGTCCCTTGGTGGACCACCAGGATGGTGAAGCTCTGGGCCCAGGGCAAAGAGGACCGACAGACAAGTCAGACTGGCTTGGGCAACATCCTCCACGAGGGGCCGCTCGGCTGTGTCCTTCGAAAAATAAAAGGGTGGGATTTCATATTGTTTAAGGTGCATCCCGTGTGCCAATTGTTATCCTATTTTCAGAAGGGCCTTTGTCAAATGGATACTATTCTCATCGTTTTCACAGGGTTTCTTTTCAATTTTTTTAAATGTACACTATCGGGGATTCCCTGGCGGTCCGGTGGTTGGGACTCTGAGCTTCCACTTCAGGGGATTAAGGTTCCATCCCTCGTCGGGAAACTGAGATCCTGCAAGCTGTGCGGCGCAGCCAAAAAGAAAATCATAATAATAAAATAAGAAATAAAATCGACAGGATCTTGGGATTTCAGGTTGAAAATGGCAGATTAAATACATCCATTTATCTCCACGCCATCCACAAAACCCCACTAAATGACAGTAAAGGAATGAAAAGAAAAAGGATAAATTCATATTGACAAACGTGGGAGAGCAGGGCTTCCCTGGTGGCGCAGTGGTTAAGAAGCTGCCTGCCAACGCAGGGAACACAGGTTCCGGCCCTGGTCCGGGAAGATACCACAGGCCCCGGAGCACCTAAGTCCGTGCGCCATAACTACTGAACCTATGCTCTAGAGCCTGCGAGCCACAACTACTGGGCCTGCGTGCCACAAGTACTGAAGCCCGCGTGCCTACAGCCTGTGCTCTGCATGCAAAAAGAGAAGCCACTGCAATGAGAAGCCCGCACGCCGCAACAAAGTGTAGCTCCCGCTCACTGCAACAAGAGAAAGCCCACGCACAGCAACGAAGACCCAATGCCGCCAAAAATAGATAGATAAAGAGAGAGAGAGATAAATAAATAAAATTTATTTTAAGAAAAATAACCAAAAACAGGAGAGCAGCTAACAGCAGCGAGGTGGTGACCTGGAGATGTTAATGCTTCAGAACCCTGGAAAGGCTCAGGAATTCTGAGCTCCCTCTGATGGCTGAGGAAGAAATTGGTATCAGGGTGGGCAAATAGCTGAGTCTGCCACAGTTTAAAACAAGATGAAGAAAGAGCAGTATAAGCGTATTATGAGATAGAGAAGCAAACAGATGAAACTGCTAAGGATGTAAAATGGTGGTTTCTGGGAAGTGGGAATTGGGATGGGGCAAAGCAGTTCGGGGTTTTGCTCTCCTGAAAGCCTTGTGTCATTTGACCTTTAAAATTAGGTATATACATCACTTAGATTTTTTTTTAAGGCTGCTTTTGAAACGGGTATGGGGGGAAAGGCATGCAAATACTGTAGATGGGACTATAAACTTGTAAAAGCTTGCCGAATGGCAGCTGGGTAATACGGATCAAAAATTTTCATGTGTGGAACATTCAGTCCAGCATTTCCACTCCTGGAATTTATTCTAAGAAAGTAATTGGACAACCACTGCTTTGAGTATAAAATAGAAAACTTGGAAACTATCTACATGCCCTGCACCGGAACCTTCATTTGAACAAGTGAGGGCTCATCCACACAGTGCAATTCTATGCTCATGCTTTAAACGGCGGATTTCATACCTACCAGATGGTCAAAACTTGTGAAAGCCTGAGGGACTTCCCTGGTGGCACAGTGCTTGAGAATCCACCTGCCAATGCAAGGGACACAGGTTCCTGCCCTTGTCTGGGAAGATCCCACATGACCCGGAGCAACTAAGCCTGTGTGCCACAACTAGTGAGCCTGGGCTCTAGAGCCCGCGAGCCACCACTACTGAAGCCTGCGCTCTGAGAGCCCCAGCTCCGCAACAAGGGAAGCCACCAGAATGAGAAGACCACACACCGCAACGATAAACCCAACACAGCCGGAAATAAATACATTTTTATTTAAATTGTAAAAGCCTGAAAACAGCAGGAGTTCCTCAGCATGTTAAACAACGTAATGTTGATATAGTGCTGGCGAGTGTACCCTGCTACAATCTCTTTGGACGAAAAAGCAAAAACTGGCACTACAGCAGTGAAAAGCGAAATACACACTGTGATCCATTTTTCTCATACGAAGTCTAAAATGCTATGACTACGTAGGGAGAAAACCACCGTTATGTAGTAGAATGGAAGATAAATCGAAGGCCACGTGCCACGTGCCACGTACCACTCGGTGGGACGTGCAAGAACATCGCTCGTAGTGTTCAGAGGGCCTCAGGCTGCACTCGAGCCGAACGTCTACCAGCAGGAAACGGAAACACAGCAGTCCGTGATGAGCCGAAACGCACAGCGAACAGCCGCACCCACAGTAACGCGTGAACATCTCTGGGTTTTGCAAACATTCCACCTTGGGGAAGACAAGAGAAAACGAAAGAACGCATTCACCTATCTACGTAACCTTCCACGCAAAGTAAATGACCTTCCACGAAGAATCAGGCTAGGGACCTTAAAAAGCACGAAAATCAGCAGTAAGGGCACAGAGTTAGAAAAACAACCTTCCCGAACACTCTACATAAGCCATCCCCTGAACGAATAAAGAAGTGCACCTCTCCGACCCTGGCTGAAGCCCACGGTGCTTCCAGTACTAACATGTCATTTTAACATCTGTGACGCTGACACCTTCTCCTCAGGTTTTTACTTAACTCCCATTTCACCGGGTGGCTGTGGTGGCACGTGGAGAGTTTCTGGGGCCCAGTGAGCGCCTATGCTTCCCAGGCAGTAGCCCCATGTAGAAACACCTTCCGAAGAAAGCCAAAAGAACCCAGAATGCACCGTGACTTTCTTCACCGAGAAGAGCAGGGCTAACAAGTTTGCTAAACAACAAGCATTGTCCGTGGGTCTATTCTTTAAACACACACATCAGCCTTGCTTATTTCCGCAAGGCCTCCAAAAATTAGGGGTGATTTGGCTTTACTTCTCAGCAGGTGAATCTTCCGAAAAACACAGAAGATTCACACATGCTGAGAAGAAGCGTGTGCGAACCTATTCCTAGTAATGTCGGGAGACGATGCCAAGGAGATTCACACACCTTGTACAGTGAGGGTGAACGTAAGCTCGGGTCAAGAGCTTGCAACACTTCTTTCCAGGTAAGTGACTGAAGTCACTTTCTTTCAAATCATAGCTTTAAAGGAAAACTATGGCTTTCACTTGAACATATATTGTTTGCATTTCATTCTGGTTATGCAAATGAACGCTGAGTCCCCGCCCCCGCGCCTCATGCCCAACGTGCGCCGAAGCCCGCTTCCACTGGCGTCTACCCGGGACCCTCACTACATGTCTTCTGGTCCTCGAGGCTCTGAGCGGGATTTCTTTGCGGTACAGGATTTGTTGACTGCTTAAGAAAACGTCGCAGCTCTGCATTTTGACACGAGAGACGGTTCACAACGGAATATCAAATGAAAGGTAAAAGACAACTACAAAACTGTATTTAATAGTACACTTTTTCTTCCAAAAAGAGACGTCTGTGTGTGCGTTGGGCATGTATATGCACAGAAGAGTGCTTACACCAAAATTATGCTTAGACTAAAATATGACTGGCCGTGATGCCTTTTGTTAACTCTTTATTTTTGTCCATGTTTTCAGAAATTTCTGTGCGTGACGTATGGAGAAAAAATAAGGAAATCAATAAAAAGGATTTCATAATAAGCAAAGATAAAGGAATTAGAAGGAAAGAATAATAAGCATAGCAGAAATAAAGACAAAGAATCAAGGAAGCCAAAATGAGTTTTAAACCATTTTTATTGGACTATAGTTGATGTACAATATTGTGTTAGTTTCAGGGGTACAGCAAAATGAGTCAGTTATCCGTATATATTTTTCCACTCTTTTTTAGATTCTTTCCCCATATAGGCATGACAGAGTATGCAGTAGAGGGCCCTGTGCTCTACATTAGATCTGTATTAGTTATCTGTTTTATATATAGTAGTGTGTATATGTCCAACGCAATCTGCCAATTCATCCCCCGCAAATGATTTATTTTTTTTCAAGATCTGATCAAGGAAAAGAAGAAGGCGCAAATAACACTAGGAATGAGATATGGGATATAAACAAAGATACATAAATGTGGCCCACCCGCCTGGCTCCATATCCAGTATCATTTATCTCCTTTCTCCCTACTGAGTGTCTGCATTATAAGGGGCAGCAACGTGACATCATAGGTCAAAACTTCCTTGCGAGTATTGGAAGATACAGTCGAGACCATCTTCTAGAAAACAGAGCCAGACAGGAGGTAGAAAAATGGGAGCGAAAAGCCAAAAATTAGGGGTTCGTTTCAGGATGTACTACATCTAACTAAAGGAAGTCCAGAAAGTGTAAACAACATGGATAGGAGAAAATTAAGAAAGAATTAGGGTGCAAAATAGATAGCTAGTGGGAAGCAACCGCATAGCATGCCCCAGCTGGAGTGGGGGTGAAGGTGGGGATCCTCCTTAAAATTTCGGTCTCTTCTAGCTACATCCCAAGATTTCAAGTCAGTTGCATAACCTTCCGGTAGCTCAGATCCAACCTGACATTGACCCTGACCAACTTCCCCTGGCATCCTGCCATCTCCCATCACCCAGGCTTGAATCCTCGGTTATTTTTGGCACCTGCCCCACTTGTAAATAGTCACCAATGGCAAACAACAAATATTAATCAACCACCTGCTAAGTGTACGCCACTATGCAAGGTTCGGAAGGAAACCATAATGAGTAAGACTGGTCATCATAAGATCAGATATATGTAATATTTTTTTGAAAAGAAGGAGAGAGGGAGAAAGGAAAGAGGGAAGGAGGAGAGGGGAGGGGAAGGGAGAAAAGGTGTTATGGGACATCCACAGAAGAGGGGCCAAGATCAAGTCGTTCACAGTCTCCTCCTTCCGACCCCTCCTTGCCACTGAATTCAAACCCTCATTACCCCTGTCCTGGGGTAGCCCTCCTAATCCCTTTCTAACTAATTTCTCAGCTGCCAGTACTTCTCCCTTTCAGTCTGTCCTACACACATCACTGCCAGACTTACCTTTCCAATGCACTGCTTTGATGTCATTCCCCTAATGAAAACCACTCCAGGCCCCTCACCCCCGCTTACCACAGAAGTACCAATTCTTCAGCCTGGCATTAAAGCTCTCGGTCTCTTCCGCCCACCTCTCCCACAGAATGTCCCTCTCTTGACCTTCTCATGCCTGTGCCAGCCACCTGGTCCAGCCCCTACCACTCCACCTGCCCAAACCCCATCACACTCAAATGTCACCTCCTCCTGGTACCCTTTCGCCAGGACTCATGCCTCACCTGAACACTTAGACCTTCCCTTGGTACCACTATTTTTAAAACGCCACACAACAAAGGGTGTTGTTGCTACTAGAAGCTTTTGTGTTTCCCCACAATGCCTCACAGACTCCAAGTGCTCAACGATATTTGGTTAACAAATATTGTCCCTCAAAGCACTTAAAGACACAAGTCTGTATACAATGGGTGTTCCTGAAATGTGTATACATTTCATTATTCATACTGAGCTCTATTACCTCTGGAGGAGTTCACATGTGTGTATGTACATAGTAAATTATATTAATTTAGTCCAAGAAGATAATAGCTCTCAGCAGCTATCCAGTACTATTTTCTATTGCTTTGTAGGCAACAGAATCAGCCTTGCTGAATTTGCTTCCTAAAAGCGAATCTGAAAGTTACTCAAAAATTTAAAAATAGAGCTACCATATGATCCAGCAATCCCATTTCTGGGAATACACCCCAAAGAATTGATAACGAGGACTTAAAGGGATATTTGCACCCCCATTATTCACAAGAGCCAAAACACAGAAGCAACCCAAGGATGCACTGACAGATGAATGAAGAAAAAAGACGTGGTATATACATGCAGTGGAATATTATTCAGCCTTTAAAAGGAAGGAATTTCTGACACATGGTACAATATGAATTAAGCTTGAGGAAGTAAGCCAGTCTCAAAGAGACAAACCTGCATAATTACACTTACATGAGGCACCTAGAGTAGTCAGATTTATAGACATGGAAAGTACAGTGGTAGCGGCCAGGGGCTGAGGGGAGGGAGACATGGGAAGTTGTGTAATGAGGGCAGAGTTTCAGTTTTGCAGGATGAATACACTTCGGGGATCTGTTGCACACTACTGGACGGTACCCTTACAGATTATCCATTCAAAAGGGCAGAAAGAAAATTAACCAACAGCGATAAATTTTCTGTTAGGGTTTTTTTACCACAATTTAAACATTTTTTAATTAAAAAAAAGTGATTCTCAGGACTTCCCTGGTGGTCCAGTGGTTAAGATTCCATGCTTCCACTGCAGGGGGCGTAGGTTCCATCCCTGGTCAGGGAACTAAGACCCCACATGCCACGCGGCACAGCCAAAAACACATGACAAAGTGATTCTCAAAAGACAAATTTCACCACACCACCACCCTTCTGTTTAAAACCTTTAGTGGCTCTCCGGAATTCTTCCTGGGATCTACAAGGCCCAGTGGGTCTGAGTGTCACTGACTCTAGCCCCCTCCCACGTCCTGCCACCCCCATTCTCTTGGCTTCAGCCACGTGGGACTTCCGTCCCTGACTTCTCTCTGCCCGCTCTCACGCCAAAGCCAACTCCTCCTGTGCTAAGCTCTCCTCACACCCTTTCCTCTCCCCCAGAGCACTCATCCCACTTTGTAATGATACATTCATTATTTGATCAAGGTTGCTCTCTCCCACCAAGTCAGGAACTCTGTGGAGGCAGAGACCACGTTCCTTTTTTAACTTTCCTTGCTATGGTGTCTCTAGCACGTAGCCTACTGCCTGGCACCCAGTAGCGTATGTCGTTTATAACTCCAGTGTTGGCAAAGGCGAGAGAAACAAGCATGTCTGCTGCTTGTCAAAGGGTAAATGAGCATCACCTTGCTAGAGGCAATATGGCAATGTGTATCAAGAGCCTGGAAGCATTCGTAGTAGTAATTCCAATTTTTGGAAATGATCCTAGAGGAGCACAGAGGCGGAAGTCCACAGAGGCTCATCCCAGCATCATGCATTAGGGCCAAAAACTGGAAACAAGCTACATAGCCTTCCAAACCGGAAGGTAGGTCAACACACTGCAGATTTTTATGGATAAAATACTACACAGCCTTTACAAATAATGTTGCACAGGAATGGTGACATGGAAAAACACAAAGATGTAACATTGAGTGGAAAACGAGATATAAGCAGGTATGTACCGAATGTCCTAAATTTAAAAGATCAGATTTAAAGACAATACATAAAGATAAGACATGTAATGTACAGCATGATGACTATAGCTAACAATACTGTATTGTATATTTGAAAGTTGCTAAGAGACTAGCTCTTAAAAGTTCTTATCATAAGAAAAAAAAATGGAACTCTGCACGGCGATGGACTTTTTTTTTTTAGGCCGTGGCTTGTGGGATCTTAGTTCCCCAACCAGGGGTCGAACCCAGGCCCCCTGCAGTGGAAGTGCAGAATCTCAACCACTGGACCACCAGGGAAGTCTCATGTGCAGCAATGGATGTTAACTTGACTTATTGTGGTGATCATTTCACTATATATACAAACCTTGAACCATTATGTTGTACACCTGAAACTAATATTGTTATATGTTAATTGTATCTCAGTAAAAAATAAAATTTAAAAAGGTAACACACAGGCACAAACATGGTAGACAGCAGTCACGCCTAGGTGGTAGCACTGCAGGCAGCAGACCCTCCAGGAAGTCTATAAAGGAAGCTTTAGAAGCCATTGAAAGAGAGGCCAGGGACTTTCTCTTGAACTGCAAGCTTCTCTGCACAGCAAGCAGAGTTTTTCTTAAACTGCATATGTATTTGCAGTGAGTTTTGGGGTGCTGATGGAGATTACGGTAAAGCCCCCCCCCAAGACACCCTGTGGTGCCAACCTAAATGTTTTTTTTTTGTACTTTTGTACTTGTTTGGTTTTCTAATGTTTTATAATGAGCATGCATTACTTTTTATATCAGAGAAAGATTAAAGAAAACATTATTTCATAAATGAAAGACACATGTGTATGTCAGATGAACGGACACAGTGTCCTCTTCAGGCACACTCTAGGCGGCTGGAGAGGCCCTCGCTGCTCCCGCACATCCCAGGTCTGCTCTGTCCTTCGAATCTGCAGCCTTCTCTTGCTTCTGGCACTTCAGACCAGAACACCACCAGGCAGCTGTGGGGCTCCCTGGCTGGCCAGGGTCCTATCTTGACTGTGGGCCTTGGGGATCCACGAGACATGTCGCTCTAAGCCATGTCCACGCACAAAGACACTTGCAAGGACCATTCAGAGATCCAGGGCCACTCCTCTACCTCTAACGGTGGCCCTGGCTCCAAAGAGCAAGGATCATTTATCGATTGTAGCTGTGGCCAGTAGATGGTAGAGAATGACTGTTCACACTTGTAAAACAGGTATTTAAAGCTACAGTGACTTTTCTCATTTCCTGATCATTTCTTTCTATTGCGAGGAGTTTGATTGACTATTCTTATGATCTCTTACTTATGGCATGAAAAATCAACAAAAACATCTTTTTGCTTTTTTCTCTTTATTGGCTGCATTGGGTCTTCATTGCTGCATGTGAGGTTTCATTGCGGTGGCCTCCCCTATTGGAGAGCACGGGCTCTGGAGCGTGCGGGCTTCAGTAGTTGTGGCACATGGGATCAGTAGTTGTGGCTCGTGGGCTCTAGAGCTCAGACTCAGTAGTTGTGGCTCACAGGTTTAGTTGCTCCACGGCATGCGGGATCTTCCCAGACCAGGGCTCGAACCCGTGTGCCCTGTATTGGCAAGGGGATTCTTAACCACTGCACCACCAGGGAAGTCCAAAACATCTTTTCAAGACTGGATTGCAATTATCTAAAGTCTATGAAGGTGTCAGCCCTCCCTTTGGCTGAGAATCAGGTGGAATTAAATAGCATTTTTCCTCTCTTGCCTCCTTCCCCGTCCCTCTTCCCAGTTATTTAGAAATTTTAATTGAGAGTGGGGAGATAATATTTTTTTATACAGCAGGTTCTTATTAGTCATCCAATTTATACACATGAGTGTATACATGTCAATCCCAATCGCCCAATTCTTTGCAACACCACCCCCATCCTCTGCAGCTTTCCCCCCTTGGTGTCAATACATTTGTTCTCTACATCTGTGTCTCTCTCACTGCCCTGCAAACTGGTTGATCTGTACCATTTTTCTAGATTCCACATACATGCATATTTGTTTTTCATACGATATTTGTTTTTCTCTTTCTGACTTACTTCACTCGGTGTGACAGTCTCTAGATCCATCCGCATCTCTACAAATGACCCAATTTCGTTCCTTTTTATGGCTGAGTAATATTCCATTGTATATATGTACCACATCTTCTTTATCCATTCATTTGTCGATGGGCATTTAGGTTGCTTCCATGACCTGGCTATTGTAAATAGCACAGCGATGAACATTGGAGTGCATGTGTCTTTTTGAATTATGGTTTTCTCTGGGTATATGCCCAGTAGTGGGATTACTGGGTCATATGGTAATTCTATTTTTAGTTTTTAAGGAACCTCCATACAATTTTCCATAGTGGTTGTATCAACTTACATTCCCACCAACAGGGCAAGAGGGTTCCCTTTTCTCCACACCCTCTCCAGCATTTATTGTTGGTAGATTTTTTGATGATGGCCATTCTGACTGGTGTGAGGTGATACCTCATTGTAGTTTTGATTTGCATTTCTCTAATGATTAGTGATGTTGAGCACCCTTTCATGTGTTTGTTGGCAATCTGTATATCTTCTTTGGAGCAATGTCTATTTAGGTCTTGTGCCCACAGAACCTCCGGAGATCCTCATTCTGAGAGACTCACAGCCCATGGTAAAAATGGAACGATTCCTGTTTCATTTTTCAAGTGGACAACCGGAGGACCCAGCGAGGAAGGGAAAGGGAGAGATCTTGAGGCACTTGAGACCCGAGCTGGTGTCTAGATCCTTGCAGAGACTCAATCTCAGACTCTGAGAAGTATTCACCTTAATAAAAACAACAAAACATGTACTAACTCATGTAGCTATGAGGTGAATATTATTGTTATTCCCATTTGACACATGATAAGTTGCATATTTCTCCAAAGTCCTGGGCCCTGGAAAATAAAGACCAGGGCCCCTAGAGGCCACGGCAGAGGCTGATGGCCCAAACCTGCTAGAGAGCAGAGGGTGTGCCATTCCTAGGGGGTAGTTCACCATCTCCAGCCAGATAGCGCTAGGTCCATGGTCACCTCACCCTCCGCACCACAGCCTGGGGTGTTCCCAGGCCCCCAGGCAAGTGCGTGGAGACAGAGGGCAAGGGAGGAGCTGCATTTCTGGAGCCGGGCTCCTCAGAAGGCGTTTTCAATTCCTCCAGACCAGCCTTGCACTCCAGTCCGCGAGGTCATCTGAGGCCCGACGTCTCTCAGCTCCTCTGCTTGGGGCCCAGATCCCTGGCTCTAGCCACATACTCACAGGCTCTGGTGTGGAAGAGAGAGTGGGTGGGACATTTGCTAGTTTCTTTCTGACTGGCTGTGAGCCCAGAGAGGGCAGTGGCGTGCTGGAGAGCTGGGCAGCCGCCCTCTACGGCAGCCAGGCCCACTGTCCGGCTGGCAGCACGTGCACCGTAGGGAACCCATCTGTGAGACCCGCCTACCCTCCACAGGCAGGCAAGGGGAAGGGTATCCTGAAGCACAGCTACCTTGATTTGTAGGGTGGTTTCTATCAAACATGGAAGGCTGGGGATTTAAGGGACGCCGACCCGTTCAACTCGGAGCGTCTTCCTGAGTCCTGCCAAGAACAGAGACCTCAGGGCCTACTTGTTCAATTCTTCGGATGTCATCTTGGGCCACCTGTCCACCAGCAGCCAGCTCCACCAAACAGATGTGTTGTTTAAATCCATGAGAGCTGAGGGGTGCCAACAGAACCCCTGCTGGGTGGCCACCAGCAGGGGCAGGACCCCTGTGCCCTGCCAAGGGAGAGGTCAGGAGTGTAAAGATCTCCCTGGAAGCCAGTCCAAACACCAGTGTCCCATCTCACCTCAGCCTGCACTGTGCTGTGTGGCCACTGGGAGGCACTGTCGGCTCACAAGAAGCTCTGAGAAGCCAGGCCACCTTTCCATTCCCAGTCTTCTGCGGGGGAGAAAGCCGCTAGGGAAACGTGTGCCCTTCTGGAAACGTGTGGGATTTTCCTCCCTGACAGGAAAGATCTGTCCTGGTCAGCCATGGAGGCCTGCGCTGGGCACCCCCATGCCAGCCGTTGTGAAGCGTGGAGCAGAGAGGCAAAGAACAGAGGCCTAAAGCGGCCCTGGCTGGACTCCAGGCATCAGCCCGTGGTTGATTAGCGGGACCGAACAAGGGGTGAGACCAAAATGCAGAGCCAAGCAGGTATGGAAGCGAAGGAGCTGCAGACGGGGGTCTGCAGGATGTCTTGGCTCCTGGGGTCAGGGGTCCTCAGGGAGGTTTTAGCAAGGACCCTTGACCTCGATGTGTGTGGTGGTGGGATGGGCTGTGGTTAGAGGACCCGACACAGAGCAAGCAGCCCAAACTGAGACTGGGTGTGATGTTTGACGTGTCCCTCTCATTTTCCCTCATCCACGTCGTCCCCAAGTTCTTCCATTTCTATCTCAGAATACTTCTTGAATTTTCCACTTCTATCCAATTCTACTGCCTCCACCCTAGTCCAAGCCTCCATCATCTCTCCTTGATGACTCTGAGATACGGCTTCCAGAAAAAATATGAGATGCCCAGCTAAATTTGAATTTCAGATACCCAAACAATAACTTTTTGTATATCCCATACAATATTTGGGATAGAATTGTACTAAAAATTGTTCTCTATCTAAAATGTCAATAGCAGCAGGCATCCTGGTTTATTTTATTTTCTTTTGGTTTGTTTTTAAATCTGGCAACCCTCCCAAGAGCTTTACCAGCCTTACAGTCCTACAGCCCATTCTCTACAAAGCAGCCAGACTGAACTCACAGAAATTCACATCTAACCATGTCAGTACCCTGCTCAAAGCCCTTCAAGGATTCCCAATCACCCAGGGATGGGATCCACGCCACCCACGTGGCACACAAGAACCCCTACACCCTGACCAGCAGCCGGCTCTCAACTTCATCTCCCACTGTGCCCCCAACCCACGCTGTGGCCCCAGCGTATGAAACGCTCTGTTGTCCCTTACATATGCCCTGTGCCTTCACACACCCGTCTCTGTCCAGAAGGCCCTTAAAGAACGCCAAGTCAGTCATGAAACTCAACCACCAGCTCTTCTTGCCAAGCTCTCCCTGACATGTCCCCTGCCTCTCCCCAAGCCATACATAATGGCCTTTAACAGAGCCCTTATTTAGCTGTATCAAAATGATCTCTCTGTGTGTCTGTCTGTCCTGCTAGACTGCAGCCCTGTAACCAAGGCCCAGCGGTCAGGCCAGGTAAGAACCACAGGATTGGAGATATACAAAACATAGCCAATATTGAATTCATGAACCACTCAGTCTATTGCACCCAGTTAGCACACAGCACAGGTTGGTCAGAGTAGGGAAGATAGGAAGGGGAGGGAAGGAAGCAGTCCAAGGCGGAGTCCAGGAAGGAGACATCTCTGCACAAGCAACAATCCCTGGTCCAGACATGGGTCTCATGACAAGCACGAGCGGGAGTCACCCTCTGCTCCAACAGGGCCTTGGGCTGCGACCCTCTGAACAGCTCCCAGCAGTGTGGAGCTGGTCCTCCATGAAGGAGCCCTCAAGTCCCTCGGCTCAGTGGTCCCTTTGTAGGGAGTCCATCAGTAGGGTGTGACAGTTATGCACCAGGGGGTCTTGTCTCTATCAGTTGCTCCTGTTCCAGGGAAGTCTTTTTGTGGACGTTGCCAAACAAACTTCTTACCTAAAGTAACACTCTTTGATTTAAGACACTCTAAAACACTAGAAGTCCTATACCAGACGTTTCAAAACCACTGATATAGAAGTTCACTTTGGCCACTGTGACTCCATTTAAACTACTTAACATAGCTGAACATAACTTAGATCCTATGCGTTTCACAGAAGATGACAAAAGGAATCACCACATAACAAGTCCCCTTCAAGGAGGGGTCCTAGTGTGATTCACCTCTGTACCCCCAGTGTACAGCGTAGAGCTTGGCCCAGAGCGGTGTCCTCAATTCATGTGTGAGGCACGAATGAATGGGTGAATGGCCTTAAGTAATTGTACATCTCCTGACACCTAGCCGGCGCTGGCAGTGACTGCAGTGGTAGAGGGGTCCACCAGGGGGCGGAATAACCTCAGTATTGTTTGTCTTGTTGAGGGAGTGGCTCAGAAAGCGGCCTCCCTGGCATTTGGCTCCCTTCTCCAGTTCCAAGTTTTTGTTGGTGTTTTGTTTTGTTTTTAAATCATGGAAACACAGGACAGGAAGGGACCTTGAGAGAACATACAGACCAGCCCTCTGCTTTCAGTTTAAAAACTCTCTATTTCCCTTTAATACCTGCTTGCAGATAGTTAAAAACATTCTTCGGTTTCTTACAGATCAATCATAGAGAAGTTAGGAGACCTACTCCAAGTTCCACAGCAAGTGAATGGCACAGGGGGGCTTGGAGCCCACAGCTTAGCCGACAGGATCCCATTGCCTTGTCCTGCAGCCCTGCGAGGGAGGCTCCACCATCGTCTTACACCTGAGGACACGCCCAGAGAGGTTGTCATCTAGCTGGGTCACTCAGTGGGAGTGCTGGGACTTGGACACAGGTCTCCAGCCTTCCTTTCCAGCGTTCTTACCTCTGCCGTAGTCACAAAACTTTGCTTGGCTCTTTTGGGGCGGGTCGGTGTGGGGGGGATGCTCTTTCCTGGCAACTATGCTGCAGGCGTCATCCAGACTCCCCCTGGGGAAAGTCTGTCTGTTCTGGGCCTGCCCATCTGAGTCGAGGTCGGCTGCTGTGCCAGCCGCAGACCCTGTTCTCCCTCCCTCCAGCTGCTGGCTCAGCCTCACCCCAGAGGGCCCACAAGGAGACTGGGGCCGCGAGAGCTCTTTGAAGAAAGCTCAGACGGGTGGCAGGTTTTCGGGGTCGGTGTTTCGCACCGTGTAACTGGTTCATTGTGGAGTCTCAGCTCAATTGGGTGCAGACTTCCTGAGGTGGGAGAAGCCCTTCGGCCATTACTTCTTCCGGCCGACTCCCCCGCGCCCACATTTTCACCCACACTTTCACACACCTGCCGCCCGCACTGACCACAGGGCCTTTGTTCCGAGGAGAAGGGCTAATTATTAACCAGTTAAAAGAAGCTGTCCCTACCCTCAACGAGCTTGCAGGGATTGGGGAGCAATTCGAAACAGACGGTAATGGAGACTGAGCTCTGTGGGGTCAAGAGAGAGTGGTGGTTATAGTAGGGGTCTTGGAATCTGATAGGCCTGGAATCTGATAGGCTTTGCTGTGCGACTTTGTTGGTTGGCTTTTTTTTTTTTTTTTTTGGCTGCGCAACACTTGCAGGATCTTAATTCCGTGACCAGGGGTCAAAACTGCAGCCTCGGTAGTGGCAGTAAAAGCGCGGAGTCCTAACCATTGGACCGCCTGCTGTGTGACTTTGGATAAGTCACTTCCCCTCTCTGAACTTGTTTCCTCAGATTTAGAGTAGGGGTGATCACACCTCCCTCAGGATCCAGAGGGTCAGATGAGATGGCATACAGGAAGTATGAGCTTGTGGAGGGCTTGGTACGTAGTGGTATACGATAAATGTTGGTTCTTAGGAGATCAGCAAACATTACAAAGGGAAGGGGGAGTAAGGGAAGGCTTCTTAGGGGAGATTAGGGTTGAGCTTGGCTTTAAAAGAGGAGAAGTATTTGGAAGGTCAGATGGAAGAAGATGCTTGTAGGTAAGCCTTGCCAAGCATTTGAATGAATGAATAAAAGCAAAACCCCGAGGTTCACTTCCATCCTCTATCATGGATGGTTTAGAGAGAGGGTCATGCAGGTGACCTGGCCCACGAGGGGCATACCAGTGAGAAGTCACAGGGGAAGTCACAGGAGCACAGTCGTGCTCCTGATGAAACTTCAAACCACCACCCCATGGGTAGAGGAGGGGTAACCCTGGGCCAAGCTGCGTGGTGTGCCTGTCATTTGTGACCCAGGGTCGGAGACCCTGGGCCTATCCCTCCAGCCCTCCCCTGAGAAATCGATCCCTAAGTAAGTGCCTCCTGGTTGTCACTGGATAAATGAGTGAGCCCTTCCAGGAAACTGGTCTGCATTTCAATGGGGGCTGTTTGGAGACAATGCCTTATCTCCCAGGGTTTCCCAACTTTTTAGCAGCCCAGAGCTCTTGTTTTCTCACTTGAGACCTCAATGGGATTCCTTGAGCAGTTTACATCTTCACTGTTGGCTGAATCCCAGGACCCAGAAAGCATAGTTTGCATCTCTCTGAATATCCAGGGCTCACTGGATCCACACAAAGTCATGGCGGGCGGGGGGTGGTGCTAGCTGGGCCAGAGGGAGAAGTGCTAGTGGAGCTCCTCTGCTGTTGCTCTTGTTTGGGCAAACATGGTACGTACCGTGTCCTTTTCTCTGCATTGCTCTCTGGGCATTGCTCAAGGTAGGCTAGGTTTGCTGAAGTTACACAGAAACACTGAAATCTCAGTGGTTTAATACAGGAAAGGCTTATTGCTCGTTCACACAAAGTCTGATGCGGATTAGACAAGAGGTAGCTGGGCTGTCTGCAACATGCGGCCTCCAAGGTCTCCACAGCATAGGGAGAGAGATGGGGAAGCACGTGTCTTAGTCATCTGACGCTGCCATGACAAACTACCACAGACTGGGTGGCTGAAACAACAGAAATTTATTTCTCACAGTTCTGGAGGCTGAGAAGGTCGAGATCAAGGTGCCAACCGATTTGGTTCCTGGTGAAAGCTCTCTCCCTGGTTTGCAGACGGCCGCCTTCTCACTGCGAACTCTCTGGTGTCTCCTCTTATAAGGGTACCAATCCTATCAGATCAGGGTCCCACGCTCATGACTTCATTTAGCTGTAATTCCTTCCTTAACCCTAGTTCAGCCACGTTGAGAGTTAGGGCCTCAACATATGAATTGAGGGGGGGGGCACCACTCAGTCATAGCACATAACAACTCTTAAGCTCCTCAGCCCCCAAAATGATGTACATCACTCTCCCTTGGTCAGAATTTGTTACGTGGCCCAAACAACTGCAGGGGAGGCTGGGAAATGTATGGGACCAAGTGGATATCTGCTGAGCATGATCTTTGCCACACACGGTCTTCAGGGCCGAGCCTGCTGAAGAAGAAACGTCTTGAGGGTCAGAACAACAGCGCTGAGACATAAGATAGGAAACACACACTCCTTAGACTGTCCTCCAGGCAGGTTCAAGGAGCCAAGACCTGGAACCTGATTCTGAATAGGATTCTTGGGTTTGGGGGTGGGAGGGTAGGAAACCTGTCCCTGTGGTTGGGATATTTTGAGGTTTACTATGTCTCCTCCCCAGGATGTGGACACAAATGTCTCCTCACAGATATATTAATAGGGACTCAGGAAATTCAGATGATTTAGGCAGAGACCACACTTTGGAATCATTTTTTCTAAATTGACATATTGCATATTTCTCTCTGTTTCTTATTTTCTGATAGCTCATTTTCCACTACATATCAATAGGAAGAGAGCTAACAAAGGGCTGCCAAAGAGGACTCTTCAGGACCCTGATTTAACCACTAGATATTTGAGCAATATGTTCTGACAGCTTGTTTGAGGGGAAGGTCTCGGTCACGGCTTCCCTCACGGAGGCTTACAGGGCCCGCGCCTGCCCCTCCAGCCTCATCCCTCTGCCTAACGACCCAGGCAAACCGGCCACCAATCTGTTCCAAGAGACCCCAAACCCTTGGCTGCTCTGGGGCATGTGTTTGCTGTTTGCTCTGCCTGGAATGTTCTTTTTCCAGATCTTTGCAGTCTGCTTCCTTTTCATCTTTCAAGCCTAAGTTCAAATGCCACCACCGCATAGAGGTCTGACCACTCATCTAAAGCCATGAGGTCTCCCCTGCTCCCCTGGTCACCGTATGAACAGATACTCTTCATCATCAGCCAGTTTATTTCTTCGGTAACAATGATCACAATCTGTGCCTACCTGTTTGATTACTTCCTTCTGAATGTCTTGCAAGTGATTTCTCAGGGCTCCATCTACTGGACTGAGTTTCCCCAGGAAAGCAGAGACTGCGCTGTCTCTATCCTTTGTGTCCCCTATGGGAGGGAAGGGCACTGCTGACTCAGGTATAAGAATATCTGAGCCCTGGGCTTCCCTGGTGGCGCAGTGGTTGAGAGTCCGCCTGCTGATGCAGGGGACACGGGTTCGTGCCCCGATCCAGGAAGATCCCACATGTCGCGGAGCAGCTGGGCCCGTGACCCATGGACGCTGAGCCTGCGCGTCCAGAGCCTGTGCTCCGCAATGGGAGAGGCCACAACAGTGAGAGGCCCAGGTACCGCAAAAAAAAAAAGAAAGAAAAGTAAAGAATATCTGAGCCCTAACATAGTGTGAGTGTTCCCAAAGCCCTGGGTGAAAGTCACACGTGAGATTCAATGGAGCACCTACGGTGTATGTTTAGTGCTGTGTTCTAGGGCTGTAGGCAGTCCTGGCCCCTGCCTGCCTTCATAGAGCTTGTGCTTCCTACGGAAGACACTACATCATCATCACCATTATATTAATAATAAGTGACACTTATATAGTGCTTATTATATACCATGCTTTGTTCCAAGCACCGTACATCTATTCATTCATTTTAAGCCCTACAGTGGCCCTACGAGGGAGGCACTATAATCATTCTCATTTTTACAAACAAGGATACTGAGGCTAAGAGAGGTCAGGTAAGTTGCTTGAGGTTGCCCAGACAGTGAGTATGAAATGAGCCAGGGAATTCCCCTGTTTCTGTTGTGGTCGTTGTTGACCTAGGTTGCTTAGGAAGTGCTACATCAGCTACTACTGCAGTTTAGATCCTGTGTGCTGGTAGTTGTGGTAAACAACAATGCAGGAGGAGACCTGCGTGTGCCCAGAGCGCTCCTGAATTTTCTCATTGATTCTGTATGTGAATGAATAGCTTTGAACCTCAGTGAGGCCCTTCCTTAAGAGTGCCGATTGCAGTAACTGATCTTGGCTGTGGGGGGTTGCAACATTTGCACTAAAGTGATGTTCCCAAAGCCTTGAGTGTGTGTGTGTGCGTGTGTGCCCGTGTGTGTGTGTGTGTACATGTGCGTGCGTTGGCAAGGGGGATGTATCTCAGAGATTCACGCCTAGTCAATTCATGTGTTGTGCCTCGAGCACAGGACTGCTGAGGTCAAAGTGGTGACTGCTGTTTCTTTCCTTCATTCCACAGTGTAATATGGGGTGATGAGCCTGACTCTAACATCAGACAGACTTGACCTTAAATACTAGTCCAACTGTGTACTCGTGTCATGACCTCAGACAAGTCGGTTGTAACCTCTCTGAGCGTGCATTTTCTCATCTGTAAAGTGGGGCGAAAAACCAGCACTTTCCTCATCGCATGGTCCAGGTTAAATGAGATAAGCCTTGTGAGGCACAGCGCCAGGTACGTAGCAGGTGTTCCAGAAACGGCAGCTCTTCTGACCATTCATTGGCAAGGCCTTGCTGGGCGCGCGCAGTGTGCCGGGCAGTGTGCTGGGTGGGGGAGCGGAGGAGGAGGAGGGATTCAGAGATGAGTCCGACAAGGGCCACCTTGGCTCTCTTCCTCACCCGGCCCCAGATCCAGCCAGGAGACCTTGCACTTGGACTTGCACAGAGTCCAGGCCAGAGAGAGTCACCGGATCAGTGCACCACCCACACCCACATCGCCCACCCTCCCACCGTTGTTGGAGCTGCAGCTGAGGCATGGGGAGCTGCTCCCTCGTGTAGGTGGAGCTGGCACATGTTTCCAGCTGTGCATGGGACAGGGTGGGGCACCAGCGCGGGGCCCGTGTAACTAGGCCACTGTTTCTCTGTTCTTCTCCTCAGCCTCTTGGGCACAGGCAACATGCTATCGCTTTCTACCTTTCCTTGGGAAGTGGCTTCCTATCCTTGTCCGAGACTTCCTGTTATCTGTTGTGTCCTTTTCTTTTTGCCACCTGCCCATCCCCAATCTCCCGCTCCCCAGTCCCTGTGCTTAGCCACCAGTAGGCTCAGTGGTCAGGGGGTCCGTCTTGTCGCTGGGGACACTCATGGGATCATATCAATATGTCTAACCAGGCACCAGAGCGTGGCCCGTTGTTGGGTGCTGTTGGCAAGAGGAAAGGAGGGGAGGGGAGAGGAGAGGAAAGGAGGGGAGGGGAGAGGAAAGGAGGGCAAGGGGGAAGCGAGAAAAAAGTAGAGGACTTGGTCCCCATCCTGGCTGATGATGGAGTTTGTCACCTCACGCGGGAGGGCGGGAGGAAACCCAACGGGCATTCTGTCCGTAGCCCAGTGTGAAACTCTGCAGCCTGTACTTTATGCTGTGGAAGAAGTGGGGAGAGCACGGGGGGCCTGTCACACAGGGAGTGGGGCTAGCGCTGGACCTTGAAGGAGGCGAGGGATTGGGATGGGGCGGGCAGGCTCAATTCTGGCCTGGGTGGGATGCAGTTGTCTATCTGAGGGCTGGTAGGAGGCACCAGCTGGGTGGTGAAGAATGAAGGAGGTGTGGGTCAGGCTCAGGCCAGGGGTAGAGCAGCCAGGTGGAGGCCAGAGGTGGGGACAGCAGAAAGGTGCAGAGGGACCTTTGGCCAGATGGCTGCAGAGGCCATGGGGGTGGCCCTTTCTCTCCACCCCTCATTCTGTTCTCTTTGTAGCCTTTATCTTCTGCCTGCCCCCCTACTCTCTCTCGCTCCTTTGGGTCTCATCATCGTCCTTTTCTTCTCAGTTATTTCATCCGCCAAATAAAGCTATTCACGCTGGAGGTCGGAGACCCGTGGTGTCACCTCTGCTGCTTTCCATTCTGCCCGTTCTGAAATGTGATTCAATAAGAGCTGCTGCCTTAGGGCTGCAGTTGCTCCCTGGGCTGGATGTGGGGCACGAGGACCCAGACCTTGGCTTCCCTGCTCCTGCTCACTTGCTGCGGGCTGTGGAACAAGCCTGTTTCACTTCTCACCCAGGCTGGAGACGGGCGAGGATGCCAAGTCTAGAAATTGCTTTTCTTCCAGAGTCAAATGGCTTCCTCTCAGCAACAGTCCCTTTAACATGAGAGGGAAGCCAGAAAAGGAGATCTTTGATGTTGTTCAACTGAGAAATACATCAGGTGGGAACGAGCCGGAAATGCCGGGGTGAAGGGCTCTGTGGTCGCTGCACTGGCGAGGGCACTGCCTGGACTTTGCTTTTTGATGGCACATGTCTCCCGACATAAACACAAGCAGAGCAGGGAAAAACAACCTTCAGTCCCCAAACAAACAGAACAGGAACGGGATCTGCCTCGCATGAGCAATGGCTCTTGCTGCGATGATGCAGCTCAAGGGGCCTTCACTGTGGAATTTCCTTCCTTGAGCATGATGGATTTTCCATTCTTGTCCCCGAATGAACACCCGCCTTAGGGCTTAGTGGATGGCAGGGGACCTCTGCAAGGCCCCCCGAGAAATGGACAGCACTGCCTCACCTGGGCCTGGCTTCAGAGGGGTGTGCCTCCTCTCTTGAGTCGGGTCTGAGATGAGTGCTACTGCATCCCTCAAAGCGCCATGAGACCCATTGCCCTCAGATGCCCGACCACTTCGCTGGAAACCACCCTCATTTTCTGTCCCATCTTGGACTTCTCCCTTCATGCACCAAACACTCCAGTCCTAACAGACTCATCTCTTCTTTCCAGGAGAGGGCCGTCTTTTCTTGCATCCCTGACTGTCTGCTTATCCTGTTCCTTGGAGCACTCTGCCCCCACCCCATTTCTGCCCATCCAAGAGGCAGTATGGCCTAGTATTGAGGAGCATGGGACTCTGTTTACGTTTGATTCTGGGCTCCATTGCTTACCATCTGTGTGGCCTCTGTGCCTCCATTTTCACCTCCGTTAAATGGGGTTAATAATGGCTCTTCTCCTAGGATTGTGATGAGCCCTAAACGAGTTACTCTTTGTAGTACACATAGAAGAGTATTTGGTATATCACAAGCACTATACAAAGGGTTAGGAATCAATATGCAAATCCTACTCCCCTTCAAAGTTCAGCTCAAATACCACCTCCTCCATGAAGTCTTCCTGATCCACCCAAGTGGAAATACTCTCTCCCTCCTCTAACTTCCCATAGTCTTTTAGCTGGATCTGCCCTGGGGAACTACTTGGTATCATAAGAAGATATCCACAGGTCCCAGTTACCTGAGGGCTGGGACCCCTCCAGTAATTTCCACAGGGCCTTACACCCAGGATGTGCTCAATAGGTCCTTGGTGAATGATTGAATAAAGTTGAGAAGGGGTGATAATGGGACCCAGGGGGAGAGCACAGCTGCTCCTCAGCCCAGTCCAGCCTCCCCATGGGAAGGTGAAGGATCATCACCAGGGAGTGATGTGTTCGACAGTTGGGGCCGGCTCACGTGGATCCACCGCTACTCCTTGATCAGGCCCTCCTGGCGAGCAGTGGCGAGGCTGGGGCACGGTGGACGGCAGACACAGTGCAGGGATACTCCCAGCAGCCTCCACCATGCTGGGCCCTGACAGTAGTGCTGAGGCACCCTGGACCACATCTGGGCTGCTTTATGCGCCCTCTAATCCTGGGATTCTCAGTCTACAGTACAGCCAGATTGATCAGGATCTCAGAGCCAAACCCAACACATTTTCTTCCCCCCCAAATGCTCCCTTTCCTGCATGATTGACCCAGTTCCTGCTGACCTTGGGCTCCAGATGCTACCCACTTTCCCTCCCTCTTTCCCCTCCTGGCCAGCAATGATGGACACATTTACACCTCCTTGACTCAGGTCCATCATCCATTGGGGCTGGACTTGGGCCCTACCAGGGAGCTGAGCTGTTTTCTTGGTGGCCCCAAGCACCCTCATATACCTTTAACTACTCTACTCGGACTTTTGTTCATTGCCTGGGCCACCTCTTGCTGAAATGACTTCTCTGTGGCCTTCAAGCAACCATGGCTTTTCTGTACGCTTCACAGCACCTAGCATGGTGGGAGTGAAGGTTGGCCTTGCACGTAGTACAGGCTTCCTTAATCCGTTTTTGGTTCAAATGCTGAATTAAGGGGTGGGAGGAGGGAAATAAAGCCCCAGTCACTCTGATCGTATTCTTCTTAACTTTTAATATTCTGACCATACTGGTGGATCCCTGAGTTATCGGGTCCTTGAGATCTGAATGACATTGCTTTGAGTCCTCCCACCCCCACCCCTGGGCCAGAATTGACCCAGGCAAGTCAAGAGCCCGGTCCAAGATATTTGTGAATTTCTTGGGGTGGAGGAATAGGGAAGATTTATATTCTCGTGGTCTCGTGTGCCACCCAGGTTCCTGGAGCTTTGGGCATGATCTGTGCTTTCACCATATTGACCAAGAGAGGAAACGTAGACCCTTCCCACCAAGAAAATGAGAGTAAAATTGACTGAAGGTCCTTGGCTGATGGAATCCTGGGGAAGGAGGCACATTACACACAGCCCCCTGCCTCCTCTGTCCCTCTTCCTCTCTGCTCCTTACTCTTTCCCTCCAGGATTTCTAAGGTTGCTCCAAATTCTGAAGCCTTTGGTACCCATTAAGGGTGTGAATGAAGGTCAGGGAGTGTATCACCTTCTGCCCCCAAGAACTTATCAAGTCTTTACCAACGTAGGTAGTTCTTGCCCTGTGGATTCTTGCCGTTAAGTAATACAATTTTCTGCACCCCATTACATGAGCAAGCTTCTTTCCCTCTCTAGGCCTCAGTCTCATGCTCTGTGAAACGGCATACAATCACTAGGTCAGCCCTGTCCAACAGAAATATAGTGCAAGACCTATATGTAATTTAAAAATTTCAAATAGCCACATTAAAAAACATAAACAGGTGAAATTAGTTCTTGTTGATCTTCTCAGGTAAAAATGGGGGAGCTACTAAAGAATCTTTCAACAGCATTGCTGAGGTATAATTGACATATAATAAACTGCACATATTTAAGGTGTACGGTTTAAGATTTCACATATGTGTACACCTGTGAAACCATCAAATGTCCTCGAGCCCCTTTGTAATTATATATGCTTAAGAGTATATTTTAACTCAATTTACCCAAAATAGTCCTTTTTACATGTATTCAATATGAAAAAAATAGATAGATAAATAAATAAAATTTATTAAAAAAGAAAAAAAACCCCTCAAACAGGAGAGCAGCTAACAGCAGCGAGGTGGTGACCTGGAGATGTTAATGCTTCAGAACCCTGGAAAGGCTCAGGAATTCTGAGCTACCTCTGAAGGCTGAGGAAGAAATTGGTATCAGGGTGGGCAAATAGCTGAGTCTGCCACAGTTTAAAACAAAATGAAGAAAGAACAGTATAAGCGTATTATGAGATAGAGAAGCAAACAGATGAAACTGCTAAGGATGTAAAAAATGGTGGTTTCTGGGAAGTGGGAATTGGGATGGGGCAAAGCAGTTTGGGGTTTTGCTCTCCTGAAAGCCTTGTGTCATTTGACCTTTAAAATTAGGTATATACATCACTTAGATTTTTTTTAAAGCTGCTTTTGAAACGGGTATGGGGGGAAAGGCATGCAAATACTGTAGATGGGACTATAAACTTGTAAAAGCTTGCCGAATGGCAGCTGGGTAATACGGATCAAAAATTTTCATGTGTGGAACACTCAGTCCAGCATTTCCACTCCTGGAATTTATTCTAAGAAAGTAATTGGACAACCACTGCTTTGATTATAAAATAGAAAAATTGGAAACTATCTACATGCCCTGCACCGGAACCTTCATTTGAACAAGTGATGGCTCATCCACACAGTGCAATTCTATGCTCATGCTTTAAACGGCGGATTTCATACCTACCAGATGGTCAAAACTTGTGAAAGCCTGAGGGACATCCCTCGTGGCGCAGTGCTTGAGAATCTACCTGCCAATGCAAGGGACACAGGTTCGTTCCCTGGTCTGGGAAGTTCCCACATGCCACGGAGTAACTAAGCCTGTGCGCCACAACTGCTGAGCCTGCGCTCTAGACCCCGCGAGCCACCACTACTGAAGCACACATGCCGAGAGACCCAGCTCCGCAACAAGGGAAGCCACAAGAATGAGAAGACCAGGCACCGCAACGATAAAGCCAAGGCAGCCAGAAATAAATAAATAAATAAATTTTAATTGTAAAAGCCTGAAAACAACAGGAGCTGCTCAACATGTGAAACAACGTAATGTTGATACAATGCTGGCGACTGTACCCTGATACAAGCTCTTTGGACGAAAAAGCAAAAACTGGCACTACATCAATGAAAAGAGAAATACAACACACTGTGATCAATTTTTCTCATACGGAGTCTAAAATGATATGACTACTCAGGAAGAAAATCACTGTTACTTGGTAAAATCGAAGATAAATCGAAGGCCACATGCCACGTACCACTAGGTGCGACGTGCAAGACCATCGCTCGTAGTGTTCAGAGTGCCTCAGGCTGCACTCAAGCCGAAAGTCTATCAGCAGGAAATGGAAATACAGCAGTCCGTGATGAGCCGAGGCAGACACCGAACAGCCACACCCACAGTAACGCGAGAACATCTCCGGGTTTCGCAAACATTCCATCTTGCGGAAGACAAGAGAAAACGAAAGAACGCATTCACCTATCTACATAACCTTCCACGCGAAGCAAATGACCTTCCACGAAGAATCAGGCTAGGGATGTTAAAAAGCACGAAAATCAGCAGTATGGCCGTAGGGTTAGAAAAACAACCTTCCCGAACACTACATCAGCCATCCCATGAACGAATAGAGAAGTGCACCCTCCCCGACCGTGGTTGAAACTCACGGTGCTGCCAACACTAAAGTATCCTTTTAACACCTGAGACGCTGACACCTTCTCCTCAGGTTTCTACTTAATTCTTATTTCACCAGGTCGCGGTGGTGGCACGCGGAAAACTTCCAGTGTCCAGTGAGCTCCTACGCTTCCCAGGCAGTAGCCCCATGCAGAAATAGCTTCCAAAGAAAGACAAGAGAACCCAGAGTGCACCCTGAGTTTCTGCACCAAGAGGAGCAGGGCTGACAAGTTTGCTAAACAACAAGCATTGTCCGTGGGTCTATTCTTTAAACACACACATCAGCCTTGCTTATTTCCGCAAGGCCTCCAAAAATTAGGGGTGATTTGGCTTTACTTCTCAGCAGGTGAATCTTCCGAAAAACACAGAAGATTCACACATGCTGAGAAGAAGCGTGTGCGAACCTATTCCTAGTAATGTCGGGAGACGATGCCAAGGAGATTCACACACCTTGTACAGTGAGGGTGAACGTAAGCTCGGGTCAAGAGCTTGCAACACTTCTTTCCAGGTAAGTGACTGAAGTCACTTTCTTTCAAATCATAGCTTTAAAGGAAAACTATGGCTTTCACTTGAACATATATTGTTTGCATTTCATTCTGGTTATGCAAATGAACGCTGAGTCCCCGCCCCCGCGCCTCACGCCCAACGTGCGCCGAAGCCCGCTTCCAGTGGCGTCTACCCGGGACCCTGAGTACATCTCTTCTGCTCCTCGAAGCTCTGAGCAGGATTTCTTTGGGGTACAGGATTTTGTTGACTGCTTAAGAAAACGTTGGAGCTCTGCATTTGACACGAGACATGGTTCACAACGGAATATCAACTGAAAGGTAAAAGACAACTACAAAACTGTATTTAATAGTACACTTCTTCTTCCAAAAAGACACGTCTGTGTGTGCGTTGGGCATGTATAGGCACAGAAGAGTGCTTACACCAAAATTATGCTTACACTAAAATATGACTGGCCGTGATGCCTTTTGTTAACTCTTTATGTTTGTCCATCTTTTCAGAAATTTCTATGCTTGACGTATGGAGAAAAAATAAGGAAATCAATAAAAATGATTTCATTATAAGCAAAGATAAAGGAAATAGAAGGAAAGAATAATAAGCATAGCAGAAATAAAGACAAAGAATCAAGGAAGCCAAAATGAGTTTTAAACCATTTTTATTGGACTATAGTTGATGTACTATATTGTGTTAGTTTCAGGGTACAGCAAAGTGAGTCAGTTATCCGTATATATGTATCCACTCTTTTTTAGATTCTTTTCCCATACAGGCATGACAGTGTATGCAGTAGAGGGCCCTGTGCTGTACATTAGGTCTGTATTAGTTATCTGTTTTATATATAGTAGTGTGTATATGTCCATCGCAATCTGCCAATTCATCCCCTGCAAATGATTTATTTTTTCTCAAGATCTGATCAAGGAAAGGAAGAAGGCGCAAATAACACTAGGAATGAGATATGGGATATAAACAAAGATACAAAAGTGCGGCCCGCCAGGCTGGCTCCATATCCAGTATCATTTCTCTCCTTCCTCCCTACTGAGTGTCTGCATTATAAGGGGCAGCAACGTGACGTCATAGGTCAAAACTTCCTTGCAAGTATTGGAAGATACAGTCGAGACCATCTTCTAGAAAATAGAGCCAAACAGGAGGTAGAAAAATGGGAGCGAAAAGCCAAAAATTAGGGGTTCATTCCAGCATGTACTACATCTAACTAAAGAAAGTCCAGAAAGCGAAAACAAATTGGAAAGGAGAAAATTAAGAAAGAATTAGGGTGTAAAATAAATAGCTAGTGGGAAGCAGCCGCATAGCCCAGGGAGATCAGCTCGGTGCTTGGTGACCACCTGCAGGGGTGGGATAGGGAGGGTGGGAGGGAGACGCAAGAGGGAGGCGATATGGGGATATATGTATACGTATAGCTGACTCACTTTGTTATAAAGGAGAAACTAACACACCATTTTAAAGCAGTTATACTCCTATAAAGATGTTTAAAAAAAACGGAAACTTTTCCAGCACACACACACACGCACACATGCACACATGCACGCACGCACACACACACACATGGAAGCATTTCCCCTGATATAGTTGCTTTAATTTTGTTAATTTAATCCATTTTTACATTATTTCCATGAGAATATTTTTCACAGCCTAGCCATCCAGGGTCCTATGAATATATTACTTCACTTCAACTTTTCTTTTGTCTCTGAGTTGATCATTGTCTTAGTCCTCATTGGCTTGATTTTCTATACACCTATTACCCATTTCTTTTCCAGAGTCTCTGCTAGAAATGTTACTCTACTCTCAATATATTCCAGCACCTCAGGTAATTGAGTCGTTTAATCTACTTCATGAAACATCCCTGCAGGAATCCTAGGCCCTCCTGCTCCAATATGGACCATCTGTTCTCTTGCGCCAGGATCTTCCTTCTTTTTCCTCTGTTGGGTCCCTTTTCCTTTATCTCATATTTTTTTCTCTTTTCTAGGTCACTCCTTTGTATGTCACCCGAGGCTAAGTTATGGTGTGGTAACATAGGGCCCCAACACCTCGCTGGCTTCCAACAAGAAACATTTCTCCTCCGGCGTGTTACATGTCCCTCATGGGTTGTCTGTAGCTCTGTGCCGTGCCTCATCTTTGCCCCAGGACCCAGGGGATGGAGCAGCTTTTGTCTGGAACATCACCAGTGTCAAGCCAGAGGAGAAGAGGATGCGGCTAACCGGAGATGACCCTCCTGCTGCTGCTCCGAAGTGACACGTGTCTCTTCTGCCCACATTCCAATGGCCAGAGCAGGCCACGTAGCCACTCTTAAGTTCGTTCCATATCTAAACTTGGGTTGGGTATAAAATTCTGGTTTGGAGCAAGTTTTCCTTCAGCATTTTGAATGCATTGCTGTATTGCCTTCTACCTTTTCGTGTCGCTGTTGGGAAACTAATGCAATTCGGATTCTGGAATCTTGGTATGTGACCTGTCTTTTCTCTCTGGAAGCCTTTAGGATTCTCCTTTTGTCCCTGTGGTGTGGGAGGGCGGGTGAAAAAGCATCAGTCCATCAGACCCTCTTCTTCCCTAGAAGCAAAGGTATATATAATGTCTATGATTTAGGAATAAGTTTGATGCCATGTGACAGAAAACACAAAATTACAGTGGTCTAAGCTGGATACTTATTCTGTTCCACGACGATGAAGTCCAGAGGAAGGTGAGCAAGGCGCGCGCTCCAGGGAGCAGCCAGGGACTCAGGCTCCTGCCAGTCCTCAGCTCCCTACAGGGGTTCTTGTAGTTTATTTCCACTGAGATAACACTGGATTATAACAGTATAAGTTTCACATGTACAGCCTCATAGTTCAACTTCTGTGCACACTACAGCATGCTCACCACCAAAACTTTAGTTTCCATTCATCACCATACAGTTGATCCCCTTTCCCTCTTTCGCCCTCCTCCTACTTCCCCTCTGGTAACCACTACTCTGTTCTCTGTATCCACACGTTTGTTTCTGTTTGGATTGGCCTGTCCTTTTCTCTTGTTTTCTTTGTTTGTTTCTTATATTCCATATATGTGTAAAATCATACGGTATTGTCTTTCTCTGTCTGACTTATTTCACTGAGTACTCTCAAGGTTCATCCATGTTGTCGCAAATGGCAAGATTTAATCGTTTTTATTTATTTTTTTCTGCAGAGTTTATTGATTTTTATTTTTTGGCCATGCCGCTTGGCATGTGGGAACTTAGATCTCTGACCAGGGATCGAACCCATGCCCCTTGCAGTGAAAGCGAGGAGTCCTAACAACTGGACCGTCAGGGAATCCCTTCAGCACATCCTTTACCCTAAACCTGTTGGATTTGCCCCTCCTCAGGTAGTCATGATATATATTGATTCATCTTGGTTTCCTCTGATAACCATGATGAGTGATGACTATGCTATCTGCAGCCAGAGCTAAAACTCAGCGAAGCTGACGAGCCCCTCTAGGAATTAAGCCTGTTCTCAATCACGCTGGAGGTGGGGGGGGATGGAACCCAGCCTGTGACTTAATACATAGAGAGATTATATCAGTTCATTATAATGGCGGATCTTGGTGACTATGACTGAAGTAGCCACATTATAATCACAGTAATAGCCATTAAGTGCATAATATTCTCTGCCATTGCTGCACTCAGACAGTGCAGAAATCCAGATACAGGAAAGTGGCCGCATCACTCGACAGTGTTCACTCTGTAATGAAGACTTACTGCAGGGTATAAATGTGATGTGAGGACTAAGCTAAATCGTATGCCTCTACTAAAGGAGTGTGGCACAGGGGAATGCGATATTAATGCCGCCAGCCAAGTTAGCATAAAGTGTTCTTTGGTAATCAAATTAACAGAATACAGGCTTGTGAAATTAAGGCATGAAAATAGACACCATACCGCATCTGGACAACACACAAAAGTAACTGCATAACAAGAGCACGGGCTGGACGTCTTCTTGCTCAAATATTACCGTGCTGTTACCAATGGACTAAATCAGTGAGTTTCTTGGCCTAGGTCAGTGATCCTGCACTTGAGAACCACTTGAGAGCTTAAGAAACGCTGAGGCCCAATCCCCCACCCTGAGAGAATCATTTAATTGGCCCAGGGTGGAGTCCTGGGCATGGGATTTTTAGAAACTCCCCGAGTCCCTTGGTGGACCACCAGGATGGTGAAGCTCTGGGCCCAGGGCAAAGAGGACCGACAGACAAGTCAGACTGGCTTGGGCAACATCCTCCACGAGGGGCCGCTCGGCTGTGTCCTTGGAAAAATAAAAGGGTGGGATTTCATATTGTTTAAGGTGCATCCCGTGTGCCAATTGTTATCCTATTTTCAGAAGGGCCTTTGTCAAATGGATACTATTCTCATCGTTTTCACAGGGTTTCTTTTCAATTTTTTTAAATGTACACTATCGGGGATTCCCTGGCGGTCCGGTGGTTGGGACTCTGAGCTTCCACTTCAGGGGACTAAGGTTCCATCCCTCGTCGGGAAACTGAGTTCCTGCAAGCTGTGCGGTGCAGCCAAAAAGAAAATCATAATAATAAAATAAGAAATAAAATCGACAGGATCTTGGGATTTCAGGTTGAAAATGGCAGATTAAATACATCCATTTATTTCCACGCCATCCACAAAACCCCACTAAATGACAGTAAAGGAATGAAAAGAAAAAGGATAAATTCATATTGACAAACGTGGGAGAGCAGGGCTTCCCTGGTGGCGCAGTGGTTAAGAAGCTGCCTGCCAACGCAGGGAACACAGGTTCCGGCCCTGGTCCGGGAAGATACCACAGGCCCCGGAGCACCTAAGTCCGTGCGCCATAACTACTGAACCTGTGCTCTAGAGCCTGCGAGCCACAACTACTGGGCCTGCGTGCCACAAGTACTGAAGCCCGCGTGCCTACAGCCTGTGCTCTGCATGCAAAAAGAGAAGCCACTGCAATGAGAAGCCCGCACGCTGCAACAAAGTGTAGCTCCCGCTCACTGCAACAAGAGAAAGCCCACGCACAGCAACGAAGACCCAATGCCGCCAAAAATAGATAGATAAAGAGAGAGAGAGATAAATAAATAAAATTTATTTTAAGAAAAATAACCAAAAACAGGAGAGCAGCTAACAGCAGCGAGGTGGTGACCTGGAGATGTTAATGCTTCAGAACCCTGGAAAGGCTCAGGAATTCTGAGCTCCCTCTGATGGCTGAGGAAGAAATTGGTATCAGGGTGGGCAAATAGCTGAGTCTGCCACAGTTTAAAACAAGATGAAGAAAGAGCAGTATAAGCGTATTATGAGATAGAGAAGCAAACAGATGAAACTGCTAAGGATGTAAAATGGTGGTTTCTGGGAAGTGGGAATTGGGATGGGGCAAAGCAGTTCGGGGTTTTGCTCTCCTGAAAGCCTTGTGTCATTTGACCTTTAAAATTAGGTATATACATCACTTAGATTTTTTTTTAAGGCTGCTTTTGAAACGGGTATGGGGGGAAAGGCATGCAAATACTGTAGATGGGACTATAAACTTGTAAAAGCTTGCCGAATGGCAGCTGGGTAATACGGATCAAAAATTTTCATGTGTGGAACATTCAGTCCAGCATTTCCACTCCTGGAATTTATTCTAAGAAAGTAATTGGACAACCACTGCTTTGAGTATAAAATAGAAAACTTGGAAACTATCTACATGCCCTGCACCGGAACCTTCATTTGAACAAGTGAGGGCTCATCCACACAGTGCAATTCTATGCTCATGCTTTAAACGGCGGATTTCATACCTACCAGATGGTCAAAACTTGTGAAAGCCTGAGGGACTTCCCTGGTGGCACAGTGCTTGAGAATCCACCTGCCAATGCAAGGGACACAGGTTCCTGCCCTTGTCTGGGAAGATCCCACATGACCCGGAGCAACTAAGCCTGTGTGCCACAACTAGTGAGCCTGGGCTCTAGAGCCCGTGAGCCACCACTACTGAAGCCTGCGCTCTGAGAGCCCCAGCTCCGCAACAAGGGAAGCCACCAGAATGAGAAGACCACACACCGCAACGATAAACCCAACACAGCCGGAAATAAATACATTTTTATTTAAATTGTAAAAGCCTGAAAACAGCAGGAGTTCCTCAGCATGTTAAACAACGTAATGTTGATATAGTGCTGGCGAGTGTACCCTGCTACAATCTCTTTGGACGAAAAAGCAAAAACTGGCACTACAGCACTGAAAAGCGAAATACACACTGTGATCCATTTTTCTCATACGAAGTCTAAAATGCTATGACTACGTAGGGAGAAAACCACCGTTATGTAGTAAAATGGAAGATAAATCGAAGGCCACGTGCCACGTGCCACGTACCACTCGGTGGGACGTGCAAGAACATCGCTCGTAGTGTTCAGAGGGCCTCAGGCTGCACTCGAGCCGAACGTCTACCAGCAGGAAACGGAAACACAGCAGTCCGTGATGAGCCGAAACGCACACCGAACAGCCGCACCCACAGTAACGCGTGAACATCTCTGGGTTTCGCAAACATTCCAGCTTGGGGAAGACAAGAGAAAACGAAAGAACGCATTCACCTATCTACGTAACCTTCCACACAAAGTAAATGACCTTCCACGAAGAATCAGGCTAGGGACGTTAAAAAGCACGAAAATCAGCAGTAAGGGCACAGAGTTAGAAAAACAACCTTCCCGAACACTCTACATAAGCCATCCCCTGAACGAATAAAGAAGTGCACCTCTCCGACCCTGGCTGAAGCCCACGGTGCTTCCAGTACTAACATGTCATTTTAACATCTGTGACGCTGACACCTTCTCCTCAGGTTTTTACTTAACTCCCATTTCACCGGGTGGCTGTGGTGGCACGTGGAGAGTTTCTGGGGCCCAGTGAGCGCCTATGCTTCCCAGGCAGTAGCCCCATGTAGAAACACCTTCCGAAGAAAGCCAAAAGAACCCAGAATGCACCGTGACTTTCTTCACCGAGAAGAGCAGGGCTAACAAGTTTGCTAAACAACAAGCATTGTCCGTGGGTCTATTCTTTAAACACACACATCAGCCTTGCTTATTTCCGCAAGGCCTCCAAAAATTAGGGGTGATTTGGCTTTACTTCTCAGCAGGTGAATCTTCCGAAAAACACAGAAGATTCACACATGCTGAGAAGAAGCGTGTGCGAACCTATTCCTAGTAATGTCGGGAGACGATGCCAAGGAGATTCACACACCTTGTACAGTGAGGGTGAACGTAAGCTCGGGTCAAGAGCTTGCAACACTTCTTTCCAGGTAAGTGACTGAAGTCACTTTCTTTCAAATCATAGCTTTAAAGGAAAACTATGGCTTTCACTTGAACATATATTGTTTGCATTTCATTCTGGTTATGCAAATGAACGCTGAGTCCCCGCCCCCGCGCCTCATGCCCAACGTGCGCCGAAGCCCGCTTCCACTGGCGTCTACCCGGGACCCTCACTACATGTCTTCTGGTCCTCGAGGCTCTGAGCGGGATTTCTTTTCGGTACAGGATTTGTTGACTGCTTAAGAAAACGTCGCAGCTCTGCATTTTGACACGAGAGACGGTTCACAACGGAATATCAAATGAAAGGTAAAAGACAACTACAAAACTGTATTTAATAGTACACTTTTTCTTCCAAAAAGAGACGTCTGTGTGTGCGTTGGGCATGTATATGCACAGAAGAGTGCTTACACCAAAATTATGCTTAGACTAAAATATGACTGGCCGTGATGCCTTTTGTTAACTCTTTATTTTTGTCCATCTTTTCAGAAATTTCTGTGCGTGACGTATGGAGAAAAAATAAGGAAATCAATAAAAAGGATTTCATAATAAGCAAAGATAAAGGAATTAGAAGGAAAGAATAATAAGCATAGCAGAAATAAAGACAAAGAATCAAGGAAGCCAAAATGAGTTTTAAACCATTTTTATTGGACTATAGTTGATGTACTATATTGTGTTAGTTTCAGGGTACAGCAAAATGAGTCAGTTATCCGTATATATTTTTCCACTCTTTTTTAGATTCTTTCCCCATATAGGCATGACAGAGTATGCAGTAGAGGGCCCTGTGCTCTACATTAGATCTGTATTAGTTATCTGTTTTATATATAGTAGTGTGTATATGTCCAACGCAATCTGCCAATTCATCCCCCGCAAATGATTTATTTTTTTTCAAGATCTGATCAAGGAAAAGAAGAAGGCGCAAATAACACTAGGAATGAGATATGGGATATAAACAAAGATACATAAATGTGGCCCACCCGCCTGGCTCCATATCCAGTATCATTTCTCTCCTTCCTCCCTACTGAGTGTCTGCATTATAAGGGGCAGCAACGTGACATCATAGGTCAAAACTTCCTTGCGAGTATTGGAAGATACAGTCGAGACCATCTTCTAGAAAACAGAGCCAGACAGGAGGTAGAAAAATGGGAGCGAAAAGCCAAAAATTAGGGGTTCGTTTCAGGATGTACTACATCTAACTAAAGGAAGTCCAGAAAGTGTAAACAACATGGATAGGAGAAAATTAAGAAAGAATTAGGGTGTAAAATAGATAGCTAGTGGGAAGCAACCGCATAGCATGCCCCAGCTGGAGTGGGGGTGAAGGTGGGGATCCTCCTTAAAATTTCGGTCTCTTCTAGCTACATCCCAAGATTTCAAGTCAGTTGCATAACCTTCCAGTAGCTCAGATCCAACCTGACATTGACCCTGACCAACTTCCCCTGGCATCCTGCCATCTCCCATCACCCAGGCTTGATTCCTCGGTTATTTTTGGCACCTGCCCCACTTGTAATCAGTCACCAATGGCAAACAACAAATATTAATCAACCACCTGCTAAGTGTACGCCACTATGCAAGGTTCGGAAGGAAACCATAATGAGTAAGACTGGTCATCATGAGATCAGATATATGTAACATTTTTTTGAAAAGAAGGAGAGAGGGAGAAAGGAAAGAGGGAAGGAGGAGAGGGGAGGGGAAGGGAGAAAAGGTGTTATGGGACATCCACAGAAGAGGGGCCAAGATCAAGTCATTCACAGTCTCCTCCTTCCGACCCCTCCTTGCCACTGAATTCAAACCCTCATTACCCCTGTCCTGGGGTAGCCCTCCTAATCCCTTTCTAACTAATTTCTCAGCTGCCAGTACTTCTCCCTTTCAGTCTGTCCTACACACATCACTGCCAGACTTACCTTTCCAATGCACTGCTTTGATGTCATTCCCCTAATGAAAACCACTCCAGGCCCCTCACCCCCGCTTACCACAGAAGTACCAATTCTTCAGCCTGGCATTAAAGCTCTCGGTCTCTTCCGCCCACCTCTCCCACAGAATGTCCCTCTCTTGACCTTCTCATGCCTGTGCCAGCCACCTGGTCCAGCCCCTACCACTCCACCTGCCCAAACCCCATCACACTCAAATGTCACCTCCTCCTGGTACCCTTTCGCCAGGACTCATGCCTCACCTGAACACTTAGACCTTCCCTTGGTACCACTATTTTTAAAACGCCACACAACAAAGGGTGTTGTTGCTACTAGAAGCTTTTGTGTTTCCCCACAATGCCTCACAGACTCCAAGTGCTCAACGATATTTGGTTAACAAATATTGTCCCTCAAAGCACTTAAAGACACAAGTCTGTATACAATGGGTGTTCCTGAAATGTGTATACATTTCATTATTCATACTGAGCTCTATTACCTTTGGAGGAGTTCACATGTGTGTATGTACATAGTAAATTATATTAATTTAGTCCAAGAAGATAATAGCTCTCAGCAGCTATCCAGTACTATTTTCTATTGCTTTGTAGGCAACAGAATCAGCCTTGCTGAATTTGCTTCCTAAAAGCGAATCTGAAAGTTACTCAAAAATTTAAAAATAGAGCTACCATATGATCCAGCAATCCCATTTCTGGGAATACACCCCAAAGAATTGATAACGAGGACTTAAAGGGATATTTGCACCCCCATTATTCACAAGAGCCAAAACACAGAAGCAACCCAAGGATGCACTGACAGATGAATGAAGAAAAAAGACGTGGTATATACATGCAGTGGAATATTATTCAGCCTTTAAAAGGAAGGAATTTCTGACACATGGTACAATATGAATTAAGCTTGAGGAAGTAAGCCAGTCTCAAAGAGACAAACCTGCATAATTACACTTACATGAGGCACCTAGAGTAGTCAGATTTATAGACATGGAAAGTACAGTGGTAGCGGCCAGGGGCTGAGGGGAGGGAGACATGGGAAGTTGTGTAATGAGGGCAGAGTTTCAGTTTTGCAGGATGAATACACTTCGGGGATCTGTTGCACACTACTGGACGGTACCCTTACAGATTATCCATTCAAAAGGGCAGAAAGAAAATTAACCAACAGCGATAAATTTTCTGTTAGGGTTTTTTTACCACAATTTAAACATTTTTTAATTAAAAAAAAGTGATTCTCAGGACTTCCCTGGTGGTCCAGTGGTTAAGATTCCATGCTTCCACTGCAGGGGGCGTAGGTTCCATCCCTGGTCAGGGAACTAAGACCCCACATGCCACGCGGCACAGCCAAAAACACATGACAAAGTGATTCTCAAAAGACAAATTTCACCACACCACCACCCTTCTGTTTAAAACCTTTAGTGGCTCTCCGGAATTCTTCCTGGGATCTACAAGGCCCAGTGGGTCTGAGTGTCACTGACTCTAGCCCCCTCCCACGTCCTGCCACCCCCATTCTCTTGGCTTCAGCCACGTGGGACTTCCGTCCCTGACTTCTCTCTGCCCGCTCTCACGCCAAAGCCAACTCCTCCTGTGCTAAGCTCTCCTCACACCCTTTCCTCTCCCCCAGAGCACTCATCCCACTTTGTAATGATACATTCATTATTTGATCAAGGTTGCTCTCTCCCACCAAGTCAGGAACTCTGTGGAGGCAGAGACCACGTTCCTTTTTTAACTTTCCTTGCTATGGTGTCTCTAGCACGTAGCCTACTGCCTGGCACCCAGTAGCGTATGTCGTTTATAACTCCAGTGTTGGCAAAGGCGAGAGAAACAAGCATGTCTGCTGCTTGTCAAAGGGTAAATGAGCATCACCTTGCTAGAGGCAATATGGCAATGTGTATCAAGAGCCTGGAAGCATTCGTAGTAGTAATTCCAATTTTTGGAAATGATCCTAGAGGAGCACAGAGGCGGAAGTCCACAGAGGCTCATCCCAGCATCATGCATTAGGGCCAAAAACTGGAAACAAGCTACATAGCCTTCCAAACCGGAAGGTAGGTCAACACACTGCAGATTTTTATGGATAAAATACTACACAGCCTTTACAAATAATGTTGCACAGGAATGGTGACATGGAAAAACACAAAGATGTAACATTGAGTGGAAAACGAGATATAAGCAGGTATGTACCGAATGTCCTAAATTTAAAAGATCAGATTTAAAGACAATACATAAAGATAAGACATGTAATGTACAGCATGATGACTATAGCTAACAATACTGTATTGTATATTTGAAAGTTGCTAAGAGACTAGCTCTTAAAAGTTCTTATCATAAGAAAAAAAAATGGAACTCTGCACGGCGATGGACTTTTTTTTTTTAGGCCGTGGCTTGTGGGATCTTAGTTCCCCAACCAGGGGTCGAACCCAGGCCCCCTGCAGTGGAAGTGCAGAATCTCAACCACTGGACCACCAGGGAAGTCTCATGTGCAGCAATGGATGTTAACTTGACTTATTGTGGTGATCATTTCACTATATATACAAACCTTGAACCATTATGTTGTACACCTGAAACTAATATTGTTATATGTTAATTGTATCTCAGTAAAAAATAAAATTTAAAAAGGTAACACACAGGCACAAACATGGTAGACAGCAGTCACGCCTAGGTGGTAGCACTGCAGGCAGCAGACCCTCCAGGAAGTCTATAAAGGAAGCTTTAGAAGCCATTGAAAGAGAGGCCAGGGACTTTCTCTTGAACTGCAAGCTTCTCTGCACAGCAAGCAGAGTTTTTCTTAAACTGCATATGTATTTGCAGTGAGTTTTGGGGTGCTGATGGAGATTACGGTAAAGCCCCCCCCCAAGACACCCTGTGGTGCCAACCTAAATGTTTTTTTTTTGTACTTTTGTACTTGTTTGGTTTTCTAATGTTTTATAATGAGCATGCATTACTTTTTATATCAGAGAAAGATTAAAGAAAACATTATTTCATAAATGAAAGACACATGTGTATGTCAGATGAACGGACACAGTGTCCTCTTCAGGCACACTCTAGGCGGCTGGAGAGGCCCTCGCTGCTCCCGCGCATCCCAGGTCTGCTCTGTCCTTCGAATCTGCAGCCTTCTCTTGCTTCTGGCACTTCAGACCAGAACACCACCAGGCAGCTGTGGGGCTCCCTGGCTGGCCAGGGTCCTATCTTGACTGTGGGCCTTGGGGATCCACGAGACATGTCGCTCTAAGCCATGTCCACGCACAAAGACACTTGCAAGGACCATTCAGAGATCCAGGGCCACTCCTCTACCTCTAACGGTGGCCCTGGCTCCAAAGAGCAAGGATCATTTATCGATTGTAGCTGTGGCCAGTAGATGGTAGAGAATGACTGTTCACACTTGTAAAACAGGTATTTAAAGCTACAGTGACTTTTCTCATTTCCTGATCATTTCTTTCTATTGCGAGGAGTTTGATTGACTATTCTTATGATCTCTTACTTATGGCATGAAAAATCAACAAAAACATCTTTTTGCTTTTTTCTCTTTATTGGCTGCATTGGGTCTTCATTGCTGCATGTGAGGTTTCATTGCGGTGGCCTCCCCTATTGGAGAGCACGGGCTCTGGAGCGTGCGGGCTTCAGTAGTTGTGGCACATGGGATCAGTAGTTGTGGCTCGTGGGCTCTAGAGCTCAGACTCAGTAGTTGTGGCTCACAGGTTTAGTTGCTCCACGGCATGCGGGATCTTCCCAGACCAGGGCTCGAACCCGTGTGCCCTGTATTGGCAAGGGGATTCTTAACCACTGCACCACCAGGGAAGTCCAAAACATCTTTTCAAGACTGGATTGCAATTATCTAAAGTCTATGAAGGTGTCAGCCCTCCCTTTGGCTGAGAATCAGGTGGAATTAAATAGCATTTTTCCTCTCTTGCCTCCTTCCCCGTCCCTCTTCCCAGTTATTTAGAAATTTTAATTGAGAGTGGGGAGATAATATTTTTTTATACAGCAGGTTCTTATTAGTCATCCAATTTATACACATGAGTGTATACATGTCAATCCCAATCGCCCAATTCTTTGCAACACCACCCCCATCCTCTGCAGCTTTCCCCCCTTGGTGTCAATACATTTGTTCTCTACATCTGTGTCTCTCTCACTGCCCTGCAAACTGGTTGATCTGTACCATTTTTCTAGATTCCACATACATGCATATTTGTTTTTCATACGATATTTGTTTTTCTCTTTCTGACTTACTTCACTCGGTATGACAGTCTCTAGATCCATCCGCATCTCTACAAATGACCCAATTTCGTTCCTTTTTATGGCTGAGTAATATTCCATTGTATATATGTACCACATCTTCTTTATCCATTCATTTGTCGATGGGCATTTAGGTTGCTTCCATGACCTGGCTATTGTAAATAGCACAGCGATGAACATTGGAGTGCATGTGTCTTTTTGAATTATGGTTTTCTCTGGGTATATGCCCAGTAGTGGGATTACTGGGTCATATGGTAATTCTATTTTTAGTTTTTAAGGAACCTCCATACAATTTTCCATAGTGGTTGTATCAACTTACATTCCCACCAACAGGGCAAGAGGGTTCCCTTTTCTCCACACCCTCTCCAGCATTTATTGTTGGTAGATTTTTTGATGATGGCCATTCTGACTGGTGTGAGGTGATACCTCATTGTAGTTTTGATTTGCATTTCTCTAATGATTAGTGATGTTGAGCACCCTTTCATGTGTTTGTTGGCAATCTGTATATCTTCTTTGGAGCAATGTCTATTTAGGTCTTGTGCCCACAGAACCTCCGGAGATCCTCATTCTGAGAGACTCACAGCCCATGGTAAAAATGGAACGATTCCTGTTTCATTTTTCAAGTGGACAACCGGAGGACCCAGCGAGGAAGGGAAAGGGAGAGATCTTGAGGCACTTGAGACCCGAGCTGGTGTCTAGATCCTTGCAGAGACTCAATCTCAGACTCTGAGAAGTATTCACCTTAATAAAAACAACAAAACATGTACTAACTCATGTAGCTATGAGGTGAATATTATTGTTATTCCCATTTGACACATGATAAGTTGCATATTTCTCCAAAGTCCTGGGCCCTGGAAAATAAAGACCAGGGCCCCTAGAGGCCACGGCAGAGGCTGATGGCCCAAACCTGCTAGAGAGCAGAGGGTGTGCCATTCCTAGGGGGTAGTTCACCATCTCCAGCCAGATAGCGCTAGGTCCATGGTCACCTCACCCTCCGCACCACAGCCTGGGGTGTTCCCAGGCCCCCAGGCAAGTGCGTGGAGACAGAGGGCAAGGGAGGAGCTGCATTTCTGGAGCCGGGCTCCTCAGAAGGCGTTTTCAATTCCTCCAGACCAGCCTTGCACTCCAGTCCGCGAGGTCATCTGAGGCCCGACGTCTCTCAGCTCCTCTGCTTGGGGCCCAGATCCCTGGCTCTAGCCACATACTCACAGGCTCTGGTGTGGAAGAGAGAGTGGGTGGGACATTTGCTAGTTTCTTTCTGACTGGCTGTGAGCCCAGAGAGGGCAGTGGCGTGCTGGAGAGCTGGGCAGCCGCCCTCTACGGCAGCCAGGCCCACTGTCCGGCTGGCAGCACGTGCACCGTAGGGAACCCATCTGTGAGACCCGCCTACCCTCCACAGGCAGGCAAGGGGAAGGGTATCCTGAAGCACAGCTACCTTGATTTGTAGGGTGGTTTCTATCAAACATGGAAGGCTGGGGATTTAAGGGACGCCGACCCGTTCAACTCGGAGCGTCTTCCTGAGTCCTGCCAAGAACAGAGACCTCAGGGCCTACTTGTTCAATTCTTCGGATGTCATCTTGGGCCACCTGTCCACCAGCAGCCAGCTCCACCAAACAGATGTGTTGTTTAAATCCATGAGAGCTGAGGGGTGCCAACAGAACCCCTGCTGGGTGGCCACCAGCAGGGGCAGGACCCCTGTGCCCTGCCAAGGGAGAGGTCAGGAGTGTAAAGATCTCCCTGGAAGCCAGTCCAAACACCAGTGTCCCATCTCACCTCAGCCTGCACTGTGCTGTGTGGCCACTGGGAGGCACTGTCGGCTCACAAGAAGCTCTGAGAAGCCAGGCCACCTTTCCATTCCCAGTCTTCTGCGGGGGAGAAAGCCGCTAGGGAAACGTGTGCCCTTCTGGAAACGTGTGGGATTTTCCTCCCTGACAGGAAAGATCTGTCCTGGTCAGCCATGGAGGCCTGCGCTGGGCACCCCCATGCCAGCCGTTGTGAAGCGTGGAGCAGAGAGGCAAAGAACAGAGGCCTAAAGCGGCCCTGGCTGGACTCCAGGCATCAGCCCGTGGTTGATTAGCGGGACCGAACAAGGGGTGAGACCAAAATGCAGAGCCAAGCAGGTATGGAAGCGAAGGAGCTGCAGACGGGGGTCTGCAGGATGTCTTGGCTCCTGGGGTCAGGGGTCCTCAGGGAGGTTTTAGCAAGGACCCTTGACCTCGATGTGTGTGGTGGTGGGATGGGCTGTGGTTAGAGGACCCGACACAGAGCAAGCAGCCCAAACTGAGACTGGGTGTGATGTTTGACGTGTCCCTCTCATTTTCCCTCATCCACGTCGTCCCCAAGTTCTTCCATTTCTATCTCAGAATACTTCTTGAATTTTCCACTTCTATCCAATTCTACTGCCTCCACCCTAGTCCAAGCCTCCATCATCTCTCCTTGATGACTCTGAGATACGGCTTCCAGAAAAAATATGAGATGCCCAGCTAAATTTGAATTTCAGATACCCAAACAATAACTTTTTGTATATCCCATACAATATTTGGGATAGAATTGTACTAAAAATTGTTCTCTATCTAAAATGTCAATAGCAGCAGGCATCCTGGTTTATTTTATTTTCTTTTGGTTTGTTTTTAAATCTGGCAACCCTCCCAAGAGCTTTACCAGCCTTACAGTCCTACAGCCCATTCTCTACAAAGCAGCCAGACTGAACTCACAGAAATTCACATCTAACCATGTCAGTACCCTGCTCAAAGCCCTTCAAGGATTCCCAATCACCCAGGGATGGGATCCACGCCACCCACGTGGCACACAAGAACCCCTACACCCTGACCAGCAGCCGGCTCTCAACTTCATCTCCCACTGTGCCCCCAACCCACGCTGTGGCCCCAGCGTATGAAACGCTCTGTTGTCCCTTACATATGCCCTGTGCCTTCACACACCCGTCTCTGTCCAGAAGGCCCTTAAAGAACGCCAAGTCAGTCATGAAACTCAACCACCAGCTCTTCTTGCCAAGCTCTCCCTGACATGTCCCCTGCCTCTCCCCAAGCCATACATAATGGCCTTTAACAGAGCCCTTATTTAGCTGTATCAAAATGATCTCTCTGTGTGTCTGTCTGTCCTGCTAGACTGCAGCCCTGTAACCAAGGCCCAGCGGTCAGGCCAGGTAAGAACCACAGGATTGGAGATATACAAAACATAGCCAATATTGAATTCATGAACCACTCAGTCTATTGCACCCAGTTAGCACACAGCACAGGTTGGTCAGAGTAGGGAAGATAGGAAGGGGAGGGAAGGAAGCAGTCCAAGGCGGAGTCCAGGAAGGAGACATCTCTGCACAAGCAACAATCCCTGGTCCAGACATGGGTCTCATGACAAGCACGAGCGGGAGTCACCCTCTGCTCCAACAGGGCCTTGGGCTGCGACCCTCTGAACAGCTCCCAGCAGTGTGGAGCTGGTCCTCCATGAAGGAGCCCTCAAGTCCCTCGGCTCAGTGGTCCCTTTGTAGGGAGTCCATCAGTAGGGTGTGACAGTTATGCACCAGGGGGTCTTGTCTCTATCAGTTGCTCCTGTTCCAGGGAAGTCTTTTTGTGGACGTTGCCAAACAAACTTCTTACCTAAAGTAACACTCTTTGATTTAAGACACTCTAAAACACTAGAAGTCCTATACCAGACGTTTCAAAACCACTGATATAGAAGTTCACTTTGGCCACTGTGACTCCATTTAAACTACTTAACATAGCTGAACATAACTTAGATCCTATGCGTTTCACAGAAGATGACAAAAGGAATCACCACATAACAAGTCCCCTTCAAGGAGGGGTCCTAGTGTGATTCACCTCTGTACCCCCAGTGTACAGCGTAGAGCTTGGCCCAGAGCGGTGCCCTCAATTCATGTGTGAGGCACGAATGAATGGGTGAATGGCCTTAAGTAATTGTACATCTCCTGACACCTAGCCGGCGCTGGCAGTGACTGCAGTGGTAGAGGGGTCCACCAGGGGGCGGAATAACCTCAGTATTGTTTGTCTTGTTGAGGGAGTGGCTCAGAAAGCGGCCTCCCTGGCATTTGGCTCCCTTCTCCAGTTCCAAGTTTTTGTTGGTGTTTTGTTTTGTTTTTAAATCATGGAAACACAGGACAGGAAGGGACCTTGAGAGAACATACAGACCAGCCCTCTGCTTTCAGTTTAAAAACTCTCTATTTCCCTTTAATACCTGCTTGCAGATAGTTAAAAACATTCTTCGGTTTCTTACAGATCAATCATAGAGAAGTTAGGAGACCTACTCCAAGTTCCACAGCAAGTGAATGGCACAGGGGGGCCTGGAGCCCACAGCTTAGCCGACAGGATCCCATTGCCTTGTCCTGCAGCCCTGCGAGGGAGGCTCCACCATCGTCTTACACCTGAGGACACGCCCAGAGAGGTTGTCATCTAGCTGGGTCACTCAGTGGGAGTGCTGGGACTTGGACACAGGTCTCCAGCCTTCCTTTCCAGCGTTCTTACCTCTGCCGTAGTCACAAAACTTTGCTTGGCTCTTTTGGGGCGGGTCGGTGTGGGGGGGATGCTCTTTCCCGGCAACTATGCTGCAGGCGTCATCCAGACTCCCCCTGGGGAAAGTCTGTCCGTTCTGGGCCTGCCCATCTGAGTCGAGGTCGGCTGCTGTGCCAGCCGCAGACCCTGTTCTCCCTCCCTCCAGCTGCTGGCTCAGCCTCACCCCAGAGGGCCCACAAGGAGACTGGGGCCGCGAGAGCTCTTTGAAGAAAGCTCAGACGGGTGGCAGGTTTTCGGGGTCGGTGTTTCGCACCGTGTAACTGGTTCATTGTGGAGTCTCAGCTCAATTGGGTGCAGACTTCCTGAGGTGGGAGAAGCCCTTCGGCCATTACTTCTTCCGGCCGACTCCCCCGCGCCCACATTTTCACCCACACTTTCACACACCTGCCGCCCGCACTGACCACAGGGCCTTTGTTCCGAGGAGAAGGGCTAATTATTAACCAGTTAAAAGAAGCTGTCCCTACCCTCAACGAGCTTGCAGGGATTGGGGAGCAATTCGAAACAGACGGTAATGGAGACTGAGCTCTGTGGGGTCAAGAGAGAGTGGTGGTTATAGTAGGGGTCTTGGAATCTGATAGGCCTGGAATCTGATAGGCTTTGCTGTGCGACTTTGTTGGTTGTTTTTTTTTTTTTTTTTTTTTTTTTTTTTTTGGCTGCGCAACACTTGCAGGATCTTAATTCCGTGACCAGGGGTCAAAACTGCAGCCTCGGTAGTGGCAGTAAAAGCGCGGAGTCCTAACCATTGGACCGCCTGCTGTGTGACTTTGGATAAGTCACTTCCCCTCTCTGAACTTGTTTCCTCAGATTTAGAGTAGGGGTGATCACACCTCCCTCAGGATCCAGAGGGTCAGATGAGATGGCATACAGGAAGTATGAGCTTGTGGAGGGCTTGGTACGTAGTGGTATACGATAAATGTTGGTTCTTAGGAGATCAGCAAACATTACAAAGGGAAGGGGGAGTAAGGGAAGGCTTCTTAGGGGAGATTAGGGTTGAGCTTGGCTTTAAAAGAGGAGAAGTATTTGGAAGGTCAGATGGAAGAAGATGCTTGTAGGTAAGCCTTGCCAAGCATTTGAATGAATGAATAGAAGCAAAGCCCCGAGGTTCACTTCCATCCTCTCTCATGGATGGTTTAGAGAGAGGGTCATGCAGGTGACCTGGCCCACGAGGGGCATACCAGTGAGAAGTCACAGGGGAAGTCACAGGAGCACAGTCGTGCTCCTGATGAAACTTCAAACCACCTCCCCATGGGTAGAGGAGGGGTAACCCTGGGCCAAGCTGCGTGGTGTGCCTGTCATTTGTGACCCAGGGTCTGAGACCCTGGGCCTATCCCTCCAGCCCTCCCCTGAGAAATCGATCCCTAAGTAAGTGCCTCCTGGTTGTCACTGGATAAATGAGTGAGCCCTTCCAGGAAACTGGTCTGCATTTCAATGGGGGCTGTTTGGAGACAATGCCTTATCTCCCAGGGTTTCCCAACTTTTTAGCAGCCCAGAGCTCTTGTTTTCTCACTTGAGACCTCAATGGGATTCCTTGAGCAGTTTACATCTTCACTGTTGGCTGAATCCCAGGACCCAGAAAGCATAGTTTGCATCTCTCTGAATATCCAGGGCTCACTGGATCCACACAAAGTCATGGCGGGCGGGGGGGGGGTGCTAGCTGGGCCAGAGGGAGAAGTGCTAGTGGAGCTCCTCTGCTGTTGCTCTTGTTTGGGCAAACATGGTACGTACCGTGTCCTTTTCTCTGCATTGCTCTCTGGGCATTGCTCAAGGTAGGCTAGGTTTGCTGAAGTTACACAGAAACACTGAAATCTCAGTGGTTTAATACAGGAAAGGCTTATTGCTCGTTCACACAAAGTCTGATGCGGATTAGACAAGAGGTAGCTGGGCTGTCTGCAACATGCGGCCTCCAAGGTCTCCACAGCATAGGGAGAGAGATGGGGAAGCACGTGTCTTAGTCATCTGACGCTGCCATGACAAACTACCACAGACTGGGTGGCTGAAACAACAGAAATTTATTTCTCACAGTTCTGGAGGCTGAGAAGGTCGAGATCAAGGTGCCAACCGATTTGGTTCCTGGTGAAAGCTCTCTCCCTGGTTTGCAGACGGCCGCCTTCTCACTGCGAACTCTCTGGTGTCTCCTCTTATAAGGGTACCAATCCTATCAGATCAGGGTCCCACGCTCATGACTTCATTTAGCTGTAATTCCTTCCTTAACCCTAGTTCAGCCACGTTGAGAGTTAGGGCCTCAACATATGAATTGAGGGGGGGGGCACCACTCAGTCATAGCACATAACAACTCTTAAGCTCCTCAGCCCCCAAAATGATGTACATCACTCTCCCTTGGTCAGAATTTGTTACGTGGCCCAAACAACTGCAGGGGAGGCTGGGAAATGTATGGGACCAAGTGGATATCTGCTGAGCATGATCTTTGCCACACACGGTCTTCAGGGCCGAGCCTGCTGAAGAAGAAACGTCTTGAGGGTCAGAACAACAGCGCTGAGACATAAGATAGGAAACACACACTCCTTAGACTGTCCTCCAGGCAGGTTCAAGGAGCCAAGACCTGGAACCTGATTCTGAATAGGATTCTTGGGTTTGGGGGTGGGAGGGTAGGAAACCTGTCCCTGTGGTTGGGATATTTTGAGGTTTACTATGTCTCCTCCCCAGGATGTGGACACAAATGTCTCCTCACAGATATATTAATAGGGACTCAGGAAATTCAGATGATTTAGGCAGAGACCACACTTTGGAATCATTTTTTCTAAATTGACATATTGCATATTTCTCTCTGTTTCTTATTTTCTGATAGCTCATTTTCCACTACATATCAATAGGAAGAGAGCTAACAAAGGGCTGCCAAAGAGGACTCTTCAGGACCCTGATTTAACCACTAGATATTTGAGCAATATGTTCTGACAGCTTGTTTGAGGGGAAGGTCTCGGTCACGGCTTCCCTCACGGAGGCTTACAGGGCCCGCGCCTGCCCCTCCAGCCTCATCCCTCTGCCTAACGACCCAGGCAAACCGGCCACCAATCTGTTCCAAGAGACCCCAAACCCTTGGCTGCTCTGGGGCATGTGTTTGCTGTTTGCTCTGCCTGGAATGTTCTTTTTCCAGATCTTTGCAGTCTGCTTCCTTTTCATCTTTCAAGCCTAAGTTCAAATGCCACCACCGCATAGAGGTCTGACCACTCATCTAAAGCCATGAGGTCTCCCCTGCTCCCCTGGTCACCGTATGAACAGATACTCTTCATCATCAGCCAGTTTATTTCTTCGGTAACAATGATCACAATCTGTGCCTACCTGTTTGATTACTTCCTTCTGAATGTCTTGCAAGTGATTTCTCAGGGCTCCATCTACTGGACTGAGTTTCCCCAGGAAAGCAGAGACTGCGCTGTCTCTATCCTTTGTGTCCCCTATGGGAGGGAAGGGCACTGCTGACTCAGGTATAAGAATATCTGAGCCCTGGGCTTCCCTGGTGGCGCAGTGGTTGAGAGTCCGCCTGCTGATGCAGGGGACACGGGTTCGTGCCCCGATCCAGGAAGATCCCACATGTCGCGGAGCAGCTGGGCCCGTGACCCATGGACGCTGAGCCTGCGCGTCCAGAGCCTGTGCTCCGCAATGGGAGAGGCCACAACAGTGAGAGGCCCAGGTACCGCAAAAAAAAAAAGAAAGAAAAGTAAAGAATATCTGAGCCCTAACATAGTGTGAGTGTTCCCAAAGCCCTGGGTGAAAGTCACACGTGAGATTCAATGGAGCACCTACGGTGTATGTTTAGTGCTGTGTTCTAGGGCTGTAGGCAGTCCTGGCCCCTGCCTGCCTTCATAGAGCTTGTGCTTCCTACGGAAGACACTACATCATCATCACCATTATATTAATAATAAGTGACACTTATATAGTGCTTATTATATACCATGCTTTGTTCCAAGCACCGTACATCTATTCATTCATTTTAAGCCCTACAGTGGCCCTACGAGGGAGGCACTATAATCATTCTCATTTTTACAAACAAGGATACTGAGGCTAAGAGAGGTCAGGTAAGTTGCTTGAGGTTGCCCAGACAGTGAGTATGAAATGAGCCAGGGAATTCCCCTGTTTCTGTTGTGGTCGTTGTTGACCTAGGTTGCTTAGGAAGTGCTACATCAGCTACTACTGCAGTTTAGATCCTGTGTGCTGGTAGTTGTGGTAAACAACAATGCAGGAGGAGACCTGCGTGTGCCCAGAGCGCTCCTGAATTTTCTCATTGATTCTGTATGTGAATGAATAGCTTTGAACCTCAGTGAGGCCCTTCCTTAAGAGTGCCGATTGCAGTAACTGATCTTGGCTGTGGGGGGTTGCAACATTTGCACTAAAGTGATGTTCCCAAAGCCTTGAGTGTGTGTGTGTGCGTGTGTGCCCGTGTGTGTGTGTGTGTACATGTGCGTGCGTTGGCAAGGGGGATGTATCTCAGAGATTCACGCCTAGTCAATTCATGTGTTGTGCCTCGAGCACAGGACTGCTGAGGTCAAAGTGGTGACTGCTGTTTCTTTCCTTCATTCCACAGTGTAATATGGGGTGATGAGCCTGACTCTAACATCAGACAGACTTGACCTTAAATACTAGTCCAACTGTGTACTCGTGTCATGACCTCAGACAAGTCGGTTGTAACCTCTCTGAGCGTGCATTTTCTCATCTGTAAAGTGGGGCGAAAAACCAGCACTTTCCTCATCGCATGGTCCAGGTTAAATGAGATAAGCCTTGTGAGGCACAGCGCCAGGTACGTAGCAGGTGTTCCAGAAACGGCAGCTCTTCTGACCATTCATTGGCAAGGCCTTGCTGGGCGCGCACAGTGTGCCGGGCAGTGTGCTGGGTGGGGGAGCGGAGGAGGAGGAGGGATTCAGAGATGAGTCCGACAAGGGCCACCTTGGCTCTCTTCCTCACCCGGCCCCAGATCCAGCCAGGAGACCTTGCACTTGGACTTGCACAGAGTCCAGGCCAGAGAGAGTCACCGGATCAGTGCACCACCCACACCCACATCGCCCACCCTCCCACCGTTGTTGGAGCTGCAGCTGAGGCATGGGGAGCTGCTCCCTCGTGTAGGTGGAGCTGGCACATGTTTCCAGCTGTGCATGGGACAGGGTGGGGCACCAGCGCGGGGCCCGTGTAACTAGGCCACTGTTTCTCTGTTCCTCTCCTCAGCCTCTTGGGCACAGGCAACATGCTATCGCTTTCTACCTTTCCTTGGGAAGTGGCTTCCTATCCTTGTCCGAGACTTCCTGTTATCTGTTGTGTCCTTTTCTTTTTGCCACCTGCCCATCCCCAATCTCCCGCTCCCCAGTCCCTGTGCTTAGCCACCAGTAGGCTCAGTGGTCAGGGGGTCCGTCTTGTCGCTGGGGACACTCATGGGATCATATCAATATGTCTAACCAGGCACCAGAGCGTGGCCCGTTGTTGGGTGCTGTTGGCAAGAGGAAAGGAGGGGAGGGGAGAGGAGAGGAAAGGAGGGGAGGGGAGAGGAAAGGAGGGCAAGGGGGAAGCGAGAAAAAAGTAGAGGACTTGGTCCCCATCCTGGCTGATGATGGAGTTTGTCACCTCACGCGGGAGGGCGGGAGGAAACCCAACGGGCATTCTGTCCGTAGCCCAGTGTGAAACTCTGCAGCCTGTACTTTATGCTGTGGAAGAAGTGGGGAGAGCACGGGGGGCCTGTCACACAGGGAGTGGGGCTAGCGCTGGACCTTGAAGGAGGCGAGGGATTGGGATGGGGCGGGCAGGCTCAATTCTGGCCTGGGTGGGATGCAGTTGTCTATCTGAGGGCTGGTAGGAGGCACCAGCTGGGTGGTGAAGAATGAAGGAGGTGTGGGTCAGGCTCAGGCCAGGGGTAGAGCAGCCAGGTGGAGGCCAGAGGTGGGGACAGCAGAAAGGCGCAGAGGGACCTTTGGCCAGATGGCTGCAGAGGCCATGGGGGTGGCCCTTTCTCTCCACCCCTCATTCTGTTCTCTTTGTAGCCTTTATCTTCTGCCTGCCCCCCTACTCTCTCTCGCTCCTTTGGGTCTCATCATCGTCCTTTTCTTCTCAGTTATTTCATCCGCCAAATAAAGCTATTCACGCTGGAGGTCGGAGACCCGTGGTGTCACCTCTGCTGCTTTCCATTCTGCCCGTTCTGAAATGTGATTCAATAAGAGCTGCTGCCTTAGGGCTGCAGTTGCTCCCTGGGCTGGATGTGGGGCACGAGGACCCAGACCTTGGCTTCCCTGCTCCTGCTCACTTGCTGCGGGCTGTGGAACAAGCCTGTTTCACTTCTCACCCAGGCTGGAGACGGGCGAGGATGCCAAGTCTAGAAATTGCTTTTCTTCCAGAGTCAAATGGCTTCCTCTCAGCAACAGTCCCTTTAACATGAGAGGGAAGCCAGAAAAGGAGATCTTTGATGTTGTTCAACTGAGAAATACATCAGGTGGGAACGAGCCGGAAATGCCGGGGTGAAGGGCTCTGTGGTCGCTGCACTGGCGAGGGCACTGCCTGGACTTTGCTTTTTGATGGCACATGTCTCCCGACATAAACACAAGCAGAGCAGGGAAAAACAACCTTCAGTCCCCAAACAAACAGAACAGGAACGGGATCTGCCTCGCATGAGCAATGGCTCTTGCTGCGATGATGCAGCTCAAGGGGCCTTCACTGTGGAATTTCCTTCCTTGAGCATGATGGATTTTCCATTCTTGTCCCCGAATGAACACCCGCCTTAGGGCTTAGTGGATGGCAGGGGACCTCTGCAAGGCCCCCCGAGAAATGGACAGCACTGCCTCACCTGGGCCTGGCTTCAGAGGGGTGTGCCTCCTCTCTTGAGTCGGGTCTGAGATGAGTGCTACTGCATCCCTCAAAGCGCCATGAGACCCATTGCCCTCAGATGCCCGACCACTTCGCTGGAAACCACCCTCATTTTCTGTCCCATCTTGGACTTCTCCCTTCATGCACCAAACACTCCAGTCCTAACAGACTCATCTCTTCTTTCCAGGAGAGGGCCGTCTTTTCTTGCATCCCTGACTGTCTGCTTATCCTGTTCCTTGGAGCACTCTGCCCCCACCCCATTTCTGCCCATCCAAGAGGCAGTATGGCCTAGTATTGAGGAGCATGGGACTCTGTTTACGTTTGATTCTGGGCTCCATTGCTTACCATCTGTGTGGCCTCTGTGCCTCCATTTTCACCTCCGTTAAATGGGGTTAATAATGGCTCTTCTCCTAGGATTGTGATGAGCCCTAAACGAGTTACTCTTTGTAGTACACATAGAAGAGTATTTGGTATATCACAAGCACTATACAAAGGGTTAGGAATCAATATGCAAATCCTACTCCCCTTCAAAGTTCAGCTCAAATGCCACCTCCTCCATGAAGTCTTCCTGATCCACCCAAGTGGAAATACTCTCTCCCTCCTCTAACTTCCCATAGTCTTTTAGCTGGATCTGCCCTGGGGAACTACTTGGTATCATAAGAAGATATCCACAGGTCCCAGTTACCTGAGGGCTGGGACCCCTCCAGTAATTTCCACAGGGCCTTACACCCAGGATGTGCTCAATAGGTCCTTGGTGAATGATTGAATAAAGTTGAGAAGGGGTGATAATGGGACCCAGGGGGAGAGCACAGCTGCTCCTCAGCCCAGTCCAGCCTCCCCATGGGAAGGTGAAGGATCATCACCAGGGAGTGATGTGTTCGACAGTTGGGGCCGGCTCACGTGGATCCACCGCTACTCCTTGATCAGGCCCTCCTGGCGAGCAGTGGCGAGGCTGGGGCACGGTGGACGGCAGACACAGTGCAGGGATACTCCCAGCAGCCTCCACCATGCTGGGCCCTGACAGTAGTGCTGAGGCACCCTGGACCACATCTGGGCTGCTTTATGCGCCCTCTAATCCTGGGATTCTCAGTCTACAGTACAGCCAGATTGATCAGGATCTCAGAGCCAAACCCAACACATTTTCTTCCCCCCCAAATGCTCCCTTTCCTGCATGATTGAGCCAGTTCCTGCTGACCTTGGGCTCCAGATGCTACCCACTTTCCCTCCCTCTTTCCCCTCCTGGCCAGCAATGATGGACACATTTACACCTCCTTGACTCAGGTCCATCATCCATTGGGGCTGGACTTGGGCCCTACCAGGGAGCTGAGCTGTTTTCTTGGTGGCCCCAAGCACCCTCATATACCTTTAACTACTCTACTCGGACTTTTGTTCATTGCCTGGGCCACCTCTTGCTGAAATGACTTCTCTGTGGCCTTCAAGCAACCATGGCTTTTCTGTACGCTTCACAGCACCTAGCATGGTGGGAGTGAAGGTTGGCCTTGCACGTAGTACAGGCTTCCTTAATCCGTTTTTGGTTCAAATGCTGAATTAAGGGGTGGGAGGAGGGAAATAAAGCCCCAGTCACTCTGATCGTATTCTTCTTAACTTTTAATATTCTGACCATACTGGTGGATCCCTGAGTTATCGGGTCCTTGAGATCTGAATGACATTGCTTTGAGTCCTCCCACCCCCACCCCTGGGCCAGAATTGACCCAGGCAAGTCAAGAGCCCGGTCCAAGATATTTGTGAATTTCTTGGGGTGGAGGAATAGGGAAGATTTATATTCTCGTGGTCTCGTGTGCCACCCAGGTTCCTGGAGCTTTGGGCATGATCTGTGCTTTCACCATATTGACCAAGAGAGGAAACGTAGACCCTTCCCACCAAGAAAATGAGAGTAAAATTGACTGAAGGTCCTTGGCTGATGGAATCCTGGGGAAGGAGGCACATTACACACAGCCCCCTGCCTCCTCTGTCCCTCTTCCTCTCTGCTCCTTACTCTTTCCCTCCAGGATTTCTAAGGTTGCTCCAAATTCTGAAGCCTTTGGTACCCATTAAGGGTGTGAATGAAGGTCAGGGAGTGTATCACCTTCTGCCCCCAAGAACTTATCAAGTCTTTACCAACGTAGGTAGTTCTTGCCCTGTGGATTCTTGCCGTTAAGTAATACAATTTTCTGCAACCCATTACATGAGCAAGCTTCTTTCCCTCTCTAGGCCTCAGTCTCATGCTCTGTGAAACGGCATACAATCACTAGGTCAGCCCTGTCCAACAGAAATATAGTGCAAGACCTATATGTAATTTAAAAATTTCAAATAGCCACATTAAAAAACATAAACAGGTGAAATTAGTTCTTGTTGATCTTCTCAGGTAAAAATGGGGGAGCTACTAAAGAATCTTTCAACAGCATTGCTGAGGTATAATTGACATATAATAAACTGCACATATTTAAGGTGTACGGTTTAAGATTTCACATATGTGTACACCTGTGAAACCATCAAATGTCCTCGAGCCCCTTTGTAATTATATATGCTTAAGAGTATATTTTAACTCAATTTACCCAAAATAGTCCTTTTTACATGTATTCAATATGAAAAAAATAGATAGATAAATAAATAAAATTTATTAAAAAAGAAAAAAAAACCCTCAAACAGGAGAGCAGCTAACAGCAGCGAGGTGGTGACCTGGAGATGTTAATGCTTCAGAACCCTGGAAAGGCTCAGGAATTCTGAGCTACCTCTGAAGGCTGAGGAAGAAATTGGTATCAGGGTGGGCAAATAGCTGAGTCTGCCACAGTTTAAAACAAAATGAAGAAAGAACAGTATAAGCGTATTATGAGATAGAGAAGCAAACAGATGAAACTGCTAAGGATGTAAAAAATGGTGGTTTCTGGGAAGTGGGAATTGGGATGGGGCAAAGCAGTTCGGGGTTTTGCTCTCCTGAAAGCCTTGTGTCATTTGACCTTTAAAATTAGGTATATACATCACTTAGATTTTTTTTAAAGCTGCTTTTGAAACGGGTATGGGGGGAAAGGCATGCAAATACTGTAGATGGGACTATGAACTTGTAAAAGCTTGCCGAATGGCAGCTGGGTAATACGGATCAAAAATTTTCATGTGTGGAACACTCAGTCCAGCATTTCCACTCCTGGAATTTATTCTAAGAAAGTAATTGGACAACCACTGCTTTGATTATAAAATAGAAAAATTGGAAACTATCTACATGCCCTGCACCGGAACCTTCATTTGAACAAGTGATGGCTCATCCACACAGTGCAATTCTATGCTCATGCTTTAAACGGCGGATTTCATACCTACCAGATGGTCAAAACTTGTGAAAGCCTGAGGGACATCCCTCGTGGCGCAGTGCTTGAGAATCCACCTGCCAATGCAAGGGACACAGGTTCGTTCCCTGGTCTGGGAAGTTCCCACATGCCACGGAGTAACTAAGCCTGTGCGCCACAACTGCTGAGCCTGCGCTCTAGACCCCGCGAGCCACCACTACTGAAGCACACATGCCGAGAGACCCAGCTCCGCAACAAGGGAAGCCACAAGAATGAGAAGACCAGGCACCGCAACGATAAAGCCAAGGCAGCCAGAAATAAATAAATAAATAAATTTTAATTGTAAAAGCCTGAAAACAACAGGAGCTGCTCAACATGTGAAACAACGTAATGTTGATACAATGCTGGCGACTGTACCCTGATACAAGCTCTTTGGACGAAAAAGCAAAAACTGGCACTACATCAATGAAAAGAGAAATACAACACACTGTGATCAATTTTTCTCATACGGAGTCTAAAATGATATGACTACTCAGGAAGAAAATCACTGTTACTTGGTAAAATCGAAGATAAATCGAAGGCCACATGCCACGTACCACTAGGTGCGACGTGCAAGACCATCGCTCGTAGTGTTCAGAGTGCCTCAGGCTGCACTCAAGCCGAAAGTCTATCAGCAGGAAATGGAAATACAGCAGTCCGTGATGAGCCGAGGCAGACACCGAACAGCCACACCCACAGTAACGCGAGAACATCTCCGGGTTTCGCAAACATTCCATCTTGCGGAAGACAAGAGAAAACGAAAGAACGCATTCACCTATCTACATAACCTTCCACGCGAAGCAAATGACCTTCCACGAAGAATCAGGCTAGGGATGTTAAAAAGCACGAAAATCAGCAGTATGGCCGTAGGGTTAGAAAAACAACCTTCCCGAACACTACATCAGCCATCCCATGAACGAATAGAGAAGTGCACCCTCCCCGACCGTGGCTGAAACTCACGGTGCTGCCAACACTAAAGTATCCTTTTAACACCTGAGACGCTGACACCTTCTCCTCAGGTTTTTACTTAATTCTTATTTCACCAGGTCGCGGTGGTGGCACGCGGAAAACTTCCAGTGTCCAGTGAGCTCCTATGCTTCCCAGGCAGTAGCCCCATGCAGAAATAGCTTCCAAAGAAAGACAAGAGAACCCAGAGTGCACCCTGAGTTTATGCAGCAAGAGGGGCAGGGCTGACAAGTTAGCTAAACAACTAGCATTATCCGTGGGTCTATTCTTTAAACACACACATCAGCCTTGCTTATTTTCGCAAGGCCTCCAAAAATTAGGAAAGTGACTTCGCTTTACTTCTCAGCAGGCGAATCTTCCGAAAAACACAAAAGATTCACACAGGCTGAGAAGAAGCACGTGCGAACCTCTTCCGAGCAACCTCGGGAGACAATGCCAAGGAGATTGGCCGACCTTGTACAGTGAGGGTGAACGTAAGCTCGGGTCAAGAGCTTGCAACACTTCTTTCCAGGTAAGTGACTGAAGTCACTTTCTTTCAAATCATAGCTTTAAAGGAAAACTATGGCTTTCACTTGAACATATATTGTTTGCATTTCATTCTGGTTATGCAAATGAACGCTGAGTCCCCGCCCCCGCGCCTCACGCCCAACGTGCGCCGAAGCCCGCTTCCACTGGCGTCTACCCGGGACCCTGACTACATCTCTTCTGCTCCTCGAGGCTCTGAGCGGGATTTCGTTGGGGTACAGGATTTTGTTGACTGCTTAAGAAAACGTTGGAGCTCTGCATTTGACACGAGACACGGTTCACAACGGAATATCAACTGAAAGGTAAAAGACAACTACAAAACTGTATTTAATAGTACACTTCTTCTTCCAAAAAGACACGTCTGTGTGTGCGTTGGGCATGTATAGGCACAGAAGAGTGCTTACACCAAAATTATGCTTACACTAAAATATGACTGGCCGTGATGCCTTTTGTTAACTCTTTATGTTTGTCCATGATTTCAGAAATTTCTATGCTTGACGTATGGAGAAAAAATAAGGAAATCAGTAAAAAAGGATTTCATAATAAGAAAGATAAAGGAATTAGAAGGAAAGAATAATAAGCATAGCAGAAATAAAGACAAAGAATCAAGGAAGCCAAAATGAGTTTTAAACCATTTTTATTGGACTATAGTTGATGTACAATATTGTGTTAGTTTCAGGGGTACAGCAAAGTGAGTCAGTTATCCGTATATATGTATCCACTCTTTTTTAGATTCTTTTCCCATACAGGCATGACAGAGTATGCAGTAGAGGGCCCTGTGCTCTACATTAGGTCTGTATTAGTTATCTGTTTTATATATAGTAGTGTGTATATGTCCATCGCAATCTGCCAATTCATCCCCCGCAAATGATTTATTTTTTTTCAAGATCTGATCAAGGAAAAGAAGAAGGCGCAAATAACACTAGGAATGAGATATGGGATATAAACAAAGATACATAAATGTGGCCCACCCGCCTGGCTCCATATCCAGTATCATTTCTCTCCTTCCTCCCTACTGAGTGTCTGCATTATAAGGGGCAGCAACGTGACGTCATAGGTCAAAACTTCCTTGCAAGTATTGGAAGATACAGTCGAGACCATCTTCTAGAAAATAGAGCCAAACAGGAGGTAGAAAAATGGGAGCGAAAAGCCAAAAATTAGGGATTCATTCCAGCATGTACTACATCTAACTAAAGAAAGTCCAGAAAGCGAAAACAAAATGGAAAGGAGAAAATTAAGAAAGAATTAGGGTGTAAAATAGATAGCTAGTGGGAAGCAGCCGCATAGCCCAGGGAGATCAGCTCGGTGCTTGGTGACCACCTGCAGGGGTGGGATAGGGAGGGTGGGAGGGAGACGCAAGAGGGAGGCGATATGGGGATATATGTATATGTATAGCTGACTCACTTTGTTATGAAGGAGAAACTAACGCACCATTGTAAAGCAATTATACTCCAATAAAGATGTTAAAAAAATACAGAAACTTTTCCAGCACACACACACACACACACACACACACATGCACGCACGCACGCACACACACACGGAAGCATTTCCCCTGATATAGTTGTTTTAATTTTGTTAATTTAATCCATTTTTACATTATTTCCATGAGAATATTTTTCACAGCCTAGCCATCCAGGGTCCTATGAATATATTACTTCGCTTCAACTTTTCTTTTGTCTCTGAGTTGATCATTGTCTTAGTCCTCATTGGCTTGATTTTCTATACACCTATTACCCATTTCTTTTCCAGAGTCTCTGCTAGAAATGTTACTCTACTCTCAATATATTCCAGCACCTCAGGTAATTGAGTCGTTTAATCTACTTCATGAAACATCCCTGCAGGAATCCTAGGCCCTCCTGCTCCAATATGGACCATCTGTTCTCTTGCGCCAGGATCTTCCTTCTTTTTCCTCTGTTGGGTCCCTTTTCCTTTATCTCATATTTTTTTCTCTTTTCTAGGTCACTCCTTTGTATGTCACCCGAGGCTAAGTTATGGTGTGGTAACATAGGGCCCCAACACCTCGCTGGCTTCCAACAAGAAACATTTCTCCTCCGGCGTGTTACATGTCCCTCATGGGTTGTCTGTAGCTCTGTGCCGTGCCTCATCTTTGCCCCAGGACCCAGGGGATGGAGCAGCTTTTGTCTGGAACATCACCAGTGTCAAGCCAGAGGAGAAGAGGATGCGGCTAACCGGAGATGACCCTCCTGCTGCTGCTCCGAAGTGACACGTGTCTCTTCTGCCCACATTCCAATGGCCAGAGCAGGCCACGTAGCCACTCTTAAGTTCGTTCCATATCTAAACTTGGGTTGGGTATAAAATTCTGGTTTGGAGCAAGTTTTCCTTCAGCATTTTGAATGCATTGCTGTATTGCCTTCTACCTTTTCGTGTCGCTGTTGGGAAACTAATGCAATTCGGATTCTGGAATCTTGGTATGTGGCCTGTCTTTTCTCTCTGGAAGCCTTTAGGATTCTCCTTTTGTCCCTGTGGTGTGGGAGGGCGGGTGAAAAAGCATCAGTCCATCAGACCCTCTTCTTCCCTAGAAGCAAAGGTATATATAATGTCTATGATTTAGGAATAAGTTTGATGCCATGTGACAGAAAACGCAAAATTACAGTGGTCTAAGCTGGATACTTATTCTGTTCCACGACGATGAAGTCCAGAGGAAGGTGAGCAAGGCGCGCGCTCCAGGGAGCAGCCAGGGACTCAGGCTCCTGCCAGTCCTCGGCTCCCTACAGGGGTTCTTGTAGTTTATTTCCACTGAGATAACACTGGATTATAACAGTATAAGTTTCACATGTACAGCCTCATAGTTCAACTTCTGTGCACACTACAGCATGCTCACCACCAAAACTTTAGTTTCCATTCATCACCATAGAGTTGATCCCCTTTCCCTCTTTCGCCCTCCTCCTACTTCCCCTCTGGTAACCACTACTCTGTTCTCTGTATCCACACGTTTGTTTTTGTTTGGATTGGCCTGTCCTTTTCTCTTGTTTTCTTTGTTTGTTTCTTATATTCCATATATGAGTAAAATCATACGGTATTGTCTTTCTCTGTCTGACTTATTTCACTGAGTATAATACTCTCAAGGTTCATCCATGTTGTCGCAAATGGCAAGATTTCATCATTTTGTTTTTTTTCTCTGTAGACTTTATTGATTTTTATTTTTTGGCCATGCCGCTTGGCATGTGGGATCTTAGATCCCCGACCAGGGATCGAACCCATGCCCCTTGCAGTGAAAGCGAGGAGTCCTAACAACTGGACCGTCAGGGAATCCCTTCAGCACATCCTTTACCCTAAACCTGTTGGATTTGCCCCTCCTCAGGTAGTCATGATATATATTGATTCATCTTGGTTTCTTCTGAAAACCATGATGAGTGATGACTATGCTATCTGCAGCCAGAGCTAAAACTCAGCGAAGCTGACGAGCCCCTCTAGGAATTAAGCCTGTTCTCAATCACGCTGGAGGTGGGGGGGGATGGAACCCAGCCTGTGACTTAATACATAGAGAGATTATATCAGTTCATTTTAATGGCGGATCTTGGTGACTATGACTGAAGTAGCCACTTTATAATCACAATAATAGCCATTAAGTGCATAATATTCTCTGCCATTGCTGCACTCGGACAATGCAAAAATCCAGATACAGGAAAGTGGCCGCATCACTCGACAGTGTTCACTCTGTCATGAAGACTTACTGCAGGGTATAAATGTGATGTGAGGACTAAGCTAAATCGTATGCCTCTACTAAAGGAGCGTGGCACAGGGGAATGCGATATTAATGCCGCCAGCCAAGTTAGCGTAAAGTGTTCTTCGGTAATCAAATTAACAGAATACAGGCTTGTGAAATTAAGGCATGAAAATAGACACCATACCGCATCTGGACAACACACAAAAGTAACTGCATAACAAGAGCACGGGCTGGACGTCTTCTTGCTCAAATATTACCGTGCTGTTACCAATGGACTAAATCAGTGAGTTTCTTGGCCTAGGTCAGTGATCCTGCACTTGAGAACCACTTGAGAGCTTAAGAAACGCTGAGGCCCAATCCCCCACCCTGAGAGAATCATTTAATTGGCCCAGGGTGGAGTCCTGGGCATGGGATTTTTAGAAACTCCCCGAGTCCCTTGGTGGACCGCCAGGATGGTGAAGCTCTGGGCCCAGGGCAAAGAGGCCCGAGGGACAAGTCAGACTGGCTTGGGCAACATCCTCCACGAGGGGCCGCTCGGCTGTGTCCTTCGAAAAATAAAAGGGTGGGATTTCATATTGTTTAAGGTGCATCCCGTGTGCCAATTGTTATCCTATTTTCAGAAGGGCCTTTGTCAAATGGATACTATTCTCATCGTTTTCACAGGGTTTCTTTTCAATTTTTTAAAATGTACACTATCGGGGATTCCCTGGCTGTCCGGTTGTTGGGACTCTGAGCTTCCACTTCACGGGACTACGGTTCCATCCCTCGTCGGGAAACTGAGATCCTGCAAGCTGTGCGGCGCAACCAAAGAAAAAAATCATAATAATAAAATAAGAAATAAAATCGACAGGATCTTGGGAGTTCAGGTTGAAAATGGCAGATTAAATATATCCATTTATTTCCACGCCATCCACAATACCCCACTAAATGACAGTAAAGGAATGAAAAGAAAAAGGATAAATTCATATTGACAAACGTGGGAGAGCAGGGCTTCCCTGGTGGCGCAGTGGTTAAGAAGCTGCCTGCCAACGCAGGGAACACAGGTTCCGGCCCTGGTCCGGGAAGATACCACAGGCCCCGGAGCACCTAAGTCCGTGCGCCATAACTACTGAACCTGTGCTCTAGAGCCTGCGAGCCACAACTACTGGGCCCGCGTGCCACAAGTACTGAAGCCCGCGTGCCTACAGCCTGTGCTCTGCATGCAAAAAGAGAAGCCACTGCAATGAGAAGCCCGCACGCCGCAACAAAGTGTAGCTCCCGCTCACTGCAACAAGAGAAAGCCCACGCACAGCAACGAAGACCCAATGCCGCCAAAAATAGATAGATAAAGAGAGAGAGAGATAAATAAATAAAATTTATTTTAAGAAAAATAACCAAAAACAGGAGAGCAGCTAACAGCAGCGAGGTGGTGACCTGGAGATGTTAATGCTTCAGAACCCTGGAAAGGCTCAGGAATTCTGAGCTACCTCTGATGGCTGAGGAAGAAATTGGTATCAGGGTGGGCAAATAGCTGAGTCTGCCACAGTTTAAAACAAGATGAAGAAAGAGCAGTATAAGCGTATTATGAGATAGAGAAGCAAACAGATGAAACTGCTAAGGATGTAAAAAATGGTGGTTTCTGGGAAGTGGGAATTGGGATGGGGCAAAGCAGTTCGGGGTTTTGCTCTCCTGAAAGCCTTGTGTCATTTGACCTTTAAAATTAGGTATATACATCACTTAGATTTTTTTTAAGGCTGCTTTTGAAACGGGTATGGGGGGAAAGGCATGCAAATACTGTAGATGGGACTATAAACTTGTAAAAGCTTGCCGAATGGCAGCTGGGTAATACGGATCAAAAATTTTCATGTGTGGAACATTCAGTCCAGCATTTCCACTCCTGGAATTTATTCTAAGAAAGTAATTGGACAACCACTGCTTTGAGTATAAAATAGAAAACTTGGAAACTATCTACATGCCCTGCACCGGAACCTTCATTTGAACAAGTGAGGGCTCATCCACACAGTGCAATTCTATGCTCATGCTTTAAACGGCGGATTTCATACCTACCAGATGGTCAAAACTTGTGAAAGCCTGAGGGACTTCCCTGGTGGCACAGTGCTTGAGAATCCACCTGCCAATGCAAGGGACACAGGTTCGTGCCCTTGTCTGGGAAGATTCCACATGCCCCGGAGCAACTAAGCCTGTGTGCCACAACTAGTGAGCCTGGGCTCTAGAGCCCGCGAGCCACCACTACTGAAGCCTGCGCTCCGAGAGCCCCAGCTCCGCAACAAGGGAAGGCACCAGAATGAGAAGACCGCACACCGCAACGATAAACCCAACGCAGCCGGAAATAAATACATTTTTATTTAAATTGTAAAAGCCTGAAAACAGCAGGAGTTCCTCAGCATGTTAAACAACGTAATGTTGATATAGTGCTGGCGAGTGTACCCTGCTACAATCTCTTTGGACGAAAAAGCAAAAATTGGCACTACAGCAATGAAAAGCGAAATACACACTGTGATCCATTTTTCTCATACGAAGTCTAAAATGCTATGACTACGTAGGGAGAAAACCACCGTTATGTAGTAAAATGGAAGATAAATAGAAGGCCACCTGCCACGTCCCACTCGGTGGGACGTGCAAGAACATCGCTCGTAGTGTTCAGAGGGCCTCAGGCTGCACTCGAGCCAAACGTCTACCAGCAGGAAACGGAAACACAGCAGTCCGTGATGAGCCGAGACACACACTGAACAGCCGCACCCACAGTAACACGAGAACATCTCCGGGGTTCGCAAACATTCCAGCTTGGGGAAGACAAGAGAAAACGAAAGAACGCATTCACCTATCTACGTAACCTTCCACGCGAAGTAAATGAACATCCACGAAGAATCAGGCTAGGGACGTTAAAAAGCATGGAAATCAGCAGTAAGGCCGCAGGGTTAGGAAAACAACCTTCCCCAACACTACATAAGCCATCCCATGAACGAATAAAGAAGTGCACCTCCCCGAACCTGGCTGAAACCAACGGTGCTTCCAGCACTAACGTGTCGCCTTAATGCCTGAGACGCTGGCACCTTCTCCTCAGGTTTTTACTTAATTCCCCTTTCTCCGGGTCGCGGTTGCTGCACGCGGAGCGACACCGGGGGCCCAGCGAGCCCCTTGCTTCCTGCAGCAGCCCCACGCAGCAATACCTTCCTGAGAAAGCCAAACGAACACAGAATGCACCCTGAGTTTATGCACGAGAGGAGCAGGGCTGACGAGTTTGCTAACCAACAAGCATCGTCCGTGGGTCTATTCTTTAAACACACACATCAGCCTTGCTTATTTTCGCAAGGCCTCCAAAAATTAGATAACCAGAGCCGCTTTACTTCTCAGCAGGCGAATCCTCTGAAAACCACAGAAGATTCGCACATGCTGAGAAGAAGCACCTGCGAGCCTACTCCGAGCAACCTCGGGAGACAATGCCAAGGAGATTCACACACCTTGTACAGTGAGGGTGAACGTAAGCTCGGGTCAAGAGCTTGCAACACTTCTTTCCAGGTAAGTGACTGAAGTCACTTTCTTTCAAATCATAGCTTTAAAGGAAAACTATGGCTTTCACTTGAACATATATTGTTTGCATTTCATTCTGGTTATGCAAATGAACGCTGAGTCCCCGCCCCCGCGCCTCACGCCCAACGTGCGCCGAAGCCCGCTTCCACTGGCGTCTACCCGGGACCCTCACTACATGTCTTCTGGTCCTCGAGGCTCTGAGCGGGATTTCTTTGGGGTACAGGATTTGTTGACTGCTTAAGAAAACGTCGGAGCTCTGCATTTGACAGGAGACACGGTTCACAACGGAATATCAACTGAAAGGTAAAAGACAACTACAAAACTGTATTTAACAGTACACTTTTTCTTCCAAAAAGAGACGTTTGTGTGTGCGTTGGGCATGTATATGCACAGAAGAGTGCTTACACCAAAATTATGCTTACACTAAAATTTGACTGGCCATTATGCCTTTTGTTAACTTTATTTTTGTCCATGTTTTCAGAAATTTCTGTGCGTGACGTATGGAGAAAAAATAAGGAAATCAATAAAAAGGATTTCATGATAAGCAATGGTAAAAGAATTGAAGGAAAGAATACTAAGCACAGCAGAAATAAAGACAAAGAATCAAGGAAGCCAAAATGAGTTTTAAACCATTTTTATTGGACTATAGTTGATGTACTATATTGTGTTAGTTTCAGGGTACAGCAAAGTGAGTCAGTTATCCGTATATATGTATCCACTCTTTTTTAGATTCTTTTCCCATACAGGCATGACAGAGTATGCAGTAGAGGGCCCTGTGCTCTACATTAGGTCTGTATTAGTTATCTGTTTCATATATAGTAGTGTGTATATGTCCATCGCAATCTGCCAATTCATCCCCTGCAAATGATTTATTTTTTTTCAAGATCTGATCAAGGAAAAGAAGAAGGCGCAAATAACACTAGGAATGAGATATGGGATATAAACAAAGATACATAAATGTGGCCCACCCGCCTGGCTCCATATCCAGTATCATTTCTCTCCTTCCTCCCTACTGAGTGTCTGCATTATAAGGGGCAGCAACGTGACGTCATAGGTCAAAACTTCCTTGCAAGTATTGGAAGATACAGTCGAGACCATCTTCTAGAAAATAGAGCCAAACAGGAGGTAGAAAAATGGGAGCGAAAAGCCAAAAATTAGGGATTCATTCCAGCATGTACTACATCTAACTAAAGAAAGTCCAGAAAGCGAAAACAAAATGGAAAGGAGAAAATTAAGAAAGAATTAGGGTGTAAAATAGATAGCTAGTGGGAAGCAGCCGCATAGCCCAGGGAGATCAGCTCGGTGCTTGGTGACCACCTGCAGGGGTGGGATACGGAGGGTGGGAGGGAGACGCAAGAGGAAGGCGATATGGGGATATATGTATACGTATAGCTGACTCACTTTGTTATGAAGGAGAAACTAACGCACCATTGTAAAGCAATTATACTCCAATAAAGATGTTAAAAAAATACAGAAACTTTTCAAGCACACACACACACACACACACACATGCACGCACGCACGCACACACACACGGAAGCATTTCCCCTGATATAGTTGTTTTAATTTTGTTAATTTAATCCATTTTTACATTATTTCCATGAGAATATTTTTCACAGCCTAGCGATCCAGGGTCCTATGAATATATTACTTCGCTTCAACTTTTCTTTTGTCTCTGAGTTGATCATTGTCTTAGTCCTCATTGGCTTGATTTTCTATACACCTATTACCCATTTCTTTTCCAGAGTCTCTGCTAGAAATGTTACTCTACTCTCAATATATTCCAGCACCTCAGGTAATTGAGTCGTTTAATCTACTTCATGAAACATCCCTGCAGGAATCCTAGGCCCTCCTGCTCCAATATGGACCATCTGTTCTCTTGCGCCAGGATCTTCCTTCTTTTTCCTCTGTTGGGTCCCTTTTCCTTTATCTCATATTTTTTTCTCTTTTCTAGGTCACTCCTTTGTATGTCACCCGAGGCTAAGTTATGGTGTGGTAACATAGGGCCCCAACACCTCGCTGGCTTCCAACAAGAAACATTTCTCCTCCGGCGTGTTACATGTCCCTCATGGGTTGTCTGTAGCTCTGTGCCGTGCCTCATCTTTGCCCCAGGACCCAGGGGATGGAGCAGCTTTTGTCTGGAACATCACCAGTGTCAAGCCAGAGGAGAAGAGGATGCGGCTAACCGGAGATGACCCTCCTGCTGCTGCTCCGAAGTGACACGTGTCTCTTCTGCCCACATTCCAATGGCCAGAGCAGGCCACGTAGCCACTCTTAAGTTCGTTCCATATCTAAACTTGGGTTGGGTATAAAATTCTGGTTTGGAGCAAGTTTTCCTTCAGCATTTTGAATGCATTGCTGTATTGCCTTCTACCTTTTCGTGTCGCTGTTGGGAAACTAATGCAATTCGGATTCTGGAATCTTGGTATGTGGCCTGTCTTTTCTCTCTGGAAGCCTTTAGGATTCTCCTTTTGTCCCTGTGGTGTGGGAGGGCGGGTGAAAAAGCATCAGTCCATCAGACCCTCTTCTTCCCTAGAAGCAAAGGTATATATAATGTCTATGATTTAGGAATAAGTTTGATGCCATGTGACAGAAAACGCAAAATTACAGTGGTCTAAGCTGGATACTTATTCTGTTCCACGACGATGAAGTCCAGAGGAAGGTGAGCAAGGCGCGCGCTCCAGGGAGCAGCCAGGGACTCAGGCTCCTGCCAGTCCTCGGCTCCCTACAGGGGTTCTTGTAGTTTATTTCCACTGAGATAACACTGGATTATAACAGTATAAGTTTCACATGTACAGCCTCATAGTTCAACTTCTGTGCACACTACAGCATGCTCACCACCAAAACTTTAGTTTCCATTCATCACCATACAGTTGATCCCCTTTCCCTCTTTCGCCCTCCTCCTACTTCCCCTCTGGTAACCACTACTCTGTTCTCTGTATCCACACGTTTGTTTTTGTTTGGATTGGCCTGTCCTTTTCTCTTGTTTTCTTTGTTTGTTTCTTATATTCCATATATAAGTAAAATCATACGGTATTGTCTTTCTCTGTCTGACTTATTTCACTGAGTACTCTCAAGGTTCATCCATGTTGTCGCAAATGGCAAGATTTCATCGTTTTTATTTATTTTTTTCTGCAGAATTTATTGATTTTTATTTTTTGGCCATGCCGCTTGGCATGTGGGATCTTAGATCCCCGACCAGGGATCGAACCCATGCCCCTTGCAGTGAAAGTGAGGAGTCCTAACAACTGGACCGTCAGGGAATCCCTTCAGCACATCCTTTACCCTAAACCTGTTGGATTTGCCCCTCCTCAGGTAGTCATGATATATATTGATTCATCTTGGTTTCCTCTGATAACCATGATGAGTGATGACTATGCTATCTGCAGCCAGAGCTAAAACTCAGCGAAGCTGACGAGCCCCTCTAGGAATTAAGCCTGTTCTCAATCACGCTGGAGGTGGGGGGGGATGGAACCCAGCCTGTGACTTAATACATAGAGAGATTATATCAGTTCATTTTAATGGCGGATCTTGGTGACTATGACTGAAGTAGCCACATTATAATCACAGTAATAGCCATTAAGTGCATAATATTCTCTGCCATTGCTGCACTCAGACAATGCAGAAATCCAGATACAGGAAAGTGGCCGCATCACTCGACAGTGTTCACTCTGTCATGAAGACTTACTGCAGGGTATAAATGTGATGTGAGGACTAAGCTAAATCGTATGCCTCTACTAAAGGAGTGTGGCACAGGGGAATGCGATATTAATGCCGCCAGCCAAGTTAGCGTAAAGTGTTCTTTGGTAATCAAATTAACAGAATACAGGCTTGTGAAATTAAGGCATGAAAATAGACACCATACCGCATCTGGACAACACACAAAAGTAACTGCATAACAAGAGCACGGGCTGGACGTCTTCTTGCTCAAATATTACCGTGCTGTTACCAATGGACTAAATCAGTGAGTTTCTTGGCCTAGGTCAGTGATCCTGCACTTGAGAACCACTTGAGAGCTTAAGAAACGCTGAGGCCCAATCCCCCACCCTGAGAGAATCATTTAATTGGCCCAGGGTGGAGTCCTGGGCATGGGATCTTTAAAAACTCCCCGAGTCCCTTGGTGGACCGCCAGGATGGGGAAGCTCTGGGCCCAGGGCAAAGAGGCCCGAGGGACAAGTCAGACTGGCTTGGGCAACATCCTCCACGAGGGGCCGCTCGGCTGTGTCCTTCGAAAAATAAAAGGGTGGGATTTCATATTGTTTAAGGTGCATCCCGTGTGCCAATTGTTATCCTATTTTCAGAAGTGCCTTTGTCAAATGGATACTATTCTCATCGTTTTCACAGGGTTTCTTTTCAATTTTTTAAAATGTACACTATCGGGGATTCCCTGGCCGTCCGGTGGTTGGCACTCTGAGCTTCCACTTCAGGGGACTAAGGTTCCATCCCTCGTCGGGAAACTGAGATCCTGCAAGCTGTGCGACGCAGCCAAAAAGAAAATCATAATAATAAAATAAGAAATAAAATCGACAGGATCTTGGGATTTCAGGTTGAAAATGGCAGATTAAATACATCCATTTATCTCCACGCCATCCACAAAACCCCACTAAATGACAGTAAAGGAATGAAAAGAAAAAGGATAAATTCATATTGACAAACGTGGGAGAGCAGGGCTTCCCTGGTGGCGCAGTGGTTAAGAAGCTGCCTGCCAACGCAGGGAACACAGGTTCCGGCCCTGGTCCGGGAAGATACCACAGGCCCCGGAGCACCTAAGTCCGTGCGCCATAACTACTGAACCTGTGCTCTAGAGCCTGCGAGCCACAACTACTGGGCCCGCGTGCCACAAGTACGGAAGCCCGCGTGCCTACAGCCTGTGCTCTGCATGCAAAAAGAGAAGCCACTGCAATGAGAAGCCCGCACGCCGCAACAAAGTGTAGCTCCCGCTCACTGCAACAAGAGAAAGCCCACGCACAGCAACGAAGACCCAATGCCGCCAAAAATAGATAGATAAAGAGAGAGAGAGATAAATAAATAAAATTTATTTTAAGAAAAATAACCAAAAACAGGAGAGCAGCTAACAGCAGCGAGGTGGTGACCTGGAGATGTTAATGCTTCAGAACCCTGGAAAGGCTCAGGAATTCTGAGCTACCTCTGATGGCTGAGGAAGAAATTGGTATCAGGGTGGGCAAATAGCTGAGTCTGCCACAGTTTAAAACAAGATGAAGAAAGAGCAGTATAAGCGTATTATGAGATAGAGAAGCAAACAGATGAAACTGCTAAGGATGTAAAAAATGGTGGTTTCTGGGAAGTGGGAATTGGGATGGGGCAAAGCAGTTCGGGGTTTTGCTCTCCTGAAAGCCTTGTGTCATTTGACCTTTAAAATTAGGTATATACATCACTTAGATTTTTTTTAAGGCTGCTTTTGAAACGGGTATGGGGGGAAAGGCATGCAAATACTGTAGATGGGACTATAAACTTGTAAAAGCTTGCCGAATGGCAGCTGGGTAATACGGATCAAAAATTTTCATGTGTGGAACATTCAGTCCAGCATTTCCACTCCTGGAATTTATTCTAAGAAAGTAATTGGACAACCACTGCTTTGAGTATAAAATAGAAAACTTGGAAACTATCTACATGCCCTGCACCGGAACCTTCATTTGAACAAGTGAGGGCTCATCCACACAGTGCAATTCTATGCTCATGCTTTAAACGGCGGATTTCATACCTACCAGATGGTCAAAACTTGTGAAAGCCTGAGGGACTTCCCTGGTGGCACAGTGCTTGAGAATCCACCTGCCAATGCAAGGGACACAGGTTCGTGCCCTTGTCTGGGAAGATTCCACATGCCCCGGAGCAACTAAGCCTGTGTGCCACAACTAGTGAGCCTGGGCTCTAGAGCCCGCGAGCCACCACTACTGAAGCCTGCGCTCCGAGAGCCCCAGCTCCGCAACAAGGGAAGCCACCAGAATGAGAAGACCGCACACCGCAACGATAAACCCAACGCAGCCGGAAATAAATACATTTTTATTTAAATTGTAAAAGCCTGAAAACAGCAGGAGTTCCTCAGCATGTTAAACAACGTAATGTTGATATAGTGCTGGCGAGTGTACCCTGCTACAATCTCTTTGGACGAAAAAGCAAAAATTGGCACTACAGCAATGAAAAGCGAAATACACAGTGATCCATTTTTCTCATACGAAGTCTAAAATGATATGACTACGTAGGGAGAAAACCACCGTTATGTAGTAAAATGGAAGATAAATCGAAGGCCACGTGCCACGTGCCACGTACCACTCGGTGGGACGTGCAAGAACATCGCTCGTAGTGTTCAGAGGGCCTCAGGCTGCACTCGAGCCAAACGTCTACCAGCAGGAAACGGAAACACAGCAGTCCGTGATGAGCCGAGACACACACTGAACAGCCGCACCCACAGTAACGCGAGAACATCTCCGGGGTCCGCAAACATTCCAGCTTGGGGAAGACAAGAGAAAACGAAAGAACGCATTCACCTATCTACGTAACCTTCCACGTGAAGTAAATGACCTTCCACGAAGAATCAGGCTAGGGACGTTAAAAAGCACGGAAATCAGCAGTAAGGGCACAGAGTTAGAAAAACAACCTTACCGAACACTACATAAGCCATCCCCTGAACGAATAAAGAAGTGCACCTCTCTGACCCTGGCTGAAGCCCACGGTGCTTCCAGTACTAACATGTCGTTTTAACATCTGTGACGCTGACACCTTCTCCTCAGGTTTTTACTTAATTCCCATTTCACCGGGTGGCTGTGGTGGCACGTGGAGAGTTTCCGGGGCCCAGTGAGCTCCTATGCTTCCCAGGCAGTAGCCCCATGTAGAAACACCTTCCGAAGAAAGCCAAAAGAACCCAGAATGCACCGTGAGTTTCTTCACCGAGAAGAGCAGGGCTAACAAGTTTGCTAAACAACAAGCATTGTCCATGGGTCTATTCTTTAAACACACACATCAGCCTTGCTTATTTCCGCAAGGCCTCCAAAAATTAGGGGTGATTTGGCTTTACTTCTCAGCAGGTGAATCTTCCGAAAAACACAGAAGATTCACACATGCTGAGAAGAAGCATGTGCGAACCTATTCCTAGTAATCTCGGGAGACAATGCCAAGGAGATTCACACACCTTGTACAGTGAGGGTGAACGTAAGCTCGGGTCAAGAGCTTGCAACACTTCTTTCCAGGTAAGTGACTGAAGTCACTTTCTTTCAAATCATAGCTTTAAAGGAAAACTATGGCTTTCACTTGAACATATATTGTTTGCATTTCATTCTGGTTATGCAAATGAACGCTGAGTCCCCGCCCCCGCGCCTCACGCCCAACGTGCGCCGAAGCCCGCTTCCACTGGCGTCTACCCGGGACCCTCACTACATGTCTTCTGGTCCTCGAGGCTCTGAGCGGGATTTCTTTGGGGTACAGGATTTGTTGACTGCTTAAGAAAACGTCGGAGCTCTGCATTTGACACGAGACACGGTTCACAACGGAATATCAAATGAAAGGTAAAAGACAACTACAAAACTGTATTTAACAGTACACTTTTTATTCCAAAAAGAGACGTTTGTGTGTGCGTTGGGCATGTATATGCACAGAAGAGTGCTTACACCAAAATTATGCTTACACTAAAATTTGACAGGCCATTATGCCTTTTGTTAACTTTATATTTGTCCATGTTTTCAGAAATTTCTGTGCGTGACGTATGGAGAAAAAATAAGGAAATCAATAAAAAGGATTTCATAATAAGCAAAGATAAATGAATTAGAAGGAAAGAATAATAAGCATAGCAGAAATAAAGACAAAGAATCAAGGAAGCCAAAATGAGTTTTAAACCATTTTTATTGGACTATAGTTGATGTACTATATTGTGTTAGTTTCAGGGTACAGCAAAGTGAGTCAGTTATCCGTATATATGTATCCACTCTTTTTTAGATTCTTTTCCCATACAGGCATGACAGAGTATGCAGTAGAGGGCCCTGTGCTGTACATTAGGTCTGTATTAGTTATCTGTTTTATATATAGTAGTGTGTATATGTCCATCGCAATCTGCCAATTCATCCCCTGCAAATGATTTATTTTTTTTCAAGATCTGATCAAGGAAAGGAAGAAGGCGCAAATAACACTAGGAATGAGATATGGGATATAAACAAAGATACAAAAGTGCGGCCCGCCAGGCTGGCTCCATATCCAGTATCATTTCTCTCCTTCCTCCCTACTGAGTGTCTGCATTATAAGGGGCAGCAACGTGACGTCATAGGTCAAAACTTCCTTGCAAGTATTGGAAGATACAGTCGAGACCATCTTCTAGAAAATAGAGCCAAACAGGAGGTAGAAAAATGGGAGCAAAAAGCCAAAAATTAGGGGTTCATTCCAGCATGTACTACATCTAACTAAAGAAAGTCCAGAAAGCGAAAACAAATTGGAAAGGAGAAAATTAAGAAAGAATTAGGGTGTAAAATAAATAGCTAGTGGGAAGCAGCCGCATAGCCCAGGGAGATCAGCTCGGTGCTTGGTGACCACCTACAGGGGTGGGATAGGGAGGGTGGGAGGGAGACGCAAGAGCGAGGCGATATGGGGATATATGTATACGTATAGCTGACTCACTTTGTTATAAAGGAGAAACTAACACACCATTTTAAAGCAATTATACTCCTATAAAGATGTTTAAAAAAAACGGAAACTTTTCCAGCACACACACACGCGCACACATGCACACATGCACGCACGCACACACACACACATGGAAGCATTTCCCCTGATATAGTTGCTTTAATTTTGTTAATTTAATCCATTTTTACATTATTTCCATGAGAATATTTTTCACAGCCTAGCCATCCAGGGTCCTATGAATATATTACTTCGCTTCAACTTTTCTTTTGTCTCTGAGTTGATCATTGTCTTAGTCCTCATTGGCTTGATTTTCTATACACCTATTACCCATTTCTTTTCCAGAGTCTCTGCTAGAAATGTTACTCTACTCTCAATATATTCCAGCACCTCAGGTAATTGAGTCGTTTAATCTACTTCATGAAACATCCCTGCAGGAATCCTAGGCCCTCCTGCTCCAATATGGACCATCTGTTCTCTTGCGCCAGGATCTTCCTTCTTTTTCCTCTGTTGGGTCCCTTTTCCTTTATCTCATATTTTTTTCTCTTTTCTAGGTCACTCCTTTGTATGTCACCCGAGGCTAAGTTATGGTGTGGTAACATAGGGCCCCAACACCTCGCTGGCTTCCAACAAGAAACATTTCTCCTCTGGCGTGTTACATGTCCCTCATGGGTTGTCTGTAGCTCTGTGCCGTGCCTCATCTTTGCCCCAGGACCCAGGGGATGGAGCAGCTTTCGTCTGGAACATCACCAGTGTCAAGCCAGAGGAGAAGAGGATGCGGCTAACCGGAGATGACCCTCCTGCTGCTGCTCCGAAGTGACACGTGTCTCTTCTGCCCACATTCCAATGGCCAGAGCAGGCCACGTAGCCACTCTTAAGTTCGTTCCATATCTAAACTTGGGTTGGGTATAAAATTCTGGTTTGGAGCAAGTTTTCCTTCAGCATTTTGAATGCATTGCTGTATTGCCTTCTACCTTTTCGTGTCGCTGTTGGGAAACTAATGCAATTCGGATTCTGGAATCTTGGTATGTGACCTGTCTTTTCTCTCTGGAAGCTTTTAGGATTCTCCTTTTGTCCCTGTGGTGTGGGAGGGCGGGTGAAAAAGCATCAGTCCATCAGACCCTCTTCTTCCCTAGAAGCAAAGGTATATATAATGTCTATGATTTAGGAATAAGTTTGATGCCATGTGACAGAAAACGCAAAATTACAGTGGTCTAAGCTGGATACTTATTCTGTTCCACGACGATGAAGTCCAGAGGAAGGTGAGCAAGGTGCGCGCTCCAGGGAGCAGCCAGGGACTCAGGCTCCTGCCAGTCCTCGGCTCCCTACAGGGGTTCTTGTAGTTTATTTCCACTGAGATAACACTGGATTATAACAGTATAAGTTTCACATGTACAGCCTCATAGTTCAACTTCTGTGCACACTACAGCATGCTCACCACCAAAACTTTAGTTTCCATTCATCACCATACAGTTGATCCCCTTTCCCTATTTCGCCCTCCTCCTACGTCCCCTCTGGTAACCACTACTCTGTTCTCTGTATCCACACGTTTGTTTTTGTTTGGATTGGCCTGTCCATTTCTCTTGTTTTGTTTGCTTGTTTCTGATATTCCATATATGAGTAAAATCATATGGTATTGTGTTTCTCTGACTGACTTATTTCACTGAGTATAATACTCTCAAGGTTCTTCCATGTTGTCGCAAATGGCAAGATTTCATCGTTTCTATTTTTTATTTTTTCTGCAGAATTTATTGATTTTTATTTTTTGGCCATGCCGCATGGCATGTGGGATCTTAGATCCCCGACCAGGGATCGAACCCATGCCCCTTGCAGTGAAAGCGAGGAGTCCTAACAACTGGACCGTCAGGGAATCCCTTCAGCACATCCTTTACCCTAAACCTGTTGGATTTGCCCCTCCTCAGGTAGTCATGATATATATTGATTCATCTTGGTTTCCTCTGATAACCATGATGAGTGATGACTATGCTATCTGCAGCCAGAGCTAAAACTCAGCAAAGCTGACGAGCCCCTCTAGGAATTAAGCCTGTTCTCAATCACGCTGGAAGTGGGGGGGCGGGGATGGAACCCAGCCTGTGACTTAGTACATAGAGATATTATATCAGTTCATTATAATGGCGGATCTTGGTGACTATGACTGAAGTAGCCACATTATAATCACAATAATAGCCATTAAGTGCATAATATTCTCTGCCATTCCTGCACTCGGACAATGCAAAAATCCAGATACAGGAAAGTGGCCGCATCACTCAACAGTGTTCACTCTGTCATGAAAAATTACTGCAGGGTATAAATGTGATGTGAGGACTAAGCTAAATCGTATGCCTCTACTAAAGGAGTGTGGCACAGGGGAATGCGATATTAATGCCGCCAGCCAAGTTAGCGTAAAGTGTTCTTTGGTAATCAAATTAACAGAATACAGGCTTGTGAAATTAAGGCATGAAAATAGACACCATTCCGAATCTGGACAACACACAAAAGTAACTGCATAACAAGTGCACGTGCTGGATGTCTTCTTGCTCAAATATTACCGTGCTGTTACCAATGGACTAAATCAGTGAGTTTCTTGGCCTAGGTCAGTGATCCTGCACTTGAGAACCACTTGAGAGCTTAAGAAACGCTGAGGCCCAATCCCCCACCCTGAGAGAATCATTTAATTGGCCCAGGGTGGAGTCCTGGGCATGGGATCTTTAAAAACTCCCCGAGTCCCTTGGTGGACCGCCAGGATGGGGAAGCTCTGGGCCCAGGGCAAAGAGGCCCGAGGGACAAGTCAGACTGGCTTGGGCAACATCCTCCACGAGGGGCCGCTCGGCTGTGTCCTTCGAAAAATAAAAGGGTGGGATTTCATATTGTTTAAGGTGCATCCCGTGTGCCAATTGTTATCCTATTTTCAGAAGGGCCTTTGTCAAATGGATACTATTCTCATCGTTTTCACAGGGTTTCTTTTCAATTTTTTAAAATGTACACTATCGGGGATTCCCTGGCCGTACGGTGGTTGGCACTCTGAGCTTCCACTTCAGGGGGCAAGGGTTCCATCCCTCGTCGGGAAACTGAGATCCTGCAAGCTGTGTGGCGCAACCAAAGAAAAAAATCATAATAATAAAATAAGAAATAAAATCGACAGGATCTTGGGAGTTCAGGTTGAAAATGGCAGATTAAATATATCCATTTATTTCCACGCCATCCACAATACCCCACTAAATGACAGTAAAGGAATGAAAAGAAAAAGGATAAATTCATATTGACAAACGTGGGAGAGCAGGGCTTCCCTGGTGGCGCAGTGGTTAAGAAGCTGCCTGCCAACGCAGGGAACACAGGTTCCGGCCCTGGTCCGGGAAGATACCACAGGCCCCGGAGCACCTAAGTCCGTGCGCCATAACTACTGAACCTGTGCTCTAGAGCCTGCGAGCCACAACTACTGGGCCCGCGTGCCACAAGTACTGAAGCCCGCGTGCCTACAGCCTGTGCTCTGCATGCAAAAAGAGAAGCCACTGCAATGAGAAGCCCGCACGCCGCAACAAAGTGTAGCTCCCGCTCACTGCAACAAGAGAAAGCCCACGCACAGCAACGAAGACCCAATGCCGCCAAAAATAGATAGATAAAGAGAGAGAGAGATAAATAAATAAAATTTATTTTAAGAAAAATAACCAAAAACAGGAGAGCAGCTAACAGCAGCGAGGTGGTGACCTGGAGATGTTAATGCTTCAGAACCCTGGAAAGGCTCAGGAGTTCTGAGCTACCTCTGATGGCTGAGGAAGAAATTGGTATCAGGGTGGGCAAATAGCTGAGTCTGCCACAGTTTAAAACAAGATGAAGAAAGAGCAGTATAAGCGTATTATGAGATAGAGAAGCAAACAGATGAAACTGCTAAGGATGTAAAAAATGGTGGTTTCTGGGAAGTGGGAATTGGGATGGGGCAAAGCAGTTCGGGGTTTTGCTCTCCTGAAAGCCTTGTGTCATTTGACCTTTAAAATTAGGTATATACATCACTTAGATTTTTTTTAAGGCTGCTTTTGAAACGGGTATGGGGGGAAAGGCATGCAAATACTGTAGATGGGACTATAAACTTGTAAAAGCTTGCCGAATGGCAGCTGGGTAATACGGATCAAAAATTTTCATGTGTGGAACATTCAGTCCAGCATTTCCACTCCTGGAATTTATTCTAAGAAAGTAATTGGACAACCACTGCTTTGAGTATAAAATAGAAAACTTGGAAACTATCTACATGCCCTGCACCGGAACCTTCATTTGAACAAGTGATGGCTCATCCACACAGTGCAATTCTATGCTCATGCTTTAAACGGCGGATTTCATACCTACCAGATGGTCAAAACTTGTGAAAGCCTGAGGGACTTCCCTGGTGGCACAGTGCTTGAGAATCCACCTGCCAATGCAAGGGACACAGGTTCGTGCCCTTGTCTGGGAAGATTCCACATGCCCCGGAGCAACTAAGCCTGTGTGCCACAACTAGTGAGCCTGGGCTCTAGAGCCCGCGAGCCACCACTACTGAAGCCTGCGCTCCGAGAGCCCCAGCTCCGCAACAAGGGAAGGCACCAGAATGAGAAGACCGCACACCGCAACGATAAACCCAACGCAGCCGGAAATAAATACATTTTTATTTAAATTGTAAAAGCCTGAAAACAGCAGGAGTTCCTCAGCATGTTAAACAACGTAATGTTGATATAGTGCTGGCGAGTGTACCCTGCTACAATCTCTTTGGACGAAAAAGCAAAAATTGGCACTACAGCAATGAAAAGCGAAATACACACTGTGATCCATTTTTCTCATACGAAGTCTAAAATGCTATGACTACGTAGGGAGAAAACCACCGTTATGTAGTAAAATGGAAGATAAATAGAAGGCCACCTGCCACGTCCCACTCGGTGGGACGTGCAAGAACATCGCTCGTAGTGTTCAGAGGGCCTCAGGCTGCACTCGAGCCAAACGTCTACCAGCAGGAAACGGAAACACAGCAGTCCGTGATGAGCCGAGACACACACTGAACAGCCGCACCCACAGTAACACGAGAACATCTCCGGGGTTCGCAAACATTCCAGCTTGGGGAAGACAAGAGAAAACGAAAGAACGCATTCACCTATCTACGTAACCTTCCACGCGAAGTAAATGAACATCCACGAAGAATCAGGCTAGGGACGTTAAAAAGCATGGAAATCAGCAGTAAGGCCGCAGGGTTAGGAAAACAACCTTCCCCAACACTACATAAGCCATCCCATGAACGAATAAAGAAGTGCACCTCCCCGAACCTGGCTGAAACCAACGGTGCTTCCAGCACTAACGTGTCGCCTTAATGCCTGAGACGCTGGCACCTTCTCCTCAGGTTTTTACTTAATTCCCCTTTCTCCGGGTCGCGGTTGCTGCACGCGGAGCGACACCGGGGGCCCAGCGAGCCCCTTGCTTCCTGCAGCAGCCCCACGCAGCAATACCTTCCTGAGAAAGCCAAACGAACACAGAATGCACCCTGAGTTTATGCACGAGAGGAGCAGGGCTGACGAGTTTGCTAACCAACAAGCATCGTCCGTGGGTCTATTCTTTAAACACACACATCAGCCTTGCTTATTTTCACAAGGCCTCCAAAAATTAGATAACCAGAGCCGCTTTACTTCTCAGCAGGCGAATCCTCTGAAAACCACAGAAGATTCGCACATGCTGAGAAGAAGCACCTGCGAGCCTACTCCGAGCAACCTCGGGAGACAATGCCAAGGAGATTCACACACCTTGTACAGTGAGGGTGAACATAAGCTCGGGTCAAGAGCTTGCAACACTTCTTTCCAGGTAAGTGACTGAAGTCACTTTCTTTCAAATCATAGCTTTAAAGGAAAACTATGGCTTTCACTTGAACATATATTGTTTGCATTTCATTCTGGTTATGCAAATGAACGCTGAGTCCCCGCCCCCGCGCCTCACGCCCAACGTGCGCCGAAGCCCGCTTCCACTGGCGTCTACCCGGGACCCTCACTACATGTCTTCTGGTCCTCGAGGCTCTGAGCGGGATTTCTTTGGGGTACAGGATTTGTTGACTGCTTAAGAAAACGTCGGAGCTCTGCATTTGACAGGAGACACGGTTCACAACGGAATATCAAATGAAAGGTAAAAGACAACTACAAAACTGTATTTAACAGTACACTTTTTCTTCCAAAAAGAGACGTTTGTGTGTGCGTTGGGCATGTATATGCACAGAAGAGTGCTTACACCAAAATTATGCTTACACTAAAATTTGACTGGCCATTATGCCTTTTGTTAACTTTATTTTTGTCCATGTTTTCAGAAATTTCTGTGCGTGACGTATGGAGAAAAAATAAGGAAATCAATAAAAAGGATTTCATGATAAGCAATGGTAAAAGAATTGAAGGAAAGAATACTAAGCACAGCAGAAATAAAGACAAAGAATCAAGGAAGCCAAAATGAGTTTTAAACCATTTTTATTGGACTATAGTTGATGTACCATATTGTGTTAGCTTCAGGGGTACAGCAAAGTGAGTCAGTTATCCGTATATATGTATCCACTCTTTTTTAGATTCTTTCCCCATATAGGCATGACAGTGTATGCAGTAGAGGGCCCTGTGCTCTACATTAGGTCTGTATTAGTTATCTGTTTTATATATAGTAGTGTGTATATGTCCATCGCAATCTGCCAATTCATCCCCCGCAAATGATTTATTTTTTTTCAAGATCTGATCAAGGAAAAGAAGAAGGCGCAAATAACACTAGGAATGAGATATGGGATATAAACAAAGATACATAAATGTGGCCCACCCGCCTGGCTCCATATCCAGTATCATTTCTCTCCTTCCTCCCTACTGAGTGTCTGCATTATAAGGGGCAGCAACGTGACGTCATAGGTCAAAACTTCCTTGCAAGTATTGGAAGATACAGTCGAGACCATCTTCTAGAAAATAGAGCCAAACAGGAGGTAGAAAAATGGGAGCGAAAAGCCAAAAATTAGGGATTCATTCCAGCATGTACTACATCTAACTAAAGAAAGTCCAGAAAGCGAAAACAAAATGGAAAGGAGAAAATTAAGAAAGAATTAGGGTGTAAAATAGATAGCTAGTGGGAAGCAGCCGCATAGCCCAGGGAGATCAGCTCGGTGCTTGGTGACCACCTGCAGGGGTGGGATACGGAGGGTGGGAGGGAGACGCAAGAGGAAGGCGATATGGGGATATATGTATACGTATAGCTGACTCACTTTGTTATGAAGGAGAAACTAACGCACCATTGTAAAGCAATTATACTCCAATAAAGATGTTAAAAAAATACAGAAACTTTTCAAGCACACACACACACACACACACACACATGCACGCACGCACGCACACACACACGGAAGCATTTCCCCTGATATAGTTGTTTTAATTTTGTTAATTTAATCCATTTTTACATTATTTCCATGAGAATATTTTTCACAGCCTAGCCATCCAGGGTCCTATGAATATATTACTTCGCTTCAACTTTTCTTTTGTCTCTGAGTTGATCATTGTCTTAGTCCTCATTGGCTTGATTTTCTATACACCTATTACCCATTTCTTTTCCAGAGTCTCTGCTAGAAATGTTACTCTACTCTCAATATATTCCAGCACCTCAGGTAATTGAGTCGTTTAATCTACTTCATGAAACATCCCTGCAGGAATCCTAGGCCCTCCTGCTCCAATATGGACCATCTGTTCTCTTGCGCCAGGATCTTCCTTCTTTTTCCTCTGTTGGGTCCCTTTTCCTTTATCTCATATTTTTTTCTCTTTTCTAGGTCACTCCTTTGTATGTCACCCGAGGCTAAGTTATGGTGTGGTAACATAGGGCCCCAACACCTCGCTGGCTTCCAACAAGAAACATTTCTCCTCCGGCGTGTTACATGTCCCTCATGGGTTGTCTGTAGCTCTGTGCCGTGCCTCATCTTTGCCCCAGGACCCAGGGGATGGAGCAGCTTTTGTCTGGAACATCACCAGTGTCAAGCCAGAGGAGAAGAGGATGCGGCTAACCGGAGATGACCCTCCTGCTGCTGCTCCGAAGTGACACGTGTCTCTTCTGCCCACATTCCAATGGCCAGAGCAGGCCACGTAGCCACTCTTAAGTTCGTTCCATATCTAAACTTGGGTTGGGTATAAAATTCTGGTTTGGAGCAAGTTTTCCTTCAGCATTTTGAATGCATTGCTGTATTGCCTTCTACCTTTTCGTGTCGCTGTTGGGAAACTAATGCAATTCGGATTCTGGAATCTTGGTATGTGGCCTGTCTTTTCTCTCTGGAAGCCTTTAGGATTCTCCTTTTGTCCCTGTGGTGTGGGAGGGCGGGTGAAAAAGCATCAGTCCATCAGACCCTCTTCTTCCCTAGAAGCAAAGGTATATATAATGTCTATGATTTAGGAATAAGTTTGATGCCATGTGACAGAAAACGCAAAATTACAGTGGTCTAAGCTGGATACTTATTCTGTTCCACGACGATGAAGTCCAGAGGAAGGTGAGCAAGGCGTGCGCTCCAGGGAGCAGCCAGGGACTCAGGCTCCTGCCAGTCCTCGGCTCCCTACAGGGGTTCTTGTAGTTTATTTCCACTGAGATAACACTGGATTATAACAGTATAAGTTTCACATGTACAGCCTCATAGTTCAACTTCTGTGCACACTACAGCATGCTCACCACCAAAACTTTAGTTTCCATTCATCACCATACAGTTGATCCCCTTACCCTCTTTCGCCCTCCTCCTACTTCCCCTCTGGTAACCACTACTCTGTTCTCTGTATCCACACGTTTGTTTTTGTTTGGATTGGCCTATCCTTTTCTCTTGTTTTCTTTGTTTGTTTCTTATATTCCATATATGAGTAAAATCATACGGTATTGTCTTTCTCTGTCTGACTTATTTCACTGAGTACTCTCAAGGTTCATCCATGTTGTCGCAAATGGCAAGATTTCATCGTTTTTATTTATTTTTTTCTGCAGAATTTATTGATTTTTATTTTTTGGCCATGCCGCTTGGCATGTGGGATCTTAGATCCCCGACCAGGGATCGAACCCATGCCCCTTGCAGTGAAAGTGAGGAGTCCTAACAACTGGACCATCAGGGAATCCCTTCAGCACATCCTTTACCCTAAACCTGTTGGATTTGCCCCTCCTCAGGTAGTCATGATATATATTGATTCATCTTGGTTTCCTCTGATAACCATGATGAGTGATGACTATGCTATCTGCAGCCAGAGCTAAAACTCAGCGAAGCTGACGAGCCCCTCTAGGAATTAAGCCTGTTCTCAATCACGCTGGAGGTGGGGGGGGGATGGAACCCAGCCTGTGACTTAATACATAGAGAGATTATATCAGTTCATTTTAATGGCGGATCTTGGTGACTATGACTGAAGTAGCCACATTATAATCACAGTAATAGCCATTAAGTGCATAATATTCTCTGCCATTGCTGCACTCAGACAATGCAGAAATCCAGATACAGGAAAGTGGCCGCATCACTCGACAGTGTTCACTCTGTCATGAAGACTTACTGCAGGGTATAAATGTGATGTGAGGACTAAGCTAAATCGTATGCCTCTACTAAAGGAGTGTGGCACAGGGGAATGCGATATTAATGCCGCCAGCCAAGTTAGCGTAAAGTGTTCTTTGGTAATCAAATTAACAGAATACAGGCTTGTGAAATTAAGGCATGAAAATAGACACCATACCGCATCTGGACAACACACAAAAGTAACTGCATAACAAGAGCACGGGCTGGACGTCTTCTTGCTCAAATATTACCGTGCTGTTACCAATGGACTAAATCAGTGAGTTTCTTGGCCTAGGTCAGTGATCCTGCACTTGAGAACCACTTGAGAGCTTAAGAAACGCTGAGGCCCAATCCCCCACCCTGAGAGAATCATTTAATTGGCCCAGGGTGGAGTCCTGGGCATGGGATCTTTAAAAACTCCCCGAGTCCCTTGGTGGACCGCCAGGATGGGGAAGCTCTGGGCCCAGGGCAAAGAGGCCCGAGGGACAAGTCAGACTGGCTTGGGCAACATCCTCCACGAGGGGCCGCTCGGCTGTGTCCTTCGAAAAATAAAAGGGTGGGATTTCATATTGTTTAAGGTGCATCCCGTGTGCCAATTGTTATCCTATTTTCAGAAGTGCCTTTGTCAAATGGATACTATTCTCATCGTTTTCACAGGGTTTCTTTTCAATTTTTTAAAATGTACACTATCGGGGATTCCCTGGCCGTCCGGTGGTTGGCACTCTGAGCTTCCACTTCAGGGGACTAAGGTTCCATCCCTCGTCGGGAAACTGAGATCCTGCAAGCTGTGCGACGCAGCCAAAAAGAAAATCATAATAATAAAATAAGAAATAAAATCGACAGGATCTTGGGATTTCAGGTTGAAAATGGCAGATTAAATACATCCATTTATCTCCACGCCATCCACAAAACCCCACTAAATGACAGTAAAGGAATGAAAAGAAAAAGGATAAATTCATATTGACAAACGTGGGAGAGCAGGGCTTCCCTGGTGGCGCAGTGGTTAAGAAGCTGCCTGCCAACGCAGGGAACACAGGTTCCGGCCCTGGTCCGGGAAGATACCACAGGCCCCGGAGCACCTAAGTCCGTGCGCCATAACTACTGAACCTGTGCTCTAGAGCCTGCGAGCCACAACTACTGGGCCCGCGTGCCACAAGTACGGAAGCCCGCGTGCCTACAGCCTGTGCTCTGCATGCAAAAAGAGAAGCCACTGCAATGAGAAGCCCGCACGCCGCAACAAAGTGTAGCTCCCGCTCACTGCAACAAGAGAAAGCCCACGCACAGCAACGAAGACCCAATGCCGCCAAAAATAGATAGATAAAGAGAGAGAGAGATAAATAAATAAAATTTATTTTAAGAAAAATAACCAAAAACAGGAGAGCAGCTAACAGCAGCGAGGTGGTGACCTGGAGATGTTAATGCTTCAGAACCCTGGAAAGGCTCAGGAATTCTGAGCTACCTCTGATGGCTGAGGAAGAAATTGGTATCAGGGTGGGCAAATAGCTGAGTCTGCCACAGTTTAAAACAAGATGAAGAAAGAGCAGTATAAGCGTATTATGAGATAGAGAAGCAAACAGATGAAACTGCTAAGGATGTAAAAAATGGTGGTTTCTGGGAAGTGGGAATTGGGATGGGGCAAAGCAGTTCGGGGTTTTGCTCTCCTGAAAGCCTTGTGTCATTTGACCTTTAAAATTAGGTATATACATCACTTAGATTTTTTTTAAGGCTGCTTTTGAAACGGGTATGGGGGGAAAGGCATGCAAATACTGTAGATGGGACTATAAACTTGTAAAAGCTTGCCGAATGGCAGCTGGGTAATACGGATCAAAAATTTTCATGTGTGGAACATTCAGTCCAGCATTTCCACTCCTGGAATTTATTCTAAGAAAGTAATTGGACAACCACTGCTTTGAGTATAAAATAGAAAACTTGGAAACTATCTACATGCCCTGCACCGGAACCTTCATTTGAACAAGTGAGGGCTCATCCACACAGTGCAATTCTATGCTCATGCTTTAAACGGCGGATTTCATACCTACCAGATGGTCAAAACTTGTGAAAGCCTGAGGGACTTCCCTGGTGGCACAGTGCTTGAGAATCCACCTGCCAATGCAAGGGACACAGGTTCGTGCCCTTGTCTGGGAAGATTCCACATGCCCCGGAGCAACTAAGCCTGTGTGCCACAACTAGTGAGCCTGGGCTCTAGAGCCCGCGAGCCACCACTACTGAAGCCTGCGCTCCGAGAGCCCCAGCTCCGCAACAAGGGAAGCCACCAGAATGAGAAGACCGCACACCGCAACGATAAACCCAACGCAGCCGGAAATAAATACATTTTTATTTAAATTGTAAAAGCCTGAAAACAGCAGGAGTTCCTCAGCATGTTAAACAACGTAATGTTGATATAGTGCTGGCGAGTGTACCCTGCTACAATCTCTTTGGACGAAAAAGCAAAAATTGGCACTACAGCAATGAAAAGCGAAATACACAGTGATCCATTTTTCTCATACGAAGTCTAAAATGATATGACTACGTAGGGAGAAAACCACCGTTATGTAGTAAAATGGAAGATAAATCGAAGGCCACGTGCCACGTGCCACGTACCACTCGGTGGGACGTGCAAGAACATCGCTCGTAGTGTTCAGAGGGCCTCAGGCTGCACTCGAGCCAAACGTCTACCAGCAGGAAACGGAAACACAGCAGTCCGTGATGAGCCGAGACACACACTGAACAGCCGCACCCACAGTAACGCGAGAACATCTCCGGGGTCCGCAAACATTCCAGCTTGGGGAAGACAAGAGAAAACGAAAGAACGCATTCACCTATCTACGTAACCTTCCACGTGAAGTAAATGACCTTCCACGAAGAATCAGGCTAGGGACGTTAAAAAGCACGAAAATCAGCAGTAAGGGCACAGAGTTAGAAAAACAACCTTCCCGAACACTACATAAGCCATCCCCTGAACGAATAAAGAAGTGCACCTCTCTGACCCTGGCTGAAGCCCACGGTGCTTCCAGTACTAACATGTCGTTTTAACATCTGTGACGCTGACACCTTCTCCTCAGGTTTTTACTTAATTCCCATTTCACCGGGTGGCTGTGGTGGCACGTGGAGAGTTTCCGGGGCCCAGTGAGCTCCTATGCTTCCCAGGCAGTAGCCCCATGTAGAAACACCTTCCGAAGAAAGCCAAAAGAACCCAGAATGCACCGTGAGTTTCTTCACCGAGAAGAGCAGGGCTAACAAGTTTGCTAAACAACAAGCATTGTCCATGGGTCTATTCTTTAAACACACACATCAGCCTTGCTTATTTCCGCAAGGCCTCCAAAAATTAGGGGTGATTTGGCTTTACTTCTCAGCAGGTGAATCTTCCGAAAAACACAGAAGATTCACACATGCTGAGAAGAAGCATGTGCGAACCTATTCCTAGTAATCTCGGGAGACAATGCCAAGGAGATTCACACACCTTGTACAGTGAGGGTGAACGTAAGCTCGGGTCAAGAGCTTGCAACACTTCTTTCCAGGTAAGTGACTGAAGTCACTTTCTTTCAAATCATAGCTTTAAAGGAAAACTATGGCTTTCACTTGAACATATATTGTTTGCATTTCATTCTGGTTATGCAAATGAACGCTGAGTCCCCGCCCCCGCGCCTCACGCCCAACGTGCGCCGAAGCCCGCTTCCACTGGCGTCTACCCGGGACCCTCACTACATGTCTTCTGGTCCTCGAGGCTCTGAGCGGGATTTCTTTGGGGTACAGGATTTGTTGACTGCTTAAGAAAACGTCGGAGCTCTGCATTTGACACGAGACACGGTTCACAACGGAATATCAAATGAAAGGTAAAAGACAACTACAAAACTGTATTTAACAGTACACTTTTTATTCCAAAAAGAGACGTTTGTGTGTGCGTTGGGCATGTATATGCACAGAAGAGTGCTTACACCAAAATTATGCTTACACTAAAATTTGACAGGCCATTATGCCTTTTGTTAACTTTATATTTGTCCATGTTTTCAGAAATTTCTGTGCGTGACGTATGGAGAAAAAATAAGGAAATCAATAAAAAGGATTTCATAATAAGCAAAGATAAATGAATTAGAAGGAAAGAATAATAAGCATAGCAGAAATAAAGACAAAGAATCAAGGAAGCCAAAATGAGTTTTAAACCATTTTTATTGGACTATAGTTGATGTACTATATTGTGTTAGTTTCAGGGTACAGCAAAGTGAGTCAGTTATCCGTATATATGTATCCACTCTTTTTTAGATTCTTTTCCCATACAGGCATGACAGAGTATGCAGTAGAGGGCCCTGTGCTGTACATTAGGTCTGTATTAGTTATCTGTTTTATATATAGTAGTGTGTATATGTCCATCGCAATCTGCCAATTCATCCCCTGCAAATGATTTATTTTTTTTCAAGATCTGATCAAGGAAAGGAAGAAGGCGCAAATAACACTAGGAATGAGATATGGGATATAAACAAAGATACAAAAGTGCGGCCCGCCAGGCTGGCTCCATATCCAGTATCATTTCTCTCCTTCCTCCCTACTGAGTGTCTGCATTATAAGGGGCAGCAACGTGACGTCATAGGTCAAAACTTCCTTGCAAGTATTGGAAGATACAGTCGAGACCATCTTCTAGAAAATAGAGCCAAACAGGAGGTAGAAAAATGGGAGCAAAAAGCCAAAAATTAGGGGTTCATTCCAGCATGTACTACATCTAACTAAAGAAAGTCCAGAAAGCGAAAACAAATTGGAAAGGAGAAAATTAAGAAAGAATTAGGGTGTAAAATAAATAGCTAGTGGGAAGCAGCCGCATAGCCCAGGGAGATCAGCTCGGTGCTTGGTGACCACCTACAGGGGTGGGATAGGGAGGGTGGGAGGGAGACGCAAGAGCGAGGCGATATGGGGATATATGTATACGTATAGCTGACTCACTTTGTTATAAAGGAGAAACTAACACACCATTTTAAAGCAATTATACTCCTATAAAGATGTTTAAAAAAAACGGAAACTTTTCCAGCACACACACACGCGCACACATGCACACATGCACGCACGCACACACACACACATGGAAGCATTTCCCCTGATATAGTTGCTTTAATTTTGTTAATTTAATCCATTTTTACATTATTTCCATGAGAATATTTTTCACAGCCTAGCCATCCAGGGTCCTATGAATATATTACTTCGCTTCAACTTTTCTTTTGTCTCTGAGTTGATCATTGTCTTAGTCCTCATTGGCTTGATTTTCTATACACCTATTACCCATTTCTTTTCCAGAGTCTCTGCTAGAAATGTTACTCTACTCTCAATATATTCCAGCACCTCAGGTAATTGAGTCGTTTAATCTACTTCATGAAACATCCCTGCAGGAATCCTAGGCCCTCCTGCTCCAATATGGACCATCTGTTCTCTTGCGCCAGGATCTTCCTTCTTTTTCCTCTGTTGGGTCCCTTTTCCTTTATCTCATATTTTTTTCTCTTTTCTAGGTCACTCCTTTGTATGTCACCCGAGGCTAAGTTATGGTGTGGTAACATAGGGCCCCAACACCTCGCTGGCTTCCAACAAGAAACATTTCTCCTCTGGCGTGTTACATGTCCCTCATGGGTTGTCTGTAGCTCTGTGCCGTGCCTCATCTTTGCCCCAGGACCCAGGGGATGGAGCAGCTTTCGTCTGGAACATCACCAGTGTCAAGCCAGAGGAGAAGAGGATGCGGCTAACCGGAGATGACCCTCCTGCTGCTGCTCCGAAGTGACACGTGTCTCTTCTGCCCACATTCCAATGGCCAGAGCAGGCCACGTAGCCACTCTTAAGTTCGTTCCATATCTAAACTTGGGTTGGGTATAAAATTCTGGTTTGGAGCAAGTTTTCCTTCAGCATTTTGAATGCATTGCTGTATTGCCTTCTACCTTTTCGTGTCGCTGTTGGGAAACTAATGCAATTCGGATTCTGGAATCTTGGTATGTGACCTGTCTTTTCTCTCTGGAAGCTTTTAGGATTCTCCTTTTGTCCCTGTGGTGTGGGAGGGCGGGTGAAAAAGCATCAGTCCATCAGACCCTCTTCTTCCCTAGAAGCAAAGGTATATATAATGTCTATGATTTAGGAATAAGTTTGATGCCATGTGACAGAAAACGCAAAATTACAGTGGTCTAAGCTGGATACTTATTCTGTTCCACGACGATGAAGTCCAGAGGAAGGTGAGCAAGGTGCGCGCTCCAGGGAGCAGCCAGGGACTCAGGCTCCTGCCAGTCCTCGGCTCCCTACAGGGGTTCTTGTAGTTTATTTCCACTGAGATAACACTGGATTATAACAGTATAAGTTTCACATGTACAGCCTCATAGTTCAACTCCTGTACACACTACAGCATGCTCACCACCAAAACTTTAGTTTCCATTCATCACCATACAGTTGATCCCCTTTCCCTATTTCGCCCTCCTCCTACGTCCCCTCTGGTAACCACTACTCTGTTCTCTGTATCCACACGTTTGTTTTTGTTTGGATTGGCCTGTCCATTTCTCTTGTTTTGTTTGCTTGTTTCTGATATTCCATATATGAGTAAAATCATATGGTATTGTGTTTCTCTGACTGACTTATTTCACTGAGTATAATACTCTCAAGGTTCTTCCATGTTGTCGCAAATGGCAAGATTTCATCGTTTCTATTTTTTATTTTTTCTGCAGAATTTATTGATTTTTATTTTTTGGCCATGCCGCATGGCATGTGGGATCTTAGATCCCCGACCAGGGATCGAACCCATGCCCCTTGCAGTGAAAGCGAGGAGTCCTAACAACTGGACCGTCAGGGAATCCCTTCAGCACATCCTTTACCCTAAACCTGTTGGATTTGCCCCTCCTCAGGTAGTCATGATATATATTGATTCATCTTGGTTTCCTCTGATAACCATGATGAGTGATGACTATGCTATCTGCAGCCAGAGCTAAAACTCAGCAAAGCTGACGAGCCCCTCTAGGAATTAAGCCTGTTCTCAATCACGCTGGAAGTGGGGGGGCGGGGATGGAACCCAGCCTGTGACTTAGTACATAGAGATATTATATCAGTTCATTATAATGGCGGATCTTGGTGACTATGACTGAAGTAGCCACATTATAATCACAATAATAGCCATTAAGTGCATAATATTCTCTGCCATTCCTGCACTCGGACAATGCAAAAATCCAGATACAGGAAAGTGGCCGCATCACTCAACAGTGTTCACTCTGTCATGAAGAATTACTGCAGGGTATAAATGTGATGTGAGGACTAAGCTAAATCGTATGCCTCTACTAAAGGAGTGTGGCACAGGGGAATGCGATATTAATGCCGCCAGCCAAGTTAGCGTAAAGTGTTCTTTGGTAATCAAATTAACAGAATACAGGCTTGTGAAATTAAGGCATGAAAATAGACACCATTCCGAATCTGGACAACACACAAAAGTAACTGCATAACAAGTGCACGTGCTGGATGTCTTCTTGCTCAAATATTACCGTGCTGTTACCAATGGACTAAATCAGTGAGTTTCTTGGCCTAGGTCAGTGATCCTGCACTTGAGAACCACTTGAGAGCTTAAGAAACGCTGAGGCCCAATCCCCCACCCTGAGAGAATCATTTAATTGGCCCAGGGTGGAGTCCTGGGCATGGGATCTTTAAAAACTCCCCGAGTCCCTTGGTGGACCGCCAGGATGGGGAAGCTCTGGGCCCAGGGCAAAGAGGCCCGAGGGACAAGTCAGACTGGCTTGGGCAACATCCTCCACGAGGGGCCGCTCGGCTGTGTCCTTCGAAAAATAAAAGGGTGGGATTTCATATTGTTTAAGGTGCATCCCGTGTGCCAATTGTTATCCTATTTTCAGAAGGGCCTTTGTCAAATGGATACTATTCTCATCGTTTTCACAGGGTTTCTTTTCAATTTTTTAAAATGTACACTATCGGGGATTCCCTGGCCGTACGGTGGTTGGCACTCTGAGCTTCCACTTCAGGGGGCAAGGGTTCCATCCCTCGTCGGGAAACTGAGATCCTGCAAGCTGTGCGGCGCAGCCAAAGAAAAAAATCATAATAATAAAATAAGAAATAAAATCGACAGGATCTTGGGAGTTCAGGTTGAAAATGGCAGATTAAATATATCCATTTATTTCCACGCCATCCACAAAACCCCACTAAATGACAGTAAAGGAATGAAAAGAAAAAGGATAAATTCATATTGACAAACGTGGGAGAGCAGGGCTTCCCTGGTGGCGCAGTGGTTAAGAAGCTGCCTGCCAACGCAGGGAACACAGGTTCCGGCCCTGGTCCGGGAAGATACCACAGGCCCCGGAGCACCTAAGTCCGTGCGCCATAACTACTGAACCTGTGCTCTAGAGCCTGCGAGCCACAACTACTGGGCCCGCGTGCCACAAGTACGGAAGCCCGCGTGCCTACAGCCTGTGCTCTGCATGCAAAAAGAGAAGCCACTGCAATGAGAAGCCCGCACGCCGCAACAAAGTGTAGCTCCCGCTCACTGCAACAAGAGAAAGCCCACGCACAGCAACGAAGACCCAATGCCGCCAAAAATAGATAGATAAAGAGAGAGAGAGATAAATAAATAAAATTTATTTTAAGAAAAATAACCAAAAACAGGAGAGCAGCTAACAGCAGCGAGGTGGTGACCTGGAGATGTTAATGCTTCAGAACCCTGGAAAGGCTCAGGAATTCTGAGCTACCTCTGATGGCTGAGGAAGAAATTGGTATCAGGGTGGGCAAATAGCTGAGTCTGCCACAGTTTAAAACAAGATGAAGAAAGAGCAGTATAAGCGTATTATGAGATAGAGAAGCAAACAGATGAAACTGCTAAGGATGTAAAAAATGGTGGTTTCTGGGAAGTGGGAATTGGGATGGGGCAAAGCAGTTCGGGGTTTTGCTCTCCTGAAAGCCTTGTGTCATTTGACCTTTAAAATTAGGTATATACATCACTTAGATTTTTTTTAAGGCTGCTTTTGAAACGGGTATGGGGGGAAAGGCATGCAAATACTGTAGATGGGACTATAAACTTGTAAAAGCTTGCCGAATGGCAGCTGGGTAATACGGATCAAAAATTTTCATGTGTGGAACATTCAGTCCAGCATTTCCACTCCTGGAATTTATTCTAAGAAAGTAATTGGACAACCACTGCTTTGAGTATAAAATAGAAAACTTGGAAACTATCTACATGCCCTGCACCGGAACCTTCATTTGAACAAGTGAGGGCTCATCCACACAGTGCAATTCTATGCTCATGCTTTAAACGGCGGATTTCATACCTACCAGATGGTCAAAACTTGTGAAAGCCTGAGGGACTTCCCTGGTGGCACAGTGCTTGAGAATCCACCTGCCAATGCAAGGGACACAGGTTCGTGCCCTTGTCTGGGAAGATTCCACATGCCCCGGAGCAACTAAGCCTGTGTGCCACAACTAGTGAGCCTGGGCTCTAGAGCCCGCGAGCCACCACTACTGAAGCCTGCGCTCCGAGAGCCCCAGCTCCGCAACAAGGGAAGGCACCAGAATGAGAAGACCGCACACCGCAACGATAAACCCAACGCAGCCGGAAATAAATACATTTTTATTTAAATTGTAAAAGCCTGAAAACAGCAGGAGTTCCTCAGCATGTTAAACAACGTAATGTTGATATAGTGCTGGCGAGTGTACCCTGCTACAATCTCTTTGGACGAAAAAGCAAAAATTGGCACTACAGCAATGAAAAGCGAAATACACACTGTGATCCATTTTTCTCATACGAAGTCTAAAATGCTATGACTACGTAGGGAGAAAACCACCGTTATGTAGTAAAATGGAAGATAAATAGAAGGCCACCTGCCACGTCCCACTCGGTGGGACGTGCAAGAACATCGCTCGTAGTGTTCAGAGGGCCTCAGGCTGCACTCGAGCCAAACGTCTACCAGCAGGAAACGGAAACACAGCAGTCCGTGATGAGCCGAGACACACACTGAACAGCCGCACCCACAGTAACACGAGAACATCTCCGGGGTTCGCAAACATTCCAGCTTGGGGAAGACAAGAGAAAACGAAAGAACGCATTCACCTATCTACGTAACCTTCCACGCGAAGTAAATGAACATCCACGAAGAATCAGGCTAGGGACGTTAAAAAGCATGGAAATCAGCAGTAAGGCCGCAGGGTTAGGAAAACAACCTTCCCCAACACTACATAAGCCATCCCATGAACGAATAAAGAAGTGCACCTCCCCGAACCTGGCTGAAACCAACGGTGCTTCCAGCACTAACGTGTCGCCTTAATGCCTGAGACGCTGGCACCTTCTCCTCAGGTTTTTACTTAATTCCCCTTTCTCCGGGTCGCGGTTGCTGCACGCGGAGCGACACCGGGGGCCCAGCGAGCCCCTTGCTTCCTGCAGCAGCCCCACGCAGCAATACCTTCCTGAGAAAGCCAAACGAACACAGAATGCACCCTGAGTTTATGCACGAGAGGAGCAGGGCTGACGAGTTTGCTAACCAACAAGCATCGTCCGTGGGTCTATTCTTTAAACACACACATCAGCCTTGCTTATTTTCACAAGGCCTCCAAAAATTAGATAACCAGAGCCGCTTTACTTCTCAGCAGGCGAATCCTCTGAAAACCACAGAAGATTTGCACATGCTGAGAAGAAGCACCTGCGAGCCTACTCCGAGCAACCTCGGGAGACAATGCCAAGGAGATTCACACACCTTGTACAGTGAGGGTGAACATAAGCTCGGGTCAAGAGCTTGCAACACTTCTTTCCAGGTAAGTGACTGAAGTCACTTTCTTTCAAATCATAGCTTTAAAGGAAAACTATGGCTTTCACTTGAACATATATTGTTTGCATTTCATTCTGGTTATGCAAATGAACGCTGAGTCCCCGCCCCCGCGCCTCACGCCCAACGTGCGCCGAAGCCCGCTTCCACTGGCGTCTACCCGGGACCCTCACTACATGTCTTCTGGTCCTCGAGGCTCTGAGCGGGATTTCTTTGGGGTACAGGATTTGTTGACTGCTTAAGAAAACGTCGGAGCTCTGCATTTGACAGGAGACACGGTTCACAACGGAATATCAAATGAAAGGTAAAAGACAACTACAAAACTGTATTTAACAGTACACTTTTTCTTCCAAAAAGAGACGTTTGTGTGTGCGTTGGGCATGTATATGCACAGAAGAGTGCTTACACCAAAATTATGCTTACACTAAAATTTGACTGGCCATTATGCCTTTTGTTAACTTTATTTTTGTCCATGTTTTCAGAAATTTCTGTGCGTGACGTATGGAGAAAAAATAAGGAAATCAATAAAAAGGATTTCATGATAAGCAATGGTAAAAGAATTGAAGGAAAGAATACTAAGCACAGCAGAAATAAAGACAAAGAATCAAGGAAGCCAAAATGAGTTTTAAACCATTTTTATTGGACTATAGTTGATGTACTGTATTGTGTTAGTTTCAGGGTACAGCAAAATGAGTCAGTTATCCGTATATATTTTTCCACTCTTTTTTAGATTCTTTTCCCATACAGGCATGACAGTGTATGCAGTAGAGGGCCCTGTGCTGTACATTAGGTCTGTATTAGTTATCTGTTTTATATATAGTAGTGTGTATATGTCCATCGCAATCTGCCAATTCATCCCCCGCAAATGATTTATTTTTTTTCAAGATCTGATCAAGGAAAAGAAGAAGGCGCAAATAACACTAGGAATGAGATATGGGATATAAACAAAGATACATAAATGTGGCCCACCCGCCTGGCTCCATATCCAGTATCATTTCTCTCCTTCCTCCCTACTGAGTGTCTGCATTATAAGGGGCAGCAACGTGACGTCATAGGTCAAAACTTCCTTGCAAGTATTGGAAGATACAGTCGAGACCATCTTCTAGAAAATAGAGCCAAACAGGAGGTAGAAAAATGGGAGCGAAAAGCCAAAAATTAGGGATTCATTCCAGCATGTACTACATCTAACTAAAGAAAGTCCAGAAAGCGAAAACAAAATGGAAAGGAGAAAATTAAGAAAGAATTAGGGTGTAAAATAGATAGCTAGTGGGAAGCAGCCGCATAGCCCAGGGAGATCAGCTCGGTGCTTGGTGACCACCTGCAGGGGTGGGATAGGGAGGGTGGGAGGGAGACGCAAGAGGGAGGCGATATGGGGATATATGTATACGTATAGCTGACTCACTTTGTTATGAAGGAGAAACTAACGCACCATTGTAAAGCAATTATACTCCAATAAAGATGTTAAAAAAATACAGAAACTTTTCCAGCACACACACACACACACACACATGCACGCACGCACGCACACACACACGGAAGCATTTCCCCTGATATAGTTGTTTTAATTTTGTTAATTTAATCCATTTTTACATTATTTCCATGAGAATATTTTTCACAGCCTAGCCATCCAGGGTCCTATGAATATATTACTTCGCTTCAACTTTTCTTTTGTCTCTGAGTTGATCATTGTCTTAGTCCTCATTGGCTTGATTTTCTATACACCTATTACCCATTTCTTTTCCAGAGTCTCTGCTAGAAATGTTACTCTACTCTCAATATATTCCAGCACCTCAGGTAACTGAGTCGTTTAATCTACTTCATGAAACATCCCTGCAGGAATCCTAGGCCCTCCTGCTCCAATATGGACCATCTGTTCTCTTGCGCCAGGATCTTCCTTCTTTTTCCTCTGTTGGGTCCCTTTTCCTTTATCTCATATTTTTTCTCTTTTCTAGGTCACTCCTTTGTATGTCACCCGAGGCTAAGTTATGGTGTGGTAACATAGGGCCCCAACACCTCGCTGGCTTCCAACAAGAAACATTTCTCCTCCGGCGTGTTACATGTCCCTCATGGGTTGTCTGTAGCTCTGTGCCGTGCCTCATCTTTGCCCCAGGACCCAGGGGATGGAGCAGCTTTTGTCTGGAACATCACCAGTGTCAAGCCAGAGGAGAAGAGGATGCGGCTAACCGGAGATGACCCTCCTGCTGCTGCTCCGAAGTGACACGTGTCTCTTCTGCCCACATTCCAATGGCCAGAGCAGGCCACGTAGCCACTCTTAAGTTCGTTCCATATCTAAACTTGGGTTGGGTATAAAATTCTGGTTTGGAGCAAGTTTTCCTTCAGCATTTTGAATGCATTGCTGTATTGCCTTCTACCTTTTCGTGTCGCTGTTGGGAAACTAATGCAATTCGGATTCTGGAATCTTGGTATGTGGCCTGTCTTTTCTCTCTGGAAGCCTTTAGGATTCTCCTTTTGTCCCTGTGGTGTGAGAGGGCGGGTGAAAAAGCATCAGTCCATCAGACCCTCTTCTTCCCTAGAAGCAAAGGTATATATAATGTCTATGATTTAGGAATAAGTTTGATGCCATGTGACAGAAAACGCAAAATTACAGTGGTCTAAGCTGGATACTTATTCTGTTCCACGACGATGAAGTCCAGAGGAAGGTGAGCAAGGCGCGTGCTCCAGGGAGCAGCCAGGGACTCAGGCTCCTGCCAGTCCTCGGCTCCCTACAGGGGTTCTTGTAGTTTATTTCCACTGAGATAACACTGGATTATAACAGTATAAGTTTCACATGTACAGCCTCATAGTTCAACTTCTGTGCACACTACAGCATGCTCACCACCAAAACTTTAGTTTCCATTCATCACCATACAGTTGATCCCCTTACCCTATTTCGCCCTCCTCCTACGTCCCCTCTGGTAACCACTACTCTGTTCTCTGTATCCACACGTTTGTTTTTGTTTGGATTGGCCTGTCCATTTCTCTTGTTTTGTTTGCTTGTTTCTGATATTCCATATATGAGTAAAATCATATGGTATTGTGTTTCTCTGACTGACTTATTTCACTGAGTATAATACTCTCAAGGTTCTTCCATGTTGTCGCAAATGGCAAGATTTCATCGTTTCTATTTTTTATTTTTTCTGCAGAATTTATTGATTTTTATTTTTTGGCCATGCCGCATGGCATGTGGGATCTTAGATCCCCGACCAGGGATCGAACCCATGCCCCTTGCAGTGAAAGCGAGGAGTCCTAACAACTGGACCGTCAGGGAATCCCTTCAGCACATCCTTTACCCTAAACCTGTTGGATTTGCCCCTCCTCAGGTAGTCATGATATATATTGATTCATCTTGGTTTCCTCTGATAACCATGATGAGTGATGACTATGCTATCTGCAGCCAGAGCTAAAACTCAGCAAAGCTGACGAGCCCCTCTAGGAATTAAGCCTGTTCTCAATCACGCTGGAAGTGGGGGGGCGGGGATGGAACCCAGCCTGTGACTTAGTACATAGAGATATTATATCAGTTCATTATAATGGCGGATCTTGGTGACTATGACTGAAGTAGCCACATTATAATCACAATAATAGCCATTAAGTGCATAATATTCTCTGCCATTCCTGCACTCGGACAATGCAAAAATCCAGATACAGGAAAGTGGCCGCATCACTCAACAGTGTTCACTCTGTCATGAAGAATTACTGCAGGGTATAAATGTGATGTGAGGACTAAGCTAAATCGTATGCCTCTACTAAAGGAGTGTGGCACAGGGGAATGCGATATTAATGCCGCCAGCCAAGTTAGCGTAAAGTGTTCTTTGGTAATCAAATTAACAGAATACAGGCTTGTGAAATTAAGGCATGAAAATAGACACCATTCCGAATCTGGACAACACACAAAAGTAACTGCATAACAAGTGCACGTGCTGGATGTCTTCTTGCTCAAATATTACCGTGCTGTTACCAATGGACTAAATCAGTGAGTTTCTTGGCCTAGGTCAGTGATCCTGCACTTGAGAACCACTTGAGAGCTTAAGAAACGCTGAGGCCCAATCCCCCACCCTGAGAGAATCATTTAATTGGCCCAGGGTGGAGTCCTGGGCATGGGATCTTTAAAAACTCCCCGAGTCCCTTGGTGGACCGCCAGGATGGGGAAGCTCTGGGCCCAGGGCAAAGAGGCCCGAGGGACAAGTCAGACTGGCTTGGGCAACATCCTCCACGAGGGGCCGCTCGGCTGTGTCCTTCGAAAAATAAAAGGGTGGGATTTCATATTGTTTAAGGTGCATCCCGTGTGCCAATTGTTATCCTATTTTCAGAAGGGCCTTTGTCAAATGGATACTATTCTCATCGTTTTCACAGGGTTTCTTTTCAATTTTTTAAAATGTACACTATCGGGGATTCCCTGGCCGTACGGTGGTTGGCACTCTGAGCTTCCACTTCAGGGGGCAAGGGTTCCATCCCTCGTCGGGAAACTGAGATCCTGCAAGCTGTGCGGCGCAGCCAAAGAAAAAAATCATAATAATAAAATAAGAAATAAAATCGACAGGATCTTGGGAGTTCAGGTTGAAAATGGCAGATTAAATATATCCATTTATTTCCACGCCATCCACAAAACCCCACTAAATGACAGTAAAGGAATGAAAAGAAAAAGGATAAATTCATATTGACAAACGTGGGAGAGCAGGGCTTCCCTGGTGGCGCAGTGGTTAAGAAGCTGCCTGCCAACGCAGGGAACACAGGTTCCGGCCCTGGTCCGGGAAGATACCACAGGCCCCGGAGCACCTAAGTCCGTGCGCCATAACTACTGAACCTGTGCTCTAGAGCCTGCGAGCCACAACTACTGGGCCCGCGTGCCACAAGTACGGAAGCCCGCGTGCCTACAGCCTGTGCTCTGCATGCAAAAAGAGAAGCCACTGCAATGAGAAGCCCGCACGCCGCAACAAAGTGTAGCTCCCGCTCACTGCAACAAGAGAAAGCCCACGCACAGCAACGAAGACCCAATGCCGCCAAAAATAGATAGATAAAGAGAGAGAGAGATAAATAAATAAAATTTATTTTAAGAAAAATAACCAAAAACAGGAGAGCAGCTAACAGCAGCGAGGTGGTGACCTGGAGATGTTAATGCTTCAGAACCCTGGAAAGGCTCAGGAATTCTGAGCTACCTCTGATGGCTGAGGAAGAAATTGGTATCAGGGTGGGCAAATAGCTGAGTCTGCCACAGTTTAAAACAAGATGAAGAAAGAGCAGTATAAGCGTATTATGAGATAGAGAAGCAAACAGATGAAACTGCTAAGGATGTAAAAAATGGTGGTTTCTGGGAAGTGGGAATTGGGATGGGGCAAAGCAGTTCGGGGTTTTGCTCTCCTGAAAGCCTTGTGTCATTTGACCTTTAAAATTAGGTATATACATCACTTAGATTTTTTTTAAGGCTGCTTTTGAAACGGGTATGGGGGGAAAGGCATGCAAATACTGTAGATGGGACTATAAACTTGTAAAAGCTTGCCGAATGGCAGCTGGGTAATACGGATCAAAAATTTTCATGTGTGGAACATTCAGTCCAGCATTTCCACTCCTGGAATTTATTCTAAGAAAGTAATTGGACAACCACTGCTTTGAGTATAAAATAGAAAACTTGGAAACTATCTACATGCCCTGCACCGGAACCTTCATTTGAACAAGTGAGGGCTCATCCACACAGTGCAATTCTATGCTCATGCTTTAAACGGCGGATTTCATACCTACCAGATGGTCAAAACTTGTGAAAGCCTGAGGGACTTCCCTGGTGGCACAGTGCTTGAGAATCCACCTGCCAATGCAAGGGACACAGGTTCGTGCCCTTGTCTGGGAAGATTCCACATGCCCCGGAGCAACTAAGCCTGTGTGCCACAACTAGTGAGCCTGGGCTCTAGAGCCCGCGAGCCACCACTACTGAAGCCTGCGCTCCGAGAGCCCCAGCTCCGCAACAAGGGAAGGCACCAGAATGAGAAGACCGCACACCGCAACGATAAACCCAACGCAGCCGGAAATAAATACATTTTTATTTAAATTGTAAAAGCCTGAAAACAGCAGGAGTTCCTCAGCATGTTAAACAACGTAATGTTGATATAGTGCTGGCGAGTGTACCCTGCTACAATCTCTTTGGACGAAAAAGCAAAAATTGGCACTACAGCAATGAAAAGCGAAATACACACTGTGATCCATTTTTCTCATACGAAGTCTAAAATGCTATGACTACGTAGGGAGAAAACCACCGTTATGTAGTAAAATGGAAGATAAATAGAAGGCCACCTGCCACGTCCCACTCGGTGGGACGTGCAAGAACATCGCTCGTAGTGTTCAGAGGGCCTCAGGCTGCACTCGAGCCAAACGTCTACCAGCAGGAAACGGAAACACAGCAGTCCGTGATGAGCCGAGACACACACTGAACAGCCGCACCCACAGTAACACGAGAACATCTCCGGGGTTCGCAAACATTCCAGCTTGGGGAAGACAAGAGAAAACGAAAGAACGCATTCACCTATCTACGTAACCTTCCACGCGAAGTAAATGAACATCCACGAAGAATCAGGCTAGGGACGTTAAAAAGCATGGAAATCAGCAGTAAGGCCGCAGGGTTAGGAAAACAACCTTCCCCAACACTACATAAGCCATCCCATGAACGAATAAAGAAGTGCACCTCCCCGAACCTGGCTGAAACCAACGGTGCTTCCAGCACTAACGTGTCGCCTTAATGCCTGAGACGCTGGCACCTTCTCCTCAGGTTTTTACTTAATTCCCCTTTCTCCGGGTCGCGGTTGCTGCACGCGGAGCGACACCGGGGGCCCAGCGAGCCCCTTGCTTCCTGCAGCAGCCCCACGCAGCAATACCTTCCTGAGAAAGCCAAACGAACACAGAATGCACCCTGAGTTTATGCACGAGAGGAGCAGGGCTGACGAGTTTGCTAACCAACAAGCATCGTCCGTGGGTCTATTCTTTAAACACACACATCAGCCTTGCTTATTTTCACAAGGCCTCCAAAAATTAGATAACCAGAGCCGCTTTACTTCTCAGCAGGCGAATCCTCTGAAAACCACAGAAGATTCGCACATGCTGAGAAGAAGCACCTGCGAGCCTACTCCGAGCAACCTCGGGAGACAATGCCAAGGAGATTCACACACCTTGTACAGTGAGGGTGAACATAAGCTCGGGTCAAGAGCTTGCAACACTTCTTTCCAGGTAAGTGACTGAAGTCACTTTCTTTCAAATCATAGCTTTAAAGGAAAACTATGGCTTTCACTTGAACATATATTGTTTGCATTTCATTCTGGTTATGCAAATGAACGCTGAGTCCCCGCCCCCGCGCCTCACGCCCAACGTGCGCCGAAGCCCGCTTCCACTGGCGTCTACCCGGGACCCTCACTACATGTCTTCTGGTCCTCGAGGCTCTGAGCGGGATTTCTTTGGGGTACAGGATTTGTTGACTGCTTAAGAAAACGTCGGAGCTCTGCATTTGACAGGAGACACGGTTCACAACGGAATATCAAATGAAAGGTAAAAGACAACTACAAAACTGTATTTAACAGTACACTTTTTCTTCCAAAAAGAGACGTTTGTGTGTGCGTTGGGCATGTATATGCACAGAAGAGTGCTTACACCAAAATTATGCTTACACTAAAATTTGACTGGCCATTATGCCTTTTGTTAACTTTATTTTTGTCCATGTTTTCAGAAATTTCTGTGCGTGACGTATGGAGAAAAAATAAGGAAATCAATAAAAAGGATTTCATGATAAGCAATGGTAAAAGAATTGAAGGAAAGAATACTAAGCACAGCAGAAATAAAGACAAAGAATCAAGGAAGCCAAAATGAGTTTTAAACCATTTTTATTGGACTATAGTTGATGTACAATATTGTGTTAGTTTCAGGGTACAGCAAAGTGAGTCAGTTATCCGTATATATGTATCCACTCTTTTTTAGATTCTTTCCCCATACAGGCATGACAGAGTATGCAGTAGAGGGCCCTGTGCTGTACATTAGGTCTGTATTAGTTATCTGTTTCATATATAGTAGTGTGTATATGTCCATCGCAATCTGCCAATTCATCCCCCGCAAATGATTTATTTTTTTTCAAGATCTGATCAAGGAAAAGAAGAAGGCGCAAATAACACTAGGAATGAGATATGGGATATAAACAAAGATACATAAATGTGGCCCACCCGCCTGGCTCCATATCCAGTATCATTTCTCTCCTTCCTCCCTACTGAGTGTCTGCATTATAAGGGGCAGCAACGTGACGTCATAGGTCAAAACTTCCTTGCAAGTATTGGAAGATACAGTCGAGACCATCTTCTAGAAAATAGAGCCAAACAGGAGGTAGAAAAATGGGAGCGAAAAGCCAAAAATTAGGGATTCATTCCAGCATGTACTACATCTAACTAAAGAAAGTCCAGAAAGCGAAAACAAAATGGAAAGGAGAAAATTAAGAAAGAATTAGGGTGTAAAATAGATAGCTAGTGGGAAGCAGCCGCATAGCCCAGGGAGATCAGCTCGGTGCTTGGTGACCACCTGCAGGGGTGGGATAGGGAGGGTGGGAGGGAGACGCAAGAGGGAGGCGATATGGGGATATATGTATACGTATAGCTGACTCACTTTGTTATGAAGGAGAAACTAACGCACCATTGTAAAGCAATTATACTCCAATAAAGATGTTAAAAAAATACAGAAACTTTTCCAGCACACACACACACACACACACACATGCACGCACGCACGCACACACACACGGAAGCATTTCCCCTGATATAGTTGTTTTAATTTTGTTAATTTAATCCATTTTTACATTATTTCCATGAGAATATTTTTCACAGCCTAGCCATCCAGGGTCCTATGAATATATTACTTCGCTTCAACTTTTCTTTTGTCTCTGAGTTGATCATTGTCTTAGTCCTCATTGGCTTGATTTTCTATACACCTATTACCCATTTCTTTTCCAGAGTCTCTGCTAGAAATGTTACTCTACTCTCAGTATATTCCAGCACCTCAGGTAACTGAGTCGTTTAATCTACTTCATGAAACATCCCTGCAGGAATCCTAGGCCCTCCTGCTCCAATATGGACCATCTGTTCTCTTGCGCCAGGATCTTCCTTCTTTTTCCTCTGTTGGGTCCCTTTTCCTTTATCTCATATTTTTTTTCTCTTTTCTAGGTCACTCCTTTGTATGTCACCCGAGGCTAAGTTATGGTGTGGTAACATAGGGCCCCAACACCTCGCTGGCTTCCAACAAGAAACATTTCTCCTCCGGCGTGTTACATGTCCCTCATGGGTTGTCTGTAGCTCTGTGCCGTGCCTCATCTTTGCCCCAGGACCCAGGGGATGGAGCAGCTTTCGTCTGGAACATCATCAGTGTCAAGCCAGAGGAGAAGAGGATGCGGCTAACCGGAGATGACCCTCCTGCTGCTGCTCCGAAGTGACACGTGTCTCTTCTGCCCACATTCCAATGGCCAGAGCAGGCCACGTAGCCACTCTTAAGTTCGTTCCATATCTAAACTTGGGTTGGGTATAAAATTCTGGTTTGGAGCAAGTTTTCCTTCAGCATTTTGAATGCATTGCTGTATTGCCTTCTACCTTTTCGTGTCGCTGTTGGGAAACTAATGCAATTCGGATTCTGGAATCTTGGTATGTGGCCTGTCTTTTCTCTCTGGAAGCCTTTAGGATTCTCCTTTTGTCCCTGTGGTGTGGGAGGGCGGGTGAAAAAGCATCAGTCCATCAGACCCTCTTCTTCCCTAGAAGCAAAGGTATATATAATGTCTATGATTTAGGAATAAGTTTGATGCCATGTGACAGAAAACGCAAAATTACAGTGGTCTAAGCTGGATACTTATTCTGTTCCACGACGATGAAGTCCAGAGGAAGGTGAGCAAGGCGCGCGCTCCAGGGAGCAGCCAGGGACTCAGGCTCCTGCCAGTCCTCGGCTCCCTACAGGGGTTCTTGTAGTTTATTTCCACTGAGATAACACTGGATTATAACAGTATAAGTTTCACATGTACAGCCTCATAGTTCAACTCCTGTGCACACTACAGCATGCTCACCACCAAAACTTTAGTTTCCATTCATCACCATACAGTTGATCCCCTTTCCCTCTTTCGCCCACCTCCTACTTCCCCTCTGGTAACCACTACTCTGTTCTCTGTATCCACACCTTTGTTTTTGTTTGGATTGGCCTGTCCTTTTCTCTTGTTTTGTTTGTTTGTTTCTTATATTCCATATATGAGTAAAATCATACGGTATTGTCTTTCTCTGTCTGACTTATTTCACTGAGTACTCTCAAGGTTCATCCATGTTGTCGCAAATGGCAAGATTTCATCGTTTTTATTTATTTTTTTCTGCAGAATTTATTGGTTTTTATTTTTTGGCCATGCCGCTTGGCATGTGGGATCTTAGATCCCCGACCAGGGATCGAACCCATGCCCCTTGCAGTGAAAGTGAGGAGTCCTAACAACTGGACCGTCAGGGAATCCCTTCAGCACATCCTTTACCCTAAACCTGTTGGATTTGCCCCTCCTCAGGTAGTCATGATATATATTGATTCATCTTGGTTTCCTCTGATAACCATGATGAGTGATGACTATGCTATCTGCAGCCAGAGCTAAAACTCAGCGAAGCTGACGAGCCCCTCTAGGAATTAAGCCTGTTCTCAATCACGCTGGAGGTCGGGGGGGCATGGAACCCAGCCTGTGACTTAATACATAGAGAGATTATATCAGTTCATTATAATGGCGGATCTTGGTGACTATGACTGAAGTAGCCACATTATAATCACAGTAATAGCCATTAAGTGCATAATATTCTCTGCCATTGCTGCACTCAGACAATGCAGAAATCCAGATACAGGAAAGTGGCCGCATCACTCGACAGTGTTCACTCTGTCATGAAGACTTACTGCAGGGTATAAATGTGATGTGAGGACTAAGCTAAATCGTATGCCTCTACTAAAGGAGTGTGGCACAGGGGAATGCGATATTAATGCCGCCAGCCAAGTTAGCGTAAAGTGTTCTTTGGTAATGAAATTAACAGAATACAGGCTTGTGAAATTAAGGCATGAAAATAGACACCATACCGCATCTGGACAACACACAAAAGTAACTGCATAACAAGAGCACGGGCTGGACGTCTTCTTGCTCAAATATTACCGTGCTGTTACCAATGGACTAAATCAGTGAGTTTCTTGGCCTAGGTCAGTGATCCTGCACTTGAGAACCACTTGAGAGCTTAAGAAACGCTGAGGCCCAATCCCCCACCCTGAGAGAATCATTTAATTGGCCCAGGGTGGAGTCCTGGGCATGGGATTTTTAGAAACTCCCCGAGTCCCTTGGTGGACCGCCAGGATGGGGAAGCTCTGGGCCCAGGGCAAAGAGGCCCGAGGGACAAGTCAGACTGGCTTGGGCAACATCCTCCACGAGGGGCCGCTCGGCTGTGTCCTTCGAAAAATAAAAGGGTGGGATTTCATATTGTTTAAGGTGCATCCCGTGTGCCAATTGTTATCCTATTTTCAGAAGTGCCTTTGTCAAATGGATACTATTCTCATCGTTTTCACAGGGTTTCTTTTCAATTTTTTAAAATGTACACTATCGGGGATTCCCTGGCCGTCCGGTGGTTGGGACTCTGAGCTTCCACTTCAGGGGACTAAGGTTCCATCCCTCGTCGGGAAAGTGAGATCCTGCAAGCTGTGCGACGCAGCCAAAAAGAAAATCATAATAATAAAATAAGAAATAAAATCGACAGGATCTTGGGATTTCAGGTTGAAAATGGCAGATTAAATACATCCATTTATCTCCACGCCATCCACAAAACCCCACTAAATGACAGTAAAGGAATGAAAAGAAAAAGGGTAAATTCATATTGACAAACGTGGGAGAGCAGGGCTTCCCTGGTGGCGCAGTGGTTAAGAAGCTGCCTGCCAACGCAGGGAACACAGGTTCCGGCCCTGGTCCGGGAAGATACCACAGGCCCCGGAGCACCTAAGTCCGTGCGCCATAACTACTGAACCTGTGCTCTAGAGCCTGCGAGCCACAACTACTGGGCCCGCGTGCCACAAGTACGGAAGCCCGCGTGCCTACAGCCTGTGCTCTGCATGCAAAAAGAGAAGCCACTGCAATGAGAAGCCCGCACGCCGCAACAAAGTGTAGCTCCCGCTCACTGCAACAAGAGAAAGCCCACGCACAGCAACGAAGACCCAATGCCACCAAAAATAGATAGATAAAGAGAGAGAGAGATAAATAAAATTTATTTTAAGAAAAATAACCAAAAACAGGAGAGCAGCTAACAGCAGCGAGGTGGTGACCTGGAGATGTTAATGCTTCAGAACCCTGGAAAGGCTCAGGAATTCTGAGCTACCTCTGATGGCTGAGGAAGAAATTGGTATCAGAGTGGGCAAATAGCTGAGTCTGCCACAGTTTAAAACAAGATGAAGAAAGAGCAGTATAAGCGTATTATGAGATAGAGAAGCAAACAGATGAAACTGCTAAGGATGTAAAAAATGGTGGTTTCTGGGAAGTGGGAATTGGGATGGGGCAAAGCAGTTCGGGGTTTTGCTCTCCTGAAAGCCTTGTGTCATTTGACCTTTAAAATTAGGTATATACATCACTTAGATTTTTTTTTAAGGCTGCTTTTGAAACGGGTATGGGGGGAAAGGCATGCAAATACTGTAGATGGGACTATAAACTTATAAAAGCTTGCCGAATGGCAGCTGGGTAATACGGATCAAAAATTTTCATGTGTGGAACATTCAGTCCAGCATTTCCACTCCTGGAATTTATTCTAAGAAAGTAATTGGACAACCACTGCTTTGAGTATAAAATAGAAAACTTGGAAACTATCTACATGCCCTGCACCGGAACCTTCATTTGAACAAGTGATGGCTCATCCACACAGTGCAATTCTATGCTCATGCTTTAAACGGCGGATTTCATACCTACCAGATGGTCAAAACTTGTGAAAGCCTGAGGGACTTCCCTGGTGGCACAGTGCTTGAGAATCCACCTGCCAATGCAAGGGACACAGGTTCGTGCCCTTGTCTGGGAAGATTCCACATGCCCCGGAGCAACTAAGCCTGTGTGCCACAACTAGTGAGCCTGGGCTCTAGAGCCCGCGAGCCACCACTACTGAAGCCTGCGCTCTGAGTGCCCCAGCTCCGCAACAAGGGAAGGCACCAGAATGAGAAGACCGCACACCGCAACGATAAACCCAACGCAGCCGGAAATAAATACATTTTTATTTAAATTGTAAAAGCCTGAAAACAGCAGGAGTTCCTCAGCATGTTAAACAACGTAATGTTGATATAGTGCTGGCGAGTGTACCCTGCTACAATCTCTTTGGACGAAAAAGCAAAAATTGGCACTACAGCAATGAAAAGCGAAATACACAGTGATCCATTTTTCTCATACGAAGTCTAAAATGATATGACTACGTAGGGAGAAAACCACCGTTATGTAGTAAAATGGAAGATAAATCGAAGGCCACGTGCCACGTGCCACGTACCACTCGGTGGGACGTGCAAGAACATCGCTCGTAGTGTTCAGAGGGCCTCAGGCTGCACTCGAGCCAAACGTCTACCAGCAGGAAACGGAAACACAGCAGTCCGTGATGAGCCGAGACACACACTGAACAGCCGCACCCACAGTAACGCGAGAACATCTCCGGGGTCCGCAAACATTCCAGCTTGGGGAAGACAAGAGAAAACGAAAGAACGCATTCACCTATCTACGTAACCTTCCACGTGAAGTAAATGACCTTCCACGAAGAATCAGGCTAGGGACGTTAAAAAGCACGAAAATCAGCAGTAAGGGCACAGAGTTAGAAAAACAACCTTCCCGAACACTACATAAGCCATCCCCTGAACGAATAAAGAAGTGCACCTCTCTGACCCTGGCTGAAGCCCACGGTGCTTCCAGTACTAACATGTCGTTTTAACATCTGTGACGCTGACACCTTCTCCTCAGGTTTTTACTTAATTCCCATTTCACCGGGTGGCTGTGGTGGCACGTGGAGAGTTTCCGGGGCCCAGTGAGCTCCTATGCTTCCCAGGCAGTAGCCCCATGTAGAAACACCTTCCGAAGAAAGCCAAAAGAACCCAGAATGCACCGTGAGTTTCTTCACCGAGAAGAGCAGGGCTAACAAGTTTGCTAAACAACAAGCATTGTCCATGGGTCTATTCTTTAAACACACACATCAGCCTTGCTTATTTCCGCAAGGCCTCCAAAAATTAGGGGTGATTTGGCTTTACTTCTCAGCAGGTGAATCTTCCGAAAAACACAGAAGATTCACACATGCTGAGAAGAAGCATGTGCGAACCTATTCCTAGTAATCTCGGGAGACAATGCCAAGGAGATTCACACACCTTGTACAGTGAGGGTGAACGTAAGCTCGGGTCAAGAGCTTGCAACACTTCTTTCCAGGTAAGTGACTGAAGTCACTTTCTTTCAAATCATAGCTTTAAAGGAAAACTATGGCTTTCACTTGAACATATATTGTTTGCATTTCATTCTGGTTATGCAAATGAACGCTGAGTCCCCGCCCCCGCGCCTCACGCCCAACGTGCGCCGAAGCCCGCTTCCACTGGCGTCTACCCGGGACCCTCACTACATGTCTTCTGGTCCTCGAGGCTCTGAGCGGGATTTCTTTGGGGTACAGGATTTGTTGACTGCTTAAGAAAATGTCGGAGCTCTGCATTTGACAGGAGACACGGTTCACAACGGAATATCAAATGAAAGGTAAAAGACAACTACAAAACTGTATTTAACAGTACACTTTTTCTTCCAAAAAGAGACGTTTGTGTGTGCGTTGGGCATGTATATGCACAGAAGAGGGCTTACACCAAAATTATGCTTACACTAAAATTTGACAGGCCATTATGCCTTTTGTTAACTTTATATTTGTCCATGTTTTCAGAAATTTCTGTGCGTGACGTATGGAGAAAAAATAAGGAAATCAATAAAAAGGATTTCATAATAAGCAAAGATAAAGGAATTAGAAGGAAAGAATAATAAGCATAGCAGAAATAAAGACAAAGAATCAAGGAAGCCAAAATGAGTTTTAAACCATTTTTATTGGACTATAGTTGATGTACTATATTGTGTTAGTTTCAGGGTACAGCAAAGTGAGTCAGTTATCCGTATATATGTATCCACTCTTTTTTAGATTCTTTTCCCATACAGGCATGACAGAGTATGCAGTAGAGGGCCCTGTGCTGTACATTAGGTCTGTATTAGTTATCTGTTTTATATATAGTAGTGTGTATATGTCCATCGCAATCTGCCAATTCATCCCCTGCAAATGATTTATTTTTTTTCAAGATCTGATCAAGGAAAGGAAGAAGGCGCAAATAACACTAGGAATGAGATATGGGATATAAACAAAGATACAAAAGTGCGGCCCGCCAGGCTGGCTCCATATCCAGTATCATTTCTCTCCTTCATCCCTACTGAGTGTCTGCATTATAAGGGGCAGCAACGTGACGTCATAGGTCAAAACTTCCTTGCAAGTATTGGAAGATACAGTCGAGACCATCTTCTAGAAAATAGAGCCAAACAGGAGGTAGAAAAATGGGAGCAAAAAGCCAAAAATTAGGGGTTCCTTCCAGCATGTACTACATCTAACTAAAGAAAGTCCAGAAAGCGAAAACAAATTGGAAAGGAGAAAATTAAGAAAGAATTAGGGTGTAAAATAAATAGCTAGTGGGAAGCAGCCGCATAGCCCAGGGAGATCAGCTCGGTGCTTGGTGACCACCTACAGGGGTGGGATAGGGAGGGTGGGAGGGAGACGCAAGAGCGAGGCGATATGGGGATATATGTATACGTATAGCTGACTCACTTTGTTATAAAGGAGAAACTAACACACCATTTTAAAGCAATTATACTCCTATAAAGATGTTTAAAAAAAACGGAAACTTTTCCAGCACACACACACGCGCACACATGCACACATGCACGCACGCACACACACACACATGGAAGCATTTCCCCTGATATAGTTGCTTTAGTTTTGTTAATTTAATCCATTTTTACATTATTTCCATGAGAATATTTTTCACAGCCTAGCCATCCAGGGTCCTATGAATATATTACTTCGCTTCAACTTTTCTTTTGTCTCTGAGTTGATCATTGTCTTAGTCCTCATTGGCTTGATTTTCTATACACCTATTACCCATTTCTTTTCCAGAGTCTCTGCTAGAAATGTTACTCTACTCTCAATATATTCCAGCACCTCAGGTAATTGAGTCGTTTAATCTACTTCATGAAACATCCCTGCAGGAATCCTAGGCCCTCCTGCTCCAATATGGACCATCTGTTCTCTTGTGCCAGGATCTTCCTTCTTTTTCCTCTGTTGGGTCCCTTTTCCTTTATCTCATATTTTTTTCTCTTTTCTAGGTCACTCCTTTGTATGTCACCCGAGGCTAAGTTATGGTGTGGTAACATAGGGCCCCAACACCTCGCTGGCTTCCAACAAGAAACATTTCTCCTCTGGCGTGTTACATGTCCCTCATGGGTTGTCTGTAGCTCTGTGCCGTGCCTCATCTTTGCCCCAGGACCCAGGGGATGGAGCAGCTTTCGTCTGGAACATCACCAGTGTCAAGCCAGAGGAGAAGAGGATGCGGCTAACCGGAGATGACCCTCCTGCTGCTGCTCCGAAGTGACACGTGTCTCTTCTGCCCACATTCCAATGGCCAGAGCAGGCCACGTAGCCACTCTTAAGTTCGTTCCATATCTAAACTTGGGTTGGGTATAAAATTCTGGTTTGGAGCAAGTTTTCCTTCAGCATTTTGAATGCATTGCTGTATTGCCTTCTACCTTTTCGTGTCGCTGTTGGGAAACTAATGCAATTCGGATTCTGGAATCTTGGTATGTGGCCTGTCTTTTCTCTCTGGAAGCTTTTAGGATTCTCCTTTTGTCCCTGTGGTGTGGGAGGGCGGGTGAAAAAGCATCAGTCCATCAGACCCTCTTCTTCCCTAGAAGCAAAGGTATATATAATGTCTATGATTTAGGAATAAGTTTGATGCCATGTGACAGAAAACGCAAAATTACAGTGGTCTAAGCTGGATACTTATTCTGTTCCACGACGATGAAGTCCAGAGGAAGGTGAGCAAGGCGCGCGCTCCAGGGAGCAGCCAGGGACTCAGGCTCCTGCCAGTCCTCGGCTCCCTACAGGGGTTCTTGTAGTTTATTTCCACTGAGATAACACTGGATTATAACAGTATAAGTTTCACATGTACAGCCTCATAGTTCAACTCCTGTACACACTACAGCATGCTCACCACCAAAACTTTAGTTTCCATTCATCACCATACAGTTGATCCCCTTTCCCTATTTCGCCCTCCTCCTACGTCCCCTCTGGTAACCACTACTCTGTTCTCTGTATCCACACGTTTGTTTTTGTTTGGATTGGCCTGTCCATTTCTCTTGTTTTGTTTGCTTGTTTCTGATATTCCATATATGAGTAAAATCATATGGTATTGTGTTTCTCTGACTGACTTATTTCACTGAGTATAATACTCTCAAGGTTCTTCCATGTTGTCGCAAATGGCAAGATTTCATCGTTTCTATTTTTTATTTTTTCTGCAGAATTTATTGATTTTTATTTTTTGGCCATGCCGCATGGCATGTGGGATCTTAGATCCCCGACCAGGGATCGAACCCATGCCCCTTGCAGTGAAAGCGAGGAGTCCTAACAACTGGACCGTCAGGGAATCCCTTCAGCACATCCTTTACCCTAAACCTGTTGGATTTGCCCCTCCTCAGGTAGTCATGATATATATTGATTCATCTTGGTTTCCTCTGATAACCATGATGAGTGATGACTATGCTATCTGCAGCCAGAGCTAAAACTCAGCAAAGCTGACGAGCCCCTCTAGGAATTAAGCCTGTTCTCAATCACGCTGGAAGTGGGGGGGCGGGGATGGAACCCAGCCTGTGACTTAGTACATAGAGATATTATATCAGTTCATTATAATGGCGGATCTTGGTGACTATGACTGAAGTAGCCACATTATAATCACAATAATAGCCATTAAGTGCATAATATTCTCTGCCATTCCTGCACTCGGACAATGCAAAAATCCAGATACAGGAAAGTGGCCGCATCACTCAACAGTGTTCACTCTGTCATGAAGAATTACTGCAGGGTATAAATGTGATGTGAGGACTAAGCTAAATCGTATGCCTCTACTAAAGGAGTGTGGCACAGGGGAATGCGATATTAATGCCGCCAGCCAAGTTAGCGTAAAGTGTTCTTTGGTAATCAAATTAACAGAATACAGGCTTGTGAAATTAAGGCATGAAAATAGACACCATTCCGAATCTGGACAACACACAAAAGTAACTGCATAACAAGTGCACGTGCTGGATGTCTTCTTGCTCAAATATTACCGTGCTGTTACCAATGGACTAAATCAGTGAGTTTCTTGGCCTAGGTCAGTGATCCTGCACTTGAGAACCACTTGAGAGCTTAAGAAACGCTGAGGCCCAATCCCCCACCCTGAGAGAATCATTTAATTGGCCCAGGGTGGAGTCCTGGGCATGGGATCTTTAAAAACTCCCCGAGTCCCTTGGTGGACCGCCAGGATGGGGAAGCTCTGGGCCCAGGGCAAAGAGGCCCGAGGGACAAGTCAGACTGGCTTGGGCAACATCCTCCACGAGGGGCCGCTCGGCTGTGTCCTTCGAAAAATAAAAGGGTGGGATTTCATATTGTTTAAGGTGCATCCCGTGTGCCAATTGTTATCCTATTTTCAGAAGGGCCTTCGTCAAATGGATACTATTCTCATCGTTTTCACAGGGTTTCTTTTCAATTTTTTAAAATGTACACTATCGGGGATTCCCTGGCCGTACGGTGGTTGGCACTCTGAGCTTCCACTTCAGGGGGCAAGGGTTCCATCCCTCGTCGGGAAACTGAGATCCTGCAAGCTGTGCGGCGCAGCCAAAGAAAAAAATCATAATAATAAAATAAGAAATAAAATCGACAGGATCTTGGGAGTTCAGGTTGAAAATGGCAGATTAAATATATCCATTTATTTCCACGCCATCCACAAAACCCCACTAAATGACAGTAAAGGAATGAAAAGAAAAAGGATAAATTCATATTGACAAACGTGGGAGAGCAGGGCTTCCCTGGTGGCGCAGTGGTTAAGAAGCTGCCTGCCAACGCAGGGAACACAGGTTCCGGCCCTGGTCCGGGAAGATACCACAGGCCCCGGAGCACCTAAGTCCGTGCGCCATAACTACTGAACCTGTGCTCTAGAGCCTGCGAGCCACAACTACTGGGCCCGCGTGCCACAAGTACGGAAGCCCGCGTGCCTACAGCCTGTGCTCTGCATGCAAAAAGAGAAGCCACTGCAATGAGAAGCCCGCACGCCGCAACAAAGTGTAGCTCCCGCTCACTGCAACAAGAGAAAGCCCACGCACAGCAACGAAGACCCAATGCCGCCAAAAATAGATAGATAAAGAGAGAGAGAGATAAATAAATAAAATTTATTTTAAGAAAAATAACCAAAAACAGGAGAGCAGCTAACAGCAGCGAGGTGGTGACCTGGAGATGTTAATGCTTCAGAACCCTGGAAAGGCTCAGGAATTCTGAGCTACCTCTGATGGCTGAGGAAGAAATTGGTATCAGGGTGGGCAAATAGCTGAGTCTGCCACAGTTTAAAACAAGATGAAGAAAGAGCAGTATAAGCGTATTATGAGATAGAGAAGCAAACAGATGAAACTGCTAAGGATGTAAAAAATGGTGGTTTCTGGGAAGTGGGAATTGGGATGGGGCAAAGCAGTTCGGGGTTTTGCTCTCCTGAAAGCCTTGTGTCATTTGACCTTTAAAATTAGGTATATACATCACTTAGATTTTTTTTTAAGGCTGCTTTTGAAACGGGTATGGGGGGAAAGGCATGCAAATACTGTAGATGGGACTATAAACTTGTAAAAGCTTGCCAAATGGCAGCTGGGTAATACGGATCAAAAATTTTCATGTGTGGAACATTCAGTCCAGCATTTCCACTCCTGGAATTTATTCTAAGAAAGTAATTGGACAACCACTGCTTTGAGTATAAAATAGAAAACTTGGAAACTATCTACATGCCCTGCACCGGAACCTTCATTTGAACAAGTGAGGGCTCATCCACACAGTGCAATTCTATGCTCATGCTTTAAACGGCGGATTTCATACCTACCAGATGGTCAAAACTTGTGAAAGCCTGAGGGACTTCCCTGGTGGCACAGTGCTTGAGAATCCACCTGCCAATGCAAGGGACACAGGTTCGTGCCCTTGTCTGGGAAGATTCCACATGCCCCGGAGCAACTAAGCCTGTGTGCCACAACTAGTGAGCCTGGGCTCTAGAGCCCGCGAGCCACCACTACTGAAGCCTGCGCTCCGAGAGCCCCAGCTCCGCAACAAGGGAAGCCACCAGAATGAGAAGACCGCACACCGCAACGATAAACCCAACGCAGCCGGAAATAAATACATTTTTATTTAAATTGTAAAAGCCTGAAAACAGCAGGAGTTCCTCAGCATGTTAAACAACGTAATGTTGATATAGTGCTGGCGAGTGTACCCTGCTACAATCTCTTTGGACGAAAAAGCAAAAATTGGCACTACAGCAATGAAAAGCGAAATACACACTGTGATCCATTTTTCTCATACGAAGTCTAAAATGCTATGACTACGTAGGGAGAAAACCACCGTTATGTAGTAAAATGGAAGATAAATAGAAGGCCACCTGCCACGTCCCACTCGGTGGGACGTGCAAGAACATCGCTCGTAGTGTTCAGAGCGCCTCAGGCTGCACTCGAGCCAAACGTCTACCAGCAGGAAACGGAAACACAGCAGTCCGTGATGAGCCGAGACACACACTGAACAGCCGCACCCACAGTAACACGAGAACATCTCCGGGGTTCGCAAACATTCCAGCTTGGGGAAGACAAGAGAAAACGAAAGAACGCATTCACCTATCTACGTAACCTTCCACGCGAAGTAAATGAACATCCACGAAGAATCAGGCTAGGGACGTTAAAAAGCATGGAAATCAGCAGTAAGGCCGCAGGGTTAGGAAAACAACCTTCCCCAACACTACATAAGCCATCCCATGAACGAATAAAGAAGTGCACCTCCCCGAACCTGGCTGAAACCAACGGTGCTTCCAGCACTAACGTGTCGCCTTAATGCCTGAGACGCTGGCACCTTCTCCTCAGGTTTTTACTTAATTCCCCTTTCTCCGGGTCGCGGTTGCTGCACGCGGAGCGACACCGGGGGCCCAGCGAGCCCCTTGCTTCCTGCAGCAGCCCCACGCAGCAATACCTTCCTGAGAAAGCCAAACGAACACAGAATGCACCCTGAGTTTATGCACGAGAGGAGCAGGGCTGACGAGTTTGCTAACCAACAAGCATCGTCCGTGGGTCTATTCTTTAAACACACACATCAGCCTTGCTTATTTTCACAAGGCCTCCAAAAATTAGATAACCAGAGCCGCTTTACTTCTCAGCAGGCGAATCCTCTGAAAACCACAGAAGATTCGCACATGCTGAGAAGAAGCACCTGCGAGCCTACTCCGAGCAACCTCGGGAGACAATGCCAAGGAGATTCACACACCTTGTACAGTGAGGGTGAACATAAGCTCGGGTCAAGAGCTTGCAACACTTCTTTCCAGGTAAGTGACTGAAGTCACTTTCTTTCAAATCATAGCTTTAAAGGAAAACTATGGCTTTCACTTGAACATATATTGTTTGCATTTCATTCTGGTTATGCAAATGAACGCTGAGTCCCCGCCCCCGCGCCTCATGCCCAACGTGCGCCGAAGCCCGCTTCCACTGGCGTCTACCCGGGACCCTCACTACATGTCTTCTGGTCCTCGAGGCTCTGAGCGGGATTTCTTTGGGGTACAGGATTTGTTGACTGCTTAAGAAAACGTCGGAGCTCTGCATTTGACAGGAGACACGGTTCACAACGGAATATCAAATGAAAGGTAAAAGACAACTACAAAACTGTATTTAACAGTACACTTTTTCTTCCAAAAAGAGACGTTTGTGTGTGCGTTGGGCATGTATATGCACAGAAGAGTGCTTACACCAAAATTATGCTTACACTAAAATTTGACTGGCCATTATGCCTTTTGTTAACTTTATTTTTGTCCATGTTTTCAGAAATTTCTGTGCGTGACGTATGGAGAAAAAATAAGGAAATCAATAAAAAGGATTTCATGATAAGCAATGGTAAAAGAATTGAAGGAAAGAATACTAAGCACAGCAGAAATAAAGACAAAGAATCAAGGAAGCCAAAATGAGTTTTAAACCATTTTTATTGGACTATAGTTGATGTACTGTATTGTGTTAGTTTCAGGGTACAGCAAAATGAGTCAGTTATCCGTATATATTTTTCCACTCTTTTTTAGATTCTTTTCCCATACAGGCATGACAGTGTATGCAGTAGAGGGCCCTGTGCTGTACATTAGGTCTGTATTAGTTATCTGTTTTATATATAGTAGTGTGTATATGTCCATCGCAATCTGCCAATTCATCCCCCGCAAATGATTTATTTTTTTTCAAGATCTGATCAAGGAAAAGAAGAAGGCGCAAATAACACTAGGAATGAGATATGGGATATAAACAAAGATACATAAATGTGGCCCACCCGCCTGGCTCCATATCCAGTATCATTTCTCTCCTTCCTCCCTACTGAGTGTCTGCATTATAAGGGGCAGCAACGTGACGTCATAGGTCAAAACTTCCTTGCAAGTATTGGAAGATACAGTCGAGACCATCTTCTAGAAAATAGAGCCAAACAGGAGGTAGAAAAATGGGAGCGAAAAGCCAAAAATTAGGGATTCATTCCAGCATGTACTACATCTAACTAAAGAAAGTCCAGAAAGCGAAAACAAAATGGAAAGGAGAAAATTAAGAAAGAATTAGGGTGTAAAATAGATAGCTAGTGGGAAGCAGCCGCATAGCCCAGGGAGATCAGCTCGGTGCTTGGTGACCACCTGCAGGGGTGGGATAGGGAGGGTGGGAGGGAGACGCAAGAGGGAGGCGATATGGGGATATATGTATACGTATAGCTGACTCAGTTTGTTATGAAGGAGAAACTAACGCACCATTGTAAAGCAATTATACTCCAATAAAGATGTTAAAAAAATACAGAAACTTTTCCAGCACACACACACACACACACACATGCACGCACGCACGCACACACACACGGAAGCATTTCCCCTGATATAGTTGTTTTAATTTTGTTAATTTAATCCATTTTTACATTATTTCCATGAGAATATTTTTCACAGCCTAGCCATCCAGGGTCCTATGAATATATTACTTCGCTTCAACTTTTCTTTTGTCTCTGAGTTGATCATTGTCTTAGTCCTCATTGGCTTGATTTTCTATACACCTATTACCCATTTCTTTTCCAGAGTCTCTGCTAGAAATGTTACTCTACTCTCAATATATTCCAGCACCTCAGGTAACTGAGTCGTTTAATCTACTTCATGAAACATCCCTGCAGGAATCCTAGGCCCTCCTGCTCCAATATGGACCATCTGTTCTCTTGCGCCAGGATCTTCCTTCTTTTTCCTCTGTTGGGTCCCTTTTCCTTTATCTCATATTTTTTCTCTTTTCTAGGTCACTCCTTTGTATGTCACCCGAGGCTAAGTTATGGTGTGGTAACATAGGGCCCCAACACCTCGCTGGCTTCCAACAAGAAACATTTCTCCTCCGGCGTGTTACATGTCCCTCATGGGTTGTCTGTAGCTCTGTGCCGTGCCTCATCTTTGCCCCAGGACCCAGGGGATGGAGCAGCTTTTGTCTGGAACATCACCAGTGTCAAGCCAGAGGAGAAGAGGATGCGGCTAACCGGAGATGACCCTCCTGCTGCTGCTCCGAAGTGACACGTGTCTCTTCTGCCCACATTCCAATGGCCAGAGCAGGCCACGTAGCCACTCTTAAGTTCGTTCCATATCTAAACTTGGGTTGGGTATAAAATTCTGGTTTGGAGCAAGTTTTCCTTCAGCATTTTGAATGCATTGCTGTATTGCCTTCTACCTTTTCGTGTCGCTGTTGGGAAACTAATGCAATTCGGATTCTGGAATCTTGGTATGTGGCCTGTCTTTTCTCTCTGGAAGCCTTTAGGATTCTCCTTTTGTCCCTGTGGTGTGGGAGGGCGGGTGAAAAAGCATCAGTCCATCAGACCCTCTTCTTCCCTAGAAGCAAAGGTATATATAATGTCTATGATTTAGGAATAAGTTTGATGCCATGTGACAGAAAACGCAAAATTACAGTGGTCTAAGCTGGATACTTATTCTGTTCCACGACGATGAAGTCCAGAGGAAGGTGAGCAAGGCGCGTGCTCCAGGGAGCAGCCAGGGACTCAGGCTCCTGCCAGTCCTCGGCTCCCTACAGGGGTTCTTGTAGTTTATTTCCACTGAGATAACACTGGATTATAACAGTATAAGTTTCACATGTACAGCCTCATAGTTCAACTTCTGTGCACACTACAGCATGCTCACCACCAAAACTTTAGTTTCCATTCATCACCATACAGTTGATCCCCTTTCCCTCTTTCGCCCTCCTCCTACTTCCCCTCTGGTAACCACTACTCTGTTCTCTGTATCCACACGTTTGTTTTTGTTTGGATTGGCCTGTCCTTTTCTCTTGTTTTCTTTGTTTGTTTCTTATATTCCATATATGAGTAAAATCATACGGTATTGTCTTTCTCTGTCTGACTTATTTCACTGAGTACTCTCAAGGTTCATCCATGTTGTCGCAAATGGCAAGATTTCATCGTTTTTATTTATTTTTTTCTGCAGAATTTATTGATTTTTATTTTTTGGCCATGCCGCTTGGCATGTGGGATCTTAGATCCCCGACCAGGGATCGAACCCATGCCCCTTGCAGTGAAAGTGAGGAGTCCTAACAACTGGACCATCAGGGAATCCCTTCAGCACATCCTTTACCCTAAACCTGTTGGATTTGCCCCTCCTCAGGTAGTCATGATATATATTGATTCATCTTGGTTTCCTCTGATAACCATGATGAGTGATGACTATGCTATCTGCAGCCAGAGCTAAAACTCAGCAAAGCTGACGAGCCCCTCTAGGAATTAAGCCTGTTCTCAATCACGCTGGAGGTGGGGGGGGGATGGAACCCAGCCTGTGACTTAATACATAGAGAGATTATATCAGTTCATTATAATGGCGGATCTTGGTGACTATGACTGAAGTAGCCACATTATAATCACAGTAATAGCCATTAAGTGCATAATATTCTCTGCCATTGCTGCACTCAGACAATGCAGAAATCCAGATACAGGAAAGTGGCCGCATCACTCGACAGTGTTCACTCTGTCATGAAGACTTACTGCAGGGTATAAATGTGATGTGAGGACTAAGCTAAATCGTATGCCTCTACTAAAGGAGTGTGGCACAGGGGAATGCGATATTAATGCCGCCAGCCAAGTTAGCGTAAAGTGTTCTTTGGTAATGAAATTAACAGAATACAGGCTTGTGAAATTAAGGCATGAAAATAGACACCATACCGCATCTGGACAACACACAAAAGTAACTGCATAACAAGAGCACGGGCTGGACGTCTTCTTGCTCAAATATTACCGTGCTGTTACCAATGGACTAAATCAGTGAGTTTCTTGGCCTAGGTCAGTGATCCTGCACTTGAGAACCACTTGAGAGCTTAAGAAACGCTGAGGCCCAATCCCCCACCCTGAGAGAATCATTTAATTGGCCCAGGGTGGAGTCCTGGGCATGGGATTTTTAGAAACTCCCCGAGTCCCTTGGTGGACCGCCAGGATGGGGAAGCTCTGGGCCCAGGGCAAAGAGGCCCGAGGGACAAGTCAGACTGGCTTGGGCAACATCCTCCACGAGGGGCCACTCGGCTGTGTCCTTCGAAAAATAAAAGGGTGGGATTTCATATTGTTTAAGGTGCATCCCGTGTGCCAATTGTTATCCTATTTTCAGAAGTGCCTTTGTCAAATGGATACTATTCTCATCGTTTTCACAGGGTTTCTTTTCAATTTTTTAAAATGTACACTATCGGGGATTCCCTGGCCGTCCGGTGGTTGGGACTCTGAGCTTCCACTTCAGGGGACTAAGGTTCCATCCCTCGTCGGGAAAGTGAGATCCTGCAAGCTGTGCGACGCAGCCAAAAAGAAAATCATAATAATAAAATAAGAAATAAAATCGACAGGATCTTGGGATTTCAGGTTGAAAATGGCAGATTAAATACATCCATTTATCTCCACGCCATCCACAAAACCCCACTAAATGACAGTAAAGGAATGAAAAGAAAAAGGATAAATTCATATTGACAAACGTGGGAGACCAGGGCTTCCCTGGTGGCGCAGTGGTTAAGAAGCTGCCTGCCAACGCAGGGAACACAGGTTCCGGCCCTGGTCCGGGAAGATACCACAGGCCCCGGAGCACCTAAGTCCGTGCGCCATAACTACTGAACCTGTGCTCTAGAGCCTGCGAGCCACAACTACTGGGCCCGCGTGCCACAAGTACGGAAGCCCGCGTGCCTACAGCCTGTGCTCTGCATGCAAAAAGAGAAGCCACTGCAATGAGAAGCCCGCACGCCGCAACAAAGTGTAGCTCCCGCTCACTGCAACAAGAGAAAGCCCACGCACAGCAACGAAGACCCAATGCCACCAAAAATAGATAGATAAAGAGAGAGAGAGATAAATAAAATTTATTTTAAGAAAAATAACCAAAAACAGGAGAGCAGCTAACAGCAGCGAGGTGGTGACCTGGAGATGTTAATGCTTCAGAACCCTGGAAAGGCTCAGGAATTCTGAGCTACCTCTGATGGCTGAGGAAGAAATTGGTATCAGAGTGGGCAAATAGCTGAGTCTGCCACAGTTTAAAACAAGATGAAGAAAGAGCAGTATAAGCGTATTATGAGATAGAGAAGCAAACAGATGAAACTGCTAAGGATGTAAAAAATGGTGGTTTCTGGGAAGTGGGAATTGGGATGGGGCAAAGCAGTTCGGGGTTTTGCTCTCCTGAAAGCCTTGTGTCATTTGACCTTTAAAATTAGGTATATACATCACTTAGATTTTTTTTTAAGGCTGCTTTTGAAACGGGTATGGGGGGAAAGGCATGCAAATACTGTAGATGGGACTATAAACTTATAAAAGCTTGCCGAATGGCAGCTGGGTAATACGGATCAAAAATTTTCATGTGTGGAACATTCAGTCCAGCATTTCCACTCCTGGAATTTATTCTAAGAAAGTAATTGGACAACCACTGCTTTGAGTATAAAATAGAAAACTTGGAAACTATCTACATGCCCTGCACCGGAACCTTCATTTGAACAAGTGATGGCTCATCCACACAGTGCAATTCTATGCTCATGCTTTAAACGGCGGATTTCATACCTACCAGATGGTCAAAACTTGTGAAAGCCTGAGGGACTTCCCTGGTGGCACAGTGCTTGAGAATCCACCTGCCAATGCAAGGGACACAGGTTCGTGCCCTTGTCTGGGAAGATTCCACATGCCCCGGAGCAACTAAGCCTGTGTGCCACAACTAGTGAGCCTGGGCTCTAGAGCCCGCGAGCCACCACTACTGAAGCCTGCGCTCTGAGTGCCCCAGCTCCGCAACAAGGGAAGCCACCAGAATGAGAAGACCGCACACCGCAACGATAAACCCAACGCAGCCGGAAATAAATACATTTTTATTTAAATTGTAAAAGCCTGAAAACAGCAGGAGTTCCTCAGCATGTTAAACAACGTAATGTTGATATAGTGCTGGCGAGTGTACCCTGCTACAATCTCTTTGGACGAAAAAGCAAAAATTGGCACTACAGCAATGAAAAGCGAAATACACAGTGATCCATTTTTCTCATACGAAGTCTAAAATGATATGACTACGTAGGGAGAAAACCACCGTTATGTAGTAAAATGGAAGATAAATCGAAGGCCACGTGCCACGTGCCACGTACCACTCGGTGGGACGTGCAAGAACATCGCTCGTAGTGTTCAGAGGGCCTCAGGCTGCACTCGAGCCAAACGTCTACCAGCAGGAAACGGAAACACAGCAGTCCGTGATGAGCCGAGACACACACTGAACAGCCGCACCCACAGTAACGCGAGAACATCTCCGGGGTCCGCAAACATTCCAGCTTGGGGAAGACAAGAGAAAACGAAAGAACGCATTCACCTATCTACGTAACCTTCCACGTGAAGTAAATGACCTTCCACGAAGAATCAGGCTAGGGACGTTAAAAAGCACGAAAATCAGCAGTAAGGGCACAGAGTTAGAAAAACAACCTTCCCGAACACTACATAAGCCATCCCCTGAACGAATAAAGAAGTGCACCTCTCTGACCCTGGCTGAAGCCCACGGTGCTTCCAGTACTAACATGTCGTTTTAACATCTGTGACGCTGACACCTTCTCCTCAGGTTTTTACTTAATTCCCATTTCACCGGGTGGCTGTGGTGGCACGTGGAGAGTTTCCGGGGCCCAGTGAGCTCCTATGCTTCCCAGGCAGTAGCCCCATGTAGAAACACCTTCCGAAGAAAGCCAAAAGAACCCAGAATGCACCGTGAGTTTCTTCACCGAGAAGAGCAGGGCTAACAAGTTTGCTAAACAACAAGCATTGTCCATGGGTCTATTCTTTAAACACACACATCAGCCTTGCTTATTTCCGCAAGGCCTCCAAAAATTAGGGGTGATTTGGCTTTACTTCTCAGCAGGTGAATCTTCCGAAAAACACAGAAGATTCACACATGCTGAGAAGAAGCATGTGCGAACCTATTCCTAGTAATCTCGGGAGACAATGCCAAGGAGATTCACACACCTTGTACAGTGAGGGTGAACGTAAGCTCGGGTCAAGAGCTTGCAACACTTCTTTCCAGGTAAGTGACTGAAGTCACTTTCTTTCAAATCATAGCTTTAAAGGAAAACTATGGCTTTCACTTGAACATATATTGTTTGCATTTCATTCTGGTTATGCAAATGAACGCTGAGTCCCCGCCCCCGCGCCTCACGCCCAACGTGCGCCGAAGCCCGCTTCCACTGGCGTCTACCCGGGACCCTCACTACATGTCTTCTGGTCCTCGAGGCTCTGAGCGGGATTTCTTTGGGGTACAGGATTTGTTGACTGCTTAAGAAAATGTCGGAGCTCTGCATTTGACAGGAGACACGGTTCACAACGGAATATCAAATGAAAGGTAAAAGACAACTACAAAACTGTATTTAACAGTACACTTTTTCTTCCAAAAAGAGACGTTTGTGTGTGCGTTGGGCATGTATATGCACAGAAGAGGGCTTACACCAAAATTATGCTTACACTAAAATTTGACAGGCCATTATGCCTTTTGTTAACTTTATATTTGTCCATGTTTTCAGAAATTTCTGTGCGTGACGTATGGAGAAAAAATAAGGAAATCAATAAAAAGGATTTCATAATAAGCAAAGATAAAGGAATTAGAAGGAAAGAATAATAAGCATAGCAGAAATAAAGACAAAGAATCAAGGAAGCCAAAATGAGTTTTAAACCATTTTTATTGGACTATAGTTGATGTACTATATTGTGTTAGTTTCAGGGTACAGCAAAGTGAGTCAGTTATCCGTATATATGTATCCACTCTTTTTTAGATTCTTTTCCCATACAGGCATGACAGAGTATGCAGTAGAGGGCCCTGTGCTGTACATTAGGTCTGTATTAGTTATCTGTTTCATATATAGTAGTGTGTATATGTCCATCGCAATCTGCCAATTCATCCCCTGCAAATGATTTATTTTTTTTCAAGATCTGATCAAGGAAAGGAAGAAGGCGCAAATAACACTAGGAATGAGATATGGGATATAAACAAAGATACAAAAGTGCGGCCCGCCAGGCTGGCTCCATATCCAGTATCATTTCTCTCCTTCCTCCCTACTGAGTGTCTGCATTATAAGGGGCAGCAACGTGACGTCATAGGTCAAAACTTCCTTGCAAGTATTGGAAGATACAGTCGAGACCATCTTCTAGAAAATAGAGCCAAACAGGAGGTAGAAAAATGGGAGCAAAAAGCCAAAAATTAGGGGTTCCTTCCAGCATGTACTACATCTAACTAAAGAAAGTCCAGAAAGCGAAAACAAATTGGAAAGGAGAAAATTAAGAAAGAATTAGGGTGTAAAATAAGTAGCTAGTGGGAAGCAGCCGCATAGCCCAGGGAGATCAGCTCGGTGCTTGGTGACCACCTACAGGGGTGGGATAGGGAGGGTGGGAGGGAGACGCAAGAGCGAGGCGATATGGGGATATATGTATACGTATAGCTGACTCACTTTGTTATAAAGGAGAAACTAACACACCATTTTAAAGCAATTATACTCCTATAAAGATGTTTAAAAAAAACGGAAACTTTTCCAGCACACACACACGCGCACACATGCACACATGCACGCACGCACACACACACACATGGAAGCATTTCCCCTGATATAGTTGCTTTAATTTTGTTAATTTAATCCATTTTTACATTATTTCCATGAGAATATTTTTCACAGCCTAGCCATCCAGGGTCCTATGAATATATTACTTCGCTTCAACTTTTCTTTTGTCTCTGAGTTGATCATTGTCTTAGTCCTCATTGGCTTGATTTTCTATACACCTATTACCCATTTCTTTTCCAGAGTCTCTGCTAGAAATGTTACTCTACTCTCAATATATTCCAGCACCTCAGGTAATTGAGTCGTTTAATCTACTTCATGAAACATCCCTGCAGGAATCCTAGGCCCTCCTGCTCCAATATGGACCATCTGTTCTCTTGCGCCAGGATCTTCCTTCTTTTTCCTCTGTTGGGTCCCTTTTCCTTTATCTCATATTTTTTTCTCTTTTCTAGGTCACTCCTTTGTATGTCACCCGAGGCTAAGTTATGGTGTGGTAACATAGGGCCCCAACACCTCGCTGGCTTCCAACAAGAAACATTTCTCCTCTGGCGTGTTACATGTCCCTCATGGGTTGTCTGTAGCTCTGTGCCGTGCCTCATCTTTGCCCCAGGACCCAGGGGATGGAGCAGCTTTCGTCTGGAACATCACCAGTGTCAAGCCAGAGGAGAAGAGGATGCGGCTAACCGGAGATGACCCTCCTGCTGCTGCTCCGAAGTGACACGTGTCTCTTCTGCCCACATTCCAATGGCCAGAGCAGGCCACGTAGCCACTCTTAAGTTCGTTCCATATCTAAACTTGGGTTGGGTATAAAATTCTGGTTTGGAGCAAGTTTTCCTTCAGCATTTTGAATGCATTGCTGTATTGCCTTCTACCTTTTAGTGTCGCTGTTGGGAAACAAATGCAATTCGGATTCTGGAATCTTGGTATGTGACCTGTCTTTTCTCTCTGGAAGCTTTTAGGATTCTCCTTTTGTCCCTGTGGTGTGGGAGGGCGGGTGAAAAAGCATCAGTCCATCAGACCCTCTTCTTCCCTAGAAGCAAAGGTATATATAATGTCTATGATTTAGGAATAAGTTTGATGCCATGTGACAGAAAACGCAAAATTACAGTGGTCTAAGCTGGATACTTATTCTGTTCCACGACGATGAAGTCCAGAGGAAGGTGAGCAAGGCGCGCGCTCCAGGGAGCAGCCAGGGACTCAGGCTCCTGCCAGTCCTCGGCTCCCTACAGGGGTTCTTGTAGTTTATTTCCACTGAGATAACACTGGATTATAACAGTATAAGTTTCACATGTACAGCCTCATAGTTCAACTCCTGTACACACTACAGCATGCTCACCACCAAAACTTTAGTTTCCATTCATCACCATACAGTTGATCCCCTTTCCCTATTTCGCCCTCCTCCTACGTCCCCTCTGGTAACCACTACTCTGTTCTCTGTATCCACACGTTTGTTTTTGTTTGGATTGGCCTGTCCATTTCTCTTGTTTTGTTTGCTTGTTTCTGATATTCCATATATGAGTAAAATCATATGGTATTGTGTTTCTCTGACTGACTTATTTCACTGAGTATAATACTCTCAAGGTTCTTCCATGTTGTCGCAAATGGCAAGATTTCATCGTTTCTATTTTTTATTTTTTCTGCAGAATTTATTGATTTTTATTTTTTGGCCATGCCGCATGGCATGTGGGATCTTAGATCCCCGACCAGGGATCGAACCCATGCCCCTTGCAGTGAAAGCGAGGAGTCCTAACAACTGGACCGTCAGGGAATCCCTTCAGCACATCCTTTACCCTAAACCTGTTGGATTTGCCCCTCCTCAGGTAGTCATGATATATATTGATTCATCTTGGTTTCCTCTGATAACCATGATGAGTGATGACTATGCTATCTGCAGCCAGAGCTAAAACTCAGCAAAGCTGACGAGCCCCTCTAGGAATTAAGCCTGTTCTCAATCACGCTGGAAGTGGGGGGGCGGGGATGGAACCCAGCCTGTGACTTAGTACATAGAGATATTATATCAGTTCATTATAATGGCGGATCTTGGTGACTATGACTGAAGTAGCCACATTATAATCACAATAATAGCCATTAAGTGCATAATATTCTCTGCCATTCCTGCACTCGGACAATGCAAAAATCCAGATACAGGAAAGTGGCCGCATCACTCAACAGTGTTCACTCTGTCATGAAGAATTACTGCAGGGTATAAATGTGATGTGAGGACTAAGCTAAATCGTATGCCTCTACTAAAGGAGTGTGGCACAGGGGAATGCGATATTAATGCCGCCAGCCAAGTTAGCGTAAAGTGTTCTTTGGTAATCAAATTAACAGAATACAGGCTTGTGAAATTAAGGCATGAAAATAGACACCATTCCGAATCTGGACAACACACAAAAGTAACTGCATAACAACTGCACGTGCTGGATGTCTTCTTGCTCAAATATTACCGTGCTGTTACCAATGGACTAAATCAGTGAGTTTCTTGGCCTAGGTCAGTGATCCTGCACTTGAGAACCACTTGAGAGCTTAAGAAACGCTGAGGCCCAATCCCCCACCCTGAGAGAATCATTTAATTGGCCCAGGGTGGAGTCCTGGGCATGGGATCTTTAAAAACTCCCCAGTCCCTTGGTGGACCGCCAGGATGGGGAAGCTCTGGGCCCAGGGCAAAGAGGCCCGAGGGACAAGTCAGACTGGCTTGGGCAACATCCTCCACGAGGGGCCGCTCGGCTGTGTCCTTCGAAAAATAAAAGGGTGGGATTTCATATTGTTTAAGGTGCATCCCGTGTGCCAATTGTTATCCTATTTTCAGAAGGGCCTTTGTCAAATGGATACTATTCTCATCGTTTTCACAGGGTTTCTTTTCAATTTTTTAAAATGTACACTATCGGGGATTCCCTGGCCGTACGGTGGTTGGCACTCTGAGCTTCCACTTCAGGGGGCAAGGGTTCCATCCCTCGTCGGGAAACTGAGATCCTGCAAGCTGTGCGGCGCAGCCAAAGAAAAAAATCATAATAATAAAATAAGAAATAAAATCGACAGGATCTTGGGAGTTCAGGTTGAAAATGGCAGATTAAATATATCCATTTATTTCCACGCCATCCACAAAACCCCACTAAATGACAGTAAAGGAATGAAAAGAAAAAGGATAAATTCATATTGACAAACGTGGGAGAGCAGGGCTTCCCTGGTGGCGCAGTGGTTAAGAAGCTGCCTGCCAACGCAGGGAACACAGGTTCCGGCCCTGGTCCGGGAAGATACCACAGGCCCCGGAGCACCTAAGTCCGTGCGCCATAACTACTGAACCTGTGCTCTAGAGCCTGCAAGCCACAACTACTGGGCCCGCGTGCCACAATTACGGAAGCCCGCGTGCCTACAGCCTGTGCTCTGCATGCAAAAAGAGAAGCCACTGCAATGAGAAGCCCGCACGCCGCAACAAAGTGTAGCTCCCGCTCACTGCAACAAGAGAAAGCCCACGCACAGCAACGAAGACCCAATGCCGCCAAAAATAGATAGATAAAGAGAGAGAGAGATAAATAAATAAAATTTATTTTAAGAAAAATAACCAAAAACAGGAGAGCAGCTAACAGCAGCGAGGTGGTGACCTGGAGATGTTAATGCTTCAGAACCCTGGAAAGGCTCAGGAATTCTGAGCTACCTCTGATGGCTGAGGAAGAAATTGGTATCAGGGTGGGCAAATAGCTGAGTCTGCCACAGTTTAAAACAAGATGAAGAAAGAGCAGTATAAGCGTATTATGAGATAGAGAAGCAAACAGATGAAACTGCTAAGGATGTAAAAAATGGTGGTTTCTGGGAAGTGGGAATTGGGATGGGGCAAAGCAGTTTGGGGTTTTGCTCTCCTGAAAGCCTTGTGTCATTTGACCTTTAAAATTAGGTATATACATCACTTAGATTTTTTTTTAAGGCTGCTTTTGAAACGGGTATGGGGGGAAAGGCATGCAAATACTGTAGATGGGACTATAAACTTGTAAAAGCTTGCCGAATGGCAGCTGGGTAATACGGATCAAAAATTTTCATGTGTGGAACATTCAGTCCAGCATTTCCACTCCTGGAATTTATTCTAAGAAAGTAATTGGACAACCACTGCTTTGAGTATAAAATAGAAAACTTGGAAACTATCTACATGCCCTGCACCGGAACCTTCATTTGAACAAGTGATGGCTCATCCACACAGTGCAATTCTATGCTCATGCTTTAAACGGCAGATTTCATACCTACCAGATGGTCAAAACTTGTGAAAGCCTGAGGGACTTCCCTGGTGGCACAGTGCTTGAGAATCCACCTGCCAATGCAAGGGACACAGGTTCGTGCCCTTGTCTGGGAAGATTCCACATGCCCCGGAGCAACTAAGCCTGTGTGCCACAACTAGTGAGCCTGGGCTCTAGAGCCCGCGAGCCACCACTACTGAAGCCTGCGCTCCGAGAGCCCCAGCTCCGCAACAAGGGAAGCCACCAGAATGAGAAGACCGCACACCGCAACGATAAACCCAACGCAGCCGGAAATAAATACATTTTTATTTAAATTGTAAAAGCCTGAAAACAGCAGGAGTTCCTCAGCATGTTAAACAACGTAATGTTGATATAGTGCTGGCGAGTGTACCCTGCTACAATCTCTTTGGACGAAAAAGCAAAAACTGGCACTACAGCAATGAAAAGCGAAATACACACTGTGATCCATTTTTCTCATACGAAGTCTAAAATGCTATGACTACGTAGGGAGAAAACCACCGTTATGTAGTAAAATGGAAGATAAATAGAAGGCCACCTGCCACGTCCCACTCGGTGGGACGTGCAAGAACATCGCTCGTAGTGTTCAGAGGGCCTCAGGCTGCACTCGAGCCAAACGTCTACCAGCAGGAAACGGAAACACAGCAGTCCGTGATGAGCCGAGACACACACTGAACAGCCGCACCCACAGTAACACGAGAACATCTCCGGGGTTCGCAAACATTCCAGCTTGGGGAAGACAAGAGAAAACGAAAGAACGCATTCACCTATCTACGTAACCTTCCACGCGAAGTAAATGAACATCCACGAAGAATCAGGCTAGGGACGTTAAAAAGCATGGAAATCAGCAGTAAGGCCGCAGGGTTAGGAAAACAACCTTCCCCAACACTACATAAGCCATCCCATGAACGAATAAAGAAGTGCACCTCCCCGAACCTGGCTGAAACCAACGGTGCTTCCAGCACTAACGTGTCGCCTTAATGCCTGAGACGCTGGCACCTTCTCCTCAGGTTTTTACTTAATTCCCCTTTCTCCGGGTCGCGGTTGCTGCACGCGGAGCGACACCGGGGGCCCAGCGAGCCCCTTGCTTCCTGCAGCAGCCCCACGCAGCAATACCTTCCTGAGAAAGCCAAACGAACACAGAATGCACCCTGAGTTTATGCACGAGAGGAGCAGGGCTGACGAGTTTGCTAACCAACAAGCATCGTCCGTGGGTCTATTCTTTAAACACACACATCAGCCTTGCTTATTTTCACAAGGCCTCCAAAAATTAGATAACCAGAGCCGCTTTACTTCTCAGCAGGCGAATCCTCTGAAAACCACAGAAGATTCGCACATGCTGAGAAGAAGCACCTGCGAGCCTACTCCGAGCAACCTCGGGAGACAATGCCAAGGAGATTCACACACCTTGTACAGTGAGGGTGAACATAAGCTCGGGTCAAGAGCTTGCAACACTTCTTTCCAGGTAAGTGACTGAAGTCACTTTCTTTCAAATCATAGCTTTAAAGGAAAACTATGGCTTTCACTTGAACATATATTGTTTGCATTTCATTCTGGTTATGCAAATGAACGCTGAGTCCCCGCCCCCGCGCCTCACGCCCAACGTGCGCCGAAGCCCGCTTCCACTGGCGTCTACCCGGGACCCTCACTACATGTCTTCTGGTCCTCGAGGCTCTGAGCGGGATTTCTTTGGGGTACAGGATTTGTTGACTGCTTAAGAAAACGTCGGAGCTCTGCATTTGACAGGAGACACGGTTCACAACGGAATATCAAATGAAAGGTAAAAGACAACTACAAAACTGTATTTAACAGTACACTTTTTCTTCCAAAAAGAGACGTTTGTGTGTGCGTTGGGCATGTATATGCACAGAAGAGTGCTTACACCAAAATTATGCTTACACTAAAATTTGACTGGCCATTATGCCTTTTGTTAACTTTATTTTTGTCCATGTTTTCAGAAATTTCTGTGCGTGACGTATGGAGAAAAAATAAGGAAATCAATAAAAAGGATTTCATGATAAGCAATGGTAAAAGAATTGAAGGAAAGAATACTAAGCACAGCAGAAATAAAGACAAAGAATCAAGGAAGCCAAAATGAGTTTTAAACCATTTTTATTGGACTATAGTTGATGTACTATATTGTGTTAGTTTCAGGGTACAGCAAAGTGAGTCAGTTATCCGTATATATGTATCCACTCTTTTTTAGATTCTTTCCCCATACAGGCATGACAGTGTATGCAGTAGAGGGCCCTGTGCTGTACATTAGGTCTGTATTAGTTATCTGTTTTATATATAGTAGTGTGTATATGTCCATCGCAATCTGCCAATTCATCCCCCGCAAATGATTTATTTTTTTTCAAGATCTGATCAAGGAAAAGAAGAAGGCGCAAATAACACTAGGAATGAGATATGGGATATAAACAAAGATACATAAATGTGGCCCACCCGCCTGGCTCCATATCCAGTATCATTTCTCTCCTTCCTCCCTACTGAGTGTCTGCATTATAAGGGGCAGCAACGTGACGTCATAGGTCAAAACTTCCTTGCAAGTATTGGAAGATACAGTCGAGACCATCTTCTAGAAAATAGAGCCAAACAGGAGGTAGAAAAATGGGAGCGAAAAGCCAAAAATTAGGGATTCATTCCAGCATGTACTACATCTAACTAAAGAAAGTCCAGAAAGCGAAAACAAAATGGAAAGGAGAAAATTAAGAAAGAATTAGGGTGTAAAATAGATAGCTAGTGGGAAGCAGCCGCATAGCCCAGGGAGATCAGCTCGGTGCTTGGTGACCACCTGCAGGGGTGGGATACGGAGGGTGGGAGGGAGACGCAAGAGGAAGGCGATATGGGGATATATGTATACGTATAGCTGACTCACTTTGTTATGAAGGAGAAACTAACGCACCATTGTAAAGCAATTATACTCCAATAAAGATGTTAAAAAAATACAGAAACTTTTCAAGCACACACACACACACACACACACACATGCACGCACGCACGCACACACACACGGAAGCATTTCCCCTGATATAGTTGTTTTAATTTTGTTAATTTAATCCATTTTTACATTATTTCCATGAGAATATTTTTCACAGCCTAGCCATCCAGGGTCCTATGAATATATTACTTCGCTTCAACTTTTCTTTTGTCTCTGAGTTGATCATTGTCTTAGTCCTCATTGGCTTGATTTTCTATACACCTATTACCCATTTCTTTTCCAGAGTCTCTGCTAGAAATGTTACTCTACTCTCAATATATTCCAGCACCTCAGGTAATTGAGTCGTTTAATCTACTTCATGAAACATCCCTGCAGGAATCCTAGGCCCTCCTGCTCCAATATGGACCATCTGTTCTCTTGCGCCAGGATCTTCCTTCTTTTTCCTCTGTTGGGTCCCTTTTCCTTTATCTCATATTTTTTTCTCTTTTCTAGGTCACTCCTTTGTATGTCACCCGAGGCTAAGTTATGGTGTGGTAACATAGGGCCCCAACACCTCGCTGGCTTCCAACAAGAAACATTTCTCCTCCGGCGTGTTACATGTCCCTCATGGGTTGTCTGTAGCTCTGTGCCGTGCCTCATCTTTGCCCCAGGACCCAGGGGATGGAGCAGCTTTTGTCTGGAACATCACCAGTGTCAAGCCAGAGGAGAAGAGGATGCGGCTAACCGGAGATGACCCTCCTGCTGCTGCTCTGAAGTGACACGTGTCTCTTCTGCCCACATTCCAATGGCCAGAGCAGGCCACGTAGCCACTCTTAAGTTCGTTCCATATCTAAACTTGGGTTGGGTATAAAATTCTGGTTTGGAGCAAGTTTTCCTTCAGCATTTTGAATGCATTGCTGTATTGCCTTCTACCTTTTCGTGTCGCTGTTGGGAAACTAATGCAATTCGGATTCTGGAATCTTGGTATGTGGCCTGTCTTTTCTCTCTGGAAGCCTTTAGGATTCTCCTTTTGTCCCTGTGGTGTGGGAGGGCGGGTGAAAAAGCATCAGTCCATCAGACCCTCTTCTTCCCTAGAAGCAAAGGTATATATAATGTCTATGATTTAGGAATAAGTTTGATGCCATGTGACAGAAAACGCAAAATTACAGTGGTCTAAGCTGGATACTTATTCTGTTCCACGACGATGAAGTCCAGAGGAAGGTGAGCAAGGCGCGTGCTCCAGGGAGCAGCCAGGGACTCAGGCTCCTGCCAGTCCTCGGCTCCCTACAGGGGTTCTTGTAGTTTATTTCCACTGAGATAACACTGGATTATAACAGTATAAGTTTCACATGTACAGCCTCATAGTTCAACTTCTGTGCACACTACAGCATGCTCACCACCAAAACTTTAGTTTCCATTCATCACCATACAGTTGATCCCCTTTCCCTCTTTCGCCCTCCTCCTACTTCCCCTCTGGTAACCACTACTCTGTTCTCTGTATCCACACGTTTGTTTTTGTTTGGATTGGCCTGTCCTTTTCTCTTGTTTTCTTTGTTTGTTTCTTATATTCCATATATGAGTAAAATCATACGGTATTGTCTTTCTCTGTCTGACTTATTTCACTGAGTACTCTCAAGGTTCATCCATGTTGTCGCAAATGGCAAGATTTCATCGTTTTTATTTATTTTTTTCTGCAGAATTTATTGATTTTTATTTTTTGGCCATGCCGCTTGGCATGTGGGATCTTAGATCCCCGACCAGGGATCGAACCCATGCCCCTTGCAGTGAAAGTGAGGAGTCCTAACAACTGGACCGTCAGGGAATCCCTTCAGCACATCCTTTACCCTAAACCTGTTGGATTTGCCCCTCCTCAGGTAGTCATGATATATATTGATTCATCTTGGTTTCCTCTGATAACCATGATGAGTGATGACTATGCTATCTGCAGCCAGAGCTAAAACTCAGCGAAGCTGACGAGCCCCTCTAGGAATTAAGCCTGTTCTCAATCACGCTGGAGGTGGGGGGGGGATGGAACCCAGCCTGTGACTTAATACATAGAGAGATTATATCAGTTCATTTTAATGGCGGATCTTGGTGACTATGACTGAAGTAGCCACATTATAATCACAGTAATAGCCATTAAGTGCATAATATTCTCTGCCATTGCTGCACTCAGACAATGCAGAAATCCAGATACAGGAAAGTGGCCGCATCACTCGACAGTGTTCACTCTGTCATGAAGACTTACTGCAGGGTATAAATGTGATGTGAGGACTAAGCTAAATCGTATGCCTCTACTAAAAGAGTGTGGCACAGGGGAATGCGATATTAATGCCGCCAGCCAAGTTAGCGTAAAGTGTTCTTTGGTAATGAAATTAACAGAATACAGGCTTGTGAAATTAAGGCATGAAAATAGACACCATACCGCATCTGGACAACACACAAAAGTAACTGCATAACAAGAGCACGGGCTGGACGTCTTCTTGCTCAAATATTACCGTGCTGTTACCAATGGACTAAATCAGTGAGTTTCTTGGCCTAGGTCAGTGATCCTGCACTTGAGAACCACTTGAGAGCTTAAGAAACGCTGAGGCCCAATCCCCCACCCTGAGAGAATCATTTAATTGGCCCAGGGTGGAGTCCTGGGCATGGGATCTTTAAAAACTCCCCGAGTCCCTTGGTGGACCGCCAGGATGGGGAAGCTCTGGGCCCAGGGCAAAGAGGCCCGAGGGACAAGTCAGACTGGCTTGGGCAACATCCTCCACGAGGGGCCGCTCGGCTGTGTCCTTCGAAAAATAAAAGGGTGGGATTTCATATTGTTTAAGGTGCATCCCGTGTGCCAATTGTTATCCTATTTTCAGAAGTGCCTTTGTCAAATGGATACTATTCTCATCGTTTTCACAGGGTTTCTTTTCAATTTTTTAAAATGTACACTATCGGGGATTCCCTGGCCGTCCGGTGGTTGGGACTCTGAGCTTCCACTTCAGGGGACTAAGGTTCCATCCCTCGTCGGGAAACTGAGATCCTGCAAGCTGTGCGACGCAGCCAAAAAGAAAATCATAATAATAAAATAAGAAATAAAATCGACAGGATCTTGGGATTTCAGGTTGAAAATGGCAGATTAAATACATCCATTTATCTCCACGCCATCCACAAAACCCCACTAAATGACAGTAAAGGAATGAAAAGAAAAAGGATAAATTCATATTGACAAACGTGGGAGAGCAGGGCTTCCCTGGTGGCGCAGTGGTTAAGAAGCTGCCTGCCAACGCAGGGAACACAGGTTCCGGCCCTGGTCCGGGAAGATACCACAGGCCCCGGAGCACCTAAGTCCGTGCGCCATAACTACTGAACCTGTGCTCTAGAGCCTGCGAGCCACAACTACTGGGCCCGCGTGCCACAAGTACTGAAGCCCGCGTGCCTACAGCCTGTGCTCTGCATGCAAAAAGAGAAGCCACTGCAATGAGAAGCCCGCACGCCGCAACAAAGTGTAGCTCCCGCTCACTGCAACAAGAGAAAGCCCACGCACAGCAACGAAGACCCAATGCCACCAAAAATAGATAGATAAAGAGAGAGAGAGATAAATAAAATTTATTTTAAGAAAAATAACCAAAAACAGGAGAGCAGCTAACAGCAGCGAGGTGGTGACCTGGAGATGTTAATGCTTCAGAACCCTGGAAAGGCTCAGGAATTCTGAGCTACCTCTGATGGCTGAGGAAGAAATTGGTATCAGGGTGGGCAAATAGCTGAGTCTGCCACAGTTTAAAACAAGATGAAGAAAGAGCAGTATAAGCGTATTATGAGATAGAGAAGCAAACAGATGAAACTGCTAAGGATGTAAAAAATGGTGGTTTCTGGGAAGTGGGAATTGGGATGGGGCAAAGCAGTTCGGGGTTTTGCTCTCCTGAAAGCCTTGTGTCATTTGACCTTTAAAATTAGGTATATACATCACTTAGATTTTTTTTTAAGGCTGCTTTTGAAACGGGTATGGGGGGAAAGGCATGCAAATACTGTAGATGGGACTATAAACTTGTAAAAGCTTGCCGAATGGCAGCTGGGTAATACGGATCAAAAATTTTCATGTGTGGAACATTCAGTCCAGCATTTCCACTCCTGGAATTTATTCTAAGAAAGTAATTGGACAACCACTGCTTTGAGTATAAAATAGAAAACTTGGAAACTATCTACATGCCCTGCACCGGAACCTTCATTTGAACAAGTGATGGCTCATCCACACAGTGCAATTCTATGCTCATGCTTTAAACGGCGGATTTCATACCTACCAGATGGTCAAAACTTGTGAAAGCCTGAGGGACTTCCCTGGTGGCACAGTGCTTGAGAATCCACCTGCCAATGCAAGGGACACAGGTTCGTGCCCTTGTCTGGGAAGATTCCACATGCCCCGGAGCAACTAAGCCTGTGTGCCACAACTAGTGAGCCTGGGCTCTAGAGCCCACGAGCCACCACTACTGAAGCCTGCGCTCCGAGAGCCCCAGCTCCGCAACAAGGGAAGCCACCAGAATGAGAAGACCGCACACCGCAACGATAAACCCAACGCAGCCGGAAATAAATACATTTTTATTTAAATTGTAAAAGCCTGAAAACAGCAGGAGTTCCTCAGCATGTTAAACAACGTAATGTTGATATAGTGCTGGCGAGTGTACCCTGCTACAATCTCTTTGGACGAAAAAGCAAAAATTGGCACTACAGCAATGAAAAGCGAAATACACAGTGATCCATTTTTCTCATACGAAGTCTAAAATGATATGACTACGTAGGGAGAAAACCACCGTTATGTAGTAAAATGGAAGATAAATCGAAGGCCACGTGCCACGTGCCACGTACCACTCGGTGGGACGTGCAAGAACATCGCTCGTAGTGTTCAGAGGGCCTCAGGCTGCACTCGAGCCAAACGTCTACCAGCAGGAAACGGAAACACAGCAGTCCGTGATGAGCCGAGACACACACTGAACAGCCGCACCCACAGTAACGCGAGAACATCTCCGGGGTCCGCAAACATTCCAGCTTGGGGAAGACAAGAGAAAACGAAAGAACGCATTCACCTATCTACGTAACCTTCCACGTGAAGTAAATGACCTTCCACGAAGAATCAGGCTAGGGACGTTAAAAAGCACGAAAATCAGCAGTAAGGGCACAGAGTTAGAAAAACAACCTTCCCGAACACTACATAAGCCATCCCCTGAACGAATAAAGAAGTGCACCTCTCTGACCCTGGCTGAAGCCCACGGTGCTTCCAGTACTAACATGTCGTTTTAACATCTGTGACGCTGACACCTTCTCCTCAGGTTTTTACTTAATTCCCATTTCACCGGGTGGCTGTGGTGGCACGTGGAGAGTTTCCGGGGCCCAGTGAGCTCCTATGCTTCCCAGGCAGTAGCCCCATGTAGAAACACCTTCCGAAGAAAGCCAAAAGAACCCAGAATGCACCGTGAGTTTCTTCACCGAGAAGAGCAGGGCTAACAAGTTTGCTAAACAACAAGCATTGTCCATGGGTCTATTCTTTAAACACACACATCAGCCTTGCTTATTTCCGCAAGGCCTCCAAAAATTAGGGGTGATTTGGCTTTACTTCTCAGCAGGTGAATCTTCCGAAAAACACAGAAGATTCACACATGCTGAGAAGAAGCATGTGCGAACCTATTCCTAGTAATCTCGGGAGACAATGCCAAGGAGATTCACACACCTTGTACAGTGAGGGTGAACGTAAGCTCGGGTCAAGAGCTTGCAACACTTCTTTCCAGGTAAGTGACTGAAGTCACTTTCTTTCAAATCATAGCTTTAAAGGAAAACTATGGCTTTCACTTGAACATATATTGTTTGCATTTCATTCTGGTTATGCAAATGAACGCTGAGTCCCCGCCCCCGCGCCTCACGCCCAACGTGCGCCGAAGCCCGCTTCCACTGGCGTCTACCCGGGACCCTCACTACATGTCTTCTGGTCCTCGAGGCTCTGAGCGGGATTTCTTTGGGGTACAGGATTTGTTGACTGCTTAAGAAAATGTCGGAGCTCTGCATTTGACAGGAGACACGGTTCACAACGGAATATCAAATGAAAGGTAAAAGACAACTACAAAACTGTATTTAACAGTACACTTTTTCTTCCAAAAAGAGACGTTTGTGTGTGCGTTGGGCATGTATATGCACAGAAGAGGGCTTACACCAAAATTATGCTTACACTAAAATTTGACAGGCCATTATGCCTTTTGTTAACTTTATATTTGTCCATGTTTTCAGAAATTTCTGTGCGTGACGTATGGAGAAAAAATAAGGAAATCAATAAAAAGGATTTCATAATAAGCAAAGATAAAGGAATTAGAAGGAAAGAATAATAAGCATAGCAGAAATAAAGACAAAGAATCAAGGAAGCCAAAATGAGTTTTAAACCATTTTTATTGGACTATAGTTGATGTACTATATTGTGTTAGTTTCAGGGTACAGCAAAGTGAGTCAGTTATCCGTATATATGTATCCACTCTTTTTTAGATTCTTTTCCCATACAGGCATGACAGAGTATGCAGTAGAGGGCCCTGTGCTGTACATTAGGTCTGTATTAGTTATCTGTTTCATATATAGTAGTGTGTATATGTCCATCGCAATCTGCCAATTCATCCCCTGCAAATGATTTATTTTTTTTCAAGATCTGATCAAGGAAAGGAAGAAGGCGCAAATAACACTAGGAATGAGATATGGGATATAAACAAAGATACAAAAGTGCGGCCCGCCAGGCTGGCTCCATATCCAGTATCATTTCTCTCCTTCCTCCCTACTGAGTGTCTGCATTATAAGGGGCAGCAACGTGACGTCATAGGTCAAAACTTCCTTGCAAGTATTGGAAGATACAGTCGAGACCATCTTCTAGAAAATAGAGCCAAACAGGAGGTAGAAAAATGGGAGCAAAAAGCCAAAAATTAGGGGTTCCTTCCAGCATGTACTACATCTAACTAAAGAAAGTCCAGAAAGCGAAAACAAATTGGAAAGGAGAAAATTAAGAAAGAATTAGGGTGTAAAATAAGTAGCTAGTGGGAAGCAGCCGCATAGCCCAGGGAGATCAGCTCGGTGCTTGGTGACCACCTACAGGGGTGGGATAGGGAGGGTGGGAGGGAGACGCAAGAGCGAGGCGATATGGGGATATATGTATACGTATAGCTGACTCACTTTGTTATAAAGGAGAAACTAACACACCATTTTAAAGCAATTATACTCCTATAAAGATGTTTAAAAAAAACGGAAACTTTTCCAGCACACACACACACGCACACATGCACACATGCACGCACGCACACACACACACATGGAAGCATTTCCCCTGATATAGTTGCTTTAATTTTGTTAATTTAATCCATTTTTACATTATTTCCATGAGAATATTTTTCACAGCCTAGCCATCCAGGGTCCTATGAATATATTACTTCGCTTCAACTTTTCTTTTGTCTCTGAGTTGATCATTGTCTTAGTCCTCATTGGCTTGATTTTCTATACACCTATTACCCATTTCTTTTCCAGAGTCTCTGCTAGAAATGTTACTCTACTCTCAATATATTCCAGCACCTCAGGTAATTGAGTCGTTTAATCTACTTCATGAAACATCCCTGCAGGAATCCTAGGCCCTCCTGCTCCAATATGGACCATCTGTTCTCTTGCGCCAGGATCTTCCTTCTTTTTCCTCTGTTGGGTCCCTTTTCCTTTATCTCATATTTTTTTCTCTTTTCTAGGTCACTCCTTTGTATGTCACCCGAGGCTAAGTTATGGTGTGGTAACATAGGGCCCCAACACCTCGCTGGCTTCCAACAAGAAACATTTCTCCTCTGGCGTGTTACATGTCCCTCATGGGTTGTCTGTAGCTCTGTGCCGTGCCTCATCTTTGCCCCAGGACCCAGGGGATGGAGCAGCTTTCGTCTGGAACATCACCAGTGTCAAGCCAGAGGAGAAGAGGATGCGGCTAACCGGAGATGACCCTCCTGCTGCTGCTCCGAAGTGACACGTGTCTCTTCTGCCCACATTCCAATGGCCAGAGCAGGCCACGTAGCCACTCTTAAGTTCGTTCCATATCTAAACTTGGGTTGGGTATAAAATTCTGGTTTGGAGCAAGTTTTCCTTCAGCATTTTGAATGCATTGCTGTATTGCCTTCTACCTTTTAGTGTCGCTGTTGGGAAACAAATGCAATTCGGATTCTGGAATCTTGGTATGTGACCTGTCTTTTCTCTCTGGAAGCTTTTAGGATTCTCCTTTTGTCCCTGTGGTGTGGGAGGGCGGGTGAAAAAGCATCAGTCCATCAGACCCTCTTCTTCCCTAGAAGCAAAGGTATATATAATGTCTATGATTTAGGAATAAGTTTGATGCCATGTGACAGAAAACGCAAAATTACAGTGGTCTAAGCTGGATACTTATTCTGTTCCACGACGATGAAGTCCAGAGGAAGGTGAGCAAGGCGCGCGCTCCAGGGAGCAGCCAGGGACTCAGGCTCCTGCCAGTCCTCGGCTCCCTACAGGGGTTCTTGTAGTTTATTTCCACTGAGATAACACTGGATTATAACAGTATAAGTTTCACATGTACAGCCTCATAGTTCAACTCCTGTACACACTACAGCATGCTCACCACCAAAACTTTAGTTTCCATTCATCACCATACAGTTGATCCCCTTTCCCTATTTCGCCCTCCTCCTACGTCCCCTCTGGTAACCACTACTCTGTTCTCTGTATCCACACGTTTGTTTTTGTTTGGATTGGCCTGTCCATTTCTCTTGTTTTGTTTGCTTGTTTCTGATATTCCATATATGAGTAAAATCATATGGTATTGTGTTTCTCTGACTGACTTATTTCACTGAGTATAATACTCTCAAGGTTCTTCCATGTTGTCGCAAATGGCAAGATTTCATCGTTTCTATTTTTTATTTTTTCTGCAGAATTTATTGATTTTTATTTTTTGGCCATGCCGCATGGCATGTGGGATCTTAGATCCCCGACCAGGGATCGAACCCATGCCCCTTGCAGTGAAAGCGAGGAGTCCTAACAACTGGACCGTCAGGGAATCCCTTCAGCACATCCTTTACCCTAAACCTGTTGGATTTGCCCCTCCTCAGGTAGTCATGATATATATTGATTCATCTTGGTTTCCTCTGATAACCATGATGAGTGATGACTATGCTATCTGCAGCCAGAGCTAAAACTCAGCAAAGCTGACGAGCCCCTCTAGGAATTAAGCCTGTTCTCAATCACGCTGGAAGTGGGGGGGCGGGGATGGAACCCAGCCTGTGACTTAGTACATAGAGATATTATATCAGTTCATTATAATGGCGGATCTTGGTGACTATGACTGAAGTAGCCACATTATAATCACAATAATAGCCATTAAGTGCATAATATTCTCTGCCATTCCTGCACTCGGACAATGCAAAAATCCAGATACAGGAAAGTGGCCGCATCACTCAACAGTGTTCACTCTGTCATGAAGAATTACTGCAGGGTATAAATGTGATGTGAGGACTAAGCTAAATCGTATGCCTCTACTAAAGGAGTGTGGCACAGGGGAATGCGATATTAATGCCGCCAGCCAAGTTAGCGTAAAGTGTTCTTTGGTAATCAAATTAACAGAATACAGGCTTGTGAAATTAAGGCATGAAAATAGACACCATTCCGAATCTGGACAACACACAAAAGTAACTGCATAACAACTGCACGTGCTGGATGTCTTCTTGCTCAAATATTACCGTGCTGTTACCAATGGACTAAATCAGTGAGTTTCTTGGCCTAGGTCAGTGATCCTGCACTTGAGAACCACTTGAGAGCTTAAGAAACGCTGAGGCCCAATCCCCCACCCTGAGAGAATCATTTAATTGGCCCAGGGTGGAGTCCTGGGCATGGGATCTTTAAAAACTCCCCAGTCCCTTGGTGGACCGCCAGGATGGGGAAGCTCTGGGCCCAGGGCAAAGAGGCCCGAGGGACAAGTCAGACTGGCTTGGGCAACATCCTCCACGAGGGGCCGCTCGGCTGTGTCCTTCGAAAAATAAAAGGGTGGGATTTCATATTGTTTAAGGTGCATCCCGTGTGCCAATTGTTATCCTATTTTCAGAAGGGCCTTTGTCAAATGGATACTATTCTCATCGTTTTCACAGGGTTTCTTTTCAATTTTTTAAAATGTACACTATCGGGGATTCCCTGGCCGTACGGTGGTTGGCACTCTGAGCTTCCACTTCAGGGGGCAAGGGTTCCATCCCTCGTCGGGAAACTGAGATCCTGCAAGCTGTGCGGCGCAGCCAAAGAAAAAAATCATAATAATAAAATAAGAAATAAAATCGACAGGATCTTGGGAGTTCAGGTTGAAAATGGCAGATTAAATATATCCATTTATTTCCACGCCATCCACAAAACCCCACTAAATGACAGTAAAGGAATGAAAAGAAAAAGGATAAATTCATATTGACAAACGTGGGAGAGCAGGGCTTCCCTGGTGGCGCAGTGGTTAAGAAGCTGCCTGCCAACGCAGGGAACACAGGTTCCGGCCCTGGTCCGGGAAGATACCACAGGCCCCGGAGCACCTAAGTCCGTGCGCCATAACTACTGAACCTGTGCTCTAGAGCCTGCAAGCCACAACTACTGGGCCCGCGTGCCACAATTACGGAAGCCCGCGTGCCTACAGCCTGTGCTCTGCATGCAAAAAGAGAAGCCACTGCAATGAGAAGCCCGCACGCCGCAACAAAGTGTAGCTCCCGCTCACTGCAACAAGAGAAAGCCCACGCACAGCAACGAAGACCCAATGCCGCCAAAAATAGATAGATAAAGAGAGAGAGAGATAAATAAATAAAATTTATTTTAAGAAAAATAACCAAAAACAGGAGAGCAGCTAACAGCAGCGAGGTGGTGACCTGGAGATGTTAATGCTTCAGAACCCTGGAAAGGCTCAGGAATTCTGAGCTACCTCTGATGGCTGAGGAAGAAATTGGTATCAGGGTGGGCAAATAGCTGAGTCTGCCACAGTTTAAAACAAGATGAAGAAAGAGCAGTATAAGCGTATTATGAGATAGAGAAGCAAACAGATGAAACTGCTAAGGATGTAAAAAATGGTGGTTTCTGGGAAGTGGGAATTGGGATGGGGCAAAGCAGTTTGGGGTTTTGCTCTCCTGAAAGCCTTGTGTCATTTGACCTTTAAAATTAGGTATATACATCACTTAGATTTTTTTTTAAGGCTGCTTTTGAAACGGGTATGGGGGGAAAGGCATGCAAATACTGTAGATGGGACTATAAACTTGTAAAAGCTTGCCGAATGGCAGCTGGGTAATACGGATCAAAAATTTTCATGTGTGGAACATTCAGTCCAGCATTTCCACTCCTGGAATTTATTCTAAGAAAGTAATTGGACAACCACTGCTTTGAGTATAAAATAGAAAACTTGGAAACTATCTACATGCCCTGCACCGGAACCTTCATTTGAACAAGTGATGGCTCATCCACACAGTGCAATTCTATGCTCATGCTTTAAACGGCGGATTTCATACCTACCAGATGGTCAAAACTTGTGAAAGCCTGAGGGACTTCCCTGGTGGCACAGTGCTTGAGAATCCACCTGCCAATGCAAGGGACACAGGTTCGTGCCCTTGTCTGGGAAGATTCCACATGCCCCGGAGCAACTAAGCCTGTGTGCCACAACTAGTGAGCCTGGGCTCTAGAGCCCGCGAGCCACCACTACTGAAGCCTGCGCTCCGAGAGCCCCAGCTCCGCAACAAGGGAAGCCACCAGAATGAGAAGACCGCACACCGCAACGATAAACCCAACGCAGCCGGAAATAAATACATTTTTATTTAAATTGTAAAAGCCTGAAAACAGCAGGAGTTCCTCAGCATGTTAAACAACGTAATGTTGATATAGTGCTGGCGAGTGTACCCTGCTACAATCTCTTTGGACGAAAAAGCAAAAACTGGCACTACAGCAATGAAAAGCGAAATACACACTGTGATCCATTTTTCTCATACGAAGTCTAAAATGCTATGACTACGTAGGGAGAAAACCACCGTTATGTAGTAAAATGGAAGATAAATAGAAGGCCACCTGCCACGTCCCACTCGGTGGGACGTGCAAGAACATCGCTCGTAGTGTTCAGAGGGCCTCAGGCTGCACTCGAGCCAAACGTCTACCAGCAGGAAACGGAAACACAGCAGTCCGTGATGAGCCGAGACACACACTGAACAGCCGCACCCACAGTAACACGAGAACATCTCCGGGGTTCGCAAACATTCCAGCTTGGGGAAGACAAGAGAAAACGAAAGAACGCATTCACCTATCTACGTAACCTTCCACGCGAAGTAAATGAACATCCACGAAGAATCAGGCTAGGGACGTTAAAAAGCATGGAAATCAGCAGTAAGGCCGCAGGGTTAGGAAAACAACCTTCCCCAACACTACATAAGCCATCCCATGAACGAATAAAGAAGTGCACCTCCCCGAACCTGGCTGAAACCAACGGTGCTTCCAGCACTAACGTGTCGCCTTAATGCCTGAGACGCTGGCACCTTCTCCTCAGGTTTTTACTTAATTCCCCTTTCTCCGGGTCGCGGTTGCTGCACGCGGAGCGACACCGGGGGCCCAGCGAGCCCCTTGCTTCCTGCAGCAGCCCCACGCAGCAATACCTTCCTGAGAAAGCCAAACGAACACAGAATGCACCCTGAGTTTATGCACGAGAGGAGCAGGGCTGACGAGTTTGCTAACCAACAAGCATCGTCCGTGGGTCTATTCTTTAAACACACACATCAGCCTTGCTTATTTTCACAAGGCCTCCAAAAATTAGATAACCAGAGCCGCTTTACTTCTCAGCAGGCGAATCCTCTGAAAACCACAGAAGATTCGCACATGCTGAGAAGAAGCACCTGCGAGCCTACTCCGAGCAACCTCGGGAGACAATGCCAAGGAGATTCACACACCTTGTACAGTGAGGGTGAACATAAGCTCGGGTCAAGAGCTTGCAACACTTCTTTCCAGGTAAGTGACTGAAGTCACTTTCTTTCAAATCATAGCTTTAAAGGAAAACTATGGCTTTCACTTGAACATATATTGTTTGCATTTCATTCTGGTTATGCAAATGAACGCTGAGTCCCCGCCCCCGCGCCTCACGCCCAACGTGCGCCGAAGCCCGCTTCCACTGGCGTCTACCCGGGACCCTCACTACATGTCTTCTGGTCCTCGAGGCTCTGAGCGGGATTTCTTTGGGGTACAGGATTTGTTGACTGCTTAAGAAAACGTCGGAGCTCTGCATTTGACAGGAGACACGGTTCACAACGGAATATCAAATGAAAGGTAAAAGACAACTACAAAACTGTATTTAACAGTACACTTTTTCTTCCAAAAAGAGACGTTTGTGTGTGCGTTGGGCATGTATATGCACAGAAGAGTGCTTACACCAAAATTATGCTTACACTAAAATTTGACTGGCCATTATGCCTTTTGTTAACTTTATTTTTGTCCATGTTTTCAGAAATTTCTGTGCGTGACGTATGGAGAAAAAATAAGGAAATCAATAAAAAGGATTTCATGATAAGCAATGGTAAAAGAATTGAAGGAAAGAATACTAAGCACAGCAGAAATAAAGACAAAGAATCAAGGAAGCCAAAATGAGTTTTAAACCATTTTTATTGGACTATAGTTGATGTACTATATTGTGTTAGTTTCAGGGTACAGCAAAGTGAGTCAGTTATCCGTATATATGTATCCACTCTTTTTTAGATTCTTTCCCCATACAGGCATGACAGTGTATGCAGTAGAGGGCCCTGTGCTGTACATTAGGTCTGTATTAGTTATCTGTTTTATATATAGTAGTGTGTATATGTCCATCGCAATCTGCCAATTCATCCCCCGCAAATGATTTATTTTTTTTCAAGATCTGATCAAGGAAAAGAAGAAGGCGCAAATAACACTAGGAATGAGATATGGGATATAAACAAAGATACATAAATGTGGCCCACCCGCCTGGCTCCATATCCAGTATCATTTCTCTCCTTCCTCCCTACTGAGTGTCTGCATTATAAGGGGCAGCAACGTGACGTCATAGGTCAAAACTTCCTTGCAAGTATTGGAAGATACAGTCGAGACCATCTTCTAGAAAATAGAGCCAAACAGGAGGTAGAAAAATGGGAGCGAAAAGCCAAAAATTAGGGATTCATTCCAGCATGTACTACATCTAACTAAAGAAAGTCCAGAAAGCGAAAACAAAATGGAAAGGAGAAAATTAAGAAAGAATTAGGGTGTAAAATAGATAGCTAGTGGGAAGCAGCCGCATAGCCCAGGGAGATCAGCTCGGTGCTTGGTGACCACCTGCAGGGGTGGGATACGGAGGGTGGGAGGGAGACGCAAGAGGAAGGCGATATGGGGATATATGTATACGTATAGCTGACTCACTTTGTTATGAAGGAGAAACTAACGCACCATTGTAAAGCAATTATACTCCAATAAAGATGTTAAAAAAATACAGAAACTTTTCAAGCACACACACACACACACACACACACATGCACGCACGCACGCACACACACACGGAAGCATTTCCCCTGATATAGTTGTTTTAATTTTGTTAATTTAATCCATTTTTACATTATTTCCATGAGAATATTTTTCACAGCCTAGCCATCCAGGGTCCTATGAATATATTACTTCGCTTCAACTTTTCTTTTGTCTCTGAGTTGATCATTGTCTTAGTCCTCATTGGCTTGATTTTCTATACACCTATTACCCATTTCTTTTCCAGAGTCTCTGCTAGAAATGTTACTCTACTCTCAATATATTCCAGCACCTCAGGTAATTGAGTCGTTTAATCTACTTCATGAAACATCCCTGCAGGAATCCTAGGCCCTCCTGCTCCAATATGGACCATCTGTTCTCTTGCGCCAGGATCTTCCTTCTTTTTCCTCTGTTGGGTCCCTTTTCCTTTATCTCATATTTTTTTCTCTTTTCTAGGTCACTCCTTTGTATGTCACCCGAGGCTAAGTTATGGTGTGGTAACATAGGGCCCCAACACCTCGCTGGCTTCCAACAAGAAACATTTCTCCTCCGGCGTGTTACATGTCCCTCATGGGTTGTCTGTAGCTCTGTGCCGTGCCTCATCTTTGCCCCAGGACCCAGGGGATGGAGCAGCTTTTGTCTGGAACATCACCAGTGTCAAGCCAGAGGAGAAGAGGATGCGGCTAACCGGAGATGACCCTCCTGCTGCTGCTCTGAAGTGACACGTGTCTCTTCTGCCCACATTCCAATGGCCAGAGCAGGCCACGTAGCCACTCTTAAGTTCGTTCCATATCTAAACTTGGGTTGGGTATAAAATTCTGGTTTGGAGCAAGTTTTCCTTCAGCATTTTGAATGCATTGCTGTATTGCCTTCTACCTTTTCGTGTCGCTGTTGGGAAACTAATGCAATTCGGATTCTGGAATCTTGGTATGTGGCCTGTCTTTTCTCTCTGGAAGCCTTTAGGATTCTCCTTTTGTCCCTGTGGTGTGGGAGGGCGGGTGAAAAAGCATCAGTCCATCAGACCCTCTTCTTCCCTAGAAGCAAAGGTATATATAATGTCTATGATTTAGGAATAAGTTTGATGCCATGTGACAGAAAACGCAAAATTACAGTGGTCTAAGCTGGATACTTATTCTGTTCCACGACGATGAAGTCCAGAGGAAGGTGAGCAAGGCGCGTGCTCCAGGGAGCAGCCAGGGACTCAGGCTCCTGCCAGTCCTCGGCTCCCTACAGGGGTTCTTGTAGTTTATTTCCACTGAGATAACACTGGATTATAACAGTATAAGTTTCACATGTACAGCCTCATAGTTCAACTTCTGTGCACACTACAGCATGCTCACCACCAAAACTTTAGTTTCCATTCATCACCATACAGTTGATCCCCTTTCCCTCTTTCGCCCTCCTCCTACTTCCCCTCTGGTAACCACTACTCTGTTCTCTGTATCCACACGTTTGTTTTTGTTTGGATTGGCCTGTCCTTTTCTCTTGTTTTCTTTGTTTGTTTCTTATATTCCATATATGAGTAAAATCATACGGTATTGTCTTTCTCTGTCTGACTTATTTCACTGAGTACTCTCAAGGTTCATCCATGTTGTCGCAAATGGCAAGATTTCATCGTTTTTATTTATTTTTTTCTGCAGAATTTATTGATTTTTATTTTTTGGCCATGCCGCTTGGCATGTGGGATCTTAGATCCCCGACCAGGGATCGAACCCATGCCCCTTGCAGTGAAAGTGAGGAGTCCTAACAACTGGACCGTCAGGGAATCCCTTCAGCACATCCTTTACCCTAAACCTGTTGGATTTGCCCCTCCTCAGGTAGTCATGATATATATTGATTCATCTTGGTTTCCTCTGATAACCATGATGAGTGATGACTATGCTATCTGCAGCCAGAGCTAAAACTCAGCGAAGCTGACGAGCCCCTCTAGGAATTAAGCCTGTTCTCAATCACGCTGGAGGTGGGGGGGGGATGGAACCCAGCCTGTGACTTAATACATAGAGAGATTATATCAGTTCATTTTAATGGCGGATCTTGGTGACTATGACTGAAGTAGCCACATTATAATCACAGTAATAGCCATTAAGTGCATAATATTCTCTGCCATTGCTGCACTCAGACAATGCAGAAATCCAGATACAGGAAAGTGGCCGCATCACTCGACAGTGTTCACTCTGTCATGAAGACTTACTGCAGGGTATAAATGTGATGTGAGGACTAAGCTAAATCGTATGCCTCTACTAAAAGAGTGTGGCACAGGGGAATGCGATATTAATGCCGCCAGCCAAGTTAGCGTAAAGTGTTCTTTGGTAATCAAATTAACAGAATACAGGCTTGTGAAATTAAGGCATGAAAATAGACACCATACCGCATCTGGACAACACACAAAAGTAACTGCATAACAAGAGCACGGGCTGGACGTCTTCTTGCTCAAATATTACCGTGCTGTTACCAATGGACTAAATCAGTGAGTTTCTTGGCCTAGGTCAGTGATCCTGCACTTGAGAACCACTTGAGAGCTTAAGAAACGCTGAGGCCCAATCCCCCACCCTGAGAGAATCATTTAATTGGCCCAGGGTGGAGTCCTGGGCATGGGATCTTTAAAAACTCCCCGAGTCCCTTGGTGGACCGCCAGGATGGGGAAGCTCTGGGCCCAGGGCAAAGAGGCCCGAGGGACAAGTCAGACTGGCTTGGGCAACATCCTCCACGAGGGGCCGCTCGGCTGTGTCCTTCGAAAAATAAAAGGGTGGGATTTCATATTGTTTAAGGTGCATCCCGTGTGCCAATTGTTATCCTATTTTCAGAAGTGCCTTTGTCAAATGGATACTATTCTCATCGTTTTCACAGGGTTTCTTTTCAATTTTTTAAAATGTACACTATCGGGGATTCCCTGGCCGTCCGGTGGTTGGGACTCTGAGCTTCCACTTCAGGGGACTAAGGTTCCATCCCTCGTCGGGAAACTGAGATCCTGCAAGCTGTGCGACGCAGCCAAAAAGAAAATCATAATAATAAAATAAGAAATAAAATCGACAGGATCTTGGGATTTCAGGTTGAAAATGGCAGATTAAATACATCCATTTATCTCCACGCCATCCACAAAACCCCACTAAATGACAGTAAAGGAATGAAAAGAAAAAGGATAAATTCATATTGACAAACGTGGGAGAGCAGGGCTTCCCTGGTGGCGCAGTGGTTAAGAAGCTGCCTGCCAACGCAGGGAACACAGGTTCCGGCCCTGGTCCGGGAAGATACCACAGGCCCCGGAGCACCTAAGTCCGTGCGCCATAACTACTGAACCTGTGCTCTAGAGCCTGCGAGCCACAACTACTGGGCCCGCGTGCCACAAGTACTGAAGCCCGCGTGCCTACAGCCTGTGCTCTGCATGCAAAAAGAGAAGCCACTGCAATGAGAAGCCCGCACGCCGCAACAAAGTGTAGCTCCCGCTCACTGCAACAAGAGAAAGCCCACGCACAGCAACGAAGACCCAATGCCACCAAAAATAGATAGATAAAGAGAGAGAGAGATAAATAAAATTTATTTTAAGAAAAATAACCAAAAACAGGAGAGCAGCTAACAGCAGCGAGGTGGTGACCTGGAGATGTTAATGCTTCAGAACCCTGGAAAGGCTCAGGAATTCTGAGCTACCTCTGATGGCTGAGGAAGAAATTGGTATCAGGGTGGGCAAATAGCTGAGTCTGCCACAGTTTAAAACAAGATGAAGAAAGAGCAGTATAAGCGTATTATGAGATAGAGAAGCAAACAGATGAAACTGCTAAGGATGTAAAAAATGGTGGTTTCTGGGAAGTGGGAATTGGGATGGGGCAAAGCAGTTCGGGGTTTTGCTCTCCTGAAAGCCTTGTGTCATTTGACCTTTAAAATTAGGTATATACATCACTTAGATTTTTTTTTAAGGCTGCTTTTGAAACGGGTATGGGGGGAAAGGCATGCAAATACTGTAGATGGGACTATAAACTTGTAAAAGCTTGCCGAATGGCAGCTGGGTAATACGGATCAAAAATTTTCATGTGTGGAACATTCAGTCCAGCATTTCCACTCCTGGAATTTATTCTAAGAAAGTAATTGGACAACCACTGCTTTGAGTATAAAATAGAAAACTTGGAAACTATCTACATGCCCTGCACCGGAACCTTCATTTGAACAAGTGATGGCTCATCCACACAGTGCAATTCTATGCTCATGCTTTAAACGGCGGATTTCATACCTACCAGATGGTCAAAACTTGTGAAAGCCTGAGGGACTTCCCTGGTGGCACAGTGCTTGAGAATCCACCTGCCAATGCAAGGGACACAGGTTCGTGCCCTTGTCTGGGAAGATTCCACATGCCCCGGAGCAACTAAGCCTGTGTGCCACAACTAGTGAGCCTGGGCTCTAGAGCCCACGAGCCACCACTACTGAAGCCTGCGCTCCGAGAGCCCCAGCTCCGCAACAAGGGAAGCCACCAGAATGAGAAGACCGCACACCGCAACGATAAACCCAACGCAGCCGGAAATAAATACATTTTTATTTAAATTGTAAAAGCCTGAAAACAGCAGGAGTTCCTCAGCATGTTAAACAACGTAATGTTGATATAGTGCTGGCGAGTGTACCCTGCTACAATCTCTTTGGACGAAAAAGCAAAAATTGGCACTACAGCAATGAAAAGCGAAATACACAGTGATCCATTTTTCTCATACGAAGTCTAAAATGATATGACTACGTAGGGAGAAAACCACCGTTATGTAGTAAAATGGAAGATAAATCGAAGGCCACGTGCCACGTGCCACGTACCACTCGGTGGGACGTGCAAGAACATCGCTCGTAGTGTTCAGAGGGCCTCAGGCTGCACTCGAGCCAAACGTCTACCAGCAGGAAACGGAAACACAGCAGTCCGTGATGAGCCGAGACACACACTGAACAGCTGCACCCACAGTAACGCGAGAACATCTCCCGGGTCCGCAAACATTCCAGCTTGGGGAAGACAAGAGAAAACAAAAGAACGCATTCACCTATCTACGTAACCTTCCACGTGAAGTAAATGACCTTCCACGAAGAATCAGGCTAGGGACGTTAAAAAGCACGAAAATCAGCAGTAAGGGCACAGAGTTAGAAAAACAACCTTCCCGAACACTACATAAGCCATCCCCTGAACGAATAAAGAAGTGCACCTCTCCGACCCTGGCTGAAGCCCACGGTGCTTCCAGTACTAACATGTCGTTTTAACATCTGTGACGCTGACACCTTCTCCTCAGGTTTTTACTTAATTCCCATTTCACCGGGTGGCTGTGGTGGCACGTGGAGAGTTTCCGGGGCCCAGTGAGCTCCTATGCTTCCCAGGCAGTAGCCCCATGTAGAAACACCTTCCGAAGAAAGCCAAAAGAACCCAGAATGCACCGTGAGTTTCTTCACCGAGAAGAGCAGGGCTAACAAGTTTGCTAAACAACAAGCATTGTCCATGGGTCTATTCTTTAAACACACACATCAGCCTTGCTTATTTCCGCAAGGCCTCCAAAAATTAGGGGTGATTTGGCTTTACTTCTCAGCAGGTGAATCTTCCGAAAAACACAGAAGATTCACACATGCTGAGAAGAAGCGTGTGCGAACCTATTCCTAGTAATCTCGGGAGACAATGCCAAGGAGATTCACACACCTTGTACAGTGAGGGTGAACGTAAGCTCGGGTCAAGAGCTTGCAACACTTCTTTCCAGGTAAGTGACTGAAGTCACTTTCTTTCAAATCATAGCTTTAAAGGAAAACTATGGCTTTCACTTGAACATATATTGTTTGCATTTCATTCTGGTTATGCAAATGAACGCTGAGTCCCCGCCCCCGCGCCTCACGCCCAACGTGCGCCGAAGCCCGCTTCCACTGGCGTCTACCCGGGACCCTCACTACATGTCTTCTGGTCCTCGAGGCTCTGAGCGGGATTTCTTTGGGGTACAGGATTTGTTGACTGCTTAAGAAAACGTCGGAGCTCTGCATTTGACACGAGACACGGTTCACAACGGAATATCAAATGAAAGGCAAAAGACAACTACAAAACTGTATTTAACAGTACACTTTTTCTTCCAAAAAGAGACGTTTGTGTGTGCGTTGGGCATGTATATGCACAGAAGAGGGCTTACACCAAAATTATGCTTACAATAAAATTTGACAGGCCATTATGCCTTTTGTTAACTTTATATTTGTCCATGTTTTCAGAAATTTCTGTGCGTGACGTATGGAGAAAAAATAAGGAAATCAATAAAAAGGATTTCATAATAAGCAAAGGTAAAGGAATTAGAAGGAAAGAATAATAAGCATAGCAGAAATAAAGACAAAGAATCAAGGAAGCCAAAATGAGTTTTAAACCATTTTTATTGGACTATAGTTGATGTACTATATTGTGTTAGTTTCAGGGTACAGCAAAGTGAGTCAGTTATCCGTATATATGTATCCACTCTTTTTTAGATTCTTTTCCCATACAGGCATGACAGAGTATGCAGTAGAGGGCCCTGTGCTGTACATTAGGTCTGTATTAGTTATCTGTTTTATATATAGTAGTGTGTATATGTCCATCGCAATCTGCCAATTCATCCCCTGCAAATGATTTATTTTTTCTCAAGATCTGATCAAGGAAAGGAAGAAGGCGCAAATAACACTAGGAATGAGATATGGGATATAAACAAAGATACAAAAGTGCGGCCCGCCAGGCTGGCTCCATATCCAGTATCATTTCTCTCCTTCCTCCCTACTGAGTGTCTGCATTATAAGGGGCAGCAACGTGACGTCATAGGTCAAAACTTCCTTGCAAGTATTGGAAGATACAGTCGAGACCATCTTCTAGAAAATAGAGCCAAACAGGAGGTAGAAAAATGGGAGCGAAAAGCCAAAAATTAGGGATTCATTCCAGCATGTACTACATCTAACTAAAGAAAGTCCAGAAAGCGAAAACAAAATGGAAAGGAGAAAATTAAGAAAGAATTAGGGTGTAAAATAGATAGCTAGTGGGAAGCAGCCGCATAGCCCAGGGAGATCAGCTCGGTGCTTGGTGACCACCTGCAGGGGTGGGATACGGAGGATGGGAGGGAGACGCAAGAGGAAGGCGATATGGGGATATATGTATACGTATAGCTGACTCACTTTGTTATGAAGGAGAAACTAACGCACCATTGTAAAGCAATTATACTCCAATAAAGATGTTAAAAAAATACAGAAACTTTTCAAGCACACACACACACACACACACACACATGCACGCACGCACGCACACACACACGGAAGCATTTCCCCTGATATAGTTGTTTTAATTTTGTTAATTTAATCCATTTTTACATTATTTCCATGAGAATATTTTTCACAGCCTAGCGATCCAGGGTCCTATGAATATATTACTTCGCTTCAACTTTTCTTTTGTCTCTGAGTTGATCATTGTCTTAGTCCTCATTGGCTTGATTTTCTATACACCTATTACCCATTTCTTTTCCAGAGTCTCTGCTAGAAATGTTACTCTACTCTCAATATATTCCAGCACCTCAGGTAATTGAGTCGTTTAATCTACTTCATGAAACATCCCTGCAGGAATCCTAGGCCCTCCTGCTCCAATATGGACCATCTGTTCTCTTGCGCCAGGATCTTCCTTCTTTTTCCTCTGTTGGGTCCCTTTTCCTTTATCTCATATTTTTTTCTCTTTTCTAGGTCACTCCTTTGTATGTCACCCGAGGCTAAGTTATGGTGTGGTAACATAGGGCCCCAACACCTCGCTGGCTTCCAACAAGAAACATTTCTCCTCCGGCGTGTTACATGTCCCTCATGGGTTGTCTGTAGCTCTGTGCCGTGCCTCATCTTTGCCCCAGGACCCAGGGGATGGAGCAGCTTTTGTCTGGAACATCACCAGTGTCAAGCCAGAGGAGAAGAGGATGCGGCTAACCGGAGATGACCCTCCTGCTGCTGCTCTGAAGTGACACGTGTCTCTTCTGCCCACATTCCAATGGCCAGAGCAGGCCACGTAGCCACTCTTAAGTTCGTTCCATATCTAAACTTGGGTTGGGTATAAAATTCTGGTTTGGAGCAAGTTTTCCTTCAGCATTTTGAATGCATTGCTGTATTGCCTTCTACCTTTTCGTGTCGCTGTTGGGAAACTAATGCAATTCGGATTCTGGAATCTTGGTATGTGGCCTGTCTTTTCTCTCTGGAAGCCTTTAGGATTCTCCTTTTGTCCCTGTGGTGTGGGAGGGCGGGTGAAAAAGCATCAGTCCATCAGACCCTCTTCTTCCCTAGAAGCAAAGGTATATATAATGTCTATGATTTAGGAATAAGTTTGATGCCATGTGACAGAAAACGCAAAATTACAGTGGTCTAAGCTGGATACTTATTCTGTTCCACGACGATGAAGTCCAGAGGAAGGTGAGCAAGGCGCGCGCTCCAGGGAGCAGCCAGGGACTCAGGCTCCTGCCAGTCCTCGGCTCCCTACAGGGGTTCTTGTAGTTTATTTCCACTGAGATAACACTGGATTATAACAGTATAAGTTTCACATGTACAGCCTCATAGTTCAACTTCTGTGCACACTACAGCATGCTCACCACCAAAACTTTAGTTTCCATTCATCACCATACAGTTGATCCCCTTTCCCTCTTTCGCCCTCCTCCTACTTCCCCTCTGGTAACCACTACTCTGTTCTCTGTATCCACACGTTTGTTTTTGTTTGGATTGGCCTGTCCTTTTCTCTTGTTTTCTTTGTTTGTTTCTTATATTCCATATATGAGTAAAATCATACGGTATTGTCTTTCTCTGTCTGACTTATTTCACTGAGTACTCTCAAGGTTCATCCATGTTGTCGCAAATGGCAAGATTTCATCGTTTTTATTTATTTTTTTCTGCAGAATTTATTGATTTTTATTTTTTGGCCATGCCGCTTGGCATGTGGGATCTTAGATCCCCGACCAGGGATCGAACCCATGCCCCTTGCAGTGAAAGTGAGGAGTCCTAACAACTGGACCGTCAGGGAATCCCTTCAGCACATCCTTTACCCTAAACCTGTTGGATTTGCCCCTCCTCAGGTAGTCATGATATATATTGATTCATCTTGGTTTCCTCTGATAACCATGATGAGTGATGACTATGCTATCTGCAGCCAGAGCTAAAACTCAGCGAAGCTGACGAGCCCCTCTAGGAATTAAGCCTGTTCTCAATCACGCTGGAGGTGGGGGGGGGATGGAACCCAGCCTGTGACTTAATACATAGAGAGATTATATCAGTTCATTTTAATGGCGGATCTTGGTGACTATGACTGAAGTAGCCACATTATAATCACAGTAATAGCCATTAAGTGCATAATATTCTCTGCCATTGCTGCACTCAGACAATGCAGAAATCCAGATACAGGAAAGTGGCCGCATCACTCGACAGTGTTCACTCTGTCATGAAGACTTACTGCAGGGTATAAATGTGATGTGAGGACTAAGCTAAATCGTATGCCTCTACTAAAGGAGTGTGGCACAGGGGAATGCGATATTAATGCCGCCAGCCAAGTTAGCGTAAAGTGTTCTTTGGTAATCAAATTAACAGAATACAGGCTTGTGAAATTAAGGCATGAAAATAGACACCATACCGCATCTGGACAACACACAAAAGTAACTGCATAACAAGAGCACGGGCTGGACGTCTTCTTGCTCAAATATTACCGTGCTGTTACCAATGGACTAAATCAGTGAGTTTCTTGGCCTAGGTCAGTGATCCTGCACTTGAGAACCACTTGAGAGCTTAAGAAACGCTGAGGCCCAATCCCCCACCCTGAGAGAATCATTTAATTGGCCCAGGGTGGAGTCCTGGGCATGGGATCTTTAAAAACTCCCCGAGTCCCTTGGTGGACCGCCAGGATGGGGAAGCTCTGGGCCCAGGGCAAAGAGGCCCGAGGGACAAGTCAGACTGGCTTGGGCAACATCCTCCACGAGGGGCCGCTCGGCTGTGTCCTTCGAAAAATAAAAGGGTGGGATTTCATATTGTTTAAGGTGCATCCCGTGTGCCAATTGTTATCCTATTTTCAGAAGTGCCTTTGTCAAATGGATACTATTCTCATCGTTTTCACAGGGTTTCTTTTCAATTTTTTAAAATGTACACTATCGGGGATTCCCTGGCCGTCCGGTGGTTGGGACTCTGAGCTTCCACTTCAGGGGACTAAGGTTCCATCCCTCGTCGGGAAAGTGAGATCCTGCAAGCTGTGCGACGCAGCCAAAAAGAAAATCATAATAATAAAATAAGAAATAAAATCGACAGGATCTTGGGATTTCAGGTTGAAAATGGCAGATTAAATACATCCATTTATCTCCACGCCATCCACAAAACCCCACTAAATGACAGTAAAGGAATGAAAAGAAAAAGGATAAATTCATATTGACAAACGTGGGAGAGCAGGGCTTCCCTGGTGGCGCAGTGGTTAAGAAGCTGCCTGCCAACGCAGGGAACACAGGTTCCGGCCCTGGTCCGGGAAGATACCACAGGCCCCGGAGCACCTAAGTCCGTGCGCCATAACTACTGAACCTGTGCTCTAGAGCCTGCGAGCCACAACTACTGGGCCCGCGTGCCACAAGTACTGAAGCCCGCGTGCCTACAGCCTGTGCTCTGCATGCAAAAAGAGAAGCCACTGCAATGAGAAGCCCGCACGCCGCAACAAAGTGTAGCTCCCGCTCACTGCAACAAGAGAAAGCCCACGCACAGCAACGAAGACCCAATGCCACCAAAAATAGATAGATAAAGAGAGAGAGAGATAAATAAAATTTATTTTAAGAAAAATAACCAAAAACAGGAGAGCAGCTAACAGCAGCGAGGTGGTGACCTGGAGATGTTAATGCTTCAGAACCCTGGAAAGGCTCAGGAATTCTGAGCTACCTCTGATGGCTGAGGAAGAAATTGGTATCAGGGTGGGCAAATAGCTGAGTCTGCCACAGTTTAAAACAAGATGAAGAAAGAGCAGTATAAGCGTATTATGAGATAGAGAAGCAAACAGATGAAACTGCTAAGGATGTAAAAAATGGTGGTTTCTGGGAAGTGGGAAGTGGGATGGGGCAAAGCAGTTCGGGGTTTTGCTCTCCTGAAAGCCTTGTGTCATTTGACCTTTAAAATTAGGTATATACATCACTTAGATTTTTTTTTAAGGCTGCTTTTGAAACGGGTATGGGGGGAAAGGCATGCAAATACTGTAGATGGGACTATAAACTTGTAAAAGCTTGCCGAATGGCAGCTGGGTAATACGGATCAAAAATTTTCATGTGTGGAACATTCAGTCCAGCATTTCCACTCCTGGAATTTATTCTAAGAAAGTAATTGGACAACCACTGCTTTGAGTATAAAATAGAAAACTTGGAAACTATCTACATGCCCTGCACCGGAACCTTCATTTGAACAAGTGATGGCTCATCCACACAGTGCAATTCTATGCTCATGCTTTAAACGGCGGATTTCATACCTACCAGATGGTCAAAACTTGTGAAAGCCTGAGGGACTTCCCTGGTGGCACAGTGCTTGAGAATCCACCTGCCAATGCAAGGGACACAGGTTCGTGCCCTTGTCTGGGAAGATTCCACATGCCCCGGAGCAACTAAGCCTGTGTGCCACAACTAGTGAGCCTGGGCTCTAGAGCCCGCGAGCCACCACTACTGAAGCCAGCGCTCTGAGTGCCCCAGCTCCGCAACAAGGGAAGCCACCAGAATGAGAAGACCGCACACCGCAACGATAAACCCAACGCAGCCGGAAATAAATACATTTTTATTTAAATTGTAAAAGCCTGAAAACAGCAGGAGTTCCTCAGCATGTTAAACAACGTAATGTTGATATAGTGCTGGCGAGTGTACCCTGCTACAATCTCTTTGGACGAAAAAGCAAAAATTGGCACTACAGCAATGAAAAGCGAAATACACAGTGATCCATTTTTCTCATACGAAGTCTAAAATGATATGACTACGTAGGGAGAAAACCACCGTTATGTAGTAAAATGGAAGATAAATCGAAGGCCACGTGCCACGTGCCACGTACCACTCGGTGGGACGTGCAAGAACATCGCTCGTAGTGTTCAGAGGGCCTCAGGCTGCACTCGAGCCAAACGTCTACCAGCAGGAAACGGAAACACAGCAGTCCGTGATGAGCCGAGACACACACTGAACAGCTGCACCCACAGTAACGCGAGAACATCTCCGGGGTCCGCAAACATTCCAGCTTGGGGAAGACAAGAGAAAACAAAAGAACGCATTCACCTATCTACGTAACCTTCCACGTGAAGTAAATGACCTTCCACGAAGAATCAGGCTAGGGACGTTAAAAAGCACGAAAATCAGCAGTAAGGGCACAGAGTTAGAAAAACAACCTTCCCGAACACTACATAAGCCATCCCCTGAACGAATAAAGAAGTGCACCTCTCCGACCCTGGCTGAAGCCCACGGTGCTTCCAGTACTAACATGTCGTTTTAACATCTGTGACGCTGACACCTTCTCCTCAGGTTTTTACTTAATTCCCATTTCACCGGGTGGCTGTGGTGGCACGTGGAGAGTTTCCGGGGCCCAGTGAGCTCCTATGCTTCCCAGGCAGTAGCCCCATGTAGAAACACCTTCCGAAGAAAGCCAAAAGAACCCAGAATGCACCGTGAGTTTCTTCACCGAGAAGAGCAGGGCTAACAAGTTTGCTAAACAACAAGCATTGTCCATGGGTCTATTCTTTAAACACACACATCAGCCTTGCTTATTTCCGCAAGGCCTCCAAAAATTAGGGGTGATTTGGCTTTACTTCTCAGCAGGTGAATCTTCCGAAAAACACAGAAGATTCACACATGCTGAGAAGAAGCGTGTGCGAACCTATTCCTAGTAATCTCGGGAGACAATGCCAAGGAGATTCACACACCTTGTACAGTGAGGGTGAACGTAAGCTCGGGTCAAGAGCTTGCAACACTTCTTTCCAGGTAAGTGACTGAAGTCACTTTCTTTCAAATCATAGCTTTAAAGGAAAACTATGGCTTTCACTTGAACATATATTGTTTGCATTTCATTCTGGTTATGCAAATGAACGCTGAGTCCCCGCCCCCGCGCCTCACGCCCAACGTGCGCCGAAGCCCGCTTCCACTGGCGTCTACCCGGGACCCTCACTACATGTCTTCTGGTCCTCGAGGCTCTGAGCGGGATTTCTTTGGGGTACAGGATTTGTTGACTGCTTAAGAAAACGTCGGAGCTCTGCATTTGACACGAGACACGGTTCACAACGGAATATCAAATGAAAGGCAAAAGACAACTACAAAACTGTATTTAACAGTACACTTTTTCTTCCAAAAAGAGACGTTTGTGTGTGCGTTGGGCATGTATATGCACAGAAGAGGGCTTACACCAAAATTATGCTTACAATAAAATTTGACAGGCCATTATGCCTTTTGTTAACTTTATATTTGTCCATGTTTTCAGAAATTTCTGTGCGTGACGTATGGAGAAAAAATAAGGAAATCAATAAAAAGGATTTCATAATAAGCAAAGGTAAAGGAATTAGAAGGAAAGAATAATAAGCATAGCAGAAATAAAGACAAAGAATCAAGGAAGCCAAAATGAGTTTTAAACCATTTTTATTGGACTATAGTTGATGTACTATATTGTGTTAGTTTCAGGGTACAGCAAAGTGAGTCAGTTATCCGTATATATGTATCCACTCTTTTTTAGATTCTTTTCCCATACAGGCATGACAGAGTATGCAGTAGAGGGCCCTGTGCTGTACATTAGGTCTGTATTAGTTATCTGTTTTATATATAGTAGTGTGTATATGTCCATCGCAATCTGCCAATTCATCCCCTGCAAATGATTTATTTTTTCTCAAGATCTGATCAAGGAAAGGAAGAAGGCGCAAATAACACTAGGAATGAGATATGGGATATAAACAAAGATACAAAAGTGCGGCCCGCCAGGCTGGCTCCATATCCAGTATCATTTCTCTCCTTCCTCCCTACTGAGTGTCTGCATTATAAGGGGCAGCAACGTGACGTCATAGGTCAAAACTTCCTTGCAAGTATTGGAAGATACAGTCGAGACCATCTTCTAGAAAATAGAGCCAAACAGGAGGTAGAAAAATGGGAGCGAAAAGCCAAAAATTAGGGATTCATTCCAGCATGTACTACATCTAACTAAAGAAAGTCCAGAAAGCGAAAACAAAATGGAAAGGAGAAAATTAAGAAAGAATTAGGGTGTAAAATAGATAGCTAGTGGGAAGCAGCCGCATAGCCCAGGGAGATCAGCTCGGTGCTTGGTGACCACCTGCAGGGGTGGGATACGGAGGATGGGAGGGAGACGCAAGAGGAAGGCGATATGGGGATATATGTATACGTATAGCTGACTCACTTTGTTATGAAGGAGAAACTAACGCACCATTGTAAAGCAATTATACTCCAATAAAGATGTTAAAAAAATACAGAAACTTTTCAAGCACACACACACACACACACACACACATGCACGCACGCACGCACACACACACGGAAGCATTTCCCCTGATATAGTTGTTTTAATTTTGTTAATTTAATCCATTTTTACATTATTTCCATGAGAATATTTTTCACAGCCTAGCGATCCAGGGTCCTATGAATATATTACTTCGCTTCAACTTTTCTTTTGTCTCTGAGTTGATCATTGTCTTAGTCCTCATTGGCTTGATTTTCTATACACCTATTACCCATTTCTTTTCCAGAGTCTCTGCTAGAAATGTTACTCTACTCTCAATATATTCCAGCACCTCAGGTAATTGAGTCGTTTAATCTACTTCATGAAACATCCCTGCAGGAATCCTAGGCCCTCCTGCTCCAATATGGACCATCTGTTCTCTTGCGCCAGGATCTTCCTTCTTTTTCCTCTGTTGGGTCCCTTTTCCTTTATCTCATATTTTTTTCTCTTTTCTAGGTCACTCCTTTGTATGTCACCCGAGGCTAAGTTATGGTGTGGTAACATAGGGCCCCAACACCTCGCTGGCTTCCAACAAGAAACATTTCTCCTCCGGCGTGTTACATGTCCCTCATGGGTTGTCTGTAGCTCTGTGCCGTGCCTCATCTTTGCCCCAGGACCCAGGGGATGGAGCAGCTTTTGTCTGGAACATCACCAGTGTCAAGCCAGAGGAGAAGAGGATGCGGCTAACCGGAGATGACCCTCCTGCTGCTGCTCTGAAGTGACACGTGTCTCTTCTGCCCACATTCCAATGGCCAGAGCAGGCCACGTAGCCACTCTTAAGTTCGTTCCATATCTAAACTTGGGTTGGGTATAAAATTCTGGTTTGGAGCAAGTTTTCCTTCAGCATTTTGAATGCATTGCTGTATTGCCTTCTACCTTTTCGTGTCGCTGTTGGGAAACTAATGCAATTCGGATTCTGGAATCTTGGTATGTGGCCTGTCTTTTCTCTCTGGAAGCCTTTAGGATTCTCCTTTTGTCCCTGTGGTGTGGGAGGGCGGGTGAAAAAGCATCAGTCCATCAGACCCTCTTCTTCCCTAGAAGCAAAGGTATATATAATGTCTATGATTTAGGAATAAGTTTGATGCCATGTGACAGAAAACGCAAAATTACAGTGGTCTAAGCTGGATACTTATTCTGTTCCACGACGATGAAGTCCAGAGGAAGGTGAGCAAGGCGCGCGCTCCAGGGAGCAGCCAGGGACTCAGGCTCCTGCCAGTCCTCGGCTCCCTACAGGGGTTCTTGTAGTTTATTTCCACTGAGATAACACTGGATTATAACAGTATAAGTTTCACATGTACAGCCTCATAGTTCAACTTCTGTGCACACTACAGCATGCTCACCACCAAAACTTTAGTTTCCATTCATCACCATACAGTTGATCCCCTTTCCCTCTTTCGCCCTCCTCCTACTTCCCCTCTGGTAACCACTACTCTGTTCTCTGTATCCACACGTTTGTTTTTGTTTGGATTGGCCTGTCCTTTTCTCTTGTTTTCTTTGTTTGTTTCTTATATTCCATATATGAGTAAAATCATACGGTATTGTCTTTCTCTGTCTGACTTATTTCACTGAGTACTCTCAAGGTTCATCCATGTTGTCGCAAATGGCAAGATTTCATCGTTTTTATTTATTTTTTTCTGCAGAATTTATTGATTTTTATTTTTTGGCCATGCCGCTTGGCATGTGGGATCTTAGATCCCCGACCAGGGATCGAACCCATGCCCCTTGCAGTGAAAGTGAGGAGTCCTAACAACTGGACCGTCAGGGAATCCCTTCAGCACATCCTTTACCCTAAACCTGTTGGATTTGCCCCTCCTCAGGTAGTCATGATATATATTGATTCATCTTGGTTTCCTCTGATAACCATGATGAGTGATGACTATGCTATCTGCAGCCAGAGCTAAAACTCAGCGAAGCTGACGAGCCCCTCTAGGAATTAAGCCTGTTCTCAATCACGCTGGAGGTGGGGGGGGGATGGAACCCAGCCTGTGACTTAATACATAGAGAGATTATATCAGTTCATTTTAATGGCGGATCTTGGTGACTATGACTGAAGTAGCCACATTATAATCACAGTAATAGCCATTAAGTGCATAATATTCTCTGCCATTGCTGCACTCAGACAATGCAGAAATCCAGATACAGGAAAGTGGCCGCATCACTCGACAGTGTTCACTCTGTCATGAAGACTTACTGCAGGGTATAAATGTGATGTGAGGACTAAGCTAAATCGTATGCCTCTACTAAAGGAGTGTGGCACAGGGGAATGCGATATTAATGCCGCCAGCCAAGTTAGCGTAAAGTGTTCTTTGGTAATCAAATTAACAGAATACAGGCTTGTGAAATTAAGGCATGAAAATAGACACCATACCGCATCTGGACAACACACAAAAGTAACTGCATAACAAGAGCACGGGCTGGACGTCTTCTTGCTCAAATATTACCGTGCTGTTACCAATGGACTAAATCAGTGAGTTTCTTGGCCTAGGTCAGTGATCCTGCACTTGAGAACCACTTGAGAGCTTAAGAAACGCTGAGGCCCAATCCCCCACCCTGAGAGAATCATTTAATTGGCCCAGGGTGGAGTCCTGGGCATGGGATCTTTAAAAACTCCCCGAGTCCCTTGGTGGACCGCCAGGATGGGGAAGCTCTGGGCCCAGGGCAAAGAGGCCCGAGGGACAAGTCAGACTGGCTTGGGCAACATCCTCCACGAGGGGCCGCTCGGCTGTGTCCTTCGAAAAATAAAAGGGTGGGATTTCATATTGTTTAAGGTGCATCCCGTGTGCCAATTGTTATCCTATTTTCAGAAGTGCCTTTGTCAAATGGATACTATTCTCATCGTTTTCACAGGGTTTCTTTTCAATTTTTTAAAATGTACACTATCGGGGATTCCCTGGCCGTCCGGTGGTTGGGACTCTGAGCTTCCACTTCAGGGGACTAAGGTTCCATCCCTCGTCGGGAAAGTGAGATCCTGCAAGCTGTGCGACGCAGCCAAAAAGAAAATCATAATAATAAAATAAGAAATAAAATCGACAGGATCTTGGGATTTCAGGTTGAAAATGGCAGATTAAATACATCCATTTATCTCCACGCCATCCACAAAACCCCACTAAATGACAGTAAAGGAATGAAAAGAAAAAGGATAAATTCATATTGACAAACGTGGGAGAGCAGGGCTTCCCTGGTGGCGCAGTGGTTAAGAAGCTGCCTGCCAACGCAGGGAACACAGGTTCCGGCCCTGGTCCGGGAAGATACCACAGGCCCCGGAGCACCTAAGTCCGTGCGCCATAACTACTGAACCTGTGCTCTAGAGCCTGCGAGCCACAACTACTGGGCCCGCGTGCCACAAGTACTGAAGCCCGCGTGCCTACAGCCTGTGCTCTGCATGCAAAAAGAGAAGCCACTGCAATGAGAAGCCCGCACGCCGCAACAAAGTGTAGCTCCCGCTCACTGCAACAAGAGAAAGCCCACGCACAGCAACGAAGACCCAATGCCACCAAAAATAGATAGATAAAGAGAGAGAGAGATAAATAAAATTTATTTTAAGAAAAATAACCAAAAACAGGAGAGCAGCTAACAGCAGCGAGGTGGTGACCTGGAGATGTTAATGCTTCAGAACCCTGGAAAGGCTCAGGAATTCTGAGCTACCTCTGATGGCTGAGGAAGAAATTGGTATCAGGGTGGGCAAATAGCTGAGTCTGCCACAGTTTAAAACAAGATGAAGAAAGAGCAGTATAAGCGTATTATGAGATAGAGAAGCAAACAGATGAAACTGCTAAGGATGTAAAAAATGGTGGTTTCTGGGAAGTGGGAAGTGGGATGGGGCAAAGCAGTTCGGGGTTTTGCTCTCCTGAAAGCCTTGTGTCATTTGACCTTTAAAATTAGGTATATACATCACTTAGATTTTTTTTTAAGGCTGCTTTTGAAACGGGTATGGGGGGAAAGGCATGCAAATACTGTAGATGGGACTATAAACTTGTAAAAGCTTGCCGAATGGCAGCTGGGTAATACGGATCAAAAATTTTCATGTGTGGAACATTCAGTCCAGCATTTCCACTCCTGGAATTTATTCTAAGAAAGTAATTGGACAACCACTGCTTTGAGTATAAAATAGAAAACTTGGAAACTATCTACATGCCCTGCACCGGAACCTTCATTTGAACAAGTGATGGCTCATCCACACAGTGCAATTCTATGCTCATGCTTTAAACGGCGGATTTCATACCTACCAGATGGTCAAAACTTGTGAAAGCCTGAGGGACTTCCCTGGTGGCACAGTGCTTGAGAATCCACCTGCCAATGCAAGGGACACAGGTTCGTGCCCTTGTCTGGGAAGATTCCACATGCCCCGGAGCAACTAAGCCTGTGTGCCACAACTAGTGAGCCTGGGCTCTAGAGCCCGCGAGCCACCACTACTGAAGCCAGCGCTCTGAGTGCCCCAGCTCCGCAACAAGGGAAGCCACCAGAATGAGAAGACCGCACACCGCAACGATAAACCCAACGCAGCCGGAAATAAATACATTTTTATTTAAATTGTAAAAGCCTGAAAACAGCAGGAGTTCCTCAGCATGTCAAACAACGTAATGTTGATATAGTGCTGGCGAGTGTACCCTGCTACAATCTCTTTGGACGAAAAAGCAAAAATTGGCACTACAGCAATGAAAAGCGAAATACACAGTGATCCATTTTTCTCATACGAAGTCTAAAATGATATGACTACGTAGGGAGAAAACCACCGTTATGTAGTAAAATGGAAGATAAATCGAAGGCCACGTGCCACGTGCCACGTACCACTCGGTGGGACGTGCAAGAACATCGCTCGTAGTGTTCAGAGGGCCTCAGGCTGCACTCGAGCCAAACGTCTACCAGCAGGAAACGGAAACACAGCAGTCCGTGATGAGCCGAGACACACACTGAACAGCTGCACCCACAGTAACGCGAGAACATCTCCGGGGTCCGCAAACATTCCAGCTTGGGGAAGACAAGAGAAAACAAAAGAACGCATTCACCTATCTACGTAACCTTCCACGTGAAGTAAATGACCTTCCACGAAGAATCAGGCTAGGGACGTTAAAAAGCACGAAAATCAGCAGTAAGGGCACAGAGTTAGAAAAACAACCTTCCCGAACACTACATAAGCCATCCCCTGAACGAATAAAGAAGTGCACCTCTCCGACCCTGGCTGAAGCCCACGGTGCTTCCAGTACTAACATGTCGTTTTAACATCTGTGACGCTGACACCTTCTCCTCAGGTTTTTACTTAATTCCCATTTCACCGGGTGGCTGTGGTGGCACGTGGAGAGTTTCCGGGGCCCAGTGAGCTCCTATGCTTCCCAGGCAGTAGCCCCATGTAGAAACACCTTCCGAAGAAAGCCAAAAGAACCCAGAATGCACCGTGAGTTTCTTCACCGAGAAGAGCAGGGCTAACAAGTTTGCTAAACAACAAGCATTGTCCATGGGTCTATTCTTTAAACACACACATCAGCCTTGCTTATTTCCGCAAGGCCTCCAAAAATTAGGGGTGATTTGGCTTTACTTCTCAGCAGGTGAATCTTCCGAAAAACACAGAAGATTCACACATGCTGAGAAGAAGCGTGTGCGAACCTATTCCTAGTAATCTCGGGAGACAATGCCAAGGAGATTCACACACCTTGTACAGTGAGGGTGAACGTAAGCTCGGGTCAAGAGCTTGCAACACTTCTTTCCAGGTAAGTGACTGAAGTCACTTTCTTTCAAATCATAGCTTTAAAGGAAAACTATAGCTTTCACTTGAACATATATTGTTTGCATTTCATTCTGGTTATGCAAATGAACGCTGAGTCCCCGCCCCCGCGCCTCACGCCCAACGTGCGCCGAAGCCCGCTTCCACTGGCGTCTACCCGGGACCCTCACTACATGTCTTCTGGTCCTCGAGGCTCTGAGCGGGATTTCTTTGGGGTACAGGATTTGTTGACTGCTTAAGAAAACGTCGGAGCTCTGCATTTGACACGAGACACGGTTCACAACGGAATATCAAATGAAAGGCAAAAGACAACTACAAAACTGTATTTAACAGTACACTTTTTCTTCCAAAAAGAGACGTTTGTGTGTGCGTTGGGCATGTATATGCACAGAAGAGGGCTTACACCAAAATTATGCTTACAATAAAATTTGACAGGCCATTATGCCTTTTGTTAACTTTATATTTGTCCATGTTTTCAGAAATTTCTGTGCGTGACGTATGGAGAAAAAATAAGGAAATCAATAAAAAGGATTTCATAATAAGCAAAGGTAAAGGAATTAGAAGGAAAGAATAATAAGCATAGCAGAAATAAAGACAAAGAATCAAGGAAGCCAAAATGAGTTTTAAACCATTTTTATTGGACTATAGTTGATGTACTATATTGTGTTAGTTTCAGGGTACAGCAAAGTGAGTCAGTTATCCGTATATATGTATCCACTCTTTTTTAGATTCTTTTCCCATACAGGCATGACAGAGTATGCAGTAGAGGGCCCTGTGCTGTACATTAGGTCTGTATTAGTTATCTGTTTTATATATAGTAGTGTGTATATGTCCATCGCAATCTGCCAATTCATCCCCTGCAAATGATTTATTTTTTCTCAAGATCTGATCAAGGAAAGGAAGAAGGCGCAAATAACACTAGGAATGAGATATGGGATATAAACAAAGATACAAAAGTGCGGCCCGCCAGGCTGGCTCCATATCCAGTATCATTTCTCTCCTTCCTCCCTACTGAGTGTCTGCATTATAAGGGGCAGCAACGTGACGTCATAGGTCAAAACTTCCTTGCAAGTATTGGAAGATACAGTCGAGACCATCTTCTAGAAAATAGAGCCAAACAGGAGGTAGAAAAATGGGAGCGAAAAGCCAAAAATTAGGGATTCATTCCAGCATGTACTACATCTAACTAAAGAAAGTCCAGAAAGCGAAAACAAAATGGAAAGGAGAAAATTAAGAAAGAATTAGGGTGTAAAATAGATAGCTAGTGGGAAGCAGCCGCATAGCCCAGGGAGATCAGCTCGGTGCTTGGTGACCACCTGCAGGGGTGGGATACGGAGGATGGGAGGGAGACGCAAGAGGAAGGCGATATGGGGATATATGTATACGTATAGCTGACTCACTTTGTTATGAAGGAGAAACTAACGCACCATTGTAAAGCAATTATACTCCAATAAAGATGTTAAAAAAATACAGAAACTTTTCAAGCACACACACACACACACACACACACATGCACGCACGCACGCACACACACACGGAAGCATTTCCCCTGATATAGTTGTTTTAATTTTGTTAATTTAATCCATTTTTACATTATTTCCATGAGAATATTTTTCACAGCCTAGCCATCCAGGGTCCTATGAATATATTACTTCGCTTCAACTTTTCTTTTGTCTCTGAGTTGATCATTGTCTTAGTCCTCATTGGCTTGATTTTCTATACACCTATTACCCATTTCTTTTCCAGAGTCTCTGCTAGAAATGTTACTCTACTCTCAATATATTCCAGCACCTCAGGTAATTGAGTCGTTTAATCTACTTCATGAAACATCCCTGCAGGAATCCTAGGCCCTCCTGCTCCAATATGGACCATCTGTTCTCTTGCGCCAGGATCTTCCTTCTTTTTCCTCTGTTGGGTCCCTTTTCCTTTATCTCATATTTTTTTCTCTTTTCTAGGTCACTCCTTTGTATGTCACCCGAGGCTAAGTTATGGTGTGGTAACATAGGGCCCCAACACCTCGCTGGCTTCCAACAAGAAACATTTCTCCTCCGGCGTGTTACATGTCCCTCATGGGTTGTCTGTAGCTCTGTGCCGTGCCTCATCTTTGCCCCAGGACCCAGGGGATGGAGCAGCTTTTGTCTGGAACATCACCAGTGTCAAGCCAGAGGAGAAGAGGATGCGGCTAACCGGAGATGACCCTCCTGCTGCTGCTCTGAAGTGACACGTGTCTCTTCTGCCCACATTCCAATGGCCAGAGCAGGCCACGTAGCCACTCTTAAGTTCGTTCCATATCTAAACTTGGGTTGGGTATAAAATTCTGGTTTGGAGCAAGTTTTCCTTCAGCATTTTGAATGCATTGCTGTATTGCCTTCTACCTTTTCGTGTCGCTGTTGGGAAACTAATGCAATTCGGATTCTGGAATCTTGGTATGTGGCCTGTCTTTTCTCTCTGGAAGCCTTTAGGATTCTCCTTTTGTCCCTGTGGTGTGGGAGGGCGGGTGAAAAAGCATCAGTCCATCAGACCCTCTTCTTCCCTAGAAGCAAAGGTATATATAATGTCTATGATTTAGGAATAAGTTTGATGCCATGTGACAGAAAACGCAAAATTACAGTGGTCTAAGCTGGATACTTATTCTGTTCCACGACGATGAAGTCCAGAGGAAGGTGAGCAAGGCGCGCGCTCCAGGGAGCAGCCAGGGACTCAGGCTCCTGCCAGTCCTCGGCTCCCTACAGGGGTTCTTGTAGTTTATTTCCACTGAGATAACACTGGATTATAACAGTATAAGTTTCACATGTACAGCCTCATAGTTCAACTTCTGTGCACACTACAGCATGCTCACCACCAAAACTTTAGTTTCCATTCATCACCATACAGTTGATCCCCTTTCCCTCTTTCGCCCTCCTCCTACTTCCCCTCTGGTAACCACTACTCTGTTCTCTGTATCCACACGTTTGTTTTTGTTTGGATTGGCCTGTCCTTTTCTCTTGTTTTCTTTGTTTGTTTCTTATATTCCATATATGAGTAAAATCATACGGTATTGTCTTTCTCTGTCTGACTTATTTCACTGAGTACTCTCAAGGTTCATCCATGTTGTCGCAAATGGCAAGATTTCATCGTTTTTATTTATTTTTTTCTGCAGAATTTATTGATTTTTATTTTTTGGCCATGCCGCTTGGCATGTGGGATCTTAGATCCCCGACCAGGGATCGAACCCATGCCCCTTGCAGTGAAAGTGAGGAGTCCTAACAACTGGACCGTCAGGGAATCCCTTCAGCACATCCTTTACCCTAAACCTGTTGGATTTGCCCCTCCTCAGGTAGTCATGATATATATTGATTCATCTTGGTTTCCTCTGATAACCATGATGAGTGATGACTATGCTATCTGCAGCCAGAGCTAAAACTCAGCGAAGCTGACGAGCCCCTCTAGGAATTAAGCCTGTTCTCAATCACGCTGGAGGTGGGGGGGGATGGAACCCAGCCTGTGACTTAATACATAGAGAGATTATATCAGTTCATTTTAATGGCGGATCTTGGTGACTATGACTGAAGTAGCCACATTATAATCACAGTAATAGCCATTAAGTGCATAATATTCTCTGCCATTGCTGCACTCAGACAATGCAGAAATCCAGATACAGGAAAGTGGCCGCATCACTCGACAGTGTTCACTCTGTCATGAAGACTTACTGCAGGGTATAAATGTGATGTGAGGACTAAGCTAAATCGTATGCCTCTACTAAAGGAGTGTGGCACAGGGGAATGCGATATTAATGCCGCCAGCCAAGTTAGCGTAAAGTGTTCTTTGGTAATGAAATTAACAGAATACAGGCTTGTGAAATTAAGGCATGAAAATAGACACCATACCGCATCTGGACAACACACAAAAGTAACTGCATAACAAGAGCACGGGCTGGACGTCTTCTTGCTCAAATATTACCGTGCTGTTACCAATGGACTAAATCAGTGAGTTTCTTGGCCTAGGTCAGTGATCCTGCACTTGAGAACCACTTGAGAGCTTAAGAAACGCTGAGGCCCAATCCCCCACCCTGAGAGAATCATTTAATTGGCCCAGGGTGGAGTCCTGGGCATGGGATCTTTAAAAACTCCCCGAGTCCCTTGGTGGACCGCCAGGATGGGGAAGCTCTGGGCCCAGGGCAAAGAGGCCCGAGGGACAAGTCAGACTGGCTTGGGCAACATCCTCCACGAGGGGCCGCTCGGCTGTGTCCTTCGAAAAATAAAAGGGTGGGATTTCATATTGTTTAAGGTGCATCCCGTGTGCCAATTGTTATCCTATTTTCAGAAGTGCCTTTGTCAAATGGATACTATTCTCATCGTTTTCACAGGGTTTCTTTTCAATTTTTTAAAATGTACACTATCGGGGATTCCCTGGCCGTCCGGTGGTTGGGACTCTGAGCTTCCACTTCAGGGGACTAAGGTTCCATCCCTCGTCGGGAAAGTGAGATCCTGCAAGCTGTGCGACGCAGCCAAAAAGAAAATCATAATAATAAAATAAGAAATAAAATCGACAGGATCTTGGGATTTCAGGTTGAAAATGGCAGATTAAATACATCCATTTATCTCCACGCCATCCACAAAACCCCACTAAATGACAGTAAAGGAATGAAAAGAAAAAGGATAAATTCATATTGACAAACGTGGGAGAGCAGGGCTTCCCTGGTGGCGCAGTGGTTAAGAAGCTGCCTGCCAACGCAGGGAACACAGGTTCTGGCCCTGGTCCGGGAAGATACCACAGGCCCCGGAGCACCTAAGTCCGTGCGCCATAACTACTGAACCTGTGCTCTAGAGCCTGCGAGCCACAACTACTGGGCCCGCGTGCCACAAGTACTGAAGCCCGCGTGCCTACAGCCTGTGCTCTGCATGCAAAAAGAGAAGCCACTGCAATGAGAAGCCCGCACGCCGCAACAAAGTGTAGCTCCCGCTCACTGCAACAAGAGAAAGCCCACGCACAGCAACGAAGACCCAATGCCACCAAAAATAGATAGATAAAGAGAGAGAGAGATAAATAAAATTTATTTTAAGAAAAATAACCAAAAACAGGAGAGCAGCTAACAGCAGCGAGGTGGTGACCTGGAGATGTTAATGCTTCAGAACCCTGGAAAGGCTCAGGAATTCTGAGCTACCTCTGATGGCTGAGGAAGAAATTGGTATCAGGGTGGGCAAATAGCTGAGTCTGCCACAGTTTAAAACAAGATGAAGAAAGAGCAGTATAAGCGTATTATGAGATAGAGAAGCAAACAGATGAAACTGCTAAGGATGTAAAAAATGGTGGTTTCTGGGAAGTGGGAAGTGGGATGGGGCAAAGCAGTTCGGGGTTTTGCTCTCCTGAAAGCCTTGTGTCATTTGACCTTTAAAATTAGGTATATACATCACTTAGATTTTTTTTTAAGGCTGCTTTTGAAACGGGTATGGGGGGAAAGGCATGCAAATACTGTAGATGGGACTATAAACTTGTAAAAGCTTGCCGAATGGCAGCTGGGTAATACGGATCAAAAATTTTCATGTGTGGAACATTCAGTCCAGCATTTCCACTCCTGGAATTTATTCTAAGAAAGTAATTGGACAACCACTGCTTTGAGTATAAAATAGAAAACTTGGAAACTATCTACATGCCCTGCACCGGAACCTTCATTTGAACAAGTGATGGCTCATCCACACAGTGCAATTCTATGCTCATGCTTTAAACGGCGGATTTCATACCTACCAGATGGTCAAAACTTGTGAAAGCCTGAGGGACTTCCCTGGTGGCACAGTGCTTGAGAATCCACCTGCCAATGCAAGGGACACAGGTTCGTGCCCTTGTCTGGGAAGATTCCACATGCCCCGGAGCAACTAAGCCTGTGTGCCACAACTAGTGAGCCTGGGCTCTAGAGCCCGCGAGCCACCACTACTGAAGCCAGCGCTCTGAGTGCCCCAGCTCCGCAACAAGGGAAGCCACCAGAATGAGAAGACCGCACACCGCAACGATAAACCCAACGCAGCCGGAAATAAATACATTTTTATTTAAATTGTAAAAGCCTGAAAACAGCAGGAGTTCCTCAGCATGTTAAACAACGTAATGTTGATATAGTGCTGGCGAGTGTACCCTGCTACAATCTCTTTGGACGAAAAAGCAAAAATTGGCACTACAGCAATGAAAAGCGAAATACACAGTGATCCATTTTTCTCATACGAAGTCTAAAATGATATGACTACGTAGGGAGAAAACCACCGTTATGTAGTAAAATGGAAGATAAATCGAAGGCCACGTGCCACGTGCCACGTACCACTCGGTGGGACGTGCAAGAACATCGCTCGTAGTGTTCAGAGGGCCTCAGGCTGCACTCGAGCCAAACGTCTACCAGCAGGAAACGGAAACACAGCAGTCCGTGATGAGCCGAGACACACACTGAACAGCTGCACCCACAGTAACGCGAGAACATCTCCGGGGTCCGCAAACATTCCAGCTTGGGGAAGACAAGAGAAAACAAAAGAACGCATTCACCTATCTACGTAACCTTCCACGTGAAGTAAATGACCTTCCACGAAGAATCAGGCTAGGGACGTTAAAAAGCACGAAAATCAGCAGTAAGGGCACAGAGTTAGAAAAACAACCTTCCCGAACACTACATAAGCCATCCCCTGAACGAATAAAGAAGTGCACCTCTCCGACCCTGGCTGAAGCCCACGGTGCTTCCAGTACTAACATGTCGTTTTAACATCTGTGACGCTGACACCTTCTCCTCAGGTTTTTACTTAATTCCCATTTCACCGGGTGGCTGTGGTGGCACGTGGAGAGTTTCCGGGGCCCAGTGAGCTCCTATGCTTCCCAGGCAGTAGCCCCATGTAGAAACACCTTCCGAAGAAAGCCAAAAGAACCCAGAATGCACCGTGAGTTTCTTCACCGAGAAGAGCAGGGCTAACAAGTTTGCTAAACAACAAGCATTGTCCATGGGTCTATTCTTTAAACACACACATCAGCCTTGCTTATTTCCGCAAGGCCTCCAAAAATTAGGGGTGATTTGGCTTTACTTCTCAGCAGGTGAATCTTCCGAAAAACACAGAAGATTCACACATGCTGAGAAGAAGCGTGTGCGAACCTATTCCTAGTAATCTCGGGAGACAATGCCAAGGAGATTCACACACCTTGTACAGTGAGGGTGAACGTAAGCTCGGGTCAAGAGCTTGCAACACTTCTTTCCAGGTAAGTGACTGAAGTCACTTTCTTTCAAATCATAGCTTTAAAGGAAAACTATGGCTTTCACTTGAACATATATTGTTTGCATTTCATTCTGGTTATGCAAATGAACGCTGAGTCCCCGCCCCCGCGCCTCACGCCCAACGTGCGCCGAAGCCCGCTTCCACTGGCGTCTACCCGGGACCCTCACTACATGTCTTCTGGTCCTCGAGGCTCTGAGCGGGATTTCTTTGGGGTACAGGATTTGTTGACTGCTTAAGAAAATGTCGGAGCTCTGCATTTGACAGGAGACACGGTTCACAACGGAATATCAAATGAAAGGTAAAAGACAACTACAAAACTGTATTTAACAGTACACTTTTTCTTCCAAAAAGAGACGTTTGTGTGTGCGTTGGGCATGTATATGCACAGAAGAGGGCTTACACCAAAATTATGCTTACACTAAAATTTGACAGGCCATTATGCCTTTTGTTAACTTTATATTTGTCCATGTTTTCAGAAATTTCTGTGCGTGACGTATGGAGAAAAAATAAGGAAATCAATAAAAAGGATTTCATAATAAGCAAAGATAAAGGAATTAGAAGGAAAGAATAATAAGCATAGCAGAAATAAAGACAAAGAATCAAGGAAGCCAAAATGAGTTTTAAACCATTTTTATTGGACTATAGTTGATGTACTATATTGTGTTAGTTTCAGGGTACAGCAAAGTGAGTCAGTTATCCGTATATATGTATCCACTCTTTTTTAGATTCTTTTCCCATACAGGCATGACAGAGTATGCAGTAGAGGGCCCTGTGCTGTACATTAGGTCTGTATTAGTTATCTGTTTTATATATAGTAGTGTGTATATGTCCATCGCAATCTGCCAATTCATCCCCTGCAAATGATTTATTTTTTTTCAAGATCTGATCAAGGAAAGGAAGAAGGCGCAAATAACACTAGGAATGAGATATGGGATATAAACAAAGATACAAAAGTGCGGCCCGCCAGGCTGGCTCCATATCCAGTATCATTTCTCTCCTTCCTCCCTACTGAGTGTCTGCATTATAAGGGGCAGCAACGTGACGTCATAGGTCAAAACTTCCTTGCAAGTATTGGAAGATACAGTCGAGACCATCTTCTAGAAAATAGAGCCAAACAGGAGGTAGAAAAATGGGAGCAAAAAGCCAAAAATTAGGGGTTCCTTCCAGCATGTACTACATCTAACTAAAGAAAGTCCAGAAAGCGAAAACAAATTGGAAAGGAGAAAATTAAGAAAGAATTAGGGTGTAAAATAAATAGCTAGTGGGAAGCAGCCGCATAGCCCAGGGAGATCAGCTCGGTGCTTGGTGACCACCTACAGGGGTGGGATAGGGAGGGTGGGAGGGAGACGCAAGAGCGAGGCGATATGGGGATATATGTATACGTATAGCTGACTCACTTTGTTATAAAGGAGAAACTAACACACCATTTTAAAGCAATTATACTCCTATAAAGATGTTTAAAAAAAACGGAAACTTTTCCAGCACACACACACGCGCACACATGCACACATGCACGCACGCACACACACACACATGGAAGCATTTCCCCTGATATAGTTGCTTTAATTTTGTTAATTTAATCCATTTTTACATTATTTCCATGAGAATATTTTTCACAGCCTAGCGATCCAGGGTCCTATGAATATATTACTTCGCTTCAACTTTTCTTTTGTCTCTGAGTTGATCATTGTCTTAGTCCTCATTGGCTTGATTTTCTATACACCTATTACCCATTTCTTTTCCAGAGTCTCTGCTAGAAATGTTACTCTACTCTCAATATATTCCAGCACCTCAGGTAATTGAGTCGTTTAATCTACTTCATGAAACATCCCTGCAGGAATCCTAGGCCCTCCTGCTCCAATATGGACCATCTGTTCTCTTGCGCCAGGATCTTCCTTCTTTTTCCTCTGTTGGGTCCCTTTTCCTTTATCTCATATTTTTTTCTCTTTTCTAGGTCACTCCTTTGTATGTCACCCGAGGCTAAGTTATGGTGTGGTAACATAGGGCCCCAACACCTCGCTGGCTTCCAACAAGAAACATTTCTCCTCCGGCGTGTTACATGTCCCTCATGGGTTGTCTGTAGCTCTGTGCCGTGCCTCATCTTTGCCCCAGGACCCAGGGGATGGAGCAGCTTTTGTCTGGAACATCACCAGTGTCAAGCCAGAGGAGAAGAGGATGCGGCTAACCGGAGATGACCCTCCTGCTGCTGCTCTGAAGTGACACGTGTCTCTTCTGCCCACATTCCAATGGCCAGAGCAGGCCACGTAGCCACTCTTAAGTTCGTTCCATATCTAAACTTGGGTTGGGTATAAAATTCTGGTTTGGAGCAAGTTTTCCTTCAGCATTTTGAATGCATTGCTGTATTGCCTTCTACCTTTTCGTGTCGCTGTTGGGAAACTAATGCAATTCGGATTCTGGAATCTTGGTATGTGGCCTGTCTTTTCTCTCTGGAAGCCTTTAGGATTCTCCTTTTGTCCCTGTGGTGTGGGAGGGCGGGTGAAAAAGCATCAGTCCATCAGACCCTCTTCTTCCCTAGAAGCAAAGGTATATATAATGTCTATGATTTAGGAATAAGTTTGATGCCATGTGACAGAAAACGCAAAATTACAGTGGTCTAAGCTGGATACTTATTCTGTTCCACGACGATGAAGTCCAGAGGAAGGTGAGCAAGGCGCGCGCTCCAGGGAGCAGCCAGGGACTCAGGCTCCTGCCAGTCCTCGGCTCCCTACAGGGGTTCTTGTAGTTTATTTCCACTGAGATAACACTGGATTATAACAGTATAAGTTTCACATGTACAGCCTCATAGTTCAACTCCTGTACACACTACAGCATGCTCACCACCAAAACTTTAGTTTCCATTCATCACCATACAGTTGATCCCCTTACCCTATTTCGCCCTCCTCCTACGTCCCCTCTGGTAACCACTACTCTGTTCTCTGTATCCACACGTTTGTTTTTGTTTGGATTGGCCTGTCCATTTCTCTTGTTTTGTTTGCTTGTTTCTGATATTCCATATATGAGTAAAATCATATGGTATTGTGTTTCTCTGACTGACTTATTTCACTGAGTATAATACTCTCAAGGTTCTTCCATGTTGTCGCAAATGGCAAGATTTCATCGTTTCTATTTTTTATTTTTTCTGCAGAATTTATTGATTTTTATTTTTTGGCCATGCCGCATGGCATGTGGGATCTTAGATCCCCGACCAGGGATCGAACCCATGCCCCTTGCAGTGAAAGCGAGGAGTCCTAACAACTGGACCGTCAGGGAATCCCTTCAGCACATCCTTTACCCTAAACCTGTTGGATTTGCCCCTCCTCAGGTAGTCATGATATATATTGATTCATCTTGGTTTCCTCTGATAACCATGATGAGTGATGACTATGCTATCTGCAGCCAGAGCTAAAACTCAGCAAAGCTGACGAGCCCCTCTAGGAATTAAGCCTGTTCTCAATCACGCTGGAAGTGGGGGGGGCGGGGATGGAACCCAGCCTGTGACTTAGTACATAGAGATATTATATCAGTTCATTATAATGGCGGATCTTGGTGACTATGACTGAAGTAGCCACATTATAATCACAATAATAGCCATTAAGTGCATAATATTCTCTGCCATTCCTGCACTCAGACAATGCAAAAATCCAGATACAGGAAAGTGGCCGCATCACTCAACAGTGTTCACTCTGTCATGAAGAATTACTGCAGGGTATAAATGTGATGTGAGGACTAAGCTAAATCGTATGCCTCTACTAAAGGAGTGTGGCACAGGGGAATGCGATATTAATGCCGCCAGCCAAGTTAGCGTAAAGTGTTCTTTGGTAATCAAATTAACAGAATACAGGCTTGTGAAATTAAGGCATGAAAATAGACACCATTCCGAATCTGGACAACACACAAAAGTAACTGCATAACAAGTGCACGTGCTGGATGTCTTCTTGCTCAAATATTACTGTGCTGTTACCAATGGACTAAATCAGTGAGTTTCTTGGCCTAGGTCAGTGATCCTGCACTTGAGAACCACTTGAGAGCTTAAGAAACGCTGAGGCCCAATCCCCCACCCTGAGAGAATCATTTAATTGGCCCAGGGTGGAGTCCTGGGCATGGGATCTTTAAAAACTCCCCGAGTCCCTTGGTGGACCGCCAGGATGGGGAAGCTCTGGGCCCAGGGCAAAGAGGCCCGAGGGACAAGTCAGACTGGCTTGGGCAACATCCTCCACGAGGGGCCGCTCGGCTGTGTCCTTCGAAAAATAAAAGGGTGGGATTTCATATTGTTTAAGGTGCATCCCGTGTGCCAATTGTTATCCTATTTTCAGAAGGGCCTTTGTCAAATGGATACTATTCTCATCGTTTTCACAGGGTTTCTTTTCAATTTTTTAAAATGTACACTATCGGGGATTCCCTGGCCGTACGGTGGTTGGCACTCTGAGCTTCCACTTCAGGGGGCAAGGGTTCCATCCCTCGTCGGGAAACTGAGATCCTGCAAGCTGTGCGGCGCAACCAAAGAAAAAAATCATAATAATAAAATAAGAAATAAAATCGACAGGATCTTGGGAGTTCAGGTTGAAAATGGCAGATTAAATATATCCATTTATTTCCACGCCATCCACAAAACCCCACTAAATGACAGTAAAGGAATGAAAAGAAAAAGGATAAATTCATATTGACAAACGTGGGAGAGCAGGGCTTCCCTGGTGGCGCAGTGGTTAAGAAGCTGCCTGCCAACGCAGGGAACACAGGTTCCGGCCCTGGTCCGGGAAGATACCACAGGCCCCGGAGCACCTAAGTCCGTGCGCCATAACTACTGAACCTGTGCTCTAGAGCCTGCGAGCCACAACTACTGGGCCCGCGTGCCACAAGTACTGAAGCCCGCGTGCCTACAGCCTGTGCTCTGCATGCAAAAAGAGAAGCCACTGCAATGAGAAGCCCGCACGCCGCAACAAAGTGTAGCTCCCGCTCACTGCAACAAGAGAAAGCCCACGCACAGCAACGAAGACCCAATGCCACCAAAAATAGATAGATAAAGAGAGAGAGAGATAAATAAATAAAATTTATTTTAAGAAAAATAACCAAAAACAGGAGAGCAGCTAACAGCAGCGAGGTGGTGACCTGGAGATGTTAATGCTTCAGAACCCTGGAAAGGCTCAGGAATTCTGAGCTACCTCTGATGGCTGAGGAAGAAATTGGTATCAGGGTGGGCAAATAGCTGAGTCTGCCACAGTTTAAAACAAGATGAAGAAAGAGCAGTATAAGCGTATTATGAGATAGAGAAGCAAACAGATGAAACTGCTAAGGATGTAAAAAATGGTGGTTTCTGGGAAGTGGGAATTGGGATGGGGCAAAGCAGTTCGGGGTTTTGCTCTCCTGAAAGCCTTGTGTCATTTGACCTTTAAAATTAGGTATATACATCACTTAGATTTTTTTTTAAGGCTGCTTTTGAAACGGGTATGGGGGGAAAGGCATGCAAATACTGTAGATGGGACTATAAACTTGTAAAAGCTTGCCGAATGGCAGCTGGGTAATACGGATCAAAAATTTTCATGTGTGGAACATTCAGTCCAGCATTTCCACTCCTGGAATTTATTCTAAGAAAGTAATTGGACAACCACTGCTTTGAGTATAAAATAGAAAACTTGGAAACTATCTACATGCCCTGCACCGGAACCTTCATTTGAACAAGTGATGGCTCATCCACACAGTGCAATTCTATGCTCATGCTTTAAACGGCGGATTTCATACCTACCAGATGGTCAAAACTTGTGAAAGCCTGAGGGACTTCCCTGGTGGCACAGTGCTTGAGAATCCACCTGCCAATGCAAGGGACACAGGTTCGTGCCCTTGTCTGGGAAGATTCCACATGCCCCGGAGCAACTAAGCCTGTGTGCCACAACTAGTGAGCCTGGGCTCTAGAGCCCGCGAGCCACCACTACTGAAGCCAGCGCTCTGAGTGCCCCAGCTCCGCAACAAGGGAAGCCACCAGAATGAGAAGACCGCACACCGCAACGATAAACCCAACGCAGCCGGAAATAAATACATTTTTATTTAAATTGTAAAAGCCTGAAAACAGCAGGAGTTCCTCAGCATGTTAAACAACGTAATGTTGATATAGTGCTGGCGAGTGTACCCTGCTACAATCTCTTTGGACGAAAAAGCAAAAATTGGCACTACAGCAATGAAAAGCGAAATACACAGTGATCCATTTTTCTCATACGAAGTCTAAAATGATATGACTACGTAGGGAGAAAACCACCGTTATGTAGTAAAATGGAAGATAAATCGAAGGCCACGTGCCACGTGCCACGTACCACTCGGTGGGACGTGCAAGAACATCGCTCGTAGTGTTCAGAGGGCCTCAGGCTGCACTCGAGCCAAACGTCTACCAGCAGGAAACGGAAACACAGCAGTCCGTGATGAGCCGAGACACACACTGAACAGCTGCACCCACAGTAACGCGAGAACATCTCCGGGGTCCGCAAACATTCCAGCTTGGGGAAGACAAGAGAAAACGAAAGAACGCATTCACCTATCTACGTAACCTTCCACGTGAAGTAAATGACCTTCCACGAAGAATCAGGCTAGGGACGTTAAAAAGCACGAAAATCAGCAGTAAGGGCACAGAGTTAGAAAAACAACCTTCCCGAACACTACATAAGCCATCCCCTGAACGAATAAAGAAGTGCACCTCTCCGACCCTGGCTGAAGCCCACGGTGCTTCCAGTACTAACATGTCGTTTTAACATCTGTGACGCTGACACCTTCTCCTCAGGTTTTTACTTAATTCCCATTTCACCGGGTGGCTGTGGTGGCACGTGGAGAGTTTCCGGGGCCCAGTGAGCTCCTATGCTTCCCAGGCAGTAGCCCCATGTAGAAACACCTTCCGAAGAAAGCCAAAAGAACCCAGAATGCACCGTGAGTTTCTTCACTGAGAAGAGCAGGGCTAACAAGTTTGCTAAACAACAAGCATTGTCCATGGGTCTATTCTTTAAACACACACATCAGCCTTGCTTATTTCCGCAAGGCCTCCAAAAATTAGGGGTGATTTGGCTTTACTTCTCAGCAGGTGAATCTTCCGAAAAACACAGAAGATTCACACATGCTGAGAAGAAGCGTGTGCGAACCTATTCCTAGTAATCTCGGGAGACAATGCCAAGGAGATTCACACACCTTGTACAGTGAGGGTGAACGTAAGCTCGGGTCAAGAGCTTGCAACACTTCTTTCCAGGTAAGTGACTGAAGTCACTTTCTTTCAAATCATAGCTTTAAAGGAAAACTATGGCTTTCACTTGAACATATATTGTTTGCATTTCATTCTGGTTATGCAAATGAACGCTGAGTCCCCGCCCCCGCGCCTCACGCCCAACGTGCGCCGAAGCCCGCTTCCACTGGCGTCTACCCGGGACCCTCACTACATGTCTTCTGGTCCTCGAGGCTCTGAGCGGGATTTCTTTGGGGTACAGGATTTGTTGACTGCTTAAGAAAATGTCGGAGCTCTGCATTTGACAGGAGACACGGTTCACAACGGAATATCAAATGAAAGGTAAAAGACAACTACAAAACTGTATTTAACAGTACACTTTTTCTTCCAAAAAGAGACGTTTGTGTGTGCGTTGGGCATGTATATGCACAGAAGAGGGCTTACACCAAAATTATGCTTACACTAAAATTTGACAGGCCATTATGCCTTTTGTTAACTTTATATTTGTCCATGTTTTCAGAAATTTCTGTGCGTGACGTATGGAGAAAAAATAAGGAAATCAATAAAAAGGATTTCATAATAAGCAAAGATAAAGGAATTAGAAGGAAAGAATAATAAGCATAGCAGAAATAAAGACAAAGAATCAAGGAAGCCAAAATGAGTTTTAAACCATTTTTATTGGACTATAGTTGATGTACTATATTGTGTTAGTTTCAGGGTACAGCAAAGTGAGTCAGTTATCCGTATATATGTATCCACTCTTTTTTAGATTCTTTTCCCATACAGGCATGACAGAGTATGCAGTAGAGGGCCCTGTGCTGTACATTAGGTCTGTATTAGTTATCTGTTTTATATATAGTAGTGTGTATATGTCCATCGCAATCTGCCAATTCATCCCCTGCAAATGATTTATTTTTTTTCAAGATCTGATCAAGGAAAGGAAGAAGGCGCAAATAACACTAGGAATGAGATATGGGATATAAACAAAGATACAAAAGTGCGGCCCGCCAGGCTGGCTCCATATCCAGTATCATTTCTCTCCTTCCTCCCTACTGAGTGTCTGCATTATAAGGGGCAGCAACGTGACGTCATAGGTCAAAACTTCCTTGCAAGTATTGGAAGATACAGTCGAGACCATCTTCTAGAAAATAGAGCCAAACAGGAGGTAGAAAAATGGGAGCAAAAAGCCAAAAATTAGGGGTTCCTTCCAGCATGTACTACATCTAACTAAAGAAAGTCCAGAAAGCGAAAACAAATTGGAAAGGAGAAAATTAAGAAAGAATTAGGGTGTAAAATAAATAGCTAGTGGGAAGCAGCCGCATAGCCCAGGGAGATCAGCTCGGTGCTTGGTGACCACCTACAGGGGTGGGATAGGGAGGGTGGGAGGGAGACGCAAGAGCGAGGCGATATGGGGATATATGTATACGTATAGCTGACTCACTTTGTTATAAAGGAGAAACTAACACACCATTTTAAAGCAATTATACTCCTATAAAGATGTTTAAAAAAAACGGAAACTTTTGCAGCACACACACACGCGCACACATGCACACATGCATGCACGCACACACACACACATGGAAGCATTTCCCCTGATATAGTTGCTTTAATTTTGTTAATTTAATCCATTTTTACATTATTTCCATGAGAATATTTTTCACAGCCTAGCCATCCAGGGTCCTATGAATATATTACTTCGCTTCAACTTTTCTTTTGTCTCTGAGTTGATCATTGTCTTAGTCCTCATTGGCTTGATTTTCTATACACCTATTACCCATTTCTTTTCCAGAGTCTCTGCTAGAAATGTTACTCTACTCTCAATATATTCCAGCACCTCAGGTAATTGAGTCGTTTAATCTACTTCATGAAACATCCCTGCAGGAATCCTAGGCCCTCCTGCTCCAATATGGACCATCTGTTCTCTTGCGCCAGGATCTTCCTTCTTTTTCCTCTGTTGGGTCCCTTTTCCTTTATCTCATATTTTTTTCTCTTTTCTAGGTCACTCCTTTGTATGTCACCCGAGGCTAAGTTATGGTGTGGTAACATAGGGCCCCAACACCTCGCTGGCTTCCAACAAGAAACATTTCTCCTCCGGCGTGTTACATGTCCCTCATGGGTTGTCTGTAGCTCTGTGCCGTGCCTCATCTTTGCCCCAGGACCCAGGGGATGGAGCAGCTTTTGTCTGGAACATCACCAGTGTCAAGCCAGAGGAGAAGAGGATGCGGCTAACCGGAGATGACCCTCCTGCTGCTGCTCCGAAGTGACACGTGTCTCTTCTGCCCACATTCCAATGGCCAGAGCAGGCCACGTAGCCACTCTTAAGTTCGTTCCATATCTAAACTTGGGTTGGGTATAAAATTCTGGTTTGGAGCAAGTTTTCCTTCAGCATTTTGAATGCATTGCTGTATTGCCTTCTACCTTTTCGTGTCGCTGTTGGGAAACTAATGCAATTCGGATTCTGGAATCTTGGTATGTGGCCTGTCTTTTCTCTCTGGAAGCCTTTAGGATTCTCCTTTTGTCCCTGTGGTGTGGGAGGGCGGGTGAAAAAGCATCAGTCCATCAGACCCTCTTCTTCCCTAGAAGCAAAGGTATATATAATGTCTATGATTTAGGAATAAGTTTGATGCCATGTGACAGAAAACGCAAAATTACAGTGGTCTAAGCTGGATACTTATTCTGTTCCACGACGATGAAGTCCAGAGGAAGGTGAGCAAGGCGCGCGCTCCAGGGAGCAGCCAGGGACTCAGGCTCCTGCCAGTCCTCGGCTCCCTACAGGGGTTCTTGTAGTTTATTTCCACTGAGATAACACTGGATTATAACAGTATAAGTTTCACATGTACAGCCTCATAGTTCAACTCCTGTACACACTACAGCATGCTCACCACCAAAACTTTAGTTTCCATTCATCACCATACAGTTGATCCCCTTACCCTATTTCGCCCTCCTCCTACGTCCCCTCTGGTAACCACTACTCTGTTCTCTGTATCCACACGTTTGTTTTTGTTTGGATTGGCCTGTCCATTTCTCTTGTTTTGTTTGCTTGTTTCTGATATTCCATATATGAGTAAAATCATATGGTATTGTGTTTCTCTGACTGACTTATTTCACTGAGTATAATACTCTCAAGGTTCTTCCATGTTGTCGCAAATGGCAAGATTTCATCGTTTCTATTTTTTATTTTTTCTGCAGAATTTATTGATTTTTATTTTTTGGCCATGCCGCATGGCATGTGGGATCTTAGATCCCCGACCAGGGATCGAACCCATGCCCCTTGCAGTGAAAGCGAGGAGTCCTAACAACTGGACCGTCAGGGAATCCCTTCAGCACATCCTTTACCCTAAACCTGTTGGATTTGCCCCTCCTCAGGTAGTCATGATATATATTGATTCATCTTGGTTTCCTCTGATAACCATGATGAGTGATGACTATGCTATCTGCAGCCAGAGCTAAAACTCAGCAAAGCTGACGAGCCCCTCTAGGAATTAAGCCTGTTCTCAATCACGCTGGAAGTGGGGGGGCGGGGATGGAACCCAGCCTGTGACTTAGTACATAGAGATATTATATCAGTTCATTATAATGGCGGATCTTGGTGACTATGACTGAAGTAGCCACATTATAATCACAATAATAGCCATTAAGTGCATAATATTCTCTGCCATTCCTGCACTCGGACAATGCAAAAATCCAGATACAGGAAAGTGGCCGCATCACTCAACAGTGTTCACTCTGTCATGAAGAATTACTGCAGGGTATAAATGTGATGTGAGGACTAAGCTAAATCGTATGCCTCTACTAAAGGAGTGTGGCACAGGGGAATGCGATATTAATGCCGCCAGCCAAGTTAGCGTAAAGTGTTCTTTGGTAATCAAATTAACAGAATACAGGCTTGTGAAATTAAGGCATGAAAATAGACACCATTCCGAATCTGGACAACACACAAAAGTAACTGCATAACAAGTGCACGTGCTGGATGTCTTCTTGCTCAAATATTACCGTGCTGTTACCAATGGACTAAATCAGTGAGTTTCTTGGCCTAGGTCAGTGATCCTGCACTTGAGAACCACTTGAGAGCTTAAGAAACGCTGAGGCCCAATCCCCCACCCTGAGAGAATCATTTAATTGGCCCAGGGTGGAGTCCTGGGCATGGGATCTTTAAAAACTCCCCGAGTCCCTTGGTGGACCGCCAGGATGGGGAAGCTCTGGGCCCAGGGCAAAGAGGCCCGAGGGACAAGTCAGACTGGCTTGGGCAACATCCTCCACGAGGGGCCGCTCGGCTGTGTCCTTCGAAAAATAAAAGGGTGGGATTTCATATTGTTTAAGGTGCATCCCGTGTGCCAATTGTTATCCTATTTTCAGAAGGGCCTTTGTCAAATGGATACTATTCTCATCGTTTTCACAGGGTTTCTTTTCAATTTTTTAAAATGTACACTATCGGGGATTCCCTGGCCGTACGGTGGTTGGCACTCTGAGCTTCCACTTCAGGGGGCAAGGGTTCCATCCCTCGTCGGGAAAGTGAGATCCTGCAAGCTGTGCGGCGCAACCAAAGAAAAAAATCATAATAATAAAATAAGAAATAAAATCGACAGGATCTTGGGAGTTCAGGTTGAAAATGGCAGATTAAATATATCCATTTATTTCCACGCCATCCACAAAACCCCACTAAATGACAGTAAAGGAATGAAAAGAAAAAGGATAAATTCATATTGACAAACGTGGGAGAGCAGGGCTTCCCTGGTGGCGCAGTGGTTAAGAAGCTGCCTGCCAACGCAGGGAACACAGGTTCCGGCCCTGGTCCGGGAAGATACCACAGGCCCCGGAGCACCTAAGTCCGTGCGCCATAACTACTGAACCTGTGCCCTAGAGCCTGCGAGCCACAACTACTGGGCCCGCGTGCCACAATTACGGAAGCCCGCGTGCCTACAGCCTGTGCTCTGCATGCAAAAAGAGAAGCCACTGCAATGAGAAGCCCGCACGCCGCAACAAAGTGTAGCTCCCGCTCACTGCAACAAGAGAAAGCCCACGCACAGCAACGAAGACCCAATGCCGCCAAAAATAGATAGATAAAGAGAGAGAGAGATAAATAAATAAAATTTATTTTAAGAAAAATAACCAAAAACAGGAGAGCAGCTAACAGCAGCGAGGTGGTGACCTGGAGATGTTAATGCTTCAGAACCCTGGAAAGGCTCAGGAATTCTGAGCTACCTCTGATGGCTGAGGAAGAAATTGGTATCAGGGTGGGCAAATAGCTGAGTCTGCCACAGTTTAAAACAAGATGAAGAAAGAGCAGTATAAGCGTATTATGAGATAGAGAAGCAAACAGATGAAACTGCTAAGGATGTAAAAAATGGTGGTTTCTGGGAAGTGGGAATTGGGATGGGGCAAAGCAGTTCGGGGTTTTGCTCTCCTGAAAGCCTTGTGTCATTTGACCTTTAAAATTAGGTATATACATCACTTAGATTTTTTTTTAAGGCTGCTTTTGAAACGGGTATGGGGGGAAAGGCATGCAAATACTGTAGATGGGACTATAAACTTGTAAAAGCTTGCCGAATGGCAGCTGGGTAATACGGATCAAAAATTTTCATGTGTGGAACATTCAGTCCAGCATTTCCACTCCTGGAATTTATTCTAAGAAAGTAATTGGACAACCACTGCTTTGAGTATAAAATAGAAAACTTGGAAACTATCTACATGCCCTGCACCGGAACCTTCATTTGAACAAGTGATGGCTCATCCACACAGTGCAATTCTATGCTCATGCTTTAAACGGCGGATTTCATACCTACCAGATGGTCAAAACTTGTGAAAGCCTGAGGGACTTCCCTGGTGGCACAGTGCTTGAGAATCCACCTGCCAATGCAAGGGACACAGGTTCGTGCCCTTGTCTGGGAAGATTCCACATGCCCCGGAGCAACTAAGCCTGTGTGCCACAACTAGTGAGCCTGGGCTCTAGAGCCCACGAGCCACCACTACTGAAGCCTGCGCTCCGAGAGCCCCAGCTCCCCAACAAGGGAAGCCACCAGAATGAGAAGACCGCACACCGCAACGATAAACACAACGCAGCCGGAAATAAATACATTTTTATTTAAATTGTAAAAGCCTGAAAACAGCAGGAGTTCCTCAGCATGTTAAACAACGTAATGTTGATATAGTGCTGGCGAGTGTACCCTGCTACAATCTCTTTGGACGAAAAAGCAAAAATTGGCACTACAGCAATGAAAAGCGAAATACACACTGTGATCCATTTTTCTCATACGAAGTCTAAAATGATATGACTACGTAGGGAGAAAACCACCGTTATGTAGTAAAATGGAAGATAAATCGAAGGCCACGTGCCACGTACCACTCGGTGGGACGTGCAAGAACATCGCTCGTAGTGTTCAGAGGGCCTCAGGCTGCACTCAAGCCAAACGTCTACCAGCAGGAAACGGAAACACAGCAGTCCGTGATGAGCCGAGACACACACTGAACAGCAGCACCCACAGTAACGCGAGAACATCTCCGGGGTTCGCAAACATTCCAGCTTGGGGAAGACAAGAGAAAACGAAAGAACGCATTCACCTATCTACGTAACCTTCCACGCGAAGTAAATGAACTTCCACGAAGAATCAGGCTAGGGACGTTAAAAAGCACGGAAATCAGCAGTAAGGCCGCAGGGTTAGGAAAACAACCTTCCCCAACACTACATAAGCCATCCCATGAACGAATAAAGAAGTGCACCTCCCGAAACTTGGCTGAAACCCACAGTGCTTCCAGCACTAACGTGTCGCCTTAATGCCTGAGACGCTGACACCTTCTCCTCAGGTTTTTACTTAATTCCCCTTTCTCCGGGTCGCGGTTGCTGCACGCGGAGCGACACCGGGGGCCCAGCAGGCCCGTTGCTTCCGTCAGCAGCCCCACGCAGCAGTACCTTGCTGGGAAAGCCAAACGAACCCAGAATGCACCCTGAGTTTATGCACGAGAGGAGCAGGGCTGACGAGTTTGCTAACCAACAAGCATCGTCCGTGGGTCTATTCTTTAAACACACACATCAGCCTTGCTTATTTTCACAAGGCCTCCAAAAATTAGATAACCAGAGCCGCTTTACTTCTCAGCAGGCAAATCCTCTGAAAACCACAGAAGATTCGCACATGCTGAGAAGAAGCACCTGCGAGCCTACTCCGAGCAACCTCGGGAGACAATGCCAAGGAGATTCACACACCTTGTACAGTGAGGGTGAACATAAGCTCGGGTCAAGAGCTTGCAACACTTCTTTCCAGGTAAGTGACTGAAGTCACTTTCTTTCAAATCATAGCTTTAAAGGAAAACTATGGCTTTCACTTGAACATATATTGTTTGCATTTCATTCTGGTTATGCAAATGAACGCTGAGTCCCCGCCCCCGCGCCTCACGCCCAACGTGCGCCGAAGCCCGCTTCCACTGGCGTCTACCCGGGACCCTCACTACATATCTTCTGCTCCTCGAGGCTCCGAGCGGGATTTCTTTGGGGTACAGGATTTGTTGACTGCTTAAGAAAACGTCGCAGCTCTGCATTTTGACACGAGAGACGGTTCACAACGGAATATCAAATGAAAGGTAAAAGACAACTACGAAACTGTATTTAATAGTACACATTTTCTTCCAAAAAGAGACGTCTGTGTGTGCGTTGGGCATGTATAGGCACAGAAGAGTGCTTACACCAAAATTATGCTTACACTAAAATATGACTGGCCGTTATGCCTTTTGTTAACTCTTTATGTTTGTCCATGTTTTCAGAAATTTCTGTGCGTGACGTATGGAGAAAAAATAAGGAAATCAATAAAAAGGATTTCATGATAAGCAATGGTAAAAGAATTGAAGGAAAGAATACTAAGCACAGCAGAAATAAAGACAAAGAATCAAGGAAGCCAAAATGAGTTTTAAACCATTTTTATTGGACTATAGTTGATGTACCATATTGTGTTAGCTTCAGGGGTACAGCAAAGTGAGTCAGTTATCCGTATATATGTATCCACTCTTTTTTAGATTCTTTCCCCATATAGGCATGACAGAGTATGCAGTAGAGGGCCCTGTGCTGTACATTAGGTCTGTATTAGTTATCTGTTTTATATATAGTAGTGTGTATATGTCCATCGCAATCTGCCAATTCATCCCCCGCAAATGATTTATTTTTTTTCAAGATCTGATCAAGGAAAAGAAGAAGGCGCAAATAACACTAGGAATGAGATATGGGATATAAACAAAGATACATAAATGTGGCCCACCCGCCTGGCTCCATATCCAGTATCATTTCTCTCCTTCCTCCCTACTGAGTGTCTGCATTATAAGGGGCAGCAACGTGACGTCATAGGTCAAAACTTCCTTGCAAGTATTGGAAGATACAGTCGAGACCATCTTCTAGAAAATAGAGCCAAACAGGAGGTAGAAAAATGGGAGCGAAAAGCCAAAAATTAGGGATTCATTCCAGCATGTACTACATCTAACTAAAGAAAGTCCAGAAAGCGAAAACAAAATGGAAAGGAGAAAATTAAGAAAGAATTAGGGTGTAAAATAGATAGCTAGTGGGAAGCAGCCGCATAGCCCAGGGAGATCAGCTCGGTGCTTGGTGACCACCTGCAGGGGTGGGATAGGGAGGGTGGGAGGGAGACGCAAGAGGGAGGCGATATGGGGATATATGTATACGTATAGCTGACTCACTTTGTTATGAAGGAGAAACTAACGCACCATTGTAAAGCAATTATACTCCAATAAAGATGTTAAAAAAATACAGAAACTTTTCCAGCACACACACACACACACACACACATGCACGCACGCACGCACACACACACGGAAGCATTTCCCCTGATATAGTTGTTTTAATTTTGTTAATTTAATCCATTTTTACATTATTTCCATGAGAATATTTTTCACAGCCTAGCCATCCAGGGTCCTATGAATATATTACTTCGCTTCAACTTTTCTTTTGTCTCTGAGTTGATCATTGTCTTAGTCCTCATTGGCTTGATTTTCTATACACCTATTACCCATTTCTTTTCCAGAGTCTCTGCTAGAAATGTTACTCTACTCTCAGTATATTCCAGCACCTCAGGTAATTGAGTCGTTTAATCTACTTCATGAAACATCCCTGCAGGAATCCTAGGCCCTCCTGCTCCAATATGGACCATCTGTTCTCTTGCGCCAGGATCTTCCTTCTTTTTCCTCTGTTGGGTCCCTTTTCCTTTATCTCATATTTTTTTTCTCTTTTCTAGGTCACTCCTTTGTATGTCACCCGAGGCTAAGTTATGGTGTGGTAACATAGGGCCCCAACACCTCGCTGGCTTCCAACAAGAAACATTTCTCCTCCGGCGTGTTACATGTCCCTCATGGGTTGTCTGTAGCTCTGTGCCGTGCCTCATCTTTGCCCCAGGACCCAGGGGATGGAGCAGCTTTCGTCTGGAACATCATCAGTGTCAAGCCAGAGGAGAAGAGGATGCGGCTAACCGGAGATGACCCTCCTGCTGCTGCTCCGAAGTGACACGTGTCTCTTCTGCCCACATTCCAATGGCCAGAGCAGGCCACGTAGCCACTCTTAAGTTCGTTCCATATCTAAACTTGGGTTGGGTATAAAATTCTGGTTTGGAGCAAGTTTTCCTTCAGCATTTTGAATGCATTGCTGTATTGCCTTCTACCTTTTCGTGTCGCTGTTGGGAAACTAATGCAATTCGGATTCTGGAATCTTGGTATGTGGCCTGTCTTTTCTCTCTGGAAGCCTTTAGGATTCTCCTTTTGTCCCTGTGGTGTGGGAGGGCGGGTGAAAAAGCATCAGTCCATCAGACCCTCTTCTTCCCTAGAAGCAAAGGTATATATAATGTCTATGATTTAGGAATAAGTTTGATGCCATGTGACAGAAAACGCAAAATTACAGTGGTCTAAGCTGGATACTTATTCTGTTCCACGACGATGAAGTCCAGAGGAAGGTGAGCAAGGCGCGCGCTCCAGGGAGCAGCCAGGGACTCAGGCTCCTGCCAGTCCTCGGCTCCCTACAGGGGTTCTTGTAGTTTATTTCCACTGAGATAACACTGGATTATAACAGTATAAGTTTCACATGTACAGCCTCATAGTTCAACTCCTGTGCACACTACAGCATGCTCACCACCAAAACTTTAGTTTCCATTCATCACCATACAGTTGATCCCCTTTCCCTCTTTCGCCCACCTCCTACTTCCCCTCTGGTAACCACTACTCTGTTCTCTGTATCCACACCTTTGTTTTTGTTTGGATTGGCCTGTCCTTTTCTCTTGTTTTGTTTGTTTGTTTCTTATATTCCATATATGAGTAAAATCATACGGTATTGTCTTTCTCTGTCTGACTTATTTCACTGAGTACTCTCAAGGTTCATCCATGTTGTCGCAAATGGCAAGATTTCATCGTTTTTATTTATTTTTTTCTGCAGAATTTATTGGTTTTTATTTTTTGGCCATGCCGCTTGGCATGTGGGATCTTAGATCCCCGACCAGGGATCGAACCCATGCCCCTTGCAGTGAAAGCGAGGAGTCCAAACAACTGGACCGTCAGGGAATCCCTTCAGCACATCCTTTACCCTAAACCTGTTGGATTTGCCCCTCCTCAGGTAGTCATGATATATATTGATTCATCTTGGTTTCCTCTGATAACCATGATGAGTGATGACTATGCTATCTGCAGCCAGAGCTAAAACTCAGCAAAGCTGACGAGCCCCTCTAGGAATTAAGCCTGTTCTCAATCACGCTGGAAGTGGGGGGGCGGGGATGGAACCCAGCCTGTGACTTAGTACATAGAGATATTATATCAGTTCATTATAATGGCGGATCTTGGTGACTATGACTGAAGTAGCCACATTATAATCACAATAATAGCCATTAAGTGCATAATATTCTCTGCCATTCCTGCACTCGGACAATGCAAAAATCCAGATACAGGAAAGTGGCCGCATCACTCAACAGTGTTCACTCTGTCATGAAGAATTACTGCAGGGTATAAATGTGATGTGAGGACTAAGCTAAATCGTATGCCTCTACTAAAGGAGTGTGGCACAGGGGAATGCGATATTAATGCCGCCAGCCAAGTTAGCGTAAAGTGTTCTTTGGTAATCAAATTAACAGAATACAGGCTTGTGAAATTAAGGCATGAAAATAGACACCATTCCGAATCTGGACAACACACAAAAGTAACTGCATAACAAGTGCACGTGCTGGATGTCTTCTTGCTCAAATATTACCGTGCTGTTACCAATGGACTAAATCAGTGAGTTTCTTGGCCTAGGTCAGTGATCCTGCACTTGAGAACCACTTGAGAGCTTAAGAAACGCTGAGGCCCAATCCCCCACCCTGAGAGAATCATTTAATTGGCCCAGGGTGGAGTCCTGGGCATGGGATCTTTAAAAACTCCCCGAGTCCCTTGGTGGACCGCCAGGATGGGGAAGCTCTGGGCCCAGGGCAAAGAGGCCCGAGGGACAAGTCAGACTGGCTTGGGCAACATCCTCCACGAGGGGCCGCTCGGCTGTGTCCTTCGAAAAATAAAAGGGTGGGATTTCATATTGTTTAAGGTGCATCCCGTGTGCCAATTGTTATCCTATTTTCAGAAGGGCCTTTGTCAAATGGATACTATTCTCATCGTTTTCACAGGGTTTCTTTTCAATTTTTTAAAATGTACACTATCGGGGATTCCCTGGCCGTACGGTGGTTGGCACTCTGAGCTTCCACTTCAGGGGGCAAGGGTTCCATCCCTCGTCGGGAAAGTGAGATCCTGCAAGCTGTGCGGCGCAACCAAAGAAAAAAATCATAATAATAAAATAAGAAATAAAATCGACAGGATCTTGGGAGTTCAGGTTGAAAATGGCAGATTAAATATATCCATTTATTTCCACGCCATCCACAAAACCCCACTAAATGACAGTAAAGGAATGAAAAGAAAAAGGATAAATTCATATTGACAAACGTGGGAGAGCAGGGCTTCCCTGGTGGCGCAGTGGTTAAGAAGCTGCCTGCCAACGCAGGGAACACAGGTTCCGGCCCTGGTCCGGGAAGATACCACAGGCCCCGGAGCACCTAAGTCCGTGCGCCATAACTACTGAACCTGTGCTCTAGAGCCTGCGAGCCACAACTACTGGGCCCGCGTGCCACAATTACGGAAGCCCGCGTGCCTACAGCCTGTGCTCTGCATGCAAAAAGAGAAGCCACTGCAATGAGAAGCCCGCACGCCGCAACAAAGTGTAGCTCCCGCTCACTGCAACAAGAGAAAGCCCACGCACAGCAACGAAGACCCAATGCCGCCAAAAATAGATAGATAAAGAGAGAGAGAGATAAATAAATAAAATTTATTTTAAGAAAAATAACCAAAAACAGGAGAGCAGCTAACAGCAGCGAGGTGGTGACCTGGAGATGTTAATGCTTCAGAACCCTGGAAAGGCTCAGGAATTCTGAGCTACCTCTGATGGCTGAGGAAGAAATTGGTATCAGGGTGGGCAAATAGCTGAGTCTGCCACAGTTTAAAACAAGATGAAGAAAGAGCAGTATAAGCGTATTATGAGATAGAGAAGCAAACAGATGAAACTGCTAAGGATGTAAAAAATGGTGGTTTCTGGGAAGTGGGAATTGGGATGGGGCAAAGCAGTTCGGGGTTTTGCTCTCCTGAAAGCCTTGTGTCATTTGACCTTTAAAATTAGGTATATACATCACTTAGATTTTTTTTTAAGGCTGCTTTTGAAACGGGTATGGGGGGAAAGGCATGCAAATACTGTAGATGGGACTATAAACTTGTAAAAGCTTGCCGAATGGCAGCTGGGTAATACGGATCAAAAATTTTCATGTGTGGAACATTCAGTCCAGCATTTCCACTCCTGGAATTTATTCTAAGAAAGTAATTGGACAACCACTGCTTTGAGTATAAAATAGAAAACTTGGAAACTATCTACATGCCCTGCACCGGAACCTTCATTTGAACAAGTGATGGCTCATCCACACAGTGCAATTCTATGCTCATGCTTTAAACGGCGGATTTCATACCTACCAGATGGTCAAAACTTGTGAAAGCCTGAGGGACTTCCCTGGTGGCACAGTGCTTGAGAATCCACCTGCCAATGCAAGGGACACAGGTTCGTGCCCTTGTCTGGGAAGATTCCACATGCCCCGGAGCAACTAAGCCTGTGTGCCACAACTAGTGAGCCTGGGCTCTAGAGCCCACGAGCCACCACTACTGAAGCCTGCGCTCCGAGAGCCCCAGCTCCCCAACAAGGGAAGCCACCAGAATGAGAAGACCGCACACCGCAACGATAAACACAACGCAGCCGGAAATAAATACATTTTTATTTAAATTGTAAAAGCCTGAAAACAGCAGGAGTTCCTCAGCATGTTAAACAACGTAATGTTGATATAGTGCTGGCGAGTGTACCCTGCTACAATCTCTTTGGACGAAAAAGCAAAAATTGGCACTACAGCAATGAAAAGCGAAATACACACTGTGATCCATTTTTCTCATACGAAGTCTAAAATGATATGACTACGTAGGGAGAAAACCACCGTTATGTAGTAAAATGGAAGATAAATCGAAGGCCACGTGCCACGTACCACTCGGTGGGACGTGCAAGAACATCGCTCGTAGTGTTCAGAGGGCCTCAGGCTGCACTCAAGCCAAACGTCTACCAGCAGGAAACGGAAACACAGCAGTCCGTGATGAGCCGAGACACACACTGAACAGCAGCACCCACAGTAACGCGAGAACATCTCCGGGGTTCGCAAACATTCCAGCTTGGGGAAGACAAGAGAAAACGAAAGAACGCATTCACCTATCTACGTAACCTTCCACGCGAAGTAAATGAACTTCCACGAAGAATCAGGCTAGGGACGTTAAAAAGCACGGAAATCAGCAGTAAGGCCGCAGGGTTAGGAAAACAACCTTCCCCAACACTACATAAGCCATCCCATGAACGAATAAAGAAGTGCACCTCCCGAAACTTGGCTGAAACCCACAGTGCTTCCAGCACTAACGTGTCGCCTTAATGCCTGAGACGCTGACACCTTCTCCTCAGGTTTTTACTTAATTCCCCTTTCTCCGGGTCGCGGTTGCTGCACGCGGAGCGACACCGGGGGCCCAGCAGGCCCGTTGCTTCCGTCAGCAGCCCCACGCAGCAGTACCTTGCTGGGAAAGCCAAACGAACCCAGAATGCACCCTGAGTTTATGCACGAGAGGAGCAGGGCTGACGAGTTTGCTAACCAACAAGCATCGTCCGTGGGTCTATTCTTTAAACACACACATCAGCCTTGCTTATTTTCACAAGGCCTCCAAAAATTAGATAACCAGAGCCGCTTTACTTCTCAGCAGGCGAATCCTCTGAAAACCACAGAAGATTCGCACATGCTGAGAAGAAGCACCTGCGAGCCTACTCCGAGCAACCTCGGGAGACAATGCCAAGGAGATTCACACACCTTGTACAGTGAGGGTGAACATAAGCTCGGGTCAAGAGCTTGCAACACTTCTTTCCAGGTAAGTGACTGAAGTCACTTTCTTTCAAATCATAGCTTTAAAGGAAAACTATGGCTTTCACTTGAACATATATTGTTTGCATTTCATTCTGGTTATGCAAATGAACGCTGAGTCCCCGCCCCCGCGCCTCACGCCCAACGTGCGCCGAAGCCCGCTTCCACTGGCGTCTACCCGGGACCCTCACTACATATCTTCTGCTCCTCGAGGCTCCGAGCGGGATTTCTTTGGGGTACAGGATTTGTTGACTGCTTAAGAAAACGTCGCAGCTCTGCATTTTGACACGAGAGACGGTTCACAACGGAATATCAAATGAAAGGTAAAAGACAACTACGAAACTGTATTTAATAGTACACATTTTCTTCCAAAAAGAGACGTCTGTGTGTGCGTTGGGCATGTATAGGCACAGAAGAGTGCTTACACCAAAATTATGCTTACACTAAAATATGACTGGCCGTTATGCCTTTTGTTAACTCTTTATGTTTGTCCATGTTTTCAGAAATTTCTGTGCGTGACGTATGGAGAAAAAATAAGGAAATCAATAAAAAGGATTTCATGATAAGCAATGGTAAAAGAATTGAAGGAAAGAATACTAAGCACAGCAGAAATAAAGACAAAGAATCAAGGAAGCCAAAACGAGTTTTAAACCATTTTTATTGGACTATAGTTGATGTACCATATTGTGTTAGCTTCAGGGGTACAGCAAAGTGAGTCAGTTATCCGTATATATGTATCCACTCTTTTTTAGATTCTTTCCCCATATAGGCATGACAGAGTATGCAGTAGAGGGCCCTGTGCTGTACATTAGGTCTGTATTAGTTATCTGTTTTATATATAGTAGTGTGTATATGTCCATCGCAATCTGCCAATTCATCCCCCGCAAATGATTTATTTTTTTTCAAGATCTGATCAAGGAAAAGAAGAAGGCGCAAATAACACTAGGAATGAGATATGGGATATAAACAAAGATACATAAATGTGGCCCACCCGCCTGGCTCCATATCCAGTATCATTTCTCTCCTTCCTCCCTACTGAGTGTCTGCATTATAAGGGGCAGCAACGTGACGTCATAGGTCAAAACTTCCTTGCAAGTATTGGAAGATACAGTCGAGACCATCTTCTAGAAAATAGAGCCAAACAGGAGGTAGAAAAATGGGAGCGAAAAGCCAAAAATTAGGGATTCATTCCAGCATGTACTACATCTAACTAAAGAAAGTCCAGAAAGCGAAAACAAAATGGAAAGGAGAAAATTAAGAAAGAATTAGGGTGTAAAATAGATAGCTAGTGGGAAGCAGCCGCATAGCCCAGGGAGATCAGCTCGGTGCTTGGTGACCACCTGCAGGGGTGGGATAGGGAGGGTGGGAGGGAGACGCAAGAGGGAGGCGATATGGGGATATATGTATACGTATAGCTGACTCACTTTGTTATGAAGGAGAAACTAACGCACCATTGTAAAGCAATTATACTCCAATAAAGATGTTAAAAAAATACAGAAACTTTTCCAGCACACACACACACACACACACACATGCACGCACGCACGCACACACACACGGAAGCATTTCCCCTGATATAGTTGTTTTAATTTTGTTAATTTAATCCATTTTTACATTATTTCCATGAGAATATTTTTCACAGCCTAGCCATCCAGGGTCCTATGAATATATTACTTCGCTTCAACTTTTCTTTTGTCTCTGAGTTGATCATTGTCTTAGTCCTCATTGGCTTGATTTTCTATACACCTATTACCCATTTCTTTTCCAGAGTCTCTGCTAGAAATGTTACTCTACTCTCAGTATATTCCAGCACCTCAGGTAATTGAGTCGTTTAATCTACTTCATGAAACATCCCTGCAGGAATCCTAGGCCCTCCTGCTCCAATATGGACCATCTGTTCTCTTGCGCCAGGATCTTCCTTCTTTTTCCTCTGTTGGGTCCCTTTTCCTTTATCTCATATTTTTTTTCTCTTTTCTAGGTCACTCCTTTGTATGTCACCCGAGGCTAAGTTATGGTGTGGTAACATAGGGCCCCAACACCTCGCTGGCTTCCAACAAGAAACATTTCTCCTCCGGCGTGTTACATGTCCCTCATGGGTTGTCTGTAGCTCTGTGCCGTGCCTCATCTTTGCCCCAGGACCCAGGGGATGGAGCAGCTTTCGTCTGGAACATCATCAGTGTCAAGCCAGAGGAGAAGAGGATGCGGCTAACCGGAGATGACCCTCCTGCTGCTGCTCCGAAGTGACACGTGTCTCTTCTGCCCACATTCCAATGGCCAGAGCAGGCCACGTAGCCACTCTTAAGTTCGTTCCATATCTAAACTTGGGTTGGGTATAAAATTCTGGTTTGGAGCAAGTTTTCCTTCAGCATTTTGAATGCATTGCTGTATTGCCTTCTACCTTTTCGTGTCGCTGTTGGGAAACTAATGCAATTCGGATTCTGGAATCTTGGTATGTGGCCTGTCTTTTCTCTCTGGAAGCCTTTAGGATTCTCCTTTTGTCCCTGTGGTGTGGGAGGGCGGGTGAAAAAGCATCAGTCCATCAGACCCTCTTCTTCCCTAGAAGCAAAGGTATATATAATGTCTATGATTTAGGAATAAGTTTGATGCCATGTGACAGAAAACGCAAAATTACAGTGGTCTAAGCTGGATACTTATTCTGTTCCACGACGATGAAGTCCAGAGGAAGGTGAGCAAGGCGCGCGCTCCAGGGAGCAGCCAGGGACTCAGGCTCCTGCCAGTCCTCGGCTCCCTACAGGGGTTCTTGTAGTTTATTTCCACTGAGATAACACTGGATTATAACAGTATAAGTTTCACATGTACAGCCTCATAGTTCAACTCCTGTGCACACTACAGCATGCTCACCACCAAAACTTTAGTTTCCATTCATCACCATACAGTTGATCCCCTTTCCCTCTTTCGCCCACCTCCTACTTCCCCTCTGGTAACCACTACTCTGTTCTCTGTATCCACACCTTTGTTTTTGTTTGGATTGGCCTGTCCTTTTCTCTTGTTTTGTTTGTTTGTTTCTTATATTCCATATATGAGTAAAATCATACGGTATTGTCTTTCTCTGTCTGACTTATTTCACTGAGTACTCTCAAGGTTCATCCATGTTGTCGCAAATGGCAAGATTTCATCGTTTTTATTTATTTTTTTCTGCAGAATTTATTGGTTTTTATTTTTTGGCCATGCCGCTTGGCATGTGGGATCTTAGATCCCCGACCAGGGATCGAACCCATGCCCCTTGCAGTGAAAGCGAGGAGTCCAAACAACTGGACCGTCAGGGAATCCCTTCAGCACATCCTTTACCCTAAACCTGTTGGATTTGCCCCTCCTCAGGTAGTCATGATATATATTGATTCATCTTGGTTTCCTCTGATAACCATGATGAGTGATGACTATGCTATCTGCAGCCAGAGCTAAAACTCAGCAAAGCTGACGAGCCCCTCTAGGAATTAAGCCTGTTCTCAATCACGCTGGAAGTGGGGGGGCGGGGATGGAACCCAGCCTGTGACTTAGTACATAGAGATATTATATCAGTTCATTATAATGGCGGATCTTGGTGACTATGACTGAAGTAGCCACATTATAATCACAATAATAGCCATTAAGTGCATAATATTCTCTGCCATTCCTGCACTCGGACAATGCAAAAATCCAGATACAGGAAAGTGGCCGCATCACTCAACAGTGTTCACTCTGTCATGAAGAATTACTGCAGGGTATAAATGTGATGTGAGGACTAAGCTAAATCGTATGCCTCTACTAAAGGAGTGTGGCACAGGGGAATGCGATATTAATGCCGCCAGCCAAGTTAGCGTAAAGTGTTCTTTGGTAATCAAATTAACAGAATACAGGCTTGTGAAATTAAGGCGTGAAAATAGACACCATTCCGAATCTGGACAACACACAAAAGTAACTGCATAACAAGTGCACGTGCTGGATGTCTTCTTGCTCAAATATTACCGTGCTGTTACCAATGGACTAAATCAGTGAGTTTCTTGGCCTAGGTCAGTGATCCTGCACTTGAGAACCACTTGAGAGCTTAAGAAACGCTGAGGCCCAATCCCCCACCCTGAGAGAATCATTTAATTGGCCCAGGGTGGAGTCCTGGGCATGGGATCTTTAAAAACTCCCCGAGTCCCTTGGTGGACCGCCAGGATGGGGAAGCTCTGGGCCCAGGGCAAAGAGGCCCGAGGGACAAGTCAGACTGGCTTGGGCAACATCCTCCACGAGGGGCCGCTCGGCTGTGTCCTTCGAAAAATAAAAGGGTGGGATTTCATATTGTTTAAGGTGCATCCCGTGTGCCAATTGTTATCCTATTTTCAGAAGGGCCTTTGTCAAATGGATACTATTCTCATCGTTTTCACAGGGTTTCTTTTCAATTTTTTAAAATGTACACTATCGGGGATTCCCTGGCCGTACGGTGGTTGGCACTCTGAGCTTCCACTTCAGGGGGCAAGGGTTCCATCCCTCGTCGGGAAAGTGAGATCCTGCAAGCTGTGCGGCGCAACCAAAGAAAAAAATCATAATAATAAAATAAGAAATAAAATCGACAGGATCTTGGGAGTTCAGGTTGAAAATGGCAGATTAAATATATCCATTTATTTCCACGCCATCCACAAAACCCCACTAAATGACAGTAAAGGAATGAAAAGAAAAAGGATAAATTCATATTGACAAACGTGGGAGAGCAGGGCTTCCCTGGTGGCGCAGTGGTTAAGAAGCTGCCTGCCAACGCAGGGAACACAGGTTCCGGCCCTGGTCCGGGAAGATACCACAGGCCCCGGAGCACCTAAGTCCGTGCGCCATAACTACTGAACCTGTGCTCTAGAGCCTGCGAGCCACAACTACTGGGCCCGCGTGCCACAATTACGGAAGCCCGCGTGCCTACAGCCTGTGCTCTGCATGCAAAAAGAGAAGCCACTGCAATGAGAAGCCCGCACGCCGCAACAAAGTGTAGCTCCCGCTCACTGCAACAAGAGAAAGCCCACGCACAGCAACGAAGACCCAATGCCGCCAAAAATAGATAGATAAAGAGAGAGAGAGATAAATAAATAAAATTTATTTTAAGAAAAATAACCAAAAACAGGAGAGCAGCTAACAGCAGCGAGGTGGTGACCTGGAGATGTTAATGCTTCAGAACCCTGGAAAGGCTCAGGAATTCTGAGCTACCTCTGATGGCTGAGGAAGAAATTGGTATCAGGGTGGGCAAATAGCTGAGTCTGCCACAGTTTAAAACAAGATGAAGAAAGAGCAGTATAAGCGTATTATGAGATAGAGAAGCAAACAGATGAAACTGCTAAGGATGTAAAAAATGGTGGTTTCTGGGAAGTGGGAATTGGGATGGGGCAAAGCAGTTCGGGGTTTTGCTCTCCTGAAAGCCTTGTGTCATTTGACCTTTAAAATTAGGTATATACATCACTTAGATTTTTTTTTAAGGCTGCTTTTGAAACGGGTATGGGGGGAAAGGCATGCAAATACTGTAGATGGGACTATAAACTTGTAAAAGCTTGCCGAATGGCAGCTGGGTAATACGGATCAAAAATTTTCATGTGTGGAACATTCAGTCCAGCATTTCCACTCCTGGAATTTATTCTAAGAAAGTAATTGGACAACCACTGCTTTGAGTATAAAATAGAAAACTTGGAAACTATCTACATGCCCTGCACCGGAACCTTCATTTGAACAAGTGATGGCTCATCCACACAGTGCAATTCTATGCTCATGCTTTAAACGGCGGATTTCATACCTACCAGATGGTCAAAACTTGTGAAAGCCTGAGGGACTTCCCTGGTGGCACAGTGCTTGAGAATCCACCTGCCAATGCAAGGGACACAGGTTCGTGCCCTTGTCTGGGAAGATTCCACATGCCCCGGAGCAACTAAGCCTGTGTGCCACAACTAGTGAGCCTGGGCTCTAGAGCCCACGAGCCACCACTACTGAAGCCTGCGCTCCGAGAGCCCCAGCTCCCCAACAAGGGAAGCCACCAGAATGAGAAGACCGCACACCGCAACGATAAACACAACGCAGCCGGAAATAAATACATTTTTATTTAAATTGTAAAAGCCTGAAAACAGCAGGAGTTCCTCAGCATGTTAAACAACGTAATGTTGATATAGTGCTGGCGAGTGTACCCTGCTACAATCTCTTTGGACGAAAAAGCAAAAATTGGCACTACAGCAATGAAAAGCGAAATACACACTGTGATCCATTTTTCTCATACGAAGTCTAAAATGATATGACTACGTAGGGAGAAAACCACCGTTATGTAGTAAAATGGAAGATAAATCGAAGGCCACGTGCCACGTACCACTCGGTGGGACGTGCAAGAACATCGCTCGTAGTGTTCAGAGGGCCTCAGGCTGCACTCAAGCCAAACGTCTACCAGCAGGAAACGGAAACACAGCAGTCCGTGATGAGCCGAGACACACACTGAACAGCAGCACCCACAGTAACGCGAGAACATCTCCGGGGTTCGCAAACATTCCAGCTTGGGGAAGACAAGAGAAAACGAAAGAACGCATTCACCTATCTACGTAACCTTCCACGCGAAGTAAATGAACTTCCACGAAGAATCAGGCTAGGGACGTTAAAAAGCACGGAAATCAGCAGTAAGGCCGCAGGGTTAGGAAAACAACCTTCCCCAACACTACATAAGCCATCCCATGAACGAATAAAGAAGTGCACCTCCCGAAACTTGGCTGAAACCCACAGTGCTTCCAGCACTAACGTGTCGCCTTAATGCCTGAGACGCTGACACCTTCTCCTCAGGTTTTTACTTAATTCCCCTTTCTCCGGGTCGCGGTTGCTGCACGCGGAGCGACACCGGGGGCCCAGCAGGCCCGTTGCTTCCGTCAGCAGCCCCACGCAGCAGTACCTTGCTGGGAAAGCCAAACGAACCCAGAATGCACCCTGAGTTTATGCACGAGAGGAGCAGGGCTGACGAGTTTGCTAACCAACAAGCATCGTCCGTGGGTCTATTCTTTAAACACACACATCAGCCTTGCTTATTTTCACAAGGCCTCCAAAAATTAGATAACCAGAGCCGCTTTACTTCTCAGCAGGCGAATCCTCTGAAAACCACAGAAGATTCGCACATGCTGAGAAGAAGCACCTGCGAGCCTACTCCGAGCAACCTCGGGAGACAATGCCAAGGAGATTCACACACCTTGTACAGTGAGGGTGAACATAAGCTCGGGTCAAGAGCTTGCAACACTTCTTTCCAGGTAAGTGACTGAAGTCACTTTCTTTCAAATCATAGCTTTAAAGGAAAACTATGGCTTTCACTTGAACATATATTGTTTGCATTTCATTCTGGTTATGCAAATGAACGCTGAGTCCCCGCCCCCGCGCCTCACGCCCAACGTGCGCCGAAGCCCGCTTCCACTGGCGTCTACCCGGGACCCTCACTACATATCTTCTGCTCCTCGAGGCTCCGAGCGGGATTTCTTTGGGGTACAGGATTTGTTGACTGCTTAAGAAAACGTCGCAGCTCTGCATTTTGACACGAGAGACGGTTCACAACGGAATATCAAATGAAAGGTAAAAGACAACTACGAAACTGTATTTAATAGTACACATTTTCTTCCAAAAAGAGACGTCTGTGTGTGCGTTGGGCATGTATAGGCACAGAAGAGTGCTTACACCAAAATTATGCTTACACTAAAATATGACTGGCCGTTATGCCTTTTGTTAACTCTTTATGTTTGTCCATGTTTTCAGAAATTTCTGTGCGTGACGTATGGAGAAAAAATAAGGAAATCAATAAAAAGGATTTCATGATAAGCAATGGTAAAAGAATTGAAGGAAAGAATACTAAGCACAGCAGAAATAAAGACAAAGAATCAAGGAAGCCAAAATGAGTTTTAAACCATTTTTATTGGACTATAGTTGATGTACCATATTGTGTTAGCTTCAGGGGTACAGCAAAGTGAGTCAGTTATCCGTATATATGTATCCACTCTTTTTTAGATTCTTTCCCCATATAGGCATGACAGAGTATGCAGTAGAGGGCCCTGTGCTGTACATTAGGTCTGTATTAGTTATCTGTTTTATATATAGTAGTGTGTATATGTCCATCGCAATCTGCCAATTCATCCCCCGCAAATGATTTATTTTTTTTCAAGATCTGATCAAGGAAAAGAAGAAGGCGCAAATAACACTAGGAATGAGATATGGGATATAAACAAAGATACATAAATGTGGCCCACCCGCCTGGCTCCATATCCAGTATCGTTTCTCTCCTTCCTCCCTACTGAGTGTCTGCATTATAAGGGGCAGCAACGTGACGTCATAGGTCAAAACTTCCTTGCAAGTATTGGAAGATACAGTCGAGACCATCTTCTAGAAAATAGAGCCAAACAGGAGGTAGAAAAATGGGAGCGAAAAGCCAAAAATTAGGGATTCATTCCAGCATGTACTACATCTAACTAAAGAAAGTCCAGAAAGCGAAAACAAAATGGAAAGGAGAAAATTAAGAAAGAATTAGGGTGTAAAATAGATAGCTAGTGGGAAGCAGCCGCATAGCCCAGGGAGATCAGCTCGGTGCTTGGTGACCACCTGCAGGGGTGGGATAGGGAGGGTGGGAGGGAGACGCAAGAGGGAGGCGATATGGGGATATATGTATACGTATAGCTGACTCACTTTGTTATGAAGGAGAAACTAACGCACCATTGTAAAGCAATTATACTCCAATAAAGATGTTAAAAAAATACAGAAACTTTTCCAGCACACACACACACACACACACACATGCACGCACGCACGCACACACACACGGAAGCATTTCCCCTGATATAGTTGTTTTAATTTTGTTAATTTAATCCATTTTTACATTATTTCCATGAGAATATTTTTCACAGCCTAGCCATCCAGGGTCCTATGAATATATTACTTCGCTTCAACTTTTCTTTTGTCTCTGAGTTGATCATTGTCTTAGTCCTCATTGGCTTGATTTTCTATACACCTATTACCCATTTCTTTTCCAGAGTCTCTGCTAGAAATGTTACTCTACTCTCAGTATATTCCAGCACCTCAGGTAATTGAGTCGTTTAATCTACTTCATGAAACATCCCTGCAGGAATCCTAGGCCCTCCTGCTCCAATATGGACCATCTGTTCTCTTGCGCCAGGATCTTCCTTCTTTTTCCTCTGTTGGGTCCCTTTTCCTTTATCTCATATTTTTTTTCTCTTTTCTAGGTCACTCCTTTGTATGTCACCCGAGGCTAAGTTATGGTGTGGTAACATAGGGCCCCAACACCTCGCTGGCTTCCAACAAGAAACATTTCTCCTCCGGCGTGTTACATGTCCCTCATGGGTTGTCTGTAGCTCTGTGCCGTGCCTCATCTTTGCCCCAGGACCCAGGGGATGGAGCAGCTTTCGTCTGGAACATCATCAGTGTCAAGCCAGAGGAGAAGAGGATGCGGCTAACCGGAGATGACCCTCCTGCTGCTGCTCCGAAGTGACACGTGTCTCTTCTGCCCACATTCCAATGGCCAGAGCAGGCCACGTAGCCACTCTTAAGTTCGTTCCATATCTAAACTTGGGTTGGGTATAAAATTCTGGTTTGGAGCAAGTTTTCCTTCAGCATTTTGAATGCATTGCTGTATTGCCTTCTACCTTTTCGTGTCGCTGTTGGGAAACTAATGCAATTCGGATTCTGGAATCTTGGTATGTGGCCTGTCTTTTCTCTCTGGAAGCCTTTAGGATTCTCCTTTTGTCCCTGTGGTGTGGGAGGGCGGGTGAAAAAGCATCAGTCCATCAGACCCTCTTCTTCCCTAGAAGCAAAGGTATATATAATGTCTATGATTTAGGAATAAGTTTGATGCCATGTGACAGAAAACGCAAAATTACAGTGGTCTAAGCTGGATACTTATTCTGTTCCACGACGATGAAGTCCAGAGGAAGGTGAGCAAGGCGCGCGCTCCAGGGAGCAGCCAGGGACTCAGGCTCCTGCCAGTCCTCGGCTCCCTACAGGGGTTCTTGTAGTTTATTTCCACTGAGATAACACTGGATTATAACAGTATAAGTTTCACATGTACAGCCTCATAGTTCAACTCCTGTGCACACTACAGCATGCTCACCACCAAAACTTTAGTTTCCATTCATCACCATACAGTTGATCCCCTTTCCCTCTTTCGCCCACCTCCTACTTCCCCTCTGGTAACCACTACTCTGTTCTCTGTATCCACACCTTTGTTTTTGTTTGGATTGGCCTGTCCTTTTCTCTTGTTTTGTTTGTTTGTTTCTTATATTCCATATATGAGTAAAATCATACGGTATTGTCTTTCTCTGTCTGACTTATTTCACTGAGTACTCTCAAGGTTCATCCATGTTGTCGCAAATGGCAAGATTTCATCGTTTTTATTTATTTTTTTCTGCAGAATTTATTGGTTTTTATTTTTTGGCCATGCCGCTTGGCATGTGGGATCTTAGATCCCCGACCAGGGATCGAACCCATGCCCCTTGCAGTGAAAGTGAGGAGTCCTAACAACTGGACCGTCAGGGAATCCCTTCAGCACATCCTTTACCCTAAACCTGTTGGATTTGCCCCTCCTCAGGTAGTCATGATATATATTGATTCATCTTGGTTTCCTCTGATAACCATGATGAGTGATGACTATGCTATCTGCAGCCAGAGCTAAAACTCAGCGAAGCTGACGAGCCCCTCTAGGAATTAAGCCTGTTCTCAATCACGCTGGAGGTCGGGGGGGCATGGAACCCAGCCTGTGACTTAATACATAGAGAGATTATATCAGTTCATTATAATGGCGGATCTTGGTGACTATGACTGAAGTAGCCACATTATAATCACAGTAATAGCCATTAAGTGCATAATATTCTCTGCCATTGCTGCACTCAGACAATGCAGAAATCCAGATACAGGAAAGTGGCCGCATCACTCGACAGTGTTCACTCTGTCATGAAGACTTACTGCAGGGTATAAATGTGATGTGAGGACTAAGCTAAATCGTATGCCTCTACTAAAGGAGTGTGGCACAGGGGAATGCGATATTAATGCCGCCAGCCAAGTTAGCGTAAAGTGTTCTTTGGTAATGAAATTAACAGAATACAGGCTTGTGAAATTAAGGCATGAAAATAGACACCATACCGCATCTGGACAACACACAAAAGTAACTGCATAACAAGAGCACGGGCTGGACGTCTTCTTGCTCAAATATTACCGTGCTGTTACCAATGGACTAAATCAGTGAGTTTCTTGGCCTAGGTCAGTGATCCTGCACTTGAGAACCACTTGAGAGCTTAAGAAACGCTGAGGCCCAATCCCCCACCCTGAGAGAATCATTTAATTGGCCCAGGGTGGAGTCCTGGGCATGGGATTTTTAGAAACTCCCCGAGTCCCTTGGTGGACCGCCAGGATGGGGAAGCTCTGGGCCCAGGGCAAAGAGGCCCGAGGGACAAGTCAGACTGGCTTGGGCAACATCCTCCACGAGGGGCCGCTCGGCTGTGTCCTTCGAAAAATAAAAGGGTGGGATTTCATATTGTTTAAGGTGCATCCCGTGTGCCAATTGTTATCCTATTTTCAGAAGTGCCTTTGTCAAATGGATACTATTCTCATCGTTTTCACAGGGTTTCTTTTCAATTTTTTAAAATGTACACTATCGGGGATTCCCTGGCCGTCCGGTGGTTGGGACTCTGAGCTTCCACTTCAGGGGACTAAGGTTCCATCCCTCGTCGGGAAAGTGAGATCCTGCAAGCTGTGCGACGCAGCCAAAAAGAAAATCATAATAATAAAATAAGAAATAAAATCGACAGGATCTTGGGATTTCAGGTTGAAAATGGCAGATTAAATACATCCATTTATCTCCACGCCATCCACAAAACCCCACTAAATGACAGTAAAGGAATGAAAAGAAAAAGGATAAATTCATATTGACAAACGTGGGAGAGCAGGGCTTCCCTGGTGGCGCAGTGGTTAAGAAGCTGCCTGCCAACGCAGGGAACACAGGTTCCGGCCCTGGTCCGGGAAGATACCACAGGCCCCGGAGCACCTAAGTCCGTGCGCCATAACTACTGAACCTGTGCTCTAGAGCCTGCGAGCCACAACTACTGGGCCCGCGTGCCACAAGTACTGAAGCCCGCGTGCCTACAGCCTGTGCTCTGCATGCAAAAAGAGAAGCCACTGCAATGAGAAGCCCGCACGCCGCAACAAAGTGTAGCTCCCGCTCACTGCAACAAGAGAAAGCCCACGCACAGCAACGAAGACCCAATGCCACCAAAAATAGATAGATAAAGAGAGAGAGAGATAAATAAAATTTATTTTAAGAAAAATAACCAAAAACAGGAGAGCAGCTAACAGCAGCGAGGTGGTGACCTGGAGATGTTAATGCTTCAGAACCCTGGAAAGGCTCAGGAATTCTGAGCTACCTCTGATGGCTGAGGAAGAAATTGGTATCAGAGTGGGCAAATAGCTGAGTCTGCCACAGTTTAAAACAAGATGAAGAAAGAGCAGTATAAGCGTATTATGAGATAGAGAAGCAAACAGATGAAACTGCTAAGGATGTAAAAAATGGTGGTTTCTGGGAAGTGGGAATTGGGATGGGGCAAAGCAGTTCGGGGTTTTGCTCTCCTGAAAGCCTTGTGTCATTTGACCTTTAAAATTAGGTATATACATCACTTAGATTTTTTTTTAAGGCTGCTTTTGAAACGGGTATGGGGGGAAAGGCATGCAAATACTGTAGATGGGACTATAAACTTATAAAAGCTTGCCGAATGGCAGCTGGGTAATACGGATCAAAAATTTTCATGTGTGGAACATTCAGTCCAGCATTTCCACTCCTGGAATTTATTCTAAGAAAGTAATTGGACAACCACTGCTTTGAGTATAAAATAGAAAACTTGGAAACTATCTACATGCCCTGCACCGGAACCTTCATTTGAACAAGTGATGGCTCATCCACACAGTGCAATTCTATGCTCATGCTTTAAACGGCGGATTTCATACCTACCAGATGGTCAAAACTTGTGAAAGCCTGAGGGACTTCCCTGGTGGCACAGTGCTTGAGAATCCACCTGCCAATGCAAGGGACACAGGTTCGTGCCCTTGTCTGGGAAGATTCCACATGCCCCGGAGCAACTAAGCCTGTGTGCCACAACTAGTGAGCCTGGGCTCTAGAGCCCGCGAGCCACCACTACTGAAGCCTGCGCTCTGAGTGCCCCAGCTCCGCAACAAGGGAAGCCACCAGAATGAGAAGACCGCACACCGCAACGATAAACCCAACGCAGCCGGAAATAAATACATTTTTATTTAAATTGTAAAAGCCTGAAAACAGCAGGAGTTCCTCAGCATGTTAAACAACGTAATGTTGATATAGTGCTGGCGAGTGTACCCTGCTACAATCTCTTTGGACGAAAAAGCAAAAATTGGCACTACAGCAATGAAAAGCGAAATACACAGTGATCCATTTTTCTCATACGAAGTCTAAAATGATATGACTACGTAGGGAGAAAACCACCGTTATGTAGTAAAATGGAAGATAAATCGAAGGCCACGTGCCACGTGCCACGTACCACTCGGTGGGACGTGCAAGAACATCGCTCGTAGTGTTCAGAGGGCCTCAGGCTGCACTCGAGCCAAACGTCTACCAGCAGGAAACGGAAACACAGCAGTCCGTGATGAGCCGAGACACACACTGAACAGCCGCACCCACAGTAACGCGAGAACATCTCCGGGGTCCGCAAACATTCCAGCTTGGGGAAGACAAGAGAAAACGAAAGAACGCATTCACCTATCTACGTAACCTTCCACGTGAAGTAAATGACCTTCCACGAAGAATCAGGCTAGGGACGTTAAAAAGCACGAAAATCAGCAGTAAGGGCACAGAGTTAGAAAAACAACCTTCCCGAACACTACATAAGCCATCCCCTGAACGAATAAAGAAGTGCACCTCTCCGACCCTGGCTGAAGCCCACGGTGCTTCCAGTACTAACATGTCGTTTTAACATCTGTGACGCTGACACCTTCTCCTCAGGTTTTTACTTAATTCCCATTTCACCGGGTGGCTGTGGTGGCACGTGGAGAGTTTCCGGGGCCCAGTGAGCTCCTATGCTTCCCAGGCAGTAGCCCCATGTAGAAACACCTTCCGAAGAAAGCCAAAAGAACCCAGAATGCACCGTGAGTTTCTTCACCGAGAAGAGCAGGGCTAACAAGTTTGCTAAACAACAAGCATTGTCCATGGGTCTATTCTTTAAACACACACATCAGCCTTGCTTATTTCCGCAAGGCCTCCAAAAATTAGGGGTGATTTGGCTTTACTTCTCAGCAGGTGAATCTTCCGAAAAACACAGAAGATTCACACATGCTGAGAAGAAGCGTGTGCGAACCTATTCCTAGTAATCTCGGGAGACAATGCCAAGGAGATTCACACACCTTGTACAGTGAGGGTGAACGTAAGCTCGGGTCAAGAGCTTGCAACACTTCTTTCCAGGTAAGTGACTGAAGTCACTTTCTTTCAAATCATAGCTTTAAAGGAAAACTATGGCTTTCACTTGAACATATATTGTTTGCATTTCATTCTGGTTATGCAAATGAACGCTGAGTCCCCGCCCCCGCGCCTCACGCCCAACGTGCGCCGAAGCCCGCTTCCACTGGCGTCTACCCGGGACCCTCACTACATGTCTTCTGGTCCTCGAGGCTCTGAGCGGGATTTCTTTGGGGTACAGGATTTGTTGACTGCTTAAGAAAACGTCGGAGCTCTGCATTTGACACGAGACACGGTTCACAACGGAATATCAAATGAAAGGTAAAAGACAACTACAAAACTGTATTTAACAGTACACTTTTTCTTCCAAAAAGAGACGTTTGTGTGTGCGTTGGGCATGTATATGCACAGAAGAGTGCTTACACCAAAATTATGCTTACACTAAAATTTGACTGGCCGTTATGCCTTTTGTTAACTTTATTTTTGTCCATGTTTTCAGAAATTTCTGTGCGTGACGTATGGAGAAAAAATAAGGAAATCAATAAAAAGGATTTCATGATAAGCAATGGTAAAAGAATTGAAGGAAAGAATACTAAGCACAGCAGAAATAAAGACAAAGAATCAAGGAAGCCAAAATGAGTTTTATACCATTTTTATTGGACTATAGTTGATGTACCATATTGTGTTAGCTTCAGGGGTACAGCAAAGTGAGTCAGTTATCCGTATATATGTATCCACTCTTTTTTAGATTCTTTCCCCATATAGGCATGACAGAGTATGCAGTAGAGGGCCCTGTGCTGTACATTAGGTCTGTATTAGTTATCTGTTTTATATATAGTAGTGTGTATATGTCCATCGCAATCTGCCAATTCATCCCCCGCACATGATTTATTTTTTTTCAAGATCTGATCAAGGAAAAGAAGAAGGCGCAAATAACACTAGGAATGAGATATGGGATATAAACAAAGATACAAAAATGCGGCCCGCCAGGCTGGCTCCATATCCAGTATCGTTTCTCTCCTTCCTCCCTACTGAGTGTCTGCATTATAAGGGGCAGCAACGTGACGTCATAGGTCAAAACTTCCTTGCAAGTATTGGAAGATACAGTCGAGACCATCTTCTAGAAAATAGAGCCAAACAGGAGGTAGAAAAATGGGAGCAAAAAGCCAAAAATTAGGGATTCATTCCAGCATGTACTACATCTAACTAAAGAAAGTCCAGAAAGCGAAAACAAAATGGAAAGGAGAAAATTAAGAAAGAATTAGGGTGTAAAATAGATAGCTAGTGGGAAGCAGCTGCATAGCCCAGGGAGCTCAGCTCGGTGCTTGGTGACCACCTGCAGGGGTGGGATAGGGAGGGTGGGAGGGAGACGCAAGAGGGAGGCGATATGGGGATATATGTATACGTATAGCTGACTCACTTTGTTATGAAGGAGAAACTAACGCACCATTGTAAAGCAATTATACTCCAGTAAAGATGTTAAAAAAATACAGAAACTTTTCCAGCACACACACACACACACACACACACACATGCACGCACGCACGCACACACACACGGAAGCATTTCCCCTGATATAGTTGTTTTAATTTTGTTAATTTAATCCATTTTTACATTATTTCCATGAGAATATTTTTCACAGCCTAGCCATCCAGTGTCCTATGAATATATTACTTCGCTTCAACTTTTCTTTTGTCTCTGAGTTGATCATTGTCTTAGTCCTCATTGGCTTGATTTTCTATACACCTATTACCCATTTCTTTTCCAGAGTCTCTGCTAGAAATGTTACTCTACTCTCAATATATTCCAGCACCTCAGGTAATTGAGTCGTTTAATCTACTTCATGAAACATCCCTGCAGGAATCCTAGGCCCTCCTGCTCCAATATGGACCATCTGTTCTCTTGCGCCAGGATCTTCCTTCTTTTTCCTCTGTTGGGTCCCTTTTCCTTTATCTCATATTTTTTTTCTCTTTTCTAGGTCACTCCTTTGTATGTCACCCGAGGCTAAGTTATGGTGTGGTAACATAGGGCCCCAACACCTCGCTGGCTTCCAACAAGAAACATTTCTCCTCCGGCGTGTTACATGTCCCTCATGGGTTGTCTGTAGCTCTGTGCCGTGCCTCATCTTTGCCCCAGGACCCAGGGGATGGAGCAGCTTTCGTCTGGAACATCATCAGTGTCAAGCCAGAGGAGAAGAGGATGCGGCTAACCGGAGATGACCCTCCTGCTGCTGCTCCGAAGTGACACGTGTCTCTTCTGCCCACATTCCAATGGCCAGAGCAGGCCACGTAGCCACTCTTAAGTTCGTTCCATATCTAAACTTGGGTTGGGTATAAAATTCTGGTTTGGAGCAAGTTTTCCTTCAGCATTTTGAATGCATTGCTGTATTGCCTTCTACCTTTTCGTGTCGCTGTTGGGAAACTAATGCAATTCGGATTCTGGAATCTTGGTATGTGGCCTGTCTTTTCTCTCTGGAAGCCTTTAGGATTCTCCTTTTGTCCCTGTGGTGTGGGAGGGCGGGTGAAAAAGCATCAGTCCATCAGACCCTCTTCTTCCCTAGAAGCAAAGGTATATATAATGTCTATGATTTAGGAATAAGTTTGATGCCATGTGACAGAAAACGCAAAATTACAGTGGTCTAAGCTGGATACTTATTCTGTTCCACGACGATGAAGTCCAGAGGAAGGTGAGCAAGGCGCGCGCTCCAGGGAGCAGCCAGGGACTCAGGCTCCTGCCAGTCCTCGGCTCCCTACAGGGGTTCTTGTAGTTTATTTCCACTGAGATAACACTGGATTATAACAGTATAAGTTTCACATGTACAGCCTCATAGTTCAACTCCTGTGCACACTACAGCATGCTCACCACCAAAACTTTAGTTTCCATTCATCACCATACAGTTGATCCCCTTTCCCTCTTTCGCCCACCTCCTACTTCCCCTCTGGTAACCACTACTCTGTTCTCTGTATCCACACCTTTGTTTTTGTTTGGATTGGCCTGTCCTTTTCTCTTGTTTTGTTTGTTTGTTTCTTATATTCCATATATGAGTAAAATCATACGGTATTGTCTTTCTCTGTCTGACTTATTTCACTGAGTACTCTCAAGGTTCATCCATGTTGTCGCAAATGGCAAGATTTCATCGTTTTTATTTATTTTTTTCTGCAGAATTTATTGGTTTTTATTTTTTGGCCATGCCGCTTGGCATGTGGGATCTTAGATCCCCGACCAGGGATCGAACCCATGCCCCTTGCAGTGAAAGCGAGGAGTCCAAACAACTGGACCGTCAGGGAATCCCTTCAGCACATCCTTTACCCTAAACCTGTTGGATTTGCCCCTCCTCAGGTAGTCATGATATATATTGATTCATCTTGGTTTCCTCTGATAACCATGATGAGTGATGACTATGCTATCTGCAGCCAGAGCTAAAACTCAGCAAAGCTGACGAGCCCCTCTAGGAATTAAGCCTGTTCTCAATCACGCTGGAAGTGGGGGGGCGGGGATGGAACCCAGCCTGTGACTTAGTACATAGAGATATTATATCAGTTCATTATAATGGCGGATCTTGGTGACTATGACTGAAGTAGCCACATTATAATCACAATAATAGCCATTAAGTGCATAATATTCTCTGCCATTCCTGCACTCGGACAATGCAAAAATCCAGATACAGGAAAGTGGCCGCATCACTCAACAGTGTTCACTCTGTCATGAAGAATTACTGCAGGGTATAAATGTGATGTGAGGACTAAGCTAAATCGTATGCCTCTACTAAAGGAGTGTGGCACAGGGGAATGCGATATTAATGCCGCCAGCCAAGTTAGCGTAAAGTGTTCTTTGGTAATCAAATTAACAGAATACAGGCTTGTGAAATTAAGGCGTGAAAATAGACACCATTCCGAATCTGGACAACACACAAAAGTAACTGCATAACAAGTGCACGTGCTGGATGTCTTCTTGCTCAAATATTACCGTGCTGTTACCAATGGACTAAATCAGTGAGTTTCTTGGCCTAGGTCAGTGATCCTGCACTTGAGAACCACTTGAGAGCTTAAGAAACGCTGAGGCCCAATCCCCCACCCTGAGAGAATCATTTAATTGGCCCAGGGTGGAGTCCTGGGCATGGGATTTTTAGAAACTCCCCGAGTCCCTTGGTGGACCGCCAGGATGGGGAAGCTCTGGGCCCAGGGCAAAGAGGCCCGAGGGACAAGTCAGACTGGCTTGGGCAACATCCTCCACGAGGGGCCGCTCGGCTGTGTCCTTCGAAAAATAAAAGGGTGGGATTTCATATTGTTTAAGGTGCATCCCGTGTGCCAATTGTTATCCTATTTTCAGAAGTGCCTTTGTCAAATGGATACTATTCTCATCGTTTTCACAGGGTTTCTTTTCAATTTTTTAAAATGTACACTATCGGGGATTCCCTGGCCGTCCGGTGGTTGGGACTCTGAGCTTCCACTTCAGGGGACTAAGGTTCCATCCCTCGTCGGGAAAGTGAGATCCTGCAAGCTGTGCGACGCAGCCAAAAAGAAAATCATAATAATAAAATAAGAAATAAAATCGACAGGATCTTGGGATTTCAGGTTGAAAATGGCAGATTAAATACATCCATTTATCTCCACGCCATCCACAAAACCCCACTAAATGACAGTAAAGGAATGAAAAGAAAAAGGATAAATTCATATTGACAAACGTGGGAGAGCAGGGCTTCCCTGGTGGCGCAGTGGTTAAGAAGCTGCCTGCCAACGCAGGGAACACAGGTTCCGGCCCTGGTCCGGGAAGATACCACAGGCCCCGGAGCACCTAAGTCCGTGCGCCATAACTACTGAACCTGTGCTCTAGAGCCTGCGAGCCACAACTACTGGGCCCGCGTGCCACAAGTACTGAAGCCCGCGTGCCTACAGCCTGTGCTCTGCATGCAAAAAGAGAAGCCACTGCAATGAGAAGCCCGCACGCCGCAACAAAGTGTAGCTCCCGCTCACTGCAACAAGAGAAAGCCCACGCACAGCAACGAAGACCCAATGCCACCAAAAATAGATAGATAAAGAGAGAGAGAGATAAATAAAATTTATTTTAAGAAAAATAACCAAAAACAGGAGAGCAGCTAACAGCAGCGAGGTGGTGACCTGGAGATGTTAATGCTTCAGAACCCTGGAAAGGCTCAGGAATTCTGAGCTACCTCTGATGGCTGAGGAAGAAATTGGTATCAGAGTGGGCAAATAGCTGAGTCTGCCACAGTTTAAAACAAGATGAAGAAAGAGCAGTATAAGCGTATTATGAGATAGAGAAGCAAACAGATGAAACTGCTAAGGATGTAAAAAATGGTGGTTTCTGGGAAGTGGGAATTGGGATGGGGCAAAGCAGTTCGGGGTTTTGCTCTCCTGAAAGCCTTGTGTCATTTGACCTTTAAAATTAGGTATATACATCACTTAGATTTTTTTTTAAGGCTGCTTTTGAAACGGGTATGGGGGGAAAGGCATGCAAATACTGTAGATGGGACTATAAACTTATAAAAGCTTGCCGAATGGCAGCTGGGTAATACGGATCAAAAATTTTCATGTGTGGAACATTCAGTCCAGCATTTCCACTCCTGGAATTTATTCTAAGAAAGTAATTGGACAACCACTGCTTTGAGTATAAAATAGAAAACTTGGAAACTATCTACATGCCCTGCACCGGAACCTTCATTTGAACAAGTGATGGCTCATCCACACAGTGCAATTCTATGCTCATGCTTTAAACGGCGGATTTCATACCTACCAGATGGTCAAAACTTGTGAAAGCCTGAGGGACTTCCCTGGTGGCACAGTGCTTGAGAATCCACCTGCCAATGCAAGGGACACAGGTTCGTGCCCTTGTCTGGGAAGATTCCACATGCCCCGGAGCAACTAAGCCTGTGTGCCACAACTAGTGAGCCTGGGCTCTAGAGCCCGCGAGCCACCACTACTGAAGCCTGCGCTCTGAGTGCCCCAGCTCCGCAACAAGGGAAGCCACCAGAATGAGAAGACCGCACACCGCAACGATAAACCCAACGCAGCCGGAAATAAATACATTTTTATTTAAATTGTAAAAGCCTGAAAACAGCAGGAGTTCCTCAGCATGTTAAACAACGTAATGTTGATATAGTGCTGGCGAGTGTACCCTGCTACAATCTCTTTGGACGAAAAAGCAAAAATTGGCACTACAGCAATGAAAAGCGAAATACACAGTGATCCATTTTTCTCATACGAAGTCTAAAATGATATGACTACGTAGGGAGAAAACCACCGTTATGTAGTAAAATGGAAGATAAATCGAAGGCCACGTGCCACGTGCCACGTACCACTCGGTGGGACGTGCAAGAACATCGCTCGTAGTGTTCAGAGGGCCTCAGGCTGCACTCGAGCCAAACGTCTACCAGCAGGAAACGGAAACACAGCAGTCCGTGATGAGCCGAGACACACACTGAACAGCCGCACCCACAGTAACGCGAGAACATCTCCGGGGTCCGCAAACATTCCAGCTTGGGGAAGACAAGAGAAAACGAAAGAACGCATTCACCTATCTACGTAACCTTCCACGTGAAGTAAATGACCTTCCACGAAGAATCAGGCTAGGGACGTTAAAAAGCACGAAAATCAGCAGTAAGGGCACAGAGTTAGAAAAACAACCTTCCCGAACACTACATAAGCCATCCCCTGAACGAATAAAGAAGTGCACCTCTCCGACCCTGGCTGAAGCCCACGGTGCTTCCAGTACTAACATGTCGTTTTAACATCTGTGACGCTGACACCTTCTCCTCAGGTTTTTACTTAATTCCCATTTCACCGGGTGGCTGTGGTGGCACGTGGAGAGTTTCCGGGGCCCAGTGAGCTCCTATGCTTCCCAGGCAGTAGCCCCATGTAGAAACACCTTCCGAAGAAAGCCAAAAGAACCCAGAATGCACCGTGAGTTTCTTCACCGAGAAGAGCAGGGCTAACAAGTTTGCTAAACAACAAGCATTGTCCATGGGTCTATTCTTTAAACACACACATCAGCCTTGCTTATTTCCGCAAGGCCTCCAAAAATTAGGGGTGATTTGGCTTTACTTCTCAGCAGGTGAATCTTCCGAAAAACACAGAAGATTCACACATGCTGAGAAGAAGCGTGTGCGAACCTATTCCTAGTAATCTCGGGAGACAATGCCAAGGAGATTCACACACCTTGTACAGTGAGGGTGAACGTAAGCTCGGGTCAAGAGCTTGCAACACTTCTTTCCAGGTAAGTGACTGAAGTCACTTTCTTTCAAATCATAGCTTTAAAGGAAAACTATGGCTTTCACTTGAACATATATTGTTTGCATTTCATTCTGGTTATGCAAATGAACGCTGAGTCCCCGCCCCCGCGCCTCACGCCCAACGTGCGCCGAAGCCCGCTTCCACTGGCGTCTACCCGGGACCCTCACTACATGTCTTCTGGTCCTCGAGGCTCTGAGCGGGATTTCTTTGGGGTACAGGATTTGTTGACTGCTTAAGAAAACGTCGGAGCTCTGCATTTGACACGAGACACGGTTCACAACGGAATATCAAATGAAAGGTAAAAGACAACTACAAAACTGTATTTAACAGTACACTTTTTCTTCCAAAAAGAGACGTTTGTGTGTGCGTTGGGCATGTATATGCACAGAAGAGTGCTTACACCAAAATTATGCTTACACTAAAATTTGACTGGCCGTTATGCCTTTTGTTAACTTTATTTTTGTCCATGTTTTCAGAAATTTCTGTGCGTGACGTATGGAGAAAAAATAAGGAAATCAATAAAAAGGATTTCATGATAAGCAATGGTAAAAGAATTGAAGGAAAGAATACTAAGCACAGCAGAAATAAAGACAAAGAATCAAGGAAGCCAAAATGAGTTTTATACCATTTTTATTGGACTATAGTTGATGTACCATATTGTGTTAGCTTCAGGGGTACAGCAAAGTGAGTCAGTTATCCGTATATATGTATCCACTCTTTTTTAGATTCTTTCCCCATATAGGCATGACAGAGTATGCAGTAGAGGGCCCTGTGCTGTACATTAGGTCTGTATTAGTTATCTGTTTTATATATAGTAGTGTGTATATGTCCATCGCAATCTGCCAATTCATCCCCCGCACATGATTTATTTTTTTTCAAGATCTGATCAAGGAAAAGAAGAAGGCGCAAATAACACTAGGAATGAGATATGGGATATAAACAAAGATACAAAAATGCGGCCCGCCAGGCTGGCTCCATATCCAGTATCGTTTCTCTCCTTCCTCCCTACTGAGTGTCTGCATTATAAGGGGCAGCAACGTGACGTCATAGGTCAAAACTTCCTTGCAAGTATTGGAAGATACAGTCGAGACCATCTTTTAGAAAATAGAGCCAAACAGGAGGTAGAAAAATGGGAGCAAAAAGCCAAAAATTAGGGATTCATTCCAGCATGTACTACATCTAACTAAAGAAAGTCCAGAAAGCGAAAACAAAATGGAAAGGAGAAAATTAAGAAAGAATTAGGGTGTAAAATAGATAGCTAGTGGGAAGCAGCTGCATAGCCCAGGGAGCTCAGCTCGGTGCTTGGTGACCACCTGCAGGGGTGGGATAGGGAGGGTGGGAGGGAGACGCAAGAGGGAGGCGATATGGGGATATATGTATACGTATAGCTGACTCACTTTGTTATGAAGGAGAAACTAACGCACCATTGTAAAGCAATTATACTCCAGTAAAGATGTTAAAAAAATACAGAAACTTTTCCAGCACACACACACACACACACACACACACATGCACGCACGCACGCACACACACACGGAAGCATTTCCCCTGATATAGTTGTTTTAATTTTGTTAATTTAATCCATTTTTACATTATTTCCATGAGAATATTTTTCACAGCCTAGCCATCCAGTGTCCTATGAATATATTACTTCGCTTCAACTTTTCTTTTGTCTCTGAGTTGATCATTGTCTTAGTCCTCATTGGCTTGATTTTCTATACACCTATTACCCATTTCTTTTCCAGAGTCTCTGCTAGAAATGTTACTCTACTCTCAATATATTCCAGCACCTCAGGTAATTGAGTCGTTTAATCTACTTCATGAAACATCCCTGCAGGAATCCTAGGCCCTCCTGCTCCAATATGGACCATCTGTTCTCTTGCGCCAGGATCTTCCTTCTTTTTCCTCTGTTGGGTCCCTTTTCCTTTATCTCATATTTTTTTTCTCTTTTCTAGGTCACTCCTTTGTATGTCACCCGAGGCTAAGTTATGGTGTGGTAACATAGGGCCCCAACACCTCGCTGGCTTCCAACAAGAAACATTTCTCCTCCGGCGTGTTACATGTCCCTCATGGGTTGTCTGTAGCTCTGTGCCGTGCCTCATCTTTGCCCCAGGACCCAGGGGATGGAGCAGCTTTCGTCTGGAACATCACCAGTGTCAAGCCAGAGGAGAAGAGGATGCGGCTAACCGGAGATGACCCTCCTGCTGCTGCTCCGAAGTGACACGTGTCTCTTCTGCCCACATTCCAATGGCCAGAGCAGGCCACGTAGCCACTCTTAAGTTCGTTCCATATCTAAACTTGGGTTGGGTATAAAATTCTGGTTTGGAGCAAGTTTTCCTTCAGCATTTTGAATGCATTGCTGTATTGCCTTCTACCTTTTCGTGTCGCTGTTGGGAAACTAATGCAGTTCGGATTCTGGAATCTTGGTATGTGGCCTGTCTTTTCTCTCTGGAAGCCTTTAGGATTCTCCTTTTGTCCCTGTGGTGTGGGAGGGCGGGTGAAAAAGCATCAGTCCATCAGACCCTCTTCTTCCCTAGAAGCAAAGGTATATATAATGTCTATGATTTAGGAATAAGTTTGATGCCATGTGACAGAAAACGCAAAATTACAGTGGTCTAAGCTGGATACTTATTCTGTTCCACGTCGATGAGGTCCAGAGGAAGGTGAGCAAGGCGCGCGCTCCAGGGAGCAGCCAGGGACTCAGGCTCCTGCCAGTCCTCGGCTCCCTACAGGGGTTCTTGTAGTTTATTTCCACTGAGATAACACTGGATTATAACAGTATAAGTTTCACATGTACAGCCTCATAGTTCAACTTCTGTGCACACTACAGCATGCTCACCACCAAAACTTTAGTTTCCATTCATCACCATACAGTTGATCCCCTTTCCCTATTTCGCCCTCCTCCTACTTCCCCTCTGGTAACCACTACTCTGTTCTCTGTATCCACACGTTTGTTTTTGTTTGGATTGGCCTGTCCTTTTCTCTTGTTTTCTTTGTTTGTTTCTTATATTCCATATATGAGTAAAATCATACGGTATTGTCTTTCTCTGTCTGACTTATTTCACTGAGTATAATACTCTCAAGGTTCATCCATGTTGTCGCAAATGGCAAGATTTCATCGTTTTTTTTTTTTTCTGTAGAATTTATTGATTTTTATTTTTTGGCCATGCCGCTTGGCATGTGGGATCTTAGATCCCCGACCAGGGATCGAACCCATGCCCCTTGCAGTGAAAGCGAGGAGTCCTAACAACTGGACCGTCAGGGAATCCCTTCAGCACATCCTTTACCCTAAACCTGTTGGATTTGCCCCTCCTCAGGTAGTCATGATATATATTGATTCATCTTGGTTTCCTCTGATAACCACGATGAGTGATGACTATGCTATCTGCAGCCAGAGCTAAAACTCAGCGAAGCTGACGAGCCCCTCTAGGAATTAAGCCTGTTCTCAATCACGCTGGAGGTGTGGGGGGGGGATGGAACCCAGCCTGTGACTTAATACATAGAGAGATTATATCAGTTCATTATAATGGCGGATCTTGGTGACTATGACTGAAGTAGCCACATTATAATCACAATAATAGCCATTAAGTGCATAATACGTTTAATAGTATATTTTATTTAACTCAATTTACCCAAAATAGTCCTTTTTACATGTATTCAATACGAAAACTTTTAATGAGATATCTGACATTATTTTGTTATTGCAAAGTTTTTAAATTCCAGTCTGGTTTTTTTCTCTTTGTTTTTATATTGAAGTATAGTTGATTTAGAATGTTGTCTTAGGTTCAGGTGTACAGGAAAGTGATGTGATTTATATATATATATATATATATATATATATATATATATATATATATATATATATATATATATATGTATTCATTTTCAGATTCTTTTCCATTATAGGTTATTAAAAGATATCGAGTCGAGTTCCTTGTCCTATACAGTAGGTCCTTGTTTTTTATCTATTTTATGTATAGTAGTGTGTATCTGTTAATCCCAAACTCCTTATTTATCCCTCCCCACAAAATTTCAGTGTGTTTTCCACTGATGAGGCGTCTTGTTTCACACCAGCTACATTTCAAGTGTCCCATAGTGACATGTGCCTGCTGCTGACTGTTTTGGACAGCAGAGGTCTATGTGATCTCTCTGCACCCTTTCCTCTCTCTCATTGAAGGGCTTCCTGTGTCTGTTTCTGTTCCAGGCACCTGCTGACGCATGCCCTCCTGTTTGGTCTTCAGGCTCTACAGCACTCTGTCCCTGGATGGACCGTTTAGTTGACCGTCTCTGAATGGGCTCCAGCTTTGTGGTGCTTGCCTTGGAGGTGGTGAGCAGGCTGCTTCGCAGTGTTCTTTTTTTCTTTTCTCTCTTTTTTTATTTCCCGTGTTCAACGTGGCTTGAACCAAGCTGTTGCTGCCATGCGCACAGCCCGAGTGTTGGTCCCCTGGTGCAGCCCACCATCTGGGCTCATGGTCACCCCCACCCTGGCTGAGACATCCAGAGGAGGGCCACTCATTGAACCCACTCTTACGCAATAGAATTCCAGAGCAAGTCTCTGGATGGGGCCATTTCTGTGAATAACGGAGTTAAGGCAGATCAGCTGTGAGGTGTGTGACCAATAATAAAGCACCAAAGTTTGCAGATGAGTATCCTTTTTATGATAAACGAGATTGGATTCAGGATTATCCTTTTTAAAATAAGAATGGAGTCAGAGTTACTCCTAGAACAAGGTCACTTTCACACTGGCGGGCCTTCTTTATAAATTTATTTATTTATTTATTTGTTTGTTTATTTATTTTTGGTTGCGTTGGGTCTTCGTTGCTGTGCGCAGGCTTTCTCTAGTTGTGGTGAGCGGGGGCTACTCTTCATTGCTGTGCACGGGCTTCTCATTGCGGTGGCTTCTCTTGTTGCAGAGCATGGGCTCCAGGCGCACGGGCTTCAGTAGTTGTGGCTCACGGGCTCTAGAGCGCAGGCTCAGTAGTTGTGGCGCACGGGCTTAGTTGCTCCGCAGCATGTGGGATCTTCCCGGACCAGGGCTCGAACCCGTGTCCCCCGCATTGGCAGGCGGATTCTTAACCACTGTGCCACCAGGGAAGTCCCAGGCCTTCTTAAATGGGAGAGAAAGGGTGGGGTTATAACTTCTGTGTTGGGAATCGCGCATGACCCCTAGCCCGTCTTCCCGCTCTTGAGGAACCATTGAGGATCGTGAACAGGTGTGGCCATGATCACTACATATTTCTGTGTGTAGGGGGGTTGTTATCACAACTCAAGTATGTCAGTGGGAGCATGCTTAGAGTGAGTTGTGGTGCAAAACAGATCGAGAAGTCCTGGAACCGGGAACCTAGGTGGGATAGGCTGTCCAGAGTGAGAGGCCTGCATTTGCCTGCGGCCTAGCGCTGTTCACTGAGGCACTGACATGAGGTGAAGACGGGGAGGCCAGCAATGCTCAGGCAGAGCACAGTGGGGTGGGCCCAGGGCAAGCATGAGAGGCCCCAAAGCCCTCCGAAGCAGCCCCTCTTTTGGCAAAGGCAGCATAAGCCTGGGGTCAGGCATGGAAAGAGCTAGACAATCACCTCAAACCAGCCCCATTTTCCTTTAGGCCTACGGGGCGCCCTGCTGTGGGTTGAGGGAGCTGCGTGCTCTCCTCAGGGATAGGGAGGGAGGCCAGGAGTGGGACCTGACAGCTCCCAACTTCTAGGACGGCCATTTGGGGCCAGAGGGAAGCTGCATCTTTGCTTTTGCAGCTGCAGCGGCAGTGAAGAAAGCAGGAGGGCATCCTGAGGCGGGAAATGCCTATCAGTGTCATCCCCAGCTGCTTCCGGCTTCCTCCTTCACGGATTCAGAGGCTCCTCTGTATCCCCAGGTTCTGGCCGGCAGCTGCACGTCCCCCTCGAGGCCCACGTCACACGGCCGCCTAGGGGCTGTTGGCTCCCCATTGTTCTCGGGGCTTCTCTGGCATTCCTTTGGCTCAGGAGGGGAAATGCCTGAAGCTTCCCCTGCACCTCCTCAGAGATGCTTGACCAAATAGTCACTACCATTCCCGGCTCCTCAAAGGACACTGCGGGGAGGGTCTGGCCAGGCTGGCTGCACCACAAGTACACCTGCTGGAGGCCAAGGACGAATCTGAGGCACTAACTAGGTCTCTGCTTCTTGGGCTGACCCTAAAGGCCCCTCTCTCCCTCAGCACACAAGCACCCACAGTTACCACACACAGCCATAGCCCTGGTTCCCAGTCCTACCATTTCCACACAGTTCTGCACACACTCTTGTACACACACCCCTACCCAACCCATTCCTCCCAGGAAGCCGTCTGGTGTGTCAGGGCCAGAAGCTACTCTTGCTGTGGATGTGACTCAAGACTCTTTTGCAAGCCTTCCCTGATGATAGGCACACCTTCCTGGGTGCAAGCTGCCCCAAACCCCGCCTACCGTGTGTCAGGCTCATAGACACTGGGAATATGGTACAGAACACACCAGACCGAAGCCCTGACTCTTTCGGAGTTTACGTTCTAGTGGGAGGTGGGGGAGAACAACAAACAAACAAGTAAAATGGATAATATGACACGTGGTGCTAAGCGCTATTGGATAAAAAATAAAAGAAGAAAGAGGAATGGTGACTAGTAGAGGGTTTGCAATTTTAAATACAGTGAGTAGGGAAGGTTGACCAAGAAGATGACATTTGAGCCAATACTGAAGGATGTGAAGGAGTAGAACGCGCTGATATCCGGAAGAACATGCTGGGACAGGGGAGGAGTGAGTGCAAAGGCCCTGTGGCAGGAATATGCCTGGAGTAAGCAAAGACTAACAAAGAAGCCAGTGTATTTGGAGTGGAGGGCTGGAAGGAGGAGCAGTAGGAGGTGAGGCTGGAGACTTAATGGAGGCCAGATCCTGAGGGCCTTATTTGCCATTGTAATGAGGTAGATGAGAGCTATTGGAGGGTTCTGAGCAGAGGCCTGGCATAATATGATTTAGACTGTAAAGGATTATTCCAGCTGCTGTGTTGAGAACAGAATGTAGGGGGACCAGGGCAGAGGCAGGGAGACCAGTTAAGAGCCTCTTGAAATAATCCAGGTGAAAGGCGATAGTGTGGCCGCAGTGGTAACAGTGGGTGAGACGTGGCAGAATCTAGATTTATTCTGAAGGAAGGGTCGACAGGATTTGCCACTGGATAAGATGGGAGGGGTGGGAGGTGAAAGAAAAAAGAATCAAGGATGACTCAAAAGATTTCCACCTGACCCACTTTGGAGTTGCCATTTACTGCAGGGGGAGCAGGTTTGGGGGTTGGGGGAGAATCAGGCACTTGCCTGTGGCCATATTCGTTTTGAGAAGCCTATTAGACGTCCAAATGGGGAGGGCGTGTAGGCAGTTGGGTACATGGATCTGGAGCTCAGGAGAGGAACCTATACCTTTCCCGTGCACATTTTTTATGCTTTTATGATGCACTGTGTGTATAAACAACTTCTAGGATTGCTTTATGAGTGTTTAAACTTTATATAAATGACAACATGTACCTATTTGAGATTTACCATGTAGAAACATACAATTCTTTCAATTTAACTCTGTAATATTTCATTGTACAATTATGCCCCAATTTATGGACCCATTCCCCATTCATGGACTTAGGTTGTTTGAATTTCTAGATATTTTTTCTGACTCCATGGAGTATGATGCAATGCTTTCTAGTGCTGGGCACACAGATATTAAATGATTGACTATTTCTTTTTTTTTTTTAAGAAGATGTTGGGGGTAGGAGTTTATTAATTAATTAATTTATTTATTTATTTATTTGCTGTGTTGGGTCTTTGTTTCTGTGCGAGGGCTTTCTCTAGTTGTGGCAAGCGGGGGCCACTCTTCATCGCGGTGCACGGGCCTCTCACTGTCGCAGCCTCTCTTGTTGCGGAGCACAGGCTCCAGACGCACAGGCTCAGTAGTTGTGGCTCACGGGCCTAGTTGCTCCGCAGCATGTGGGATCCTCCCAGACCAGGGCTCGAACCCGTGTCCCCTGCAGTAGCAGGCAGATTCTCAACCACTTCGCCACCAGGGAAGCCCATAAATGATTGACTATTTCTGTTTACCTCCATCTGTGTGTCCGGGATCATTCATTCCCAGGCATTAGGAAATAAACCATATCTGTTGATTTCACTGCACCCTGTTCCCTAAGCTGGGTCCAGGCACGTTTCTCCCTGATGATATTTGGTTAGCTGTGTTGTCCAAAGTGCTGGAAAGTAACAGCAATGATTTGAACTTTTCAAGTTGCCCCAAAACTTCACAGCTGCAGACAACAAGCATTTTTATCTCATGGTTTGTGTGGGTCAGGAATGGGGTACAACTTAGCTGGACCCTCCATCTCAGGATCTCTCACAGGCTGCAGTCGAGGTGTTGGCCAGGTGCAAGCACCTAAAGGCTCAACTGGAGGAGGACCACTTCCAGCTCTCTTATGAGGCTGTTGGAGGGGCCTTCAGGCGCTCATTAGGTGTTAAATTGAGAGCCTCTGTTTCTTGCTGGCTGGCTGCCACCCTCAGTTCCTTGCCATGTGGAACTCTCCATAGGGCAGCTCACAACATGGCAGCTGGCTTCCACAGCGCCAGCAAGTGAGAGATGATGAGAGAGTGCAAGAAAGACAGGAGTCACAGTCTTATAATCTAACCTTGGACATGACAGTCCATCACCTTTGCCATATTCTATTTGCGAGAACTGAGTCACTAGGTCCAGGCCACATGCCAGGGGAAGGACTAGACAAGGGCGGGAATCTCAGGAGGCGGTGACCCTGGGGACTATCAGAGAGGCTGCCTACCATGGAAACCAGAGGACTTTGGTGCGAGCGGGGTCAGTGGGACCAAATGCCTGCAGAGACACCAAGTGGGGCGGGGGTGGGGTGGGCGGAGCCAGAGAGCTGGAGTTGGAGGACGGGCTCTGGGCTGAGCAAATGAAGGCATCTGGCAGAGAGCATTTATCTCAGATTTGGCAGTGAGAGTGAAGTGCATGTCAGTGGAGGGACAGGGAAGTTCCTAGCACATGTGAAGGCCAAGGTGAAGGAGCCAGTGGAAAGGTGAATGTTGCACAGGGTGGAGGGGAAGGGAACAGTGTAGAGCCAGACCCCTAGGACAGGAGGAAGGGCACCTTGTCACCGACCACAGAGCGTTTACACGGCGCACTGTAGGCTACAGGTGCTTTTACGTGTATGCTCTTATTTGATCCTCAGAGCAACCCAGTGAGGTTGGCAGAGCAAGTTATAGCATCACCCCCATTTCACCCATGAGGAAACAGGTGCAGAGAGGGGATGTCTGAGCCAGGGCTAGAATTCAGGTATACCATCTCCGAGTGTTTCAAGTCCGGTGCTGGTTCCTCACTGGGTTCCAACACTCTCAGCCTGCTGTTCCACTGCTCAAGGACCAGCCTTAGCTCCCTTGTGCCTGTGAAGTTGAGGAGCTCTCCTCACCCCAAGGGGACTGAATAAAGGACTACAGTTTCAGTTAAGGCAGGATGGGCTACAGATGGAAAGGAATAAGAATTCCTTGACTGTCAAGGGGGCTGAAACTCAAATTGGGCACCTTTGGGGTGTGAGTGTGGATTGGGGAAGACCCTGCAGAGTGGCCTTGTGAGATCTATGCCTCTGATTAGGCCCAGTGAGGCAGTGTGTGAAGGAGGGCTGCTGAGTCAACGTGGGCCAAGCAAGGACCCCCAGGCTGACTCTCCCTGCGGAGGGCTTGTCCCCATGAGTTCCTCCCTCAGCCACTCAATGCAGCTGGCTCTCCAGACTTTGGCTACATTTGGAAACTCACTGGGGAGACGGTGGCCTCCCTCTGGGAATTTCGGCCTCCTGCCCCACCCCCTTCCCCACCATGGCCTTAGCCCTTCCCCAGGAGACCTGGAGCACCTTGGGACAAGGGGCTGTGTCTCTCGCAGCAGGCAGGGAACCCAAGTCTTGCCCTTGGTGAGCCCCAGGACACACACAACTCACCCTGGCTCTGGGACAAGAGGCCAATGACACCCCGCCATCTGGAACCACCTGAGCTACAAGGGTCCTCAGAGATCTTCCAGAGCCTCATCTTTTAGATAAGGAAATTGAGGTACAGGAGAGGGAGGGGTTTAGTCCCAGACCGCTGAGTGGCTGAGGGGGAGGGCCATAGTCCGAGGGAGGCGCGATGTGCTAAGGGAGAAGAGACTTGCGGGCAGCTAAGGTGGGAGTTCTAAGCAGAGTGTGAAGGAACTCATATAAGCAATGCTTGAGAAGCCCTCGGAGTGGCATGCAGTAGGTGCTTCACAAATGCATGGTAAACAAATGAGTGATTCTTGCTGCAGGGGTAGGGGAAGAACCAGGCCATAGGGGTATAAAACTCAGCCCTGCTCTGAGTCTTGCTAGGCTCACATCAGAGGGACTGGAATAGCCTGGCTGGGATTTCTTCCCATGGGACACAACTCTGACTAGAAACTGGGGTGGGGACGATAGGAGGGGGATTTACAGGGGGGGATGCCCACCCTTAACTGGGGTGGAGAGCTCCCTCCTTGCTTTCCCTTTAATTTTTATTGAGCACTCGCTTGGTGCCGAGCAGTATTAGAAACACACACACACACACACACACACACACACACACACACACACACACACTATCAACCTCCATGTTACAGATCAGGAAACTGGCCGTGAGAGGTTCAGGACCTCGCCCAGAGTCTCACAGCTGACAGTGACCATCTGGCTTCAATCCTGCACCCCTAAGGGCTAGACTACCCAGCCTTCTGGCTGTAGGTACAGCAGCGCCCTAAGGAGACGGTGCCAGGGTGGGAAAGTGTGAAAAGGAGAGGAAGCAGGATGTACAGGGCTGTTTGTCATTATCTTCATTTCTTTAACACTTATGAAGCACCTACTATGTGACTGTGCATGAGTCAGGGGCTACTGCCATGGGCCAGAGAGGCCTGTCCCTTCAGTCACAGAGCTCCCAGCCTAGAGAGGGAGAGTAGCTAGTCAGGAGTGACACCACTGTGGGACAGAGGCCAGCAGAGCAGCATTAAGGGGGCCATGGGGACACCAAAGAGCGACCAAACCTAGATCTAGTCCAAGCCCCTGTCTAGCGTGCCAGGGAAGGTGTCCCCGAGAACTTGACTCTTTCAGCTGAGACCTTGTTTCATCCTTGCCACAGCCCAGTTTACAGAGAGGGAAACTGAGGCCCAGAGAGGTCAGCTGACTCGCCTGGGAACACACAGTCAGTGAGTCAGAGAGCTGGGACCCAGAGTCAGGGCTCAGACCCCCAGGCTCCCACTACAGCAAGAGCAAATGCAGACAAGCTCCAGCGAAGGAGGGAAGTCGTGCCATGGAGGAGAGGTGTGAGGCAGGCGGAGTCAGAGGGAAAGGGATCCTCCAGGAGACGGAGTCCAAATGAGAGAAAGGATGGCCAAGGGGACGGGTGTCCCCTGAGAGAGCGCAGTGCCCCTTGAGCCCCAGTGAAGCCCTGGAAAACCTCTGGCTGCAGCCAGTACACTCAGGCAGTTCCTGGGGGCAGACAAAGGGGGGCCACACCCACCTGGCCACCAGCTGGGGAGGTAACTCCATCTGCTTGCTGCCCAGGCCTTCCACGTGATGGACACGGTGCTCATGACACCTCCCCCTGAGTTTCCATAGCAACTAGGAATCACCACCACCCCCATCCCAACTCACAAGATGTTCTGCCTGTTGTGGCCAGCAGCTGTGTCGGGTTGTGGAGAATAACACAGTCTGGCCTTTGAGACTCGTTTTGCTGTCCAGTCATCCCTGATGCAGCAGAGTTAGATGTGGTTTTAGTTGGGGGGGGGGCAGGTGATAACGGGTCTCTAATGCTCTGAATGCATCCGCCTGCCTCAGCTCAATGTCACCAGAGATAGACCGTGGTCAGCATTCATCCCAGAATCCCCTGCTGGAGCTAGTAAGGCAGCGTCCCTGCTGAAGAGATGCTCCAAGTTTAATAGACCCAATCTTCAGTTAACCCCAAAGCTTCCGTTTTCTCATCTGCTAAATGAAGAGAATTGTGCCTGTCTAAATAGTTTGTTATAAAGAAATAAGATGACACCTAGCACAGAAGGGCTTCCCTGGTGGCGCAGTGGTTGAGAGCCCACCTGCCAATGCAGGGAACATGGGTTCGTACCCCAGTCCGGGAAGATCCCACATGCCGCGGAGTGGCTGGGCCCGTGAGCCATGGCCACTGGGCCTGCACATGTGGAGCCTGTGCTCCGCAACGGGAGAGGCCACAACAGTGAGAGGTCCACGTACCGCAAAAAAAAAAAAGATGACATCTAGCACAGAAAACATGTTCTAGCAAAATGCCTAGCACAAAGTCGGTGCTCAGAAATGTCAAATTTGGAGGGTCCGTTCTAAGCATTTTTTCCTGTCCCTACAGATCCTTATTATAACCTCCATGAATAGGTAGAAAGACAGAAGCCCCAGCGGTCCTTGAGAATTCGAAGAGCCCAAGGTAGAGCTCACCAGAGGTTCATAACACCCTGGTTTATTGAGAGTGGACTTACCAGCAGGAGAGTCCTGGGTTTTAGCCCTGGCTAATGACTGGGGCCTGCCCTAAGGCTCTGTGTGTCCTTAGGCAAGTCACCTGCCCTCTCTGGTCCCCAGTTAGTCTTTCCATCTGGACTGACCTAAGCCAGAGGTTTTTCAGATTATGTTCCACAGAAGCTTAGGTGCCTCAGGAGACACTGTGGTAAGGAGAGGGATAAGACTGAATAAGGGACACCCCCCCCCCAATCCTGCTTTGATGGAATTCATATGTGCCACAGCTTTAAAAGTAGTGTGAAAACTCTGGCCTCACGCTCCTGGATTTGCTGGGGGGGAGGGGGGATGGCACCTTGGCTGCTTCCTCAGCCCCAGAGGGCGGCAGCAGCCACACCAGCAGATGTCCCCAACCCCAAACTCCATTTTCTCCCATGCAAAACCAGCCCGAGCCCTCTTCCTGCCCTGGCCCTTCTCCCTGACAGTCCCAATGGCCCAAACACTGGTCGCTTCAGCCAGACGTCCCAAAGCAGTATGGTGAGGGGCCCTGGGGCAGAGAGGGGGCCTCTTAGGGGGAACAAGCCCTGACCAGCTTACTCTTCCCTTTGGGGGGAAACAGCAGGAGCCAAGCCCCAGGACACTGGGCCAGTGGCCTGCCTCCCAGGGTGTTCTTGCTGAGTGTGGTGGGTGGGGGCCTCATCTGCATTTGGGACAAAGCCTACCCGGTGCTTGAGTGTTGTTGCCATGGAGACTCAGAAAGGTGTTATTAGCATCTTTTCAACTCGGTGGCCCTGTGTGGTCCGGTCCCGTGCAATCTTAGCAGTATTGCACCATCACCCTGGCAACCCATTAGCCTAGTGTTGTTACCATGGAAACCCCAGCAAGGTCGACCAGCCGAGGAACTTCCCCGAGGAGATGTGCGCTGGGGGATCCGCCCATGGCAGGCCCACTCCTCAGGCCTCCCAGTTGACAGTGACCCACTCCATGGGCACTGAAGATAGTTTAGGACCTTTTCTGGGGCAAGCGCAGAGTCAGTGTGACAGGAAAGAATTTGGCCCTGCAGAGTGGCAGATCTATATGCTTTGTTACCATGGAAATGGTGCTTTTTAAGGATCTCAAAGCACAATGCAAAACTAACTCTTCCAGGAGATTGAGGCTGGCGGGAAAGGAGGCTGTGAGCCTCATTCACTTGTCCATTCATTCATTCATTCACCATTTATTGACTACCTATTAATACAATGAGTTCTGTGTAGGTCCTGGCCTCTAACTATAGGACCATCTGCTCACTAACTCACCCCATTTGAAAGAGGACTAATGAGATGGGGGTAACTATCCTACTTACTGCTTCAGTCTGCATTTGAGGAGAAGGTATTGGCATGCCAAAGGGAATGGAATCAGATAGTCTGTGTGTGTCCGGGGGTACAGGGAGAATATATGCTTTCTGTAGTCTCCTGTTTTTAACCTACACCCTGCTTGAGTCTTCAGAAAATCGGGATCTTTGTGTGGACTGGCTCACCAAATGCTTGGCCAGACATGCAAGAAGATTCTAGCAGCCACAGCTGTGTGAAGTCAGAATAGGCTACCTTGGGAAGTAATGAGCTCCCCATCGCTGGAGGTATGCAAGCAGAAGCAAAACAACTGCTCCGTGACGACTGTATATAGACTGTAGAGCACAATGATTAAGAGCACAGGTTCTGGAGACTGACTGCCAGGCTTCAAATCTTGGCCCAATTGACTAACTGTGTGACTTTGGGCAATTTTCTTAAGCTTATTGAGCTTTGGTTTCCGTGTCTATAAAATGGGAATGATAAGAGTTTCTACCTTGTGGGGTTGTTGGGATTAAATGAGTATAATATATGTAAAGCACTGAGAACAGTACCTAGTATATAATAAGTGTTCAATAAATAGTAGCTTATATTATCTACTGATGGCTCAACTAAGGTCCCTGACAACCCCAGGATTCCATATGACTGTTGGTTACAAATCTTCCTGAGCCCCTGGGGATAAAAAAAGGATTCTGCCAGGGGTGAGACTGCCTGGCTGGGGAGCTGGCTGAGGGAAGCACTCACCCCTTACATGCTTCAAGCAATGGTTTCTGACTCAAAGTGCTTTTGGAATCAGTGTCTCAGTTGAGCTTCAAGACGACTCAAGAAGTGCAATGATGCTCCACATGCTATAGATAAGGGAGGCGAAGCTCAGAGGGGGAGAGTGACACAGCTACCAAGTGGCAGACCTGGGATGGAACTTCCCCTCTATCACACTGCCTGGTGGTCCCCAGGGCCGCCATATGGGGAGGATGGCAGTTGGAAGGGGCGAGTCATGGGGCGGGCAGAGGAGGAGCCCTGCCCGGCAGTAACCTGTGGAGAGCAGCTCCCCACTGTTTGCCCTTCTCCCAGGAGGAGCTGAGGCCGAAGCCCAGGGAGCAGAAGAGGGTGTTTCCTAGAAATGCCGCGGGTGTGGCTGGTGCGCACTACCCATGGGCAAAGGACAAGGCTAGGCCTGCTCGTGAGTACTTCCTGGAACCTCAGCTTGAATCCTCCGAGCTCCCATCCCTTTGATCTCACTCAGAAAGCTGGGTGTTTGGGCAAAGTCCAAGGGAGTCATTAGACTCTGATCTGACATTTCTGTTCTCAACCTAATGGCACAAATATTTCACTGATGGCTGATGGCCTGACCAAGGGATTTTGCTTGCTGAGACTAGTAAGGTGGACTAGTGTTTTCATGCCATTTGGAGAGGCGATGAACAAGAGGATTGTTTAAACAAAAAACTTTCTGTTAGGCTGGAGAACAAGAGTAATACCCTAACTCATGGTCTCCTGAAGCTCCAGATTAATATATATATATATATATATATATATATATATACTACCTGGAGTGTAGGAAATAGACAGGGGTGATTGAAAATCTTTAATAACCAGCATGGCATGGGCACCAACTGATCAGACAGTTCACCCAGGAAGTCTGCACTAGCACACACAGGAAAAGAGCACCTGTGGAGCGGGCCTTGGCAAGCGTCGGGGTGCTCCTTTGGGCCTCTCCCGGGAGCACATGCAGAAATCAGGTTTGCTGTTGCCTCCAGAGGCTATAGGAGATTCCTCCAGTAGCTGCGGGGGTGTCGGGGAGTACCTGCTAGGAGGAAAAGTGGGAGAGCTGAAGGAAATGCTCTTTGGGACAGCCTGAGAGCCAGACAGCCTAGGAAAGTCTTGTAAGGATGCAAACAGGGCCTGGCCTGGACTCAGAGAGCTGGCTGCTGCCCTTTGCAGCCACAAGCTGGAGAATTTCACCCCGGCACATTGGGTGGCAATTTCTCTTCCTCCCCCCAGCCACTTACCACGTACAGCAGGTAGCATGCACACAGGCTGTAAACACAGTGCACGCCGTGGAGCAAATGCACATACCTGCCCAGTCAGTGTTCACACACACAGCCCACATGTGCCCATGACCTGTAGACACCCTCTCAAGTCATGGGGCATCCACACTCACACCCACAACGTCATTCACAGACTCAGAGTCCTGAAGCACAAGCAACTAAAAGAGTCAGCTTTGACTAACTCCAATCGGTTGCCCCTCCACACACACCTTGGTCTTTGCCGTTCCTCACACCTTCTGGGGAACAGGACAGCTGAGGTGGCCCGTGAGAAGTCCCTGCCATTCCCAGGCTCAGCCAGCAGGGGGAAGCCTCTCACGCCACACTGAATTTCACTGGAAGACTAAGGGGCCTGGAGGAGACAGGGAGGCGGAGCCCAAGGAAAGTGGAACATCTAAGAAGTTGTACAGTGTCCAGCCAGCCTGTGAGCTGGCCCAGGCGCACCCAGCCACCCAGTCCCATGGGTGTGGGGCCTCAGCCCCTCCTGCCCAGCTGATGAAATCAATAGAGCTTTGGGCAAGTTACCAGGAGAGGATGTTTTAGTTACCATAGCAGGGCTGGGCTGTCTCTCTGCCTAGCAGAGAGCTCGGAAGGGAATCAGCCAGCACACAGGAGTTGAATGGAATCTCTCATTTTGCGAGTCATAGCCACTCTCAGGCCCCACTTCTTGTCTGTGAAATGGGTTTAAGAATAAATCATGGGGGGCTTCCCTGGTGGCTCAGTGGTTAAGAATCCGCCTGCCAATGCAGGGGACATGGGTTCGAGCCCTGGTCTGGGAAGATCCCACATGCCGCAGAGCAGCTAAGCCCGTGCGCCACAACTACTGAGACTGCACTCTAGAGCCCGCGAGCCACAACTACTGAAGCCCACGTGCCTAGATCCCGTGCTCTACAACAAGAGAAGCCACCGCAGTGAGAAGCCCGTGCACCGCAACGAAGACCCAATGCAACCAAAAATAAATTAATTAATTTTAAAAAAAAAGAACATGGGCAGTTCCCTGGTGGTCCAGTGGTTAGAACTCGGTGCTTTCACTGCCGTGGCCCGGGTTCAATCCCTGGTAGGGGAACTGAGATCTGGCCAAAAAAAAAAAAAAAAAAAAAAAAAAAGGAGATATGTATATCTTCATTAAAAAAAAAGAAGAAGAAGAAATCACACATGCACACTACTCCCTCCTTGGCCTTTGGACCCAAGCCATGTGCTCCGTCTCCTAAGACTTCCCTTCTCCTGCTTTACCTCTATTCACCCTGACATCTCCCGCCACACACTTCTCCTCAGGGAAGCTTCTCTGATTCTCCTCCCCATCTGGATCCTGCACTCTCCCCGCGATAAACTTCCTAGAGTCCTGTGCTTGTCCCCAGAGCCCTGACCACAGTCCTGGTCAGACCAGCCTTTGTGGCTTTTGAATAACATCGGATCTCCCTCACCAGGTTGTAAGAAATGTGGCACAGAGTGGGCGCTCAAAGGCATTTGTTGAATGTTGAGAAATGAATTTCTATGGCCCTTTGCAGATGACAAAGCACTTTCACATGCAAACCGGGCACCCTCTGAGGTCGACACTGTTCACACCTGCATCACTTCTTTACTGTACCAAACCTTTTCACTTCAGAAACTTCACTTCAGCCTCAACCAGCCTGTGAGGAAGCTAAGGATTATTATTTCCATTTTATAAACAATAAAACTGAAGCCCAGAAAGGTGAAGTGTGACCCAGGCTTAGTACTTGGAGGAGCCAGGATTTTTAAGCCTCCAGATCCCTGGCCGGAAGGTGCGATCATTAGATTCCCCCGTCAGTCATCACTTTGGACATCGTCACCCCCATTGTGTTGAAGGCCATGCTCAGTCTGGCAAGAAGGTGTATGCTTGGCAAGGACATGGGCTTTGGTGGGAGAACAAGCCTGGGTTCCCATCTGGGCATCACCTGCCTGTGACCTTCAGAGCTGGAGGAGCATCCGGTAAGGCTTCATGGCGGAGGCGGCCTTAGCTGGCACTTGAAAGACTGGGGGAATTAGGGGAGGCAGAGAACCAGGGAAGGGAAGGCTGGGGAGACTAGAGGTGCACTGGGAAATGGGGTTTTGGTGACTTGGGCTGAGGCTTTCCCAGCCTCTGCTTCCTGAAAGATACATATGATGCTCACTCCCTCACACTCCTGCTGGGGCCAGGGCAGCAGCCAGGACCGGTATAGAGGGCACCAGGCAGCAAGGGCTGTCATACCCTCGCCACGCACCCGTCCCTTGAGCCTCCCAGAGGCAAGGTGAGGATCGAGTCTTCTCTGCTGTCTCTCACATACTGTCCTACACAGAGTAGGTGGTTTTTTTTTAGCTCATTGTCCAGGAGAGTGATTCTTTTGAATTGGTCTTTGTGCAGGCAGAACGCCCTTTTCTTGTGCTTGGGTTCTGAAAATGTTAGCCTAGGTTGAGGGGAGGTGGAGCTACTTCTGAAACTTGCATTAAGGCATGGGATCTGAAACTTTACAGGCAATGTGGGAGCAGGGGTGGGGGTGGAGAGGGCTATAGAGCTGGGCTGGGGACTAGCCCAGAGTCACCTTGGAGTGGGGTAGGAGGAAACTGAGATTGAAACTCCTGGGAAAAGCAGCGTCGGAGATCTCTGAGGTGATGGAGGTGGAAGGGACCAAGAGGTGAGCCCTCCCTCCTGAGACACCTCCTCCCCCCATCCCTGTGTGCTCTCTCCCCTCCCACTTTACCTTCCTTTATCTTTTCACACCCCTCACACCTGAGGGCTTAGGAGTTCCCAAGGAGGTGAGAGGACTCTAGGCTGTGAGGAAATTTGGGGGTCTAGAGACAGGGGAATGAAACTATGCCAGGGTCACCGGCTCCTATCCCCACACTTGCTGGGGAGGGAGCCAGAGACACCCCTGCCTAGATGGGAAGAAGGCTTCTTTCTGGCCACGCCGGCCTCCCAGGTCCCACAGATACGAGCATTTTTGCTGCCCTGAGACTGAGGGTGCCTGAGTGAAGCCCTTGCCATAGCCGGGAGGGGACGGCAGCCCTTGAGTGACTGCTTGGCACTTCAGTACTGCCTTCACCTTGCTTTAAAGCAATGTCACCTTGGTCCCCTCATTCCATTACATTCCACAGAAGATGCTCAGACAAACTTAGCCTCTCTGCGCCTCAGTTTCCTCAGCTATAAAATGGGGTTGCGATGGGGACTAATTCAGCCAGGACAGGCGATGTGCTCGGAACAGTGCTTGGCACACAGGAAGCATTTGCTCCCTACCTGTCGTGTCGTGTCTGTCAGTATCATCTAGCTATGTCCCTTTAAGTGGGTCACTTTCCCTTTCTGAGCCCGACTTTCTTCTGTCAAAGGTCTGTAAAAATGAAGGGGCTCAGGAGACTGAATGGCCTCCCAGGAGCCTGCCAGCTCTGCCCTTCTAGGATTCTGTAAGTCTGAGGTAGGGAAAGCAGAGATTGTTGTCCTATGAAAATAGATGAGGGGGGACTGGAACCCCCAAAAGATGAACTGACCTGCCTAGGGTCACACAGCCAGTTACAGGCCAAGCTGGGTTTAGGATCCCGAGTGCTGAGCCACTAGCTTCAGGCCACTGGGCTATGCAGCCTGCCAATTCTTTCACACCCAGGGAAGGTCAGAAAGCATTTGGTTTGCAAGATGGGGGAAGTATGAAATGGAGGTCCCAGCAGCCTCTGGGGCCAGGAGAAGCTTGGGCAGACCCACGTAACCCAGTGGTGGCTTTCCTCACTGGCCAAGGGTCCCGTTTCCCACCGTTTCTTCTGTTTCTTCTCCCAGAGCACTGATTCCCTCTGGAGAGTGGCCTGAAGCAGCCTCACTGTTTGCTGGAACCCCAGCAAAGCCCTGAGCACAAGCAGCTGCTTCCCACCCACCCACTCCTTCCAGGCGGCCAGGCAGGTGAGGAGGCTGAGATCCAGAAGGGGCCAAGGGGCCCTTCCACGGCCAGCCCTGGGCAGAAGCAGAGTCAGGACTGAACTCAGCTTTCTGGGCACCTGGCCTCAGGTGGAAAGGAACCTGAGGGCCAGGCAGGTCTCCTGGAGCAAGTGCCTGGCCCCAAAATCCAGGATTGGGTGCTGCCCAAGCTAACGCTGCCACGGGGGAGAGTGCTGAGGGCCATCTGTCCCTGGGGAGGCCCTGTGGGTTGTCTAGGAGACTGGAAATTTCCAGTGCCCCAGGCACACTCGGATTGGGGAAGCAGACTCCTAGCGAGCTGAGGATGGAGCCGGCTTTGAGGCTTCGCTAGCCAGTTAGTGGCTCTGTGAATCTGAACAAGTGACTTGACCTCCCTGAGCCGGTTGTTCCATCTATAAATTGGGGACAATGATGACTGCCCTGTCCACCTTTCAGGGTTAGAGTGTGGCTTAGTGGGCATAATATTACCTCTCACTAGGGAGCACACACCATGGGCCAGGCACCGTGCCCAACACTAGACCTGCATCATCGCATTTGGTCCTGACCGCAGCGCTCAGAAGCAGACAGAGTATCCTGCCCGCTGCGGAAATGGGGCTCATGGAGACACCGGCTTTCAGGTCTCACAGAGAAGTAAACGGTGGTGCTGGGAGTTGAACCCTGATCTGACTCCAGACTTCCCCTTCCACGGAAAGCCCTCTGTTAGTATAATTATTGTCAGATAGCATGGCACAGAAGGCAGCTCATAAGCAGTTTATTAAATTCTCTTAATTCTAGACCTTGCTGCAGAAAGGAAGTCTTCTCCTCGGGCCGCAGGCAAGGGTTCAAGGGCTCAGCTGAAGGGCTTGCCAATGCTTCACATGAGACAGGGTTGCCATCTGTTTTTGTAAACACAGCCACAGTGGTTCATTTACATTTTGTCTAAGGCCACTTTTGCAAGACAATGGCTGACTTGAGTACTTAGGACAGAGACCTCACAGACTGCAAAGTCGATTTACAGTAAAAGCTTGCTGATCCCTGATTTGAAACATGCAAGGAAATGTCCTAGATGCAGCTCCGGCCTTTGACTGAAGTCCAAGGCAGCAAGCCAGGGGTGTCCCTCTCTGAGCACTGGTCAGTATGTAGGAAAACTGGTTTTTCAAAGGAACCCTGGAGACATCTTCCATTTGCGGGGGGGGGGGGTTCCAGAAAAACGCTGGCTGAGTCAGTAGCGCCTTCTAGGACCAGAAAAGAAGATGGTAGATCTTCTCTGCCATTCCCTTTGGCAGTCAGCTGGTACAGGCCCACTCTGGTCAGAAATCTGGGGTTGAGAAATTTCAGCTGAATAACCTTCAGGCATGAAAAATAGAATTCTATAAGCACCTCAGAATGGCTGCCTGGGTCAGCCAGGACTTGTGGGAGAATCTGAAATGTTAGGCATCTAAGTAGCTACGGCTCATTTTATACCACGCCTGGGGTCCTGAAAAGCCTTGTGTGTGGCCTGAGTCTGTTTGCCTCCCTTATCTCTTTCATTTCAGGGGCTGCCTAATTTCTAGGTGGATTTGAAGCGCTGTTGTTTTTCAGGTTCATCTGCCCACCCCACCCCCAACCCTTCCAGGTCTTGGTCCAGAAGTAATCAGTGAACAAAAAGTGAACTCCTTTTTCTTTTTTCCCTCTGTATTTTCAAAAACAGCCCCCTACTCTGATTATATTGTATTTATTTGGTCAAGATATCTCCAAATGGTGCCAACCCATATGTCCTGCCTTCTTTTGGTTTGATGTCTAATTATCTTTACAGAAAACCACCAGCTTTCCTTCCCCTCATCCTCTGCCCCAAGGAGGTCAGACTTGCCTCCACCCACTTGCATACAGTGACTACATATGCCTGGAGGACACTGGTGGCAACTCCCCTTCCTTGTCCCCATGTCCACTGTGCACCATCCTCCTGCCAACTTAACCAAAGGCAACTGGGTCTTCTGGGGCCGGTGTAAGCTGGTGTCTCCGTGAGCCTTTCTCTGACCCCACCAGTCCACACCACGCCATCTATTTCCAGTGCACTTACTGGGATTTAAGTACATTTTGTACTTAAGTCTTCTCTCTAATTAGGGGACCTTCCATAGTACCATAGAAAGAGTTTACATTCTAGAATTCAAAGTACAGATTTTAGATTCACTTACCGGCTGTGAGCCTTTGGGCAAGTTGCTTCAACTCTCTTAGCCTATTTTCTCATTTGTAAAACAGGGATCTGTGTTGCCCAGTTGTTAGGATAATAAAATGAGTTGATATTTTTTAAAAAGAGCTCTTTAAACTGTTAAAGGGCTACACACTCACGGATCAGTATTAAGTTGTCCTGCCCTGCCCCCGGCCCCTTCTCCTTGGTTTCTTGTGAAATTAGAGCTTTGGGGGTGATTAGGGCGGTAACAGACCAATCAGCATAAAGCCAGCCCGCCCAAAACCTCCTTGCCTAAAACCAGTTCCTCTGACAACCAGTTTGCCTAAAAGTCAAAGTAGTAATTTTGAAAGAAGGCATTTTTGTACCAATTTTCCTAAGAGGCAGTTCCAACATAATGTCATATTTTTAAATCACTATGTCACAATCTGCAACATTTTGTCAATGATAAGATTGCTGTGTACGCTTGTGGGTGGCATTTTCTATTTTATCTTTCATTGAGCAGTTTCATGACTTTTTAGCAAGTGTCTGAAGACCCTTTCTTCAAATTGTATATTTCTAGAACTGAATACTTGTCAAATCTGTGGAATTTCCCACAAGATTTATCGAATGCACTTTTTGGATCACTCCTGTCTCCTTTTTGCTGGGTTTTACTCTGGATCGTGTATACCTGTGTGCACCTAATGAGTTGATTAACCAAATTAGCATGTACCCAGTGTTCCTTCCTGTTCTCCAAGATGTTGGCATTTTGACAACAAGCGTGAGGAAGTGAGACAGATGGGGCAGAATTGCATCAAACTCCTTGCATTTTATTTCTCAGGCTATCTCATGCATCAAGCAACTCTACTTTGTGAAACGTAAAATGATACATACAAAGTCATTAACAAATGTATTTATTGCAGGAAACAGAACATTTCTCAAGAAAGGCAACTGGCTAAAAAGTCCCGGGAGTGTTCAGAAGTAGATAAAAATAGAAGAAGACGCACACCAAGGATATAAAACAACTTTTAGTAGAAATCCCACCTTTAATCAGAATGTTCTTAAATAATTTTTTTAAAGATCCTGCAAAAAAAAAAACAAAATTAGGACACTCAGATGCCAAAACACTTAAAAGTGGACTGCATTTTATGTGAACTGGTCATTAAGCATAGAGATTCCTTTTGTGAGTTTGTGGCAAATTAGTTTGAAGCCATTGGACCTGGAGCCGATTTAGGAGGCAGGCACTTCCCTCCCTGCACATGAAGTTCATGGGCGCGGGGTTGCGGGGCGGGGTGGGGGGGGGACCATGGATCTCAGCAGAGAGGTGTGCCCCTCCTGAACGTGACCTCCAAGAGTAAGGGCGAATTGTCTGCTTTTAACTTTTTATTATAAAGACATATTTACACTGAACAATCTTTACAAACACAGTGAACACAATTAGGGGAACGGGACGATTTCTTAATGAAAAGCGCCTTAATAACTTTGTATAAATTAGTATAAGAACCATACACAACCACTTTAAATAAGACGGCCCCTCAGCACCTCCACTGCCCTGTGTCACCAGACTTTCCCAGCCGTCCCTCTCCCGCTGCCCACAGCCCACCCCCGCCCTTCCCCCTGGGCTGGGCAACTGATGCGACAGGAGATGCAGAAAGGAAGAGGGGGAATAATAAGGCCCAGCCCCAGTGGGGACAGCCGTGGCAGAAGAGGCTTTCTGGACACTGGCCAGACCCCACTCTGGGCTGAGGGGCGTTTGGGGGGGCGGCAGGTGCCCAGCCTGGCTCCCCAGGGTGGCCTTAAAGCAGCAGTAGCAGCAGCAGCAGCAGCAGCAGCGTTAGCAGCAGTGGAGGGAAGGGGGAGGGGCGGGTAGGCAAACGTCGGGGTTGTTCTGGGACTCCGGGGGCCCTGACTCCCCCTGCCCCACACGTACATAGGTGGCCATCAGGCTCCTGTCCTCCCTTTTCTCCCTCCCACGAGGCCTTTGAGAAGAAAGCCTGCTGAGATCTACACTTCCTCCCATCTTTCCTTCCTTCCTCCCCCCACCCCTTCCTTCTTTGTTTCCTTCTTCTTCTCCCCACTCCCTGCCTCCTCAGGGAAAGGCCACTGGGAGAAGAAGTTCCAGTCAACGTGAAGGGAAAGCCATTGAGTCCAACTGGTTAAGGCCACCTCCTGATTCCTGGTAGTCTCGGTGCCTGAGCTGCCCCTATGAAAATACCCAGGGTCTGGGAGTGCTGCAAGGAATGGGGGCAGCTGGCCAGTCAGGGAACTTTCCAGGCCGGGTTGGGGAATGGACCAGAAGGGGCAGGCCAGGGAGGAGGGAACAGCTCCGTCCCACCATGGGGCAGTTCACAGCCGGCCCCCTCTCCCTTCCTGGCCACCCCCAGCCCCAACCCCGGGAAAAGGCACTTAATGGGTTTGGAAGACATCATCAAGAAGGAAGAGGGCATCATCACGTGGGAGTTCGGAGACCTGAGCCCTCACGCTGGCTCTGCAGCGGCACTGAGCAGGTCACCATCCCTCTCCGAGCCTCTGTTTCTGCAGGAGTTTGCATAAGGAGGTGGCGCTAAGTGAACTCCAAGGTTCCTTTTGGCTCTGATCGTCTGTGATTCTTGGCAAAACCAATCATCCTACTTGGCTTTTGCTCCTGGGAGGGAACAGAGCCACCTGAGGCGCATACCCTCCCCTCCTGAGCTGGAGCTTGAACCAGCTGGGGTGGGGGGGGCGGGAGTGAGTGGGAGGGACAGTGAGGCGAGAGAAGTGACAAAGGACTTCACGGCCCCTCCTTCACCTCTTCTTCAACCAGGCCAAACATGGGGATGAGGAAGAGGCCACAGTAGCTATTCCTCCTCTTCTCCAGTGCTTCACTCCCCCTTCGCCAGATCGCCAAGCCCCCGTTCCCATGCCCCCAGGGCACCCTGTCTGCATCCCAGCCACCCGGTCCCTGTCGCTAAAGTCTCTCATTGCTCCGCTCTCTATGCCCCTCTGGAGGCCTGGGGGGGAGTGCTGATGCGAAACCGTGGAATCTGCTGGAGCCCATTAAAGAAGGGCGGGTACCACCCGGCCCCCAGGGCATACCTGAGGCAGGAAGGGTATTGGACAGAAGAGGTAGGGACTAGAGCAGAGGGAGGGCTGCGGAGAGGAAGGACGGCCTTCCAGTGCAGGGTCTTCAAGTCACGAAGGGGCACTGAATGAGTCCTTGCTAGGGGCAGGAGCACGCCAATCCATTCGGGGAGGCTGGTGGGCGAGAAGAGCCGGACCGTCAGCAGCTAGAACAGGGGCCAGATGAGGCGAACGGATGGGAGGGCTCCAGAGAAGCAGGCCGATCGACGGAGGAGTAGAGAGAATCACAGGGGGCGGACACGTGGTGGCCCCTTCAGTCCTAAAAGAGGAAAAATGACCAGAGAGGGGTCATTGACGTGTCCTAGGTCAAAGGAACCGCCTAGGACAGGAGAGGAGAGGGCCTTCACCCGCCCGCCCCACGAGCCTGAACCTAAAGCCCCAGGCCACTGAGTCGGTGCCACCCTGTCCTGGCGACAGGGGGAAGGACAGCAGGCCAGGCCTCAGGGGCAGGCTCAGGCCCTGCTCGCTCCTTCCCACATCTCCGGGCAGCTCTCTTCCTGTTCTCTGCTAGCGGCTACCCGCAAGGATCCCTGCCTTCCTCCCCGCCTCTGGTGAGGATCCAAACCGCACACCTGCACATATACCCTGGGGCACCTCTCCCCAGCTCATCAAGGCCCCCCCAGGACTTCCATAACACTCCAGCTGGGCCGGCCAGCCCAACCCTAGGCAGCAGAGTGGAGGGGAGCCAGCACCTAACTCCTGGGGAGTGTCAAGCCCCTCTCCGGCCTTGGTCTCCGGTCTAAACTGAAGGTGCTCTGTAAGCCCCGGTGTTATGCATGGGGCCGGCACTGCCTGGTGCAGGTGTCTGGCCAGCGGTGAGCAGCAGGGCCACCCAGCTTCCAGGCTGTTCCTCCCCTGCCCTTTCTGTGCCACCCACTGACCACAGGCTCAAGTACCTGCTTCAGAAAGGCATGGGGCCCTTATGGGAGAGGCGCGGCCGCTGGCGCCGGAACTTCCTCCGACCTCCCTGCCAGGGCCCTGGGCCGCTCCTCGGCCCTCTGGGCTGCACCAGGTGGCGGATGGTGCCTTCCTCCATCCCCTTCCCGTCAGAAGTCTGCAGCAGGGGCCCTGCAGGAAGGAGAAAGCCTGTTATCCCAAAGGCTGATGCAGATGGGCCAGGGCCCCAGAGGAGGGGCAGTCTCTCCATGAGGTGGCGCTCTCAGAGCTTTTGTTTTTCCTCTTCCAATCAGTGAACCGATGAACCATTTACACTGTCCTGGGGCAAACAGAGCCCACTACTCACATTTGCAAATTATACACCTGACTTGATGTCCTTTTGACAGTCCTATCATGTTTCTGATGGGCACAAACATGTTCTGTGCTCAGAACATCATCGGGGGGTGCAGCTTGGGGCATCATGCCTGTACTCAGGCTGGGGCACAGCAGACAATACCTTCCCACGGCACCCTTGTGACTGATACACTCAAAACATTTCAAACGCACAATATTTCAATGAAAACAACTCCCCCCATCACGTGCCTATCACCCAGATTCAACAGTTATCCAGATGGAGTTACATATGCTTTGGTTCTCCTGTTTCTTTCTTTGCAGAGATATTTTAAAGCAAATCTGGAACATGACGTCATTGTACATCCTTTGATACGCAGGTGACCCACTTTTGAGTACTAGAGCTCTCATACCTCACCCCTGGGCATCTCATCAGTGTTTGGCCATCCTGGGGTTCGCTTGCTCCTGTGGCCTCCCTGTGGGTGTGGCTGGGGGATTGTTTGCGGGGGGGTGGGGGGGAAATCTCTGACTCTGTGTGCCTTATGCTGGGTTCTAGTCAGCCTGTGACCAGATTCAGAGGCCAATAAATATTGTACAAATGAATTAGTAAACAAATGAGTGAACGTCACCTGAAGCAGCAAGTGCATCGGGAGGGGGGTGGGCTGCTAGTATCGCCCCCCCATTGCCCTACCTCCTTTCACCCCTGGATCACACCCCCATCCTGTGCCTCATGCAAAGCCCTTGCATTCCAATCCCAGCTGGCTCCTTTTCGGCTCTAGGGGGTTCTTCTCTACATCTGTCCACATCTGGCTTAGAGGAGAAGCCTCCTGATGCCAGACCAAGCCCTGCCAATAGAATCCAAGTGGTGCTGGGTGTTCCTGGGTGCGATGAGGGAAAGACACACGATGAGGCCCCTGGGCGTGAGAAGAGAGGCACAGTGCCCAGATGGGGAGGGTATCCTCTCCAAATGCTGAGACCCAGGACTGTGAGTGGTGGTGGCAGTCAGGGAGGGAGGGCTGTTGGGGGGAGGGGTCCCTAAGAGACAGGGGAGGCCCAGAGCCAGGATGAGGAACACGGCTGGTGGGCTCAGACTCTGGCCAGCGAGACGTCTAGACTCTAGGGCTGCAGAGCAGAGCTACCTAAGCTGACCGAGCTCTCAGCCACCTCTCATGGGGGCTGCAGTCCAGCCAGGGTAGGCGAGCTGGCACTCCACAGACAAGCTAGCCGCCAGAGGCAAGCAGAGCAGGGAGATGCGATGGTGCTGGGCAGGAGGCAGACGGGCAGAGTGCTTGTGCAATGCCCAGAATGGGGCTGGTCTGCAGAAATACAGCTTCTGAGGCCAGTGATCATGAATCCCAGTCTCCCTCTCCCCACACCATCGGGTTCGCCTCCAGCTATATCCCTGTCTCTCGAAACCTGTTTCCATCCATCCAGGAGTCTCCACCACTAGCTCACAGTTTCCATATAACCACCCATTGGCTGCTCGCCCCCCAACCATGCCCCTGGCGGCTCTTCCTTTCCTTCCTCCCTGCCTCCAGCATCCCCACGCTCCGGTTCCTTCCTTGGCTGTTTGGTTCTTGTGATTCCTCCTCCACTTGCACACAATTTCCAGGCATTTATCCTCCTCTTGGGCCAAACGCAGGCAAGGATTGTCCTTAGGGCCCTCCCTGCCCAGGCCCCTGGCGCCTGCTGCTGGCCACGCTCTCTCGCCCAGACACGCACGCACACACTCTCTAGCCCTCCACCCTCCCTCCCAGAGAGAACGTCACAGGCCCATTAGGACCCCTCTGTTTACCAGCCACCCTTCATGCTTCTGGTCGGGGGTGGGTTACTGTGTCAGCTCCTCCCCTAAACCCATCACCTAATGTAAATTAAAACACGAGTTGTGTTTGCACTTTGGGGCAGTAGGTATGGACAGGGGCAAGGAGGCTGCTTTCGCCTGTCATAGGTCTACCCTCTGAGTGCCATCTGCAAAGGGGCTGGGTCGGGGAGGGAGAGGAGGGAAGCCCCTGCACTAAGCTCCCCACCCCAGCTGCTTCAGCTTCTGCCTTGTGTTTTGAAGTCCCCTCAAGGCTGTTCTGCCCTCTCAAGAGGACAGGAATGATACTGATGAGAAGTTGGTACCAGAGAAACTCTCAGGGCGAAAAGGACTGTGCTGAGGGCGTGGCCAGGCAAAAGGAAGGACCCTAAGGGCCTTGAAGGTGTCAGTGAGGTCTTGGTTCTTGTGTTGCAGGGATGGCCAATGGCACAGGCTATGGCCCCAGGGGTACAGCAGGCATGAGAAGAGAGGCACAGTGCCCAGATGGGGAGGGTATCCTCTCCAAGTGCTAAGACCCAGGACTGTGAGTGGTGGTGGCAGTCAGGGAGGGAGGGCTGTTGGAGGGAGGGGTCCCTAAGAGACAGGGGAGGCCCAGAGCCAGGATGAGGAACACGGCTGGTGGGCTCAGACTCTGGCCGGCGAGACGTCTAGACTCTAGGGCTGCAGAGAAGAGCTACCTAAGCTGACCGAGCTCTCAGCCGGGCCCTGGAGAGCAGTCACCCAGAAGCCCCTGGCACCTTGCATCCCACTGGATGGGGGGTGCTTACTGTCCTCCTTGTAGCCGGAAGTCTGCAGTTCCTCCCCCCACCCTGATTCCATCATCCACCTGTTTCCTACTTTTGATTCTGAGTCTGGTTCACCCTAAGATAAGCTGACACCTGAAACCCTGGCTTTGTCCTGTCCAAAGGGACAAATCAGAGGCTTTTGATTCTCATCACTGCAGAGGTCCTGGCTATACAAAAGAATTCCCCTGTAGAAACGGGCCATCCCCAGTATACTTAAATATTTTCCTCTAACGCATCTGCTACTCAGGAAGGCTGGGGCAATCCTGCAAAAAGTCGCGAGCCTAGAGGGACGGAAGCGCCATCAGCAGTGAAGCTACAGCATCTTCACTGTGAAGCGCAGGCAGGGGTAAACAGGGCTTGCTTTTCACACAATCTGAACTCCAGCCCTGCCCGTTCACAAAGAGGTGTGTGCCGCTTCTCAGGAACACGCCATCCCCACTAGGAATGAAACATTTTTTTTCCTCTTGCTGTCCGGCCTGTCTTGTGATTGCTTTAAAAGCCCACACAAGTGCCCTGGTGGCAATGGCTACGTCCCCTCCACTGCTCTGGGGTCCTGCATGTGTCTCCAGGATGAAGCGCCCCTCCTTTGTCTGCCCAGCCCAGTGCCCTGAGCCGTCTTCCCACGCCAGCCGTGCTGCTGTGGACACATCACGCCCTGGCAGCCTGGTCGTCCGCTTCACCTGCATTAGTCCTTTGCCGCCGAGAGGCCTGACTCAGGTTACCTGGGGGCTTAGTTCTGAGGCATTGGGGATGGAGTGGAGATGCCCCCTCCCTGAGTGGGAGGGGTCCAGGAGGCTGTCCTCACGCTGTCACTGTGGCTGCAGGCCTCAGCTGGGGCCGGGGAAGGGCAGGAGGGGGACAAGGAAAGACAGAGAGGTGCTCAGACAAAGACCAAGGGCTACTTGGCCCTGGCCCAGCAGCTCTCAGACTCAGAAGAACAAAGTGTATCCCAGGTCAGGAGGCAGTGGAGGAGTCTGTGTGTGGTGGCGGGAGTGCATTCCAAGTCAGGACACGGCGTGTCTTGAGGAAGCATGGATTTCAGGCCTGGAGCTGACTGGGGACTCTGGCTGGGGAGAACATGCAAGTCTGGGCCAAGGGCAAGGTGGTTCCGAAAAGGTCCCTTGTTCTGACCCAGGACAGGAGGCAGGAGGAGCAGGACATGTGTCCCCAGACCCTGGGCTGGTGGCCGCCTGCAAAGAGGTGGCCCCCTTGGCCCCAGGAGAGGACGGGGGTGGGGTGGGGGGATGTGGCGGTGGGGGGTGGAGAGGCAGGGGGAGCTTTGGAAGTTTCCAGTGCTAGGCTTAAGCAAAATGTGAGGGCAACGAATTTACCCAGATCCGGCTGTGGAGATAGGTGACCTAATGCAGAAGGGTGAATTGAAGCAGGACGTGGTAGGGTCTGAGCCAGATGCAGCGCTCCCTCCCCTTGAAACCGACTCTCCCTTTACCAGTAATGCCCCAACAGCTGGACCCTGAAAGGGTCCGAGTGCGGGTCAGTTAGCCAAGGGTCTCCCCATAGGCTCTGGGGGAGCCGCAAGTGTGCAGATCAGGTAGGCCCAGCTTCCTCTGGGATGCCCTCTCTGCACCACTGTTTGCCAGTGGTGGTGTCCTGTGGATGTCTTATCTCGCCAACTGCCCTGGACGGCAGGCTCCAGGAGGGCAGGCCCGTGTGGTGTCCTTCATTCATATCTTTGGCTCTCTTTCTGCCATTGCCTGCCTGACAGGAGTTTCTGAGGAAAAAGCCTGCTTCCTTCTTACCAGTGAGGTGGCTGAGCCAGGGCTCAGGCCTGAAGAGAGAGATCACTGGACAGCTAGCTAAAGGCAGGTAGTGCCAGACCCAACCAGTGCACCTTCCCGAGAAGCTGGGCAGGGCTCCCCGTGCCAGGGCAGTGCCAAAGGCAAGAGCAGAGAAAGGAGGTGACCTACAAAGAGAGAGGTGGAAGCCCCACCAGGCCCCTCAGAGGCTCCCGGGCTGCATCCTGTTCTGGAGGGTCTGGAACAAAGTAGGGCCTTGGGCCCTTCCTCTAGGGAACTTGCTGCCCTGCTCTCTCCTTGCCCCTGCTCCCACCTCCCCGTAAGTCCAAGCCTGGCACTGGCATTAGTCCACCTGGTCTTGGCCTTCCTATTCTGTGTTGCCAGGCAGGCAGCAGTGACAGGCAGATCACAGGACTGTGGCAGCTGGAGGTGGGAGCTGGCAGCCCCAGGAGACACTGACGCACAGAGGACAGGCAGCCCGGACTGGGACTGCTGGGATGTGGGTGGGGACCAGGCTTGGGGAGGGCAAGGGAGCACCAGTCAGTGCCAAGTATGCCAGGTGGGGGTGTGGTGCAGGTGGGGGCCAGCTGCATGGAGGTATCGGGTCAGGTGCTGTTTCCTGGTTTGGTGCCTGGAGACAGGGGGACTGAGGTGAAGCATGACCATGCCTGGGTCAGAGGGGGTACTGGAGCCAGGATCTCGAAGAACCAAGTCCCTGGGGTGGGACGCAGGCCTCCGGGAGAGCCTTCTGCGTGGGAGCAGGAGAGCAGACCAGACAGGACTTGGGGGTGAGGGAGGAGGCCAGCCTGACCTGGCCCTGCCGGGCCCGGCTCGGGGGAGGCTGCCTCTGCTCACTTGCAGGCTGAAAGGAACCACAGCTGGGCTCCACGCCGCCTCCCCCGCGGCGCGCTCCTGCCTATGCAACAAGTGTCACGTCTGCATCTTGGCACATCATCATCCCCCAGTGGCCCAGGCCCCCGGCCCGGCCGGCGGCCCCTAACTTTCCACGCAGGAGCCCAACCCACCGGCCTCAGGTCAGTTCCCTCCAAGGATCCACGAGGGGAGCAGGACGTGCCCCCCCATACCCTCCACCACGTGGGGAGCGGGGCTCGGGACACAGGGCGCACGCCTGCGGCCCTGAGCTCCTTGGACTGCGAGGGGCAGCCTGGAGGGGCCAGGCGCCGGAAGGTGATGCCCCAGGCCGAGACGAGCCGAGCCCCCCGGAGGGAGCGGTGCCCGCGGCCGGCGAGTCCCTGGCCCCGGGCGCCCCGTCCGTCGGCGGCCCGGCGCGTGGCGGCTCCTGCACGGCTCGCGCCCGGCTCCCGGGAGGCGGAGAGGGCGCGATCTTCAGGGCGGAGGGCGGGGAGCGCGCGGGCTGCAGCCCTGGAGAGCGGCGAGTGGGCCGCGGGCGAGCGGGAGGGCGCGCACTCACCTCCACACACCGCGCTCAGGAAGAGCCAGAGCAGCAGGAGCGCCTGCACGCAGAGCCGCAGATTCATGCTGCTCCTCTGGCCGCCGCCGCCGCCGCCGCGCGGCCCTGGCCAGGGGGCGGGGGTGGGGGCGGAGAGGCCGGAGGCCGAGGGAGGCGCGAGTCGCGGCTCGTGCGTGCGGGCGCGAAGCTCGCGTGGCTCCCGGGCCGCGAGACGGTACGCCCCGGGCCGCGCCGCGGGCTGGCCGGCCGCCGCCTGCTCTCTGCCGCAGCCTCCTCTCTCCCGCCGCGGGGCAGCGCCGCCCAGCTGGCCTCGGCGGCTCCGGGGGCGGCGGCGAGCTCGTTCCAAGTGGCTGGCGGCTCGGCTGCGGCTCCAACGGCCCGTGGCTCAGGCTGCCAGCGGGAATGCGCCCCGCTCACTCCAGGGGCTGCATTTTGTAGCCTGTGGCTTGGCCGCGAGCCCACTTGGTCATGTGGTCATCGGGAGGGCTGGAGGGGGGGCCGGGAAGAGGGAGAGGGAGCAAGCCTCCCGCACCGCCCCCCTCCCGGCACGCACTGGGCAGCCGCAGCCAGGGCGCGAGAGGGAACCTCGAGGTGGTCCCACAACAAAGGCTGCGAGGCCACTCTGACAGCCCACAAGCGCTCCCCGGACAATGCCCGCCTGGCCGGGGGCCAGAGGGTTTTGGAGACCTGAAGGATTTCAAACACAGGAAGCAGTTGGGGCGGTGGAGGGGCACACTTAACCCTTTGTCGCCACGCTTCCTTAAACAGCTGTCAAGAAACCTAGGCGCTGCCCCCACTCACCCCCGCTACCTCTGACCCGGTCCTTCCCCACCGCCGCTCCGCAGCGGCAAGGACTTGGCCGAGACCCTCACACACTGGCCCTCCTCTCTCCTCTGCATCTTCAGCTGGGTTTGAACTGTGCCCAGCGCCCCCATTTCTCCTACCATCCCCCAGGAGGCACCCTCTACCTGGAATGCCCCCACCCCACCCCATCCTTCCACAGACCTCTTCATTCTTCCAGCAGCACCTCCAATCCCATCTCATCCAGAAGACTTGCCAGGATAACAGTACTCCAGGAGAGGCTGCTCCTGGGTTCCTCCTCGCTGTCAGGACATGCAACAGCTCCTATGGCATCCCCTCTTTTGTTCCCCATCATCACAACAAGGGACCGTTTACCCAACTCCAAACAGTCTAGGCTGGATTCATTTTGCATGTACTTGGGATTCCCCTCTGAAAGTGGGTCCTGAAGTTGTTTGCCTTCCCAGAGTAGGCTGTCAGCTCCTACAGCCTGGGAGCTCCCAAGAGAAGGAGCCGCCTCTTTCACCGCACGGGGAACCCCCTAAGATAGGACCTTGTCTTCTCATTCTTCTGCCTCTCTCCAAAGTCCCCAATATCGGGCTCTGCACATAGGTGGCACTCAACACATGTTAAAAGATTGAATCGAAAAGTGTTTCCACATTTCAGCCAGCCAGGCATTTTGCTTGAAGTGCGAGTCCAGATTTGCACAAAAAATACATTGGACAGTGTGTGTGTACCATTAAAGATGTGAGAGACCACAGTAGACTTAACATGTTTTTGAAATGTTACAACAATCCAGCATATGCACAATTTTTTATCAGTCTCCATAGCAAGGATCTCTGCTTTGTTCACAGCTGTATCCCCAGAACTAGAACAATGTCTGGGGCGTGGTTGGTGCTCCCGACATAATTTTGAATATATAAATGAAATTTTCAAAACCTTTCCTATTGCCTAAATCAAGGTAGTGGGAAGGGGATAAGATAGGGTTCTTGTTCATAGCCTATGTCCGCATTAGCCCCAGTCCAGTAGGAAAAAGGCAGCGACATGGAAGGCAGAGCACCTCTCTTCATCCATGAGGCCCAGGCGGTGAGCAGTGGGCATTAGTAGCGTGAGATCATTCCCCCTCTGCTGCCTCCTGGAAAGAGTCTTCCACCCAGGAGGAGAAACACCGGACCTCTAGTCTCCACCCTCACCTGCCTCAGGGCCTTGCTGTTGTCACCTAAATTTGCTGCATCTCCTGGGGATGATGATCTGCGTGCTACCCCCTTCAGGGTTGTTATGGGATTGAATGAGATAATGCATCTGAAGGCACCGTGTAAATAAGGTATCAACCCTTGCCGGATGGTTTTTAGGAACCATGATCCTCCACCCCCTGACGGAACAAGCCCATACATTTGCAAATGAGCACCCCCATAAGTAGGTTCCTAGAAGCGTTCTTATTCAATCGCTCCTTGACCAGGGTGTGTATGGGCTACTTGCTAAGCGGTTTAAGGGCTGCCCTTTCCAATATGACTGATACTAACAACATTTAAAATAAAATGAAAACTTCATTTCCTCCGCTGCACTGGCCACATTTCAATTGCTCAGTAGCCACGTGCAGCTAGGGGCCACTGAATTGGACAGCACAGAATAGAACCTTTCGATTATTGCACTAAGTTCTATTGGACAATGCTGGGAGAGAGCACCCCAGTCATTCTTTTTCCTGTAATTCTTTTTCCCACCTTACTTAGTTTTCAAAATGTGCAAGGGAACAACATACAAAGGCAAACCCAATACAAATTTAAGGCAAGCAACTCTTAGTAAACAGAAGGCGTGTATTTAAAACAAGATTTAAGGAGCTGACCACGTGGGAGAATTATGTTTTAATCTAATCCTTCTCTCCATTTAACCAAACTGCATCCATGTTTCTAGTCCTAGATCCAAGATCTCATCTTCCTCCTTTCTCAGGCTGCTCTTGCCCATGGTGACTTTGTCTTCCTCATAACAGCTATGGCCATAACTTTCATTGGCAGTGATTCTGGCCTGCACTTGTGTATCTGCACGCCATGTTCTGTGGGCCCGTAGAGAGGGTCCACCACCAGGGTACCCATTCCGGAGCCAAGGCCTGTGAGGCAAGGGATGCAACTCTGATGGGTCACTCTGAAATCCCTGTGGGCTCCCGTATATCTCAATAGCATATTCAAATGACCGGTTGTTATACTTGTCTGCCCCCGCTAGACTTGAAGGTCACAGGAATGATAGCAACTCACGCAGTGCCTGGCACGAAGTTGGCACTTGGAGACTGCTTGTTGAAGAGATAAGTAACTGTTGGTAGAACTGTGTTCTGTCTTTTGTTCAGGAAGATGACACTGTTGAGTTAATATTAGCAGAATCAACGTTTAAAGGTGTGTCTTCAAGAGTGGGGAGGAGGGGCAGGAAGCCATCCGCACCTTCCTGCCCTGAGGCAGCAGTGGCTGTAAAGTGCATTGCTGCACTTGGGGCTCAGGCCTGTGGTGAGGGGCAAGACTCAGTTTCCAGTCAAGCTCAGGGGCAATGCTGGGGACAAGGGGTAGAATTCAGTGTACTGTTGGGGACAGAGATGAGATAGCTGACCTATGTGAAGCCAGCCTGTGACTTGTTGCCCTCATTGGTGCTGTGCACAAGCTATTCAGTCCTGCTTAGTGTCCTATGCATGTTATCACCACCAGCCACTGCTGCTTGGTTGACTCGTCTGGCTCCCTGTCCTCTGGGTTTGAATGAGCAGTGTGGTGTATTAGAAAGAACTCAACTTTTGGAATTTCAAATAACTGAATTCAAATCCTGCCCCTCAATCTCAGTCCTCAACTGTGTGACTTTGGGCAACTTATCTAACCTCTCTGAGCCTAAGGTTCTTCAGTTACTAAGTGAGGGTAATAATAGTACCTACCTTATTATGTTGGGAGATTAAACAAAATAATGCACGTAAAGTACTTAGCACAGGTCCCAGCCCACGGTAGTTGCTCATTCAGTGTTAGTTTTCTCCTCTTCCTGATATGTTCCCCCACCCACCCACCTTTGGGCTCTGGCCTCTGACCTCTTGGAACTGATCAGGAAGGGACGGCTCTGTCTTTGCCCTGTTCCATCCACACCTGTCTTCTTAGTAGCCATCAGAACTGTTCACTATCTTATTCCACCAAAGCACCAATCTCTGCTGGGGCTAATCTAATGAATGCACTTGATCCAGGGAGTTAATGCATGATAGTACTTTGAGGTTTTCCTCCTAGGTATGGTATTATGATAGTAGTCCTATGAGGTATGTCCTATTCCCCAAAGTAATATCAAGCTCCACCCTTTCAAGCAAGGAGATATTTTAGTGACTTTCATTTGGCTGCTCTACATAGAGCTCACCTTGCTTCAAAGTCAACTCAAAAAGCGATCCCCTCTGGCAACTTACAACCGAACCTTCTTTTTTTAAAAATTTTTCGTTGAGGTATAGTTAATTTACAATATTATATTAGTTTCAGGTGTACAACATAGTGATTCAACATTTTTATAGGTTATACTCCATTTAAACTTATAAAATATTGGCTATATTCCCTGTGCTGTACAATATATCCTTGTAGTTTATTTATTTTATACCCAGTAGTTGGTGCCTCTTAATTCCCTACCCCTATCTGGCCCCTCCCCCCACCCTCTCCCCACTGGTAACCGCTAGTTTGTTCTTTATATCTGTGAGTCTGTTTCTGTTTTGCTACATATATTCATTTATTTTTTAGATTTCACACATAAGTGATATCATACAATATTTGTCTTTCCCTGTCTGACTTATTTCACTAAGTGTAACACCCTCCAGGACCATCCCTGTTGTTGCAAATGGCAAGATTTCATTCCTTTTTATGGCGAAATAATATTCCATTGTCTATATATATATCACAGCTTCTTTGTTCATCTGTTGATGGATACTTAGGTTGCTTCCATATCTTGGCATTTGTAAATAGTGCTGCTATGAACAGTGGGGTGCACATAACTCTTAGAATTAGTGTTTTCATTAAAACCCAACTTTCAGCCTGCAGGTTCAGCCACTGAAGACTCAAAGTACAATCCTGTTGCAGCCCATTCCTCTCTTCCTATCCCCACAGAGGAGGAGGAGGAGGAGGAGGAGGAGGAGGAGGAGGAGGAGGAGGGGGATGTCGTCAAAATTTATTGAGCATGCACTGCGTGTCAAGCACTGTTCTAAATGTTTCGCATGCATTAACTCATTTAATCCTCACACCTATGAAGTAGTCCTACTCCTTATCATCCCCATTTTACAGATGAGGCAACTGAGGCCAACAGAAGTTAAGTAATTTTCCCAGGTCTGCCTAACCTGAAAGCCCACACACTTCCCTCACTGAACTTTGAGAAGCAAATTCTCACTTGTTTGAGCCCATATACCACTTTATTTGCACTTCTAATACTGAACTCAAACTGTCTTGAATCAAATTAGGAAGCAGTGAAGCACAGTGGTTAAGCACATGGGTTCTGGAATAAGGCCGCTCTGTCACTTACTAAGTAGATAAATGGGCAAATTATTTAAGATTTCGGAGCCTTAGACTCCTCATCTGAAAAAAAAAAGGGGGGGACTTAGCTCACTGGGTTATTGGAAGGATTAAACCAATCAATACCTAGGAAGTACTTGGTACAGTGCTCGGCTCTCCTAGTAAGGCAAGCATTGTATAAGTGTTATATATTTTCATAGGTACTTGTGTATGTCTTACCAATACTATGAGATAGTAAAGCTATGTCTTGCTCATTTTTGTGTTCTCACCAGCAGTGCTAATGCCCAAAGCAAATACTCAATAAATATTCATTGAATGCAGAAAGGAATTGTATGGTCATGTTAATAATCAATCTGGGTTTATGATACATATCAAGTATCCTTATTTGGGTAAAATCATCACAGCTTGTCCAACAGGTGCTCAGATGGGTCAACACCAAGAGTTAGCAGAAATAACACAAAGATGGGAACTCCCCTCCTCCCAATCGGTAGTGGCTGTTTTGACTGGAGTAATATAAAAAGTAGAATGGGGAGTGGACATCCGGAGAATGATGAGCCTGGTCGGTAATCACAGAAATCTCATGACAGAAAGAGTCCCAACCGCCTCATTATGCAGATGGAGAAACTGAGGCCCAGAAAGGAATAGTGACTTGCCCAAGGTTACACAGAAAGCGAGTGGCAAAGTTAGGACAGAGAGCTAGGTTTCATTAACTCCTGTCTCCTGTGTTTCCCTCAGTGCCTTCCCGGCATACAGATGTCACGGCTGAGCAGTGCCCCAGCTGACTGTGAAGGCACTCAAAATGGCTGTGGTTAGGCATGGACTCTCTCCACGATCAGGCCTGCTGGATCACATCATAATAATGAACCTTCCCAATAATCACTCATCCAATTTGTTCCCTAAGACATAAGCTAAATTAATGATCAAAGAAGTTCAGTAGCAGCAACCTTGGTGAAAAGTCTTTAAGAAGAGCCTCAAAGCTTCCCCTGTCTCTGGAGCTACTTAACAGGAACTTGAAAAACAGCAGAAAAGTCCAGCTGCTGGTTGATGCCTCACTAACTAGTTCCTTGACGAATGATCTTTGGTTGGCTAAGCACCAGCAGAGAACATGAATTTTCACTGTCTCATTACTAAGTATTTGTCTTTCTAATTCCATTGGCTAGAATTGAGCTTTCTAACTCATCTATATGCCCCAGAGCAGCCAGCACAATGTTTGCCATAGAGTAGATGCTTAAGACATCCTCAGGGATTAACTTTCCCACTTTGAGTGTGAGACCATGATGTTAATTACATGGAAACTAGCCTGAAACTTACTCTATAAATCAAAAGACCCTAATGACCATTTGGAGGAAAACACCTGGTCGTCAGGATTTGGGGACATTGTTATGGTTTCTTCTTCAGCTAGCTGTATGGTTCTCCCCTCGCTTTGGTGTCCATTGCCTCCCAGTCCTTATCACCAACTGGATCCTAACCCTGGCCACATACTAAGATCTTACAGCTCACACCTGCCCTTTCCCCAAGCATGCAAAGTCAAATACTAACCATTATAAGGCATCACTTTTGCAAAAATTAGAGAAGTAGCCATTTTGTAGCATAACCACACTACTTCTGTTCACATCCCTGGCATTTAATACCATACCTAAGTCCCCCAGCGTGTTAAATCCTTCCACAGGGCATATTTCGGCCATTCCCAAATGGGTTCCAAATGTCCCGGAAATGTTTATTCTACTTATACATTTCTTCTAACTTCTTTGCAAACTACATACATTCTCAGCTTCTCTTACATATTTAAGAGATCTGGGGTTCCCTCACAGATACACCTCACTTGACACATAACTACGTCCCTGAAAGGTATTATGCTGATGGAATGCAGATAACCAGCCATATTTCAAATGTTTCTGACGGGTTAACTGTTCACTAGAGGTAGCGGTCCTAAGAGGGCTCCTCCAAGAAGGTAAAGCACTGCTCTTCTGCCGCCGCCGCCACCCCAGCCCCACAGAGCTGCCCCCTTTACCCTGCATCCTGCCCGTTTCTTTCTGATCCTTTGGCCTCACCCAGAGCCACGCAGGACCCCGTTCCTCCCGCTGGTCTTTCAGAGCAGTTTCATTTCCTCTGAACATCCTCTATGACGTCTCCCAGGAGCCTCCATCCTTCCTCTCCTCTAGGGTCTATAAATACACTGGTCCCCCAGGAGAGGCCTGTGAATTCCTTCCTCAGGCAGCAAAGCCCTATGAACTAGGATGGCCACTCCCTAATGAGCAGGTTTATCTCCAAGGTCCAGGGGACCAGTGAACCTTTTTTCTTCTTGCTTTACTGGCTAATCTAATCTGGACTTACATCAGGTGGGATATTATATGATCTCAAATCTGGTTCCTTTGTGTGCTGAGACAGAGCAAAGACTGGTGGGGACCAGGTGTTGAGTCTATTGCCAGTCTGGCTGTGAGCTCAGAGCTCTGAGATAATGAGGTTAAGTCAGAGAGATCACCTCGGTCAGCTTTGCTCCATCCCAGATCCAAGTTTGTACCCCTCCGTTGATCAGAGATTGGCACCATCACCACATGGGCCTTAACCCTGACCACAGACTGAGATCTTCTTGGCTTCTCACTTCTTCATCTTTCATACATTTCCTGAACACATAAAGAGAGAGCCCAGTAATGTACTAACCTTAAAAATGTAACACTTTTGAAAAAAGAAAAAAAGAAGTAAAAGAAAAGTAGCCGCTGCTTTACAGCAAAATCCCACATATTAGTTTTCCCAAGGCCTCTGTAACAAACTACCACAAACCTGCTGGCTTAAAACAACAGAAACTTATTCTCTTACCGCTCTGGAGGCTAGAAGTCCAAAATCAAGAAGGCTCTGGGGGGAATCCTTCCTTGCCTCTTTCCGCTTCTGATGGCTCCAGGCATCCCTTGGCTTGGGGCTGCATCGTTTTCACATGGGCTTCCCTTCTGTCTGTGTGACCTCCCTCTGCCTCGCTCTCTTGTAAGGACAGGTGTCACTGGATTTAGGGCTCACCTGAATAATCCAGGATGATCCCATCTTGGGATCCGTAACTTCATTACATCCACAAAGACCTTTTTCCAAACAAGGTTACATTCACTGGTTCTAGGGGTTAAGACACAGCCACATCTTTTGGGCACTCCCATTCGACCCACTGCACCGCACCACCTCCATTCGCATCCCTAGCATGCTGGAATCATAAGAGCCTGAACTTTCTGTCCATTTTGCCTCCAAATATCTCCCAAATATGTACACTTCTCTATGTTTCTGCTGCCCCATCCTCATTCAAGACCCGTCATTCCTCACACATCATTCTCCAAGGCAACCAGAATGGTCAGGCCGGCCCTGCTCTGCTTGCAAGCCTTCTGTGGCTCCCTGTGGCTCTGAGGGTCAAGACACAACTCTTGGCCGTGGCCTGCAAGGCCCCACCCACCTCGCCAGTCTCCTCTCTTGCCTCTCTCCCTCTTTCTCTCTGCAAGGCCAAGTCGCTTCCTGCCACAATGCCTCCTCGATACTCTTCCCTCCTCTTGGAGAACTCTCTACCCCACTCCATCTTCTCAGCTAACACCCATCATACATCAGCTCAGCTCTAAGGTCAAATAACCCTTCCTCAAGGGATGCTTTCCCTCGCCCCCAGGCCAGCTGAGGTTCCCCAGTGATAATATCCCTCATAGTCTGTGATTAGATTTGCGTTGTATTAACGCCTCTTCCCACCTACCTGTCCCCCAATCCCATTAGACTAAGCTCCAGAAGGGCAAGGCCTGTGGCTGTCTGGTTTCATCACTGTGTCCTCAGCACCTAAGCAGTGTCTGACACATAGAAGGTGTTCAATCATTATTTGAATGACTATATGAATGAAAGAATTAATTAGTTAATTAATCCAAACATCTGTGTTCTGATCACTCATGTTCCTCTCCTAAAAATGAGAGAAGCAATGCCTATCTCACAGGGTTGAATAATAATCAAAATGAGATCATGGAGGGGAAGGAGCTTTATAAACCATGAGATGGCTTACTAATTTAAGGAATCGTGATGATACTGACCGATGTCATCAGCCTTTTGGGAGCCAGGGAAGTACACTGCTGAGGGCCCTGGGGCAGCAGGAGAAGCAAGGGTGGAGGTGAGAAAGGATCCTTGAGGTCAACATTCCTCCGGATAAGAAACTCCTGTAGGAACTCTGCTGTGTAGGATAAGATTACAAGCACACTCAATTCCTCTGCTTCAGACTTGAAGCTCCTAAGTTATCACCCTCTGGATCAAAAGAAAATGCCACTCTCCTTAAGTATAAATATTGCCCCAAGTCACCGAGGGCACTTAGGGTTTTGTTTGTCTTCTTTTAAAGCATCTGCTCCAGGTGCAGGCTGAGGAGAAGGCGACAGCCTTCTGGGCTGGGTCCATCTCCGCAGGTGCTTTCCACGAGGTGATCCATCAGCCGTGGCACTGGCTTAAGGCGCTGCCCAGCTGACAAATGACTTTGAAGCGTGCCTCTTAGCTTTTCATTCTTTCCCTTCCTTGCCTTCTTGGCTTTCACTGCCAACAGGTGGGGAGGGGATCACCTCCTTCCTCCTCCTCCTCTGGCACGTCCATCTAGAAGGCATCCCTGGAGGCCTAACATTCCAGCTCTTCGGTGTCTTGCATTTGATTTCCCCAGACCCTGTCAAGTCATAATCTCCTTTCCTGCAGGGAAGGGACACTTCCACCTCTTCCTCCATATCCTCTCAGCTTTTGCATTTGGGTCAAGAGACCTAAAAAGGCCATTTCTCATTTCCATCTTGTCTTCCATTGTTTTTTCCCCTGGGATGTCTATGCATTCATGGCCCTGAGATGCCTCACTGGTCTGGAATGTCCACGGCGAGCCGATCCTCTGAATCATAGACTTAAAGAAATTGGAAAGAGCAGAGCTCATTAGGCTGTCGTTTCCCCAGTTTCCTCCTCTGACCTGGATGTCTTCCCGCTGGCTGGATGGTGCGCTTCCCTGCCCTGTCGTTCCATTGGGCTTTGAGGCTCTGTCTACACAGTCCCAGAAAGGGAAAGAACAAGGCCTGTCTCTCAATAATTCAGGCAAAATCCTGTTTTATCTCAATGATTTGGGTATCCTATTACAAAGCACCATTTTGGTACAAGGCTTTGGGATAAATCCCTCTAATAAGTGTCACAGAACCAGAGCTGGAAAGGACCTTGCAATTCATCTGTTCAAAAACATGCTCCTTTTTTTGTTTATAGCTTTTTTGAGATATAATCGACATATAGTAACCTGCACATTTGCACGCCATACAAAAAGTGTGCAATTTGCTGTTCTGACATACATATACCTCCATGAAACCATCACCACGGTCACGTTCCCAGCACTCCCTAAAATTTCATTCTGCCCCACTGTAATTGCTCACTCCATCCCCTCCCCAGTCCCCTGTCCCCAGGCAACCACTGATCTGCTTTCTGTTACTGTATAGTTTGCATTTTCTCGAATTTTATATAAATGCAATAACACAGTATGCATTTTTTGTTTTTTTGCTGGTTTTTTTCACTTGGCAGAATTATTCTGAGATTCATTCATGTTGTTGTATGCATTAATAGTGTCATATGTATCAGTAGGTTGTTTCTGCTTTTTGGCTATTGTGAAAAATGCTGCTATGAACACTCATGTACAGATTTTTGCATACATGTATGTCTTCAATTCTCTTGATATGCCTATGAGCTTTTACCTTCGTACGGTAACTATATTTAACCTTTTGAGGAACTACCAAACGATTTTCCAAAGCACCTGTCCCATTTTACAAACCCACCAGCAGTGCGTGGGGTGCCTACTTTTCCTCATCTTGCCATCTTAGTCTACGTCTTTTATTTGAGCCATCCTAGCGATGTAAAGTGATATCTCATTGTGGTTTTGATTTGACTTCCCTAATGACTACTGATATTGAGCATCTTTTCATGTGCTTATTGACTGACCTTTTATACATCTTCTTTGTAGAACTATCTATTCAAATCTATCCCATTTTAAAAATTGGGATAGGGAATTCCCTGGTGGTCCATTGGTTAGAACTCTGCGCTTTCACTGCCAGGGCCCAGGTTCAATCCCTGGTCGGGTAACTAAGATCCTGCAAGCTGCACGGCATGGCCAAAAAAATAATTTTTAAAAAAGTTTTTTTAATAAAGACTGGGATATAATTCACATAACATAAAATTCACCATTTTATAGTGTACAATCAGTGATTGTTAGCATATTCACTAAGTTGTGCAACCATCACCACTATCTAATTCCAGAACATTTCCACCACCCTAAAAAGAAACTCCATATCTATTGGGTTGGGCGAAAAGTTCGTTCGGGTTTTTCTGTAACATCTTAACATCTCCATAAGATGTTACAGAAAAACCCGAACGAACTGTTCGCCCAAAACAATATAAGCAGTCAGTTCACCCCTGCCTCCATCCCCTAGCAACCACTAATCTACTTACATCGCTATGGATTTGCCCCTTCCATACATTTCATATAAATTGAATCGTATACTATGTGACCTTTTATGAATGGCAGAGGGTGGGAGTGAGCTGACAAGGGAGGCAGTTTCTCAGTGGAGACCATGCCCATGCCCAGGGAACCACTGCCAAGATGGAGGTGGGTGGGTACAGGCCCCAGAGCTAGTGTTGAGTATCCAGGCACAGAATTTTATCGATATGTTTTCCCCCTAAAGGGGCTACAGTCTGCTTTTCTCAGAAGCTATGTGTCCTCCAGGAAAGGACTCAGTGCCTGTGGCTTTTGGAAGGAGGCACCTTGGCTCTTTGGCTGGGCAACAGCTGGGTGCCCTGGCTTCCCCCAGCTGCTGGAGAGACAAACAGAGTGTTTACCCAATGGCCCCAGTGTACTCAGAGGACTCAGGCTCTGAGTTACACAGCAAACAGCTGGCTTCGCAGGGGCTGCGTCCTGGGCGCTGCGACTGGGCGCCGCCAGTGATGTTTAAGTCTCACCGTGAACATGCTTCCTCCACTCTCATCCTCCTCCGGTGGGGTTGGGGGTGGGCTCATTTACGAACAGAGACCCGACAGGTGGCTTTTTTAAACGCTGGTTCTAGCGGAACACTCCCCAAAACGAACACAAAGTTTTTTGTCACCAGGTGCATGTGCAAATCGGTTTCAGACTCTGCCACCCGCTGCAGCAGACAGCAGCGGTCTTTCCAGTAAGAAGACATTTCCTGGCTGGGCACCCGGACAGGCAGGCGGGTGGCGGCAGCGCAAGCAGTGCCAGCCAGCCCGGGAAGCCACGCGCTCCGTCCCCGGGGACCAGTGCAGCCTCCCCTCGTGGCGCGCCGGGCCGGGGATTGGTTCCCCGCGCTGCAGCCGGAGCTCCGGGCCCAAGTCTCCCACGCCGGGCGTGGGCGTGGGCGAGGGCAGCGTGACCCCGGGTCCCTCCCCCGACGCCCGAAGCCTGGAGCCCTGCGACGAAGGGGTCCCGGCTCCACCCACCCGGCCCATCCCGAGAATCGGGGCTCTTGGCCAAAACAGAGCGGACATTCAGAACCCATTTGATCGCTCTGGGGCAGGGCGGGGACTGGGGGAGAGTTGCAGGCAGCTGTCTCTTTGAGAGCCATTCCCCCGCGCAAGCAACGCTAGCAGTCATCGCTAGGCCCAGCCCCGCGGTTAGTTGGGTGCAGGGACGTGACGGGACCGGGAGGGATGGTCCTTTATTCTATTGTTCCCACTCATCAGAAAGGGCTCCTAGCAAACGTAGCCTGCCAGTCCCAGCCTTCCCCACGAAATGGAGAGCTCTGCTTTGCCGCCGTTATCCAGGATGGGTTTTTTGTCCATGCTAAGACCTTATTTACAGTATTACACTAGGATGTCGACCCAGCAGCCCGGCAAAACGCTGAGGCAGCCATTAAGTGGACTTGTGGAGGAGTGGAGATGTGCTGCCACCCAAGCAGCCACACACTCCCCTGGAAACTGGGGGCATCCGGAAGTCCACACTGTCCTGCCTGGCTCCTTGACATTGCTTTTCAGACATTATCACTTGGACAGATCACTTGGGGTCCTCGTTAAAGTGCAGATTCTGATTTAGAAGAGCTGGGTGGGGCCTGAGGTTCTGCATTCCTAACAAGCTCCCGGGTGATGCAGCTGCTGCCCTGGACCACACCGTGGGGAGCAAGAGGTAGAGCATTGCTCTCAACTGCAGCTGCACATCAAAATCACCTGAGGAGCCCCAAACGCTTGAACTTTGCTAAGAGAGGAATCGTGAGTGTTCTCGCCACACAAAAAAAGGTAACTATGTGAAGCGATGGATTTGTCAACTCCATTGTGTTATCATTTTGCAATGTATACATATATCAAATCATCGTGATGCACACCTTTAAAAAAACATCATATTGTACAATCAAACTATACACAACTTTAAGGTGTCAGTCATACCTCAATAAAGCTAGGGGAAAAAAACAAATTAGACCAGGCCCCACCCCTAGATATTCTGATTTAAATGGTCTGGGGTGAGGCCAGCCTTTTTTTATTTTTTAATTAAGCTTCTCCAGTGATTATAATGGGCAGCCACGATTTTTTGTTTTTGTACTTTTTCATATTTGTTAAATATGTGATCATTATTTTCTATTCTCTCTGTCTGGGCAGCCAGGACTGAGAGCCACTTGTGGAAGTAGCTGCAAAGAGGGACTTAGGCTGTAGTCAAGGATATTGATTCCATACTGGGCCCAACTGTAGGGTTCCGTCCATGACCTAGATTAGGAATTCAGATTGTGATCAAAGGACATAATTAGTTCATATGATTTCATATACCTCATCTTACCTCCCATTCATTCAATCATCAAATATTTCTTGAGCCATTATATTGTGCTGGGCACTGTGCTAGCTAGTAAGGATTCAGCAGTGAGTGACAGACACGGAGCTGACAGTTTAGTGGTGAATATGGACAGTAATCAAATAACCACTGAAACAAATACAAATGTACGATTGGATGACTGCTAGGAAGAATCGGATTTAAAGTGTACGTGGGAAGAGGGTAGGAAAGTGACAATTAATTACCTGTAATCGGAAGGATGAATTGTCACTCTCTAGGTGAAAGGGGGTGGGCTGGAGGAAAGGAAACACGTTCCAGGCCAAGAGACTGACAGCAGGGCATTGTGGCCGGAGTGCAGAGTCGAGGTGGCCCTGTGTGCCAGATGAATCTGGAGGGGTAGGGGTGTATCTATGTAGAGCAGAGCTTCCCAGTCCTGGCTGAGAATTAAAATCCCCAGAGAACTTCAATAAGTATACCCAAGATTGGCTTCCAATCCCAAAGTCCAGATTTAGTGGTCTGGGGTTGGACCTGGGCATCATTAACTTAAAGTCTCCACAGGTGACTGTAATGTTGAGTCAAGGATGAGAATCATTTGATGTAGACCCACATTAAGGCTTTTGAGCTTTATCTTAAGAAGCATACGAGGGAGAGATTGGGAATGACATATATACACTAATATGTATAAAATAGATAACTAGGGGCTTCCCTGGTGGCGCAGTGGTTGAGAGTCTGCCTGCCGATGCAGGGGACGCGGGTTCGTGCCCCGGTCTGGGAAGATCCCACATGCCACGGAGCGGCTGGGCCCTTGAGCCATGGCCGCTGAGCCTGCGCGTCCGGAGCCTGTGCTCCGCAACGGGAGAGGCCACAACAGTGAGAGGCCCGCGTAACGCAAAAAAAAAAAAAAAAAAAAAAAAGATGCAATTTTCCCCATCCATGTTCATGAGCCCTCTGAATTCTAGCCACAGACCTTAAAAGACCAGGGATCCAGGTTAAGGATCCACATAGCCTTCCTGGTGCTCCTCTGTGGAAATTGCCCTTTGCTTGAAGTCCCCTCACTGGAGGTCTCTTTTTCAGGGGCAGGGATGGGGCTGGAGACTGGGTTTTTAGAAACCACCTGCAGTCCTGCCTTCCCTCCTCTGCACTCTTAGAGCCCATGTCTTTTGGTTTTCTCTTGTGGCAGGTAGAAGTCTTTCCACCTCAAGTAGGTTTCCTCTTTCAACTCGTGTCAGCCGAGTGCAGGACTCTGTGCTAAGCCCTGGGCACAGGAAGGGGGACCACAAAGAGAGAGTCATTAGTAATAACTACCACCTACCAAACGTTTTTTATATGCCAGACACCATGCCGGCACTTCATTCACCCATGCATGCATTCATTCACCCATTCAGTCCAAATTTACTGGGTGCCTACTATGTGCCAGGCACTGTGCCAGGGGTTGCTGGGATGCAGTCAGTAAGACAGCTAAACTCCCTGCTCTCATGAAGCTTACACTCTAGTGGGGAGGACAAATGGTTATACGAAGTACATAAGTAAATGCTACAGTATGCCAGCCCGTGGGAAGGGCTATGGATGAAAATAAAGCAGAGAAGGTGGAGAGGATACAGTGTCAAATGGGGTGACCATGGACGGTCTGACTGAGGAGGTGGACCTTTGAGACTAGACCTGGAGGGAGTGAGGGGTGAGCCTCTGCAGGTGCTTGGAGGAAGAGCATTCTGGGCAGAGAGAACATCCAGGCAAAGCCCCTGAGGCTGGAAAGTGGAGGAGGCCTGTCTGGCTGGAGGAGAGGAGTGAGAGGAAGTAGTGGGCGATGAGGGCAGAGGGGAAGTGGAGGACGGGGGTCAGATCGTGCAGGACCGCGGAGGCCATTGCCGTGACCTTGGCTTTTTCCCAGAGCAAGCTGGGAAGCCATTGGAGGGTTTGAGCAGATTCCCACCCTTCCTCCCGCAACAGCACTCCCATTGTCAAATGAGGGATCTCTGGCGCAGAAAACGCAGTGCCTTGGCTAGCGAGTGGCAGAGCAGAAACTGAGAAGCCTCACGCCTCCCAGCCCCCTGGCCCAGGCTCACAGAAGGGTCAGCATGTTCTTTACTCCCTTCTGCTGCTTCCAGGCTGCTGTTCCTTTGTCATTTCCCAAGGATTGTCCACTGCTCTGTGTGACCCCCCCACCACTTGCTGTACCCCCCAACTTCTGCCACTTTACTTAGTGAGCACCTGCTACGTGCCACATACTGTTTTAGATGCGGATAGTAAAATGAGGAGTAAGAGAAGTCAGCTCCCTGCTCGTGTGGAGCTTTTATTCTAGTGGCTGAGGGAGACAGGCAAGGAGGACAATTTTTTATAAAGAAAATATTCCTCAGTAAAAAGAGCCATGCAGAGAGAAGAGAGTGGCTACTTTTTACAAGCTGGGTGGGGAAGGCCTCTCTGAGGAGGTGACATTTAAATTGAGACCTGGACGGGGGGGCTTCCCTGGTGGCGCAGTGGTTGAGAGTCCGCCTGCCGATGCAGGGGACGCGGGTTCGTGCCCCGGTCCGGGAAGATCCCACGTGCCGCGGAGCAGCTAGGCCCGTGAGCCATGGCCGCTGAGCCTGCGCGTCCGGAGCCTGTGCTCCGCAACGGGAGAGGCCACAACAGTGAGAGGGCCGCGTACCACAAAAATAATAATAATAATAATAAAGTAAAAATAAACTGAGACCTGGGGGGAGAACATTCCCGGCAGAGGGTGGTTGTGAGCAGAGGCAAAGGTGGGAAGGAGCTTGGCATGTTAGGGGAGGATGTAGGGAGAGGGCAGGGGACCAGGGTAGCAGCATAGGGGCCAGTTCGGGCAGGGCCTTGTGGGTCAGAGCACCTGGCAATCCGCTGGAGTGTTTGAAGCGGGGAAGGAAATGATGTGATTGATGTTTTAAGATCATGCTGACTTCCGTCTGGACAGTGGATTGATGGGGGGGAGGGGGGAGGGAGAAAAGTGAAAAGTTTGAGATAAAGTCAACCAGACACATAGATTAAATGTAGGGGATCAGGGAAAGAGAGCATTCAAAGATTCCCCTCTCAGGACTTACCTGGTGGCGCAGTGGTTAGGAATCCGCCTGCCAATGCAGGGGACATGGGTTCGAGCCCTGGTTCAGGAAGATCCCACATGCTGTGGAGCAACTAAACCCGTGTGCCACAACTACTGAGCTCGCGCTCTAGAGCCCGTGAGCCACAACAACTGAGCCCGCATGCCGCAACTATTGAAGCTCACGTGCCTAGAGCCCATGCTCTGCAACAAGCGAAGCCACTGCAATGAGAAGCCCGCGCACCGCAACAAAGGGTAGCCCCCACTCGCCGCAACTAGAGAAAGCCTGCACGCAGGAACGAAGACCCAACACAGCCAAAAATAAATAAATAAAATAAATAAATTTATTAAAAAAAGGAAAAAAGATGGCCTGTCAACTTTCAAGCCCTGGCTTGAGCGACTGCATGGGAGGTGATGCTATATGCAGAACTGACGAAGGCTTTGGGTGAGCGACTTTGGAGGAAGGGTCAAGAGTTCTGTTCTGAACACAGTCTCAGAGAGTAATGTCACACGGCCAGTAGGATTCACGAGTCTGCAGTTCTAGAGAGCAGTCTAAGCTGGAGAGATGGAGTGAGACATACAGAAATATTGTCCCTGTGTATACCCACCTGCACCAAGCACAGTGCCTGGCACATGGCAGACGGTCTATAAAATGTTGGCTGGTTGAATAGATGAATGAATAAAATGTGTCTTAGAGCTGCAGAGTCAGACAGACTTCGGTTCAAATTTAAATCCTGGTTCTGCTATATCCTAACTTGACCTTGAACAAGTTATTAAACCTTCTGGAGCCTGGGTTTCCACACCTTGTAGAATGGAGACAGCAGGTAATACCTATTCCACAGGGTCGTTGTGAGCATTATAAAAATAAGCCATGTAAAGTGCTTAGCACAATCCTTAGTGCATAGTGAGCGCTCAGTACGTTGGTGGCTATTGTAATGTTCAGAGCATAATGAAGTCCCCAAGAGGGCCAGCCTTCAAAGGACACCTCAGAGGGCAGCCCCAGAGGGTGGGCCCATGTAGCCGGCCTGTCATGTGACAGGCAACAAGGCCCAGCGGTCAGTTTCGCCCTCTTGAGCTAAACTGTCTGAGTTCATAATCCCGGCTGAGCCACTTACTAGCTTACTTAACCTCTGTGTGCCTCAGGGTGTTTTAAAATTATTATTATTTAATCTCTAAAATAGAGATAATAATAGACCTACCTCATAGGACTGTTGTGAAGGATTAAATGAGATGATCCATGGGAAAGGCTGAGAACAGTATCTGACTCATACTAAGGGCTCAGCAAGTGTTGGAGCTATTATCAGGGGGCTGTAGGAGGGAGGGGGCTACAAATGGGCTCCAGCTGTGTCCTTGACCTCCCTCCAGAGGACACAGCGTTCAGCCCTGCCCCCGGCCAGCAGCAGAGCCTGTTTCAGACAGCTTTGCTCTCCCAACACTCTTCTTCCCACCCCTCCCCAGCTGCAACCTTCCAGTTTGTGCAACTCTCTTAATAACCTGTGAGCCTTTGGCAGTGCTGGTGTGGAAAAGACCAGCTCCTCCACCAGAGGGCTGCAGAAATGCGGTCCCCCTCTTCACTCTGGGGGAGGTGTTAGCCACAGGCTACAGGCAAAGGGAGTCCAGGTCCCCAAGCTGCCTGGAGTCATCGAGGAGCAGAGAGAAATAACCAAATGAGACAGTCCCAGAGGGCCCCCCGGGCTTCTCTTCCATTCAAATGCTCCCTTTGTTGCTAAGAAGCAAACCTTCCCCATCCCCACTGGCACCAGCCTGCCCATTGTTTTCCTAAGAGACCATCCCAAGCCAAGAGTGAGGGCTACCTCTGCCTTACAGAAATGGCAGCCTGGAGAGGCCATTGCAGTGGGAGACTCATAGAACCCCAATTCCCCACAGCTCAAGACCCTAGAACAGGGCCCAGGGGCAGGTGTTCTTGCGCAGACCCCAAAAGGGCCTAAAGGAAGTCACTGAAAACATTTGGCTGGGCTCTTCCCCTGCACTGAGCTACCTGTGGTGATTACTGCTCGAGGTCCTGACATCCGAGCAGTGGGCACAAGGCTAGAGTCTAATCTCAGCTCCATTTGAGCAAAGTGATGAGCCTCGGAGGAGAGATTTCATAAATAGATGCTCCTTCAGACAGATGGAGATGGATAGGTCTGAGGTGGAAAGGGCTGGGGGGTCCTTTCCCCAAATGGGAGGGGACTCCTGGGCACCCTTGCAGCTTTTGGCTCTGAATCTGGCCAGTAGACTGCCTGCCTCTGACTTACCTATCCTCCCCCTCCCTCGTCCTCCCGTCGGGTATCTGCTTGGGGGTTTCTCATCACCTCAGTGCCCACCTTCCACTGGGCTGAGAAAGAGGAAGGAGGATTTCCCAGGTCTGTCTTCATCCACACCTTCTTGTCTCTAGAACACTCTCTCAGCATGTCTTCTGCTCAATGATTCCCCATTGCTAAAGGATCAACTTCCAACTTCTCTGAGGCTTATCACCACAAAGCAAATTTTAGAACTAAAACGGTTTTCTAAATCATTTTATCCTAACCTCCTGTTTTTACAAATAATGAAATTGAGGCCCAGAGAGAAGCTTCCTGGCCAAGGCCACACGGCAAGTTACTAGCAAGGCTAGACCCAGGAAGCCATGTCTCCTGACTCCCAAATTAGCGCTCTTTGCACAACACTACTCTGCTTTCACCAACCTCATTTGTCTGTTGCTGTGTACAAATCACCCCAAACCGTGGTGGCTTAAGACAACAGCCATTATTTTACTATGTCTCATAGTTTCTGTGGGTCAGGAATTTGGAAGGGATCAGCTGGGTGGTTCAGGGTCCCTCCTACGGCTGCAGTTAGAAAGTGACTGGAGCTGGAACGGTAGTTGACGGAGCAACTGCGGACAGGCCAGGCATCCCTCTCTTCATGTAGTCTCCGAGACTCTTCATGTGAGCTCTCCATGTGAGTTAGTTAGGACTTCCTCACAGTATGGTGGCAGTTGAACAAATCACAGGGTAGCTCAAGTCTTCAAGAGTGAGTGTTCCTGGGGCTTCCCTGGTGGCGCAGTGGTTGAGAATCTGCCTGCTAATGCAGGGGACACGGCTTCGAGCCCTGGTCTGGGAAGATCCCACATGCCACAGAGCAACTAGGCCCGTGAGCCATGGCCGCTGAGCCTGCACGTCTGGAGCCTGTGCTCTGCAACAAGAGAGGCCGCGACAGTGAGAGGCCCGCGTACCGTGATGAAGAGTGGCCCCCGCTTGCCACAACTAGAGAAAGCCCTCGCACAGAAACGAAGACCCAACACAGCCCAAAATAAATAAATAAATTTATAAATAAATAAATAAATAAATACTCCTGTTCTCTGTTTAAAAAAAAAAAAAAAAAAAGAGTGAGTGTTCCAGCAAGCAAGGTGGAAGCCATATCTCCTTTTATGACCTAGCGTCCAAAGTCACCTAGCTTCACTTCTACCATGGTCACGAGTCTGCCCAGCTTTGGGGGGAAGGACCTTAGATAGCCCCTACATCTCCATGAGGCCAGTGTCAAAGGTAGAAGCACATGTGGGACAGGAGATATTTTTGCAACCATCTTTGGAAAATACTGCCTGCCACTACAGTCTTTCTTCCCACTTTTCCCTAACATGAACCTTCCACTTCAGCCAGCAGGTCTCCTCCAAGCCCTTCAGACAAGCTTTCTGCTGTCTTGCTTTTGTAGTTTGGATGCCCCAGGCCCCTGCCCAGGGTGCCCTCCTCTCTTCTCCAGCCCCTTCCTTAAAGTTCCCTAAAGACCCCCAGGAGCCCCACGAGCAGCAGTTTCCCCCATCCAAAGGATACAGACGCTTACATGCTTACCAGGCGGAAGAGTGGCTCCCACACGTGAGCCCTAAGCATCTGGATTCTGTTGGCTGAACTGTCCTCATTCTTCCAGGGTCACAGAGCCTCAGGTTCACATTCCAATGGCATCCGGCCAGAAAGGGCAGGGCAGACAGAGTCGTGAGCATAGTGCAGCGTCTCTTCTGAGATGAGCACAGGAGCTGACCCGGCTCTGAGCACGAGGCTCTGGTGTCAGGCAAGGGGGTGGAAGTAAACTGTGTCAACAAGAGCCTTCGGCTGGGAATCAGGAAACCAGGGTCCTTGCACCAGCTCTCTGGCCAATTTGATGCATGTGTGACCTGACGCAAAGCCTTCACTCTCTCAGCAGGCCTCAGTTTCCCCACTTGAGCAATATGAAACCTAGAGCTTGCCCTTGCTACCTGCGTGATGAGCAGATAAGATGGGAAGACCCTCTGAGAGCAGAAAATGCTTGTGAAATGCTGACAATTCTTATATTTGTTTCTTCTCTCAGCTACCACTTCCTTCCTCACCAGCAGGTAGGCCCCGGGGAATGGGTAAGTTGGTGGGTGAATGGTTATGGAGGCGGTATTGGCGAGCAGCCTTTCCCTAGGCACACATGGTGGGATTCAGGCAGGCGGGGCTTTGCAATATGACCATTCCTCAGTTTCTGAACGGCTCGTCTTGGATAGGAGTGGAGGCTGAGCAAAGGGTTAGACACAGAGCTGCTCCAACACACCTCCCATGGCGCATACACGGTCTGGAAGGAGGTACTCCCTACACCCCCTAGTTAGAAAGTTCTTTGTTAGGCTGCTAATTGAGCTGTGTGGCCTTGGGTGAATTACTTCCCCTCTCTGGGCCTTAGTTTCCTTAGAAGAAAATGAACCTATCACCACTCCTGCTGCTGCAGAAGAGCTTGGTTTTTTGTTGGCTCCATATCTTTTGGCCAGGGGTGGCTTGTGGTCTCTCTGGGGCTAGGAAGCATTAACTTGGAACAGCCTTCATCGAAACAATACATGGTTTCCCCCAAATAAAGGGGGCCCCCCTAGGCTCCTTTACCTCATGGGACCTAAGAGCTGGCTTAGGCAGAGTTAGCAGACCAGAGAGGCAATTCTGGTCATGAGATGGCTCAGTCAGAGTACCTCAAACGCTCGGAGCTAAAAGGCACTGCCCAAATCCTCCAGCCCAGCAGTCATCAGCCTCCACAATGAACTGTCCCAGATTCCTTTCACATGGGGGACCCACTGCCACTCCAGGGTTTGGGGCAATTCTCTGTCAGCTGGAACTTTATCGTCTTCCACTCTAGAAAGCATATCACTTCTCTCAACTTATGAGAAGGATTTGCACGTGTGCACAGAGGCTGGTCTTTGCAACATTGTTTGTAATAGGCAAACACCAAAAGCAATCTAAATGCCCACCAGTGGGGGATTGGTTAAATCAGTAATGGGACACCATAGTACAGAATGCTATGCAGAGATTTTTCTTTTAATGCAGTAAGCCTTAAAAATGTGTGGATATAGAAAGTTACCCAAGACATATAGTTAAAGTGAAAACACCCAGCTGTGGGTTTTTTTCATACAATATATATTTTTCATACAATATGTATGATGCAATATATAGGTTAAACACACACATACAAGTATATATTTTTATGGTACAGTACATGTGCATGTAATGTGTATTCTGCATGTGTGTTAGGGTTTTCCAGAGAAATAGAACCAATAGCAGATACCTACCTATCTATCTATCTACCTATCTAGATGTAGATATATGTTTTTTGTGAGGAATTGGCTCATACAATCACAGAGGCCGAGAAGCCCCACGACCTGCCATCTGCAAGCTGGAGGCCCAGGAAAGCTAGTGGTGTAATTCCAGTCCGAGCTAGAAGACCTGAGAAACTAGGGAAGCTGATGGCCTAAGTCCCAGTCCCAGGACAGAAGAAAAACAATGTCCCAGCTCAAGCGGGCAGGCAGGAAGAGAACAAATTGTCTCTTCCTCTGCTTTTTGTTCTATTCAGGTCTTCTGCAGATTGGGTGATGCCCATCCACACTGGGGAGTGTGATCTGCTTTACTGAGTCCATCGATTCAAATGCCAATATCATCCTGAGACACCCTCACAGACACACTCAGAAGCCATATTTAATCCGGGCACCCAGTGGCCCAGTCCAGTTGACACGTGAAATTAACCATCATGGTGTGCAACTGCAGAGACAAAAGCTTAGGATACCCAAAACCCTAACAGTGTTTACCTTCCAGAAAGGGTCTGGCATGAAAAGGAAGTCTCAAGGAGATCTTCCAAAATACCTGCAGAGTTTGGATTTTTCCAGTGTGAACTCATTCACCAATTTCATTTCTAATGAAAAATGCAATTTAACAATAAAGCTTATGAAAAGGGGCACAGAAACCGATTCATGGTCGCCAGGGGCAGGGGTTGCGTACGACTCTGAGGAAGTGGCACCAGGCAGCTCCTTTCTGGTGGTGGTTATGCAAAACTATACAGGTGATAAAACTGAATCAAACTATACACAAAAATATGCACACACAAATGAGTGCATGGAAACACTCCTGAAATCTGAATAAGGTCTGCAGTCCAGCTGATATGTTGTACTGATATCATTTCCTTGGACTTGATGTTGTGCTATGGTTATGTAAGATGTTGTCACTGGGGACAGCTGCGTGAAGGATACATGTCCTGTTTTTGCAACTTCTTGTGAGTCTACGATTGTTTGAAAATAACTTTGTTTATTTGAAAATAAACAAGAAAGGGGAGGCATATAAAACATAACCAACAAGGGCTACTGTATAGTACAAGGACTTATACTCAATATTTTGTAATAACCTATAAGGGAAAAGAATCTGAAAAAGAATGCATATATATATATATATGCATATATATATATATATATATATATATATATATATATATATATATATATATATATATAACTTTGCTGTACACCTGAAACTAACACAACATTGTAAATCCACTATACTTCAATTTAAAAAAAAGATAAAGAACAAAGTGGAAAAAAACGAAAGGGGTGGCACAGAGAACCTTTTGGACTTCTTGAGGTGATGGAAACCTTTCCTATGTGGAATGCTGTTGTGGTTGTATGACTGTATATATTTGCTAAAACTCATTGAGTGATACTCTTAAAAGGATGACTCTTGGGGCTTCCCTGGTGGCGCAGTGGTTGAGAGTCCGCCTGCCGATGCAGGGGACACGGGTTCGTGCCCCTATCCCGGAAGATCCCACATGCCGCGCAGCGGCTGGGCCCGCGAGCCATGGCCGCGGAGCCTGTGTGTCCGGAGCCTGTGCTCCGCAACGGGAGAGGCCACAGCAGTGAGAGGCCCGCGTACAGCAAAAAAAAAAAAAAAAAAAAAAAAAAAAAGGATGACTCTTAATGTATGTAGATTGTGCCTTAATAAGCCCAACTTTTAAAAAACCTTATACCAGAGGACAAATGAGTGAGACTGATACTCTTGTAGGAAGAACTGCTCTAACTTATTAAAATGAGTAAATCGTTCACAAACCTTTGCATTTTGTGGTTAAACAATTACTCTCAACATGCTTCACAATAGCCAGCAATGCCTGTGCCCAGCACAGGGCCCCCGTCAGATGCTCAGCCCCCTCTGGTGGCAAGGATCCCCTCACTTAATACTGCAGCCCATACCACTGTTGGGAGAACTGTGATAGAAAGTTCCTTGTTAGGCAACTAATTAGCTGTGTGGCCTTGGGTGGGTTACTTCCCTTCTCTGGGCTTTGGTTTCCTTAGAAGAAAATGGACACTATGACCTTTCAGGTCCCCTCCAGTTCTAACATTCTGAGTCACTAAAACTTAGAACTTACCTCCTTGTAACTATTGACCTTGTTCTGCATTCCGGAGTCACCCAGAACTTGGCTCTGTGTCGCAGTAAGAGCCAGCCCATTACACACTGGAAGTCGGCTCCCCTGTGCCCTCCACGTGGACATGCAGCACGGGGCAGGGGCTAAGATCACAGGATCTGCAGTATCAGCCTGGAATCTGACTCTGGACTCTGCCACTTCCCAGCTGTGTGACTTTACACAGGTCACCTCTGTGAGCTTCAGTGTCCTGTCCATAAAAAGGGACTAATAAGGGCTTCCCTGGTGGTGCAGTGGTTGAGAGTCCGCCTGCCGATGCAGGGGACACGGGTTCGTGCCCCGGTCCAGGAAGATTCCATGTGCCGCGGAGCGGCTGGGCCCATGAGCCATGGCCGCTGAGCCTGCGCATCCGGAGCCTGTGCTCCACAACGGGAGAGGCCACAACAGTGAGAGGCCCGCGTACCGCAAAAAAAAAAAAAAGGGGACTAATAGTACCAACCTCACAGGAGGGGGCATGGGGGATGAATGAGGTGATGTATGTAAATCGGGATGTGTGGTCGGCAGAATAATGGGCCCCTGAAGATATGCACACCCTCATCCCCACAACCTGTGAATGTGTTATGTCATGTGGCAAGGGGGAATTACAGTTGCTCATCAGCTGACTTTAAAACAGGGAGGTTAGAGAATTATCCCAGATTATGTGGATGGTCCTAATATAATGAGGATCCTTAGAAGTGAAAGAGGGAGGCAGAAGAGTTAGATTCAGAATAGTTGGGACATAAGAAAGTGTCGATCGGCCATTGCTGGCTTAGAAGATGGAAAGGCATCATGATCCAAGGAATGTGGGTGGCCTCTAGAAGCAAGAAAAGGCAGAGGAAACGGATTCTCCCTGGAACCTCCAGAAGAACACAGCCCTGCTGACACCTTGATTTTAGCCCAGTGAGACCCATTTCAGATTTCTGACCTCCAGAACTGTAAGAGGAGACATTTGTGTTGTTTTGAGCCACTAAGTTTGTGGTGACTTGTTACAGCGGCAATAGGAAACTAACACAGGCTGGCTCCAACCCTCTCCTGACTGGTCTCCACTCTTGCCTCTCTCCAATCCGGTCCTCACAATGCAGCCAAAATGATGTTTCGAAGACCCTCACCTAAGCAAGCCACATCCCATCTCCCTGTTCTTCAAATATGCTCCAGGGCCTTTGAACCTGCTGTGCTCTGTTTCAAAGGTACCATGGTCCCCTGGGTAACACTTAGTCAGCCTTCATATATTGGCCCAAAGATGAAAACCCAGATCCCCAATCTGCGTCAGGTTCTCTGGGTTAGTGCTCTCAGAGCACCCCACACTCCTCTACAGCATGTGTAGGTTTCTAAATAAATACATGTATTTATCCAGGTTTATTGGCTAGCAGGCTGTAAGCTTCCCCGGGGCAGAGACAGTGTCTGTCTTACTCACCTAGCCCAGTGTCTGGCACATAGGGAGCATTCAATAAATGGCAGCTCTTATCACCGTTTTATGTTTGAATCTCCACCATTCAGGTTGCCCCACAAACGCTCTCTAGTTTGCAGTCCTCTTTAAAAAGTGGTACCTCTGCTTTGACCCAGTCCTCCAGGGGTGGTGAGAGCAGCACAAAGCAGAAGCAGAAGATGCTGTCTCTGCTTGTTGGGGGAAGGGAAGGCATCCCACTTCTACGGATGCAGCTGAAGGCCATGGTCCTGCTCCACAAAATGCATCACAGTCTCAGCTCCAGCTGAGCTTGAGGTCACTTAAACCACCCACACGCCTGCCCTAATTTTTGTTTCCATCAGAACATCTGTCAAGTTAGCTCTCCCCATCCTGTTTCTGTACGGTTGTTCTTTGTAACCTAAGCGTTGAGCTTTCCTCTCAACCCGGTGGGGTTCCATCATCTGGTGTTGGGGCCCTTGTTCTAAACCTGTCTAACACTTCCTGAGTCCCAATTCAGCCATCTCTCCCAGCCTCATGTCACCTGCACACCTGAGCCACGTGTCCCCGTGCCTGCTTCCAAGTCCTGGGTAACAACATGGAGCAGGGCTAAGAACAGGGCCCTGGAAATGATCCCGGAGTCCCCCCAGACCCGGCACCCACTGCGGGGCTTTGAATCAGCAACACAAACTGTGCCTAGGTCAAGTCCTGACTTTGCCACTTTTGTGGCTGTGAAATTGGGAATAATAGTCTATTAGTTTCCTAGGGCTGCTGTAATGCAGTACCATAAACTTGGTGGCTTAAAACAACAGAAACTTATTCTCTTACAGCTCTGGAGGCTAGAAGTTCAAAATCAAGTTGTCTGCTGGGCTATGCTCCCTCCAGAGGCTCTAGTGACGATCCTTCCTTGCCTCCTCCAGCTCCTAGTGGCTTCTGGTGTTCCTTAGCTTCTGGCAGCGAAACTCCAATCTCTGCCACGTGCCCTTCTTCTGAGTGTGTGTCTCTGTGCGTCCTTTCCTCTTCTTATGTGGACACCAGTCATCGAATTCAGGGTCCACCCTGTTCTAGTATGACCTCATCTTAACTAATTACATCTTCAAAGACCCTAAATCCAAATAAGATCACATTCTAAAGTTCTGGGTGGACGTGAATTTTGGGGGACACTATTTTATTTTATTTTATTTTTTTGCAGTACGCGGGCCTCTCACCGTTGTGGCCTCTCCCATTGCGGAGCACAGGCTCCAGATGCGCAGGCTCAGCGGCCATGGCTCACGGGCCTAGCTGCTCCGCGGCATGTGGGATCTTCCCGGACCAGGGCACAAACCCGTGTCCCCTGCATCGGCAGGCGGACTCTCAACCACTGCGCCACCAGGGAAGCCCTGGGGGACACTATTGAACTTACTACAAATGGTAACACTTTGTCATAGGATCTTCATGAGAGTAGAGGAAGATAATGTACACGGCTTCTCAAACTATACTGGGCACACAAACCACCTGGGGATCTCGTTAGAATGCAGATTCAGATTCAGCCAGCCTGGGGTGGGTCTGCATTTCTCCAGAGCTCCCAGGTGATGCCCTGGCTGCTCCTCTGTGCTTTGAATAACAAGGATGTAGGTGAAAGAAAGTGCTTGGAAAACAAATGTCCGGTAGGCTTATTCTATTTCTTTTGTAGTGAGCTTTTCTCACGCTCCTGTCTCCCTGCCCACCTGGCTCTCTTGTGAACTGTAGAAGATAGAAAAACTGTTTTAGTTTGGGCTTCCCCCAAAAGCAGACCCAGAGACAAGGACTGGGGCTTAGGGAGTTTACTGGGGAGGTGGTCACAAGAAGCACTCATGCAGAAATAGGGAAAGTAAGGAAAGGGCGAGAAGCCATGAAGAGGGCATTAAACAGCAGGTGGCCCCAGGCATAACCAGGGCTCCATCCTGCTGGGGACTGGCTGAGAAAGAGTGGGGACACTCCTCAGAACTGTCCCACTGGATAGCTGGGATGGGGGTGGCTAGAGCATTTTCCCACCAATTCCCATTCCCCATCATTTGAAGGTTGCCCTGGGGTCAGGTTCCTGTGTCAGGGCTGGGCAAGTGCACCGGTGCTGGAGAAAAGCCCTCCCTCCCTCCAGCAGAGAAGATTCAGGCGCTGGAAGTCGGAAGCCGGGCACACTGGAAAGAACTTTCTGGTACAGCTGCAGGTGACCTCAGCTAGGACGGGATGGGGAAGGGAAGGAGATCATCATCATCTCCTCCAGAAGCCTTCCAGGTTTGAATGTCATCTGTGTCTTTACCATTCCATTTTTTTCTTTTTTTTGGCTGCATTGGGTCTTCGTTGCTGTGCGTGGGCTTTCTCTAGTTGCAGCAAGCGGGTGCTACTCTTTGTTGCGGTGCATGGGCTTCTCATTGTGGTGGTGTCTCTTGTTGCGGAGCACGGGCTCTAGGTGCGCGGGCCCCAGCAGCTGTGGCACGCGGGCTCAGTAGTTGTGGCACACGGGCTCAGTAGTTGTGGTGCACGGGCTTAGTTGCCCCACGACACATGGGATCTTCCTGGCCCAGGGATCGAACCCATGTCCCCTGCATTGGCAGGCAGATTGTTAGCCACTGCGTGACCAGGGGAGTCCAATCTACCTTAAGTGCATGAGCTCCCCAAGCAAGCTCTCGCTAATACTTATGATTATGATTATCATCCAGCCCCAGTGGACACCTTGCCCATAGAGGTGTCATGGGAGAATCTGTCGATGGCCTGCTGAAAGCCACATGTGTCTTGCTGGCTCCCCACCCCCACCCTGCCTCGAAATGGTAAAATCATTTCCACTGTGGGTGCATGGTGGGGAGAACTCGCCCTTAGGGTAATGGATTTATGCTTCAGGGTCACCTTAGGAGGGAGCTGCTTCCCTTTCTCACAGTCCCTACCTTCACCTAGTTCCGATGATCCACACTCTTGATGTTCAGCATCACATTTCATCTGAATCACAACCCTACAAGGCACTTGCTTTGATTGTCCCCATTTTATAGCTAAGGAAATTGAGGACCAGAAAAGCTAGGTCACTGGGACTTCCCTGGTAGTCCAGTGGTTAAGACTCCACGCTCCCAATGCAGGGGGCCTGGGTTTGATCCCTGGTCAGGGAACTAGATCCCGCATGCCACAACTAAAGATCCCCTACTCGGCAATGAAGATCCCACATGCCGTGACTAAGACCCAGCACAGCCAATAAATAAAGAAATAAATATTAAAAAAAGAAAAGAAAAGAGAAGCTAGGTCACTTGCCTGAGGTCACTCAGTAAGAAGCAGAAGTGGATTCCAAAGACAGCCTATCTGATTCCCTGTACCCTATGGATGGATTCCATTGGAGAAACTAGGTGGTGGGCCCCAATGACATTTAAATACAAATCTAAACACACTTCCATAACCATCTGTTGGACGAGAATGGTAAGAACTGCCTTTATTTGTATTCAGCTTCTAGTCCTAGTATAACACATTGGGTTTGTTAGGGTGTGAGTCTTTCACTTTGAAAAAGAAGTTACTGCAAATAAAATACATGTATCCCTTTTTATAAATTAGTGTGTATTTACTTTCCTCCATAGTGGAATTCACTTAGATGGACGGATTCATTAGGATGGATGGATTTTTCTTAGATAATTGGTAAATGAATAGACTCAGACCCTAATAAACAAAAGATGCCATGGAGAAATGAAATAAATAAATTCAATGTCATTAGTTCAAAAAATTTCACCATCAGACTTCCTCAACTAGTGATTTTTTCCCAGTGCATCAAATGGGGTATTCCACTCCCACGCACATTTCAGGAACACACTAACAAAATAACAGAGAGCCACCTTTATGCTACATTTGGGGCCATTTTCCCTCCCTGTCCCGGCTGCAAACTTCCCAAAGGAGGGGATGGTGGAGGTTCTTTACTATGGTGATTTCCCTGCACATGGCATGGACGGGGCCACAGGTGTGTACATGGAAAGTTCAGGAACTCCTAAGTTCGGGTCAGCCAGCCCTTGAAAAATGAGCCCACAAAGCTCTTGGGGAAAGAGGAAAGAGTGTGGCTTGGGAAATATGTAACTTGCAGTAGAGAACACAGAAAAGAAGAGGCACAGTCTCTGCCTTGAAGGTGCTGATGGTCCAGTTGGAGAGACAGGTGGAACACACTAGAAACAGCTCATGTGCAAGACAAGAGAGGTGAGGAGTCATGTGAGAGTGCATGGCTCTGCCTGAAAGCGCTGAAGGGGCTGCGGAAGGGAGAGATGGGTGTGGACTGAGAGGGAAGTAGGTGGAGTGAAAAGAGCAGTGAGCTGGGGGTCAGGAGAGCTAGGTTCTAGACCAGTTCATTGCTCAACCCTCTGCATCACCCTGAGCGTCCACTTTTCTCTCACAGACCCACCCTTAACCAGCTTGAAGTCTAGCAGGGGACACAGGACCAGAAGTCCTATAGATGCATATGGTACCCCAGGGTCATGGAGGTGGATTCATTCACCTAACATCTCCTGAGCACCAGCCAGGTGCCAGGCACTGCAAGGCAAAAGTCAAACAGCTATGCTGAAGTAGCTTCAGGTCCCCAAGCCCATTCAGCTACTCTTGCTTTTGCACCTCTCCTCGTGCTGTTCATGCATCCCCCAGCAACGCCCTCCTCATTTTGCCCATTTGGAAAAACTATTGACCCTTCAACCCCCTGGCCAGGAATCACTTCCTTTGTGAAGACTTCTAGTTTAATCAGTACAGGCTACAGTAACAGAATACCAGAGGCTGGGTGGCTTAAACAACAATTTTTTCCCTCACAGTTCTGGAGGCTGGAAATTCAAGGTCACGGCACCATAATGGTCTAGTTCCTGGTGAAGGTCTTGTCCCTAGTTTGCAGTTGGCTGTCTTCTCGCTGTACCCTCACATAGCAGAAAGCAGAGAGAGAAACAAGAAGCAAGCTCCCTTCTGTCTCTTATAAGGGCACTAATCCCATTCATGAGGGCTTCACCCTCATGACCTAATCATCACCCAAAGGCCCCACATCCTAATAACATCACACTGGGGATTAGAGTTTTAACATATGAATTTCAAGGGGACACAAACATGCAGTCCATAGCACTCATCATGTTGCACATAGGCACTACCCCCCACCTGTGATGCAGCAGCCTGGCACCACAGATGAGGCAAAGGCGAGGCTGACCGGCCCTTGGTAGACTGGCCCTCGGCCTCTGGTATCTGTCTCCCTTATACTCAGCCCCTGCTATGGGCAGGGGGAGGACGCAGAGAGGAAAAATAATAGAAAAGTCATAAGCAGAATAGAAGGCATAGTCTACACACTTGCAGAGGCTGCAAAATAGATTTACCATCCCAGAATGCAGGGTCCCTTTGATTAGTTAGTGGAGAGCTCCAAGCTAACAAGGGCAACAGTGTGGACCCAGCCCTCCAGCAGCCCGGGTGCTTGTCACTGTTTTCCAGCCACAGGCTTCACCCTTCAGGGCCTTGTAAATCAGCCCAGAGGGTCAAGGAGAGGGTTTGTGGCCCCTCAGTGCCGGCCCAGCCATTTCCACCACTGGAGCAGAGATGGCTGGGCCCATAGGGCAACACAGTCACCTGGTTTCAGTCCCTCTTTCCTGTGCCGTCTTGGATATGAGACAAACATGACCCTTTCCAACCAGAGGAGCCATCGACACAACAGGTTGGCCATCTGTACTCCTCGAGGGGCCAGTTTGGGTCAGTTCAGGTGGGATAAGGAGAAGGAGGGGCAGAGAAGAAAGCCCCCACGCAGGCCTGCCAGCAACCCTCACCCGCGCCACCCGCAATGAGACACCATGACACTGTGGCCAGGCCCGGGCCAGTGCAAGGGTGGGGACGGGGGTCTGGGCCAGCTCCCTTCCACACGCCATTACTACCCCATCTTCCCAGTGCAGGAGGGCACAGGTCTGAGTTAAAGCCTGTGCTGAGGATGTCAGGGAGGTGAGGGAGGAGATGGACACCCGGGACAAACTTCTAAGCCTGTGTCTCTGCAAGTACCTTGGCTTGTTTATTCGTATGACTTTCCATGCCCACTGCCACCCCAAGTTCAGGCCCCCAGAGCCGGCCTGTGGGTAGGACTCAACCTGAATCTGAAACGGGGTCTGGGATCAGCCTCAGCCTGTGGTTGGCAGTCCAGCGCAGCTTACTGGGCTTGATGCAGCCTGGACCCACATGCTCGGCCTCATTAACACCAAACTCTGACCAACTCGAGTGACCAACCCCAGGCTCAGTCTCCAGGAACACCTTCATTAAAAACTTTGTAAGATGCCAATAAACAACACGCTAATGAAATCCACAGATAAGCTAAAAACTGGACTGCTCAGAATCAGCCAAGACTGAGATTGAGTCTCTAGAGGGCCTGCGAGGTTAGGAATATGGTTAGGAAATAACAAAGTGAAATTCAGCCTGGACAGGGGCCAGCTAACCTCATGCACAAGCTGCCAGATCCTCCCACAGTTATCAGGGGGCAGGAAGGCTGCAGAGAACAGTAGGGCTGAGGGAGGCAGAGGGACGGGAAGCGGCGGGGCTTGGGGGATGGCCTCACCCCAGTCATTTGGGGGTGAGTCTGTAGAGATAGCACATGCCCCAGGGAGCGAGCTCCTGCCCACGCGGGCCTGGCAGAATTCCGAGGAGGGCCTGGCAGAATTCTGAGGAGGCCCAGGAGAACCAAAGGGTTCCAGGGGAGCAGGGCTGTAGGGGCACTGGACAGAAGGGTGTTATGAATGAGTCATGCTTGGAGCAGTTTTGAATCAGGAGAATCAAGATCTCGGGTGCCCACCTGTCCCCTGGGCACCCACAGCAAGCCTAGACCCCAGGAAAAACTTGAGTCAGCAGAAGATGGCAGTAATACAGTCTCTGGAGTCAGACAGACCTGAGTCCCACTCCTACGCAATTCTGAACTTGTAGACTAGTTATCTAACATTCTTCAGCCTCAGTTTCCTCATCTGTAAAATGGGGTGATATCAGACTTTCCTTGTATGGTGTCCTGTGGACAAAATAAGATAATGCTTGTGAAGGAATAAGCACAATTAGCACACAGTGTCAGCCAACAGGAAGAGGAGGAGGAAACCAAAGACTGTCTGATGGAACCCTCACCATGGCGTCCCTACATATCCCTTCCCCTCAGAACCTACCCCCTAGGGGGCTCCAGACCAGCCCATTCTTTCCTCAGCTTAAAAGTAACTAGTCCCTCCAAACATTGCTCTCTGCCAAGCCTCAGTTCCTGAAAGAACTGCCACTGCCATGTTCATGGCCAGTCATGGCTGAATCTTGTCCACCCATAACTCTTGCATTAATTGCAAGACTTAATTGCAACTTTTGTCCACCATTAACTCTTGCATTAATTGCATTAATATACCTTTTGTTCCAACTAAAATTTTGAACTTTGAGTTTTTCCTCAAAAATTTGTAAAGCAGGTCCTAGTGTGTCATTTATGAGCAACAGACAATATCTAAATGTCTGGGCTGGTTAACTTTGGTTGATGGGATCCATTGGGGGCCAAGACTGTGGATTTCACCCCAGTGCAGACCACTTTCTTTTTATTCTAGCCCTAGCCATGGACTAAGCCCTAATTGAACAATAACCCTGGCCTCAACCTGAACCCCAACCCTAGTCTGCCTGCTTAAGATGGAATGTGAAAGGCTCAGGCCAATCACATTCCCAGAGTGGGGAGAACAACCTTAAGACATCTCAGGGGAATAGCTTTTGTTTATTGATTCCTTCTCTCTCAATTATGAGCCTTCAATAAATCTGAAGTTGCACAGAATAATCTCCCCCAAAGAATGATAGGTTCTTGGAAGCTGCCTCTGAGCAATTACACTCTTAAGCTGGCAGTGAGGATGGCTAGGAGTCCAAAGGCAATGCATGAATGGATAAAGGTGTTCTCTCTTGGACCAAGACTCAAGGACTTGGAGGGGTGTGCTGCCATGGTGAGGATGTGCCTCTGGGGGTGCCAGGCTGAGCTGGATGCAGAGAGTGTACTGCTGCTCTCTCATGGGTCCAAGAAGTCTTTCTCCTTCCTCGATACACTTGGCTTATGCCAACCTCCAGCAAGAGAGCCAAAGATAGGCCTACTGGTAAGACCCACTGCCTGGGAACTTGGCCCAGCTCCCAGCAGAGAGACTGGTCTCCATCTGGGCTGTTCCTTACCATGAGCAGTTCCAGCACGAGACTAGGAAGTGTCCTGTTGGATTTTCCAGGCCAGTCCCACTTTCCCACATCCAGACCCCTGGTCACACCACGTGTCCAGAGTTCTGGCTCAGAACATGTGTTCCCCATAAATAAGAAGCCTAGAAAGGAAACGTGCAGCAACTGTCTCCAGCCAGCTCTTGTCACCTCAGTCACTCCAGTGTCCCCCTCCATGCCAAAGTCTTCTCCAACCAGCTGTGGTCACCTATGTTCTTGCTCAGAGCTTTCTTTTAAATCGGTCCTTATGTCTAGCTATTTCAGAGTAAATCCTGGCTCCCCATCTGCTGCCTAAGAGGCTGTGTTTCCCCAGAAGGCTGTGAGCTCTCATGGGCCAGGCCTACGCTTTCCTCCTTCTTGTGCTCCTGGGAATAGGGCTCTGGCACCCAATGGATGCTCTTTGTTGAGTGCAGGCTCTGAACTAGGATATTGCAGGGAACAAAACAAGGTTCCTGCCCTCATGAACCTGACATTCTAGTGGAGGGCAAAGGGGATCACTGGGAGGGAAAACCAGGAGAAGGCACTTGTTCCACCAACAGATATTGGGCACCCACTGTGCCCCAGGCTTTAGACCAGGTTATGGAGACACACCACCAAAGCAGACCTGGTGCTTGGGCCAGGAGGAACCACCAGACAGGCCGGCATTGTGGCTACCCTTCCAGAGGTAGGAGAGAAGCAGCAGCAGCCTTCCTTTGGGAGCTGTTGTTAATGTCTCTGCCACCTGCACTGACCACCTGGCCGGTGGGTGAATCAAAGTGCACAGCCCCTCCCCAGCAGCCCACACTCCCAGGCTGCTCCAAGCGGCACTCCAGCAAGGCAGGGGTCGGGGACCTGGGGCCTGCTGCGGAGCTTGATCGTCTGGCCTGGAGTTCAGCTGGAAGGGGAGAAATGATTGCCTTGGGAACAAACCAGTGAGGACTCGTCCTAGGCAAGGTGGCAGAGCAGAGAAGCCAGGAGGCTGCAGGGAGGGTGTGGTGGGCGTGGAGACGCACTGCACAGCTCAGAGCTCCCTTCGACAGAACCTGCTACAGGGAGCAGCATTCACCGACAGCCCAAGGGGCTCCACTTTGGGATCCATGGGTGGTGTTCATATCAAGGCCATGTTTCCCCCAGGCTGCTCCGAGCCAAGGACTAAGTCCAGCAAGGACACCAATCCCAGCCCATCCCTGGGACATGAGATTCCTCCAACAGGCAAACCTTGCTCAGGGATTTCCCGTCAATCTAGATTTTCTCAGAACTGTGCTGCGATCTGAGACATTTCCTACCCATGCCTCCTTCCTTCCTCCTCTCCTTTCTCAGGTGTCAGTCCTGTACTGCAGTGGGAAGATGCTCCCTGCTTGCTTTTACTTCTTTCCCTGCATCCTTCACAGGTGTCTCTCCCAATACATTGCTTGTACATTTAACCTCATCTTTTTCTTTTTTAGAAACATTTTTCATTTTCACGAAGATCTTTATTTATTTATTTTTGGCTGCATTGGGTGTTCGTTGCTGCACGTGGGCTTTCTCTAGTTGCAGCAAGCAGGGGCTACTCTTCGTTGTGGCGCACGGGCTTCTCATTGTGGTGGCTTCTCTTGTTGCGGAGCATGGGCTCTAGGCGCGCAGGCTTCAGTAGTTGTGGCTCACAGGCTCTAGAGATCAGGCTCAGTAGTTGTGGCGCATGGGCTTCGTTACTCTGTGGCATGTGGGATCTTCCTGAACCAGGGCTCGAACCCGTGTACCCTGCATTGGCAGGTGGATTCTTAACCACTGCGCCACCAGGGAAGTCCCTAACCTCATCTTGATGTCTGCTTCTCAGAGGACCCCCACTGACAGAAGGTAAAGATCCAGTGGGTCAAGATGAGTAGCCTAAGAGATGCACATGCCCCCTGAAGCCCAGAAAGTCTGGGGGAGGGGCTGAGCATGGGCCCATTGCTGATGGTCTGGAAGGGCTCCCAGCTATTCATCTTAATTCAAAAAAAGAAATCCAGCTTTACCTCACTCTACCCAAAAGCTGTGTCCTTGAGAAGTTGAGTGCAAATGACACTGGGGGGAACCAGATCCTACTTTATATGCTCCAAGAGACTCCCAGTTAAAAGGAACTCAGCAGTACATCAGAAGTCAGTCAGGGGCTTCCCTGGTGGCGCAGTGGTTGAAAGCCCGCCTGCCGATGCAGGGGACACGGGTTCGTGCCCCGGTCCGGGAGGATCCCACATGCCGCAGAGCGGCTGGGCCCGTGAGCCATGGCCGCTGAGCCTGCGCGTCCGGAGCCTGTGCTCCGCAACGGGAGAGGCCACAACAGTGAGAGGCCCGTGTACCGCAAAAAAAAAAAAAAAAAAAAAAAAAAAAAAGAGTCAGTCAGCATGCTGTGTATCTGAGTAGACAGCAAAGTTGACAGTAAAACTGATGAAGGGTCCCCTTCAATGTGCCCTGGGGCATTTTTCCAAGGTGGGTTGAATGGGGAGAAGCCAAGCAAACAGCGATGCAGCAGGTCCCTGGCCTGGGAGAGCTCCCAGCCCATTGAGGAGACAGACAGGAGCCAACAGAAGAATAATAGTCCCCACAGAATGGATTCGAGTAATAGTTGGGTGGTGGCACCATTGCTAGTTCACTAGTTCTGAGAAGCACGAGTGAGGTTAGGCAAAAAGAGTCAGGGAGGCCACTGAGGGTGGGCACCCAGGACTGGGCTGAGGCATCCCCTCCACCACCACACAGAGTTGTCCCCTTCCCGACTCTCCTTGTATGTCCCAGTTGCTTCAGAGTCCTCCTACTCTGCTCCCTAGGCTTGGCCACATGGTTGACCGCCTTGGGAGGCACTGGCATGGTTCCCAGTGCCAGAGGCAGAGGGTGAAGATGTGTGGGCTGGTTGGAGTGTGGCCAGCCTGCAGGGCCCAGAGGCAGAGTGCAGGGCCAAGTTGACAACGCTGGCCTGTGGAGACGGAGGGGCAACTGCTGCCTGTCGCCTCCAAAATACCAGTTGAGGTTTTCTCCTACTTTGGGGTTTAGAAACTATTTCTATTTCTATTAGGCCTTTGCTTGCCCTAGTTTGCCTTATTTTTGTACTAGTGTTAGTGGTAGTGCCTGGAGGTGAGACAGGCAGGGCAGGGCAGAAGCCAAAAGAACAGTGAAGTCAGCAGAATGTGCCTGGGGCTTGGTGACTTCTCTCCTAGCACCCCTACTCCTACCCCTGGAGCCTGAGCCTCCAGGCAGTCCCTCCCAGGGCTTATCTGCCATGGACAGGACAAACAGGGCTCCCACTCTATCCTATTTCCTCCCCCATCATGACTTCCCTGAACTGTGGCGCATTCTCTCAGTACCCACCTCTCTGCTGGAAATGAGGATGTTCATTCTGTCTGGGGCTGCCTTCTCCTCCCTTAGGACACACTCTTCCCGGACAGTCTCACCCATTCCCATGGCCTTACTTACCATGTATATGCCATAAGCTCCACATTTATTTTTTCAGCCCCCAGCTCTCCTCTGAACCCCAGGTTTACGTATCCAACTGCCCTCTCCAGTAGGGCAGCTCGCAGGCAAGTCAAGTTCCACATTTCCACAACTGAACTCACCAACGTCACTCTACCCAGCCACCAAACAATATACTCCTTTAAAAAAAGGAAAAAACGACTTCCCTGGTGGCACAGGGGTTAAGAATCCGCCTGCCAATGCAGGGGATGTGGTTCGAGCCCTGGTCCAGGAAGATCCCACATGCCACGGAGCAACTAAGCCAGGGCGCCACAGCTACTGAAGCCTGCACTCTAGAGCCTGTGAGCCACAACTACTGAGCTCGCATGCCACAACTACTGAAGCCTGCGCTCCTAGAGCCCATGCTCTGCAACAAGAGAAGCCACCGCAATGAGAAGCCTGTGCACCACAATGAAGAGTAGCCCCCGCTTGCCGCAACTAGAGAAAGCCCGTGCGCAGCAATGAAGACCCAACGCAGCCAAAATAAACTAATTAATTAATTTTAAAAAAAGATAATTGAATGCTAAATGCTACTGAATTGTTCACTTTAAAATGGTTAATCTTATGTTCTGTGAATTTCACCTGAATAAATTATTTTGAAAAAGATAAATGACTATTTAAAGCAAAAATAATAATGGATTTGGAGGCTTATACGTAGAAGCAAAATGTATTACAACAATACTACAAAGGATAGGAGAAATCAAAGTATGCTGTTTTAAGGTTCTTACTTGTACATAAAGTCATATAATGCAATTTGAAGATAGATTGTGATAAGTTAAAAATGCTTGTTTTTTTGTTTTGTTTTTTTTAACATCTTTATTGCAGTATAATTGCTTCACAATGGTGTGTTAGTTTCTCCTTTATAACAAAGTGAATCAGCTATACATATACATATGTCCCCATATCTCTTCCCTCTTGCATCTCCCTCCCTCCAACCCTCCCCATCCCACCCCTCTAGGTGGTCACAAAGCACCGAGCTGATCTCCCTGTGCTATGTGGCTGTTTCCCACTAGCCATCTATTTTACGTTTGGTAGTGTATATATGTCCATGCCACTCTCTCACTTTATCCCAGCTTACCCTTTCCCCTCCCCGTATCCTCAAGTCCATTCTCTAGTAGATCTGCATCTTTATTCCTGTCTTGCCCCTAGGTTCTTCTGATCATTTTTTTTTCTTTTTTTCTTTTTTAGATTCCATATATATGTATTAGCATATGGTATTTGTTTTTCTCTTTCTGACTTACTCTGTATGACAGTCTCTAGGTCCATTCACCTCACTACAAATAACTCAGTTTCATTCCTTTTTATGGCTGAGTAATATTCCATTGTATATATGTGCCACATCTTCTTTATCCATTCATCTGTTGATGGACACTTAGGTTGCTTCCATGTCCTGGCTATTGTAAAAAGAGCTGCAATGAACATATTGGTACATGACTCTTTTTGGGTTTTTTTGTTGTTTCTTTTTCTGTACGTGGGCCTCTCACTGTTGTGGCCTCTCCCGTTGCGGAGCACAGGCTCCGGATGCGCAGGCTCAGCAGCCATGGCTCACGGGCCCAGTCGCTCCACGGCATGTGGGATCTTCCCGGACCGGGGCACGAACCCGTGTCCCCTGCATCGGCAGGCGGACTCTCAACCACTGCGCCACCAGGGAAGCCCTACATGACTCTTTTTGAATTATGGTTTGCTCAGGGTATATGCCCAGTAGTGGGATTTCTAGGTTGTATGGTAGTTCTATTGTTAGTTTTTTAAGGAACCTCCATACTACTCTCCATAGTGGCTGTATCAATTTACATTCCCACTTTTGGTTGAAGTATAGTTATACAGTATTATATAAGTTACAAGTGTACAATATAGTGATTCACAATTTTTAAAGGTTATGTTCCACTTATAGTTATTGTGAAATATTAGCTATATTCCCCATGTTATACAATATATCCTTGTAGCTTATTCTACACTTAATAATTTGTACCTCTTACTCCCCTACCCCTGTATTGCCCCTGCCTCCTTCTCTCTCCCCACTGGTAACCACTAGTTTGTTCTCTATATCTGTGAGTCTGCTTCTTTTTTGTTATATTCACTAGTTAGTTATATTTTTTTTAGTTGTATTTTTTAGATTCCACATATGTGATATCATACAGTATTTGTCTTTGACTCATTTCACTTAGCATAATGCCCTCCAAGTCCACCCATGTTGCTGCAAATGGCAAAATTTCATTTTTTTATGCTGAGTAGTATTCCATTGTATATATATACACCACATCTTCTTTATCCATTCATTTCTTGATGGACACTTAGGTTGCTTCCATATCTTAGCAATTGTAAATAATGCTGCTATGAACATTGGGGTGCATGTGTCTTTTGGAATTATTATTTTGGGTTTTTTTTTCAGATAAAAATGTTTGTTTTAAACCCTAGAGCAACTGCAAACAAAACAAAACAAAAACAAAGCAAAAAATACAGCTATAGCTAAGCAGCCCATGGTGTAGATAACACAGAATATAAAAGATTTCAATTATTCCTAGATACTTGTCCCTCCAGGAGGTGGAGCTTAACTCCCCTCCCCTTGGGTGTAGGCTGAAATTAGTGACTTGCATATAATGAATAAAATTTGAAAAGGGAAAAACAGTAGCTTTATAGTTGAGAAATCTGACAAATACCACCTAAACCAAGTAATCAAAGTTAACACCACCAATAAGTCATGTTGATGTCACATATCCCCTGATATAATGGGATGACAAGGGCACATCACCTCAGTGGTATTCTTCCCCAAGATTCATAACCACAGACTAATCAAGAGAAAACATCAGACAAACCCAAATTGAGGGACAGTCTACAAAATACCTGACCAGTACTCTTAAAAATTGTCCAGGTCATCAAACCCCAGAAAAGTCTGAGAAACTGCCACAGCCAGGAGGAACCTAAGGAGACATGATGACTAACTGAAATGTGGTATCTGGATGGGATCCTGGAACAGAAGAAGCATTAATGGAAAAATCCAAATGAAGTCTGTAGTCTAGTTTATCATACTGTACCAATGTGAATTTTTTAGTTTTGATAAATACACAACCATGTTCATGCAAGATGTTAACAGTAAAAAAGGTTGGATAAAAAGTATTCAGGAGGGCTTCCCTGGTGGCACAGTGGTTGAGAATCTGCCTGCCAATGCAGGGGACATGGGTTCGAGCCCTGGTCTGGGAAGATCCCACATGCTGTGGAGCAACTGGGCCCATGAGCCACAATTACTGAGCCTGCGCATCTGGAGCCTGTGCTCCGCAACAAGAGAGGCCGCGATAGTGAGAGGCCCATGCACCGCAATGAAGAGTGGCCCTCACTTGCCACAACTAGAGAAAGCCCTTGCACAGAAACGAAGACCCAACACAGCCATAAATAAATAAATTAATTTCAAAAAATGTATATGGAGACTTTAATTCCCTATAAGCCCTTTCCAAAGAGTAAATACAGTTCATCATTCATAAGAGATGATGAAAATTACAATTTACAAAAAAAAGAAAAAGAAATTAAGAAAAAAAAGTATTCAGGAACACTCTGTACTATCTTTGCAACTCTCTGTAAATCTAAAATTACTTGAAAATAAAGAAAATACTCAATCCAAAACAGGGCAGAAAAAGAGAGAAAAGTTGATGAAGTTGTTGGGAAGAATAGAAAACAATTAGAGAAATGGATGACCTAAACCCAGCCATATCAACAACTACATTAAATGTGAATGTACTCTAAGCAAGACAATTAAAAGTCAGAGATCATCCTACTGTATTAAAAATAAAATTGGCCTCAATTTTTTCTTGCTGTCTATAAGAAACATCTTTTAAGCATAAAGACACAGGTTAAAACTAAAATGATGGGGACTTCCCTGGTGGCACAGTGGTTGAGAATCTACCTGCCAATGCAGGGGACACGGGTTTGAGCCCTGGTCCAGGAAGATCCCACATGCCACAGAGCAACTAAGCCCACGCGCCACAACTATTGAGCCTGCACTCAAGAGCCTGTGAGCCACAACTACTGAAGCCCACACATCTAGAGCCCAAGCTCTGCAACAAGAGAAGCCACCGCAATGAGAAGCTCGCGCACCACAATGAAGAGTAGCCCCACTCACCACAACTAGAGAAAGCCCACACGCAGCAACGAAGACCCAACAATGAAGACCCAATGGAGCAAAAAATAAATAAATAAATAAATAAATTTATTTTAAAAAACCTAAAATGATGAATAAAGATATATCAATGATGGCTATATTAATTTCAAAGTAAGCTTCAAGACACAGAATATTACCAAGAATAAAGACATTTATAACGATAAAAGGGTCACCTCATCAGGACAATATAACAATCTTAAATGTGTAAGTACCTAATAACAAGCTTCAAAATACATGAATCCAAAACTGCAGAACTGAAACAATATATAAAATCATAATTATAGTTGGAGAGTTCAACATTTCTCTCTCAGTAACTGATAAAACAAGTAAACAGAAAACCAATGACGATGTAAAAGACTTGAACAACACTATCTATCAATCAACTTGACCAAATGGACATGAATGGAACACTACACCCAACATCTGCATTCTTCACCCACATTCTTCTCCAAGCACACATGGAACATTATCTAGAATGGACCACATGCTGGGCCATGAAATGAGTCTCAATAAATTTTAAAGGATTGAAATCAAAGAGAATATGTTCTCTGACCTCAACATAATTAAATTAGAAATCAATAACAAAAAGATGTCAGAAAATCCTTAACTATTTGGCAATTAGATGACACACTTCTAAATAATCCATGGGTCAAAGTATAAATCAAAAGGGAATTGGAAGGTATTTTTAAATGAAAGAAAATGAAAATAACATATAAAATTTTGTGAGATGCCGCTAAAGCAGTACTTAGGGGGATGTTTATAGTACTCAATACCTATATTAGAAAAGAAAAAAAGTCTCATATCAATGACCTCAGCTTCAAATTTAAGAAGCTAGCAAAAGAAGAGAAATTTAAACCCAAAGTAAGTAGAAGGAAGGAAATAATAAAGGTAAGTGCAGAAATCAATGAAATAGCCAAAAAAACAGAGAAAATCAATGAAACCAAAAGCTGGTGCTTTGGAAAGATCAGTACTATTGATAAACTTCTAGATAGGTAGTACTAGTTATGTGGTTGTATTCATTTGTCAAAACTCATTGAATTGCACACTTTTAATGGGTGAATTTTATTGTCTGTGCATTATACCTAAAGAACAGACACTTCACGAAAGATGATATATAAATGACCAATAAATACATGAAAAGATCCTCAACATCATTAGTTATCAGTGACATGCAAATTAAAGCCACCATGAGATAGTAGTACACACCCATTAGAATGGCTGAATTAAAAAAAATAATAACAATAGCAAGTGGAAGCAATGGGAACTCTCTTACGTTGCTGATTGAGTATAAAATGGTACAACCATGGTGGAAATCAATTCAGTAGTCTCTCATAAAATTTAACATAAGCCAATCCTTTGGCCCAGTAATTCCATTCCTAGGTATTTGTCCAAGAGAAATTAAAATATATGCCCACAAAAAGCCTTGTTCAAAGTAGCTTTATTTATCAAAAAAACAAGAAACAAAAAACCTGAACTAGAAACAGCCCAGGTGCCCAGCAACAGGTAAATAGATAAATTGTGGTATATCTATACAATGGACCAATGGTATATCGATACAATGGTATATTAATACAATGGATAGTCAGCAATAAAAAGGAACAAACTAATGATATGTGCTACAACATGGAAAACCTCAAAAGTATTATGCTAACTGAAAGAAGCCAGACACAAAAGGCTAAATAGTGTATGATTCCATTTATTTGAAATCCTAGAATAGGAAAAACTAACCTGTAGTGACAGAAAGCAAGGCAGTGGTAGTCAGGGATGGAGAGTGGGAATGAGATTGATTGCAAAGGTCTTCAAGAAAATTTTTTTACCAGGAGGAAAATGTTGTAAATCCTGATTGCAGTCGTGGTTTTACAGTGGCCACTCCTAGCGTGCTCAGAGCCTAGGTAAATACATTTTGCATGGCCCCTGTCTATAGACACTATTTGAATCATCCAAAACCAGTGTGTCGGTACCATTCTGATTGCCCAGTTTCATGCAGTTGTGTCAAAGAAATACTGCATTGGCTAGTGGACCAATCCACTTGCCATGCTGCCCTCCTGGAACCAGGTCCCAAGCATGAGAGTCCCATAGATGATCCCATAGGTAAGAATCCTGAAGTTCCTTGGGGTATCTGGTGGGCCCCAAGCATGAAAGGGTGGTAAGGGTCTAGAGGTTCAAAGTGTCTCTTGAAGGGGAATAACATGGATCTGGTCTCCCGCCAGCCTGCAACTTATTCTGTACTATGGGCAGCCCACCCTGATGATATTGCTGACCCTGGCCATTCCCAGGCACTAAAGGGGACCTTTGAAAATTGTAAGGAAGGTGCTGCAAAACACAGTTCCCCACCCTGGAGATGCAGGGCATGGAGCAGGACCCCCATTTGCCCAGGACTAAGGTGGTACTGGTTACATGGGTGTATATTTGTCAAAATTCAGTGAACTGTACACTTAAACAAATGAGTGCCTTTTATTGTATATAAATTATGCCTCAATAAAGTTGAGAATAATTACTAACAATTAAAAAACTCTGCTAGCTCAGATTCCCAGGACCTACTCCAGACAAAATCAGATTGTTTTCTGTCTGCACACTCTGGGAAATCCTTATCTGTTCGTTCTCAATTGCCCACAGAATCATATCGAAGCCCTTTAGGATGGCACATGATACATCTTGTCACTCAGCCCTAACCTGCCCCTTCAGCCTCGGCCCCTGATACTCTGTTCCCTACCCCATGCTCCAGACACACTGAACTTTGAATCAATCCCTATCACTGAACTTCAGACCAATCACTCCCCTTTGTAATCTTGTTTCTCTACATGTTAGGTTTCCCCTGCTTGAAATGTCCTTCTAGTGCCACTCCTTCTCCATCCAAGGAATTCCTACCTATCTTTCAAGGTCCATATGGCATATCACTTGTTTCTGTGTAGCCTTCCCAGACCTCCAGACAGAGTTTGATGATCCCTCCTCAGTACTCCCGTGAGTCTTGGGACACACTTTTTTTTTTTTTTTTTTTTAAAGTTTATTTATTTATTTTTTTAATTAGTTTCTGCTTTATAACAAAGTGAATCAGTCATACATATACATCTGTTCCCACATCCCTTCCCTCATGCATCTCCCTCCCTCCCACCCTCCCCATCCCACCCCTCCAGGCGGTCACAAAGCACCGAGCTGATCTCCCTGTGCTCTGCGGCTGCTTCCCACTATCTATCTACCTTACGTTTGGTAGTGTATACACGTCCATGCCTCTCTTTCGCCTTGTCACAGCCCACCCTTCCCTCTCCCTATATCCTCAAGTCCATTCTCAAGTAGGTCTGCGTCTTCATTCCCGTTTTGCCCCTAGGTTCTTCATGACATTTTTTTTTAAAATTCCGTATATATGTGTTAGCATACGGTATTTGTCTTTCTCTTTCTGACTAACTTCACTCTGTATGACAGACTCTAGGTCTATCCACCTCATTACAAATAGCTCAGTTTCGTTTCTTTTTATGGCTGAGTAATATTCCATTGTATATATGTGCCACATCTTCTTTATCCATTCATCCGATGATGGACACTTAGGTTGTTTCCAGCTCCGGGCTATTGTGAATAGAGCTGCAATGAACATTTTGGTACATGTCTCTTTTTGAATTATGGTTTTCTCAGGGTATATGCCCAGTAGTGGGATTGCTGGGTCATATGGTAGTTCTATTTGTAGTTTTTTAAGGAACCTCCATACCGTTCTCCGTAGTGGCTGTACCAATTCACATTCCCACCAGCAGTGCAAGAGTGTTCCCTTTTCTCCACACCCTCTCCAGCAGAAATCTCTGGCATTCCTGTACACTAATGATGAAAAATCTGAAAATGAAATCAAGAAAACACTCCCATTTACCATCGCAACAAAAAGAATAAAATATCTAGGAATAAACCTACCTAAGGAGACAAAAGACCTGTATGCAGAAAACTATAAGACACTGATGAAAGAAATTAAAGATGATACAAATAGATGGAGAGATATACCATGCTCCTGGATTGGAAGAATCAATATTGTGAAAATGACTCTACTACCGAAAGCAATCTACAGATTCAATGCAATCCCTATCAAACTACCAATGGCATTTTTCACAGAACTAGAACAAAAAATTTCAAAATTTGTTTGGAAAAACAAAAGGCCCCGAATAGCTAAAGCAATCTTGAGAACGAAAAACGGAGCTGGAGGAATCAGGCTCCCTGACTTCAGACTATACTACAAAGCTACAGTAATTAAGACAGTCTGGTACTGGCATAAAAACAGAAAGATAGATCAGTGGATCAGGATAGAAAGCCCAGAGATAAACCCACGCACATATGGCCAACTTATCTTTGATAAAGGAGGCAGGAATGTACAGTGGAGAAAGGACAGCCTCTTCAATAAGTGGTGCTGGGAAAACTGGACAGGGACATGTAAAAGTTTGAGATTAGATCATTCCCTAGCACCATACACAAAAATAAGCTCAAAATGGATTAAAGACTTAAATGTAAGGCCAGAAACTATCAAACTCTTAGAGGAAAACATAGGTAGAACACTCTATGACATAAATCACAGCAAGATCCTTTTGGACCCACCTCCTAGAGAAATGGAAATAAAAACAAAGATAAACAAATGGGACCTAATGAAACTTCAAAGCTTTTGCACAGCAAAGGAAACCATAAAGAAGACCAAAAGACAACCCTCAGAATGGGAGAAAATATTTGCAAATGAAGCAACTGACAAAGGATTAATCTCCAAAATTTATAAACAGCTCATGCAGCTCAATAGCAAAAAAACAGACAACCCAATCCAAAAATGGGCAGAAGACTTAAATAGGCATTTCTCCAAAGAAGATATACAGACTGCCAACAAACACATGAAAGAATGCTCAACATCATTAATCATTAGAGAAATGCAAATCAAAACTACAATGAGATATCATCTCACACCAGTCAGAATGGCCATCATCAAGAAATCTAGAAACAATAAATGCTGGAGAGGGACACACTTTTTATGACTAGGATGCTTGTCAACAGTGGACTGTCAGTACCTCTCCTGGGGTTTTCTCCCGTACCAAATTGCAAATTCCTCCAGGGCAGGGACCATAGCTTCTTCAACCCAGCACTCAGCACAGTACCTGGCACACAATAGTTTCTCAATCCAACTGTTGAAAGAATGAATGAATTGATGAGTCAATGATTGAATCTGTTCCCCTTTTGTGACTTAAATGGGAGCCTTCATTGGAGAGTGGCTTTACCACAAAGAGTGACCAGCTTATCACAGCGTCATTAAGAAAATGCTCTTTTAAGTGGGATGGCATTAGTGGCCCAGATAACTCAAGGTTCTGGGAGAAAAGGTAATTAGGAGAGATTTGCCCTGTATATTGATAAGAAAGCCTATTTAAATACAGTATAACGGTCAGGGAACGTGGGAGGTATATATGGACTGAAATTTGCAAAAAACTGACATTTTTTTCATGATAGTTTCAGATTATGATTTTCTTATGTATTTTCACCAGGAATACCACAGTAGTGATCATGTGTCTTGTGAGCTTCAGTCACCTGATAATCATTTGTCCCATTACACCTGAGGTTCAGGTGCTTTCTGCAAGATTCCTCCACTACGAAGTTCATATATTTTACCTTTAGTAAATGTCTGGTGTGGTTGGTTCACTGAGAAAATGAGCATAAAACCATCAAGGTAAATCTGGAAAATCCCATTTCTTCTTAGTTTTGTTTTGCTTTGTTTTTTTGCTTGTAGTTTTCTTTGGAAAGTGAACATTGTCACCTTTGTTTAATAAAGATATTGGCTTTTCAAGTGAAAAAAAATGCAGTACTTCTCATTCTTGTGGCCCGTGTACGTCTTCAGGCACTTGCCTTTGCTGTAGTCCCAGAGCTCCAGCGTAAGGCATGAAGCAATAAGCAAGAAATTTTAAGAGCTGACCCAGCCCAGAGAGGAGGAGTGTTTGGGCAAAGTTCCATTTTAACCCCTCAGATTATAGCACTGATGTATTTCAGTTTATCCAGGACCCGCATTTGTGAGATGGGCAGGCCTGGGCTTCAGTCTGAGGCCAACATGAAGTGTTAGACACCCACTGTCCTCACCACTATCGCTTAGTGGGCACTTGTTATGTGTCAGGTGCTGGTATAAACAATTTTGTATCTGGCCTTATTTAATCTGCACAATAACCCTGGGAGGAAGGTGCTACTGGGTTGGACCAATATGAAATTGGCACTCTTCAACATTTCTTAACCTACAAAATAGCATTTTCATATGGTTCAACCTAATATTACCATCCTTTTATGGGAGCTGAGGAAACCAAAGTTCAAGGAGGTGGAGTCTGATCATCCAGTGAGGGGCTGAGCCCGGATTTGAATGTCCATCCATCTGACTCCGGAGCCCGGGCTATTTCCCTCACACTGCCCACCTTCCATCAGCTGTGAAATCCCTGCTATAAGCCCATCCACAGAGGGCAAGAGTTCGGACAGGGGCGGGCCTGGCTAGGGTTTCAAACACCCTTTGGCAGGGGAGATGAGCTGGTTTGGTCTATGAATGTTAGCCTTTCGGTGGTCATGTTTCCAATTTCTCTTCATTCTCTCCCTCCTCCAGAATGCACCCCACACACATACCCACACATCCAGAAGGGAAGAGCCAAGCAGCTGACTCACACACCGCACTGAAGTGGCCTTGACTTTGTCCACGTAGGCTCAGTGGCTCGAGACTCCTGCCCCAGCCTAGTCGCTGTCCTCAGCTGGCACCCAGAGGAGCCGCTGCGTACTCCCTTGTGCTGTGGACACGGCTGCACTCAGTGCCCTGGCCCTGGAGAAAGCCATAGAGGTTGGCAAAAGCTCAAGTCCTAAGTCAAAGGTGATGCCCTGAAAGGGCACAGGCAGTGGTGGGGAGATCCTGCCAGCTGGGTCTTTGGGCCTTGGGAGGAGCCAGCAGCTGGTGGTGCAGACCCCAACCCCACCAGCATCTCCCCTGCCCTTTTTTTTCTTTGCGGTACGCGGGCCTCTCACTGTTGTGGCCTCTCCCGTTGTGGAGCACAGGCTCCGGACGCGCAGGCTCAGCGGCCATGGCTCACGGGCCCAGCTGCTCCACGGCATGTGGGATCTTCCCGGACCGGGGCACGAACCTGTGTGCCCTGCATTGGCAGGCGGGCTCTCAACCACTGCGCCACCAGGGAAGCCCTCCCTTGCCCATTTACCAAGCCCTGTGAGCTGCCTGCTGGGACCATAGGCCTGGCGGTGTTGGGGGCTGGGGAGGGAGGTGCCATGGTACAGAATGCAGTGACCTCCCAGGAGAAGCTCGCAGTGACCCCAGTTCATAGTATGATGCCAATGATGGAGCATTGCCTGGATTGGGGTGGGCAAGGAATGGAGGGCAGGGAAATGCAGACTTGGGCAGGGTCTCAGACATCAGGTGGGCCTAAGAGGGCGGGATGGGGAATAGAGGGAGAGGCTGGGAAGCTCAGGCAGACCTCTGTGATGTTCTGCCTTGAGATGAATGCTGGGGTAGGGGGCGGGAGAGTCAGCCTGGCCGGGAGGGAGTCTGGGGCTACAGACCCTGGGCCACAGGAGGAAAGACGAAACCAGAGGGCTTCCTGCAAGAACCCCGGAAGCCCCTGGCCTTTCCTGGCATAACTAGAAAGAGAAGCAGACAGGCCCCAGGATCTTACTAACAGATGGCCCCAAAGGCTAGTCTTCCTCTTTCCTCTCTCATGAGGTGGTTGCCTGAGATGCTGGTAAGCACCCTGGGCTGAAAGTTGGGAGGCCTGGCTGCTAGTCCATCTCTGCTTCCCAGAGCCTTCCCTTTCTGGGCCTCAGTGTTTCCATCTGTACAGATGATGAGGCAGGATAGAGTCAGAGCTTTCAGACTTCTTCAGTTTAAAACACTTTCTTTAAACAAAGTCTGATGTAGCAGCTCAACATGTAAAGCAGATGAAAATAGGGCTGCTCCAGGACTTCCCTGGCGGTCCAGCGGTTAAGACTCCGCACTTCCACTGCAGTGGCATGAGTTTGATCCCTTGTCAGGGAACTAAGATCCCACAAGCCGCATGGTGAGGTCAAAAAAAGAAGAAGAAGAAGAAGAAGAAGAAAATAGGGCTGCTCCAGCCCCCCTCCCCTCCCCAGAGTTTCCCCCAGAACCTCCATGGCAGCCGAAATCCCCTTTTAAAGATCACTGGGTTAGAGCAGTGGTCTCCAGACTGGAATATGTGTCAGCATCCCCTGGGAGGCTTGTTAAAATACAGCTTGTTGGACCCAACACCTGAGTTTCTGATTCAGTGCCTATGGGGGGGCCGAGAATTTGCCTTTCTAACAAGTTCTCAGATGATGCTGGTCCAGGGGCCACACCCTGAGAACCACTGGGCTATATTATACCCATGCCCCTTTCTATGATTCATGCCCAATCATTCAGTATTTACATTAATCCAACTCAGATTTTGTAAAATATCCAATCATGGGAGAGCACCTGGCCTTGTGCCTGGCACATAGTAGGCACTCAATCAAAGCTGGTGGCATCGAATTCTAAATGCTCTGCCTATGAGTCTCTTTAGGTTTAAAGCCATGCTAGTCACTGGTGAAGGGAGTGACAAAGGCATAAGCCTTTCCTTGAATGAGTTTACAGTCTGCTGTAGCCCCTTCACCCCCCGGTAAATAACTCCCCCCGCTAATTCCACCAAGAGAGGTTATTCCGTGTTAAGCATTATCCTTGCCAGACATTCTCTTTTTTCCAGGTAAACTCCCTGGAAAAGGGGTGGCCATTTGGTCCCTGACCCCTCAGTGTTTCTCAGACGCTTTCCCAGGGTGTAATGAGCATAGGTTCTACCCTCTGTGTGTTCTTCCAGGGCAAGGACCTTACCTGTATCATTCTTCCCAGCATCTCCCGTGGCTCCTGGCCCAGTGCCTGGCACAGACTGGACACCTGATACAAATTTGCTGAATAGAATAAAGAAAGCATGAGGGCCTCAGCTGGACGCAGCCCACACAGGCCACCAACCCCCCTCTCAGGCTTGGCTCAGAGCCTCCAATCCCAGCCTCTGGTCAAGGTTGCTCACTTGGGAACTTTGGAAGGGCATGTGTGGAGGGGTGGTTCCCCATTCACCTGGGATTGCTGCCCCGAAGGTTTTACAAACTGGCTCCAGGAATGTATGGGACCTCCCGTTACCCACATCCTCCTTTTCAGGCTCACCACTTCCTTAAATAAATTGGCACTGACCCTGGTGACAAACTTGATCATTTCCCTTTGCTCCATGATTGTGCTAAGTGACAGCCAAAGGCCTGTTCTGAAGAGTCAGCACATTCCTTGGGAGGCGGCAGTGGGAGCCCATCTGCTCCCTGAGAGGCTTCCTTTCCTTTATTGTGCTATTTTGGCATCAATGTCGCACTTGGCCAGGAGCACCTTCCAGTCATGGGGGAAGGGGAAAGGGTGGGGGGGAGTGCCCGTCTTCCTTCATTTCTCACTCATCTCGCTGGTTTCTTGGGAAATAAATCAACAGTAATCATACTACGTGCCAGGCACTGCTCTAAGCTCTCCACACGTGTTCATGCAGTTAACCCTTACAACAGCCCTGTGAGGTATAAATCCTATCTCCATTTTCCAGATGGGGAAACTGAGGCAGAGAGGTGAAGTTACTTGCCCCAGACCGCTCAGTCTGCACTAGAGTGAGGACTGGACCAGGCGGGTCTGGCTCTGGAAGCTGAGTTCTTCTTCTACCGCCTTGCAGGCTTTGGATTCTTGGGGCTCTGGATCTGAGCCCAGAGGAACCTGAGGCCATGGCCTCTTTCCCTCTTCACTGTCTGTCAGCAGCACCTAAAGTCGCTTGCATTAAAAATGAAATTCTTAACAAACTTATAGTTACCAGGGGGTAAAAGGGGGAGGAGAGATAAATTGGGACGGACATATACACACTACTATACATAAAATAGATAACTAATAAGAACCTACTGTATAGCACAGGGAACTCTACTCAATACTCTGTCATGGCCTATATGGGAAAAGAATCTAAAAAAGAGTGGGTATATGTATATGTATAACTGATTCACTTTGCTGTACACCTGAAACTCACACAACACTGTAAATCAACTATACCCCAATAAAAATTAATTTAAGAAAATGAAATTCTTTGCATAGCAAAAGCTGTTCCCCATCCCTTGCCAATGACCCACTCATTTAATGTGTGAACTCCCAGATCCAGGCCTTCAGGAGAATGTGGATTCTAGCGTTTGTTGCAAGAGGCTGATGTAATCATACGAAACAGCTGCGGGGATCACTGTGTGCCGTTCTCTTTCTGCGCTGCCTCATCTGCCTCTCACAGGAACCCTAAAGTGGGCTGCACGAGGAACTGGGGCTCAGAGGGCTCCCAGCCAACCACAGCCCTAGCCCTTGTGCACTTCATTGCCGCACAAGACGCTAAATAGCTAGGTGGTCCTCACTGGGTGTCAGGCATTGATTCATTCAATCCTGTATTGATTCATCCAATCCCAGGAAGCAGGTACTATGATTACCCCAACATCCCTATGTCACAGATGAAGCAGCTGAGGTATGGAGAGGTCAAGTAAACTTGCCCAAGGTCACAAGACAGGAAGCAGTAGATCTGGGGTTTGTACCCAAACTGTTGACGGAGACTGTTGGATCACTGATGTACGCTCTTCCCCACTACCTTATACTACCTCTTGGCATGGAGGCCACCTCAGGGCCTTTGAGGTGCCATGTTACCATGACCCTCTCCATCCTTTCTTCTCCATGTCACCCTGTTGTCCCAGGAGGACTTGCTCTTCCCAATAACCACAACTGGAGGCTCTGGAGTCAGTCCTCCGTTCAAGTTACAGCTCTGTAACTCACCAGCTGTGTGACCTCTGTTTCTCTGTGTGCCTCAGTTTCCTGATCTGCAAAGTGGGGATAATAATGGTAATGACCTCATAAGGTGGTTGTGAGCATTTAGGTCAAAGAGGGTAGGTTCCCCCATCACCACCACCACCTCCTCTTCTCCAGGCCAGCCCCAGCATCCTGCCAGGGAAACGGTGCTTCACGCCCTTGCACTTATCAGTCTCACCCTCCGTGTCTGTCTCTTCCTGTCCCAAATGAAAGGCAGCCTTCAGTTACAGATTCCCTAGGCTTTTCAACACTTGGTGATTACAATTCCTCCCAGGAGATCAGAGAAACCCATTTCCCTAGCATTCTGAGCAGGAATTCTATTGTCATCTGGTAGCTCAAATATGGCCAAGGTGGCCCAGCCCATCTCCTTTCCTCCCCACCCTTACTACAGACAGAGAAAAGACAGCTTCACTGAAACATACTCCAGCAGCATCCCATGGCCAGAGTCTCGCAGGGAGAAATTCACAGCGAAGTCACCCATTTCAAATACTTATTTGGAATCTGAGAATGCCTTGCTACACCAGTGACTGCAGAAGTGACCCTCTTCTTCTTGCCTTCTTTACAGGGAATATAAATGATCCACTATCTTTCCCCACCTTCCTAAATGTCTTTGTCCTGCAATTCCAGTCTCCTCTAGCTGTCTAGTGTCTTGTATCTTAGCTCAGTGGGGTAGAGTATCAGGCTACCTATGAGCAGGCAGTAAGAATTGGGAAAGGAAGGCCCCTTTGCTTAGTTCTTCATCCACAGGCTGAGCCCTAACCTTGGCCACTGATGGCCCTTAATCATACTCACAGGCTAAGTATACAATCGCAGAATGAGATAACTCGAACGTAAAGAGCTAAAGGAACTTGGCCAGTATCACACAGAACCAGTTCTCCATCCCAGCCATATACTGACCATGAATTTCAGACCATGCTTTTAGCCATAAAGTATAAGATTACAAGTATATGGATGTATCAGTTCAAAGGGATGCCTATTACTAAGGTTCCAACTCAAGGACAGGTGAGTGGCCAGCACATCTTTGTCTCTGAGGGGGAACCCACTCTTCCAGTCTTCCCACAGCGCTGGGGCTGTTAGAAAGTGTTCTTGCCTAGAGAGGGTGATTTCTACGATGAGAGAAATCAATAAATTGCTCCTGAATGCAGTCCAACTTCACTTACACTAATTGGAGGTAGCCCTGCAAATTAGTGAACCATTTGTATTGTAGGTTACTTGTAAAGAAACGAAGCTTTATTGCTTTGAATAATTCACAGTAACTCCAAGTAGGCTAACAAATTGTAACCTAATCGAGGTCTTAGAAGACTTGCCTGAATGAAAAGATTCCCCAGCATCCAGCATTTGTACACAAATAGTGCTGCCAAAGGACTGACAAAGTTTGCTGCCTTGAAGTAGGGAAACTCAGTGCATGGAGCCCATTTATTCAGATGACTCTTTCTGCTGAGAGTGGGCAAAGTCAGGTCAGGTAGGGCCCAAGCCATCCCCATCCGGTACTCATGGAGTGTCTTCTAATGAGGTTTTACTGTAAAAGGAAACAAGAGGAGAGTGACCTTAGGAGTAGCAGGTGCAATCCATCCACTGATGGAATACAAGATGGTTTTGGAATACAGTCACTTCCTTTCATTTTTTTTTTCCTGAGAAGACATTAGGGAAAAAAAGTTACCAACGCAAGTCAGGTACCTCAGTGCTTTGTCAAAACCCGGAACAAACATTAAGGGGGAAAGAATCTGAAGGTCGAGGAAAGGAAATAAACAAGAAGAGTAAGTAAAGCATGAATCATCCATCACCACCTGATGGCTCCTTAAAAATAAAACCATGGAAGGAAATAGAGTTCATGCCACAGTTAGGCATTTTGCTAGAGGACCTGGCACAGACTCTGTGCCCTTTTATTTCACAGAAGGAACTGACCTTTGGCTTCTGACTTGTATTGCCTTTTCCTCAAGGGCCCACAGAGCACAGAGTGAGACAATGCTCACCCATAACACCGGCACCCACCTCTCTCCTGGACACTGGGTGTGGAGACAGGAGAAATGCATTTTATTTGCATCGAATTCAATTACTTATGCCTTGTTTCCCAAAGACTTTAGATGACTTACAACAATAAAATAATGATAAAATAGAAACAGAGAGTCAGGACCAGGGGAAATATCAATAGAATTTTTTAAAAACCAAGTGTAAAAAACCCTCAAGGCCATATGGTATTCAACTAAGGGAGCTAAAAACAGCAAAGTTGAGATTCAACCCAGCTCAGTCCAATGGACCATCTCCTGAAAGAGCACAGGATCCCCAGATGGACCAATCTCTAAGTGCGATCTTGGGCCAGATCTCTAACTTCTCTGAGCCTCAGTTTCCTCAACTAAATGATGGGTTTAATAAATATTATCTATTTCATAGAGGATTCAGTGAGATGAAGTCTGTAAACCGCTGAGCCCCACTATCTGGCAGAGAACACATACTCAATAAATGCTAGCTATGAGAACCAATATGAAGACTGCCTAACATTAGGCAATACAAAGCATTTGCCCACAATGGCTCTCATCTGGTTCTCACACCAGCCAGGACTTGGACCCAGGAATCACAGAGAAGGGAGAGCAGAAAATGGGGGGTGTGCTTTAGGGAAAGCTTCCTGCGGGCAGTGGTACCTCTGAAGGACGAGTGGGGTTCTCAGAGATGGAAGTGCAGTACGGATGAGGAATGAGATGGCAGTGCATAGGGACGGTAAGAAGACCCTCCCTACTCACAGAGGAACAGGTAGAAAATAAGGGGTGGGGGATAGGGCAGGATGGGCTCATGCAATTGCTTGACTCTGGCCAGATGGTGAAGGAATTTGGATCCCATTTGACAGGAAATGGGGAGTCACTGAAAGATTTTGAGCAGGTTGAGCAGGGGAAGGATGTGACATGTTGAAAGGGATGTTTTCCAAGGTGGAGTCTGTCTGCTGCTGTCTGCTCTGTGCAGGCTGGGGTGGGGGGTTGGGAGGAAGCAGAGATGGCAGACCAGATGCAGTGACCCAAGGAAGAGACAGATGGCGAGAGCTCAAGCTGAGGCAGTGAGGGTGGAGAAGACAGGCGATGCCCAAATCCAGTGAGGGGCATGTGCTGCCCATCTAGACTCAAAATTCCATGAGGGCGGGGACCGTGCTCACTTTGCTCATCACTGTACCCCCAGGATCTAGCACAGTTTTTGGCACATAGTAGGTGCTCAGCAAGTATTGAATGAATGAATGAATGCATTCATGCATGCCTCCATGCAAATACTGAAAAAGCATAAGAACGTTTGCTTGGCCAACAATAAGCAATACTACAAGGAAAACAAAATAGATGATCATCCAAAAAATTCCATTGCTTTAACTAGCTTTCACTGTCCCTGGACCTACACTGACAGTCTGAGGTAGGAAGGTATCTCAGGAGAGAGCCAGAGCAGTCTGACAAAGAAGCCACTTAAAGCAGAACACATATTGGCGTTAATGCTCCGTAGGAAGCATACCAAATAGCACATTCCCCAGACAGTTCTCACAATATAGGAACATCACAGAGCAGGTAAATTATAGATGAGAGGAGATTTTTTTTTAAATGGGGGTATTTACCTTACAAAAGAATTAACTGAAAATCCACTTAAAGAAGGAAACTGCCTTGTTATTATACTTAAGACCAGGATTTGACTTTCTAAAATTGGATTTCCATCCAAGACAATGTCGAATAATGGTAAAAGCCCTGATTTGGGAGTCTGGAGACCTAACCCTTGGTCTAGGCAAGTAGTAGAATGAGGTGGTTAATAGCACAGGCCCTATAATCAGGCTGCCTGGGTTTACTTCCTGGCTGTACCTTGGGCAAATGGCTTAACCTTTCTGAGCTTCAGTTTCTTGATCTGTAAAATGTGATAATAAAACATCTGATTCTGCCTCATAAGGTTACCGTGAGGGTGAAGTGAGGTAATGTGTGTAGTGTGTTCAGCAGTACCTGTAGGGTCTCAGTGAATGTTGACGCTGACATTGAATCTTAGCTATATGAGCGTAGGCAAGTCATTTCCCCTCTCTGGGCTTTGGTTTTCCCTCTTGTGAGCCTGAGGCTTCTTTTCATCCGTACTTTAGGAATGGGGTCCCTACGTGTACTACGAATTCATCATTGAACACACATAAGGGTATCTCCACCCTCTAGGGTCCCCAGATGATAATTCTGCCCATAGAAGGACCACTGGGACTCCAAGAGAAGTTAGAAGGCCCAAATAGAGACACGACTAGGATATATACATTTCGTTAATATACTTTGTAAACATCCCAACTCACTCACTCAGATCCCACCCCTAAATTCTAGCCTTTTTGGCCCCTCGCAAGCTGTCTTACTTCCTTAATCATCTTCACCCCAGACCCTAAGGGAGAGTGATCCCAAGAGCATGTCTCTTCTCTGAACAGCTTCCCCAGTCCACCAGAATTTGGAATTAGGACCACAAGTCCTTCCTTTAGGTTTCTCTTCCCCACCCCCACTCCAACCCAGGGAACTGCAGTAGAATCAACCTCTGCTGCCCTCTGCTGTCTGGCTCCAGACATGCTGGCTACAGTTGGGCAGGTTAAGTCAGTTTCTCCAGCCCCTAGCTGCCACCCTGACTTCAGGAACACAACGCTGATGTATTCTGCAACATTTGCACTCAACCCTAATCAACACAAATGCACACATAGTGTTTCTTATTCAGACCCGACGATGATCCCAAGCCACAACTGGTGTGGTCCATGAGTTTGGAGCTGTTGTCTTCAGCAAAGAAGGCAAGCTGCTAGAGCCAGCCAAGTTCCCATCTACTCCTCCTTCTTGAACACTCCACAATCATTTATTGAGCATGAGCATTTGCTGTGTGCAGGGCACTGTGCTAAATGTTGCACATGCATTATCTTAATGAATCCTAGCAACAACCTTGTAAGTAGGTAAAATTATTATTGTCTCCATTTTATAGATGAAGAAACTGAGACTCAGAGAAGTGAATGTCTTGCTTAAGGTCACAGAGCCAGGGAGTGGCAGAGACGTGAAAATTGCCATAGACTCTAACTGGTTTGTCTGCCTCTACTCTCTTCCCTCCAAACTAGCCTCCACACCACAGCCAGTGGTTGAGAACACAAACTTCGTAGCTGCTCTAGCAGTTCACCTTCCTCACTAAAGGAAACAGCTCCAAGCTCATGGACCACAGCAGCTGTAGCCTGGGTATGTCAGGTCTGAATACAGAAGACTGTATGAGCACCAGTTTTGATTAGGGGAGAGTGGAGATGTTGCAGAAGACAACCACAAAGATTTTTAGATGTATTTAAGAGGTGGGTTTGACAAAATATGGTGACTGAATGTGAGGGAAGTGAGGAGGGAACGGTCTGAAATGACTGTCAGTATTCTGGCTGGGACAGCTGGGTGGCTAGGGATGCCAATCATGGAGTTGGGAACTTTGGAGATCATTGGATGAGGAACATGTTGGGGTACAGGAGAAATGAAGAGGTCCATTTTGGAAAAGGTGAGTGTGAGAGATCCAGGTGGAGATTGTCAGTGAGCAATTTGTTTTATGAGTCTCGAGCTCAGGAAAGAAGTCTGGACTAGCATCAACTTAGTAGATGGCTGAGATATTCCAGGGAGAGTGAGCTGCAAGAGAAAAAGAAGAAGGCTGAGGCCAGAGCATCAAAATTTAAGGCAAAGAATATAAAGGAGTGTAGGTAGAGGACTAAGAAGCAACCATGGAAAACCAGGAAAAATTGTCAAGGATGTCAAAGAAAGAGAAAGTTTCAAGAGGAGGGAACGGTTCTACTAGATCAACTACCACAGAGAGGTCACTACCCTTAAAATGGTCCTTTAAATTTTGTCATTAGAAGGCTGTTCTGGTTATCTATTGCTATGTTTAAAAAAAGTCACTCTGGTCACAAATCAAGCCTTGGTAAATTTAAGAAAATTGAAATTGTATCAAGTACCTTTTCCAACCACAGTGCTATGAGACTAGATATCAATTACAGGAAAAAGTCTGTAAAAAATACAAACACATGGAGGTTAAACAATACACTACTAAATAACCAAGAGATCGCTGAAGAAATCAAAGAGGAAATCAAAAAATACCTAGAGACAAATGAAAATGAAAACACGACGATCCAAAACCTATGGGATGCAGCAAAAGCAGTACTAAGAGGGAAGTTTATAGCAATACAATCCTACCTCAAGAAACAAGAAACATCTCAAATAAACAACCTAACTTTACACCTAAAGCAATTAGAAAAAGACTAACGAAAAACCCCAAAGTTAGCAGAAGGAAAGAAATCACAAAGATCAGATCAGAAATAAATAAAAAGAAATGAAGGAAACAATAGCAAACATCAGTAAAACTAAAAGCTGGTTCTTTGAGAAGATAAACAAAATTGACAAACCACTAGCCAGACTCATCAAGAAAATAAGGGAGAAGACTCAAACCAATAGATAGAAATGAAAAAGGAGAAGTAACAACTGACACTGCAGAAATACAAAGGATCATGACAGATTACTACAAGCAACTATATGCCGATAAAATGGACAACCTGGAAGAAATGGACAAATTCTTAGAAAAGTACAACCTTCCAAGACGGAACCAGGAAGAAATAGAAAATATAAACAGACCAATCACAAGCACTGAAATTGAAACTGTGACTAAAAATCTTCCAACAAACAAAAACCCAGGACTAGATGGATTCACAGGCGAATTCTATCAAACATTTAGAGAAGAGCTAAGACCTATCCTTCTCAAACTCTTCCAAAATATAGCAGAGGGAGGAACACTCCCAAACTCATTCTATGAGGCCAGCATCACCCTGATACCAAAACCAGACAAGGATGTCACAAAGAAAGAAAACTACAGGCCAATATCACTGATGAACATAGATGCAAAAATCCTCAACAAAATACTAGCAAGCAGAGTCCAACAGCACATTAAAAGGATCATACACCATGATCAAGTGGGGTTTATTCCAGGAATGCAAGGATTCTTCAATATACGCAAATCAATCAATGTGATACACCATATTAACAAATTGAAGGAGAAAAACCATATGATCATCTCAATAGATGCAGAGAAAGCTTTCGACAAAATTCAGCACCCATTTATGATAAAAACTCTGCAGAAAGTAGGCATGGAGGGAACTTTCCTCAACATAATAAAGGCCATATATGACAAACCCACAGCCAACATCGTTCTCAATGGTGAAAAACTGAAACCATTTCCACTAAGATCAGGAACAAAACAAGGTTGCTCACTCTCGCCACTATTATTCAACATTGTTTTGGAAGTTTTAGCCACAGCAATCAGAGAAAATAAATAAATAAAAGGAATCCAAATCTGAAAAGAAGTAAAACTGTCACTGTTTGCAAGTGACATGATACTATACATAGAGAATCCTAAAGATGCTACCAGAAAACTGCTAGAGCTAATCAATGAATTTGGTAAAATAGCAGGATACAAAATTAATGCACAGAAGTCTCTTGCATTCCTATACAGTTACGATGAAAAATCTGAAAGAGAAATTAAGGAAACACTCCCATTTACCATTGCAACAAAAATAATAAAATACCTAGGAATAAACACTCAATAGGTGTGGCTCGCGGGCTTTAGAGCACAGGCTCAGTATTTGTGGCTCACGGGCTTAGTTGTTCCGCAGCATGTGCGATCTTCCTGGACCAAGGATTGAACCCGTGTTCCCTGCACTGGCAGTAGATTCTCAACCACTGCGCCACCAGGGAAACCCCAAAGACCAGCTTCTATGAAACAAACTCTTACCTCCAGCCCTGTGGCCAACCCTACACATGCATGCATGCGCACACACACACACACACACAACCGAGGCAGGGCTGGCTTTTTGTCAAAGTGGGGCAGATGTGATAGAAGGAGCACCCAAAAGCACCACAGCAGCCTTCTGGGGACTAGACAATTGCCCCTCCCCATCAAGGGCATTCCTTCCAGATTAGGGATGGGGGGCTAGTCCACACATTGTTGGGGTTTAGTGTCAACTCACCAAGCTTGTATTGAGCCCACTCTTTGCTGGGCTCTGTCTTGGATTTTGTGGTGCGTACAGCCATTTATAATAGCAAGCTCCTGCTCTCAGGGATGGGTGGCCTAGGAGGGGAGAGTCAGGAAAGCAAAGGGTCAAGGCAAGCTTTTAATATAGAAGCTCAAACAAAATGCTATGGAAGCCTCCAAAGGGGAGGGATGAATTTGAGATGGGGGTCAGGGCTTGGTGGACAAGGTGACTTTTGAACTAGACTCTGATGTTTGGAGAGAATGTGGGCAGGAAGAGATGGGTGATGGGACATATAAGGGAGGAAGGCCTTGACCTCTGAGCTATAGAGATTGAATTCTATCCTGAGGACAATGGGAGCCGTGGAGGAACTTCAGGTGGGGGCGACAGTGAGGCCCAATGGAGGGAGCAGGGGCTTTGAAGCCCCCAAAACCAGGTTTGAGTTGCAGTTCTGCCACTGATCAGCTTGGACCTGGGCCACGCCACTATTCTTCTCCAGCCTGCCTCCTCTTCTGCAGGTGAGGACTGCCTGTCTCCCAGGATGGTTGACTAACCTGATGGAAGGGTAGAAAGGGGCTTTGGAAGCAGCAGGCATGTGCTCTGCCCACATGGCAAAGGGGGGCTGGTCTCTCAGCCTTTGAGGTCACATCAACAGCTAGATCCGAAGTCCCCTCCCACCTGCAGAACAGCAAGACCATAGGCTCCCTTTCGAGGTTTCATCCTCTGTATCTTGGGACATCCCCAGTGGGGTATTTCACAATGCTCGGAGCACGCTTTGGTCTCCAACTTTCCTGCTGCCACACACTGCTCCAGGCCATGGTGCCACCTGCCCATGCTCTCTCGGGCTGCTGTTTATGTCAACGCCACCAATCTGCCCCCAACCCACCCCATGACCACTGCCTGCAGTGCCACTTCTGTGCCTCTCCTGCCAATGTTCGCCCCAGTGCTACTCCCCGAGGCTGTCAGGATGCCCTCTGCGGCTCTGGCCTGCTGGCTCCCACTTCGCTCTCAGGCCGTCCTTGGCTTCTACTCTTCCAGAGGGTCCCACAGCAGGGCTGCCTGTGGCCCTGGTGCTAGAGTTCCTGGCATGCTGGTCGCTTTACATGCATTTTCTGTCATACACATGAGATGGGCTTTGATTGTGATCGGCACGGTGGCTCAGGACATCCGTTTTCACCAAGTGGGAGAAAATGCAAGTTAGGTACGTGCATTCTGATGAAGTCAGGCAGTTCTGGGTACCCAGAGTGGGCAGACCTAGGTCAGAAGGCAGGATGGCAAGCCTAAGATGGGATCAGGGTGCCAAAAAAGAGGCAGGGACAGGAGTGGCCCTGAAGAACAAATTCTCCAGTTTCAGAATTTGGCCTTTCGGCTGGCCTTGGAGAGATGGGCTGCCTGCACCACCACGGCCAGACTCCAGTGAGCGGCAGTTCATTGAAACAGTGTTGACACAAGGACTCTTGGCCATCCACCTTTCCCGCACTGAATCACTCCTTTCCACGTCAGGCCTGTTGCCAACCTGGGTTCAAGTCCCCCAGAGTGATGAGTAAAGACATTGGTTTTGAGATAAGAGAGGAGCTGAGGGTGAAGGGAGGTGAGGTCATCATTGCCACCAGGGCCAAGACAGGGACCCTGGGGACAGAACCAGAGGGCTGAGTACTGTGTGCAGCCTCTGAGACCATCCCAGGGCAGAGTCCAGCAGATGGGGGAGGGATGTCTGCTCAGGTTATTTTTTTTCCAAGGTTGGCACTTCAATCCAGCTGATCTTTGCTAAAACATTAACTGCCATTTCAGCAGTGTTGAATGCCGGGGCAGAAAGAACCAGGTACAGATGAGAATGGTTTGAGTTCTAGTTATGCATTTGATTTAACAAACTCACACAGCCTTTACTCCTTGTGGCAAGCAGGTTCTGAGAGCTTGACAAACATGAATGCATTTAACCCTCATCATATTCCTAAGAAGTTACTACAATTATTACCCATTTCACAGGTGAGGAAACTGTGGGCTCAGAGAAGTGACATCATTTTGAAACTGTGCAACTCAGATTGGGACTTGAACCCATAGTCTTTTAATTGAGATCACACACCTGGTCTCAGGTCTTAATGAAGCTCAGGTTGTTGATGTCTCATCGCAGAAAGAATTCAGTGAGACACAAAATGATAGGTAAGAAGTGGATTTATTTAGAGAGAAACACACTCCACAGAAAGAGTGTGGGCCCTCTCAGAAGGCGAGAGGTCTCGAAATATGGCGTGGTTAGTTTTTACTGGCTGGGTAATTTCATAGAGTAATGAGCAAGAGGATTATTGCAAGTATTTTGGGGAAGGGGCAGAGATTTCCAGGAACTGGGCTACCGCCCACTTTTTGATCTTTGATGGTCAGCCTCGGAACTGTCATGGCACCTGTGGGTGTGTCACTTAGCTTATACTAATGTATAACAATGAGCTTATAATGAGGCTCAAGGTCCACTGGAAGTCAAATCTTCCGCCATCTTGAACCTAGCTGGTTCTAACGAGTTTTTGTCATGTCCTATGGCTATGTCATTCTTTTAAAGGTTGTGTCCTGCCCCCTTCCCTCCTGTTTCAATTTGCCCAAGACTGTGAGGTTAGTGGGTGACCTGGCTCCCAGGTCACTGGTCAAGGCAGGGCTGTTTGTCCTAGAAGGCTGCCTTCCAGGTCCCTCCCCTGTGTGACCCCATGAAGTCTACCTGCTTGCGGTTGCGGATGGCTAATACAGTGCACAGGGGAGGGAAAGGCCTTTGGAGGGACATTTCCCCAGTCCTTTGGTCTCTGGGCATAACTTCATCCCCAGTCCTAGGCTGTCCTCTGAGGCTCTGGGCTCTGCCCGTACTTTTATTCCTGGAGGTGGAGCTCCCTGAACCTCCTCACTCATTTAGACACCCTTCCTTCAGGGAGTCCCACGAAGGCCCCCCTTCCCTCTTCGAAATGATCTATTTTATGATCCTTGGATGGATTACTTGAAAGCTGCCTTAAACTTGCTATGGATATAAGCCGAATGTAACTACGTTAAAAATAAGATCAAAAGGAATGGGTGGTTTGCCTCTGGGGCCCTCCAGGCTAGGTGGAGCGCCTGCCCATTGGGTCTGTTTGTCTCTAGGAAGTATTCCTTTCTGGTCTAGGGGTGTAGATGGCTCTGACTGGGGGCTGCTTTGGCGCTGGTGCAGTGAGCTGCCCTCTGATGTAGTGGGTGGACACAGGGCTGGCCTCAGTTTGCCCACTTCCCCCAGAGGGAGTCATGTCCGTTGGCAGTGACCCACACCGCAGGGGAACAAAGACCTCTTCTAGAAGCTATGGTAGAAAGGGCATGTCCAGTTAACCAAATGTGTCTTCTGGGAGCCCCCAAACTCCCCTTTCTGGGTCTTCTTCCCTCTTCAATGTCGTCCCCCGACCCCTCCAGATGGGCCTTTGGGCTTTCATTCCCTCGGGTGCATATGGCACTAACAGCTAAATGGACTCCACCGTCCCCACCATCCCAAGAGAAGGGCAGTCTTCCCCTCTGCCAGTGACTGCTGCCACTTTTACAGAAGGGACTCTCCTGAGGGGACCCAGCCCTCAGTCCAGGAAAGTCAGTCTCCGGCTGTAACTAACTTCTCCGAGGGGTGCAGTGGGGCTTCACAGGCACTGGGCAGAGAGGACACTGGCTTTTTCTGAGTCAGGCCAGCTCAGAAGAGGCGGAAGGATCAACATCCATCTCAAAGCAAAAGTGAGGCTGTAGCCAGAGCCTGGGGCGAGGGAGCTAATAGGAAACAGCTTGCTGGAGGGAGGGGGACAGAATTCGGGAATGGCCGGGGCTGGCTGCTGAAGAGGGGGCTGGGAGAAGCAGGCTGATTGAGACCAGCTGCTCCTCCTCTGTCTCAGAGATCTTTGGACTCTGCCCGGGGCAGGCTCACACCCTATTCTGGGTGACAGGGAGCCAGCAGAGGCTGCCTGGGGCAGTCGAGCCTTCTCCACCCAGCCTGACTCCTGGAACCCTCAGAAACCAAAGACCAGAGGACTCTCCATCCACCAGCTGGACACCTCCTCCCCATTGCCAGCCCCCACCCCCTGGCTGCTGCCGTCCCGGAAAAGCCTGGAGGAAGAGGCCAAGGAAACAGCCCTGCCCACTCTCCCTTGACCCTCCATCCACCCAGCACCGACATCTGAAGACCTCATGGCCCGGGCTCCCTGGGGCTGCTACCCCTGGCTTGTCCTCCTCTGTGGTATGTGCATCCCCCGTCTCTCCCTCCCATGCTGGGAGGGCAGGTCCAGCTGGAGAGCAGTTCTGGCCTCTCCCCTGTGGGCTCAGAAAGGGTTGGAGTGAAGGCTGGGCCTAGGTTGTCTCTTTTTTTCCTGGTCCCTCTCTCTGTCTTGAGGAAGAGGAACCCCAGGGCCAGCCCTGGGGACCCTCAAGACTCACCTCAAGTCTGGTTTGGCCTGTTTCCATTCCCACCTGTTAAAGACAAAATGATTCTGGCACTTGTTAAAAGAGTAAGGAAGATTTTATTCAAGGCTATTGCAATAGGGGCGCTGCAGTAGGGGAGAAAGATCAGGCTCAACTCCGGATACAGCCAAGATGGCTGAGGACTTCTTGTCAATGAGCAGAGTGAGGGGGTCAGTGGATGGAAAATTGCCAAGAGGAGACATCAAGGGTGAGGAGATTCTTGCTAAACTGACTTAATACGATCCTTGCTGAAGGCAGGGTGATCAAATATCAAGGATGGGAGATGAGAAATTTTATCAGATATCAAGGTTGATGAGATACTAACGGTGGGGAATTCTCTCTAAACTGACTTAGCAGGATTCTTGCTAAGACTGGGCGATGCAGGCCCAGTAAGGACAGGATGGACTTGGAAGTCAAGGCCTAATGGAGAAGAGGGATTGGTGGAGTCTAGCTAAAGTTTGGTCTTTGTCACCCTATGGTGTCCTGTTTGTACTCTTTAGTCACAGCTAACTGCCCAGCTCAGCATCCTCCACATCCACTCCACCCTGGCCCTAGGGAGGCCTCCTTCCCTTTGCTCTGTGGCAGTAGGACCCTACTCATTCATTCAGTACCCAGTTCCTGACACCTCCCCAGTGTCAGGCCCCGTGCCAGGGACCACAGAGTGGTTCGGCTGCAGAGCCTGCCCTTGGGAGCCACAGCCCTGACCTCAGAGAACAGCAATTGGGGTGTCTAGAGGGACATGGGTTGGCTGTGTCTTGCTTCTTACGTTGGTGTTTTAGCGCCACCATTTTGCCAGAGATCTGTTCCTACAGAAATGAGTGTTCATTTTCTTCAATCAACAGGGTGGGTCTCATCTCTCCCTTGAGTTTATGTGACCGGGAGAGACAGTGAGGCAGGGCATTCATGGTGTTGGAACCCAGCGGTACTCCTTCCATCTGTAGCTCAACCCACTCAGAAAGGAAAAGTAGAGTGTCTCCCCAGACTCAGACCCCCATTACCTCTGGGGAGATTCCCTCCCTAAAAGGTGGGGTGCTGGAGGGAAGGCCTATCAGAGACCCCTGGACTTTCAGGGTGTGAAGACCCAGAGCCTGCAGGACTTAGCCCAGTGTGTGGCACACAGCAGGGGCTTAAGAAACGTTTGCTCAATGAATACTGGGCGACTCTTCTTGGGACACACCAAATTTGCGGCAGAGCCCCAACTGGAAACTAAGTCTCTATATATTCTGTCCCTTCTGGGGCACCACCCTTCCATGGTTGGCTTTTTTGTACTCAGATGGCCTGGGTTCAAATTCCTGCTCTGCCACGGACTCACTGTGGTAAAACTTGGGCGAGTAACTAAACGTACCTGGGCCTCAGCTTCCTCTTCTGTAGAAAGCAGACAATAATACCCGTCTCCCAGGGTTTTTGCAAGTATCAAAAGAGACACTATAGGTAAATGGCTGAGTTCGGTGTCTAGCACATAGTAGGAGCTCTTTAAATGCTAACCCAACTTTCCCCACCAGGGGACGATGTCAGCCTGGGATTGCCTGGCTTCTGTAGCCTGGAATGAGAGGCAGATATTTGGACCATAAGAAATGGTAGAAGTGGGCTTTGAATTTAAGTAAACCCAATATATATATAATTAGATTTATAGAAGGGTAAAACGAAGGTGGGGTTATTATTTAGCGAGATGCTCTAGAGCATTTAAGAGAAAATCTGATTACAAAAATTTAATTTACACACAACTTTTCCAGTTCGGTAGATCCTGAAAAGACCCAATTAGATTGGAAGGAAAAAATTGATTTAATGAGCACTAAAACCCATCCAAAAGTGGCAATCACTTGTCGATGAAACAGGTTTCTTTGATTGTGACCCAGGATGCCATCCAATTCAGCCTGATTTCCTATGAAATGTAATTATTTTTATCCTCAAGTAGAGTTGGACAGCATCTCCTGCTTCAAAGGATGGAGGCCCTGCGGGGACCATGAAGGGGGGTGGGGGAACATGTTCCCGTGCTCTCTAGGACCTATCCAGTCTCCAAGTGACCCTGGACTTTTCTCTGGTTTCTAGCTTGTGCCTGGGGCCACCCAAAGTCACTGGACCTGAGAGAGGATGTGAGAAACTGTTCAATCAGCCCTCCGGTGAGGCCCTGCCTCCGCCCCGCCCCCGCCCCGCCCGGGCCCACAGCTCCCACCTTCCTCCCCATCCCCCATGGGCCCAGCTGCTAGCCTCACCCTCTACCAGCCTTCCTCCTGATTTCCGGACTCTGGGGCCACTGTTTCTGATTAACCTCCCTCGGGGCGGGCGGCGCATTCTCAGGTGTCTGACATCCGCCCCCATCCCTCCCTCCCAGCCATTCCCACGGCAGGTCATCTCCTTCCCTCTAAGCCTGAGCCCAGGCAGCCCCTGCGAGAGGGAGGGAGGAGGCCCCTAGCCAGCCTTTAGCCGAGGCTAGCTAGACAGAGGCCAGGAAGAGGATGGGAGGAAAGAAAACAACAATTCTAGAGGAAAGGGGAGGAGGGCGGAAGACAGAGGGCTAGAAGAGCCAGCGCAAGGTCAAGAGGGGGAGGCCTCGGGTGTGAAGACTGTGAGAAGGCCCAGCGTATTAGAGCTGGAAGGTCATCAGCTCCCTATGTGGAGACCAGAGGGATTCTTTCCACAACTAGATGAGAGTGTGAAAGAGCTTCTCCAGACAGGAGCAGGCCAGAAGGTGAGGGCTCATGGGCCTGCCAGCAGGTCACTAAAGTCTCAGGACAAATGGGATACATCCACTTGCCTCATCCACTTCATGAGACCACTGGGGCAGGCAGGTAGGTGGGCAAACCACATTATTTTTATATTAAAATATACATGGATGTATCCTGGAGTAGAAGGCAAAACAAAACAAAGAGCCCACACTTTTTATTTTTAAGATAAAATAACCTTTAACAAAATGTCTGGCTTGGAGACGATCTTTCTGGACAATGTCCCAAACTGCTGGGGGTACTCATTCACTCTCCTCTGCCATTTGGGACCAGTGAGTGGAAACTTGAAACAAGTCCCCAACGTAGGGCTGCCAGGTGAAACACAGGGCGCCCAGTGACATCTGAATTTCAGATGATGAATAACGTGTTTAATATAAGTATGCCCCAAATAGTACTTGGGACGCACTTATACTAAAACATTATTCATTATTTACCTGAAATTCAAATGTGACTGGGTGAGCATCCTGTATTTTGATTTGCTAAAGTGGCAACTCTACCCCAAGGTATCCAAAGAGGGGCCATCCCCTGGCCTGGCCCAGTGCCAGGGCTCAGAACCCTGCAGTTCTTACCCACCCCCTACCCCATCCCAGACTCAGGTCCCATTACTGTCACAAAAAGTCTCTCTCCAAGCTCTTAAACACCTCCATCTCCACTCAGCCCAGGCACCTTAATCTAGACAAATCCATAACATCAGCTTCTGCCCCATCCCTCTCCAGGCTGGCCCAGCCTACCCAACCCCAATCCCTGCCTAAGGAGAGGATGGGGGCCCCAGCGACATTTTCTCTAAGCAATGTGTGTCTGTGTGTGTGTGTGTGTCTTGGTGTCTTCCTGTCACCTGTCAGTACCTTCCAGTTACTGTGGTCAATACCACAGCACAGCTCACAGCCCTCCGCCAGCAGATGCACACCCGGAATATCTCTGCCTACATCGTCCCCGACACGGATGCCCACATGGTGAGAGATGGCTCCTCCCACCAACCCCCCACCCCCGCACCTGCCCCGAGCCAGGTCTGGCCTAAGAGAACAGGCCACAAACAGGACGCTGTTAAGAATCGGAAGATGGAAGACAGAAAAAGGATTTGACAGGCAAAGGGAAGGAAGTGGGGAGCTTGGACACGGGCCTTTTAGGGCAACTGAAAGAATGTATTCCTTTACATAGGAGAGAAGACATTGCCAAATCTCCTTGACCTCAGGCAATGAAACTATAAACAACTTCAGAAAGATTTTGATCAGTTCCTAGATGGTGGATCCAGAATGAATGTTTAGGATACCCCTGCCCTAGGAGGTTAGAATGTGGGCTGGGAACTGAATTAGAAGAACCCTGAGCTCCCTTCTGGCTCAGCCCTTCCCATCAGCTGATGGATGGAGCGCTGAAATGATCCAGCATCCAAGATTCCACAAGTTTGGGGTGTAGGCTGGGACAGGGGAGCAGACAGGAAAGAAGATGGTCTGAGCCAGAACTGCTTTTCCCAAAGCAGCGCCCCTACCCACCCATCCCACCCTTTCCCACCCCGGATCCACCTCCACCCCATCCACCTTCCCAGCAACAGCCCAGTTGGAAGACAAGGCATTTTCAGTGTCAATACGATTACTTGAATTCATTTTCCCACCTGCCAAAAAGGGCTAAGAAGCTTGGGTAGGTAAGTGTCTGAACTTCTCTGAGCCTCAGTTTCCTCTACTGCGAAATGGGAATAATGAGATCTGTCTCCAAGGATTATGAGAACCCAAACACAATAATGTGTAAAGCTCTCTGCACAAGTTATTTATGATGTACCCATTGGGCTTGTAGGACTGGTTGAAACTGACTAGACAGAAAGAACCGGGATGTGGTTGGGGGCCTTCCATGTGGGGTGTGACTCCATGAAGAAGGCTAATAACAGTGTTGTTGATTTCCTAGAGCGAGTACATCGGCGACTATGACAAGAGGCGTGCGTGGATTACAGGCTTTACAGGGTCTGCAGGTGACAGCCATTACCCGGCCCTCATTGTTTCTGGTGGGAGACCCAGAGTGGTCAGAGACGCCCTGGTGTGGCTAGTTCTCAGCAGCCAGGAGCCCAGGAGCAAGTGTCCAGAGGCCCCTGCTCCTCTCTCTGCCTCCCCCTTCACCACTCCAAAAGGGGTCACCAGGGCACACATCTCATAGCCCAGCAGCCACGCTTCTGCGTGAGGCAGATGGCCCTCCTGACTTCTTTCCTGTGCTCGCTGCCTCAGCCACAGTCTGGCCCACCCAGCACTCCCTGGGCTCCATTTCTGGGACAGTTGCTACCTCGATATCTAGCCACTAGGAGCCCACTGATTCCCTTCACACAATGGCTCGTTTGGGGACAAAGTTTTACTTTGCTGGTCCTTTTATGAATAACATCACCTCACGTGGCCAAATGAGACACAAACACAGAGGCCATTTATGGGGTCCCAGTTTTGGAATCGGCCTCCCACCTTGATCCTGGCCCCTTGAATGAAACCTAAGCTTCCCTTGCTGATCCTTAAACATCCCTACCCTGGGCTTCAAGCTGCCTGGCTTGCCCATCACGGGCCCTTCTTCTCTTTGCAGAAGTCACTGGGTTTGGCCTCTCTGCCTGTCCTCAGCTAAGCCCCTGGCTTAGTGTTCCCATCAGCCACTGCATCTTCATACTGACTGCCACACCATCTTTGCTGAGAGCACCTACATGTAGCATCGACTTTTGGGGATGGCCAAAAGCAGACCCCACTTGTCCTGCTAAATGCCCCCTTAGGAAAGGGCCTCAAGGCAAAGCAGAGATGCCCAACTCAGGACACACTTCCAGCTACCTTCCGCCCAACACTCCCTTTAACGTCTCCTGCCTCACTCCCTTCCAAGGGAGGAGAGCAACTCTTTCCAGAGACCCCCGTGACCATGTCAGAGCCAGCACCGCATTGCTGAAGGGCTAACTAAAGCCACGCTCTACACCTCCACCCTCCCCTCCAAGTTTCTCTGTTCTGCCCCAGGAATCGCCGTGGTGACCATGGGGAAAGCCGCTCTCTGGACCGACAGCCGCTACTGGACCCAGGCTGAGCGACAGATGGACTGCAACTGGGAGCTCCATAAGGAAGGTAAGAGGGCGGCACGGATTTGTTCCCCAAGCCCTGGAACCCAGACTGGGTTTGGGAAGGTACAGGTGACGGGGGTGCATGGAAGGCCATGCTGGGCCCCTGTGGGAAGCTCAAGAAATTTGGAGCCGTCCCTAATCTTTGAGGCGGATATCATGGAGGACAGACGTGGAAGGACTGTCACAGACAGAAGCCTGGCTGGAGGGCCTGGGGTAACCTCAGTGTCCCTTCTTGTCTTTCTCGCAGTTGGCACCACTCCTGTTGTCACCTGGCTCCTCACCGAGATTCCTGTTGGAGGGCGTGTGGGCTTCGACCCCTTCCTCTTCTCCATCAGTATGTTCTTCCCTCAGTCCCTGCGTTTGTCCTCACCGACAAGGGAGATTCAGGCCCTCAGGATGTAAAGAAGCACATCTTGGTAGAAGCAGGTGCAGGGTGACTCTAAAGATAGAGTGTTTGAACTTGTAGGTGCAGAATATTTTGCAACAAGGGTGTATTCCTGGATTGTGTAATGAAAATACATTTAAAAGAATAAACATAGATTTTTTTTTAAGTCAGGAGTGCAGAGACCCAACCTAGAAGACTCAGGGAATCGTTAAGACCTAGCCAGTGGGTAGACCGGGATGTTCTTAAACCTAGACCCATCCTCTGTGCCCTGGAACTCTAACAATCAGGGCACTAGAATCACTTGGTAGCCCTCTTCTGGAAGGCAGCTTGGAAGGGTCAAAGGAGTTGAGGGTTTCTGAGTAAAGAAGCAGAGTCCCTGGGACTTCCCTGGTGGTCCAGTGGTTGAGACTCTGTGCTCCCACTGCAGGGGGTGTGGCTTTGATCCCTGGTCAGGGAACTAAGATCCCTCATGGCTCACATGGCGTGGCCAAACAATTTTTTTACAAAAAGAAGCACAGTCCCCTCCCCTCCCATCCAGGAGCACAGCTCCCTGAGCTCCAGTGCCCCCACCAGCTGGCCAGCCTGCCCCCAAGGGTGCCGTCCTCGTGAATATGCACTGAAAGTCTCCCACTTCAGATCCGGCTTCTTTGCCAGCCTTTCCAGTGGCCTGAACCTCACCATTCCTTTGGGCTGTGGCATTGAAGTTCAGTCAAACAGACAGGACCGAAAAGAGGGCCCCGCAGCCCTTGGCACTTAAAAGGGCGAGCTTAGCTAATTGACCGTGGGCAGCACTGGGGCGGGCTCAGGGCAAGCTGAAGGAGGAAGGCGAGAGGGCACAGCCCAGGCTGCTTGAGCGGGACAGGAGGCAGAGGGGACAAGAACGAGCTTTGCCTGCGTCACAATTTTCCCGGAGGCATACACAGGCAAGGGACAAGTGACTCCTTCCTGCCTCTGCAGGTTCCTGGGAGAGTTATAACGTGGCCCTCCGAGACTCTGACAGAGAGCTGGTGTCCATCACCGTCAACCTTGTGGACCTGCTGTGGGGGTCAGAGAGGCCTCCGGTGCCAAGTGAGCCCATCTATGCCCTGCAGGAGGCATTCACAGGTGATTCCTACGCCCGTTCTCTTTCCCACCTTGGAGCAACACAGGCCCCCGCTGCTGCTCCTTTGGCTGAAAAATTCATCCTAAGAGGCCCCGAAGCAATGGTTCCATGTGCACCTGAATAGATTGGGATGCTTTTTTAAAATGCAGGTTTCTAGGCCCCATCCCCTCAGAGAGTCTGAATCAGAAGTTACTCGAAGCATATTTAGAAAATGCTGGAATAAAGAGTGTCAGGATTTGAAGCAAGAGGGAACAGGAAGGGGGGAAACAAGGGAGTCAGAGAAAGATGAAAAAGAACCTACCCCTTTGAAGAGAGAAAAAAACATGATATGAGCTGCTTGTCTGGTAGTGAAGACTGGTTTGTATTGAATCATTCAGACCTTGACTTCTGGTCCTCCAGTGATGAGGAATTTAGATGTAAGATGGCTGGGGTCAGATGGGCTGGCATGGACAAAGGAAGCAAAAACTAAGCTCAAGCTCAGACTGTGGCACAGATTAGGGTTCAAGTGTTGGCCGGACCACAAAGGAAAATTAACTGACCCTCAAAATTCTAACATCGATAATCTTGACCCCGTTGACACCATCTAAATATGTCATAAAAGAACAGTATGCTCTGTAATTCTTGTAAGTAGTAACTAAACTGACTGGACCCAGGCTACTGAGTATAAATCAATGTCTTGGCCACCACCAGCCCCTACCTTCCTAGGAATTCTAAACAAGCCCATAGACTTGGATTCCTAGAAACATTGGGCAATCTGAGAGGTCCCTTTCCACACACAGGTCTATGCACACTTCTTATTTGGAAAGAAATCCCCAAAACAGGAGAGAATTTCAAAATAGTGAGTCTGATGAAACAAGTCAAAATTGTGTCCAATTTTCTTTATCCATTCTGATGTAACTTGCAGAAACTTTCTGCATCTTGACGCAGTTTTTAAAGAAACTTGCTATCCAAGACAGTTCCATCATAAATAAAACTCACCCCATTCAGATAAAGAAGGGTGCAGTTATGTCAGGAAGAGGAGTGGATAAAGGGGAAAACCTTCCAGGGACTGGGAGAGAATTCACATGGGTTTTATCACTTCCCACAAGTGAGAGGAAGCCAAGCCATCACAGGCTGCTAGTCTTCAAGGAAAAGCCATCCAGAGCCAGAACTGGGCCTGGAAGCCCAAGAACAGAGTCTCTAAGTTCACACAGACAAGAGAGACTTTCTCTCCAGCCACTCACAGGTTTTAAAGGGGGCAAAGAGCAAAGGGAAGAACATGAAAAGTTCAAAGATACCTGTGTGTATCAAACAATTTAAATTGGCTTTCATTTGTTGTCTCAAAAATGTATCACATCCATGAACCTTGAAAACATAATTCTAAGTGAAAGAAGTCAGTGAAGGCCCCATATTGTAGAATTCCATTTGTGTGAAACATCCAGCGTAGGCAAATCCATGGAGACAGAAAGCGGATTAGTGGTGGCCGGGGGCCGGGGGCTGGGGGGAGAGGCAAATGGGGAGAGACTGCCTAATTGCTACAGGGTTTCCTTTTGGGATGATGGAAATGTTTCTGGAATTAGATAGTGGTGGTAGTTGCACAATTTTGTGAATGCTCTTTTTTTAAAAAAATTTTATTTATTTTATTTTATTTTTGGCTGTGTTCTGTCTTCGTTGCTGCACGCGAGCTTTTCTCTGGATGCGGTGAGCAAAGGCTACTCTTTTTTTTTGTTGTTTTGTTTTGTTTTTTGCGGTACGTGGGCCTCTCACTGTTGTGGCCTCTCCCGTTGTGGAGCAAAGGCTCCGGATGCGCAGGCTCAGCAGCCATGGCTCAGGGGCCCAGCCGCTCCACGGCATGTGGGATCTTCCCGGACCGGGGCACGAACCCGTGTCCCCTGCATCGGCAGGCGGACTCTCAAGCACTGCGCCACCAGAGAAGCCCAGGGGCTATTCTTCATTGTGGTGCACAGGCTTCTCATTGCGGTGGCTTCTCTTGTTGCAGAGCACGGGTTCTAGCCACACTGGCTTCAGTAGTTGTGGCAGGCAGGCTCAGTAGTTGTGGCTCGCAGGCTCTAGAGCACAGGCTCAGTAGTTGTGGCGCACGGGCTTAGTTGCTCCGCAGCATGTGGGATCTTCCCAGACCAGGGCTCGAACCCGTGTCTCCTGCATTGGCGGGCGGATTCTTAACCACTGCGCCACCAGGGAAGCTCTGTGAATGTTCTTAAAGGCACTGAATTGTGCACTTTAAAATGGTTAAAATGATAACACTTTACGGTATGTGTATTTTGCCACAATACAATAAAATAAACCTAGAAGAAGTATCGCACCGAAAGCTTTGGTTCTTGATGAACAGTTTTACCTGTTTGCATAAAGATTTTTTAAATTGAATTATGTTGTTTATGCTAATCTCTCAGCCCAACTAGGACCCTTAATGCTTATGATCTTCTGCCAGCAAATTCCTATCCCTGCCTAGGGGCAGACTCTTTAGAGGGATTACAGGGAGCAGGAAAAAAAAGATGAAAACCAAAGTCCTAGAACCAGGATACAAGCATCCCAGAAAGGACAGCTCTGTGACACAGAGTTTAAGGACAAGGTTGGAGACTAACAAGGTTAGCAAGATAGTCCAATGTCTATACTGATTAAGAGTGTGAACCATGTAGTCAAACAGACCTGTGTTCAAGTCTCAGTTCCGCCCCTTGCCAGCTGTGAAAACCATAGATAAGTCACTTTACCTCTCTGAAGGCTCAATTTCCTTATGTAAAATGGGCCAAGTAAGGATTAAAACAATGTACACAAAGTGCTTAGCCCAGACCCAAGTGGCTTTAGTAAGTGCTGGGGTTACTGCAAGGAAGAGGATTAAACATGGCCCAGCCCTATCCCTTTGCCCTTCAACTAGGGCTGCTCCCCTGATCTCTGTTTTGCATGCTTATTTATTAATCAGAAAGTTATACCAGATTTTCTATACACCAAGACACAATTCTACATACATTACAAATATTATTAATTTGGACCTCATAACAAATCTATTGAGGTAGACACTATTATTATAATCCATCCCCATTTTACAGATGTGCAAGATAGGACACAGAGGGGTTAATTTTCACAAGGTCACCCAGCAAGTAATGACAGAGGTAGGATATAAACCCAGACAGTCTGGGTCAAGAGCCCATGTCCTTAATGATTACACAAGCAAGAGTTTGGTTAAAGAAAGGGTTCTACTGCTTCTAAAGGAATGGAAAACTATTGCCCTAAGGGAGCCCTCTCAGGAACGCAGTGCCAAAGAGAAGGTAGATCACTTCTGCTTTCTTTTGGCTCTTTTGCTTCTAGGAAGCAGCTGGCAGGAGAAAGTATCTGGCATCCGCAGCCAGATGCAGAAGCATCGTGAGGCCCCTACTGCCGTGCTTCTGTCTGCACTTGATGAGACGGCCTGTGAGTATAGATTTGTGGATGCAGGGGGGTGCCTGCGTTCCCCCCAACCCCCAAGCCTCCTGGGCTCTGCAGCACAGGACTCCTCCCCCAACGACCACTGACCCATGGGTTCTGAGAGCTCCGTGGTCATGGCCTGTGGGAACTAAGGTGAGGGCAGGAGCTCACGTCTGCTACTAAGGAAACCAGGAAGCCCCGTGCAATCTGGGGCCAGCCCCCGGGCCATCAGAGGACCAGGAAACCACAGAAGCAAAGGCTTCTGTCTCATGAAGGGGAGGAGGCCCAGCAAACACCTCCCAACCTCCTGGCCCCGAGCCCAGGGCACTCAGCTTCCCGGCTTTAGCACCCCGTGCAGCCCTATTCTATCCCATCGTGGCTCAGCGCTTCTTACCTGACCCCAGCTCTGGGCTTCAGGTATTCTGGGAACCCACTGACACCGTGTGCAGACTACTGGCTGGGTATCTGCCTTTCTCTGGGAGAAAGTGCCCCTAGCGCTCATTAGTGCTTCAGAGACCCTGCCCCACTCCGGAAAGACTGAGAAACATTCAGGGGCAGAGGATGCGGGGGTGCGGCTGGGGATCCTTGGAGGCCAAAGCCAACAGTAGGGCAAAGGTGTCACGTGTACTTGCATCAGGCGGGTCAGCCTCAAATAGTCCCCATCAATTCTCTTCCCCAGGGCTCTTCAACCTTCGCAGCAGTGACATCCCTTATAACCCCTTCTTCTATTCCTACACGCTGCTCACTGACTCCTCCATCAGGTAGGGCTTGTCCTTGGCTTGCGGTCACGGACGTCCTCTAATTCCTCACTGCCCCAACATGCAGCCTTCCGAGAAGCGGGGTGCCTGCCCCAGCAGGACCCTCGAGGAAGCCTCCAATCAGCTTTTCCTGACCCCCTTGACCTCTATTCCCACGTACTCCAAACCTGGTCTGCTCAGCTGCCTGGCGCAGGCCTCCTCTGACCTCCAGGAACAAAGGGCCACTGGTCTTTTGCACCTTCCTTAGATTGTCTCTGGACCCTCCTGGTGTTCCCTGTCCACCTAGGTTATTTGCGAACAAGAGTCGCTTTAGCTCCGAGACCCTGCAGTACCTGAACTCTGGCTGCACGGATTCCATGTGTGTGCAACTCGAAGATTACGGCCAAGTCCGTGACAGCGTCCAGGCTTACACCTCAGGAGTCGTGAAGATCTGGCTCGGGACCAGCTACACCTCGTATGGGCTCTATGAAGTGATACCCAAGGTGGGTTTGCCAGGCACCATCCTCCCTACCCCCCAACAGCCCTGATAAGTCTCAACCTAACAGGGGGTGGGGGGGACAGCCCCTGGGCCATTCCGGCAGTTGGTCAGTCAGCAGTGGTGCACTGAGTCCCCTTTCTAGGGGACTTTCTTTCTAGGGTTCCCCAGGAAGAGACAGAACATCTGTCCACAGAGAGCTCAGAGATTGTCAGGGAGGCTGGGGCAGTGCAGGCTGGTAGAGCAGAGGCTTTGAGGTCACCAAACCTGAGACTGAGAACTGGCTGTGCCATGACCCTGGACAAGTGACTTTCTCAATCCGGCCTCCGTTTCCTCACCTGTAAAATGGCACTAAGGGTCACAACCTCAAAAGAGTCACTCTGAGGAGATTTAAAGGAGACAGTGCATGTAAAGTCCGGTGCCTAACGCATGACAGGCGCTCAGTAAGTGGTAGCTGTCATGATATGAGATGTGCAGGAAACACACTGTCAGAACAGCCCGTGGCTGGCAGGGGCCAGGCTCGGATCCAACCCAGAGTGCTGATGGGATCCAGGACCAGGGAGGGAGGAGGAAGGGAGGGAGGGAGGGAAAGAGGGAAGGTTAGGCTGGAAGGGTAGACTGGGAAAGCCCTGCGTAGTCAGAAAGCACACGCGGGAAGGGCATTGCCACTCCAGGAGACGTCAAGTCTCATCGGAGCTGGAATTTCCTGCCAATCCTTTTCAAGCACCACCGTGCCCTAGAGAGGGCTCCCAGACCGCTTCCTCTTTGCCCCTCACAGGAGAAACTCATAGCAGACACATACTCCCCAGTGATGGTAACCAAGGCGGTGAAAAACAGCAAGGAGCAGACCCTCCTCAGGGCCAGCCATGTAAGTCCATGGGCAGGCAGACACACGAGCCTCTGGGGAGCTCCGGGTCTGATGGGTTAGAAAGGAGACCCTGCCGGAGGAGCCTGAAGAAGGCCCTCAGTGAAACAGAGACGTGGACACCAAACTCCTGGGCACCCACTTGTGCTCCACCCTGTTGTTCCCAGGGTGGTTCAGTGGTTTAGAGCCTGGGCCCAGGAGCTATGGTATCTGAGTTCAAATCCTAGTTCCTCTACCCACCACCTAGCTGGGTGACCTTAGGTAAGTCACTTCACCTCTCTGGGCCTCAGTTACCTCCTCTGTAAAATGAGGATCATAACTGTAACCCATAGCCGAGGGTTGTAAGATATATATCTACATTGTATGGTATAAATAATATATAATAAATAATGTATGTTTAAATATATTCATTGCAGTACATAATTAATATAAATATATATAGTGTACACATATGCATTTATATATCTAATATGTACCTATAAATAGATAATAATTACATAAATATATGATACTTATATAATGACTATATAGTTCTATATGTATAATTATGTAATTATATATTTTTAATATATTGCTTTGAGCACTGCCTGGCACATTCCAAGTCTTAAATAAGTGTTAGTTATAATAATTCCTTCACCCCAGGGAGAGGATGGCTTGCCCCTTTGGATATTCCTGTTAAAATTAGGATACACTGCCTCATTTTTGAAGACTTTTCTTGTGGAAAATTTTAAGCATATACAAAAGTAGAGGAGGGCTTCCTTGGTGGCACAGTGGTTGAGAGTCCGCCTGCCAATGCAGGGGACATGGGTTCGTGCCCCGGTCCGGGAAGATCCCACATGCCGTGGAGCGGCTGGGCCCGTGAGCCATGGCCGCTGAGCCTGCGCGTCCGGAGCCTGTGCTCCGCAACGGGAGAGGCCACAGCAGTGAGAGGCCCACGTACCGCAAAAAAAAAAAATGTAGAGGAAATAGCATAATGATCCCCATCACCATGGCCGCTGGGCCTGCGCGTCCGGAGCCTGCGCTCACGCAACGGTAGAGGCCACAGCAGTGAGAGGCCCGCGTACCGCAAAAAAAAAAAAAAATGTAGAGGAAATAGCATAATGATCCCCATCACCATCACCCAGCTTCAATAATCATCAGCTCAAGGCCAATCTCATTTCCTCTACAACCCTACATTCATTATCTCCACTCCCCATCCTCGGCTGCTGGACGATTTTAAAGCAAATCCCATCTATCATATCGTTTCTTCTATCAACATTTCAGTATCTCTGACAAGAACTCTTTTCAAAACATGACCACACTCTGATCATATATATAAACATTAATAAGAATCCCTTAATATCATCGAATAGCCAGTAAGACCCTCATGTTTTTAAAGCTCATCTCCCAGAGCAGTCCCCCCATCTCCTTCATCCCTGAGCCCCGGATGAGACCATTCCTCAGCCCGCCTGTCTGCCTGCCCTGCTCTAGGTGCGGGACGCTGTGGCTGTGATCCGATACTTGGTCTGGCTGGAGAAGAACGTGCCCAAAGGCACCGTGGATGAGTTCTCAGGGGCAGAGCTGCTGGAGAAGTTCCGAGGGTGAAGGACCACAGCCATCCTTTTCGGCTGACTGTCTTAGCGTGGGGGTGGGGGAAGGGAGGGGGGGATTGGTCTCCTTATGGGGGAAGGAAGACCCTTCTTGTATCTGAGGGCCCCTCTGGAACAAGGAGTGACAAGTTCTTGGGTGGTCGTGGTCGGGAAGCTGGGCAGAGGTGTTGGATGACATTCCCCAGCTCTGTGGAAAGTGGGACAACTTGAAGGGCCACAACCCAACAGCGCCCCCTAGTGTCTGCTTCAGGCCAGCTCAGGCCAGGTAGGACCTTGGACCACTTGAGAATATCAGGTTGGGGAGGGAGGTTCCCTGAGGGCACACTTAGCCCAGGATGCTGCTCCGGAGTTGAGGGAGTTATCAGATACAGGGAGCTAGGTTTCCTCACTCTTGCTTTACTAGGAACTCACTTTGGGACACAGGCCTTGGTTTCCCCATCTATAAAATGGAGGTAGAGGAGGAAAAATTGGCCTCTACAATCTCTGCTTCTCTGACCGTGAGTGGTCTATGAGTGACAGGTCAGAGCTTGGGAAGTGACAGGAGGTGGGACTGGGAAGGCCAAATGGAGCCTGGCTGAGGTAGAGGCAGCCGTCACCTTCACTTGCCCTTGTTGGATACCCTGGGCCCAGCCTAGTCCCTGAGCCCATTCATTGATCATTCCTGTCTTGTCCTTTCCAGAGAAGAAGAGTTCTTCTCCGGATCCAGTTTTGAAACCATCTCTGCTAGTGGCCTGAATGCTGCCCTGGCCCACTACAGGTACTTCAGAAGAAAGACTTTTCTGGGGCTCTGTGGAGGACCTGAGTCCACATTTAAGCTCTGAGGCCTTTAGCATTGTGGAGGCTGGAGGTGGGGAATGGAGCCCAGTCGGGCGTTGGGAGTCTCCTTTGAATTAAAAGACTTGATAATTTCCCTGCTCGAGAGGTTGGGACTTTGTGAGCACTCTGGGCAGAAGGATCTGGAAGGGAGATGGTGGGGCTGCTGCTGGATGTTTTTCCTTGGCTTCCTGTGAGTTATTTAATCCTTAAAGCTCACAAGCACATGGGGAGAAGGGCCCATTCACTCTGCCTGAACCAACCAAGGTGGGCCCAAGATGTAGGCTGGCCAGATGTTTGGCTCCGTACAAAACAAACACCTGCAGGCCTGCCTGATGCAACTTGGGGGTGGGGGGTCGAGCCAACCAGAGGCCTCAGCCTGGCAAGGACAAAGCAGGGAGAGGGCAGACACCCTCCAGTGGCTGGCCTGACCCATCCCAGAATTCCCTCCTCCAGCGTCCCCAAGCCTTCAGCTGCCTTAGCCCAGCCCCTTCTCCCTACTAGAGAGTAACAGGGTAGGAACTCCTCAGCCCTACCAACTCCTGCTCTCCAGCTCCACCCTCGGGTACCCTCCCTTCCTGTGCCCTGGCTTCTTGGGGCCCTCTGCTCCCAGAGGTGGCAAGAAGTTAGAGAAAGCCTTAGACTCAGCATCTGGGTTCAGGCCCAGCTCCCTCACGGCTTTCCCTCAGGGCCTTCTGTGAGCCCTTTCTCTGCAGACCTGTTTCTCCTGATGTAAAAAAAGATAGCTCAGCTGGGTGCTCATTAAAGTTCTCCCATCTCCCACCTTCGGGGCTCTTTCCTTTCTCCCCTCCCTGGGGACCAGGGCCTTGCTCGGGGAGGTGCAGGATGAACAGATGTGTGCTGAGGACATTAGCAGCAGAAGCTCAGTAGTCTCCCAGGGCCCTTTGGGGGATGATGGCTTCCCCAAAGGAGTTAGCTAGAAGGCCGGCTCCCAGGGGGGAGGAGATTCCTCTGCTTTCACTCAGGACCCCCACCTCACCCAGCTCAGGGTTCGGCTGCTCCCTTCTCAGCATCTCTCCCCTTCCCAGCCCCACCAAGGAGCTGCACCGCAAGCTGTCCTCAGATGAGATGTACCTGGTGGATTCCGGGGGACAATACTGGTATGTACTCCCCACCCAGCCCTGGCCCGGCTATCTCAGCTCAGCCAAGAGCCAGCCAAAGCTTTCCCTTCCTGGGCATGTATCCTTCATCTGAGAAAGGAGAGGCCTGGACTGAATGTGCCTGAGTATCCTTCCCATTTTCACACGTGGGGGTCCCTGCCTGGTGGGCAACAGACAGAGGCCAAAACAGTGGGGATGCCCACAGGTGCTGCCCCGTGAGAATCAGGAAGACTCCCCTTGTGCAAGTAAAATGTTTTTTAAGCCCGAACGTTATTACACAGTCTGAACAGCCGCGTTCAGCAACACCGCCTGGCTGCACAAACACAGCGCCCATATTCTCACCCACTCATGCACACCCTGGACATGTCCCGCACGCCACCAGCATGATGCATTGTCCTCACCACCTCTTCCCTCATTGTACAGTGAGGTGACCATGTCATGGGGAGCGGGGGCAGGATCAGGCCTTCAAGAGCAGTAAGCAGGTGAGTGAAGCAACCTCCAGGGACACCTGCAGCACAGTTGGGACAGGACACACCCATTCAGCACGGGGATGTGTCTGCGAGTAGACATGTGCGTGTTCTTCTGAGTGTGTGCACAAACACAGATAGGGTTATGCGGGGGGGGGGGCACTGTCCCGTGCTCCAGGACCCCACAATCTGCGTGTCCACTTGTGTGCGCTCATTGAAATTAGTATGTACCCATTCAGTGAATGGCATTTCTTTAGATGTGGTACCTTTGTGCAGTGCACAACCTGAACACCTGGACATGACAGCCATGCAGAATAGACTAAGCCCATTCATTCACATGGGAGCTGAGCTGAGGTGGGCTGGAAGATTTTCCCTTCTCATCTAGGAAGCAGGTGGGCTGTGGGAAACTTAGACTGGGGGATACAAAGGGGTGTGCTGAACTGATGGAGGAGCAAGGAATAGTTTCCCATCCTCTATCCTGCGGTGAATGTGCTAATGATAAAGGCCCTACACTTAGCCTTAACGGGGCTCTAGGAGCCAGCCTGGCAGGCACTCAGCCTAGCAGCCTTCGCAGTCACTGGTGTGGCGCTGTGTATACTTGAGATGGCCAGTGTGCGAAGGGGAAGTGAATTCTTGGGGCGTTGCTGGATTGGGGCGTGCTTCAGCAGGGTGAGGCCGGGGAAATGGCTATCTCACTTCCTCTTCTCTCCTTCTGAAGAAGTCAGCCACGCCCTGTGACCTGCTCCCAAGGAGGAGTCCCTAGGGCCCTGGGATCATTCCTCACTGCCCCCACCCCCGGGGGTGGCCACAGCGGGCATCCTGAGGGAACGGCTGCAGATGGTGGTTGGGAGTCAGACTCTTTGGCTTCTGGCAGCTTCGGTTCACTGTGACTCTGAGCAAATCCCTGGGGCAGATCCATGTTTACAATGGAGAGAACTGTGCGGAGTCAGTGCTTGCACCAGACCTGGCCTCACTGAGGCTCAGGGAGGGAGATGGCCTCATGGCCTCAATTGCCTCACCTGTGAAATGGGGATAATGACGTCTGCTCTGCCTCCCTCCCTTCTATAAATGGCAAATAAGTATATGAATGTGTGAGAGTGTTATGATCTCTCTGGACCTCAGTTTCCCCATCTGTAAGAATGGGACCATCCCTTCCTACCTCCTAGGAAGCCTGGAGGAAGCCTTGCTTTTAGAGCCAGCCTGGCCCAAGGAAACCCATATTTACAAAACAACCAAAATGGCTGGTATGGGGGCAGAAGATGTATGTGGGGAATTGGGCCTCTCAGAAAACATAGTGATTTTGAATGTGATAGCTTTGTAGAGCCCCTGCATGCATAGATGCTGAGTTTGGGAATTGCATGATGGCAGCCATCCTCTTCCTTTCACCTCCCTCCCCATCCCCATCCCAGCCCTGCCACTCAAACCCTAGTGGAAAGCACTCGGGAAGCACGTGGCCGCGATCCCTACCCCGAGGTGTTCAGAAGAGTTGGACATGTTGATTGTCCTTCTCCACAGGGACGGGACAACAGACATCACCAGAACAGTCCACTGGGGCACCCCCTCTGCTTTCCAAAAGGTAGGCATTGGACCACATTTCCCTACCCACACTCACCCAACGGACACCCAAGCAACCACTCCGCCAAGAGCCATTTGATTGTACAGAGGCTGAAACTGAAGCCCAGGGAGGTTAAGTAGTTTGCCCAAGGTCACACAGCAAATTAGTACCAGAAAACCCAGTGCCCTCAACTACTTCCCCAGAGATATTTCAGGCCCCCAACAGGGTCTCAGCCCAAACTTATCATCATCCCATTTCAGTAACTCAATGAACAAATATTTTTTTAGTGCTGTCTGTGAACCTAGCACTGTGCTGAACAGAAAAGAGGAAGACAGGCATTCCATTCCAGGGGGAGAGAAGGGCACTAGCAAAGTCTCAGAGGTGGAAAGGAGCTGGAGGTTTGCAGGAAGCAGCGAGGGCTGGTCCACTTGGGGTCAAGGCAGGGACATGGTCTGTGCGCATCTGGGGGCTTCTGGGGGGCTGGAGAGCAGGGGGCCACATCTGTGCATTCAGCAAGTGGACTGTGGCTCAGACATTGTGCCAGAGACAGAGAGAGGGAAAACAAACACTGGTCAGGCCTCAAGGAGCTCAATTTAGCTGTTAGATCCAATGCCCCAGGCTATCATGCTCAAGATGACAAGCCTGTGTGTGTGTGTGTGTGTGTGTGTGTGTGTGTGTGTGTGGTGAAGGGGACTCACCCACGTCGCCACAGGGAGTGACCAGGAGAAGAGGCCACTGTCAGCCCACCTCCCTCCCTCTTACCACAAGGTAACAGCCCCGACAGAGCAAGGCCGACCTGCCAATTATCAGGCCTCAACCCAACCATAAGCCCTTAAGAAAACTAAAGGGTGATCATGATAATGGCAATGAAGGGTGCTGACCCCTATTTGAGCATTTAGTCTGTCGGGAGCACCCGACATGCACGAGTCTACCTAGTCCTCCCAACAACCCTATGAGCTGGTACTATAACCGTCCCATTACAGACCAGGAAACTGAGGCACAGAGCAGTTAAAATCACTTGCTCAAGGTCAAGTTTGTGAGTGACCATGTCAGGATTCCAGCCCAGGGAGTTTGCCTCCCCAATCCCTACTGTTGTGGCCTCAGCTCACCCCCACCTACAAGCGTCCCTGTGGACCAGCCAAAGGGAACCACCGCATGGACCAAGCCCCAGCTTTGAGCAGGTCCCCCTCGGTCTCCTCCTGCCATCCTCCAGAACCTGGGTGAACACACATGAGCATGCACTCCCCCAAACATCCCCCAACCCAGGCCTGGGCCCACACACCGCATTCCCTCGCCCTCTCCCCATCAGGAGGCGTATACCCGCGTGTTGATAGGAAACATTGATCTCTCCAGACTCGTCTTCCCAGCTGCTACATCAGGTGGGTTTTGCAAACCAGGCTGGACCCAGAACCTCAGGCCCTGATTTCACTGCACTCAGACCCTGGGAGGCTAGTGGGGCAGGGATTATATCATCATCCCATCCACTGTATAGATAAAATCCAACCGAGAGAGAGAAAGTGACTTGCCCAAGGTCACACAGAGGGTTAGTGGGAGAGCCAGGCCTCGAGCCCAGGCCTCCTGTCTCCTAGTCCAACTCAGGAGCTGGAGCCGGAGCTCAGAGGTGGGGGCGGTCAGTGTGGGCTGCAGCGGTCACGGGAGGATTCCTGGAGGAAGCGGGTGTCTTCACAGATGGGGAGGTCCAGGTAGTGGGTACAACGTACAGTATACTGGAGATAGGGCATGGTTACCTGCCTCTCGGGGGGCCCTCTCCTCAGGCACCATCCTGGTGGTTGGTCTGGAAAAAGAGAGCAGGAAGGGGCAAAGCCAATAGTCTGGGGTCCAGCCAGCTGACCAGAGGTCATCTCTCTTCCAGGGCGAATGGTGGAGGCCTTTGCCCGCAGAGCCCTGTGGGATGTTGGCCTCAATTATGGTCATGGGACAGGCCACGGCATTGGCAACTTCCTGTGTGTGCACGAATGTAGGTATCTCCTCAGCACCCCCCTGGAGTCCCCCCTCTAATGAAAGAGGTGGAGCGTTTCACAGGTGTGGAAATGACCAGGACCCACAGAGGTGCAGTGACCCATGCAAGGTTTCCCAGCTGGTGGGGAGTTGGTGCTCCACAGGGTAAGTGAGAAATGCTGGCAACTGGCCACTCTGCTGGCATTTAGGATGGCCTCAGAGAGAGGATAGGCAGGTCAAGGCCCAGTGGCTGACTGGCATAGACCCCAGAGAAATAAAAGCCAGAGCCAATCTGGTCTGTACCAGTCGCAGGTAGACGGTGATGCGGTGGACACACGCTGCTAGGGATCCCAGTTACCTCCTCTTCCCCGGAACCTGCTAGTTTCCAAGCTGGTGAGTGCAGGAGAGCTGACGCTGTCCCTGACTCTCCCTTTCCAGGGCCAGTGGGATTCCAGTCTGGCAACATTGCCATGGCCAAGGGCATGTTCACTTCCATCGGTATGGCTCTCGGGGCTCCTCCAGGACCGCAGTCTAGGGAACGCCAGCCTTCAAGGAGCACAACCCCACACAGGCCCACCCCGGCTCCACCACTGCACTCCCTCACCTCCCCACTCCCAGCCCCGAATGGGTTGTCCCGCTCTAACCCCAAGCCCCTTCAGCCCATACCCTCATTTTGCCCATGGGAGTTGGCTTCCAGCTGTACATCCAAACTCCAGAGTCTCCATTCAAGTGCCGGGGTAATAGGACAGTGGTACACAGGGAGAGGGGAGTGCCTCCAGGACCCAAGTGGGCTCTTAAGTCTTCCCCGCTGGGTTACAAGGGAGGGTGGGGAATCTGAAGCCTGGCGGTGGCCTCCGAGTAGCCACGGAGCGTCTAACAGGTGCTGGGTCTGCCCAAGCCAACAGCCGGGGGCAGCCGGGCCCTCCAGCCATTCCTCAGTCAGCGTAGGAAACCTGGGCTTGGGTCCCCTCCCCTACTAATGTCACCAGCATCTCTTGTGTCTCCCAGAGCCTGGTTACTATCAGGATGGAGAATTTGGGATCCGTCTTGAAGATGTGGCCCTCGTGGTAGAAGCAAAGACCAAGGTAAAGTGCCACTGAGGTGGGCTGGAGGTGTGGACAGCGTGGCAGTGACTCTGGGCTGCATGGGGGGTAAGGAAGGTCAAAGGAGAATTTAATGTAGGGTCATGAATTTCTTTATTCCTTAGTGCCAGAATAATTCCATAAATCAGTTTCTCAAACCTGTTTGCACATTAGAATATTAGAATCATCTGGAGATTTTTTTTAATGCTAATGCCCAGGTCCCACTCCAAACCAAATGAATCAGCATCCCTGCCCTAAATCACTGGTTCTCAATGCACATAATAATCACCAGGGGAGACTGTTAGGTATAAAGATTCTGTATAATAACAACCAACAAGATAAAATACCTAGATATAAACTTTAAAAGACCTACACGGAGAAAATATCTACTGAGGGACATAAAAAAGATTTAAGTAAATGGCGGTCTCTGGAAATAAGCCTCAGTATTATGAAGATGTCATTTCTCCCTAAGTTACTCTATAAATTCAAGGCAACCTCAATTTCAACACTAGCTGGATGCTTTTGTAACTTCACAGAATGATAGTAGAGTTTATTTGTAAAAATAAACCTGCAAAGATAGCTAGGTAGCTAGGAAGATTCTGGAAAAGACCAATAAGGGAAACTAGCCTTTGCAGATATTAGCCCACACTACGAAGCAGCCATCACTAAAACAGTAAGACACCAGAGATGGGAAAGATGGAACAGTGGAACAGAATAGTCCAGAAATAGACCCTCTAATTTCCATAAACAAGATGGGAATTTAGTTTACTATAAAGCTGGTGCTTCAAAACAGTAAAGAAGAGGAAGATTGATAAATGGGCAGGGGGGACAAATGGCTAATAATTTGGTGGGGGGAATTAAACTGAAGAACCTCACTGTTACACTAAAATAAAATTCCAAATGGATCGAGGTTTAAAGGTGAAACCATAAAAGATCTAGAAGGAAACCTATCTGAATTCATTTATAATCCCAGGGAGGAAAGGGGCCTTTCAACGTAAGACTCAGGAGTCATGAAGAAAAAGATTGATAACTCTGACTCAATTAAATAAAAAACATCTATATGGGAACAATACCATATACAAACTCAAAAGATGTATGACGAGTATAGCACGTATGTCAGAGAAAGGGGGAATGTCCTTTTTACCACAAGCTTTTAAAAATCTAGTAAGACAGAAATAAGGAAAACGGAAAAAAATGGGCAAAAGACGTAAAGAGACAATTCACTAAGATCAACACAAATGGTCCATAAATGTGGAAAGATGCTCCACTTTATTCTTAAAGAAGTACAAATCAAAGTGACAGTAGAATACCATTTGATTGACAATAGCGAAATACTTTGATGACACCCAGTGCTTGTGAGTTTGTGGGGGAAAGAACACTCTCATACATTGCTGGGGGAAGTACAAATTGGTACAACCTTTTGGGAGGGCAGTTTGATAATATCTATCAAAATACATATTGAAAATGCCTAAACCTTTTTTTTTTTTTTTTTTTTTTGCGGTACGCGGGCCTCTCACTGTTGTGGCCTCTCCCGTTGCGGAGCACAGGCTCCAGATGCGCAGGCTCAGCGGCCATGGCTCACGGGCCCAGCCGCTCTGCGGCACGTGGGGTCCTCCTGGACCCGGTCACGAACCCGTGTCCCCTGCTCCAGCAGGCAGACTCTCAACCACTGCGCCACCAGGGAAGCCCGAAAATGCCTATACCTTTTGTCTCAGCATTCCCACTGCCAGATATATTCCTTCTGGATATAGTCCCAAAACGTCACTTTGTATAAAGATGTTTACTCGATGATGTTGATTGTAGCAGTGATGGTAATAGTTTTAAAAAATGGAAGCAGACTAAATATCCATCATTGATTAAATAAATTATCATCTGCGCACTATGGACCCTTAAAAAGAGTGAGGTAGACCTCCCTGTGCTAATAGGGAGCACTCTCCTAGGTTTACTATGGAAGCGGGGCGGGGAGGTGCAGAAAAGCGTATAGTAGGATCCATTTTGCGTGAATTTTTAGAATATACACATATATATACTATATATGCCAAAAATGTTTTCAGGAAGGAAACCAGGCAGGGAGGAGACTTTCCATTTTTATTGAGTATCTTTTTGTACTTTGAATTTTCTAAGCACATACATGCAAGAGCTCTCTGGGAGATGGGAATTATGGGCCATTTCTTCTTCTTTATATTTATCTCCAAAGATACATCAATGGATAGAAACATAGAGATATGGATAGAGAGAGAGCTGTAGATAGAGATGGAAATCAGATAGAAAGATATAAAAACCTAATACTTACCTTAAAATTATTGAAATGTAGGTTCCCAGCTCTGCTCTAGAGATTCTCACTCCAGTGATCTGTGGTGTGGACCCCAGAATCTGTCTACATGTTTAACAGGCTCCCTTGGCGCTCTGGAGGCACACACTTTGAAAAACACAGGCCTAAGTCTAAACTTCAGGAATCATGAGGGAAGCACCAAAGGCGGGTGCCTAACTGGTAGACGCGGGGGTGGCCAAGGGCACTGTGGAGGGTTCAGGCTTGACAAGGTCAGTTCCCCATGCCCAGGGCTTCTGGATGGAGTGTCCCCTCCATCCCTTCAGCCTAGCTCCTCCCCCTCGCTTACTTTCTGCCTTCCTACCTTCCCTGTGCCCAGCCCCAGTACCGAGGGACCTACCTGACATTTGAAGTGGTGTCGTTGGTGCCCTATGACCGGAACCTCATCGATGTCAGCCTGCTGTCCCCCGAGCAGGTGAGCGAGCGGCCCTCGGCGCTGTTTACCCTTCAGCCCTCGAGTCACTAACTGCCTTCTCCCCAGCCCTGGGCCTCTCTCACCTCTGCTTCCCCTAAGCCAAGACCCTCTGCCCCTTCCCCTCCCTTGGGAGGGTCCACACTGATGGCACCTATAGGCACACACTGGGGTATCCCCCCCTGCTCACCTGATGATGGCTGGGGACCTATGGGGACCTGTGGGGACCTGAGCCTAAGTGACACTGGATGGCACCAAGCCCCCACACCTTGACAGCTTGGCCTGGGGAGGCCCTTACCCCTCCTACCTTTTGCAGCTCCAGTACCTGAACCGCTACTACCAGACCATCCGCGAGAAGGTGGGCCCTGAGCTCCAGCGACGCCAGCTGCTGGAGGAGTTCTCCTGGCTGCAGCAGCACACGGAGCCCCTGGTCGCCAGGGCAGCGCCCACCGCCTCCTTGGCCCCTCTGATGACAGTCTCTGCTCTCACCATCCTCAGCTGGAGTGTCTAGCAGCTCGAGACTCCCCTCCTGACCCTCTCACTCAGCTCCCCTCACCCCCCAACCCGTGCCCCAAGAGCCCCTGCTGACCCATTGCTTGGAAACCACCGCCCTTAGCCTCCTTCTGAAGGGCCAAGCCCTAGGGGTGCAGGGCTTCTGGGTCACAGCTTCCCCACCCCCCCAGCTCCCCCCGACACCTGGGCTTCGACATTTCACCCTCAGCTCCCCACCCCCAAACCCCCAGCCCCAGAATACAGGAGCCAGCTAGTCCCTTTCCTCCCATGAGCCCGGTAGGCCTAGCCTGTAACCTGGCAGAGGCTATTGTCTGCTCCACCCCCAAAAGACCAATATAGGACACTGCCCTACCCCCCCAGGGGCTCCATGGCCCTGGGAGAGCCCCACCTTGTCAGCACCTGCTGGAGAGAGCCAGACCCACACTGGCTCCTGACCTGTTGGTCTCCCCGCATCCTTGAGGCCACCTCTGTCCACCCCCACTGTGCCTGGCCCTGCAGTGGCCTCCTGGCTGCAGCCCACAAGCTGAAGGAACAATTGCTGCCTCTGGGCTCCCTGCTGTGCCTGTAGAGGGAGAGGAGGGGATGGTGGCTGAGTCCTCTGGCTGTCTTACTGCCAGCCCAGGGTCAGGGAGACCAGCCAGGTGAGGGGCACATACACCAGCGCCCCACCCACCCATGTGTGAGCCTATCACTCCTAAACCCTAGGCAGACTCCACGCCAGTTGACAGCATAGGGAGTTAAGCCGTAGCAATCTGGCCATGGGGTAGGAGAGGACGCGGGGAGCACTCTGGAATACGGCCCTACCCAAAGTTAGAAACAACCTGAGGCACAGTGCCCAATCACTCTCCCAGACTTCCTGGCACGTGTGTCACCCTTTGAGCTTTCCAAAGTGCAGCCACTGGGACAAGGCTGTTAAATCCTCCACACTCTTGGATGACCTTTAACCTGTGTGGGTAGAATCTGGTTTCCCCATTTTACAGATAAGAGAACTGAACTCCAGATGGGGTGGGACCTGCCCAGGGACACACCATGTTTGGTGGGAAAGTGGCGGGGCCAGAATGGGTCAGCAGTCCAGCTCTTTTGCTCTTTGGCACTGTGCAGAATCCTTTAGCCTACCTCCCAGCCCCTTCCAAGTTCGCCAAGCTGGGGCAGGGGGAGGGTGGGGGAGAGCTGTCTCTGGCCAGCCCAGCCGTTAGCCACCTGGGCTCACATCCTGCTGAATGCTTAAAACAGCCTGGCAAGGAAGCCTGCCTCTGGGTTTTGCATTGTCTGCTCTGCAGCCGGGGACTGCTGTTAACCTGTGGCTTTTGTGGTGGGAGAGGAAGGGGAGGAGTTGCGGTGGCGGCGGGGACGTGAGGCTCCCAGAAGCTCAGTTGGGGAGCACATGTGTTTGAGAACGTGCAAGTGAGCATGCGTGCGCATACGTGGATTCGCATGAATGCCACGCCCAGCCAACCACCTCCTGTGCTAAAGGACGGGTAGCCTTGTGGACCGGATGAGGGGAGCCCCATGCTGGAGGACTTGGCAAAGGTGGTCACGGAAAGTTGGGGCCAGCAGGAGTGGAGCAGAGTCGGGGGAGGAGAGAAGCAAGTCTCTGGGGCAGAGGAGCCCCCCAGACGGGACCACCAGGCCTAGCTTGCCGAGCGTGAGGGTGACCTGTGACAGTTATCACCACCGATACTTGCACCCAAAGGCCACAGCTCTGAGCCATCCTCACTGAGAGCCTGTAACACCCAACAGCGGGCCTCTGTTTGCTGAGTCATTTGTTCCCCCACAGGATCGCCCCACAAAGACAGCTGCTCATAATAAAATTAGTGGCCATCGTCGCTGCCGCCATCATCATCATCATCATCAGAGCTACCATCCACTGAGTGTTTACTATGTTCCAGGCACTGTGCTTTACATGCATTCTTTTACATTTTTTAAATTTTATTGTGGTAAGAACATTAAACATGAGACCTACCCTCTGAAATTTTTAAGCGTACCATACGTTATCCCATTTTCCCATTTCATCCCCACAACCTCTGAGAAAGTACTTTTATGGTTCCCATTTTACAAGTGAGAGAACAGAGCGAGGCTCAGAGAGATTAACCAAGTCGCTCAAGGTCACGCATCAAGGATATGAAAAAAGCAGGAATCAAACCAGGCAAATGACTCCAGGACCCATTCTCTCAAAAAAGGGCAAGGGATCTGGCTTTCCCTGTTTTACAGATGAGAAAACAGACTCAATCAGGATCACGTGGCTGGTGAGTAGCACTTAGCTCATGTTCTCCACACGATCCTGCTTCCCCAGGGCCTTCCCGCCCAGGCCTTTACCTTTGACCCCTGACACTTGATCCTGGGGTTCCTGGGCAGCAGGAGGGCCTGGGTGCCTGGCCAAGACCCACTCGCAGGCCTTTCAGCCCAGGGCAGCTCACATGCCCCCCTTTCCTCCCTTTAGTGCAAGACCCAGGGCTGCGCCTCATCTCCTCCCCACAGTTTAACTGCCTCTTCTAATCCACCATTTTTGAATTCAAAAGCCTGGCTGCAGACGGAGCCGCAGCCACCCGAGCGCCTCCCCTCCAGGGCCTCAGGTGCCCAGCACATGGAGCATCCTGCTTCAAGGGCTTCCCTCCGGATCAGGCAGGGAAACGGTCAGGGCACCCACAGCAGGGCTCCTAACACATGCAGGGTGCTTGAGACATCATTACCGAAGATAAATAAATGTCCCCTTGGGCTCCGGTCCTTGGTTTTTATGCTGGAGGATAGAGCTTACCAAACCCCTCCTCGCCTGCTGATTGCCGCTGTGGAGCAGGCCATGTGGAAAACTACCTTTTCCTAGGCGTTAGGATTCTAGGGTCCTTGTACCAGCTGTGTGGCCTTGCTCAAGTCACTGCACCTCTCTGGTGTTCAGTTATTCCTTCTGTAAACTACCTGGACTGCCTTCCTCATGAGGTGAGAAGCCCGTAAGATCCAGGTGTGACAGCGCTCTGTAAGCCAGGAAGCCGCACAGACAAGAGATGAAAATGCTATTATCTGCCCACTTTTGGAGGGAGGTAAGGAAAACGTTTGGGACCAAAATTTTACATACAAATTGTCAAAACCAGGCAGACTTTTGAGCAAGTATCTAATCTGTTTTCCCAGCTATGCTTCCCAGAGCTCAAGGCTCCTCAGAAATGCCACAAGGCAAAGCAGAGCCCCAGTACACCTGAAAATGATGCAATGTTGTCAATCAACTATACTTCAATTAAAAACAAAGGGGGGGGCTTCCCTGGTGGCGCAGTGGTTGGGAGTCCGCCTGCCGATGCAGGGGACGCGGGTTCGTGCCCCGGTCTGGGAGGATCCCACATGCCGCGGAGCGGTTGGGCCCGTGAGCCATGGCCGTTGAGCCTGCGCGTCCGGAGCCTGTGCTCCGCAACGGGAGAGGCCACAACAGTGAGAGGCCCACGTACAGCAAAAAAAAAAAAAAAAAAAAAAAAAACACAAAGGGGGCTGGATGGGCTTCCCATAAAGTTGTACTGGAAGCAATTGCAGGGCCACCTCCTGGGTGACTGACCTGTGCAGTCGTGCAAGGCCTTGTGCTTAGAAGGGCCCCGCTCTTGATGTGATGCTCTGCTGTCACCATCTTGAAATCTTTAAGAATTTGTTTAACAAGGGGTCCTGTACTTTCAGTTTGCACCGGGCCCCACAAATGCCATAGGCCGTCCTGACTAGGAGCTCCAGGACCAAATAAACAAAAACCAGGTTTGGTCCCTTCAGTGTCCAGACGGGGAAACTGCAACAGCAGCCCAGAGAAAGGAAGGGACTTGCCCAAGGTGACACTGCCCTTTGGGGCAGGAGCTGGGATGAAGTCCCCAGCATTCCTGACTCAGCTCTGTGCTGGCTCCCCTGTGCCTCTCAGTGTGTGCCTCTGTCACTCCCTTACTGGCGCTGATGAGCAAAGTGAGGCCCATGGAGACCTGTTTGATGTCACACAGCTGTGACAGCAGTGGTGATGATGGGATTGAGCTACACTTTTTTTTTTTTTTTTTTGCGGTACGCGGGCCTCTCACTGTTGTGGCCTCTCCCGTTGCAGAGCACAGGCTCCGGATGCGCAGGCTCAGCGGCCATGGCTCACGGGCCCAGCCGCTCCGTGGCATATGGGATCCTCCCAGACCGGGGCACGAACCCGTATCCCCTGCATCGGCAGGCGGACTCTCAACCACTGCGCCACCAGGGAGGCCCGAGCTACACTTTTGACCCTTTAAATCCTTTCTGGAATAGGAAAGAGCGCGGGTAAGATGACACATACATACATACCTGCACACGTACACAAAGAGTCTAAATGGTTCACTTTCAAAATGATAACTGTCGGGCTTCCCTGGTGGCGCAGTGGTTGAGAGTCCACCTGCCGATGCTGGGGACGCGGGTTCGTGCCCCGGTCCGGGAGGATCCCACATGCCACGGAGCGGCTGGGCCCGTGAGCCACGGCCGCTGAGCCTGTGCGTCCGGAGCCTGTGCTCCGCAACGGGAGAGGCCACAGCGGTGAGAGGCCCGCGTACCGCAAAAAAAAAAAAAAAAAAGATAACTGTCAGTTCTCTCTCATTTGCCCGCCAGCTGCTCCAGCTGTTCATGGGCTAGGACCACAGAAGGGGCGGGGCTCGCTACTCTTCACCAGCTAAACCACGTCAGCAGTGAATTTTACCAACTCACTGCGCACTTCCTCAGTGGTTGGGCACTCTTGGTGCCAAAAAATAGGAATATGAAAGAGTCAAGAGCAACTGTTTCCTCTCTGTCCATCTCTGTCCTCCAGGGTTCTCTCAGCTGGGAGTGGGAGGCACTCCCCAGCGCCAGCCCTGCCCAGCCAACCCTTGCCCTAAGGCTGGCCCATCTCCTCACTTCCTAGTTTCTTTGTGAAACAGGAACTGAGCAAGCAGCTCAAGTGAGGTAGGCTGGCAGGTTGAGAAAGCCCCAGTGGTCCCTGGCAAGGCCCTGAAGCTGAAACGCTAATTTCCCTCCCAGTGGTCCTGAGTAGTCCTAGGCCGCCTTGCTTGTCACCTCTCCTGTGTTCTAGAATAGCTTGGGCTGAGGGACCCTGCCCTTGACAAGGTGGAGACACACAGGATATGGGCCACCAGGTCACGGAGCAGAGATTCAGCTGGGGCCCAGATGAGATGTAGAAGCAGGTGCCAAGGCAGGACTGGAGGCTGGAGTGAACATCAGTGGAGTCCCCCACCAGGGACCAAACTTTCCATGCACTGGGCACCGGGCCAAGAGCACTCTCTCCAGACGTGCCATCTGAGTAATGCTGGTTACACTTACACACACACACACATCACACTCCTCCCCCCTCCCCCCCCAAGCAAGGCCCACATTATGATCGTCATTATCTAGAGCTCATTGCCCAAAGTCACTTGCCCAAGGTCATGCAGTCAGTAGGTGATGTATGGCGATGAATTTGAATGCAGTTCTACCTGACTCCATTTCTTGGAGATGTTATCCTGCTCTTCCTCTCCTAGAGCCCTAGACAGCTGTCTCCAGTCCCTCCCAGTCTCCCATAGAAAGGCCTCCAGTGAGTCCCGAGTGTGTTTTTATTCAAGCAACAAAGCCCAGCCTCCTCTTCTGATGCTAATTGCCACAGCTGCCTGCAGGTGTTTGTTTTTATTTGTTTTTAAACCAAGACCTTATCATGAATTCAGAGATTCAGAGATGACTGTCTTTCCCTCCCATCAGCCCCTGCTGCCAGGGGCTCCCTAGCGTTCCCAGAGCTGCAAGCTCGTGTGTACTGTCTGTGTGCGTGGGAATGGCTGCCTCCTGCCCTGGCCCCTTGCCCTCCTCTGCCCTCCTCTGCCCTCCTCCGCCCTCCTCCCACCTGCACTTCTGCTCTCCTTGCCCTCCCTGCCTAAAATGACCACCATGAAGTCTGATAAGGGCTCAGGCTACCACGATGGACTTCACCTTGGAAATGCCCAGGTATTTCCAAGGGGACTATGTGGTCTCTGTTTGAACATTTCTAGAGACGGGGAGATCACTACTTACCAGGGCTGAGCTAGTACCATCTGAATATCAAAAATGTCTTCCTTGAAATGAACCCAAACCTTCCATTTACCTCTTCCCCGTCATCCCTGGCCACCCAGAATACATCCCCCTCCTCTACACGACAGCTGTTTGAAGTCAACTTGCTTCCCAACGCCAACCCTCTAAGCCAGATATTACAGATGTTGAGTACTCCCCAGGCTGACAAGGGCTCCCCTACAGATCGCTCCCACTTGATCAACCCTAACTCTCCATCTGTTGTGTATATGATGCCGCTTCCAGATGCCCTCCCCATCCTCTTCACTCCCCTCTGCTTCAAGGTGGCCCTGTGGCACCCCAATCAGCGTAGGGTGTCGATTCTCTCACGTCCTTGTTCAGGAACTCTGCATCAGAGGCACTTGAGCCTAGTGGTTAACAGCACAGGCCCTGAACCCAGACCAAGCCTGTGCTCAAAACTCAGCTCCCGTCACTTCCGAGCTGTGTGGTCTTACATAGTTTGCTGAACCCCTCTGATTCTCGGCTTCCTCCCTAGAAAATGAGGATGACAGCAGTGCCTGCTTCATAGGGTTGTTGTAAAGCCCACCGCCTGCCACGTAGTGTTCTTACTTTCGACTGGATATGTGTGGGTGGCAGGGGGAGGTGAGAATAAGAATTATTATTATATATAATATATATATATAATATATATATAATTATTATATATAATATATATATTATATTATAAGAATTATTCAGGAAGTTTTCCAAATGTAGACATCGCTTATCTGAACTCTTACTCTCTCAACGCAGGGTCGTACCCATTCGCAGAGTGAGGGATGCTTTCGTACATGTCTGGGTCCCATCTGCCCAATATTCCACTCATGATCATCTACCAAATTAGAATCTCTTGCAGGGAGGTGCAGGTGGGGGGCTGCTCTACAATGACCTTTGTATCTCTGGAAGCCCAGTATCCACCCTCTGAAGGTTCAGATGGGCCTCACTATCGGTGGAACACCTCGTACCCCACCACACACACACACACACACACACACACACACACACACACACACACACACGGCAATATTGCCGTTAAATCAAGGCTCTCCTGCCCCACGTTTATACTGGACACATCTTTGCCATAATAATCCCAATTTAAACTACTTACCCGGGTTGGGTGGGGAGCCTGTGCCGGGATTAAATAACGTTTTTGAAGTGCCTGATGCAGTGCTGCTTGTCAAAGAACAAGTGCTGGGCAATGTAAGCTTGCCGCCCCACCTAGGATGTAAGCTCCCGGGTGCAAGGGACCTTGACAGCTATTTATCTTGCATCTCGTCCGAGTGCCTGGCACAAGGACCCAGAGCTAGCTCCTAGGTCCTCTTTGCCAGCCCATTATCAAGTTTGAGGTGGCCTTGTTCACTGAACTACTGACCCGGATCGCTTCTTTAGTTGAGGGCTTTATGTACCTGGATCAGAACCTATAAAATGCAAATGTGTTGCTTGGAAGGGAAACCTATTTAAACAGTGTTTAGGGCCCATTAGCCAGCTGGGGCCTGACCTAACGGAACTGGGGCCAGGGCAATCTGCTGCGAGAGAAAATTCCGGGAAGGCAAGTCCGGATGAGGGAGCCCAGGACCCCCGGAGTGGAGACTTCTTACCAGAAGCGACAGATATGAAAAGAAGTCAGAAGGGAAAGGCTGAGAACACCCATCCCTTCTGTCCCGGGGGCTGGTCGCCTCTCTGTACTTCTCTCCGAGGTGCCCCTCACCCCGCCCCCACCCCGCCGCCTTTTCCCAGGCCTCGGCGAGGCGGTCGGGGCCGCCCAGCGCTGGGGTTAGGTGGCTGGCTGCCTTTGAAGGCTCTGTGGTTAGTGTGTGAGCTCGGCTCTCTGCCGGGACTGAGCAAACAGGAAGCCGGCACATCCTGCGCGGGGCCGGGACGCGCCGTCGCGGCGCAGGCCGGGAAGGTTCTGCCCGACGGCTCCCTCCCCGGCCGCTCCGGCCGCCGGACCCCCAGGAGCCCCGAACCCTGCAGCCGCGTCCCCCACCCTGCGCCCCCGATCGCGCCCGCCACCAAAGGCCTGCCGGGTCCCCGACACCGCGCCGCGCAGCCTCAGCCGTTCCCGCGCCCGCGCCTGGGGCGGCAGGGGAGGGACTTTCAGTCTGGAAAGCGCAGGCCCGGCGTGGGGGGAGGGGACAGGGGAGCGTGGTCTTTTCTCGAGTCTACCCGGCAGGCTGAGTAGGACGCAGCCAAAGAAGTATGGTTTCAGCTTGGGGGAGAAGGACCTCGTCTTTCCTGAGCTCATCCCCACGGATGGATGCTGGGAGGGCGTAGGGCACGCTGGAGAGTAGGGGCGAGGAAGTCGCCAGAACATCTTGGGAACAGCCTCGGATTTCACAAGTGTCCCAGAATGGAAAGCCTTAAAAAGATGCACACCTTTCTTTTAACCCAAGGATTCCCCTTCTGGAAATCTATCCTAAGAAAAAATTCGTGGCTGTACACGAATATTTACTTTAAGGATGTACAATTAGGAGTAAAAATATCAAGGCAACGTAAGTTCATCTGTAGGGGCCTAGTGAAATAATCGTGGTGCATTCGTACAATGGGCTGCTCGGCAGCCATTACAAATCATGTCGTAGAAGAACATTTAATGACAGGAGAAAATCTTGAGCCTGTGCTCAGTTTGACAAGCAGATGCAGTGTGTGAAGTGGGACTTTAATTTTTTTTTAATTTAAAAACAGCTTTATTTAGGTATAATTTAACTACAATAAGCTGCACATTTTAGAAGTATACGACTTGTTGAGTTTTTACATATGTATACACCGATGAAACCATCACCACAACCAAGATTGTGAACTATCCATCACCCCCAAAAGGGTCCTTGTGCCCCTCCTGATCTCTCCCTCCCCTCCCCATCCCCCCAAACCACTGATCTGCTTTCTGTGCAAATCATGCTGCAGAGAGAGAGACAGACACACACACACACACACACACACACACACACACACGCGCGTGCACGGGGGGAGAGAGAGAGGTTAAATGCTCAAAAACAGAAAAAGATATTCATGCAAATAGTATGGAAGATAATTTCGGAGAATTTTTGAATTTTCTTTTTGTTTATCCTTGTTTTCTAAATTGTATATGATGCATATGAATTGCTTTTGTAATAAGAAAAAGTAATTAAGGTTATTAAAATATCTGCCACAGATAACCCACAAAGCGAACATTCTAAACTTAGCACATAGACATTCGAGAAATGCCTGCTGAAAAGGACATTTGCTGGTGGTGTGGAGTTGCTTGCAATTGCTTTTTTTTTTTCATGTTGATGGCTGTGGTGGTGATAAATATAAGTGGTGATGGCCAAGGGATGTTGACTCTAGGTGTGACTGCTCTGGTGAGAATGGCTGTAGGTGTGCCGGTGACAGTGGAGATGACAGCTGCAGGGTGATGGCGGAGGGGAGATGGCTCTAGGAGTTATGGTTGTAGGGGTGAGGGCATCAGTGAGCATGACTGGCTATAGTGATAGTGTCTGTAAGGGTGATAGCTATGAGGATGATCACTGTACTGGTGATAGTGGCAGTGGTGAGGCAGAGAGAGACAGATGGCCGAGGGGTGTTGACTATAGGGGTGGTTGTTTTAGCAGTGATGACTGTAGTGGTGCTAATGGCAGTGGGAATGACTGCAGGGATGATAGCTGAAAGGTGTTGGCTGCAGGGGTGTGGTGATGGTTGTAGGGGTGATGGCTGTAGGGATGATGGTCGTGGGGTAAGAGTGTCATGGGAGTGACTGGCTGTAATCTCCGTAAGGATGACAGCTGAGAAGATGATGGTTGTGACAGTGATAGCAGCAGTGATGACAACTGTAGGGGTGATGGCTGTAGGGATGGTTGTTCTAGCAGTGGTGGCTGTAGGTATGCCAGTAGCAGTGGAGATGACTCTCAGGGCTGATGGCTGTAGATAGGAGTGACGGCTGTGGGGTGATAGGAGAGGTACTGATAGCGGTGATGACCTTGGTGATGCAAGGTGACTGGGAGCATTGGCCCCCCAGGCAGAGAGATGGCCCCGCTTCCGGTTTCGGGACTCTGGTCAGTGAGATAAAGGGCTTGAGTAGGCCGTATAATGTCAGGTTGACTGGCCGAAGGACCGGCAATGGTTGCCATGAGATGGCAGGGTAGGGACTTTTCTCTGCTTGTTCAACCCAAGAGCCGTCTGCATCAGAATCTCTGGAGACTGAAGCTGGGACTTCCTTCCTCCCTAGGGGCCGGCAGGGGCTGCGATTGCTGTAAGAGCAGGTCACGTGACAGGGCTTCCTGTATGCTGCTGCCGCCGGGTGTCCATGGCCCGCACCCCCAAGCTGCCAGTGCAGCAGTCAGAGTGGCAGCCAGAGGCTCAGTCCATGCCGTGCCCCCTGGACGGTGCTGGCGAGGCTGAGCAAGAGGCCTCCGCATCTCGATACCTAGGAGAGCAGGGACGGAGTATCACCAGGGTAGAGGACCATGTTGCGCCGTAAGCCCTCCAACGCCAGCGAGAAGGAGCCCAGTCAGAAGAAAAAGGTGAGGAACATCTTTGGGAACTCACTGCTTCCTTCCCTCCACTCTCTCAACCCGTCCTCTCCGGGACTCACGGAAGGGGGAAGAGCCAAAGGCCTTCTGTTGAGTCTGTAGGTGAGGGCCATTCTCCCAAGGGCATGGGACATGGGCCCAAAGGTAACTAGAGTAACAGAAGTACAGAAGAGACTTCCCAAATTCTAGAGAAACGGAGTTACAGAATGCGTTCTTAGAAGTCTAAAAGTTGTAGGATTCAACCCGACGATGATAAGACAGAGACTTAAAATTGGGGACTAGAATCCTAGACTAGAATTCGAGAATTATAGAATACAATTCTCAAGTGGAACCCTAAGACCGTACTTAATTCTCTCTTCCCTACACTGGTCCCGCCAGCGGGAGCCATCTCACTCAAAGGGCTCTGCTGGGCCGCCCAGCCAGGAGCCATGATGCTCCGAGGGCCCCCGCCCTTTGGCCAGAGCCCAGGCTCTGCCCACATGGTTCAGCTCTGTTGTAGATCCCGGGGCCCAAAGGAGAGGGGGCCCACCTGAAGATGGGGGCCAGCGTGATTTCCAGATTTAAGGAAAGGGCCTCCAAACCTGCAGTGGGATGCTGGGGGCATACAGGTTCTTCCCAGGTGGAGAGAAATTATTTGTGAAGAATGAGAAATGAAGGTGCTGAGATGATGAGTAGGAGGGAGGGCTGAGGAGGAAAACATTCTGTGGGGGAGGGATTTGAAAGGCCAGGAAGAAAAGCAGCTGCCACAGGCAACTGAGGTGCTCATCTTCCTGGAGTCTTGAGGCCAGACTAGAAGATTCCTTGAAGGCTCTGCCACATTTAGGTTTCTCTAGTTGGATCTGAGGATTTCTAGACTTAATTTTTTGACTCGATCGTCAGATCCTCCCAGGCAATCAGCAGATACTTCCCGCACAGCCAGCAGGAGCCTAGGACCATCCCAAAGCAGGCCTGAACCAGGTCCAAGAGGCCAGGCGTAGCCACAGGCCAAGGACCAGGGCCTTCAGGCCCTCACTGCGCCCCACTGGTTTCCCGTGGAGCCCAGTTCAGGTGCTCCGTGGGGGAGCCCCTTTGTCAGGGGAGTAGCTTCCAGACGGAGACTGAACCAGCTGAGAAGCCGAGCATCAGGGCACTGGGGTGTACATCCTGCCCCATCTCAGGTCCTGGGGTGGCTGCCACTTCCGGCTGTACTCTCCCCACTCCAACTGCTTCTCTAAGGTTGCAGTGGAGGTGGGCGGGTGGGAAAGAGATTCATGATTCTTCACACAGGCTCTGTCACCCCTGTCCAAGCCCCGCACGGCACCAGCCCCCGGCAGACTTACCACTGGCTGTCCCTCCTCAGTGAGTGGGTCCACTTCCCCTTGCTGTCCGGCTGATGGGGGTGGGAAGCAGAGACCGCCCTACACACGCTGGGCCCCAAACCACAGGAGAGCGAGCTGGAGGAAAGAGTCTGAGAAAGAGCTAACACTGCAACGCTGGCACCCTGCGCCGCCTCAGGTGGAGGTGCCCGGAGGCTCACAGAAGCCAGAAGTCCCGTCTTCTTTCCCCACTTCCATTATCCAGATTCTGTGTTTGGTGACTGGGCCTCTGGGATTTGCCACAGGCCTGTCCCAGGAGAGTCAAGGCCATTGTGGCACTCTGAGGACCATGTCCTCTAGGGCAGCATCGTCCAGGCAAAGCCTACCTCACCCCTGCAGAGCCTGGGCCAACCTCCAGAGCCACTCTCCAAGGCCCATCCCATGGAAGTGCCCTTAGAAAAGCCAACTTTCCAGAAGGTGGAGACAGCATCTTCCCCAGGCCCGGAGGCAGCGGCGTGGCTCCAGCACTGTGACTTGGGCAAGTCCCTTTCCCTCAGAGGCCAAGGTGACGTGGTGGAGGGGAAAGCACAAAGACAAGAGAGGCCTCCCTTTCCTGTCCCTGTCCTCCTTTCGGGCCTACCTAGTGGAGAATGTGCTGGGCAGGGGACAAGAGAGCAGAGTTGGAATCCTACCAGGTTCCAGCTGTAGGACCCTGGACAGTTCACTGACCTTCCTTGGGCCTAAGTTTCCTCACCTCGGAAAAGGGGGATAGTTCCTGATCTGCCCACCTCAGGCGGGTGTGTGGATCGCCTGGAACAATATGTGTGAGTGCACTGTGCCACATGTGTACATGCGTCCACGAGAGGGTGTACACTACAGGCGTGGGTGGGGGTGGGGAACCCACTGCAAGGACCGAGCTTCGGTCCCAGCCCTGAAGTGGAGAAAACAGCACCTAACAGCTCAGCAGGTGCCAGGTGCTGTGCTGTGCACTCCACCCATCCCTTAGCCCGCTGGCTCTTCACGACAACCTTGTGAAGTAGGGGCAGGCATTATCTTCATTCTATGCCTGAGGCTCAGGGAGGCGAAGTGACTTACCTGAGGTCACACAGCTAGTAAACTGCAGAGCAGGGATCTAAGCCAAGATTTGTCAGTGTCCAGGGTCTTGACCCCTTCTCCCTCTACTCTCTTGTCTTCCTACTGATCTCAAAAGCACTGGAAGAGTCTGATGAGCATAAAAGACTCAGCCTATCAGCAGGAGAGCTCTGCAGGGCAGGCCCAGATGGCCATGGAATGAGTGACCTTCAAAGCAGCAGAGCAGAGTCGGGAACAGGCCCTCCAGGATGGTGGGGTCAGGATGTGTCACCTGCTATGCATCATGAAGGATTGGGGAGACACCCGGGATGGGGGGAGCAATACCCCTTGGCTGCCTTTTGGAGACTGTGGCCTCCATCAAGTGTCTCTCTGCACTCTCTTTGGTCTGTTGGAGTGTAGGTAGTCGACAGGGGTTTGTCCTGGGACCTACCTCCCCTAAGGATGGTCCTACCCCATCACACCCCTACTTTTCGCTACATCCCAGACCTCTCGCCAGGAGAAATGGAGAGGAACCAAGGCTCCCATTCGAGTGTGCTGCTGTCCCGTCCTTCCAGTCTCTCCCTGCTCCCCTGTTCCCCAACCCCAGCACACTACTTCCCCCAGGCTCCCTTCCTACAGCACACATCTGCCATCCCCCTCCACACCAGCATGCAATTCATATTTCCAGTGGCTCCTCATTGCCCACAGGCTGATGCCATGGCTGGCAAGGGCCTTCTGTGGCCTTTTATGCTCCGCCGCCCACCCCAAGCACTGGCGTACCCACCATTCCATCGCCCCGCCTGGAACATCCCTAACTCTCACTCTTTTTTTTTTTTTTTTTTTTTTTGCGGTACGCGGGCCTCTCACTGTTGTGGCCTCTCCCGTTGCGGAGCACAGGCTCCGGACGCACAGGCTCAGCGGCCGTGGCTCACGGGCCCAGTCGCTTCGCAGCATGTGGGATCTTCCCGGACCGGGGCACGAACCCGCGTCCCCTGCATCGGCAGGCGGACTCTCAACCACTGCACCACCAGGGAAGCCCTAACTAACTCTCACTCTTGACAAACCCTTCCCAACTCCACCTGGAGAAATCCTGGCTCCCCTGCTACAGCCCAGCTCAAATGCGCCTCCTTCTCCACAAAGCCCTCCGGAGCCCTTCCTCCTCCATGCTCCCACCTGCTCTCCTGGTAGCTTCCTCCAAACAACGCCTGCAGTCGCCATTGCCCTTAATCCACTTCTATACTAGGGGGCAACTTCTTGAGCTCTGAGCACAGGAACAAGCACAGGCTTCCAGAGCCACAGACAGGGGTTCAAAGCCCTGTTCCTCCCACTGTCAGCTGCGCCACTCTGCCTAGGATGCTTCATTTCTCCGATTCTGTGTCCCCAGATGGGAAGTGTGATGTAAAGACAGGGCTGCAGTGAAGCTGAAGTGAACGGACACACACAGAGTGCTTGGCAGGGCACCGGGCACAGGGGCGGTGTTTGACCCCTCGTTACTGGATTCCCACACATGCACAGGCCTGTGCCCAGAGCCCAGAGGGTGCTCGGTCTTAGGAAGCAGGGGAAGAATGTGCCAGTGGGGGCAGGGTGAGGCTCTGAGGGGGTGATCAGGGAAGGCTTCCTGCAGGGGGCAGTGCCTTTAAAACCGGATTTGAAAAACCTTTTTTACTGAAGTATAATATCCGTAGAAAAAGTGCATAAATCATAAATGTAGCACTCAGTGGAGTTCCATTAAGTGGACATCCCCATGTAGGCAGCACCCAGATCAAACAGAACACTTCCAGCACTCCAGAAGCTTCCCTCATGCCCCTGCCAGTCACTACATGACCCCTTTCCCCAAAGGTCACCACTCTTCTGACTTCCATGGATTAGTTTTGCTGGGTTTTGAACTTTCTGTACGGGGAACCATATAATATACTCTGGTGGTGGGTCCCTTCTGCCCAGCGGCGTAGCCGTGAGAGTCACCGTATTGTTGGGGAGAGTTGCATGAAGCTCGTTGCCATGTGCTTTTCCCTCATGTGACTCGGCCACAATTCACGAATCCACTTTACAGCTGATGAGCATTTGAGTTGTTTCCGGTTAAACTGGATTCTGAAGGATGGGAAAAACTATGGTTGACACAGAGAAGGGCAGAGTGTTCCAGGTGGGCAGAGCAGGGGGTAAGAGCCTGGAGGTGGGCTGTTGGAAAGGCTAAGTAAACCTCCCTGAACGTGCCTCGCGGGGCTGCTGTGTCCCATGCTCACCCCTGTTACCCGCCCAACAACCCAGTGAGGTGTGTGCTCCGGTCTCCATTTCACCCATGAGGAAACGGAAGCCCAGAGAAGTTGAGGAATTGACCCAGCTTTACACAACTGGTCAGTGGCAGAGCCAAGATGTGAACTCTGGCTAGCCGACCCCAAGTAAAGAGACTGAGGTTTGGGGAGGTTAAATAACTCACCGAAGGCCGCACATCCCAGAGCTGAACTCAGCAATGTGTGACGCCAAAAAAGTAGCTCTTTCCAAGAGGCCCATATACTCCCCTTAGACACGAAAAAGTGGCCGACGTGTACGGTACGACCTCCTACCCAGGACCCCCAGGAAAGTCTCACCCTAAAGGGAGGCCAGGCAGAAAATCCAAAAGGGCCCAAGGATGTCCACTCACACCTGGCTAAGGGGGGCGGGTCACTTCAGGCTCATCGAAAGGCATTCAGGATATTTGAGGCCGCCCCTGAGTTTAGAGGTGGGTGGGGCAAGAGGCCCCCCAGGGCAAACGGCCCTCACCCTTAGTCACCCAAAGAACTTGTCTAGCTCTTTCCCCGTCCCTGTGCTGAGGAGTGGCCGGCCAGGCCCACGTCCCAGCGCCACCCACGTGGCCCTTTTAGGTGGTTTTCTCCCATTTTGAGCTAAAGCTGGGACAGAGGGGCCCTGATAAGGTCTCACGAGCCAAAAGTCACTTTCCCAGCCACCCCCCAACCCCGACTGAGCTTAATGACAGAAAAAGGTAAGAACTGCAATTAGAGGGCAGCCTGGCGGTGAGTCTATTCTTCCTCAGCAACGCCCACTTCCAGCCCCACGCCTGCCCTCCTGCTGGCTTTCCAGGATCACTGGTCCCTGGGGCTTCAGGGGCGACTCTTGGGATTGGGATTGGTGGAGGGGAGGCCACAATAGGCCCCATTGGCCTAAAAATAGCACCCCAGCCTGCCCTCCTTGGGCCCAGGCCAGCCTGGTGCCCATCCTCTCTCTGTTCCCTCTTTTCCAGGCAATAAAAGGAGGAAGTTATCCAGGCAGCTGCATCTTAGCCATACAAGAGGAGGAAATGAATGGAAGGTGGAGGAGAGAAGGGGAGAGCAAGGAAGAAAAAGAGGAAAGAATAGCGGGCAGGGAAAACCAGGGAAGGAGGATGGAGGAGATGCACGGGAACAGGAGCGGTCACCCCACCACCACGCTTTCCCCTCCCTGTAACCCCTCAGCCCCCTTTCCCAGCTCCCCAGCATCCTGCGGAAGAGGCTTTCTCCCTGAGGCTGCAAGTGCGTCACCCAGGAGGCCTTCATGGTGGTGGTGTCTGCTTGGTCTGACCACTGACCTAGTTTCTGGTCAGCTAGCTTGCTGTGACCTCTAGGAAGGTGTGGCCGCTGTCCCTGACTGCTGACTTGCTTTTGGTCAAGACCCACCAAGAGAAATGAAGTGTTCCACTGCAGTCCCCAGGAGCTGGGGCCAGTTGTGTGTATGCTGAGGGGGCAGGTGATACTGCCCCTGCCCTAGGGGATTGTCACTGGACCCCCCTTTTGTAGGAAAGAGGATGTGAAACTTTCAGCTTTGAGCAGGTTTGGGGCTTCGGGGCTTCGGTTCCTCAAGCCCTTATCTCTGGTGTCTGCCGCCGACCCGCTCTATCTGTCTGGCCATCTGTGAACTCTGGTTCCTGTGTGTATCTCTGGTCTTGACTGTTGATCTTGATTCAGGCTCAGCCTCCACCTCTTGTGTCTAAAGTCGGCCTTCCTTACCTGGCCCGGTTTTCTCCTGCTATTTTGCCATGTGCGTTGCACATACAGTTAAGAAAGCTCATTTCCTGAAAACAGGCTTATCAGCACTGTCGACTGAAAAAAAATGCATAACCTAAAGGTTGAGAATTATGGTTTATTCGGCAGACTTTCTGAGGACTTCAAGCCCCGGAGGCAGCCTCTCAGAGAGCTCTGAGGGACTGCTCCCAAGAGGTAAGGGAGAAGCCAGGATATACAGGGGTTTTTGCAGCAAAGATCAGGTAGTGGGAACATCAAAAGATTACTGTTAAAGGAAACCAGATATCCCAAGTAGTTGAATTTAGCCCTTTTCTGTGTATGGAAAGATGCAAGAGTCAGGGCTTATTGAAATCATTCCTTTGCTATGCAAAGATAAAGGCTAGTATCCTGTTGTGTCCCACCCTGTGTCCCCTCATGGTGCACCCCTGGGGGCTTCACAGTGGGCAGCCCGTTTGTCTCCATCCTGAGTTCCCTCGGGGCTCACCATCAGGGCAGCGGTTGTCAATGGCTTGCTGGCCGCAGCATCCTTTGTTTGCTGATATGGCTGGCAACATTTTTCATTCACAGCACAAAAAATAGGTCGGGGCTACAAGTCTGAACACTGGCACACGTCTAGTGTAGCCAGCTCGTCGCATTAGCGGCTAACCTAAGTTAAAAGCAGAGATGAAGACAGACAAAATGGCAGCTTTCTTTTACTGTATTCAACCCAATCATTTGTATCTCAAATCTGCGGGCACCTTCTCTGAATCAGTCTCTCCTGTGGCTTTCCAGAACGCATAATGCCAGGTCTTGCCCCTGGGGGGATTGCCTTCCTCTTCTTCGGACACAGATGCATCAGCCTGGAGGCCCCAATGTGTTTGCCGCAATCACCATCCCAGGAAACCATGCTTGGGGAAGACAGAGTCTGGAGGCCAGGCTGCGGGGTTTGGGAGGGTTTGCCCTGTTATATAAATAAAGGTGATGCTGCGGTTCGTGCTGAGATATGTCTCCAGTAGGAGATACGCGTTTACTCAGACTCATTTAGTCTTTCACCACAGGGTTCTGGGGACCAGACTTCAGGTACTGGTGGAAAGCCAGGCTTAGTCTGAGGCCTGACTCGGGTGGAGGCTCCTGAGGTAGGGAGCTTGCTCTGCGGCCTGCTTTAGCGGCTGCTCACAGCTAAAGAACAGGATGAAGCCCGGTAGCCAGAGGATGTCTTGTAGCTTCACCTCCGTAGCCCCGTGGCCCTGTCCAGCCCTGGGGTACACGCGGTGTGTTGGGAGCTGGGACAGCTTTTGGCTCCTGACTCGGCCACCATTTTTAGTGCCGCTGATGGCGACACCTCTGCTTCCTCCAGCTCTCGCTTCAGCGCTCCAGCAGCTTCAAAGATTTTGCCAAATCCAAACCCAGCTCCCCAGTGGTGAGCGAGAAGGAATTTAATCTGGATGATAATGTGAGTTTCAGAGCCTCCTTGGGGGATCTGGCTGCGGGCCCTGGGTTGGGGAATGGCGGGGAGCGGGGTGGGGGGGGGCAGGGGGGCGGAGACCCTTTTCGGATTGTTGCGGCAAAGTCTTTTTAAAAACAATGGGCCCATGTCTCTCACCCACCAAAATTCTGGGCCCTAAAACCTCACCTGCATTCTTTTTGATTACAAATTAATTGTCAAGTTAAATACAAATGAATAGGGCCTAGGACAGGTCTGGGGCTAAAAGGGAAGGGGTGGGGAGCTCTCCTCCCCCTTCCAGCATCTGCCAGGACCCAAAAGCCGCCTTCTGCTCCCAAGTCGTGGACCCAGACACGGGTCCAGGGTCACCAGGGTTCCTGGACCTCCACATTTATTGTCACAGATTCCAGAAGATGACTCAGGAGTTCCGACCCCAGAGGATGCTGGAAAGAGCAGCAAAAAGCTGGGGAAGAAGTGGAGGGCCGTGATTTCCCGAACCATGAACAGGAAGATGGGCAAGATGATGGTGAAGGCTCTGTCGGAGGAGATGGTGAGGCCTGGGACCCATGGGAGGGGGGACAGGGAGGACAGGCACCGCTCTGGTAGGGTTTGAGCATGGCCACTGTGACAGCCACGCTCAGGTAACGATGCCTGGCCCCGTACAAGCAGGAAGGTCACCTTGGGAAGGGAGCTCCCTCAGCCATGGACATGGCAGGAAGGCATGGATGGTCCTGAGGGAGCAGTAGTGGGGTCCGAGGAGGGATGAAGTTCTGGGTAACAGAAGCTTCCTGGGCAGGCAGGTCTGAGGAGATGAGATCACATAGCGCAAATTCATCCACCGCAAACTTTTGCTTGGAACCAGCCCCTGTGATTGGGAAGGCTTGGTTCAAAGAGGCCCTATGAAGGAAAATCGAGAAGGCTGGCTTTGGCCCAGGGAGGGAGGGCAGAACACACAGCTGTGGGGCAGGCACATCCAAGTAGCCAAAGTCACACAGCGAGTCTGGTTTGCTCCTGGTTCTTGGAGGAGGTGCCCTGGCAGCAGTGTGCTCACTGGCTCATGCCAGCTCTGGATAGCAGTTGGTCAAATTTTCAGGAGTTTTGTGAGCCAGGTGTGAGATACAACCATTACTGAAAATTAACTTCTACCAACTTAGAATTAAATCTATTATTTAAAAAAAAAAAGCCTAAAGTCAGTCTTCAAAACTCATTTCCTAATTCTTGTACTACCTTTCACTGTTCTCTGTGCCCTTGAGGTTACTGGCATCTACAGTCTTTGGGGGGTGGAAATAGCCGATGATGCTACTCATTCAGTGACACCAGAGTGGTAGCTGTCTGTTGGACATGGTGGGGAATATTTACAATACAGGAGTTGGCAACTTCTACAAATCAGGGCTTTTATTGCCATTGAGTCATTTGTGAAAGTTACCACCGCACTGAGGTGTGGGGAGGCCCAGGAGCCCTAGTGTCAGACCGACTTGTCTGGGGGCTGCTGCGTGGCCTCGGGAACGTTCCTCCATTACTTCTCATCTGTAAACTTGGGATGACCGAGCACATATCCTCAAGCAAGGATTAAATGAAATCCTCTGTCTGGCACATAGGAGCACAGTCAAAAGTAGTGGCTCTCCAGCGCCGTGGTCTGCCTGGCTACGCCCTAGTAACAGCTCTGAGTTTCAGTTCTGGCACCGAGGCCTTTTCTGTGTGTAAGTTGGCACTTCAAGCTGACAAAGTGCATTCACACGGCACCCCCATTGAGCCTCATTCCATGACGTGGGCAGGGCAAGGACTGTCAGTCCCACCTCACGAAAGAGGAAACTAGGGCCCAGAGGGCGCCATGCAGCCCACAAGAGGCAGAGCTGGGGCTCCAGCCAGGCCCCAGTTCTCCCTGGAGCCCAGGCCCATTTCCTCTGCACCCGGGACTGCTCAGGGCTTGCTGCCTCTCCTCCCCTCCAGGGAGATACTCTGGAGGAGGGCTCAGCCTCCCCGACGTCTCCAGACTTCAGCCTGGACAGCCCTGGCCCTGAGAAGATGGCGCTGGCCTTTTCTGAGCAGGAGGAGCAGCAGCTCCCAGCACTCAGCCGCCAGGCATCCACAGGTGAGGAGGGGAGGAGGGGAGGAGGGGCACACCTGCTGAGTCTGGAGGATAGCGGGGGCTCTGGGAGGGGGTGGTAAAGAGAAATGAACCTTTACTGTTAGCCTGCTGGGACCTTTCCCAGCCCTCTTCACGTTAAATCTTCACAACAATCTCATGGGGCCGGTACTATTATTATCCCCACTTTATTGATGTGAAAACTGAGGCTCAGGGAGGTTAAGTGACTCGCCTAAGGTGACCCAGGCTTGAACTTAGTTCTGCCCTAGAGGAGCCTCCACTTGCTGGAGGGACCCAAGGGCACAGGAAGAGCCCCATTGCCCTCTTGGACCAGCCCTCCCCCACCTTCCAAGGGGAGCTAGAGGCTACGGCTCCCTGGGCCTCTGACATCCGAGGCTCGGGTGGGGGTATAGGGCCTCCAGCTGTGAAGACTCAGCCTCATGGACACCAGCCCTTGGTTTGCTGGGCTCAGGGTGCCACACGGCATCTTCTAGATGTCCGCGGGGCTGGACAGGAGCTTCCAGCAGCCCTGCCTGGACAAGGGGCTGCAGGCTTTGCGCTGCAGACCTACAGAGGCACTGTCGTTCTCTCCCTTCGGATTAGTTCCAAGTTCTCTGATCTTTCTCTGGCTCCAAAGACACCTCCCTACCCCCACTGAAAGCCACTTAGGCCCTCACCCTGCCCTTCCCAGAAAGTCTTGAGTTTCCGTGTGATGTTGTAACTTGACACAGAGACTTATTAAGTAGACAAAGTAAAATATTGATGCACGATGTGGCTTCCTGGGTGGAAGGTGGCTTCCAGGAGCACTGGAGTGGGAGTCAGGAAGCCTGGAGTCTAACAGACCCAGTGCTGCCAATTATAAGGTGAGAGGCCTTGGGCAGGTCACTTGGCCTGTCTGGCCTCAGTTTTCCTCATCTGTTCATTGGGGTGTTGGCCCAGTTGGTCTCTAGAGACCCTCCCAATTTGCCCAGTCTTTGATCTGTGAGCCATTCCTCCTTCTATGGTCAACTATTTTCATGCCTGGGACGCCAGGAGGGAAGCTATGTTCCTTCAGGGTGGCAGAGGGGTTGGGTCAGAATCCCTTCTGCAGTGTGAGACTTACTAGAGCTCGGTTTTCTTCCCCAGCATGTATCCTTGGGATTTCTAGCCAGACCTCCTGGAAGGTACCTGCTGGGCACTGCCCCAGCTGTCCGGGGACAAAGGTGACCTTCCTCCCTGTCCCATTTCCTGCAGGCAGTGAGCTCTGCAGCCCCAGCCCAGGCTCTGGCAGCTTCGGGGAGGAACCACCTGCCCCCCAGTACACAGGGCCCTTCTGTGGCCGGGCACGAGTCCACACCGACTTCACTCCCAGCCCGTATGACCACGACTCACTGAAACTGCAGGTAAGGTTGGCATCCAGGCCCCTGCTGAGCCTGGCAGGCTGTACCCCATACAGGTAGAGGGTACAGGAGGCCAAGGGGCCACCTCGCCCCCGCTCTGTTCCGCTCTGCCCTCCTCCCACAGAAAGGAGATGTGATTCAGATCATCGAAAAGCCGCCTGTGGGCACGTGGCTGGGCCTGCTCAATGGCAGGCTGGGCTCTTTTAAGTTCATCTACGTGGATGTGCTGCCCGAGGAGGCTGTGGGACCTGCCCGCCCCAGCCGCCGACAAAGCAAGGGCAAGAGGCCCAAGCCCAAGACTCTGCATGAGCTGCTGGAGCGCATCGGCCTTGAGGTTTGAGCTGGGACCTAGTCTAGTGTCTAGGAGCAAGGGGTGGGGGCCAGGGCAGGTCAGCTCTGCGGGGAGAGACGGGTCCTAGGTGGGGGCGGCTTGTAAGCGGCCGCGCTGGTGGCCTGCTTCTGCCCACAGGAGCACACGTCCACCCTGCTGCTCAATGGCTACCAGACGCTGGAGGACTTCAAAGAGCTGCGGGAAACACACCTCAACGAGCTGAATATCATGGACCCACAGCATCGGGCCAAGCTGCTCACGGCTGCTGAGCTGCTGCTGGACTACGACAGTGAGTGGCCTTAGGAGTGGGGGAGGGGGCGTAGCGCTGGAGTCGGGTGTGTTAGGCGGGGAGGCCTGCCCGGGGCCTGCCCCTGCACCCCTCTGCAGTGCGCAGGCACTTTCCACGCTTGAATTCCAGTCTCAGGCAGAGCTTGTGATGAGAAGGGGTTTTAGGAACGATCGGGCTCAACTCCCTTTGGGATCAAATGGGAGACTTAGGGCCGGAGAAGATACGGCATGGACTCAAGGCCTCCAAGTTGGGTAACGACAGAGCCACGATTCAAGAGCAGGTGTCCTGGCTACTAGCTCAGTGCTGAAGAAGTTTGAGCTCCTGGGCGGGAGAGTTGGCCTGGAAACCACTCCCACCAGAAGGGCCGAGAAAGGGCAGGGGTGCTTGGTGGTGGGTGACCAGAAGAAGAGACGGCCTCCAGCGGGCTTCCCAGGGTCCCTCCACCCACATGGGGCCCCCAGGGTTTCTGAAGCCCCTCCCAGCTAAGGGCCAAGCCCCCCACATTCCTCTCCCTCCCTGGCCCCTGGCAGCCGGCAGCGAGGAGGCGGAAGAGGGCGCCGAGAGCAGCCAGGAGCCAGTGGCGCACACGGTGGCGGAGCCCAAGGTGGACATCCCGCGTGACTCGGGCTGCTTCGAGGGTTCAGAGAGCGGGCGCGACGAGGCAGAGCTGGCGGGTGCCGAGGAGCAGCTACACGGCCTCTCCCTGGCCGGGGCACCTTGAGGCGGCAGTGTGGGCCAAGGCTGGGCCCGAGCAGCCCAGGCCACGGGGCTGGACCCAGCCTCCCGCGGTGGCCCCGGGCCGGAGGACTGGCAACGAGCCCGGCCCCGCTCCCCCAGGGGTGCCTAGGGCAGCAGAGGCAGGCCAAGCCCTACAGGTGCGGCTGGAGTGCACAACAAGCCAAGCGGCCGAAGCCGGGCCGCCTCCCTCCACCAGCTACTTGACAGCACAGCCCTTCCAGCTGTGGCCGGAGCAGGGGGGGCACTGAGGGGCCACCGGGCCCATGCCCCTCACCACCAAGGCCTCCAAGCCCTCCTTGCCTCCACACCACCTTCCCCTGTCGCGCTGCTCCTGAAAAGGGGGCCGAGTCAGTGGTTCAGGTCAATCTCAATACCCTAGGGAACCTGGTCATTGACAAGGACTCTATCTGATCACAGGTGAATCCAGATTCTCTAAATAAGGTTTGAAGAAAGCCACATGTACATGTATCTTTCCTACTTTCCTTCACCTTAATTTTCTTACAGGTTTAGCCACTAAATCACTGTGTCACTTGAACCGAGTGCCTTCCTCAATCTGGGTCTAGGATGGGTCAGGATAAGAATGGATAGTTGCTGAGGGCCAACTCTGACATTCTGTGATATTAAACGTCTGCTGTCCCGTTACCTGTGGCCCAGGACACCAGTGGGGTTTACTAAGGGGGCTGGAGGGGCCTTGGGCTCCCAAATGAAACATCTCCTGCTCATCCATTCCACACTTCCCCACGTAACTCAAGCCAAGCTGCAACTCCCCCAGCTTAAAACAATGCCCACATCTCAGACAACAAGCGCCCTCCCCTTCCACTCCCAGCCCTTTAAATGACACTTCCCCCAAGGCCAATGGCAGATGACCCGACCTGGCTTCCAAGGGCCGACCGGCCCCTCAGAAGCAAGACTTGGCCTCTCATGTGAGTCCTTACAAGCAAAGAAAGCACAAAGCTTGATTCTGGGGAGTCCACTACCCCACCTTTACTCTGCTAAAGGTTTTGATGTACCTTGAGCTCTAGAAGGGGAGGGAGAGTCAAGTATCCTGGTACTTGACCCTAGTACCAAATCTATGCCCAAAATTCCCAGAGTAACCCTTTCCCGGGGCCCAAGTGGCCTGAGGGCAAACAGTGCCCGCCATGTCTTGGACTGCGTTTAGTGGACACTTTTGGACCTAGTACCAGGAACTCTGGTAGAAGCCATCTTGGGGGCGCGGTTTGGGTGTAAATATGAGGGGGGTGGAGGGAGATGGGTTGGTAGCAATAAACAGGTAGAACTAAATTACCGTCTCCGGTTATCTTTTCTATGGAGAGAGCGTTGGGGGGGCGGGTGGAACAGACCAGTCTCCTTCAAAGCTGGACTCAGCAAAATGTCCTCCACTGTCAGGGCCGTCTGTCCCTTCCCCAAAGATGCTCAGTGCCTTGACCCTGCTGACCACTAACCAGCCCTCCTCAGAGCTCCAGCTCCCGTGGCCACCAGCTTGCTGGGGTCTGAGGGTGGGGGGTAGCTATTCCCCTCTTCCTAGAACTATTCATTGCCCACCCTGCCCCCTGCACCCCGCGACAAAGGGCCTGCTCTGAGGGTTGTCCAAGAGCGGGAGATCTGCAGTGGGCAGGACCTTCCCTCTGAGGTCACCTCTTCCTGGGTCCCACCGTGTGCCCACTGAAGCTACACCATCTCCTGGGAGGTGGGCTGGAGACTCCTGGCTTCCTTTGGTTCTCCAGCATTAACTGCACTAGGGAGGGCAAACTGGAGTGTGAGCTTTGTTCTCAGCTGCACTCGTCCCACTACCCTTAGTGGCTTCGGGCAGCCCAAATGCCCTCACCACCCTAGTGGTACTAATAGTTGCTGTCATTTTTCATAAGCAGCGACATGTGTGCTGGGCTCCACGCACTTTGCATGTATCTCTCCTGTGATCCTCATGCTATCCCCTCCCCCTGAGGTAGTACCACCATCTTCCCAATTTGCAGAGGAGGAAACTGAGGCTCAGACAGGTTGAAGATGTTGAGTGGGAAGCCCAGCAAACTTTCAGAGCCCCGCCAGCCTTCCGGAGGGCAATCTATCACTCTGTGATGTGCCTCTGACACCCTTTGACCCAGCCATTCCCTTCCCAGGACTCCATCCCTACAAAGAGCCACACGAGTGCCCACAAATATATGGACAAAGATATTCACGACAGCTTTGTGTAAGAAATTGGAAACAACGCAAATGGGGAATTAGTTAGATACCTTATGGTTCATTCATACAGTATCATTAAACATGACGTTGTAGAAAAATATTTAATGACACGGGGAAAATCTTTGTGATTTTTTTATTGTTTAAATTGAAATTTTAAAATTATACAAATAATGTACAAACGTTCTTGTAAAAGAAGTCTGTGCAATATCATGGGGGAAAAGTGAGTAATAAACTTTATTTATAGGGTGATTCCATTTTTATTTAAGAAAAGGAAACATACACAATAAAGACCAGAAAAATCTGCACCAAATGGTTACCAGTGATCTTGTGAGGGGGTGGGTGGGATTAGGGGAGCGAGGAAGAGAAGTGTTCACTTAATACATTCTTCTCTTATTTGAATTTCAAAAGTATTATTTTTATATCTATAAAAAGGAACAATATTTTAATTTTTGAAAACGATGAAACTAAATAAATAAATAGGCCTAAGCCTCCAATTTATGGTAGCAGCAAAGTCATGATCCTGCTGCCTTTTGATGCAGGCTTTTGGAAAGATGGGGGGTGGGGGTGAATAAGACCCAAAGTGCTTAAAATCCACATACACCAAGGGGAGCCTATCAGAGGAGATTCCTAAACTTTTTAAACCCCCTGGGTAATACCAATCTATTAGCTCCAAGCTGGGGAAAGGAAAATTTCAGAAAAAGAGGAATGACTGAGAAAATGATGTTTTAAAATCCTCTCCTGCCCTGGGTGGGGTGTGTGTGTCTCAGAGCTACGGGGCTTCAGTTTGGTCTGTAGGCTGAATACAGGCTGAAAGTAGGTAGTTGTGCAAGGGCTCCAATGATCACCAGACTTAGGGAGGGGCCAGTGAAGAGGGGCAATGAGGAAATGCAGACTACAGGCCAGGGCCCGAGGGTGAGGAAGGCAGTGCCTCTGTAGGTCTGCAGCGCAAAGCCTGCAGCCCCTTGTCCAGGCAGGGCTGCTGGAAGCTCCTGTCCAGCCCCGCGGACATCTAGAAGATGCCAAGTGGCACCCTGAGCCCAGCAAACCAAGGGCTGGTGTCCATGAGGCTGAGTCTTCACAGCTGGAGACCCTATACCCCCACCCAAGCCTCGGATGTCAGAGGCCCAGGGAGCCGTAGCCTCTAGCTCCCCTTGGAAGGTGGGGGAGGGCTGGTCCAAGAGGGCAATGGGGCTCTTCCTGTGCCCTTGGGCCTTTCCAGTAAGTGGAGGCTCCTCTAGGGCAGGAAGGTGAAGACTAGCAGTTAGGAGCTCTGGCCAACCTGAGTTCAAGTCTTGGCTCTGTCACTCACTAGCTGGGTCACTTTGGACAAGCCGCTTAACCTCCCTGAGCCTCACTTTCCACATCAGTACAGTGGGGATAATAGTACTAGCCTCATGGGGTTGTTACACAGGTTGAATGAACTAGTGTATGTAGAATACTTAGCACAGTGTCAAGCACAAAACTCACGCTTAGTGAATGATAACAAGTCACCACCCAGCAACCTCCATTTCATTCCCTTCAAGGCTAGTCTCACCTTGGACCCCTAGCTAGTGTAGTGACCCAGGGCAAAGGCTTTGGCATTCTAAAGTGTCTTCAAATCCTGGCTCCACCGCTTACTAGTTAGTTACAGAATGTGAGGTAATTACATACACATATATTTCTTTTCTGTAAAATAAGAATAATGATCTATATTGCGATATATAAATATATCAAGTGAACACACTGCACACCTTAAACTTACACAATGTTATATGTTAATTATATCTCAATTTAAAAATAATTTAAAATAAATAAAAATTAAATTAAACAGAAACGAATAATGAGCTAATAATACCTACCTCTTGGGGTTAACAGAGAAATAAATGAGATAGCATATAAAGTTTCTGGCACATAGTGACAATAAATGCTGGGGATTTTTGAACCTTTTTGTAACCTCCAAGGTACTGAGCTCAAGAATGGGCACAAAGGCCACGCTGACATGTGCTTGTCTGCAGACTAACTGCTGTAGCTCAGAGACATGCTATATGAAAGCTCCCAGAGGGTGCTAGGATTCAGGGTAGAGGGTGCCAGCTCTGGTGTCCGGAGAGGCTGGTGATGGGGAGAAAGCCCACCTGAGAGCCTGGGACAGCCCTAACTCTGCCCAGCCTACAGTACGATGATCAGCCCTGGGTATCAGACTTATTTTAGGCAATTCCGCTGGACATCCATGGGCTGCTAGAAGGAAGAGGATAAAGGCCAGATTCAAAAAGAAAAAGTGTAGAGTCCAGCCAGCTCCTCTCCAGTTCAGGATTAGAGATACCTCCCCAGCCCATCAGGGGAAGCAGCTGGGGGTATCAGCACATTCTAGCTAAACCATCACCCCTGCCTGTCACTCCTTGCCTTTATTCCCCCAGATAGGTCCTGATCAGCTCCCCCCTCCCCCCAACAAACATGGCTATCGCCTCCACAGATTCCCTCTCCTGTTCCAGCCCAAACTCTCGAGCAGCATGGTCTGCCTCTCACTCATAGAAACCCCGCCCAGGCTTTTCACAGAAGTGGAGGCCTCAGTGGGGCCACTAGAGACCAAGGGCACTAAAACAAAAGCTAAAAGAGGTTTGTAAGGGGAAAATGGGCACTGATCACGGTAGTCTCAGTGAGGTTCAACACCTTCCCCCCTCCCAAGTCAGGAAATTCAGGATGAGGTATGAGGTTTCCCAGCTGGGGAAAAGAAGTGGCTCTCCCACCTCTCCTTCACAATAGAGGCTACCTTGGCTTCTCATACAACGTGGGCCACATTCTATATTATTCAGCCAACAACACAATCAAGTGGGAAGGAACTGCCTCCCCTCTAGACCCAGCCAACATTCCTCCTCCAGGAAGGTCCTAAATAAACGGAATTCTATAGCACTTGATATGTAGGCTTCACCTTTTCCTAGAACTTCACAGTTACCAATACAGCATTTGTATACCATTGCCTCTGGGACCTGCCACGGATAGCGTCAGAGAGAGCCCAGGGCAATGGCCCTTACAAAGGGACAGGCGATTTGACTGTGGGAACTCGGCAAGGCAACTTCCTGACTTTCTGTGCTAAAGAAACCCCACCATCAGTTCAACCTAAGTGCAGGGGTCTGTAGAGAGATTTAAGTCTAAAACAAAACCCCAACAACTACCCCCATATCAGTCTGACTATATATAGTCAGCCCTCTGCATGCCTAAAAGGGAGAGATCATTGGTAAAATTCATCCAAAATGGCAAAAAAATCTTAAAATTGTTGCTGTTTCTCAACTCACAAGAGAATGGGGTCAGCAATGCCATTTCTCCTAAAGTTAACCCTAGCACATGGTCAGTTTTCAACAAGTATTTATTGAATGTTAAATGAAGGAAAGGTTCATTTCATTCAAGTGACACTTGGAATTATTCAAACTCCTTTCTCTGTCTACACCTGCTCGACTGAGGGGCAGGGGGTTTTGCCAGAAAACTCTCTGGACTGGGAGTGAGGACATCTGGATTCTGGTCTCTGCTTTACCAGTAACTGTCCACGTGACCTTAGATAAGTCACAGTACTTAATTTTCTGATGAGAGAGAGAGAGCAAGAGTGAGCACAAGCAACGTGGACTACATGATCAGTGTTTTCCTTTCAGGGGTGCCATGGCCAGAGGCCAGGTTTTATGACAATCATATCTCTAATTTGGGGCACAAAACTATCACCCACTTGGCCAAGTTGGGACAGTCAGAAGCTGAAGATGGGCAATGGCTGGCAGAAAAGGCAGTGGGAGGGGGGCTTGAAGAAAGCGAAGAGGCATGGAACTTTAGGGAGGTAATTCTGTGCCATGCTCCAGAGTTGTAAAACCACTTCTAAATCAAGGCCCCTTCACTTCCCGGCCCATGGTGCAGGGTGAGCTCCAAGCTTTCATTTATTAATTGAGTAGAAAAACCCCTAATACAAAAAGAAAGATGAAGGACTTGGAAGGCCAAATAGCAAGAAACATAAAGCAGAGGGGAGGTGTGGAAAATGTTTAACCTCATTATTAACGGAAGAAATAGAAATTAAGAAATGAAGGCGTCAAGATACCAGTTTACAGCTAGCTACTAAATTACCAAATGTTTAAATGAGGTGTGCTGAAGGAGGCTCTCTGATACAAAGCTGGTAGGACAAACTGGGACAGCCTTTCTGTAAAGCAATTTGGCCATATTTATCAAGAGCCTTTAAAAGAGCGCTCCCTTTGACTCAGTAATTCCACCTCTAGGAATCTATCCTAAGGAAATAAGATATGCCCATATATAAGGAAGTTCATCACAGCAATATTCATAATAATGAAAAATTGGAGACACCTAAATGTCTGACAATAGGGAAAAGGTTATGCACATATTATGGAGTCATTAAGAAGTATTTTCAAATAATTTCTAATGATATGGAAAATGCTAAGTAAAAAAAGCAAGATTACAGAACTATATTTATAGTTGAATTCCAGTTATGTTCAAAAATATATATGCACAGAAAAAAGACCAAAAAGAAATACACCAAAATATTAACAGTGATTATTATATTTGGTGATGTGTTTATGAGTGATTTTTCAATCTTCTTACTTTCCTGTACTTTCAAAATTTTCAGCATGTGCTACTTTTAAATTTGATGAACATGTGTTACTTTTAAAATTTAAAAAGCGCATTAAAGGTATAAGGGGATGGGGGGGTGTTCGCTGATTTTCTAAATTTTCCAAATATTTAGAGGTAGAAAGGGACCTTTGAGATAATCTAGTCCAACAGTTCTCAACCCTATCAGCCCCAACCCTCCGTTGGTATATACAATATTTTGCAATGTACCCTTTGCCACCCTGAAATGAATTTCATAGTTAATATAAACTGCTTATACACATAATTTCCAGAATAGCAATATAATACACTAACTACAGTATAAAGGAGAAATAAAAGGAAAGTCATTTATAATCAGATAATAGATATTTCAGTATGCAAATGCCTGCACAAGACTATACTAAAAGCTCTAACAGTCAGATGCTTCCACTTATATATGTAGATTCACTGCGAATGCAGCTGCTACAAAGGAAGACTAAGTATTGGCAACTTAAAAATCCATGAATGGCATTGCTACTGGCGACATGATTTTCAAAAGTTGGGCTTGCATCCTTTAAAACTAACCATATTTGCAGTTCTAGCCTTTGATACTGTTTCTAAAACGCACTGCTAAAGAACAGGAAGCAATTCCTAGAATGTATTCTCAAAACTGACACAAATGCTCTTTGAATTATCGGAAGTACCGGTCTTCTTTAGTATCACCAAGGCACAAGAGCAAATTATCATTAAAAACAAAATTTACTGTGATCCCTTGGTGATTTTCCCTAGCCTGGCCCCAAGCCTCAAGGGGTACAGAATGAACTGAGCTAGAAGAAAAGGACTAACAGGGCCAGGCTATGGGGAGAGGGAGGAGGGCTAGGTTGCTAGGTTACCACTTGAGCCAATCCAAGTGGTCCCAGAGGGGTACCAGACACACAGTTCAGGTCCCTCTCTCTGCCCCACTAGGCTGAGGGCCCTCTCAAAAGAAGGGGGTCAAAAGGTGGGGGAGGGGTCCGGTCACGCACGCTAGGCACAAGTAAAGAAATGAGGCAGAAGCACAAAGAAACAGACATCCCTGTATTTCTAAAACCATTCAAGTCTCCTTCATTAATTGGCTTCCCCCCGAAAAGAAGGATTTCTTTATTACGAAACACCAGAGAGTGAAAAACCCAGCACACATACACATTTGTAGGCTCACACAAAAGTGCAGAGATTTACATATTAAATTGTATTTAAGTTAGAAAATAGATTTAAAAACAAAATACTTCTTTTTCCCCCAACAAGGTAAAGAGATTTGGTCAGTAGGAAAAGGGGCCTTAAGGGTAAACGCAGGAAGGGCAGGGCAGGAAGAATGGAGTTTAGCTGCTATAGAATTAGAACCCACTGCTGCCACTGGTGAAAAAAGCAAAGGGGGAGATGGTGTTCTCCACTGTGGCAAGCAGGGCCCCAGGGCCAAAGGGACATGAAAGAAAAAAAAGAGGCCTCAAAGAGCCAAATTCCACCAACCCCCAGAGGTTTTGGATCCGTGCCAACCATCCTGGTCTGGGGAAGTGGGGTGCATAGGAAACTTAAGGAATGGGGAGGAAGGGGAGAGGTGGAAAGAATGTCAGCCATTGAAAAGAGCAAACAATTTAAAGCCTATTCCCCTGGGAGGGACCAATTCTTCAATCTCCCCTCTGATCAGAACTCAGACTAGGAACAGTCCCAGCTGGTGCATGGTGTGAACGGGACAGATCTTCAGGCCAAGGTCTTAAATGCAGAAGATTTATATAGGAAAAGAACAAGGGTAGGGAGTAGGGAAAAGCAAAAGCTTTTTTAAAAAAATCATTTCACACTAATGATAAGGGGTTTCCATTCTGACCCTTCACCTCAGAAAAAGAAAGGGTCAACAGAAGAGTGACTGAGGTAAGTTGAGGGAGGAGAGAGGAGATGGGCTAAGACAGGCTGGGTTGAGAACTGACTAAGGTCATCTGACTGGCAGGTTAACTGGAAAAACCTAATATCTTCCCAACTCTCCAGGCTTGGCCTTATTTTGAACTAACTAAAATCTAACTACAAGGACAAAACTGAGAGAGCCAGAAAAAGAATGAGAAAGAGGAATCTGAGTCAGTCAGAGTCCCAGTCTGTCTCTCTGTCTCTCTAAGGATTGCTAAACTCAAATCCTGCTACAAGAAAATAGGAAGACGTAGAGAAAAAGCTAGGAGCGGCCGAATTTCATTACTTCTGATTAACTGGGAAGAGCGAGACAAGAATTGGTAAGGAATCTTGATTACAGACCATTTAAAAAGAAATATATACCATCACTTGTAAAAGATCACTAACAAAATATTTCCAACGGGAGGCCCTGAGGAGCCTGCTTTAATAACCAAGACTCATTTGCAATTAACAGCATCCATCTGCATAAAAACAATATCCTATTAAAGAACTTGTTCTCTTAATTTAATATAACCCCTGACCCTCCCAATCTTTCTAACACTGTTCATGGCCTTGAAAGGCCTCTTTTCATAGTCCAGAATAAGGTAAACTTCAACCCAGAATGTAGTATAGGTCAATGGAGAGTTTGGGAGCTACCTCTCCAACCCAAGGGCCCCCTGGAAAATGGAAGTATGCGTAGTAACAAGCACCCCCTTCAACCCCCACCCCCACCCCACCCCCCCAAGATATTCACACCCCCATGGTGGTTCTTGAAATGGAAGGGGGAAGGAGGAGGCAGGCAGTTTGCATTAGACACAGTTTAATCGCCTTCAAATAGATTAAAAGTTCTGGTTTACACTCCCCCCCCTCCCCGGAAGTCATCCAGACAGGACCCTGGCTTAGAAAAACACAGGTGCTCTAGGAAATATAGCCACATATAATACATAAATCTTCTTCCCTGAAATAGAGCAGGTCCTGAGTAGAGCTGACTGGGGGCCACAGCCCACCCCCAGGGTGAAGCGGCTCTGGGACTCTGCCGGTGGAAGTGCTGGAAGAGCGGGGCCTGGAGGAAGCCCCCAGTGTGGTTACCAAGCCCGCGGTGGGCCAAGGCCTTGGAGTGGGTCCCCCAGGAGGGCAGCAGTGCAGGGCTTTCCCTCCTCACTCAGCCGAGGCCTAATGGAAGTACTGGTTATCCTTTCTTTTTCTTTTTTTTCTCTTTTTTGAGGGGACATAGGGGGAGAGGAGAGGAGAGCCTCTCTGTGCCTTAGTTTCCCCATTTGTGCATACAGGGCCTCTGCAGGCCTCACACAGGGAGTCTGAGGGGGTAGTGTTTAAGTGAGCACTCGGGCTTCCTCTGAGGAAAAGGAACCACCAAAGTGCAGACTTTTATTACTGCCGTTCCTGCTCCCAACGGGAACAAGAGTGAAAAGGAAAACAAATTAAAAGGGGCTAATGAGGGGCTTCCCTGGTGGCGCAGTGGTCGAGAGTCCGCCTGCCGATGCAGGGGACACGGGTTCGTGTCCCGGTCCGGGAAGATCCCACATGCCGCAGAGCGGCTGGGCCCGTGAGCCATGGCCGCTGAGCCTGCGCGTCCGGAGCCTGTGCTCCGCAACGGGAGAGGCCACAACAGTGAAAGGCCCGCGTTATGCAAAAAAAAAAAAAAAAAAAAGGGGGGGGGCTAATGAGAGAGGAGGAGAGATGAGACAGAGAGTGCGAGGGGCCGTGCCGTTGGCATCTCATAAGTTCTTATGGAGAACGGCACAGGTATTAAAAAGTTTCTGGGTAGTCTACAAGAAATGTGAATTGTTATCTATACTGCAATTACTTACATATATCTCACTGGAAAAGAGTGGGGCTTGGGTGTTAGAGAGTGGACAGGGGACAAAGGAGAAGCTGCACGAATAAATACAACAAGTGGAAACTGCCTGCCCCATTCCTGAAAGGATTTGCTGGCAATGTTGGCACTTTGTAGCCAGGAGAATCTTCCAACCCCACTCTCCATCCCCCTCCATTCTGAAGGCCTCAAGAATCCAGTTAGAATTCCCTGGCCAGAGTTCTCTGTGACTGCCCCTGGACTCATGAGGTGCAGCAGCCTGAGAGGATTTGAGCCAGTCTCAAGAACCTTTACCCCAGAATTGGGCCAGTGATCCCAAGCAGGAGAGCTGGGATCTGGGAAGAGAGGGGAGTCCAAGGAGCCTCTGTGGCTGAGGCCATGGAAAACCAGTGCCAGGGCCCAAGGGACCCATTTGTCCAGTTACCAGAGGTGACTGACATCTTCTGCAACTGCTTGAGTCCAGAAATTAAAAAAAGCTTGCAGCAAGAAAATGCCAGTTTACAACTGGGTGAATAAAGACCAAAGAAAAACAGTAATAGGAACAGCTTACTTGCTCTCTGTCTCAGGTTATCTTCTCCCATTAAATCTCTCACAGCCCTAATCATACACAACAAAAGTCTCTTCCATAGATAGGCTACTTCTCAGCTTCAGTGGCCTCCTGTGAGGGCTCTGGGGGCTCTGGGGGTGGCATCTCTTCAGGAGTGCTGGTGTCCTCCGGCATCTCATCGGAGCTTAGATGGTCTGTTGGAGCCTGAGAAAGAAAAGATATCAAATTCAATACAAAGCTCTCCCTCAAAATCCAAATGGAGATAATCCATAGACACTGAACTCTTCCTCTGAACCCATCAACCACACTGATGCTACAGATACGCCACCACCAACACCAAACTCAGAACCAAGACAAGACTTTCGTCTTCTCAGCAGAAGGCAATTGAAGTTTATTTGAGTTCTATTCTTAACTGTCTGTTGTGGACAGATGGTTCAATTATTATGCATGATAATAATAAAAGGGACCACAAATAATTACACAGACCACTTTCCCTCCTTCACAACAGAATGTTATAACATACTTGTCTAACAAGGCCTGACATGGTGGTTCTCAATCTTCTTTCGGCCCTAACACATACCTCCCTAGAAGAGTGATTCTAAACCAAAGAGGGTGGGGTGGTAAAATCTTCAGATGGTATATCTGGTTTGAAAATGCCTCCTGAGTGATTCTAAAATACCACCCTTCCCCACATTCAACTGAGAATCACTAACCTATACTGTAATGATTTAGGATCAGACACATCAGAAAAACAATATTCAAAATGATGATAATGATATATAAACATGAGTTTGCTGTACTTCAGAAAAGAAAATTAAAAATTTAAGAAAGGCAAAGTAGAGAACAATTATCTAACTTACAAATAGCATTCACCTAAGAGTAGGATTCGATTTCTTTTTTTTGGCCGCACTGCGTGGCTTGTGGGATCTTAGTTCCCCAACCAGGGATTGAACCCTGGCCCATGGCAGTGAAAGTGCTAAGTCCTCACCACTGGGCCGCCAGGGAATTCCAGGAGAATTTGATTTTAAAAGAAAGTTCAAGTCTACTAAAAATCTATTAGAACTAATAAAAAAAGTTCAGCAAGGTTTCAGGATACAGAATCAATATACAAAAAAACCAGCTGGGCTTCCCTGGTGGCGCAGTAGTTGAGAGTCCGCCTGCCGATGCAGGGGACATGGGTTCGTGCCCCGGTCTGGGAAGATCCCACATCCCACGGAGCAGCTGGGCCTGTGAGCCATGGCTGCTGAGCCTGCGCGTCTGGAGCCTGTGCTCCACAACGGGAGAGGCCGCAACAGTGAGAGGCCCGCGTACCGCAAAAAAAAAAAAAAAAAAAAATTGTATTTCTATATACTCCCAATGAACAATCTGAAATAATTTCATTCATAATAACATCAAAAAGAATAAAATGTTTATGAATAAGTGTAACAAAAGAAGTGTAAAACTTATACTCTGTAAACTACAAAACATTGTTGAAAGAAATTTTAAAAGACCTAAATAAATGAAAAGACAGCCCATGTGTTAATGGCTCAGGAGACTTAATCTTGTTAGGATGATAATACTCCCCAAATTGATCTAAGGATTCAATGCAATCCCCACCAAAATTCCACCTGGCATCTTTGCAGAAATTGACAAGCTGATTCTAGGATTCATATGGAAATACAAGGGGCCACAGCCAAAACAACTGAATAAAGAATAAATTTGGAGGACTCACACCTCCTAATTTCAAAACTTACTACAATGCTACAGCAACCCAGACAGTGTGATACTGGAATTAAGAGTAAACTTACTGGGGCTTCCCTGATGGCACAGTGGTTAAGAATCGCCTGCCAATGCAGGGGTCACGAGTTTGTGCCCTGGTCCAGGAAGATCCCACATGCTGCGGAACAACTAAGCCCGTGCGCCACAACTACGGAAGCCTGCACGCCTAGAGCCCATGCTCCACAGCAAGAGAAGCCACCACAATGAGAAGTCCTTGCACTGCAAGGAAGACTAGCCCCTGCTCACGGCAACTAGAGAAAGCCCGCGCGCAGCAACAAAGACCCAGTTCAGCCAAAAATAAATAAATAAATACATTTTTTAAAAAAGAATAAATTTATTGATCAGTGGAATAGGACTGAGAGTCCAGAAACAAACTCTCATGTTTACGCTCAATTGATTTTTGACAAGGGTGCCAAGACAATTCAACAGAGTAAGAATAATCTTCAACAAACTGTGCTGAGACAACTGGCTATCCACATGCAAAAGAAAGAATTTGGGACTTCCCTGCTGGTGCAGTGGTTAAGAATCCACCTGCCAATGCAGTGGACACAGGTTCAAGCCCTGGTACAGGAAGATCCCACATGCTGCAGAGCAACAAAGCCCGTGCACCACAACTACTAAAGCCCGCGCGCCTAGAGCCCGTGCTCCACAACAAGAGAAGCCACCGCAATGAGAAGCCCACGCATCGCAACGGAGAGTAGCCCCTGCTCGCCACAGCTAGAGAAAGCCCATGCACAGCAACAAAGACCCAATGCAGCCAAAAATAAATAAATTTTAAAAATTAATTAAAAAAAAGAAAGAACTTAAACCCTCTACCTCACACAATATATAAAACTTAACTCAAAATGGATCAAAGACCTAAATTTAAGAGCTAAAACTCTAAAATTCTTAGAAGAAAACAGGATAAATCTTCATGCCCTTGGATTAGGCAATGATTTCTTAGATCTGACAACAAAAGCACAAGCAACAACAACAACAAAATAGGCAAATTAGACTACATCAAAATTGAAATCTTTTTTTTTTGGCTGCGCCACGCAGCATGTAGGAACTTAGCTCCCCAACCAGGGATGGAACCCGCGCCCCCTGCAGTGGAAGCTCAGAGTCTTAACCACTGGACCACCAGGGAAGTCCCAAAATTGAAATCTTTTGTGCTCGAAAGGACACCATCAAGAAAGTGAAAATACAACTTACAGAATGGGAGAATATTTGCAAATCATTTCTCTGATAAGGGACTTACATACAGAATTAAGAACTCCTACAACTCAACAATAAAAAACCCCCAAACAACCCAACTTAAAAACTGACAAAAGGGCTTCCCTGGTGGCGCAGTGGTTGAGAGTCTGCCTGCCAATGCAGGGGACAAGGATTCGTGCCCCAGTCCAGGAGGATCCCATGTGCCACGGAGCGGCTGGGCCCGTGAGCCGTGGCCGCTGAGCCTGCACATCCGGAGCCTGTGCTCTGCAGCAGGAAAGGCCACAACAGTGAGAGGCCCGAGTACCACAAAAAATAAAAATAAAAAATAAAAATTGACAAAGGATCTGAATAGACACTTCTCCAAAGAAGATACAGAAATGGCCAATAAAATCATGAAAAGATGCTCGACATCACTGTTCATCAGGGAGATGCAAATCAAGATTACAGTGAGATACGACTTCACACACACTAGGATGGATGGCTAGAATCAAACTGCTGGATGATAATAATAAGTGTTGCCCAGGATATGGAGAAGTTGGAACCCTCAAATGTGACTGGTGGGGATGAAAAATGGTACAGCCACTTTGGAAAACAGTACAGCAGTTCCTCAAAAGGTTAAACATAAAGTTACTATATGACCCAGCAATTTCAATTCCATGTACATAGCCAAGAAAAATGAAAACACATGTCCATGTAAAAACTTGCATACAGGGGCTTCCCTGATGGTGCGGTGGTTGAGAATCTGCCTGCCGATGCATGGGACATAGGTTCGAGCCCTGGTCTGGGAAGATCCCACATGCCACGGAGCAACTGGGCCCGTGAGCCACAACTACTGAGCCTGCGCGTCTGGAGCCAGTGCTCTGCAACAAGAGTGGCCACGATAGTGAGAGGCCCACGCACCATGATGAAGAGTAGCCCCTGCTTGCCGCAACTGGAGAAAGCCCTCACACAGAAACGAAGACCCAACACAGCCAAAAATAAATAAATAAGTAAGTAAGTAAATAAATAAATAAATAAATAAATATTTAAAATATCTGCTAAAAAAATCTGAATTGTGTCAAAAAAAAACAACTTGCATACACATGTTCATTACAGCATTATTCATAATAACCAAAAGGTGGAAACAACCTAAATGTCTATCAATTGATGAATGGATAAATAAAATGTAGTCTATCTATATAACAGAATATTATTCAGCCATATAAAGGAAAGAAGTACTGCTACATGCTACAACATAGATGAACCTTGAAAATACAAGGCTAAATCAAAGAAGCCAGTCACCAAAGACCACATATAATATGATTCTATTTATATGAAATGTACAGAAGAAGTCTACAGGGAAAGAAAGTAGATTAATAGTTCCCTAGGGATGGGGCTGAGGGAACTGGGGGGAAAGGGAGAGTGACTGCTAATGGGTACAGGGGTTTTTTTTGGGGGGGCAATGAAAATGTTTTAAAATGGATTGTTGTGATGATAGCACAATTCTGTGAACATATTACAAACCAGTGAATCCTACATTTTAAACAGGTATTTTATGGTATCTGAATTATATCTCAACAGAGCTATTACAAAAAAAAGCAAGTTCAACTAATAACTTTTTAGGAACATACTTTATTAAAGCATATGTGATCAGTATAGCTAGGAGAGTTTCCACATCTGCATAATCCAGTGAGGAAGCCTCCTTCTACCAAGGTAACCACACCACTAACTCCAACCCACCCCCCTGACCCCTGTCATTGCTCCTATAGCATTTTATGCTTCCCTCATCAAGGCACTTTTCACTACATGGACTAATAACCTGTTTTCTCTCGTCCCCACTAGACAATGAGCTCCATAAGAGCAGACGCATCATGTGACTTGTTCACTGGTGTATCCCTAGCACCTAGCACATTGGCTGGCACAGAATGTTGAAGAAATGACTAGATCTCAATCTATGTCAAGGGCACAAAGATCTTAAGGCAACGTCAGGGCAGAAGCAGAAACAGGGAAGCTGGAGTGATTGGACACAAAATTGCCTAATTATATCTCTAAGGTGTAAATTTAGTCTACACCCTCTATCCCCAACTCAGTCTTAAAGTCTAAAAGCCTTAAAAAGTCAGGAACACTTACTGGGCTCTGAGGCAAGAGGCTGGTACTGGCCTCTTGAGTACTGGGAGGTCGACTTCCACTTTCCTCCAGTGGCAAAATACCCCTTCGATCCAGCACACTGAAGGAGACAGGAGAGTTAACAAAGCACTTTGCATCCACCTCTCCACCCACCCACCCCACTGAATCTTCCTGTGTGTGCTGGAAAATATAAACCTGCCCTTTGGCAGTCTAGTCTGATCCTAGCACATATCTCCTACCTTCCATTCACTTTTTCTTCCACAAACCAGGGAATACCACATTAACAAGGGAACAAACAGATAAAATAAGAATGAAAGGTCATTCCTTCAAAACAACCAGCCCATGGTCTATGGTCCATGTAGATATGGCACCAAGGGACAATCCCTGGAAAGACCTCTTTTGACACGAAGAGGCCATGTTCAGAAGAATGCATCAGACCAGGTGACAGGATCAGGTCAAACTGCTTGTCCCAAGAGTTCCAGGATCTTCTAGTCCTCTGAGTACCTGGGGGGCAAGGGGCCACACAGCACTTCACAGCAGTTCTTCACAATATTGCCATGGCTATAGGGATTCTGGACACGATTCTTCCCTGTCCATGAGCCTTTGATCTGCAAGATAAAAGCCAAGGCTTACATTAAACATTATGTTGAAGAAATACATGCAGCACAGGAAGATGAAAAAGTTCTGGAGATGGATGGTGGTGATGGTTGCACAACAATGTGAATGTACTAATACCACTGAATTGTAAACTTAAAAAATGGTTTAAGATGGTACATTTTAAGGACTTCACTGGTGGTCCAGTGGTTAAGAATCCGCCTGTCACTGCAGGGGACACGGGTTCGATCCCTGGTCCAGGAAGATCCCACATGCCACGAAGCAACTAAGCCCCTGCGCCACAGCTACTGAGCCCACGCGCCTAGTGCCTGCGCTCCGCAACAAGAGAAGCCACCGCAATGAGAAGCCCATGCACTGCAACAAACAGCAGCCCCTGCTCACCGCAACTAGAGAAAGCCTGTGTGCAGCAACGAAGACCCAGCGCAGCCAAAAAAAAAAAAAAGATGGTGCATTTTATGTCTTTTACCACAACAGAAAAAAAAAAAAGAAATACATGCATAGCCATGGAAAAATATTCACAATAGAGTACAAAAGCAGATACCTGAGCATTATGTATTATTTCCATTTAAAAATACATAATATATTCACATAAACAAACACGGAACAAGTCTAGACAAGTCTAGAAGACTATAGATCATACCATTGACAATGGTGATGCCTACGAGGTAAAATTAAAGGGACTTATTTGCTATTTTTTGCTCATCTGTATTTCCTGATTTTCTACAATGAATATGGATTAATTGGTAACTTTTTGTTTTTAATTCATTAATTTATTTATTTTAGGCTACATTGGGTCTTCGTTGCTGTGCGTGGGCTTTCTCTAGTTGCGGCGAGCGGGGGCCGCTCTGTTGCTGTGCGCGGGCTTCTCATTGCAGTGGCTTCTCTTGTTGCGGAGCACGGGCTCTAGGCGTGCAGGCTTCAGTAGCTGCGGCACGCAGGCTCAGTAGTTGTGGCTCACGGGCTCTAGAGCGCAGGCTCAGTTGTTGTGGCGCATGGGCTTCGTTGCTCCGCGGCATGTGGGATCTTCCCAGACCAGGGCTCGAACCGGTGTCCCCTGCATTGGCAGGCGGATTCTTAACCACTGCGCCACCAGGGAAGTCCCAATTGGTAACTTTTTAAAAGCAAGGACTTATTCAATGCAACTGTCCCTCTCCATTCCAAACCCAGAGGCACCAGTTAGCTTTTAAGGACCTATGAACAGCTAAAGACCTTGTGCTCACCCAACCATTCAATCTCTTCTTCCTAATTCCCTACAACAAACAAAGCAGTCTGCTTTTTCTTCTACACACCTGGTTTAACAATCTCCCTCACCTGGCTTCTGCCTGCCTCAACCTCCCAGGCCCTGGAGACTCAGTTCTCCAGCAGGTAATTAGAGAATAGGCTTTTGGTAGAAGAATATGTAATGAGGAGAGGAAAAGTTGACTCACATCTTCATTGGTTGTCTGGTTGAGAGCCACAAGGAAAGTGTGGAATCCAGTCAGTCCCACGACAGACCAGAGCGTGAAGAAGCAAATGAGTACTTCTAGAACAGTGAGGTGTTGGTTAAGGAATGTGGAAGAAGCCACACCAGGGGACTTGATGCCGCAGCCCATACTCATGACACCGGTCACACCACCTTTACCCCTTGGAACATATATCACAAATATATATCCATACATAACAACGGGTGAATTCTAAACTTGCTGGCTATATCCCTCATGAAGGGTAAAGGATGCCTGTTTATTCACTACAAGTAGCTCTCTAACAGATCTAGTCTATTTAGGTGTTTGTTTATTCATCATTGGCTCTTCGAAGGGGACATTTAGGAGGGGTCCAAAGCTAAACAATGTTGGCCATCACTGCCAATGGAAAACACATCAAAAAATAAACTTTATAGATGAAAAAATTGGTGGGAAAGAAACCAGAATGTGATTTCTAGAAATCCCATCTGAATCTCCTTTTCAGAAATGTAACTGCTGTACAAAATAAGCCTTAGCTGTAACGGGAAGGTGGGACTTCCAGTAAGTGATGCAAGAGGTCTATTGAGAGCAAAGTATAGCCCACTAGAGAAGGCAGGGCTGAGCCTGGGATCAGAAGGACTTGGGAGGGAGGCAGTGGAGACAAAGTTGAAGGAAAGACCTCCCTTTAAGCCCTGGCCATCCTCCATTCTAGTTGCTACCACTAAGGCTACATTTAAAAATTTTAGACGTTGGCACTCTCTGATGTCTGAAAAATGAGATGGTGGAGAACTGCAGACAGAAAGCATGCTGAAAAGTAGTTTAAGAGGGCTTCACAGGGACATCCTGCCAGGGGAGGATATGTTCCAGGAGTTTCTTTCAATGTCTCCAGGAAGCCAATTTTCAAGGATTCTGTGAAATTGGGAGGAGGAGTAGAGAGAAAGATTAGTAACTTTAGTAAAAAATATACACATACCCTAGTGCCTACTCACTTTCTTCCCTCCCTATCCCTTGTTACAAGCCAGCAAGAGATAAGCCCTCATTCAGGCAAGGGACTCACACCTCCAAGCTGGTACTCTCTTGACTAAAGGGTTCATCTTCTCGATACAGGACCCAACACTGGACTAGAGAGTCGGCCACAAGCCAAGCATCTGGCTCCCCTCCCTTTTCCCTAGCCTCCAGCTATGGCCATGGAGGGGGATATTCATTCATAGATGAAAGAAATCAGAAATATCCAAGAAAAATCCTCTTTTTTCATCAATCCATATCTCTTCACTGTTCAAAATCCAGCTCAGGACTCACCTCTCCCCAGGAAGCTGCCTTGATTAAGACCACTCCTTTAACTCCGCATCCCATCTGCCCTTAGGCTGTTTTATGTGTGTGTGTATTTTCTATCTTCCAAAGTAGACCATGAGCCACTAAAAGACATTTCTCTGGTATAATCCCTTCTACCACCTGACACAAGGGCAGGTCTTATGAGGCAAAAGAGGTGACACATACAGCCAAAAATACATCCCCAACCTTTGGGATCACCTCAGAAATGCCCAGTACTCTAGGTACAGACCAGTAATTATGGTCCTGGTCTCCAGCAGAGGGCCACTGAGAAGGCCAACACACTCGGTAAATCCTAATTGATGTGAGCTGAGTTTTGGAGCCCCGTTCAGGAGCAGATAGTAGTGCTCACTTCTAACTGGTCCGAAGGTGCCTTCACAATGGTAAATTCCCACCAGGATACAGAATCACTCCCCTAAGCTGTCCTCAAGTCTTCTCCCACCACCCACCCCTCCAGCAACATACACTGCCCTGTATACTCACTGAGGGCCACGTAGACGATGTTGAAGGCAAAGACATAGATCGTGAGGAGGGACAGAGAAAGGATGAAGAGGTAGAAGTAGCGGTAGTTCCTCTTTCCAACACAATTCCCCACCCAGGGGCAGTGATGGTCGAAACGCTCTGTGGGAGAAAGAGAGAGTCCAGTGCCAAAACCTCCAAAACTAAGCACAACCCTGCCATCCACTTAATACCTAAGTCCAAGACCCCTAGGATCGCTGCCTATTTCAACTGTAAAAAACACTGGTTTTGTATACACTGATGTGTATAAAATGGATGACTAATAAGAACCTGCTGTATAAAAAAAATAATTAAATAAAATTCAAATAAATAAATAAATAAAACCAAAAAAACCTATTTCCTTCCAAAATAAATTTTAAAAAAACACTGGTTTTTATTTTTCACTTTTTCACAATGTTTTCACAGCCATCTCATTTGATCCCCACAATCATCCTGGAAGTTGGGCAAAAGAAGATATTATTTTCTCCGTTTTACAGATGAGAAAACTGAGACACTGAGGGGTTAAGTGATCTGTCTCACTGTCAGTTAACAACACAGACCTTGCTTTTCCAAAGAAAAGTCTTAGTAAGTGTGTCTACTAAGTGCAGGAAGAATAAATAGGTGTAAATAGCCAAGGAAATTTTGAAAAATGAGTAGTGTGGTTTTTCTTAAACTCCAGTTAGTAAAAAATTATAAACCTACATACCTGAAATGGAGTGGCATAGCTCAATGGAATGGAAATCACCCAGAAACAGAATATATAAAAATTTACTGTCTGATAGTGCTTCAAAACCAGTAGAGAAAGGCAGTATCATTCTATCAACAACTCAGAGACAATTGGTTACTTGCTTGAAAATAAGGTTAGATCTTTTTCCCTCACACTATTTACGAAAATTAATTCCAGATGAATTAAAGAGTTAAATGTAAAAACAAAGTGAAACCTTAAAATAACCATAAAGAATAGGTGAACATTTGTCACCTGTATGGAGAAGGACTTTCTAAGCATAAAAGTAATGGAAAAAAACCACAGATGACAAAGAAAAATAGATTTGACTCCATACACTTTAAAAAATATTTCATAGATGTTAAAAATACTATAAAGAAAATTAAAGAGGAAAAAAAAACCCGAGAAAGTATGTGAATTTTGTAATACAAATCAATAACAAAATACAAATACTCCTTCAAAAATAGTCAAAAAGCGAAAGTTAATAAATACCATATAAACATATATTTAAACGTTTTCAGATTCACTAACGCATCGCAATACTAATACAACAATAAGATACTTTTCTGCCTATCAAAATAAGAATATAAAAAATAATATTCAGTGCTAGTGAGAACACGGTAAAATGTACACTCTAATATACTGTTTGTGGAAGTACGAATTGAGAGAACCTTTCTGGAAAGCAATTTGCCTGTATGTATCAAGAGCCTTAATAATGCTCACACCACTTTGGCAGAATAAATCCATTTTTAATAATTTCTCATAAGGAAATAGAGATGTGCACAGAAATTTAAGTTCAATACTTTTTTATTAAATTTTTTATTGTGGTAAAATATATAAAACATACAATTTGCCATTTTAACTAATTTTAACTGTAAAATTCACTGGCATTAATTACATTCACAATGTTGTACAACCATCACAACTACCTATTTCCAAAAATTTTCATCACCCCCAAACCACCGCTTGGATTGTCTCCATCTTTTGGCTATCGTGAACAGTGCTGATGTGAACACTGATGTACAAGTACGTTTGAGTTCCTGTTTTCAATTCTTTTTTGGTATTGTTATGGACAGAACTGTGCCCCCCCTAAAATTCAAATGTTGAAACCATAACGCCAGTGTGACTGCATTTGTAGATAGGGCCTCTAAGGAGGTAACTAAAGTTAAATGAGGTCATAAGGGTGGGGCCCTAATCCAACACAACTGGTATCCTTATAAGAAGAAAAGGAAGAGATACCAGAAGTGAGCGAGCACAGAGAAAAAGGCCATGTGAGGACACAGCAAGAAGGTGGCCACCTGCAAGCCTCACCAGAAATCAACCCAGTTGGCACTGTGATTTTGGACTTCTAACCTCCAGCACTATGAGAAATTAAATTTCTGTTATTTAAGCTACTCAGTCTGTGGTATTTTGTTGGCAGCCCGAGCACACTGGGTAATACAGGTATATACCCAAGAGTGGAATTGCTGGGTCATATAATTCTATGTTAACTTTCTGAAGAACTGCCAAAATGTTCTCCACAGCAGCTGCACCATTTTACATTCCCACCAGCAATGTATGAAGGTTCCAATTTCGCCACATCCTTAAATTTAATAATTTTTTAAAATTTAATAATTTTGATTGCAGTTTTATAATAATGAATAAAACAGGATAGTGAATAATAGCTATTGATAGGAGACCACCTAAATAAACTAGAATATAGCCATATGATGGATTATGCAGTCATTAAAATAATATATTCAAAAAACATTTATTAAAGATGTAGAAGAATGCTCAGGATATAATGGTAAGTGACAAAGGCAAGACTAAAAACTCCAGTATGATCTAATTTCACAAACAAGAGAAAGACTAGAAGGAAATACAGCAAAATGGAGAGTGAGTTTGGGATTAAGTTTTATTAATACCTGTACTTCCCATATTTTCTACAATGAACATGTATTATTTTAATGAATGAAAAAGGCACAAAGAATAAAATATATCATTTTTAAAGCACAGTGAGCTGTGTACCAGTCAAAAAATAAGGCTGTAAAAACAGGTGCATCTCCTAGTTAAAGGGCTATACCTTTTCAGAAAAGGGAAGTAAGACAGCCTTACTTTAAGCAAACCTGCCATATAAAAAACACTGATAAATGCAGATTTATACAGATATATTCAATATTTTTACCATCAATATATTATAAATCACACTTTTTTCTGATAATATTGATACAAGTAATACATGCTCATTGTAGAAAACTTGAAAATATTTTTTTTCTAATGAAAGAAACAAAATCCCTTATTACCCCACAACCTATAGATAATAGACAATAAGCGTTCTAGAGTACTTCCTTGCATAATTCTTTATACATACTTATATTTTTTTAAATGTGTAACTGAGATCACACTATAAATGTAGTCTATCTTCTATTTTATTTCATTTAGCTTTCTGGTATGAGCTTTACCCATAGAAGTCCACTGTATGTTATGTCCCACAATTTATTTGACCATTTATCTACTGGTGGACAAATAGTTTCTTTCCAATTTTTCAGTACTATAACAATCTGGAGGTAAATATGTCCATACCTAAATCTTTACCACATCCCTAACTATTTTCTTGGGATAGATCCCTAGAAGGCAACTCACTGGCATCAAAGGGTATACATGTTTTAAGGTTTTCATGAATTTTATTAGGTTGCCTTCCAAAAAGTTTGTTCCAATTTACACTCCTACCAGTGTAGGACTACGCGTTATCAGGTTTTCCTTGCTAAGTTTCTAGATTTAAAAAGATCTTGTTTTAATTTTTATTTCTTTGCTTTTTAGTAGAGATGAACCTTTTTTTCATGTTAACTAAGTAATTGCATTTCCTGTTTTATCTGCTGCCCATATTTCTACTGAAATGTTATTGCTTCTTTTTTAAAAAATCAATTTGCATGAGTTCTTTACGTTTAAGAATATTAATAAAGAGAGGGAATACTTTTTGAAAACCTTCACATCACACTTTCTTGAAATATCAAGTTTCCTGGCTCATTTAAAATGAGTTTCAATTTATAAAAATCCTATCTACATATAGCTTTTACCATATAAAGTAAGATATATCTTCCCAACCTTAACCTAAAAAGAATTGGCTAATGAGAGGAAAGCAATGTACTCAGGCATGCTCCATGGCATATATAAAGAATGCTGGAAGTATGCCTATTGACAATATAAGGAATTGCACATATCTGCCTATCAACAGACATATTTACTGCCTGTTTTTGATCTTTCCCAGGGCTCAGCATACACTAGGCAGTGATTACAACTAAGTCACATATATGCAGATAGAGGCACAGACCTCTGTATTATGCACACATACACCCCCCACCCTTGCAGCAGAAGCAGAGAAAGAACAAATGAGGGTTTTGGAATCAGAGCTGTTCCAGGTTCATCCCATACTAATTTAATTATATGAACCTACACAAAGGTGCTTCATCTATTTCTTCATCTGTAAAATGGGGATAATACCTATCTTATGGGGTTCTTATGAGTCTTAAATGAGAGAAAGGGAAAGCACTTAGCAAGTGCCTAGTATATATTAGGAATTCAAAAAATGCTAGCAATATTTTTCTTCCTGGGAACACCACTTCTTATTTAGCCCTTCCTTCCCCGATGCTGCCCTCCAGTGGACTAGGATTCTCCTCCCCCTACGTAAGGTGAGTTCCACTTGAAACAGATCCAGTAGAAGAAAATCTAGATTTGAAAAACAGGTAAAGTTTATTTCTTTATTTACCAAAGAGGTTGTTTTTTTTTTAAACTAGAGGATATTTAAATTATGATTTGATCTACAGAAGTACAGTTGATTTACAATTGTTCGGAAGCTTGTTTCCCATCTAAAGTTTCTTAACTAAAAATCTAGCTTGTTTCCTATCTAAATCTATCTTCCCACCCCCACTGATCTTTCCTGAGAAAAATCACCCTGACCCTCTTCTTCAACTCAGCCTTTCCCCAGGCAACGTCTCTTTGGTTTTACTCACCCACACAGTTGTCACAGATGCTGCAATGAGAGGCCCGGGGAGGCCGGAAGATCTTGCATGTATAACAGTATTTCAGCTTCACAATCTGGTTGTTTATCTGGAAATTCTTGATACGAGGGGGTGGTCGCTGGCCTTGGGGTACTGCACCATTGGTAGCTTCTGTAGATCAGTAAAGACAGTTAACACCACTGCTAGCCATTATTTGAGACCAAAAGTCTTACCACCTCTCCAAGAGCAATAGGAGTAATCAAACGTTCCCTAGGCCCACTGTCATCCCCAGGCTGGCATTTCCAGACTAGACTCTCAACATCACAGAGTATCCTCCCCAAATTCCACTGAGTGCCATGCAATTATTTTGTGTACATGTAAAAAAGTGTTTCTTCAAGCTTTTTGGCTGATTACAAAGAAAAACATTCATAAAAGAAGAAATAAAAATGGCTAAAAAACATATGAAATGAAAACATACAACTTTACTGGTAATCAAAGAAATAAAAATTAACATAAAGATACCATTTTCACCTTCTATATTAACAAGTATTAAAAAGAAGAACCTAGGGGCAGGACAGGAATAAAGACGTAGACGTAGAGAATGGACTTGAGGACATGGGGAGGGGGAAGGGTAAGCTGGAACGAAGTGAGAGAGTGGCATGGACATATATGCACTACCAAATGTACAATAGATAGCTAGTGGGAAGCAGCCGCATAACACGGGGAGATCAGCTCTCAGTGCTTTGTGACCACCTAGAGGGGTGGGATAGGGAGGGTGGGAGGGAGACGCAAGAGGGAGGAGATATGGGGATAGATGTATATGTATAGCTGATTCATTTTGTTATAAAGCAGAAACTAACACATCATTGTAAAGCAATTATATTCCAATAAAGATGTTAAAAAAAAGAATAGGGCTTCCCTGGTGGCGCAGTGGTTGAGAGTCTGCCTGCTAATGCAGGGGACACAGGTTCGAGCCTTGGTATGGGAAGATCCCACATGCCACGGAGCAACTAGGCCCGTGAGCCACAACTACTGAGCCTGCGCGTCTGGAGCCTGTGCTCCGCAACAAGAGGCCGCCATAGTGAGAGGCGCCTGCGCACTGCGATGAAGAGTGGCCCCCGCTTGCCACAACTAGAGAAAGCCCTCGCACAGAAACGAAGACGCAACACAGCAAAAATAAATAAATTAAATTAATAAACTCCTACCCCCAACATCTTCTAAAAAAATTAAAAAATTTAAAAAAAAGAATAAAAATACCCAGTATTGGCAAGGATGGGGAGAAGGTATTTTTATACATTACCAGTAAGCAATAGGGCAGTGACTACCAAAATTTTAAATGTGTATACTTTTTTTAAAAATTTATTTATTTATTTATTTTTGGCTGAATTGGGTCTTCGTTGCTGCGCCCGGGCTTTCTCTAGTGGCGGCAAGCGGAGGCCACTCTTCATTGCAGTGTGTGGGCTTCTCATTGCGGTGGCCTCTCTTGTTGCGGAGCATGGGCTAGGTGCGCAGGTTTCAGTAGTTGTGGCACATGGGCTCAGTAGTTGTGGCTCGCGGGTTCTAGAGCACAGGCTCAGTAGTTGTGGCGCACAGGCTTAGTTGCTCCGCAGCATGTGGGATCTTCCCAGACCAGGGCTCGAACCCGTGTCCCCTGCATTGGCAGGCAGATCCTTAACCACTGCGCCACCAGGGAAGCCCCTAAATGTGTATACTTTTGACCCAGCCATTCTACTTCTAGGAACTTACCAAAATTACAAAGAGATGTACAAAAGATGGTAACACAGGATATTTGTCACAGAAGTCCCTTTTAATAGTGAAAGACTGAAAATAACCTCAATATCATAATAGGAGGTTGGTTAAGTTCATTATGATACCTGCATGGGATGGAATATTAGGCAGCCATTTCAAATGATGTACACATTTTAAATATTCACAGCATACTGAAAAATGAAAATGTACACTAAAAAGAAGCATGTATAAAGGATTTTACCTTGCAAAAGTAAAATATATGCATGAAAAAAGACTGGTAATATTTAGAATCAGAAAAACAATTATTTAAAAATAAGAGTAATACATGCTTATTGTAAAAAATTTGGAAAAAACAGAAAATATGAATAGAAGACAAAAAAAATCACTGATGGTCTCTCAACTCAGGGATATTTATGCATTTTGGTATATTTCCTTCTACTCTTTTTTTTAAATAAATTTTTACTTATTTATTTTTTTATTTTTGGCTGCATTGGGTCTTCGTTGCTACACGCAGGCTTTCTCTAGTTGCGGCGAGCAGGGGCTACTCTTCGTTGCAGTGCGTGGTCTTCTCATTGCAGTGGCTTCTCTTGTTGCAGAGCACGGGCTCTAGTCGCGTGGGCTTCAGTAGTTGTGGCTCGCGGGCTTTGTTGCTCCACGGCATGTGAGATCTTCCCAGACCAGGGCTCGAACCCGTGTCCCCTGCACTGGCAGGCGGATTCTTAACCACTGTGCCACCAGGGAAGTCCCTTTCCTTCTACTCTTAACAAATAAATAAACATTCATGATTTTTTTAAATTTCAGGTTATATTTTAGATACAATTTTATACCCTGTATTTTTCACTTAACGTTATACAGTAAGCATTTTTCCATGGTTGTTGATTTTTTTTCTGAAAACATCATTATTGGCAATACAATGTTCTATCATATGCATGTACTGTAATTTATTTAACCAATTCATGTTATTGGGCATTTAAGTTGCCTCTGGTATTTTGCTATTTAAATGATGCTGCATGCAAAAACTTAAAACATTACAGACAAAGCTTAAGTCCCCTTTGATCTCCACCCTAATCCCAACCCCCTCCCTCCCTTCCTCAATAATATGTTCATGTGTTAAAATTAATTTCTAAAACATAAAGAAAAAAAGAAAAGCATGTTGAAGTCTGAGTAGTAATATATGAAGTTGCTGGCATTAAAATAGCTAGGAAAAAGAAAAAATGATGCATTAAAAATCCTTCTACAAGTATTTGTGTAAATCTCTGATTATTTCCTTGAGCTAATCCTGAGAGAAGTGAAATTACTGGCTCAAAGGGTATGAACCCTTAAAGCCCATATCACTTATTGGGAAACCACTTCCCAGACAGACTGTATCAATTTGCACACCCGCCCATCTGCAGCATATGAGAGTGCCTGTCTCATTGCACCCTTGCTGTGCAAGATAATTCTAAAAACAGAATATTTTTTCAATTCACTTTGATTTTAAAAATATCTGCCATATGGAACTTTTTTTCCTTTTTTAGCGGAGTGGGGTGGATGCTGTGAAATCAAACAATAACAGTGTGACACAAGTCTTAAAAGAATGGGGATAGCTATTCATTAGAGGATGATATAAGTACCAGCATGGCACCCTAACATTCCTCTGCATGTGCTTTACATGAGGGCACCTGGGAGAGAGTTCAATGCTCTCCCACCCCATGAGGTGAGCTATGATGCAAGGGAGCCAACCACATGTCTTCCTCTCTCCCCCACCCAGCCGCTACCCACAGCATACCCAGTACAGGGCTGAATGTAAGTTGACAAAAACTTGCTAACATAAACATACGTATGAACTCAAGAACGCACTCTACTGTTGAGAGAAACATGCTAAATGCAGAGGTAACAACCTGACAGCTCAAGCCTGGGCCCTGGGCCCAGCAATCTGGCAAAACAGAGCTAACCTTGCTAACAGCCTGCTGTGAGAGGCAAGATCAAGTCAAGGCACTGCCTTGACCTTCAGTTTCTCTATACGTGATGGAAAGAGGATGACAAAAGACTAACCCAGAGAGAGAAAAGACTACACTCACAACTGTCTCTTCCTATCTTGCTCCTAACTAGTCCAGGTCTCCCCCAACTCCAGCTGCGCCAACACACCTCGCCTCTGTTTCCTTCCCACAATTCCCACCCTCTCCCCACCCCTAAGTAGTTTGAGCTCAGATGTGCACAAATCTATGTCCCCTTACCGCAACTAAAACAGGCTGAAATTTTTCAAAAAGAAATCCACTAAGAAGCTAAATAAACACAGCTAAATAAACAAAAGAAATACAAAAGCTGGAAGCCTTCAAAGCAACCTAAAAAAGTATCAAATCAAAATGTTGTACGCCTTAAACGTACACAATGTCATATGCCAATTATATCTCAATAAAACTGTGGGGGAAAAAAAAGAAGCCAACTAGAACTGGGAGAAAATATTTCCTTGACAATAGCATGCATATAAACAGGAATAAACTCAATATGAGAAGTATAGAAACTATGTTAAAAAAAAACTATAAAAATTCTATTAAAGGGCACAAAATTCAGTCTAAAAATACAGAAAGATGTACTATCTTCTTGGGGATAATTATACAAATGTAAATTCTCTAAAAAATAATATATAAATATAATACCTATTAGAACCCCAATGTGTTTGTCTTTTTCATTCAACAAAATATTAAGATCCCAACAAACAAACAACAACAACAACAAAGCACCTGAAAGAACTAAAGGCTAACCACAGATTGGTGCCCCAATGGTACAGCTTTTAGTCTTACAAGTCCTGGGTCCCTTTCTTCTACTCTACGTGGCTTGGATGCTGACTCTAGCTACTTGGGTACCAGATGTGAGAACAATTTAGGTAGGCACCACTGTTGGATCTGGTGGGCTCCAGTCCCTCCTAGTACTGGCATCAGAGCCTTCTTTCCCAGTGTGAGCTCCAGGAGTCTCCCAGGAGCTCCCCTCTTCGAGTCCTGGGATGTTCTGCTTCAACTCATGAAGGCACCCTGGCTCCTGGTTAGTGTAGCTCTTCATTTCTGTCCCAAAGAGCCCTACCCTGAGCTGCAGACTGTACTGTGATTGGCCTGTAACTAGTTCCTTTACCATTCCTAGAATTCCCAATGTTTCCTGTCCCCTCTCATCTTGTGTGTTCCCCTAAAGCAAGAATTTTTGGTTAGAAACCCACTCATGTGCTTCAAAAGATCTATGAATCCCTGAAATTATATCCAAAATTGTATGTATGTGATGCATATAAGAATATTTTTATGAAGAGGTTTATAGTTTTCATCAAGAAAATCAAATGAGGGACTTCCCTAATGGTCCAGTGGTCAAGAATCCACCTTCCAATGAAGGGGACGCGAGTTTGATCCCTGGTCGGGGAACTAAGATCCCACATCTGCGGGGCAACTAAGCCCGCGTGCTGCAACTACTGAGCCATGCGCTCTAGAGCCCGTGTGCCACGCTACAGAGCCCACACGTTCTGGAGCCCACACGCCACAACTAGAGAGAAGCCCGCATGCCACAACTAGAGAGAAACCTGCGAGCCACAACTAGAAAGAAGCCCACGCACTGCAACGAAAGATCCCGCGTGCTGCAACTAAGACCCGACGCAGCCAAATAAATAAATAAATAAATTTGAAAAAAATCAAATGAGTTGGGCTTCCCTGGTGGCACAGTGGTTAAGAATCCGCCTGCCAATGCAGGGGACACGGGTTCGAGCCCTGGTCCGGGAAGATCCTACACGCCACAGAGCAACTAAGTCTGCGTGCCACAACTACTCTAGAGCCCGGGAGCCACAACTACTGAGCCCACATGCCACAACTACTGAAGCCCACATGCCTAGAGCCTGTGCTCCACAACAAGAGAAGCCACCGCAATGAGAAGCCCATGCACCACAACGAAGTGTAGCCCCCGCTCACTACAACTAGAGAAAGCCTGAGTGCAGCAACGAAGACCCAACGCAACCAAAATTAATTAATTAATTAATTAATTTTAAAAAATCAAATGAGTTGACAACCCCCAAACAGTTTTTTTAAAAATCCTCTTGGGAACAGTGCAGCAGGACCTTGGTAAGAAATCCCTCCTAAAATGCAACCCAGAACAAGGAAGAATGAAGTTCACATTCTTCACAGGGTGGTAATGATCTCAGATTCAGGATCTCAGAGGGAAAAGGCTAGAAGTGATTATTAGTCTGCAACTACAATTATGATTCCATTCCCTTACTAACCAAAGCCACCCACTGTACAATATCTTGCCAGCTGGTTAGAAAACTCACCTATCTCCATTTCTATGAAAGCTGCTTCATCTGGTAGGGCCCGAGGGATCACTCCAGGATCACTGAAGCTGGTCCTCAACAGTGTAGCCATGGAGAAAAGGAAGAGCATGGCAGCAAACACAGGGATGGCAGGAGACAGCTGGACAGCCAGGTAACGGCATCTGAAGAAAGCAAGCAATTGAACATCTAGTTATTCCTACCCTATACTGACCTGGAATTGTTACCAGTATGTCAATCTGATCCCCACAACAAAATTACAGTACCTCAAGGGCAGGGACCATATTTTTTACTTCTCTCGAATTACCGAAAAGTCCTAACATTTGGTTCTGCACATACTAGGCGCTCAAAAAATACTTCATTGATTGATGCCACCTATAACATACAGAAGATAGCCTAAGGAACCTCCGTTACCCTCAAGCCCAGTCCCTCCCATCAGCCTGCTGGGGGTCACATTTCCTCTGTACCTCAGCAAAGGCTCATACCTGTTCAGATCAGGGACCCAACTGAACCTGGATTGTAAGCACCATAGGTTGCTGACACTCTGGGAATGTCTAGAGCTTTTCATACCCACTCATCTGGCGTTGGCCTGAGCTCAAGGAGGGGGAAGAAAAGATGAGGACCAGTCATGAAGCAGAGTCCCAGTGTCAGACAGACGGTATGTCCAGTGTGCTTGAAGGCCAGTGAAAAGCTTCAGGGCTGCTGACTGACTCTGCAACATCCACTCACTCCTCTTCCTTCCTCAAAGAGCTGAGCCAATAGGTGACTAGTGACCATAAGCAAGGGAATAAGAAAAATGTATCTCCTTAGCACCCCTTCTCAACATCATGTTTGTTCCCCTCTTTCCATAATTCACCTGGAAGGCCATTCCTCTTTCTCTCTGGATATCCCAGCTCTACTCGTCTTTCAGATCCAAAGCCATCAATGCCATCACTGTCATCATCGCAGCCACAATTTATTGAGCACACACCATATGCACTAAGCTCTTTAGGCACATTACAGCATCCACTTCTCACACTACATCTATAATAGCTGAAGAATCTGGGATTTAGCGAGGTCTTGGCCCTTCCAAAGGCCTATCCTAAACTGCACTGTTTTTCGCTATGTTGACCTCATCTCCCCCAACTGAACTTCATAAGAGCAAGAACCTTGACTTTTAGGAGTGGGAATGCCTGGGTTTGAATTCTGGCTCTACCAGCTCCTAGCTGGGTAACTGAGTTAACTTCAGTCTCCTTATCTGTGAAATGAGGATGATAATGACAGTATAGGGTGGTTGTGTGGTTCAAATGCATGACTAGAAATAAAGTGCTTAGAACTGCCCTTGACACACAGTAAATGCTAAGTAAATGTCAGTTATTAACATTATCATCATGGTTCTCTATCTCCCAGAGCCTAATACAAGTATGAGAACAAAGAGGCTATCAACAAACACTTGTCGAGTTGAACTGAGTATCAAACCAAATAAATGGGAATACGTGATTGGAGTTACCACTGACCTATTTTTACTCTCTTCCTCCTGAGGCATATTTCCTCCTTCAACATAGACATCTCCTCTTGGAGGCAGACTATAAGTGGATGAGCAAGGACCAGAGGCAGAGGGAAGAAAGTAAGCTAAGGAAAAAGGCTTATCTCATCTGCACAGGGATTAAGCAAGCTGCTGCCCACAACCCTGGGTTGTACCTTCGCTGCAGGTTTGGAACAATCCCCATGAGATCCTCCCCCTGCCTCCGTGCCACACACATGACGGCATGGGGAGTGCAAACCAACTGTAATGAGCAGTTTGCCATGAAGGTGAACATACGGAGTGAACTTGCAAAATGATTTCTGTGGCTTTTTGTTTTCTTGCCTGCTCGTTTGTTTTTTAATAAAATCCTTGGTCTTAGCTTGCTTTTGTAAGATTTTTTTCCTTCTCCTAAAAGCCAAGGGTGGGATCTGGCTAACTGAGTTCAGGGTAATGAAGGTCCTTGCATTTCACTCGCTTGTGGATTACCCTCTTTTCCAGTGTTCCCCTTCACTGGTACAGATAATTAAGAAGTGAATTCAGAAAAGTCACCTCCACTTATCAGGGACCCAAAAGGACACAGGAGAATCATGAGGCTCCATTTCACAAACAAGCAAAATGAAATTACCACGCTGACAGAAAACAGCCACCTTTCTCGTCACTGCCCATCTCTAAAATCACTCCTGAAAACAAAGAAGTGACGTCTCCAGGATTCAAACTGCCCTGGGTGTATAGTCTCCAACAAAAACTCTTAGAAAAATCAGAGCCATCTGATTGGCCACCTAAGGGAGTTTAAACTGTTTTATTAGAGGGAAAAGATACAGAGAAGGTAGAACACACACACACCCCCCCACACACACCCCCCACACACATACTAATGTCGCCCCCATGCACAGAAGGACCAAGCTTAACTAAGTCCCATTTCAACACCTGCTTGTTGACCGGACAAAGGACAACTTAGATTTCAATTACACTATGCCATTAAGGATAAAGGTCTCTGTAATCTCCACACAGACTATCATCTGCACCTGCTAAAACAATCCACTCTGTATGTCAACAAGTACACAACAGGCCCATTGTATTGTTCTCCAGAGACAAGGATCCTGGCAGCCAGTTGTCACTAGTGAGTGGGTGTGGCTGGCAAGGCAGAAGTGGGACCAGCAGGCCTTTCTACCCCGAATAAGGAGAAATAAGAGAGCCAGCGGCTAAGACCACTGTGAACTACAACCCATCTGTCTGTCTTTAATACCCACCTAGGTCAGTCCCATAATTGCAGTAAGCTAGAGATCTGTCTTGTATAGGAATGAGCTATGTGAAGATTTGGGCATAATGCCCAGTATTGACCTCAAAAGTCAGGAGTATCCTCAAACATCACTAATTTGTCCTAGTGAAACACTGGATCTGTCATCCACAAATATAAGCTGTTTTTGAAACCCCGTAGTACTTTCCATCTATATCGATACGAATAATGATATCCATACACTTCTTGACACAGAACTCTCCTCTGTCTTCAGTGTACCAGGGGGTTAGAAGTTGCTTTTCTCCCTTGTGAATCTTATAAATGCAACCATGTGCCCACTAAGTCTTCATTTCTGCCACCTGAAGAGACATCATCATTTTAAGCCATCCTCTACCAACCTCTTGATTGGCCTCAGGCTTCCATAGCTGGACTAGACGACAGGACTCCCACATGGTGGTACTGACCAGCAGTAACCAGCAGTGCCAGGCTGAGCTGGTGTGTCATGTCCCATCCCCCATCCCTAGCACACTAGCGTTCATTGGAGGGACGATGATAGTGACACAGACTTCAATTCACACAAAAAAACTCAAAAGAGATTCACGAGGGGAGCTGGTAAGAAACCAGACAGATTCCATGGCAGGGCTGCCCCACAGACTGGCAGGGTGGACTAGTGTTCTATACTCTGCTTCTAAGTCTCCCTAATAGCTTTCTTGCTATGTTTTTTGTTGTTGTCCTTTTATCAATGCAATCAATCAGCCAACAAGTATTTATGGGTCTAACAAATGAAGAACAAGAGAAATGGGAGTTAATTTTGTTGAGGAAAACATAACTAACATATGAAACAGCTAAATAAGATAAGACCAATAATCAAGTGTTCACATGGTGAGTCAGACTCTAAGGACTGTAAGTGGTCAGAGAAGAGCTCTCTTGGGAAGCTGATGGCTGCTTGAAACTGCTCCCATAGCAGCCATTAAGGTTGGCTTTAAGGAAGAGCTGTGCTTGGAACGGCAGGAATGGCCCAAGGGTTAGAGCCCCATAATGGTCCTTGATCCCAGATAATAGAAATAAGCCTTTGCTATAAGTCCTCCCTGATATGGACGGCTGTCTGTCCTTTTACATATGACCTACCTCTAGAGCACAGTAAACATGTGCAACCACCCATAAGACTGGTTCAACATTCTTCTGATGACACAGAGTCTGCTACGAGGGAAAAAGTTTCCTTGGACACTAAAATCATAATTTAATATCAGCCTCCAGATTTACTGCTATGTGAAGGTCAAAGGAAAATGCATAACCCTGTTTTGCTCCAGGAGCAATGGGGAAAATTAACCAAACAGGGACCTTTTCTTTTTTTTTTTTTTTTTTTTTTTGCAGTGCGCGGGCCTCTCACTGCTGTGGCCTCTCCCGTTGCGGAGCACAGGCTCCGGACGCGCAGGCTCAGCGGCCATGGCTCATGGGCCCAGCCACTCCGCGGCATGTGGGATCCTCCCGGACCGGGGCACGAACCCGTGTCCCCTGCATCGGCAGGCGGACTCTCAACCACTGCACCACCAGGGAAGCCCGGGACCTTTTCAATTGTGAGGCAATGAGCCATCCTCTCACTGAGGAAGGCCAAAATCTCTATCCAGGCAAACCTGCTAAGTAGTTGCCTAATTTCAGTTATAATAATAAATTTCCCATTTCAATTATAACAAATATAACAAATTTCAATTATAATATCCTCCTGATCAAGAACTTAGAACAATTCCCTGCTGCCTATTATATTAAGCCCCCCACTCCTCAGGCCAGTATTCCAAGGCCCTCCTTGAACTGGCCTTATCTAATCATTACCATAAGGTTCTTGCCTCCTCCTTGCTCCATTCCAGACACATCTCCCTCATTACCCAGAATTCACCAGCCTCTTGTTATTGCAAGAGGCATAAGATGCCTTTTTTGTTCTTAAACACAATACCACCTCTGGCATCTATGAGGAGTAGGATTTAGGACTCCTCTCCCTCAATAAATATCTCAACTGATGTAGGCATGCTAGGGACATCCCTGTTCTTTGTGCTCACTTTTCCTAAAATAGACGATCACTATACTCAATTAAGACTCATTCCCAAAAGATGGGAGACACAGGCTTCCCTGGTGGCGCAGTGGTTGAGAGCCCGCCTGCCGATGCAGGGGACACGGGTTCGTGCCCGGGTCCGGGAAGATCCCACATGCTGCGGAGCGGCTGGGCCCGTGAGCCATGGCCGCTGAGCCTGCGTGTCCGGAGCCTGTGCTCTGCTACGGGAGAGGCCACAACAGTGAGAGGCCCACGTACCGCAAAAAAAAAAAAAAAAAAAAAAAAAAGATGGGAGACGCATTCAGCGGAGACTGACAGTGTGAAACTCATTACCACAAAAGGTAGTAGAGACTGAAAATATACAGATGAATTCTGAATGAGAGAACCGTAAGTAATTGTTAACAGAAAGCACACTGTTCAGGAGACATGACCCAATCCTTCTCCAGGGGACATGCTTTATCAGGAAGTTGAGTTTAGCTAAGTACTGTTAACAGATTGGTATCAAAGAGGCACCTATGCCTTTCTAAAACTGTCTTTGGTTGGCCAAGTCACAGACCGAATCTTGGGCGGGATAAGCACAAGACTGAACCTCCACAGAGCAGCTCTCCAGAGAATACTCTCTTGGTTAGAGATCCTGATAAAGTCACTTTTTCCTCTTCCTAATCTCACCTAAGGAATTCAGGAACCTGGACCTTGTCACTGTAGGCACAGATATTCTGCCATGTCAGAGTCTGGCTTTGGTCTACCTAGCCCTGTGTCTCCTCAAACCTGCTAAGTTTGTTATCAGATTGCCTCTTCTCTTCCTCCTGTCCATGGGGACATGGTGTCCCTTTCATCACCATCACCCACAGAGTAACATGGTAGGGAGCACACACTGCTTAATTTTTCTCCGAGCTGTCCTCATCCCGGCAGCAGGGACTAGGGGCAGCAACAGCAGTGATAATCTCTTGTAACACACAAAGCTTACTTGCTAAGTTCACACTTAGACATGGGCTCCCTTGTCCCTGCAAGGCTACCAGAATGCCATGCTGGAACGCTGTCAGTTTTCCACAAAGATGCCTTCGTTTTCTAGGAGCATGGGCTAGGGAGGTCAAAATAACCTGGAGTCCACTAAGGTAACACAAACACTAGCTAGCAAGACCCCAGAATATGCCTGTCCAGCATTCAGCACTATGCACATCTTCAGTAATCTGCACGTCTTCACGATTCCGTATTCAAAAGGTAACAATGAGATGAAAAGTAGTGTCATATAAAGGCACTGGCTGGCCGATCGATCTTGATGAAATAACCCCATTTCTGTAGACTTGGTTTCGTCACCTGCAAAAGGATAGGGATAGTCTCCAAGGCCCCCTCCGGCTCTATCACTCTATGATTCTGTGAGTCAAGACTGTTACATTTTAAGTGCATCCAGAATGTATCAATTCAGCAACAATTTATTGATCACCTACTCTATGAAAGGCCTGGCAGAGGGCACTGTGGGGGCCACACAGACACAGAAGATGGTCCCTGACATTGAAAGAGCTCGAAGTGTAATCACCACAGAATTCAGAAATATAAAAAATGTCATGTAATTATGTATTAAATGACTGGTATGTACAATTAGTCCTGAGAATGCAGAAATTACTAGAAAAATTTCATGAAGGAAGGAAGACTCAAGAAGGGACTTGAAAAAGAGGTAGAATATGAATAGGCTAGAAGTGGGACAATTACTAAGCAGTGCTACAAAACTTCTTTCAGTTCATCCAATTCAACGACTCCTCTGTACATCAGGAGCACCCAGGAGGTTCGGTCCAACAGGGTTTGCTAGTGCCTTGATACGGTTTCCTCTAGATACAGCACAGTGAGGCATAAGCACTGATCACAGCAGCAAACTACTTCTACTTCAGGGGTCAAGAGTCACACAATCATTCTTGCCACAGGAGAAGGCTCAGGACCTTGACCCCACTAGTGATCTGGTCACAACGTTAAAAGACACAGCTAGGAAGCCACTTCCAGAACACAGTGCACTTGGTCCTTTCCCCAAGCTTTATAAGGAAGTTGAATTTGACTAAATACCACAACAGCCTTTCAGTAGCTGGACAGCTCACAGGTTGTCAGTGTCATTCTGCTATAGTGTCCTGACATTCCCGGCCAAGCTGTTTGCTATGTGTTCATCACACAAGCTGGACAGGGTTTGGGCAGAAAGGACTGAGAATGGTTCACGTGCTCAAAGCTCACACTTCCTAAATACCTCATCCTAAGAATACATTAGGAAGTTCTTTTTTTTTTTTTTTACTAAAGTATTTTTTGAAGTATAGTTGATTTACAATGTTGTGTTAATTTCTGGTGTACAGCAAACTGGTTCAGTTATATATACATTCTTTTTTTATATTCTTTTCCATTATGGTTTATCATAAGATACTGAATATAGTTCTCTGTGCTGTACAGTAGGACCTTGTTGTTTATCCATTCTATATATAAAAGCTTACATCTGCTCACCCAAACCTCCCACTCCATCCCTTCCCCACCCCACCACACCCCCGTCGGCAACCACAAGTCTGTTCTCTATGTCCCTGAGTCTGTTTCTGTTTCGTAGATAGGTTCATTTGTGTCACATTTTAGAGTCCATATATAAGTGATATCATATGGTATTCATCTTTCGCTTTCTGACTTACTTCACTTAGTATGATAATCTCTACTTGCAAGGAAATTCTTTTTTTTAAGTACTGTACAATTTACACTCTGCTTCAAAATTCAAAGACATTTTTACTACAGATACAATTACATTTAAAATACAGCTACCTACTGGTAATCTTCTATAACCTCCTTTTCTGTGTGTGTATTTGAATTTTCCAGACAGACACAAGAGTTATATAGAATTTCAGACTCTCAGAGTTGCAAGAAGCCTAGTGATAATCCAGCCCAATTTCCCATCCTGGGCAGGAATCCACTGTGTGACAGCAGCCCTGAGAGATGGCTACCCAGCTTCTTTAGAAACACTTCTAACAATACAGAGCTAACTCGCTCCTGGATGGACCACCTTTGTTCAGTTTACGTATTCAACCTACTGTCTGTCCACTGAAAATTATAGGTCCCTCCTTTGAGAAATCTAAACGTGTAAAGGCAAAATCCAAAAATAAAAAGATGTCCACCGGCACTACTAACACTGCATGTTTTTCATCCAGGGGCGCCCACACGCCTGACCAGATTTCTCAAGCCATCTGGCTGACCCAGGGCTGTGCCACGGGTGGTTATAAATCACCTCGCACTCGTCCCTATGCACCTGCTGCAAGCAGGACGCTGTTACTAAAATGCAGGTCCAGATGTGCCTCAAGATCTGAACTTTCTTCCTCAAGGCCAAAATGTAGCAGTCAGGGGATGTATAGTCTACGCTCCTAGACAATTTAAAGATGAAAAGAGACAGCCCTTTGTCACTGGTGGTTCAGACACCCTCAACTGCCTGAAGGCAGGGGGCTAGATCGGCTGATTTCTTTCTTTCTTTTTTTTTTTTTTGCGGTACGCGGGCCTCTCACTGTTGTGGCCTCTCCCGTTGCGGAGCACAGGCTCCAGACGCACAGGCTCAGCGGCCATGGCTCACGGGCCCAGCCGCTCCACGGCATGTGGGATCTTCCCGGACCGGGGCACGAACCCGTGTCCCCTGCATCGGCAGGCGGACTCTCAACCACTGAGCCACCAGGGAAGCCCCCAGCTGATTTCTTGAGGTCTCCCTAAGTTCTCATACTAGCGAAGGAGCCCATATTCTGCCCCCAAAACCTATCCACCACCACGTGATTGGTAGTAAATTACAGACCCCAAAGAAAAAGATCGACCAGAAAGAAATTTCATTCCTCAGAGGCATGCTGGTGTCCTCTGTACAGCCTGTCATTGGTTAGGCTCAAGGCAGCTGCCACCTAAAGTGCCTGTGTGTCTGCATGTGACAGACAGATGCACGCACGCTCACAAACACAGATTCTATCATTCTCAGTAAAAAAAAAAAAGGATTCATTGCCAGGGTCCTCTCCCCTTTGGTCAGATGTAGACTTCCCCATTCCACTGCTCAGCTAACACGTTTACTTCCTTCTCCCCTCTGGCCTTCTTACTCCCTCCCCCAAGCCCTACCCTCAAAAATATTTACTCTACCCCACAAACAGCTGGAACCCAGGGCAGTTTACAAACAACCTCACCCTTCATATCTGAGGGCAAAGCGCAAGAAATAACTTGGGGGAAAAAGTCATCTTGGTAGAAAACCCAACCTTCCTCTGTCAAACAGTAACTTGGCTAATTACAAGCTTCATCCCACAGGCAGTTTTCTTCAGAGGCCTTCAGGGCCGAAGTGGAACAGATCCATATCAGACTCTGTCTGGCTCCCAGATACAAAAAGGGCCAAATGCCAGTAGCTCCAAATTTCAAGTTCCCTTGGCCACTCAAACCAGAGGTTTCCTGGGCCCAGAATTACCAGCTCACTCAGGGTCTAGAAACAAATCTCATCTCTGTTTTGAATGGTTCCAACCACAAAAATTTAACCCTGGGCGGGGCAGGGAGGGTGGCAAAAAGAGCTAGTGATTCAGCAGAGGAAGGAGTGAGAATGATAGAAAGCAGAGTTCATCTCTGCACTTCCAAAAAGAAGCAAGGCGGGAATAAAGCAAAGAAAACTTGGAGAAGGGTGAGGAGTGGGGAAACATTTTTTTTTAATGTTATGCATATGCCTGCCCACCTGCACACGCTCACTTGTACCACACATAGGTACACACACACACACACACACTCAGCCATGAAACTCAGACTGGAAAGCAGCTAAGACGTCAACATCAAACTGTCTGACTTTGCCAAATACTTTACAAAGTCAGCAGCAAGAGCAGCAACAGAAGTGCCTTTGACAAAGAGGTCCTCTGACCTTACTTTCCTAGCCCTGTTATAAACTACATCCCCTTCCTTCCTCTGCTGTTACTCAAGCCAGCTGCAACCATCAAAAAGTCCGGTAAAGGGCTTCCCTGGTGGCGCAGTGGTTGAGAGTCCGCCTGCCAACGCAGGGGACGCGGGTTCGTGCCCCGGTCCGGGAAGATCCCACGTGCTGTGGAGCGGCTGGGCCCGTGAGCCATGGCCACTGAGCCTGCGCGCCCGGAGCCTGTGCTCCGCAACGGGAGAGGCCACAACAGCGAGAGGCCCGCGTACCGCAAAAAAAAAAAAAAAAAAAAAAAAAAAATCCGGTAAAGCAGCCCGAAAAAAAATCACTCTTGATACACTGGGTAAGCCAGAAACCCTTATAGAACAAAGACAAAAATGAGCCCCAAGAGACCAGAGCTCATTTTAATTACCCCCGAAGTCTGGCCAAGAAGTCCCGTCCTCCGTCCCATGGCCACACCCCCTCATGGGAGCTCCATTTCCAGGTCACCGGAGCACAGGAACTGTAGCAGGCTCATATTAGGTGTGGTTCACAGTCCACAAACACACCTCTTGGCTCCTCAAGGCCTTCCTCATAATACTGTGATACCAAACCGATCCGCATTACCCCCAGCCCTAGAGTGTACAGCATTCTCAGCATACCCAGGAGTCAGGCCACAGTACCCTAGAATCCAACTGGCCACCTCCCTCGAGCAGTGACCTACACAGACTTCAAACAGTGGCTCTAGTACTAGCTATTACATCACAGAAAAAATAACTCCAAGGCTGGTATCAGGCACACATAGAATAGAGAGTTGTTTATGTTGAGTGATTTTGAGTGAAAGAAAGAGCAAGTCACATTTAATAAGCACATATGTGCCCCCCACACAGCTAGATTGTGGCACAGCTGAGGCTGGAACCGATCTGCAGTTTCCCAATTCAGTTGGCTTTTCAATTTAACAGCTAGCTGAGAGCTGAGCCCTAAGGAAATAGGACCCAGAAAAACAGAATAAGTGAGTATTATGGGGTGGAGTTATGACCACGGGGCGTGCCCCTAGGCTCGGGAGGGGTAGGGAAGAGGCAGTCTGTCACTAAGCACCTAAGGAGACCACTGAAAAGGGGAGGTGAGTAATAAAGACAAACTCTTTTATTTCCCAAGTGTTCCAGGGGTGGCCCCAAGTCAGTGCTATAAAATTGGTATCAAAGGTCTTGGTGTTTTTAGGAGGCACATACTCTGCTATAAGCTCAAAGCAATGAATTCGGTTGGCATGATCTATAGACATTGCCCAAGAGGACAATGACAGCCATCCAAGGACTAGCCACAAACTCCCCAGAAAGAAGGTTCTTCCCCTGGACCCAAGGTAACCATAATCAGGCAACTCTACTCAATGGAAACTCACTCGAAGGCGAAGAAGAGTGTACACGTCCCCAGGATGAGGAAGAGGGTCAAATAGAAGATGCCCTTTTGCCGGGCCATCATCACACGGCCATCACAACAGAAGGTGTTCCTGCCTGGGAGTTTCTCCCATTTCCGTGTCACCTTCTTTCTCACCACCATCACAGACATGATTGGAATTCCTGGTCCAAAATGGGTTTTGTGATTACAAGAGGGAAGAAACAAAAGCTGAGCCCAGCTTTGAAATCACGTTGCCTGCTACTGCTGCCGCTGGGTCAAACATCATCAGAAGTCCAATTTCTAGCCCTAAGAAAAAGCACACACACACACAAAAATGAGACAGGAACAAGAAAATGCAGTTCAATCTTCCTTTCCCAGAGGCAGAAAGATGAGCACTGCTTGAAGGGATGGGGGTGAAGAAATGGGAGAGTTTATTTCCTATCTGTTTTTGTCCCCTAAAAGAAGAAAAGGTTAAAGGTTCTCAAAAAGAGAAGGGGGCTAGCATATCTTCTTAAATATACCCCTTTTCTTCCAATATAATACTGATGATGTGATTATCATAGAACCTTGGAACTAGAAGGGATTTTGTAGTTGATAGGCCCAATTACTTTGCTTTGGAAATGAGTAAAGTGAAGACCGAAGAGGGAAGATAACTTCTCCAGGGTCACAAAGCCACGAAGCTAAGCCAAGAAAACGGGTCTGCTGACTTTCAGTCCAGGGAACTTTCCACTATACCATATTTTTCTATAATCATCACAAAGAGGACTCTAAAAATAATAGTAGAGTTTCTGTCCTTAAGGAGCCATTCGCACCCCTCCTCCACTTCTTCGCCTTCTTTCTTCAATTAGCCACTCAAATGTGAATCAGACCAGGGAACAAGTCATCCTCTGGCAGAGCTAGGAGGTTGTGGACACTCTGTACACAAACCCAGGTTGTATTTACTTAAAACAGATTTCCCCTAATCAAACCCTCCTAACTTCCTGAGTCCGGGAAATGAACCAACCTTGCTGGTCTAGCCTAACATTGGTGGGAATCTTAATGAAACCACATCACAGACCTGTAGGTGAAAGGCTGACTTAAGCAGGAGAGGTTCTGATATGGCTGGGGGGAGGAGGGGCGGGAGGGGGGACGGCAGCAGTCAAGAAAAGTCATAAAGGTGCTTTCTGGCACATTTCAGAAATACCATCTCCACTTAGCATCCTGAATCCCCAGGCCCAGCCTTTCTCCGCCACTGCCACCCTTCTCCTCCTCTCAGGTGTGGTGCTGTGGCCTCTATTTACTGATACCACATTCCCCGCGCTGGCAAGAATGAGGCGGAAGCCTGCAGTTCAACTGACTGATGAGAAACAACCAACTCGAAATCATTCCTGGGCTGGAGAGGGTAAGGGTCCCAAGAGAGACGAGGAACTGAGCAGGGAAAGGAGAAGGTGGAAGGCTTGGGAAAGGGGAGGGAGCACCAGAGGTACAGAGAACACTTCCTTTGTGTAAAACTAACCTGGAAAACAATCTTCTCCTGATAAACCGGCCCAGCGAGAGAAGAGAGACCAGGAAGGGGAGCCGGGCCTGGGAGAACAAAGATCAAAATCCGTCAAGAACCAGCGATCGGCCCAGCGGCACGGGGCCCGAGGCCGGAGTCCCAGGCGGGCGGCGGGCGCGGCCTCGGGAGGCCCGCCCTGCCTCCGCCACGCCGCCGACCACCGCCCCGGGCAGGTTGGGACGAGCGCCACCTCCGCATGCTCGTACACACTCACACACGCCCCGCCACGTGTAGTCACCCCCGGCCAGGGGCTCGGCAGTTGCCTAGCCAAGAAGGGAGAGCCAGGGTCCGCGCGTCCCGGTGCAGCCGAGGGAGCTGTAGCTTACCACACGGCCGAACCCCGGAGACCCCCACCCCCACTCCTTGTTACCTGAACCCCGGAGACAGAACTCGGCCGGGAACCGAGGCCAGGAAGTGCACTGTCCCAGGGGACCGCGTCGGCCGCCCGAGGTGGCAGCGGCTTCTCCCCAGCCCGGAGGCTGCCTCCTCCTGACAAGGGGCCCCAATGTTCGGGGCCCTAAACCAGCTGTGGAAGCCGCCCACCGCTGGGCGAATGGAACGCTCCTCACGTCACCAGGTCGTTCCAGTAGTTGCTCGCCCTCCATTGGCTGATCCGCCTCGGTGCCTCCGCCTCTGCCACCCCTGCCCCGAACTACCATTGGCTGAGCCAAACGCCGCTCGACAATGCCTCCGCCCCACTCCCCCACCCATCTCCCGGCTTCTTGCCCACCTGCCAAGCCCTTGCCAGACTCCCTTTGGTGTCTGAGCGCCAATGTGTGAAGTGTTGCCTTCTATTAATATAGTTCCGCAGAGACTGGGGTGAAGGGTAGTGCCAATGGGACCAGGAGGGACAGGGGATCTGCCCCCCCACACACGTACCGTGAGACGCTGAAGCAACACTGGCTCACAGATCCCGGTGCTCACCCCAAACTAGGTCCTCCCTGGGCCTCTCCAGCCCTACTTGCATGAAATCAACTGCGACTCGGGATTTTGCTCTTTACCGGCGTAAAAACAAGTCCTCTGCCTCACAAGTCCTATTTTCTAGGTAGGGACCCCACCTCTGTCCCAGTCACCCTGGCCTGCATCTCTAAGGCTTTCAGAACAAAACAAACGAATGTAAAAAGGAACTTGAAAGGGATAACTGTCCCCAAGAGGAGAATAATTTTGCAGTATCGTAAACAAAAAAATTGACAGTGATGAGTTTAGAGAAACTCTACTTACAGGACGTAAATTCTTTCAGGTAGATAATGAAGTAAAGATTGCCCCAAAATGCTTGTAAATTCGTATTAGATTTGAAGAGCTTGTGAAAATGAGGCGGGGAGCGGGGCGGGGAGCGGGGCGGGGAGTGCGGGGAGTGGGGATCCAAGGCAGAATCTCCACCCACCAACCACATTGATTCTTTACTTCTGTCACCTTCTTCAGCAGGGCAGTTATTACCATGATGAGCCACTGCTACTGATCTGAGTGAGTGGCATCCTTTAGAGTAAGATTGGAGTGGGGAAAACAGTTGAGAACCAGGGTATCAGTATTATACAGCAGACTTTAAAAGACACTAGGTCTGTTTCCACTAGGATGGCTCTTGGCTTCCAAATATAAAGGGAAATATGAGAGGGCTAAAAGTGGCCTTTCCTTACCTGTTACAGGTTAGGGAGAGTGCACAGATTGTCAGCTATTTTCCTGAGCTTGAATAACGTTTCTCTAGGGTGAAGGTGTTTGCAGTGAATACAAAAGAGACTGCCAACGCTCTTCCCAAAGCAGTTTTTTGTGTTAGTTGAAGGACCACGTGCATGGTCAAGAACTATTTCTCCTTTTACAGGATTTGGGTTCCACGTGATATGAAGCAAAATGCTACCTAATGATAGTTACATTTGACACATTCATGGCACCCTTCAATCAAAAATTTTAAAGGATTAAAAAATCACTAGGTAATTCTCTTATGAGAGAGATGTGTTATAATAAATTTGTAGGGAAAAGTATGTCTTTATAAAGGTTCTATTGTTCCCCAGCACTCATGCTGATTATAATCATCGGTTTAGTCTTTATGAATCTTATGACCAGTATCATTGCCTCCAGTTCCCTTTAAATCCTGGAGGCTGCTGGTATTGCACACACTTGGTATGGAAGGGAGAGGAACGTCCCTCAGCCCCATCAGGCCCCTGGATTCCCAAGCCTGTGTATACCAGATGCCCTTAGGAGTGGCACAGTCACCCCAGCTGCCATCCTCCTGACTGGGGAGCGGACAAAAAGAAACCTCCACAGCATCCAAACATACTTTGTCCATATCTCAGGTGCAGGTGAAGCCCAGGGTGTCCTGGAATCAATGTGTCACGGCAACACATTCCTGAGCTCTGCCCCTCCTTCCTCTGGGTCACATTCCCTCTGGGATTAAGTGGCTGTGTAGGTCAGGCTTGCTTTATTACAATCTATTATTATTTGTGCTCACCTTTAAAAGAAAAATAAGGAAAGTGTATATGGACTAACATTCCATACCGATTCCTTCTATGTCATTACATCGTTTTATATAATCCCGAAAGTCTTTTTTGTGTGTGTGTGTGGTATGCGGGCCTCTCACTGTTGCAGCCTCTCCCGTTGCGGAGCACAGGCTCTGGACGTGCAGGCTCAGCGGCCATGGCTCACGGGCCCAGCCGCTCCGCGGCATGTGGGATCTTCCCGGACCAGGGCACGAACCCATGTTCCCTGCATCGGCAGGCGGACTCTCAACCACTGCGCCACCAGGGAAGCCCCCGAAAGTCTTAATACACACACCCAACTACACTGTGACTATAAACTAAGATCGTTTTTTTCTTTTCTTTTCTCTTCTCTTTCTTTTTTCTGTTTGCCCTTCCACAAATCTCTAGACTTCATGCATCCAAATCAGTGTCGGCTTCTTTGAAGGCGAGTTACAGTCACATGGTGAGCACTCGAAACAGCATGGAATAAAGGTCTAGGCTTCCACTGTGTGGTCACATATATTCTGATGTGCTTGTTTAAAAACACCTGTCTCCATATTGATGGTTCCTGTGTGAATGTGCGTTCATGGTGTGTAGGTGCAAAGTGCCGCCTGAACGACCTCAGATCCTGAGTGCCGCCACTGGGTTGCAGCTTGCCTGTTAGTGTTGCTTCAGACATCTCTTCTGTAAACACCCAGAGACCCCTTCAGTACTGTATCCAAGAACAGACCCCAAAACTTAGTCCGCATCCTGTGGTCAACTCTTGTTGGCCCTTTTTTTTCCTCTCTGTTTACTTTAGCCTCAGCCCTTCCATGCCCCCTTGCTCTCCTACACACACAAGTGTCCCTTCCCACCTCACCTACCTGGCCTGCTCTCCTCTCCTTACATTCTGGCTATAAATAAACATATATTTGTAGAATGAATTGATGAACAAAGGAAAGAACCACGGACATCCTGTCCACACATGACCAACTAGTGTTCTTAATCAACAGCTGTTTCCCTGAGGCCTGGGCTGCTATCACTGATGCAGAAGAGACAGGATGGTGTGCATGGTAGAAAGCTCCAAAGCTTTACAGCCAGAAGGACCCAGGTTCAAATCCTGGCTCTGCTACTTAGTAGCTTGTGTAAACTACAGCAAGTAAGTTCTCCTTTCTGAGCCAATTTCCTCATCTGTAAAATAGAGCTAATGCCCACTTCATAGAGTGATAAAGGGGATTGGAGGTAATGTGTGTGTGCTAAATGTCTGACATATAGGAGAAACACAATCAATGTTGTATGTTCTAATCACGTCTGTGGTAACTGCCGTTTCCCACCTCCCTCCTTGACCTGCACTGCTGACTTGGGGGAGAAAGGTAAGAAGAAGGAGACCCATTCTTCACTCTGTCGAACCCTTGTCATCCATGTGCCTCATGTTTACAGACCCTCTAAATCCGTCACTGAAATTAATCCTTATCTGACTGGCCACTTAGTTTCTCAGTCCCCGGGGAACCCTACTGCTGCTTGGGAGAAGTTTGGGCTGTAATCTTGGTCTAGTAGAATGGCTGTTCTGTAGCACCATCACCTCAAGTGAATCCTCAATATTGCCTCCACATTATTTGTTTCAACAGGTGAGAGATCAACGGCGTCTCTTTCATTACACAACTTCTGTGTTCACATCACTGTGCCGGGATTGTTGGCTCCTGTCAGAGACTGAGAAGCATCATAAAGATGCCACCGTGTGAAAGCCAAACACACAAAAAGTCCAATAGGGCTTCCCTGGTGGTGCAGTGGTTGAGAGTCCGCCTGCCAATGCAGGGGACATGGGTTCGTGCCCCAGTCCGGGAAGATCCCACATGCCGCGGAGCGGCTGGGCCCGTGAGCCATGGCCGCTGAACCTGCACGTCCGGAGCCTGTGCTCCACAACCGGAGAGGCCACAACAGTGAGAGGCCCGTGTACCGAAAAAAAAAAAAAAGTCCAATAAAAACTGCCTGGGGTGACAGGGAAGGTGCTATCACAATGCAACTAAATTGCTCAAACCCAGCCTCTGCTTCTGCCTCTGATGCCTGTCTGCTCTCACTGGTTCTGAATTTTATTTCGTCTCTAGGTTGTGGATTTCTGACTCCACCAGTAGTGACTTTAGATGCTGTGTCAGAGCCCTCAACACTAGTCCTAAGACTACCCTGTCACTAAACAGGAGTCATAGTGACATCAATAGAGACCATTTATGAAGGACCTCCTCTGAGCCAGGGATTGTGCTAGGTGCTCACAGTTTAGGTTCCTAGATTACGGTCTAAATTTGATGCCAAAGTGAGAGCATCTGATAGTGACCCAGCACAGCCCTAGCCTCCCACCCTGCCCAGCCTTCTCATTCCAGGAGCTGACCTCAAGGGATTGTGTAGCCCAAAATGATAAACTGGTTTATCAGTCAGTTAAGTATGTGTCAAGCACCCACAGTTTGCCCAGCCTGTACTTGGCACTATGGGAAATACCAAAGAAGTAAATGACATGATCCCAGGCTCTAAGGAACTTCAAATATTCTAAGCAAGAAAAGACCAGCTCATGTGAAGTCATTAAAGATAAACATGAAACAGGGCAATTGAGTCCAATTCTCAACCACGCACAGCAGAGTCTCCAACCTTTTAAGGAGAGCTTGCCTCAGAAGGGTGTACCCTCTCAAATACTGTTGATAGAAGAGGAAATTGGAAAAATCTTTCAGTAAGGCTGTTCAGTAGTATCTCTTAATATTTTTACATTATATAACCATTGACCCAACAATCCTACTTCTATTGATAAATACTAGCACGTATGTTCAAAGATATATGTACAAAGATGTTCACTATAACATTGTTTGTCATTGCAAAAGTTAGCAAATACAAAGTTCTTTAACTGTATACACAGGAAAGAGTAGACTATCACCTTCCTGTATGTGTATATATTTCAATAAAGATTTTACATTAAAAAATTAAGTATCTATCTGCTGACATGTAAGTATGCCCAATATATACTAAGTTTAAAAACCAAGTATCTAAACTTTTATAAAATCCAAACTTTATAAAATTTAAAAAACCATTTTGTGTGTGTAAGTGTATGATTTTATGTATGTATATTTTATTTTAAAAGTCTGGAAGGATATTTACTGAACAGTGGTTACCTCTGAGGAGTGAGACTGATGAACAAACTTTTAAGTTTTACTTTATACACTTCTTTCATGTCTGAGTTAGTTGCAAGGAGTATTATTAATTTTAGGACTTAGAAAGATTTTAAAAATTATTATAAGGCTGTATACCTCTCATTCAATATGGCAGAATGACCACATGCATTTATATCCACTCTCTCCTAAGACACCATTAGAATTATAGTAAAGGGATTAAAAAGGCATAAGCTCATAACAAAGAAGAGAAGAGGGGCATTAGATGACAGTATATTTCACAAACGTCTGGAAGACAGAAATTGGAGGAAACGGTATTGACTGAACACACAAAAACTAGGGCTGATTTTGGAACCAACCAGCCCAGAAAAACACCATACAGAACATAAAAAGAGGCATCCAGGAAAAAGCGAAGTTGGCAAAAGAGATGGTATGCTTAAGAGCTAGGAAAACTGAGGATACAATAAAGGCACAGAATGCAAGAAATAATCCAAAAAGAGGCAATGAAGAAACGTCAAGAAAAACAAAATCTGTACAAGAAGTCCATGGATCAAATGTGAAGAATTGGATAGAATTAACACAGGAAGTGGGCTTCTAGACAAACAGAATTTATTCTGAGCACTAGACAAAATGAGAAAGCTGAAAAATAGCAGAGATATGGTAAAGACAGCATATGTTTAATCGACCCACAGCAAAAAAAAAAAAAAGGGCAATCAAAAATTCAAGGAAAATACAAAGCCTGCTGCGTATTCACCTGCCAGCAATGGACAAAAGAGGCATTTCCTCCCTGCAGCAATACTTGCTGTTTGCTAGTCTGATGGTTAAGAAATTGTATCTCGTGTTAATTGCCCCAGGTATTGGTGAGGTAGAGCATCTTTTCATGTGTTTTTCGACTATTTTTATTTCCTGTTTTAAAGATTTCTTATATATATCTGTTTCTCATTAAATTTTTTTTTTACCTTTTGGTGTCCATTTTGCTGATTTATTGGAGTTTGCTATAAATTTTGAATCAGTTGTTTGACACATATTGCATTTTTTCCTCCTATTTTATCATTTATCTTTAAGATACCTTGTGTAAAAGTTTTAAATTTTGTTTTAGTCAAGTTTGCTAAAGTTTTTTTTTATATTTGCAATTTTTTACTTTATATTTGCAATTTTTATTTAAGAAGGCCTTTCCTACTCCAAATCAACAACATTTTTCTTCTATAGTTTTACCTAATGATTTGGAGGTACTTTATTTTCCATTTTTAGCTCAAAAAAGACATTCATACACAATTCATCATTAAGGTAGTTTTTGATGGGACTGAAAACAAACAGCTTCTATTTATTTGCAAAGTTCTATTCAGCATTTGAAAAATCTGAAGTCTGACATGTTAAAAACCATAATTTTACTCATTAAATTCTACTTATCACGAATCATAATTGTTAAGGAAGGACCTACATAGGAAGTCAAATTTTAAATAAAGTTTTGTTCTAGGCTAAAAAAAAATTCAAGGAAAATACAAAACTGTTCAAAAATGCCACCTTCCAATAATGAAGACAACTAGAACATGGAGTGATATAGAATAATTGATGGAAGTTGTAACATGAAAATGTAATCAAGGCCCATTTCTTGGCTTTACACTGAAAACTCTCCAACTGTAATAAGACAAACACTATCTTTTTTGGTTTTTAACCTTTGGAATCCAACCTAGAGACAATCACTGGAAACTTAATTATGATTACAAAGTATAAAGTAAATGTCAACAAACAATGAAGAAGCATAGGGTACAGAAATTGAAAGGTAGATGAAGTTAGGGGAGGTGGAAGGATGTGTAGAGGCACTAATATTCTAATTTTAGAAAGTATAGACTCAAGAGATTCGATCTATAGATGATGGAACAAGAAATAGAGATTTATGTGTCTTATATAAAGGTACGAAGATAACCAAAAAAGACATGCAAACAAAAAGATACACATTAAAATGGTTGTCTGTTGGGAATGGAATTAAATAGAGGAACTAAAAGGAGTGATGTATTAGGAGGAAGAGAGAAGTGGTTGCTGCAGTGTAAGTGAGCTAAATCTCCATTTATTAGAGCAGGAAGTCACTAGATGGACAATGTCTAGACCTGGTCAACCAAGGAAGGACATATCATTTAGAGAAAATGGATTATTACAACACTCCCCTTCCTGGTCTCTCTGCTTCCACCCTTGCCCCCTTTTGATCTATTATTAACACAGCAGCTAGAGAGATTCTTTTAAAAGTTAACTCAGACCTTGCCACCCAATGGCTTCCCATCTGTGAAATAATAGAAAAAAAAATTATTGGTCTCTGCCCCCCAGTTCCTGGCAAAGAGCTCCTAAAACCCTTGTCATTTCCTGGGTGATAGGAGTGCCTTTTGTTCTAATGAGGCAGTGCTGGGTGGGCTCCTGGCTGGCTCCTGGATGAAGGCTGGTCACCAGAAAGACAGAGCCATGATTAGTAGCTTGGAGTTTTTGGTCCCAACCCCCATTCTCTTGAGAAAGGAGAAGGGCTGGAAAAGGAGTTAATAATCAATCATGCCTACGTGATGAAGCCTCCATAAAGCTCCCGAAAGTCTGGGTTCAGAGAACTTCCAGGTTGGTGAACACATCCATATACTGGGAGGGTGACGCACCCCAACTCCGAGGGGGCAGAAGCTCCTGCGCTCAGGACCCTCCCAGACCTCATCCTATGTATCTCTTCATCTGGCTGTTCATCTGTATCCTTTATCATATCCTTTTTTTTTTTTTTGCGGTACGCGGGCCTCTCACTGTTGTGGCCTCTCCCATTGCGGAGCACAGGCTCCAGACGCGCAGGCTCAGCGGCCATGGCTCACGGGCCGAGCCGCTCCGCGGCATGTGGGATCTTCCCGGACCGGGGCATGAACCCGTGTCCCCTGCATCGGCAGGCGGACTCTCAACCACTGCACCACCAGGGAAGCCCTATCATATCCTTTTATAATAAACTGGTAAACATAAGTAAGTGTTTCCCTGATTTCTGTGAGCTGCTCCAGCAAATTAATTGAACCCAAGGAGGGGGTCATAGGAACCTCAGTTTACAGCCCATCAGTCGGAAGTAGAGGTGACAACCTGAACTCACCATTGGCATCTGAAGTTGCGGGGGAGGCAGTAGTCTTGTGGGACTGAGCCCTTAACCTGTGCAATCTGACGCTCTCTCCAGGTAGAAAGTGTCGGAATTGAGTTAAAGTGTAGGACTCCCAGCTGGTGGCACCGAGTATTGCCTGTTTTAGGGAAACCCACATACACAACTGGTGTCAGAAGTGCTGTGAGTATGGCAGTTGTGTGTGAGTAGAGAAACACAGGAAGGAAAAACAAGGTGTTTCTAATTCACCATCTCATTCAGAACGAAAGCCAAAGTCATTACAATGGCTTACTAGACCTCAGCCCGTCATCTGCCTCAGCATCTCCCAAGCCCTGCATCTCCTGCTGCTCCCCCTTGCTCACTCTGCGTCAGCCCCAGTGGCCTCCTTGCTATTCCTTGAGCAAACTGGACATGTTCTATCTCAGGACCATTTTGCACCAGCTGTTCTGTCTGCCTAGAAAACTCTTTCCCCCAGATATTTGCATGGATTGCTCTATCACCTCCTTCATGTCCTTACTCAGAATCTCCCCTTCTCAGAGAGATTTTCCCTGGCTACACTATTTGAAATTGTAGGCCCCCGCCCCCAAGAACTCCCTATCTCCTTTTTCTGCTTTTTCTCTGTAACACTTACTGTCTTTTAACATACTATATATTTTAATTATTTATCTTGCTTATTGTTGCTCTCCCCCACCGGAATGTAAACTCAATAAGAGCAGGGATTTTTGTGTTTTGTTCACTGCTCTATCCCCAGTACTGAGAACAGTGACTAGCGCACAGTAGGTGCTTGTTATGGGCTGAATTGCATGCTCCCAAAATGTATATGTTGAAGTCTCAACGTCCAGTATTTCAGAATGTAACAGTATTTGGAAATAGGTCTTTAAAGACGTGATTAAATTAAAATGAGGCCGTTGGGAAGGGGTCATAGTCCAGGATGACTGGTATCCTTATAAGAAGAGGAAGAGACACCAGGGGTGCACATGCAGAGAGGAACAATCACGTGAAGAGGCAGCAAGAGGGTGGCCATTTTTAAGCCAAGGAGAGAGGCCTGGAACGGATCCTTCCCAAATGGCCCTCAGAGGAAACCAAGCTTTCTGGAACCTTGATCCTGGACCTCCAGGCTCCACAACTGTGAGAGAATAAATTTCTGCTGTTTAAGCCTCCCAACCTGTGGTATTTTGTTATGCCAGCCCTAGCAAACTAACACAGTGCTCAATAAATATGTGGTTTGAATGAATGGATAAACAGGTTGATGGATACTACAGGAACATTAGAAAAACCCAAACCAGAAATAGTTAAAAGTGGTAACCCTCAGGGAATGGGACCACAGGTGGGGAGGAGTGGAGCAGGAGATAGTTGCTTTTTATTGTAAGGAAGCTCTTTGGCACTATTTCATTTTTAGCCACATGAATGTATCGCTTTGATAAACATTTATAAATGTTCATTTTTAAAAGGGGGTTTTACAGAACAACAACAGAAAACTATGTAAGTTCACCTGGGGACGATTTTGCACCAGAGGACATTGACAATGTCTGGACATTTTTTGGTTGTCACAACTGGCGGTGGAGTGCTACTGACATCAAGTGGGCCGAGGCCTGGGACGTTGCTAAATATCTTACAATGCACAAGACAGTGAGTGCCTCACAAAAGAATTATTCGACCCAGAATGTCAAGAGTGGTCAGACTGAGAAACTGTTTTACATAAATGTGTGGATGATAGATCCATAACAAGTTACTAAGGAAAGTTATGGCTGTTGAGTAAATAGAATTAACCTCTGAGAAGAACATAATGGAGGAAAAGTACCATACTATCCTACAATCAATCCATTCTTTGGTGCCTCTGTTAGAGAAAAATTCTGGACTGATGGAAGTACTAGGAACATGGAAGGCATAGAGGGACTGACTGACCTCTGTCCATAGATCCTTATACAAAACTTCACTACACACAAACGCAAATGGCCATTCATCCCATATTACCTCACTTTCACTGCACTGCCTCTTCCTGCCAGTCCAACTCATCCCCTCGGCTCTTCACAAATCAACATTCAACACTCCCTTCTTTCTTTTATCCCAAACTCCAAACTGAAGATTTCCCCCGGACCACAATGCATGCTGGAATGCCTCTTCCGCACCTTTGAGGCCAAGGTTTCTCCCTTCTGTTGTTTACACAGCACCTTTCTGATATAACCTTCTCCAACCCCTTGGAAAAGAGTGAACAATTGCTCACTGAGTCCATACTGCGTAAAAACAGAACCCCTTCCTGCTCAACAACTAGAAAAAGAATCTACTTTTTCACATACACAACTAAGTAAATATTTAATGTATGGATCTGTTAGGTGTTTCTGTTGCTGTGTATTCCTGATAAATGAATCTGTGTTAGTGTTATGTCCATTTAGAAGCGGTTTAGACAAATGTCTTATGATCTGCTTTGGGTATATGGTTTCCAAGGAAGGATGTGAGAAGGAGCAAGGGCAGTCACCGTTCCTTGCTACTGCTTATAGCATTAGTTTTCACCTCAAAGAGCAGCATTTTCATGCTGCCAGGTACTGAGTGCCAGCAAGGGAAGGGAAAGATCTTGTTCCACCATCAACGCACTGTGGAAGATCTGTAGAAGGAAACACAAGAGACTGGTAACAGTGCTTGCCTTCAGAGGTGGAAACTGGAGAACTTGGATATAAGGGTGGGAGAGAAAGCTAATTTTCAGTGTACACTCTTTTATAGCTTTGGAATTTTGCTCCATGTGCATATATGAGCTATACAGAAATTTTAATTAATTTCTATATCAATGTACTGTACAAAACTACAGTACTTGGATCTCAAGCCAAACTTCTACCCAGCTACAAATGGATACAAAATTATCCCATTTCTTATATTCAGAACTGAAGTATTAAATATATATTCAGACAATCTGTTAGACTGAATCCCACACCGAGAAAAAACTAAAAAGAAATTAATGTTTGCAAAGATATGTTCCTTGTTGATGTGATTTTCTTTGAATTGTGCTGAAATAGGCAGAAGAAAATTGTCTATAGTAAACTATAATGTCCATCTACCTCACTAAAGCACTAATTTTAAGGACATTTAGAGGTCTGAAAAAATGCAGTGACAAAATTTTAATTACATTTTAATATGATATATAATTGATTGACCAGGAGCTTTTAGCACTCTGTGTTATAGATGACAAGAGAAGACCATTCTATCCAGGAATAAATAGTCTCTGCCGTGTTTTAATTTGGATGTAATGATGATAGAGACCAAATCCCTTGGGATGAGAGAATGCTTTATTGAGACCTTCATTTCCTGAAAATTTCCACATTACCCAGTGACTGTAAAACCGAATGTCACAAGTAAAAAACAAACAAAACAAAATAGAAATGTCGCTTGTCCAAACTGAGCCTCTCTTATGAAGATATACTCCTTTTTTATCTGAACTTGAGAATGTCTACCAGATCTCTGGCCATCCAAGGTAAACGGTCACTAGTCTGATGTATCTTTCCCTGGAAACTCCAAGAAATTGACTTTAATTCCCATTAAGGGACCTCACCCTACTGGTACCTCTCATCACATCTTGCTTCTAATCTCTGAATTCATTTGCATAGAAGGTAAGCTGAAGACTAATTTTCAAAAGGTGATATGAATATGTTAAAAATAAAGAATGTGCTTCTTAACTTCTCTTCTAAATGCGGAAGGAAGCTGGCTAAGCTGAATCAGCTAAACCAGGCTATCTAACTACCTGGAGCTATTTAGTATACCTTTGACCTTCTACTCTCTGTGTTTCTGTTCCGGGTTGAAAAATATCCCATTAGTTATTATATTTATCTGTAGAAATTTGATCTCTGTTATTCTAAATATTCTAAAATAAATATTCTAAAATAAATAAATAAATAAATAAATAAATATTCTAAAATAAAAAAAGCTATCTCTTCGCTCTTACAAAGTCTGCTCCTATCTGATAACAGCTTAATTTGTTGTGCATGTAACTCTGATATGTTCGTCTGCTCGCTCTGCCATAACAAAATACCTAGACTGGGTCATTTAAACACAGAAATTTATTTTCTCACAATTCTAGAGGCTAGAAGTCCCAGATCAAGGTACCAGCTTGATTAGGTTCCTGGTGAGAGCTCTCTTCCTGACTTGCAGATGGCTGGCTTCTTGCTGTGTCCTTATGTGGCCTCTTCCTCTCTGGCATGCAGAAAGAGAAAGAAATGGAGGTGGGGGTGAGGGAGAGAGATCTGGTCTTTCTTCCTCTTCTTATAAGGACACCAGTCTTATTAGATTAGGGCCCCACCCTTATGACCTCACTTAACCTTTATTGCCTCCTTATAAGCTCTATCTCCAAATACAGTCACGTTGGGGGTTAAGGCTTCAATATGTGAATTGAGGGGGAGGGACACAATTCAGTCCTTAACAACTGGTTTAACACTAAAACAGATTGTTTTATATTTTAGTAAATTATCAGTTTATCAGAGAGATATATATATAGGCAGCATGTAGCTACCTACATATATACAAACATAGAGAACATTAGAACCAGCCAAGAGGCAAAGTGAACAAATTGCTTTGAAATTGGTAGAGACAGTGCACAGAATGCATTTGGGGAAGGAAGAATAAGGATGTTAAGGAGGAAGGGGAAAAATCAGCTGGTGGAATAAGAAAGGAGGAGCAGCAGCAACCTATACTGGCAGTCTTTAACCAGGAGAGTGTTGAGTTGCTAGCAAAGTCTTGCATCAAAGCAAACAAATTCCACAGGATTGAATAAGCTGCTTTGATTCCTTACTCCTCCCAATATTCACTGGGGCAAAGCTCTGTCTGGCAGGCTGGACTATGAACATTGGCCTAACCTGTCCCATCCTGATTGCAGGCTCACAGGAGAACAGCAACTATGTCCTTTTAACTCACTTTCTACAGTATTATTGGGCAAAAAAAGCATTTAAAGGCTTTCAATGGTGAAGATTATAAGAAAAATGGAATATAAATGGCTACTGACATGTTTCATTGTAACAACTTTCATAACCCCATTATTAAGGAGATGAATATCTTCATATTCCTAAATAAGAAGTAATCACATGTCTAAAGCCTCTTCGCCCCTCACTTATTTTGTTAAAACACTATTCTCATTTATTTTCCATCTTTTCCCCCTGGGTGTGCATTAGTTACTATGGAAACATTGGGGTACCATAGTTTGAGCATATCAACATTTCTAAGTTCTATTAGAGTATGAAGCCAATTTATATCAAGGTTATCATCAGGAGAGGAGTTGCTGCTGAGGGTTATAAATGAATGCAAGACAAAATGAAATGTATGGCACTGCCAGGCAAACACAGGCCTTACTTAGCATCACAGAAGGGATGAGGCTCATCTCATCTGCCCACTCTGTGTACAGAATTCTGACTGTAGTTGACAGTGAGGTCATGTTGGTCCACTGGTATTGCTATAATACCAATTATAGGTATACCATACCTATAATACCATAACTGAGGGGCTTATAAACAACAAACACTTATTCCTCACAGTTCTGGAGGCTGGGAAGTCCAAGATAGGGAGGCAGCATATCCAGTGTCTGGTGAGAAACTGCTTCCTAGACAGCTGATGTCTTCACTGTGTTCTCACATGGTGGAAGGGGCAAGGGAGCTCTCTGGGGTGTCTTTCATAAGGGCACTAATACTTTTGTGTTTTTTTTTTTTTTGTCTCACTGTGCAGCTTGTGGGATCTTAGCTCCCTGACCAGCAGTCAAACAGGGATGGAGCCCAGGCCATGGTTATCTTTTTTACTTTAAATAGTATGCTTAAACTTATGTTTCCTGTTCAACTCAACCAGAGGTATTCCCCCCCATTGTAAGATGAAGAGATAAGTCTCCTATATTTCCCTCTACTTCTCGCCCCTATCTCTCAACCTATGTCCATTTCCATACGACTCTATTTTCACATTTGTCCAAGCTATCATCTTATCAAGCCTCCTACCTGGTATCCTTATTTCCATTCTTGCCCCCTCTTAACTCTCCACACAATAGCCAGAGTTATCGTTCATGAATCTAAAGCAATTTCTGCTTCTGTCAGTGGTGGACTAACTTGTTTCAGACTAACCATCCCACTGAGAACAACTATAATAGCTGATCAACACATGAAAAGACATATTTTGGTCACATTGAAGGGCCCTCAAGGCAGCAAAGACTTGAGAGGCCAAGATTCTAGAGAATCTAGAAAGAGAGAGAGAGAGAAATGAGCCAGACATCTGGCTGCATTTTTGCTTTTAAGGCATTTGCCAGTCTGAAAGCTGTGAATTGAGAAGCTAAAAACCCGAGGAGAAAACAGTGCAGAAAATAGTGGCTGGGAGTCTGAGAAGCTGAGCAGAGATTTCAGAAGTCTCATGGAGCTGAAAGTGGTAAAATGGAGTTGAGTGCCCGTGAAGGAGGAGGAGCCCTGATAAACACCACAGAATTTCAGCTGAATCCACCAAACAGCCATTACCTAGGGTAAAAGGGAATGGGAAACAGATCAGCACTCATAAAGACTGAAGCCCAGTCTTAATCTCTGATCAGATTAAGATGATCTATCCCTACCTTGAGTGCTTGCCAGAGTGAAAAAATAAATCCCCTGTGTACAACATCAAGAGTGAAGCCCAGGGTAAACTATGGACTAACGGTGATTATGATGTGTCAATGTAGGTTCATCAACTGTGACAAATGGACCACTCTGTTGTGAGAGGTTAATAATGCAGGAGGCAGTGCATGTGTGGGAGCAGGAGTATATGGGAAATCTCTGTATGTTCCCCTCAATATTGCTATGAACCTAAAAGTCCCCTTAAAAAAATAGAGTCTTACCAACAACAAAAATTTTTTAATAAAACTAAATAAATCCCTTCTGGAGTGAGATAGCATCAGCCATCCATCACCTCAAATTATCTCTTCAACTTTTTATGTTGTGTCCAACATTTAATCACAAATAATGAAGCATGTTAAAAAATCAAGAGACTGAAAAATCAAGAGAAAATAGGCAATAGATACAGACCCACAGAAGATCCAGATATTAGAGTTCTCAGACACAGGATTGAAAATAATTGTAATTAATATACTCATGAAATTAAATGACATATGGAGAATTATAGCTGCAGAAGATTGATTACATATAGGAGGATTATAATAAGAAAATAGGTACCATATTCCTCACTATTAATCCACTGAGAGGGCCTGGGAGCAGCAACACCCTTATCTTAGTCAGGTTGCTATAACAAAATGCCATAGACCGAGTGGCTTAAGCAACAGAAATTTATTTATTATAGGTCTGAAGGCTGTGAATCTGAGATCAGGGGGCCAGCAGGGTTGGGTTCTAGTGATAGGCCTCTTCCTGGTTTGCAGACCTCTTCCTAGTTCCCACCTTCTCACTGTATCCTCACATGGTGGAGAGAGCTCTGGTATCTTCCTCTTCTTGTAAGGGGACTAATCTCACCATGGGGACCCCATCCTCATGACCTCATCTAAACCTAATTATCTCTCAAAGGCCTCATCTCCAAATACTATCACATTGGGGATTAGGGCTTTAACATATGAATTTTGTAGGGACACGTTCAGTCCATAACAACCCTAACAAGAATGAAAAGGCCTAGCTCCTAGATCTTGGTTTCTAAATACCATTCTCCGTTAAAAAGGAACAAGGCTTCTTGGAGAAAAAGCTAATTCTATAACTGGGGCACAGAAAGAATGAGCAGCTTGAAACTTATTTTTGTCCCTAAAAGTAAAGAAGTGCTCAGAGAGTGATGGGGAAATGTCAAAAGGACACAGAAGGCAGCCTAAAAGGGCTCCCACTGGCTAAATTTGAAAATCACAGTAAATAATGATAGTATTAGATTAAAACCCATTGAATAAAGAAAGAAGTCATGAGTCCATACTGATATGAATGAATGAATGAATAAGTAGTTTGATTAGGAACTAGGGAGATATATATGTATTATAGCCTGGAAGATACCACCTTAATGTAATAAAAGATCAAAGCATCACTTCAGTGATATTCCTGTCAAAAAATTATAAACTGAATATGATCATGAGGAAACATGAGATAAACCCAAGTTGTGGGACATTTTATGAAATAACTGGGACATTTACAAAATAATAATCCTCAAGTGTCAAGGTCATGGAAGTCAAGGAAAGAGGGAGGAACTGTTGCAGATTGAAGAACACTAAATAGACATGCCAACCAAATGCAATGCTTGGTTCTGAATTGGATTCTTTGGCTATAAAGGATATTATTGGAAAAATTGGCAAAACTTGAATGGGATTTGAGTACTGGATAATAGTGATGTATCAGTGTTAATTTTCTTATTTGATGGTTATACTTAGTTTTGTAAGAGAATGGTCTTTGCTTTCTAGGAAATACACATGGAAATATTTTGAAGTGATAGAGCATCATGTCAGTGACTTACACATAAAAGGTTCAGGGAAAAACCTTTTTTGTAGTGTACTTAAAATTTTCTGTAGGTTTGAGATTGTTTCAAAGTTTTACACTGATGTGTATAAAATGGATGACTAATGAGAACCTGCTGTATAAAAAAATAAATTAAATTAAATTTTAAAAAAAAGAAATAAAAGGCCTACATGTAGGAAAAACAACCCAGTATGGTGCTGGCACAAAAACAGACACATAGATCAATGGAACAGAATAGAGCACCCAGAAAAGAACCCACACTTATATGGGCAACTAATCTACAACATAGGAGGCAAGAATATACAATGGGGGGGGGCTTCCCTGGTGGCGCAGTGGTTGACAGTCCGCCTGACAATGCAGGGGACACGGGTTCGTGCCCCGGTCTGGGAAGATCCCACATGCCACGGAGCGGCTAGGCTCGTGAGCCATGGCCACTGAGCCTGCGCGTCCGGAGCCTGTGCTCCGCAACGGGAGAGGCCACAACAGTGAGAGGCCCGTGTACCGCAAAAAAAAAAAAAAAAAAAAGAATATACAAATATACAATGGGGAAAAAGCAGCCTCTTCAGTAGCTGGTTGGGAAAACTGGGCAACTACATGCTAAGGAATCAAACTGGACTACTTTCTCACATCATACAAAAAAATAAATTCAAAATGGATTAAAGACTTAAATGTAAGACCTGAAACCATAAAACTTGCAGGAAAAAACGGGCAGTAAGCTCTTGGACATCAGTCTTAGCAATATTTTTTTGCATATGTCTCCTCAGGCAAGGGGGATAAAAGCAAAAATAAACAAATGGAACTACATCAAACTAAAAACTTTTGCATAGTGAAGGAAATTATCAACAAGAAGAAAAGGCTACCTACTGAATGGGAGAAACTATTTTCAAACAATATATCCGAAAAGAGGTTAATATCCAAAATATACAAAAAACTCATACATCTCAACATCAAAAAAAAAGAAACCTGATTAAAAAATGGGCAGAGGATCTGAATAGACATTTTTCCAAAGAAGACATACGCATGGCCAGCAGGCATATGAAAAGATGTTCAACATCACTAATCATCAGGGAAATGCAAATGAAGCCACAATGAGTTATCACCTCATACCTTTCAGAATGGCTTTTATCACAAAGACAACAAATAACAAAAGTTGGCAAGGCCGTGGAGAAAAGGGAACCCTCGTGCACTGTTGATGGGAATGTAAATTGATACAGCCACTATGGAGAACAGTATGGAGGTTCCTTAAAAAACTAAAAATAGAATTACCATATGACCCAGCAATTCCACTTCTGGGTATTTGTCACATGAAAACAAAAACAATTAGAAAAGATATATGCACCCCTATGTTCATTGCAGATTATTTAAAATAGCCAAGATATGGAAGCAAGCTAATTGCTCATCAATAGATGAATGGATAAAGAAGATGTGGTATATATATACCCACAATGTAATATTACTCAGCCATAGAAAAGAATGAAATCTTGTCATTTACGACAATATGGATGGACCTAAAGGGTGTTACACTAAGTGAAATAAGTCAGACAGAGAAAGACAGACAAATATTGTATGATTTCACTTATATGTTAAATCTAAAAGACAAAATACATGAACAACATAACAAAACAGAAACAGAGTTATAGATACAGAGAACAGGTACTTGCCAGAGGGGAAAGGGGTGAGAGGAGAAAAGAAATAGGTGATGGAAATTAAGAGGTACAAACTTCCAGCTGCAAAATAAATGAGTGATGATTATGAATGTACAGTGTGGGGAACACAGTCAATAACTATGTAATGTCTTTGGTGACATATCATAACTGGACTTATCTTGGTGATCATTTTGAAATGCACAGAAATAGCGAATCACTATGTTGTATAATAGGAACTAACATAGTGTAGTAGGCCAATTATGCTTCAAAAACAAACAAACATAAACTCATAGAAAAAGAGATCAGATTTGTTGTTACCAGAGGTGAGGGGTGGGAGGGAGAAGGAATTGGATGAAGGCAGTCAAAAGGTACAAGCTTGCAGTTATAAGATAAATAAGTACTAGGGATGTGATGTAGAATGTGGTAAATATAATTAGCACTGCTGTATGTCACATAGGAAAGTTGTTAAGACAGTAAATCCTAAGAGTTCTCATCATACACAAAAAAGTCGTTTTCTTCTATTTCTTTAATTTTGTATCTATATGAGATGATTGACGTTCACTAAATTTATTGTGATAATCTTTTCATGATGCATGTAAGTCAAACCATTATGCTGTACACCTTAAACTTATACAGTGCTATATGTCAATTATATCTCAATAAAACTGGAAGAAAAATACTTAATGGTTAGAAAAAGGATGTATTACTAGTAAATTAAAAGATGGAAAATAGAATAATAAAAAATACATCATACTTAGTGACTTGCTTCCAAATAATAGAGTATGGGAAAGGGAAAAAATAATGTCTTTACTGTGGAGTAACCTGGAAGGCACCACCTTGGTCAAGGTTAATATGACCAGTGATAAGTCATGTTGATAGCATGTACCCTTTGATATGATGTGATGAGAAAGGCACTTTATTTCTGTGGTATTCTTTCTCAAACCCAATATCCCAATCTAATCATGAGGAAAACATCAAAGAAATCCAAATTGAAGGATATTCTACTAAATACCTGACAAATTCTGCTCAAAAATGTTAAGGTCATGAAACACAAAGACTGAGAAACTGTCACAAATCGGAGGAGAATAAGAAGACATGACAACTAGATGCAATGTGGTAGTGATTATTGGATCCTGAAGTAGGTAAAGAACATCAAAAGAAAAACTAGTGAAATTCGAACAAAATCTGAAGTTTCGTTAATAATATATATATTTTTTAATTTCAACAAATGATAACATTAGGGGAATTTGAAACTGAGTGAGGAGTATATGGGAACTTTCTGTATTATCTTTGCCACTTTTCTGTAAATCTAAAATTATTCCAAAATTAAAAGTTTATGTAAAACAAACTTCATAAATCCAAAAGTAGACAAGAAAGGGAAAAAAGGAAACAACAGATACGACAGATAGGAAACAAACAGAAGGATGGCAGACATAAACTTAAATGTGTCAAAAATTACATTAAATATAGTAATTGGATTAATATTCCAATTAACGATACGGTGCAATTCTATGAAAAAATCAACCACATGCTGCTTGCAAGAAACACATTTTATTTTATTTTTATTTTATTTGCAAGAAACACATTTTGTAATGTTTGGATGTTCACAGTTTACACTTTTTTTTAGTTATATATGTATTTTTGGCTGCATGGCATGCAGGATATTAGTTCCTCTACCAGGGATCGAATCCATGTCCCCTGCAGTGGAAGCACGGAGTCTTTTTCTTTTTTTTTAATATTTATTTATTTGGCTGCATCAGTTTTTTTTTTAACATCTTTACTGGAGTATAATTGCTTTACATTGTTGTGTTAGTTGTTGCTGTATAACAAAGTGAATCAGCTATACGTATACATATATCCCCATATCCCCTCCCTCTTGCATCTCCCTCCCACCCTCCCTATCCCACTCCTCTAGGTGGTCACAAAGCACCGAGCTGATCTCCCTGGAAGCACGGAGTCTAACCACTGGACCACCAGGGAAGTCCCAAGAAACACATTTTAAATGTCAGGATACAAAATGGTCAAAAATAAACAAATAGCAAAACAACGTATCATGCAAGGAATAAATCAGGATAACTATATGAATATCAGACAGAATAGACTTTAAAGGAACTGGCATTATAGAAATACAGAGGGTCTTTTCATAATGACAAAAGATTTGATTCAACAGGAAATGATAACAATCTTAAACTTGTATACACCTAATAACACAGTCAGAAAATACATAAAAAGTGACAGAACTAAGAGAAGAAATTTTTAAAATTCACAATCAAATTGGGAGATTCATACACATCTCCCCCACTAATTGGCAGAAAATGCAGATAAAAAACCATTAAGCATATAGAAGAGTTGAACAACATGATCAACCAACTTGACCTGACAAATACAAAGCACTATACCCAACAACTAAAGAATACGTATTCTATTCAAGTGTAAATGAAACATTCATCAAAATTGACCACACTATGGGCCATAACGCAAGTCTTAACAAATTTCAGGGACTTCCCTGGTGGTCCAGTGGTAAAGAATTTGCCTTCCAATTTAGGGGACGTGGGTTCAATCCCTGGTCAGGGAACTAAGATCCCACATGCCGTGGGGCAACTAAGCTCGTGCGCCTCAATGAGAGAGCGTGCATGCAGCAAACTACAGAGCCCACGTGCTCTGGAGCCCGCACACCACAACTAAAGAGAGAAAACCCGCACACCACAACTAGAGAGAAGCCTGTGCGCCAAAACGAAGAGCCTGCGTGCCACAACGGAGAGCCTGCACCACAACGGAAGATCCCACATGCCTCAATGAAGACCCCACGTGCCACAACTAAGACCCGATGCAGCCAAAAAATAATAATAATAGAGAAAATAAATAATTTTTTTAAAATTTCAAAGGACTGAAATCATACAGAGTATTTTGTCTGACCACAGTAGAATTAAGCTAGGAATCAATAACAAAAATATAGGAAAATCTTTATTTGAAGATTATATAATACATTTCCAAATAACTCAGGGATCAAAGGAGAAATAAACAATAATGAAAAGGTAAGTTGTACAAAAACTTATGGGATCCTCTTAAAACAGTGAGGAAATTTAAAATATGAAAGGCAAATACTAGAAAAGCGGTGTTTTAGCCACAGTTCCCCATGAAAGAACCTCACTTAAGACTTTGAATTCAGATAGTTTATTTTGGAAAGTGATATCAAGGAATAGGAGTGGGGGACTTGGATGGGTGGAAAAGGGAAGAAGGGAAAGCTAACCCAAGGGTATGAGGTTACCAATCTGATCACCACGATGGCCAAGTGGTGCTCAATCTCACTAGGGAACCTGTGAGGAAACATGTGGAACATAACAGAATTGTCCATGGAAGGAACAGAAGAGGGAAGAATTTATCCACAGACTCACCTCCAAGGGAGAGAGTTGTCCTGTGGGGAGTTAATATCCTTCCAGTTCCAAATTACATGTGCATCATAACAGCTAAGTGAATTCTAGCAAGCATCCCAAAATGTGGCCCCAGAGTAACCCTAGAACCAAAAGCAAAAAATAAGTACTCCAGATGAGGTGAACTACTGTCATTTTACACCTGTACACAGCTGGATGCCTCAGCAACAACTGGAATAAAAAGTGGGCAGACATATATGAAGAGAGGCGCAAGATATGTCCAATAGAAGGAAAAGAAAGGTTAAAGACATTTTCAGATTAGAGATAGGTGAGAGAATTCATCAGAAACCATCAGACCCATACTGTGAGAAATGCTAAAGCGAGTTCTTCAAGTAGAAAAGAAATAATACCAGATAGAAATTTAGATATTCAGAAAGAAAGACTACTGAAAATGAAAATATTTAAAGTAAATATTTTAAAAATCTATTTTTCTTTCCTTAATTATTTAAAAGCCAATTAATTGTTTAAAGCAAAAAAAAAGACATGAATTGTGAGGTTTATAATATAGGAAGAAGTCAAATATATGACAACAGTAACACAAAGGACAAGAAGAAGTGAAAATAGACTTATGTAGTTGTAACATTGTTATATAATATGTGCAGTTGTGCAAGTTTAACTCAGGTAATCTGTGATAAATTAAGGATATCTATTATAATCCCTACAGGAACCACTAAAAAAATTATACAAAGAGTTATAGCTAAAGCCAAATATTTATATTATATATATTATATTATATTACTAGTTACAGCTAAAGCCAAGTATAATGGAATATGAAAATATATTAATTAATCCAAAAGAAGATAAGAAAGGGGGAAAAAAGAAATAAAAACAGAGGGGATAAATAGAAAACAAAGAACAAGATGCTAGTCTAAAAGTCAACTATAACAATAATTATATTAACTATAAATACCAATTAAAAGGCAAAGATTGTCAAACTGTATCTGAAAAAAGTATGACCCACCTATATGACGCTTACAAGAAATATACTTTAAATAGAAAGGCAGATAGGTTGAAAGTAAAATGATGGAAAAAAATACCCCATGCAAACACTATGCATAACAAAGATGGGGGACTTCCCTGGTGGTGCAGTGGTTAAGAATCCACCTGCCAATGCAGGGGACACGGGTTCGAGTCCTGGTCCGGGAAGATCCTACATGCCGTGGGGGAACTAAGCCCGTGCGCCACATCCACTGAGCCCACATGCCACAACTACTGAAGCCCATGCGCCTAGAGCCCGTGCTCTGCAACAAGAGAAGCCACTGCAATGAGAAGCTCGCACACTGCAACGAAGAGTAGCCCCCACTCACCGCAACTAGAGAAAGCTGGCATGCAGCAATGAAGACCCAACACAGCCAAAAATAAATAAATAAATAAATATATTAAAAACAAAAAAACAAAGATGGTACACCTCCATTAATATAAGGCAAGGCACAATGCACTTCAAGACAAGGAATATTACCAGAGATCAGAAATAATGAGTGTCATTTCCTAATGACAGAAGAGTCAATTCATCAAGAAGACATAACAATCCAAAATATGAATGAAGTTAATAACAGAGCTTTAAAATACATGAGCAAAAGTTGACAGAATTATGAAGATAGACAAATCCATAATCACAGGCAAAGATTTTAATATCCCTCAATGGGTATTGATACAAGTGCACAAAAAAATCAGTAAAGCTATGGAAGATTTGAACATTATCAACTAATTTGACCTAACTGATTTATATTTATAGAATGCTATACCCAGCACCTGCAGAATGCATACTCTTCTCTAGAACACATGGAACATTAACCAAGATAGACTGTATGCTGGGCCATAAAATATGTCAATAAATTTAAAAGACTTAAAATCTTACAGAGTGTATATTCTCTAACAACAAAGTAATTAAATTAGAAATCAGTAATAAGATACCTAGAAAATCCCCCAAATGATTGTTTCTGCTTCTAGACAGGAAAGATTAACAGATACTGGATTTACCCTCCCATCTGAAACAACCAAAGAAACTAGACAATATATATGAAATGGTTGTCTAGACACTAAACATCAGATAACAAAGTACAATGATCTCTGATAGGTGGGGAACAAATGAGGGTAGCCTTACAATTTGTCCATCTTACTGCCTGGAGAGAGATTCTAGGCTGTGGCACACGAAGGAGGAAGCCAGGTTGATGGCAGCAGACTCCCAAAGTTGAGATGGAGCTGAGATTCTAGAGACAATATGGTGGCTAAAGTTGCCAGAATAGAGGACCAGAGAGAAGAAAGCTGCATAGAAAGAGAATTTCAGAAATCTTCAGAGGGTCCTCCTCAAGGATCCATCTGAGTACTGACCAGATGGACCAGCACATGTGTATGAGGAAACTACCCAAGGCTGGGGAAAGAACCATCCAAAAGGATTAGAGGTAACAGTGGCTGGCACTCTAACAAGACCAGGAAAGTTGCTTGCTCTCACCAGCTAGATTGAAGAGCTTGAGATTCATGGATCATTGGGTAGAGTACACAGAAGGGTCTTGCCTCATAGTGGGGAATAATTAGCACTAGACTAAGCACTACTCTGGTCCCACATAACAAATCCTAAATGCAAGACCCAAAAGGATCAACCTGTGTCCAAGTAATTTAACTGCATCCCAAAACATAATTTAAGAATATTTATGGGCTTCCCTGGTGGCGCAGTGGTTGAGACTCCGCCTGCCGATGCAGGGGACACAGGTTCGTGCCCTGGTCCGGGAACATCCCACATGCCACGGAGCGGCTGGGTCCGTGAGCCATGGCCGCTGAGCCTGCGCGTCCGGAGCCTGTGCTCCGCAACAAGAGAGGCCACAACAATGAGAGGCCCGCGTACCGCAAAATAAATAAATAAATAAATAAAAACACAAAATTTCTTTCTTTTAAAAAAAAAAAAAAAAAAAAAAAGAATATTTATAAGAATACAAAAATATATAGCACTCAACAAGGTAAAATGCACAATGTTCGGTATCCAATCAAAAATTACTAGGTGTGTTCTAAAATTAGATTGTGGTGATGATTGCACAATCTTATGAATATACTAAAAATATTGAATTGCACAGTTTAAATGAGTGGAATGTATGGTTTATGAATTACATCTCCAAAAGTTGTTCAAAAAAATGACTAGACATCGTGGGACTTCCAGAATGGCCCAGTGCCCAGTGAGGACCTAACCAAATCCTCTCACCCCAAAATAATGATAAAACTGGACAAATTGTCAAAATCAACCATTTCAGAACCCTGGAAATTAACGAAAAGCATACAACACATTGAAAAGTATTTGTACAAGAAAAGCTGCTGAACTGCAGCAAGAACAGCAGGATCTGTAGTATTTTGACTTGGGGCTGCTCCCATGTCCCTACTTCCAAGGTGCAGTAACCTTGAGGACCAGAGAACTGGCAGTCTCATGGTAGCTGAAAGGGCTGACCCAATCTGAAGCTCTACACAAAAGCCTCATGCTCAATAATGATCTTAGGGGAAAATAATCAGGGAAGGTCAGTGTCACAGCTGCCTAAGGCTGTGATACTGGTTAGAGCAAGCAACAGAACAGTCCGAAATTTTAAAAGGAGATCTGGAAAATGAGACCAACCATAGGGTGCTTTGATATGCTCTCATTTATTCCAGGGGATCTGGAAGGTTATGTATTAATACATACACAGGGCTGCACACATGCTCAGGGGAGACCAGAGATGGCCCCAGTTATCTATTCACTCATGGCTGACTTTGAGGCTGTATACAAGCAGAAAGTGAAAATCAGAGATTTTTTAACTGCCTGAACTTAGAATGAGTGTACCAACACATAAACAGACTCCCTAGGAAAAAGGATGGAAAGCCTTACTGGCTAAAGTGTTTAAGAAAAATCTTGGACCAATAACTGGCTGACCACTAAACTATGATGACCCAAGGGTTAACTCTAGGTAGCTAGGCTTAAAAAAGAGAATGAAGGGGCTTCCCCGGTGGCACAGTGGTTGAGAGTCCGCCTGCCAATGCAGGGGACATGGGTTCGTGCCCCGGTCCGGGAAGAACCCACATGCCGCAGAGTGGCCGGGCCCGTGAGCCATGGCCACTGAGCCTGCGCGTCCAGAGCCTGTGCTCCGCAACGGGAGAGGCCACAACAGTGAGAGGCCCGCGTACCCCCCCCCAAAAAAAAATGAGAATAAGGGAAAAAATAAAGAAAAAATAAGAGCAAGATCATTCTTTAACACCATACACAAAAATAAGATCAAAATGGATTAAAGACCTAAATGTGAGACCCAACACTATAAAACTCCTGGAAGAAAACATAGGCAGAACACTCTCTGACATAAATCACAGCAATATCTTTTTCGATCCGTCTCCCAGAATAATGAAAATAAAAACAAAATTAAACAAATGGGACCTAATTAAACTCAAAAGCTTTTGCACAGCAAAGGAAACCATAAACAAAACAAAAAGACATCCCTCAGATTGGGAGAAAATATTTGCAAATGATGTGACTGACAAAGAGTTAGTCTCCAAAACTTACAAACAGCTCATGAGGTTTAATGTCATCAAAACAAACAACCCAATCAAAGAATGGGAAGAAGACCTAAATAGACATTTCTCCAAAGAAGATATACAGATGGCCAAGAGGCACATGAAAAGATGTTTAACATCGCTAATTATTAGAGAAATGCAAATCAAAACTACAATGAGGTATCACCTCACACCGGTCAGAATGGCCATAATCAAAAAATCCACAAACGATAAATGCTGGAGAGGGTGTGGAGAGAAGGGAACCCTTCTACACTGTTGGTGGGAATGTAAATTGGTACAGTAACTATGGAGAACAGTATGGAGGTTCCTTAAAAAACTAAAAATAGAGCTACCATATGACCCTGCAATCCACTCCTGGGCATGTATCTGGAGAAAAACATAATTTGAAAAGATACATGCACCCCAATGTTCATTGCAGCTCTGTTTACAATAGCCAGGACATGGAAGCAACCTAAATGTCCATCGACAGAGGAATGGATAAAGAAGATGTGGTACCTATATACAAGGGAATATTACTCAGCCATAAAAAAAGAATGAAAAAATGCCATTTGCAGCAACATGGATGGACCTAGAGATTGTCATACTGAGTGAAGTAAGTCAGACAGAGAAAGAAAGTTCGTTCTCGGGCTTTCCTGGTGGCGCAGTGGTTGAGAGTCCGCCTGCCGATGCAGGGGACGCGGGTTCGTGCCCCGGTCCGGGAAGATCCCACACGCCACAGAGCAGCTGGGCCCATGAGCCATGGCTCTGAGCCTGCGCGTCCGGAGCCTGTGTTCCGCAACGGGAGAGGCCACAACAGTGAGAGGCCCGTGTACCGCAAAAAAAAAGAAAAAAAAAGAAAAAAAAAAAGAAGTCAAATGGAAAATTACAAAGGATTTTGAACTGAAAAAATTTAAAGCAGTATATGAAAATTTGTGAAAGGTTGAGAAAGCAATACTTGAAGGGGGATATATAGTACTAAATGCCTATATTAGAAAAGAAGAAAATTTTCCAGTCAATGACCTTAGCTTCAACTTAAAGAAACTAGAAAAGTAAGAGAAAATTAAACCCAAAATAAGCACAAGAAATGAAATAAATCAGAAATCAACAAAACTGATAAAACTCTAGCCAGTCTTATTAGGAAAATAAGGAGAGAAGACACAAATAACAATATTACCAATGAGATAGTTTACATCATTTCAGATTTTACAGATATTAAAAGAATAATAAGTAACTTTTATGAATAACATCATGCCAATACAAATGAATTTTTATATTAAATGGACAAATCCCTTAAAAGACACAAACTACCAAAGCTCACTCAAGAAAAAAAATAACCTGAATAGCCCTGTATCTATTAAAGAAAATTGAATTTGTAGTTAAAAATCATCCCACAAAGAAAACTCAGATGGCTTCACGGATAAATTCTACTAAATATTTAATGAAGAACTAATTCCAATTCTGCACAATCTCTTCCAGAAAAACTGAAGAGGAAGGAATACTTCCCAACTCATTCTATGAGGCATTATCCTTATATCAAAACCAGACAAAGAAATTACAAGATAAGAAAACCACAGACCAATATCCCTCATGATTAGATGCAAAAAGATAAACAATTGCCAAATGGTGCTGAGACAACTGGATATTCACATGCAGAATGTATTTGGACCCCTTCTCATGCCCTATGCAAATTTAACTCAGAATGGATCATAGAACTAAATGCAAGCACTGTAAAACTCCTAGAATAAAACAGAGGGGTAATTTGTGGCCTTGGTTAAGCAAGGTTTCTTAAATACAACACCAAAAACACAAGTGACCAAAAAAAAGATAAATTAGATTACATTAAAATTTAAAACTTTTGTGCTTCAAAGGACACCACCCAAAAAAAATGAAAAGAGAACCCACAGAATGGGAGAAAATATTTGCAAATCATGTATCTGATAAGGGATTTGTATCCAGAATATATAAAGAAATTTACAACTTAATAAAAAGACAATTAACCCAACTGAAAATTAGACAAAGGATCTGAATAGACATTTCTCCAAAGAAGGTAGGCAAGTGACCAATAAGCATGTGAAAATATGCTCAACATCATTATTCATTAGGGAAATGCAAATCAAAACTACATTGAGATACTACTATTCCACACTCAACCAGAATAGCTATAATCAAAAAGACAGGGCCTCCCTGGTGGCGCAGTGGTTGAGAGTGCACCTGCCGATGCAGGGGATACGGGTTCGTGCCCCGGTCTGGGAGGATCCCATATGCCGCGGAGTGGCTGGGCCCGTGAGCCATGGCCGCTGGGCCTGCGCGTCCGGAGCCTGTGCTCCGCAACGGGAGAGGCCACAACAGTGAGAGGCCCGCATACCGCAAAAAGAAAAAAAAAAAAAAAAGACAAACAACAACAAAGTTTTGACAAGGATGTGGAAAATCTGGAAGTCTCATACATTGCTGTTGGGAATGTAAAATTGTGCAGTCACATTGTAAAACAAGTTGGCAGTTCATTACTGTGTGACCTAGGAATCTTACTCCTAGGTATATATCCAAGAGAAACGAAAATACCACACAAAAACCTGTACACAAATGTTCACCATGTATATAATATAAAAAATAATACCATCATGATACATCATAATAGTCAAAAGTGGAAACAATCCAAATATCCATCAACTGATTAATAATAGATAAGTAAAAATATAAAAATATAAAAAGAAACAAAAAAAGAAGTAAAGAAAAAGAGAAAAATAATAGATAAGTAAAATGTGGTATATCTATACAATGGAACATTATTCTAAAATTAAAAAGGAAAAAGGTACTGAGACATGCCGTAACAGGGATGAGCATTGAAAAATTATTCTAAGAAGCCAGTCACAAAATACCACATGTTGTATGGTTCCATTCACATGAAATGTCCAGAATAGACAAATCTATAGAGACAGAAAATAGATTAAGTGGATGCCTACAGCTGAGAGGGATTGGGATGGGGCTCCAAAATGTGTGTTCTTTTCCACACCACCAAGCAATTTTCCACTTCTCAGTGGATACTGACAGGGTGTCCCACAAATTTAACTCAATTCTGACACTATCTACTTGGAGAGAGCGTCAGATCCCACAGGTTAAGGGCTCAGTCCCACAGGACTGTTCCCACCCCACTTCAGATGCCAATCCCAAGTCCAGATTGTTACCTGTGCTTCTGACCACTGACTATAAAGCGAAGGTTCCCACAACCCCCTCCTCAGGTTTGATTCATTTGCTAGAGTGACTCACAGAGCTAAGAAAACCGGCTTACTCACTAGATTACTGGTTTATTATAAAAGGATGTAACTCAGGAATAGACAGATTGGAAGAGATGCAAAGGGCCAGGTATGTGGGAAGATGCACAGAGCTTCCATGCTCTCTGGGTGTGCCCCTCTACCCACATCTCCATGTGTCCACCAACCCAGAAGCTCTCTGAAACCCGACCTTTTGGGGTTTTATGGAGACTTCATTACATAGGTATAATTGATTAAATCATTGGCAAAAGGCATTCCTATCACTCAGAAAATTCCAAGGACTTTGGGAGCTTTGTGCCAGGATCCAGGGACAAAGATCAAATATAGTTCCTATTATACAACCATGGGATGATGGCTAAAGGGTACAAGGTTTGTTTTGGGGGTGATGAACATGTTCTAAAATGTATTGTCATGGTGGCTGCACAACTGTGTAAATATACTAAAAAACCATTGAATTATACACTTAAAAAACAACAACAACAAAAAGAAGAAATTAATTACTGATATACAGAATAATCTGAGTGAATCTGCAGTGAAAAATATAATCCCAAGAAGTTGCATCCTGTATGATTCTATTTATATAACATCCTTGAAATGACAAAATTATATCAATGGGGAGATTAGTGATTGACAGGAGTTAATGAGGAGGCAGGGGTGGGAGGAAGGTGGGTGTGCTGTAAAAGGGCAACATGACTGATCCTTGTGGTGATGAAATTTTTCTGTACCTTGACTATTTCAATATCAATATCCTGGCTGTAATATTGTATTAGAGTTTTGCAAGATGTTACCATTAGGGTAAACTGGGTAAAGGATACACAGGATCTCTGCATTATTTCTTACAATTGTATGTCAATCTATAGTTATCTCAAAATTAAAAGTTTAATTAAAAAAAGAACAAAATGGGGCTTCCCTGGTGGCGCAGTGGTTGAGAGTCCGCCTGCCGATGCAGGGGACACGGGTTCGTGCCCCTATCCCGGAAGATCCCACATGCCGCGCAGCGGCTGGGCCCGCGAGCCATGGCCGCGGAGCCTGTGTGTCCGGAGCCTGTGCTCCGCAACGGGAGAGGCCACAGCAGTGAGAGGCCCGCGTACAGCAAAAAAAAAAAAAAAAAAAAAAAAAAAAAAAGAACAAAATGGCATAATGGATATAAAAGCACCATCTTAGTTTGCTCAGGCTGCTGTAACAAAAGATCACAGACTAGGTGGCTTATTAACAACTGAAATCTATTTCTGGTGGTTCTGGAAGCTGGTAGTGCAAGATCAAGGTACCATCATGGTTAGGTGAGAGCCCTCTTCTTGGTTCATGGCCAGCACCTTATTGCTATGTCTTCACATTGTGGAAGGGGGCAAGGGAGCTCTCTGGGGTGTCTTTTATAAGGGCACTAATCCCATTCATGAGGGCTCCACCCTCATGACCCAATCACCTCCCAAAGGTCCCATCTCCAAATACCATCATATCAGGGATTAGGATTTCAACATATGAATTTGGGGGGACACAAGCATTCAGACCATAGCAAGTACTCTGTAAATTCTAAAGTTATGTAAAATAATTATAATTATGCAATTTTATGAGAATGAATAGCATGGACTATCATGACTTCATTCACTAATTCAAAAAACACTTATTGAGCCCCTACTATATTCAAGGAGTAGGTTAGATGCTGCAGGGCATACATCATGAATTTATAATAAAATCACAATTGTTGCCATGTTGCAAGTTTTGGCTGAGCCTAGGTCCTTTTTGTGAAATGTAAGCCAGTTGAAATATAAACATACTTGTGTGTGGGGGGATATATTTTTATTTTACTGATAATCACTAATAGCTCTAATCAAGATCAAGGGTTCTTATGGGAGTTCCCTGGTGGTCTAGTGGTTGGGGTTCAGTGTTTTCACTGCCATGGCCCGGGTTCAATCCCTGGTTGGGGAACTGAGATCCCGCAAGCTGCATGGTGGTCCTTTGCCCAGAACACTCATCCCCAGTTCCCCCCAGTGCTGGCTCCTTCTCCTCCTTTAGGTCTCAGCTGTTCCATAATTCTGCATAAGAGGGAAATGGGGCAGCAATCTAGTTAGAGCTAGGAAGGGGGAGTACCTAGGGGACTTGTCTTAAAGCTGCATTTGCATAGCATACACACTGTCTATACTTAGATTAAGTATAAATCAATAAAACATGCCAATGTTTTCTTAAAATGTTTTTATTCATACTTTATATAAGATTAAGAGAGCATCATCTGCCCATAAAAATATAATTAGAATTGCTGTGGGGGCAGGGGCAAGCAATTCCAACAGGTTGAAGAAGTAAACAGGACAAAAGAGTTTTTTTCATTTTTTCTTGAAAGTGATTAGGGTCTATTTGCTTCATTTAACTAGGGGAATGACATGGTCCAACTTATGTGATTGGATGAAGAGAGACGAAAGACTGAAAAGCCCTAAAAAGTAATTAGTAGAGCTAATATCTATTGAGCATTTTAATGTGACAGGTATTATACTAAGGGCTTGACCTTTATTCTAGTGCTTTATGCATAGTAATTCATTTAGCCCTCACAACTATCCAATGTATTATTATAATTCCCATTTTAAAGATGAGGAAACAAAGGCATAGAGAGGTTAAGTAAACAATTACAAAGCTAGGAACTTCCCTGGTGGCGCAGTGGTTAAGAATCCACCTGCCAGTGCAGGGGACACGGGTTCGAGCCCTGGTCCAGGCAGATTCCACATGCCGCGGAGGAACTAAGCGTATGCACCACAACTACTGAGCCTACGCTCTAGAGGCCGTGAACCACAACTACTGAGCCTGATAGAGCCCGTGCTCTGCAGCAAGAGAAGCCACCCGATGAGAAGCTCGGGAACTGCAACAAAGAGTAGCCCCTGCTCACCGCAACTAGAGAAAAGCCCGCCGGCGGCAATAAAGACCCAAGGCAGCCAAAAATAAAAATAAATAAACTTAAAAAAAAAGAATTACAAAGCTAGTAAGCAGCAGAGATATGATTCATACCCAGAGAGTCCAGTTCAAAACCCATGCTCTTCATCAATATGCTTTTTTAAAAAAAAAATATTTATTTTATTTATGGCTGCGTTGGGTCTTCATTGCTGCACGCAGGCTTCCTCTAGTTGTTACTCTTCATTGCAGTGCGTGGGCTTCTCATTGCGGTGGCTTCTCTTTGTTGCAGAGCACAGGCACTAGGCGCCTGGGCTTCAGTAGTTGTGGCACAAGGGCTCAGTAGTTGTGGCTCGTGGGCTCTAGAGCGCAGGCTCAGTAGTTGTGGCACACGGGCTTTGTTGCTCTGTGGCATGTGGGATCTTCCTGGACCAGGGCTCGAAACCATGTCCCCTGCATTGGCAGGCAGATTCTTAACCACCGTGCCACCAGGGAAGCCCCATCAATATGCTTTAATGCTCCCCTTTTCTATAATAGATTACGGCAATGCCACAGGCTTGAAATTGTAAGGGTCTGATACCACAGCAATAATGACAGAAAGGTAGGGAGATATGTGAGATTTAGGAAGTAGAACCAACAATGTGAGGGAATCACTGTAAAGCATAAAGGAGAGAGGAATCTAAGATGACTCAGACTTCTGACTTGACTAACTGGGTAGTTGATGGTGCCAGTCCCAGAAATGGGAAATACAGAATTCTGATAGAAAAGATAGAAATCACTGACCACTTCACAGTTGACGTGCCAGTGGGATAAAAAGGAACACCGGAAGGCAATCCGAGATACTAGTCTGGAGTTCAAGAAAGAGATCTGGGCTAGAGATATAGATTTTTGGAACCCTGATACAAGTGTTAAAGGCTTAGGAAGAGCACATGGGATAAACAAAGAGCACTGAGTACAGAACCTAGAGAACATCATCATTTAGGGAGTAAGCACAGAAGTCTCCAGCAGTGAAGACGTTGGAAGATGGTCATAAAGCTAAGATACCAGGAGAGTGGTGTCATGGAAGCCCAGGATGGAGTTTCAACCACGACAAAATTGTCTTTAATCGCACTAGAAAGTAGACTCTATAAAGCCATGGAACATGTCTGTTTCATTCACCAATGTATCCCCACTGCCGAGAGGCCTGGCACATAGTAGATGGTCAAAGACATTCCCTGAATATGACTAAGAAGACAAACCAACAGTATCGAATACCACAGAGTTCTGAGAAGAAAAAGACTGAGAAGTGTCCGTTTTATTTAGCAACCTTGGGTGCCACTGATGATCTTGTCCAGAGTAGTTTCAGTGGAATGGTGGGGCGAAAGCAAAATGGGAGTGGCTTCGAAGAATAAATGCCAAGAATGTTTTCGTGTATTACTTTTCTACATTTTTTTTAATTAAAGGAAAATTCATTTATTAAGCAGGAAAATAAAACATGGTTTACTGTTGCAGAATTTGAAAAATCAATGCTATCACTTTTAGACTGTCCAGTAATTTCCTTTGCAACTAGTAATTTTTCAAATATAGCTATAAAATAGTTTTGCTATTACCACCGAATGTTTAAATGGAGGCTAGCAAATCATTTTCTTACCTCAACAGTTAAAGGGCATTTGTGTAAAAAATTCTTAAAAGTTGATGGGAGATGAGGAAATTGCAGCCACTGACACAGCCCATTCTTGGATGAAACTTTGTTACATAGGGAAGTAGGAACCCAGAGCTGCAATTACAAAGGGGCGCGAGGTGAAAGGGGATTTTGTCCATGGGTGGATCGCAAAGGCCTAGCACGATGCTGGCCACTTCCCGGGCGGTCAATAAAGCCTCGAGCTGGCTGGCAGCAGGCTCGCAGGACGCTGTCGATCACGGACAGACGCAGGAAGCTCTGCCCGGTTCCCAACAGCGCAGCACCCTCCCGCTAAGCTCACCCACCTGCGCCGCGAGGGAACCCGGGGGGCCAGGAGGACGGACGCTGGCGCGCCAGAGAGCTGAGGGGTGGATGAGTAAGCAAAGCGCCGTCCGCTGACAAGATTTTATCTCCAGTCTCCCGGTTCCCAGAGGAACCCTCCCGAAGCGGCTCCAGTTTCTGGCACGCCTCGGGGCTGGCCGGAAGTGACGCACCTCGTCGCGCGTGATTGGCGGAAGCAGAAATTGCTTTGCGGCCGGCACGGAAATTGCTTTCCTTTCGGCTTCCGCTCCTGGCCCACGTGAGATACAGGCTGGTGAGATGGCCTCGAGTCGGGCTGCGGAGAGGTGAGGGGTAGCGGACGGGAAGAGGGGTGTGGGTTTTGTTGCGGGTCGGGTTCCCGGGCTTTTGAGAAATGGACTCGGCCTTTTAGCTGGCGTCGGTTGTTCCCCTCCCAAGACTTCGCCATTCGTTACCATTTCCATGATCCATCCTTTAAAGCCCTTTTAATTTAATTTAATTCGCTCCCTCCACTCCCCGGCTTTTTAGTCTCATCCCTGTTGGTCCTGATGCGGCCTGTCCGTCACCAGCTAAGTTAACGTGTTGCCCTTTCCTCATCACGTGACTCCTTTTTCTGCCGCTGCTGGGGAGCATTTCAACCCTCCGCGCAGACAGTGACTGCGTTATAAACTCCTCTTATCTTGGAAACCTTCGCTCATTGGAGTCATCCACGACATTTTCTGTGACGTTTCATGCCTCCCGCCGGGGGAACTAAATATAATCTGTTTAGTAATGGGTACCTAGCGGAGTTTGACATATACCGTTAGATAATGGTAGACTCTATAATTTGTTTCTGGGTACCAGTCTCCTAAGTTAAGCACCTACTTTGCCGAGCAAGCTCCAGCTGCTTTCTTCCAATTCCCCGTTTCCCTATTCCTGAGAACAAGTGATCAAGATGTCACTTTTAAGTAAGCTTGCACCTTTACAGGTATCTTCCATGTGGAGGATTTAGCAATGTTGATTGTGATATTGCCTCACCTCAAGGGCTAGCAACAGCGTCTTCTGCCACCTTACCTAGGGTCTGACATTTTGACAGCCTACCAGAGGTCAGTGGGAAATGGAGTGCCAATCAGTCACTGAAGAGTGTTAGATCTTTTTCATTTTCATGCAGTTCTGTATGGGTATTACTAACCAGTGCTCACCTCTTGCAGGTGATGCCTGCCTTATGCAGTCTAAATTTTATGTCTTGACAAATTTCCAAAGATGCTCACACTGCTTGGTTTGCACCTCTTCCAGGGGATAGGACTGTTCTGTACTAAGAACTGCAGTTATGTTTTAGAGATCATTTCAATATAAGAAAAATTGTTTCAAGTGATAATATTTCTCTTTTATCTCCTTTAGCAGCCTTCTGGCTTTAAACCAACAGGAAGAACTAGAGGATTTGCCAAGAGAGTACCCTTTGAGCACCAGTGAAGATGAGGTGGGTGACACCCACTAAACCGCCTTCTCCAGTTTCCCTTCTGTCTCAAAATTAGGGTAGATGCCAATTTTCTGGAAAGAAAAGGGGTGACAACATTGTTTATACTTGCTCAGGTCTCACAAATAAATTAGTTACAGGTTTCCACCACTACCCAAATTAGAGTGTTCCTACGAAACTGTTCATAAGCTAAAATGGCATAAAGCAAAGAAGCTATTACCTTAGGACACATCTTGCTAATGGAAACACAAAATAAATCAAGATAAAGCATAGGTGCTCATAGGCAATTCAAAGCTATGGCAACTTGATGCTGAGATGCTAAGTGTAGTTTCCCGGGAAGGGGCTTGGTGGTGCCACTCTGAGTATGTGCTGCCTCTATAACAACTCACTGCAAAACAAATGCTAGACGCTATTTTCATTTTAAGGCTTTTTGTTTGTTTTTATAAAAGCAAAAATCCTCTTCAGATTTTGTTCAGTTACCAAAGCAGGTACCAATGTAGGTCTTTTGTGAAAGTGAAGCGGCGTAAAGCAAAGCAGACTTTCAAAAAGCAGAGGATACCTGTATTTAGTGTTTCATGTATATGATATTGTATTAAGTGCTATGGGAATTCCAAGATTGTATATAAGATACATTGTCCTCAGGTTGCTTAAGTTGAGTATATAAGACCAAAACACATGGTATTATATGATTTCCCAAGTTTGGATTTCCATAGAGGGTTATTTGATTATCTGACTGAAATATACATATGCATAATTAAGCTGGGTCTCCAACAGCTGCTATAGGAATTCCAGCTCTTTATTCTCTGGACAAAACTACTTAAATTGTTTTTTTTATGTCAGTTTCTGTGTCAGATCACACTATATATTCTATACAGAAACATTATTTTCATGGCACTTTTCTTCTCAAAACAAGTTAAGACAGAGGCATGGCATTAGCTCCTGGTTACTAAGGCTCTATGTTCCTTACAATGAGGGACTTTGGCTTATTGAAGCATTTCTTTCCATTTGAGCTAGAATGCCTGCACGCCAGACCTCATGTGATTCACCAGTTCTCCACTGACCAAAAGAATGAGAGATTTTACATGGGCCTCAATTGCCATACTGTCTTTTCCCTCCCCTCATCATTCTGATGGTTTTTCCTTTTCTGTTTCCAGGGGGACAGTGATGGAGAAAGAAAGCATCAAAAGCTTCTGGAAGCAATCAGTTCACTTGATGGGAAGAATAGGTAACGTTCCCTTCAATTTGGACAGGTTATAACTAGCTGATTCCATGAGACTTATCTGCAGCTAACATTTATTGAGTGCCTAAGACAATGAAGATACAATTGTCAGAGCATGTACTTTGGAGACTGTAGGCAAGTTTTTTATCCTCTCTGCATGTCAGTTTCTTCAACTAGAAAATAAGATTGACATGTCCCAAAGTCACTCAGCTCATAAGTGACAGATCTAGTATTCAAATCCAGATATGTTTGAATTCAAGTCCAGTACCCTTTTCACTATGCCTACCTTGCATTGCCTATGTTTTTGAGGGGCTGAGCCTACATTAAGAGATGGTTAGATTACCATGTCCAGCTTAGGAACAGATTTCCTGGTTGCTTTGTGACAAAACCTGATTCTAGAATAGAAATGAAACCAAAGCATTGTTTGAAGAGAGACGTGTTTGTTCCCCAGCAAAATGTATCCATTCTTTCTGTATTCTGTTTTGCTTAATTTCAGGCGGAAATTGGCTGAGAGATCTGAGGCTAGTCTGAAGGTGTCAGAGTTCAGTGTCAGTTCTGAGGGTAAGTTAACCAAAGGAAATTACCTGCATGGAACTTGTGGAATTCCAAAAGCATAATGGTCACTTCCCAGCTGTTTTTTTGTTTGTTTGTTTGTTTGTTTGCGGTACACAGGCCTCTCACTATTGTGGCCTCTCCCATTGCGGAGCACAGGCTCTGGACGTGCAGGCTCAGCGGCCATGGCTCACGGGCCCAGCCGCTCCGCGGCATGTAGGACCCTCCCGGACTGGGGCACGAACCCATGTCCCCTGCATCGGCAGGCGGACTCTCAGCCACTGCGCCACCAGGGAAGCCCCCAGCTGTTTTTGATGTGGTTAATGAATCATACCATAAACACTACCATGTGAGGGGGTGAAGAAGGGTAGTCAGATGCTCTTGAATTTCTTCCATTTCTAGAAGAAAGTCAAAAGGCCACAGTCAAGGTCTCCCACTGAGCTTGATAAGCTACTTCTAGGATAGAGGGACGTGAATGAAGACAGCTGCCTCTCACGAGCTTAGTCACGTCCCTGATTTCATTTTTATTTGAGTTCTCACAGTGCATTGAGTTCGGAAAGGCAGATAATTTCTCCTCTACTGCTGGAGCTCAGAGAAGTCAAGTTACCTACTCAAGGACCTTCACCTAGTACAGTGTTTCTCAAACTTTTTTCTTTATTGCTCCCCTGAGGAGCCTTTTTAGACATTTATTTTCCTCACTTCCTCCCTCCATCCTCGCCTATTCTGCCACCAGGAATAAGATTTTCTTAGATAAGGCTGAGCTTTGGAGGGACACAAAACTAATACAGTCAGCCCTCTGTAACTGTGGGTTCTACATCTGTGGGTTCAACCAATGTGGATTGAAATTTTAAATTTCAAAATATTCCAAAAAGCAAAACTTGAGTTTATTCCACATACCAGCAACTATTTATATTGAATTTACTTTGTTTTAGGTATTATAAGTAATCTAGAGATGATTTAAAATATATGGGAAGATGTGTATGGGTTATGTGCAAATATCAGTGCTGTGCCATTTTATACAAAGGACTTGAGCATCCTTGGATTTCTGTATTCTTGGTGGGTCCTGGAACCAGTCCCCTGCACATGGATGCCAAGGGGTGGCTGTATCTAAGTGTTTCATTTTTGGTTTTTTTTTTTTTTACCCCTGCCCACCGAAGAACCAGTTTTTACCCCTGGGTGGGGGAATGATATCACCCCGATTGAGAATATATGATCTAGTAAATGGCAGTGTTTTAACTTGATTTTATCTTGATAACAAGTCTAGATGCCAAATCTTTTCCACCATATTCACAGCTCACGCAGCTTGAATGAGTTATGTGCTTCTAGTAGCCATTAACATAACCTCCCAGAACTGGTAACAATATATTCTTCCAAGCTTATCCATTCAGCAAATACTTACTGTGCCTCTACCATATATCAGTTTCTGGGACTACAATTACGAATAAGTCGCAACTTCGTGGAGCTTACATTCTAGTGCAGGGAGACAAATAAGTGAATTACAACAGGATGATGCAGTCAAGTGACTTAAGTGTCTGCTTTCGGTTGGCTGGGCATGAAAAGCCTCCGCAGAGGCAAAATTTAAGCTGAGATCTGAATAACAAGAAAAGTCACCCATGCAAAGATAGGGAGCAGTATTCCAGGCGAGGGGGCAGCTAGTGCAAAGGCGCTAAGGAAGATACACGTTCAGCATGTTTGAAGAAGGCCAGTGCGGCTGGAGCATCCTCCATCTGTGGAGGACATGAGGTTGGAGAGACAGACAGGGACCAAAGTATAATGGGGAGCCACTGGAGGATTTTCAGCAGGATCATGACATGCTATGATTTACATTTTCAAAACACTCTGGCTGCTGTGTGAAGAATGAATTGAAGTGGGGCAAGACTGGAAGCAGAAAGACCAGGAGAAAAGCAAATGACTGTTTTAAATAGTTTTCTGTCTTCCACCTTCCAACACGTTTGGGAATGTAGGAAGGCAGTGGCGTCACTCTGGCTAGTGACTGAAGTAAGAGGACTATTCCTGCTTCCCTGCACACCTGCCTGTCTGCCAGCATTTTCTACTGAGGTCTCTCCCTATGTGATGTTGAGGTTTTGCCTCACTTCTCAGTCTGACCAGAAAGTTTGTCCTTTCTACAGGATCAGGAGAAAAGCTGGTCCTTTCAGATCTGCTTGAGCCTGTTAAAACTTCATCCTCATTGGCTGCCGTGAAAAAGCAGCTGAATAGAGTCAAGTCAAAGAAGACTGTGGAGTTACCCCTTCACAGAGAAGAGATTGAGCGGGTGAGTCAAAGAAAGTGTGGTCCATTAAGGGGGAGAAATTGAACTGACAAGGAAAAATAGCGTAAGAAGAGAAGGGGGGATGGCCTGAAAAATGGGAGGAAGGAAAGTTGTGGTTGCCTCACCCTGGAAAAAATTAAAACTGATCTCAGGGGAAGCGTAGTCCTGAGAAGTAAGCAAGAGCTAATCTCTAGCATCCTGATTCTTTCTTAAACTAAGAAACATGGCCTCTTAGTTTCCTGCTGGTCCTTTGAGTTTGATGCTTAATTTCGTGGCTCTTTCTTTCTGTGTGCTTTGCCTGTTTCAGATCCACAGAGAAGTGGCATTCAATAAAACCTCACAAGTCCTCTCCAAATGGGATCCCGTCGTTCAGAAGAACCGGCAAGCAGAGCAGCTGGTTTTTCCCCTGAGCAAGCAGCAGTCCATCTTTGCTCCCATCGAACATGTGGTCAGTGGCTGGAAGGTAAGTGCAACACGAGGATAGCACACCTTGGAAGGTGAGATTGCGCCGCGTGGACATTGCAGAGCCTGCAGTTGGTCTTGTTGGACACATTAAGCCAAAATGGCAGCTGCAGTCATGTTAGTTGAGCGGTCAGAAAGGGAGGGGGCGGAGGAGCAAGATTCGTAGCCAGTTGCCGTAGCTCTGTCATCGCCCTTCCTCAGCTTGGATTGTCCACTACATGGTTATTTGCATGTTTTTGTGTGACCACATCGGATTGCCAATAGAGAAGGAACATAATGATGTTTTCTTTTTCACACACTGTATTTTTTTTAAAAAAGCTTTTAAGGGCTTCCCTGGTGGCGCAGTGGTTGAGAGTTCGCCTGCCGATGCAGGGGACACGTGTTCGTGCCCCAGTCCAGGAAGATCCCACATGCCGCGGAGCGGCTGGGCCCGTGAGCCATGGCCGCTGAGCCTGCGCGTCCGGAGCCTGTGCTCCGCAAGGGGAGAGGCCACAACAGTGAGAGGCCCGCGTAACGCAAAAAAAAAAAAAAAAAAAAAGTTAGTAATCCTGTGTCGGTCCCTAAAGTTTCAATTTTTAGTTTGAACAACTTCAGAACAGCTAGCATTTCTTTTCCAGTACATTATTGGTTATGCAGTCTATAATGCGGTGTTCTGTCTTTAGTAGAAAAATAGTCCAAAATGTCAGTGCCCAAACCATGGATAGATGGCTTTTCTGCTTTCTATAAATCCAAAAATGGTGTCCTATGTGTCAGGAAGTTGAGATAATTAAAGATCATCAAAGTAAACATGGCTTGCCGCCATAGCTAGAAATTGAGCAAGTCATTGCTTATTACGGGGATAAGCTCTGTTTTGGATACTGTTGCTGAAGTCACCAGCATTCTCTTTCTAGGATGCTTCCTTTTCCACATGAAAAAGAGACCAGGTTTAAAGTGTGGCTGCAGGATGGAAGGGAGACTTTAGGGAAAAAATTGAGGTAATACAATTTGCAGGATTCAAAAATAAGTATAGAAAATACTTAGAGAAAAGTCTGACCCCACCCTTGTCCCCCCATCTGCTCATTTTTACCTCCATACTCACCCAGAGGTCACCACTTTTTTATACGTTTTTTGTTGTTGTTAACTTAAGAGTTTTATGGATATATTTATGTTTACTTCATTTTTTAAATCAAAAAAGTAGTAGTACTACTGCACACTGTTCTGCACCTTGCTTTTTCCAAACGCTGGTATGATCTTGGAGATGGCAGGTGAATGCCAAGTTGGTCATTAAAGATGAGATGTGGGGTGGGGGGGCGGGTTGCACTGAGAACGGCGCAGCCTCTGATCTCCAGGAACTCCCTGTGCAAGACAGAGTGGGGCCCAGATGCTGTACACAAACCTGCTGTACCATTCATTCTAAGGTTCATCTTTGAGAAATTATACCAACATGGCACAGAGAAGTCAGGGGGTCCTTTGTGGCTGGCAATGCCTTAGAGGGCAAAGCCCAAGGACTAGCAATATACTAGTATTTCTGGAGATTAAGAATCCAGAGTGTCTGCACTTGTAGTTTTGGTCCAGCTTCCTAAAATTCCGTTTGACTCTAGCTGAGAAGAATTAAAGGGGATAATGTGTGAGGAAGCATTTGTAAACTGTAAAGTGCTAGAAATCATGTAAGGTAACTTCCCACCACTCCCTCCTTCCCTCCACTGGCAGCCGACACTAGCATTTCCCAAAGTGTTCTCCTCAAAACCTTCCTCTCTCAGTATGCCCTGGGAGTGGGACTGGGTGGGGGTTTTGGTAGGGTTCCGTTGCTAGAAATTGCCACATGGCCCCTACTGGAGATTGGCGGTCCACAGTGTATGCTAGACTTTTTTTAAAAATAAATTTATTTATTTATTTTTATTTTTGGCTGTTGTTTGTCTTCGTTGCCGTGCATGAGCTTTCTCTAGTTGTGGCAAGCAGGGGCTACTCTTCGTTGCAGTGCACGGGCTTCTCATTGTCGTGGCCTCTCGTGGAGCACGGGCTCTAGGCGTGCAGGCTTCAGTAGTTGTGGCATGCGGGCTCAGTAGTTGTGGCTCACGGACTCTAGAGCACATGCTCAGTAGTTGTGGCGCACGGGCTTAGTTGCTCCGCGGCATGTGGGATCTTCCTGGGCCAGGGCTCGAACCCATGTCTCCTGCACTGGCAGGTGGATTCTTAACCACTGTGCCACCAGGGAAGCCCCTATGCTAGCCTTTTAAAGGCTATGAAAAGATAGTAAAGAAACCCCTATGACTTACTCTAACCCAGGTAGGACAGACTGATTTTATTAAAAATCGAACACATTGAATTTTAAACTTTTAAAAAATGAAGTAAATCTTGTCAGCTGCTGAGGAACATGCTTTGCGAAGAGCTGGTCTCCATTCTCTCACCTTCTTCCCCTACTGCCTTCCTGAAACTTCTCTCAGAAGGTGTTAGCAAGGGGCCTCCCAATAGCCAGATCCCAAGTCCTCTGCGTGTTCAGCCTGTTTGACACTATTAACACATCAAGTGGTTAAAACTTCTCCCTTGGCTTCTGTGACGTAGTCCTGCTGTTGTTTTCTTGTCTGTTTCTTTTGCTTTTTGTCTGACTCTCCTTAGTCCTTTTTATTCTTGCCCTGTAGACATGGTACAGATCACTCTCAACTCCTTCTGAGTTCCGGGCCCATGTTCCATATGACTAGCAGGCCTCACCTGGCTCTCCCCTGTGCACCTAAACTTTTCAACAACAAAGAAAGCCTGGCATTTTCCTTCCCCAGACCCTGAAGCTCTGTACCACGACCTTCATGCTATAACTCAGTCAATGGCATAACTCCTCCCCTCAACTGCCAGCACCCCCAGCCCATGCAGGGGGTCTAGTCCTGTAATTCTGTCTCTGTAATATCTCTCACATCCCTGGTTCCTCTCCTCATTTTCATTTGACATCTTCCATAGAACCCCTTACACAATCACCAGGATTTTCTCTCCAAAACACAAAACCGATGATCACTTTCCTGCTTAAAATCCTTCAAAAGGCTCTCCACTTACAGAATAAGACAGAAGTGCCTGGCATCTTAGCTACACTGGACAGTGCATTGTTCCCTGACATACCTTTGCTTTCCCTAGGTCTGTGTTTTTGCTTATACTCATCTCTCCATTTGGCTTTTTCCACCTCCTTGTAGAATTGTGCTTATGCCTCAAAGCCTAATTCAAAAAGTCTCTTCCTGGGGCTTCCGTGGTGGCACAGTGGTTGAGAGTCCGCCTGCTGATGCAGGGGACACGGGTTCGTGCCCCGGTCCGGGAGGATCCCACATGCCGCAGAGCGGCTGGGCCCGTGAGCCATGGCCGCTGAGCCTGCGCGTCTGGAGCCTGTGCTCCGCAACGAGAGAGGCCACGGCAGAGAGAGGCCCGTGTACCGCAAAAAAAACAAAACAAAACAAAAAAAGTCTCTTCCTTCCCCGAGCCGCCCCACCTCGTAATCAGAATTAATTGTTCCTTCCTCTGTGATTACTCCTGTGGTCTAATATTTAACCCATTATGTTGTTAGTGGTGCATATGTTTCTTTCCTCTGAAAGGCTATGAGCTCTATGAGGACAGGAACTATCTTAATTGTATATTCCTAGCACCCTGCACAAGTGCCTGGAATGTAGCTGCAATCAGTAAGTGTTTGTAAATTGAATTGAGTTGGAGGGAGATTACAACATTGTAATATAAATCACTTTGTAGCCTGTGATTGATTACTACTGCAAATACTAAAAGTGGAAGAACATGCATCTTTACTATTCAGTAGAATAGGTTTATGGTTAGATCCATAGTGCCATGTAACGTGTGATGATGTGTGTTTATGCATTTGTCCAGATACTTGTAAGTTTTAACACTGACCGTGATGTATATGGCCGTTGAAGAAAACCATATAAAATACGTGCATGAGGTTTGAAACTGGCTCTTGCCCCGGGCTGTCTTTGTGCCTTGCCAAAGTGGACCATGACACAATCAGCCTGATTATTTTAGCCATCCTCACAATATCAGTCAAGCAGCAAATGGGGTCTTTTGTTGACACGTAAAGTCAGTGGTTCACAGTCCATTCATTTCATCTGCATAGACACCACCTAGTATGCAAAGTTAACTGGCAACTGAGGAGTTGGAGCCAAAGTTAGAAACTGATGAGAGTTAAATTTGAACTGTCAGGAAACAGGCTAATTACCTGAAGGTCTTATTGTTAAAGGCAGTGTCTTTTTGTGCTCATCTTAAGACCTAACCTCCCCTTTTCTCTAGAAATATTCTTAAAAGGAGGCTGATATGGATCTGAGGTCCCTAACTTTATGTTAAGGGTATCTGTGCTTCAAATATACATAACAATACAGGGACCGTTTTGTTTTGCAACTCTTAAGACTGACAGTTTGGTACTGCTGTTCCTCTCTCCTGCCAGCATTGACCTTAAGGGCATCCTGCTTTGATTCTTGAGAGAATGGTATTGTTTTACATATATTGGTAATCTGAACACAGAGTGATCCCCCCGGTAATATTAGAGAGTAGCCTCGGAGTCCCCTTGCTGAAGTTGATTTAAAATCAGAATAAAAGTTAAGGCTTTATCTACACAGCTGAACAGCGAGCCTGGAACCCCCTTCTCTTGCTGTAACAGTCAATCCTATCCAGTTTGTGATTCCAATTATAATGTCATAGAGTAGATGGTCATAGGATTGTAAAGAGGGAGACTCTAGGAGCATGATTTAAGACTTAGAGTGTTCTGTTACCTCCTTAAGGCAAGAACTCCCCTGGAGCAGGAGATTTTTAATCTCCTCCATAAGAACAAGCAGCCAGTGACAGACCCTTTGCTGACTCCCATGGAAAAGGCCTCTCTCAAAGCCATGAGCCTGGAAGAGGTAAGTGTGCTAGGCCCTTTGATCCACTCAGGCATGCCCTCTTTCTCCCAGCATTTGCCATCAAGCCCAGGGGTCACTGTAAATGTCATTCGTTATAGGTGAAGATGCGCCGAGCAGAGCTTCAAAGGGCCCGGGCCCTGCAGTCCTACTATGAGGCCAGGGCTCGAAGAGAGAAGAAAATCAAAAGCAAAAAGTAAGGAGGCCCCTGTGTACCGGCCTTGGGTTCCATGGAAGAAAGTGACGAGGAAGAATCGCGAGTCCTTAGGAGAGAACCTTGCCCATGGTGGCTGGGGTCATGTAGGAGAGGTCCCAAAGAGTAGTGACTAGCCTCTTTCTTTTTCAAACCAATCTCAGAGAGTTTTGCCTCCTTCAGCAGTACCTGCTCCTGTGGCTTTGGCTTTCCGTCTTGGTTTTGCTAAAAAGAGGGCTGTTCAATTACTTTCTCTCCCTTCCGGGACATCACAGAGTGGTTCTGCCAAATGAGCTCTTGAGTTCTACAGCTGTGGAGGCCAGCAGGGCTTCCTTCCTGCCTTTTTGCCTCTTTGGATCCTATTCTGCTCTTCCCTTGCGTTCTAGAAGCAGAGGGGACTCTTTGCTCTGCAGAGGTCTGCCCTTGGGGGCTGCAGGGACTGAGAGTCCCGCAGGGCGTCGCAGGTCTCAAGCCAGCTCCCTGCAGCCAGCTAGCTCTGTGATGTCCGTTCCATTCCCCCACATAGGGAAACCCCTTGTGTGGCGGGGCACTCGTATGTGGTGCCAGTGGTTCAGCTAAATCTCTTCCCCCATACCCCTCTCTCATCTATAGTTATCACAAACTTCTGAAGAAAGGAAAGGCCAAGCAAGCCCTAAAAGAGTTCGAGAAGCTGCGGAAGGTCAATCCTGCTGCAGCATTGGAAGAACTGGAAAAACTCGAAAAGGCCAGAATGATGGTGAGGCTGCCTCTGGCCCCCAACACTTGAGCCAGCTTTCCCCGGAAAGCAATAAGGATCTCACTCTGCCTTTCTTTCCAGGAGCGAATGAGCCTTAAGCACCAGAACAGTGGGAAATGGGCAAAGTCAAAGGCAGTTATGGCCAAATATGACCTGGAGGTAAGAGACCATCAGGGTGAGAGACCATCCAGCCTCTCTGTTCAGCTGTGTAGATAAAGCCTTAACTTTTATTCTGATTTAAGACAACTTCAGCAAGGGGACTCTGAGGCTACTCTCTAACATTACCAGGGGGATCACTCTGTGTTCACATTACCAATATATGTAAAACAATACCATTCTCTTAAGAATCAAAGATGGAATTGGAGGAAAGAAAGGAAAATCCAAAAGGATGCTAGCAGAAGCAGAGTTGGGAAAGAGCCATGAGGATGCCTGGAAAACCAGGACTCTAAAAAGGCATCAGAAAATCTCTAAGGCAGAGAGGAAAATGACTAGGAACAAGGTGGAAAGGGAGAGATGAAAGGGAAGCAGCATTGAAGGCAAGTCCAGTTAAAGGGGAGAGGAGTTGTGGGTTTTTTTGTGGGTTTTTTTTTAAAAACCTTGTTTCACATGGGCTTCCCTGGTGGCGCAGTGGTTGAGAGTCCGCCTGCCGATGCAGGGGACATGGGTTCGTGCCCCGGTCCGGGAGGATCCCACATGCCGCAGAGCCGCTGGGCCCGTGAGCCATGGCCGCTGGGCCTGCACGTCCGGAGCCTGTGCTCCGCAGCGGGAGGGGCCGCAGCAGTGAGAGGCCTGCGTACCACAAAACAAACAAACAAACAAACCTTGTTTCACATGTTGATTCCTTGAGGACAAAGAATTTGTCTTCCGTTTTATTCCATAGCTGTTAACACAATGGTATATGTGCAGTTTGAACAGTAGGTACCAGTAAGAAATACTTAAGTCAAATTGAGAGGAGGCAGCTCTAAGAAATGGACCGAGAAAGGTGTTACTGTGGTCACTAATGACAAGGTGCTCGTGCCGTGACCCTTTCCTCCAGGCTCGCCAGGCTATGCAGGAACAATTGGCCAGGAACAAAGAGCTGATGCAGAAGATCCAGGTGGCCTCCGAGAGTGCGGAAGAAGAGGGAGGTGCGGAGGAAGAGGGTGAACCCTTTGTCCCTGACGTGGTGAATGAGGTGCAGGTAAAGGCAGACAGACCGAACCCCTGGATGTTCAGGAATCACTCAGGTGACACAAAAGAGGCTGAGGTCCAGGGGGACCCTGAAGAACTTGCAGAGCCTGCAGTCCAGGAGGCTCCTGAAAGTGAGGAAGAAGGACCAATGGTGGCGGAAGAAATTCTGTTGAAAGAATTTGAGGAAAGGCGATCACTTAGACAAAAGTCTGGGCTCAACCAGATTGCCACGCCGGTGGGCAGTCAAGAAGCAAAAGGTGAGCAGTGGTGGACCAGCGGGGGAGAAGTGCCTAGTGCTGGTGCTCTTGGCAGACTGAGAGGAAAACCGGGTCCACCCACCTGTGTCACAGAGTGATTAGACTTTAGGTACTTTCAAGAGGATGCCCTGGGTCCCTGAGAGAAAACAGATTTGTAATGACCATTCTCCTTCAAAGGCATTTAATAAGCAGGCATCTGCATGGATCTAGAGTGTGTGTTCAGTCTTCAGAAAGACAGAAGTACACCATCCTTGAAGGAAGGGCAGGAGTTAACATCACTGGTACCCACAAGCCAGCGAGAAGTGCATGTGGTGGACTGGCAAATCTGAAAGTCGTTCACACCCACAGACACAGAGGCGTATTTTGAGACATTATGAAGTGTCTTCAAATCATCGCTGCAGTTTTCTGTCCGTAATGCTGGTTGATATGTTGACATGGGGTGTGATTTTCTTGATAGGAATGAATGACTCCACAAGGTACAGGGTAAATTAGAATTGTTCGCCATGCTCAGACTCGATTTGCATGTTACATATTAATTAGCAGCCTTAGCACCCTTGAGGCAGGTCAGAGTTCCCATTCTGGGGACAAAGCCTTATAAAGCCTGCTTAGGAAACTAACTGCCTTCAGAAGTCACCTGAATCTGGACAGATTATTGGGTCCGATTATATTTCCTAGAGGAATAATGAATGCATTTACACGACAGCAAGAATCTTTTTCAGTGGCAAAAAAAAAATTTTTTTTTTTAGAGCTGTCATTTAGAATGTATTGGAGGACCTTTACTTCGGGTTTTCAGCTAAAGACTTCTGGGATTAATAATTGCAAGCAGTCACTTCCGAGAGGATTGCAGAAAGCAGCACTGCAGGCCGAGATGGTTCCTCCCAAGCCCCCTCAAAAGCTGCCCATCTAGTGAAATGTGTAGGACAGTTGGTTGCAGAATGAAAGGTGGATTTGGATTTCCTTGGATGATAAATAGAATGATCCCAAACCTTTGGGGAAATAGTATCCTAAAATAGTGGGAAGGCATGGACCCCAAACAAAATGAGCAAGGAAAGTTGGTCCTTGAAAATAAACATGCATGTCCTCAGGCCAGATCTAAGTAGCTTCTTCCAATGGCTTCAAGCCAGAGCTAGAGAGCAGGATGAACTTGGGAATGGAGGCAACTTGAGTCAACGCAAAGGACAGTTGAGAAGCATGTCACGGCTGTGTTTCCCTCGGGGCTCTCAGAGACTAGCAGTATTTGCTCAGATGATGCTCATGGCTGGAAAGTGCGAGCTACTTGACTCTGCCACAGCAGATCGTGAATGCTGCTTTAAGATAAAACAATGCTGGATACAGTTTTTACAAGTAGGAAATTACAGTGTAAATTACAGATTGGAAATCACAATTTTTTAGCAATTACAAATAATAAATGACAATGAAGTTGAATTTAGAGGCCACTGGCTAAAACAGCTCTTTTAATACAAATTTGGAATTTGGGGTGACCTTCCCAAGCAGAGTTTACTCTACGGGGAAATAAGCCACAGCTCCACTTATACAGTGAGTCACTGGCAAAGCTGGGAATAGGACCCGGACATCTACTTCCCAACATGCTGCTTTTAACTCCTAAACTCCATTGTCCGCGACTTGACAGGTAATGATTAGTGAACTCGTGGGGAGATCCAGCGAATGGGATCTTCTCTTACCCATTTGTCCTCGTTAGCATGTCTCCCATGGTGCCCAGCGCCCAGCGAGAGGTAAGTAGACGCTTGTTGACAAGGCAGCTCCCACCCTACTTTTCTGACAGCTTTCATTTCTTCCCCCAGATCTTAGCAGCCAGGAAGTGCTGTCTGAATTGAGGGCACTGTCTCAGAAACTCAACAGGGAGAACCATCAGTCCAGGAAGCAAGAACTGAGTTCAACGAGGACAGTTCTGGCGGTCCAGAGAGAGGAACCTGCCGGGGAGGAAGAGGAGCCTCTGTTGCTGCAGAGGCTGGAGAGAGCACGGACTCTGGACGAACTGGAGGAGCTGGGCAAAGAAGGAGGTTTTCAAAACAAGGAGCTTCCCAGAGCTGCGGTAGAGGGGCAGCAGTTGGAGAGGAACCCAAGTAATCATCTTGGTGTCCCCAAGGAGAAGAAAAGGAAGGAGCAAATGATTGATCTCCAGAACCTCCTGACCACAAGATCTCCTTCCATGAAGTCCTTGGCAGTTCCCACGACAGTAGAGGAGTTGGTGAGCAGAGCCAGGGTCGTGGGCCATTGCGGGGTATCAGAGCTGGTGTGGAAAGTGTCCTTCCCGCGCGAGGAATAGAATCAGTGAAGTTTTGTGCTGGGGGCACATGGCAGCAGTTAAGAGGTCTGGAATAGCATGATGGGCCCGGCTGGTCCCAGTGACAGTTTAGTAGATGCAAATTTGTGACTGCCGCTGAGACTCCCTCGCCTTAAATTCTGAGCCACTGAATCCTCCCTGGGGTGACTCTAAAGCCCTCAGAGGAAAGAGGGAGTCACTCAAAGCTCTGACCAGATGCCAGGCAGGACAACTCAAAGGTGAGTCAGTGAGCTGTTGACAATATTTTGCTCTACTCAGTGGGATCTCGAATGATCCGGGGGGGCTCCCCGATTAAGTCACTGAAACTGCTCAAGTGAGGAGCCCTGGTGCCTGTCTTTTCAGAGATATAAGCTGGAGGACTCCCACATTCTGGCCAGGCCCACTTGGAGCTCCGCCTCCTAACACAGGCAGTTCCTTCCTCTACCCTGCAGTTTCCTTATTGAAAGTTTAAAATTGTGTCATATGATAATGAGCTAGGGATATTTACCCTAGAGAGAAGATTGGAGCTTGATTGGCTGCCGATGGGTTTGTAGTGCAAGACCATCATTGTTCCGCACTTCCCCCTAGGGGGCGCTAAAATGTCACGACCCAGCAGTCGAGCGGTCTTGCCACGAACCTCGGCTCAGGAGGCAAGCTGTAGCTGTTGTTCATTTCTTCCCAGGAAGATGAAGAGAGAGATCAAAGTCAGATGATAAAGGAAGCTTTTGCTGGGGATGATGTCATCAGAGACTTCTTGAAAGAGAAGAGGGAAGCTGTGGAGGCGAGTAAGCCGAAGGATGTGGACCTGACTCTGCCTGGCTGGGGCGAGTGGGGTGGTGTGGGCCTGAAGCCCAGCGCCAAGAAGAGACGCCGGTAAGAACGGGGAAGAAAGCTTGTCAGAAGGGCACCAGGTTCTCCCACTTCACCCTCATGTGTCCTCTCTGCCCTTTTGACTAAGTCCTTAATGCTCTTAGTCAGACGTCCTGCTGTTCTGCTTTCCAGGTTTCTCATTAAAGCCCCTGAGGGTCCTCCAAGGAAAGACAAGAATTTGCCAAATGTGATTCTCAATGAGAAGCGGAACATCCATGCAGTGGCTCATCAGGTGAGGGATAGAGAGCTCTTTAGCAGCCTCCTCTTTGCTGCCTGGCTCTCCTGCTTGGGAGGAGCGTTCTGGTGCTCTGTGGTCAAGAGGGATGTGTGATCTTGGCCACAGAATCGGATCTATTTTTGTTTTCACTGGCTCTGAGATGAATAATTCCAAACTGACTCTGCTGTTTTAATTACTGGCTGGGAAAGTTAAAACTTAAAGGATAATCTTCGCAGCAATGGTGAGGCCCCCAAATCTGCATTTTCAGCTAGTACCCCCAGATAATGCTGATGCAAATGGGTCTCACCAAACTAAGAATTGCTATTCTGCAGGCTTGTGTTTATAGTCCAGGTAATATTCAGAGGCTATAGGTTTAAGCTGTATCTTAAGAAAAATGAAGACCAACCGGTACTTGTTCAGGACAATGAAAAGATTTAAAATTGTGTCATGTGATAATGAGCTAGGGGTGTTTACCCAAGAGAGGAGCAGATTTGAGCACGATCGTGGTCTTCAAGTATAATGAAGGCTGTCGTGTGGAAGTCACATAAAGTAGAAGTTAGAGGAAAGGCAGAGTTCAAGGAAAAACTTTCTGCCGGTCAAAAGAGAGAAGGGGTTGCTCTGGGTTTGTGAGCATGTGTAAAAGGGACTTGGGAATGAGACTGGACTCGGTGACCTTTATGTTCCCTTCAGTTCTGAAAGTCTGTGGCCCTGTGATCTGTCCCCAGCCGGTTTAATATTGAAATGAGTTGTATTTTTCCTTCTGAAGCGGGAGAGGGCTATTTAATAGGTACAGAGGAGAGGAGAAAATATCATTTCAGTAATACTCTGTTGATCTTATTTTGCTGCATAAATTCAATTGTAATCCCAATTGAGGATATATAACCAGAAAATAGGCAATGAACAAGCAGTCATGGGATAAGAGGGAGAGAAAAGGGGTGCTTCACCGGGCCCGGATTCTAGGTGAAGGGCAGAGTACAGATGTCAATAAAGATCACCTTTCCCTTCCAAGAATCTTAACTATTTGTTTTTTTTTTAAATAACAGTCACAGTAAATTGACAAAGAACTTTCCAAGAATCTCCCTTGATTTTCCTCATCTTTTTAATAACCTATATACACTTCAGGTCCCAGCATGCAGTAGAATAAAGCACTTTGAGCCAAAGGGGGAAAAACGTCCCAAGACTGAATATTTTGTGCAGGTGTTTTTTTCTATTCTTTTGCTCTGGGTGACATGCACAGATCTAGCTATCAGCCCCACTAAGACCCTCCCTTAACCTAAAGAACCTGTGTCCTGCACCACCACCAGGACTGCAGGCAGTACTCAGCTTCTCTTGAGTGTTCCACTGAGTATCTCTAGAGACTACTGATTGTAACTTACCCGTTTTTCTGCTTACATCTTTTTGCTCCTCTTTGGCCATTGGGGAGGTGTTTAAAGATTATTTGTGTATCTGAAGGTAGCGCTTTGGTGGAGTGAAGAAGAATCCTGGGCAAGGAAATGAGACTTGGGAAGAGCATGAAGCTAAGTGTAATAGCCTGGTAGAGTTCAGGATTCAGGAGTAAATACTTGGGTTCCATAAAACATCAATCCTGTGAATCAAGGGGAGGAAAGGAAGGGATTAAGAGCATGAAGAGGGTAGGAGAGTCACAGAGATACACCGATACTCAGATGTGTCTTGCAGTCACAATGTTGTATAGGGAGACCCACTGGGGGCCAGCAACCCGCAGCTTCTGTAGTGTCCCTATAGCTACAGGGGCCTTGTTGGGATGGTTTTTCAATCCCTAGATTGTTGTGTAAGCCTGGGGGAAGGGAGGTTCTAATCCAAATTAGGCCCCTCTACTCCCATATGCCATCAAGCAGATTGGCACTCCTAAGGTTGGATGGGGGCATGGGGATACCTTAGCCTCTCAGAAGCTTCACTCACTGCAGCCACTGTGTAGAACTATGGCCTATGTGCTAAAACTACCTGACCAGGTGCCATTAGAGTTTACAGGCCTGGCTAATGCTACGTCACTCTGCCTTCCTTTCTAGGTGCGGATGCTTCCATATCCATTCACACACCATCAACAATTTGAAAGGACCATTCAGACCCCTATAGGATCTACATGGAACACCCAGAGGGCCTTCCAAAAGCTGACTATGCCCAAGGTTGTCACCAAGCCAGGCCATATCATTAAGCCTATAAAAGCAGAGGATGTGGGCTACCGGTCTTCCTCAAGGTCGGACCTCTCTGTCGTACAGAGAAATCCAAAACGACTCTCCATACGTCACAAAAAACAGCTGAAGAAAAACTCTGTAGATTGAGTTGCTGGAGTAGTGACACCTTGGTGCCCGGAACTGGGAGCCCTGACTGCTCCTCCATTGGCCCGGTTTTACTCCGAGCTGCAGGATGAGTTCCAAAACTGGCTTAGCACGCTGCGGGTGTAGTTAAGCCACATTTTAGAAATCAAGGCGTTTTTTAAATCTTTTTAACTTGAGTGTGTTCTGTGTTGTCTCCCATTTCCTTCAAGTTAGACAAGACACCTTTGGATGCTCCCCATTGCATTTCTCCAGTCGCACTTGTCAGGGGACCTTATTTTCTTACCAAGGACTATGTTGTCCTAAATTGGACTGGAGGGAAGTTACCCTAGCCTACAACCTTAAATCCATCACATCGGATATAACCATAAACAACCAGTTTAAAGAGTCAGGGATGGTAATTAAATACTGTATATTCTTAACCTCTGAACCTAGCAGCAGTATGCACAAATCATTCAGTTGGATTCTGCTCGGGGCTGGTCCTAGGATGGTGCTGAAGCTGGGTTCAGCTTCAAGTCTAACCACTATGGTTTTCTTTTCATGTGTGAGCCTCCTGGCTTACACAGGTTGCTGCCTAGAGTAGTTAGCACTTTTACCCTTTACAGATGAGGTAGATGAGCTTTCAGAAGTAAAGCTCTATTCTCTTTACTTCCTAATGCAGGGCCCACTCCTCCCCATTGTTTATAGTTTAGTCAAGCATTACTTTGCTACACGGCAGTTTACGTCAGCTTCTCGGCTCTGAGGAACCTGCCTTTCTCTGGATGACGATATGTATCGAGAGGGCCCCTGCAGCCAAGATTCCTCACAAGGAATTGGAGAAACCCCTCCATTGATTCCGAAAGGACACAGCCACTGCTGCACTTCACCTCCTGCCTTGGAGATGGGTCCCCCTACTCTTTTTAGACCAAGATGGGGGTTAATTTTTGTGTGTCACAGAACACTGAGAATTTGAAGTTACGAACCCTCCCCAGAATAATGCACAAGCACCTACACCATTTTATATACAGTTTCAGGAGCTTTGCAGACATTTGGGATCCCTGGGCCAAAAGTTCTGCCACTCCACGAATATTCTTTTGCAATGCCCCCCACCAATATGGCCCTCTTTTCTGAGCCCATCACTCTCCAGATCAGTTCCCAAGTGTTTCCGCCTCAAAGGTAACTAGTCCCAATGCCTTTATTTTAGAGGCTTAAGATTTCAGTTAGTGACTAAGCAGTGGGACCCTAGACTAACTCCGAAGCCAAAAGCCACGCCATAAATGTCTATAAAATTCCCAGTGGCAGCTGTGGACCCGGACTACCATTGCTCATCCTCTCAAGAACCTGCCCGGTGCTGGGAAGGGAACTGAATATGTTGATAGTGTTCAGAGCTCAAGGGATATTTTTAAGTTATCCATTGGTTTGAGATTATCCGCGATCCACTTGCTGGTTGTCACTTTAAGTCAGTAGCCAGTGAGGGGGAATGGTGGACCTCTGCCCACTCGTGCCTCCCTTGAAGAGACCATAACCTTCTCTTTCACTCTTTTGAGCACAAAGCTGCCACCTCCGTCCCACCCACCCCCCCCAAATCGAAGCACCCAATCAAGTGCCCCCTGTAAACGGCCAATCCCCGTCTACTTTCTCGGGACCCTCTTCAGCTCCGTGTGCTCCCCGCGGCCCAGGAGTGATGCCAACGACCCCATCCTTCAAAGGGGAGGGAAGGCGCTGGAACGTGCTATAAATGACGCCCACTCCCAGCCTTCCAAGCCCCCAAACGGATTCGATTGTTGTTTCGTGGGGCTTTTTTTTTTCTTTTCTTCCTCCGAACCTCCGAAGTGTTCTCCCTTCCCATTGGCCGGAGCTGCCCCTTGACGCCACCCTGGCCTTGCTCGCTGATTGGTCCATTCTGGATGTGCCCAAGCCTTTTTCCCAGGGTGTGGCCCCCCCGCCCCCAACAGGGTTCTGACCCCTGGCTCCTCCCTTCCCCCCCAGCCCCCCTCTCTGTTCCGAATGGTACCGCCCTGGCTCGGCTCCCCCTCGGCCCAGGCCCCTGCCCTTAGGGCCCCCGGACGGGGCGGGGCACGCTGGGGACGGGCAGAGGGCGGTGGTGGCGCCTTCCTGCCGAGCCCGAGGCCGCCCCCGCCACCCTTCTGCAGCCCTCGTAGGTCCCACTTTCCCCTGGGCAGTTTTCGTCCTGCCTTGGTAGCCCCGTCCCGTCTGTGCGGCCCCCACCGTGGTCTTTCGGTCATCCCGATCGGCAGCGTTAAATCCCTGCCCTCAGCGCTCCACACACGCCCATCCGCCTCCACCCTCGGGTTCTTGCAGCACTCCCTCTCCCCGCGTCTGCTCACCCTTCCCCTCCCGAGCCCGCCGAAGCCCCGGCCCGCCTTCCTCGCGGACTGTCCATCCCCAGGATCCCCCTCCCTGTGTGTGGCCCTTCCTCCCAGCGGCCTCCCCTTCGCGGCTTCCCCTCCCCTTCGTGGCCAGCGTGGTGGAGCACTCCCGGCCCACCCCCCTTTCTCCGTACCCCCGCGCTCCCTTCTTATGTTGTCCCTTCACGTCCCTCTCTAAGTCCCTCCCACACCAGCCCCCCCACACCGTACACACATAACCCTCCCTCCGAGGCGTCCCCCGGCGCCCCTCCCCTACCCCCGCTTGTCTACGCCCCTCCCACCCACCCCGTCCTTTTGTCTCCTCTTTGGTCTCTAAGTCCCCCGCCCCTCCCTCACTCCCGCCCTCGCTCCCCGCGAGCACGCTCTTATCTTCCCCAGGTCCCAGCGCCCCGCCCCCTGGCCGCGCCCCACCGGCCCCCTCCCTCCCGCGTCCCCATCTCCGCCCTCGGCGCTCCGCCCTCCCTCCCCGCGGCTCCGGGCCCGCCAGCCCGGCCGACCTCCCTGGTTCCCGGCTCGCTCCTCCTGCCGCTGCCGCCGCCGCAGTCGGCGCCGCCGCCGCTCCCCGACCCACCCTTCCCGGGTCGGCGGCTCGCTCTCCCGCGCAGTCCCCCCGCACAGACACACGCGCACTCCCACCCGCCTCACCCGCTCGCCCGCTCAGGCCCTGCGGCGGCCCGGCCCCGCGAGGCGCGCAGCCTGCCCTCGGGGGAGCCTCGGCGTCCCCCGGCCACTGGCACCTCGTGGGCGGGCGCACGGCCTGGGAGCGCGAACCCGGGCCGGGTCGCCCCCTCCCCCGCCTGGCCCTCGGCGGCCGCCCGGGACGCAGGCGCCCGTCGGAAGTCTTTGGAGGACGGGCGGGCCACGGCGCCTCCCGCAACCCGGGCCTGGCTGGCGCGCCCTGGGGGCACGCTGCGACCCTACCGCATGGGATGACTGTACCCAGAGCTTCCTCCCGGCTCCCGCCCCAAGCCTGTGCCACCAGCGCGCAGTGCACAGCAGGGACTAGCGGCTAGCGGAATGGGGTGGGAGGGGACTGTCCCGAAAATACCCTGAGGGACCTTAGCTGCGGACCGTGAGGCCCAGAGAGGTGAGGGCCAGTGACACGCCCCGGCCACCCAAGGAGAAAGGGCGATCCCACGCGGATCGCCTCGGCCCCCGCCTCCCAGTCCCGGGCTGCCCACCTCCCGGGCGCAGAGCTACGTTGCCTCTAGCCCTTTGTATCCACCCCACGCGCGTGGAGGACTGGAATTAAACCTCAATCCGGGGTAGCAGGCGCGGCTCAAGTGAACAGAAAACCCAGCCACAGGTCAATGGGCACTTTTTTCTAAAACAAAGTCTGTTCGGTGATCCCCAAATTGACCGCGTTTCCTCGCCTGAACCTCTTCTCCCAAGCCCTCACTGAGTCTTACCTATTTACCCACCAGACTGGAAGCTCTTTGAAGGGGGCCCTGTTTGTTTCTGTGGCTCCCTCAATGGATCCCTTGTGATTGGCGGACAAGTGGATTTATTTGTTAACTGCCCGCCTTTGGGATCTGTGTCATTATCGTGTGACTTAAGGTTGTAAACTCGGGAGGGCCAGGACCGGGTCGGGATTACTAGCTCGTGCCAGGCACAGCATGATGCCCAAAGGGATGGGCCGTCAATGTTTTTTGAGTCTGATGTAGCTAATTATGCAGGAGGCAGATGCCTACCTCCTCCTGGTCCTCAGAACTCCCAGTTCCAGAGCTGGATGTCCTGAGTAAGGAAGAAAATAAGGAGCTGCCTTAGCTCATTCCCAGTCCCAGGCCGACTTCATAGGGCCAGATCCGGCTGCACTCATCAGAACACACTGGGTGATGTGACTTTCCAGTACTGGGAATGGGTTTGCAGGGAGCCATAAACTCCCCACTTTAACTCCCATCAGTTTGCAACTGGAGCTGGGAGGAAGGAAGTAGCCAGTTTTTTTTCTCCCTGTAAAGCAAACTGTCCCATATAAGGATCAAACCTGAAGCTCCTCATCCGTTTACCCCAAGGTCAAGCTGAACCCCACTGTGTCAGAGTAAGGAGGCTACAAACAAACTGGACCCGATCAACAGCAATCAACCCCAGGGAAAGAAGGACAGTGGAAGTGCTCCTTCCTCCCATTTATGGATGCAAGATTGATCCTGTACTTTGCAGCGGTTTATTTGTAACCTGGTCACTTTAGAGTCAGTCCAGCTCCCTGCCCAACTCACACCCCCACCCCCAGTCGGACAGGTCCTCTCTGTCCTTCCTCAGCCCTACACTGTCTTTACCCAAGCCAGCCTGCTCTAAATGGACACGGTCAGTGATCCAAGCAGAAACTGAAAACAGTAACAATCGGACAGTGTCAAGAGACTCGGGCAGAGATGCCTCGGAGCGCCCGGCCTCCTCCTCTGCCTTGGCACAGATGTTCTTATTGTCCTGGAAAGAAATACGAAATTCCCTCCCCAAGTGTGGAGGGGGGATGCTCCAGGGCTTAGCCTCCAAGGACAGAGTTGCTAGCCCAGCCCCAGTCTCTCTGCCCCCTAATTATTCAGAATGGGACAGTCACCATTCCTCTTTCCCATCCTAGCCAAGGCTGGTCCCTGAGCCATTTGTCCCCCTCACTAAGGAGATTAAGGGGAGTGGGGCTGGAGCTACATGAGGAGATTACTAAACTGTTCCGATGTTCTCTTTAGGGACCGTTAGCACATCAAAATACATATTTGGAAAATACAATTAACACTGGGAGTAAAACAGTAAACACAGTGTCACTATGCCAGGCTCAACAGTTTTGTTTTGTTTTGTTTTGTTTAAATGCTAATGGCCTCAAATGGGGAGCAGCATCCATCAGTTAAATAAACAAGCCATTAGACTGAGACTAGAAGTGTCAACATATGACTAATCTACTAATTGGGAGAAGGCATCGCTAGTTAGGAGCAAGGCATCAAAGCATGCTGGAGATTGTGGAGCGGGCTGCTGAAGCACATAGTATGTGGGTTTTGGAGACCCACATACTGAGTTTGAATCCTACCTCCACCAGTTGTTCGCTATGTGGCCTTCAATGAGTCAAGTTGTTTCATTTCTCTGAACTTCTGTTTTCCATTCTGTAAAATGGGGACCAGCACAGTACCTCCATCACAGGGCTGTTGTGGGGATGAACTGAGATAATACAAGTCAAGTTCTGAGCCTGCCACGCTGTAAGTGGTCCACGCCTTTTAGCTATTACTGATAATAATAAAGTACCTAGCACAGAGTATACACTCCAAAAATGGCAGCAATGAAGATGAAAAATAAATGACTTTTGGTTGCTAGTTATTAGCCATAAAAGGTGAACATGGACCCCTGGTGTCCCCAGAACCTCCCAAATATAGCTGGCAAAGGGATGCTGTTGGTTGGTTAATTCCAACTTCTTAAGGCCATCCCTTTAACCCGGGATTAGCTCTAGCCCATAAGGATCACTGTCCTGTTCCAGGGTTGCTGGATTCTAGGGCCTTCTGTCCTGGCACCTGCCTAAGAAGCTTGAGTTAAGCTGGCTCTCCCAGGTGGAGACCAGCCTGGTAGTGGCCTGGGCATCCTTCCCCAGCTAACCAGACCCATCCTATAGAGAGTATTCTGGGTTGTTCTCAGTTGCCTTCTTCCTGTTGTGTGTGAAGACAAGTGGGGACCACTGTACTGAGAGGGGCCAAAGTGAGGAGGAAGGGGGCAGGGAGGGGCCCACAGGACGCTCAGGAGAAATAACTGTGACCTAGACAAAGTTGTTGGCCTTTGCTTCTTGACCCACCCTCTCCTTTTGAAGCCCGCTCTCCTCCCTGTCACCTGCCAAGGAGGTCTGTCCTCAGCCAAATGGAGTGTCCCTCTTCACTTGCCAGCTCCACTGAGACCCCCTCTCCCTTTGTCCCTTCCTGTTTCAAGAGAGTCTTGCTCTCAGCCTGGAAGGTTGGTAAGTACTGGTTTAGAAAATTCTCTCTGCACAGGTAAGGAGTTAAGCTAGTACTGGCTTAACATGCCACCCCCTCCCCAGGTCTTGTGGTTGCATAGGAGCCTCTTTAACTTGGAAAAAAACATCCTCAAGGTGCCTAGAAAAGAATGCAAACAGATGGCAGGGGATTTCTGGGCCTTCAACAGGCTGAGGTGGCATGGGCAGGAGAGAACTTTTACCCTTCGTTGTCCGTGATGCTGCTCTGTTTTGCCTCCTTGAAAATTCTGCCTTGTACTCTGGGCCCTGAGCCGGCCCAGCCAACACCCCGCCCCCAGGCACTCACCCTCTCCCCTCCAGTTCTACACCCGGAGTAACCCCACACCCCAGGAACCAGTTCAGTCCTCAAGCTCCATGCTTCTTCATCCACATCTCCCAGCTGAGCCCTGAAATAGGCCCCCTCCTGGCTCTACCCTTCACTAGCAAAGAACAGATTAACCTGATCAATTCAGCCTTCTCCACAACTGTTTACTGAGCACGCAGGGGTTAATGTGTTCTCCCTCCGGCCACACCCAACTGGACTGCAGTTCTCAAAGCACACCAGTCAGGTCTGTGCCAGAGTCTATGCAGTTGGCAACTGTTCTCTGAGCCTGGACCACTATAACCAGGCCCCCAACCCTGTTCTCTGCAAATCAAAGTCTCTTGTTCAAAGGACCAGCTGAACTGCCCCTGCCTCTGGGAAGCTGCCCACAGTGCCCCAGGTGAAGTCATCTTCCCGCCCACCCGCCTGGGTTTACAGCACTCAGTAGTCCCTCTTTGAGGGCCTCCTTGCACATTCTGCCTGGCATAAGAATTAGTTGCTGGCTTGCTGCTCTCCTATGGGATAGCTGTAACCTTTTTGTAGCTGAGGAGGGCTTCTGCTTCACTTTATACTTTGGGTTTCAAACCCACACAGAGGACTAGATAGCACAATGCACCCCCGTCACCCAGCTTCCACAATTACCAAGATTTTGCCACATTTGTTTCTGCTTCATGTTTGTATCCTGCATCCAACACAAACAGTGCCTAGCACTGCCTTGAACAGCTCTTTCTACAAAGGAGCTGAGGCTTGGTGGGAAACGGTGGGAATTCAGGCTTGCACAGCAGGTTCCTGGGGGTGATGTGGGCCTGGGGGAGTGGGTAATTAATATAAAAAGTTGTCCATGCTTGAGTATCTATTATGAGCCAGGTGCTTTCCAGTTGATCTCATTTCACCTTCACCTTATTGGGGTAGGTACTGTTATCCTGATTTTGCAGATGAGAAAACAAGACTCAGAGAGGTGGAGGGACTTACCTAGGCCCCCCAGATGGACAGTGGCAGAGCTGAGATTCAAATCTAAGTCCTGTGCCCTTCTGCTATGCTGCGCAGCCTGCCTCAAAGAGCGCCAAGCAGGCTGCCACCTGCTCTGCTTCAGTTTGACAACATGCAAGACACGCTTTGTGTGTGTCCTTGCACTGTAGAGTGCATACACACGTGCATGCACACATGCATGCGCACCCACGCAGCAACCTGCATGTTCACAGTAGGACTGTAAAATAATTACACTGATCTTTGTCTGTGGGGTCAGTATTCTCATCTTATAAATCACCCCTTAGCCCTGTAAGCATGGAAGGAAGAGGGGGCCCCGAGGAGTCAGAGGGCTGAGCAGTGTGTGTGTCCCACGGGTTGAGGGAATTGTGGAAGCCTCTCCCACATCGCCTGGGCCAGTGTTCTCAAAAGGGAAACAATACAACATCTCTTTCCCTGATCCCCCCAGTACAGTACCTTGTCTTCAGATCTGCACAAGGACCTTGCAACGTGCACCCTCCTCTTCAGCCATGCTGCCTCCCTGAACAAACCTTGCTCTCTGCAGCCTTTGTTCTTTTGCACCACCCCCCACCGCACATGGATTCAGATTCGTGGTATCCCTCTAGTCTGATACCCTCCCTACCTCTTTCCATACCTGAATTTTCCAAGTCAAGGTTCAAGACTCACCTCCTCCCAGAAGCCTTCCCTGATTCTGACCACCTCTCAACTTTTTCATCCTGTCTGATTTTTTTTTAACCTGAATCTTGATGCTCTGCTCTCTTCCCTTGTTCTCTAGTTTCTTATAATCTGTTTCCTTGCCCACACTGTAAGCCCCTTGAGCTCACAGGTTTGTCTATAGAGAAATAAAGGAAAGTTTTTCAAGAAAGACACGTGGTCAGCTTCCTTTTCCTTCCCATGGTCCTTGCTTCCTCCATGTTGTCACCTGGGTTTGTAGCTTTGCTGCCACTGGCATCTTTTCTATGAAGATCATGAGGTAGGTAAAAAGGAGATTCACATGTTTACCTTGATCTCTTCTTTTTACTTTTTCATCCTTGTCTTTGATTTGCTCAGGTGGGCAGAGGGCTAACTGGGGTCTGAAAAGCCTTAAACCACAGAAGATTCACCCTGAAGCTACTCTCTGGCTTTGCAGGTCTTTTTTTTTTTTTTTTCTAAGCATTTGTGGGAGGGGAAACAAAATCTATTGGGCAGGTTAGTACCTGCAATACTACCTCCCATTTCCCTCCCCTTTACCTACTTCACCTCCCTCTCCCCCCTCTCTCCCCCACACATCGCCCCAACACACACACACACACACACACACACACACACACACACACACACAATTACAGCTAGAAAGAGACAGCTCATTTTCCAGATTTCAGGAACTCCAAACAGCGAAGTTTTGGACGACAGTGTTCCACAGACTCAGAGATGGGGCCACCTTATGCCACCAAAGGAAATCTTTCCACTTGGCAAGATGCTGAACGTTGAGGGGTCGCCTTAATCTTTGAGCAGTGAAGTTGGAATAGGTTTCCCCTGCTGGGCCAGGGAGGATGGAGAGGCAAGGGTTGAGCCCCCTCCCTTCCTCCCCATACCACCCCTGGAAATTTAAGGGGGGGCGGCGAGGAGCAGTGTCGTAGCCCTTAAAAAGGCCTAAGCTAAATGCCCAGCCTTCCAGTGCCTGTCAGTAAAGGCACCAAAATGGATTATAACTCTTAGTGTGACGTGTACCTCCCTCCCAGCTGAGCCTGAAACCAGAGATGCTTCAACAACGTTGTACCCGATTCTTATGCATTTTCACTTATCTCCTCAAGGAGGAGGGGCCAGGAAGGCTATTGCTGCCCCATTGTACAGATAGGGGGAACTGAGGCACTGGTCCAATTATCTCGCAGGAAGAGAAATTCCTTTTCAACTTTGGCGAACTCCTTATCCCTGAGGGAGTCCCAGTCCCCTCCGCTGGGGTTCTCAGCACGACGGAGTTCTGACGGAGCTTCCGGGAATGAAGGTGAAGAGAGGATGGTCCATTCCTTCCTGTAGCTCCAATTCCTTTAACCAGGCGTCACAGTCGCATCTTTTCCCTCGATCTTTTCTGGCGCCCCTCCAGCAGCTCTCAACACTCCCCGCCCCTGCGCCCCGCCCCTGTTTCCCAAAGGCCTTTCAAGAACCGCCCTACGCTGGGCCGCTCCCTTCCCTCAGCTAACTCGGGGACCCCGGGAAAGGCCTCTGGGCCTGACCCTTCTGATCCAGCAGGCTGAGGGCCCCAAAGAGCCACATGGACGGATAGGGGGGATGTTCTCAAGAGGAGCCAGACTCTCCCCAAGTTAGAACGCTGGCTCTGAGTATTCTCCATTGGAGCCCTGGACTTGCCTTTGTCTTTCTAGTTAAAAGGTGCCTGCCTGCCTGACTGCCTGCCTATAGGAAAGTGCTGCCCTTGACCCTTGAAGGGAGGAGGTTGTATCGATTCACCCATATTCTGCCCCTGTCAGCCTTTCCATCATACGGATTTGTATGATGGAGGGTGAGGGTGGAGAAAAGGCTCCCTGTGCAACACAGATCTGAATTCAGCCTCTGGCCAGGGCTGGGGAGATTGGTCTGCGTGTGGAGTTGAGGGGTCCATTGAGGCCTGGATTAATGGGGTTGGGTTCAGTCTGCAGCCAGGGTTAGGGCCAGGATTAGAAGTCAGGGCAGGTGTCTTATCTTTGGTGCCTCCTATTCAAGAATGTCTAGTCATGCTCCCTGTCAGGAGCTGGGTTTAACTTGGATCCCTTCCAGAAGGCAGTGAAAAGTCCCTAGAGTTGGCCTCAGGGGGCTTGACTTCTAGTCTTGACTCTGACACCCATTTTCTGTGTGGCTGGCCTTAAACAAGTCACTTCCCTTCTTTGATCCTCAGTTTCTTCGTCTGAAAAATGGGATCAGTCTTAGTCTCTGAGGTTCCATCTAGTTCTGAGAATGTATTACTTTGGGTCTGTGGGAATGTAAAAAAAGCTGTTCTACTGATCTTGTAGAGTTAAAAATAAGACAATGTAAGGGAAAAGAGTTCAAAAGAATGCAAAAGACCAGAGGAAAATGAAATACTATTTTTCTTTCATTAAAAACATTATAAAAGTATCACATGCTCGTTGTAGAAATTTTGAAAATACAGGAAACTGTGAAGATCATAAAAAATATTTGTAATCCTACCACATCGCTTACCATCATTAACATTCCAGTCTTTGTATTTTACTATATATTTTAAATAAAGTGAAATCATGCTGTATATAACTGGTCTGTAACCTACATTTTTTATATAAAATGTATATTGTAATTTTCAATGTCATTAAATATTTTTTGAAAACATGATTTTTAAAGACTTCATAGTATTCTGTTCAATGAATGTGCCATAATTTATTTACCCACTCTTTTGTTGGGTATTTAGATTGTTTAGCTTTTTCCATTATTATAAGTACAATTTCTTATGAACATCTTTTGTGCATATGTGATTTTATGAAAAACTGGATCAAGAGGTATGAGTATTAAAATGTTATGATTGAAACATACGCAAAGGTAAAATAGTTTAACAGACCCCCATGTACCCATCTCCTAGTTTCAATAATTATCAACTGATAGCCGATCTTTTTTCACCTACACCTTCACCTATTTCTTCCTGCCAATGGATTATTTTGAAGCAAACCTTGTACACCATGTAATTTTGATAGGTGTATATCATGTAATTTTGATAGGTGTATTTTTAATATTTTGACACACAGAACCAAATTGACCTATTAAAATATTTTACTAGTTTACACTCCTACCAGAATGTTCATACCAGCTTTATTCACAATAAACCAGTCAGTGCAACCTGGAAACAACCCAAATAACTATCACCGGGTAAATAATTTTTAATGGTATATTTATTACAATGAAATACCACTCAGAAATGCAAAGGAATAAACTCCGATACAGGTAACAACGTGGATGAACCTCAAAAACATTTATGCTGAGTGAGAGAAACTAGACCAAAATACTATATACTGTATAATCTCATTATATGAAATTCTAGAAAATACAAACAAAACTATAGTGACAGAAAGCAGGTCCATGGTTACCTGGGGAGAGATGTGGGGGAAGATATGGACTATTAAAAGCAAAGTTTTGGGGATGATGGATATGTTCTGTATCTTGATTGTGGCTGTGGTTTTATGGGTAGATATATATACCAAAACTCATTAAATTGCACCATTTAAATGGACATTAATTGTAGCTAAAGTATCCCTCAATCAAGCTGATTTTTTAAACATGCTTCCCTAAACTCTTACCAACAGAGTATTATTTAAATAACTATTATTAAAATAAATTTAAATGTATACATGTATGTTTGTGAACTTGATGGGTAAAAAATTCTATGTCAGTATCTCAGTATTTGACTTTGCACTTCTTTAGCAATATTGAATATTTTTCTTACTTTATTGGCCATTAGTATTTCTTGTTTTGCAAATTGCCAATTCATGTCCTTTGCCTAGTTTTCTAATGAGGTGTTTGTCTTTTTCATGTGGATTTGTAAGACTTCTTTATATATCAAAGATACTTAAACTTTGTCATATATTGTAAATACTCCTTGTCATCTAATTTTGCTTGTGGTGTTATTATTTTTTAAATACAGAAGATTTACATCTTTACATAGCCAAATCTATATTTTCACGTCCTTTATTGTTTCTTCGTTTAGCTTTATGTCTAGGAAGACTTTCCCTATTCTCAGGACCAGAGGAATATTCGCCTATTTTCTTCTAGGTTGCTTATGGTCTTATTGCTCGCTGTTCTTTTCCACTCTGGAGCAGAGTGTATAAGTGCAAGTAGTAGCTCTGGAGTCAGATGGAGCTGGGACCAAAATCAGCTCCACCACTTACTTACTAGCCCTGTGATCAAGGGCATATTCATCTTCCTCCACTATAAAGTGGGGATAATATAGTTTCCAACTTACAGGGTGGTTTTCAGGATTAAATGAAATAATATATGTAAAGAATCTGTAGAGCAATGAGGGTGCCATCTCTCGCTGGAAGTGTGGAAACGGGACTGGCATCCAGAGAGTCCTTAAGGAACCCCCATCCCAGGCTTAGGGGGCAGGGTAGGGAGTGGGGAGAGACAAAGATGGCAAGGGGAATATGTATAGCAAATGGATAGTGCTCAGGAAACATCAGCAACTGTATTTGGACATTTTTTATTTTGAGTTGCTCAGTATTCAAGCACTCTGATGATTTGAAGCAAATCCCAAGACACATGAAGGCAGATATTCCCTTTCTCTATCCACCAGCAGCTTGGTAGCAGGGATGTGGCCCAGGGTCTGCAAGTCAGATGCCCTCTCTCCCTCTGGAATTTGGAACTTGAGTGGTACAGCACTGCAGGGGAGAAAAGCAATTATTCCTGGAGATCTCAGCAGCCAGACATCCAGAAGAGCAGCAGTTGAGTCTCTGGAGGGGACCATGCAGTCACAGCATCCTGAGCAAGCCCCTCCTGTGGCATGATCCTGACTGTGCCTGCCTCCCCTGCTTCCTACCCTTTTCCTGAGGCTGGTTCTTTAACATAGTCACAGTCACAGTGAGATCCCCAATAGCCTCCCAACAAACTCCTTTCCTGCTTCAGTTAGTTCGAATTAGATTCTGTGGTTTGCAACCAAGAACCTGACTCATCAGGCTACTCTAATTTAACTATGGAATTTACATTGGCAGATGTCATGAGGTGCTAACTTTTTTCCCAGAATAATCAGATATCCACAAACCATTTGTTAAATAATCCTTTCTCTTCCCACCGACTTGAAATGCGTAACCTTTTCCACCGAATGAGCTCTTGCTCTTGGGACTGTCCCATTGACTAGAATTCCTTGTCTCTCCTAGAACACCAGAGGGTTTTTCCTTCTCTTCTCCCCAAGGGAAGTCTCCTGTTCTAGAACCCCAGACTGCCTGCTTCACACTGAACACTCTGGATATCTAAGGGCTTCTCTCTCTTTAAGCCGGGGGACTGCATTAAGAAACATGTCTGCTGACTTTAGGTCTCCCCATAGCAAGACATCTATTTGACGATTCCAGCCCCCATTTGGAGAAACTCAGAGGGGTTAGAAGTGCTTACCTAATGAAGAAAGAAATGCCCCAAGACAAGCACCCACTTCCACTCCACCCACCTCACTGGTTCCTTATTCTGTGTAATTCTCATTGTCATCTGTGGCAACACCCCCCAGGAGAGAAGAGGACCTACTAAGCTTCCTCCAGACACAGGAGCTTGATCTATAGCCCTCCTGAGACCTGCCAGAGGCTACAGTGCTTGCCTCCTGGTCTATTTTCTTGGTGACATCAAAACTGAGGTTGTTGGGAGTTCCCTGGTGGCCTAGTGGTTGGGATTCTGGGCTTTCACTGCTGTGGCCCGGGTTCGATCCCTGGTCAGGGAACTGAGGTCCCGCAAGCCACGAGGAGTGGCACAAAAAACATAAACGAAAACCAAAAAACTGAAACTGAGGTTGTAGAGCAGTGGAGGTGCCATCTCTGGCTGGAAGGGTGGAAATGGAGTTAGCATCCAGAGAGTCCTTATGGAACTCGCAGCCCAAGCTTAAGGAGCAGGCTAGGGAGTGGGGAGAGGCAAAGGTGGTGAGGGGGAGGAGGAGAGGGTCCTCTGAGGCAGGGACTGTGTTGAGTTACAACATGGTACCACAAGGCCTGAGAATGTCTGGCTGCCAATGAGTGTATGGAAGGGCAGACACTTGTGGAAATGCCCAAGTGAAAGGACCAATCCATGTCATAGAAAATAACTAGATCTGAACGTGGCGGGTGGGAAACAGGTGGTTCCATAATTGTCTTCAGCAAAGACATGGTATTGCCGGGCTGGTCATGGGTAAAGGATAAAGGAGACAGTAGGACTGGGAGCTTTCATTTATTTTATTTGTTTATTTTCTATTTCCCAGCTTTATTGAGAAATAATTGACATATAACCTGGGAGCTTTTAAAAAGCAACAGGAATCGGCACAAGGGGCTATTACATGGCCACTAAAATGATGTTTACAAGGATCTTTTTAATAACATGAGGAAATTCTTATTATAATTTTAAGTAAAAATAAAAAAGGCAAGCTATAAAATGGTATATTGAGTTGAATCACAAACTGTATGGAAAAACTATGCATTTTTGAAAAGACTGGAAGGAAATGCACTAAAATATTAACCACAGTTGATTGTCTTTGGATGGTAGTTATTTAACAACACTAGGTACAGGCAAACTATCAAAGACCTATTAAGTATCAGGTATGTGCTTGGCATTTTATTTAGATAAATTATCACATGCCTTTGCACAACAACCCTGTGAGGCAATTACTCCCACTTTACAGGTGAGAAAATTGTGTCCCAGAGGCTAACTAGGTAAAATCCACACAGCTCAGAAGTGGCATAATTAAAAATTATTGATTAAAAATTATGTTTCTGCTTTTTTCTATTTTCCAAATTTTTGACAATGAACATGTGCTTTCTACCTTTTCCCAACTGTCCCTTTCTTCAACTAATTAATCCTTCTTGGATTAGGAACAAAGGGAAGCATTCTCTCCCATTCCTCAGAATTTGTGATCTCTTTCTCAGTAGAGCAGTAGTTCCTGGTGGGGAGGGACTCAGTCCCCAGTCCTGAACACAGACGGGCACACAGTGATGCTGGATAGATGTTTGTGGAATAACGGACTGAATGAAGGAATAAATGAGTAACAGTCGTAAAAAGTTCATTGTGGTGATGTTAATACCATGTGTCTACAAGGTGTTTGGGGAAGAGACGGGCCTTTCACCAGAATGTTGAGAAGGGTACCTTTAGGGCTATACACCTTCCTATGAGACTTGGGTCCCCTTGCCCTGAGCAACCCAGCTAGTCATATCTCAAGTGATATCCCTAATCTGGGGGACTCCATGTACTGGGCCTGCCACCCAAGGCTTGTAGCTACCATGTCCTTCCTTCCACTAAAATATCCCTGTGTTTGTCAGGCCCCAGCTCCTCGCGGGCTGGAGCTGGGAGGGGGTCTAACTAAGGTCAGGGAGATGCTGGAATTTCAGAGCATCCTGGAAGGCCCTGAGGATAACAGGGAGTTGACGGTATTTTGCAAACTAAAAAAGATGAAAGATAAAGGAATTCACACGATTACTATGCCAATATGAAAGGCCTGGGATAGCCAAGGAACACCTGACCTGCTCACAGGGACCTGGAACCTGGATTTGGAATCCCTGCCCAGTGACCCCAGTGGTGAGGCCAAGCAGGCAGTGAGAGGGGAGGGCAGGACCAAGGCAAACCTCTCTGTGCCCCTGGCCCAGACTCATCAGTGGGTGGTCACCTCCGAGCCCTGTGGGGCAGGGGGACAGGGGACAGGATACTGACTTCATTTCCTCCTAGCCCGTGCTTCCCCAATGGAAAAAGTGGAAAAAGCGGGCTGAGGAAAGTTTTCATTGAACTGGTAGCACTTGGTAAAATTATAGCCAATTCCCAGTAATCAGCACGAACAAGGGGCCAGCAGTAGGGCCTGCAGTTAGATCAAGAAAAATAGCAATGTTTACAATCCAATTTGTTTTAAAACAGCAGATTTCCCTTTATAATTATGAACCAGTGCAGGTTCCTGCTAGAAGCAGCTAGCCTGTGCTCCAGCCCTTCTGCTCAGATTAATCCCTCCACCTGCACCTACATCCCCCAGACTCCAGAGCTCTCCTCAGCCTTCAAGGCCATGCTCCTCCAAGAAGCCTTGCAGTTCCTCGGTCATTTCTCCTTCTTCCATACTCCCTCTAGCTCTTTCCTAGTGCTGGGTAGAGCCGTTTCATAGTCAACTCCGACTGTCCGACTGTGACCGCCTCTCCTAGAGCAGAAGCTCCCAGAAGGTCACAGCCTTTCAGCTGTGCTATCCATCTCAGCAGCCCCCGGACCCAGCACAGTGCCTGGCACAGTGGACTCCTCACCCAAACCTCATTTCTTGCTGCTCAATGGACAACAGTGTCTACCCCGCGGGGTCCCAATTCCCAGTGGACTTGCAGGGACGGGGGTAGCTCTAAGGTCTGGAAGATTCCGGATTCCCAGGGCCCTGGGGAAGACCCCTGCGGATAACAGGGAGTTGCCCTTATTCTGCAAGCTAGAAAGGAGTATTTACCAGGCCCAATTGCAGCTGATTTTGTCGTTCCAGGAATGGGGAAGCGTCAAGCCTAGCTGCATGGGCAGAGTGAGACAGCGAGGGGAATAAAGGGCTCCTTCCGCGGGAGGACCGGGTCTCCGGCCCTCATTGGATCACTGGTCTCCCCAAGTGGGAGACCTGAGAGTTGAGGCTGGGGAGGAGAGGGAAAGGGAGGGGGAGGCCCGGGGCCGCGCTGCCCTCCCTCCGGCTCCTCCTTCTCTCGCGGGCCCCGCCGGCCTCCCTCTTGGGCTCTTTGTCTGTCGGTCGGTCTGTCTGTCGGCTCTCTCTCGCACTGGCTCTCCTGCTCTCGCTCTCCCTCTCTCTCCGCCCCCCCTCGGTTCACGTGACCGACTGCTCTCAACGGCTCCGATCACCTCTTCCTGAGGCAGCACCTTTCGGTTGGTAACAGGAGACACTCGGGTGTTGGGGGCAGGATGGGTTTCCTTCCTCCGTTTTTTCCTCCTCGCCTTCTCGGGCAGCTCCGGCCGCTCCTCTCGGCTCGGCCTCCGGCCCCTCCACCCCTCCAGCCTCTCCCAGCCCCCATAGTGCTCGCTCCCTCTCCTCTCCCTCCCCTCTCCCCCCCCCACCCCTCGCCCGGGCCTCCCTCCTTCCCCGATGCCAGCCCTCTTTGGGGAGGGGGCTTCTGCGCGGGGGACAGACAAAAGGGCTCGGACGGACTCCGGGGGCACCCCCTCTGCAGCTCCCCACCACGTGGCCCCTCCCTCCGCGGGCGGCGTGCAGCTCCCCCGTCCCCTTCCCAGCCAGAGGTCTGGGGAGTTAGGGCCCCCGAGGCATCATCCTTTCCCCGTTCGCGCCAATCGCTCTGCCGCGGGTGCTGAGCCTCCGGGCGCCTCGAACATCAAGGAATGCACCGGGCGCCGGTGGGGGGAGACGCTCCGAGGAACGAGGCAACGCTCTCGGTTCCCAGGCCGGGGAACCGCCAGCCTAGCTGGGGAGACTAGGACCCCGCCGTCGGAAGGCTCCTGGTCCTGTGGGGGTGGATGACAAGGACTCCAACCTCAGGGAGCCAGAGTCTGATGAGAGACACTCAGTCTCCCTCTCTTTTGCAGTACAAACTCAATGAAAAAAAAGGGATGAATCCGAAAGTGCCCTGCAAAAGCAGAGCTGGACCTACATATTCGTGAACTTCTGGCAGAACCAGATCGTGTTTCTCTGCCCATCTTGGCCAGCACTTAGCGAACTGCCACTCCCTGGCCTACCAACCCCCGCCTCCAAAATTTGGAATTAAAAGTGAACTCTCTCTCATTCCATACCAGGGTAAATTTTTAAACTAAGGCCATTTAGAGGTGGAAGTTATCAAGTAAATCAGGCAAACCATTTTCAAAGCTGCCTCACTGTAAATGCACACTTAGCTCGTGCCTAGGGCCATGGTACTAGCCTGGCCCTAGATACCATGGGCATGTGTTTTAGAGCTTAGGTAGGGACAGTTTCCCTGAGCCCCGACCCCGCCCCCCGCCACCCCCCCCCCCGCGCCGACCACAACTTAAAACCATTTTAGTCAATAAAGCTAAATTCCCTCAAGGGATACTGTCTGTGGCCGAAGCCACTCTTGCCGCACCTTAGGCATATCCCGAGCCAATCCTGATAACAATTACCCAAATGCTGGGAGGGGAGGGGTGCCGGAAGGAATTCCATCTCTCCAGGATCTCAGGGAGGGACTTGAGCTTAGAAATGCCCAGGTTTGATAGGTAACAGGTAACACAATACTTAACTTGCAATTGTGAAGCAATTATACTACAATAAAGATGTATAAAAATAAAACTTATTAAGAATGGTCACCACAGCTACAACTTACTGAGCACGTAAGGAAGTGCCAAGTACATAGTACACATCATATTTAATCCAATAACAGTCTCATGTGGTAGGTACTATTATTATCCCAGTTTAACAGATAAGGAAACTATGGCTCAGAGAAGGTAACTTGAAGAGGTCACACAGCTGGTTAGTGGCAGAGCTGGGTTTGGAATCCAGGTCTGGCCAACGCCCAAGTCCAGGCCCTCAACCACTCACTATACTATCTCGCCTCTTTCCCACAGCGAGTGATTCTAAAACTCTCCCAGAAGGAATAGGGACAGTCATGGGCCAGGGCACAATCTTGCTGGAAATTGGCTGGCTACCAAAATGTGGGGGGTCAACAGCGGCCCTGGGTTACCCCACTGGCATTGTAAATGCCACAGACTCCCAAATGAAAGTCCAGACTCCTAGATTCCGAACCTAGAATCCAAAGAACGCGTCCTGTCTGCCCACCCCCACAGAAATCATCCCACTTCCGGTTTCTGCTTTTCTGGTAGTGGGGAGATTTGCAGGCTACCAGGCCTTCAGTGAGCTTTTTGGAGGCAGTGTTATGGGGGGTGGGGGTGGGCATGATAATGGACCCCCACTGCCCTACCCCCAGTCCTCCCTGGAGGGAGGACAAATAGGCCCATTGATTTGAAACTCTCCCAGAGGGCATTAGAGTAATGACTCTGGACTGTGTGATGCCTACACCCCCTTTGACCTCCCTACTGACCCCTGCCCTGGGAGGTTCCAAAGGCCACAAATCTCGGTTGCTTGTGGGCCATGTGGTTTGTGGCTGTTTGTAGTTTTGGAAGGGAGGGGGAAACTACGGGGGTAGGGGACACTGCTTCTCACTGTGCCTGGCTTCCCGAGAGAACTAGCAAGGGGCGGGCAGGGCCCCTTCCAAACCCTGCCAAGACACACTGCAACTACTGATATGGGCTCCATCATTTATTTTTGAAAGCAGCAGGGCTCTTGGCTCATTTGCATAAATGTTTGCACTGCCTGCTATATTTTGGTTCGGGAGAAGGGCACCAGAGTACAGAACATACATAACAGATTTGTAACTGGGCAGCTTGAGCCTGCCCCTGGCTAGGTGAGCTAGCCAGCCAGCCCAAGACGGCCCCTTCCACCCCCGTGTCTACTTTTGAAAGCCCCTCTAACTGCAGAGTCCAGCACCAGGGATGTGTGGCAATGGAAAGATCTTGCGCCTAAAGGGGTGCTTCTAAGCCGGGTGTGTAGGTGGATGGGTAGATAAGAGAGCATTTAACAGAAAAATATTTATTTATTTATTTATTTATTTGGTTGTGCCGGGTCTTAGTTATGGGATAAGAGAGCATTTTGACTTGAAAAGGGCTGGGAGTCTGGATTCCTGATTTCCATTGTTCAAAAAAGAAACATTTATTGAGTGACTTCTATGTGCCAGGCATTTCATTAGGCATTGAGATCACATAATAAATATCAAGACCCTGTCTCCATCATTGAGGCACTCACAGTCCAGCAGTGCACGGGTGACAGAAACGTGATTAAAAACACCCCAAAAAACAAAACCCCTAAGTGCGTTGTGCCATCAGAGAGAGGATAAGAGAGGATTGCTAAGGTAGCACCCAGCTAGTGGGAGGCATGGAGTCTGGAGAGACTTGGTGGGGGATGTGATTGCTTAATCTGAGTCTTAAACATCAACCCTGCCCCCCATCTCCAAGATGTGTTTTAACCTCTATTACTAATTCTCTGTGTGAGCACAGCAAACGTCCAAGCTCTCTGGGCTGCCTCAGTTTCTTCATCTCCAAAATGGGAGCAATAATCTGTGAAGTGGGCCCCTACCTCCCACCCTGCTTGGTCCTATATCCCCTACCTCCCACCCTGCTTGGTCCTATATCCAACCTCGACCCCAGGTCGAGAGCATAACTACCAGTTTCATGGAGATGCCACGCAAACATGTGGCGAAGCCGGCGAGTGGGGACTACTGAGAAGTGATGGGAGTGGGAGATGCGGTGGCGTTCAGGGGGTGTGGCCCCAAAGGAAGGTGCGGGTGGGGGGGTTAATCTCCTCGTCACGCAGTTAACTATCTTTCCCCGGCGACTTCTCTCCCCCGGCGTCTTGAAGCGGGAACTAAGTAGCAGCATCGGGGAGGAGAGTGGGGCTGCTGGGGAGAAGGCACCTCAGGATAGCAGTCGAGCGTCGTCTGCTTCAGGCCCCCCACTCCATGCCGTCTATCTTGAGGATGGAAGCACTGAGGGAAGGGCTGTCCTTTCCTACCTTCACCCTTCCGCGATTGGGATCACCTTAGTTTCTCTCTGGAGTCGGGTATTTGCCCACACTTTGGTTTTTTTTTTTAATCCTAAATCTGGCCCACCTTTGGGGAGGGGAGTCACCATTCCGTTAAGTTTCCTCCTCGCAGAGTAAAGAAGGACTTCCTTTTACTCGTCCTAAACGACCCCCCTAGGGCTTCAGGGGGGCGCGAGAGCCGGAGGCCGGGCCGGGGCCGAGCCGGCTGCGCTGCCCCTCCAGGATTTCCTGCACTCGGCGCGGCGAGGTCGGCTCGAACTTCGGCCTCCGAAGCAGGCGACTCGGCTTCCCTTTAAAATGCAAAAACTCCCGGCCCACACCCCCGCCCCTCCGGCCACCTCCTCCCCTTCCCCCTCCGCCCCCGCCCCGGCTTAAGCTCCTCCCAGAGCCCTGGGCGCGGGGGCCTCCCTGCCACCTGCCCGCTGCCCATCCCACATGCAAAGCGTGACCGCCGGGGAAGGAAGGCGAGCGCGCGCCCACACCGGCCCTGCGCCGCGGCGACAGCGACAGCGAGCAGCTCGCCTACTCCGTCCGTCTGCGCTTACCCAGCATGCACTTCCAGGCCCCGAGCTATCTCGGAGCTGCAGCCCCAGGGTCAGAGCGGCCGGAAGAAACAGGAAGTTTGGGACGGTCCTAGTCGTGGGGCCGGGAGTCCTAAACGGCAGGCCCTTCGCTCGGCTCTGCCGCTCCCTTCCCCCGCCCCCTCCCTCTGGCGGACTTCCCTGGGGTCCGTTTCGGGGGCTGGCCCGAACTCCAAAAATCCAGATGTGTTTGGGGGGTCATTCAAGGCGCACTCCCAGGGTTCCCTTCGCCGTAGCATCTCCGGGCTTTAGGGATCGAGGGGTGGGAGGGGAGGGAGTGCTCCCGCCCAGCGGGTGGGTGGCTGGTGGTAGGCCCCGAGGGTGGTTTGTCTTCTGCCCGCGGAGAGGGAGAAGGACGCTAGGTGGGGTGGAGGTTGAGGGCTGGAGGTTAGCCTCCCACAGTTATCTCTTGGGCAGGTAGGACAGAGGTTGGAACCTCTGGTGTCGAGTCCGGAGTTACTGTCTCCCCTCCCCTCCGCCAGTTAGCTTCGCTCTAATCTGCCCTCCGCACCGACTTCGGCTACCCCATCAGCAACCATCGCACTAACGTGCACTGCTGTTAACCAGGGCCGCCGGGGCAAGGGAGACAGGGTGCCTAACGCAGCCACGTTCCTCGGGCAGAAAACTCAAAGGGCACGCCCTGTTGAAGGCGCTCTCCATCCACACACCCCTTTGGCCAGGCAAGGACTGGAGTCTCAGTTCCCTTGGCCTCCCTCTCAGTCTCCATCCCTCCAACACCAGGCAACCTCACTCAACTATCTGCAACTATGGCTCTCCCTGGCCTAGAGCTGAGAGGGGTCGGGGTCACGGTGGATCCCAGTGGGTGGTGCTGATCCTAGCATGCCACTTGGCCAATCCTTTTACTGCAGACAGGCCCTTTGTGTGGAGGTGCTGGTTCTCTTCTCATAGCCTTATACTCCTAGCCGGAAACTTCTCACTCCCAGCTTACTAGGAGTTTCTAGGTTCTCCTGGTTACCTAGACCTAGTGTGCATCTTCCTAGATTTCCTGAGAAGAAGGCTGGTTAGGAGAACAAGGATGAATATTTTGGAAGTAGGGAAGTGAAGGTGAAAGCTCATTGGCTGTAGAATGATTGTGAGACTGTCACTGTAGTTTCTGTCCCAGACACCTCCAGGCGGAATTAATTTGCCTTTCCTCTGGACTCCCATAGCATAGGATTTATACCTTTATTATCACATTGTATTGTAATTGTTTGTTTACATGTTTCTCCCCCCTGCTAGAAGTGAGTTCCTGGAGGGCAGAAACTATGTCTTATTTATCTCTGCAGCTCCCCTGCACAGATCCGGGCTCACAAAAGGGCTGTTGAATAAATGAATCAGAAGTGGAAGGGATTCAATTAGATGACCTCCAGGATCTCGTTCAGCTCTAATATTCTGTGATGCAATTTAAACACGCACCCATAGTTGCACTCACATACATGTAAACACACAGCAAATAGGCAAACACCATCATGCCACAGTCTGGGTGGAAAGCGAACAGATGTTACATGATGCCAAGTAACTGGCCTTTTGAAAGTTGCATCTTCAAACCTAAACATCTGAAGTGTCGACAACCAACGTCACAACTGGTTTGGCTGATTTTTTAAAATAAATTTATTTATTTTATTTATTTATTTTTGGCTGCGTTGGGCCTTCGTTGCTGCACGTGGGCTTTCTCTAGTTGCGGTGAGCGGGGGCTACTCTTCGTCGCGGCGCGCAGGCTTCTCATTGCGGTGGCTTCTCTTGTTGCGGAGCACGTGCAGGCTTCAGTAGTTGTGGCACGCGGGCTCAGTAGTTGTGGCTCACGGGCTCTAGAGCGCAGGCTCAGTGGTTGTGGTGCACGGGCTTAGTTGCTCCGCGGCATGTGGGATCTTCCTGGACCAGGGCTCGAACCTGTGTCCCCTGCACTGGCAGGCGGATTCTTAACCACTGCGCCACCAGGGAAGCCCTGGCTGATTTTTTTTTTCACTGCTCTGACTTTTTAAGTAGCCATAGCCCTACATGTGGAAACAGTGAACATTTGAGCTGAAAGGGCCCTCTGAGATGCTCTGGTACAAGTCTCTTCCTTTTACAGAGGAGAAGGTCCAAAGTCAGACAGGAGCAGAAATATCAATCCCGCATTCGTGCCACTTGGAGCGTGCACATGTGTGACACGTTTGTATGCAGACACGGCTGCTGACATGCACAGACGTGGGTGCATCCCTGAAACATGTGCCACCACTACACCTGGGTACACCCTCTCCCCAACACCCACCTAGCAAACAAGGATGCCCCCACCCCCGTGTGGCTGCTGAGCAAGGAAGGGAGGGCAGGGGTCAGCCGGGCCTAGGCAGCCCTTGCCAGAGTTCGAAGGGGACCGAGAAGCCTACAGGTTTGCAGCTGCCATTAACGTGCCTGGCTCGCCCAGCTCCCCTCGGCTCTCCTCGGTCTGCAGAGGGCGAGGAGAGGAGACATTCCGGGCTCATTCCAGCGAGCCGTGTGCACGCTGCAGGCGTGGTATGTGAGCAAGCGGCGGGCTTCCAGCTGCTGCCTTCGAGGGCTGACAGGCAACCCCCTCCCCCCAGACAAAACTCCTCACCCACCGCTGGCCTCTCTTCACATGGGCATGATTAAGGCAACCAGGACCATTGCAAGCCCTTCCCAAAAGGAGAGAAATTACGGCTTTTTCTCCACCTCGCCTGCCCACCTTTTCCTAGGGGAATCTCCTCTCAGACCCACCTCCAAGTGGAAGTCCAGGCGGACTTAGACCCCCCGACCCCCGCCTGCCCCGCTGGCCCTCTTACAGCATGCTCCTTTAACACTCCCGTGGATAGCTTGCACCCTAATCATTGTTGCCCACTCATTTCCCACCATCAGGGTCCTCTCTCCCACCTCTACCCCACTTAACGTGAGCATCCCTTCCTTGCCTTTGTAGGGTGCTTTATAGCTTTCAAAGCGTGTTTTATTTTACCTTTACCACAACCCTGTAAGGCAAGTATTAGTAGCTTCATCCGACACACCAGGAGACTGAAGCTGAGAAGATAAGCAAGCTGCCCAAAGTCACACAGCTAATACGTGAGGATGGGGCAGGGCCACAACCTTCATTTTTGACTATCAAGGGCATGTTTTGCCCACTCTGCCACCCTAATGCCCAGTTGATGTCCAGCTCCCCAAAGTGAGGGAGACGCCTTTCTGCTTCTTTTGTACCTCCAGGATACCTGATGTAGCATGGGCTCTGCACACAATGGGCATTCCGAGGCCTGGGTAGACAACAGACTGATGATGCCACCAGCCAGAGAATCCTGGAAGCTCCGGGAAGGGAGAGGCACTTGCAGACCAAGGGTGTTGGGTACCACCAGAGTCTTTTCAGCAGCCCCCCCGACGCTTGTCTCAGTCTTAACTTGCTCAGGGAGAGCAGTGCCAAGGCCAGAGAGGGGAGCATCTCTAGGGTCTCCCCTCCCCCTCTCTACTGGGGCTTCGGAGTGCTCAGAGCTCATGAATAAAGCTAATATTGGAACTAGTCGTCTACTAGTTCGAGAGGGACTGTTGTCTGGATCCTTCTTTGCAGGGACAGATTGTGCCAATAGAATGCCCCGGGCCCCAGCCCTTTCTTGCGGCTGGCTCAAACCGAGGGCGTCCCCCCACCCCCCGCCGCTCCACACCGCCTTTTTATGAGTCTCAGCTGATTTCCCTTGAGGGCCGCCCTCCTCGGCAGCCCCGCCCCTCACCAATCGGACTCCCTCACTGTACCTGGGCCCCGCCCCGACTGTCCTCAGGGGCGGGGCCAGCCCTAGGGCAAGCTGGGGCAGGAAGTGGTTGCAATTACACACTCCCGCCCCGCACTGGCTGCCACTGCTGGAGCGACAGTGCTAACTCGGCCGGCCCCAAACGTCAGGGTAGGAGCTGGAAGAGGGCTCGGCCGGGGGCTCCTGCGCTGGAACGAAGCTCCTTTCCTGAAGGAAGGGAGTTTCCAAGGCTGGGCAACGCTGGAAACCTCAGTTGGCTGCTGGTCACATCCAAGGATGAAGGGAGGAGATCGTGGGTCTCCGTCCCCATCCCAGCATGGCAGCCACTAGGCACAATCGTCCCTTTAAATCCTGGCCACTAGCTAAAAGCAGCTTTTCCCTGCTGTTTGGGCCCCCTGCTTGCGACTGCCCGGACTGACGGCCCTGACCCCTCCTACCAGGGGAGGACAAGCTTTGATCCTCTACTGCTGCAAATCACCAGAGCACAGTGGCTTTATATCCCCTACTCCTCCTTAGTTCCCTGGGCATTCCCATCTGGGGCCAGCTCTGGGCCAGGTGGAGGGTGTGGCTGGTATGGCCTGAGCCGTGTGCTAAATACCACGTAGAGAGAGGGATGGGGGAGTTTGAGAACGTTTGGCTGGGATGGCTTTAGAACAATCTGGGGTAGACTTTCACTGAGAACATTTTTAGCTCAGCAAATTGGGGCTGCATTAGAGGAATGGCGGGAGAAGAGGGCTCAGTGAAGAGACTGGAGAAATGAAGGGGATATGGGAGTACGGGAGGGAATGGGGATGAGTGAACTAGTTAGGGTTAAAAGAAAAGGCCTAAAAACCCGGTGGATGAAATGGGGGCTCCTCTTTGCCCTTCACTAACATCTTTTCCTGCAAGACCCAGGCTCCTTCAGTATGTCTGCACCCTGCAAAGCCCGCACTCAGCGGTTGCCTCCCCAGCTTCAAAGCCCCATTTCACATCCTACTAAAAGCTTCATCACACCCTCCTTTCCTTGGTCAGTTGAAAGTGCTCCTCTTTTCCCAGGCCAGGCCCGCCCAATCCGCTGAGGTGGTTGAGGGCTCGTTTGGGGGCTACCCAAAGAGGAGGGTCTCCCCTGCCCACCCCACCCATCCTGGCAGGAACCAAAGGCTTTGTGGCCCCGTTCGAGGGGCTACTGATCAGTAGCCTTTTCCCATGGGCTTCCAGGCTCCCAAGAGACTGGGAAGCTGAGTCATAGGCAACTCCAGGCTCCACAGACAGCACAGCAAGAGAAAGAGGGAAGAAAAAAAAGAAAAAGGTGCAAAAAGACAAACGGGGAGGGGCAGGTTCATTACCTGGGGAGCGGACTCTTAGCCCTGCCTTAGTATTGCTTCACTCATACGTGGAGATCACAATCAGAAGATTGCCTCTGAATATGAAAGATGATGACAGGACACAGGATCAAATAAAGAAATAAGGATGGAGGTGTTTTGTAAACTAGTAAGTTCTATACGGATGTGACGGATTACCATTATTATTGCTATGTGTTATGGATTTTCATTTCGCTCCCATGGATCTGGTTTATTCAATACTTTCCTTAATAGAGGAGCATGACACAGCCAGGTTAGCCTTGAGGGTTTTGAGGCCCTGAGTGAAGCAGTGTGCGTATGTGTATGTGTGTATGTGTGTGTATGTGAGTGTGTGAGAGAGAAAGAGATCCAGAGACACAGAGGGAGGGAAATGGGAGGGAGCGACTGGGTGGAACCCCTTCCCTCAACATTTGCCCCTGGAAAGATAGGGTTATAATAAACAAGGAGCCATTGGAAGGGGAGAAGACCTCACAGATTACATGGCCAGGGAGAACTAGGAGACACGTCTTGTTCGTCTCTGCACCCTCAACACCCAGAACAAGCTCCCTCTGAGCTCAAGTGCTCAATATCTGCCCGTTGAATGACTGACGGAAAGGCTGCTGGAAGGAAAGGGTGATGGGTGTGGCCACCCTTCTGTCACCTCAACTGCCCTAGTGCTGACCGTGCGCAGATGAGTCTCAGCTCCTTTCAGCTGTAGGAGCCATGTCCACCAGCCCAGTCCCCGGAGAGCTAATATGTCCCTGCAAGTCTGTGACAGTCACTGTACCCCTGATGTCTCTGCCACAACTAGGTGCCTGGTGTTCGGACGCCCTGCACACAGCCAAGGCCACCTGCACCACACGTCATTGCTCTTTGAAGCTTCACAAGACCCTCCAGTCTCTTGCAAAGCCTCGGGACCATTCTGAACATCAATCAAAAAACAAATGGGGTCATGGATGGGGAAGCACTTTGTGACCAGCAAAGCCCCATACAAATGTAAGGGATTATTGCACTGTATCTCAAAAAGAGCATTCCGACCCTTTGAGGGTTGTAGTTATTTGGATTTTGGCAAACAGGAGTTTACCACATTATAAAATGTGTGTGTGTGCTGGGGGGGCGTCTGCACAAGTGCATGTTCAGTGATAAGACCCACAGATAGAAACCTACTTGGCCAAGTAACAGAAAGAGTCATTTAGACCATGAAGAGCCATACTGGTAAGTTAACAAGAATTCGAATTCCCTGGCCTTCTATCTTTTTCAATATGCTTCTATATAGGTGCTCTCATCAGATTCTTCCCACAACACTATGCCACTGTTAAGTCTCTGTGACTTGAGTTCAGTAGAATAAAGCACACAGTGAGCTCCGAGGAATCTACTTTTGAGACTTGCAGGCTCTGAGAACTTTGCCTGGGAGAAATTTTCAGGCAGAGAAAAACATGGTCTGTGTAGGTCCTGGCAGGGCGCTCCAGACCCATGCCAACTTCCCTCCATTCTCTGTCCCCACAGAGCAGCTCTACAATGCCTCCATAATGACCTCCACACCAAGAAGAAGGCTCTCTTTCAGTCAGTCATTCAATCAACAAACATGTTTTGAGTGCTTTCCCATCAGTTCCAGGCCTTCTGCTAGACCCTGGGGCTACAAAAATGAAGAAGTCTTCATTGCTCACCATTCACCTCTCGCCTCTCAAGCGACATGTTTTGTAGCATCTTTTCCCCTTCAAGGCTCTCCTTGATGTTCATTTTATTCTGCTGAGTGAAGCCAGGGCTAATGGTTTTGAATCCAGCCCTGGTTGTTCAGCCTCTGATTGGGCAACAAGGGGCCCCTTTGGAGAGGGCAGTGCTCAGAACATCAAATGGGGCTCTCAGACGTGGGGCACAAGTATCACAAACCTCCAGAGGAGGTTTTTTCTTTTTCTTTTTTTTTTTTTGTCCACACCCTTGAAGAATCAGGAGAAAAATCATGCGATTAGCATTGTGTTGGAATAGCATTCTCACCTTGGGTTTTGTCAGAGCAGTTGCTCTGGGTCTGGAAAGCCTCTCTGGCAAGTCCAGCTTAGGCTGTCACCTTTTGGTGGGGGCAGTTAAAGGGCTGTCTTATTGGTCCTCAGTACATGGTCATGTGCATCCTTGGTGGGGAAACTCTAATTAGTTAACTAGAACATTCAAACAGAATGCCTTCCTGGATTTTGGAATTTTCCAATTTAGTAAAGGTTAACTTCCACCTCCTTTCTTGTTTAGCTACTTGGTGTGGAAAACCTTTCTCACGTGCATGAGACCACTTTTTAGATTGTCAGTAGACTTTAATAAGCAACTCAATAGAACCTCTCTGTTGACTGGGTGTCTTGCAGGGATTTGCAACCAGTGGATTCCAAACTGGGGTCCCTGAACCCATTAAAGCCTGGGAGAGAATCAGTGAATTGCACTGGTATTTCATAAAGTCTAGTGAAACGAACCAGCATGAGGTTGCCGAGGTTAACTACAAGGGCAAGTGTTTTGGGCTTTGGCTGGAATTAAATGACCTCAGTGTGACTATCTTGGGCTGATCTGAAGTTCTGGCCCAATCTTGTATGTATCTGATACGTTATTCAATGGAAAATTATTACTTTAAAATATATCCTGTTTAAGTAGATAAATATTTTGAATACAGAGGGTTAAGAACACAGACTCTGGAACCAGACTGCCTGGATTCAGATCCCGACTTCAAAACTTAGTAGCTGGGGGACTTCCTTGGTGGTGGAGTGGTTGGGAATCCGCCTGCCAATGCAGGGGACATGGGTTCGAGCCCTGGTCCAGGAAGATCCCACATGCTGTGGAGCAACTAAGCCCCTGAGCCGCAACTACTGACCCTGCGTTCTAGAGCCCACGTGCTGCAACTACTGAAGCCCATGCGCCTAGAGCCTGTGCTCTGCAACAAGAGAAACCACTGCAATGAGAAGCCCACACACCTCAGAGAAGAGTAGCCCCTGCTCGCCACAACTAGAGAAAGCTCGCGCGCAGCAACGAAGACCCAATGCAGACCCCCACCAAAAAAACAAAACAAAAACAAAACTTAGTAGCTGGGAATGGATAAACAAATTACGGCACATCCATACAACAGAATATTATTCGGCCATAAAAAGGAATGAAGATACGTGCTACAATGCAGAGGAACCTTGAAAACTTGATACTGACCAGAAACTAAAAGCCACATATTATATGGTTTCACTTAAATGAAATATTCAGAATAGTTAAATCTGTAGAAACAGAAAGCAGATAGGAGGTTGCCAGAGTCTGGAGAGTGAAAGGGGAGCAACTGTTTAACAGGTACGGAGTTTCATTTTGGGGTGATGAAAACATTTTGGAACTAGTTAGAGGTGGTGGTTGCACAATGTTGTGAATGTACTAAATGCCAGTGAATTGCACACTTTATTTTTTTTCAGTGTTGAATTTTTTTTAATGAAAACATTGATAAATATTTTCTAGATTTCTAATTTTTGAAATGGAATGTTTTTATAGAACATTTTGTTAGTTCAAAACACTTTAAAGAATTTTTAATTGAAGTATAGTTGATGTAGAATATTATATAAGTTACAGGTGTACAATATAGTGATTCACAATTTTAAAAGGTTATACTACATTTATAGTTATAATAAAATATTGGCTATATTCTCTGTATTGTATAATATATCCTTGTGGCCTATTTTATACATAATAGTTTGTACATAATAGTTTTATAGAACATTTGTTTATTCTTTCTTACTGAAGTATAGTTAATTTACAATGTTTTGACAGTTTCAAGTGTACAGCAAGTGTATCCACTATACACACATATATATATATTCTTTTTCAGATTCTTTCCATTACAGGTTATTACAAGATATTGAGTATATAGTTCCCTGTGCTATACAGTAGGTCCTTGCCGTTTACCTGTTTTACATATAGTAGTGTGTATGTGTTAATCCCAAACTCTTAATTTATCTCTCCCCCACCCCAAATTGCACACTTTAAAATTGTTAATTTAGGGACTTCCCTGGTGGTCCAGTGGTTAAGACTCCGTGCTTCCACTGCAGGGGGCGCGGGTTCCATCCCTGGTTGGGGAACTAAGATCCTGCATGCTGTGTGGTGCGGCCAAAAAGAAAAATAAAATAAAATTATTTTCAAAAATTAAAATAAAATAAAATTATTACTTTATTTTATGTGAATTTGACCTCAGTTTAAACCTACTAGCTGGGCAACTTTGGGCAAGTCACCGAATCTTTGTGGGCTTCAATTTCTTCATCTGTAAAAGGAGAAAATAATAGTATTTACCTTATGGAGTTGTTAGGAGTATTTAAAGAGTAACTATTTGTAAAATCCTTTTGAAAAATATTTATTTATTTATTTTTATTTATTTGGCTGCATTTGGCCTTGGTTGCAGCACGCAGGATCTTCCGTTGCAGCGCGTGGGCTTCTTTCTAGCTGTGGCGCACAGGCTCAGTAGTTGTGGCACGCAGGCTTAGCTGTCCCACGGCATGTGGGATCTTAGTTCCCCGACCAGGGATCAAACCCACCTCCCCTGCATTGGAAGGCGGATTCTTAACCACTGGACCACCAGGGAAGTCCCTGTAAAATCCTAAAACGGTGTTTAGCACACACTAAGTGACATATAACTGTGTGTTTAAAATGGGGTCTATGAGGGGAAAAATAATAAAACCTTTGGTAGTGAAAAGTTTGGGGGTCCCTGGTGAAGATAAAAATAGAAAAAGTGCTCAATGTCTTTCAAAGGGTTATCTAAAAATCCTCTGGTTCCAACTTCCCGGTAGCACTTGTTAGAAATTTAGAGTATGAGGCACCACCCCAGACCTATTCAATAAGACCCTGGGTGGGAGGGTGCCTTGGAATCTGAATTCTGACAAGCTCCCCACTCCCCCCAAGTGTATATTAAATTTGAGAAATTTTTGTGTGAGCATTTAAAGTGAGTATGAACTGAAGGCAGAAGGCTGGCTTCCTGGATTAAAAAAAAATCTAAATCCCAGGTCTCAACTTGTTTTTTTAATCATCTTGTGACGACTATGTTCCCAAAATGGACAATTCTTCCTCTGGAGCCCCTTGAAGTTTAATGAGCAAGAACAGATACACAAGAACACATATAAACACACAGGCCCGAAATAAGCATGGTATCTTTACCAAGTTATCTACAGCAGCAAAACCATGTGCTCACTCTAGGCTCTTAATGTTGGAAGTACTATGCTGGGCTGTGTGGAGGACACAGTAAAACATGGCCCTTGCCCTCCAGATACTTGCAAATTCTAAGAGAGAAGATGGCTACTGAAAAGGCCGAGTGGGATGTCCTGGGAGTGGGTGATTTGAGGAGTGTGGTACGTGGTGGGGGGGGTCGGGGGGTTGGGAGACAATAGTGTGGCCCGGACTTGAAGGGTCCCATGCCCCCACTGAACACCTACTGTCAAACAATCCCAAAGTATTCCTGGAGTTCTGCCTCCTTGAATGCTCCCAGAAACTGTGGGCGATGCACCTTCTATGACTATGACAAGTCCCTCAGATGAGGAGGTAGAACTAAGGCACAGAGCACAGAAAAGAACTAAGTGCTAAGTAGTACTTGCCATGGGGCCAAGCGTTCAGAGGCAGAAGCATTCAGAGAAAGCTTCATGGCAGCGGGGCTTGAAGGATTTGGCCAGGTGAAGGGGCGCTCAAGTGTAGGCACACAGATAGGGGTGAGAATAGTATGTGTAGCTTCAGCAGGGCATGTCAATCCTGTGCCAGCATCCTGAAGCCTACACAGAATTACCACCACAGCCAGAGGAATGCACTGCTCCAGGAACTGGAATTTGGTGAGCTCCCATTGAATGTGGGCCACTGGACTGAGTGCTATTCTCAATCTTCTTTAGCCTCTTTGGAGGAAGAGGTAATAGTTTGACTGACTCAGAGGTCTTGCTAAATTTTATTCCATTCTCCTCTTCAAAAATACACCTCTCTTTTTCTTTATGTTCAGGTTGTAGCTTTTATTCCCAGGCTTGAATTAAGCAGGTGCTCCCAAGTTCTGAACTCTTTAAAAGCTCCTCACGTTAAAAGAAACAAAACAACAAACTACTATGGGGTGTCTACTAGGGGCCAGGCCCTTTCTTAAGCGCTTAACATACAAGAACTCATCTGATCCTTAGAACATTTTCAGGAGGTATTTATTAGGCCTCATTTTATAAATGAGGAAACTGAGGCTCAGAAGGAAGTCGAGTGTCCAAGATAATGTTGCTAGGAAGTGGCAGAGCCAGGATTCAAATCATACCTGTCTAACTTCAGAGACTGCGTGAATTAAATGGGAAGAGAAAGACTAAAAAGGACCAAGATTTAAAACTGAGTCTTTGGGAATTCCCTGGTGGCACAGCAGTTAAGAATCTGCCTGCCAATGCAGGGGACACAGGTTCGAGGCCTGGTCCGGGAAGATCCCACATGCCACGGAGCAACTAAGCCCGTGTGCCACAACTACTGAGCCTGCGCTCTAGAGCCCACGAGCCACAACTACTGAGCCTGCGTGCCACAACTACTGAAGCCCGTGCACCTAGAGCCCGTGCTCCACAACAAGAGAAGCCACTGCAATGAGAAGCCCGCGCACAGCAATGGAGAGTAGCCCCTGCTCGCCACAAGCCACAACTAGAGAAAGCGCGCACGCAGCAACGAAGGCCCAACGCAGCCAAAGATAAATTTAAAATAATAATAATAATAATAATAAAATTTAAAAACCCTGAGTCTTTAATAACTGGCTAGAAGGGAAGCCGGGTCTGGGCCTCAGTTTCCCCACTATAAAATAAGAGGGTTGGATTAGATGATCCGTTCATTCATTCACTTAACAAACACTTATAGAGCCCCTACTCCGTGCCAGGGTCGGGGATGCTTGGAGGAGAGGACGGAGGCTGTGACACACAGATGAGAAATACTGGGTTCCTTCATCCAAGAAAGGGAAAATCTGGTTGGAGAGCTAAATAGGCAGAGCATAGAAGTGCTAACTAAAGGGACAAGCTCAGTACTGTGGGGGTACCACTAAGGAGGGAGTAGGGAGGTAGTGGGGAATCAGGGAAGGTGGCAGGAAAGAGCTGGTTTAAGTAATGGTTGAGTGGCATTTCAACATGCTGAGAAGGGCATAGAAAAAGCTGAGGGAGCAGTCAAGGAAGCGCTCCTCTTGTCCAAGGAATGGCAAGAGGGCCAGTTTTGTGAGAACAGAGGCCCTGTGAGCGACATGGGAGGCAAGGAGGCTGGAATCGGATCGGGGAAGGCCCTGAAAGCTAGGTGAAGGCTCATGGACTTGATTTTGTTGGCAGTGTGCAGCCACAGCCAGTTTTTCAGGAGGGCAGATGATTTCTTAGAGTTCCTTCCACCTCTAACACTGTCTCTTTGATTAAGAACCTTGTTAAGTGCCTAGGAGTCTTAGGGAAGGGGGGAGGCTTGACCCGGAGAGACCTCTGGGGTGATTTTAGTCCCCTTCCTCATTTCCCCCCCTTTGGCTATAAAATCCAGAAAGGTTGTTGGTTGTTTACAGAGTTAAGTTTAACCAGACATACTGTCTCCCCATCTAGACCCGGGGCTCTGAGAGGGCAGAGACCAGGCCTTCCTTAGCTGCAGTGAGCCACTGGAATGCTTCTCCAGCAGCAACCTGCTGCAGTAGGGTTTGTGCATTTGAGATTTACGTGGATAAGGGGCAATGAATTTTCCCCTGTGGCCCCTCCTAGAGCATAAAGTGAAACACTTGAGAGCACATAGTGTTTGTAACTCGTGGTCAGTCGTACTGACCTAGTACCAGCCCCACTCTTTCCCCACATTTGCAAGGTTCTTTCTGTACCCCGATCTCCCCTGGTCTGCTTTCAACTGGGGTGACTTAGAATGAGCCCTTCAGCAGTCTTGAGACCCTGGGTTCCAAACGTGACTTCACCTTCAACTGACTGGGGTGCAGGGGATGAAGGGATGACCAGAAGCTGCAAATGTGCTTCATTCTGACACTCTAAAGATCGAAACCACTGGGATTTTATTGTTGTTATTGCTGTCATAGGGCTGGGCTGTTTTACCAGAGAGACAAGGCCTGTGATTGCAGAACAAAGCAGAGAATTAAAGCAATTATCCTATGAATTTAGCCAAAGGTTGATTTGGAGCTTAAATGACCCTGGGACCCGCCCCCCCCAAATGCCCTGTTTTGTCTGGTAAGCTTCAGGAAGGTAGGGCCCAGGCCAGTGTCACCCCTAGGTCTCTGAGCTACACCTAGGGAGGCTGGTGGTGCCAACACTGATAATAATAACTCTTGCATGAGCCCAGTGGTTTACAGTGTACAAAATTCTTTCCCATCCATTATCTCATCTGATGCTCAGGGGTGTCCCTGTAAGGGAGGTATGACAGGTGCATTGATTTCCATATTTTAGAGCAGGGGGAAGACCCAAAATACAGTACCGGGCATCAGGCTGGCACTACTTAAATGTTAGGGCTTGCTTGAGGTCACACTGCTAGCTATCGACAAGACAGGACTGGGATCTGATTCTTAGAACTCTACAAACAATCCTCTTTGCATTACACCAAGCTGCCTCTCTGGGTCCAGCTGTTATCGATGGGAGAAACAATTAGAAAAACAATCCTGCCTGAAAAGGAATATTTTGAAATGAAATGGAGGCGCTATTCCATATTAAAAAGAGCTCCGGTTGTGGAAACAGGACTACTGGGGTTGAATCCTGGCTCAGGCACTCACTAGCCATATGACCTTGAGCAAGCCACTCATAGCTGCTCATGGACTCAGTTTCCTCAATTACAACATCAAGAGTTGTAGTGAGAAACAAGTGAAATAACACAAGTGAAAGGGCTTTGTAAACACTCTGATGTTGTACAAAGGTAAGGTATTATTATGATGATGTTGTGGTTCTAGCCTCAAATAAAAGAATCATTAAACTCTACATTCTTTACAAGGTTTCCCACAGCTCTCCCCACCCTGCTCCTTGGTTTCCCATCATCTCCTGTAGGGCAGGAAGTGTGGCCCCCCAACAGGAAAAGGCTCAGAAATGCTAGGGCTTCAGCCAGGAAATAGCCATCTTGCCCCAACCTTTATTTCACCAGATAAATGATGCAGCCAAATGGTGAGACACAGACGAGTGGGAACGGAGGTGTCCAGAATCTGTTTCAGCCTCAAACCAAGGGGCAAGGTAGCCCTAAGGCCCTAAGGGCCTTAAGAGACGTGGAGATTTAGTAATTACCAGATTAATTAAAATCAGTGAAGACAGCCAATTTAAATCAAAGCAGAAGTGGTGGGGCCTGCATTATCAGGCCCGATAGAGGCAATATCCCCCCTTAATAATGCATTTTGAGTTCATATGTTGATTAGCTTAAACAAATTATTTTCCAGTATCCACTTTCCCTTGGTGCAACTTAGGCCAAACACTTTTTAAGGTGTGTGTGGGGTGCATGGCAGGGCAGGAGTGGTCAAGTAAAACAGCAAGTGAAGAGGTTCCCAAAGCAAAGTAAAATGGCAAGTGGTATGTCCACACTGCTGGCAATAGATTTTGACGTCGGTGAGGACAAGCAAGAGGGGTCATAGAACACCAGGCCTCAGCCAGCAGCAAAGCCACTGCAACCTTAGTGGCTCGCCCTCCTCCGCAATACTCACACACATCCCTCAAACCAGGTGAGGGAGACATACCAGGCAAGTCTCAACTGCCATCTCTAAAGTCCTTCCAAAGGAGAGAAGGAGAGAAGACACCCCACAGCTTAGAGATGGAACCTCTGGGCCTAGGACAAAGGAGGGGGGCGGGGAGGAGGGGGAGGAGGAAGACATTAATCCTGCAGGGCTTCCTTCCAGTCCACATCACCCTCTGGCTTCCTTAGTATAGATAAATATATAATAAATAATATCAATATATCTGCACATTAAAGATCTTTTTTTCAAATTCCTGCTATTCATTTCACATTCCGTTTACAAAGCCCTGAACCCTCCAGGAACTGCGGGGCACCTCCCCTAATACCCTGTAGGTTGAGGCAATGCCTTTGAAGTCCCCACCACCGACTCAGGGTTGGAGCTGCTAAGAAACACCCTAAGACTGAAAGTAAGTCCGCCAGGCAGCTTCAGCTCCATCGCAAGCTGCTCTCCTCAGAGTTAATGTAAAGTCATCAGAGTTCCAATGTGGACCGCAGGCTTCTCAGCCCTTCAGTGCCGGGGACAGCCTGGGATGTAAACACATACGAGGATTTATTCCTTTGGCCAGGAGAGGAGTCGTTAGGGTAAAGGGTAAGGGTCAAGGGGTTCAGTTTGGTGACTGAGGAGCCCGGGGAAAGAGAGCCAGGTTTTCGGCCCGAGTCGTGCAGGCTCCCCCCTTTACAGACCTTTCGTCCCCCTCCTCCTTCCTCCCTCGGGCCTCTCACTCCTACCCGCCCCCCCACCCAGATGCCTCCACGCCCAGGCCGGGGGCTGCCCTTTGAGTTCTGCCCAGGGGGGCTGCAGCCCCGGCCGTTGCCACGAAGGGTGGGCCGCCCCGGAGACGCGAGGCGAGGCAGCGAGCCCCGGCATTTTCCCTTCCCCAGCACCTGTCCCACTTCGGCGCCGGGGCTGGGGCTGCACCCGCGGGCGGCCTCGGTGCCCGTGCCGGAGCCACGCACCGAGGTCGCCCGGGTTAGGGAAGTGGGGGGCCGGGGGAGGGGCGGGGCGTCCGGTGGGGGCGCCCCCCCGCAGGCAAGACCCTACCACCCCGCACACACAGAGGCTAAACGGAGAAAGAGAGAGCCACACATAAAGCTCGAGCGAAAACGGTTGCTCTCCGACCCCAAGCGGCGTTGCTCGCCCCCCCTCCTTCCTGGAGCCAGGGGCTGGCCGGGGAAGGTGGCTCCGTTCTTCCCCCGTGGCCAGTGCGGGGTCTGCGGCTGCCCGGCGAGGTTCCGGCTTCCCCGGGGCTGGCAGGGGGAGCCCCGAGAACTGCAGGCCTGCCCCCCTTCCTCCTCCTCCTCCTTCCCCTCCTCCCCCACGTGTCCTCCCGGAGCCCAGCGGCCTGATCCCAGCACCCCCCTCCACCTCCCTCCTCCTCCCGCTTCGCCCGCTTCCCCGGCAGCGTGGAGAAGAGCAAAGTTGCGACAGCGGCCGAGGGGCTCTGCCCAGGTGAAGGGGGCTCCGTGGGAGCGGGGAAGGGGGGGGACGGCGCGGCCCTGCGGCGGGGGCGGAGAGAAGATAAAGAAACTTGCTTTCCTCGGCCCCCACCCCGCGCGGGTTCGGATCTTGCGTGGACCCAGCCCTCGTGGCGAGACGCGGCAACACCGCCGGGACCGAGGCCGGCACCGGGACCGGGACCAGGACCGCGCGCCTGAGTCGGCTCGGCGGGCGCAGGCAGCGGGCCAGGCCGGCACCCAGGCAAGGGCGGGGTGGGTGGCCGTACACCGGACCGAACCGGGGACTCCGGTGGCCTGGGCGCGGGCCGAACCCGGATCGGGCCGAGTTGGGTGGCGAAGTAGGACGTGGATTGGGGGGGGGCGCGGCGGGAGGGGGAAACCAGGCCCGGCCGGACTGGCCTGGGCGTGGGGGCGGGGGGCGAGTTCGGGGCACTTGCTGGGCTCGGGACCGAGCAGTAGGGCGGGGCGGCGCTAGGGGCTGGGCCGGACCAGCGGGGAGAGGGCGAGGGGAGGGGGAGCCGGGGGTGGAGTAGGGGCGTGGAGTTGCGAGCGGGGTCTGGCCTCGGCCGGGGGCGAAGGTAGATCGGCGGGGCCGCCAGCGGAGGGAGGGAGGCCCGCGGCAGCGCGGCGGCGGCGAAGGCCAGCTTCCGCGGAGTTTGTGCCCGGGCTTCCCGGGCTCCGGCAGCCTCAAGCGCACAAATGGGGCTAGGGGATTGACTGGTAAGCAACTACGAGTGTTAGACGGTGTTCGGTGGCGATTCCGGGAAAAGCTAGGAGAGACACTGTCTGCAATTATGCCGCACCCCCCCCCACCCACCTCTTTAGCATCTGGATTCTGCTCTCAGGGGGCCGCGGACCCTCCCCGCCGCAACCCTTTCACTCTCCGGCACTCCCACCGCCTCCCCCCGCCCCTTACTCAGCCATCTGACTCTCCTAGGGTTGTGTGTTTGGGGGTGGACGACGGCGGGGGGGGTGTAATACTTTTCCTCTCGCGGCGGCAGCCTAGTTCCTATCTTATTCCTACATGTAGCATTGCTTCGAGTAGCATGGACATTGGGGTTTAGATAATCTACCCCCAACTAACGCCCCCCCCCAAGCGATTTGATGGCTTTTAAGGAAGGGGACGAATCCCTGGATTTCCACGCCTGGGATGAGGTTTGAGGATTGGGATTCACCCCCAGCTCACTTCCACTACCAACCCCTCTTTCCTTGTGAGCCATTTCCACAGGGATCCGAACTTGAGGGGGGGGGAACGGGAGAATTAATGTGCCTCTCTGTCTCTACACAGGGTCGGCGTGGCCAAGGACGGCTAGTCTCGGAGGGAAAGTAGCCACCAGTCCAACTCGGGTCGCCCCCACTATTACTTCGGTGAGGGGGGCAACGCTAAGAAGGGGATACTGGTGGGTAAGGGCCCAGTATAAGGGAGGGGGCTGGGTAGTCGCCCCCGAGGGACTCCCTTTCTTGGCTGGGAGGGAGACGCGAGCCCCGGCTTCAAGGGAGGGGTTCCGGGGAGGGAGATGGGGGGTGGCGATGAGGGGGGGCGGGATGAAGGGGGGAGTCACGCCCTGCCAGCAAGGGGAGCCTCCCTCAGGCCCCTGGGAGAAGGGGACTGAATGTGTCTGCTCTGTGCTGCCGGGCAGGGGAGATCTGGGGTCTCCGGATTTGCACACTGGATCCAGCACTAGTGGCCTGAGAAGTCAGGTCGGGGCATAAGGTGGAGAGCGTTGGAAGAAAGAGAGAAACCCCTGGCCGTGGTGCACTGATCATTTCCCTTCCTCAACCTCCCCCTTCGTGGGGCGTACGGGGGGGGGCGTGGAGCTCCTGCAGCCTCTCGAATTGAGCGCCTCCGCCTCTCCTGGGAGTCTAGCTTTTTGCCCGGCTTGCTGCAGCTACCGCTGCCTCCCTCTCCGGAATCCGCTCGGTCCTCGCAGCGATCCCCTCCTCCTCCCCTCCCCTCCCAGTGTCACCGGGGCTGCTTGGCTCTGCCCCCTTCGCCGCCGCTTGCTCCCTGCTTTCGTCCCTCCCTCTCTTGCTCTCTCCCTCCCTTCGCCTCCTCCTCCCCATTCCTCCCCCCGGGCAGGCGGCATTCTGGGAGTTGTAGTCCCGCGGAGCGGTGGCTGGCGCCGCCCGCGAATCCGACCGGACTCCACTTCCCGTCGAGCCCTGCGACCGGCACCCACTCTACCAGGCTTCGCTCGCACACACAGACACACACACACACACACACCGCTCTCCCCCTCACTCTTTCGCTCGCCGCGGCTGCTGCCAGTGTGTGGCTCTGTCTCTCCTCCGCTTTGCTGAGCCCTCCCTTCTTCCTCTCAGTTCCTAGAGTCCGACCGCCGCCGCCGCCGAGAGAGAGGAGAAGGAGGTCGGTGGCAATAAGGGGCGGAGGGGGCATCAGATCGGGGTAGTATTAGGCGGGTGGTGGCTCAGAGGGGGTAAGAGGGAGTCCGGGTGGCGGCCTGAGCCTCCCCGCGGAGCCGACTCGGGAACAGGTGCGTCTCTTTTTTTCTCTCCTCCAACCCCTCCACCCCTTTTGACTCCCCGGCTTTCTCGTATCCTCCACCCGCTCCTTTCTACCTCAAGCCTTTCCCCAACCCTGTCCCTTCTTCGCCCCGCGGCCGCTCTGCTTGCCCCCCGGGGGCGCCGTCCTCTTCGTGTCCCCGGACGTAGCGCTCCCTGGAGCTCGCTCTGTCCTCGCCCCTCCCTTCGGGACAGCTCCCCTCCACTTCCCACCTTCGTACCCCATTCTTGCCCTACCCTACCCCCTCCTCACCCCTTCTCCCTTAGCCAGGTGAGACTTGTTCGCCACGATCCGAGAGTCTTCATCCCGGCTGGGCGGGGGTCTCCATGGAAACGGGGGTCGGGTTGATCCTGGGGGGGAACCATTGGAATTACCCCACTCCTCAGAAAGGGAGGTGGAGGCTACGGTCTTGTTAACTACCTGGCCCCAACCCCCTGATCCAAGGATCCGACGATCCGAAGGGAGGCTGGCCAGCAGGGCAGGGCGAGAAAGGGCTTGTTTTTTTTGGGGGGGGGGCTGTCCGTGATGAAGTCCTGAAGAGACCAGGAGAAAATACCCTCCAACCTCAGAGGGGAGGTGCGACGGGTGCTCTTAAGGGCTGCTTTCTCCCTGGTGTCGGGGTGCAGGAACCGTAGGGTAAGGGGTACCCCTAGGTGGCGGCGGGGCCTGGGTTCGGGAGTGGGAGTGCTGTGATGGGGGCAGGGGCAATTATCCGAGTCCCTGGAAAAAAGGCGGGGGATGACTTCGGAGCGCCCTGGCTCCGCTGCCCTCGCTCTAGGGGCGGGGGCGCCGGGCCGGGCGCGGCGGGGAGGGGGCTTAAATTGAAGGAGGATGAGATCGGGGGCAATTCATACTAGCCCCGGCAAGCCAGGGGGGAGATCCGGCGTGCAAGCTCTCCACCCGCTTCGCGCCAGGCCTGGAGGCAAGGGGTCTGAGAGCGAAGCCGAGGGCTGCAAGGAGGGAGGCTCCGGTTACTGGGCCGGGTTTCAGGATCGGGGGCAATCCCCCAGCCCTTGGAGAAGGAGGGAGAGGGATGGCCGCGAACCCCAGGGCTCCCCCACCCCGGGTCCTAAGGGGCGTGAGGAACGGACAGCAGGCCTGGCGGAGCTGGATTCGAACGGATCGCGGCTGGGGACAGGGGTGGGGGGGTGCTTAGTGGTGGGCTTTGGGGGGAGCAGTCCCGCGGCGGGGCGGGCGGGCGGGGCGTGGGGCTCCGGCGGGCGGCGGGGCGGGGCCGGGGCGGCGCTGCTGCCGTTGCCGCCGCCGCCGCTGCTGCTCCTGCTGGGGCCGCCGCAGCCGTTGCCGTCGCCGCCGCCGCCGCTTCTGGGTGGGGAACGGAGGCCAAAGGGAGTCCCGTGCCGGGGCAGAGGGCGCCGGCGGTGTGCGGTGGGGAGGGGGCCGTCCTGGGGGCGGGTGCAGGCGGGGGGTGGAGCCCCCGACGGGGGGCGGTACGAGCCGGGACGACGACGACGACGAAGAGCCCCGGGGACCGGGTGCATGGAGGACGAGGTCCTGTGAGAAGGAAGCGGGGGGTGGGTCCCGCGACGGGCCTCGTGGGCTTGGCTCCTCGAGGTTCTGCTTCGGGACAGAGCCCTGCGGGGGTGACCAGAGGCCCGGGAAGGGACCAGGAGGTGAGCTGGACGATGGAGCGGGCCCTCCTTGCTGGGGTCCCGCCGAGAGGAAGGCTGGGCCAGAGGGACGTCCGGGGCAAGGCTGGGAGGAGCCGGCCGCACCTCATTTGGGGATTTCGAGTTATGGAGGTGCGGGAGATTGTTGTAGGCAAAGACGTGGTCGAGGGGAACGGCGGGAGGGAACCACACTGCAAACCTGGGAGGCCGGTGGGGGTGCCCTTCTATTCCGCCCGCCCCCCCCACCAGTGGAAGCACTCTGGTTTTGTTTTATTGTTTTGAAAAATTTCAGTGTTGGCTGTGCGAAGCTGTCGATGCGATGATACTTATTTATTCTTGGTGTCTCCTAGAGCAGACAGTAAGGACAGGCGTACCTTGGTGAGGATGCGTCTAGCCCAGGGTTTAGGGGCTCTTTATGCGAGTGTGGGAAGGGGGCCCTGTAACTTCTGCGGCAGCGGAATACTCTCAAGGCAGTTTGGAGGCAGTCCCCGTGGCACAGAGGTGGAGTACAATTGCAGAAATGTTTGGTGAGACTTCTGGGGGTGCAACTGTAGGTTTGCATTACCCTGGTTAGCCCGTGGTTCTTTCAACTTAGAAGACTATTTCTCAAAGTCACACTGCTGAAACGTTCTTGGGGGAAATGAATGGGGTATGTATTCGGGGTTGGGAGTAGATGAGGTTGATAATAAAATTACCAGGTTGGAAGGGACTTTAAAGGTCATCTAATTTTCAGTTTACCTGTCCTGTCCTTGAACGTTGGGAGAGAGGAAGCTTTATTTGGGGAGAGATGGTAGGCAGCACAATGGAGCAGAGTTTAGGGGTACTTAAATTGGATGGTGATGTCACCATGTAGTACTGAAGAGGACAGTATGTAGGAAAGAAATTTGGAGGATTCCACTGGGGGATTAAATGGGGTAACCTAATCCCAAGAATCATCCAGAGGCTCCAAATAGAAGCAAAATGCAGGGGGAGGAACCTGTAAAATTTTGATGGAGAAGCAAAGTTAGTAGGAAGGACTGGGGGAGCTGGGAGGAGCAGGAGGCTTGGTGATGCAAGTTAAGAGAATCTGAAGGCTGATGGAGTTGACGAGGGACATGGCCATCTGACCAAACTATGTGGATATTGCTAGGCAGTCTCATCTTTTGATATGGCAACTGAGGCAGCTGCCCCTGGGGTGGATGTAGGGGACAAGAGGCACAGGCCATGGGGCACAGAGCCTTACTCAAATTGATATTACGAGGGTTGACCCCGTTGCTAGCTTTGCAGCAAAGGTAGGTAGGTTTATTTTTGTTATGGCGCTGAGAAGTTGCTGATGAAGGAAGGGGAGAGGACTCTGATGTCTCGGTTAAGGAGGACTAGTTCTTGAGGCCACAAGGAAGTGATGGCAAATTGTTGGGACAGGGCAGAGGAAAGCTAAGTCCGTGGGAAGCTCTGCAGTTGGAGTCTGGATTGGGCAGAGTGGAGGGGATTTCCACGAGAAATGGTGGCTGTACCAAGGGCACTTGTAGAGCTGGTTGTTTTGATTTACCAGGAGAGGATAGGGAGGGAAGGAGGATCCCTTTCTTTCTCAGTGATGTAAACTTTCTTGGGAAGCAAAGGGGGTTTATCCAGAGGTCTCTTTGCTTTACTCATGCTACAGTTCACTACATAGGAAAAAAAAGGTTAGTACAGGGGGCAGAGGATCTCAACATGATGAGTCTGGATTATGGGTTTTAGAGAGGGTATTCTTTTAGGGGAACAGAATTATGGGAGAAAAGGACTTGAATACTAGAAAGAAGGAAGGCAGAAAGAGACGTCAGAAGTGGGTTGGTTGGACCCAAGTGAAGAGGGAAGAAAGGTGATCACACTGGTTCCATGTTAGGGCTAAGTAGGAAAAAGTGGAACCTTGAAATCTCCAGGATAATGTTTTCCGAAGTAAAGTTTGAAGAATCTTTAAGGCTCTTTACACTTCCATGCTAGAATCAGTAAGGTTTGGGCAAGAGAGAAGGATAATCTTGGGTAAAAATAGGGCTACAGAGAAACTGATATGTAGGAAGAAGTAGAAATATATTTACACAAAAGGAAATAGGGAGTTTGGAGATACTATACAGGCTGAAAAGTGCAGAATAGAGAAAGAGGGTGGGTGGGTTAACAAGCCAGAGGAGGAAGGTGTTTATTCAGATGTCATTGGGAGCTGGTGTGGGGAAGGTAAAAACTTGCCTTTGATAGCTGCTGCCCTGGGAGGGCCCAGGAAGCAGAGGTTAGCTGGGATCCAGGGCTTATAAGTCTAAGCATTAATTAGAAAATCTAGACTAAAGTAAGGATATTGAATGGGGGAAGGAATTAACCGTCCTAAATAGAATGGCCTTGAAAGAAGGAGAAAGTGGGAATACACCAGTTTTTCCAGTCTGCAAGTGGGAGGAATCCTAGATATATGGAGATGGATGATGGAAATTCCAGAAAGAAACAGGATAAAGAACAGTGGCCTGAGAGCCTTGGGCCAGAATTGGAGGGTGGGGTGGGGGCATGGAGGAGAGGCGCTAATCAGGGGTTGGACAGCTGGAGTGGCTCATTGCTTCTAGGCTGAGCTAAGTTTGAGATGGACTAGAACGGCCTCAGAGGGTAGAGACCTGTTTTCCAGTGTCAACCAGCATCTGGGATTGAGAGAGGAGGAGTTCATGGTTGAGTTGGGTGGGAAAGTGAACACTAGAGTGGAACGGAGAGAGCGCTGGGGAAAGTGGAAATTGTTGGGATAAAATAGACAGGGAAAAGGAGAAGCCACAGATGATTACAGGAGGGGAGAAGGAAGGCCCTAGACCTTTGAGTTTTCCAAAAGGAAGGAAATTTCTTAATGCTGGAGTTCCAGTTGGGTGTGAGTCTCTGCTTGCCAGAAGGTTTAGCATCTGACCGGCCAAAGAGGGAGGTAATAAGAAGTAATCTACCTTTCGGCCACTAGGATGCTATACAGTATTTTATATAATCTCACATACAAACTAGGCTTTATTAACGCCAGTTTTTGAATGGTCATCCTTAAAATAACGTAGAAACTGTTCTCCTTCTAAATCATACGCTTTCCTACTGTTCATAACTTAAAAGCACTCTTTTATGATGAAAACTTTCTTTGGTGAACTAAAGTTGAATTCTGGTCAAGAGTAAAATTTAACTCTATTTCTATCCCCATCATTCCAATATGCTGTTCTGGTTCCCTCTTTTTTTTTTTTTTTTAAAGCAGAAGCCACCCTTTCCCCATAAAACATTAAAAAGTGAATCATTGTTTAAAAAGTGGCTGCAGGCTGCATGTCAAGGTCATATTCTCCCTGCCCAATGGATTGTGATGAATTTGAAGAGAGATGATTTATTATTTGTAAAATGGGGTAATTTTTAGCTTATTCATGAGAGTATGTGACGCAGGATACATCTTCGTTTGGATTTTAAGAAGACCTTAAGCTAAGTATACATGAAGAATCGAGAGTACTGAGGGGCAGGCAAAGTTCTGTGTTTTAGGCTTCTTTGACTGTCTGCTAAGAAATAAAATTTGGTTACCTCATTGCTAACGTATGCCTAGAAATCTTAGTGTTAGTGCCATTTAAGGGTACAGTCGAGTTTTGTTATAATGCTGGTGTCTGGGGACAAGGAGAGCAAGCAGGTTTTCATTTTTCCAAGTTCTATAGAGAAGTGCACTACCTGTGGCTCTGAGCCCCGGAGTGAGTGGATGCACTCTATACCTGGACCTGAGAGGTTATGAGGTGTCTTACTATGATGAGGCTTTACTCAGCGTGACTTGGTGGTACCACGCATGGGTTAGTGTGGTCCAGTGGTTCTCAGACTTTAGCCTGCATCAGAATTACCTGGAGGCCTCTGGAGACATACAGCCCTTGGTTACAGTCCTCATTCTTCTACTTCCTAGTCGTGTGGAACTTTCTTGAGCCTCAGTTTTCTCATCTATAAAATGGAGATGATAATCCCAGTCCCACAGGGCTGTGAGAATTACACAAGATGATGCATCTATAGTGCCAGGTCCATAGCAGGTGCCCAGTAAATGGCATCTATTATTATAGTATAATCTAGTTTTTCTTATTCAATTGTGTCCTATGACATTACCTTTTTATATTACACTATGGTAAACATGGTGGCGGAAAGAAAACTATCAATAGCTCCTGAGTGCTCCCCTTATATCTTGATTCTCTGTGTTCTTTCTCCATATTCCTGTTGTATTAGTACATATTTAGCATTTACGACGTGGTAGGAAGAAAGAGCTTGGCTCATCACTGCATTATTGCGTCCACCTTTGAGGTGGAAGTGGCAGCTTCTTTAACAGCTGTGCTGTAACCCTGCTTAGTATTTCAGAACAGGAACTGAAGGGTGTATATCCAGTCGAAACTTCAGGGCACATTTTGGTCCGTCCTTTAGAAATGACCCAAACGTAGTTTACTAGGGTGACATTTTAAAAAGCCATTGCTTTCTGCAGAGGGCTGCTGTGTTTAATTATGACTGGTTGGGCTTTCCAGCTGTCTCTGACATCTGGAAGTTCTACAAGAGCTGGTAGATAGCGCCCAGGTCTGGTGTGGCTCTATGACAAGGATGTTCATCAGTGATTGGATGAGAGACATTAACGTCTCAAATAGCTCGGGTATCCCCAAACCAAACTTTTGGGCAGAGAAAAACGATGGGCTGTAAAATATAGTCCCTCTCTGCAGCCAAAGTGAACTTTGATGCCAACAATCAGCTATGCCAATACAGGGAGAGTGTGATACCAGGCCAATTTAAAACTAGATCAGTGAACAGATTAATAATTTCTGTTTGACTTCAGAAATGCATTATTATTCTCTACCTGTCCCCCTCCCCAGCAGATCTACCTTCCTATTTATATTATGCTTAGGCAAATATTAAAATGAGTTGTTCCCTGAGCACACATCTACTATAAGTGGCAGAAGGCAGTCCATAAGTCGGCTGGGTTTAAAAATTAGCTGTGGCTAAGCTACAGATAATTGGAAGTTGACTTTATTGTTTTGCCCCAGCCCAATTTTATTTTATTTCTGTGGTTTCTTTATCATGGAAGTAAGGAGAAGAAAGGAGAGAAAGTTTATGAGAGAGCGCAGGAAGTAAAAGGAATTCAAAGACCCAATGCCTTTTTTTTTTTTAGTTAACTAATTAATTAATTTATTTTTGGTTGCATTGGGTCTTCGTTGCTGCACGCGGGCTTTCTCTAGTTGCAGCGAGCGGGGGCTACTCTTCGTTGCGGTGCGGGGGCTTCTCATTGTGGTGGCTTCCCTTGTTGTGGAGCATGGGCCCTAGGTGCAGGTGCTCAGTAGTTGTGGCTTGCGGGCTCTAGAGTGCAGGCTCAGTAGTTGTGGCGCACGGGCTTAGTCGCTCCGTGGCATGTGGGATCTTCCCGGACCAGGGCTTGAATCCGTGTCCCCTGCATTGGCAGGTGGATTCTTAACCACTGCGCCACCAGGGAAGTCGGACCCAATGCTTTTTACATGGGGTTGTTCTTGGTTTCTGCATGGGGTAGAGGGAATTTTAGTTTTTCCCCGTAGTTTAGCAAGTAATTATCGAGCGCATATTGTGTGCTCTGTGTCATGCTAGACACTATTGGGAGGAACTATGAAAAGAAGTAGAAAATATTTTTTCTACCCTTGAGAAACCTATAGACTGTAGCAGATTGAGCCAATATTGAGAGTTTGAAATTCTGTGAGCTAATTGTGTGTGTGTGTGTACCTTTGAATGAGTAAATATATAAAATGAGTTAAGCCCCATATTCTGGGGTGAGAGAATAGAAAAAAAAATAGGCTGATATGGCCTCTCCAAGTATTTGTGTAAGAGGTCCAGGAGAGTTTTTTTTTTTTTAAAAGGCCAGGGCTTCCCTGGTGGCGCAGTGGTTGAGAGTCCGCCTGCTGATGCAGGGGACACGGGTTCGTGCCCTGGTCCGGGAGGATCCCACATGCCACGGAGCGGCTGGGCCCGTGAGCCATGGCTGCTGAGCCTGTGCGTCCGGAGCCTGTGCTCCGCAACGGGAGAGGCCGCAACAGTGAGAGGCCTGCGTACTGCAAAAAAAAAAAGGGGGCCAAAGTTTGGGGAGGAGGAATTCTCTTTAGGTGAAAAATTCCATATCATGAATGCTGTATACTGAAATGGAGGACCTGAGAGCCACTGTCACAGTTTATGGCAGGGAGGACACAGAAGCATCACAAAAGGGATTGAAGTCTCAGATTACAATGATTAAACTTTGGAGTGTGAAAGACACACCAAATATTCACATGGTCCTGCTGAAGACCAAATTGAGGAAAGCCAACTCATTTTTTTGATCTAGTAGAAATGAGAAGTGCTCAAAGGATGACCCTAGTTACTTAGGGTAACATTTTGAGGTGGCTTTGCATTTGGAAAAGGAACGATTAATTTCATGATGTTTAGGTTTTCTAGATATCTGTGACATCTAGAAGTTGTACAAAATCTTGTTCCTAGAGCCTAGGTCCAGTTTAAAGCTATGATGAGGTATTTTCCTTAAATAGAGTAAAATAATTTCCTTGCAGCAGGAAATGGAAGTGAGTACTATTTGAATAATAGGAAAAAAGTATCTTGGCAGTGGGTGGAAAAGCTAAAATGATCTGGTGGTATGAAAATATACGTGAGAGATTAACACTTTTGTTTTTGCCTACTTCACTGCTGAAATCGATTACCTTTGGTCCGTTCAAGTGCTTTTGTGTTATTCTCAATTTTTGCAGATGAGATAGTAACTGCACATAGTGAGATATCTCAGATGGTTGAGAAGTGGGGGCTGAAAATGCCCTCCAAGTTTTGCCCCCCACAGTTTTGGCTTTGGGTACTAGCGTACAGCCGTCCCTTGGTATCTGCGGGGTATTGGTTACAGGAACCCCCGTGGATATCAAAATGGATACGAAAATCCGAGGACGCTCAAGCCCCTGACAAAAAATGGCGGAGTAGAAGGAAGCCCCTGACAAAAAATGGCGGAGTAGAAGGAACACAGTCGGCCTTCTGCATCCGCGCATGAGGTTCGCATCCCTGGATTCAGCCAACCACGGATGTGAAATGAAACCCACGGTTACCGCCGGTAAACTGTATATCATTCTTCAAGGGTATTGCCGTTGTGTGATTAGATGATTCTGAATGGGTTTTGGCAGTTTTAAAACATCAAAATGACTCTGAATGGATGGATTCAGCGCTCGTGAGGAGACTGAAAAGGCTGTGAGTTGGCTTGAGAAAGGTTTGGATGGTAACGTCCACCGGAAGAGCTCCAAAGAGATCACAAGCCTTGGTCACTGCTTTGAGGTGAATGTCTGGCTTCCCAAAGTGACTACTTTGGAGGTAACGACATTTATTCATTTGAATGAGTAAGCTCTCATGCGTTTAGCAGATAGTTAACATTCCTTTGTATCCAAGTCTCATAAATGTTTATAAGGCAGGGTTTTCAAACATGGAGGTACCCAAGGAGTCTGTGAAGGTGTCTGTGCTAGAGCCGTGTGCAGACAACTCCTTAGCCTTCTCGGTAAATACAGGAATGAATGCATCTGGGAACAGGATGCAGTGTCCCTTATAAGACTTATCCCTTGGAGTAGAACTCGTGGAACTATTTGGATAGAAAAAAAACCCTCAGGGTAACCAGGAAGTGCTAGAGTAGAAGGTGGGGATGAACAGTGCAAAGGGCCCCTTCCTCCTTTCAATTGCCCAGCAGATTATTTTCAGTTGATTTTGTGTGTTTGTATGTTTGTGTGTGGTGGTGTATGGTGGTAGAGGAACCTGTTTTGCATAAAGGGAAACAAAGTGATTGGGGCACGTATATAGGACTCTTGAATTTCAAGGAATGGTATTTGGTTAATGGTAGGGAAAGAAGAGGGGATATTGATATTGAGGGGAGAGCCGGAGAATATTAAAATATCCTTATATGGGAAGTCATTAAATTAGAACAATTTAAGTTGGAAGAACTTCCTCATTGGGGGGTGAGGTTTCAGATATGTAATTAAGTAGGAGAAATAGGAATGCTAGTCCTATACGTGAAAGAAGGCAGAGGGACAAGGAGGGTAAGACCTGTGATGAGGGTTCTATATCTAAAGTCAGGTAAAGTTATCCTTGTTGGGTATGTGTAAACTTTCCTATTGAAAACAATGATTTCTGAGACATTTTGACATCTCTCTAAAGGCACTCCAGTGACTGGGTGGAAGCCGTGGCCTTTTCATGTTCCCTAGGATCTCAATGCCAGTGACCACTTGGATCTCCTTGGGGGTGTCTTAGATGCTGCTTTTCCCAAAGTGGGGTAGTAGGGTGGCCTTTCCTTTGCTTCTGTGAAATCAGAATGCGAATACCTCTGTCTTACGGGAGCTTTCCCCAGGGCTCTGGATTTCTCTTGGAGCAGTAGGTCCCAAAGTTGGTTTTCTTTACTTATTAGTCATCACTGACCCAGCCCTCCTTCTTTAACTGTCTACTGGCCACGCCTATCCTCTTGAGGACAGATTCAGGGCCAGGCTTCAAGAGGAATATTTTCCGGCTCTTTCATTTTTTTAAAGTCATAATTGCTTCCAGGTCACAAGACAGTGTGAACCAAAAGAGTCCTGGGGGAGTACTACCAGATTTAGTTTAACTGAGGCCTTCTTAATCTTGAGTTTCTAATCTACTGTCTGGATGGCAGAGTCCAAGCAGGAGTAAATGGGCAGGTTTCATGCTATGTGTAGGGGTCCCAGTTGTATCCCATGCATTGCCAGCACCAGTTGTTCTGCACGTAAGGGGTTTTTGGCGACAAAAGGAGCTATGTGATTCTGGGGAACTGGTCCACTAGACTAACAAACGCCCTGTCTGGTCATTTTCTTTTCTTTCCTTTTATTTTTTAACAAACTTATTTATTTATTTATTTATTGATGGCTGCATTGGGTCTTCATCCCTGCGCGTGGGTTTTCTGTAGCCCCGCGGTGAGCGGGGGCCACTCTGTTGCAGTGCGCGGGCTTCTCACTGAGGTGGCTTCTCTTGTTGCGGAGCACGGGCTCCAGGCGTGCGGGCTTCGTTGTTGTGGCTCATGGACTCTAGAGCGCAGGCTCAGTAGTTGTTGTGCACGGGCTTAGTTGATCCGCGGCATGTGGGATCTTCCCGGGCCAGGGATCGAAACTGTGTCCCCTGCATTGGCAGGCGGATTCTTTTTTTTTAAATAAATTTATTAATTTTATTATTTTATTTTATTTATTTATTGTTTCTGGCTGTGTTGGGTCTTCGTTGCTGCGCGTGGGCTTTTCTCTGGTTACGGCAAGTGGGGGCTACTGTTCGTTGCGGTTCACGGGCTTCTCACTGTGGTGGCTTCTCTTGTTGCGGAGCACAGGCTCTAGGTGCGTGGGCTTCAGTAGTTGCAGCAAGCGGGCTCAGTAGTTGTGGCTCATGGGCTCTAGAGTGGAGGCTCAGTAGTTATGGCCCATGGGCTTAGCTGCTCTGCGGCATGCAGGATTTTCCCAGACCAGGGATTGAACCCATGTCCCCTGCACTGGCAGGTGGATTCTCAACCACTGCGTGGCAGGCGGATTCTCAACCACCGTGCCACCACCAGGGAAATCCCCTGTCTGGTCATTTTTCAAGGGTAAAAACTAAAAGTTTTTAACAAGGTCTACTTTCGTAAAAAAAAAAGAAAGTCAGATAGATGCTCTGTTACCTCCTGTCATGTCCTCCTCTTCCTCACATGCAGGATGAGCATGCTTTTGCTCGTCGTTGTTGTGAAATCTGCTTGTTTTGGCATCTTCCTTTCAAAACAGAACCAAAAAAGTCTACCCAATCTGTACAATCTCCTTTGAGATTTTAGTGCTGACTGTCCCTTATTACCAATTCTCCCAACCCTAACTTGGGCTACAATTCGATGTTCTTCCCCTTTTGAGAACATATTCTCTCTAAACTTTTCTAAAATGTCTGTCTTCAGTGCTTCCCCCCAGTGTTTCAGTTTGGCCCACTATGGTGAAATATTTCAGGTTCCCCTATTTCATTTTTTTCCTTTTTGGTTGTTATATGCTATGGGCTTCTCTTTTATGCCTTTCACACCTGCACTTGTCTTCGAGCATTTTTTTTTTCCGTTTGGATTTTGGGGGGAAAGAGTTCTACCTCATCATGGATTTTCTTCTACTACCTGCTCACCCTCAGCTTAGCTGCTCTTTTCACCATTTTAAGGTTATTGCTCTCCTATTAGTCCATTTCTCTTTGGTTTCCCCTGTTTCATAGTGCGGTGATTGTGCCTGGCTACCTGCTTTTTGCTGCCCGCTTCTTGGATTCATTCCCTTGTATCTTGGTCAGTCCTTCTACTTATGTGTACATGTGCCTTCTAAATCAAAAAGTTTTCTTTATTTATATTTTCAGCCACACTTATCACTTTGGATTGGTGGAGCATGTGTTCTCCTTTGTTCTCACCACGAGTTGGATGTGTCTTTTGAGTTTTTCCCCCCAAAGTGGGGACAGCTCACAGTGGTCCTGCTGCCTTCCAGGCAGTGACCAGCATTTGATTCTGGGGCCGTGCAGCTGTTCATTTCTTAGCAATTACATGGTTGTGACATCTGGGAAAATCCTTTGCGGTATTTCGTATCCCTGTGCTTCCTGGGTCACTTGAGATTACCAGGTTTCTTCCAAGTTCCTTTTAGGAACTTCGCCTTTTGCCTTTGATGTGATGGTTCCCATCAGAGAGGGAGTGAGAGAGAGACTGAGAGTTGTACACCACACGTGAGTGCAGGCACTACGAGCAAAAGCAAGCTGGGCCCCAAGTGTGTACACCGGTGAAACCTACCATGTGGGGCGTGTCTGTAGCATTTTCCCTTTCTGCTCACCTCTCCTGAGGCATAGTGTACAGCTGAGTGGTTATTAATTTGATTGGATATGATAATAACAAAACAAAACCCTGGGCCTACTGGATCAGAATCTCCAGGGCTGGGACCTATGAATCCGTATTTTTTTTTTTTTTTTTTTGCGGTACGCAGGCCTCTCACTGCTGTGGCCTCTCCCGTTGCGGAGCACAGGCTCCGGACATGCAGGCTCAGCGGCCATGGCTCACAGGCCCAACCGCTCCGCGGCATGTGGGATCTTCCCATACCGGGGCACGAGCCCGTGTCCCCTGCATCGGCAGGCGGACTCCCAACCACTGCGCCACCAGGGAAGCCCTGAATCTCTATTTTGAACCAGCACCTCGGTGATTCTGACTTGGGAAATATTGGTGTGCATTGTCCATCTTGACTCCTCCTGTCCTATGTGAGCATTGACGCCACCGGTGCCTCTTTAGAAGTTCCCTTTGCCTGCTCTCTGGCTCGGGAGAACCAATCTTTGCTTCTTGTGTAGACCACTCAGCTGTGCTCTCCTGACTGTGCTTTCTACCCATCCCCTCCCCTCCCTGCCTCTGCAAAGGCTACTATTAATTAGCAGCAGAGGACTTCACGTAATAAGAGATGTTGGTCTGACAAAATCATAGCGGAAGAGTGGGAGGCTGAGACTTAAGCAGATGCTCTATCTTCAGGATCTTGTGAAAGTGGGGCTGCCTAGGATCAGGTTTGCTCTCTAGGTAGTCATAAAATGCACATTGTATGGTAATTATTTTGGTTTTTACTTGCTTTTCTTGTTGTTGTTATTGTCATTTGGGGATTTGGGGGGTCTAAAAACTCCCTTATCTAGGTAATGGTATTTTATACGTTATTCTGTTTCCAAATGCCAGGATTCCCCCCTCTGATTTCTGTCCCAGGCTGGTCAGCCAACAGGCTGAGCTGTTGTTTCCTAAACTGGGATATTCCAAGATACTCTAAGAAACAGTCAAAACTTGATTAACCAGGATGTTTAGGGAGTGGGATCCCGGTGACCTGATGTGATGCAGACAGTCAACCCATTTGTCTTAGCCCTTGTGGAAATCTCTCTAAAATTATGTGTGAGCCTACATAACTGTTTTAGGAATGTTAAAGATAACTTTCAGAAAAAGATAAAATCATGAGTCTCTTACAGATGTAAAAATGAACACGTATTAAAGATTTTATTTTACTCGTTAATCAGCAAGAGAACCAGACAGATGTTATAGACGGTTCAAAGAAAAAGTCCAAAAAGCACAAATTCATATGGAGTAAAGGAATTGAATTGCAAATGGAGGCAAAACTGGTTTTTCCACAGTGGGGAGGAAAGTCAATCCAAACTGCATGGGACAAGACAGAGTTTGCATATCCATCAGTTACCTGCAATTTACAAGGGTGCAAAATAACTCAAAGACAATGAACTGGGTTAGAATCAGGCAGCTTGGAAGGGTGTGCTATAGATAGTGCATAGTGTTTTCATCAAAATACATTTTTTTAAAATAGTAGGCATGGTGAATACTTTTTAGGGAGGTTTCTTTTGCTTCATGTAATTTCTCAGGGTCACCACCTCAATTCTCATCCAGGTTTCACTTCCATATGACACGTATATACTGAGTACTTACTATACGTAAGATATTGCAGAAGAACCAGAGACACAAAAGACAGTATTTCTTACCGTAAGTAGCTGATTGTTTGGGGGTGGGGGCAAGACAGACGTGCCACATCCCCAACTAACCACACAGCAGAGGGACTAAGAATCTGTGCTGTGGTAGGGGTGGGAATGAAATGTTTGAGGAGAACCAGAGAGGGAGGAGTTAACCGACCAGGGGCTGGGGCTGGGGAGATGACATGATGACATTTAAGCTAGGCTTTGAGAGAGGACAGAAATGAAGAGGGGACACAGGAGAGGCCACTTTAGGGAAGGGTCAGGAGTTGGGGTGGCAAGGGCACAGGGAAATAGCAGGATGTGGCTGAAGAGGAGGCTAGACAGGAGGTTTGAGACCAGGTTGTGGAAGGCCCTGAATGCTGTGCTGAGAAATGTGGGCTTGATTCTGAAGACAGAGGAAAGCTATTGAAAGCTTTGGAGGAGGGAGGGGGTGATGTGATCGAACTGGTTCTTTAGAAGATGAATTGATTGTAGAATTAAGAGATTGGAGGCAGAGGGACCAGTTAAGAGGCTAGTGTGATATTCTGGTCGAGAGATGATGAGGGTCTGCATCAGGGCAGTGGCGAGAGGGGTAGAAGGAGAGGATGGAGATGGCATTATTAAGGCTTGACTCCTGATTGCATGTGGGTGGTGGGGGAGAGAAGGAGTTGGATGCTGAAATTTCCAGGCTAGGGGATAGTGGTGCTATTACCTAAGATAGGAAACACTCTGGGCATGGGGGTGGAGAGCAGGTTTATGGTAACAGATAATGAGTTCGGTTTGAGTTTGAGGGGCTCGGTGGACATCCAATTAACAGCAAGTTGTTGGCAGCTGGAAATTCTGGTCTGGGTCTAAGGAGAGAGGTCAGGGCTAGAGATACAGATTTCGGAGTCATCAGCGCATGAAGGGGTGAGTTGAAACTGTGGGAGCTCTTGAGCTAAGCAAAAAGGAGGGGCAGGACACACACACACACACACACACACAGAGGGAGGGGGTTTAGGGCAGAGGGAGGGGTGCGGAGGGGTTGGGGAGAGCCAGTGAGAGCCAGGCTTGAGCTAGAGAGACAGGAAGAAGAGAGACAGAGGAAGACAGAAGGACAAGAGAGGGAGACTGAAGTCTGAGGCCCGAGGACTAAGAGTAGAGGGCAGGGGGGGCAGCGGGGAGGGAGGAAGGGAAGGAGGAGGAAAGGGAGGAGAGAGTGGAACCTGAGGGGAAATAAGAAAGGTGAAATAAAGGAGGGAAAGGACAGGGGCAGGAGGGGTGGGAAAGGGGAGAACGTTGGAGGAGAGGGGACCATGGCAGGGGAGGAGAGAGAAGGAGAAGAGAAGCAGAGGAGAGGGGAAGAGAGAGAGAGAGCTGGGAGAATAATAGGGGGCAGGGGAATGATGAGGAGAAATAGAAATGGGAGAGAGAGATTGAGAGAGGAGGGGGAAGGGAAAGAGAGAGATGGGTGGGGTAGGAAGAGAAAGAGGGAGGGAAGGGGAAGGGGGATAGGAGAGGGTGGCAGAGGTGAGGACAGACCGAGGGCCAGGTTTCTGGGGTGGCAGGAGAGAAGGGCCCCAGATAGGCCAGCAGGCACTGGGTCTGGAAAGCCAGGAAAGGGGCAAGTACAAAGGAAGGGGCGAAGGCAGCAGTATCCTATGCGACAGGGACAGGAGTAGGATGAGGACCAAGGAGAGAATGGGGGATGTGGCCCTGCTCTCCTCTCACTGACTCTCTCCCTTGTCTGCTCCCTCTGTGCCAGCCACGCTGGCCTCCTGGCTCTTTTCTGATCTTAGCAGGCACCTCGTGCCTTAAGGACCTTTGCAAGGTTGTTTCTTCTGCCTGGAATGCTCTTCCCCAGATATCCACATGGCTCGCCTCTTTGCTTCCTTCAGGATGTTTAAATGTCTCCTTCTCAGCAGAGCCTGCTCTGATCACCCACTTACACATTGCAGCCCATTCCACTCCCTGCCCCCCACCATCGCCCTTGCCCCTTAGCCTGTGTTATACCACCTTCTAACATACTGTAACACAGACTCATTTAACGTGTTTATTGTCCATCTCATCCCACTAGAATATAAGCTCCATGAAGGCAGAGATTTCTGGTCTTTTTTGTTAATTATTGAATCCCCAGTACCTAGGACAGTGCCAGCACATAGTAGGTGCTCAATACATATTTGTTGAATGAGTGATATTGTGTTGAATATGGACAATCTCTGAAAACTGTATAAAGGATAAATGAAACCAACTCCTGAGGTGACTGTATTTTACTGTGGTTTACTTCTTTGGAAAGTGGAGAACAGCATAAAATTCTGATCCCTGTAGGGTTTTGTTCAGTTGAGCTTTGATGAATAAGGCCTTTAGCTAATAAGTTAATTTGAGTTTGAGGGTCTCAAGACAAGCTCATTGGATAAACCTCTTTCTCTTGATGCCTCATTTTCTCTGGAAGGTGAATTGGCTGTGCAGTGGTTGTCAACGGCGAGAACCCGACATTGGCTGGTGAAGGGGGCGGTAGGTCATGGGGATGACAGACCGATAGGAAGGGACGGGGCAGACATGTGTGGTTCTTGATGGAGCATTGTTTTCTATTTGTTTGTGGTCAGAGCGCAAGGAGTATGGCATCTGATCTGAAGGGCACTTTAAACCAGGTTAGGTATATGCATTATATCTATATAACTCCTAACTTGAAATTAGAATGAGTATTTTTGAAGGGCTTATAAAGAAAGCATGTGCTTCCTCTGGAGAGCTTAAATTGGTTATGTCACTCAAATACTTCAGTACTCATGGACTGGAGAGTTGACGAGAAAAAGATCCCCCAGTAGTCTTTCGGTGCCCTGTTCATATATGGGAATGACCCCCTAATTGTAGTTGGTCAGGCTAAATGTGTGTAGAACAATATACTGGCATCTCACTTGTCTGAAATAGATTGAATTTCCTCGAACACTCATGCATATCTGTCTTTCAGATAATTTAAAAATCACTCTAGGTGATTAACAGCATCCTCGTCTCCATCCCGAAACCTGTGGGTTCCTGGAAAGCTGGCGCTCCCTCATCCCCATTTGGACCTTAATTTTCCATAGCAGGCTGGCTTGTGAGAGACTGCTTTAACATTTTGGTGCTCTAATTACCTTTATTTATTTAAATGTTTCCACATAAAAGGTGGTTAAAGCAGCTGTCCGTGTTACAAGTTTTGATTTTTGGGAGTTCTTTTTCCCCAGGGGGAGTGTCCACAGCAGGTCCTAGCCGGTGGTGAGTGGCTGTCATGATCTCTACAGCACCGCTCTACAGCGGCGTGCACAACTGGACCAGTTCTGACCGGATTCGCATGTGTGGCATCAACGAGGAGAGGTGAGGAGGCTGGGAAGGTGGCCGTTGCTGGCTTCCAGTGAGCGGTGCCTGCTCCCTAGCGAGGTAGCTGCAGCAGGGCCTGAGGGGGGACCCTGGGGAGGAGGCTGCTGGTTGTTTCAAATTTTCCTGAGATGGGCTGGGGCTGGGGCTGTGTGAGTGGCCTGCTCTGCCATGCCGTCCCTGTTCAGATGAAAGTGAGGAGGCCAGCGGATGACCTTTTGCCGACTAGTATTTGTCTGCTCATTAAGAACTGTCAGACTGTGGATTAAAGGGAAGCTCAGGCAATTGCGAGTTTTATTTGCTGCATCCATGTTCTGTGCTCAAGGATACGTGTAAGATATTTTTGGTCCTTGATCTAAGCCTGGAAGAAAGGCGATTTTGTCATTCAGCTTTATACTGGAAACTGTTAGTGGGTATTCTGGTGATCAGCACTTCCCTGCCTCACAAGGCTAATGATGATTCGCAGAGAGATCCTTATGAAGTATCAAAGGAGGATCAAACTGCTTAACGTAGTTTTCGTATGAAATGGAGAGTTGGTGATGCTTGCCTGATCTGCGTGTGTTTTCAGTTTTCTGTTCACCAAAATACTGGGTTGACCAGGCTGTTCCATTTCCTGATCATGCCCCATATGAAGAGCACTCAAAATGGCCTTCAGATTCTACATTTGAGTTTCATAACCCTTGGCCAGAGAGCTGTGTGTGATGGTTGCAATGCCTCTCCCATTTTTAGAGAAGGTACGGCTCCCCCATGCTTGCCGGTTTCAATATATCGACTGTTGAAACCCAAATACATCCAATCAGTCACCTGGAACACAGAACGATATGGCTTTTCCTGGGATTCAAGGTCTGGCATTTCCTTGGGGAAATCTTGGAAGTGTGTGCATGGGTGTGTGTGCATGTGGGAGAGTGTTGGTAATATTGAAGGGAAAAGGAATGGACATCTTTGTGTGTATCTACTTTCTTCTGTTCTTAACTGGAGAAGTATGTACTTGTGTGAGGTTCAGGTTAGGAGAATAGACCTTTTTATTTTATTTATTAAAGCCATTAGCTCCTATGGTTTAATGCTGTCTATACTGAGGAACAAGTTAGAGATGGACTTAAAAGGAATTTAATTTTAGAATATAAAAATCAAGATCAAGGAAGATAAGACAAAATTCTTCTGAGATCTGCACAAGAAAGGTATTTTCCTTTGCATATGACGTATGTCCTTAGATAATAACTAAGAGACGATCTGGGGAAGGCAGAGTGCTGGTATTGATTTGCGTGAGTATTCATTGGCAGCTAGTTATAAGTAGTTGAGACTTTGACGTAGAGATCTGGACTAGAGCCTTCAAAAAATCAATGAACAAGTTACCTTAGTTTACTGTCTATTCTAAATCCCCTCTGAAAAAGGACCAGGAAGTGGGCCTGAACCTGATTTTCCCTCCTTATGGACCTTTCTTGGGATGTTAGATTACCAAATATGCCAGGTGGTTAAGATGACCTTTTTTAAGTGTTGACACTTCTGATCTCATCTACCCATTGCTGTCACCTTCCCACTACAGCCCAGGCCATGCTATAGCTGATTTCCAAAATGTGATCTCACCTTATTTAAAAACCATCTTCCTTAGCCCTTGACCACCTGTAGAACTTCGACATTTTGGGTGTAAAGCTGCATCTTGGGGTTAACTCTTAAAGTTATGTTTGAGAAGCCTGCCCGGCGCCATCAGATGTAGCTGAGGACTGTAGAAACTGGGGACAGGGGCTTTATGCTGGCCTCAGGTGGCCAACTCTAGACAAGCCTCCAGCTAAGTCCCTCTGTTTGCTTGCTTGCTGTTTCCTTTCTTGTACCCATTCATGCCTTCATTCACCAAACATTTATTAAACTCAATCCGAGCAAACCAGTAGTCATGGGATATTGGTGGTGAGTGCTGTCGAGTGGCGTGTACAGGTCCCGTGGGAGTCTAGAGGCCAGAATGAAAAACTTCCTGGGGGAATAAGGGAAGGCTTCCCAGAGGCAGTGACCTTTGCGCCGGGGCTTGGGGGATGAGTAGGAGTTTCAGGTGAGGGCTGATATTTCTCACATGGTGTGTTTGGGGGAGACCTTGGCTGGAATGAAGGCAGTCTTGGGGTGCTATGGGAAGTCTGCAGGGGCTGGGATCTAAGCGAGATGTGTGCCATGTAGTTAGGGCCCAACAGGAACTGAAAAAGGTCTGGTTTGACAGTGGTGCTAGTCCTTAATAATTAGGAAAACAGCCCTGAAAGGTTATGGCTGTTTCTGGTTTAGGTTCAACAAAGCCTTGAGCATAACGGCCCAGGGTCATCTCTGTTGGGAAGAAACAGTGGGGTTGATTTTCAGACCTGACTGAAGCCTGCTTTGACCCCTGCTCCCTTCTCCCCGCCACCCACGCCCTCCTAATCTTGCCCGGTTGACCCTCCTCTCCCCATGCACCCCTGCCCTGCAAGCTGTCTCTGTCCCAGGCTCTTCTCTCAATGGAGCAATTTAACGTTTGCTTGGCTTTACACACCCCTCTCCTCAGAGGGTTTGAAACATGGCCGCAGGACATTTTCCCAGAGCCTTTGGGGGCTGGCACTCAGGTGTGGGTATGGCTGGAGTAGCCAGGACTGCTGTTGTCGCTGCCACCTCCAGAGTCTCTGGGCCGGTGGCTCTGCCATTCTCTGGTGGCTGCCTTTGAAGGCAGGGTTTCTACTTTCAAGGTGACTTTGTGCAGGGTGGGAGCCGAGCAAGGAGGGCCGAATATGCAGCTGAACTCCCCTTTGTATGGTCAGGAAGGGAGAAATGGAAATAGTGTCTCCCCTCTGTGGTCCCTCATGTGGGGTTGGTGAAGGGGGGTGGTTCCCTGCCGCTCCTTTTTCCTCATCACCATCCTCCCCGCAAAACCATCCCTGGCCTGGCCTAAGGCAGGGTATTGGTCTTGCTTTTCTGGGCTTTCAGGGTTTGATGTCGAAGTATGTTTGCCCTTTCCCTCAGGCTCCCCTTCCTTGGGACCCCGACTGCATCTCCAGCCCTCCTCTCTCCTTATGATCATTTCTGTTTGTCACCAGCAGTCACTGCCAGCAGTGGAACCCTCCCACTTCTGCCAGCCTAGATGCCTTTTAAAGGGAACAAGCCTTTCCCCCCCGTTAGTCCTTTCTGGAGCCCTGAAAAGATGGGGAAAGGCCCGCGGTGATCCCCTTGCCTTTTTTGCTTCTCTTGCCCCAGGTACAATTTTGGGGTCTGTCAACGGTGCCCTGTTCCAGTGGGAGGGAAGGAGTTAGTTCTTGTGGGGGTTGGTTGTGGGCGCCCTGACTGCCCTTTGGTTAGGATGGCTGGTGAGGCAGATGCTGGCTTCTTCCCTTGCTGTTGCAGAGCTCAGGTCGAGGCTCTGAAGAAGGGGGGCAAACCCCAAGGCAGTCTAGCTCCCCAGAGGTGCACAGAGCATTCCTGTGCTTTGCACCCTAGGAACCACATCTCAGGGCTTCCTCTGGAGCTTTATTCTTGCACCTCAGCTTTCCACTTGGCCACTCACACCATGGCTCCTGCCCCACTGGTGTCTTCCCTAGGGCAGCAGTGGCACATTCTTGCTATAACTCAAAATACCAAACTTCCAGTGGGTGTTTGTCTTCTCTTCAACTTCACCCTCCCGGTCTGACCTTTTTTTTTTTTTTTTTTTTTGGTCAGGATATACCATTTTCTAAGATTCTTGCCCAAATTTTAGAGAAGACATTTTGAGGAGGTGAGGGTACAGTTGAGTTTTCCTCCTTTGGGAACCAGCTCTCTGGCCTTGAGCGTTTCCCTCTGCAATGTACCAACTTGAATTCGGGGTCTGTAGCCTTGAAGGCTTCCTTCCCTTTGCGATGGGAGAAAATGCAGTGGTGCTGGGAGGCCAAGCAGAGAGTGGGGGAGCTGGAAGGGGATAGGATGCAAGCAAGAGCAGAAAGGTAGGAAGGAGGGTGCTGGCTTGAGCTCTCTGGTACCCTAGAAAAGGGGAAGAGATACCCTAGAGGGAAAGAAGTCGTGCCCTTGAAGTGCCCCTTGATGCTCAGTGACCTGCCTCAAATCAGTATCATTATGTGCGCTAATAAATGTGTATCTGCTCTAGGCAAGCTCATCAGGTGACTAGGTGATGATTTGGATTTAGAACATGAAACACAATGGGGGTGGTTATTTGTTTTAGGAAAGGGTTACCCTTATGGTACCTGCAGCCAGCTTTCCCTGTAGACTTAAAATAAGATCATATTTACGAGAAAAGCAGTTTGCATGCCTTTTGGGATCTTCTGTGAATTATCTCTCCCCTTCTGGCAATGCCCAGTACCTCCTGGACGGTCACCTTGATGGATAAGCTCTAGGGACAAGGCAAAGGTGCTGGGGTCCTCTACACTCCTGGTGAGAACCCTAGAATACACAGCCCAAAGAGGGGAATCTAGTCAGATCAGGCTCCTTTGCAGGAACTTGAAAAGCTGGGCACGGAGGCTCCGGTTTGCAGCCTGGACCTCCCCCACCCCTAGTTCCTTGTGATTTCCCCCAAGCCACCAAGGGAAGCGAGACAGGAGGGTTTTATGGGAACCCAGGCAGGCAGGGGGCGTTCTGGGGAAGGTGGTGGTGGCCTGAAGACTAGGTCTCATGTCCCTTTTCTGGTTGTGTCTCCCACGCTAGAAGAGCACCTCTTTCTGATGAGGAGTCCACGACAGGTGACTGCCAGCGCTTTGGATCTCAGGAGTTTTGTGTCAGCAGTTTTTCCAAGGTAAGGGGCCATGCAGAACCACATGCCACCTGCCAACGGGTGGAGCTGAACTGCTCAGGCAACGTGCCCAGCCTGCCATCCCAAGAAGGGGGCCAGGAAAGGACAGGGTGTTTCCCAGGAGTTGCTGTATGTGAGACAGAAATTGGCCAGCTTCTCTTTGCTTCTGCCTGGTTGGTCGAGTTGCAAAGAGGACCAGCAGTCACCTCTCCCGGGCCTCGGGACACTTGCACGATCTACAGAGAGCTCGCTAAGATGGGCACGCTGCTCTGTCGTTGCAGGTGGAGCTCACGGCAGTTGGAAGTGGCAGCAATGCCCGGGGGGCAGACCCAGATGGCAGTGCAACAGAAAAACTTAGGCACAAGTCAGAAGACAGGCCTGACGACGCCCAGCCGAAAATGGACTATGCTGGGAATGTGGCAGAGGCAGGGGGCCCCTTGGTGCCACTGAGCAGCCCGGGAGACGGGCTCAAGCTTCCCACTTCCGACGGCCCAGAGGCCAGCAACGGCACGGCCGACTGCTCCTGGACTCCCCTCAGCACCCAAATGAGCAAACAGGTGGACTGCTCACCAGCTGGGGCGAAGGCTTTGGACTCTCGGCAGGGTGTCGGGGAGAAGAATACTTTCATTTTGGCAACTCTAGGAACTGGCGTCCCCGTGGAGGGCACCCTGCCTCTGGTTACCACTAACTTCAGTCCGCTGCCAGCCCCCATCTGCCCCCCGGCTCCCAGTCCAGCCTCTGTCCCCCCATCTGTTCCAGATCCATTCCAGGTCCCCCTCTCTGTCCCCGCCCCGGTGCCCCATTCCGGGCTCGTTCCCGTCCAGGTTGCCACTTCGGTTCCGGCCCCTTCCCCTCCCTTAGCACCAGTCCCGGCTCTGGCTCCGGCGCCACCATCAGTGCCCACACTCATCTCCGATTCGAACCCTCTTTCGGTTTCGGCCTCAGTCTTGGTGCCCGTGCCAGCTTCTGCTCCCCCGTCGGGCCCCGTCCCCCTGTCGGCTCCGGCCCCTACCCCCATCTCAGTCCCAGTTTCAGCTCCTCCCTTGGCTCTGATCCAGGCTCCCGTGCCCCCTTCGGCTCCGACCCTGGTCCTCGCACCTGTCCCCACTCCAGTTCTGGCTCCGATGCCATCGTCCACGCCTCCGGCAGCTCCCGCCCCTCCGTCGGTGCCGATGCCCACCCCGACCCCGTCCTCTGGCCCACCTTCTACCCCCACCCTCATCCCTGCCTTTGCTCCCACGCCGGTGCCTGCACCCACCCCAGCCCCAATCTTCACCCCAGCCCCCACGCCCATGCCGGCTGCCACGCCCACTGCCATTCCCACCTCTGCACCCATCCCGGCGTCCTTTAGTTTGAGTCGAGTGTGTTTTCCTGCAGCTCAGGCACCAGCTATGCAAAAAGTCCCCCTGTCATTTCAGCCAGGGACAGTGCTGACCCCGAGCCAGCCGCTGGTCTATATCCCACCTCCAAGTTGTGGGCAGCCACTCAGCGTGGCCACACTGCCAACCACCCTGGGAGTCTCCTCCACCCTTACACTCCCTGTCCTGCCATCCTACCTGCAGGACAGGTGTCTCCCTGGGGTGCTGGCCTCCCCAGAGCTGCGGTCTTACCCATATGCATTTTCTGTGGCCCGGCCTCTGACTTCGGAGTCCAAGCTGGTCTCTCTGGAGGTGAACAGGCTCCCCTGCGCTTCCCCGTCCAGCAGCACCAGCACCCAGCCTGCACCCGATGGGGTCCCCGGGCCTTTGGCAGATACTTCCCTCTCCACTGCTTCTGCCAAGGTGCTTCCACCACCACAGCCTCTGCTGCCAGCCCCCAGCGTGAGCTCAGCCCCACCGCATCCTGCCAAGATGCCAGGTGGCAACGAGCAACAAACAGAAGGGACTTCCGTCACTTTCTCTCCCCTCAAGTCACCTCCACAGCTGGAGCGAGAGATGGCCTCTCCGCCCGAGTGCAGCGAGATGCCCCTGGACCTCTCCTCCAAGTCCAACCGGCAGAAGCTCCCGTTGCCGAACCAGCGCAAGACGCCTCCCATGCCTGTGTTGACCCCCGTGCACACCAGCAGCAAGGCCCTCCTCTCCACAGTCCTGTCTAGGTCCCAGCGCACGACCCAGGCTGCTGGCAGCAATGTCACCTCGTGCCTGGGCTCCACTTCCTCGCCCTTCGTCATCTTTCCTGAGATCGTGAGGAACGGGGACCCAAGCACCTGGGTGAAGAACTCCACTGCGCTGATCAGCACCATTCCCGGCACCTACGTGGGAGTGGCCAACCCAGTGCCTGCGTCCCTCCTGCTGAACAAAGACCCCAACCTGGGCCTCAACCGAGACCCCCGCCATCTCCCCAAGCAGGAGCCCATCTCCATCATCGATCAAGGAGAGCCCAAGAGCACTGGTGCCCCCTGTGGCAAGAAGGGCAGCCAGGCTGGGACTGAGGGACAGCCAAGCACAGTCAAGCGTTACACCCCAGCCCGCATCGCCCCTGGGCTGCCGGGCTGCCAAACCAAGGAGCTCTCCCTCTGGAAGCCCACAGGGCCAGCAAATATTTACCCACGGTGTTCAGTCAACGGGAAATCCACCAGCACCCAGGTCCTGCCTGTTGGCTGGTCACCATACCACCAGGCGTCTCTGCTTTCCATCGGCATTTCCAGTGCCGGGCAGCTGACCCCCAGCCAGGGGGTGCCCATCAGGCCCACCAGCGTCGTTTCTGAGTTTTCTGGTGTGCCATCCCTTGGCCCTAGTGAGGCTGTGCATGGACTTCCCGAGGGGCAGCCACGGCCCGGGGGCCCCTTTGCTCCAGAGCAGGACACGGGCACAAAGAACAAAACTTGCCGGATTGCTGCCAAGCCTTACGAGGAACAAGTGAACCCCGTCCTCCTGACGCTCAGCCCTCAGACAGGGACCCTGGCACTGTCTGTGCAGCCTAGCAGTGGGGACCTGAGAGTGAATCAGGGGCCTGAGGAATCAGAGAGCCACCTCTGCCCCGACAGCACTCCTAAGCTGGAAGGCCCCCAGGGGGCTTGCGGCCTGAAGCTGGCAGGAGACACGAAGCCTAAGAACCAAGTGCTGGCCACCTATATGTCCCATGATCTGGTCCTGGCCACCCCCCAGAACCTGCACAAGATGCCCGAGCTGCCTTTGCTACCTCATGACAGCCGCCCCAAGGAACTCATCTTGGACGTGGTCCCGAGCGGCAAGAGGGCCTCCAGCACAGACCTTGCACAGCTCGGAAGCCAGGTGGACCTGGGGCGGGTGAAAATGGAGAAGGTGGATGGTGATGTGGTCTTCAATATAGCCACCTGCTTCCGGGCCGATGGCCTCCCAGCAGCTACCCAGAGGGGCCAAGCTGAAGTGCGGAGTAAGGCCGGGCAGGCTCGAGTGAAACAGGAAAGTGTAGGTGTCTTTCCTTGCAAGAACAAGTGGCAGCCAGACTCGGTGGTGACCGATGGGGTGACCGAATCTCTGCCGCTCAAGAAAACGAAGAGTGGCAAAGAGAAGGATGGTGAGGAGCAGCAGCCACAAGCCAAGGTTGTGGTCCGCAGTTCCCTTGGACCCAAGGTGAGTGCTGGGCTGAGGTTGAGGGCCGGGCCGAGACCCCAGCGGTCTGCTTTGTCCTGCAGACGTCAACCTCGTGCAGCGTTCTTTAATTTTATTTATTTATTTATTTATTTATGGATCTATCTATCTATCTATTTATTTATTTATTTATGGCTCCGTTGGGTCTTCGTTGCTGCGCGTGGGCTTTCTCTAGTTGCAGCAAGCAGGGGCTACTCTTCGTTGCGGCGCGCAGGCTTCTCATTGCGTTGGCTTCTCTTGTTGCGGAGCACGGACTCTAGGCGCGCGGGTTTCAGTAGTTGTGGCACGTGGGCTCAGTAGTTGTGGCTTGCGAGCTCTAGAGCGCAGGCTCAGTAGTTGTGGCATACGGGCTTAGTTGCTCCGCGGCATGCGGGATCTTCCCGGACCAGGGATAGAACCCTTGTCCCCTGCACTGGCGGGCGGATTCTTAACCACTGTGCCATCAGGGAAGCCCTCATGCAGTGTTCTTGAGTAGCTCTGTGAACTGAACTGATTGGAAGGCTTGTGTAAAGTGAATCATGACCCTTACCAAGTAACATTCTCCATATATGGTGTTTTAGCGTGGGGAGGGGTGGGCTTCTATTTTGTAGATGTGGGAAATGATTCGGTCCCTGAGGCTAGGAAAGCCATTGTCCCAGATGAGGTTGGAAAGTGGAAGAATACCGTACGATACGGGGAGGGAAATCAATTAATAACAGGCCCTTCCTTGCATGGCCATTCTTCCTTTTCCTCTTCTAAGATGACTGCCGGCCTTGAGAGCTTAGGGTCCAGGGAGGCAAGGGGCCTTTGACAAGATTGTTCTCTGCACCACCAGGGTAAGCCTGCTCAGGATTTTCTTGGAGTTTTGTGGGGCTCGAGCCAATTCAGCTTCTGGGCTTATCCACCAGTTTCCTATCCCCCTAATGCTTGGGGTGGCAGCTGTAGGTTTCAGCCCGTTGGGAATTTGGTGTCCAAGGCAGATGGGCATCTGGGTCTGGGTTCTTAATAGGCTAAGGATGATGGCAGGGTTCTAGGCAAAAAGGTGGGCTCAGAGGACTTGGCCTGAATCCAGTGTTCCTCCAAAGAGGATCTGAAGGACACTAGTGATCAAGGAGATTCTTGAAGCAGTTGAGGATAGGGCTTATTCAAAATATGGAGCAATTTGAGGTTATGTTAACAAGGCTTCAAACTGGATGTTGAATAGATTTCTAGCCAGAGCACTATGAATTTGTTTGTGGCAGAAACTCATAGTCTTTTTTGGAGCATAGAGCACTTTGGGAAGCTGATGAGAGCTGTGAACCCTGTCCCCCGAAACATGACCTCAGAACTTAGCCCATAATTTCAAGGGGCTCATGGACCCAACCCACTCCCCAAAGCCCACCCATGGGCTCCAGGTTAAGAACCCTGGGAGTAGAGTTTGGGTGGGTTTTTCTCAGTGACCCCATGACCACCTCAGTACGGCAGAGACATGCCAAGTAGGAACATAGGTCACTACACCGTAAAGCATATGTCTAGCATTTGCTCAGGTAACTGCAATCTGCTCTTGGTGGTAATAATAATAGTTCATGTCATTATAGTTGTTACCGTTTGTTGAATTCCTACTATATACCAAGTGCTTTCTACGTATGTTATCTAACTTAATCCTTCAAATAACCCTATGAGGTGAACACTACACCCAATTCACAGATAAGAAAATGAGTAAGTTACCCAAAGTTACACAGCTACTAAATGACAGAAGTGGAACTCAAACTCCAGTCTCATTGGCTCTGAAGTTCACGTTCTAAAACAACTATACCCCAATTTAAAAAAATTAAAAGAAAAAAAGAAAAAGAAAGTTCATGTTCATCTTGAGCTATGCCACACTATCTTCCACTCTGCTTATGTATAGCTGTTTCACTGACCATTTAGCAAGTATTTTTTGAGCGGCTACTATGTGCCAGTCCTTCCCAGGCAGTGGGAATACATCTTCAGGAGGGCAGTACAGCATTTTGGTGAGGAGTATGCTTTCTGGAGCCAGGCACAGTGCCTGAGTTTGAATCCTGGTTCTAATTCTTCCTAGCTATGTGATATCAGTCAAGTTACTTCATCTCTCTCGCCCTCAGTTTCCTCATCTATACAATGAGACAGTGATAGTACCTACTCATAGGGCTGTGTAAAGATTAAATGAAATGATGATGTGAAATGTCCAGAATGGGCAAATTGACAGAGACAGAAAGTAGATTAGTAGTTGCCTAAGGCTGTCGGGGATGAGGAATTGGAGAGTGACAGCTTAATGGGTACAGGGTTTCTATTTGGGGTGATGAAACAGTTCTAGAACTAGATAGTGATGATCCTTACACATTTCTGTGATTGTATTAAAAACAGTTGAATAATAAACGTAAATAAGTGTATGATATATCTCAGTAAATTATATGTCAACAAAGCTATTGTTAAAAAAAGATAAAATGAAGTGATATGTGTAAATGCTTAGAACAGTGCCTGGCACATAGTAAGTGCTCAGGAAGTGTTAGTGGCTGCTGTTGATATCATTAGTATTACAAATAGGATAGACCCTCATGGAGCTTTTGTCTTGCAGGTGACTCGCTGACAGGCAGGCACTGCCCCTTCCTATATTAGATGAACAGTTCACTGGGCCCACTGACAGATGCAGAGGGCAGAGAATAAAGTCACAGCATCAGGAGCTTTGAAGCAGCCCTTGGCAACTTCCTGTAATGATTTAGTAAATGTCCGTTTTTCCGGAAAGCAAATAACTTAGATCTTTCTTTTCTTATGTTCCATTTTCCTGAGAAAGAAACCATTGATTAGCAAAACTAAAATGAGGGGTCAATTCAAAGCAGCCCCTTTCAGGGTATGGCCAAGAATCAGAATACTCTCTGTAGTGTATACAGCAGTAGGAATATAATGTTATGTACATGAAACTTATATAATGTTATAAACCAATGTTACCTCAATAAAAAAATTAAATAAAAAATATTTTTAAAAAAGAATCAGTCTCCTGTCTCCTACACCACCTGCCCCAAGGCCGTGCGGAATCCTGAAGGACCTTCTGAATCATCAGCAAAGAAAGTTCTGCTTCATCTGGTGCTGGTTGTCTTCTCATCTTTTGGAAAGTTCTTTGGAAAACCCTTCAAAACTCTGTTAACCAGAACATTCATCTTACATGGTCTCTTCATCACCGCAACTTTTTTGCCTAAGTTGGAGTGTGTGATGATATATTTTTACTCTGAGTGTTGCCCTTGCAGAACATACAGACACAGATCCCTTCTAGATGTTCTGTTTTACTTGTTTTTGTCTCTCTTATGAAGTAAAAGTTAATGATCTGTACTTGAAAGAGCCAGCTAAAAATGATATTCAGAAATAAATACGACATGTTCAAATTGACATGCACTGAACTTTATTCCGCCTGACTTGAGGTAGTTGTTCTGTGGCCATACCTGAAGGTCACACTTTAAGCAGCAGTTGCCCATCTTCCTCTTTCCTTCCCATTTCTTTCTTTCTCCTAACACTTTGGTTTATAGGAACTGGCAGCAAGTAAAGGGAGAAACTGAATTTTCAGCTCAGCCCTCTGCCAAATAAGAAGCAGGAGTTCATGGGATAGCAGGAGTCCCTGGAATTTGATGGGGAATGGTGGTTCTATGGAGACATATTCCCCCCGCCGGAAAAACGTTGCATCAGTAAGACATCTGCCATCCCCTTAGCTGGAGCTGGGCCGTGATAACCTTTTAGAATGTGGCGTGCGGGTCTGCTTAGGGGGAAAACAACTCTTCCTTTCTTCCTAGGGCCCGCTGTCATTGTTAAAATGTTTTGCTTACTCTGCACTCCCTGGATACTACAATACTAGAAATCGCTACCTTGCCCTATTTCTTGTTGGGTGGCACGCAGAGATCTCAAAGCTTGTGAGAATGTGTGACTGCTAGGCTCAAGAGTGTCCTTGCAATGTGTAAGCACAACCATTGTGCCTACTGCATGCGCCGGGCAGTAGGTATGAGTGGGGATGACCAAAACCAGTGGAGGACACAAGTAAGGAAGAAGAGGAGTGAGAGCTGAGGTGAAGAGGCCCGGGCTGGGTGCCAGGAGCCCTGGGTCTTAGTCCTAGCTCAGCCGTTTTCTCACTGCAGGCACAGAGCAGCTAACTTGCAGGTTTGCCTGGTCCCTGACGGCCCCTGAGCAAGTGGACGCCTTGGGCTGTGTTGCCCTGGACAAATCATTTAACCTCTTATCTTGGAGGCTCCGTTTCCTCGTCTGTTCAAGGGTGTGATATTAGCTTTTCCTCTCTGGGTTGTTGGGAAGAACAAATCGAATATTAGAGAGACTGTTTGGAAAAGGTGAAAGGGCCTCAGAGTGTAAAGGGTCGTTATTGAAAATGCCTGGGCCTTTTCGGTGTCTTTCCTAAGTACGGGGAGATTGGAATTGTTGCCGTGGTAGACTTTTCTTCTTGCCTTAGTTGAATCTTTTTTTCTGGTATTAATCTACGTGTGAAAATAGATAATTTTTCTCGAGTTGGCCCATATGAGAATTCGTTTCAGTTGTTGGTGTCAGTACTATTCACAGTGAAGTTATTTGAACAATGTAGTCATCCAACTTGCAGAAGAGGCATTTTTGTTTTCTGTCCATCTCTCTATTGCTGTTCGGATATAGAGAGTATGGGGCCTGACTTTGCACCTTTTCAAATGACTTTGGGTGTTTATTCGGCTTGTGAATGCAGACTCTGTGGACGTGTTTCAAATGGTGGGGTATGGATGTCTATGGGGATTAGCTAGGGCACTGGATTCAGTCCAAAAAGCCTCTGTAGCCCACTGTGGAAGGCAGCGGGCGGCCCCTTCACCCAGCCTCCACCTGGGAAGCTTGTATCCGTGTGTCAGTATCAGGGCACAGGGCTCAACATTAAGAGAGCTTTTTTAAGAAGTGAAACTGACCTCAGGCCTGACTCTCTCCACCTCTCCACAGTGCCGGAAGCCACCTAGTGACCCCCAGGAACCCACCAAGAAAAGCCCCAGGGGGGCTTCAGAATCAGGAAAAGAGCACAATGGAGTCAGGGTAAAGCACAAGCACCGGAAGCCAACAAAGCCGGAGTCCCAGTCTCCAGGAAAACGAGCCGATGGCCACGAGGAAGGTAGGCCCCACGGGTCCTGGCCCTCTTGATGGGCTGCAGAGGGATCCCTGTGGCGGGTGGGGGGGTGAGGGGCTCTGAAACTGACCAGGAAAGTGAGACTTCCTCACTGTGGGAGAAAGATATAATTTGAAAAAACTATTTGTTTATTTACTTGTTTGGCTGTGCCGGGTCTTCGTTGCGGCACAACGGGATCTTCGTGGCGGCGTGCGGGATCTAGTTCCCTGACCAGGGATTGAACCCGGGCCCCCTGCATTGGAAGCGTGGAGTCTTAGCCACTGCACCAGCAGGGAAGTCCCAGGAGGAAGATATAATTGACACCTCTGAAATCTAAGCGGAGGGAGAAGGGAGGCGGGAGTGGGGGCTCATGCTGCTCACCCTGATTGCTAGAATAAGGCACACTCTGAAGAGGTGCCTTTCAGACAGACAAGAGTCAGTCCTACAACAGAGTGGCCAACCTGTTACCCTGCAGTGGGTCTGGGCTCAGAGAAGAAATGGGTTTAATGAGGATTAAGACCAAATGGGGGTTATTTACACTGTTTTGTCTACCTTTGGTATATTTGGAAACTCCCATTATAAAAGTTAAAAATTAATAGCTAGCTAGCTAGAAGGGTTGGAGGAGTCCTAAACCCTTATTATTTAGGGACACACAGGATGTTTGGGTTGGGGAGGTGTGTATGTAACCCATATGCTCTGCCACTAATAGTTCCTTGGCGCCCTCAGCAGAGAGAAGCCCGTGTATTCCTGCCCATAGTAGCCAGTGTTCATAGCCTTGCCTGTCTGACGTGACCTGCCTCTTTCTAGTCTGTTCTTATATAGCAGTTTTCCGCTGTCCGCCGCTCCCCGCTCCCATCTTCCTGCCTTGCTCAATCCTCTACGATTCATGGAGGTTGCCCTTCTCTGGGACCTGCTCCAACTCAGTTATAACGTTGTGGAGGCGCAGCAGCCTCACAGTCGTCCAGACAACCGGGCCTTCCACTTTGTGGCGTGCCGGCGAATCGATGCCGTGCACTGCCTTTTTTAGTGTCAGCAAAAATGACCCAACTCCCAGTTTTCAAAAACCACCGGGAAAAGCTCCTTCTCTAAAAGAGATACGTAGGTGATAGCAGCATAGGGGAATTAATAAATGTAATGCAGGGAGAACACAAACCCTCCCTTGAGTTCTCCATTTGAGCCTCTTGGGTTGGGAGGGTGGGGGAGGCTTTCCTGTCCTGAGACTCTGATTGTGATATTTCTGCCTTCTGCCCTGAAACCACACACCACTCCAGGTTCCTTGGAGAAGAAGGCAAAGAGCAGTTTCCGTGACTTCATCCCCGTGGTCCTGAGCACCCGGACGCGCAGTCAGTCTGGTGAGTGAGTCTGAGGCTGAGGCCCATCTTGGCAGTTCTCTGCAGAGAGGTAGAAGTCTGGTCGAGCGATTTTGCCATTGGCCCAGGTGGAGAGTTGGGAATTTGATTCACCGTGCCAAGATGCCCAGCTCCTTGCAGAGACGAGAGAGCCCAGGGTAGGAGCTGAGTCGTTGCCCACGGTTTTAGGATGATTTACTTAGCTTTTCATAACAGGGATTTGACATCTCTTGTTGGCAGCCAATGGTGGAAAGAGAAAAGGCCTGTGCCACTCAGGAAAACTGGTTCTACTCCAGGCTTTGGCATCTCGTGATTTTGGGGGCCAGTCTCTGGCACAGACATTTAACCTTTGGGCCTCTGTCCTCTTGCCCTGTGCGCCAGGCATCATCCAAATTGGAAATGGTCAGTGAGTCGTCAGGGCCAGCAGAATCACCTCTGGTCCCCTGAACTTGTATTGGTCAACCCCCAGTGTCTAAAAAAGGATAGCCCTTTCTAGCTACTACTGTTGCCTGCTAGCCTCCAAGTTGGTACTTAGTGCTAGAAATGGTTGCCCCGGTTCACCCAGATTTCCATGCAAAGTGGATGGAATGGGGAAGCAGGGCACAGTGTAAACTCAGTTATCTGACATTCTATTAACGGGCACCTCAGCACGTGGAGAGCGTGGTGGTAATTGGGGCTTGTAATGACAGCCTGGAGGCCTCGAAAAATCCTGAAGTGTCCTCTGAATCATCAAAGAGCGATTACATTACAGCCATTCCCGTTTTAGTGTTAAACACATTGTAGTGTATTTGATTCTTTGGAAATTGGTGATCCCTCTGTGATCTCTATGGTGATTCGTGTTAACCAGAATATTAGATTAACTAGAACACTTCGTTCCCTGCCTAGTCTGTATAATGGAAAGTTTGCTGGATATTTGCTGTCTTTAAGCGGTCTGACTGACTGACTTGAAGCTTTGGTCAAGAGCCACTGCCACTCTGTTGGCCTCGAACCTTTTCTTTGCTTTTTTGGCTGCACCTCGCGGCTTGTGGAATCTTAGTTCCCCAACCAGGGGTTGAACCTGGGCCCTCGGCGGTGAAAGCGTGGAGTCCTAACCACTGGACCACCAGGGAATTCCCTCGAACCACTTCCTTCTTCTGCTGACCTCGCTTGGGTTTGGGGATTGTCGAGTTAATAGCCGGGCCTTGAGAGAAAGATGGTGGTATCTCAGAGCTGCTTCTGAGAAAGATGTCAGATCTCCTGGATCACTAAACCGGGCCAATTCAGGACTGTGCTTGTTGTTAGCAGAATTGAAGGCAGGCGTGGGGAGGAAAATGGCCTCTTGGCCGGGTGGCAGAGGAGGGTAGGAAAGGTCCCATCATCCTGGGGTGGTGGGGAGAGGAGGGGGAAGTGCCTGCCCAACGGTGAGGAACAGCTGCAGCGGGGCAGGGGGTGGAGCTGGGGAGAAAGCTCCACCCCTGGACTCTTGGCTGCTCAATAGGAGGTGGGGTCAATGAAGGGAAGAGGGCCTGGCTGAGGAGCATTTGGGCGGGACTAACGCAGGCTGTGTCACAGGAAAGGGGCTCCTTCTTGCTTCACTTTTCCTGAGACTCTTTGGTGACAACTCCGCTTGCCCAGGGTGGCTCTGTCAGCATGATTGGGGGTCACATAGTGAGCATGGGTGGGGGCGCCATGTCAGTCTGCCCTCCCTCACCCTCTACTAAACCCTGTGGCCCTTTCCTGCCCCTCAGACAAGTCTTGGCACCTTATAAGCACTAAGTAAGAGTTTGTGGAGTGAATGAAAGTGGCAGGGCAGCGTGGATGAGGAAGGGTGTGTGGTTTGGATACTTGATAGCTGTGTAATATATTGGACCCTGTAAAGCACTTAAGGGTGAATTATCTCATTTGAGCCTCAGAACAGTCCTGTGAGGTCAGTAAGGCAGAGAACAGTATTCTCATTTTATAGACGAGGAGACAGAAGTGAAGGAACTTTCTGAGAGCATACAGCCAATAACTGGCAGAGCCTGAACTCGAACCCAGACCTTCAAACTCCTAATCCAGGGCACTTGCTTCGACACCATACTCATGGTCCTTTGAAGAGGTACCTGACCGTCCTCTGTACATCCCGTCCACAGGAAGCATCTGTAGCTCCTTTGCTGGCATGGCAGACAGTGACATGGGAAGCCAGGAAGTCTTCCCCACCGAGGAGGAAGAGGAGGTGACCCCCACCCCGGCCAAGCGTCGAAAGGTGAGAAAGACCCAACGGGACACCCAGTACCGCAGCCACCATGCCCAGGACAAGACCCTGCTGAGCCAGGGCCGCAGGCACCTGTGGCGAGCCCGAGAGATGCCCTGGAGGACAGAGGCTGCCCGGCAGATGTGGGACACCAACGAGGAGGAGGAGGAAGACGAGGAGGAGGGCCTGGTGAAGAGGAAGAAACGGAGACGGCAGAAGAGCCGAAAATACCAGACTGGGGAGTACCTGACTGAACAAGAAGAAGAGCAGCGGCGGAAAGGGAGAGCAGGTAAGGCCGGCCAGGGGCTGCTGCCCCAGGGAGCTGCTGTCCCCTGTCCCCAAACCACAGTGACTCTGGCTTCTGGGGACCCTCGGGCATCTTGGGTGTTCCCACCTCTGCCTCCTCTACGCCAGCCAAAGGCCTCTGCACCCAGGGAAACATGGTGCTATGAGCTCCAGCTGCCAGAGGGGGTCACTCAACTCCAGTCCTGAGGTCTTGGCTTGGGGTTGAGATTGAATGACATTGGACTGACCTACAGGTGAGCTGAGGACATGCAGCCCCGAGCTCTCCAATTTTTTATAAAAGTCTGAACCTGTGGGCAAGGCCACAGTGACGTCCTTGGTGTGGGACAACTCAATACCAGGGAGTTCTCTGGTTGGCGTGAGGGAGTCGGGTCTTTTGGGAGGTTGGGTTTTCTCTCCTAGAATCCTGGCTTCAAGAAGAAAGAGGGTATTGGCTGCCTTTCCTGGGATGCCTCCAGCCCCTAAACTAAAAAGAAGCACAATGGTTTCCTCAACCCAACAGAAGAACTTCAAGTAGAAGCGGGCACAACTTGGCTTTCTTGGTTAAAGCCACAAAGGTTATTAAGAGGCAGAGTGAAGCTTTCAGATGACATCATTTTTGTTGGACCTGCAGGCATCATTTTTGTTGGAAAAGCAGGCAGCCCAAGGAGAGAACACCAGACTTTGTTTGGCCACGTTAGACGCTATGATATGTAATCATGGAGGCACAGACTGTCACCAAGGCTAATATCAGTTTGTTCTGCTAAGTGCTCTTCGGGCCCATTCCTGTAGTGGATTTCTAGATGAGCAAAAGGCACATCTCTGGGTTCAATGAGAACACCTCTGTCTCTCACTCTCTTTCTCTGACGTCTGCCCTTGAAACAACAATTGATTGGCTCCTATAATGTATTCATCCTGAGCTGCCGGTAAATATCTGCAGTCTCCATATTAGCAAAAACTGAATAACCACATCTGAGTGGGTAGTAGATTCTGGGTTTGCTATAATGCAAAGAAGGCTAAACCTCATTTCCAGCTCTGTTTAAGTAGAGATATATACAATACCTATTCCTACACTTAAGAGAGTGATCGAGCCAATTTTCATCAACCGTGTGAGAGCGTGGAGATGATTTTCCCAGTTTTCTGCCATAGCCATATGGATTGGTCAGGAATGAGTTGTCAAGCAGTTGGCCTCAGCCACTTGTGTTAGGATGAAGAGGAGCTTTTGTATCACCCAGTGTTCTCTAATGAGATCTGGTTTCCTAGAAGCTTGGAAGCTTCTTATGGAACTTATCGGCTTTTGGAACCAGAAGGACCTTCGAGATTACCTGGCCCAGTTTTCCACTCAATGCGGAGATCTCCACAGCACTCTTGACAGGTGGCCTCAACTCAGCCACCTCCAGGAGTGTGGGCGCGCCACTCAGCAAGGCATCCTGCTTGTTGTGGAGGCAGCTCCAGCTGTCGGAAAGTAGATCATTCTCCCTCCATGTGTATGTCTACGGGGTTTGAGTTGAGTTTGTTGGCTTTGGCCTGTGGTCTGGCCACCTTCCTCTAGATCTGGTGGTGACTCTTCATGAAGGAATTGCCTGGCAAACATCTCTTTTCTCCGAAAGCTCTGATCACTCCTATTGCTACCCTCTTTCAGGTTGACATCAGAGAGTCAGGCAGAGACCAAACTAGACAGGTCACTTTACTCCTCTCTGTTCCTCATGATCTTTCCTTTCGTCCTTGGCTTGGGTCTCTCTCTTCTTGATTTGCGGAGGGGATAGGAAGAGCCATTGCCACTCATACACCTGCTACCTTCACCCTCTGTTCCCTTCTGTGCTACTGTGAGGCTGCTCCACCACGGTTGAATAAACTCCACAGCCTGCCCTGCCCTGAGTACACAGGGAAGGGGCTGCTGCTTTTCCTGTGGCATTGAATGCTGTAATATGGCTTCCCTGTGTTTCCTGAGGTCCTCACAAGGCACGGTTCTGTTCCTTCCTCTTTTGCCTCAGCCCAAACTTGTTGCATCAAAAGGCCTGGTTGAGAACATGCTGGCTGGAAGTGCCATTAGAAGCCATCCAGCACAGCCGTTCTTAGACAGATGTGGGGACCCACTAGGGGGTTGGAGCTAGTTGGGAGGAAGGGGTGGTATGGCAGCTGGCCTTCTAAGAACTGTGCATAACCTGCAGACAATTCCTCATGCTGTAATGATGGTTACATCCGGATCTGCCCTTGGCGATTTCACACGTAAGAGCGCGTGCAAAGGTCAGGGGAGGCGAGTTGAGAACTCTTGGATCTTGCTCAACCCCTTCGTTTCACAACCTGGAGAAACTGAGGCTGCAGTCACTCACTTCACAGACATACTGACCTTTGGCCATGTACTAGGCATGGTGGCCAGTCCTGTGGGGGAGATAAAGAACACATGGGCATGGCCCTACCTAAAGAGCTTACACTTAGATAATATGATAATGATACCTTACTCTTTAAAACACTTTATAAGGGGTTATGTGGGTTTTATGCTCCCCATTTTACAGACATGGAAACTGAGGCTCAGGGAGATTATGACCTGCCCTCAGCAGTCACACAGCTAGTGGCCAAGTCATGTAACACTAATGCTAAGAGACAAGGATAAACTCGATCTGTCCCCCTACCTCTGGAGTTTAGGACTGACCCTGTGGGATGAGGCTCTTGGTAATGGAGCTCCCAGCGGGCCTTTTTGAAACTGGAATGTGCTCTGTTCAGTGAGCTATGGCTAGAATTAGAGATGTTGCCCAGTGTGTCCCAGTGACTTGATTTCCAGCCACGGAGGGCAGCAGGTTTCTGTGATTGCCCACCAGTTAAGTCGGCCCATGGCAGCTTCTGGTTTCAGGGAGTTTCTGTGGCTTTGATCTTTGTGTGCTTGGAGAGAGACCAACAGGGCAGTCAGGCGGGTAGAGCTGAGGCTATGAAGGAAGCCTTCTACCATTTACTCCCCACCCCAGTATACTTCACATTTCACTTCAGCAGAGCTGCTAAATTTGTTTTCATATTAGAGTGGAAAAAAAGACAAAGTGGGGAAAAGCTGAAAAGAAAGTTCTGATTTGCTCTGCACTATGGGGAAATCCTTTTAAAATTACCCTCATCTTAGGGACAGCCAGATGGGCCACCCGCTGCTAGCAGGGCTGGGAGTTGTCTCCTGCGTGTAGAAGAGGGACTTTGATGCGGAAGCACAGTGTCCATTCGAGAAGCATTTAGTGGAATAGTCAGCACCGTGCCAGATATGGGTAGTGAATAGTTACACAACTTTGTACTGAGGTTCTAATCCCCAAAGTCCTCTGATTCAGCTTAGAGGAAGGCGTTGCTTTTCTGTGTTCCATTTCCCTGACATCCATTCTTTCCTGTTTCTTGCCTTCAGATTTAAAGGCCCGTAAGCAGAAGACTTCCTCCCAAAGTTCGGAGCACCGCCTCAGGAACAGGAACCTTCTCTTGCCCAACAAAGCCCAGGGGATTTCGGATTCACCAAATGGTTTCCTCCCAAATAACCTAGAGGAGCCAGCCTGCCTTGAAAATTCAGAAAAGCCATCAGGAAAACGAAAGTGCAAGACCAAGCACATGACGACGGTCTCAGAAGAGGCAAAGGTACATTACCAGCCAGGGGAGCTGTAGAGGAGGGGCATTATGGCGGCCGGGGCCGGGCTAGGGTGGCACACTTTCCAGGCAGGCTCCTCAGTCAACAGTCTTCTGAGCGAGTGAGTACACGGTGAGGGGGGGGGATCAAATTAACCCATATTTATTAAAATATTTTAAACTAGTTCTAGAAGGGTTGGGGTGTGGATTTGAAGAATGGGAAGTAAAGTTAGAGCTAACAAGAAGCATCTGCAAACTATGGGGTTTGGCCCGTGATGGCTTTTCCTTGACAATCCTTGAATCTCCTTTGAGTTAGGGAAGAGCTAAAGAATATGGCAGGATGTTACCCTGAATTGCTTGTTAACATCCAATCAGGAAGCTTTTGTATGGGCTTAACTCACTGGAAACCAATCAGGGAGCTTTCTGAGTCAATCAAGGTAGAAAACAACTTACAGAAGCAAGGATGTTGATGTCCAGACAAAGGTTGCCTAAGGGTGGGGCTGAAGGAAGTCTTCCACTTGGGCCGGTCATAGCTCCATTTCCCCAACCCCACTCCTCAGTTACTTTGCTTCTCATGGAAGCAGAGTAGCAGGTAAGTGGGCACTCACCGATCAATAGCCAGGCAAGCGTTCTAGAACCCCTGTTCAAAATTGACGTCTCTTTTGGGTCTGATGTTCATGGCACTGGTGTTGAGTTCCGCATTGCACAGTTCAAAAAAAATTACACCGTCCTTATCCCGGGTGAGCTGTACATTTGAGAGAAGTGAGGTTCAGGTTCAGATGTTTACCTGTAATATGTGTTTGTCTTGACAACTAAAAAAAAGGTCATATTGGGCTTGTTTTGGTGGTTGTGATCCTTACGGTTCTTTCCAGCTCCAGAGCAGGGATCCCTGCGTGGCACTGTTAAAAGGTAGGAGACCCAAGTGCTTGAGTCTCCCCTCCTTTCCCCTTCCTCGCTCTGGAATCTGGTTCCAGCTCAAACAAAGTACTCAAGCCTATTTCTTCATCTTTAAAAATGGAGATGATACTTCATGTCCTTTCCATCTCAAGAGGGTGCTTGGGGGAAGAAAGGAGGCAACGGATGTGAAGGGCTTTGAGAACAGTAACGTGCTCTCTCTCAGGCTGGTGTGCATCCTCGAGCTTCAGGCCGAGGTAAGAATGAGGGGACAGAGGCTCGGAGAGGCAAGGTAGCAGTGCCAGTTCCCTGGGACCCCCAGAGGGGGCCCAGGCAGGAGAGGGGAAGGCTGGTCCGTGCCGGGTGCTCTGCTTGCATGATCGCTCTTAATTCCCACAGTAGCTGTCCTCATTCTATGGTGAGGAAACTGAGGCTTGGGGAGGTTAGGGGATGTGTTCGAGGTTACTCGGTGACCCGAGTGAGAGACTTGGGGTGTGAGGCCGGCCTGGCTGCCCCTGGCGCACGCCCCCCACTCTTTCCCTATGTCTCCACCCTGTGAATGGGTGGCTTCTGTCTATCCGGGAGACACTGGGGGAGGGGACAGCTGGGCAGGGAGACACTGCAACCCTGAGCAGCTCTGGCGAAAGGTGGGCCTCCCCCTACCCTGCTCTTCCCCACACGCTCAGATGGCCCCGTCCCACGCAAAGGTGACCAGCCGCCTGACATTCAGCAGCACACGCTGATGCTTCTGTCCAGTTATTCTGTCTGGCGGTGTGGCCACTGAAATGTTCTCCCAGAGAGGTTTTCCCCCTTCACAGGGCCTCCCTTTCTCCCTCCCGCCTTTCTTTCTCTCCTAGTCACCACCACCTGCTCCAGTTGCCCCCATGGCCCAGTGCTTTGTAGTAGGAAGCAAGGTGGTGGGAGGGCGGGGGACGCACCTGCAACACTAAAGCTGGGGCATCGGCCAAAGGCTTCTTCCCACAGGGGCTCCGAGCCAGGGAGGAAGGAGGGAGGGGGAGGTGGTCCCCATTTGCTGTTGCTCCTCCCTCAGGCACTCTCCCTTGTCCCTGGCAGCTCTGGCCCCTAGAAGGAGAGTCACCCTTTGGCTCCTGGCTTGGCTTAGCAAAAACCTGGGTACTTTACCCAGCATCCTCCAGTATCACCATAATGCACCTCTGTCCTCCCGGCAATAAAGCAGCATTCTACACTCATAGCCGGTGCCTTCCTGCTAGCTATCATACCTCTCTGCCCTTTTGGGATGTGGACATATAGCAGCTCTTGTCTTGGGATTTACCAGAGGAAACAAATGCCCTGGGACCTTGTCTTTTCCCTGCTGCCATTCCTTTCCTGGCTTCGTGTCTTTCTAGGCAACTCTTCTGGCTGCCCAGGGCTCTATATGTAGCTGCCTTGGATCAAGTCAACAAATGCTTGTTGCAGTGATGTGCCCAACCCCGAGTTAAGTGCTGTAAGGAACAAAAGAGAAGATGAAAATGCGAACCCTGACCCCGGGGAGCTTCAAACGTAGCAGGGGAGGCCAGACTTGTCCATGAAACAACCGGAGGAAACTGGCAGTCAGACATAAGGCATTGGGTTTTGTGATTCAGACTAGGTGTTCTGGGTGTTGCAGAGAAAGAGGGCAGTGGGGACCAGAGTGTTGTAGAATGTTGTAGAAGACACAGGATTTAAGTGAGACCTTGATGCTCTAAGGGACTTGGGTAAGTGTGATGTATTAGTTATCTATTGCAGTGCAACAAACTACCCTGAGATTTAGCAGCTTGACCCAACAATAAACATGTATTATCTCGTACACTTTCTGGGGGTCGGGAATTCAGGAGCAGCTTCGCTGTGCCTGGCTTGGGGTCTCCCATGCCTGAAGTTGCAGTCATGGTGTCAGCCAGGGCTCCATTCATCTGAAGGCTTGACTGGGGCTGGAGGATCTGCTTCTAGAGTGGCTCCCTCACATGGTGGCAAGTTGATGCTTGTTGTTGGCAGGAGGCCTCCTTTGCTTGCCCCGTGGGCCTCTCTAAAGGGATGCTTGAGTGTCCTCATGACCTGGCAGCTGGCTTCCTCCAGAACGAGTGATCCAAAAGAGAGCAAAGCAGAAGCAACATTGTCTTTTAGGACCTAGCCTTGGAAGTCACACACCGTCATCTCTGCCTTCTCCTGTTGGCTACACAGATCAGTCCTCTCCAGTGCAGAAGGGGGCCACACAAGAGCATGAATATCAGGAGGTGGGGATCATCAGGGACCATCTTAAAGTCTGATGAGGGCACATTCTTGTCCTCGGGCCCCCCAATGATTCATACCCTTTCACATGCAAGTCATACCCTCCTCTCCCAAGGCCCCCCCCAAAGTCTTGTCCACTTATGGTATCAACTCCAGGTTTCGAATCTCATCATCTAACTTAGGTCCTGGTGCAGATGAGGCGCCTTGGGTCTGGTTCCTCGAGTACAGCTCCTCAAACACAGTTCCTCCCCATCTGAAGTCCCCTCCCTTCATCTGAAAGAGACAAGTTACCTGCCCCTATAGACTCACTAAACCGTGCTGGGCCAGGCATGGGAACTTGCTCTAGACATTCCAGTTCAAGATGGGGGGATAAAGGAGACATGCAGGGGTCATTCATGAGGAAAGGACACTAACGTTTTGTGAGCACCCACCTTGTGCATTGTTCTGGAGCCGCTCTAGTTCATTATCTCAAAGACCCCGCAAGGGAAAAAGTGAGGCTCCGAGAGGTTGGGTCTTGCCCCAGGTCTTATAGCTAGTGGCTGGCAGAGGCAGGATTCAAAACCCGGTCTGGGGGCTTCCCTGGTGGCACAGTGGTTGAGAGTCCGCCTGCCGATGCAGGGGACACGGGTTCGTGCCCCGGTCCGGGAGGATCCCACATGCCGCAGAGCGGCTGGGCCCATGAGCCGTGGCCGCTGAGCCTGCGCGTCCGGAGCCTGTGCTCCGCAACGGGAGAGGCCACAACAGTGAGAGGCCCGCGTACCGCAAAAAAAAAAAAAAAAAAAAAAACCCGGTCTGTCTGCTTCGTGAGCTTGATCGCTTTCCACCAGCCCAGGTGGGCATGAGTGTGATCGGGGACACAGTGTGGTGAGAGGTGGGAAAAGCCTGGTGAGGGTTGGATGTGGGGGAAAGGTTTTTGCAACAAGAGTGAAGGCTTCCACAGCCGTGCCTCTTTAGTCAAAGCTAGCTGTCTCCACTTCTCTTTACTCTGAGAGTTTGCTCCCGCTTATTTATTGAGATGACTTGTAAAAACCACAATAAACGGGGACCGAGGCAGGTAAAGGAGGCATGCAGAGTGCTTGAGAGAGGCTGGGAGGTCTCCTCAACCTGTACTTTCCAATCCCGTCGTTATTCCTTGGTTTCTGGGGTTGAGGACTTGAGCCCCTGAGCGTCTGCTCACCAGGTAGAAATGAGTGAGGGGACCTGTGCTGATCTAGGACCGCGTCTCTGCTTTCCAGGGCAAAGGGCGTTGGAGCCAGCAGAAGACACGGTCTCCCAAATCTCCCACCCCAGCGAAACCCACAGAGCCATGCACGCCCTCTAAGTCCCGAAGTGCTGGCCCAGAGGAGGCCTCCGAGTCACCTGCAGCGCGGCAGATCCCCCCAGAGGCTCGTCGGCTCATAGTGAACAAAAATGCTGGCGAGACCCTCCTGCAGCGGGCGGCCCGTCTTGGCTATAAGGTAAGGAGCCCTCCCAGCCACAGGATGCCGTTGCCCAAGCATCTGTGGAGATGCTTCTCCCCATTGGCTCTTCTGTGGCCTGGGCAGGGCTTGGTTTGGGGCTTGAGCCCAGGCTGGCCTCCTCCTACTGCGCAGATGGCCTCTGGGGCTGCCTTGACCCTGGCGTGGTGGGTGGGAATGCAAACCCTTTTGAAAGGCAATTTAGGATGAACAGAATTGAAATGGTAACACAATATCATCCAGTACATTCCTAGGCCAGAAATGGGAGTTGGGGGTTTTTATGTCGTCTTGAATTTCCCTGTGCCGTGGCTCCCCCACTCAGAGAGGGACGGGGGTGATCATTGCTCACTCTTTACATCCCTCTCCAGTTTCCCCTCGTTTTGGCTTCTGGTAGTGGTGGGGTCAGGAGTACATTTGGAGGGGCAGAGATGAGCTCACCCCACCTTATGCTACTTCCCTATGGATCGAAAAGAAATTAGGAAAGGAAGCTGCTGTTTATTTTGTTGTGTTGAGTTCTCATTACGCCGTGTCCTTTCATCTTCACTGTAAGCCTATGGCAGTAGGTTTTATTAACCCCATTTTATAGGTGAGAAAATCAGGGGTTAGCATTGTTAAGTGATACATCCACAGTCACTCAGCTACTACGTACATGTGAGTCTGAATTCACACCAAAGTCTTTTTGATTCCCAAATGCCAGGGTAGGGGCGGAAGCCTGACTCATTTGCCATCGTTCAGTTACCTTGTTGGACACTTTTGTTGATATGAGCTCCTCGACCATGTGCCTTTGCCCGCCACACCAATTATTTCCCCAGGATTTGCTCTGAAGGGTGGAGCTGCTGGGCTTTAGAGTAGGCCCTCTTTTTTTTTAAGGCTTCCGACACCCATAACTGACTCATTTAAAGACAGCTGCACTCCCAGCCAGCCTGGTTGGCATGGGACAGCCGCTTTGACAGTGTCTTACTGGCAAGCCATGTATCTGTCTCGAGCACCTCGTGTGGGGGGCCTGGGTAGCTGCCAAGGGAGATCGAAAGAAAAAATGATGACCAATGCTTGCCCTTTAAGTGAACTTCTTTTACCTGGGGCCAAACCAGCCAACAGGAAACCACAGGCCAACCAATCAGGACAGGGCAAGAGCAAGTTGGCCAGCCTGTCATGGGAGGGAGGGAGGGAAGAGTAGTCTGAGGCCTGGAGGAAGAGGCAACATCTGCACTGATGAGGAGGGTAGGGGGCCTTGTGGTCCCCTGGGTAGAGGCAGCGGGCACACACAGGCTCGCGCGCTCGCTAGCTCTAGCCAGCCAGCCAGCGAGCTAGCTGTCAGTCAGGACGGCTGAGTCCCATCTCACCAGGGCCTGGGGGAGCTGATGAGAGGCCCCTGGTAGCTGTTGTCAGCCTCTTTCCCTTAGTAGAGGGGCTGCCTCTCCCCTCCCCGTCAGCGTATTCACCAGCTTCATCCTAGACTAGCTAGGCTGCTTCTAGGCCTGGAGTCCCGCTTCTGGTCCTGTCATCTCAGCCCAGGGAAGCTAATCATTACTATGGATGAGTGACCATACTGGCTTATCCTTGGAACAGTCTTGATTTGAGGGGAGGCCTGGAATTGACTGCCCAGGGATAAACATCCAGCAGTAGTACTTAAAACAATTAAAACCAGCATCCAGGGATAGTACTTAAACCAATTCTTTCTTCCTTGTTCTCGAATTACTGCCAGGGGCTGTGCTTGCCAGCACATGTCTCATTTCTCTGGTCTGGGGCTGTCTCGAAAAGCCCCAGACTACAGAAGGAGTGCTCAGACACTTGAGGCCTGAGGGTTTAAGCTCTGGGTGGGCAGGTGAGCCTCTCTGAGGGCCTCACGCCAGCAAAGCACACCCAGATAAGTATTCTTGGTCATTAGAATTGTCTCCCCATGGCTGAGGACACGGCCCAAATTTGAGCCCCTGGCGATGGCACCTCAGGACTGATTTTGTTGGCAAAAGATTTTGAGATTTGCCTGTCAGTCTCTGGACTAAAGAGGAGGTTCTGAGACTCTTTGGACACTTGGAGAGCTTCGAACCTAACTAGGGTGATTTCCAGAGTTCGGCCTCTGTTTGCTCACGGCGCTCTCCCTGTTCCACAGGACGTTGTTCTCTACTGCCTCCAGAAAGACAGTGAAGATGTGAATCACCGTGACAACGCTGGCTACACGGCCCTGCACGAGGCCTGCTCCCGGGGCTGGACTGACATCCTGAACATCCTGCTGGAGCACGGTGCCAACGTAAACTGCAGCGCGCAGGACGGCACGAGGCAAGAAGGCTGCTCCCCTTACCCCCCGCTGCCCCCCCACTCCCCGCTCAACCCCTCCCTCAAGAGAACCTGCCCCAGTTCGGACCGGTTTAGGGCAAGGCTGGATGAGTTCCTGCTGGCCAGTCCACATTGGTCACTGAGGGGAGGCTGGTGTTGTCTAGGGATCATCCTGTGCACGTGTCTCAGGCACAATCTCGGGCTTTAGGAATTGGGAGGTTGACCTTAGGGTAACATCCCAGATTTGATTCTTGAATTGATCTCTGTATATTTAAAAAACAAAAAAGACACCTGCCATTGTCTTAAAGAAATTGCACCCTGGGGCTTCCCTAGTGGCGCAGTGGTTGAGAGTCCGCCTGCCGATGCAGGGGACACGGGTTCGTGCCCCGGTCCGGGAAGATCCCACATGCCGCGGAGCCGCTGGGCCCGTGAGCCATGGCCGCTGAGCCTGCGCGTCCGGAGCCTGTGCTCCGCAACGGGAGAGGCCACGACAGTGAGAGGCCCGCGTATCGCAAAAAAAAAAAAAAAAAAAAAGAAATTGCACTCGTTCTCCTGTGCTCTATTCGAGGGCCTACTTCCTGAGTGAGACTGACACAAGTTGCATACCGAGTGGAGGGACTTAGGTCAAAGGATGTAGGCTCTGCTTGGCCACCGGCCTGGTGTGTGGAGCAGCTCTGCTCATCCCTGCTCTGGGGCAATCATCTGGGTTTTTCCATTCATATCCCCCAGCATCTGCTCTAAGTTTATCCTCAGTCAGGGACCCATTCTGTCCTGAGCTCCAGAGCTAACAGCGGAGCTCCATTGTGCCACAGGGACTGTCCCGTCATGGTGGGGGAAAGATAAGAGAGAGAAATGGGAGGGAGGAGAAAGGTAGGGATAGAGGACAGTGCAGGCCAGCAAGTGGTTCCCCTGCCCTAAGTCTTACCCACGGTACACTGGGGTCAGCTCAGTTTGCTTTCCCTGATGAGGTGGCCTGAGGCCTAGACACCCAGGTTCCCACTTGGGCCCTGCTGTTCTCACCCTGTATCACCTCGCAGGCCAGTTCATGATGCGGTGGTCAACGACAACCTGGAAACCATGTGGCTCTTGCTGTCCTACGGGGCTGACCCCACGCTGGCCACCTACTCGGGACAGACAGCCATGAAGCTGGCCAGCAGCGACACCATGAAGCGCTTTCTGAGCGGTGAGTACGGCCCAGACTCAAAACCTTGCTCCTAGGTCTGGCCTCTGATCCCTGAGCTCCCGAGATGCCCTTCCTCTCCCTCCATCTCAAGCACCTCCCATGAGGGGCGTCAGCCCTCTTCACGGACTTTCCTTCTGGTGGCTCAGAAATCTCTGTGAACTTTAAAAAGTCAGGAGGTCGCTTCCTCTTGTCCCTGTGCTTTGAGTGTCCACATCACACGCGTCCTCTTCAGGGCCCTGGTAGCCCGTGGGGACCCATTTCCCCGCTCGGTATGTGGGGAGGCCTCCCTGTGGGACAGCAGCCCCGCTAGTAGATTTAGTTGGGGGCAAAATGTGTGGACTTGTGCTTTCAATGGTATGTCGGTTGCAAAGAAGTGACACTTAACACTTTGCTTTTGTTTTTGCACTTTGTACTTTCTCCCTGTTGGTGATCAAAGTCCAACCCTTGGGACCCCTCCGATACTTTATTCCTGACACTCTGTGGTAACTGTGATGTTCCCTCTGCATCCTCCTGTTCCTTTCTCTTCCTCCCTCACCTGCCCCCTCTGGAAAAGTAGTGTTAAGGCCCATGGCAAGGGCCACAAGCCAACTTGCCTTTATTTTCTTATTAGCGGATGACAGCTGTTTGTCTGCAGTTAGATAGCTCCGCCGAGTTGGGCAGCAGGGAGGAGGGAAGGAGGGAAGTCTAGCTTGGGCATGCTCAGTGGGAATCTCCTCAGACTTGACCTCCGAATGAAGGAGCCCCGCCTCCTTCGTGACGTCACAGCTTGGCCCTTGCACTAGCAGTGACTTCTTCAGGCTGCCTGAGCGGCACTTGGTCGGATGGAGCAGCTGGGAGTTGGGTCGCTGATCCTCCTCGGAGGCTTCAGTGTTTGTGGTTCAGCCCCTCTCGCCTGGAAGCCCACAGGGCCAAGGATTTGCCCGAGGCTGCTCCCTCTCTCCTGGGCTGTGGCCTCAGTCCCGAACTCCCCCCATCCCGCCTCCCCCTATACAGTCCTGGGCTCCCAACCAGGGGCTCATTTGTTTATTGAACAAAGGTTAACTAGGTAGCTGATGATGGAGGAAGAAACAAAGGAGCCTGAGCTAAAGGTCCCCATGGAAGGAGGACTAGGTGGGAATTGCCTTCTAGGTACTAATGAAAGCTGGAGGGGGAGTGATAGGAGGCCGCAGCCAGACCAACGCATCCCTGCTGGCCGCCCCACTGTGTGCAGGCCTCCCGCCCCCAGCAGGACCCAGCCTCTCTGGCTGCAGCAGGAGGACTGCCTCTTCCCTCTGCCGGCTCGGGGGTCCCAGGCCCCTGTCTGTGAGGGGTGGAGCCGCTTGGGGATGCTCCTTCAGGCATTTGTTCTGGGCCAGTGAGGACTCTTGTTCACTTTAGCTGGACCATCACCGGGGCACGGGGCTCGGGGCAAGCTACCCTCTGTGGCCTCTTCCTGCATCCCACGCACCGCACGCACTCTCCTCCACGCGCACACGTGTTGTCTGCACTCCACACAATTCCCAGGAAAAGCTGGCACACAGGAACATCCAGAGCATCTCAACATGATAAAAGCACTGCACGAAGCTCTCCTTTGATCAGCAGGTCTCATCTAGGGGTCTCTTTGGGCTAGAGACTGCCCTCCTGAGGGCTTGGTGCCCTCTGGGTCCAAATAAAGCCGTCTCTGACCACAGTTGTAAGCAAAGTCTTTTCTTCCCGGACCCCTTCTCCAAAATCCCCAAGGAGTTTGAATGTTGAAACCATTTTAAGTATTTAAAAAATTAGAAATAAACACGTTTTTCTCTCTACTTCTCATGTCTGTTAACTAATCCCAACTACGGGAAAGCCTTTTGATGCCTCCTTAAAGTAACTTGAATGCTAGCCTGTGTTGCAGAAGCAAGAAAAGACTTTTCTTAATTCTGGCACTTCCTAGCCTGTCCAGGCTGAACACCTTCATTCAAATCTTGACATTGTTTCTCAACTTTATGGGCATGGAGCTATAACTTCATAGTGGGAGCCAGGAGCTGAAAGGAGTGTAAAACTGGGCCACCTCTTTTCCATGCAAATACTGAGTGCTGATGGAAGACAGAGCTCTGACTGGCTGTTCGGGAAAGTGCTCAATCTGGGTAGGACCTTGACAGCCGGGGGAGGCAGGCACCGGGAGGAGGGACTTGAGCCCAAAGGCTGTTTTGGGGGGATGAGAAGTATTACTCAGGGCCTTTATTTAAAAAAATAAATTTATTTATGTGTTTATTTTTGGCTGCGTTGGGTCTTCGTTGCTGTGCGTGGGCTTTCTCTAGTTGCAGCGAGCGGGGGCTACCCTGCACTGCGGTGCGCGGGCTTCTCATTGCGGTGGCTTCTCTTGTTGCGGAGCACGGGCTCTAGACGCACAGGCTTAGCTGCTCCGCGGCATGTGGGATCTTCCTGGACCAGGGCTCGAACTCGTGTCCCCTGCATTGGCAGGCAGATTCTTAACCACTGCGCCACCAGGGAAGTCCACCTCCCCACCGCCTTTTTTTTTTTAATTGAGAAACTCACCTAACAGGACCATTTTGAAGTGAAAAATTCAGTGGCATTTTGTACATTCACGATGTTGTGCAACCATCACCAGGAGCTTTTCGATTCCTTGAACTGGGTATTTCTCTTTTTTCATCTCCATGGCTCTCCCCTGCCCCATATCTCAAGGAACCACTGGGTAGAGTGGCTGCAGGAAGCGCCACAAGGTTGAGGGTTGGGGAGGCCCCTACACCTAGATGCCTCCGTGTGGACTTCCAGATTTCTTTTTACCTTGCCTGTCTGGCCGAGGTAGTTAAGAAGCCTTTTGCTTTTCATCCCCAAGCATTTGCCTGACCACATTCTCCATAGATTAATTGTCTTCTTCCTCCCCTAGTGGAGATCCCACTGGGCAGCAAATGAAGGCGAGTCCCTGTAGGGTGTAAAGGGCGGAAACGGGGAGCCAGAGATATTATCAGGGCTGTGCCTCATGTAGAGCATCCCTCGTTTTGTGCAAGTCCCCGGTTCTGGAGAAGTCTGGGAATCAAATCCTCTTTTAAATATACAGGGATGGTATCCTGTAGTGAATTCTTCTGTAAAGCGGAAGATGCTGGTAATTCGTGTGGGTTGAAAATGTGGATTTTCCTACATTGGCTTGGCTTAACCCGAGGCCCATTTCTCCTGAGATCCTGAAGGGTATAGTGCTCATTCGTGAGTTTATAAAGCACCTGTTAGGTTTCAGGTACAGTTCTGGGTGCTGGAGGTCAGACAGTGAACCTTTTCTCTCTCGTCCTTGGGCTCGGAACACCAAGCCATCCAAACCTTCCGAGAGGCCTTTGGAAGACCTCCTCCTTGGGCCAGATTACAGGCAGGCATGTGACTGATTTCCCTTTGACCCTTTGAAGAAAAGAATAATATCCAACCTACCCAAGGGAAAACAGATTCGTTTTTCCTCCTCTGTCAGAAAGAATGTGGGAGCTGGGGGGAATTGTTGCAGTTTGGGTTGGGGCATTGGAGGGGAAGTATCAGGACTGCTTTTCCTTCCACTGATGAAAGGGTTAGCAATTTACCACTTGAGGTCACTGAATCACAGGTTTTTGTTTTTCCTGCCAGAGACCTCAGCCATATGACCCCATGTCGAAGACTGCTTGTTTTTTGTTTTTCTCTCCTTTCATGTCCCTCAGCTGGTGACTTGGTTGGAGGAGATGGGGAGGGGTACGATGGGACCCTGGGACAGAGAGAAACTCTGATTGCCAGGGTCACGGCTCACACTGAGTACTTCCAAAAAATTTTTTTTTATCAAGGCAAAATTCACATAACATAAAAATAACCATTTAAAAGTGAACAATTCAGTGGCGTTTAGTGTGTTCACAGTGTTGTACAGCCACTACCTCTATCGAGCTCCAAAACATTTTCATCCCCCCAAAATGCAACCCCATACCCATTGAGCAGTTGCTCTCTACTACCACGCACCCCCCCCCCCAGCCCCCTGGCAACCACCTGTCTACTTTGTCTCTATGGATTTGCCCATTCTGGACATTTCATATAAATGGGATCATACAGTATGGGGCCTTTTGAGTCTTACTTCTTTCACGTAGCATCATGTTTTCAAGGTCTGTCCACGTAGTGGCATGTTTTTAAGGCTGAATAATATCCACTCGTATGGATAGATCACATTTTCTCTTATCCATTCATCAGCTGACGGACATTTGGGTTGTGTCCACCTTTTGGCAATTGTGCCTAGTGCTGCTGTGAACACGCGTGAACAAATATTTGTTTGATTCAATATTTGTTTGTTTTCAATTATTTGGGGTATATACCTAGGAGCGGGATTGCTGGGCTGAGGGTTCTTTTTGAAGGCAAGGTAAGAGAAAAGAACTGAAAGTTAAGGGGAAGGCAAGGGAGAATCAAGGAAAAGGAGTCACTCCTCATCCTGATTGTACGAGAAGACATGTGAGGAAACGTGCCTCAAGGCTGCCCCGTCAAGCAGACCTTGATGGTCCCTCTTGTATGTGGGCCTGTTCCGACTTTGGCATCTTTGCCTGTGCCAGTTAACTTTGGGCTGTCTCAAAAAGGCAAATTCACCTACAAATGACAAAGATCTGTCGCCAGCGAGGAAAATTAGAGGAATGTGCCGGGGGCTCTGAAGGCAGCTCCAAGAGAGGGGCCCCAGGAATGTGGTGAGCAAGGGCTGCTCTGATGGAGTCCTCGTGTGACCTATGCGGGGGACAGCAGTCACTTGAATGCATATGTTCTGGACCCAGGCTGAGTAAGCACATGACTTAGAGTCTCGCGTTATAGTAATTTCTGCCCCACCGCCCACTTTTTTCCCCATGTGTTTATTATGCTCTTACTGTGTGCCAGGCACCTGGGCTTTGGTACCAGGGAGACAGTGATGAACAGGACAGATGTGGGCCCTGCCTTTAGGGAACTTACGATCTCATTCCTTTATCTTCCGGGACACGTAGCACAGGGCTAGGCACAGAATAGACACCTACCTGACAGATGCCTTTGGAAGGAATTACTTCCAACTCCCAAATGGCACAGGGTACAGAGGAGGAAATAAGCTGGCAGCCGTGACCTCAGAGTTTTTTCATAGAATGCACAAAAGATCTAATGTACATGACGAAAGGTTTTCCACTCTGGCTGCTCAGCCGTTACTTGAATGCTTCTCTCTGACTGCCTTTTCCTCTCAGAAGAAACCCTTCATCTCCTGGAAGCTTGCTAAAAAACGATTTCTTTCAGTAGCTCACAACAGCTGATGGGCAGTTTTGCTGATAGAATATGTGACCCAAAGGGAAGGTATATTGGACTGTGGCGGTGCCTTCCACCCGGGAAGCTTAGCTCTGCTGCTTTAAGAGTAGCTGCCAACTTCCTCCTGGGATTTGGTTTTCAGGGGGCACCCTCACCTCACCTGTGCCCTTTGGACTCTCTCCTGTCCTGTTGCCCAGGTGTCACAGCTAAATCAGCTTGCCAACTGTACTACGTGGCATATTGGCAACCACTGGGCCATGTGCCCACAGATGACACAGTTGAATTTGTCATGGAAACCTGCTTTTTGTCCACGTGGGGCTGAGAGGTGAAACAATTCATCTAGATGATGCTTAGCTAGTGAACAAGGAGGCTAAGGTGTGACCTGATGTCTGTTCTCAGATCAAGTAAGCAAAGGGTTTAAAATAGGGGTTTTTTTGGGAGAATTTGGTGGTCCAGTGGTTAGGACTTGGTGCTTTCACTGCCAGGACCTGAGTTCAATCCCTGGTCGGGAACTAAGATCCCGCAAGCCATGTGGTGCAGCCAAAAAAAAAAAAAAAACCAAAAAAACAAACAAAAAGAACACTGAGTCCTAACCCCTTAGCCTCCTTTTTTCCTAGTTTCATCCATGTTATAGTATGTAACAGTACTTCATTCCTCCTAATGGAGGATTGGATAATATTCCATAGTGTTTATCCACAATTTTTTTATCCCTTCATCAGCTGAATGACATTTGGGTTATTTCCACTTTTTGGAGATTGTGAATAGAGCTGCTGTGGAACATTCCTGTGTGAGTTTTTATTTGAATACCTGTTTTTAATTCTTTTGGGTATATACCTAGGAGTGGAAGCAATAGGTTTTCATGAGGATAAACTTGGCCATTCCCCTCCCCACCATGTTTTCAAAGACGAAACAGAAGGAATTATGCTTCCTTATCTTACTTTGAATTGGCAAGATCGCGATTGGATATATGAACATTGTGACCAACAGGGAATTGAAATCCTGGGATAGGTCTAGGATTCTGCTTGCAGAGTAATTCCCTACATCATTTGAAGCAGGGGTCGCAGGCCTAAATGGGTGGGGCCTGCTGAGCTGGAGAACGCACATGTCGCCTGTCCCTCCAGCCAGCTGTTGACATATAGGAATGTGGATGCACTGTTGCCAGATCTCCTGATTTTTTTTTTCAAGAAAAGTTGGAAATCCGAATTTTTAAGTGAAATTTCCCAATTTTAAAATGTTAGAAGTTAATTAAATTATAGGGGTTTAAAACACTGGGCCAAAACCTAGACAGTAAGTGGGCTACATTTGGCTGTTGGCTGCTGGTTTGTAACCTCTGATGGATAGCAGGAAGCGGATTTCTCTTGGGTCGCTCCCAGCCCCTCTTATGGTCCCTCCTCTTCATCTCCCATTCTCCTAACCCCATATGGATATACTTTGCTTCTAGATTCCTTCTCTAGCCTACCTCCTTTTCTCACTTCCCTCTCTTCTTTCATCAGATCACCTCTCGGATCTTCAGGGCCGGGCAGAGGGTGATCCTGGCGTTTCCTGGGACTTTTACAGCAGTTCTGTGTTGGGTAAGCTTTAAGTGGGATTCTTCCCACCCTTGTCCATGGCTCAGCGGTTTGGGATCTGCTTTGGACTTCACTGATTCTTCTCAAAGCCAGGAGTGACCTAATGGAGGTAGCCCTTGTTCACCCGTTAGTAGCTTACAGGCCCTTTCAGCCCACACTCTAGCCCATGCCTCCCCCAGACTCAGAACTTGTTGGCCAAAACCAGGAGATGCCACTGATTTGGAGAAAGCCATCCGTCATTAGCCCTCTAGCACTCCCCACCCTGGGTACTTTAAAACTTCTCTCTTTTCCAAGTCCCTTTCTCCTCCGTTGCTTTGTCCTAACCCTGCCAGAAGCGCCTATGTGTGTTGTCACCTCTTCTGGTATTGCTCACACTCCAGAGGGACCCAGGCCCTCGTCTGGCAGCTACCATTCCCTCCCTGCCCTGCCCCCAAGATGCACACAGAGTTTCTGAGATAGCTGCTGTCTCCCGAGCCCTTAGCCTTCTTGCCCGAGCTTTCCTTTGTTGGAAGAGCAGTGAGCCTTTATCTGTGGCCATCATCCGGCATTCACCCATTGGACCAGGGGCTGCAGATCGAGGGAGGCGCCCACTACTAAGCTTGGGGGAAGCTGGACCAGGAGAAGCAGGCCCCACCCGAACACACGGCTGGGGAAGGGAACAGGCTGAGCCCCCTCCAGGCTTCTGGGGACGCCAGCAGGCAGTCTGGTGGCTTGGGAAAGCTGCGGTTTGAAGGACAAGTGTTTTCCCTTGCCTTCGACTGCTGATGACATCTTCAGGCTTCTGTCTCCAACAGTTGGGCAGCGTATCCTTCACAGCAGCTTGCTTTTTCTCTGGTTGAAAGGTGGAGGAGTGTAAGGAATCTTTGGCCACAAACTACTACCTCCCGGGGCTAGAACTTTCACATGCCCTCCCAAGGCTGTGAGCCACGAGATCAGAGACATTTGGCCCTGACCGGGGATCTGGTTGTTCGTCTCCTGGTCACCCACCCCCGCACCTCTTTATCTTGTTGGAGCATTTCTTTTCTTTGGTTTTATGCGTATAGCTAAGTCCTAATTCCCTGTATGATGTCTTTACAGAGGAAAAAGACAGGTTTGCCTGTGACCTCCTACATAATCCTCCTGGGAGCTCCGATCAAGAAGGAGATGATGTGGAAGAGGATGATTTTATGTTCGAGCTCTCAGACAAGCCTCTTCTCCCTTGCTACAACCTCCAGGTGTCAGTGTCCCGCGGGTGAGTGTTTGAGAGATCTATGAGGAATAAGCACTAGGACCCTGGGCCAGGGCCCGCCTCCCTGAGAATGCTGGAGTTCTCCAGAAGGAAGCTGAGACCTGGAGAACAAGTGCTAGAGCATAGGAAGGACAATACGTGACCAAGTCCAGCCTGACTTTCCAGCCCAGATTAGATATGTTCAGAATAGCTCCAGGTACATGGACTATGTGTGTTTTGCAAAACCAAAATCTAGATTCACTCTCTGAAGGATTTTTGCCCTGTTCCTGGGTGTAAGAGATGATCTGGGAGATATTTGGGCTGGTGAACTGTTAGAATCTCTGGAACATTTTTGTGGTTTCTGGGGACAGCCAGACAGAATATTTGAAATTGAGATTCTTGGAAAAGCCGGGACATATGGTTGCCATAGCTATGGGGCCACCGGGGTCCTTAAGTAATCCACAGGCTGGCTTCTCATTGCCTTAATGTTGGCGAGGTGATGGCGTGGCTGCTGTCCTCTCAGATTACCGTGCATATTATAACGAGGATCACCCGGCTTTGGAGACTAGGATATACTTGATACTTAGCATTATTAGACTGAACCCAATTTAACCTTTACTTGATGATTCAGAAGGGAGTTCAGCAGCCTGCAGGGCCGTGGCTGTACTGGTTAGGAGGATGCAGGATACACTGTCCTTTCCTTCTTGGCCTCCATCATTAAGTGTCCTCTTCTTGGTGTCTTCACATACTTCAAATAGCTTTGCAGACACTTTTAAGGATACTTTTTCTTTGATATCTATTTTTAAAATATCAGACCCTATTTCTTTTTAAATGAAAGCACATGAAGTGCACATGATAGAGAGACGGGGAGGAGGGGGCAATGGATTAGGAACCCTGTGAGAGAGCCCCTCAGTTGACGACTCTAACCGCTAGACCACAGTTTCTTTGCATCCCTTCCCCCCTGGCCTGATAAGAATAAAAATAGCCTCTATGATGACACCAGTAGGGATCAAGTTTCACGGGCTTTTGGTCCTTATTCTTCTGGGCATAAGCTGATCCCTGAGGGCGGGGCGGGGCCTCTGGGATATAGTATTGCACAGTTAATTAATTCCTCCAAAGTATTCAGCACCTCCTTCTCTGAAACAGGATCTTGGGCCCCAGGCAGTAAAAGGACCGGGGTAGTGTGCTTTAGGTGCAGACAGAACACGGGGCAACCGAGGGCCGCGCACCACTCGGCAAGCTGGGCGGCAGGCAGGTTTTCCGTTGAGAGCTTGGTACCAGCAGAGCTGGTTTTCCTGATGTTACGTCCTCCAGCGCCACTTCGGAATCTGCCCTTCCACACGGCTACAGCACGATGTGAACATTTATGTTCTTAAAGAAGTGTGTGTGTGTGTGTGTGTGTGTGTGTGTGTGTGTGTGTGTGTAGAATGATGACTCCGAGGCCCTGTGGCTTTCAGAAGTGCCTTCTGACTCATCAAAGCAAGACTGAATTGTGATCACCAATGTTAATGTTCTGAGGGGGTTTTTCCTCCATTCTTGGAAAGCGATGTCCAGGTGTCTGGCATCTGTAGTCCCTTTCCCTTAACCCAGAACCCCCCATTCCCTGATTGTGTGAGATGACAGAGGTTATTGTCATTTGGAAGAAATGCTGCATTTTAGGGATGAGGACTGTGGGTCTGGGTAGAAGTTTTAGGTGCTGTACAGAACATTTAATTCCAGAAACATGTCTTAAGCAGTTGTACCAGGTTAAACCCTGAGGGCTAGAATATAGCTCTGGCCTTCAAAGAATCTCCAGTCTGATAGAGGACACAGACAAGTATACCATTAACTCTAATAAAAGACCGAGTTCCTAAGCAGATTTATTATTGTAAAAAACTCAAACAGTTCAGAAGGGTGTCAAGTGAAAAATAAAAGTTCCAGTCCACCCCAAGTCCCCATTCCTGTGCCACAGAGAGAACCACAGTTTACGTTTCTTTTATATTCCTTCTGAAATGGGCTCTGTTACAGGTATTATAATAGGGGTACAAGCCAAGTGCCATGAGGCTGTGGAAGATTGGATGAGCAACCAGTTACATCGGAGGAAGGCTTCACGGGTGACAGGGAGCCTGCACTGGGCCAGCGAGGAGAGGAGGATGGAGGGTGTGGCACGAGCAAAGGCACTGAGACATTCAAATGGCTGGCACTTGGTGGGATGGGGATACAGTGTGTGTGTGTGTGTGAGAGAGAGAGAGGGGGGGGGGATTGGGTGGAGACAGGGCTGAAGGGGTTGAATGGGGTCGTGTTTGAATGAGGTCTTGCATGATAATCATGCTAAAGAGTTTGAAGGGTTTTTAGCTGGAGATACTGGGGATCCATTGAAAGTGGTTTAGGGAGCGAGTGAAAAGGTCCGATATTCTTTTTAGAAAACGAAGAATAACAGAGGACCCAGTGAGGGTGGGTGGGGGGTGGCTCTTGGCAGAGGGAAACCAGTTAGGAGGCTGATGCAATATAGTCCAGGCTAAAAGTGGTAAAGGCTGGAAGTGGGACAGTGGAATGGCGAATGGCGAGGAGGGACCACTGACATGGGGATGCAGCATTTCCTCGTGGTTTAGTCAAAGCAAGCATTTGGCCCGGGTCAGCCTAGCAGCCCCCCTCCCAGCTGCCCCCAGGCTGTCGCCCAGTCGGGTGTGCTCAGCAAAGTCAGACTGGCTGTAGCTGTAACGTGAGCTCCGGCCCTGCAGAAATGATGGTGCTCCGCTGGAGAAAAAACTTGTCTAATGCATTCCAGAGCCAAAGAGAAATGCCTTTTGGATTACCCGCAGTTTAGGCCTTTCTCCACGGCTCCCCCTCTGCCGGGGAAGATCTTGGAGAACAAGGAGGCAGGGGAAGCAAGAGTGAGAACAGGAAAGGGAAACCAGACAGGCTGGCAGGGATAGCTCGGGGCAGAACTGGTCCCAGCAGATGGTAAATTCCAGGTCACGGTGCGGGTAAGGCCTGGGGAAGCCTGCTCAGAGTTTTAGGTTCTGGAAGGCCCATTTCCCTCCCGCTCCCCGTTTTTGGAAGAGGTCACTCATGGGTTGAGTGCTCGCCATTTAGCTGAAAGCTGGGCCTGCCAACGTAGGGGACAGGAGAAAATATTTACCTCCGCTACACCCATGGGGTCTGTGGCTTAGTGGAGGGTGGCCAGACCGGCAGCCCTCCCACCTGCTCCCAGCACCCCACCCCCGCCGCCCCGTCCCATCGGCCCCCTCCCCTAACTCCCGTTCTTGCCTTTTCTAGGCCCTGCAACTGGTTTCTCTTTACCGACGTCCTGAAGAGGCTGAAGCTTTCCTCGAGGATCTTTCAGGCTCGGTTCCCGCACTTTGAAATCGCCACCTTGCCCAAGGCTGAGTTCTACCGGCAGGTGGCCTCCAGTCAGCTGCTGACCCCCGCCGAGTGGCCTGGAGGCATGGACGCCACCTCCGCCCCGGGCTCCTCTGAGACTGTGGAGCTGGTGCGGTACGAGGCGGAGCTGCTTCGGCTCCTAGGGTCCGAGGTGGAGTTCCAGCCTTGGAACAGTTGACCGGGAAAACAGCCCCTCCCTTTTCTTCTTTCTCCTCCCAAGTTCACCCTTCCCCCACCTCCCATGTCTTTCCCCCACCGAGCACCAGACTGCAGAAAGAGGCAATAATAAGGACCAACAAGAAGCCGCCTTATCAATGCCAGCATTAGTGACTGGATTGTTTTTTTGTTTTTGGTTACAGTTAGTTCTCATCTCCCTGTCATCGTCATTGGTCATTGTTGTCGTGGTTGGTGACGGGGGTGGGGGGGTGGGGGGGGGTGGAAAGTTGAACTCCACGTCTGAGGACAAGAGGTCCCAGGGGTGGTGGGAGGTGGCGCCAGGGTCCCTTGGACTGGCCTCCTTGTGTGTGACCAAGACCAAACCTGGGCCCTGGGTGGCCACGGCCTGTCCGGAGGAGAAATGAGAAAAGCCCAAATCTCTGAGCGCCCCCTCTGTTCCCCTGTGTTCTTTTGTCTTCCATAGTATTTATTTTATTAGTATTTAATTTGTATTGTTTCATTGGTTTCTGATAAGTCTGTATCACTGTGACGATTTGAGACAACTTGTTGTATTGAGGGACTTTCTTCACCTCCTTTCTTTGTCTTTCTCGATTAAGCTCTGAAGCTGTTCCCTCCCTCCGAAAAAGTTACTCCCAGGATTTTTTCCACCACTGGGGAAGGGGCGGGGAGAGGTGGGGGGGGGGGCAATGGCCTGTGACTAATGACGGTGGCTGGTGCTGGCCCAGGTCTGGGGGGCGGGGGGTGAATCCTGAGTCTTTGGTGCTCACTCCTCCCCCAGTTTCCCCCCCCCCCCGTTTCACCCTCCTGCCCTTTGCAGCAGCCCTGCTGTCTCGAGATTAGTGTTTACTGCGGAGGGGAGGATTATGGGAGTAAGGGGTTAATGAGTTACTCTTATGGAGGAGAGTTGAGATGGGCCTGAAGGATAAGGTAGCCCCCTCCTTGCTGTCCTCGCTGCCCTCCTCAGAGTGCACAGTATGGGTTTGTTCCTGCAGCTTTCCCCCCTGCGCCCCCGACCTCCCTGGATACTGAGCCTCTCGGCTCCCCACCCTTGTCCCCATCTCTCCCCCTTGCCTGACTCAGAGCACCCCTTTCCACTCTCTTCTCTCTCTGCTCCCTCGTTCTCCCTCTGCCCCCCACCCCTGTTCTCCTTTGGAATCTGCAGAGGGCTCTGGGATTGCCTGCCAGATGTTGAACCCAGGCCTCAGCTAGTTCCTAGGTTGAGGGCAGGAGACTGGTCTCCGGCCGGCCTCCACTCCTGCCTGGGGACCTGGGGCTGAGTGTGCAGCCCTACCAGGCTTCCCTTCCAGCGCTGGGTTTGTTCGTGGGGAGAGAGGGAGGGGCTTGGGCTGCTTCCCTGTCCCAGCCCCCTCTGTGGCGTTGTCTTTCCCACTCTTGTTCTTATTTTTCTACCAATTGCTATTTTTCCGAACAATCCTTGTAGAGAGTTATGTGCCATCCAAAGGTGGGAGGGCCTCCCTATGGCCAGCTCTGGTTGGAGATGGTACAGTTTTATTGTACAGGTGCTAAAACAACAACAACAAAAGAAGAAAATGGAAAAAAAAAAGGACAAAAAAAAGGCAAAAAAAAAAAGCCAGTTTGAGGATGGGACAATCTGTTCTCTGGAGACTCCTGACCCTTGCAGGAGCATTGGTGGTTATTTTCTTTGTATTGTGTTTGTTCTTTGTTCCCAGGGGGAAGTTCTAGGCCCCCTTCTGTAGGACTGCTCCCCACCCCCACCATACTGCCCAGTTGGTTTTGAACAGTTGTTCTCCCTTTCTAAAAAAAAAAAAAATATATATATATATATATATATATATGTATGTATGTATGTGTATATATATATATATATATATATATATATAAAATTGAGGGGGTTTTTTGGGGGTTTTAATTTTTTGGTTCTGTTGGGGTTCATGGTATTGTGTGGTTTATTTTATGTTTGCCTTTACTTTTTGCATTTGGGTGTGTATTCTGGCTGCCCTTTATGTTTAATTTTAATCAACTGGCTGTGGAGTCAAAAACACTTGCATACTGAAAAACCTGTGTCAGGGCTTCTGTCTCCTGTCTTCTCTCCTCCCCGTATTGGCTCTTCCGTGGTTACAGGAGGTGGGCATCCCCATGAAGTCAGTGGGGAAAGCCCTGATCCTGCTTTGCAGTTTTGGGTCCTTATGGGCACAGCAAATGAGGACAAGGTGGAGTGGCCAGTGAGCATCTGGGTCACTGGGGCAAGATCTGGAAAGGAAAGGAAAGGCAGGGGCAAATCCTGGGGGTGGGCCAGTGGGGAGAATTGAGCACCTGCGTTGGTTTGGCACGGGGCGGCGGGGGTTGGTGGGGTCCCCCTGCGCATGTGCACGCATTCCTCATTCCGCACAGGAGGAGCATGATCCGGGGGAGGGACCCCCTTTTAGGTGGCTGTGAGGGATGCTGCTCTGCAGGCCTCTCACTGTTGTGGCCTCTCCCGTTGCGGAGCACAGGCTCCGGACGCGCAGGCTCAGCGGCCATGGCTCACGGGCCCAGCCGCTCCGCGGCATGTGGGATCTTCCCGGACCGGGTCACGAACCCGTGTCCCCTGCATCGGCAGGCGGACCCTTAACCACTGCGCCACCAGGGAAGCCCGGATGCTGCTCTTTAACTCAAGCAAATCACCTGCCTGCCAGCTCTCTTTCCTTCCCTGGGCCACCGGTGTCAGCAGCTGACTTCATGGTCTTGTCACTGCCCTCTGTCATGCCGGTGTGCCCCCTGCCCCCGTACCCAGTGCAGTCTTTCTGTGGTTCTGTTTTCCTAAGACCCCGCTACTATGGAGGCAAGATGCCCATTCTGATTTTTACAACTTTTCTCCCTGCTTCTGAAAACCAGTGGTAGAAGCTATGATTCCTTCTGACTGCTGGCTCCAGAACGAACCCGTTATTGTTTGAGGGGAACGGGATGCCTGCAGGCCTGGGATGAGGCCCTTTTAAGCTATGTTCTTAGGACCTCTCACTGTGGCTGCAGTCTCTGGAGAGCCGTATCGGCGTACAGGCCAGGGGTCTGTGTGTCTGGCCGACGGGAGCCCAGCCAGCCCCAGGAGTGATCTGTGAGCTGCTCAGATGCAGGAGCAGCAGTAGCCCTCCCCATTGGCCTTCACTTACCCACTTTCTGATCCTGAGGCCTCGGGTTCCCAAACAACACCTGAGGCCATGTGGCGAGTGCAAGGATCCAGCTAGGCCAAGGATGCTATGGGAGCTCAGAGGGATGGGCAGGGGCACAGGGTTGTTCAGAAATGATGCCTGGTTGACAAGTAGGAAAATGGGAATTAGGGGTGGTAGGGAAGAATCTTTGAACTAAGGAGACATCTGAGCACAGGCTTGGAGACAAAGAAGGGTAGTATGTGCAGGAAACTACAACCCACTTCAGTGTCACCGGAGCTAGAAGGTACAGGTTGGGGAGGAGGGTGTAGGAGCCCTGCCAGCCATGCCACGGAGTATATGGCTTTGACTTTTGCCTGAGGTGATGGGGAACCAGGGGAACTCTTTAAACCAGGTATGACACAACATCTTTTTGTTTTTCTTTTAATACATTGGTAAAAATGTGCTGGAGGTAGGACAGGCAGAGGGAGGGGAAGAGGTGATTCCTTGAGATTCAGAAGAAAGGATGAAGGGAGAGTCGTGGGGATGCTATAAGGATTTCTATTTAGGGCAGGAAGGAGATGCTGTGGGCAAAGTCCGAATGACCCCAAAGGAATAGGTGATGGTCCTTTGGGGACCCATGGACAGCCATGGGCGTCTGGGGTGTGTGGGTGTGCGCACCCCTTTATTTCTCTGGAGAAAGGGGATGAGTTAAGAGCGGGACCAAACAGCAGTTTCTTTTCTTGCTTTTGGGTTCCCTTCCCAACACCTTTTCTGAAGTCCTCTCACTGCCCTTCTGCCAGAGTGGGAAGATCAAAGCAGGAGGTACGACTGTGAATCCCGTAAAGCAGGAGGTAAATCTGCATCCCTGGTCCGGACTGGGGTGAGGACGATGGCCTCTTATTAAGTGATCTAATCCTTTCAGTGCGGCCTAGGGGAAAGAGCCAGCCCACCACTTAGCCACCTAGGCTGACTTCGGGTGAGAGAGAACCTAATCTTTCGAGCCTTCATTGCTCCATCTGCCAAATGGGGCTCAATTTACTGCCGACGGAAGAGAATCATACTGAGTAAACATGGCTGTTTAGCTGAAGTTAGTTCCTCCTACATGCTGAGGTCACGAGCTTACAGTTAATGATGGTCTTACCAGAATGTTCATTTTTGGGGTGCAGGGTTGAGAGGGAGGCCCAGTTCAAGTCTCCGTACTCCGAGAAAGAACGACCAGCAATCTATTTGGGTTGGGGGGGAATTGGGCGGTAAGCTCCTGCGCCTTCCATATTTTACCCTATGACGGGGAAGCTTGTTGGGTGCTTTACTGTGTCCCGTCCCTGCTAAGACAAGTGCGTGTGTGGTTTGCGGAGAATGAGGTCCGCCCCAAGGGCGGCCTGCTTAGCTCCCAGGGGGAGGGGCCAAGTGCTGGAGCCTTCTGGACCCCGCAACGGGGCGGGCCAGGCTCCACGTGTTCCCCGAGACCACGGCTTTCCATGGCGAGGCGGGCTGCTAAGCTGCAGCGTTGGGCAAACGGACTCGGACGCCTCCCAGGAGCCCGGGCTCACGCCGCGGGCGGTCGGGGCCCTCCGCGCACAGACGGCTGTCGCGGGTGACTCGATCACTCTCCAATTTCAAGGTTGAAAGCGGCGGTGCGTGCAAGTGTAGCTAAAGGCAGGCCGCGGTGGGGAGGTGGCCAGGCCGGGCGCCCCGCGGCTGGGGGCGGTGGCCCGGTCTCACTCCCGCCGCCCGTGCGAGAGTGGCGGCCGGCGCAGGAGGCCAGGCCCGCCGCGTGCTCACCTGCTAGTCCCGGAGGCTGGGGGTGGGGGGCGACGGGGCGGGGCCAGGGCGCGACCAGCCAATGGGGAGAGGGCATTCATTCGACCGCTGAATTCCCCCTGGAAAGGGGAAGGGGAGGGGGACGGGGAGGGGGACGGGGAGGGGGCCGGGGGGAAAGTTCCAAGCTACGGAACGATGGAAGGCCTTGGTGGGGGCCGGAGCCGCCCAGGGACAGTTTGGGGCGCAGGGTCGGGACTGAGGCAGAGGAAGATGCCGGCCGCGGCCGCCTCCGCCAAGAGCGGCACGCCCCGCCCTGGCCGCCTCTCCCTTCGCGGGCTCCGCTGGGTCACCCGCCCGCCTGCGCCGGCTCCATAGCGCCACCTGCTGGACGCAGGCCGCACGCCTAGCGTGCGAAGGCCGAGGCTCTCACAGGCTGCGACCGCCTTGGCCTCCCAGGCCTGGGAGCGGCCAGAGGGGAATGAGCTCACTCACCTCGGATCCAGCGGCTTTGGAGCCGGAGGCAACCGCCTCTTCAAAAATACATGATGGGGTCAGAGAGACTGCGATCGTGAGAATAACTTCTTGTTCCGCCTCTCCCACAGGGCCTGACACTTCTACCTCTCAGTCCCACCCAGGGATGAGGAAATAGTGATGAGTCTGTCCCAGGAAGGGGGCAGCAGAAAAGGGCAGGAGTTCAGAGTCTACGGGGCACCTGGTGGCAGCAAGGCACTGCTGGAAGCAGCCTTGGTCTCCTTGTGGACCCTGCTGTCGCTGTCCTGGGGTGGCCGCAGACGTGGGCAAGGGAGGCAGCTGCCTGCAGTGCTATATGAGGGGAAAAAAGCTGTGGTAGCCCCCAAGTATGGGTTGTCCTTTTCTCGCCCCTCTTGCCTGCCTTAGTATAGGGCTGAAATCCCCATGGTTAGAAACAGGACTTATTCATTCTTTCAATAAACATTTATTGAGCACCTACTGTGTGCCAGGCACTGTGCTAGGCGCCGGGGATACATCAGTGACTAACACACAGTCCCTGTCCTTGAGGAGCTCACAGTCTATCGGAGGGGAAACATACATAAACACATAGCTAAGGAGCTACCATGTGCTAAGTGCTACAATAAGAGGTATATACAAAGTGCTGTGGGAGCTCAGAGGAGGGAGTAATGCATCAGCTGCTGGGGGTGAGGAGCAAGTCTCTTGACTCAAACCATTGCAAAGGCAGGGATGTTGTTGCCACGTGACCCTGGTTGAAATGAACCTGTCTCCTGAGGCTCTCCTCTAGCCCTCTCCCATAACTATATCAGCACAGGTTAGTTTATCAGATTAGCTAATTTAACACTTCGAGTAGGAAAGAAACTGGACAGGGAAGTTTCTTTAGGGGCAGGGGATGTTCAAAGTAGTAACAACTCTTGCATGCTAAGGCTGGGGGGTGGGGTGGGGGTACCATGAGGGCACTGAGCCAGGGAGGGCAGGCCCTGGGCAGTGGAGCACCTGGGGTGAGTGCCTGTGCAGAGGGGAGGTCGGAGGTCACCTACCTCAAACTTTGGTCCCCCATCTCTCACCAGCTCAATCAGTAACCGTCTGCTGATGCTCACTAGTTGCTTCGTAGTGTGCCCTGCTCTTTGGGTGATACGGCCCCTGCCCCTCAGAAGGTAACACACTAACTGGGGAGACTAAATAGGTTCAGGTCATTGCAGATGTAAGTAACAGTTTGTGATGATTATAGGGGAGATGTCACAGGCTGCTCACAGTCAGTTGCCAAAAGAGTGGCAAGTGCAACAAGTTTAAATGAACTCACTAAGGATAGGCTGGTCTGGGGAGGCAGCTTCCCTGAACCAAGACTTGAAGGATGGATACAACTTAATTGGTACTAGCGGGGTGGGAAGACCATTCCGGTTGAGCAGAAGCAAGTAAAGCAAAAGCAAAGAGCTGGGAAACTCCAACAGAGGCACATTCAAAGGCCAGCCAATCCACCCCTTTGACTGGAGCAGTACACAGGTCAGGGAAGCAATGTTGAGCCGACAGGGGAAGTCAGGCCCTGATGGTGAAGGGCTTTGCCAGAAGGTCAAAGACTTGGGAACCTGTCTGGAGAAAGAGCTGATGCTAAGCGCAAAATACTTCTGGAACGGCTGACCTGAGCCCTCAAGTGCTCCCCCACACCTCCTCCAGGACCCCTGGACTGCCTCACGATTCAGAAAATGAAGGGTTAATGCCCAGCTGCCCAGAACAGATTGGAGGTTAAGTATTTTGAGTGTCACCCCGACCAGGAGGCATCCTGGCAGAGGAAGAACAGAGGTGGTGCCTTGGCAGATTGGAGGGGCTGAGTCGGATCACCCTGGGGGGCTGCCAATGTGTCTGGGGAGGGGGTTAAGCTCTGAGTGAGTTTGAGCTAGGCTGGGAATGTGGAAGAACGGCCAGATTTGAGAGACAATGGTGCACTGCGCTGGAGTTCAGGAAATGGGGAGGGGACAGGGTCACGTGAACGCAGCCATCAGCTGGCTCTGAAATGTCAAGCTTAGAAGGTCAGGAAAATGGTGGCACCATTAACAGAAACAGGCAAGTCATGACGGCCTTTTTGTTTCGAAAGGTTTCGTGTGTGTGGAGGACTTTCAAAACTCCTTTTTTTTTTTTTTTTTTTTCCTTGCGGTACGCGGGCCTCTCACTGTTGTGGCCTCTCCCGTTGCGGAGCACAGGCTCCGGACGCGCAGGCTCAGCGGCCATGGCTCACGGGCCCAGCCGCTCCGCGGCATGTGGGATCTTCCCGGACCGGGGCACGAACCCGTGTCCCCTGCATCGGCAGGCGGACTCTCAACCACTGCGCCACCAGGGAAGCCCCGAAAATCCATTTTTGATAGAGGGGCACTCTCTGAGGGACTGACAGGCATCCAGGTAGAACTATCCAGCAGACCGCTAGAAATGTGAGCCACAAGCTGAGGAGAAGAGTGAGGGCTGGAGCTCTAGATTTCAGACCCAACCCAAAGAGCCCTCCTGGAGCCAGGAGGATGGATGAGGCCCTTGGGGGCACCCACATGTAAAGTGGTACACGTGGAGCCAGCACGGGCAGAGAGAGAGAGGGTGACGGAGGACTCGGATGAGCCCAGCTAGTGCCGAAGGGGATGGGAAGTAGTGTCATGTGCCGTGAGGGCTCACAGGGGCCAAGAACTGTGAAGAAGACCTTCGTATGATGAGTTCTATGGGGTTGGGGTGAGGGGGGCAGGGCCACTCTTAACCCATGTGGCACCTTTGTGCCAAAATTACTTTTAAAGGTGACCCTTTTCAAGATGCTTTACTTTCCACCACCAGGAAATGGTCACAATAAACTGATTTTATTAGAAAAAGTCACGTTAACGCCAAGCGCTGGAGACGTGTGAGAAATACACCTGCACAACCATATATGCTTCCCTCCTGGGGGGAGAAGAGGGAGAACAAGAGGACGAAAATGGGCTTGGCAGTGAGCAGAAGGAGAGAGAAGGGCAACCAGGGGAGGTAGTTAGGTCACGTGGCTGGTTTTGTGCCAGGGACATAGCAAAGGTCCTGAGGCACTGATTCACATTAACCAAATTCACCAGATAATATCACTGTTTCCAAGGCTGACATATTAGAGCTCTTAGCCTGGCTCTGAAACTTGGCGGAGGGAGAAAAGCAAATTCACAGAAGAGAGAGGGGACGGGATGGAGGCCCCAGGCCGAGGGGTTGACTTCAAGAGAAAATTGGCTGACCCCCTCTCAGAAAGAGGAAAGATGGAAGGAAGGCACGTGGAGAGACAGGAGGAACAGGGAGCTCACAGCTGCTGGCTCCCGTCTTCGTGGAGGAGGAATCAGGGTGAGGTGAGAAAGCTGGAGATCAGGGGCCGCGGCCCACTGGAGGTGGTCTGCTGCAGCCGTCGCGGGAGTGGCTGGGTGGACCGACCTGTGAGGGGAGTAGAAAGTAGGCTGAGCAGCAAGTAGGCACGAGCGGGGACGGAGGCGGGCCCAAAGCACATCGCTACTGGATTATCCGACTGTCCCCGGCCCCACCTGCCAGCAGGGAAGCGGCAGGGGCAAAATTAATCAAGAGGGAAGCCAGGATTCGGGGTGCAGGGCAGGGCGCCCGTGAAGGCTGGTATTACAGCCCGAGCCCTTGGCACAAACATCCAGCTAATTTAGCCCCCCTCCCCACCCGGGGACGTTGTGGCTGGGTCTGCCCCTGGAGGGGCGCTTCAGCGAAGCACTCTGGGGAGCTGATGTTTCCGGCCTGCTGGCTAATGACTGGTGGGCAAAGAGGCTGAGCCCAGGAAGAAAGCGTCTTCCCCAACGTACATGCCCATCGAAGGTCTCCTCCCCTGGACCTGCTCCAGCTCTGTGACATCTCTCGGATTTGGGGGCTCCAACCTGTACCCCATAGGCTCAGAACAACCGAATCTTGGTTTGTACAAAGGGAACCGGAGAAGGCTTTCCCTTAAAACAGAAAATTCCCCGTCTCTGTGGCTGACCCACAGAGAGACACACACCCTTGAAGACCTCACAGCTACACCCCCGTCCTCACCAAAGAAATGGAGATACAGACCCACGAGTACACACAGATACATACAGAGATATTCACATACGGGGTAGTAAATACTCTGTGGAGGGGAAGAAGATGGTGAAATACAGTCAGGCAAAAAGACTCTTCTCACGAAGCCCCTACTCCAGCCCTGGCTACAAACGTCTCAGGAGGTCTGCCCTCCGTCACCAAGTCAGCCTATAACCCCGACAAGAACATATCCCCTAGTGCTCTTGAAAGCTGTGGTCTGACACCAGGGATGCTCCGACTGGGCCTGTCTTGGCCATGGTGACGCCAGGCAGGGGTGGCGCACGGGGGTGTGGTGTACTGACACCCCACTGAAATATAAGGGCAGGTGTGCTACTTCAGTCAGTCTCTCTTAGAGGAAGTCCGTACACAAATGCTTCTCAACTTTGCCTGGTGGGTCACACTTCCCCCCAAGCCCTCCGTTTATATGTCATGGGGCTCCATCTTAATGAGGGAAGTGGGGTTGAATGGGGAGAAGGGGGCTGGTGTCGGGGATCTGGTCAGCAGGCTCCCAGATGTGGTCACACTAGGCTCAGCCGTAAACAGGGACCCTGAGCCCGAGGAGAGCTCAAGTTCAGCCACCGGGGTCAGCCCAACAGTGGGGCGGCTGGGAGGAGAGAAAGTCTGGTTTCCCAGAAGGCTCGGATTGTGGGAACCCCTTGAAACTACCTGGGTTGGAAGTGGCTGAAGGTGAGCCTGATCCCTCAGGAGCTCCCTCAGGGTCTCTTCAGGAACCAGCAGCCCCTCCATGGGGGCCCCGGTCATCATGCCCTGTACATAGGAGGAGGGCCTCAGCGGCCCCTCCTTGACCCCAGGGGCTGCTGTGGCACCGGAAGTCCTGATGAAGGCCGCAATCACAGTCCCGGGGGGCTGAGAGCTGGGCCCTGCTGGGCCAGCCCCCGTGACCGAGGGTGGTGCTGGATTGGTCGGACAGTTGCCCCCAGCCAGAATTTGGGGGAGGCTACTGAGAATCAGCGGAGCCCCTGGTGCTGCCACCTGGTTCTCTTGGAAACTGGTGTTCAGGGGGAAGGAGGCCTGCAAGGTGAAGGTGTCCTTGAAGGTCGAAGCAGGCGGAACACTCTGGAGAACGAGCTGGGTTGAAGCAGTAGTACTGGCAGGAGGCCCATTGGTCAGCACTGTGGTCAGCGGGATGGTCTGCAGGGTCAAGGCCGAGCCTGACCCGACAGGGGCCACTCCTAGGTGGATGTTGCTGGGCACTGAAGAAGTACTGAGGAGAAATAGAAAACAGATTTGGTTCAGGTAGGAGGCTCAGGAGGGCACAGGAGGAATGGAGCTGAAGGCGTTTTCTTTGTCGTCACTTTGGCTACCGTTTGTTGAGCACTTAGTAAAGGTCAGGGATCATTCTAACTGGCTGGCATGCAGGATTTCACTCAATCTTCCGATCAGCCCATGAGTTGAATAAGATTAACAATCTGAGTTTACTGTGTGAGGAAACAGGAACAGAGAGGTTATGTAACTTGCCCTAGACCACACAGCTAGTAACAGGGACACATCAAGGCTTTCTGACTCCAGAGCTCGTGTCTGTCACCGCTCCACTCTACTGCCGTCCCTCTTCAGAAGAGCATCCCTGTGGCCCACACCAGCGTAGTGACAGGTGTATACATATAAGCCAGACAAAGCCCAAAGTTTTCACGGAGAATGGGAGGCACCTTAGTGTGGACAAGAAGTAGCAAGAGCTTTCCTGGTGGGCTTGGAGGGCCTGAGGAAGGCAGGAGGTAACATTCCCTGCTGCCTCTTTTCTGGAGTGGAGGAGGCTTGGGGGGATGGGCCCAGGAGTGGAGGCTCCTGGTGGCTGCTTGGGAGCACTCTGGGGTAACAGAAACAGCCCCAGCTGGCAAGAGAAGCACCCCAGGTCAACAGCTGGCTTGGCCGTTGCGTTGGCGTGTGACCTCAGGCAAGCCTCTTTTCCTCTTTTAACCAACAAGTGTCCTACTGGCTTCCCAGGGATGCCACAAGGGTCCCAGGAGACCCGAGAGACAGCGGAGCTTTGCAAGAAGCTGAAAACGCTCCCCATCACGAGGTACTGTGGGAAGACTTGGAACGACCTGGGTGCACTTACCTCACAGCTTTGGTGCGTTTGGCCTGGCTCTCTGGTGGAGAGACAAGCACCGTGGAGGTAGTGGGGATCTCCTCATCTAGAGACAGTCCCGATTCCAGACTCGCAGATGGCTGTAGACCAACGTGCTGAACCTTTGGCTTTTCCCAGGAAGTGGCGCCCTTGCCATGCGGGGCAGCTCTGGATGATACCCTGGAGCTGGCTCGCCGGGTGGTGCCGCTGGACGAGGTGGAGGGAGTGGAGGCCTGAGGGGATGTGGCTGGGGCTTCACTTGTCTCATCCTCGTCTTCAATCACCACCAGGTCCTTGGGCATCTCCTTAAACTGGTACACCAGCCTCTGCCCTTCCACTTTGGCAAGGATGCCTCTTTGGTAGTAATATCTGTGGGACACGGGGCAGAAAGTGGGGGGTGAGCCAGGGACACACCACCCTCCCGGGCAGGGCGCGCACGAGGTGGAGGCTGGTCGGGGAGCCAGACGGGAGCCCAAGGGCAAGGGAAGGGGTAGGACCAACTCTCGGACTTGGAAGGCTTTTATGAAATTTCTGAGATCTCCCCCCTGATGACTCAAAGGGTCCACAAGAAGGGATTTCAAATGCTGAACCCCATCCTGCTTTGGAGCAGAGGACGGGGGTGAGTGAAGGATGGGAGGGGTGGACGATGGGGGTTCAGCAGTCCCCCAACCTGAGAGACCGACCGTGGGTAAGTCAGGCCCATCTTCCTGGGCCCCTAGCTCGCAGAATATGAAGGAAGCCCTTCTTGGGGATGGGGGGCCCTAAAGTTCTCTTTCTACTCTAAAAAGAAAAAAGGCTAGGACAGAAATGCAAGAGGAAGGGGACTGTCCCTCCCAGGCGGGACCTGGGAAATGGGCTGGGGGGCAAGCAAACGGGAGAGTCACAGGAATTCCCTCCTCGGAAGAGCGTCCCGGTGACCCAGGCCACAGGAGCGAGGCACTTACGCATCACCCAGAGCCCAGTCTTTTCAGGGAAAATTGGAGGCCCCTCAGCGACGGGACTCCTTGGACAGAAGGAAGAGCTTGGTGACTCCTCAAGGCAGGGGCTCCTACCTTAGTGCCCGTCCCATCGTCTCGTAGTTCATGTCAGGCTTGTTCTTCTGCTTCCCCCACAGCTTGGACACCGCTTTGGAATCTACCAGCTTGAAGATGCCTTTCTCTCGCTGGGTCCACTTGATGTACTTGGGGCAGGTGTTCCGGTCTTGCAGAAGTGCGAGGAGGAACTCCCACAGGTAGATGGTGCTGCCTGCAGAGTGGCAGGCGGTGAGGGCGCGCCCAGGCCCCCCGGCTCCCTACCCGCCTCACCTGCCTCCCCACCGTACCTTTGCCATCCTTGGATTTCCTCCGAATAGGGATGCTGGGGTCAGTGACGGGTGAGGTACTGCGGTTGCCCTTGGTCTTCCGGACTGTGGGGTGATGGTGGGAGCAGGGTGAGCGCTGATGGGCAGCTCCCGAGAGGGAGGGCCCAAGCGCTCACCAAGTTAGGGTGATGAGGCAGACAAGGAAGAGGCAGGTCGGGAGGCCCGGGGTCACTCTCCACAGGCACAGACTTCAGGTGCCCGCACCTGCCCAATGGCCAGCCCTCATTTTCAGGCCCCAAAGGTAGAGCAGGACACTGCTCCTGTGTGGGGTGGCGGAGTGCTTACCGATGAGCCACCTTTAGAAGATCAGAATCTGCCTCGCCTAATTTTTGAAACAAAAAGGCAGCCTAAAGGCGTGACTGTGGTGCGGATAAGTGTGGCACCAGGGTTTGGTTGCCGCACGGACACGGCAGTATCGACCAGGCATCGCCTGAGTAAATCAATAACACTGGGGCTTGGGAAAGCCCAAAGTCCTCTCCCATACATGGTCTCGGCTCCGTAAGCTCCGAGAGGGAAGATAAGAGCACGGGTTGAGGCAGAGGCCCCCGGAGGGCCAGGGACTGGCCAGGGGGCCAAGCCTGGTGTCTGAACACTCAGTACAGGATTCAACCCATGGGGATCATTGGGTTTTTAAGAGTTTACATATCTGCTGGGCAGATGGGGGTAGCCTGGGAAATGTCAGGCTTTGGGCAGGCTACCTGATGAGGCCCGTCTTTCCAGAAGGGAGGACTTTCTGTCCATCCCGCCACACCGGAGAGCTGCTCTCTTAATGTGTCTGTGAACCTCACCCCGACACTCACCCCTACTTATGGTCTCCCTGAGCCCCTCCTACTGCCCACCCCCATGAAGGAACACTGTCCCTCTCCCCCCCGCCTTCTCTCTCTTACGTCTCTTCTTCGATTTTCCAGTCTTCTTGGCACTTTCCTCTCTGGGGACCTTCTCCTCCAGACAGCGCTCCTCCTGGCCACCAGGGTCACCAGCCCTGTTCAGGGCGTCGGGCTCAGAGACAGGAAACAGGTAGCTGGGCAGAGTGACAGCTGGAGCAGGGTCCGGGTCTGGAAGCATTTCGGAGGTGCTGACTACAAGAAGAAAGGCCTGAGGTGGGTGGGGCCCAGGGCATGGTCTCCCAGTGCTCAAGAGAACAGTGGGCTCCTGGCGGGGCGGGGCGAGGCGCCATTCCCCATGGCCCCAGACACAGGATACACCTGAAAATGCCTCCCGTGTCTCACAACACTAGGAGAGGAAACATCTGCAGAGCTGTGGGCACGAGCTGGCCCCAATCACGGCGGCCACGTTTATAGCCCACTGCTGGTGGTGGGGAAGTTCCAGGTGACACCCAAGGAAAAGGGCCACCTTGATTTAGTCATCTACTCATTTCACAACCAGAAGGGGCCTTAGACATTTAGCCCAATTCCTCTGCTTTTCTGGTGAGGAAACTGAGACCCAGAGATGGCAGAGCATGTGCCCAAGGTCACACAGCAAGCTGGTCACACATGCCTGGTACATGCAGGCACTCAGAAAATATTTGTTGAATCCTGAATGAATATTAGTGACAGAGTCGGGATTAGGAATGCTAGGATTCAGAATTTGCAGCTTCAGGGCTTTCTTTCCCCCACTGTATCCCAGCACCTCCTTGAGAAGGGGCAGTTGGGGCCAGGAATCCTGTGGAGTCACCGCAAATGCGTGGGGGTTGCTGAGGGAGAAGCCTGCCTCGGGGGCCATCGGAGGAGGTAGGGGCCAACCTCCCAGAACAGTGAAGGGATGAGGAGGCCACACCCTGCACAGTCTTCCTGGGAGCTCAGCAAGACAGCAGAGGGGCCTGAAGTTACCCTGGCCAATAGTATTCAGCCTTAAAAAGGAAGGAAATGCTGACACATGCTATACATGGACGGACCTTGAGGACGTTACGTAAGTGAAATAAGCCAGTCCCTCCAAAACAAGTACTGTAAGCTTCTACTTATCTGAGGTCCCTAGAGGAGTCGAATTCATTGACACAGAAAGTAGAATGGTGGTGGCCAGGGGCTGAGGGGAAGGGGAAATGGGGAGTTAGTGTTTCATGGGGACAGACTTTCAGTTTTACAAGATGGCAAGAGGTCTGGAGAGGACGGTGGTGGCTGCATAACAGAACAAATGTACTTAATGCCACGGACCTGCACACTGAAAAATGGTTCAGGTGGTCCATTTTATGTTATGTGTATTTTACAAAAATTGAAAAACTAGGAAAAAAAAAAAAAAAACCCAGACAGTCACCCTGGCCATCTTTGCTTGTCTCCAGTGCCATCCTGCCCTTCCCATTCCAGTCAGAACCAAAGAGCACGTGCACGTGTATATGGGTGGGTGTGGGTGCGCACACATGTCCCTGAGAATCTAATACATGGATGTGATATTTTTAAATGGAATTTTGTGTTGCTTCAACTTAAGGCGCCAGGGTTCAAACTTACAGATCTGCTTCTCATCCAGGATGTCATTGGGAGACTCGACGTTGAGCAAGACTTCAGTGGTTGACATGGTTTGCGAGGTTGCTTCATTGTCATCTGGTGCCGGGTTCCATGATGTGGGGGAGAAGAAAAGTTCCCTCAGGGCATAGGGCAGTGGATGCAGCTACAACCAGGGCCAGCTCAGAGAATGGAGCTAAGGAGCCCAGGGGCAGCCGGGAGGGGACCAGCACGCCTCCCACCCTGATTCTCCACCTTTCTCTACACCCAGCCCAGCTGGTCTCCCCTCACTGCCCCGCTCCATCTCAGGAGATCATGAATCCATTTAGGTGGTTTCCTGCTCTCTGAAGTGGTACTACCTCCTGCTTATCCGACTCACCCCATCTAATTTCCAACTGTTGGGGGCCTTGACCTTGGCTGTGTGGGGTCACTAGAAGCCATTGTGGACTACTGTTCCCTGAAGACAGAACCCCTTTCTCCTCCACACCTTCTCTGCCCAGGAAGGAAACAGACCTGCCAGCAAAAAACTACCCTCCAGGATCTGATCCTGAGTCATGCACAAGGTCCCGTCTGTTATGATGCCATTGTGAACGTCGTCCAGCTCCAGGCCTGAGTACAGATGCAGTAATTCGGGGTAGGGGACCTGCTCCACGATCACAGCTGGGAACACTGAGGGGTCTTCCAGCTACGGAAAAGAGAGGGATCTGGTTCAGGGCTCACCCGCCTCTTCCAGGAAGCCCTCCGTACCAGAATCTGACCTTTCTTGCAATTCCTAATTCTTGGATCCCTCAGGGGCTGTCCTTTGTAGGGCATGACATTGCTCTGGGTCCAACCTCACTAGGTGATGCTTTGAGTGGGTTCTTTTTTTTTTTTTTTTTTTTTTTTTTTTGCGGTATGCGGGCCTCTCACTGTTGTGGCCTCTCCCGTTGTGGAGCACAGGCTCCGGACGCGCAGGCTCGGCGGCCATGGCTCATGGGCCCAGCTGCTCCGCGTGCATGTGGGATCTTCCCGGACTGGGGCACGAACCTGTGTCCCCTGCATCGGCAGGCAGACTCTCAACCACTGTGCCACCAGGGAAGCCCATGAATGGGCTCTTAATGAATAGAGATGGGTTAGCTCTGTACCAGCTGCACTCAACCAAGGGCAGACAGTTCTAACTGGTCATAGTTATGGGTTCATCGGTGAACAGGGTTAGTGCTCAGTCTATGAAAAGGATAAGGCTCATTCTGAAGCCAGTGGGAAAGGATTCGTCAACGGCAAGGGCGAGGGACTCAGCCTACGCTCAGGGTTGGGTACCAGGGTTAGGGGCTCAGACTGTGAACATCTTAGGGCTCAGTCCGTGGTGATGAGAGTAGGAATGAAGACAGAAGAACAGAGGCATTATAGAGGTAGGAAGGTAAGGGCCTCGTCCCTGCCTGGATGGGGGAGAGGGTTCTGACTTCCAGCTTGATTCAGTGGGTGCATGGGGATACTGTTCTTGTTAAGGGGGAACCCAGAAGGACGAGGAGCAGGGTTTTGGAGAAAGATAAGGGAGAAAGTGTCTGAATATGGTGAGTTGGAGGTACCACTGAGATACTTAAAATGGAGATACCTCAGGGAGTCAAAAATACATATCCAAGAGCTCATCGCTGGGACTGGATAAAATTATTGGGATGAGAATTTGACCCCCAGAGGACATAGTGGTTCTAAAATCAAACAAAGCTAAATTTTAAAAATGAGTGCGATCACAACTGTTTTTTAAAAATGATGAATAGAAGGAAATATACCAGGATGTTCATAATAATTATATTTTGGTTGTGGGATTTTGGGTGATTTTTTTTCTTTTCTACTTGTCTGTATTTTCCAATTTTTCTTTCATGAGTCTGTTAATTCTTTCTTCATAAAAAAAAAGAATGAGAATGCTCAGTTCTGCCTAATGTTCCTGAAGGATCCAGAAGAATAAAATCGATGAAACTGGCTTTGGGTTTGGCCGCTGGGCAGTTACCTGGCTAGAGCAGTTTCAGGGGAGTGCTGGGGTCCCAAAACACACTACAACAGATCTCAGAGACGACGGACAGAGGGAGGTAGGCAGGTGGGCGTAGTGATTAAGGCCACAGAGTCTAGAGCTACCGGTCCAGTACGATAGCCACTAGCCACCGGTGACTGTGTAAATTTTTTCAAGATTAAAATTTCAGTTCTTCAGTTGCACCAGCTATAGTTCAAGTGCTCCATAGCCACATGGCCCCACATTGGACAGCGCAAATCTAGAGCATTTCTAGCATCTCAGAAAATTCTATTGGACTGTGCTGATCTAGAGCCAGACTACCTGGGTTTGAAACCAAACTCTGCTATTTACGAGCAGTGTGATCTTGGGCAAGTTACCTAACCTTTCTGTGCATCGGTTTCCTCCTTTATGAAACTGGGGAGATCATATTATTGACCCCATAGGGTTTTTTAAACAGATCAACGTAGATAAAGCACTTAGAACAGGATCTGGCATAGAGTAGGTTCTCATTAGGTGCTTTAGGCATCAGGGGCTTCTAGGAGACTAGTAACGTTTTATTTCTTAACCTGGGTGGTGAGTTAATGCGTGTTCACTTTATAGTTATTCTTTAAATATATATATATATATATATATATATATATATATAATTTATGCACTCTTTTGTATTCATTTTTAAATTGAAGTATAGTTAATTTACAATGTTGTGTTAGTTTCAAGTGTACAGCAAAGTGATGCAGTTATACATACACACACACACATACACACACACACATATATGTTCTTTTTCAGATTCTTTTCCATTATACGTTACCTCTTTTGTATTCACAGTATATTTTGCAACAAAAATTGTTTCCTAAAAAGAGTGAGAGAAGGGAGGTGAAAAAGTAAACCCAGAGGGTGGAGGCTACACTGGGGAGAAGGACAGAGCTAAGAAGGTGGTATGTTGGAGGAGGCGGGCAGAAGGGAGGAAAGGGTTTCTTTTAGAGTTGGGGAGACATGAAAATGTTCTAGGTTGAGGAGAAAGGTGTGGGAGGTCTGAAAGGTACAAGGGAGAGAGGAGGTGATGGGTGGTGTGAGGTCTTGAAGGCGGCAGGAGAGAAGAGATTAAGCACTGGGGTAGGTGTTACCCAGGACGGCGGAAAGGAAATAGGAACAGGTGATGTTATTGCTAAGAGGGGGAAGGGAGGGAAAGTGAGGGCGTCCTCGGGTTTGAGCTTCTCTGTGAATTGGAGGAGAGGCTGTCTGCTGAGGGCGGAGGGGCAGGCGTGGGGTCGGGAGGGAAGAACGGCTTCGGTGAAGAGCAGCCTTTCTGAAGAACAGAAATAATTGCTGAGTGGACTGGAAACAAGTTAAAAAGTGACTAGCGGAGTTGAGAACCCAGGTAAAGTTAGATTTTTCTTCCCTTCGTCCAGGAGGCTAGGCACGCCAGAGATGCGGGATAAAACTGAGCAACTTTAGGTTAAGACCTAGCTGGACAGAAAGTACCATGTACTCCAAGCCCACTAGGGGGCAGCCTTTGGTAGGTCACTAGAGATTGGACAAAGTTTCCCATCCTCACACGGATCTGGGATAGACAGCATCAGAATTAGGCTGGGGTGCCCTTGGAGATAATCCAGCTGGACCGCCTCTTGGTGAAGATGGGGAGATGGCAGCCAGATAGGGTCGGGGACAGGACTTGCCCAGGTGACACTGTGGCCACACTGGGATCAGAACCCAGGGCTTTGGACTTCTAATCTTCCATTCCTTCTACCAGACCTGGCTGCCTCTTCTTCTCCAGTGTGTGGAAGGAGGGTACTGGAGGGCAGGGATGAGTGTGCCAGGACACCATCCAACGGGTACATATAAGTACCCTAGTGCCAGGCAAGGTATGGAGCAGTGGGGGCCTGAGTGCCAGAATTCTGTCCTATTTTCCAATTTCCTCCCACTAGAGGAACCTATCTCCAGTTTATCCTGAATCCTTAGATCGAGGCTGAAAAGACGGTTATGGAAGGGCTCATCCACCGGGCTAGAGACATGAGTCTGAAGGTGCCGGAGGTTGGACTGTACCCTGCGGTGCCAGCTGGCAGTTGTCAGTCCTGCTATGTGGTTGTCCCAGCACCTTTCTCACTGTGACACTGGAGGTGAAGCAAAGTGGCCAAAAATGCACACGGAGGTCAGTGTACACTTGTGCATTCAGCCCCTGTTGCTGACTGACAGCTCAGCTAGTGTACTTAGCAGCTGCTTGGCTGGCTTGGGAAGTATATGTGCCCTGTAATTGCACGTGGGCAAAACCAGCTCACTAAATGACCACCTGATGACTACTGGCTGGCCGCATGGGACTCGTTGGTGCACAGTCTGGCTGGCAAGCAGCCCCTATGTCCTGAACCTAGTAGGTGCTTGATCAATATTTGCTGACTGGGACTTCCCTGGTGGTCCAGTTGTAAAGAATCTGCCTTCCAATGCAGGGGATGCGGGTTCGATCCCTGGTCAGGGAACTAAGATCCCACATGCTGCGGGGCAACTAAGACCACGTGCCACAACTACTGAGCCCGCATGCCTCATCTAGAGAGAGAAGTCCAAGCGCTGCAACGAAGAACCCGCGCACCACAACAAAAGAATATCCCGTGCGCCACAACCAAGACCCGATGCAGCCAAAAATAAACATACATAAATGAATAAATAAAATATACATTAAAACAACAACAACAACAACATTTGCTTTCTGGCTAGCTGGCTGGTCGGCCGGCTCCCTGGCTGTCTGCCTGCCTCTCTGTGTCTATCTGATCGTCTGCACTGGCTGACCAGGCTCTGTTCTCTGGGGCCATACCTGGTGGATGTCATCCATTCCGTTGCTTGCAAACTCAAAGATCAGGTCACTGGGCTGCAGAGTAATAGCCATGCTGTCTTCTCAGAGAGCCGACTGCGGGATCCGCAGGGCCCTCTGGAGGCGTGGGGTTTCCTAAATGAAGAGATGCTGTACCTTGGAGCCTAGAGCCTACACCACGAGCCACGGTAAAATAGGGGTTGTAGAGAGCTGGAGTAGGTGGTGGCCTAAGCCAGGTTCAAGGCTGCATGCTGGGCTGGGCCAAATGCAGGAGCGACCTACAGAGAAGGGAGAGATGGGGGCAGTGAGTAAGTCACCTTCCTTGAGCTCTGTTCCTAGGACAGACTGCCAGAAGAGGGATAGCCAAAAGTGGAGGACGGTGGGAGCAGAAGGGGGAGGGAAAAGAAAAGGAGGCAGGTAAGGAAAGAAGGAAGAAGAGAAAGTTAATTGAGTCTCCTTGAGAGGGAAGAGACTGAGCCTCGATGCCAGTCTGGGTCACCAGCATCTGCACCTGAGCTGGCCTCCCTCCTTTCCCACGCCCTCTGGAGAAGGTGAGACATAGCGGGAATTTCGGCTGTCTCCACTCTGAAGATTAATCCCCAGGGTGCGGCCACAGGGGAAGCCAGGGGCAGGCCATCTGGCCTCATGGATGGAGCATGTAGAATCCCTACAGTACCCTTGGCTGGGGAAAGAATCTGTGTGCGAGACTTGGGGTGGGGACATTTGGGTGCACAGGATGGTCTTCTAGGCTCTGCCTGGCTCAGTTTGCCTTGGGAGTAGGGGCCACTGAGTTCTGAAGGGCAGAGTCCACAGTGGAAGTAATGTCTCACTGTAGGGGTTGTGTTGTCAGGGCCAGTGACAGCCTGACCCTGCTTGACGGGATGGGACTCTCAGACTCAGCCACGCCTCCAGAGAGCCTGGAGACAGAGGGACAGGTGGGCTGCATGTCCTGCGCTCTCGTCACCACCCAGCCACCGCCGCCGCCCACCAGAGACGATGGCCTCTGTGCCATATGTGGCTTGTGCTCTTGGTTTAGCTTTGCTTTCAGTTTCAAGACTGAACCGTCACCCTGGGAACCGGCGAGGAGAGCCACAGCTGGGGGAAGGGCGCAGGGAACCTTCCCCATCGTCCAGGGCCAGCTCGGGGCCCCCCTCTTCTAGGAGATCTGTCTGCTGCAGTCCACACGTCTGCCCTCTGTGGCACTCACAGTCTGTGCCTCAGGTGCTCACGTGGCACCCGGGCCTCTGATTGTTTCCTGTGCTCCCTGCCCTTCTCGAGTCGTCTGCGCAGCACCCAGGCCTGCCTCCCAGAGCCCTGGCTCCCCTCCCACGCCCCTCCCTCCACCGCGGTCAGCATCTCCGGCCCGAACACTCAGGTAGCACAGCACGGCTTTGACCCCGAGGGTTCTGCTCTGCGTGGTACCCGCGTGTGTGTAGGTGTGGCAGGTCTACGAACAGCCTGGTTCAACCATAAGCGTCTGAAGAACTGGCTCCACGCACCATAGGAGGAGAGACACACTTGACCCCCAGCTCCTCGACACTCCTTTAGCTGTGTCAGGATGGCAAAACCTTCTCCTGGCCCGTAAAGAAAGGAGGAACTTCAGAGAGGGACAAAGGGGAGGAAAGGGAGGGGGATCACGGGTGACCTCCCTGATGACCGCTCTCCCCCACAGGAGACACCCAGGCCTCTCCCACTTCCTTTCCGTTAGCCCACAGGGCTGGCTCCGCCCTCCCCCCCCCACACCTTTCCACCCACCCCCAAGCAAAAACTTTGAGAAGTCGCTCAAGTCAGCGTGGCAGGTCTTAGTTTCCCTTTGGGTGAATGAGAGGCTGAGCCCCACTAGCACGGCTTTCCACCACCACCACCCCGCCCCCCCCCCACCTGCACGTGACCCGGGAGCCTGTGGCCTCCTGGAGAAGCCTCCCAGGGCCATTTATGCTTGGAAGGTCTGTCTCCCCCAGTCAAAGTGCCCCAAGGTCTGCATTCCGCAGCTCCCACCCTCCCACAGGCCGGCCGTCTGCCCCCAGGAAGCATTCTCATACTAATCAAATGAAAGGCGATCACTTTCACCTAATCCCACTTTGTCTAAACATGAAACTCCTGTGTCTGCCCCTCTCTCCTCCGAGGTCATTCCGCCATGGCCTTTCCCTCCAGGTTTGCTCATCAGTTTGGCTTCTCTTCACAGTTCTGTGCACCTCCCTTACCTCCCCCATTAGAACATGGCTTCACTGAGGGCATGGATGAAACTTTAGCACCTTGCACGGTGCTGGGCATGTAGCAGGCGCTCAACGTATATTTGTGGAACGAACACATGAATGAATGGTACTGGTCAGCTAGTACCAGTGAGGTGTGTTTTCTGGGCAGTAAGTATACCCATGCGTACACTGGGTGTGGGGTGGCTGTCATGTGCTCTAGCTTACTGGAGAGAGAGAAACGTGTGCACTGTGTATGTGTTACATCTGTGTATTTCTGCACTGTAATTTACAATGAGGGGAGCTCGGGAGGGGGTTTGCTGTGGGTGTGCAAACACACTGTAGATATACATATGTGCAGGGTGTGGGTATATGTGCGTGAGAGCCTCTGTGTGTCAAAGGGCTCTGGTCCTGTCTGGGCCAGCACAGCCACAAGCTCAGTCGTCGGTTCCTCCTCCGCCAGGCCTGCCTTTGTGAGAATGACAAGCCCGAGCTAATACTGGCTGCACACCAAGCTGATGCCGGCTGGCAGAAGCTGGCTGTGGTGAAGTGGGCCGGGGCGGGGCCCAGGGTTCTGCTGGCGAGAGGGCCGCCACGGCCACCCAGCCCCACACATGGAAAACTCAAAGTCCTCTTGCTTCCCAGGAGAAGAATGCCAGTAGCAGAATGTGTACGTGGCCCACGGGTCCTTGGGGTGAGCCCCCGCCAGGCCCGCTCTCCTAGGGGGGTGGTGGGCGAGGGAAGGCAGCTCCGCACTGGATTGGATGGAACCCTTGGCCATCAAGGCAAAAAGGAGAGGTTTGAAATACAGGATAGAGACGAATCCAATTGCCTTCTTTAGGTATCAGCGTGTCTAAATATCCAAATTCAGGACTTGGTTAGTGCAGGTCCTGACGGCCCAGAATTGTGACTATTGTGAGGCTGCATCCAGCACCCAAGGCTGATCCTGGTTTCTTGCTCTGCCCGAGCTTGAGCCTGAGGTTAAGGTGAAGAGGTGTGCGGGGTGGGGGTGGGGAGCTAAGAAAAGTCTCCCCTCACCCCCATGGAACCTTCCAGTCCAGGTTTCACCCTTCCTCCTTCAGATGTTTGAGGATTTGAAAGTGAGAGGTGGGGACAGGCTCATTTGCATGTTCACTCACTCTCCCCCGAGTCCCTCAAAATAACCTCCCTCTCCCAGGAACCTGAAACCAAAGAAGCCACCAGCACAAGAAGGCCCGCCCTGCTGGAGGCCGGGGAGGCCCGCACAGGGGCTCCCCTCCCTGGCGTCCTTACAGACGCCCTGGGACACACACTCACTGGCCTAGAGCCCTGGACACCGCCTCATGGGTGAGTGGGGGGCTAGGAAGGTCCACAAGGACACTTGGCTCAAGGAATCGGGCACCTGGTTACCCTTGGTAACCGGTGCTGAGTTCCTCCCACCCCGCCCCATCATTGCAAAGCTCACAGCTGGCTCCAGTCAAAGTCCACTCCCAGGGTGGCAAGAGCTCCACTCCCTTTGAGGCCACTGCAGTATCCCTGGCTCCCAGGGCCTGTCCTACTTGGGCTGAAAGCGAAGCCTTTGTGAGAGCATATGGCCCCGGCCTGTGCGTGTGCACGCGCATGTGCGCGCACGCCACATGAGGGAGCAAGAAAGCGAAGGCGCCCACACCCCCCGCCTGCAAACGCACACCTCTGGTTCTCTGTGGTTGTGATTGCATTTCAAAACCAAAATAGCAAAATAGAAGTGGTTTGGGCTGTTCCTGCGTCATCACAGCTGGGCCCCCTTCAGACATACAGACCCCTTCTGGGGCTGTCACTGGAACATGTCAAGCGGTGTCCAGCACCCACCCATCTGGGCCTCCCCTACAGGAAACAGCCCCTATGTGAAAGCCACGTCCACAGTCTCCGTGGAGCAAGTTTAAATCTACACCCGTTCAGCTGAGCCAATGGCTCTCACAGAATCACTAATAACACCCGTGGCATTTTCACACACGCCGGCAAACATTGGGGCCAGATGGTCAGCTGGGCCCACAGAGCAGAGTTCTCCAGTTCCTCGCCCTCTCGCAGCCAGCTCTCACTCCTGAAATACCCCGTCCTCCCTGAAACCTTTCTGGAATTCTCTGGAAAGGAAGTGACAATTTCCTTCATGCCATTTCCCACTCCCTCAACACCCCTCCCCCACAACCACAAACAAAATGGAAACTACCCCAGGAACAGCTGTACCCTCTACTTAAAAACAGCCCCTCCTCCGACTAATAGTCATCAAGCAGCACATTTGCACACTGCACCACATGACCAGTGGCGTGTATTTAAGAGGCAGAGGGCCAGACTCGGGGGTCCAGTCTGCAGCCATGGACGTAGCAGAAGTAAGCCAAGTGTGGGACTCCTGCACAACCTTGGTCCGACTAGAGCTGGACTCTAAGCAGCCAGCTAAACCCCCCTCCTTGAACAGATGCCCAGCAAAGGGGCCCTGGCCACAGCTATTTTGTCAGCTTCTTCTCCTCTATTCCTGCCTTCTTACCACTCCCTCCATTTGAGATGAAATCAGGAAGAGGGAGGGAAAAAAAGAAAGGTTTTGCAAGCTCTGTTGGTTGGGGTTTCTCTGTGCTTATTTACAAGAAACCCAGTTTCCTTCCTTGGCCCTCGGTCACTGCCTGATTCCCGTGTACGGTTTGTCACAGCTCTGATGGTAAGGCAGGCCCAGAGCTCCTCTCCAACTGCCCCTGCCCTTTCTCAGCTCCAGGCCTGGCCCTACTTTCCCGCCGTAGCTGGCGCACTGGAGGAGGGGTCAGGGCTGCAGGTCGCAGGCACAGAGACGTCTGCTCCTCTTTCTCCAGGAGACCCAACAAGAGGTGTGACCCCGGAAAAGTCAGCCATCTTTCTGGGCTGTGGTTTCTGTCATCCTTAAGATGGGTGAGGGCTGAGGGGAATCCAGGCCTAGCAGCTGCTCACCATGGAGTCTCGGGTGAATGAAGACAGTGGTGGGAAAGTGCTTTGAAAATTAAAACACACTCATTCAGATGATGAGTTCCAGGTGACCTCCCAGAGAGCAAGGGGGGCTGGGGACCCCATTAAGCTCCTGGATGCCCCCCCGCCGTGGCCCTAGAACATAGACAGGGTGGGCTGCAGGCTTCCAGTTGTCGGCTTGGAAGGGGCTGGCTCCTCTCCTGGGATGGGGGCCCTGTCCTCACCACCTCCACCCAGCCCCAGCCCTCTGGGCTGTGGTTATGTGGCAAGAAGAGCACTACAGAAGCCCCAGTGGTGGGGGGGGGGGGAGGGAGGGCTATGACAAAGGGAACCTATTTCCCCAGCTGTCCTGACTCCCGGGAGCCTGGCCTGAGAAAGCCAAAAGAGCGCCCCCTGGAGGTGCCTGCAGCCGCCGCACCCTCATCTCCGGAGCTCCAGGGGCCGGGAGGAGGCAGAGGGGCACCAAGCGCTCCTGGGAAGCGAGGAACAAGTCAGTGACGGGGAGAACATGCTGCGGGAAAGCGGGCAAAGCCCAATCCAGGCCAGCTACTGAAGCCCAGTGGGGCGCGCGGCCAGCTACAGCCTAGAAGACCCCAGAAGTCCCTGCAGACTGTAAGGGCACGGGCTTCCCAGCGAGAGGACCCAGCTTTGCCTTGGGGCTTAGGCAGGTCACCCTCTTCCTCTGGGAAACGAGGCCATCCCCCCTAGCTCACGGGATTGTTGTGGAAGGCCAGCAGGTCAATGTAGGTGAGAGCTCTCTGTTACCCCCTAAGTGTGTTTTTAGATTTCCTGGTCAGATCCGTGTCTCTTTGGCTGAGGTCATGCATTAAGCATTCAGGATACCTTTACCTAGATGGACAGGAAGAAAGGGAAATGGAGTGGTGGGATGAAATGGAGGCTGAGGGGGGGACATAACCAACAATTATCAAACATGGTAGAGAGCGGAAACCAGTTTGACTATGGGGAGGAGGTGGGACTGGCTGGGGGGGCAGGGAAATCAGGGGGTAAGTGCACAGGCCTCGATTCACCAGGTGGTGGAATTTGAACTTGATATGGAAAGCAACTGGGAGTTACTGTTGATTCTTGAGCAAGGGAGGGGCATAAAGCAAGCAGTTCTCAAGGAAGATCAGTTTGGTCTGAGTGCATGAGTGGAGGAGATGGAAGGGGACCAGGTGGGGCACCTGGAGCCAAGGAGGTGAATCCCAGGGCCACTCTGAAGGAATAAAATGACAGAGTACAGGGCCATACAGTAATTGCAGAGATCCCAAGATTGCAGCCTGTTCTTGCTGTGAGAATTGTAAAAGACAGTGACTGGGGCAGGAAATATGGCAAGAACATGAGCTCAGTTTGGACATTTTGAAGTTGGGATTATCTTGAAAAATCCAGGATTAAGGGTGGAAAAAAGGGGGTCCAGACAGTCATTTTGCTAAACACACGCACACGCACACGCACACGCACACGCACACCCTGGCAAGGGGGGCCTCGACAGGCCTTCAGTGGCCAGAGGAGCAGGCCTGGCCTGGCGAGGCTGGCATCCTGGACACTGTAGCAGAAAGCTGCATGTGTTGAATGAAAATGCTTCGAATGGCACACACTCCACCCCCACCCCTGCCCCCAGTAAGGCCTGCCTGCTCCCACGGGGTGGGGGGGGGATGGGCTGGGGACAGACACACTGACCAGAGACTAATTAAATGTATTAGTGGGTTTTTTAGAAGCTGGGGCAATCTGTGGCTGGGCACCAAAAGGATATTAAGTCAGATAACTTTTATTGAAGGGACAGTGTTCTTTGTCGAGGCCCCTGCCAGCACGTGTCCTAGAAACGAATGCAGAGGCTCCCTGCTGGGATCTGGGGCTCCCCCAGGTGGGAGGGGCGGCGCGGGGTTTGAGACCTGCTTGGCCCTTGGTGCCCCTTCCAAATACCCCCTTCCCCTACTGGCTACTTTCCAGGCAAGGAAAAGCAAGGGGCAGTCCAGCGTCCCCTGCACAGAGGGGCGGGCTCGAGAAAGGACGAACTGGAAAGAGCCTACGGGCGGGCGGGCCGGGGTGGGCAGACAGGGAGGGCACCTTCAGCCCCGATGTCACCGGGAGCTGGCGGGGGCTCCTCCCTCCCCCTCCCCCACATGGCTGAAAGCCTCTCCTTGACTCAGTCTCAGGATGTCAAAGTTAAAAGGGACCTGAAAGATCATGGCATCCATCCTTCCTGTCATCCAGCTGCAGACACCGAGTTCTCGAGGAAGGAGAAGTGACTTGCTCAAGGTCACACAGCTAGTTGCCGTGACTCCCAGGTGACCTTTCTTCCTCCCCTCCTCATTGTGTCTCCCGCATCCTCAAAAAAGCCAACCCTTTCCTTTGGTGAGAACAGACAGCAGCCAAAGACCCACGGCTGGCAAATAACAATGAGGCCGCACATGTGCAGAACACATTTAACTTTCGCAATGACTTCCCCACCTCCGTGTCTTTGTTCCCACTGTCCCCTAGGCCTGATATGCCCTTCCCCAATTTCTGCGGCGCCAATTCCCACACGGTGTTCAAGATCTGAAGCAAATGTCACCTCCTGGGGCTTCCCTGGTGGCGTAGTGGTTGAGAGTCCGCCTGCCGACGCAGGGGGTGCGGGTTCGTGCCCCGGTCCGGGAAGATCCCACATGCCGTGGAGCGGCTGGGCCCGTGAGCCATGGCCGCTGAGCCTGCGTGTCCGGAGCCTGCGCTCCGCAACGGGAGAGGCCACAACAGTGAGAGGCCCACATACAGCAAAAAAAAAAAGAAAAAAAAAATGTCACCTCCTGTACAAAGCTTTACCTGCTTCCTCCTCACCTGATATATCTCCTCCTCCCTCTACTCTTCTTAACACCTTAGCTTGACTTACATTAAAGCAGGGGGTCTGCAAACTATGGCCCATGTGCCAAATCCAGCCCACCGTCTTTTTGTGTGGCCAGTGAGCTAAGGATGGTTTTTGTAATTTTTTAAGGATTGGGGAAAAAAATCAAAAGAAGAACAATATTTCCTGCCACAGGAGAATTATACGAAGTCCAAATTTCAGTGTCCACAAAGAAAGTTTTATTGGAATGCAGCTACGTGCATTCGTTTACGTATTGTCTGTGGTGCTTCTGCATCATAAGTTGAGTTGCTGTGACAAGAGTTCACATGGGCTGCAAAGGCTAAACTACTTACTATGTGGTCCTTTGCAGGAAAAGTTTGCTGACTCCTGGACCAAAGGCTTCACTCCCCTTCAGAATGAACAAATTCAAGTTCCTTTCATAGAAGAATGTCACAAGGACTCACGGGTGCCTGGAGGGAGGCATGGAACATCAAGTACAAACTGCTAATCTTCATCAGAAAGTTCTGGCCCTGGCTCTGCCTATGGTGTGACCTTGATTGAGCAAGTCACTTTTGCCTTGTGGGCCTCAGTTTCCTCAGCTGCACAGCGATGGGGGGGTTGGCCTGGATGGCCTCAGGCCTTTTCCAGCCCTACAGTTTAGAGACTCAGCCATCTGCTGCATTTCCAACTCACACAGTTTTGAGCAGGCACCATTCTGATCATTTTCTCTCAGAACAAGACCTTACAGAAGGTTCCCCTGCCCAGCTGTGGCTTTCCCTACCATCGTGGGCCCCCTCACTTATACTCACTTGCCCCGCCCGACCCTTCCCTTCTGCTGACCTGTCTGCCCTTCTCTCCGAACTCCTCTTCCGGCAAAACGAATGCGGCCTCCTCTGAGGAAGCACCGCCCCCCCTCGCCCGGTGGTCCAGGGGCCTCCATTTTGCGGGGGGGTGGGGGTGGAGGCAGGGAAAGAAGAGCTCTCGGCTCTCCTCGGCCTCCCAGGGCCCACAGCAGACAGGCAGTGGAGCAGGAGATAGGGCCAGCCCTCCCCGCACCCCTGCTCTGCCAGAGGAAACAGCCCCTCTCTGCCACTTCCTGTCCCAGGGGTTTCAGCAGTTTCCCCTTCAGGGCCTGCGGGCCCTCCCAGCCCCGCCCCTGCCCCTGCCCCACACAGGTCAGAGAGTGCAGAGAGGGGAGGGGCCCTGTGGGTGAGTGGGGAGGATCCCTCACAGGAAGGCTGAGGAGACAGCTGTCTACACAAGGGGACGCCCCAGCTGCTCCTCTGCCAGCCGGCTTGGGCTGGGGGAGCCGGGACCTGGGAGGGAGATGGGGCTGCCTCCACAAACCCTCTCCTGTTAGCAGATGAGTACTCGTGAGCTCATCACCTCACCCAGCGACCACCTTGGACAGCACAGTGAGCCCGCTGGGTGGAAGAGTGGGCTGTACATGCTGAGGTCAGTTCTGCCTGGGCTGAGGACCAGCCCTGGGTGGCTTCAGATGGAGAGGCGGGTTGAAGCCAGAGAGCCTGGGGAAACCAGGCCAACCATGGTGGTTAATTCGGAGCAGCAGGTGACACTGAAGTCAATGGCACGTCAAAACTTTGCATGATTTTGTCCCTAGCGCCGATGGACAGAGGCAACAATGGAGAGCAAAGTATTCTGTTACATGCGGGTCAAGGGTAGTGGCATTTTCTGGGTGATGGAACAGGAAGCTATCACGTTCCACAGCCGCTGCTGATTTGGTGTGGTGACTTCTACTTGTAAATACCTCCCAGTTGCCTTTGCAAGGTGGGGCTCCTAGCAGTGGGGCTGTGTGCCCGTGAGGGATCCGGTCAGGTGACCGGAAGCTCTGCCAGGCCTTCCCAAGGCAATGGGTCAGAGGAGCAGTAGTAGCCTGTGGCTCTGCACCTCTGCCCAGTTGTCAGTCCCCCTGAAGACAGGTTAGAAGTACATGATGATGGTTCTAGAAGCCTTGGTGCCTGGGATGGGGGCCTAATAGTGGATAGACACAACCACCTCGGCCCCCTGTCGTAATATTGTTCCATGAGGTTCAGGTAGCAGTGAGCGAAGCTAAGGTAAGGGGACCCCTAGAAATGATGGCTCTGAATGGGCCAACGAAAATGGATGGGAAGATGGTCTTGATACCTCTCCCGGCTCTGAGAGGTCATCTTCTTGTGCTTTTGGCCAAGAGCCCTGACCAGCCAGGCCTCCTGTCAAAAGAACAGTCCGGCTTCGCCCTCTCCCCTCTCCCTCCATGCCTCCAGAGCCAAAAAGACCCAGTGCCCCTGCGATAGAGCCCCATCGCCCCTGAGGGGCGTGCCCGCTCCACCCCGCAAGTTGGAGTAAATACTGCTTCACAGCTGGTATGGAGGATGCCAAGGAAGCCTCAGAGACAACATCTGGATGTGCACCCGGGCTCCTGCCAGCCCCTCCCTCCATCTGCAGTGCAAACCCAGGGACAGGGTTTGGTTACAAGCCCAACTCAAAGCTGGTGGCACGTGTTTGGAAAGCACACCTGACTGGGCGGAGTGGGTGGAAGCACTTGAGACCGGTGCCAGCTCAGGGCAAGCGCTTGCGGGGTTGGCACCGATCTGAGCTACTGCTGGACCCGGGATGGCGGGTGTAGCCACTGTGGCCTCAGCCGTGGGCATGTTGCAGGAGGGGCAGAGTGGCGTGGGTACTCATTTAAAGTGGGCACGATTTTCTTTTGTGTCCTCTGATATCACGCCAGCCTGTTCCCTCTGCTTCTGGGGAAGGGGACCGAACAGTAAAAATTACAGGGTGACAGGGTGGAGCATAGGGAAGATGGCATGGATTTACATTTATTGGGTACAAGCCGCGGGGCTGGTGTCATGCCAGTCACTTGCCGTAGGGTTATCTCCTTTCATTCTTACAGCATCCCAAACAAAGTAGCTAGTCAGTGGCAGAGCCCGGGTTTGAACCCAGGTTTATTTCCAACTAGCACGCTCTTTGAACTTTGTTTTCAGTTACATCTCCTTTGGTAATAATCTTGTTTTAATAGTTCCATTTTACAAACAGGAGAAGTGAGGCTTAGAAAAGATTAGGTAACAGGACCAAGGTCACACTGCCTGTCAAGGATGGAGGCAGAACTCAAACCCAGGCCTGTGTGACCTCAAAGTCTGTGCTTTTTCCCACTGCTCCATGCTGGCGACCATCTGCTCAGATTCCTAGCTCAGAGCTTGCTCACAACACCCAACGTTGAAGGCTCGGAGCCCCTATGATGTCCTTCAACAAAAGCTTCCCCAGCCTGTGTCCCAGACGCCTCAAAGCTCCATCTGATAGGTGAAACCTAACTTTCTGGGCAAAGATGCACCAAAATGGTGACGAGTTGAGCCCCTGTGGCCAGCTGTGGAGGAAAGGTATTGTGGAGTACAAGGCTTCCGGCTCTGTTGATGAAGGAGGCTGACTCTATTCCTGTACCTCAGGAGACTACTGTTTCCAGAGTGTTGCTGGCTCCAGACCTGGAGTGGCTTAGGCATGGTCCCTGCCCCATAAATATACACTTGCTCTCGCCTTACACATAATTTAAGTCTGGGTTCTTATCTCAGGGTGTTGGTTCACATGTTTTTTCAAATATTTATGGAAAGTCAGCCCTGAACACCTCAGAGGTGCCAGGTCTGTGGCCAGGGGCCTATCGCTGGGCCCACCCCATTCTTCTCTGTGGTAGGGTCTATTTGTATCTAAGTTCCCGGTAAGCTGGGTTAGCCCATCTGCCTAAACAACATTGCTGGGGTTTTTTCCCCTCAAAACACTCCTATAGCAAGTGTCTCTTCAAAATTGAGGCTTGGAGGTTGGGGGAAAACGGGGAGTGACTGCTAATGGGTATAGAGTTTCTTTATGGGGCGATAAGAATATTCTAAAATGGGTTGTGGTGAAGGACATACAACTCTGTGAGTATACAAAAAAAGCATTGAATTGTATACTTTAATTGGGTGAATTGTATGGTATTGAATTATAATTATATCTAATAAAGCTGTTATTTAAAAAAAAAAAAAAGTGGCCCAGAGAGGGCTCACTCAAGGCCACACGCAAGTTGATAGAACAGCTCAGGCCAGACTCCAGGTCTTTGGATTTCTGATTCTGAAGCTCGCCCCTCCCATCAGCCTCCCCATAACCCTGAACAAGCATAACTGCTGAGGTTCAGCGAGTGTGCAAGGCAGCCCTATGCATGAGGGTTGGCAGCTGGATCTAGAGCAACAGGGTAGGAGTAGAAAATGCTCTAGAGCTGGGGCTTCAACTTAGGTCTCCATGAGCGTGGCCAAGTCCCTGCCCATCTCTGAGAGCCAGCGGCCCCATCTGTTAAGTGAAGTGGATGAGTCTGGTGATCTTTGCAAAAGGCTCCACCAGCTCTGACCATCTGCAGTTCTCATTATAAAGCCCTGCAGGATGGAAGAGACCGGCATCGGATGCGGGGCTCTTCTTGGAGTGCTGCAGGGGGCCTGGACACGATTAGGTGTTCCAGCTGATGCTCCTCATGCAAAGTGACGACCAGGACTTTCCCGTGAGAGTCAGATGCTCTCAGAGGCCTCCACTGCTGAGTTTCTCTATGGGGGGGGGGGCTAGCTGGGCCTGATTTCGCTCCCCACCCCGCCCCTGCCCACCAGCAGTGCTAGGTGGTAGAATAACCCATAATAGAGACCCATGGATCGTGTCCTTTGGAGATGTCAGGAACCAGGTTCTTGGCCAGGCCCCTAGGCAGCCCCACCGCGTGCTGAGCTTGCCTCCGCAGTGGAGGGAATGATTGCTGATGGCCACCAGTCTAGTCCCCACTGGACAGGATGTTTCCACATCAAGCCCCACTTCCTGCAGCTAGGCCTGGGCTCCGGTTTCCCCCTTCTCCTGCCATCTGGTTGCCTGCCCTCTGCCCCCTCCCCTTGCTGGGTGTTTACAGGCTGCCTTATCAGCCTGGGGAATCTGGGCCTCACCCAGTCGGCTGCCCTGCCCCGCCCGGCACAGCCAGCCTGCCCAGGGCCCTACCTGCTGTGGTTTCGTCACTCCAGGCAGGCACCCCTACACCCCGGGCAGGCAGGGGGTGTGGATGAGGGCTTGATGCCTGCCCGGAGTGAGAGCTGAATATTCATAGCGCGTCGTCCACCTTGTACAAGCTGGGGTAGGGTATGCCCTCTTTCTAAATTGTCACTGTCTCTATCTGCAGGCTCTGGGGACAGAAATGAGGCGCTCGGGCTGCTGAGGAGGCTAACTTTGGCCTGGAGAGCCTCGACGGCTCTTCTGTTCTTGGCCACCAAGAGGTGAGCGGGGGGGCTGGGGGCACAGCAGTAGGCTGGAAGGCTCTGAGTGTACAGACAGTTGGTTGTTTTTTTTTTTTAACTGCAGAGTACTGTAAACACTTCACGCTACAGGTGGGGCGGAATGAGGGGCTGCAGACTGAGTGTGGTGGTGGAGGGAAGGCTGGGGAATCCGTGGGCACAGCCTTCAGAGCCCAGACCTCAGAGCTCCCTGGGTCCCACGCTGTCTCCATCTCACCTTGGGATCTGGTCACCCACCCCAAGGCTACGATGAGGCCAGAGCCAACCACTGAGCAAGTCCAATGACTTCCCCTCAGAGCACAACAGCTTAGATTTTTCCATCAAATGAGTTTGAACTAAGGAAGGGGACAGGAATGGGGACAGTGGGCAAATAAACATGCAGGAGGTGATGGATTTCCCTTCCAGCACTTTGGGCTAAAACCTTGGAAGTTCATGTTCTGACCTGTTCCTAGGTGGGTCCCACAGGGACAGGGCTTGCTTGCTAAAGCTGACCAATCCCCAGAGCAGGAATCAAAGCCACAGTCCAAACCTGCTCATCTTCCAGGGGCTTCCATTTTGTTCACTGAGAAATCAATTAAAATATGCTCAGGCAGTAGACTGCGGCATTCACACTACAGATAAAATGCCATACTTCAAAGAAATTGTATACAGCTGTGTCTTTCTAGGTCTCTAAGATACAATTCAATAGTTTGGGGCGCTTGGGTGGGAAAGTTTGGAAGAGCTCTGCTCAGGCAATTTTGCCATTAATGGGCTATGTAACCACAGGCATGCCATGTCACATGGCTCTCACAGCCCTGGGCTTCCCCCGCCCCCCTCCACCAGAGATTTCATGCTACTCAGAGCTTCTCACAAGCTTACTGACCCTAGTAGCAGTCAGGGCTCCGCAGGCCACCCCACCTCCCCAGGAATAACTTCCCACCACTCAGAAAAATCATAAACCATTTAGTGTTAATGTGTTAATGGGTGATACTGGGTTAATGTGTCACCTCTCTCCTCAGCACATTTTCATTTTAAAAGGCCATCCGGAGCTACCCTGCTTTAACCTAAGGAGTGGCTCCGGGGTTAATAGGGGTGCCAGTGAGCCAGGGAGTGTTTCTTGCTGACACCATTAGCCCTGGAGCGAGCTGGCCTTCCCATCTACTCCCCATGCTTGTGGTCTCTGTTGGGAAGCTGTACAGAGGGGATGTGAAAGTCTTTGAAAAGCTAGCCAGGCCTGGTGCAGCAGAAAGCCCACTTGACCGGGCATGAGGAAGAGTAAGTTCCAGTCATGGCCCTGCCTCTGCCTAGCTCCTCCCCTAGCCTCTGAGCTGGCGCCTGCCCCTACTCCAGGGCACACATGTACATCTATGGCTGTGGCCACACCAGCCGTACTCGGCAGAGCTTTACAGTCCAAACTCATCTGCTTGCTTTCCAAAGGTCTTTCACAGTCTGACCCCACCCTACCTACTCAGCCTTGTTTCCCATGATTTCCCAACTCAAGCCTGGGCTTCAAGCCCAGTGGTCTCCTCATGGTCCCCTGAGGGAACATTCCAGGCTCATTCACGGAGTTTCTCAGGCCTGCCAGGCCCTTGCTGCTCTGTTTTGGTTAATCAAATAGTGCCCATCCAGCAAGGTCCCAACCAAGTTCCCCAGATCCATGGAGCTGGTTGTGCCCTGATAACGAGAGTCCATACCAATGGAGGAGCCCCCTTCTAAACTCCCATAGCCCTTAAATTCGACCACAAGATCTCTTAATCCCACGCAATCTTGAATTGCTCCTTATTTCATGTGTATGTCTTATTTCCCCACCAGGTGGTAAAATCCATGGGATCAAGGTCTATTTAATCTGCTCCTGACTCTAACAAACACAGGTCTGGGCATTCATGAACTAAGTCCGTGTAAATTCTCAGCCCAAGTGAGATCTCTAGAAAAGAGACCCCGAATCCTGATAGATCTGAGGGCTACAGTCTAGGGGTGGGGATAGGGATAGAATTAGGGGGCAAAGGTCTCCAGGCTCAAACATTACTCGTCTCCTCTTGCTCCAGGCCTCTACTAAGGGAAACACATACCAGCTAGAGTCATTTATTCCAAACAGCATCAAGAAGGCGGTTGATGATCAATCAGGTCATCATCAAAGCATTTTCTCTTTGTACAAAACCACAGTGTTTCTACCTGTTGAATACTGGGTGCTGGTCTGATCACTGGACCCTTGGGAAAGACTTCATGATGCTGGATCAGTTCTAAGAACTAAAGTGGTTCAAGAGAATGCGGTGTGAGGATAACATTTTTTTTTTAAAGAGGTCTTTTGTTGGCTAGATATACAAGGTTGAAAAGGGATATGACTGTCATCTAGAAAATGATGTATGGAGCAGATAATCATGGAACCCTGCACCAAAAATAGGTTATAGGACTTCCCTGGTGGCGCAGTGGTTGGGAGTCCGCCTGCCGATGCGGGGGACGCGGGTTCGTGCCCCGGTCTGGGAAGATCCCACATGCCGCGGAGCGGCTAGGCCCGTGAGCCATGGCTGCTGAGCCTGCGCGTCCGGAGCCTGTGCTCCACAACGGGAGAGGCCACAACAGTGAGAGGCCCACGTACCAAAAAAAAAAAGTTATAAACGAAGGGCAAATAATAAATAGTCCTATTTTGCAAATGCATAGTAAAGTTAAGAAACTCTTTACCGAAGAATATCAATGAGGGACTCCCCTGGTGGTCCAGTGGTTAAGAATCCGCCTTCCAATGCAGGGGATTTGATTCCTGGTCGGGGAACTAATCCCACATGTCGCGGGGCAACTAAGCCCACATGCCGAAACTACTGAGCCCGCGTGCCTCAACTAGAGATCTGGCGTGCCACAAACTATGGAGCCCACGTGCTCTGGAGCCCGTGAGCCACAGCTACAGAGAAGCCAGCATGCCACAAGGAAGATCCCGCATGCTGCAACTAAGACCCGACACGGCCAAAAATAAATAAATAAATATTTTTTTAAAAGAATGAGTTGAAAAAAAAAGAATAGCGGACTTCCCTGGTGCCACAGTGGTTAAGAATCTGTCTGCCAATGCAGGGAACAGGCGTTCAACCCTTGGTCCGGAAAGATCCCACATGCCGCGGAGCAACTAAGCCCATGGGCCACAACTACTGAGCCTGTGCTCTAGAGCTCATGCACCACAACTACTGAGCCCGCGCGCCTAGAGCCTGTGCTCCACAACAAGAGAAGCCACTGCAATGATAAGCCTGCATACTGCAAAGAAAAGTAGCCCCCTCTCGCCGCAACTAGAGAAAGCCCGTGTGCAGCGATGAAGACCGCACACAGCCAAAAATAAAAAAAAAAATTAAAAAAAAAAGAATATCAATGAAGAGATTAAGCATCTTCTAAAATGACAGTAACATTAGGGTCATCCATGATTATAAAATAAGATCACAAAAGCACAGCCAAACATATCTGCTATAACAGTTAATGTAAATAGAATAAATGCAGGTATTAAAAAAAGATGATATTATAAATAAGCCATAAGGATATATTGTAAAACACAGGGAATATAGCCAACATTTTATAATAACTCTAAATAGAGTATAACCTTTAAAAATTGTGAATCACTGTGTTGTACACCTGAAACTTATATGATATTGTAAATCAACTATATGTCAATTAAAAAATGATACTGACAATCTGATTCTAAAATTTACATGGAATTGCAAACAACTTAAAATAGGCAAGAACAACTTTGATAAAGAGCAAAGTTGGAGGGCTAATACTACCTGATTTTAAGAATGATTATAAAGCTACAGTAATCAAAACAATTGGCATTAGCATAAAGATAAACAAATAGATCAGTCAACAGAACAGAATATGGAGTCCAGAAATAAACCTATATATAAGGACAACTGTAACAGACTAACAATAACTTTTTCAACAAGTGGTGCTGGAATAACTGGATATCCACATGTGAAAAGAAAAAAATGGACTTGGATTTGTACCACTCAGCATAGAGAAAAATTAACTCGAAATTGATCGAAGACCAAAATGTAAAACCTAAAACTTCAAAACTTCTAAAAGAAACCATAAGACAAAATATCTGTGACCTGAGGCTAGGTGAAGAATTCTAAGATACAACACCAAAAGCATGATCCATAAAAGTAAAAACTGATTGGTTAGACTTCAACGAAATTGAAAACTTCTGCTCTTCAAAAGACACTATGGGACTGCCCTGGTGGCGCAGTGGTTAAGAATCCACCTGCCAATGCAGGGGACACGGGTTTGAACCCTGGTCTGGGAAGATCCCACATGCCGCGGAGCAACTAAGCCCGTGCGCCACAACTACTGAGTCTGTGCTCTAGAGTTCACGTGCCACAGCTACTGAGCCCACGTGCCACAACTACTGAAGCCTGTGCACCTAGAGCCCGTGCTCCGCAACAGGAGAAGCTACCACAATGAGAAGCCCGCGCACCGCAACGGAGAGTAGCCCCTGCTCATTGCAACTAGAGAAAGCCCACAGCAACGAACACCCAATGCAGTCAAAAATAAACAAACAAACAAACAAATAAATGTAGTAGTAATATTCTAAAAAAAATGACACTATGACTCTGAAGGAATGTCTACATTAATAAAACAATAACCTAAAAAAATTCTTCTAGCTCATTCTAATCACTAAATGGCAAGGATTTTATATGGCTATTTGTGTCTTCAATAAAAAATTTAACACCCCCCCCAAAAAAGAAAGACACTATGAAGAGAATGAAAAGACAAGGCACATACTCAGACAAAATCTTTGCAAAGCATGTATCTGATAAAGGTCTTATATCTAGAATATATAAAGAATTCTCAAAACTCAACTACAAGAAAACAAACAAGTCAATTTAAAAATGGGCCAAAGATTTGAACAGACACCTCACCAAAGTAGATATATTGGTGACAAATAAGTACATGAAAAGATGTTCAATTCACGTTCAGTCAATGGCAACCACATTACAATATATAAACATATCAAATTACCATGGTGTACACCTTAACTTTACACAATGTTATATGTCAAAAACAGACGGTCCCCAACTTAATGATGGTTCAACTTATGATTTTTCAACTTTACGACGGTGTGAAGACGATACACATTCAGTTGAAACTGTACTTCAAATTTTGAACTTTGATCTTTTCCCGGGCTAGTGATATGTGATGCTGGGCAATGGCAGCCACCACATCGCCCAGTCAGCCACGCATTCACGAGGGTAAACAACTGATAGACTTACAACCATTCTGTATGCAGACAACCATTCTGTTTTTCACTTTCAGTACATTATTCAATAAATTACATGAGATATTCAACACTTCATCATAAAATAGGCTTTGCGTTAGATGATTTTGCCCAAATGTATGCTAATGTAACTGTTCTGAGCATGTTTTTTTTTGTTGTTGTTTTTTGGTTTTTTTGTGGTACGCGGGCCTCTCACTGTTGTGGCCTCTCCCATTGCGGAGCACAGGCTCCGGACGCGCAGGCTCAGCGGCCATGGCTCACGGGCCCAGCCGCTCCACGGCATGTGGGATCTTCCCGGACCGGGGCACGAACCCATGTCCCCTGCATCGGCAGGTGGACTCTCAACCACTGCGCCAGCAGGGAAGCCCTCTGAGCATGTTTAAGGTAGGCTAGGCTAAGCTACGGTGCTCAGTAGGTTAGGTGTAACTGACATATTTTCAGCTTAAGATAGTTTCAACTTCCGATAGGTTTATCAGTATGTAACCTCATCATAAGTCAATGAAGATTTGTACATTTCAATTAAAAAAAATGAACACTGGAGACAAATTTTGAACCCTGGAACTTACTGAGTGTGCTGATTCGAAAGTGTTTTGTTGTTTTATCTTTTGCTCCTGCTCCTGCCGATGTTATCGTCCCACCGAGCCTGGAAGGCCCCTAGAGCACAGCCAATGCGCTCTCTTTCCTCTTTTGAAAGGCCATCTGCCCTCTCACTTCTAGGAGACCTTCCCCAATTAAGTTAAGGAGGGAGAAGAATGATCTTCCTCTAGGTAAGCTCTCCTCGAACCCACCATCAACTAATGTACAAACCTCAAGTGCCACAGGCTGGCTGACACTTCAGCTCCCCCCCTCTGTGAGGCTAAGTGCATGTGTATTACTAGAGCTCCAGAATTGGGTTTAGATTCTTCAGAGCAGGGGCCTGGGCCTGCTGTGGTTTTTTTTTTTTTTAGGATCAGGGTGGCGCCAAGAAAGTGGTCACGTAATGAGACAGGTGTTTTCTGTGCATGGATTCTCACAGAATCAGCAGAGCTGAACTAGCCTCTCTTATCCTCTGGGGGCATTATGGGAAAAAGACAGATTATCTCCTAAATCTATGTCTTAAGTACCTCCTTGTTATCAGGTCATCAGGAATTTGGGGAGGTTAAGACTAATTGCCCACTCTCCCATCCCCCATCCCATCCCATCTGCCAAGGCCTACCGGTGGGGACCAAGGGACTGAGTGAAGTGGCTCAGGGGTGGTCCAAGTGTGGTCCAGGGCCTCCTGCCCTTGTGGGTGGTCGCAGGCTTCTCAAGCAAACAAAATCCACTTGCTTGCAGATGGAACCTCCAAGTTACTTTCTGGGAGGCCTTTGGAATGGGAGTGGCCCCCAGCCCCCCAGGAACTCTTCTGGGCAAAGGCAGTGTCCCAGCCCCAACCCAAGGCCTCTGGGCATGAGTGAAAGGAGGCAGAAAGTGAGCACTGGTTGGCCTGTCGGCTCCCAGAATTCTACCCTCAGTAGGGTAATAACAACAAACTGATGATTGCTAAATACTTGCCAGGGATGGAACATGAGGCCTTCTCTCAAAGGAACTAACTCACTCGTATTCCTACAGAGAATGAAACTTGAGATGAAGTGGTGAAGAGATAAAGATGGCAATGTTAATAAAAATGGTAAAGACTTGATTTTTACTCTTCACTACAGCACTGCCTGCCACTCAGAAAGATTTTAACACACACACACACACACACACACACACACACAATCTTCTTCCACATCCCTTCCTTATCCTGTGTGACAGCAGAGTTTACAAACAGTTAGCAGAAAGGTGTGGAAAATCTCCCTGTTGGTTTTATGAATGGGCATTGCGTGCCCTGCCAGCACTGCCAGAGAAGCAGTTGATCCCTGGAGCCTGGAAAAGTCAAGGGTGTGGGAGGAGGAAATGATAAGAACAACAACAACAATAATAGTAAGGGCCACAGAATAATAGCAGCTAACACTTACTGGGTGGTTACCATGTGCCAGGCACCATGCTGAGTGCTTTACAGGCATTATCTCATTTAATCCTCACTCCAACCCTGGGAAGTGGGTTCTGAGACTCAGAGTGGTTATGTGACTAGTCCATAGTCACACAGCCAGTAAGTGATAGGTCTGGGACATGAACGCAGAGAGCCTGTGCTCTTCCTCCTCCGGATAATACTGGTCTCCGAGAGAAGAATACTGGGGCTAGACTGGAAGAGGAAGGGAGCTTCGAGAAGGGCAGGTGGAGTGAGAAGTGGGAAGTACCAGCACTGGGACAAGAAAATGGTCCCTCGAGAAGATGGGAACCTAGGGCAAAGTTTCCTCAATCTGGGCAAGCTGGTTAATCTCTTGCTTCTTGTTGGTCTGGCTGAGAAATGTTCTGGCACTTTCCCTCGCAGATCCTCCTGCATGAAACACCCCTCCCTGCTCTGCCTGACCCTCCTCATCACCCTGGGAGAAGGCTGGGTGGGGTCTCTTTGCCAAGTAACTCACGTTAGGACACAATTTCCCAGGCCAAGAAGTCAGGGCACTCTGGTGTGTCTCTGTGGTTTTGCAATGTGCTGGGGAGGGTGCAGGGCAAGAGGGCAGTGAGAGAGGAAAACTGATGCATGGCGGGGGCGGTATGTGTGTGACCAGGTGTTTTTATCCAATTAAATCCAACAAGGACCAAGTCCCCCTCCACATCCAGGCATGGGAGATGCAGAAGTCCCAGAACAAATACATGTCTAGTCCTCGCCCTTCCCCAGGGGGTCTGGACAGAAACATGTGGGACATTTTAGTTCTCGGATGGCTGAGAAAATGAAAATCTCTATCCTCTACCGGAACCTCTGGGCTTCCAGAGCAATCCCAGGACCCTGGGGAAAGATGGGACTCAACCAGCCCATGCCTGCAGTGAACATCTGTGGCGGGGCAGTTTTCCTGTCCCTTTGGTGCCCTCTGCCTCTCTTTTTCCCCTCTCCCCTCCAGGGCCTCTGCATGGGCAGTGGAGGGACGGGGGAGGCGGAAGATCAATATGAAATCCCCTCAGCTTGTGGGACGGGAAAGCCTGGCCAACCTTTGTGTCTTATCAATCCGTCCTGGGGGCGCTGGGCTCCCCACCTGGGCCATCCACTTTGCATCTCCCGGGATGGAGACGGGGGTTTGCACCGGGCCACCCACACTGGCTGACCTGGTCTTTTATGTGACATGCATTCGCCAAACAATTATTGAGGCTTTGAAGGTCAGCCTGTGGCCAGGGAAGAGAGAGAAAGGCGTCCGCTCTCCCTGTTCTGCCTAGCCCAATCTCCCCCCGCGCCACCCTGCCCCCTTCAAGGTCTAGCTCAGAGCCGAGGCCCTCACAAAGCCTCCCCCCTCCTCCAACTGCTGCTGACCTCAGAGCCCCGGCGCCTCTGGCCCCTGCTCCAAGGAGCACAATTAGCACCTGACCAGCCACTGGCCTGGCTGCTTGTCCTCGCCTCTGCTTGTCTCAGTGTCTTACTCATCTCTCCCACCCCGCCCCCTTTGCCTATCTCCCCTACAGCACCTAGCACAGGTTGGGCACACAGTAGGTGTTAATAAATATCCGCTGAATTGAAACTCAGCGGCCCCTATGAGGTCAGAACCGTCATAAGCACCCCGACCAGCAGTTCCTTGGCAACCAGCGCTGGGGTCTGAGCTATAGGGCATTAGCGGTGCGGCGCTATTACAGGCCACGCAAGACTCAGCGGCCAGAGATTTGCAGGCAGGTTGGTGTTGATGAGAAAAGCCCCTGACCCCTAGGAAAGCGCCCATGGGATTCTGGGTACCTCCGATGAGTTTCCTCTCTCCCCTGCAGAACTAGTTTTCAGTCTGAGAACCACAAAGGGAATAAATTGGCAGTGAAGCCAGAAACCTCTTTGCAGCTTAGAAATCCTGGAGAGAGAACCAAGCCTGCGTTGGGGTCAGGCCCAAGCCTGAGGGGGGAAGGCTGCCCAAGGCCCTTCCCAGCTTGGTGGGGGACCTCCGGGAAGTGCTGGGGGCACTGCAGGCAGAGGGGCTAGAGGGGCGTCTGGGGGTCGCCCTAAGTAACGCCATCCTGTCCTGCAAACCAACAAGTCACACCACTGAATGCTTGCCACCTGCAGCCCACACAGGAATTGGGTCTCCCCCTCCCTCTCATTCACCCAAATCCCACTGCAGGCCTCTGTCCAGGGGTGGCGTCCTGACCAGAGCCCAGCCAGTGTCCCCAGACAAGAAGCCTCCAAGTCTGAGGTACCTGGCTCCCCACACTGGCTTTGAATTTGGGATTCGAGTCCGGCTTCAAATTTTGGTTATTTATATAGATGACCTAGCCACCCTCTCTGGCCCCCTCCCACATTCCCTACCTTGACTCTGGCCCATGCCAGAAGGTACACACAGTCCCGGAAGACAGGCGGTGTCTTCTTCACCTCTGTATTTCCCTCACTGCCCCTTCGCTGATGCCTAGTACTGGGACTGGTTCTCAGCAAATGTTCGCTGAGTTGAATCTGAGTTTTAGGCACCGTGTAAGACAATACCATAAGGCTCGCTTGCGCTTACCATGTGCCGGGCACTGTTCTAATAAGCAGCTTATGTGCATTGATATATTTCATCCTTGGCAAAACTGTATGAGGTAGGTCTGATTTGACAAATGAGGAAACTGAGGCACACAGTTGACTGGGATCACACAGTTAGTAAATAACAGAGCTGGGATAGAGACCCAGACAGTCTGGCTCTAGGGATGGGAGGGAAAATGAAAAAGTTGAGGGGTGAGGGGTGAGGCTCGCAAGGACCAAGGCCAAACTTCAGTGCAGGGCTTTCCCTGGGAAAGCAACCCCCTCGGCCTGCGTCTGGCTGGGCCTCTCAGGGAGGCCCTGAATTTTGCAGGCTAGGGATATTTTGGACATCCTATTAATCAGGCCCCTGAATGACAGACCACAGCACCCTCGTTTTTAGATTCCCATATAGGACAGAGGAGACAGAAGCTGCTGTCCCACCACTTAGCTCAAGGCAGGGGGAGGGCTGCTTTCAGGCCTCCAGCTTGTCCAGGGGTGGGCGCCAGTTCCTGAGCAACCACCGAGCAAACAGTGCAGCAGTGGGAGGAATGCCAGACATAGTTGCAAACAAGCCACTCCTTCGGCTCACAGCTAGAGGCTGGGTGAGGGTGGCAACGTGGAGCCTGCTCAACGACCCCCACCCCTGCAACTCACACCTCCCAGGCTTTGAACCCAGAGACAACCACTTGCAAGGCAGCCTCTTCCCCACACTGGCCAGGATAGGAAGTCCTCCAGGATAGTTAATTCCTCCACTTAACTCAAGATAGCTCCCCGTTATCTGTTACTGCTGTGGGTCTACTGAATTAATGGTTGAGAAAGTGCCTTATAACCGGTAAAACCCTACATAACTAACTGCGGGAGGAGGAATCTGCATTCTTGCCGTGCAAACGTGACCCTGAGCATTTTCAGTGCCAAAGTGTCCTGTCTCCCCAGAGGAGAGAGTTAGATCTGATCCCTTCACCTCCCCCCTCCAACCTGGCACTCAGGCCAGGGGTCAGCTCGCAGTGGGTGAGTCCCTGATGGGTGTGCCCACCAGCTGTTGGGGCCAAGCAGTGGTGGCTCTGGCCCTGGGGTGGTGACCTCACTTCCGCTCCTACCTCCCCAGCACTCCTCCCATATGAGGCCCCACCAGGCCAAAATCGAGAAGTTCAAGGTTAACTGATCCTCCCCACTTTAAGAGCTAATTAAAATGATTAGCCACAATGAACCGCCAAACATTAACCAGAAGAAGCTGCAGGACCAGACAGGCCTCTATCTCGGGCAGAAGGATGAGGGGCAGGAATCAAATGGCCATCAAATCCCATGGCTGGCGTGTGGGGGGTGGGCAGCCGGGGAGAACCTGGCCGAGGCGCGGAGCCAATGGGGTCAGGAGGTGACTCTGGTCAGGAAGGCCGTGTAGTGAGGGAAGGGCGGCAGACTTCGGGTGCGACGGAGGGACCGGGAATCCGTAAAGCCGCCGCCACAGCAGTCTCCAAAAGCCAGGCGCTGTCGGCAGGGGACCCCGCGCTGCGCGGCTGCTGAGTCCCCGTGCCGGCAGCAGAGGAGGGAACAGAGAGGCGGGAGAGCCCGGGAGAGCGGGAACGCGGGAGCGGGAAGGCTGGCGGCCGGCTCACACGGAAACTCCGGCCCCTGACGAGAGAGGTCTCTATTTTGGCGACCCAATTATCCAAGTCATAGGTTCATAGGTGTGTGTGTGTGTGCGCGCGTGTGCGTGTGTGTGTGTGTGTGTGTGTGTGGAGAGGGAGAGAAAGAGAGTGTGTGTGTGAGTGTGTGTTACCCTAAGGCGCCTGGTCCCAGAAGCCCTAGAGGCCGCCAGATCAATCTAGCAGCCCCGCCAGTGAGGCCCAACCTCCTGCCCTCGGGCACCGAGCTTTTGGGGCGGGCTGTCACGATAGGCCCAGTCACGGACCCCGGGCTGCCTGGGGAGAGGGCAAACCGGCCCCCACCTCGACTCGGGAAATCGACTCAGCTTCTAACCCAGGATCCGTAGTCCGGGTTCCACAACGCACACGCGGTGGGGCGAGGCAAGGGCGGGACTCAACACGCCGCCGCTCTCCCACCCTTCCCTGGGCCCCAAGCCCCTACGCTCCGGGGCCCAGGCGTCCCCTATCCCGCCCTCAGGCAAACTTTCCGAGGTCCCCGAAGGCTCAGAAAACCGGCGCCATCGACGTACCTGCCGCCGAAGGGGCTCGGTAGCGGGGCCAGGGTCGATCGCCGCGGTCCCCTCCCCGCTCTGAGGGCCAAGACGCGGGTCCCCAGCCCGGCCAGCCCGCTTTCTCCCCTCGGAAGCCGGGCCGGGCGAGTGGCGCCGATACCTCGGCGCCGGCGAAAGGAGAAGTGGAAGTTGAGCGCGGCGCCCGGTCGGTCCCCGCGCCCGCCGGGGCCACCGTCCCCCTCCCTCCCTCCCTCCCTCCCTCTCTCCTCTCCTCCCTGCCCGCCTGCCCCCGCGGCCCCGCGCCCGTGACTCACCTCGGCGCCGGGGCAGGCTGGTCCGGGCGGGCGAGGCGCAGGGCTCTCCCACACGTCGCGCCGCCAATGGCAAGTTGGAGGGCGAGATGCAAATACCAGGTGAGACGGCGGCGCCCCTGATAAAACGACTCCGGGGGGTTGGGTGGAGTGCGGGGGGAGCCGGGTGGACGCCGGGGAGGGTCAGGCCGAGGGAGGGGGCGGCGGGGGCGGCCGGGGAGGGGGCGCGAGCCAGCGGAGACCTGCACTCAGACAACCGAGCGAAAGGGGAAATTGCACTAGAGACACACACGTCCCCGCAGGCGGCGGCTGGGGCGGGCGCGAAGGAGGCAGGGCGGGAGGGAGGGAAGAGCCGGAGGGAGGGACCGACGGGAGGGACCACGGGCGGGCGGGGTGGGGGAGGGCGCGAGGGAGGGACGAGGCGTCTTGGTGGAAACAGCGCCCCTCCACCCCCGGCCCGCCGCGGTCGCCAGCACGGCAGGGGGAGCCGTGCCAGGGGCCCGCGCGGCCTCTCCTTCCCCTCCCGGCTCGCTCGCCCCCGTGGAGCCGCAAGAGCAGGACTCCCGCGGAGCCCACTTCGCGCTCCCAGCGCCCCACCCCCCACCTGGCGCGTTCCGGGGCCCGCAGCTCCGGCCGGGAAGCCCCTACACAATGCCTCGTAGAGAAAGCCGCTCCATTCCCGGGGGACTCTGGATGGCTATGTCCGGCCCCCTTGGCCTGCGCGCTCCACTCGCTTGACGCCTTTGGCCCCAGCCCTGCGCTCCAGATTATTACTGAGCGCCTGCTGTGTGGAGGACCTGGCGTGAGGGCGGGCCGAGCGGGTGGGTGAGGCCAGGAGATGCCCAGAGGATACAATTCGGGAACGATATGCCAGATGCCGCGGAATTCCTGGCCAAATGCTCGTGCACTTGGCGCGGCTGGAGAGTTTTGGGGATTTCTTAGGGAAGTCGAGCTTAGGGCTCCGGGTAGGGGGAGGCCAGGAGGATATGAATCCGGGGAAGGATTAGGGGGAGAGGGGCTGGTGCAGCAGGTGCAAAGGTAGCCAGAGTTGGGGTGCTGGGAAAAAGCTCATGCCCCTTTCTGTCCAGAGGCAGGCTGCTGTGCTTGAGGCATCTACTTGAACCCCAGTCTCCCATTCTGCCTCCCCCTTACCCTCTACTCTGACCTGCCCCAGCATCCATACCAGCCCGCACCCTCCTCCGTCCCACAGCTAGGAAGTTCTAGGAGGGAGTTCGCTGGGAATTCTCACTTCTTATGGCTCTGTATGGTCTGGAGGAGGGGCCCAGCCAGGCCTCAGCCCGGCATCTACCTCCCGGGCAGAAAGCAGCAAAGCGGAAAGGGCCCCATGGGAGGAGGGCTCTCTGCGGGGTGGGGGTGAACCAAGGGCCTGAGGTCCAGGGACCTGCTCAGCCACCAGCATCTGTCTGCTTCACCAGCCTTGGGAAAGGAGAGTCCCTGGCACAGGACTGGGGAGCAGGAGTGGTGGTTGGATGATGGTGGTGAAGGTAGCTTCAGATTACAGGTTTCCGGGGGAAGACCTAGGGGCTGGACTGGGGCACGGGTGCACCTTGAGACCTCTTGGCCACCTAAAGTTAAGTCCCTGAAATAAGTGCCGAGAGCAAATTTCCAGTTTTCTTCTCTTGTAAATGGGCACACTTTCCCCAGGGGATTCTGGATCAGGAGACAACAATTTTCTGTTGTTCTCTTGCCAGGGAGGCTCCCCTCTCAAAATTGTGGTAGGTTCCAGTCATCCCTAAGCCCCCCTTACTTGACCTTCACACACACACACACACACACACACACACTTTCCCATTTTGCTGAGAGTTCAGTGGTCTATAACATCAGACAGACCTGGGTTCCTATTCCAGCTGCACCATTTAGCGGCTGTGTGTCTTTGGGCAAGTCACTTAAACTCTGGGAGCCTCACTATCCTTATTTTTAAATTGAGGATAATAAGAATCTACCTCCCAAGGCGGTGGCAAGGCTTGAATGAGATAGCCTGTGTCTGTGGCAGTGCCTGGTGCTTAGTAAGCCCTCAATAAATGTTAGCTGCCTTCAGCACCATCTCTGTCTCATCTCGTTTTTCCTCAACCCAGCTATCAGGAGAAAGTCTGCCAGGGCCGGGAGCTGCTGAGGACGAATGGTGGATGCCTCCTATGAATGTCTGTGGTTTAAACCAAGGTTGAAGCCTCAAGGCATGGAAGTGCCAGAGGAGAGGCCTTCCTCTTGGGACGGGCAGGGAGAGAGGACAGCACTGGGCCCACCAGCTTACCGTGACAGGCCCTGATGCCTGCCAGTGACCTGGAGCCCATGGCTTGTGGGAATCCCATAAGTTCCCACCTTCCGCAGCCACTCGGAACTAACCGCAGCCCCATGATCTGGGAGTTGCAGCCAAAGCAAACCCCACCCCCTCGATGAAAACCTGGTGTTGCCCTCGCCTTAGGGAGCCATAGGCCACCTGAATGACCTCCCTGACTCCACGGCTCCAGGTCAGCCGGCCTGCCCTTTCCGATGACCTTGCTGCTGCCCAGCCCTTCCCCACCTGGCTCCCCGCTCTTCCACTTACCCGTTGGGTGAGCCCCAGCCAGGTGGGGCCAGCCGGCTGAGATCACCACTCCTGACGACAGGCATGTTGTCTCTGCCAATGGCTCATTCCCTGACTTGGCAGGAATTCCCCTTCTCGAGTTGCCCGTGAATGCCCAGGCTGCGCCATCCAGCTCTCAGCCTCTCTCCTTCCAGCCCTATTCCCCCCCGCAACTCTCCAACCCCAACTCTGTCCTCTCAGGCCTCAGAACTGGGGTCCTCCTGGAAGAGGAGGGGCTTCCTGGCTGCCCAGAGCCTGTGTAGGGCCACCTCCCCGCTTCTGCACTCAACTTGCCTTTCCACCTTGGCCACTTTCTCAGCCCCTCTTTGTCCCCTCTTTTCAGCAGTGCCTGCTAGCCAATGTTCCCCTGCAAATCACCCCAGGTTCTCTGGAAACAAGGTGGCTGGTTGCTTCCTGCCTCCCTTAACCCCTTAGCCTCAACAAATTCTATTCAAACCTGTGGCCAGAACAAAATACCACAGTGCCACAGCCTCTGTGGCCATGGCCCTTACTTTCCACCACAGACACATGCTAGAAAGGTCGCCTGTCAATCAGACTTTCAGAATGAGAAGCATATTCAAAAGTCAGGAGAGAAGTTATGGTTTAAAAGGAATCCTCCCACCTGTAAAGCTGAGATGTCCCCTCTAATCCTTTCTCTACAGCCCGCAATCATTCCTCTGTTGATATGTTCATAACTCCAGATTTGCCTCTATTGGGTTGACATGACGAGGCCCTAGATAGATGCAAATGACGAACGGAAATCTCTAAGTCCCAGGCTATGGCTGGGCATCATAAGGAGTTTTTGTTCTGAAAAGATTGTTGAGTAGCTGCAAGATAGAAGGATTCCTTGGGATAGGTTATACCAGAGTGCTCCTTCCCGGGAGACGAGCTGATCTACTGTCTGGCACATACTGGGGGGTGACGGAGGTGGGGTGCCCAGGCCAAAGCACAGGCATGCTGGTGGTAGAATGTAGTTGGGAGAAACTTCCCAGGTTATGACTTTCATCTGGCCAGCCACCTTTCTTGGCTGGGGCTCTTGGAAAGCCGCTTGGTCCCCACCCCTCACCCACCCCTGCTCTCATTCAAATGAAGAGCTTTACATTTCTCCTCCAGGCCTTTACTGGGACAGGACCTGGCATCCTCAGAGCCCCTACAAAATTTCAGAGGAGCGCTGGGTTTCACTTTTTGGAGGGGCCAGACAGCAGCTCAGGGGCCTGCCTGGAGGGAGATGCCAGCCAGATATAGAAGGTGCCACGGGCCCTGAGTGAGTGCCCTGCGTGTCCACCCTGGGCTCAGTGGCTGCAGGGAGGCGCTGTCCACACTGCACGCACTGCCAGGGGAGCGGGCCTAATACTGTATTTGGGAAACAGATCCAGTGCCTCTGGGTTGGCGGGAGATTTGGAGGGTGGGTGTAGGGGGAGGGACCCAATCCTGTGGTTCATTTGCAAAAAATAAGGAAGAATTGGCTCAGGCAGAGTTCAGTAAATGAGGGCAAGCCCTCTGGAGTCTCTAATCCCACTGGTCCCTAGCCCCGATCTTGGGGCCTAGGCTCAGCCTGGAAAAGTCCCTTGGAGAAGAGCCGAGAGCAGGCGCCCGCTCCGGGGCACCTATCAGAGGCAATAGAGCATCCAGAGTTTTTGGGCCACTGTCCAGTGGAACTAGAGTTAACTCCTCAACCCCCGACATCTGCTAGCCCAGCACCCATCTGGTGCGGTGGGCAGCCTCGCTGTGCCCCTCAGCCCTGCAGGGATTCCAAATGACACTCCAGAGGTGCCTCCCCTCAAGGCTGCAGGAAACACGAGTGGACCTAGGGAGGCCTTGGCCCAAGGAGCTGCTGCTAGGGGGCAGGGCTCGAGATGGGGGTGCAGAGGGATGCCAGCACATGGAGGCCCTGCCGGAGGACAGCAGCAAGTGATCTCCCTGGCGCTTGAGTGTGCTGGGGGACAGGGACCCAAGTAGCCACTGAGCTGGGCGGTACCTCCTCAGATGGAGAAGAGGCTCAGGAGAGAGGAAGGGGCTCCAGTCACGTTGTATGGGGTGCTCGTGTTCTATACGGCGAATGGCGCCTCCTGGAGTTGTGCGGGAGAGGGCAGTAAGGACAAACCCAGGAGAGCTGGGGAGGGGCGCTTGAATGGATGGAGAAAAGACGAAGGGCTCATTCTGGAACACCAAGTGGGGGCACTGGGCCTGACTGCAGGTCTTTGGGACTGGGGATGTGGTGGGATAATGGGGAGGGGCCATGAGGGGGACTTGGCTCCCGACTTCACCCACTTCACATCCTGCCAAGGGGCGGTTCCAGGCTGAGCTTTGTACCAGGAGGTAAAGGACTCTGCCCTTTCAGGATTGCCCCATCCCACAGGGAGGCGAGGACAAGCCTGAGGCAGGCGCTAGACAGAGGCCCGAGAGGCGTGCGGGCACGCCTCACTTCCCCTACCGTGCCCCCATGATGGGGAGGGGCAAAGGTGGTGGTTGTTGTTGTTGTTGTTGTTGTTGAATCCAGAAAAATACAACATTTAATGTCTATAAAGGTGCAGTATGAGTCATTTCACGGAATGTCTAGGCCCCTTCGCTGGCAGCAAACAAACTTTCCAGCCCTCTTTTGAGGAAGCCATCCAACTGGGCTGCCGCTGCTGGTGTGTGTGTGACAGTGTGTGAGTGTGTGTGTGGGTCTGTGTGTGGGATGGGTCTCTGGAGGGCCTAGCCTGCCTATGTGTGACTCCGTGTGTGTCCCTCAGATGTGAGCGAGGGCGTAACCGTGGCCAGTGTGTGTGTGTGTGTGTGTGCGCGCACACACACACACACACACACACACACACACACACACACACGGGCTCAACTCTTGAATGTGAGTGTCAAGTCCCCTCGTGCATGCGTGTGTGTTTGTGGAGGGCGTGTGCATGTGTGTCTGCAAGGCAGTGTGGTATGTGAGCCTGTGCGTCTGAGGGTGTCTACGTGTACATTTTTTCCTCATCGCTGCCAAATTATCTTCCCATCTCTCCCCTCACCAAGTGAAGGGCTGGCTGAGGGAAGCTAGCAGTCTAAAGGGGGGGGGCAGCCGCGGAGGGGAGAGGGGTTGGAGGAAAACCAAAGCAATTCCACTCGTCAGAGGAAAGTGTCAGCCAAGGATGAAACTGAAACCGAGGCAGCCGCTTGAAGGCACCAGCACCCTGGGATTGTCCCGAGGCTTGGGTTCCTCCCACTCCCCGCCCCCCCCCCAGCCGCCTGTGGAGATTAGTCAGCCTGCAACCTCGACTTGGGGTTGAGGCAGTGAGGCCGTGGTTAGCACGTGACCCCATTAGTGCCCATTAGCACATTAACACAAATTAGTATATCAGATCCTCTCCCAGTCACCTAGTGGGGCGCAGGGCCAGGCTGGAGGGAGAGGCCACAGCTCAGGCCCTGCTCCGGGAGGAGAAGCCAGCATGTGGGCATCAAGGGAGGGGGCAGGCTGAGGACTGCGGCAGGTCAGGTTGGGGACAGAAAGAGGGGACGGGGGACATCAAACTTTGACAATACGATCCTTTTCCTAGGTCGTGCTCTGGGAGGAGACACTTTGGGGAAGGGGTTGGTAGAAAGGAGGGTGTTTCCAGGAATAGCTGGGCACCGCCCTGTAGGAAGGAGGCCCAGGCTCTGAGGTCTGGGCGGGAGACAGACGGTATTTCTCCTGGCACACAGTGAAACCTGGGAACGTTTAGGATCCTTTGGGTTTTTTCCCCCCTTTCCTCTCCTTTATGGAAAATCCTTAGATAACTTTCTCAGATGGCTTTGGACATCCTGAAAGCAGAGGAGCTGGACTGATTGACGGAGGAGAAGAGGCACCCAGAATCCTAGCACAGGGCATAGCTTTTATATCTTGGCACCGATAAGGGAGACACACTCTATCCATATATTTATATGTAAAGTTGTATCATGGAAAGAGCCAGCCACTGGAGCTTCTGGAAAGGGTGAGGCTGGAGCCCCCAACAACTTTTTTCTTTCAGCTTAAAGGTGTCTGGCCACAGGTTATTTTTGTGCCCTGATACTCTCAATATGTTAACTAACCAGCCACCACATAACCATGAACCAACATGGGAAGGTCAGCTGCATCATGACTACTAGAGTTCAGGGCCTGCACGGAGGTAGGGCACAAAGCTCTATCAACCGAGGCCAAGGTTGCAAGTTTGAGCCCCAGATGGGCCTCTTCGCTTTTTTCTTTTTTTACGTAGTTGCTGAAGACAGGGTTGACAAGCATGGAATCCGTAACCATCGCCCTACATCTAGCCCAAAGTTGAGCCCCTACCCCTCATCTAGCACGAGCCCTGGTCCCAGACTGCATCCCAACGCCGGCCACAGCCTGTCCCTTTGCAAGAGATGCATCCTTGGTCTCAAGGGAGCCAGGCTGGAGAGTGGCTGCTCAGTGAAACCCACCCCTAACGCTGGAGAAGCGATTCAAAGTTTCCATTCTACTGCCCGCGGGTCAAGAGCGCCATCCCCGGAGAGGAAACGCTGCCCCTAAACCGCGATCCCTTAGTTGGAGGCGAGCTTCCCCGAGCTCTGCGGGACCCGGTAGGTGCCCCGAGGGACCCTGAGGAAGCGCGCACCAGGCGGCCCCACGCCTGGACGCTAGCGTAGCAGGTCGGGTCTCCGAACTCTGCCGCCACTCGGGTGGGAGCGCTGGGCCCGAAGGACAGTGGGGGTTGTGGCGGCCCCTTGCGCCTTCCCCTCGCCATCTCTTTGCATGGGCCGCCCACCCTGCACCCCCGGGATTCCCCGCGGGGGCAGAGCTCCCCACACAGACCCCCAGCAGTGCGCTCACGGCGCCTCAGCAGCGCCACCTACAGGCGGAAAGCGCGCCACGTCTCGGGCCGAGGCGGGAACTGGCTGCGGCGGAGGAGGAGAGGGGGAGAGGTCGGCGCCGCTGCCCCGAGCGGTCCCCGCTCGCCAGCGGCCTCCTCGCACCGCCCCGGCCCCGAGCGACCTGGCCAGCCCCGAACCCCGTCCCGTAGCCCCGCCCAGCGCTCCGACCTTCCACTCCAGCGGCTGCACTCCGAGCGGCCTCTTGCCCCGGGCGCCTCTTCTCGGGAAGCAGTGAAGTCACACTGAGCCCGATCCGCTGACTCATGAGAATCCTACCCCCTCCCCGGCACACCCCTTGAAACTTCCCCTCAATCCCTTCTTTCCTGCCCACCCCCCTTCCTCGCTCCCCATCGGGCGAGAAGGGGCGGGTCCGGACTCCCGGAGAAGGACTCGGTGGGGCAGCTGGGAGAGGAGCGGCGGGAGGGCGGGAGTCCACTTGGAGACCACCAAGCTCGGTCTCCGCCCCTCCACACCGCTCTGTTCTGGGGAACAACAGGTGGTGCCCCGGAGGCAGTGTACGTTTGCAACTTCAGGCAAAACTCCCATCAAGGTACCCTTTTGCAATTATCCATCTCACGCAGTGAGCCTCGCTGCTTCAAGACTGGCTGGGGAGTTCACTTGGAAGCTGAGGTCTCTTTGGAACCTCCTGTTCTAGTGAACAGGCCAGCACAAGGGCTGGCGCCACCAAGGGGACAAAGGCGGAGTGCTCTGAGCTTTGAGCTGCCCTCTACCCCCTGCATTAAGTCAAGCTGATCAATTGCCTGAGAGGTCGATGTGGCCTTTCTCCTAGAACTCGGTATTGGCCCAGGCCAGGTTGAGGTGGGGGTGACTTTGAGGCTAAGGATTCCCTGTTTTCACCACCAGTCTCTGCCCCCCGCACTGTGCCACTAGTTTGAGGACTCTGACTGTAGTGGGAGACCAGAATCTCACTCAGGCTGCTTGGGATATTAGTCTCAATAAAGGTGGCCGAGGACCTCAGGCCTGGGCCAAGGAAGGCTTAACGCTGGCGGGGCTCTGCAGGCCTGCTCTGAAACACCTAAAGCTCCCCTTTCCCTCTGGATGGACAGAGATCCTTAAGCATCCTTTTCCACCTAGCAAATCACAGTGCTGGATTTTCTTTCTTTCCCTGTATGCAGTTTCCTTTTGTCTCTATGGTAAGAATCGGGTGGTGAAGCTTGCCAGCTTCCTGGCTCACTTGGCTCTGCACTTCAGGGCAGGGCTCTGCCAGGACCATGGCCAACGTGGAAATGGCCATGGACTTAAGAGCAAAGGGGATGTACAAGCTAGTCTCAGGACTTGGGGCTTATGTGGTATGAGGGGGGTTTTCTGAGCTGATTATCTCAGTGTCAGGTTGAAAGCTGCCTGGGTTAAGGTGGCTGTTCACCGGCCAGCTCTGCAGGGTGTGTTTGTTGGGGACTGGGAACCACTGAATGGTTGTATAGGAATATATGTGCTAGGATCATGGCTGAGCATTGTCTCACCATAAAGCCTTCCTGGGGAAATTCTGGGCTTTCATGGAGCGTAGTTTTAAGGCTGCCAAACTCTCCATGGAGAGCAAATCTGGCAAGGAGCGATTTCTAGGGGCCTCGGGCTAAATGTTACTTGCTGAGTCAAAGAAGAATCATAAGCCTCAAACTAAAACAAACAAATAAACAAAAAATCTGTTGAGCCAAAGGGACAGCAGAGGCAATGTGGGGAGACATTTGCCAAAGGCTTTGGGCCCCTTTAGCATCTGTTATAGACTTAGAGATGAAAGGCAACTGAGTCCATGGAGAGATGAAGAAAGTCCTGGGCAAGCACCTGAGAGACTTTTCCATACACAGGATGTTAGAGCTGAGGGTGGAGGGATGATCTAGTCTGTTCTCTTCATTTTACAGATGAGGCTGCCGAGACCTAGGAAATTAGCGGCTCTAGGTCATCCAGGAGTGAGTGGCAAAGCTGAGACGCAAATCCCAAAGTGCGCTCCTTCCGCTGTGCTCCCCAGCTTCGGGAGGAAGAAACACGGGCAGGGAGCGCTTACTGGAACCTGAAGAAGAAACACAGGGAGAAGGAAAACAAGTGGGCGAGGAAGGAGGGAAAAGGAAGGGGTGAGGGAAAGTGAAGAGGAAGAGGGGTGATCTCCTAGGGCAAGGAGGCTGGCAGCTCCATCCTCTGTATTCAGGATATTATACATATTTATTTAAGAAAACATATTCATGTTCTGCTCCTAGAGATGAGAGAAGTTACAAGCAGAGAATGGAGGAAGAAACACGATTTGGTCAGTGGAAGAAAAGCCTGGACTAGATGGAAGCGGAACAGTAAAGCCATCTGAGGAGTGACGGAGTTCTGATGTGAACTCACACATCACACTCCCAGCACTTCTGTTGCACTGATGGTTCCTGTTTACCCGTCTGTGTCCGCCACTAGGTTCTAAAGCCATTGAGGGCAGGGACTGTATGTTACTCATCTTCTTATCTCTGGGGCCTATTGGCCCACGGCATGCAGCAAGTTACGCAGCATGTTTGCTAGCTGACCAATAAATCCATTTACGAACGTATGTATGTATTCATAAATTCAACACCCATGTTGGGTGTTCCTCCAGAAGCATCTCCGTGTTGAGCTGCAAATGCCAAGAGAGCACAGGCGGGAAACTGCTTGGGAAGCCAGACACCTCTGTCCAGGCACCAGATGCGACTCCTGGTCTTCTCCAACTGAGACACAGACCTTGGAGGCTCCACTGGGACCAGATAAGGTCTTCAAGAAGGTACGAGACTAGGCAAAACTCACAGGTGGGCCTCCCGAAGGTATTTTGGCTCTTTGTCTCCAAATTTTCAATGCCCACCAGCCAAAGACCACCAGGGCACTCTTGTAGTCGAACAAGTTGAGTTGATTTCTCACTGCAGCAAGGGAAGATGCATGCCCTGGGTAACCATGGGGTGTCTCAGGAAGAGGGTGCTGGGAAGGACTTATTATAGGATTCAGGCCAGGCTGGGTGATTTGGGGGAGGGTTTAAGGAAGCCGGGCTTTGCTCTGGATTGGATGCTGTCAGGGAGTGTCTTACTGAATCAATCATATCCAATAGGAGGGCAGACTGGAGCGAGGCTCAATACGTAATTGGTAAGGAAGCAGCAGTCACTTAGATTAGCCAGGACAGAGGGCAGTATTTGGTCATTTCTGTGGCTTGGGCAGTGTTCATATTTTTGCCTGTGTTCACACGATTTTGGAGTAGTCTTGCTTTTGTTTCCATCCACCATGATCAGGATGGCCTTGTTCGACTCTAATGTCCCGTGAACCTGTTTACGTTCAACAGCACACCCAGGCCTAGTGGGGCGTGTTAAGCCAGTTTTTAGTGAGACCAAGGCCTTGATGACAGTCCCAGGACAGCTTCCAGATGTCAGGGGCTGCGTTTCTCTTTCTCAAAATGTTCATTTTGAGACGATCCCTGTCTTCCAACCAGGGCTTGGCAGTCCAGAATTTAAATATTCAGACCCTCCCTATACTCTGACCCAGTTCACACCCATCTGTAGAACCAGCCAGGCAGGGGGACGTCATCACTGGCCTGAGCTGTGTGTCTCTGTGTGTGGTTCTGTGTACATTTGTCTGTGCCCGCCAGAAATTCCCTGATAAGATGGGAAAGAGGCCAGAGGCGGTCTTACTTCACCTCTGAGCCCTGCAGGACTTCCCCTCTGCCCAGAGAGCAAGGCACTGGAATTGAGTCCCAGTGGTCTCTAGGGCAGCAAGGATGCCCAGCTTTAGGTGGAGTCAGGGAAGGACGGAAGGGATATTGCAGCAGCCAAACTTGAGAGGAGCGGGAAAGGGAAGGGGTAGTGGTGGAAGGGAGGGGAGAGTTCCTTTGTATAAATGGGTCTCTAGAGGGGCTGCTGATTTTCCTTCAAGGAAGCAGCCTGCAGTAGGTCACTGTGGATTCCCCACACCCCTCCCTTTCGCTTTAAGCCTCTTGTCTCCAAAACAGGCCGTGTTGATTAGAACAACAAAAAAGTCACACATGTTGACCTCATCCTCCACTAAGAGGCTTACTCTGACCCCTTTCCAATCAAACACACTTCCTTCCCTCAGATCCATTTCTCCAGCTAAAGTACGAGGACATCCCTCGCCGTGCCTTACAGGTGGCCAGGCAAATGTTAGTACCATCGTGTAGCGGTGCCGAGGTACCACCAGATGTCAGTTGTAAAATGGCAAAGAAAAGCGAGGTTGAAGTCAAGTGGGTGAGCCCTGAAAGCTTGATACTTTGGCAGAGCCCCAACTTTGCAGGGTGTGGCTAGCCCTGTACCGCGCTGTGCTGTGGCCCAGCTAATCACAGGCCAGCTATCAAGGGCCAAACCTCAGCTGGCACTGGTCATCTGTACAGTCAGAACTTGGTCCTTGCGATACTTGGGGGCCTAAGCAGGTTAAATGCATCCTGGGTAAAGTGGCAAGTCGTGGCAGTGGGTGAAGTAATGGGGGTCTGATAACCTGGATTACAGAGAACTGAGGCTACAAGGCAGAGGCTCACTCTTACAACAAGCCCTGTTATCTAGCATCATCCAACCAAGCAATCAAGGACTTGGTCAGCACTTTGCCAGGGTTTTGGGGGATGGCGCATGTTGTCCCCATCCTGAGAAAAAAAGTCTCTGCTCTGGGATAGCTTACAATCAATTTAGGGAGTGAACACTAATAATGCAGAGAACGACTTAAAGAACAATCAAGTTCAAAGGCAGTAAGTGCAATCGAAGTTCAGAGATGAAATCATGCACGGGCACTAGTCCAACTGGTACTACATCACCACGGTGGGATTTCATCTGGGCCTTGAAAGATGAGCAGGATTTGGATACGTAGAAGGGAAGAGGGACAGTGTTCCAGATGTGAAGAGCACAAACAAAAGTTTAAAGGTGGCAATAAACCAGATGTATATGTGCGTATGCATATGCACGTGAAGTCGTGGCAGAGGAGGCCCGCAGGACAGAGTGGGCTGAGGTCAAGAGCGCTATGGAAGGCTTCGGACTTGCTGTGATTGGTGACAGGGAGTCAATGTACGTTGGTCACCAGGAGGTGGGGGGGGGGATATGGACCAAGTGATGCTTTAGGAAGTGATCTAGCAGCAGTAGTTGACAAAGGACGGATGCTCTGGCTGATGTCCATTCTTGGTGTGTATCTTCCTGTGGACACAACTGAGTATATTATACTTCTGCGTTCACATGTCTGCATTCCTCACTGACACCAGGAGCTCCTTAAGAGAAGTGGCCATGTTTTCTCCATCTTCCTCTTCTGCCATCTACCTGGCTCATAGTAGGCACTCAATGAACACTGAATAGAAGAATACATCCTTTCATTTTAATTAACTGAATTATTATGACATTCCATACAAGGATGACAACTGTCAAAGAGAATTAGACTAAATTGTACCTGATACTAAAACAAGGCAAATCACAATTCAATCTTTTTAAAAAATGATTTGTGAAACACTTCAGGATCTTACAGTTGTAAGATCTTTGTAAGCAGCAATTACTGTATAGTAAGTCCCGTTTCACGGGATACTAGATGAGTTTTCTACCTACATTATGGACTTAAGATATGTCATGCCTCAGATCATATTTCACTAAACCTGTATACATATAGTAAGAACCTGTTCTAGTACAGCTAATTCTTAAAGTGGACATCTGTCCTGTTCTAGTGTTCAGAGGGATTTCATTGTAGCTGCAACTCCCTTTAAACAAACCCAATATCGAAAAAATCCAGCCTGGTAATAATTTTCTCTTTAGAAAAAGATTCACGATAGGACTCTTGAAAGTAGTAAAAATTTCCTCTTAATTGAAATAAGATTTGATTTTTAAAAGTTAAGTAATTTGAAATGCAAAAAAATGAGTTGATTTATGAAACTTTGACTTCTCTTCCCAGGAAATCATTTGTAAAGTGAGGCATGCCTATAAGCCTATTTGAGACAAAAGGGGTTAGGAGAGGGCAGACTTCTAGTTTGGGAGACAGTGGGCGGAGGAGTTGAGAGACCACAGTCCTTCACCATGAGGCAGGTCTCCGAACCTTCGTTTCTGTCTGCAATAAATGTCTTTTCTGCCATCCCCTCCCAAGACCAGTTCAGTTCTGGGCTGTGGGGGTACACAGGGGAGCTGTCCCAGGTAGAGCAGAGTCTAGTCCACATGTTTATGTGTACACTCATTCAACGATTCACTAAGCACCTACTGTGAGCCAGACCCTGTGCTCAGCTCTGGAGAGAGAACCATAAGCAAGACGGAAAGCCATGGTTCTGGCTTCCAGGAAGCTGCAGAGCAGCAGGGAGACATGTAAACAAGGAACAGGCTTGGAAGGATCAGGAAAGTCTTCAGAGACTGGGACATTCCCCAGAGGAGGGGAGAGGGGTCAAGTGCTGTGGGCAGAGGTCACAGCAGGTCCGTACAGGAGGTCTGGAGGGGTGAGGGAGAAGTTCAGTGAACTGAAAGAAGCTGAGAGTGTGGAGCAGGGAGCACAAAGCCGAGGAAGGTGATGCACTTCGGAGTGGCTCCAACTGACTTGCCTTCTAATATGCACAGCTTTCCTCCCTTCACCCACTTGCTCCCTTTCAAAGAGAAGATAATTTAATTTAGAAGAATCAGGTTTTATTTAGTGATGTGATCATTAAGAATTTGCCTACATAGTTGAAATATTCACAAAGGACTTGATTATTCACACTCATACATACAGAGGAAGTCTGCTGAATAAAAAACGCTCCTTTACCCATCCAAGCTGCTGTCAGGGACAGCAAAGGGCCTGCCTGTTCCACAGCAGTCTTCAGTCTTCATGAATGTTGAAAAGCTTCGCTACTTCGTTGAGATCTTCATGTTCCTCACCATCCTTAATGATCTGAGGGACAGAGGAGCAGGAGCGTGTGGGCTGGGCCACACACCAGGGCAGCCCGGGCCAGTCGCTACTTCACACTGGGAGGGAGTCATGGGAATGGCTTTCTACGAAGCCCAAGTGAGCATGTGCCAACGCCCACGCTACCCAGCCATGTCCCGAGTGAAAAAGAAACATCCCCGAGCCAAGGCGATACCTTTGTTCTGCTCAGGCACAGTCTGACCTGGGTGGACAGTGCGTGGCAGGACATCTGACGAAGTCACAGGGACGGTATCCGCCCACACCTCCCATCTTCCTCTCAGAGCTCTGACGGGCACCTACCTTCCTTGCTATTGGCATTCGGTTGAAGATGTTCCACAGCACGATTCCCACCACCACTTTGTCCCTGAGGTAGAAGATGACGCCTTTGCCGTAGTCCTCCCCTTGGGCGGGGACCTGGGGGACTACAGGGTTGCTGGGAGGAAGAGTGATTTCTGAGGCCTCAGACTCTGTCTCACTCTCTGATCGGATACCAGTCCCTGTAGCCAATCCCCAAAACAAACAAGCAAAGTCAAAACAAAACAAAGTCAGTTCTTATGAGCTTGGAAATTCTACAAGGCAACTATCTTTCAACACCTGCTTCAAGCTGCTTCTAAATGATTTGTTTTTCTATGCGGCATCAGTAAACACTGGCCTATTCCAGCCCCTCTCCATTGACAAAGCCAACAAAAGCTCTTCCTTGCCAGCTCCTGGGCACTGGGTCAGTCTGACCCCAAACTTCCTATCTCATTTTAAATTTACACTACGGATATTTCCTGGTATCTTTTTTCAAACTACAGAAGACTTGCTCTTGTCCCCTGAGAAACATTCTAGTGCTACATGGCCAGTACAATAGCCACTAGTCACATATAGCTATTCTAATTAAAATTAATTCAAAATTAAGTTTATTTTAGTTAAAATTAAATCAAATGTAAAATTCAGTTCCTCATTTGCACTAGCCACATTTCAAATACTAAAGAGCCACATGTGGCTAGTGGCTAATGTATTGGGCAGAGTAGAGAGAGAACACTGCCATCATAGCAGAAAGTTCACTTGGATGGCACTGCTAGAGACACTGGCCAAAGCAGAAGGCACTTCCCTATGGAAAAACCATAGTGCAAGTGTTTCCTCCTGTGCAGGGTGGTGGCAACAGCCTGGGGAGAGGGCATTTTGTCTTCTGGGAACAACCAGGCTTCAAGTAATACTGCCCAGTGGAGAGAGTAGTGACCTGTAGTTTATAAACACCTACTGTATAAGTCCCTGGGTCCCCCTCCTGGATCCACTTCCCAGGAGAGGTCCAAATTAAGGAGTGGGTATATGTAATCCACTTAGATTACACAAGAAAAGGACCTCATATCCATATCATGTCTTGCTTTCTCCTTCTTAAAGAACAACTTGTCCTTGAAACGCCTCTAACAAGAGGACACAGAGGTTAAATAACTTCAGCCAAGGTCACGAAGGGAGAGAGAAGAGACCTAGGAGTTAATGAAAGAGATGTGTGTCGGAGAGAAGTTCATTCCGAGAGGTGCCTCCCGTCTAGAGAAAAGCCGCTATTAAGATCTGACAAATGGAATTAGAGGCAGCTCAAGGACTACTCAGCCCAGTTCTTCACTGTTCAGGGCCCAAGGAGGGGAGCAGGTCCCAAACTAAGGTTCTCAGGCCTAGTTCTTGGGATCAGCAGGAAGCAAAAAAAAAAAAAAAAAAAAAAAAGCCATTGAAAAAGTTCAGGTTTTCTTCATCACACAGGTCTTCCTAGTCCCTCGGGACAAACTAGACTTACAGAGTCGTTGAGTTAGCCACTGTCCAAGAGTCCAAGAGTCTAGGACGACATCCACAATCCACAATATCTATGCTTTGACCAGGATACCTGATTTCGCCAGCTCTCAGACCACTAAAGAGTGAGGACTTCGGGTTTGGTTTATTTTAAAGCACAACATGAAGAGAGGCTTTCACTGACAGTTCCCTCTGGCCAATACAGATACCCCTTGTTCAGGAGGATTTGGACCATGGTTTCTCAACACTCTTCCAAGAGAAGTGGTTGGGCTTCCTTACCTGACTGCTCTGTGGCAGATTTGGGGTTGTCTTGTGTGGTTGCTTTTGCAAAAACGCCGACTGTGGGCAAACTACTGTCCACAAGACCAATAGCTTCATAGCCAACATCGGGACCCAAATCACTCCTAAGGAAGGAGAGAGAAGAGGGTGTTCTGTCAAAGGACTGTAAAGGATGGTGCAGTAGAACGTTTCCTCTAAGGCACCACACTTTCATGCCAACCAAAGAAACTGGTATGTGCCACAGCAAGAGAAACGCCAAACTGATCTGTCGCCTGCTAGGACGTCTGGGGACAATTGTGAGAAAGCACGATTATTCCAAACAGGTTTTATTTTCCTAACAAGCCACTATGCAGATCACAAATCCATACAATGATCTATACTTTCTTAAATTTAATCATTTAATTTTTACCATATCACATTTGGGGGGGTGGGTTCCCCACATTTACTATTCACTACCTTCCTTTACTCTTTTTAAAACTGCCTTTTTGGAACTTTAAAGAGTGCTCCATATTTATGGAATCCAGAATCTGGGATATTTTGTGGTTTTATTCACTGACAATATTTCCTCTTAGCCTTCAATTTTCAAGGCTGAAGGGCTTTCTATAAAGTGGCACCTTCACTCACTTGGTCATTTTATTTTCATTGTTCTTCTTGGAAGCTTTTCCTATCATCATCATGCTGTTTTTAATATGCTAGGAACTTCACAGAATACTTGTGGCACAGACACACTATGGTTTTGTAATCATCCAAGCTACTTGAGATATTTTGTTTCTGGTGTTCTATATTTTGTTATCTTCTTGGCCACAGAAGCTCACTGGACTGGTGTCTTCAGGGAACAGTCTACAATGACTTCTTGGATTTGTTCCTGGAACCTAACTGATAATTGTATAGCTACGAACTACTTTTTTTCCTAACTGCATTATCTTACACGTGTTGACCCTGAAACCCATCTGTTATGTTTTTTTGCTGCCCACTCATGAAACTGTGTGTGATTGTCTTAAAATGTACTCCCATCAGCTGAGACTTTCCCCAACAGAAACTGCTTAGCGGCTTCTGAAACCTGGAAGTTTTATGTACCCCAACTTTCACATCAACAGATGAGAGTGGGCCAAACAGGGCCAGCTCCAGTATTCAAGAATGTCCATTGCTAACTTTCTACTATCCAGAGAGCTGCCTATATACGTTTGACTCTGAGTTGCTGATCTTAAGGGTTACATATGAGTGAGCTTCCTTTTTTGTCAGTAGGTTGGGCTCAGTAGAATTAGCAGCAAAGAGCAAATAAAATATACTGCTGTCTGTATCTAAGAGCACACTTTTGTACTACCCACTGTAGCTCGAACTCTGAGCTATTTTAGCAGAAGTGCTGATGCCATTTCCATTCATTCATCTAGTCTAACTTATGTCAGATGGAACCCTTTTACCAGAAGATGGCTCAGGGGTAGGATGCATGGACACGAGACGGAATTTTTTCACCCCCTGTATGAAGCTAACTGGCCCACCAGGAAACCAAAGCACGTAACTCTGGTTCCATTAATTCTGTGTTCTAACCAATTGAGTCCTCAAGGCACAAAACTATTACCAGAACATTGACTGATGCCAGTACGGCTTAGCAGCTCCAGTCATATTTTCTCCAGCCAATCTTCCGCTCACAACAGCGTGATCATGGTGCTCCACCCGCCTCCTACCCAACTTTATATCGTAGAAACATGCAGCATCTCCTGCCTTTGGAGACAAACACATTACATGAACACATGATAAAAAAGCAAGTTAAGGACAGAACATACACTTTTGGGGCTCAAAAAATGCTTGTGATGTTAACTAATGACTTCCAACCACAGGCCAGAATCATACCTACACTATCAAAAACAGTTGCGCTTCCATTTTTACAAAAACCATTCTGTGCTTCCACAAAGCTAACCTTAATCTTCCATGCTCCAGCTTACAGCTATTTCTTCTCATTCTGCCCTCAGCAGAAACAGGATATTTAATAACCATGATTTGCAGAATATTCTTTCCTGTGTGGAATCCAGTTTTTAGATGTGACTGCCTCTTACCTAGACATCTTTTCCAAGATAATTTTTTTTTGGTCATTCACTATTCATTCAACAAGTATTTACAGAATACTTACTCTGTACAAAGCATTATGCTGTCTGGGCTGCAGAGACACGCCTGACATAGACCTTGCCCACAAGGAGTGTATAAGTGAGTTGAGGAAGGTGTGGCACTCTCCCTCACTACGGTGTACCATGCCAGAGGTATGCAGTGAGTGAGCTCAGTGTTTCAAGCAGAGAGAGAACCCCCCGCTGGAGGTGAACAAGGCCAGCTTCACAAAGGATGTGGTATGGGAGCTCGCTCACCCTTTGTCTTTGTGGCTATTCAGACACCCCTGAAGCAACCTAAAAATCCAACATGTGAGCAACGGCGAGATAAGCTCTGAAATCCACCTAATGGAATATTATACAGTCGTTACACTGTTTATGGAATCTGAAGCAATGTGGAAAAAACTTACATTTGAATGTTAAGTGAAAAAGAAAATACAAATGTTTATACGTAGTATGCTCGCCATGACTGTCTACAACAAAGAAAAAAACTATGCGTGAGAAAATGAAGGGAAGAAACTACACCTAAACATCAGTGGTTGCTGCAGGGGAATGTCCCTTTCTCCTTTTTGCCTGTGTTTTTCATACTGAGCGCGTATTGCTTTTATAACAATTTTTTAAACTCCAGTACACTGTAACTTTAAAAAAAAAATCTTTACGGGAAAAACACCCTGCAAAGTTCCTATGTCCTCAGTTGCAGAGTCCATAATCAAACACAATACACTTGTAATGATCTAACAATAGGGAAATTACCTCATGGTTCCTACATACTATAGTCTTGTTTGTGTCATAACAGATTTTTAAAAACAGCTAAAAATAGTACTCAAGGAAAATGAAAATGGAGTAATTTTCCTTTCCAGAGAATGTTATAAAACTGCCTCATCCTCCATTCCCTGGACTCGAGTTCAGGCAAGGGAATAGCAGATCAGTCTGAAAGCCGCGCACACGCCCGCCAGGGTCATGTTGATGGCTGCTGCCAACAGTGGAACCAGGAGAGACCTACTCCTGTGGGCACGAACACTGCTCATTTCCTTTTCCATGAGCCTGCGGCGTGAGGCCAGACCTGATCTCGTAAGCCAAGCAGTTCACAAGTTCCTGCTCTCCACCCTCAGCTTCCAAACACACTGACCCTATTTGGGTGAGCTGCTACTGAGCCTTCGCACACCACCGGGCAGACCTGCTCCCAGGCCGGGACCAAGGCACCGTGCCTGGTCAGGCTGTCATTGCATACTTACCACCCAGATGTTAGAGCGGGCCTGGAGCTCTGCATTTACCCGGAAGCCACCAAAATCAGAGTCTATCTCCAGTCCGCCAGTCTTGGCCAACTCAACATTGGGCTCCAGGCCCACAGCTGCCACTATGTGGTCAGTTTCTACCTGAGGACAAAAAGAATTCAGTCAATTATTACAGCTTCCTCGTATGCCTATGAACCCAGCGACTGTAAATCACAGTCACAAAAAATCACAAAAAATCGGGGCTTCACACAAAAAATCATCGGGTAACTCTGGTCAAAAGATTTTAAGTTCCATTTCATAAAGTGCCACCCCTCCACACATACATACCCCCTACCATCTGAACAGAAATCTGCCACCCTAGGAAGGTCTCAAAAATCTGTGATACACATAGGAAGAGGCTATGGGAAATGGTTCCCAGGCGGCTACTCTGGCTCTCATCATTCTTCTTTTAGCAAAAGACAGTTCATTAAGAAAATTATGACAGGTTAATGGTGACTACCAGGACAACTAATCTACTGGTTATCAAATGAAGGAGTAAGAATGAGGAAAGGGCAGAGCAGGCTTGGAAGGTGTTCTGGCAGCCTGTCTTCCCCTCCTTACCTTCCGGCCATCTTTCAGCTTGATGAGTAACCTGCCACCGCTGACTCCAACTGATTGCACAATAGCACTGGGCAGCACCTTAACCCCCTCTGTAAAGGCAAACGAGACCTGAGGCTGAGCCTGTGAGCCTACCACCTTCATGACGACCAGAGAAGCTGATGAGAGTAATCATTAGTACGTAGGCAGCCTTGGAGAGCCACAGGCACCCACGCCCACAGTTCACTTCCAGCACTTCCAGGAATCTGGTGTGTCAGATTCAGAACACCTACATGAAGCTGGCTGACAGGAGAATGGTGGAAATTTTTCATCGGGCAGCTGGTAAGGCTTATGGACAGGGGGTTCCCAAAGAAGCAAATTTTGCCTTAGTCTTCACTCAAGGCAAGAGTGGGAGCATATGGAAAGAGTGTCTCTACCTTGCCTGACTTTTTCCATGGTCCAGTTGCTGAGGTATTCGGGGAGGATCTTTCCCATATTTCCTTTCTCAGGGAAGAGCTGAATCACTTCTGTGCCCGAGGCTCGAGCTGGGAAGAAGAAACAGAGTAGGTATAGTGGAGGCAAAAGTCAATCCTAGAAGACAGGAAGAGAAGTAAAGGAGCCACAGGCAGCCATCTACTGCACACAGGGCAATGCCGCGACCCAGGCCAGAGCGCCCATTTGTGGGGCACTAGGGCACAAGGGCATCCACAAGGCAAATACAACAGATGCCAGAACTTGTCCCTGGATTCAACTACATACTGTGAACTCAGTGCACTTATACTTAGGCTTACACAAGTGCCTTGCAAGCTCTGAATAGTAAGCACCCTCCCGAGAAGATGCCCTGATTTCACACAGCTGAAAAATAACATTAAGGAAAAAATGGTTGCCGTGAAACATTCAAACTGGAACTCACAGATCTGTCAAGCTGGGAACCATCATGTATCTGAAAGAAGTCTTTGACTTTTACAGGGAGCAGCAGTTCAAAGATACATACAGTTCTGTAGTCTACACTGCGCCTACCATCTTAATAACTCACTTTCCTTAATATTTTATTTCTAAGGAGTCCTGGCATAGAGGCGAGAGGAAAGGAAAAAGGAAAGAGAGCGGCACTGCTCAGCTGCTCAGATGACAGCTTTTCGATCACTAAGGCATCCCTCATCAGAGCTAAGCTCAGTGATTAGTTTTTCACCATGTAAACCTTAATCAAACTCTTTCTATTGATCCTGGTAAATGCATCTCTGAAAAGCATGTGATATAAGACCAGAGAAAGAAAGTCAAGGTCACTCCCCAATACTCACCCTTTCGGCCAAGAGCACAGGCCAGTTCGCTACCAAGGAAGCCCCCACCGATAATTGTAATCGACTTGACTTCCCGGGAAATCTTCTCTAAGGTTCTAAAGTCTCCAATCTGCAGGATCACATAAGTTTAGTCCATTGATTTCCCAAAGGAGCATAGGATGATAATACCAGGAAATATTTTTGCTAAATCTTTGACAACAATAATTTGCACATAAAATCTTCTCCTTGTATAAAGTGACTCGACTACAGCCTCTATTTTATTGATGTAAATTTCTTTCTCCAATGTAACACTCTTTCTAATAACAGTGGTTCTCAACTGGGGGCAGATATACTCCCCCTCCCCCAGGGGACATCTGGCAATGTCTGGAGACATTTTTGGCTGTCACGACTAGAGTGGGGAGATACTAGTTGAAGCTAGTGGGTAGAGTCCAGGGATGCTGCTGAACACCCTACAATGCACAGGACAGCCCCTCACAACAAATGGTTATACGGCCCAAAATGCCAATAGTGCCAAGGCTGACAAACCTTGTTGTATCAAGAACTTAAAGGACAGTACAAACCTTTTCTGATACCCATAGCAGTGGCTGAAATTTTTCAGCAGTTTTCTTAAGTAAAGCATGGTGTTAAGAAGCAATCCCCTGCTTCCTTTTTCACTTAGGTACTCAACTTTTCTCCCTAAAGTCTCCACAATAGCACTTGCAGTGAAAAATGCCAAGAGGCTATAAGGATTTCCAATGACTCAAATGCATCAGGAAAAAACAATTATGGAAGGGCAATCGAAGGAACTATAGCAAGCAATAAAAAACACTAAATCTGTTTTTCTCCTAGGAGCTCAAAACCCTTGAGTGAGGTATCTGAGGTGCAGAGAGAGGAAGTGACTTGCTCAAGGCCAGATAACAAGCCTGTAGAAAAGCCATAGTTAGAACTTCAATCTCCCAATTCCCGGGTGGGTACTTGGGGACCACAAGATCATGCTACCTCTTCAAAACCGCCACAACGAAAGCACTAAAGCTGACAATTACCTTTCTGAAAAGTGTTGTTCTACTCTTCACCTCTGCTCCAGCCCTATCAATGGCAGACAGACTTCTTGGAGTGCCTCCTGGAAATAAGAGGAGAAAAATCCTTTAGTCCAACGAGCAGGAGCTAGCCCAAACAATCCCCCCACAAAGGTGGTGCTGTGGTGTGTGCTGCTGGTGTCACAGCGGCATCAACAGGATACAAGACTTTGTTTTCCCTCCACTCTCCCCACAGTGGGCTTTAATCAATTTCCTTTGAAAAGCAGATTTGAGAGTCTCTCTTCAAAGGGCCCACCATTCCCATAGATGGCCAGAAGCCCTCACTTTTTGCTCCCATTCTCTTCTACTTTTTCATGAGGATTCACCAGAAAGCATGGCTATGTTTGTTTAAGCAACTGCATCCTTCTCCTCTCTTGATTACTGATTGGAACTGGCAATGAAGCCATGAGGTTATATCACTTTCAGGACACAGGGCAGAGGGCAGAAGGCAAAGGCTAAGCAGGGAGAGAAAAAAGAAAGGCAGTCCTCTTCAGTACCCATCCATCATGCCTTTACCAGAAGGAACAATATGGATAATCCAGACGGACAACTGATCAGATGCTTGTAGTTAGCCAAGCTTTGCACCAAGAGAAGACACCCACTTCAGAGTATGGGTTTCAGTTTTCTTAAGATTAAGTAATGTCTTTATACTAAAATTTGAATGAGCTGTATCAGGGAATAAAGCCATCTCCAGAAATACTCACCTGTTGCAATCAAGCACTTTTCATAGGTTATTTGAGAGCCATCATTAAGTTTCGCCACATTGCCTCTCACATCCAGCTGTACTACCTGGTACAGTCAAACACATACACACACAGAAAGATATAAATTGGCTTTAAAATTTTTTACTGAGATATACAACATAAAATTCACCATTTTAAAGTGTACAATTCAGTGGGTTTTAGTATATTCACAAGGTTGTGCAACCATCACCACTATATAATTCTGGAACATTTCCATCACCCCCAAAAGGAACCCTGTACCCATCAGCCCAATGAGAAGAGTTAGTTCTTGACCTAAGGTGATCCTTAAGAAACCATTTCTAGGTAATCACTGGCACTACAGTTTCTGGTACCCAGTTTCTTCAAGTAGTCATAATTTCCTAAGCAGCCAACATTAGAGTTAAGTCCCTACTGTCCCAAAGTTCCTGCCCAATTTGTGGAAATGGACAACAGGGACAGACTCTTCTGTCTGGCTCTTTGGGACCCTTACTTCTTTGCTAACAACTCTCCTACATCCTCAACAGCTTTGCAGATGCTTTCTCCAACTTCTAGCTTTCACTAAAACTGAGCCCGCTCCCCCCGCCCCCAGGAAAGCTCATACATAGAGACTGCTCACTCACCCAAACTCCTCCCCATCACAAGGAGAGGGTGTTGGCTGCTGGTGGTTCCAAGTTATTCTTGTACTATCATCCCCTCTGAAAGACACCGACACATATCCCTACAAATCAGTGTTATCCAGCCTCCTCCTGGTCGTTCCTCATTCACTGAAGTCCTTGGCAGCTGGATTATACTTCTCCTCTGAGTCACATCTAGAATCCTATCTCTTAAACTTCTACTTCAAACATCTCACTCTTTGGTCACAATTTTCCATCCTTCCAGCTTTCTCTCGGTTCCACCGCCACCTATCCTTGCTTTTGATTTTCTCCATTTACCCAGTGGGCTGCTCCATTCCAACTAATCTGGGCCAACGGTAGATCATCCAAACTGTGCTCTTGCCAGCATCCCTAATTTCCTTGCACCCTGCTCCTTAGGGTGAAAAGCTGGAGCTTTGCAGTCAGAGAGACTGGGGTTCCTGGCTCTGCTCTACTCCTTATGAGCAGTGAGACCATTCATTCAACACATATTTATTAAGCACCTAGTATGTGTCAGGCACTGTGGTAAGTGCTGGGGACACAATGTTGAGAAAAACAGATACCTTCCTGCCTTCAGAGTGTAGTAGCCAAGACAGACAATTTAACAAGTACTACAATCAAGGGTGAAAAATTGAGTGAGAAATGCTCTAAGAAGGACAGTACAGGTAGCGCTGGAAACATATGACAGGTGCACTCAATCGAGTTTTCTGGGGTGTGTGGGGGGGTGGGCAACGACATAAACTGAGATTGGATGTGTGTGCAGCTTCCTTAGCCGCCTTTGATTTGTCCTGGGTAAGATCCCTCTTCAATCCAACGCCTGTACTCAACCCTCAAACTGCTCACTCTCAGATAACCACCTGGTGTCCTAGTTTATTGCAAAAACAAGTAAAGCCATCAGATGTGATCTTCCTCAGCTTCCCGTACGGATTCCCACCTCCCAACGCCCAAATAAAAACTTTACTTCCTTTCTTCCAGCTTCTGGGATGAGGTGGCCTTTCTGTTCTGTTTCTATGCCTGACCCCCATCCCTTTCCTTCTCTCCCAGAACATTCCCCTATTAGTCACCTGCTCATTCCCCCATCTCTCTCCTGACATCTTACCCCTCAGCCCATTGACATGTTTAAGTCTGTCCCATCCTAAATGTCCCACCTTTGATCCTATGTCCTCCTCAAGCTTTTGTCCAATGTCATCTCCGTTTTGTCATTTAAACTTTCTGAAAGAGAAGTTTATCTTCTTTTCTAACTTCACAATGATATCTGAACATCTAAATGTAATGGGTCATTTTATGATTCTTTTTCTAGCAGATTCCTTTGCTGCGGTAATACTATGGATCACATCCTGCTTCTTGAAACTCCAACCTTGGCCCCTGCCCTGGGTTCTCCTCATCCTATGCTTTTAGTACTTCTTTCCTAGTCTCCTTTTTGGACATTTTTTCTTAAGGCTGTTTCCTGAAATTTCGGTTCCTCAGGGTTCCATCTTTGCCTCACTCCTTTTCTGACTACCTCAGTTCTCCCAAATCTGTATCTGAGCCCAGAACCCTCCTCTGAACATTATAGTCATGTATCCAACTGCCCTTAGGACATATCCACACAGATATTCCATTTAATACTTAACAGTGCAAAACGAAATTTTATGTCCCCCTTAAACTAGGTCTTCCTCTTGCAATGTCTCTCTCAGCTGGGGGTGCACCAGCGTCTACCACACAAGCTGGAAATGAGAAAGTCATCCCTGCCTCCCCGTCTCCCTCATGTTCTGCCTCCAATCAGTTGCCACCATGCCCTACCAAGTTTGCCTTATGTCGTCAGTCTGTTCCCTGCTCTTCACCACCTTTCTGTCAGGAAGCTATACAATGATGTAATTAAGAGCTTGGGCTCTGGAATCAGAATTCTCCATTCAGAGAGATCTGGGCTCAAATTCTGTTTCCACCACTTATTAACTATGTGATCTTGAGCAAGTTACTTAACCTCTTTTTCATCTCAATTTCTTTCTCTATAAAATGAAAATAATAATAGTACCTGCTTCATAAGATTATTGTGAGGGTAAAATGATGTAATACACGTAAAGCACTTTAAAAAAACTATGCTTACTTCATCTTCTTCCTCATCATCACCACCACCATCACCATCACCACTACCACCACTACTGCCCTAATTTGGGCTCCCATCATCTCTCACCTGGATTATTATAATCGTCTTCAGAATGGTTTACTTCTAATCTTGTTCCCCTGAAGACCATCTTCCTCACAGCCAACCGAGTGATTACTTAAAATTCAATCCAACTGTTTTATATCCTTGTTTAAAACTCAACAGCTCCTCAGTGCCAATGGGATAAAACTCAAGCTCTTTCACACGACAGAGCTCTCGACGATCAGACCCTGCACAACTTCTCAGTTTCATCTCCTGCCACTCCTGAACTTTCTGCTCTATCGGTACCTAGCTGCTTGTGTTCCCCTGCACCAAACATGCTTTTTCATACCCTTGTGCCTTTGCTTATGCTATTCTTTTTTTTTTTGCGGTACGCGGGCCTCTCACTGTTGTGGCCCCTCCCGTTGTGGAGCACAGGCTCCGGACACGCAGGCTCACGGGCCCAGCCGCTCCGCGGCATGTGGGATCTTCCCGGACCGGGGCACGAACCCGCGTCCCCTGCATCGGCAGGCGGACTCTCAACCACTGCGCCACCAGGGAAGCCCTATGCTATTCTTTTTTACTTGAATGCTTTTCACTTTTCTCTCATCTGGTGAATGCCTCTTCATTCCATAAGATTTCTCATTCTGTAAGACTGCCTTCTCCAGCAAGCCTTTCCTGAAACCATCATTATACTGGGCACACTTCCCAATAATTCCCACAGTATACTGAGTTTCTTTCTTACTTCACATCTGTGTTATGATTATCTGTTCATGTTTCTGCCTAATAGTGTTAGCCCCTGGAGGGCAGTGCCTGTGTGCTATTTACCCATAGGTGATACTTAATACATAAGGTCTTCTTACCAGCTTATCCACAAACCCATATCCACCTTCTCTGCCTAACATCCCCTTATAGGAGAAGTGGGCCTATCCCTATCAAAGGTCAATGCCTCCACTTGTGCTCTGGATCCCATCTACTCTGCGCTTTATTCCTTCTGATAACCCTTCCCTCTCTACTGGAACATTGCCATTAGTTTACAAACACACTCTAGACCTCCCTCTTGTTAACAAAAACAAAACATAACACAACAAAACAAAACCCTCCCTGGACCCTAAATGCCCTCCTGTAACTGCCCCCAGTATTCAGGCACTCAACTTTGTAAAGTCTAACAATATTTTCCATGCTGATGTCATGCCTGAATTATTTTACTATCCTGAATAATATACATTTGTCAATGTCTTGCCATCAATAATCCCAAAGAAATGTTAGTGTGGAAAAACAGGAAGAAGAAGGAAAGGCAGAGGAGCAAATCAGCAAAAGGAACAGCTTCAGAGTCACGGTCCCCAATGATTTGACTTCCCCTGGAAAGTTTAGCTAGCCTGCTACTCTAGGCTTGAGACTAGTGCTTTCCCCAGGAAGACACACTAATTAGTGTAGACTGGCAATATTAAACCTAAAATGACTTGATCTTTCTTTGATGAACTACAATGGCAGGACAGACATAAATGGTAGTGGGAATACAAGTCACCATGTTCGCTGCCCACATGGGCAGATAGGTGGAGCCTGACAAAGGAAGCAGCCTACTAGTTCACCTTCTTCCCAGTGAGGACGGCCACACCACCATTCTCAATGTGAGGCAGCTCCTGAGCAGAGACATAGAAAGAAGGTGGCTGGAAATATATGCTGTACGGAGGAAAGGGAAAAAATATTATAAGTACCTGGAACTGCTATCGACTTCCCCCAGAGCCTTAGTAAAATTGCTTCCACCATGGAAAACTTTTAGGAACATTTTCTAAAGTAAGTCTCCAAGGCCACTAAATCTTGGTTGCGACTTACTCATACAGAGGTGTTTTATGCTAGTGAGTCTCAACTGGGAGCAGTTTTGCCTACCAGGGACATTTGACAATGTCTGGATACATTTTTGGCTATAATAGCTTTGGGGGAGTATGCTTCTGGTATCTAGTGGGTAGAGGCCAGGGATGCTGTTAAACATCCTACGATGCACAGACAAGGCCCCCAAAACAAAGAATTATCCAACCCTAAAGGTCAGCAGTGCCAAGGTTGAGAAACCCTGCTCTGGATTTAGGTTCCTTTCAAAGTTAGAACACGGGGAGTGTCCAAGGAGCTGGTACGCACATCTACCCAAACGAGCTGTCCAGAATGGCACTGGTCAATGGACAACTAGGTCTAGCTCCTAAGATGATTTTGCCTCAAACAGTAGACAGTAACCATGAAATATTAATTAAGGGATGGATAACATAAGTGGAAGTATGCATCCTGCCTGAGAATAGGACATGATAATACGAGTGAGGGAGGCAGGTAGATTTATAAAATTTAGTCCAGTGTCAAAGGGATCCACTAATGAGAAAAAAAATTGATACCTGAAGAACATGGTACTGGACTCAGGAGATCCAAGGAGTCTTTTAAAAGGAAAGGGCTTCTTGACTTGTATTTCCAAGTCTCTCATGCAAACATTTTAATAGAGGTTCTTCCTTACAGTGTTCCCACTATATACTCCCTTTTTTTTTTTTTTTTTTTTTTTTGCGGTACGCGGGCCCCTCACTGCTGTGGCCTCTCCCGTTGCGGAGCACAGGCTCTGGACGCACAGGCTCAGCGGCCGTGGCTCACGGGCCCAGCCGCTCCGCGGCATGTGGGATCCTCCCGGACCAGGGCACGAACCCGTGTCCCATGCATCGGCAGGTGGACTCTCAACCACTGCGCCACCAGGGAAGCCATATACCCCCAATTCTAAGTGCTTCCTAGGGCATCCAAGGAAGTGCCACCGAACAGTTTCTTTTTTTTTTTTGCTTTTATGGGACATGCCTAGGCAGGTGTGAAGAAGTGACAACACAGGCTGAGCTGCTCTTCACTCTACAGAAGTCTAACACAAAGGTCCTGGAAACAGGAGCATTAGTGCTTCAGAGGCCAACATTACATCTTCAGTTGTTGGTAGATCTGGTTAACAGAATCCAGGACTCTTGCCACTACAGCCTGTTGTTGCCTCTAAGCTATACCAAGTGTGTACCACAGCGGACTCCAGTGTGCAGCCAAGTCATCTGTCCTACTCACTACATGTGGTTCATGCAAAATCCTGACCTACTCTTTGTGCTAAGCTGAAGTTGCTGGTCGGACCCATTTTACATAAGTGAACAGACCTCCTCTCTTTCCCATTCCATTGTTTGAATCGCAGTGTCTTTGTGACATTTGGATCATCTGAAAACCACAGTTCTTTTGAAAGAGGAGGTCTCATGTATGGCAGCTCAGGATCTTCAGATACGATTAGTACCTTTAGACATGAAACAATGATACTTATCAGAGCCAAGTCATTTAAGAGGCAAATAAAGTGTTCACATTGGCTAAGTGCTTGCAGACTGCGCCCTCCATGCCAAGCAAGACAGTATGTGCCTTACCCTGGCCCCAGGATCCCGAGCCCGGATGGATCTCGCTGCAGCAAAAGCAGCAGTGCCTCCACCGATGAGCAGGAATGGAATGTGACTTGGTACCCTGACTTCAGGAACTGGCTCTCCTTCTGGAGCTGTAAGCAAAAGACCAGACAGGGTGAATTTTTTTTAAGTCTCAGACAACTCCTTACCACTATTAAAAAAAAAAAAAAACAAAGGGCTTCCCTGCTGGCGCAGTGGTTGAGAGTCCGCCTGCCGATGCAGGGGACGTGGGTTTGTGCCCTGGTCCGGGAGGATCCCACATGCCGCGGAGCGGCTGGGCCCATGAGCCATGGCCACTGCGCCTGCGCATCCAGAGCCTGTGCTCCGCAACGGGAGAGGCCACAACAGTGAGAGGCCCGTGTACCACAAAAAAAAACAAAAAACACCTTGCACTTGACTCAATCCTTTACATAAAAAGCTAGCAAAACACTACAGCTACATTAATCTTATCAAATTTCATTGCATTCTGATAGTATAGGAGAAGGAAGCATCCCTTTCATTTCATAAGTGAAAAATACCCAAAAAAGAGGTGAATAATTTGGCCAATGTCATTCATTCACTAAGTCTCTCAGAACTAGAACCTAGCTTAGTGTTTAGCTATTTCTAAAATATATGAGAAAGTATATATTAGAAAGCTTCTGCCCTTCCCATTAATTTCTTAATGACCAACAGGAACATATCAAGTTCAGTTTCACCTTTTGTTAGCAATAAAGGGGGAAAACTCAGCAGATCAATTGTGGATTATTAAACAATGTTCAAAACTAAGGAGGTGGTATGAAGGAAAGCAATGGAAATCGCCTACCCAGAGTCGTGGGGCTTATTAAAGGATTAAAACATTCCTCTCTGAAAAATCAGGCCAGATGTGTGGGATGGAAGTGATGGCTAGACCTATATGCTTTAGGGAAACAAATATATCTTTAACAAATTGAAACTCCAAAGACTCAAAAGGGGAACAAAACAGACCAAAAGAATGTCCTCATGGAAAAAAAAGGGGCTTCATCTCTTTTCCAATAATTTTCCTTGCCAAGCTTGCATTTTTTATTTAAAGCTTGCCCTTAAGAGTCTAATATAAAGAAAAACAACCAATCATAATTATCACTAATTTTATTCTCAAACCCAAATTACAGTCAAACAGTGTAACAAATTGCTCCCCGGTCTGGGGTAATACCATAGTTTCTGGAAGCTTACAATCTCACAGCATCATCGTGTCTAAACAGTATACCTGCAAAGCATAGCACCCAAATTGTTTATAACTTTCCCTTTATATACTGAGTATCAAATCATACTCACCAGATGATGTGGCCTTTTTCTGTTTCTCTTCTGGTGTCAGCCCTAACCCTGAAATTCTTTCATTGTATCTTTTTTGGTCATCTTTTATTGTCTTGTAGGCCTGAAGACCCAAACATGGAGAAAATTTATTTCATCATACAGCTAGCTAGCTCATACCAGAAGTAACATTCATTATCTTTCGATTAAATGAGAAACTTTTGTCTACATGAGGTAAGTTCTTCTATGTTAGAATCACTAAGGCAAAAATTATTTTCTTAAGAAATAAAAAATACCGAGTGTGTACACACTTGGTGTGGAAAGAATACACGTAAGCAGAAGGAAATGTTGCAGTTTCAGATTTCCTTAGGCTATATGTGAAGAATTTTCCTCATATTTAATTCTGAAGGTACAGCTAAAGAAAAAAGAAAAACATTTTATACTGGAAGAATAAAGTGCTAGGAAGAGCTAAACTTTATAAAAGGGATTTTGGACTATGCTGGATACTACCTGTGAAACCAATCTATATGGTCCTGAGTAGGAAGCTGGGACATAGGTTTTCTTGGTAGATGTCCCAAGTTTCGCTAAGTACTTAGATAATGCCCTGAAGCATGTCTGCCTGTATGCCTAGTCTTATAGAGTAACCCATCTTTCCCTCAATGGCCTATCCTTTTATGACACTCGGATACTTAATGGGCAAACATCTCTATTAAGCACCTACTGTATTTCAAATATACTATCTTCTCTATCCTTTCAAATTGAAGAAGGGTACCTTAGCACTGACTAGTTATTTTTTTTAAATACAGCATCAGAATTTATTGAAGATTTTTTAAAAAGCAGTAGGCAAGAATGACTTGTTTGCATTACAACACTTTTGCTCTTTTGTACCCCACAGGGTCAATAAGATAGGAATTTAAGTGACCATATGTCAGTTGAAATCCCAGATTGTTAATTAATTGGAGGAGAAAGTAAGGACAATCAGAGGAAGTATCATAAAACATGTTCTAAGAATACTTCTATGAGCCCCTTACAAAGCAGCCCACTAGGCAATGTGCTGCAATAAGGAACCTGGACTCTCAGACCTGGACTTGACATTTATGAGCCTGGAAACATCTAACATATGATATGAATGGACTAGAAAATTAAGTACTGTATGTTAAAAGATAATGGTTATTCCTTGAATTTACCACTAAATTCATCAAATTCATAAATTGAATTCAACTAACATTAATTTCAGGAAGAAAGTTTTTTTATCTTGGCATCAGATATCATACACAAGTCCAGCATTTACCCATTCCTTAAAAAAATATTTATTTTAAGAAAGAGACGTTTACCTAAAAAGACGGCTTAAGCTGGTCAGTGTGAGTGAACAGAGAAATAAACTGGGGTCATGTTCACATTGAGAGGGATATCCAAAAATAGCCTAGGGCCTCTCATACCTCCTAATGGCTTCACACACGAAGGGAAGAGCAAACCAAGAAATAGCTTGAGGTTTAGTGGGGAAAGGACAAGAAAGAGGTTTGTCACATATTTATATACATATATATTTATATATTTAGCTTTTAAGTAAATGTTCCAATATAAAAATAAGTTTACGGACATACTAAATAAAAATTTACCTTTTTCCCCCGAGTGTTTCTGTCTCCCCAGATTGCACAGATTTTCAGTTAGTGACATGAATACATGTCAGGTTAAGAAAAACTACAAACTTATGAAATATGTTAGCAGACAACTTTCCTAAACAGATGAATATAACACCATATATTCATCTTAAAGGAATATGAAAGGAAACAGTTCATTTTCTGGGCCAGGCAATGTGGTCCTATCAGTTGAACAATGGCAAAGGGCCCAAATACTAAATCTCATTAAATATTCTAAAGGCCACCTTGACTCTGCTCACTGACAAATCTAAGCCACCTCATTATTTAAAATGTAATATAAAACTATACAAAATAGTTTGGTAGACAAAAGCTTATCATTTAATCTGAAATCACTATAATATAGCAGCTTTATTATTACCAGTGTTGGATAAACCCAGAGGGCAATGAGGCATTTAACTGAATGGCTTGAGAGGAACTTGTGCTTCACAGACATTTCCAGGCAGGAGAAAGCAACAGTGAGTGGCCCTATCTTGTGGCCTGGCATTAAGAGATTCGCCTGGCCAGCTCTGTGGAGGCCATCCAACTCTGGTACAGCAACATAAACCAGAGGTTTAATAGCTTTCAACTGTTACAAACATATCAGATGCAAACAATTTAAATCTATTTCTGAATGAATGGGGTGGAACTGATGGGAAAAGTTGAGAGAGCTATAAAATGGAAAAGTTAAGGTTTAGACGGTAGTATCTGAATTATAAGAGAGGCATTTAAGAAAGCAATCCACACGAATGCATTAGCTTGTACCACTTCAGCCACTAGTTTGACCAAATTACAGATTACAAAAGGGACACTGCCAAATGAATTTACTTGAAATAGAGGCTGGGGATGAGCGGGAAGAACACTGCAATTTCTATGGCTTTTTGGACCTCCTCCGAAGCATTCAATAAAATGCCTTTTCACAATAAAAGTAGGGTTAATTTATTGTTTCCCACGAAACACAAAAATTACATTTTACCTAAAATGATTCGGTGTTCAAGTTACCTTTACTTGCATTCAATGTTTACTCTTTGAGACTGTCTTGTTAGGTATGCAGCACTAAAGCACAATATAATTTAGCATCATAAAAAAAAGAATTATGAAATTGGCAAAAGTTTCAAAGAAAGGGTTGATGATGAGGATTTATAATAATCATTAAATGTACAGCTTTAGATATATCTGGTAAGACTTCCACAGTCTGAAGAATGAGACTGGAGGACTCCCTAGTGACTGACAATGTCCCTTTAATAAATACCTAGAAAGCACATGCTGTGAATATTTCATTGTATTCTAATGGATCAAGTTTTCATTAGTGCCATGGTCTCACCCACCCTACCCCAAAATATATTTTACTGTAAGTATCTTACATAATAAACTCCTGCCCCAGTGACTGTTGCTCCTACAATTAAGAAGTATACTAGGCTGCTGCCATCTTTCCCAGAAGCACCTGTAGACGCTAGTGATCTAGAAGGGGATCCTAGGTGATGACACTGCACAACTGTAGGTAAAGATAAGGCCAAGAAAGAAACAAAAGGAAATAGAAAAAGCACTAAGTATTAATGAAGAAACATTCAACACAAAGGCAGGGAAGCATTTTTGGTTACCCTGTGCTAAAAAAGAAAAAAATGCTGCTCCAGGAATGGAGGAGAATGTATATTTCCTCAAAGTCTGTTATCAGACAGAGCTCACCTATTTCTTACTCTGATTTGACCCACAACTGGTAAGAGCTGTCTACTTTTCTTGTGCACTTGGGAGTTAGGTCAGGGAATGATAATCTAAGTAGCTTCAAATAATTTTCATGTCCCCCCCTTTTTTTAACCTAGATCAAGTAACAAAGATAAGTTCACCGTCTTACCAGGGTAGAAAGAACTAAAACTGTAATGTCATCCAACCATTTGCTCTCAATAAGTAAAACAAACAGCTTCCTTCAATCAAGGGTGCTACTAGGTGTTATCTAAGTTGGTTCACTCAGCCTTACATGATCCAACTTTAGACTGATCTGCTTAGTCACAGTAAACCCTGCCAAGTTAAAGAAAAATGCCCATAGAATAACTCCTCTGTGACCAGCTAAGCTGATCAGAGTTCATTTAAGGAGATATTATTGTGGTACTACTACATAGCAGTTTAAACCATATTTCTCACCTCACACAAACTCCATCCTAAAACTGGAGATACTAGGCCTACTTCTATAATTTAGTATTTGGGTGAGATTCAGGGATAGTTTTCCTTTCAGGAATGCCAGATTGAAGGTTGTTGTTTTTAAATGTTTATTATCCCAAACTAAGGAAAAATAAAATATTTGACAAATGGGTCAAAATCAAATATTGTGCTAAGGAGCTGCAATGAATTTTGACCATATTCACAGGTTAGTGTGTCACATCGAAGAGAAAAGGTACAATTTTGTGGATTAGTCAAATCTAAGAAAACGCAGAGGCCTTCAAGTAAAGAGTAAAAAGACAAGTGAAAAAAGCAAAGATAATCAACGTGAGATTAAATTTCAGTCATTCCCAAATTGGCTCTCATAGGATATTAGACAGTAGGCACTTTGAAGAAGGCTTTTTGGAAATTTTTCCAAAAGGAGAAAGGAGAATTAGTTGTAAAAGTCTTAAAGCAGAGTAGTACTGAGTCTATTAATGGGAGCTGTTTGGCAGCTTCTTTACACAAGCTGCTTTTCTACTTACATATGCACCAGCTCCTATTGTTGATAAGCCCACAATAAGGACTAATACAGAATTATCGATTTTGCCCCCTGATGCACCAGAGCTAGTCATTTGTCTTGTCATCTGGAGTTCTAGAGGAACATGCCATCGCTGGAACAAGTTGCCTAAGGAACACAATTTATTAAGACACACACATACAAAAATAAAATAGTTAATACATGTTTATGACTAAACATTAATGCACTGTACAAGTAAAGACTTAACTGGCCATTGGGCTGTGTGATACTCACTGTCAAATGACCAAGGGAAAAAAATCTTCAAAACTGTACACACAAATACAACAGATATCAGAATGCACACTCTTACGTTGTTGGAGTTTTAACAGTACAATTTAATGCTGTCCAGGGAGGAATTTATAGCTTCCAGAAAAGGTAATGAAAAACACATGGGCAGTTCATCAAATACCTCTCTTTTCACATCTTCACCGTAAATAAAGTAAACATGGAGAGATGACTGAATAGATAGATATAACAAGTTAACTACAGACTACCTGGGACACGCTAACAACTACTTAAGGAGTAGTCTAAATGGCTGGCTCAAACCTTGCACAAAATAATAAACTCCTGCAACACAATCTAACCAGAATACAGTTTAGTCTTGTGTGAAAGGTAATGTGTCCTAGAAGACAGAAATGGTAAAGCTTAGAAGAAAACCAGAAAAAAAAATTTAGGTGAATTTATCTCCCCCAAAGAACTGAAGAATTTTGGACTATGAAATATTTTTTACAATGACAAAATTTAAAATATCTACCAACTATCAATACTTGGCTCTCAGTCCTCCAAAATAATACAAGGATTATGTTGATGTAAAAACTCGGTACAGCTATGTAAGAATCTGAGGATCATAACAACGCTCACACATAGAAATGTAAGAGTTTCATAGACTTCTTTCTCCAGGCGGATGCTGGCATTTTCAGATGAAGGAAGAAGGTCTCAGCACCTTCTCTGCTTGTGATATTCCTCGTGTTGACTATTGACCTAGAACAGGGGTTTGCAAAACTTTTTCTGTAAAGAACCAGATAGAAAATATTTTCAGGTTTGCAGGTCACATGGTGTCTGCTGCAACTACTCAATTCTGCTGATGTTGCACAAAAGCCATAACATATAAATGAATGGGCGTGACTGTGTCCCAATAAAACTTTGTTAATGGACACTGAAAGGTGAATTTAAAAAATTTTTCAAAAAATAGTCTATTAACAATTTTTTTCAGCCATCTGAAAAATGTAAAAACCAATTTTAGCTCAAGGGGCATACAAAAGCATGTGGGTTTGGCCTGTGGGCTGTAGTTTGCCAATCCTGATCTAGAACAGTGGTTCTAAAACTTGAGTGTGCTTCAGAATCCCCTGGAGGGTTTGTTAAAACATGGATGGCCAGACCTACCCCCAGAGTCTCTGAGTTGGAGGATCTGGGATAGGGCTCAAGAATGTACATTTCTAACAAGTTCCCAGGTGATGCTGATGCTGCCAGTCTACACTTTGAGAATCACTGGTCTAGAGGCAAGTATATATGTTCTGGTCTGACCAAGCTTTAAAAGACAAACAGAACGGCGCCGGTAGCTATTCCATATGTACTTGCAGAGATGTGAAATAGGGAGTTTTCCCCCTTGCTCTCACAATTACAGGGCTCAGAGGGGTAAAAACAAGTCCAAAACAGGGCTGCAGTCTCTTACCTGAAATGAAATCCTTGGGAACATGTGCATTCCAGAACTTGGAATTGTTAGGTTTTAAGTATATAATGCATACACCATATAGTAACACCCAACACAGTAAGGGGCAGCAACCCAGTCACACACATTAATGTTTCTATGACCAAGCACACTGAGTGGAATAAACAAAAGACTCTAAGTAGCTTCTCTCCAGTTCTGGTCAGGTTTTACTGACAAATGAGTTACAAAAACTTGATTTTTAGTCCTATTTTGATTTCTAGATTATAGATAAGAGACTACGGACCTATATTCTTAGAACTGGAAATGTATTTTTCTCTACTGTTTTTTATTTCTTACCTGTTTTAGAATTCTTCATCACCACATGAAATAAAAGGGCTTATACTTGGAAATAACAACAAATCACTAAAATAAAAACATGTGCAAGAGTGGAGAAGCTTATCTCGATCTGGGCAAGCTTTTGATTTTCAGAAGTCCATAAAAACGATGAAGCATCAGAAATAGAAACTGACAACTCTCAGAGCTTAGAAAATGAAACTGGGTAGAAAAAGTTCCACATGGCTTAGTACAAAGAATTTAGTTTTGTCCCTTACCTTCACTCCAAGTTTTTTTTTTTACTGAAAATAAATGCTTTTAAAATTCCGTTTATCCCTCTAGAAGATCCTAAATACAGAAATAATAATAACTTTGCTTTAATATAATAATTTAATATAATATTCTGATTTTGCTTGCTTTTCACAAACATAAAACTAAAGGTGTAGATTTGGGTAAGTTCAGCAGTTCTGGCCTCAATTTGCACAAAAAAAAAGACATTTAAAAGTAAATTGGTTTCCTCAGGGTACATGCCCAGTAGTGGGATTGCTGGGTCATATGGCAGTTCTATTTTTAGTTTTTTAAGGAACTTCCATACTGTTCTCCATAGAGGCTGTATCAATTCACATTCCCACCAACAGTGCAAGAGGGTTCCCTTTTCTCCACACCCTCTCCAGCACTGATTGTTTGTAGATTTTTTTTTTGATGATGGTCATTCTGACCGTCATACCTCATTGTAGTTTTGACTTGCATTTCTCTAAAAAAAAAAAGGTGCTAAAGAACCTAGGGGCAGGATAGGAATAAAGACACAGACGTAGAGAATGGACTTGAGGACACAGGGAAGGGGAAGCTGAGACGAAGTGAGAGAGTGTCATGGACATATATACACTACGAAATGTAAACTAGATAGCTAGTGGGAAGCAGCCGCAAAGCACAGGGAGATCAGCTCGGTGCTACGTGACCACCTAGCGGGGTGGGATAGGGAGGGTGGGAGGGAGATGCAAGAGGGAGGGGATACGGGGATATATGTATACATATAGCTGATTCACTTTGTTATATGGCAGAAACTAACACACCGTTGTAAAGCAATTATACTCCAATAAAGATGTTTTAAAAAAAGTAAATTGATTTTTTACAAAGTAAATGGGTTTACATTTAAACTATTGTTTGAAAAGAAATATAATACAATACTGTCATTAACAAACCAACTTTTTACATACCTAGTGACTTTAATTTTGTAAAAGGTGATAATATTGTATGGATGTTCATATTTTCCCTCCAATCTTCTTTTACCTATAAAATTATTCCCACACCTTTCCCCCCATAGCCTCAAAGTCTTAGGAGATTTTACATTATGACTGAAACATGCCTTTTCACTTGTCTTATTAATGTGGGAAAGCCACCTTACTCCTTGACTTCTCATTGCCCCAATCTACTTGTTTTAGATTTTCTGCAGTCAGACCACATGTACAGAGGTAGAGCTTCCTTCCTCACATTTAGGATTCAATTCTTTCTTTTTAAATTTGATCATTTATACATAATAATATGATTGCCATTTTAGCGATAATTAGAACCTCTACTGTGTCATATAATTATCATTTCTTTTTAGTGGTTGGAATAATTAAGATCTAGTCTCTTAGCAAGTCTGATAATATAATACAACATTATTGTCTATATTCAGTATATCGTGCAAAGATTCAATTCCTATAGGTGTCTGCTCAACAAATATTTCTTGAATTAATGAATAAAATAAGGAAATAGAAATTCTTCCCAGTTCTACTGATAAGGACTGAACATTTTGAAGAATTCTTTGCAAAGAAGTTTTGGCCATATCCCATTGTACAGGCTGCTTAATAATAAATTATTAACTTCAAATACCACAGGCTAGCATTAGAATAGTACCTAAATTAGCAAATTCATTTCTTTAGATTTCATAATCTCCTGTTTTTCCATACTCCCAGAAGGCCTTTTCCAGAAATACATCCACACAATTGAGGCACCTAGGAATCTCAAGTGGTTAAGAGGTCTATATGCTCTTGAATCTTGTTTCTGAATGTCAAACTTATTTTTCTGACATGGATAAAACACAGGATAGGACAAGCCTAGATGATCTGTCCATTGTAGTTCGATGCCTCTTGTGTGAAACACTCTGAAGGCACCAGAAGAAAAATGATTTAGATGACAGAAAAAAAAAATCTAACTCTATTTTGCAAAGTTAAGTCCTTCACAGTACTAGGGTTCAGTCACTGAGAATTCACCACGTACCAGAGACTGTACAAAATGCTGAGGACACAAAAATAAATATGACATAACTCCTGTCTCAGATAGTGTATAGTTTAGGAGGGGAGAATGGCTGCTACTATTCTGAATATCAGAAAATGAACTTGACACAAATCACAAGAGACTCAAGACTGCTCAGTTTGGTTTTTAATCCTTAGGTCAGAAGAATGGAAGGGAAAGAGTCATTATTCATCAGAACAGTAGTTTCCAAACTTGCCTGATCATATGAATTACATCAAGGGGCTTGTTAAATATAAATATAAATTCCCAAGGCTCTCTCCTAGAGATTCTCATTCAGTAATTTTAGGGTTGGCCCTCCACTCAATTTATATGACCAGGCAAGTTTTGGAAACATAAAACTTACAATATGCAACAACTCCCTTAAAATATTAGAAAATGTCTAGAAAATACAACATACTAATTGGTTGCAGAAAATGCTGACTTGCTAAAATTTTCTTCTGGAAAGTTTTGCCTCAGCAGAAAGAGTGGGTAAAGGCTCATCTTCTAGGCTTCAAAGAAAGTGTCATTTGGCAGTGTCCAGGAAGCCTGGATCCTTGCCCACAAGATGTCCAGTTTCCTTTTTAAAGAGGTGAGAAGGATTCTGAACAGAGAAAAATGTTCAAACATTTGACCCTCACCTCAGGGGTCGGTGATCAGTCTGATCACATCGGTGGCACAATGTTTGATAACCAAATAAAATACTACAGAACAGAAAATATCTACTACCTAACCAATCTGCTCAGTGCTGAATGCAGATATAAAGTGGTGACTATTAATTACCTTTAATCATTTCTGGAAAGAGGCAGAGCATCCAAATAAAGTAAATAAACAAATAGTAGCAATTATGGTTTTAAGGTAAAAGGCAACATATAATGGAAATGAACCTGACAGTGGTGACAGATGTGGATGAGATGTTTCAAGGGAGGTTTAAAGTTTGCTATAATCCTGGCAAAGAACTAGTGGGGAGGAAGGGAAAAAAGGAGGGGAAATGGCATATCAACAAACAATGCCTCTTCCTGAACTATGCAAAAACATATGTAAATGCTGCTATGTGCAAAAGAAACCAGATTAAGAGCAATCAGTAATCAAGCCAGAAAACAAGGTTGATTCCTTAAATGACAGAAGCATTTCTTTTTGAAATTGTAACCACCCCCACCCACTGCTAAAGGTAAGATGTTATACTCTGGTGCTTGGCCAAAGGACAAAGTAAGTGTATACAAAGAAATGATGGATATGTCGAGAAGTCAGAATATATTCTACAGCAGACTGCCTTAAAATAAAGTCATGCAATGGAAAAGAACATTTTCAGTGAGTATTTTTCAGTAGTTCTAATATCATCAACCACCTCAAATGTCTCATAAATCAATTTACCTTTGCAAATCCATACTTAATTGATGAGAACTTTTGGTCAGACTTCAGAATGCTGGCAAAAGTTGTGAGTTTTAAGCAAAATAAGTACACAAAGTTTGAAAGCCCAGTGTGGATGAAAATCTTCAGCTTACCTAAATTCCTGTCCAACTTACATAGAGCATCCTCATTTCAATGCACAAAACCCATACAGATGACATCATAGACAGGATGTTAGTTTTTAAAATCTAATCTGGTTTTTAAGTTCCCAAAGCAACATGTCTTAGAACATACCTCCGGTACACCCATCAGGAAACATTTTCTTGAGGCATAGCAACTGGAAAAACTATTCAAATGCACATTTCCGAAGACTCTCACAATCTAAGAGAAATATTTTCCACTTTTTTTTAAAGCACCCAGAAGGCAGTTCCAAATTGAAAAGGCCTCAAGGCAGTTCCACACTGACATAGCAAATGTGAATATCCTCGGGTGGCCATTCAAAGATGATTGATAAAAAAAAAAAAAAAAAAAACAAGAACAACAAAACAGCACCTCCTACAGGTGGATAACTCTTTACCCCCCTGAAATGTGCAGGTTGGAAATCAGCAGGCTCAAGACATGCTTAGATAAATTCAAGGAATCTGATGCCCAGTGGGCTAAAGGGGAACCAGATTCATCCTTAACCTTTTGAGGTCAAACTTTAGGAAGCAGTGTGGAGTTGGGGAAAGAGGATTAGGGACCTAGAGACTGGCAAACTAACCTTTGCTCTGCCTGTTACTTAGGTATGTGACCTTGAGCAAGCAATTTCACCTCTCTGTGCCTCGGTTTATTATCTATAAAATGAGTGGGTTGAACTTCACTACGAAATCCCTTCTAGCTCTAAAATTTGTTGAAACAACTTCATGGAGGGCAAATACAATGTTTTCTGCAAACTGTTTCTTCAAAGCGTTGAGACTACCAAGAATTACACTGACCAGGCATCTCAGACTAATTCTAGGCCAGCTCTTCCCGGTGGCTGGCACACGGCGGACTGACCCCTTACTTGCACTGATTGCACTGTTTCTGTTTCACAGGGCACTCAAATCTATGAATCTGATCTGGGGTTTGGAAGGTAGGCAGGTAATATGCTCATTTACAGAAGGAACTGAGGCGTAGGGCTTAAGTGTCCTGCTTAAAGTCTCTCAATGGATAAATGACAAAGTCTACTTCACCTCATTGCTCTAAAAAGGCAGACTGCGGGTGGCCGGGAGGTGGCATTGGACAATACGAGACAGCCAGCTGTTCTGTTATCCCTGAATAGCAAACCCTCCCAGTAAAAGGCCTCAAGCCGACTACTGGGCTCAAATCCCTTGAAGGTCAGGCCGGCACGGCTTGCGAAACTCACGGTTTGGATCCCGCCAATTCGGAATTCACGCGACTGTGAATGTGTTTATAGTTTTTCCCCAGGGGTGGGGGTGGGGTGGGGAGGGAAGGCCTGAGAGGCATAGGGAGCCTGTAGAACCCAGGCCCTTGGTCTTCAAGGTGGGGTTTGCCCGGGATGGGTCAGTCACCTGGGAGCCGGTTCCTCTGCCTCGGGCCTCGGAAGCACACTGTCCGCACCAAGGGCGCCAGCTTCTGCTTCAAAGCACCCGCTGCCAGGCCTCCACACCGGTACATTTCGGCAACCGTTACTCTGGACCTCCTCCTCCTTTCCTTTCTTCTTAAGCACCGACCGACAGGTCAAACACCGTGGTCCTTGGCCCGTTCCCCCGGCTCCCTTCACACGCACTCTACGTAGGCTCCTCCTCCCAGCTCCGGGTGGGCATTGGACAGCTAGGCCGGCCTTCTAGAGCAGGGGAAGGGGAAGCGCAAGCGCGACTGGAGGCCTACTGCGCAGGCGTAACGCTCAGCGCCGCATTGCGATTGGTCCGCACGGGGAGAAGCTGTGCGCATGCGCCTAGCTGTCCGAACACTTGGAAAGACCCCAGGCTGAGTTGCTTGCAAGTTTCTGCGGGTTGATAGCAACGCGTTCCGCTAAGCGAGCTCAAAAGCTGTCCAAGGAGGGACCGGTGGGGCCGCTTTGCCTAGCGGTTGTGGCCGGTGTTGCCGCTCTGTCGATGGCGGGAACCGGTAACGGCACCTCACAAAGCGTGGCCCCAGCACCGCAGTTTGTTCTTCTGTTTTAGGCCACTAATTACTAGGTACTAAGCTTTCCCGGTTCTCTGGCTGGAGTTCACTTCCAGTATTTCCGTAGGTCCAGCCGGCGCACCTGGCTTCCCAGATTCGGAGTGGACTTCCGTCTTTTACACATTGCTGGCTCTTTCCCACCCAGCCCCTGTTTGCAGGACAAGTAATCATTCCGCGCTCTCTTTCCCAAATCGCTTTTATATTGTGCAGTTCTGTGTCCTAGATGCTGTACGAGGTGCTGCGGACAGTCTCCTGCTATTATGGCTTCCGTGCTTGAGAGCAGGATGCTGGCAAAAAGAGTTCGTGCTTCCCAGACTTTCTGTGAGAGTATTCCTAAGCAGGATTTTAAGAGTTGTGGGAGGAGTAGGGTGAGGGGCTGAGTGTAAATAGGTGTTTTGACTCTACCAAATGTAAGCTAAATTGGAAATAAATTATTGGCTGTATGCAAAACATAACATATGCCTATTTCAAAGTTTTGAGTTACATGTTCATTTAACAGGTATTTATTGAGCACTTGCCACTTGGACTGTGCTATTAAAGGAGCTCTGGGGGATATGAAAAGTATAGGAAGTGGTCACTGTCTAGTTGGGGAGATGTCATATACTGGTCATTTAAATAATAAATAATATCTGATGTAGTGCAAGAGCAAGAGAAAATATGGGATGGAATAGCTAAGGAAGGACTTCATGTAAGAAGTGTTACTTGAGCTGTGTCTTGAAGGATGAGTAGTAAAATTCAAATAGTGGAGGAGAAGGAATGATATTTCAGATGGTGAATACTTTGGGACCAAAGGTAATATTTTCAGTGGTTAAGCACCATTGACTTTGCATCCGGTCTGCCCCAGGTTGAATCCTGGCTCTGCCACTTGGGCAAGTCACTTAACTTGTGCCTCACTTTCCTCTTTTACCAATCTCATAGGGTTGTTATGAAGATTAAATGAGCTAATATTTGTAAAGTATCTTAGAGGAAGCACCATGCTGCTTGGAGGTATAAAACAAAACCCAGCACGTTTTCAGGGGACAATGGTAGAGAGTACATACTAGGAAGTAAGTAAGGATGGGTGAATATGGTGGGGCCAGATATGAACAGGCAAAAGAGTTTGGCCCTAATATCGTAGGTGATGAAGTTATTATCTTTAGTGGAATAGGGATAAAGAATGAAATTACAAAGTTGTTTTAGGAAGTTTAACCCAGGAAGCAGTATTTATTGCATGAAAATGATCCAGGGCTCCCTTACTCATTAAGAATAGGTTAATGTTCAGAAGTGCAGGTAGTAGTTGCCTTTAAAAAAAAACATTTATTTATTTTTATTCTTGGCTGCATTGGGTCTTCGTTGTTGTGCACGGGCTTTCTCTAGTTGCAGCTAGCAGGGGCTACTCTTTGTTGCAGTGTGCGGGCTTCTCATTGCGGTGGTCTCTCTTGTTGCAGAGCATGGACTCTAGGTGTGTGGGCTTCAGTAGTTGTGGCACGTGGGCTCAGTAGTTGTGGCTTGCAGGCTGTAGAGCGCAGGCTCAGTAGTTGTGGCGCATGGGCTTAGTTGCTCTGCGGCATGTGGGATCTTCCTGGACCAGGGCTCAAACCCATGTCCCTTGCATTGGCAGGTGGATTCTTAACCACTGTGCCACCAGGGAGGTCTCAGTAGTTGCCTTTTAACCTAAGGCTCTTTGGGGGGATAAATATTGAAAATATCAATTCCACAATAAGGTAAAAAATTATTTCTACTTATTTCATATTTTAAAGGTCTTGCAGACATTGAAATTTATTGCTATTTCTAAAAGCCAATAATAAACATGGATTGATTAAATACAAAGTTAATCATATCTGTTGGTGAAAGAAGCTTTGGAAAACACTATCAAAATCATGACGATCATATACGTATGAAAACAACTGGGTGTATTTGAAAGATAGTCATTTAATGATGCACAATTAACATACAAAAAAGACACTGTACAGCACATTTATTTTTGCAATAGGTACAATGAGGTTTTCTTGTCCTCTTAATAAAAAATTATATTTTATCATTTTGGGTGGCAAAAGCAACTTACACATATTGAATAACTCCAAAACTATAAGTGAAAGTTCCCCAAAATCTCACTCCACAGAGTATTTTATTAGGGCATGAAGCCCATTTTGATATACCACATTTCCAGAAATCAGTGTTTCTACCTTACAAATATAATGTGAACGCTCAGACTCAGTGACAAGTTTTTGCTGGGAGCATATGTCTAAATAAACTTATGTGGATGTAATATCTTTTTATATCTCCCAGAAAGTTAGCATTAATTATGGCTATGAATTAGCAAAGCTTCTTTTCACTCTTTTTTTATTTTTTGGCTGTGTTGGGTCTTCATGGCTGCGCACGGGCTTTCTGTAGTTGCAGCGAGCAGGGGCTATTCTTCATTGCCGTGTGTGGGCTTCTCATTGCGGTGGCTTCTCTTGTTGTGGAGCATGGGCTCTAGGCGCACGGGCTTCAGTAGTTGTACCACGCGGGCTCAGTAGTTGTGGCTCGCGGGCTCTAGAGCACAGGCTCGGTAGTTGTGGCACACAGGCTTAGTTGCTCCGCGGCATGTGGGATCTTCCCGGCCCAGGGCTCGAACCTGTGTCCCCTGCATTGGCAGGCGGATTCTTAACCACTGCACCACCAGGGAAGCCCTTCTTTTCACTCTTACCTACTGGATATGCCTAATTAATAGTTACCTTTTTAAAAAAAATAGCTACTCTTCTGTAGATAATGATCACCATGATCCGGCAAACTATTATGTAGACATCAACCAATCAGAAACAAAATACTGTACAATGAGGATTACTATTCACACTGGACAATGATAATTGGTATTCATAATGATGACCTTCGATTAGCCAACTAAGATTAAATCCTTCTCGAGGTTTAATACTGAATAGTATAATCTAGGGTTTTAGAAATGGGTGACCCACATATATGCTAAAAGAGTTAGCTATAAATATATCTGCTAACTCAGCTTAAAAAGCTTCTTAACTAGAAGACCCCATTTTCCTAGCCATTTTGAGTAACTTGGACTTGGCTGAGCAGTCACATTCCAGTTTGCTTAGAGATCTATCACTGATGCACTGAATTGTTTTCCTCATAGTGGGAATGGATTTAGTCATATTTGTCTCTTCTGCAGCTCAGCCTCACACACAAATAAGATGGTAACCCACGTGGGCTGCTGGAATCCCTGACCTTGATGGCGTTAGCAAATAACTCCTACATCGGTGCTATTGGTATGTGTCAATATTACCTTAGCTTATGAAATATGTGGGAGGAGGGATAAAGTCTTAAAAGCAAACATAAACGGGCACATTTTATTGTATGTAAATTGTACCTCAGCAGAGTTGATTTCAAACAAATTCTGAACCTGCAAATCACTTCCGGCAGAGGGAATACTGGTCTTGACCAAGATGTGTTATGCTTATTAAGCCTTGGGAAGCTGCCCTCTTAACACCGTAAGAAAGTTCTGTTCATTTATCATCTTCCAAGCATAACCTAGGCTTCTGGCAAATTAGACCCAACCACTTTGTTCTACATTCAGTTGCAGAGGGGTGAACGCTCCTAGGGGTTTCTAATTCCTTTTGAAACTCCACCATTCTGGAAGAATTTATGATTATATGGAGGGCTCGGGAATGCAACACACTGTGAGGTTTATGCTGTGTCCCAAGATCCCTCCACCTGGACCTGGAATGGTTAGCCCCGGAAACAAAGTCCCCTTTGGCTGAAGCTGCCACCACCAGCTTCCCCCTTCTTCTACCCCATGTTCGGCCCTCTCCCGTGGCGGGCCTTCCCCATTGGCCAGACAAACACAACCGACTGCGGCAGCCAATGGGAGCCACTCTCCTGAACATTCAGAGGATGGGTGCTCGTGGTGTGATGAGGGGAGGTTGGCGCCTGGCACGCGCCCCCCTACATCTGACAAGTCTGTGACAGAAACACTAACTCCCCCTACACACGCACACCCGTGCCCCTGCCTACCTTTCGCAGCTGCGCGGGCCCCCATAACCCACAGCGTGTCTTGGCAGCACCCTCCCCATCTCCTTGGGGCGCGCGAGCGCACCTGCTTTCTCAATAAGACAGAGCATCACTTTATCCTAAGGCTTGGGAGGGGGCTGCGGAGGCGCGGTGCAGCTGCCGGCCGCTTGGTGAAGGAGGTATCTCCGCCCCACCCCCCACCCCCGCCGAGTAGTGTCGCTCCGAGGCCGAGGTGCTCCAGAGATGCCTGAGGGTGCAGCTCTCTTTGTCCTCCCCAGCTGTGCCCGCTGACCCCGTGCGCTCCGAGAAAGTGGGGGTGGGGAGCCCGAAACCTATAAACCTATAAAATAAATGGGGGCAAGGAGAAAGGAAGACCATCCTGGGGTGGTGTGTGCGGCTCTCTCCACCCACCCTTTCCTCCTTAGGCTTCCTCCCTCCGGTGTGTCCCTGGAGTCCAGGCAGAGGAGGGTCTAAGCAAAGGTGCGGTGGCGGCCGCGGCAGCCTGCGGAGCGCGGTAGGATCGCACGCCCGAGCGTCCCGTCCCAGCGCACAGGCGCAGGGAGAACGTTTGCCCACTCTCCTCCATCTCTCCTCCCCTCCCTGGCTTTTGTGTCGCTGTCTCAGAGCTGCTAGTAGGGTGCGCTGGAGGAGGGGGGGCCCTGGGGTGAGAGGCACCCCCTTCACGCGCGCGCGCGCACACGTTGCTGGCGCACGCACACACGCGCGGATACAGACACGCACACTCTCACACACACACACATATACACACGCACAAAGCTCGCTCGCCTCGAGCGCACTAACGTGGCCGTTTTCTTTGTGTGGAGCCCTCGAGGGGGGTTGGGGCCCGGGTCCGGTCCGGGGGAGATGGCGCAGCCCATCCTGGGCCATGGGAACTTGCAGCCCACCTCGGCCGCTGGCCTGGCATCCCTGGAGCTGGACTCGTCGCTGGACCAGTACGTGCAGATTCGAATCTTCAAAATCATCGTGATTGGGGACTCCAACGTGGGCAAGACCTGCCTGACCTTCCGCTTCTGCGGGGGGACCTTCCCGGACAAGACTGAGGCCACCATCGGCGTGGACTTCAGGGAGAAGACCGTGGAAATCGAGGGCGAGAAGATCAAGGTGATCCAGACGGTCAGGTCCGGGAAGGGAGGGATCTGGGAGGGGGCCTTGCCAGAGGCGTTGCTCTAGTGGTTGTAAATGTCCAGCGCGTGGCTGTGTCGCCGCTTGCTGAGCCCAAGACCCTCGGCACGTCCTCATCCCCTTCGCCTCTCTCAGTGGCCCAGTACCCACCTCACCCGTTTTCTGAGGGCAGGCGGGAGTGGCTGCATTCATGCCCTTTGCCCCTGCCTGACAGCTCCCACTATGAAAAGCCTGTTTGATCCTATCCTTGACCCTGAGCCGGGAGCAGCGGCACCTGTGGGCAGAGGGCGGTATGAAGAATCTCCGTCCTGGTCTGTGGGATGGATCCCAAAGCGCTTTACACATCTTGAGGTCCCTTCTACCTCGTGGGTGCCAATAGGTTGCAAAAACCTGCTTTAGCTAAGCCCCCAGGCCTTGCGGGGGTGGGGGGAGATGGAAATCCATAGAGAATGAAAGCTGCTTTATTTTAAATTACAAGTTATAATTAAGTTTAAGGCTGATTTGGAATGGGAGTGGTGTGGGGTGCTTCTGGCACAAAGCCATGAGCCCTTTTAAAGAAATTGAGACAGGGTTACCTGCCAACACTTCATAATAGATAAAACTAGTTCTTTTGGAAAGTACCCCTTAAGTGGTATCTTCTTTATTTGTCTGGGTACCTAATGCCCATTACTCATTCTGTGGGTATTGTCTTCAGCAGGCCTTTGTAAAAATGCAGAGCAACTTATCTGAGGGCTAAGGGAAGTGTCTTGGTGCCCCCTCTCTTTGGTTTGTCAAGTAGGCTAAGTACAGGTATTCTTGTCTGACCATTTGTGCTCACTTTTGGTTCATAAAAGGTAGAAACTCGATAGGACAGTAATATTTCAATGTGTAGAGGATGGAGGGAGGGAGGACATGGCAAGGGCAGCTTCATGTGTCAGAGGTTATGGGCAGGAAAGCCACCTCAGAAGGCACTGGGCACTCAAGACCAACTTCTTTAGACCCACAGCTGGCCTTTTCTTAATTCTTTTTGTCTTTTAATTAATTAATTAATTAATTTTTGGCTGTGCTGGGTCTTCGTTGCTGCACGCGGGCTTTTCTCTAGTTGCAGCGAGTGGGGGCTACTCTTCCTTCAGTGCACAGGCTTCTCATTGCGGTGGCTTCTCTTGTTGTGGAGCACCAGCTCTAGGTGCGTGGGCTTCAGTAGTTGTGGCACACGGGCTCAGTAGTTGTGGCTCGTGGGCTCTAGAACACAGGCTCAGCAGTCGTGGCGCATTTGGCTTAGTTGCTCTGTGGCATGTGGGATCCTCCTGGACCAGGGCTCGAACTCATGTACCCTGCATTGGCAGGCGAACTCTAAACCACTGTGCCACCAGGGAAGTCCCACAGCCGGCCTTTTCTTGAGCCTATGGTCGGACACTGTCGGGTGAAGGCAACCCTCCCCCCCTGGTGGGTAAACAGCCCCAGTGACCACAGGGCCTCTCTTCTGAGTGATGTGGAGAGAAGGACTGAGTAACTGAGGAGAATGATGAAATGCTCTAAACTGTACACGATTCCTGACTCCTTCATTATTAAAATGAATGTGTTTTAAAATGGCTTCAGAGACCAGGCCAAGGCACTAGATGTCAGGAATATGGGCAGCTCAGTGTTGGTAAGGGAGTGCTCTTGAAAACAACTGAGACCCAGGATCAGGAAGACAGGGCACTGTTTGGAAATAGTGATCTTTTTTGCCCCTCGCATTTTGGAGGGAATTGCTACATTTCCTTTCAAAAGTCAAAGTAGGTCAATATCTGCTTGGCTAGGACTTCTTTTAATGTAACATTGTAAGACTCTGGCATTTTTAAAACATGCCTTTTAAAATCCCAAATAGAAATGTACTTATGGATGTGCTCTTAAACCCTCAAAACCTTTTGAATTTAATGCTATCGCTTGTTTAAAATCGTGTCACATTGAGCCAACGAGTCCTCTGGATTTAACAGAGGGGGAAATAAGTCCCCTTGAAATTTAGATGGAGGAAAACGGAAGCGTTTGGGAGTCTAGGGAAGGAGAACAAGGGGAGAGGAGAGGAGGAAGCCAGAAAGTGGGAGGTGAAAACGAGTGGAAGAGGGTCACTACCCAATGGCCTTGGGGAAATTTTGCAAAGATTCCTTCCCTTCTAACATCCAGTACTTGATCAAACTGGATTTTACAGTCTCTGCCAAAGATTCCGGACTTTTTCCCAGAGGGCAGAGCCTGTGACAATGTGACTCACTAGAAACAGAGCCCAGCACAGCACCACGTGCAGATAAATGCTTAACACAGGCTTTTTTGGGAAGATGATATTTTCAAGAGGGCAAAATCTTGTGACACTGCTCATGGAGGAGCCCTCTGAGTGCAGATTCTGAAGGAGCTCAGGGTGGGGTGTGGGAGCAGCGGGATGGGGACCCTGCCTCTGGCAAAGCTGCTGCAAGCTCAGGGCCCAAGCCGGCAGGCGAGACCAGCATGTCCTTGGGGAGATGGCAGAGAATGGCAGCTAGCAAATGAGCTCCATAGGAGATGATTTTGCCCCATACTCCGGCTGGCCTGAAGTTTCTCAAGGAACAGGTACCAAAGTCACGCTAGGAGGTGACTGCCTTTGGGGAAGGGAGAAAAGTCCCCAGGCTGAGGTGGCCCTAGACCACAGCCAGCAACAGAAGGCTGTCAGGCTCTAAAATGCCAGTGCTCACAGGAGAGTGGCAGAGAGGTCTCAGCAAGCCCTTCTCTCAGTTTAAGAATAGGGTGTGGCCTCTCCTGGGCTGCCCCGCTGTGTCCCAGGGTAGCGCATACTGTCAACCCCTGCAGGGGGACGACTAATTTAGCATATTTGGGGCTACTGTCTTAATTACCAGGGCCATCCCTAGGGCCTTGAAGCCCCATTTGGTATCTCCAATCAATGTGTCCCCCATGCCCTCACAAGATTTATAATCTAGCATTTTCTGGTTCACAAGAACATCAAGAAAAGCCTGCAAGGAGTAGGCAATAATCATAATAACAACAACAAGTTCTATTTATTGAAGAAGCAAAGAGCACAGGCTAGGCACTTTCCATGCACTATCTTATTTGGTCTTCTCAGCAACCCTATGAAATTAGGACTATTATTACCATTCTTGTTTTAGAGTTAAGGAGTCCAAAGTTAGAGAGATTAAATAATTTGCCCCAAGGCACGTGGATCTGACCTTCAGTATTTGACTCTTGAGCCCAAGCACTCTGCCATCTCACTATCCTGCCTTCCCCGTGACAGGGCCAGGATTTCAACCTAGATTCCGAGCTCATGCTCTTTCCTACTGCTCTCTCCTCTAGCGGGGCAGTATCTGGCTGGGGGGGGGGGCATTGTGCTCAGGGGGAGGTGGCATGCCGGGCAACCAGCCTTATGGTCTCTTCTAGGCCAGGGGCTCAGGGTTTCAGCCCCAGAACCCAGGAGCCTTCAAGATGTCACCTTCAGCTGCACCCCAGACATAGAGCCGAGTACCTGGGTTTTACTTTTTGCACCTTGACTGTCTCATCTTGGGTATGAGAATCAGAGGATGTTCAGAGATGGAAGAGACCTTAGAGCATCTCTAATCCGACTTCCTTGTTTTACAGAGAGGAAACTGAGGCTCAGAGAGGGAACGTGACTTGCTCAAGATCACCCAGGGCCCGGCCTACAACTCAGGTCTCCTAATTCCCTTTTCGGTGCTCTTTCCATACACCATGCTGCCTGGCTTAGAAGAGCATGTAAATCCCCACTCTGGGCCAGCCTCATCGTCCATCCAACCCACAAAGTTACCTGTGACAGGGACATGGTGACACATCATATGGGAAAGCTGACAGTCCTCCCTGACACCAGCCTAGGAAGGATGGAGGCCTCCCCCAGTCCCCAAAGGCAGGGTGGAGCTTCCCTTAATGACCATTATGTGTCTCTCACCTTACAGGTTTAGCTAAATCATATTGCGCCTGTCTCAGTCTAAAAGCATTGGAAGATGCCAACTGGGGCGTGTGTTTGGGGGTGGGCAGGTAGTAGAGGGGAGGCTCAGTTCTAACTTTTGAGCCATTCCTTGTAAATTTTCATGCAAGCACCCCCTGCTGTCCAGTTGGGCTCCTCCTATAGCCTGGGCAACCCTCTGCCCCATCACTCCAGACCAGGCACGCTCGCTGCAGGACAGCCGAGGCTGTGGGCAGGTGCTGCTCAGGATTGTGGATTTCTCTTCCTCTGCCGATCACTTGGAAAAACACCTTCGTGTGTTACATTACCGAGTGGCTGAGCTAAGCGTTCCCTTGGAAGCTGCCCGCAGTCAGAATGACGTCATGTCTTCCTTAGGGCTTCTGAGCTTCCATCTTCTGCCAGTTAGCTGAATGGTAAATTATCCAGCCGTTCTGTTGTTTCTCTGTCTCCATTGCTGCCTCTCTTGCTGTGGGTGAGTTTCTCTTTGTTGTCCTCCTTTGCTGTTCTCTGTGTCAGCCTGGTGTGTGAACGTGGTGTATCTTAGATGCAGATGGGACAGCCAGCTAGCTGAAGAGTTATCTTAAACTTTTCCTGTCATCCACTCGGGCATCCTCCAAAGGTTACAGATGTAGTTTCTCTCTTTTCCCACTTCTACCCCACACCCCCCACCAGCCTCCAACAAAAGGACATTCATGCCTCATCTGTAGAAAGATGCCAGATATGTTCCCTAGGGATAAGAAATACCCATGTCAGCTAAGAGCACGTGCAGGGGTGAGGGACTTGCCGAAGCTTGCTCAGGCAGCAGTAGCCCCAGGAAAATGGTTTACAAGGCTAGATTTATCTTTGGCAGCTCCCCACCCTGTGCCCCTTGACTCTCCAGAGCCCCTGTCACTTTGGGCCTGCCCCCAGCCACCCATGGCATGTTGCTGGCCTTCCTCTCTCTTCCCCCTCCCCACTGACTGCGTTTGCCTTGGCTCTATCTCATCATCAAGAAGCCAAGCTTGGACTTCCCTGGCGGGCCAGTGGTTGAGACTCCGTGCTTCCAATGCAGGGGACACAGGTTCAATCCCTTGTCAGGGCAGTAGGATCCCATATGCTGTGTGGCGCAGCCAAAAAAAGAAGCCAAGCTTTCTGCGCTTTCCAGGATGAGCACCAACAGATCCAAGGAGCAGTGCTACCAGGACAGGGCTCATGGGCCCTCTGAGACAATGGCAACAGCTAATATTTGCAGAGCACTTTATACTGTGCAAAAGCTCTTCCTCGCATGTTATTTCATTTGGCTGGTCATTGACTCAGCTAGAAAGCTGAGGGGCTAGAACCCGGCTTTCCCAATTCCACATCTACTGCTGCGTTTCCAACAGCGCCAGCCCAATTAGCTGTCAGGCCAGACTTGATGGTGGCGGTTTCAGGCCAGGGACGAAGGGGGAGTGTATTAGGCACTGTGTCCTGTACTCACAAGGAATGCTAATCCTCACAGCATCCCTACCAGATTGCTGTGTTTATCCTTAGTTTCCAGAGGAGGACACTGAAGATAAAGTAACTTGACTGAGGACACCTAACTAGTGGGACATGATTGGGTTGAGATTTGCACCCTAGTTGGTTTGACTCCACTATACCCCACTGGCCCTTGGAGAGAAAAGAGGGTCCTGGGGGCATGTGTGTGGCTAAGGGGCAGGCGTCAGATGCAGTGCCCACAGGAAGGGAGGACTGGGTGAGGGACCGCCAGCTGCCAAAGGGAGAGGAGATGCTCTCATTGTCCGACAGAGGCCAGGGGTTTATGAGGATGCGGAGAAGGACAGGGACACTAAACCCAGAAACAAAATGAGGTCGGTCGTGTTCCAGCGATCCTGACTGCCGTGCTGTCCCTTTCTGATGGCTCTTGAGGCCACAGCATTGGCTCTTTTGATTCTCTGCTGTGAACAGCCTGCTTCCTGGCTCCCCTCCCACCACAGACAGAGGTGCAAAGAACCTGGGGTGGGGTTTCTAAAGAACTGGAATGTGAGCAGTTGTTGAAATTCTGAGCCTCCTAATAAAAGCTTCAAGGCTCCCCAGGCACTGGAAAGGCAAAGGAGGTCTCCAGCAGAGAGGGCCCTCCCTGCAGTTCTGGCAGCTTGGGTGGCGTGCATAATTCTGAAGCCATAGAAAAGCCAAACAGCCAAACTACTCAGCCCCAAACACCTCATACACTCCCACCCACGTTCCTGCTAGTGGCAGGTATTTTTAGAGTCCTGAGCTCATGGTGTTAAAGCATCTGCCACATGCCTGAGGGCTGGTAGGCATTCAGCCTTACTCAGAGGCAAGAGTTCCGACTACCGGAGGGTGGGGGTGGGAGCCAAGTGGTAATGATATTCTCGCAGGATACCTGCCCTCTTCCCACTGACCTCCGTTCCTTTCCTGGCCTGCTCTCCTCTTTCTTCCTGCTCAGAGCACCAGAGAGGTGGAAGAAATGAAAATCTCTTCCGTCTCTGCTTGCCGAAGCAAATCAGCCTTTGAGGACTTATGTTTTTCTGGGTAACCAAAGTCAAATGTTGTCTCTGAAATCACCGTGGCAGATACCTAGGATGCCAGACAGTAGTTTTGCTGGCTCAGGCCAGTACTGCTTTTTGATCACGACGACGATTATTGACAAGCATGATGACGAGTGATCTGATGCAGAAAAAGACTGCTTACAGTCTAGCTGGAGGGATGCCAAGAACACTGATGAAACGACTAGAGAACAAATAAATATATTCTAAATGGTGTGGTGCAGACTCAAAGTGCGATAGGAATGCCTAAGGAAAGAGAATTGAAGAAAAGTTGGAGAAGGTTTTAGGAAGAAGGTACAGTGTGAGCCGAACCTGGAAGAATGGGTGAGATGTGGATAGAGCAATGAGGGGGCAACCACTTCTGTAGGGGAAGGTAGACTAGAAGGACCAAAGGGACAGAGAGAATGAAGCAGGTGCAGCTGAGTAGTTGGAAACCAGCTTGGGTGGGGTCCGATTAGGGCAGACAAATGTTTCCATTTTGATGCCACATGCAGTAGAGGGCTATCGGAATTGGCTGAAGAGGAGGATGACATGCTGATACAAGCAGGGATTTAGGAAGGCTAGTTTGAAAGTGGTATGCAAGAGGCACTGGAGTGGAGACGTCTAGAATCCAAAAGACTTTGCTGTAATCCAGGAGTGAGGAGAGGAGAGTCTGACCAAGAGACATGGAAATCTAAATAGAAGAAGGAGATGAATTCGAATGTCGTGCCAAAGGAATATGGAGGCCATCTCCATTGAGGAGATGAAGGGAAGCCTGGACAATGAAAACTGATGTTCACAATGATGACTCTGGGGCCCTGTAAGATCTTCATTCAGCAAAGAGATTTAATTATATTTACTAGATTATACTTACTGACTGCTAACTCCAAATAAAGGCTATACTTCGTTTTAAGAACCACAGTAGTCAATTAGTGACCATAATCACATTTTCTTTCATAACTGAGAATTGTATAAGGCCTTGGGACTGTCGTTCTCAGCATGATTTCTCTTGTTCAAGACTTTGGATGTATAACGGGAAATAGATTGGGCTGAATGTGTTTAGACTCCAGAGTATCCCCTGGGAGTTGTATCTTTACATATGTTACTGATTGGCGTGATCCCAAAAGCTGAGATGCAGAAGAAAAATCCAGTGAGCTAAATTACCTTTTACATAACAAAGAAGTGAACTTAAAATCAATTGAGCCACACGGTGAGATTTTAACACTAACTTTGTTTTCTTTAAAAAGTCATGAAAAAAAAACCCCAAACCAAACAAACAAACAAAAAAAAAACACAAAGTGATGTATGCATGCAGTAGAAAATTTGGAAAACATAAAAAAAGAAGAAACTAAATATCACCTAAGTTCCACTGTTCATAAATAACCATTAATGTCCTGGCCTATACACTTCCAGTCTTTCCTATGCATTTGTCTATGTTTAATTTTTTTTAAAAAAATTGGGACCATAGCATATGAAAAATTTTGTTTCCTACTTTTTTCACTTACATTTTATGAGCATTTTCTACACCATTTATTCTATGAAAAGGTTATTTTAACGGCTGCATAATAGCCCATTGTATAGATATATATTGGGTTGGCCAAAAAGTTCATTCAGGTTTTTCATAACATCATATGGAAAACCCCAAATGAAAATTTTGGCCAACCCAATACATACATTTTAGCTGCTCCTCTCCTAGTGAATATTTAGGTTGTTTCCTATTGTTTTTTTTTAAGTGATTAAGATCTTTGTGCAGAATTTTGACCACATATCTCTTTCTTTTCTTTTTTTTGCTCTCCCCCCGTTTTATTGAGATATAATTGACGTACATCACTGTATAAGGTTAAGGTGTGCAGCATAATGGTTTGAGTTACGTATATTGTGAAATAATTACCACAGTAAGTTTAGTGAGCACGCATCATCTCATACAGATACAATAAAAAGAAAAAGCCAAAAGAAGAAAAAGTTTTTCCTTGTGATGAGAATTCTTACGATTTATTCTCTTAACAACTTTCATATATATTATACAGCAGTGGTAACTATGGTCATCATGCTGTATATTATATCCCAAGTACTTATTTACGTTATCTGCTATTTCTTTTGTATAGATTTCCGGAAGTGGGATTCTAGGCTCTAAGAGTTTTGTACATTTTTAAGGTTTTTGATAATACTGCCAAATTGCCCTCCAGGAAAGTTGACCAATTTACATTCCAGTTTTTCAACTAAAAACCTTAAGAAAGACTTAATAAACCCTGAAAGAAACTTCTCTCTATATGTTGATAAGTCCATTCTGCCAATTTGTCGAAGAACCACTTCCTGTGTCAGGGCTTGTCACCTCACTTTTATAATGCCACAGAACCATGTTTTCTCCTATCTGTTCATGTTTCACTTTCTGACTCCAAATACGGGTCTTTGTATCTTCCAGGTTCAGGTGTGGGACACCGCCGGTCAGGAACGCTTCCGAAAAAGCATGGTCGAGCATTACTACCGCAATGTGCATGCCGTGGTCTTTGTCTATGACGTCACCAAGATGACATCCTTCACCAACCTCAAAATGTGGATCCAAGAATGCAATGGGCATGCCGTGCCTCCACTAGTCCCGAAAGTGCTTGTGGGCAACAAGTGTGACTTGAGGGAACAGATCCAGGTGCCCTCCAACTTAGCCCTGAAATTTGCCGATGCCCACAACATGCTCTTATTTGAGACATCGGCCAAGGACCCCAAAGAGAGCCAGAACGTGGAGTCAATTTTCATGTGCCTGGCTTGCCGACTGAAGGCTCAGAAATCCCTGCTCTATCGTGATGCTGAGAGGCAGCAGGGGAAGGTGCAGAAACTGGAGTTCCCACAGGAAGCTAACAGTAAAACTTCCTGTCCCTGTTGAAACCAAACGGTGTAAATACAAAAGCAGTTATCACTGGAGGTTTTTTTCTTTCCCTTTTTTCCATGCCTGTGTAACACTGACACCTGCTTGTTTCCATACAAATTGATATTAAAATAAAATTTGTATAGATTATCATATGCCTTCATGTCTTGCTTTCCTCCAAGAAGACATTTCTGATTGTGATGAGTAGAAGAGGCAGCTCGCCCTGCTAGAAAGGCACACTCCCTACCAGCCTTCTACGCTGCCTGAAATGCTCATCCTTTGAGTCACTTCTTCAGGACTAATTCATTCTCTCACATGATGTCATCAGTGGGCAGAAACACCCGGAGGGGGTGGAATACAGGACAGGTATGTGGTTCTAGGGAGTCAGTGCAGGCAGAGGGATAGAGAAGTTTTGAAAGGAGACATTGACTCATCATTATTTCCTAGGTTCCTTGGATGTCGAGAGTAGGCTGCTCTCTTCTTATTTCCCAAAATTTAAAAATAAAAATATAGGTTGCCCAACAGGCCCAGTTCCTTCCAACGCCGTTAGCTCCTGCTTCCCCACTTTTCACCAAGCAGCCCCTGATACCAAAAGTATTTCTTTCCCCCTGCCCTTTCTTGAAGAGGGCAGGGTTCAAGCTAACATAGGTCTATGATGTCCCCAGATCTTTGCTGGAAGAAATGTAACAGGAGGATTCATCCCCTACGTTCCAAGACCCTCTGATTTAGTTGTGAGAACAATGTACACACTGAAACTACTTGGGAACAAAAATTAGACAATAATATTACCAAGTGCAAGACTGTGCTATGGAACTTGAGAGCATCATATACTCAACATCAGGGAGGAGTCACCAAAAAAATCATTGAACTTATTTTGGTTGTTGAATAAAGTGTAATATTTGGATTGGTAAAGAGGAGGGGAGTAGGCAAAAGTAGGGAGGCAGGAATGACCCTGGGGCTTGGGCAGGAGGACAGCTAGGAGTCTGGCCCACTGACAGCTGAGCAGCCCACGCCCCAGGCAGGACAGTTTATTGCTTTTTGAGCCAGTGGGAACTTCTGGTGGCTCTCCAGCAGAAGTCCTGTAGGTATTTCTTGTACATCTGGTCCTATGGATGTGAAAGCTCCTTGTCCAATGGTTAAAGAAACTAAAAGTGGCTCTGAAGGTGTATCTATTGTACAACAGCCCCACGTAGATTTCTTTGCTTGGGGGTGCTCCTAAAGGCAGCCCTCTTGTTGGAAGCCCAAGAGGAGGGGAGGGGGTCCCAGACAGATAGCCCCTGAGCACTGTCCTCTGATAGGCACACGCAGCTCTGGCCCTGCCCCTGACAGTAAAGGGTAACAGATGTGCTTCCCACCCAAACAGCCTGTCTGCTCCTGTGTCCCTCACTGACTACTTCCCCACCCAACCCCACTCCCGCCTGGTCTCAGCCTCGGCCCAGCCGCCAGTCTGGTTCTCATCACTTTGTTTCTGCCTGGATCCTGGTTTTTGGAGTCTTCCTAGTACCCCCAGTTAAGGCTGTGTTTTCTGACCGGTTGTCCCACCCAACGTCCTGCCCCCGACTCTCACCCGAGGGGCTGGGGTCCTGTTGTCTGTTGGTGAACTGCCCGCTGAAGCCCCTGTCGCTGTGCTTCTCCCCGATGGAATACCCCAGGACCTTGTCTCAAACTTCAGATGCCGACTTCTTGCCCAGGATACGGACTACTGTTGTGGCATCTTTTGGCTCTCGTGACCTGGCTGCAGGGCCGGGCCACCTCTCAGTGGCTGCGGGGACACTTGTCCATACTAATGGATGCATTTTAGTCTGGGTCCCGGCCCGTCTTGGTCACACCCGTTTCTGCTTTAACAGGGTCAAGATGACAACATTCCAAGTCCTCTGACCAGGATTGCCTCTGACACCTTTCAGGCATTCAACAAACGTTTACTGAGCACCTACTGTGTGCCACTGTTCTAGGCCCCGGGGATACATAGGTAAACAAAATAAAATCCTACTCTCATAAAGGAGACAGACACTAAACAAGAAATGAGATATATAAATGAGATCATCTGAGAGAGTGATAAGGACTCCAAGGGCCATAAAATGGGGTAAATGGACAGAAAGTGCGGGAGGTGAGGGGAGGGCAACATATTAGATACAGTGGTCACAAGAGGCATCTTTGAAGAGAGAACATCTGAGCTGAAACCTAAATGAAAGAAAGCAACCAGCTGTGAGGGAAAAGAACCCCAAGCAGAGGAAACAGCAGATACCAAGGCCCTGAGGCAGGGGTAAGGTTGGTGCATTTGAGGAACAGAAAGGGGGCTGGTGGGGCTGAGCAAGCAGGGAGGAGAATGTCGGTTTATTTAAGTGCAGTGGGAAGCCAGTGGAAGGGCTTAGCATCATCTAGATTCAGTAACCTTTGGGAAGATTCAGCAGGTTTACTGATCGGCAAGGGGAAAAAGCCTCCAGTTTTCTTAGCTCCTCTGAGAGGAATAGGCAGCCTTCCCGGGTGCCTCCTGAGTGTGGGCCCCAGGGATGTCCCTTCCATGCTGGCTGCTCCCCACCTTAAAATCCAGGCTTGAAAACTGCCCCCAGACAATTACCTTTTGATAATTGGTACCGCCAAGGCTCTGGTAGTTTTGCTGCCAAAAGCAGGCACTCACCAATCCTACCTGCCTGTATCTTCTGCAGCTCACCTGCCCAATCCCGTCCCTTCCTGTAGGATGACATTGCTCTCGCTCAGGCACCTGGGGACAGCCAAGAAGTCAGGGGGTTCCCCACTGTGGCCCCAGGAATCCTGAGAAGCTCTGGGCTCCATCCAGTCTCCCAGCCCCAGAACTTCCTGCTGGCAGCAGCAGGGTGGCATGGTGGTGCCCAGGCCTCCCACAGACTGAGCAAGAGGACCTGGGAATGGGCTGTTCCCAGAGTGCACCCAGAGGAAGGGGACTCAGGAGGCCAGAAAACGGTGACACCCTTGTTGCTGTGAGGGTGGTGAGGAGCGGGGGGCTTCAAGAGACACAGGCTCCTCATTCAGCCTCAGTAAAGCTCTGGAACGATGCATGATGGCCAGTATCTCCCCTCTACAGCTCCCCTTCACTTTCCAGACCTGTACCCTTGAGTCTTCAACTGTGCTTCAACAGAGACAGGACCTGGAGAAATAACTACGAACATTTCAATGCCTAGTGGATACCAGACCCTGTACTAAAACACTTTATATTTTTTCACTAGCTCATTTAATCTTCCTTCAACCCTGTGAGGTAGGGATAATACCTTCCATTTTACCGATATGAATATGGGTGCTGACCTGTCCAAGGTAGTAACTGGTGAAGGGAAATTTGTCCTACTTCAAGTCTAGGCTCTTTCTATGATATTATACTGTCTTTCCAGCTGGTTCCAAGCTCCAGGATTTCTCCCCTTGCAGGGACTGTGGGTTTGCTCCAGCCAGTCCCCCTGACCTATGGAGGCTTGACCAAGAGGCCACTCAATATCCGGGAGGCCAGACGGGGACATTCCTCCCTGAATGGGACACCCCTGACCACATCCTCCAGGAAATCCAATTGGCTGACAGAAGAAGTGTCAGCTCCGGGCCAAAGGAGTCCCTGAGATGTCCTTGGCTTGGACAATAGCTAGGAACCACACAGCCAGCCAGACTCCGCAGCTCAGCCTTTGGGGGCTGTAGGATCCTGTCACTGGGACCCCCAGCACCACCCTCACCCCAATATCGGAACATTTGCTCAGGACCCCGATTCAGCCTGAGGACTGGCTCTGGCTGAGTTCAGTGTGGCTGAGAACTGTTTCAGCAGGGTCCTTCAGTCAGAGAGACCAAGACCAAATGCTTCTCTGAGCACCGCCACCTGGAGCAGTGCTGGGGAGGGAGACCCAGGCCGGAATAGCTGGAGAAGCCCACCCCCCAAGTGTAGCTGAGTGCAGCCCACCCTGTGTGCATGCGGGGCGGGGATGGAGGGCTTGGAGACGTGCTGAGAGCTCCCTGGAAAGCAAGGCTTAGCTTCTCCTGCAACTTTGAGCGGCAGATGCAGAGAGGGGTCAGTGATTATTCTCTTATAGCATCTGAGGGGACAGAGTTGCTGCCTTAACTTATAGAGGCCTCCCTCCACCCACCATCCCTCATCCCCTCACTGGGAGGGGCCTTGCTCCCTCTGGAAGGGCTGGCCTAGGCCCCACTGGTTTCACACCTAGTTCTGACTCCATGACTGTCCATGTCCCTAAGGGCTGGAGCTGCAGCAGCAAGACTGAGATAGGAACGCCAGAGATTGCCCTAGATTAGCAGTTCCCAAACGCTGGTTCACATCTGACTGAATGAAATCCGTTGGCACAGTGTTAAAGTATAGATTCCTGGGGCACCAGCCTGGACATTCTGATCTACTAGATCTGGGGGCAAGGCCCAGGAATTTATTTTTTTTAATATCCATAGTTGATTCTGATGTGTCTCCAGGTCTTTCCCTCCCCCCCCATCGCCAGGCTTCCTGATAAACCCTAAGATCTGCAACTACCTTTCCTGAACCACGCCTTCAAAATTAGTGGTCTAGTTAACATGGAATCCAGCCTGGTGAGGTGGATCCTTACCTAGGATAAATGAAACTGTTCCAGTCATACCAAACGTCCTTGGGCTGTGCGTCTGAAACTAGTAGGCAAGAGCCTCTTAACCATGAGAGGCCAATGAAGAACTAATTCGGAGCATAAACAGCTCTGCACTATGAGGACCACTCTGGACGCAAGGTTGATAATTCAATAGAAATTGCATGTCTGTTGTGCGCCCTCTGCTGGTAAAATTAGTGAAGGCTGGAAAGTGTTTACCGGTAGTTTTTTCTTTTTATTTTTTAAACATCTTTATTGGAGTATAATTGCTTTACAGTGGTGTGTTGGTTTCTGCTTTATAACAAAGTGAGTCATGGAAGCAGCCGCATAGCACAGGGAGATCAGCTCAGTGCTTTGTGACCACCTGGAGTGGGGGATAGGGAGGGTGGGAGGGAGGGAGACGCAAGAGGGAAGAGATATGGGGATATATGTATATGTATACCGGTAGTTTTTTTAATGGGTGCTGACCATGTCCTGGCAAGGAAGCCCATACAGAAGGAGCTAATCCTGGTCCCAGTTTGGGTACTTAAGACACTGGGAACTAGAAAGGTTACTAATTAAAAAATATTGAAGTGGACTTCCCTGGTGGCGCAGTGGTTAAGAATCCGTCTGCCAATGCAGGGAACACGGGTTCGAGCCCTGGTCTGGGAAGATCCTACATGCTGCGGAGCAACTAAGCCCATGTGCCACAACTGCTGAGCCTGCGCTCTAGAGCCCGCGAGCCACAACTACTGAAGCCCGTGCGCCTAGAACCCATGCTCTGCAACGAGAAGGCACCGCAATGAGAAGCCCGCACACTGCAACGAAGCCTGCTCTCTGCAACTAGAGAAAGCCTGTGCGCAGCAACGAAGACCCAACACGGCCAAATAAATAAATAATTTTAAAAAAATATTGAAGTGTAATTGACATATAAAAACAACATATTGACTTTATACAATTTGATGAGCTTGGACGTATGCACACACCCCGTGAAATCATCATCACAGTCAAGGTAATAACCATATCCATCACCTCCAAAAGTTTCTTTGTGCTCCACGTTTTTGTGTCAAGAACACTTAAAATGTGTTAAGAGGGTGGATCTCATGTTAATGGTTACTCTTATAAGTAAGCTACCTTCACTAAATCACTGGGGCTTAACTCTCTTAAGGGAAATCTGTGACCCCTGGTGAGAACTATAAGCCTGGCAGCAGAGAGGGAGGGGAGACATTGAGAAGCACCTCACCTGTCCAGGAAGATAGATTTTGAATCTATCCAAGGGAAGTAACCCTGGGAGCCTTAAGAGAGACCCCTGGGGTCACAGGGAGAGTCCCCTAAGCCATGACACAGTTGAAATAGACAGAAATGGACTTCATGACCTGAGCTCTGTGGTTGGTCCTTAGTCTCTTCTCCAGTAATAAAGTAAGGATTGTGACCCGCTGCGTTTAACATTTTTTAACATCTTTATTGGAGTATAATTGCTTTACAATGGTGTGTTAGTTTCTGCTTTATCGCGTTTAATCTTAAAGTATTGGAGGAAGCGTCAGGTAAAAGCTCGGATAGGAAACCTGGCTTATCTGATTCTTACTCACCAATTCCAGGTAGAAACCCCGATGCTTCAGATAAAGGGGAATTACACAGGTATAGTGGTCCTGCCTATCCTTCCAGGGGGATCACTCCATGGGAAGGATGATATCAGATCTAGCCTAATTTTCAATCTCTATACCTCCAACTCAAATAATGACAATTATTAATGGCAGCTAATCTTTATTGTTTACTCTGCACTGCTAAGTACTCTGTTATGTGCTTAACATGGACTACCATGCTTGATCTTCACAGTAAACTCTGAGGCACAGAATGATCAAAGCAACTTGCCCAGACTCACACTGCTGCCCAGGGTCAGAGCAGGGGCTAACCCAGGTCTAACTGCAGAGCCAGAACCACAATGCTAACTTCTCTTATCTCTATTTCTTTCAAGCCTGGAAGGAAGCTGTGCTCCTGGGCCTGGGACTAATGGCTCTGCTCCTGCTGCATTCAGGACTAAGTAGTAGATTAGTTGGGAGATGATCCTAGATGCCAGGGCTTGATCTGGTGAAATCACTCTTAGCCCAGGGGTAGGTCCAGAACCTGGGTGTAGGGGCTGAGTAGGTACCTGAGGATCGAACTGTCCTCCTAGGAAGAGAGGGCAGGGCAGGGGTATGGAAAGGCTAGGAATGGGCTGGCTCTAACAGTTGGAACTTTAAAAAAGAGATACTTTAGAAGAGCTTCTTGCACCATTTGAGAGATGGGAAAAAATGACCTTCATGAACCTTTCCAGTTCTACATTCATATGGACAACACCGAGAATAGTGTGATTGTGCACTAGCTTTTTTTCGATGGCCGTACGCATTTTAAGCCAGCTATGAAGATAATGACGTTTTAGGCCTTTGGATAAGAGTTGCTTCCCTGTCTGCAGATCAGAAGTCTGCTTTGAAATTGTGCAGATCTTCCATTAGAGAAGATGCTCAGATTTGACCAAAGCTGGGGCAGGGAGGATGGTGCTTCCGAGTCAGTACTTCCTGATACCATTTTATTTTCAGAATAAGTAACCTGTTTGTTCCTCTGTAAAATGGGATTGAAAAACATCTTTACAGGATTTTTTGAAGATTTAAATAAGATAGCATGTGAAATGTAGTGTACGGGTAAACATTTGTATATTATACTTTATTCAATTCCCCTAATATAAAGGGCATTAGGAAGAAACAAAAATGGAAGACTATTCAGGTTTTTCCAGATCATTCAGTTTTAAAAATAAAGCAGTATTGAATAAATTCTTCTCTTAAATTATTCAGAACTGAGGTAATTTGACCACAAAGCCACTTGAAAGTTACTGAGATAACTAAATCAAGTTTTTAAAATAAATAATTAATTCATTTTTGGCTGCGTTGGGTCTTCGTTGCTGCACGTGGGCTTCCTCTAGTTGTGGTGAGCGGGGGCTACACTTCCCATTACAGTGCGTGGGCTTCTCATTGCGGTGGCTTCTCTTGTTGTGGAGCATAGGCTCTAGGCGTGCAGGCTTCACTAGTTATGGCACCCGGGCTCAGTAGTTGTGGCTCACGGGCTCTAGAGTGCAGGCTCAGTAGCTGTGGTGCACAGGCTTAGTTGCTCTGCGGGCATGTGGGATCTTCCCGGACCACAGCTCGAACCCGTGTCTCCTGCACTGGCAGGCGGATTCTTAACCACTGTGCCACCAGGGAAGTCCCTTAATCAACTTTTAAAATCACTTCAAATTGTGGTCTTTAGGACATTTGAGTCAATCAGTAAATAGACAACTGGTTAAATAGCCTAATTTTCTAAGCTTGAGATATTTATTGATTTACCCAAGGATTCTTATGCTTTGAGGCTCTGAAGATTTGCTAGATAGAAATACCCCATTCTGTTCTCAACATTTTATCAAGAAAGAGAAACTTGTACAACTTCAAACGTTCCTTCTGTTCTATGTTATAATTATTCAGGTAGATATACTGGAGAAAATGGAGGATAGGAAAGGAGATAAGGGGCAAACAGATGGAGCAATTCCCAGGCTGAATGAAAATATCCCTAACTTCTGAGAAAAGCAGGTACTTTTTAATCATTTCAAAGTCCTACTAAAGGAAAGGCCACTTTACTGCTGGTATTTACAATTATACTTTTTCATCAAATTACTGGTATTAGATAAGCTGAGATTCCTGGAAATGAATTCCTGGTAATAATCATTAAAAATTTTCCTGTAAAGATGGGATTCTCTCAGCACAAAAGGAATGTTTTCCCCCAAAGCAGATTGGATTCTGTACTCATTTTTAACAAGGCGGTGTCTTTTCATTGTCTTGACAGGAAAAGCCAGAACTACCCTCATTTCCGACATTAGACAATTATACCACGTGTAATTGAAGCATTGTGATGTCATCCACCCTGCAGTCTGGAGGAATGTACTGCAGGACATCTGAACTACAAGCCAAAGTTACAGATAACCACAGTGCTGATGGATTGCCTCTAAAGCTGTCAATGAGAATATTCCACTGATGTGTAGTTCCCAGGGTCTCCTTCCAGCGGTAGCAATAGTAGTAAGTAACAGCAGTGAAAGCAATCACAGCAGGAGCAGCAGCAGGAATGACACTAATGTTAGTAGTACTAGGGTAAGCAATGGCATTTATCAAGCGCCTACTTTTTGTCAGGCCAGTGCCAAATTACATATATATATATATATATATATATATATATATATATATATATATATACACTTTTCACTGATGAGGAGCCTGAGGCGTGACAAGCTTAGGTAATTCACCCGAGGCTACACAGCTGGCTAGGTTCAAACCCAGGATTTAAACTTAGGACTGTCGTATTTCAAGCCTGAATTCCCTTCATACCACCATACATCCCAGTGGTATCAATAAATAGATATTTTTCAGTGTGAAGGATTAAAAACAGTAGAAGAGGGGCACAGTAGCCTCTCCAAGTTGCTTGGCGACAACAAGATTTTCCACGTGGTCGAATACCAAAGTGACAGGAGTGAGGCTATGGAAGGATCTCAAAATCAGAGAATCGAGGTGTATGAATATGAGTATGAGGTGAACCATTGTGTGATCAAGTACAAGGCAGTGTAATTTAGGAGAAATACCCTAATACTATTTATAAAAGACAGTTATGACTCAAACGAACCTAGGAGCGTTCATACACGTTCCCTAAAAATAGAAGTCTAGTGAGCTTGAGACACCAAAAGCTAATGGTATGCCTTACCTTTAGTACTCTGTGCTTCAACAGTGATTCTCAAGAAAGATATACTGGGTTAGGAAAAGAAAGTTAACAGAAATGATTGTGAAAGTGGTGTTGGAAGGTGGGAATGAAAAATAGGGAGGAGGCTGGTGGGAATGTAAATTGATACAGCCACTATGGAGAACAGTATGGAGGGTCCTTGAAGAACTAGAAATAAAACTACCATATGACCCAGCAATCCCACTATTGGGCATATACCCTGAGAAAACCATAATTCAAAAAGAATCATGTATCACAATGTTCATTGCAGCTCTATTTACCATACCAGGACATGGAAGCAACCTAAATGCCCATCGACAGACGACTGGATAAAGAAGATGTGGTACATATATACAATGGAATATTACTCAGCCATAAAAGGAACGAAATTGAGGTATTTGTAGTGAGGTGGATGGACCTAGAGTCTGTCATTACAGAGTGAAGTAAGTCAGAAAGAGGAAAACAAATACCATATGCTAACACATATATATGGAATCTAAAAAAAAAATGGTTCTGATGAACCTAGGGGCAGGACAGGAATAAAAACGCAGATGTAGAGAATGGACTTGAGGACATGGGGAGGGGGAAGGGTAAGCTGGGAGGAAGTGAGAGCGTGGCATGGACATATATACACTACCAAAGGTAAAATAGATAGCTAGTGGGAAGCAGCTGCTTAGCACAAGGAGATCAGCTCAGTGCTTTGTGACCACCTAGAGGGGTGGGATACGGAGGATGGGAGGGAGATGCAAGAGGGAGGAGATATGGGGATATATGTATATGTATAGCTGATTCACTTTGTTATAAAGCAGAAACTAACACACCATTGTAAAGCAATTATACTCCAATAAAGATGTTAAAAAAAAGAAAGAAAAATAGGGGGGAGATTAGGGTCATTCTATCTGAATAAAATGAAGGTAGAAATAAAATCAGGAAGTTTAGTAATAGACTAACAATAATAGTAACACAGATGACTTACACTCCTGGGTGCCAGTCACTGTTCTAAGTGCTATATACATGTATTAACTCGTTTAATTCCCTCAACCCTATGAGTAGGTGCTGTTATTTGCATTTCACAAATGAGGAAACTGAAGCCCAGAGCCCAGAGTAAAATACCTAGTTGCTGGCAGGGCAGGAACTCCAACCTAGGTAGTCTGCTGCAGGCCCTGGGCTCTTAGCCACCCCACTGAACTGCCCCTTTAAGGTACAGGGAGGCTTTACTGTGCAGTTTGGGATCGAAGCTCGTAATCTTAGTATCAAGGAAAATCTCTTGAAGCTGTTTAAGCAGGAAGTAAACTTTACAGAGTAAGAAAGTCCTTAACAGATTAAAAATTGGCTGAAAATAGTAATAGTTTCAAGAAAAGTAGGCAAATGTGTAGATTTGATAAGCATGAGTTACAGAGAGAAGTTAGACATAATTTCAGTAAGAGTCTGAAGCCTCCTGAGTTTGAAACAATGTAAAGTGACCATATACTCCAACACAAATTACTGGTCTCTTCCAGTTATGTATTTCTTATACTTTACAACCACAATCATGAGCACACAAGTTTCTCCTGATATAATTTCCAAAACTATGAAAATGGATATTGCTAGCCTCCAGTTTCATACTCCATCTTACAAATGATTCATGAACGTGAATGAAATGTCTAGAAGTTCATCTTAGTCAACACTCTCACCCAACTATTTTTTATTTCCCAGTTCAGAAAATCGAATGATTATTCTAGGTCAGCATTCTCTATACTGTATCTTATGGAGATTAATGTTTAGAAGTTATTAAGTATTGGGGGTGAAATTCCAGAGTCAAATAAATGTCTGCTGCAGAGGGTGTGGAGAAAAGGGAACACTCTTGCACTGCTGGTGGGAATGTGAATTGGTACAGCCACTATGGAGAACGGTATGGAGGTTCCTTAAAAAACTACAAATAGAACTACCATATGACCCAGCAATCCCACTACTGGGCATATACCCTGAGAAAACCATAATTCAAAAAGAGACATGTACCAAAATGTTCATTGCAGCTCTATTCACAATAGCCCGGAGCTGGAAACAACCTAAGTGTCCATCATCGGATGAATGCATAAAGAAGATGTGGCACATATATACAATGGAATATTACTCAGCCATAAAAAGAAACGAAACTGAGCTATTTGTAATGAGGTGGATAGACCTAGAGTCTGTCATACAGAGTGAAGTTAGTCAGAAAGAGAAAGACAAATACCGTATGCTAACACATATATACGGAATTTAAAAAAAAATGTCATGAAGAACCTAGGGGCAAAACGGGAATGAAGACGCAGACCTACTTGAGAATGGACTTGAGGATATGGGGAGGGGGAAGGGTGGGCTGTGACAAGGCGAAAGAGAGGCATGGACGTGTATACACTACCAAACGTAAGGTAGATAGATAGTGGGAAGCAGCCGCAGAGCACAGGGAGATCAGCTCGGTGCTTTGTGACCGCCTGGAGGGGTGGGATGGGGAGGGTGGGAGGGAGGGAGATGCATGAGGGAAGGGATGTGGGAACAGATGTATATGTATGACTGATTCACTTTGTTATAAAGCAGAAACTAATTAAAAAAATAAATAAATAAACTTAAAATAAATAAATAAATAAATAAATGTCTGCTAATTTTTTTCTTAGAGAACCATAAACCACATGTAGCATGAAAAATCCCACAATAAAGAATCTATTTAACTGTAACCCAGCATTTCCTAAATTTATTTGACCATGGCACTTTTATTATGCAGATCATTTACAAATTATGGACAACTCTAGACCTAGATCCCTTCTTTTGCAGAAATGGAAGAGTATTGCTTTTACAAGAGTACATGTAGAGAGTTAACCATGACTAGGAATAATTGGGGTATTTCATTCTCTCAATGTATAAAAACTGTTTCTGCTATTGGGGAAAAACTGTTTCTGCTATTGGGGAGAGTGGATGTGACATTCTGAATTCACTTTCTTCTAAGAACAAATTATAAGTGATGTTTAGGTATAACAAAAATACAATAATAAAATCCAAGAACTCCAGAACAAGTTAGTACCCACATTTTACAAATAGGCTATCTGAAGTCAAGGATACTGCCACTTCCCTGGTGTTCTTCTCACATCACTAGCCACGCCTCAGTCTCCTCTGCTGATTCCTTCTCACCTCTCTAACCGCTTATTGTTGGAATGCCCCAGGGCTTTATCTGTGGACCTTGTCGGTTCTCTACCTCTACTCTATCCCTCGGAGATCTCATACCACCTTGTGACTTAAAAAGAAATTTAAATGTTGACAGCCTGGACCTCTCCCCTAAACTCCAGGCTCACACATGAGAATGTCCATGACATCCCCACTTGGATATCTAATAGGCATCTCAAATTCAAACATGTCCCAAATCAAAGTCCTCATCTTCCCTCCCAAATCTGCTCTTTTAGTCTTCTCCACCTCAGTTAATATCAACATTATCTTCCCAGGTGCTTAGGCTAATGACTGTGGTGTCCCCTACAACACTTATTCTCTCACACCTCACATCCAACAAATTCTGTTGGCTCAACTTTCACGATATAGCCCCAGTTGAACCACTTATAAACGTACACTCTTACCATCCTACTCCAAACCCGTTATCTCCCACCTGGATTATTACAATAGCTTCCTAGCTGATCTCCCTGATTCTGCCCTTGGTCCCCTGCATCTTATTCTCAAGTCAGCAGCTAGAGTGATCCTGTTCACTGTACTTAACAATTTTTGTTTTTCACTGAGGTATAAAACACTCCTGTATTCATCTGGAGAGGGTGTGGAGAAAAGGGAACCCTCCTACACTGTTAGTGCGAATGTAAATTGGTGCAGCCAGTATGGAGATTCCTTAAAAAACTAAAAATAGAGCTACCATATGATCCAGCAATCCCACTCCTGGGCATATATCTGGAGAAAACTCTAACTCAAAAAGATACATGCACCCCAATGTTCATTGCAGCACTATTTACAATAGCCAAGACATGGAAGCAACCTAAATGTTTACTGACAGATGAATGGATAAAGAAGATGTGGGATACACACACACACACACACACACACACACAATGGGATACTACTCAGCCATAAAAAAGAATGAAATAATGCCATCAGAAGCAACATGGATGGACCTAGAGATTATCATACTAACAGAAGTAAGTCAGAGAAAGACAAATATCATCCTCTATCACTTATATGTGGAATCTAAAAAAATGATACAAATGAACTTATTTACAAAACAGAAATAGGACTTCCCTGGTGGTGCAGTGGTTAAGAATCCACCTGCCAATGCAGGGGACACGGGTTCGAGCCCTGGTCCGAGAAGATGCCACATGCCGCGGAGCAACTAAGCCCCGTGCAACACAACTACTGAGCCTGTGCTCTAGAGCCCGTGTGCCACAACTACTGAAGCCCGCGTGCCTAGAGCCCACGCTCCGCAACGAGAAGCCACCGCAGTGAGAAGCCCACACGCCGCAATGAAGAGTAGCCCCTGCTCGCCACTAGAAAAAGCCTGCACAAAGCGCGAAGACCGAACAAAGACCCAACACAGCCAAAAATAAAATAAAAATTTAAAAAATTAAATTAAATTACAAAACAATACAAAACAGAATCAGACTCACATAGAAAACAAACTTCTGGTTACCAAAAGGGAAAGGGGGGAGGGGTGAATTTGGAATTTGAGATTAACAGATACACACTACTATATATAAAATGGACAACAAGGATTTACTGTATAGCACAGGGAACTATATTCAATATGTTGTAATAACTTAGAAAATAATATATATGTATGTATAACTGAATCACTTTGCTGTACACCTGAAACATTCTAAATCAACTACACTTCAATAAGAAATAAAAATTAAAAAATAAAAACAACACTCCTTTGTTCAAAATCCACTAATGGCCTCTTCTCCCAGAGTAATAGCCAAATCTTCACAATTGCCTGTAAGGCTCTATACTACATGGTCCACATTACCTCTCAGGCTCCATCTCCTACTACTGTCCCCCCTTCTCCCCAACTCTACTGCAGACCCATCAGTCTTGTTGCTGTTCCTTGAACCAGGCATGATCCTACTTCAGGGCCCTTCTTTTTCTTCCTCTCATTATGCTAGCTATAGATTTTTATTAGGTTTAGGTTAAGGAGGTTTCCTTCATATTCCTAGTTTGCTAAGGTTTTTTTTTGTTTTTGGTTTCTTTTGTAGAAGATTCACATGCCATAGAATTAACCATTCTAAAGTGAACAATTCAGTTGCATTTAGTACATTCACAATGTTGTGCAGCCATCTTCTGTCTAGTTCCTCAACACTGTCGTCACCCTGAAAAGAAAACCCTGTACCCATTAAGCAGTCGCTCCCCATTAGGGACCCTCCTCCCCATAACCCCTGGCAAACACCAATCTTTCTGTCTCTATAGATTTGCCTATTCTGTATATTCCATATAAGTGTAATTATACAATGTGACCTGTGATTTTTTTTCACTTAGCATCGTGTTTTTGAGGTCCATCCACATTGTAGCATGTATCATTACTTCATTCCTTTTCATGCCTAGATAATAGTGCATTTTATGAATATACTAGTTTATCCCTTCATCTGTTTATGACATTTAGCCTGTTTCCCTCTTTTGTCTGTTGTGAACATGTGCTGTGCTATGAACATGCATGTACAAGTATCTGAGTCCCTGCTTTCGAGGCTTTTGGATACATACCTTGGAGTGGAACTGCTGGGTCATGTGGTAATTGTTTAACTTTTTGAGCAACCACCAAACTGTTTTTCACAGTGGCTGAACCATTTTGCATTACCATCAGCAACGAATGAGGATTCTAACTCCCCCTTCAGGGCTTTTGCCTTTGCTGTTGTCTCTTTGGAATGCTCTTCTGATAGATATCCAAGTGGCTCACTTCCTTATCTCCAGGTCTTTAACTCAGTTGTCATCCTGTCATGGAGGCCTATTCGGATCACCAAATTTAAAACTGCAACCTCCCAACTACCAATCTGTACTCACTATCCTCCTTCCGTACTTAATTTTTCTCAAGAATATTGATCATCATCTAACATACTATACACTTTTCTTATTTTCTATTGTCTATCTTCCAACACTGAAAAATAAGCTCCACAGGGGCAGAGATTTCAGTCTGTTTTGCCAGCACCTAGAATAGTGTCAGGCACATAGTAAGTGCTCAATAAATATTTACTAAACAAATAAATGAGGTCCAAAGAGGTGCTTTGGCAAAGTTTGACAAAACAGAGTAAGAAAGTCTTTGTAGTTCAGAGGTTATTTTTCTAATAATGGTGATGGATTGAAACTGAGCCAATCACACTTTTTATTCAGCTGTAACCAAGAAGCATGCGTGCGTAAGATGGCTATTTCTAAATCAGGTGAAAGGACTATTTAGAATAGCCTGAAAGTGAAGAGATCAGACTGTCAAGCTAAAATTCATTAGCACCAATTAAAACTGAACTAACTGCCTATAATAAGCAAGCTTAGTACCGACTGAGATGTCTTATTTAAATGAAGTAAAAAAATGATGCTATGGGGTACAGAATTTTAAGAGCATTATACTTTACGAAAATGAACCTAACATATACTGTAAGAAATAGAATCCTATGGAAGAACACAAAGGTGCACCCCTGCCTAAAATATTCCTATAGCAAGAATGTGGTTTATCGTTATTTGTGAACTATGACAGAGGCAGAGAAAATATCTGTATATAAAAAGAGAACCTATGTTAAAACCACAAAATTATTTCTGGGCAAAAGTTTAAAGCTTGGTGCAATTAATACTGATGAATTATTCACCTGAAAATGGTTAAAATGGTAAATTTTATGTTATATATTTTTACCACAATTTTTGAAAAGTAAAAAAAAATGGATAGAAGGATGGTGAATGAAAAAACATCTTAGAGACAGATATGGAAATAAAGACTAGAAATATCGCCAAGTCCACTACTAAGAAACAAGCAACTTTTGGAAATTTTGGAAAATCGTTTCAGCAGAAATCAGTCTGGAAAATTAAAACTAATAAATTCAACTCTTTTGACTATGAGTTACAAGTAGACTACATATCAAGTGGTCCTTGAAATTGGCTTTCAATATGTTTCTGCTATAGGCTGAATGTTTCCCCCTCCCACCAGCCAAATTCAAATGTTGAAACCTAGTCCCCAGTGTGATGGTATTTGGAGGTGAGGCATCATTAGGTGATTAGGTCATGAGGGTGGAGCCCTCATGAATGAGATTAATGCCCTTGTAAAAGAGACCACAGAGAACTCTCTTGCCCTTCCCACCATGTGAGGACACAGAGAGAAGACGACTGTCTATGAACCAGGAAGCAGGTCCTCAACAGACAATGAATCTGCCAGCACCTTGATCATGGACTTCCAGCTCCAGAAAAATGAGGAATAAATTTCTATTGTTTATAAGCCACCAAATTCTGTTATAGCAGCACAAACGGACCAAGTTTCAAAGTACAATTCAAGAAGTTCTAATGTTAAGAGGAAAAAAACCACTCATGATTGAGCCAAACAACTTCTGAGCCTGCCCACCTTTACGGTCATTAGGATTACAAAGGGACTCTTGCCACCGCTTAAAGTTCTAAAAATTAGTAAAGTATAAATAGTGAGCTTTTTTTTTTTTTTTTTTTTTTTTGTGGTACGTGGGCCTCTCACTGCTGTGGCCTCTCCCGTTGTGGAGCACAGGCTCCGGACGCGCAGGCTCAAGGCCATGGCTCACGGGCCCAGCCGCTCTGCCGCATGTGGGATATCTTCCCGGACCGGGGCACGAACCTGTGTCCCCTGCATCGGCAGGCGGACAGACTCTCAACCACTGCACCACCAGGGAAGCCCTACATAGTGAGCTTTTAACTGCGCTGAAGGAAAAACCAGAAGATGGATTCAACAGATAAAGCTCTCAGTCTGTAGGCCAAGTAATCAGGCTTCCATGTAAGAAGCAAAGCAATGCTCCTGGTTGTATGACAAAATCTACAGCTTTTATTCGAAGTTATTTGTTAGAAAATAATTCCAGAGGCACTTTAACAAACAAACTTTATTATCAAAACTGTTCAGCAAATCTATATTCAATGTAACCAAAATAAACACCAAATAAAAAAAAATATACATCTATATATATATGGACAAGAAACAGTGCAGTTTTTGGTCCCAATATTTTCTGGATATATTATCTTTATCCAAAGGAGTTACATTAATGGCTAAGATGACATTATGTGTTAGATGTACAGAAAATGTAACTTTAAAATTTGTTTTAAGGTCTGTAGGAAGTGTTTTTTTTGCTAATTCTTTATGTCTTTGACCTCACAATCACTAAGATGTTAATGATAGTCCCAAGATAGACAGAGGATATAATAATGTCTAATGGTCTAAACAATTACCAAATTAAGAAGCTACCAATAGGTAGCTACATAAAATCTGTGGAGAATTGTAAGGATTTTGGGGGGAGCTACTAATGAAACAAAACAAACACAAGTTTTAAAGAAAAGAAATAAAAGAGGACATGACAAAATGGACGTTAATAAATTTGGTGAAGACAACATAAAACCAAGATAACAAAATTAAATTAGACTTAAAAAAATTGAATATTAGTACTGCTGAAAACTCCTAGGGTTTAACTTTAACACTGGATAAAACTTTAAATGACTAGTAAAAATAACTAACTTTAGAACTGTAATTTTAGAAATTTGTTTTCCAAGAACATGGAAATAAACTTGGTTCCCTACATAACCAGTTTTTATATTCCTTGGACTGCATGCATGCTAGAGAAAGATTAAAGGGCAGCAGCCAAAATGATTAAACTTCAACTTGGATGTTGAAGCACTGATTTGATGGGCTTTTTTCCTGGTCAGGATCAATCTATAAGCTTAAGATCACGAACCAAAGCCCCCAGTGGGAAGCTGTGCTCAACTTGGTGGGCCTTGAGGTCATCTCTGGACACATTAGCATCAGTCTTATGGGAGGACAGTCATGAAGGAACGGACTCTCCCTAAGATCTGATTTCTTAAGGCCACAACCTAGAGGAGGTCTCACAGTCAAACAATTCACATTCCTTGGAAAGAGAGAACAGGCATCAGATGTGTCCATCGAAGGGGGACACTGACCAGGAGTACCCTGGATTTTTTTGGAAATTTCTGTGTTGCTTCTGCATCTGAAAAATATGAAAAATAGAACAATGACAGACAAGGAAGGAGGAAAAAGACAGCTATCTGACCTAAAATTTTAAGACTTATAAGAAATTAACTAAGAAACCAGACAAAACAGACAAAAAAAGATGAACAGTCACATCTTTGGGAATGCAATATTCTGAAAGCAAGTATAGCAGAGAAAAACACAAATTATTTTAAGCAAAGCAAGAAAAGACCATAGCAACAAAAGTTATTTTTGAAGAGAGCCAACTAGAGAGAAAAGCATATGTTAAGATATGTTAACCTGACACAAAGATAAGGTGGAATAAGACTCTAGTGCCATCTGAAAGCTGAAAAGAGCTGAATAATGAGAACTAGTGTCATGAACTTGGCTGTTTAACCACCTTCGTATGAGAAAACACTTCAGAACTTTGAACTTAGGAAACTGCCTTTGTGTAAGAAAACACTTCAGAACTTTGAACTTAGGAAATTCCAACTTGTCTTGCACCAGGTTGCACGAGCTCCATAGAGCAGGAATCTATTTCAACAAGCGGCTTTAAAAACAAAAACAAAAACAAAAACACTTTAATATTTTTCATTTCTATTAATGATACATTTAAAAAATGCAACAGTGCTAAAATCCATCAAAGAAAAATGCACTAAATGAATATTAAACTTACGCAGAAGTGGGTCCAGAAGCTGAGATACTTCCAGCAACTGAAACTAGAAGAGTTTTACATTTAAAATAGAATATATGAGGAATGAAAAGGGGAAAGGGGGGAAGGGATAAATTAGGAGTTTGGGATTAGCAGATACAAACTACTATATATAAAACAGATAAACAACAAGGTCCTACTGTATAGCACAGGGAACTATATTCAATATCTTGTAATAAACTATAGTGGAAAAGAATCCGAAAAAGAATCTATGTATATGTGTATAACTGAATCACTTTGCTGTACACCAGAGACTAACACAACACTGTAAATCAACTAACTATACTTCAATGAAAAATTTTCTTTAAGAATATATGAGGAATGAAACTATCATTTTAATATGTAAGAGCCATATTGTGGCTGATCAAAAATACTGGAATAAGTATCAGAAATCCAGAGTAACACAATTATATACGTACCATTCTCCATTATAACTTGGCAAGTATGAGTTTTACATTGACTTAAGTGTTTAGCCATAAGATCTAAACCAGAAGAATCAGTTAGGAAATCACATTTAAGGCACACCAGAGTAATGTCCCTATGAAAAAAAAAAAGAAGACAGAAAGAAAAGGTTTTTATCTTTTATGAAAATCCATATACAAGTTCAATCATTATTTTTTCCATGTAATAACTTGATTTGTTTTTTATGTGTCATGATCACCATTTGCAAATTTTGTTATATAAACCCGATATATATGAGATGGTATAACCATGTCTCTAGAAAATGGCATAGCCATGTCTAAATTATGCTAACATTTAGTGCTCTATAAGCTGTTCCCTCTAATGCCAGTTTCCAAAAGATATGAGTGAAGAGAACTAAAGCCCAGTCATGACTCCACTAACTTATATAACTTGTGCAAGGTACAATCTTTCCATGCCTTTGCCCATCTGCAAAGCAAGGCTACAATATTCATCCATTCAATACACATTTTCTGAGAACCTTCGTTACATACTCTGTACTACTAGGTCTTATGGATACAAGAGTGAACAAAAAAGGATACACTCTGTGAGGCCTACAATCTAATGCCCTATTTAGTTGATGATAAAATCAGAAAAGAAAGGAGGCCTTAAAAATAAATCATGCAGGGAGTTTCAAGATGGCGGAAGAGTAAGATGTGGAGATCACCTTCCTCCCACAAATACATCAGAAACACATCTACACGTGGAACAACTCCTACAGAACACCTACTGAACGCTGGCAGAAGACCTCAGACCTCCCAAAAGGCAAAAAACTCCCCACGTACCTGGGTAGGGCAAAAGAAAAAAGAAAAAACAGAGACAAAAGAATAGGGACGGGGACCTGCACCAGTGGGAGGGAGCTGTGAAGGAGGAAAGGTTTCCACACACTAGGAAGCCCCTTCTCGGGCGGAGACTGCGGGTGGCGGAGAAGGGGGAGCTTCGGAGCCACGGAGGAGAGCGCAGCAACAGGGGTGCAAAGGGCAAAACGGAGAGATTCCCGTACAGAGGATAGGTGCCGACCAGCACTCACCAGCCCGAGAGGCTTGTCTGCTCACCCGCCCGGGCGGGCAGGGGCTGAGAGCTGAAGCTCGGGCTTCGGTCGGATCCCAGGGAGAGGACTGGGGTTGGCGGCTTGAACACAGCCTGAAGGGGCTAGTGCGCCATGGCTAGCCGGGAGGCAGTCTGGGAAAAAGCCTGGAGCTGTCTCTTTTTGAATTATGGTTTTCTCAGGGTATATGCCCAGTAGTGGGATTGCTGGGTCGTATGCTAGTTCTATTTTTAGTTTTTTTTTTTTTTTTTTTCTTTTTGCGGTATGCGGGCCTCTCACTCTTGTGGCCTCTCCCGTTGCGGAGCACAGGCTCCGGATGCGCAGGCCCAGCGGCCATGGCTCACGGGCCCAGCCGCTCCGCGGCATATGGGATCCTCCCAGACCGGGGCACGAACCCGTATCCCCTGCATCGGCAGGCGGACTCTCAACCACTGCGCCACCAGGGAGGCCCTATTTTTAGTTTTTTAAGGAGCCTTCATACTGTTCTCCATAGTGGCTGTATCAATTTACATTCCCACCAATTCAAGAGGGTTCCCTTTCAGAGCCCATATTCTTAAATGTGACATGACACCACCTCGCCACCTTAACCCAGGTTATCTTATTAAATTAGTGTTAACTACTGCAATAGTCTTAACCAGTCTATGTGCCTCATGTAGCTACAACTCACCTTGTATACCCCTCCAAATTCATCTTCTTTCAGTACCCTTGATTCTACACAAAACCACGATGGCTTTCCCAACATCCTCAAATTAAAATTAAGTCCAAATTCCCCAGCCTTTTTCAATGATTCCACAATCTGCATCTCAGCTCAGAACTATTTTCCCCAGACTCTGAACTTAATGCTATGTTATATGAACTTCATGCTCCATTCAAACTGTACTACTTGTCATTCATTGTGTATGTCTTCTGCTTTTTTCCTGTCTGCATTTTTATTCATGCTATGTCTTCCAACTAAAATGCTCCATGCCTCTTCTTATAAGTAGAAAGCTTTCTTTCTTTTGAAATCAGTAACTCTCATTGCACTTATTACAAACCTCCTTGCATTAATTTCTGTAGTTATGTTCACACCTTACTGTAAATGGTACATTCCTTGAAGGCTGGTACCAAGCCTTCTTCATCACTGTCATCTTTACAGGACTTGCTACGTTGTGTTATACATAATAGATGTACAATAAATAGCTAAAGAATGAACACTGCATTTTAACAAAATATTAATTACAAAATTTGTTTTGTAAAATTTCAAGTATGTAAACTCCCATACACAGAAAATAACCAATTTTCTGTTTAAATTTGAGATCCACCCAAGGTAAGAAAAAAGCCCCTCAGATCTTTAAAGACATGCAGTTAATTTAAGAACCAAGCACACAACTGTGTTTGACAACAGTGAGGTAAAAATCAAATTAAATTCTCATCTTTACAAATCCTTTTCATTACTATAAAAATTTTTAGTACAGGTTAATACCTAAATATAGTTTATTAGAATCTTCTAATGCCTTGAATTTAGTAATATTTTAAAAATAGCACGAATATATTTTAAAAATGGAATCAAACTTTCCTCTGCCTATGAGCTATTTGTCTATCATCCACATACTCCACATATGTCACTTTCAATATTAATTTATTCAACAAATATTTATGGAATGTCTATCATGTGTCAGGCACTATTCAATGCCCAGCAAATGTCTGGCATAGCTCAGTATCTGAACTACACACATCCTAGTGAGAAGATATAGACAATAAACAAGAGGGAGAAATATACAATATACAATACATTGAACAGTAAAAAGCTGCCATGAAGTAAAAATAAAGCAAGAAAGGGAGATAGGGAGTGCTAGGGGTGGGGCCCGGGGAAAGGATGCTACCTCATTATTATTATTATTATTTTTATTATTATTTTTTTTTTTTGCGGTACCCGGGCCTCTCACTGCTGTGGCCTCTCCCGTTGCAGAGCACAGGCTCCGGACGCACAGGCTCAGCGGCCATGGCTCACGGGCCTAGCTGCTCTGCGGCATGTGGGATCCTCCCGGACCAGGGCACGAACCCGTGTCCCCTCCAGCGGCAGGCAGACTCTCAACCACTGCACCACCAGGGAAGCCCGGATGCTACTTTAAATGGGGTGGTCCAGGAAAGGCTCACTCATTGGAGGAGAGACCTAAAGGAGCTACCTAAAGTTAGCTACCATGGGAGCTAGCTACCCATGCAGATATCCGGGGAAGAGGAAATGAGGCAAAAGGAATAATAAATACAAAGGTCCTGAGACACAGCAACCCCTCTTCTAATTTTCCACTAACCCAAAGCATCAAAACAAGTATTGGCTAAACTTAAGTCTATGTCTTAGCCTCCTGCTACAAAGATCTTGACACTGGTATTTCAAATAGCAATGAGAACATGGAACAAAATAATTAAACAAAGGAATATGGAGTGAAAAGGAATTAGAAGAATGTGAAAAAATGGTGCTTAGTGAATTCTGAGCAAAGTGTGTGTGGTATAACCAAAATGAATTATCAATGCCTTTAGAAATGTTCACAACAATTCCTCCGAACAGTAAACAAGTTGTGTACTTTTATTTCAAAAATAAAAAAGCCCCAAGGATTATGAAGGCTATATATTGATCACAACCAAAGTAGTGTTAGTCACTTTACTAGGTATCTTAAAAGTCTTTTAAATTTTCAAATATTGCTGGAGAGCCTTATTTTTTTTAAATTTTATAATGCAAATTCATGCAGGTTTCACCTTAATGCCTGACATCACTGAAACAAGTTTAGCTGGAGAATATAGGCAATTCCCTCTTTGAGGTAAGGATATAAAGTACAGAACTCTATTATGTCTAGTAGCAATCACTTCATTTTCCAAACTAGGCACTCCAGCATCAGGTTAAAAAGCTACTATAATTTTTCAGCAGAGAGAATGAAAAAAGATCGAGTACTTACCTGAGAGTTCCAGAGTGCTTCTTAAAAAGATCAAACCGTTTAGTTGGCTGCTTGCTATGAGAGCTGGAGAGACAAAAGACAAATGAGATTTTATTATACAATAAGTCATTAATTAATTTTATGACCAGTTTTCAAGCCTATGCTTAGTTTCTTAGTTTTGAATAAAAGACCATGATTTAAATTATAAAACTCTATTAGCATCTCTGTTTAATTCAAGATTTTTATCTTACGTTTCATTTTCCCTGTGTGTTTTCGAACAACATATTTCCCGGAGAATAATCTTAAATGATCATACCTCACCATTATAAAAAAAAAAAACCTTTAGAGTTAAAAATACAAAGAGCATCAAATTAAGTTTTTCAACTGTTAAGAGTTGAGAACAACTTAAAAGGTATTGGCTAATAATGTATTTCGCTATAATATAAATTGTTATGAATAATAATTATTACTTTCTAATCTTGATATACTTAGCCCAGGGGACCAATCTGAATGATCCTGAAAGTAACTGTTTCTTGGGCCAAATGACATTACTTACCATCAGTAAAAATGAAACATTTAAAGAATCTTTTGCAATTACTAGGAGAACTTTTAAAGAACACGAATTAAAAGCAGAGCTCATGAGTTAAAACAATACTTTCTCTACACACAGAACAGAAAACCACTAACCACATTTCGCAGCGAATGCTAATAGCTTTTATACCCCCTTTTAAACTGATAAGGAAAGCTTTCCTGTATTAGAAAGTCACGCAGAATTAGCTGGGATTAGTGTAGCACAGTATTACTCAAACTGTGGTCCACAGACCAGCAGCATCCGTATCACCTGGGAGCTTATTAGGAATACAAAGTCTCAGCTCCCACTCCAGACTTACTGAATTAATCTCTGGTGGTGGAGCCCAGAAATCAGTTTCAACAAGCTTTTCAGATGATTCTTTTTTTTTTTTTTGCGGTACGTGGGCCTCTCACCGCTGTGGCCTCTCCCGCTGCGGAGCACAGGCTCCAGACGTGCAGACTCAGCAGCCATGGCCCATGGGCCCAGCCGCTCCGCGGCATGTGGGATCCTTCCGGACCAGGGCACGAACACGCGTCCCCTGCATCGGCAGGCGGACTCTCAACCACTGCGCCACCAGGGAAGCCCTCAGATGATTCTTATGCAAGATAAAGTTTGAAAAGTACTAGCCCTAGCTTGCACTGACAGACCCAAACCAGAAAACACATCAAGTCAATGGTTACCCTAAGACACACAGTAACTATCATCAGCATACCACGTATACATGGGAAAAGAATGGCTACCTATAATCCCAAGAAAAAATCCTCAGAATAGGTGCTATGGTGAATACAAAGAACTGCTCTCTCAAGTAGGTAAGACAGACACATTTAATATGAGGCAGAATAGCTGAGTAGTACAGAACTCAAAGAAACAACTGATTCCTATGAGTGGCTGTGGTGATCAGATACTTCACAGAAGGTAAAATGAAAGGGAAGGGGAAGGGCATTCCAAATAAGGAAAAGTCACTTTAGATATTGAATATGGGACAAACTATACATTGGGGAAGATTAATTAATCTGGGAGGCTTGACTTCTGTATGATTACAGAGTTGGTATGGGCTGAGAATAAAGATACTCAACCTCTGAGAAAAATGAAGCTTCTGTATGTACAGAGCTTTATCCTATGACAAAAGTCCACACGGGTCGGAGTGAGGGTATCCAATTAATGGGGAGGTACTTGAGGCAACCAGGGAAGCAAGGCACCAATGAAGTAGGGGAAACACAGAGAGAGCTTCAAGGCCCTTAGAAGAATAGAAGTGGAAGATTTCAGTTCTGTATGAGGCTAACGATGAGTAAGCAATCAGTGTGCGTGATGACAATGCAGTGCAGGGTTGGGGCTAACTGGAAATTAGAAAAGGGCTATGAAGGAAGCCTGGAGCCAACTGGGAATATTTTGGGATAGAATGGGGTCAGAAGTCCTACAGGACAGTTGAGGAGCCTATGGAAAATGGGAAAGGAGAGGACAGAATGATCCATGGGTTTAAGAAACACCAAAGATAATTTCCAATTTAATCTCTTGGAAATTAGGGGCAGAATTAAAGCCCCACTGGGGCAGCCATGTGTTTGGCACAGAATAAGAGACCAGCATTCTCCCCAGCAGTATACTGAGAGAAAGGTTGGCTGTGGTCTGCTTTGGAACAACTGAGGTATGGGTGCAGAACCACTGCAGTAGTTGTGAGGCAGAGTGGTAAATTACAGAAGATGGACTTTCAGGAAGCCATGATGAATGGTGGCAGATCCAAGAGAACTCCATAGGCTTCAGAAACTTATTAAAGTGTATTATTTCCAGGTGATGCTCCACATTTATGGAAATAATGTGTGGAGACAGACTGAGCTTAAAGGGTACTGGGGTGATAAGAGTTTGGATCCTAGACAGACAAAAATGTTTGACTTATTTGTGTCCTGTATAAATGCCAGTGAGTTAAAGGTGAAAATATCTATCAAATAGTTAGACATGAAGAGTTGGATCTCAGGAAAACTCAGCATTGAAATTGGAGGATTTACAGTTGAAAGGTAAAAGATAAAACTCTGAGAGTGGTTGAAGTACCAAGAAAAGAAACGTAAAGAGGCAAGAAGAGCTGAAGAAAGAAAAGGTAATGAAATAGAGGAGTAGCAAACAAGAAAAAAATGGTGGTAATAGTTTGAGAAGTTGAGAAGAGTTTCAAAAGTGAGTGATCAAAAGTATCAAATACTCTATAGCAGTCATGGAGGAGTAAGAATGAAAAGCAGTGAGTACACTGAGTGATTAGGACATGACTAATAACCTTCAAAGGGGCAGCTTGAACTGACAGATGGGGGTGATACTCAAATTACAAAGGGTAAAGAAATGACAAACAAGATAGTGAAGAATACTCTTTACAAATGTTGACAGTAAAAGGAAGATAAGAAAATATGCAAAGTAAAGGCAAATCTCCCTCATCCTAAAAAAAAAAACCTGAAAATATTTGCAGGCAGAAGGAATGTGGTAGAGAGAAAAGATGAAATGTAGGTGCATAAGATTATGGAGGAAATGGAGGAGATGAGGGGCAGGATTAACTTTGAAAAAGAGGACATATCTTTTTCTGAGATTAATGTTTGGATGAAGGAAAAAAAACGAGGTAGAGGGCCTCCCTGGTGGCGCAGTGGTTGAGAGTCCGCCTGCCGATGCAGGGGATACGGGTTCGTGCCCCGGTCTGGGAGGATCCCATATGCCGCGGAGCGGCTGGGCCCGTGAGCCATGGCCGCTGGGCCTGCGCATCCGGAGCCTGTGCTCCGCAACGGGAGAGGCCACAAGAGTGAGAGGCCCGCATACCGCAAAAAGAAAAAAAGAAAAAAAAAACGAGGTAGAAAGAGGTTAACCTTGGGAAAAATGAAAAGGATGACCTCTGAGTAATTAGTAGGCAAGGTTAACAACTGAGAGACTAGAATAAAATCTTGAAGGTACTGAAAAGGATTTAAACATGTTGTAGATAAAAACAAAGAGGTACTTTTAAAAAGACAGGACCACATTAAAGTTAAAGATCAGGAATCCAGAGCTGACTGAATCAAGCACAGTTTGGGTTCTAGAATTGAGCATAGAAAAAGATCAAAAAGGGTAAGAGAGTCAAGGATAGCAAGGTTAAGCATGATTGAAGATGTAAAGGATTCTAGAACAAAAAAACAGAGCAACATTCAAAACAGATGAACTTGAGGGTGAAGTTGACTATACGACTGGATTGGTGATGCTGGACTGGAAAAGAGGGGTCAAGACTGAAAGTCCTAGGGTAATGAGATTTCAAAACGAATGAATATTGTATATGATGAGGTAAAATTGGATGGTGGTAAAGAAGGGGGTACAACACCTCAGAGGTGGATGTGAAGTGCTGGCATTAAAGAAGTCAAGGCAACATGATGACAGGCTGATCATCAAGGGGAAAAAAAACCTGAGAGCTAAGTTCTGAAGGCATTAAAAAATGTGGGCAAATCCTTGAAAGTGGTAGTTAACTATGACCATAAAGTAATGTAGAGGTCTTGTTATGATTTGCAAGAAATCCACTTTTATTGGTTATACCTTATTTCTGACTGAAAATAAATGGAACTACCTCAATCTGAATAATCAACTTAGTATATTTATATCTGAATAATTTTTGTCTATTAAAAAAAATCTACCCCGGGGCTTCCCTGGTGGCGCAGTGGTTGAGAGTCTGCCTGCCGATGCAGGGGATACGGGTTCGTGCCCTGGTCCGGGAAGATCCCACATGCCTCAGAGCAGCTGGGCCTGTGAGCCATGGCCACTGAGCCTGCGTGTCCGGAGCCTGTGCTCTGCAACGGGAGAGGCCACAACAGTGAGAGGCCTGCGTACCGCAAAAAAAAAAAAAAAAAAAAAAAAAAATCTATGCCGAAGGCATAAAGTACCAATGAGGTTCAAATGAAAGTAATGTGGGCTCTGAAGTCTTTCTCTAGCAACAGAGTACATGGTAGGTGCTCAAATAATGTAAATAGAATTGATATATGAAAAGAAATTCCAACAGTAGCGTCATGACCGGAATATCCCTGTACTCTCTCATTTCACATTCATCAAATGAATGCAAAGATAGATGGCTTGAAAGACAAATGGACAGACAGATGGATAAGAGAGAGAGAGTGCGAGAGAGTGAGCATGTGAGCACCGATGATGTTCCTAGCGTCTTTGACAAAGCTGAAGTCTCTAAAAGTTGACTGCTTTGAAGTGGATAACACTCACATGGTTATATATATTTATTTGATAAATATTTTGGAAACATTTAAAATTTTATGGACCACTTTTTGAAAGGCTTTGAAAAATAATTTCCTTAACAAACTTATTCTAATTTCATTAGTCTAACTGTTCTTAAAATTTTTGTTCCACTAATTTCATGAGTTATTACGCTGGAAAACAGTACTGGGTAACATCCTAGAAGTTCCCTGTTGCTAGATCTTTTTAGATCCTTGATGTGACAAACTGGCTTTGTTTTCAAAAACCAAATATCTTTTTTTTTTTTTTTTTTTTTGCCGTATGTGGGCCTCTCACTGCTGTGGCCTCCCCCGTTGCGGAGCACAGGCTCCGGACACGCAGGCCCAGCAGCCATGGCTCACGGGCCCAGCCGCTCCGCGGCATGTGGGATCTTCCCAGACCGGGGCACGAACCCGTGTCCCCTGCATCGGCAGGCGGACTCCCAACCACTGCGCCACCAGGGAAGCCCAAAAACCAAATATCTTGAATGGCAGTTTTGACTGGCAGTGTACATGTTTAACTCACCTCACCATATGATTTATAAAGGCTTTGTTACAGTTTGTTTTGTATCTGCAAAAATTACAGTGGATATATATTGGAAAGTGGCTTGCAAAATCTTTTATTTTGGAACGACACTCAATGCACTTGGGAACTCCCCAACGACACCTTATGGAGACAGAAAAAAATATATTGTAAAACAAAAAAATAAGGTAGAGGCTTATTAATGTTTTATTAATTGAAGCCAAGGTGTTTAAATTAAATCTTTAAATAGAAACTTATAATTTGAAAATTTGCTTGGAAACAACAAGCTAGAATAAGTAAAAAAAGTCTAATACCAGTTAATGTTTCCTTGGAATAAAAAGGATCACGTTAACAATTCAACTATCACAAGATATAAGAATAAAATATAAGATTAGTGTAAAGGATGACAATTATACAATAAACTCAGTAATTCAAGTTCAGTTCAGCAGTTGTAAAAAGTACCTTTTTATTATTTTCTTGGCCTTCATGCCAGATAAGTGATTATCATGTAAATGTGCATATCTAGTGATATGCTAAGCTATATTTAAATAACCTTTCATATTTAATATTAGATTAGGATTGTATATCAGGAATAGAAGATATTACCTTAAGTTCTTCAAAGCTATGCCGATTTTATTCTTCCTTTTGCGCTCTTCCTTTTGCTTGCAATAATGGGTTTTTGCTTTATATTGAAATGCACCTCCACCTTGCTTACTTGCAGTGGATGTAGTTGCACGAGTGCTTCTTGTATTATATGTACTTTCATGAGCTTTTGTAGGATTTTCAGCAGTTTTACTTGTAGACACTGAAGGTGAGACCTGACAAGAAGAAGTGCTTGGAGTACACCTGGAAGATGTAGTTGATAGACTTGAACCAAGAGGTCCAGCTGAAGCTCGAATAGTAACCTATAAAAATGAAGGCAATATATATTTTTAGAAAATTAAGCATCACATTAATATTAAAAAGATCAAACATTATGCAGGCCATAATTGGTTTTTGACAAGGATGCCAAAACAATTCAGTGAGGGAAACAATAGTATTGTCAACAAATGGTGCTGGGACAACTGGATATCTACATGCAAAAGAATGAATTTGGACCCCTACCTCATACTAAATACAAAAATTAACTCAAAATGTATCAAAGACCAGACTGTAAGAGCTAAAACTATAAAACTCTTAGAAGAAAACATAGGAGTAAATCCTCATGACCTTGGGTTAGGCAATGATTTCTTAAATATGATACTGAAAGCACAAGCAACCAAAGAAAGAATAAATGGACTTGGTAAAAATTAAAACTTTTGTGCTTCGAAGGACACTATTAAGAAAGTTAAAAGATAACCACAGAATGAGAGAAAATATCTGCAAATCATATCTCTAATAAGGGACTTGTATACAGAATATATAAAGAACTCTTACAACTCAATTAAAAGACAAATAACCCAATTAACAAATGGGCAAATGATCTGAATAGACATTTCTTCAAAGAAGATATACACATGAAATAAGCCCATGAAAAGATGCTCAACATCATTAGTCATTAAGGAAATGCAAATCAAAACTCCAGTAATGTATCACCTCAGACCAACTAAATGACTATAATGAAAAAGACAGGTAGCAGCACGTGTTGACAGGATGTGGAGAAACTGCAGCCCTCATATATTGCTGGTGGGAATGTACAGTGGTGCAGTTGCTTTGGAAAACAGTTTGGCAGTTCTTCAAAATGTTAAACATAAGAGTTATAATATAATCCTAGGTGTTCCACTCCTAGCAATTCCACTCAAGAGAAATGTACACACAAAAACTTGTACATGAATTTTCATGAGAGCATTATTCATTACAGCCAAAAAGTGGAAACAACCCAAATGCTCATCAACTTATGAGTGAATAAATAAAATATGGTATATCCATACAATGGAACAATATTCAGCCATAAAAAGAATAAAGTACTGATACACAAGTACTAATACAGCCTTAAAAAGGAACAAAGTACTGATACAAGCTACAATATGGATGAACCTCAGAAACATTATGCTAAGTGAAAGAAACCAGTCATAAAAGACCACATATTGTATGATTCCATTTGTATGAAATGTCCAGAATAGGAAAACCCACAGGGATGGAAAACAGATTAAAGTTTGCCTGTTGCTGGTGGAGAGGAAATTGGGAGTGACTACTAATGGATATGGGGTCTCTTTAGGGGGTGATAAAATGTTCTAAAATAGATTGTAGTGATGTTTTCACAACTCTGTGAATATGCTAAAAACCACTGAATTGTATACTTTAAATGGGTGAATCATATGGTATATGAATTACATGTCAATAAAGCTGTTACCAAAAAAAAATCACTGCAATACAAAAAGTTAAACATCAGAGTATAAACTACAATCAGGTAAGTCTCGCACTTATTCTAAATGGTCATACCAATTAAATGAAATTTACCTCAGTATTTATTTACTATTGTAATACTAGTTTTGTACTGACAGCATTTATATGTTAACACAGATAGTAATGGGTCAGAAGAGCACATTCTATGGCTATTTTATGCTCTGATATAACTAAATAGCTTTGGCAAATATAGAGGTCAAAATTTAAATCTCAAATTCTGAAATAACTCTGGAAAGGCATGCATTAATCTTTGGTAACTATAAGACAGATCTCCAGAATCACTGTTAACACCTGAAACTTATATAATATTGTACATCAACTATACCTCAATTAAAAACAATAATGCACACCCCCAAAAAACCCAGACCTCCAGTAAATGTGACCTTCTCTCTCTGGGGGTTCTTTGGGCAAAGGTTACTGTGGAGGTTACATCAATTCATCATACAGCATGGAGAATTTAATAATATTCAGAATTTTCTTAGAGGGAACTAATATAAAATTTCTCATTTAATATGCAGAAAAAGAAATGTTTGATTATACCCATTGGTTGATAATGAAAAACAGTCACCTATATAGTTGGTATCATACAAAAAGCACTGAACTAGGAGTCAAAAGACCTGAGGTTAAATTTCAGTACTACCTCTTCCTAGCCATGTGACCTCGAGTAAGTAACTTATCCTCTCTAAGCCTCATCTGTAATATGGGAATAATACCTGCCTTCTCTACCTCACTGGTTTGCTACAGGGATTAAATAATAGAATGTATGAAAAAGCACATGGAAAGCTTAATTCTGAAGTGCTAACAAGACATTTAGTATCATTTATTAATAATATCATAATTATATTATAGTATACTAATTATTACTATTATTATTAATAAGGGAAGATACAAGAGAGGATTGCACTGCTTATGTTAGTATTCTGCATGTCTTGTTCCAGCATGGAATGAATGGACTACAGGGAAGGATACTGGATAGCTTCTCTCCCTCTAGAGCTTCAGAGCATTTTTTATATTATTTTAATGAACTCAAATAGCAGACATAATCACATCAAAGTTTAGTACTCAAACATAAGTACTAAATGTTTGGGAATTATTTCACTTTGGATTGTGCATCCCTCTACTGGAGCAAATAGTCAAAAGCTGACTTTACATAAAAGAAGTCAAAGAAGACAGATGTACGTAAGGCAGAAGGAAAATGAAATTTGTAGTCAGATGTGTGTTTGCTCACTTAACAGTGCAATGCTCATTAAGAGAATTTGCTTCTCGAAGAGGTGACTCAGTAATACCAACTTCAACAAACTACAGCATTCAAGGCATTATGACAGATGTTGGAGACACAAAGATAAAACATGATTCCTCACCAGCTGAAGCAGACATGTACACTGCCAACTGAAAAAGCTCAAAAACAGACTATAGAATATTTTTTTAAGTTAAGTACTTTTTAAAATTAATTAATTAATTATTTTTGTGTGTGTGCTGCATTGGGTCTTTGCTGCTGTATGGGCTTTCTCTAGTTGTGGCGAGTGGGGGCTACTCTTCATTGCGGTGCGTGGGCTTCTCATTGCGGTGGCTTCTCTTGTTGTGGAGCACGGGCTCTTAGGTGTGTGGGCTTCAGTAATTGTGGCTCGTGGGCTCTAGAGCGTGGGGTCAGTAGCTGTGGCACATAGGCTTAGCTGCTCCGCGGCATGTGGGATCTTCCTGGACCAGGGCTTGAACCCGTGTCTGCTGCATTGGCAGGTGGATTCTTAACCACTGTGCCACCAGAGAAGTCCCCAGACTATAGAATATTGAAACAATACAATGATTCAGTCTACAGTTAATATAGTTGCACTCACTGCAAAGGAATATGCTCCAATATAGCACATTTCAATCACCTCAAAAAACAATGGACAGGGCTTCCCTGGTGGCGCAGTGGTTGAGAATCTATCTGCCTGCCAGTGCAGGGGACACGGGTTTGAGCCCTGGTCTGGGAAGATCCCACATGCCGCGGAGCAACTGGGCCCGTGAGCCACAGCTACTGAGCCTGCGCGTCTGGAGCCTGTGCTCCGCAACAAGAGAGGCCGCGACAGTGAGAGGCCGTGCACCGCGATGTAGAGTGGCCCCCACTCGCTGCAACTAGAGAAAGCCCTCGCACAGAAATGAAGACCCAACACGGCCAAATAAATAAATAAATAAATAAATTTTAAAAAATGGATAAAAAATTTTCTTTCCAAGCATAAGAATGATAAAACCTACAATTAAAATTTTTATGACAACCAGAAGTCAATTTTTAATATTATATTGAATAAATAAAAACAGGCAGGGATTTATTTCTATTATCATACAATGTTAAAACACAACATATTTAAAACTCACTTGTGTACCAGGAGGCAATCCTTGTAGCTCCTTAGGCTTTATAAATGTCCGATGCTGGGTCCTGTGATCCAGTTTCTCTTTGTAGGTCAAAAATTGTAGTCTGCATTTTGTACAACGATGAACTCCTTTATTCTGTTTACAATAAATATTAGAAATAACATTAGAAAATAATTTCTACCACCACAAATCCCGAGACCTGAAATTGCTCTTAATTCTAATAGCTAAAGAATTTTAAAACCAGAATTTTACCACATCCTATCATAAATAATTCCAAAGTATTTCATTTTTTACAAGTATTTCTTGCATTAGTATTTGAGTTTCAAAAGTATTTATCATACAGGCAATCAATATGATAATTATATCAATTAGATTACAATGGGACAAGTCCTATACTACTTGTAGTGTGAGTTTATTTAATTATTAATTTGAAGTATAAACTATTCAAACATATGATACCATGAAAATGAGCTATATTATACTTTTATTCTTGGAAATATCAAATCATTTTTGTTATTTCCATTTGTTTCACAAGTTGGTAACATAAATTGAACTTTCTAAAACCAAACAAATTTAACCAGACACTCCCAAGAAAGTTATGTTATAGAAATGGTTGTATATGTCAGTGTTTGTCCAACAGAACTTTAAACAGTGATGATAATGTGCTATACTGCACTGCCTGATGTGGTATCCACTGCCACATGTGGTTATTGAGTGCCTGAAATGTGGCAAGTGCAACAGAGAAATCGATTTTAAAATTTCATTTAATTTTAATTTTAAATTAATTTAAATTTAAATAGACGCATGTGGCTAGTGACTGATATTGGATGGCATGGTTACAGAAGCATAAATCAGAACAACTGATCTGAATTTACTATTTGAGAACCCCTTGACTATGTTCCTTCTGAAACCTGGTCATATTATTATTTTACCAATAGGAAACAGGACCGAAGAGAGATGTAAGGCACTTGCTCATAGCTAGTTAGTGTTCTTTCTACTACATATTAGCAACTGCAGTTTTTTTGTATATGCTGTCATCAATTAAAACATGTATTGTACATTCATCTGTAAATTTGGAACAACGTACAAATATAAAAATGTTTTCTCTAAAGCTGTATCTTCACAGGTTCATCACTATTTGCATTTAAAACACAAATAAACATTTAGGAAAAATCAAATGAGGTAACATACATTAAAGTACCTAGCCATTACTGGTGCACAGCAGGCATTTGATAAATAAAAATTCCTTACAAAGTTCAAAGCAATAGGTAAATATAATGTACTTGCATTACTATTTTAGTTTCATCTTAAGAAGTATGGTTAATTGGATCATATCATAGGTACAGCCAACATAAACAGATTCACCTATATGTACTCAAGAGAGGGGAAGAGGGGGAAAAAAAACTCAGTCAAGAAGCTGATAGCAAGGTAACATGACAGAAAGTTCCCCAGATATAGGTCCCAGAAATCTCTTCTCTACCTGTACCTATATCTCATCCAGTTCCATGACTTTAAATAGTATTCATCCAACTGCCTACTCAACATCACTACTTGATATCTAACACGCACTTCAAATCAACATGGACAAAATTAAACTCTAGATTTTCCCCCATCCACCCTTAAAAAAATTTGTTCCTCCCCTAGTCTTCCCAATATCTCAATATATGGGAACATCATTCTTAAAGCTGCTCAGGACGAAAGAACTTGGTCACTCTTAACTCTTTCTCTCACACCCCACTGATAAAACCTTTCAGCTCTACCTTCAAAAGCATAATCTTTCCACTTGTCATCACCTCCGACCACTGCCACCAGATGAGTCCAAGACACTCACCCGCACTCTCACAATAGCCTCCTACCTTCTTGTTTCCACCCTTTCCTCCTAACAGTCTATTCTCTCCATAGCAGCCAGAATAATCTCTCACATGCCTAAACACTCCAATGGCTTCCCGTAACACTCCAAAATCCTGACTCTGGCTTAGAAGGCCATATACTATCTTCCCCGCATTCTATTGCTACAACCTCATTTCCTACTACTCTTCCTCCCACTTGTTTACCATGCTCCAGCCACACTGGCCTCCTTGTTGCTTCTTGAACATCTAGATATATGCTCACCCTGCCTACTTACTGTTCCCTCTGCCTGGAACATTCGCTCCCAGATAGCCACATGGCTTAATCCCTTATTTCCTCTGGAGAGACTTATTTGACCACCCTGCATAAAAAAAACAGAAGCTACTCTTTCACCTCCTAAGCCCTGGCGTCCCCTATCCTCATGTATTTCCTCCCTATGGTACTTATTCCCAGCTGCCATACAGATACATTCAGACATAATACATATTCTCATTCTCTCTCCCCCCTGCCACCATAATGCAAATTCCAGAGGGCACAAACTTTGTTTTGCTCACTTCTGTAAAACAGCCCCTGGCATATATTAAACAGTAAATAAATATCTGTTTAATAACCAGTAAGGCAGGCAGCAAGAGACTGACAGAGAGTGCACATGAGAAGCAAGCACAATTAAACTAGTTCAAAATGTCTGCCATTCCATTCAATGAGCATTTGCCCAGAGCCCTGAGATGGGGACATTAACCTACTATTCCCTTAGATGGACTCAAGTCTTTCATCTCTCTCTTATGCATGTATACCTGTGATGTGCTGAGAATAATACAGTACGTTTTTTAAATAACATGATGTTCAACCAAAAAAATGGTGACCTATTCCAAGGATAGAGAAAAAAATTGTGTTGAACTTTTTGACAAGGATACTATATCTTTTGGGTGATTTGAGGGATTTCAAGGCTAATTCTGACTCTCTGTAATATCTGCCTTTAGACCTAATGTCAGTGAAGAATGACTCTGTGGTAAAAGCTTGGGCCCTAGGTCAATTTTTGGCTCTGACAACTATTAGAGAATGTGACACTGGGCAAGGTAACTTACTTTCTATAAAGTTTGTTTCCTTATCTATGAAATGGAAATGATCGCATACCTGCTTTGCAGAGTGGTTGTAAGGATCAGACAAGATAATGCAAGTAAAAGCACTGGTGGCTGTTGTACAGCAAGTGATTAGTATATGTTAACTGCTTGTTATTACTATAAAGATCTAATGAGGCTATTTAACACATCTGAAATCCTTCATCCTTTCTTAAAAGTTGTACAAACTATACTGTTAGCTCTGAAATCACTCAATACATAATAATCTATTCTTGTAAGGAAAAGGTTACAACCAAAGTCTTTTTAAAAAAGAATAAAATGAGCCACAGACTCAACAATTCTTATGGTCTAAAATTGCCCTAATATCATCTCAATTACAAGCTTATAATCTTGCTCAGCTATGTTTTTTGAGTCTTTTGTGAACAATTACATACAAACTGAGAGTCTTTCCTCTATTGATTGCTGACTGCCTACCTCTTAAGTACTCCAAACTTACAAAAAAAATTGGGCACCCATGGTGTGTCAGTAGTCCCAAGACTACTCTCCAGTTTGATGATTCAGTAGAAGGACTTATAGGGCTTAAAAGCTGTTACACTCACAGCTATGATTTATTACAGTGACAGGATACAGAACAGGATTAATAAAGGAAAAAAGTGCATTGGGTGAAGTCTGGAGGATACTGGCACCAGTTTCCAAGTGCCCTCTCCCAGTGGAGGTGCATAGGACATGCTCATAAATCCCTCAGCAACTAACTGCAGCAACAGGTATGAAGTTTTTTGGTTTTGTTTTGTTTTGTGTTGTTTTATTTTGTTTTCCAGGGAAGCTCTATTTGAGTCTAAGAGCCCAGGTTTTTCATGGGGTTCAGTCACCAAATCTTCAGACTCCAGAAGAAAAGCAGGCATTCACCATAATCATATTTTTGCACAAGATCTAGAAAAGCTGGTACCACATGGCTCAAGGTTCCAGGCGTGTAAAACACTCATCAATTAATAACAAAGGCTCAGTTTCCAGAATTAGCCAAGGGCTAGTTATGCAAGTGGACTCTTCTGAAAATGTGCATATATGAGCAACTCAGACCTGCTGGGTTAACGCTTTCCTATGTATGTGGCAAGTTAAGACATACAGCTCACGGTATGAAGAGTGACTACAGATCAGGTTAAACCATTTAGGAGACACAGTCCACATAGCAAGCCCATCTGTCTCTTTCTTACCTTTCTAAGCATCTATTACTCCCTCCACATCTATACCTCACTCTGGAGCTTAGTAAAGCACAAGAGAAAGAATTACATTAAAAGCTTCATAATAAAATAGAGCTACTGCTTTATATCTCGTTCTTTCTTTTAAAATCAAAGGTCAAAAGATGAAATAGAGAGCCTCAAGATCAGTGTTTCAAAAACTCTATTCCTCAAGAAATGTTAATATGTATTGTGCAAATAAAGGATTCAATGGTCAAATAAATTTTGGGAACAACATATACAATATCACTTGCTTGGAGATTTATGATCTTTTAAGCATTTTTTAGCATGTTAAAAGCTCTGAAAAATCCTATTAAAATAAACAAAAAACTATTCATTTTGTAAGGGCAGCCATTTACTGAATTTCTTTTTCCAGGAACAATTTTAGAGTAGAACATCTATTTGACATCTGATGGAACATGGGGGAAACTCTAGAATAGAAAGATTTTGCCAGAGTTTAACAGTGAGGTGACATACCAGGATAAAAAAATAAGCATGTTGCCATAACACAGGTGATCTTGAATGCATTTGGATATTCTATATTTATGATTTTTTCCAATTAACAACTATGAGTTGATTTCATGATTATCTAATGACTGGAACTGAAAGCAATGTTAGCACAAGTGCTGAATAAAATGGCCATGATAACGCATTCAATAATAAGGAAATATAATAAGCTGATCAGTGAGGAGGCAAAACCTGATTACATAATCAGATTCAGTAAATTCATTGACTTCTGATTTTGGCAAATGTATGACTGCTCTTTCAAGCACTCAAGAATAGACTCACTGTTTTATCAAGTTTTCAGCCCAAAGAAAGGATGATCTAATTGTGTCAGGAAAAGAACCAGCAAGCATAAAATGAAAATTCAAGGGAAAGGTGCAAGCACTAGTACTGATATTCCAGAAATTACAAAATCAGAACTGGTAAAAGTTATCTAAGAAACAAGTTATAACCTAAACACTGTTCTCTGGCATAGTTCACGTTATCTAGAAATGTGTCATTGCTGTTTCCTTTGTCATTGGCTGCTACAAGAGACCATCCTGGATCACTGATGACAACCACATGTCTTCTCATAATAAAAAGTGGGCTAGGGAATTCCCTGGAGGGCCAGTGGTTAGGACTCTGCACTTCCACTGCAGGGGCCCCTGGTTTGATCCCTGGTCAGGGAACTGGGATTCACAAGCGGTGGGGCAAAAAAAAAAAAAAAAAAAAAAAAGGTGGACTAGAAAGTGGAGATAAAGTTTGAAGAGAAAGAGGAAAACAGAAGATTGTGAATCCTCAATCTTATCTTCCTTAGTTCAAACTTATCATTTCCCCTGCTCTTTAAAATCATTCCCATTCTCACCACTCTTAAACCCTTGAAACGTCCAATGTAAATATTCCACTCATCTTTCCTCTTCCCCTCCACACTAGGCTCCTATTGGTACCTACCTTTCAGAATTTTTACTATTCATGAGCCTCATCATCACCAGGAAGCAGACAAGGAAAAGAAGTGGAAGTTTCACAAGTATTTCAGCATAAATTATAAATTAATGGTGTCATTTGGAACAACTTTGCTTTCCTTCTAGAACAAATCTAACCAATGTTCTAAGTTTATATATATAACCTTTTCACTAAGACAAAATGAACAAATACGAATTGCTAAATCTCACCTGATGCTTCATGTAATGATTCATGTAGGGGGCTGCCGTTTTACTAACTTTGAGGCAAAATGGACACAGCAAGTTCTTAGTATTTTCATGGGATGCTCTAAAATGAGTTTCTACATCAGAAAATGTTGATGATCTAAACTGGCAAACCTAGAAATATAAAGATTTAATTTAACTTGAAAATTTATAACCAATATGCAATTATATCAAAGTAGCAACAATAAGTCATTTGTTTATAGAGTAACATGATGTACTACTAATTCAGCTCTGCTGCCTATACAACCAAGGATCCTGATACTGCAAGTAATACAGATAATTTCTGAAGCAGAAAAGTTGTCTTTCAAAGTTTAGGGATATATTCCTAAACATCAGTAGACTCCCTTCTTTTCAGATCTACTATCCCCCATCCCCATCCTGACTTGAATTTTCAGTCTGACACCTCTTGACCTATAAAGTTTTTCCTGTTACATCAAATGAGGATTCTCTTCTTTGGATTTTAAATAGCATCCAGGCTATAACAGAAGCAATTTATCTTTATCTTGCTGTCTTACTGGGAACCACTTGAAATTCTGGAAAAATACTGGCCCCAAAGCTTTTAGTTGAGTTCCCCATAACTAACAGTATTTCCTATTTCTCTAACACGTCTATATTCTTTCCTACAGTGTAAGAAAGTCAATATGTTTGTCTTTCTGCAGCAGGGCTTTTTGTTTGTCTAGTAGAGGGGTCAGCAAACTATGGCCCACAGGTCAAATCCAACCCACCACCCACACATACATGAGTTAAACCAAGAGTTTCAACTATTGAAGAGGGTCTTCATCTTTATTTAAAAAAACTCAAAAGAACAATACTATTTCACAGCATGTGAAAATTAAACACCTAAATACACAATAAAATGTGTGTGTACCTGGCAAACATATGGCATTTCACCGGGTTTATGAGTGGCTTTCATATGTTGTAAAAGAAAATGTTCTGTTTCAAATGATAATTCACAGATTTTACAAACAGCTGAAATGGAAAAAAAAAAACATTACATCATTTTAAGGATATAAATCAAAGATTCAGTTTGCACATCCATAACAACAGCAACAACAAGTAATAATAATAATAATAATAATAATAATAATAATAATAATAATAATAATAATAATAATAGTGGTGATGGTGGTTCCAACAATTCTACTGTGGTTAACTTTGTAACGCTGTTCTAAGGACTTTACTTAGTATTAGCTTGTTTCATTCTCATACCATCACTGACAGCTGTACTGTTAATTTTTATCCCCATTTTTCAGATGAGGAACCTGAGGCACAGAAAGATTAATTAACTTGACTGACATCTCACAGCTGTATTAAGAGGCAGAGCTGGGATTTGAATCCAAGCTAACTCCAGACTCTGTGATTTTAACTATCACTGCAGTTACTTTTCTTATTAGAGTGTAAATGAAGACCATTAATTTTATATTTGCAAACCAGGGAATCTGAGTTTTATAATTTACTTCCTACATACAATGCATAAGTTATGCCAACAAAGTTTCAATTTACAAGAGGGACTTCAATTTTAGTAAGTAATTTTATTGAAAAGTTTATACAAGTTAAAATATGCTTTCAACTTTGCCCCCAAATTACAAAATCTATTTCTTAATTCTTATTTTTCCATCAGAATTCTTAAGGATTCCTCATAGGGTAGATAATCAAAATCATTAATGTTCAGGATTTTAATAAAATTGTGACTTACTAGAAAACTCATAGAAAGTGTGTGTCTTCTCAACGTGACACTGCAGCTGGAATGGTGTGGGATACGGACGGTAGCAGTGCTGGCAGGTGGGGTAGGTTTCCAAGCTCTCAGTGTTCTGCTTCTCAAGTTCCAAATGATGTTTCACGTGGTTCATAAACCTATAGATGATTGTTAACAGGTGCAAATATTCAAATTTATAACCAAAGACAAATCTCACAAATAAGTATCTGAACCTAAATGTTAAAAATGCAGTTGTATTACTCAAAATAACACCTCCAAAGCCATACAGTCCTCTGGAAAAGTGTGCAATTCAAATGATCACTTTCATTAAGTGCATCAGCGAACATTCTTCTTTGCATCTTTGTTTTAAAATAATCCATTAATATAGTTAATACGAAATACTGCTAATTTGCTTCCTCACCATTATTTCAGATTAAAATTTTTTTGTAAAGAAAAACAGCAGGCTTCTTTTCCATACATGAAATACTATTTACATTTTAAAATAAAATACTTAAAGGAAACTCTACCACCAAGAGCAGCTACAGAATCATGAGAGAAATCTTTTGACGGCCTTGTGATATACAATAGCTTTCAGCTGCTTAAAAGACAAATTGTTAGTATTTTTATTTGTTTCTTGGTTTCTACATGCATGTAATAGCAATTTTAATACCTGTAATTACAAGAATCTTTTGTTTTATTTAATGATACAGGTTTACTGTTAGCACAAACAGTTCATTTTAACTCGCAGACTGTGCCCTTTGTAGCACAGTCCATTTTTCAGTTCTACATTCTGCTATGTCAGATTCCCTAAAAGGCTTCTTATGAGAAGAACTATGACCTTTAATGGCAGTGAGTACAATATAAAAAGGCATATCTATTTCAAACGGCTTACTGAAATGTTTTACTGAATTTCAAAGTAAAGTTATTTAATCAAAATTACAATCTCAAGTCTGGGTCAAGTATTAATAGCTAGTCACTATGAGTCCGTAAAGGAAATAATCTTGAAATGAAGTAATAATGTCAGCAACCTAGGCAGCAATTATTACAGAGGTTTTAACATTTATCTCTTCACACCTCCAAAATACCACTTCTCTTTAAGAGCTGCTTATGGTACACTTTGAAATATCTTTTTCCCTCCTTTCATTTTTACATCATCTCTATTAAAATCTATTTAAAAATCCCAGTCTTGCCTAAATATTTACATATAAAGGTCATGAGTTAGGTGTTTTTTGGCATTATTTTATTTTTATTGAGATATAATTGATACATACCACTGTACAAGTTTAAGGTATGTATCGATTTGATAATTTATACATTGCAATATGATTACCACAGTAGCATAAACTAACACCTTTATCACATCAGATAATTATTTCTTTTTTTATGGTAGGAATCATTAAGATTTAGTCTCTTAGCAACTTTGAAGTTTATAACACAGCATTGTTGTCTATAACCATTATGCTCTGCATTAGATCTCCAGGACTTATTTATCTATAAAAAGTGGCAAGTTTGTACCCCTAAATAACGTATCCCCAATTCCCCCATCCCTGGTAAGTATTGTTCTACTCTGTTTTTATGAGTCACTGAGTTGTTTTTTTGTGTGTTTTTTTTGTTTTTTGCAGTACGTGCGCCTCTCACTGTTGTGGCCTCTCCCGTTGCAGAGCACAGGCTCCGGATGCGCAGGCTCAATGGCCATGGCTCACGGGCTCACCCGCTCCGTGGCATGTGGTATCCTCCCGGACCGGGGCACGAACCTGTGTCCCCTGCATCGGCAGGCGGACTCTCAACCACTGCGCCACCAGGGAAGCCCTGAGTCACAGAGTTTTATCGTAACATTGTTTCAGTGTTATATCGCAAATAACAATTTCTCTTCTGTTAAGCTACTGGGACCATTAGCAATTGATGGCTGGTAGGGCTTGATAAAAGGAGGTAATGAAGTGTGAAAACTCATATGAATAAGTGAAAGGTCTTTGAAAACTATAAAACGCTACCATAAATGTAGCATTCACAATTGTTTTAGGCTTATATTACAGTGTATTTCAGTGTTTTTCTATGTACTTCATTTTGGACCCAAGAATTCACCAGAAAAAATAAATGCTGAGCTTAGAAACGACCTACCTATAGAATGTTTAAGAATGCTACTTATAAATGATGGTTTTCAAGGGTAAATATTTTTAAAAGTTTATAAGCGTGTATGTGTCACAATATAGGTACAGACAGAGATATACATATATGTATCTCACCTAAGGGAAGTGCATTGATATCTGCAGTTTACTCTGAAAAGTATAAAAAACTCAGATGGGTCTATGGATAAATAGATATGTAGTAATGCAAGTAGAGTAAAATATTAATGGTAGAATTGAGGTGGTAAATATATAGAGATGTTCACTGTAAAATTTTCTCAACTTTGCTATTTGAAATTTTTTATAACAAAATATTGGAAAAACAATGTCAGGCTATATAGCCAATTAAAAAATACCAATCAATATATCTCATTACCTTGTTCTTGTTATATTTCACTTAGGATGATAGATATGTAATATGTCATATAACTCAAAGACTGCAAAGTATAAGTTCCTAAAATTTGAAGCATACATGTATAACTCCTCAGAATTCCATTGAGAATTAAATCTCTACTTTGAAAATGTGTTAAACTATAAAATCAAAGCAGACATGTTGCATAGAACTGGTACTTCTGGGCTTCCCTGGTGGCACAGTGGTTAAGAATCTGCCTGCCAATGCAGGGGACACGGGTTCGAGTCCTGGCCTAGGAAGATCCCACATGCCATGGAGCAACTAGGCCCATGTGCCCCAACTACTGAGCCGGCGCTCTAGAGCCCGCGAGCCACAACTACTGAGCCCATGTGCCACAACCACTGAAGCCCGTGCGCCTAGAGCCGGTGCTCTGCAACAAGAGAAGCCACCGCAATGAGAAGCCCACGCACCGCAACAAAGAGCAGACCCCGCTCGCCGCAACTAGAGAAAGCCCGCGTGCAGCAAAAAAAACCCAACACAGCCAAAAATAAATAATAAATTTTAAAAAAAAGAACTGGTACTTCTCTAAAGAAGATTTAAAAAATCACTTTTTCTGTAAGGAAAATGTACTAAAATTATAAATATGAATTGTAAAAGAGAACATTAAATAAGACAAACATGGAGGAGGTAAAATTGGATAAAGTGGTTCTTCTTGTGACAGGAAAAATAAGATTCACAAGCAGTTAAAAAATAAAAATATCTCATGGAAATTCCTAGTTCAATGATACAGAGAAAGAATGATTTTCCCCTAGCTTAAAATAAATTTTGTCCTTTCTTAAGCTATCTGAAAGAAATACAACTAAAGTGGATCCAAGTGTCAAACTCCTAAAAATACAAAAGATAAAAGCTTTTCATCATGAAAATCTGCCTTTATTCTTAGTAGAAAGTTAAAATTGCTTATCTGGGATGGCACAGAAAAAGAAATACAATATTTACATCTGTAGCATCCCAATTTTCCAATAGAAACAGAAATAAGTATTTACATACCTAACATTATTTTTAAGAACTTTCAAGCAACTGAAGCATTTATATGTTGTATAAGTCTTCTCTTCCACATCAGCAGCTCCTTCATGTCTTCCATAGTAAAAGTCACTAACTAACATAATCAATTTTCCATTCTCTGCATCATTTTTATCTTCAATACAGGAAAGTTGTACTTTAAGCATTTCCAAAAATTCATTTACCATGTCTGGACAACAACGCTGAAAGATAAAAAATATATAAGCCTTATTTATATTTCTTTTAAAAATTAGACACAAAAAAATGATTCTGTGTTTATAACTAGGGCCAGCTCATGTGGAAAGACAGTCTCACATAGTTTTAATCACAAACAATAAATTAAAGCTACATTTTAGAAAAAGTCTGTCACTTTCTCCAGGTGCAGAAGTATATATAACATGCTATGATTTGTATATATTAATAGATGGAAAATAAGAACATTCACGTGTGCCTGTATATGCAGAAAGGAAATCAAAGAAGATACAAAACAAGTTAATAAAAAATGATTCCTTTGTGAGTTGTATTGAAAACTAGGCAAACAGGAGTTGGGGTGAGATTTTTTCACTGTATTCCTTCTTATACTTTTTGAATCATGTGACTATAATTACCCCCAAATAAAATAAACTAAAGATAACTAACAAACTCATTCCTTTCTTTTCTCTATCTATGATGCAAAACATAAAAACATCACTTGATTGTGTATCTCTACACAATATTACATAAATAGGAAACCTGAAAGCACTGTAGAAGTTACTTCTTACTTTTAAAACGAAAGCCCAAAGTCCAGTTAACAGAAGTCACACTCAGGGAGATGGAAATAGTGATAGATCAAATACAGTTTTGCCCAAGAATAAAGAGACTGTAATTGGAATTCCAGGATGCTCCTTTTCTTTCTACATTTTTTTGTAAAATGCTGAATTTCAATGAAAAAATTGCCAATCTTTGAAATAGTGAGCAATAACTTTTACTAAATAGTTTTCTTTACCTTGCATTCTTCTCATCCCTTCTTTCCTGCATATATTCTACACGACCTTTTTTCTTGCCTCCTTCCCCCCTTCCTGCCATTTATACTGGGCATACAAAAAGAATACGGACTATCTTTCCAAAGACACAAAGGACACTGTAGTATCTACTAAAATATTTTAAAATATTTTCATTAGTACTGTGAAAATTACCTAAAACCTAATTTCAAGAGCTTCTTACACCAATATAAATCTAGAATTAATTTATAACAACTACACATACTATATTCTGGATTGAGTTAAAACTATCATTTCATATGAAATGCTCCACCATTAGGAGTTTATGTCTAAGTGCTAAAAATTAAAATGCAAGGCTAAGATTTTCATTGAGTAATGTGACATGCATATATCACCATGGACAAAAAATAACGTAAAAAAAAGGAATTAAGTTACATGAAAGATTAAGCACCTAATAAAATGCCTGCTTTACAAGAAGTTTGAAGAATGGCATGACCTAGTCAATAAAATATTCTGATTAATATATTATTTCATTAAAAATTAAAATATAATATGAAGTGTTTGTAAACTTAGTTTTAATAATTTAATGATTGGGGGGCTTCCCTGGTGGCGCAGTGGTTAAGAGTCTGCCTGCCGATGCAGGGAACACGGGTTCGTGCCCGGGTCTGGGAAGATCCCACATGCCGTGGAGCGGCTGGGCCCGTGAGCCATGGCCACTGAGCCTGCGCGTCCAGAGCCTGTGCTCCACAACGGGAGAGGCCACAACAGTGAGAGGCCCACATACCACAAAAATAAATAAATAAATAAATAAATAAAATAATTTAATGATTGGGAAGGATTTTTAAATCTCTTATCAAGTTAATCATTATGAGTATCAATTTTTACTTAAGTTATATGAAAACACCAATGAGAAGATTTCTTATCTAAACATCTGGATAAACTAGCATTTACTATATATCAATCCTTAGTATTTTAATATTAATATTTTCAGAGATTTGTGAATATTTTTAAAAATCAAATTTTGAAGTTTTACCTTCATGTGATATTTCAAAGGATCCAAAAGATTGAACTGAACATTGCACTTTGGACAAGATCTTAGTAAAGGTGCTGCAGTTCTATAGAGACTTGGTGAGGTATTTGTACCTAAAATAAATTAAGGAGTTTCATGAGTCAAATTCTCCTTTTTTAACCTTAAACCCAACCAGTAATAACAGTTTTAAACTTCATCACAATTTATGTATAAATAATACAATTTCTTTTTTATATGCCAGATTCATATTTACCTTTTGATACCAAGATATGGGAGGATGTCACTGAAGGAGAGTGCTTTAAAGACAATGAAGCACAAGGATTTCTGTCAGAAACTCTTTCGCTGGTCTTTGGCTTTTCTGGATTAACACTGATTACTTCAGAAATAGAAGAACATTCTATTATACGCGGAGTTTCATCTAGACCTACAATGATTAAAATAGTGGAAAAGATATTTGAAATTGTTTTAGTATAGAATATTGCTTACAAATGCTACTAAAATGGCCTTACATATAGAATTAAGTGAGAATACTTTGGAGATAAAGGTAATATAATTTAATTACCATATCATACAACTGACAATAAAGAATGACCAAAATTTATATGATCATTAGGTAGAAAGAAACTGCACAAATAACCATTATTATGGACTACAGTTTGAACAATTCATGAAATAAACTTTTTATGCAAGAAAATTCTAAAGATGCTTTCAAATTAATATATAAATAGGTATCATGAAAGAAGTCAGACCAAAAAATCCCAAGCACCCCCTCCCAAAAAAAAGGCAGCAGAGAGAATACTCTAAAAGCTCAGTTCCAAAAAATGAATTTCTCTTCAGATGCTTAAATGCATTTGAGCTTGTAAACAAAAACAATTTATATTCTAATCTAAAAATTTAGAGAAACTCCTTAAGATACTTTAAAAACAATCCTAAGATATCTAATGGAAAACCAAGTTGGTTCTTTTCCCACTTAACAACCTTATGGGTAGTTTAAATTATCTATTTAATTCCTAAATGCAAAGTAGAAACAACTAATCTTAAATATCTTGAATGACAATACCTCACTTATTCATATGAAAAGGTCTGGAGTCAGTATGATGGCTTTCAAACTATGTTCCCCTGAGCCTAATGGTTCTGCTTTAGGGAATTCAGTGGGCATGTCAGATAGAGAAATTCTCATTTTACTTTAAAAAAAAATGAGACGTTTACATAAAATTCTGTTTGAATAGAGATTTCATTGCTAAAAATAGTTTTGAGTTTGAAAACCATCACCTTAAAGGCTAAAGAATTATGCAATTCAGGGTATTTGCAAGAGAAGTGGGGCTATTTAGGCTATAACCAGACCCAGAAAAAGTCCCTTTTGAAAATAACACACAACTGTACTTTGTGATAAAGATTCTAAAACTGCACATGTTTTAATGCTCCCAACTGTATACTAATAGGAGAAGCAGAATAGATATATGCCAGGAAAATAAGAGTATTACACCAGTGGGCTCCTCTGTCAAATCTGCGTTTCATTCTTTGAGATAACACAGAAATGATTTTTTTCCATCTTCAAGCACATGATTACTGACAGCTATATTGCAGACACTTAGGACTGATTTCTGTGTAATCACACTAACATTCTTCCCAGTTGCTTAGGTTAACTGAACAACCAATGAGTGCTGGTATTTTGGACTAGGCAACTAGTTATCTAATAGGCTGTTTTATATATAATTTTTTAAGCATGCATAAATCTCCAAGTTAAATAAAACCACTCTGAGCTCAATAGTTTTAAATTCTGATTCTTCAACTTATTTATCTGTGTTGCCTTTGGCTTGTGCTGTTCGCTATCCTCAAGTGCCAATAAAAATCCCATTCTCCTCCTTCAAAATCAAGTTCAAATCCAGCCGTCTCCAAGATCCTATGATCATCCTAGACAGGAGTCCATTAATCATGCTTCTGAACATATAGTGCATATTATTATTCATAATTATCATGCTAACAATGTTTATTGTCAAGTCTTTTAAAGCTTTAATGAATTTTTCACTTCTCACTTATCTCATTTGAGCCTCAAAAAAGCCCTGAGATAAACAGAGCAAGAATCAAAATTATACAGCTAGGGCTTCCCTGGTGGCGCAGTTGTTGAGAGTCTGCCTGCCGATGCAGGGGATGCGGGTTCATGCCCCGGTCCAGGAAGATCCTGCATGCCGCGGAGTGGCTGGGCCAGTGGGCCATGGCTGCTGGGCCTGCGCGTCTGGGGCCTGGGCTCCGCAGCGGGAGAGGCTGCAACAGTGAGAGGCCCACGTGCTGCAAAAAAAAAAAAAAAATATATAGCTAAATGGCTGATTTCAGGTCTAGAAAATGAATGCATTACGTGAGAAAAATAAAAATATCTATTTTAATAATATGAGAAAATTGAGGTGTAAAGAGGTTAGGTGATTTAATAAAGGCTACAGAAATATTTAGAATAGAGGCTCAAGCCTATATCTTCCTAATCAACTATAACCCTATTTACCATCACGGCAAAGTTCCACTCTTTGCAGTATAACAACTCAGAGAGAGAGAGAGTGGAAGCTTCAAGAATTCAGATTTTTTCTATGAATAAAGACTGTGCGCATTATAAAATCAGATTTCAGACATCTATTTCATCTTCTTATTTATTTTGGTTCTTGGTTATTTTACTCACTAGATAAGTGGCGCCTAGGTAAGTGATTATCAAACCAAGTATTATCAAGGGAAAATGTTTTTGGCACACATATTACTATAAATTTCTATTTTGGTTTTGTAAATATATAATAATTTGTTAGTAAACAATTTAAATATTCACAAAAAATTTTTGTGTACCTTTCTCCAGTTAGTGAAATACATCAAATTTGCTAACATAGAAACAATAATTGCTTTGATAACAGGGAATTTTTCAACTAGATGAAACTCCTTCATGGCATACTATTTCAGGTTAATGAAGAACTTTGTTATGGTATACAATCAAAGAATTGTAATTCTTCAATTGGAAATTTTCATTATTCCTTCAATGGATATTTACTGAGTAGTTACTATGTGCAAATCACTTATTTCTTTAGTATTGCCATTTTGTACTACTAGCCTATAACCATATTTAACTATCACATCTACGACATTAATTTCGATAGAAAGACTCTAGCCTATTAAGAAATCAACTATAGCCATGCATTTTTTTCTCATACTAATTACCAAGTAATTAATACTTTTTTTTTAAACCATAGTATTAGGGTATCAGGGGACTTCCCTAACTCACAGAAATTATATTAAGATTTTTCAGTGCATGGCTGGCTCCAAGTGAGAATGAGCTCAAAGAATATGTTAGCCAACTTAATAAAAAGAAATAAAATATTCTATCATTAAATACGATTTTATATAAAATCACCCAAGAAAGACATTCAGGAATGATTAGCTTCCATTTTACAATATATGAAAAACATAGCATGAAGATACAGGCCTCAAAATAGAAATCCATCGTATATATATATTCATCAAGTCTCTTTTTATTATATTTATAAAAACTGCCAAACCACACCTTCTACATAAACTGGTGATCCACCTTGGCATGGTGGTATTGTATCCTGGATCAAGTCGAACACTAGATCTGAAGAATCATCCAAATCACCTTGTGATGGATTCTTTGTAAAATCCTGTAATAAGTTATAATTATTTTGTTTTACAAAGTTTTATAAAGGTAAATTTAACTGTATGTCAATACTATAAAGATAACCTTAATGATTCAATTACTAATAAGTTATAAAACACAAAGATATTTATTACTTGCTGTCAAAATCAGCATCTACTAGGTAAAGGGTGCATGAGAACTCTGGATTATTTTTGTAATTTTTCTGAAGATCTAAAGTTAGTTTTAAATGAACAGTTAACATTTAAAAATAATGATAATATTACTAGCAAAGTAAAGGTTATATTTTGGTATAACTTTTCTGCAAGGAAATTTTGGGAGTATCTATCAAGGGCTTTAAATCCAAGTTTGAGAGCCAGTGGTCTGGGTAAAGGCTGTCATTTTAGAAATGAAGAAAGTGAGGCCCACAGAGGTTGTGACAATGCTCTACTTAGGAACAAAGACAGAATCAGCATTCAAGTCTCATTTTCAATCCAGGTTTCTTGGACCATTAATCCAGGGCTCATATTATGATTGATAATAATTTCGGAATACAGATATAGGTTTGCCAAAATTGAATTTTTTGCTTCAAAGCTCAAATTTTATCATTGGCAAGAATATTATCAGTTTTCTTCCATGATAGGCATGTTTTGTATATGTCTGAGTACTGAAAAACTGTGTGTGGCAGACAGACTCTAAAGGTGGCCCCCATAATTTCCTCCTGATATTTACACTTGTATAATCTCCCCTTGAGTGTGGGCGGGACCTGTGATTGCTTCTAACCAAGAGAGTATAGCAAAAGTGAAGGGATGTACAAGATTATGTTACATAGGCCATCTTTCCCTTGCTGGCTTTGAGGAAGCAAGCAAGTCATGTTAGGAAGGCCTACATGGCAAGGAACTGAGGACGGTCTCCAGCTGACAGCAGCAAGAACTGACACCTTCAGTCTGACAACCCACAAAGAACTGGATACTGCCAACAACAATGTGAGCTTGGGAGCAGTATTAACTGATACTGCAGCTCTGCCTGACACCTTGAATGCAGCCTGGCCCAGCAGAGGACGCAGTTAAGCCATACCCTGACTCCAGACTCATAGAAACCATGAAATAATAAGTATATATTGCTTTAAGCTTCTAAGTTGGTGGTACTGTTGTTAAGCAGCAATAAATAATTACTCCATGGTGCTTTGTCAGTCATCCTTTCAAGTAAAAATGGCATTCTATTAAAAAAAAAAACCCAGCTAGTTCAGCTTGCAATTCAATCTCACAAGTGCTTTTCCTCAAGAAAAACTTCATACTGCAGATACAGAAAAGCTTTATGATGCATACTACCCATTTTGTCACACAGAATATTTAAAAAGAAGTGTATTCAAGGGTTGAAAGTTAATAAAACTAGAAACAATTTATTACTTCTTCAAGAATATTCTTAAGTGAAAGTGGAATTTTTCTACTGTGAGTGCTTGGTGGCCACCAATACAAAAACTACTAGTACAGTTGGGTGGCACTGCCTTGACTCATATTAAGGCACCAGCAGTTTCACCCTCCATTGCCTTTGTACCACTAGTGCAAATGTTAACAGAGTGAAAAGGGCAAATGTCTTAGTGTTAGTATGACAATGGTTTTGACCTCACAGACTACTGAGGGTCTCAGGGAACCCCAATGGTCTGTGAAATACACCACTGCTCCAAGGCAATGCTTCTGTTTTTAAAAGCACATACTTAAATGTATGTATGGATGTGTGTATGTGCATATTTTAAAAACTCTGGGCTAACCTGGATTGAAATCCCAGATCCATCATTACCAGCTGTGTGGCCTTGAGAGAATCATTTAGACTCTCTGAGCCTCAGTTTCCTCAACTATAAAATGGGGGAAATAACTGCACTTACCTCATAAGAAAGTCATAAGAATTAAAAGAGATTAATTTATGTATAGCACCTAGAACTAAGACTTACCCATGGTGACAGACTAACAAATGTTTAATATTACCATTATCTATTATTTCTGTTAAAAGTTTTAAAAACTAAACTATGAAAGTATGTTTTCAAAATAAACAGCAATAATGACCTTGGGGCTTCCCTGGTGGCGCAGTGGTTGAGAGTCCGCCTGCCGATGCAGGGGACGCGGGTTCGTGCCCCAGTCTGGGATGATCCCACATGCCGCGGAGCGGCTTGGCCTGTGAGCCGTGGCCGCTGGGCCTGCGCGTCCGGAGCCTGTGCTCCGCGACGGGAGAGGCCACAGCAGTGAGAGGCCCGCGTACTGCAAAAAAAAAAATAATAATGACCTTGGAAAAATCTTCCCAATTAAGAATGCCTGGTTCACAGTTTACTGTCTTAAGAATGTTGCCATTATGCAATATTCACTACTGATTATACTTACTCACCTTTAGATAGCATAGTTTTCAATATTACACCTATTTAATTTAAGAATATTACCTGATTTATTGACAGGTTGGATAGTTAGTTCCTGCAGCTATTATTTTGGGTATTGGCTGAGCCATCATAAAGATGGTGACATTTTTTTTTCTTTTTTTATACTCTAAGATGTTAAAAAAATGGTATATATGTGTCAATCCCAATCTCCCAATCACAGACTCCTTGTTTATAATAGCCCTTCCACTTTCCCTTGCTCCTTTTTTTTTTTAACATCTTTATTAGGGTATAATTGCTTTACAATGGTGTGTCAGTTTCTGCTTTATAACAAAGTGAATCAGTTATACATATACATATGTCCCCATATCTCTTCCCTCTTGCATCTCCCACCCTCCCACCCTCCCTATCCCACCCCTCTAGTTGGTCACAAAGCACCGAGCTGATCTCCCTGTGCTATGCGGCTGCTTCCCACTAGCTATTTATTTTACATGTGGTAATGTATATATGTCCATGCCACTCTCTCACTTTGAAGATGGTGACATTTTCTGATAGTGATTATGTTTCTACTGGGATGGTGACTAACTATGATAGTCCACAATTCTGACTGGGTATAATAATATCCACTGTGTCTCTGATCTAATTCTGTAGTTTTAGAAACACTTACAGGTTCAGACATGCTCTGAACAATACCAGAGCTACGTGAAGATTTAGATTCAGGACGAAATCTAGGCAAGGCAGCCACTGGATCTGACGTCGGGTGTCTGTAGTATTCACTTGTAGGCTGCAAATCACCAGTAACACCTGTATTTTAAGATTACACAAATATTGAATACTTCTCTACACAACCAATTTTGTCAAAATATTTCACTTTAAAATTAAAGTAATACAATAATACTATACCTTGTCTGACTGTCTCATTCTTCGTTCCATTTGAAGATGAGCGGGGACTACTTCTGTTCAAAATATCTGTAAAAATTATATTTATTTAAAAAATTTTTATTTGGGGGCTTCCCTGGTGGCGCAGTGGTTGAGAGTCCGCCTGCCGATGCAGGGGACACGGGTTCGTGCCCCAGTCCGGGAAGATCCCACATGCTGCGGAGCGGCTGGGCCCGTGAGCCATGGCCGCTGAGCCTGCGCATCCGGAGCCTGTGCTCCGCAACGGGAGAGGCCACAACAGTGAGAGGCCCGTGTACCGCAAAAAAAAAAAAAAAAAAATTTATTTGAATGAAATATATATTAAGATAATAGAAAAAACTTTCCAAAAATATATCCATATATAACCAATAGCTGAAGTATATTTTTTTCTCTTAATGGTGACAGGGTTGTACATAGAATTGGGTTACTGTGACTGGAAATCAAGCCCTTCCCCAATCTCCATGCCGCATTCACACCCCTAAAAGCCTGGAAGTTTCATTAAGGGCAAGCTGATGGGTTACCTGTACCATTACTCTTGACTTCTGAAAGGGATACCATCATAGACTGCAGACTAAATTGAATCTAGAGTTTACAAAAGTATCTCATATCTACCTACTACACCAAAAGTCAATTTGAGCCTGACATGACCTTCTCTATCAGTTTAAAATTGCTCACTCTTATACCCATGTGAACCCATAACGTCTAGGTTATTGAGAAATCAAATGAAAATTTGGAAAATTGCTAATCAGGAGAAGATACAAAGCAGACAAAAAAATCCCATAAGACATCAAAAAATTTCCTTTTTCCCCTCCTAGTAGAAAAGAACCAGATCTCATAAAATAATTCTATAAAGTAAAGGGTCACACAAAAGTAGGGTTTCTGACTAAGCGCTACAGAAGTCTTCTAGGAGAAAAATCTGCTCATTCAAACAACTTGGTATTGTTTTCGTTCAGAAATTCAAGGTAAGTACTTACCCAAGCCAGTAAAGAGCTATTCCTGTAGTACTTTTTGGTGAATGCAGTGTATCAAACACAAGTTTTTATCCCCCCTCTTACAGTGGTTCTTTTAAAATATTTAGCTCATGTTCCATATGCTAAAATATTTTATGGCTCACACATAAAACATCAATAAAATCATTTAAATTCTGAGTTATTTAGAAAAGATATTTCACTGGGGTCAATTTTCTTTCTGACAGAATCACTTAAAACTAATACAGGGAGAGTTGCCTCAGCCCCCAACGCCCAGTGGCGGTGAGCGGTTTGCTAGGCGGGTGGCCTGGTAGAGCAAGGCCGTGAGGGGCGGTAGTGTTGCCTATCCTGCTGCAGGGGGCGGCAGGGCCTCTGGGACACCCCGGCGAAGCGCGGCCTGTGGGGTTCTGTTGAGGCTGGGGCCGGTGGGAGGGGAGCGAGTGGGGCGGGGCCGGCGGGGGAAGCTGCGAAGCTCACCCGCCCGCCACTGCTAGGACTCTGGATGAGGAGTCGGGGAAGAGGTGCGCAACTTGCAGCTAACGTAGCTGCGCCTGCGACTCCAACACCGTCCTAAACGTCTGGATCAGCACGTGGAACTTGAAAAAGATTGGTGTTGGGGACCGGAGGAAGATGGCAGAAGAGTAAGATGCGGAGATCACCTTCCTCCCCACAGATACATCAGAAATTCATCTACACATGGAACAACTCCTATAGAACACCTACTGAACGCTGATAGAAGACCTCAGACCCCCCAAAAGGCAAGAAACTCCCCACATACCTGGGTAGGGCAAAAGAAAAAAGAATAAACAGAGACAAAAGGATAGGGACGGGACCTGCACCAGTGGGAGGGAGCCATTTAGGAGGAAACGTTTCCACACACTAGAAGCCCCTTCGCTGGCAGAGACTGCGGGTGGCGGAGGGTGAAAGCTTCGGAGTAGCGGAGGAGAGCACAGCATCAGGGGTGTGGAGGGCAAAGCGGAGAGATTCCAGCACAGAGGACCGGTGCCCTCAGGCACACACCAGCCCGAGAGGCTTGTCTGCTCGGCCGCCGGGGCGGGTGGGGCTGGGAGCTGAGGCTCGGGTATCGGGTTTCAGTCGGAGTGCAGGGAGAGGACTGGGGCTGGCGGCAGGAAGAGAGCGTGAAGGAGTTAGTGCAACACGGCTAGCCCGGAGGGAGCCCGGGGAAAAAGTCTGGAGCTACCGAAGAGGCAAGAGACTTTTTCTTCCCTTTTGTTTCCTGGTGCACGAGGAGAGAGCAGTAAGAGCGCTGCTTAAAGAAGCTCCAGAGACGGGCGTGAGCCACGGCTAAAGGCGTGGACCCCGGAGACGGGCGTGGGACGCTGGGGCTGCTGCTGCTGCCGCCACAAGGCCTGTGTGCGAGCGCGGGTCACTGTCCACCCCGCCTTCCGGGGAGCCTGTGCAGCCCGCCACTGCCGGGGTCCCGGGACCCAGGGACGGCTTACCCGGGAAAGCGCACGGAGCGCCTCGGGCTGGTGCAATGTCACGCTGGCCTCTGCCGCCGCAGGCCCGCCCCGCACTGCATGCCCCTCCCTCCCCTCGGCCTGAGTGAGCCAGAGCCCCCGAATCAGTGGCTCCTTTAAACCCGTCCTGACTGAGCAAAGAACGGACGCCCTCCAGCGACCTACGCACAGAGGCGGGGCCAGGTCCAAGGCTGAGACCCGGGAGCTGTGAGAGCAGAGACAGGGAAATCTCTCTGCAGCCTCGGAGGCAGCGGATTAAAGCTCCACGGTCCACTTGATGTGCCCTGTGTCTGTGGAGTGCATGAATGGACAGCGAATCATCCCAAATTGAGGAGGGGGACTTTGAGGACAAGATTTAAGACTTTTTCCCCTTTTCCTCTTTTTACAACGAATTATCCCAAATTAAGGAGGTGGACTTTGAGAGCAAGATTTCAGACTTTTTCCCCTTTTCCTCTTTTTACAACGAATTATCCCAAATTGAGGAGGTGGACTTTGAGAGCAAAATTTTCGATTTTTTTCCCCAGTTCTCTTTTTGTGAATGTATATGTGTATGCTTCTGTGTGAGATTTTCTCTGTACAGCTTTGCTTCCACCATATGTCCCAGGGTTCTATCAGTTTTTTTTCAATAATTATTTTAATTTTAATAATGCTACTATATTTTATACTTTATTCTATTTTACTTTACCTGCTCTTTCTTTTTTTCATACCTTCCCTTCCTCCCTCCCTCCCTCCTGTCTTTCTTTCCTTCTCTTTCTTTTTTTCTTTCTTCCTTTCTTTCCTTCCTCCCTCCCTAACTCCCTTCTTCCTTTCACTCTTTCTTTTTCGTTCCTTCCTCCCTCCCTCCTTTCTTTCTTTCTGTCCTTCCTCCCTCCCTCCCTCCTTTCTTTCTTCCTTCCTTTCTTTCCTTCTTCCTTTCTTTCTCTCTCTCTTTCTTCTACTAATTCTTTCTTTCAACTTTTTCTCCCTTTTATTCTGAGCTGGGTAGATGAAAGGCTCTTGGTGCTGCAGCCAGGAGTCAGTGCTGTGCCTCTGAAGTGGGAGAGCCAACTTCAGGACACGGGTCCACAAGAGACCTCCCAGCTCCACATATCAAGCGGGGAAAATCTTCCAGAGATCTCCATCTCAACACCAGCACCCAGCTTCGGTCAACGACCAGCAAGCTACAGTGCTGGCCACCCTATGCCAAGCAACTAGCAAGACAGGAACACAACCCTACCCATTAGCAGAGAGGCTGCCTAAAAACATAATAAGGCCACAGGCACCCCAAAACAAACCACCAGACGTGGACCTGTCCACCAGAAAGACAAGATCCAGCCTCAACCACCAGAACACAGGCACTAGTCCCCCCACCCGACCAGGAAGCCTACACAACCTACTGAAGCAACCTTAGCCACTGGGGACAGACACCAAAAACAACGGGAACTACGAATCTGCAGCCTGCAAAAAGGAGACCCCAAACACAGTAAGATAAGCAAAATGAGAAGACAGAAAAACACACAGCAGGAGAAGGAGCAAGATAAAAACCTACCAGACCTAACAAATAAAGAGGTAATAGGCAGTCTACCTGAAAAAGAATTCAGAATAATGATAGTAAAGATGATCCAAGATTCTATTTCCAAGATCCAAAATCTTGGAAATAGAATAGAGAAAATGCAAGAAACAGTTAACAAGGACCTAGAAGAACTAAAGATGAATCAAGCATAGATTAAAAACACAATAAATGAAATGAAAAATACTCCAGATGGGATCAATAGCAGAATAACTGAGGCAGAAGAACGGATAAGTGAGGTGGAAGATAAAATAGTGGAAATAACTGATGCAGAGCAAAATAAAGAAAAAAGAATGAAAAGAACAGAGGACAGTCTCAGAGACCTCTGGGACAACATTAAACGCACCAACATTCGAATTATAGGGGTCCCAGAAGAAGAAGAGAAAAAGAAAGGGACTGAGAAAATATTTGAAGAGATAATAGTTGAAAACTTCCCTAATATGGGAAAGGAAATAGTTACTCAAGTCCAGGAGGCACAGAGAGTCCCATACAGAATAAATCCAAGGAGAAATACGCCAAGACACATATTAATCAAACTGTCAAAAATTAAACACAAAGAAATTATATTAAAAGCAGCAAGGGAAAAACAACAAATAACACACAAGGGAATCCCCATCAGGTTAACAGCTGATCTCTCAGCAAAAACTCTACAAGCCAGAAGGGAGTGGCAGGACATAATTAAAGTGATGAAAGAGAAAAACCTGCAACCAAGATTACTCTACCCAGCAAGGATCTCATTCAGATTTGATGGAGAAATTAAAACCTTTACAGACAAGCAAAAGCTGAGAGACTTCAGCACCACCAAACCAGCTTTACAACAAATGCTAAAGGAACTTCTCTAGGCAAGAAACACAACAGAAGGAAAAGACCTACAATAACGAACCCAAAACAATTAAGGAAATGGGAATAGGAACATACATATCAATAATTACCATAAATGTAAATAGACTAAATGCTCCCACCAAAAGACACAGATTGGCTGAATGGATACAAAAACAAGACCCATATATATGCTGTCTACAAGAGACCCACTTCAGACCTAGAGATACATACAGATTGAAAGTAAGGGGATGGAAAAAGATATTCCATGCAAATGGAAATCAGAAGAAAGCTGGAGTAGCAATTCTTATATCAGACAAAATAGACTTTAAAATAAAGACTATTAGAAGAGACAAAGAAGGACACTACATAATGATAAAGGAATCGATCCAAGAAGAAGATATATAACAATTGTAAATATTTATGCCCCCAACATAGGAGCACCTCAATACATAAGGCAAATACTAACAGCCATAAAAGGGGAAATCGACAGTAACACACTCATAGTCGGGGACTTTAACACCCCACTTTCACCAATGGACAGATCATCCAAAATGAAAATAAATAAGGAAACACAAGCTTTAAATGATACATTAAACAAGATGGACTTAATTGATATTTATAGGACATTCCATCCAAAAACAACAGAATACACATTTTTCTCAAGTGCTCATGGAACATTCTCCAGGATACATCATATCTTGGGTCACAAATCAAGCCTTGGTAAATTTAAGAAAACTGAAATTGTATCAAGTATCTTTTCCAACCACAATGCTATGAGACTAGATATCAATTACAGGAAAAGATCTGTAAAAAATACAAACACATGGAGGCTAAACAATACACTACTCAATAACGAAGTGATCACTGAAGAAATCAAAGAGGAAATAAAAAAATACCTAGAAACAAATGACAATGGAGACACGACGACCCAAAACCAATGGGACGCAGCAAAAGGAGTTCTAAGGGGGAAGTTTATAGCAATACAATCCCACCTTAAGAAACAGAAAACATCTCGAGTAAACAACCTGACCCTGCACCTAAAGCAATTAGAGAAAGAAGAACAAAAAACCCCCAAAGTTAGCAGAAGGAAAGAAATCATAAAGATCAGATCAGAAATAAATGAAAAAGAAATGAAGGAAACGATAGCAAAGATCAATAAAACTAAAAGCTGGTTCTTTGAGAAGATAAACAAAATTGATAAACCATTAGCCAGACTCATCAAGAAAAAAAGGGAGAAAACACAAATCAATAGAATTAGAAATGAAAAAGGAGAAGTAACAACTGACACTGCAGAAATACAAAAGATCATGAGAGATTACAAGAAACTCTATGCCAATAAAATGGACAACCTGGAAGAAATGGACAAATTCTTAGAAATGCACAACCTGCCAAGACTGAATCAGGAAGAAATAGAAAATATGAATAGACCAATCACAAGCACTGAAATTGAAACTGTGATTAAAAATCTTCCAACAAACAAAAGCCCAGGACCAGATGGCTTTACAGGCGAATTGTATCAAACATTTAGAGAAGAGCTAACACCTATCCTTCTCAAACTCTTCCAAAATATAGCAGAGGAAGGAACACTCCCAAACTCATTCTACGAGGCCACCATCACCTTGATACCAAAACCAGGCAAGGATGTCACAAAGAAAGAAAACTACAGGCCAATATCACTGATGAACATAGATGCAAAAATCCTCAACAAAATACTAGCAAACAGAATCCAACAGCACATTAAAAGGATCATACACCATGATCAAGTGGGGTTTATTCCAGGAATGCAAGGATTCTTCAATATATGCAAATCAATGTGATACACCATATTAACAAATTGAAGAAGAAAAACCATATGATCATCTCAATAGATGGCAGAGAAAGCTTTCGACAAAATTCAACACCCATTTATGATAAAAACCCTGCAGAATGTAGGCATAGAGGAAACTTTCCTCAACATAATAAAGGCCATATATGACAAACCCACAGCCAACATCGTCCTCAATGGTGAAAAACTGAAACCATTTCCACTAAGATCAGGAACAAGACAAGGCTGCCCACTCTCACCACTCTTATTCAACTTAGTTTTGGAAGTTTTAGCCACAGCAATCAGAGAAGAAAAGGAAATAAAAGGAATTCAAATTGGAAAAGAAGAAGTAAAGCTGTCACTGTTTGCAGATGACATGATACTATACATAAAGAATCCTAAAGATGCTACCAGAAAACTAATAGAGCTAATCAATGAATTTGGTAAAGTAGCAGGATACAAAATTAATGCACAGAAATCTCTGGCATTCCTGTACACTAATGATGAAAAATCTGAAAGTGAAATCAAGAAAACACTCCCATTTACCAGTGCAACAAAAAGAATAAAATATCTAGGAATAAACCTACCTAAGGAGACAAAAGACCTGTATGCAGAAAATCATAAGACACTGATGAAAGAAATTAAAGATGATACAAATAGATAGAGAGATATACCATTCTCCTGGATTGGAAGAATCAATATTGTGAAAATGACTCTACTACCCAAAGCAATCTACAGATTCAATGCAATCCCTATCAAACTACCAATGGCATTTTTCACAGAACTAGAACAAAATATTTCAAAATTTGTTTGGAAAAACAAAAGACCCCGAATAGCCAAAGCAATCTTGAGAATGAAAAACGGAGCTGGAGGAATGAGGCTCCCTGACTTCAGACTATACTACAAAGCTACAGTAATCAAGACAGTGTGGTACTGGCACAAAAACAGAAAGATAGATCAACGGAACAGGATAGAAAGCCCAGAGATAAACCCACACACATATGGCCAACTTATCTTTGATAAAGGAGCCAGGAATGTACAGTGGAGAAAGGACAGCCTCTTCAATAAGTGGTGCTGGGAAAAGTGGACATGGACATGTACAAGTATGAGATTAGATCATTCCCTAACACCATACACAAAAATAAGCTCAAAATGGATTAAAGACCTAAATGTAAGGCCAGAAACTATCAAACTCTTAGAGGAAAACATAGGCAGAACACTCTATGACATAAATCACAGCAAGATCCTTTTGGACCCACCTCCTAGAGAAATGGAAATAAAAACAAAGATAAACAAATGGGACCTAATGAAACTTCAAAGCTTTTGCACAGCAAAGGAAACCATAAACAAGACCAAAAGACAACCCTCAGAATGGGAGAAAATATTTGCAAATGAAGCAACTGACAAAGGATTAATCTCCAAAATTTATAAGCACCTCATGCAGCTCAATAGCAAAAAAACAAACAACTCAATCCAAAAATGGGCAGAAGACTTAAATAGGGATTTCTCCGAAGAAGATATACAGACTGCCAGAAAACACATGAAAGAATGCTCAACATCATTAATCATTAGAGAAATGCAAATCAAAACTACAATGAGATATCATCTCACACCAGTCAGAATGGCCATCATCAAGAAATCTAGAAACAATAAATGCTGGCGAGGGTGTGGAGAAAAGGGAACACTCTTGCACTGCTGGTGGGAATGTGAATTGGTACAGCCACTATGGAGAACAGTATGGAGGTTCCTTAAAAAACTAAAAATAGAACTACCATATGATCCAGCAATCCCACTACTAGGCATATACCCTGAGAAAACCATAATTCAAAAAGAGACATGTACCAAAATGTTCATTGCAGCTCTATTCACAATAGCCCAGAGATGGAAACAACCTAAGTGTCCATCATCGCATGAATGGATAAAGAAGATGTGGCACATATATACAATGGAATATTACGCAGCCATAAAAAGAAACGAAACTGAGCTATTTGTAATGAGGTGGATAGACCTAGAGTCTGTCATACAGAGTGAAGTAAGTCAGAAAGAGAAAGACAAATACTGTATGCTAACACATATATATGGAATTTAAGAAAAAAATGCCATGAAGAACCTAGGGTTAAGACTGGAATAAAGACACAGACCTACTTGAGAATGGACTTGAGGATATGGGGAGGGGGAAGGGTAAGCTGTGACAAAGTGAAAGAGAGGCATGGACATATATACAGTTCCAAATGTAAGGTAGATAGATAGTGGGAAGCAGCCACATAGCACAGGGAGATCACCTCGGTGCTTTGTGACCGCCTGGAAGGGTGAGATAGGGAGGGTGGGAGGGAGGGAGATGCAAGAGGGAAGGGATGTGGCAACAGATGTATATGTATGACTGATTTACTTTGTTATAAAGCAGAAACTAAAAAAAAAAAAAAAAAAAAAAAAGCTAATACAGGACTTCCCTGGTGGTGCAGTGGCTAAGAATCTGCCTGCCAATGCATGGGATAAGGGTTCGAGCTCTGGTCCCGGAAGATCCCACATGCCGCGGAGCAACTAAGCCCGTGCACCACAGCTATGGAACCTGCACTCTAGAGCCCACTAGCCACAACTACTGAGCCCATGTGCCACAACTACTAAAGCCCGCATGCCTAGAGCCTGTGCTGCACAACAAGAGAAGCCACTGCAATGAGAAGCCTGTGCACCGCAATGAAGAGTAGCCCCCGCTTGCTGCAACTAGAGAAAGCCCGCACGCAGCAATGAAGACCCAATGCAGCCAAAAATAAATAAATAAATTAATTAATTTAAAAAATAGATATTTAAAAAAAAACTAATACACATTATTCTAGTTGAGTACTAGTCATCTATAACTGATATAAATCCAATGTGAACTGTCATGCTTTCAATAAGATGATGTGAATAATATTGAAATATGGTGATATTTCAGTATAAAAATAATCACAGTGACTAGGAATCATTAAGAGAATATAATATTCTGTTTCTCTATCAGCAGCAAGTATGCCAACATGCCTACTTCCTTGAAGTCGCACTCCACTTAGCATCTCTCAATTTGCCACAGGAAGTGATACCGAGAATTAAACTAAATTAAATTATTCTACCTTTTATAAAACTGAATAGAAGTGCTATTCTAAGTTTAGAGTCAAGAGAAGTAAGAACTAGGCTTTCAGAAAGTTACAAACTTTTCTCTAAACTACACTATTATGCACTGCCATAGTAAGTAAGAAAACACTGGTAGGCTGGCTACATTCTTTGGTAAATTCTCCTGGCTTAACAAAAGTAAGTATAATGAGAATCTGTTTCTTCATTCTCCGCTGAAACTCAGTATGTTGTTCCTCTGCATTTTACACGTTTCTGATTGGACATCTTAACAAGTATCATTAATATCTTCACTTTAACATTATAACAATGTCAAGTCTAATTACTCTACGAGAAATCCACAAAGGCACTGGACATATTCTCCTAGAAAGTGTGGATTAAGGATTAAGTGTGCTGACTGCTTGCATCATCCCAATATAGCAGCTGAAGATCAGGCCACTGTATATTCTTCATGAATATACAGTAATCAGGAGTTGCTGAAAGATGGGTGTGGCCAGAAGCTACCGGCCATGTTGGCACACAGACCAGCACCTTTAATTTTTGTAGCCATGAATCAAGATGACTCTGATGAGGCACTTGCCTGTGTGTAAGAAACTCCATCAGAGACTAACAAAAACTTATTTAGTAGTCTGATATTTTAAGCAAAACATTCCAACACTTCCTTTTCTGGGTACATTTGAGCTTAAGGGAAAAAAAGAAAAATTAACAAACAAGTAAATAGGCTACTTGGCTTCAATAAAATTATGATTTCTAATCTCAAAAGGCCTACAATGTTGTTAGGTAATCTTAACCTTTAGGTAATTTAGTTAACATTTTCCTTTTCTCTCATATGACATTTTTACCTCTCACAACCTCCTTGTTCAACTCCCCAACCACATTCTCCCTCCAATTCTCACAAATTCTTACTGACCTCTATGCTCTCTCTCACCTCCAGCTCCTTATAGAGTAACAAGGACATATAAGACAGCCCCAGGTTTTCCATTAGAAGCAACATCTTATAAAGCTTTGCTTCACTCAAAGTGAATGCTTACTTGAAATGGCTGGTCTTGAAGGTTTTACCTCTCCAATAAAGATCACCTCCTCCTCCTCATCTTCATCCTTACTTGTTACTACTTTGTTCTGCCATAGATCCAGATCTTCTTCTTCACATTCCATGAACAGTTGTGCCATTTTGGAATTATCTAATTTTCAAAAAGAGAGAATCAAATTTTATTTTTTTAAACACTTTTTTTTGCAATACATAGTATGATATTTAAGATGTACTTTAATATTCTGATAGCAATTACTGAACTGGTATTTGTCAGTAAATGGTAACAGAAGTATGAAACTTGGAACTCAACCTCTAATATCTAAACTAGTAAAATTAATCTAGCTAGATAGATAATGGATGACAGTAGTTATTTACAGTGGCTAATAAATTTTAGGAACAATCAAATCCAATCAAAGTGAGTTTCAGTTTTATGACTAGAATATGATTATATCCATGAAAGAACTGTACCTATTATCTGAAACCCCCCCACAAACTTCTGTATTAACAAAAGGGAGATAAACTGAGAATAAGAAGCAACAGGTGGGAGATATGCTAGAAAAACTGAACCAGATTCAGGGATACCAGGCACAGGACAAGGCAGGGATGAGATGCTGGAACGAAAATAGGATAATTAAGTGAGGCTTATTCCATCCCAGAGCAGATTACGCATTTCTCACCTCAAGAAACTAAGTAAAGAACATACTGTGGATACCACCAGCCTACAAATGCTGACCAATCACACAGAGATACCAGGAAGCATTTTAGTGCCTCATTCTTAAATATGGATAGACACCCAATAAGCCCCAGAAATATGACTGAAATCTCCAATGTGAAAGACCAAAGTAATAAAATGGACCAAAAGATATTAAAGAAAACACAGATAATACAGAGAACAAGAGAAAACATTAGAGACTGTAATTAGCATTTTTAAAGAGATAAGACAGGAACGTTATAAATAGTAATATTCACAAAGCAAAAAGATTAAAAATAGCCAAAATTCAGTAAAGAAAAATAAAATGCCAAATTTGGGTAAACAGCCCATAAGTGGAAAAACTCAAAAAGTATACATATACTAAATAGAGAAGACAAGTTGGCTATAAAATCAATTTCAAAGGTACAACTCATGTAATAAAGGCCCAGAAAAGAACAGAGGAAAAAAGAGGATATAATCAAAGGAAAAATACAAGAAAAATTCCCAGTTCTAAAGGACATAAATCTCTAGATTGAAAGGGCCCACCAGCACCTAGCACAATGATGAAGAAAAAAACCTACAGTAGATGGACAAATCATGAAATTTCAGAATGCTGGAAATAAAGAGAATATCCTAAAATCTGAGAGAGAGAGAGGGAGAGAAGAAAGTTGGAATAATGATTTCAAAAGTCTTAGTAAAAATAATTTTCAATTTAGAATTCTATACCCAGCCAAGATTTTTGTCAAGCATGAAGTTACATATTCTTTCAGCAAGAATAAAGACCAGTGGGACTTCCCTGGCAGTGCAGTGGTTAAGAATCTGCCTGCCAATGCAGGGGACACAGGCTCGAGCCCTGGTCCGGGAAGATCCCACATGCCACGGAGCAAATAAGCCCATGCACCACAACTACTGAGACTGCGTGCCACAACTACTGAAGCCAGTGTGCCTAGAGCCTGTGCTCCACAGTAAGAGAAGCCACCACAGTGAGAAGCCAGCACACTGCAACGAAGCATAGCCCCCGCTCGCTGTAACTAGAGAAAGCTCATGAGCAGCAACGAAGACCCAACACAGCCAAAAATAAATAATGAATAAAATAAATAAATAAATACACAACCTTTAAAAAAAAAAAAAGAATAAAGACCAGCAACATCACACAAAATTTACCTCCCATTCGCCCTTTCTTTCTTAGGAAGACCCCAGCAAAATATGAGACTTAAGGAGGAAGACACAGAATGCAGAAAACATGACATTGAACACAATACAAAGACAAAGGGAAGTCCTACGACAATAGCTGTTCAACAGGTCTAGAAAGCAACCAGCCAGAGTAGAGACGACCATTACTCCCAGGAGGAATGTCTCTAGGAGACCAAACACACACACATACACATACACACACACACAGATTAACAATCAAATTGTTAGATTACCTGACAAGTTTTACCATATAGAAAATCAACTTAAGAGGCTACAAAAGGGTGTGAGAAGACTTGGCTATAAATTTTAATAAAATTTAGCAAATTTTAAAAACCAAAAAATTTAAATTGCTGGATATATATTAAAAAAAGGAAATGTATCCATAATATATTATTACCATCATATCAATACTATGCTCATCAGCAAACAATATTTGTTACAGTCATCACAATAAAAACATCAAATATGATTTAACCAAAAATTGAGATATAACTACATTGGGAGGTGCTTGGGGGTGGTGGTTAAGTGTACGAAAACTAAAATCCTCCTATTCCTTAATGGAAAAATCATTAGATAATGTCAAAAACTGATGATTCAAGAGACAGCAGTACATATTTCAAAAATTTAGAAATATGAAACTAATTATTAGAAAAACAGCTAAACTATTCAAAGTGGATGTCTTGAAAAAACAGGGAGTACATAGGCCCAAAACACACACACACCTCTCTCTTGCTTGCTCTCTCACTTTTCAAGAATCTGTGGGTATGCAACCTATAAATTTCTGATTGTCTTTTTAAAATTATATATTATTTTTAAAAATTCACCCAAATTAAAATAATAGCAATGAAGATGGATATAAGTGGCACTAGATATATGGAGTAAGATGTGGATGGGCTAACAACTTTGAAAAAATAAAAACAAAACAAAATAATAACTCTAGAGTTCTGGCTTAGACAGTGATATCCTTTTTTTATTAGACAATGATATCTAACATTTATCTTTTAAATAATTTCTAAAGGTAATTTTACTAGATTAAAACAATGTCATTTCTACTTTTGACTCAAAATTAAAAGGTACCATGTGAATATAATGATTTGGGGATGGCATACAAAAGAAACACTTTAATAAATTGGTGCTATTTTCTAACAAATTTTTAAAATGTAGTTTCCCCTTCTATACAAATAATTTCTTAGCATAGTGTTGTTTAATGCTTAGTAGTTCACCTACCATAAAACAAAATAAAAAAATCTTCCACTCTCCCAAATGTAACCAATTTTAAGAACCTCTTTTCCAAACCTTACTTAAAAAAATATATACAGAATGTTCTAAGTGAAATAATTAAAAGTGTAATTCATAGTTTAGCATTTGCATATTGTGTCCCTCAGAGCCCTCATTTGTACTGTTTTTCCATCTAAAATACCCTTCCTCCTTACCTTATACTGTCCATATTATTCAAGTATAGTAGAAAGAGCATGGACTTGACATCAAATTGAATAGTTCAAATCTTCATTGCACCATTTCTAATGTAACTCTGGAGAAATTACTTGAATCTGTTTCCTCACCTAAAATATGGGTGTAATATCTACCTAATAGAAGTGGTAATATAGATTTAGGGAAAAGCTATATGAAGTATCTAACTTCAAGCAATACTCAACAAAATATTAATTCCCTACTCCTTCCCAACTCTTGGTTCAATTGTAACTCCTCGATAAACTATTAGACCCTGTTTTTCTTCCACCTTTTACTACACTGACAGCCTATGCCAGGCAACTCAGAATATACTATATATAATCTCCAACTGCTATTTCTTAATGTGTCTTAACTGTACATGTCTAGCTCCAAAGTAAGCTCCTTGTGAGTAAAGAACATATTTTCTTCTTCCTTTACATTTCCTTTTACACACAGTAGTCTACTGGATATGCAGTAGGCACTTAACATGCGGTAATCTAAGGGCTAAGGAACTAGGCAAAGTCAGGCAATGCCAAGTTTAAAAAATGAGAGACCCATGTATACTGATAATAAAGAAATTTATATCTACGTTAATACCATGGTCTTAATGTCATGTTGATACATAGGTCTTCCTCATTCTTTTTAACTGGGTACCGACACTGTCAATATATTCAAGATAGGTGGTTGAGTAAAAAATTTTAAGGGCACATAATAGCATATACAGTATGATCTTATTTAGAAATAATTTATTTTTTGTCTATGCATAGAAAACAGTTTGTGATTATGCATACCAAACCGATAATAGTAGTTATCTCTGGAAATGAGGAAGAAACACTTCATTTCTACTTTACTGACATTTTTATTGTATGTAGTTCTTTTTTACTATGGTATTACTTTAATGTTTTTGTGTGCTTTTTTAACGTGCCCACCTCTGTCTCTCTCACCTTTTCTCATGAAGCAAGGTTATCAGTACAAGACCCACGTACACTAGTATCACTTGCAGCAGCAATACTTACTTTTTGGTTGAAAAGGGTTGTCGTTGTCCATCAAGTTGCAGACTCACCTAAGCATTAACACATGACATCAATCAATTTTATGAGTCACTTTAAGTAACACCAAATATACTGAAACATGATACTTGGGATTCAGAAATCTTTGGGTCTAATTTCAATCTCCAGAAACTCACCACGTGACTCCACACAAGGTAGCAAGTTAGGTCTTAGTTTTCTGCCCTATAAAATAAAGATACTTACTATTAGGGTGGATTTGTTAAATTAAATGTACACACATTAAATATTTTTCTCTACAAAAAGTTTACCTTTTGAGTTTGATATACACATGCTACTCACTTTCCATAATTGGCTCATTCCTGAATGAATGCAAATTTTGTAAATAAAATGCTGAATGTAATAAGCATTTATTATTTGAAGAAATCTGAAATTATTAAATTACAAATAATTTTTGAAAGAGACCCTTCTGTAAATGAGTAATCACCCTGTAATACATGCTTTAGTAAATCTGAATTTTGAAATGCTAAGTAATATTAATCTTTAACTGTTGTTCTTTACATTTCAGAAATAAATTAATATTATAAAAAAACACATTCAAAGAAATTTTTAGGTTTTGTTTCTTATCAACACTAACAAAAGAACAGAAAATTAGTTGGATACATTTGATCATAGATTAACTCATTAAAAATAATTACTCTTTGCCTTCTGTACTCAATGAAATGTGCTCAGTTCTAGGGAAAAAATTAAGATGAAGAAATCATAGTCCTTGCCTTCAGAAGTTTACAATCTAATAATGTCTATGTTTCTTTGGGCTTTTAAAAAAGCTGTTACAGGGCTTCCCTGGTGGTGCAGTGGTTGAGAGTCCGCCTGCCGATGCAGGGGACACAGGTTTGTGCCCCGGTCCGGGAGGATCCCACATGCCGTGGAGCGGCTGGGCCCGTGAGCCACGGCCACTTGCCCTGAGCGTCCGGAGCCTGTGCTCCGCAACGGGAGAGGCCACAAAAATGAGAGGCCCGCGTACCACAAAAAAAAAAAAAAAAAAAAAAAAGCTGTTACATTAAACATTTTCAAAAAAACATTTAAATTGCTTTCTTTAAAACAGGAATTTCTGTTCTGAATTCTCATGCACATACACATCTTTTTACATACAAGATAAACATGCTTAAAAAACTATTTCAGCTATTTAAAAAAGTTAAAACTTAAACATCAATAATCTAAAGTATTAAGATAAATAGAGTTAACTGAGTTTCCACATTTGTCATAATCCTCAGAGTAGCAAAAGCAAGCTTTCTTGCTTTTTCCAATTCCAAATCATTTAGACTGAATTAGATCAAAGGAAAAAACCGACTTTAACTCCAGAAGAAGTTACTGGTATAAATGTTTGAATTACTATTACAAGAATCTCTAGTGAATTCTGTACTTAAGTAAATACCCCTATTTCTGAGGTTTGGCTATTGAAACCTCTGAACTCAATTATTTGAATAGTTATTGCTTGTCCCTAAACGAGAATTAAGGTAATGCATATGTCAAGTAGATAAATACACGACAATTCTCGCTCAGCATTAAGGACCTACTGCTATGAAGAATACAGAACATTTTTTAAGAGTCACAACTGTACAGCATTTGAGATTCATACAGAATCCTTTTATTAAATGATCATATACAATATCTATTGGTACAAATACCCTAAATTGGTACTAAATGTACAAGTAGTCTATATAAACAAGTCATATCCACTGCCCATGACTACAGCGGTACCTTCTGAGGCTGATAGCAGCCACCAAGGAGCCTCAATTGGTACATTCATAAACACTCTCAGATGCCATTAGAACCATAACTTCAGTCTAAAGCTGTGCTATCCAATAAGGTAGTTGAGCCCCCCCAAAAACTAACAGTTTTGGTGGCAAGGCAAGGAATTCCATGGGACATTAAATCATCTGTTAGAGAAATGGAATATCTAGCAAAATATGCAAGAAGTATCTTAGAATCCCTGTAAGAGCAACTCCAAACGGTCTCTAGGTTCTGCAACTCAGAGTTGGCACCAAAATAAGCGGAAAAGAACTCTCCACCTCAGCTATTGACAAGTAACTGACTAATTCCAAGTAACTGACTAATGAAAGACCTCCTCCAGCACAACCCATTCAGTTTTTGGAGACTGCATGTATAAATAATTATAATTATAATTTACATACATATATTTTGTTTCAGCTTTTATGCATCTAAAATTCAACTATCTTTTAAGAGTTAATTCTACAAAAATTAAAAAAAAAACATTAGTGGATTAAAATAGTTACAATAGTTAATTGTATGTTATGTGTATTTTACCACAAAATAAAATATTTTAAAAAGTAATAGATACAACTTCACACCCACTAGGATGGTTATAACCAAAAAGACAGACAATAACAAGTGTTGGCAAGGATATGGAGAAATTGGAACCCTCATACACTGCTGGTAGGAGTATAAAATGGTGCAGACACTGTGGAAAACACTTTGGCAATTCCTCACAAACTTAAAGTTACCATATGACCCAGCAATTCCACTCCTAGCAAGAGAGAATTGAACACGTATGTCTACACAAAAACTTGCAGATGAAAGTTCATAGCAGTATTATTGATAATAGCAAAAAGTAAACAACCCAAATGCCTGATTAATGGAGAAACAAAATGTGATATATCCATACAATGGAATAATACTGTCATAGAAAGGAATGAAGTACTGATATATACTACAAAATGGATGGATGGATGGACCGACCTTGAGAACATTATACTAAATGAAAGAAACCAGTCAAAAAGACCACATATTGTATGATTTCATTTATATGAAATGTCCAGAAATGGCAAATCCATAAAGGCAGAAAGTAGAGTAGTGGCTGCTTAGGGCTGGGAGGGTTGGGGGGAAAATAAGGAGTGACTTCTAATGGGTATGGGGGGTTTCTTTATGGGGTGATTAAATTTTTTTTGTTTTTTAGAAAATATTTATTTATTTATGGTGGCACACGGGCTTTCTCTAGTTGCGGTGAGCGGGGGCTACTCTTTGTTGTGGTGTGCAGGCTTCTCACTGCGGTGGCTTCTCTTGCTGCAGAGCTCGGGCTCTAGGCCCTTGGGCTTCAGTAGTTGCGGCTCATGGGCTCTAGAGCACAGGCTCAGTAGCTGTGGTGCACGGGCTTAGCTGCTCCGTGGCATGTGGGATCTTCCCGGACCAGGGCTCGAACCTGTGTCCCCTGCATTGGCAGGCAGATTCTTAACCACTGCACCACCAGGGAAGTCCGAAAATGTTTTAAAATTGATTGTGGTGATGGGTGCACAACACTGTGAATGTACTAAAATCACTGAATTGTACATTGAATGGGTGAATTGTATGTTATGTGAATTATAGCTCAATAAAGCTGTTAAGCATGTATTAAGCTGGTAGGATATAAGTCTGGTGGTGATGGAAGTCCCTATGTGGAGAAAGACTACCTAAGAAAGACGCCAACAAAGAGAATAGCAAAACCATAAGATTATGGAGTAGAGAAAAAGAGGGTAGGACAGGGAGACATTCAAGTTCTTTTGCTACCATCTAAACACCTAAGCCATGCTTGGAGGCAAAGTAGCTACTAGAACTTTTCAGTTAAGAGAGGGAATAATTGTTCATTTCTGGTCAAACTACTTTGAGTTAAGTTTCTGGTACTTACATTCAAGATTAATAATGCACTTTCCAACAAATTACCCCAACATTTTTGAAACTAACAGACCTCTGGGAAAATACTTATATTCCAGATGGTACAAGAAAGCTCTAAAACAATACATTGTTTTGCTATCTAAAAAATTAACATAAGCATACTCCAAGGATCATCTGAATGACTACTTTATAATGAAGCTCTGTCACATAATTTCAGTACTCACATTTTTTAAAACTGAGATATAACTGACATACATTATATTAGTTTCAGGTGTACAACACAATGATTTGATATATGTGCATATTGCAAAATGATCACCACAGTAAGTCTAGTTAACATCCATTACCACATATAGTTACAATTTTTTTTTCTTGTGATGAGAACTTTTAAGATCTACTCTCTTAGCAACCTTCAAATATACAATAGTCTTATTAACTGTAGTCACCACACTATATTACATCCCCAGGACTTATTTTATAACTGGAAGTTTGTACCTTTTGACCACCTTCACCCAATTTTGTCCCCCTCTCCCCCAACCACCAATCTGTTCTCTGTATCTATGAGGTGTGTGTGTGTGTTTTTAAAGATTCCACATACCAGTGAGATTATATGTTATTTGTCTTTGTCTGACTTAGTGTAATGCCTTAAAGGTCCATTCATGTTGTCGCAAATGGCAAGATTTCTTTCTTTTTTATGGCTGAATAGTATTCCACATTTTCTTTATTTGTTCATCTAAAGATGGACACTTAGGTTTTCCCATGTCTTGGCTATTACAATAATATTATAACATTATACTACAATGCTGCTGCAATGAACATGGGGGTGCAGATATCTTTTTGAGTTAGTGTTTTTGTTTCCTCTGGATAAATACTTAGAAGAGGAACTGTTAGATCATACCAGTACTCATGTTTCTGTCTGTATTTACTATTGCATTGTCATCAAGTACTATCACTTTTACTGCTGCTGGCTAATAATAAAAGAACAGAAGGAGGGAATATCTAAATGAGGCATTTATACTAAATGCAAGGAAAATGACAGTATTTATGGTTAGCTAGAGAAATGAAGGTATTGAAAAAGTTTAAACAGAAAAATCTTGCTACTGTTTAGATAGATATGAATCATGGATATGAAAAACTCAAAAAAAGTAGTCAGTGACTTTGTTTCTCCAAAATACATTATTCAATGTATTAAAGTTGATTCAAATGGCACTGATTTTGCAGTTTTCATTATTTTGTTTTATGATTGTACAAGAACTCTAAGAATATTTAAACATTTTAAGTAAGAGGGTGTCTGTGAAAATGTTTTCCTTATAATAGGAATTAATTGGTACGGTACTCAAATCCAAGAAACACTGGGTTATACCTTGGTTTCTTAGACAATTTCACTGGCACCTAAACAATTCAAACTCTCAAACCAGGTTTTGGGAACAAATCACATATAATTTAGAAGGAAAATATAGACTCATCATCTTTTCTTTGTCCAAGAAGTTTTTATATTGTGGAAATGATTTATTTTTTTGAAAGCCTGAACACATGAAGTCCATGTACATTTTGAGCAGATCTTTAATAACTCTACTATTTCCCCCCTAATTTAAGTTTTCAACTTTTGTCTGTTGACTTTCATACTTCATCTATATGTAGAAAATTGCTAGTTGACACTAAGATTTAAAATTCATTAGCATAATACTTTGCAAAGATTGTCTATATTTTAAAACATTTTAAAATTAGCTCTTGGGATGGACCACCCCTCTAATAAAATTTACTTTCTGCAAAGTAATTTTTAGATCATATTCAGGGTAAAGATTTTATCTATAAGATGTTTTTATTGTAATTGCTATGTAAAAGATATAACCTGGAGAAAAGACAAATGCATAATTGGCCTTTCAAAGACAAACTATATAATAAATGTTTTAATAAGTTTCATAAGATATTCTTTAAAAAATATTTATTTATTTGGTTGCACCATCTCTTAGTTGCAGCAGGTGGGCTCTTTAGTTGCGGCACGTGAACTCTTAGTTGCAGCATGCATGTGGGATCTAGTTCCCTGACCAGGGGTCGAACCAGGCCCCCTGCATTGGGAGTACAGAGTCTTATCCACTGTGCCACCAGGGAAGTCCCTTTCATAATATATTCTATAATCACTAATTCCTAAAGTAACTTCAGGGAGTATATATTCTTAATTAATTCACATTTTATAGGAATAAAACTGATCCACTGGGAAAATATCAAGTAAAAATATGGAGCACAATTATGGGAATACTGGACATAGGGGCTGAATAACTGAGTGGGAATTTGAAGTCTACCACTTTCTGGTTGCCAAACCTACAGATATTTAACTGGCCTCTTTGAACTTAGTTTTTCTATCTGTAAAATGAAAACAGTAACACCTTCCTTGCAGCACTACTGGAAGGTTAAATGAAGCACATGAAAAATTACTGTACAATACTTTGCATTATTTTGCTCAAATGTTCCTTCTTTACTGAAAATCATACAAGTTGATGAATATAAGCACTAAGAAGAAACAAAATTCTAGTTCACGTATAGAACTGTTAAAATACTGTCACAAATAAAGAACACCAGATCAGCAGTTCTCAAACTTTTTTGGGCTCAGGTCCACTCTTCATTCTTAAAACTTATTGAGGACCCCAATGAGCCTCCTGTTTATGTGGATTATATCTCTTGATACTTACCATATTAGAAATTGAAACTGAGAAAAAATTCAATATATATTAATTTATTTAAAGTAATAATAAGTCCATTACATGTCCATATAAATATTTTTAATTAAAATAACCAATTTCAAAAACAAAAAATTTAAGGAGAAGAATGACAATGATTTACGTTTTTGCAAGTGTCTTTAATATCTGTCTTAACAAAAGACAAGTGGAGGGCTTCCCTGGTGGCGCAGTGGTTGAGAGTCCGCCTGCCGATGCAGGGGACATGGGTTTGTGCCCCGGTCCAGGAAGATCCCACATGCCACGGAGCAGCTGGGCCCGTGAGCCATGGCTGCTGGGCCTGTGCATCCGGAGCCTGTGCTCCGCAACAGGAGAGGCCACAACAGTGAGAGGCCCGCATATCGCAAAAAAAAAAAAAAAAAAAAGAAAAGTGGATTCTTTTATCAGCTTCTGGAATGTATTTTTTAGTTCTTCTAGGTATATACAAAGAAGTACACCATGTCTAAACACTTATTAAATACCTAATAAAACTGGTTTCACTATTTCTTTATTCTTATGTAAATTATTTCTAAAATGACTTATAATATAAAAGATGAAATAAAAATTGTCCATTGGACCCAGATGGTACATAGGGATGACTACTTTTCCTGATATACTATTATTAAAAACACTTCTTAAAAGAAAACTGCTTTGCAATGAATGAATTTAAAAAGTCTAGACACGTTTAATACAAATTACTGAGTAAAACAAGTCTTCTGGGGTCATTATTTAAAACAACCTGACTGAAAATCATATATATTTTAAGTCCTTCTCTGAAGCAAGAAGAAAAAATATTCAGGGCTACGTATTTAATTAGTGAATATGTCAAATATTTCTGATCTTTGAAAAGTCACTTTCGAAATAAAGCACATTTTCCATATAAATTTCCAATATCCTATCTGTCACTAAAACTATGGGTTACTTTCTGTTCACAAAAATTGCTATTCATTTAGGTATTGCCCCTGTCCAACTGGTATAACAAGAACAACAGAAAAATTTGGGTATGGTTCTAAATGTCCTCTTGAATAAAGAAAACAAATTGGATAGAAGAGGAGGTACAGAATTATATATCCTTTCCCCTTACTCTCCTCTTCCACTAAGAAAGCTGATGCTGAGAAGTAAAACCCTGGGCTGAAAAAATCAGATTGGACTAGAAAACTTAACTGGGGAAAAGAGGTTGAAGAGAAGCTGAAATTTGGATCCCTTCAACTGGGGAAAAGGGGTTGAAGAGAAGAAGCTGAAATTTGGATCCCTTCAACGTAGAACTTTTTTCAACTTTTCAACATGCTTGGGAATAATAACAATATTATTTAAATTAAAAAAGTTGAAAAGATATGAAGTCTTCTAAAAATATTTTACTGAAGTGTAGTTGATTTACAATGTTGTGTTGATATGAAGTCTTAAATATTTTAAATATAAAGGAAAAGAGAATTGAAAAGTGTTACTTATATATTTTAGGTGAGCCTCCATGCTTATTCTCCTTGACCACCTCACTCTCATTAAAAAAATGGATCATAATATAGTGAACTGAGCACTGGGTGAGGAGTCAGAAGACCTAGGTTCGAGAATTGGTTCTATCACTCCTAGCTCCATGACCTCGGTAAAGTCTCCTCCTTGAGGCTGTTTCCTCACCTTCTAAACAGTTCTATCAACACCCCACAGCCCACCTCAAAAGAGGTAATAGCCATGAGATATACAAATGCAAGATACAACTGCAGTGGGACTTGTACAAATGTTAAAACATCAAGGGCACACAGCCTTAATTTTATAAGCAACCCAGTGTCTTCATAGGCTTAGTAAAGCTTCTGCTTAAGGAGACAGTTTGAGCTTTCACTGTAACCCCCCCAAAGCAAGACACATCACAAATGCTAAGACCAGACTTCTGTAGTTAAAACTCTACTTCTTGGTTTTAATTTTATGTTTAATGGCACTAAAAGGCATTAGAAATCACAGTTGAAACCTGAAAATAATAAAAGCAAAATTTAAGTTCACAGATTAAAAAAATCTTTGCAAACAAAGAGAACTCTTTGGATGTAGACCTCCTGTGCTTGTAGAAGCTGGTTCACTTGACATTTTCTTCTCTGATTTCTCCTTTTTAAAAAAAGCATTAAAACTTGAGATGAGTTAAGAGGAACTCCCTCCGTGTCTAGAGAAGGATAAAACCTCAGAATGAGATAATTTTTTCCGTCTCATTAAGTAAAACCTGCAAAGATCACTTAAAAAAACTGTGTCTCTTAACTCCACGTTTCTCCTCAGGGCTCTTCTCCTCTAGACAATAACGGAATGGAGCACGATTTCTATGACGGAGGAGAGAAGTCCCTTTGGCAAGAACAAGGGTGTGAGCATTAGAATGACCAGTAACCTGGGTGGGGGGGAATCAGGACAGAAAGAAAGGAGGGGCCCAAGAGGCCCTGAGGCCAGAAAGTTCGGAACCCTCTCTGGTTTCTATCCCTATGACTGAAGAGCCGGGGATGGGCGGGTCTCGCCAAACATCGGCATAATATATACAAAAGACCAAAGGGAGTTGCCTCCAGAAAGAAAAGCCAAAACCAGGCTGGGACCGACCGACACATAGGTCCCGGAAGGTGAGGAGGCAGCAGTGGCAACCCGAGTGACCCCAGCCCTCAGGCCGCCAACGGCTGCCGCCAAGCAGTTACCTTTCCGAGATGCCTCCCCCCGCCGGGCTGGTGCAAGATGGTGGCCCACCCGCCACCGCGCCCCCAAGTCCGTCCCCTCCCCCGCGCCCTGGGCCATCCTGGCGACGCACGCCAGCATCCAGACCCTCGATCTGCAGTCCTCACGGCCGGGCCACCTCAGCTGCCCTCAGAGTACGGTGGCCGTCGCCTCACGGGAGAGCCCCTGCCTGCTTCCGCGTGGCGTAGGCGGGGGCGGGGGACACTTACCGCGAGCGGAGCAGGTCGGGCTGACTGGGACTCGGAGGAGGAGAAAGAGGAGGAGGAAAGGGAGGAGCGTGAAAAAATTAGGCGGCGGCCTCAGCCACAGCCACCTCCTGGGGCGACTATCGGCGCGGAACGAGCACCTCTGAGGAGGGGAGAAGTATATAACTACGCGCGCTGACTCATGGGTAGACGCCAGCTTCTCCCCCGCCCCCCAAACATCCGGGTTTCTTTTCTAACGGACCAGGGAGGGCGGGCGAGGACATGTGCGCGGCCTTACACATTCTCGAAGGCAGCGGTGCTCTGCCTGCGGGTGGTGTGCTGTGGGCCACATTCCGCGCGTCAGGACGAGGGTCTGGGCTGATGCCTATCTCCTCGGCCAGACAACTGTCTAGCCCGTGTTGCAATCCCGAAATCAGGGCTACACATGAAATGTGAGCACATGGAAACGTGAATTCTGGGTCCTCCCAGTGTGTAAGGGCTAGAAGCACCAATTAAAAAAAATACTGTACCCAAGAGGTGAAGACATAAATCAGATGAGTGAAAGGAATAAAAATCAGGTTATTTTAAATAACTGGTTAATTTTACTAAATTTACTTTTAAAAATATGATTTTGGTTGCATCTCTATTATTCCTAACTTGGTCATATAGTCGTCTATAATAGTTATTAAAATGTTAAGAAAAAATACATTTACAAGAAAAACACTTGCAAGATACTGCTTGCACAGACATATTCTAAACAATGTGTACTAAACAGTATAGAAAATTTTATCTCCCAATTTTCCTCACAAGGTCTATGGCACTAGTGTTCCTCCTCTTAAGACTTAAAATCTTGCCTCAGTAGTTCCTTAACACACATGTAAGCTCAATCAGCCACTGAACTCTACCAATTCTTCTATTTGAGCTAGTTTCTTCTTTCTCACCTATACTGCTCTTTGCTACTGGCCCTGATATACAGAGAATAATCAAAATAACGAACTTGGAAAGTTTAAAGTTCCAAAATCTTAAAGTATTCATAGATTGCTCCCCACTTCTGGACAAGCTGATAAGAAAGCCCAGCTCCCTCTTCCATGTTGTCAGTAGCAAACTTAAAACTAGCAAATTTACAGTCCTGGCGCCTTCACCCTCGTGGGAAATTTCAAACTCGCAACTCTCCAGCCTGACTCCTCCTTTGGCGCAGGTGGGAAATTTAAAACTTGCAAACCTACAGCTAATGAGGGAGTGCTTTTCCCCAGTCCCCTGCCTAAAGACTATAAAGGCCCAACGCACTCCCTCTGCCTCTCTCTCAAGACAGTCCTGACCATTTTGGCCCCCCTGCTTTCCGTGGGGGGCCCCTTGAGTAATAAAATTTCTCTCAAATTCTGTGTATAGTGTCATGAGCCTGCACATCTGAACTAAAATTAGGAGGAGGGAGAGTCAATCTGCCTCAGAGGGAGGACCAGAAATTGTTATAAAACAAACAAAAATTCCAATCCAATTTATTCTTTCTTCAGGAAAAAATGTAACAGCCAAGAAGACTGAAAAACTCTGGTCAGCAAATTTTCTTTCAAAAGGAAATGTACATGAGAAGCCAAATTATAATAAAAAGGACGCCTGGTGAGAATGGAATCAGCACAAGGGAAATTGTTCGGATGATTTTGACTACTCTATCCTTAAAACTCCTCCCCAAGCTTCTAGGAAACCACTCTTTTGATTCTCTTGACTAACTGTCCACGTGTTCTTTTTTCTTCCAGGACCACCATTCATCAGGATTTACTCCTATATAGCCTTTTGTGGGCAATTTTTAATTGAGATAAGTTAACATAAAAATACACCATTTTAAAGTGTAAATACAGTGATTTCTAATATACTCACAATATTGTGTAACCCTCTCCACTGTTTAATCAGAACATTTCCATCATCCCCCAAAAGAAACCCCATACTTGTTAATAGCCACTCCCAATTCCCTCCTACACACACCCCGTGGCCTTTTTTAACCAGTGGAGGGAAATAGAATCAAGGGTATCCCACAAAAGATGCAACACTCACATGTTTTTCTACTTGAGTTTGGAATAATTTATCAACTTTTTATCAACCAATTTTGTGTCTCTACAGATCTGCCTGTTCTGGACATTGCACATAAATAGGATCACAGTATGCAGCTTTTTGTGTCTAGCTTCTTTCACTAACCATAATGTTTTTGAGGTAGGTTAATCTATGTAGTAGCATGTATCAGTAGTTCATTCCATATTTATGGCTGCATAATATTTTATTGTATAGATATACCAATTTTTGTTTATCTATTCTTCAGCTGATGGATATTTGGGTTATTTCCACTTTTTGGCTATTATAAATAATACAGCTATACAGCTGTGAACACTGGTGTACAAGACTTAAAAAACAGCTTTATTGAGATATAGTTCTCTATTGAGATACAGACATATATTCAAATGAAAATAAAAAATTATTCCAAACTCAAGTAGAAAAACATGTGAGTGTTGCATCTTTTGTGGGATACCCTTGATTCCATTTCCCTCCACTGGTTAAAAAAGGCCATTTCTAAGCAAAATGGTGATACTGTGAAACAAGTTTGTCTGCTACTCCTTTTCCTTCTTCCCTTTCCATGTTTCTTCCCCTACTGCCAACACACTCCAGTACCCTGGAAATTCATGATGCCTTTGTGTGTTTATGATACCTACCTGAGCTTGCCTTCTCCAGAAAGTGTCTCATTCTATTTCTTTTTATTCTTATCTGTTGCCCTTATTTTTCTCTGAAATCTTACTTATCTCTAGCATAACCCTCAGAGACTTGCTCTTTGCTAGGTAGCTATTGTAACTGACTGACCTGGGCCAATGGACTGGTTTTGCTCCTAAAGAGTGGTTGCACACAGAAAAGTATGGCAAATTTTAACCCTTGAAAGTTGGCCATGGTAGGAAAATTACTAATTAGGGTTCATTGGTTCTAGGAGAACCGATTTACCAACACAACACTGATTAAATTCTGTGGTCTCAATGCCTGTGGCCCAGTGCTTAACTAAGGGGTGCCTCAGGAAGCGCCTCATCTTCTTTTTAACCAAAGGATCAACTCCATGTTTATATTTTGAACTCCTACCTAATATTTATGTGAAGAAAAGTTTCCACTGATATAAAATAAATAATAAACATTTGAAAACTACTGTTCTAGGCCAACCAACTAATTTTGAAGATGAGTCAATGGAAAATTAGAACGGTTAAAAAGAGTTGTCCAATATCACACAAAGGACAAGAGAAAAATGGCAGGGCAAGTACTAGAACCTAGGTTTCCCTATTCCCAGTCTAATGCTCTTCCTATTTTTACTCAATGGTCCCACATTACAATTTCCCTGTTTTGTTTCTCATCCCATGAAAAAAACAAAGATGTCAAGTAGTATATCTGATGGAGTAACCAAAGTTCCCAGTAATGTATGCTGATTATGAGTGGGGCCTTCTAGAGAAATTCCCGCTCAGAACATTTTAGTGAATGGAAGAAATTGAATGCAAGAAAGAAAGGAGAGGGGCTTCCCTGGTGGCGCAGTGGTTGAGAGTCCGCCTGCCGATGCAGGGGACATGGGTTCGTGCCCCGGTCCGGGAAGATCCCACATGCCGCGGAGTGGCTGGGCCCATGAGCCATGGCCGCTGGGCCTGCGCATCCGGAGCCTGTGCTCCGCAACGGGAGAGGCCACAACAGTGAGAGGCCCACGTACCGCAAAAAGTAAAAAAAAAAAAAAAAAAAAGAAAGGAGAAGTAGCAGTAGAGGCACTGGGTATACAGTAATGATTACAACTGTAATTTAAAAAATTATAAAAAATTATATAGCACTTAGTGTGTGCCAAGCACTGTTCTCAGTACTTTATAATATTAATTATTCAATACAATTCTATCGGGAAAGTACTCTTTTTATCATCCCCATTTACAGATGGCACAAAGATGGTAAGTACTTTGCAGTCGTACAACTAGAAAGTGATAAAGCCAGGATTTGAACCCAGGCATTCCTGCTCTAGCATCTGGAATCTAAGCCATTAGACTGACTTCTCTTCAGATGTTCAATAAATATATGTTGAATGAATGAATGAATGAATAGATAGTAGATAGTGGGATCAGAGATTCTTGGGGACATATCAAATAACGGGAACATCAAACAATGTAGAATAAGTGCAACAGAGTAAGTCGAATGAATCTTTTATTAAGAAAAAGTCACACTTGTCATAAATTTTGGTGGGAAAAAATATGTTTAATCAACTAGGCCTCTAGGATTCTAGTTAAGCCTTTCTATGTCCCTCACATTTCTGATTGAACCACTTAGAGGGCTTAGTAGAGGGCTCTTGAACAAGTCTCAAGGATATCAGCCCACTTATATAATTTCTAGGAAAAGAGAGTCTTCCCACTCCTCTGGTAACTGTATGCAGAGATTGACTTAGCCCTTCAAAGTTGAAAGATTTAAAATTTTGTAATCAGTACTTTGCATTATACTATATGTTAAAGGGTGGGGGGAAAAGGAAGTATACAACATAGACCCTTCTCTTATGGCATTACAATCTAATTGGCAAGCTAGGCTCAACACCCCACAAATGATTAGTGAGCAATGCAAGAACACTTATAATCAAGTGTGTGATTCAGACTGTCAAGCAGAGTGAGAATTCAGAGAAATGGGATATTAGAGCAGATGGAAATAGATGTGGAAGGCCTGGTCTGAAAATGAGTTTAAACTAAGCAGGGTCTTGCAAGATGAACGCAACTTGATAACACAAAGAAGAGCATTTTAGGTAAGAGGAGAGACATGAAGGAAACCAACCATAGATAATGCTTCTATGACTCAATAAATGGACCACTTTGTTAGAGCAGATATTGTGCATCAGGGGTAAGGGAACTGAAGTTAGGTATTTATTCATTTACTCATTCATTCATGGAGCAAATGCTAAGTGAGCACAATGTCATGTGTTGGGAATATTGTGATAAATGGGACCCAATCCTGGCCTTCAAGTTGCTTATATTCAAGTAGTAGAAACAGATTCATAACCATAATAGTGCTATGATAGAAGTGGGCTCCTGACTCAGCTTGGCTGTGTCAGGGATGGCTTCATGGAGGAAGTGATGGCTGAGCTTAAATTATTGGTACGATTCAACCAATCAAAAGTGGGGAGGACAGTTAGAGTGGCAGAGAGAAGCATGGGCAAATCCTACATGAGTAGGATCATGTAGCAGCCATGGCAACAGCCTAATCAGATCTTCCTATGAGAGTACCTGCTGTGGAGATCACTGATGACAGACTCTAGCTACAACACCCTTGAATCCATTGCAGTGTTCCCATCAGGCCATGCTTCCCCCCGGGGGATTCTCAAAGACTGGGCATAGCAGGGTTACTAGTATCAGTCCATTTTTTGCCCATTGTTGGATTCTTTTAATGGGCAACTTTTGCTTGGTTAATCCCCGTCAACCTTGTCCAAGACTTTTTTAGAACTTCATTGCAGTATGAGGCTCTTCCTTCTCAATCCTTCTTTCCTCTTCTTTCACAGGTGTCAGACCTGCATCATGGTCTCTAAGCTCTTCCCAACTACTGCTGCTCCCTCCCTTCTTATCCTTTACAAATGGTTCTTCCAATAAATATTTTGCATGTCCAATCCTGTCTTGACCTCTGCTTTTCTGAGGAATTAAACTGACACAAAGCAGCAAAATATATGGAGGAGAACAAGAAATCATGCAGTATTACTTGTGGGTAAGGGCCAGTGGAGGGAAATCAGGTGGAGAGGTAGATGCGGGTGGGGGTGGGGCAGATGACTGAGGGCACTGAATACCTTACACAGGAACTTGGACTTTAAGCCTGTGGACATAGGGAGCCATTGAAAATTTTTACAGAAGAATGAAGTGCAGATTTGTGATTTAGTTTTGATCTCTCTGCACTCAAAGTGGAAGAGAGACTTGAAGGAGTTAAGGCTAGATGCATGAACAAGAGACCTGATTTTAAATCTGGCCTCTCCTACTTATTATGCATATTTGTAATATGGTAGCATTTGTAGTATTTGTAAGTAATTTAGTCTGACCCTTTGTTTCCTCATCTTTAAAATAGGTGGGAAGATCTACTCTACAGAATCATTTTAAAATAAAATATGATAATATAGTTAATACATGCCTAGCATAGTACCTGATACAGAGTAGAAGCTCAATAACTGCTATCTTTTTTCTCTTTTATTATTATTTTACACTTGTAGCTTAAAAAAATTAAAGTATTGGCTAAGTAGAACAGAAAAAAAGGCTAGATGCACGAAGACTAATTAAGATGCCTTTGTGGTGGTTTAGAAAGGAATAAAAACGACAGTGACAATAGGAAGGAAGAGGAGAAGAATTTAATTAATATTTAGGCAGAAAAACTGGAGGGACTTGGTGAATGTCTGGTTGTGGGGATTAAGTGTGAAGGTGGAACCTAGGATGAGGCCCAGTTCTGTAGTGTGGGCTTCTGCGTAGAGAATATGAGAGGAATCATCAGCTTCAAGTTCCATTTAGGATATGTTTGGGTTGTTGCTCTATGGATCATGTATGGGACATTAAGATGTCCAGCAATTTATCATATATGGAAGTCTAAAACTCAAGAGGTAATTCTGAGTTGGAGATAAAGATTTGGGATAGGTTAGTGGGTATGTGAACTCACCTAGTAGAATGTGTCAAGTAAGAAGAGGAATGAGCTGAAGATGAATTTAGAAGTGGCACCCTCTGACTGGGGTTCACATTTCATTTAAACGCTCTCATTTCACTTCTGCTACATCCACCTTCTCAGACTCATATTTCTGAATTGCTTTACTTCCACTTTAGACACTGTCAGGATAAATTAGACACCAAGGGTCCATGATACCCTCAGAAGCAGAACTGCTATATAACAAGGGAGTTTTGATTTTCTATATAGTGTAGCACTTTTTTGGAGATTTTTTTCCTAAGAGCAAAAATGGAAATGATAACTTGGGTGGATTTTGAAGCATAAAAAAAGAAAATAAAATTTTACTTTACTACATATCCTCCAGCAAGTGTAGCCAAAGGAGTGTAAGTAATAGTAAATATTTTGTCCCCTGACGGTGCATCTGCAAATCGTTCTGCTGAATAATCTGATAGGTTCTGACGATGAGCAGAGAAAGGAGAATGACTCTGATGATACATAAACTTGGATCAGATATAGGCTCCATTTTTGCTGTTATCATCCATCCATGGCCTAGCCCACTCAGTTGACATGGCATATTGTTAATAAAGCATTAGTACCACAAGTACATTGCCCTACACTGTGCTTATCTTGTTGGAAACTGTAATTGTGTGAAACAATGGCCTCAATGAAAAATGTAATATGTTATGAATTATATAAAGATCAAAATAATTTAGACTAATAATAGTAGTTGTTTGTGAAGGACAAAAACATGGGTTATATACTTTGTAGAGTTTACAACTCAGCATTGCTCTTAGGTTTTGTTTCCATTCTAGTCCCTGTGAGAGAGCCATGAATTTCAAGCCGAGCCTTCTGGGAGAAACAAAGTTCCCCGAAGAGAGAGGGAGAGGGGGAGAGGGGGAGAGGGGGAGAGGGGGAGAGAGAAAGAATATGAATATCACAAGTATGGGAGGCAATATCCCAGCTCTTTGCTGGATGCCCCCATTTGCATCTGACATCAAGGAATGCTGAAGCCATGGTGTAGCCTTGCCAGGAAGTGATATGAAATATACCATCATTCTGAGGATGGCAGAGCAGGAAGAAGAAATCCACTTGGGTCTTCGATGACATACTTGAGCTACCCAATTAACCAATCTTGGAACCATCTTCCCCCAAACCTATTTTATGAGCTAATACATTTCTTTATTTTTAAAAAGTCACTTCTGGGGACTTCTCTGGTGGTCCAGTGGTTAAGAATCCACCTTCCAATGCAGGGGACGCGGGTTGTATCCCTGGTCAGGGAACTAAGATCTCACATGCCTCGGGGCAACTAAGCCTATGAGCCCTGGAGCCTATGCATCACAACTAGAGAGAAGACGGCTGTGCCAGAAGGAAAAGATTCCGCATGCCACAACAAAGATCCCATGTGCCGCAACTAAGAACTGACAAGGCCAAATAAATAAAAAAAATATTAAAAAAAGATTTATCAGAACATAGCCATTTAAAAAAAGTCATTTCTACTCAGGTATTCTGTTGCACTTGTACTGATGCCTTCCTTGATCCCTTGGAGTAAAGTAAGAAGTGAAAGCATGTGTGATAAATATGAGGTGTGGGATTTGAAAAGTTTGAAACAGATATTTCAGCTTTCACCTTGGCCCCCCTTCCCTCACACCATCCCTACCCCACCTCCCACTGGACTCAGACATGGGCTAGGAAACACAGGACTGGAGTCGGAGGATCCCTCTCTTCTGATGACCTGGGCTCTGCTTTTGGCTCAAGCTTATTGTGTTTGGCTCCTTCTTCCTTGAGGACATGTTCTCTCCCAGGAGGCTCCTCAGTCACTGAGGTAATCTGACATGTCTGAACCCCAAATCACAGCTTAGGCTCAAGTGGCGGACCCCAAATTCAGCACCATTTTGTGCATTATCTAGAATGCTCCACTGCCTTTGAGCATGAATAGAGTGAATGAAAACAGCCCAGACTCAGGGTTGGGAACTGGCACAGGCTTGGGAGAAGGTCAGAGTACGCAGGAATGAATGTGGCTCCACTAGATTATAACGTCTATGAAGGCCACATACCACACAGCCCAGAATGCTGCATATACAGAGTTAGTGCTCAACAGATGTGTACTGAATTTATTTGAAGTTGATTGGTTTCTAAACTGAAGGTCAAAAGGCTTCTTTCTACTGAATCTTCATGTAGAGTGCCTTTTACCTGCCACTCCCTTTCCTCCCAAAAAAGAAACATTCAATATTTTCACCTCAGGTATCTGTTTATTTTATGACATATTTGTGAGATAGGGAAAGATAAGAAAACTCTAATTAAATTTACGAGAAAGCAGCAAAGACACAAAGAGTTGATCTAACTTGGCCAAGGTCCCAGAGGGTGTCTGTGGCCAAGCTGGGATTGCCCACTAAGTCCTCAGGCTCTCAAGCCAATGTACTGATGTCCCTGTATGTACTTCTTTTTTTTCTTTTTCACTTTATTGGAGTATAGTTGACTTACAATGTTGTGTTAGTTTCAGTTGTACAGCAAAGTGATTCAATTACACATATACATAGATTTTCCTTTTTATTCAGATTCTTTTCCCATATGGGTTATTATGGAATACTGAGTAGAATTCCCTGTGCTACCTACTAGGTCCTTGCTGGTTACCTATAATATACATAGTAGTGTGTGTATGTTAATCCCAAGCTCCTAATTTATCCCTCCCACCCACAATTCCCCTTTGGTAAACAAAAGTCTGTTTCTGAAATCTCTGCAGACAAGCAGATTAAAGTTTTACTGAGCTCTGCCCACCACACCAACACCCAGCTCTATCAACCACCAGTCCCTCCCATCAGGAAACTTCCACAAGCCTCTGAGATAGCCTCATACACGTAGACAGCAGAAGCAAGAAGAACTACAATCCTGCAACCTCTGGAACAAAAGGCACACTGAAGGACCTAGAAGAACTAAAGAGCAAACAAACACCAAGGAACAACACAATAGGTGAAATTTAAAATTCTCTAGAAGGAATCAACAGCAGAATAACTGAGGCAAAAGAACGGATAAGTGACCTGGAAGATAAAATAGTGGAAATAACGACTGCAGAGCAGAATAAAGAAAAAAAGAATGAAAAGAGTTGAGGACAGTCTCAGAGACCTCTGGGACAACATTAAATGACCCAACATTCGAATTATAGGGGTCCCAGAAGAGGAAGAGAAAAAGAAAGGAACTGAGAAAATACCTGAAGAGATTATAGTTGAAAATTTCCTTAATATAGGAAGGGAAATAGTTAATCAATTCCAGGAAGCGCAGAGAGTCCCATACAGGATAAATCCAAGGAGAAAAACGCCAAGACACATATTAATCAAACTATCAAAAATTAAATACACGGAAAATATATTAAAAGCAGCAACGGAAAAACAATAAATGACACACAAGGGAATCCCCATAATATTAACAGCTGATCTTTCAGCAGAAATTCTGCAAGCCAGAAAGGAGTGGCAGGACATATTTAAAGTGATGAAAGAAAAGAACCTACAACCAAGATTACTCTACCCAGGAAGCTACCATCTTTTAATTCCTAGTTTGCAAGCCCCTCTTTAACAGGTGAATGACGCACACCAGTCTATGCGTCACGCCTTAGGTGGGTCAACTGACTAGGCTTTTTAAAAATATTAAATACTAGAGAAAACAATTATAAGGTCGTCATCGCTCACTTATATATACTATTTCTATAAAACATCTCAGTATTTAAGTTATACTACAGAAGAGTTACAGAAACTATCTAAAGCTCTTTCCCTCCAAATAGTGGACTGGTTAAATAAGAACTCGTACATCCATAAGATGCAGCCATTGAAAATCATCTTTTCCAGGTCTTCTTGGAGATATAGCTGACTCTAGGATTGGAGCAGGAAATTACAATATGATTCTGGAACATCCTGTCATATCAGAAGTTAAATATGAAAGATCACTGGATCATGCTAAAAAGGACTCAGGAAGCAGGAAAGTTACCTGGGCTGGGCCGGGAGGCTGGGCGCGCCGTGGCGCGGGGAACCGGCTCTTTGGCGCGTCCTCTGCTCGCTCCGCGGAGGCTCGGGCGTCGAGAGGAAGCCGCAGACGCGGGGCGCTCGCCGAGCTCCCCGCCCCGTTTTGCCCGAGCCCCGGTCGCTCCTCGGAGCACACGCCCAGGTATGGCGCCCGGCCAGGCTCGGCCGCGGGGGAGGGGCGCCACGGCACGTACGGACCCTCGTGACGCAGCAGCCTTCTTTATCCGCGCGCAGAGGCGCGCTCCGAGTCCACGCCTCCAGACCGTTGCTAATCTCGTGAGCCTTTAGATTTCCACTGCGATTTCCGACTGGATCTCTTTCCCCCGCCCCTCCCAGACACACCGCCCCCCGGCGCCCCAGTGAGGGGACGGTGTTCCTGACCTTCAGCCGCGTGGCTGACAGGGTCCAGGGGCTTCCGCCAGGTGTCACGCCCGTGCCTCTGAGGTGGGAGAGCCGAGTTCAGGACACTGGTCCACCAGAGACCTCCGGGCTCCACTCCACGTAGTATCAAACGGAGAAAGCTCTCCCAGAGATCTCCATCTCAACGCTAAGACACAGCTCCACTCACCGACCAGCAAGCAACAGTGCTGGACACCCTAGGCCAAACAACTAGCAAGACAGGAACACAACCCCACCCATTAGCAGAGAGGCTGCCTAAAGTCATAATAAGTTCACAGACACCCCAAAACACACCACCAGATGCCGTCCTGCCCACCAGAAAGACAACATTCAGCCCCACCCAGCAGAACACAGGCATTAGTCCCCTCCACCAGGAAGCCTTCACAACCCACTGAACCAACCTTAGCCACTGGGAGCAGACACCAAAAACAAAGGGAACTAAGAACCTGCATTCTGTGAAAAGGAGACCCCAAACACAGTAAGTTTAGCAAGTGAAAAGACAGAGAAACACACAGCAGATAAAGGAGCAAGGCAAAACCCCACCAGACCAAACAAATGAAGACGAAATAGGCAGTCTCCCTGAAAAAGAATTCACAGTAATGATAGTAAAGATGATCCCAAATCTTGGAAATAGTATGGAGAAAATAAAAGAAATGTTTAACAAGGACCTAGAAGAACTAAAGAGCAAACAAACACTGAGGAACAACAAAATAGGTGAAATTAAAAATTCTCTAGAAGGAATCAACAGCAGAATAGCTGAGGCAGAAGAACGGATAAGTGACCTGGAAGATAAAATAGTGGAAATAACGACTGCAGAGCAGAATAAAGAAAAAAAGAATGAAAAGAGTTGAGGACAGTCTCAGAGACCTCTGGGACAACATTAAATGACCCAACATTCGAATTATAGGGGTCCCAGTAGAGGAAGAGAAAAAGAACGGGACTGAGAAAATATCTGAAGAGATTATAGCTAAAAATTTCCTAATATGGGAAAGGAAATAGTTAATCAAGTTCAAGAAGCGCAGCGAGTCCCATACAGGCTGAACCCAAGGAGAAACACGCCAAGACACATGTTAATCGAACTATCAAAAATTAAATACACAGAAAATATATTAAAAGCAGCAAGGGAAAAACAAAAAAATAACACACAAGGGAATCCCCCTAATCTTAACAGCTGATCTTTCAGCAGAAATTCTGCAAGCCAGAAGGGAGTGGCAGGACATATTTTAAAGTGATGAAAGAAAAACCTACAACCCAAGATTACTCTACCTAGCAAGCTACCACCTTTTAATTCTTTGTTTGCAAGCCCCTCTCTAGAAGCAGATATCTCTAACAGGTGAATGACGCACACCAGTTTATGCGTCACGCCTTAGGTGGGTCAACTGACTAGGCTTTTTAAAAATATTAAATAATAGAGAAAACAATTATAAGGTCGTCATCGCTCACTTATATATACTATTTCTATAAAACATCTCAGTATTTAAGTTATACTACAGAAGAGTTACAGAAACTATCTAAAGCTCTTTCCCTCCAAATAGTGGACTGGTTAAATAAGAACTCGTACATCCATAAGATGCAGCCATTGAAAATCATCTTTTCCAGGTCTTCTTGGAGATATAGCTGACTCTAGGATTGGAGCAGGAAATTACAATATGATTCTGGAACATCCTGTCATATCAGAAGTTAAATATGAACGATCACTGGATCATGCTAAAAAGGACTCAGGAAGCAGGAAAGTTACCTGGGCTGGGCCGGGAGGCTGGGCGCGCCGTGGCGCGGGGAACTGGCTCTTTGGCGCGTCCTCTGCTCGCTCCGCGGAGGCTCGGGCGTCGAGAGGAAGCCGCAGACGCGGGGCGCTCGCCGAGCTCCCCGCCCCGTTTTGCCCGAGCCCCGGTCGCTCCTCGGAGCACACGCCCAGGTATGGCGCCCGGCCAGGCTCGGCCGCGGGGGAGGGGCGCCACGGCACGTACGGACCCTCGTGACGCAGCAGCCTTCTTTATCCGCGCGCAGAGGCGCGCTCCGAGTCCACGCCTCCAGACCGTTGCTAATCTCGTGAGCCTTTAGATTTCCACTGCGATTTCCGACTGGATCTCTTTCCCCCGCCCCTCCCAGACACACCGCCCCCCGGCGCCCCAGTGAGGGGACGGTGTTCCTGACCTTCAGCCGCGTGGCTGACAGGGTCCAGGGGCTTCCGCCAGGTGTCACGCCCGTGCCTCTGAGGTGGGAGAGCCGAGTTCAGGACACTGGTCCACCAGAGACCTCCGGGCTCCACTCCACGTAGTATCAAACGGAGAAAGCTCTCCCAGAGATCTCCATCTCAACGCTAAGACACAGCTCCACTCACCGACCAGCAAGCAACAGTGCTGGACACCCTAGGCCAAACAACTAGCAAGACAGGAACACAACCCCACCCATTAGCAGAGAGGCTGCCTAAAGTCATAATAAGTTCACAGACACCCCAAAACACACCACCAGATGCCGTCCTGCCCACCAGAAAGACAACATTCAGCCCCACCCAGCAGAACACAGGCATTAGTCCCCTCCACCAGGAAGCCTTCACAACCCACTGAACCAACCTTAGCCACTGGGAGCAGACACCAAAAACAAAGGGAACTAAGAACCTGCATTCTGTGAAAAGGAGACCCCAAACACAGTAAGTTTAGCAAGTGAAAAGACAGAGAAACACACAGCAGATAAAGGAGCAAGGCAAAACCCCACCAGACCAAACAAATGAAGACGAAATAGGCAGTCTCCCTGAAAAAGAATTCACAGTAATGATAGTAAAGATGATCCCAAATCTTGGAAATAGTATGGAGAAAATAAAAGAAATGTTTAACAAGGACCTAGAAGAACTAAAGAGCAAACAAACACTGAGGAACAACAAAATAGGTGAAATTAAAAATTCTCTAGAAGGAATCAACAGCAGAATAGATGAGGCAGAAGAACGGATAAGTGACCTGGAAGATAAAATAGTGGAAATAACGACTGCAGAGCAGAATAAAGAATGAAAAGAGTTGAGGACAGTCTCAGAGACCTCTGGGACAACATTAAATGACCCAACATTCGAATTATAGGGGTCCCAGTAGAGGAAGAGAAAAAGAACGGGACTGAGAAAATATCTGAAGAGATTATAGCTAAAAATTTCCTAATATGGGAAAGGAAATAGTTAATCAAGTTCAAGAAGCGCAGCGAGTCCCATACAGGCTGAACCCAAGGAGAAACACGCCAAGACACATGTTAATCGAACTATCAAAAATTAAATACACAGAAAATATATTAAAAGCAGCAAGGGAAAAACAAAAAAATAACACACAAGGGAATCCCCCTAATCTTAACAGCTGATCTTTCAGCAGAAATTCTGCAAGCCAGAAGGGAGTGGCAGGACATATTTTAAAGTGATGAAAGAAAAACCTACAACCCAAGATTACTCTACCTAGCAAGCTACCACCTTTTAATTCTTTGTTTGCAAGCCCCTCTCTAGAAGCAGATATCTCTAACAGGTGAATGACGCACACCAGTTTATGCGTCACGCCTTAGGTGGGTCAACTGACTAGGCTTTTTAAAAATATTAAATAATAGAGAAAACAATTATAAGGTCGTCATCGCTCACTTATATATACTATTTCTATAAAACATCTCAGTATTTAAGTTATACTACAGAAGAGTTACAGAAACTATCTAAAGCTCTTTCCCTCCAAATAGTGGACTGGTTAAATAAGAACTCGTACATCCATAAGATGCAGCCATTGAAAATCATCTTTTCCAGGTCTTCTTGGAGATATAGCTGACTCTAGGATTGGAGCAGGAAATTACAATATGATTCTGGAACATCCTGTCATATCAGAAGTTAAATATGAACGATCACTGGATCATGCTAAAAAGGACTCAGGAAGCAGGAAAGTTACCTGGGCTGGGCCGCGAGGCTGGGCGCGCCGTGGCGCGGGGAACCGGCTCTTTGGCGCGTCCTCTGCTCGCTCCGCGGAGGCTCGGGCGTCGAGAGGAAGCCGCAGACGCGGGGCGCTCGCCGAGCTCCCCGCCCCGTTTTGCCCGAGCCCCGGTCGCTCCTCGGAGCACACGCCCAGGTATGGCGCCCGGCCAGGCTCGGCCGCGGGGGAGGGGCGCCACGGCACGTACGGACCCTCGTGACGCAGCAGCCTTCTTTATCCGCGCGCAGAGGCGCGCTCCGAGTCCACGCCTCCAGACCGTTGCTAATCTCGTGAGCCTTTAGATTTCCACTGCGATTTCCGACTGGATCTCTTTCCCCCGCCCCTCCCAGACACACCGCCCCCCGGCGCCCCAGTGAGGGGACGGTGTTCCTGACCTTCAGCCGCGTGGCTGACAGGGTCCAGGGGCTTCCGCCAGGTGTCACGCCCGTGCCTCTGAGGTGGGAGAGCCGAGTTCAGGACACTGGTCCACCAGAGACCTCCGGGCTCCACTCCACGTAGTATCAAACGGAGAAAGCTCTCCCAGAGATCTCCATCTCAACGCTAAGACACAGCTCCACTCACCGACCAGCAAGCAACAGTGCTGGACACCCTAGGCCAAACAACTAGCAAGACAGGAACACAACCCCACCCATTAGCAGAGAGGCTGCCTAAAGTCATAATAAGTTCACAGACACCCCAAAACACACCACCAGATGCCGTCCTGCCCACCAGAAAGACAACATTCAGCCCCACCCAGCAGAACACAGGCATTAGTCCCCTCCACCAGGAAGCCTTCACAACCCACTGAACCAACCTTAGCCACTGGGAGCAGACACCAAAAACAAAGGGAACTAAGAACCTGCATTCTGTGAAAAGGAGACCCCAAACACAGTAAGTTTAGCAAGTGAAAAGACAGAGAAACACACAGCAGATAAAGGAGCAAGGCAAAACCCCACCAGACCAAACAAATGAAGACGAAATAGGCAGTCTCCCTGAAAAAGAATTCACAGTAATGATAGTAAAGATGACCGCAAATCTTGGAAATAGTATGGAGAAAATAAAAGAAATGTTTAACAAGGACCTAGAAGAACTAAAGAGCAAACAAACACTGAGGAACAACAAAATAGGTGAAATTAAAAATTCTCTAGAAGGAATCAACAGCAGAATAGCTGAGGCAGAAGAACGGATAAGTGACCTGGAAGATAAAATAGTGGAAATAACGACTGCAGAGCAGAATAAAGAAAAAAAGAATGAAAAGAGTTGAGGACAGTCTCAGAGACCTCTGGGACAACATTAAATGACCCAACATTCGAATTATAGGGGTCCCAGTAGAGGAAGAGAAAAAGAACGGGACTGAGAAAATATCTGAAGAGATTATAGCTAAAAATTTCCTAATATGGGAAAGGAAATAGTTAATCAAGTTCAAGAAGCGCAGCGAGTCCCATACAGGCTGAACCCAAGGAGAAACACGCCAAGACACATGTTAATCGAACTATCAAAAATTAAATACACAGAAAATATATTAAAAGCAGCAAGGGAAGAACAAAAAAATAACACACAAGGGAATCCCCCTAATCTTAACAGCTGATCTTTCAGCAGAAATTCTGCAAGCCAGAAGGGAGTGGCAGGACATATTTTAAAGTGATGAAAGAAAAACCTACAACCCAAGATTACTCTACCTAGCAAGCTACCACCTTTTAATTCTTTGTTTGCAAGCCCCTCTCTAGAAGCAGATATCTCTAACAGGTGAATGACGCACACCAGTTTATGCGTCACGCCTTAGGTGGGTCAACTGACTAGGCTTTTTAAAAATATTAAATAATAGAGAAAACAATTATAAGGTCGTCATCGCTCACTTATATATACTATTTCTATAAAACATCTCAGTATTTAAGTTATACTACAGAAGAGTTACAGAAACTATCTAAAGCTCTTTCCCTCCAAATAGTGGACTGGTTAAATAAGAACTCGTACATCCATAAGATGCAGCCATTGAGAATCATCTTTTCCAGGTCTTCTTGGAGATATAGCTGACTCTAGGATTGGAGCAGGAAATTACAATATGATTCTGGAACATCCTGTCATATCAGAAGTTAAATATGAAAGATCACTGGATCATGCTAAAAAGGACTCAGGAAGCAGGAAAGTTACCTGGGCTGGGCCGCGAGGCTGGGCGCGCCGTGGCGCGGGGAACTGGCTCTTTGGCGCGTCCTCTGCTCGCTCCGCGGAGGCTCGGGCGTCGAGAGGAAGCCGCAGACGCGGGGCGCTCGCCGAGCTCCCCGCCCCGTTTTGCCCGAGCCCCGGTCGCTCCTCGGAGCACACGCCCAGGTATGGCGCCCGGCCAGGCTCGGCCGCGGGGGAGGGGCGCCACGGCACGTACGGACCCTCGTGACGCAGCAGCCTTCTTTATCCGCGCGCAGAGGCGCGCTCCGAGTCCACGCCTCCAGACCGTTGCTAATCTCGTGAGCCTTTAGATTTCCACTGCGATTTCCGACTGGATCTCTTTCCCCCGCCCCTCCCAGACACACCGCCCCCCGGCGCCCCAGTGAGGGGACGGTGTTCCTGACCTTCAGCCGCGTGGCTGACAGGGTCCAGGGGCTTCCGCCAGGTGTCACGCCCGTGCCTCTGAGGTGGGAGAGCCGAGTTCAGGACACTGGTCCACCAGAGACCTCCGGGCTCCACTCCACGTAGTATCAAACGGAGAAAGCTCTCCCAGAGATCTCCATCTCAACGCTAAGACACAGCTCCACTCACCGAGCAGCAAGCAACAGTGCTGGACACCCTAGGCCAAACAACTAGCAAGACAGGAACACAACCCCACCCATTAGCAGAGAGGCTGCCTAAAGTCATAATAAGTTCACAGACACCCCAAAACACACCACCAGATGCCGTCCTGCCCACCAGAAAGACAACATTCAGCCCCACCCAGCAGAACACAGGCATTAGTCCCCTCCACCAGGAAGCCTTCACAACCCACTGAACCAATCTTAGCCACTGGGAGCAGACACCAAAAACAAAGGGAACTAAGAACCTGCATTCTGTGAAAAGGAGACCCCAAACACAGTAAGTTTAGCAAGTGAAAAGACAGAGAAACACACAGCAGATAAAGGAGCAAGGCAAAACCCCACCAGACCAAACAAATGAAGACGAAATAGGCAGTCTCCCTGAAAAAGAATTCACAGTAATGATAGTAAAGATGACCGCAAATCTTGGAAATAGTATGGAGAAAATAAAAGAAATGTTTAACAAGGACCTAGAAGAACTAAAGAGCAAACAAACACTGAGGAACAACAAAATAGGTGAAATTAAAAATTCTCTAGAAGGAATCAACAGCAGAATAGCTGAGGCAGAAGAACGGATAAGTGACCTGGAAGATAAAATAGTGGAAATAACGACTGCAGAGCAGAATAAAGAAAAAAAGAATGAAAAGAGTTGAGGACAGTCTCAGAGACCTCTGGGACAACATTAAATGACCCAACATTCGAATTATAGGGGTCCCAGTAGAGGAAGAGAAAAAGAACGGGACTGAGAAAATATCTGAAGAGATTATAGCTAAAAATTTCCTAATATGGGAAAGGAAATAGTTAATCAAGTTCAAGAAGCGCAGCGAGTCCCATACAGGCTGAACCCAAGGAGAAACACGCCAAGACACATGTTAATCGAACTATCAAAAATTAAATACACAGAAAATATATTAAAAGCAGCAAGGGAAAAACAAAAAAATAACACACAAGGGAATCCCCCTAATCTTAACAGCTGATCTTTCAGCAGAAATTCTGCAAGCCAGAAGGGAGTGGCAGGACATATTTTAAAGTGATGAAAGAAAAACCTACAACCCAAGATTACTCTACCTAGCAAGCTACCACCTTTTAATTCTTTGTTTGCAAGCCCCTCTCTAGAAGCAGATATCTCTAACAGGTGAATGACGCACACCAGTTTATGCGTCACGCCTTAGGTGGGTCAACTGACTAGGCTTTTTAAAAATATTAAATAATAGAGAAAACAATTATAAGGTCGTCATCGCTCACTTATATATACTATTTCTATAAAACATCTCAGTATTTAAGTTATACTACAGAAGAGTTACAGAAACTATCTAAAGCTCTTTCCCTCCAAATAGTGGACTGGTTAAATAAGAACTCGTACATCCATAAGATGCAGCCATTGAAAATCATCTTTTCCAGGTCTTCTTGGAGATATAGCTGACTCTAGGATTGGAGCAGGAAATTACAATATGATTCTGGAACATCCTGTCATATCAGAAGTTAAATATGAACGATCACTGGATCATGCTAAAAAGGACTCAGGAAGCAGGAAAGTTACCTGGGCTGGGCCGGGAGGCTGGGCGCGCCGTGGCGCGGGGAACTGGCTCTTTGGCGCGTCCTCTGCTCGCTCCGCGGAGGCTCGGGCGTCGAGAGGAAGCCGCAGACGCGGGGCGCTCGCCGAGCTCCCCGCCCCGTTTTGCCCGAGCCCCGGTCGCTCCTCGGAGCACACGCCCAGGTATGGCGCCCGGCCAGGCTCGGCCGCGGGGGAGGGGCGCCACGGCACGTACGGACCCTCGTGACGCAGCAGCCTTCTTTATCCGCGCGCAGAGGCGCGCTCCGAGTCCACGCCTCCAGACCGTTGCTAATCTCGTGAGCCTTTAGATTTCCACTGCGATTTCCGACTGGATCTCTTTCCCCCGCCCCTCCCAGACACACCGCCCCCCGGCGCCCCAGTGAGGGGACGGTGTTCCTGACCTTCAGCCGCGTGGCTGACAGGGTCCAGGGGCTTCCGCCAGGTGTCACGCCCGTGCCTCTGAGGTGGGAGAGCCGAGTTCAGGACACTGGTCCACCAGAGACCTCCGGGCTCTACTCCACGTAGTATCAAACGGAGAAAGCTCTCCCAGAGATCTCCATCTCAACGCTAAGACACAGCTCCACTCACCGACCAGCAAGCAACAGTTCTGGACACCCTAGGCCAAACAACTAGCAAGACAGGAACACAACCCCACCCATTAGCAGAGAGGCTGCCTAAAGTCATAATAAGTTCACAGACACCCCAAAACACACCACCAGATGCCGTCCTGCCCACCAGAAAGACAACATTCAGCCCCACCCAGCAGAACACAGGCATTAGTCCCCTCCACCAGGAAGCCTTCACAACCCACTGAACCAACCTTAGCCACTGGGAGCAGACACCAAAAACAAAGGGAACTAAGAACCTGCATTCTGTGAAAAGGAGACCCCAAACACAGTAAGTTTAGCAAGTGAAAAGACAGAGAAACACACAGCAGATAAAGGAGCAAGGCAAAACCCCACCAGACCAAACAAATGAAGACGAAATAGGCAGTCTCCCTGAAAAAGAATTCACAGTAATGATAGTAAAGATGATCCCAAATCTTGGAAATAGTATGGAGAAAATAAAAGAAATGTTTAACAAGGACCTAGAAGAACTAAAGAGCAAACAAACACTGAGGAACAACAAAATAGGTGAAATTAAAAATTCTCTAGAAGGAATCAACAGCAGAATAGCTGAGGCAGAAGAACGGATAAGTGACCTGGAAGATAAAATAGTGGAAATAACGACTGCAGAGCAGAATAAAGAATGAAAAGAGTTGAGGACAGTCTCAGAGACCTCTGGGACAACATTAAATGACCCAACATTCGAATTATAGGGGTCCCAGTAGAGGAAGAGAAAAAGAACGGGACTGAGAAAATATCTGAAGAGATTATAGCTAAAAATTTCCTAATATGGGAAAGGAAATAGTTAATCAAGTTCAAGAAGCGCAGCGAGTCCCATACAGGCTGAACCCAAGGAGAAACACGCCAAGACACATGTTAATCGAACTATCAAAAATTAAATACACGGAAAATATATTAAAAGCAGCAAGGGAAAAACAAAAAAATAACACACAAGGGAATCCCCCTAATCTTAACAGCTGATCTTTCAGCAGAAATTCTGCAAGCCAGAAGGGAGTGGCAGGACATATTTTAAAGTGATGAAAGAAAAACCTACAACCCAAGATTACTCTACCTAGCAAGCTACCACCTTTTAATTCTTTGTTTGCAAGCCCCTCTCTAGAAGCAGATATCTCTAACAGGTGAATGACGCACACCAGTTTATGCGTCACGCCTTAGGTGGGTCAACTGACTAGGCTTTTTAAAAATATTAAATAATAGAGAAAACAATTATAAGGTCGTCATCGCTCACTTATATATACTATTTCTATAAAACATCTCAGTATTTAAGTTATACTACAGAAGAGTTACAGAAACTATCTAAAGCTCTTTCCCTCCAAATAGTGGACTGGTTAAATAAGAACTCGTACATCCATAAGATGCAGCCATTGAGAATCATCTTTTCCAGGTCTTCTTGGAGATATAGCTGACTCTAGGATTGGAGCAGGAAATTACAATATGATTCTGGAACATCCTGTCATATCAGAAGTTAAATATGAAAGATCACTGGATCATGCTAAAAAGGACTCAGGAAGCAGGAAAGTTACCTGGGATGGGCCGGGAGGCTGGGCGCGCCGTGGCGCGGGGAACCGGCTCTTTGGCGCGTCCTCTGCTCGCTCCGCGGAGGCTCGGGCGTCGAGAGGAAGCCGCAGACGCGGGGCGCTCGCCGAGCTCCCCGCCCCGTTTTGCCCGAGCCCCGGTCGCTCCTCGGAGCACACGCCCAGGTATGGCGCCCGGCCAGGCTCGGCCGCGGGGGAGGGGCGCCACGGCACGTACGGACCCTCGTGACGCAGCAGCCTTCTTTATCCGCGCGCAGAGGCGCGCTCCGAGTCCACGCCTCCAGACCGTTGCTAATCTCGTGAGCCTTTAGATTTCCACTGCGATTTCCGACTGGATCTCTTTCCCCCGCCCCTCCCAGACACACCGCCCCCCGGCGCCCCAGTGAGGGGACGGTGTTCCTGACCTTCAGCCGCGTGGCTGACAGGGTCCAGGGGCTTCCGCCAGGTGTCACGCCCGTGCCTCTGAGGTGGGAGAGCCGAGTTCAGGACACTGGTCCACCAGAGACCTCCGGGCTCCACTCCACGTAGTATCAAACGGAGAAAGCTCTCCCAGAGATCTCCATCTCAACGCTAAGACACAGCTCCACTCACCGACCAGCAAGCAACAGTGCTGGACACCCTAGGCCAAACAACTAGCAAGACAGGAACACAACCCCACCCATTAGCAGAGAGGCTGCCTAAAGTCATAATAAGTTCACAGACACCCCAAAACACACCACCAGATGCCGTCCTGCCCACCAGAAAGACAACATTCAGCCCCACCCAGCAGAACACAGGCATTAGTCCCCTCCACCAGGAAGCCTTCACAACCCACTGAACCAACCTTAGCCACTGGGAGCAGACACCAAAAACAAAGGGAACTAAGAACCTGCATTCTGTGAAAAGGAGACCCCAAACACAGTAAGTTTAGCAAGTGAAAAGACAGAGAAACACACAGCAGATAAAGGAGCAAGGCAAAACCCCACCAGACCAAACAAATGAAGACGAAATAGGCAGTCTCCCTGAAAAAGAATTCACAGTAATGATAGTAAAGATGATCCCAAATCTTGGAAATAGTATGGAGAAAATAAATGTTTAACAAGGACCTAGAAGAACTAAAGAGCAAACAAACACTGAGGAACAACAAAATAGGTGAAATTAAAAATTCTCTAGAAGGAATCAACAGCAGAATAGCTGAGGCAGAAGAACGGATAAGTGACCTGGAAGATAAAATAGTGGAAATAACGACTGCAGAGCAGAATAAAGAAAAAAAGAATGAAAAGAGTTGAGGACAGTCTCAGAGACCTCTGGGACAACATTAAATGACCCAACATTCGAATTATAGGGGTCCCAGTAGAGGAAGAGAAAAAGAACGGGACTGAGAAAATATCTGAAGAGATTATAGCTAAAAATTTCCTAATATGGGAAAGGAAATAGTTAATCAAGTTCAAGAAGCGCAGCGAGTCCCATACAGGCTGAACCCAAGGAGAAACACGCCAAGACACATGTTAATCGAACTATCAAAAATTAAATACACAGAAAATATATTAAAAGCAGCAAGGGAAAAACAAAAAAATAACACACAAGGGAATCCCCCTAATCTTAACAGCTGATCTTTCAGCAGAAATTCTGCAAGCCAGAAGGGAGTGGCAGGACATATTTTAAAGTGATGAAAGAAAAACCTACAACCCAAGATTACTCTACCTAGCAAGCTACCACCTTTTAATTCTTTGTTTGCAAGCCCCTCTCTAGAAGCAGATATCTCTAACAGGTGAATGACGCACACCAGTTTATGCGTCACGCCTTAGGTGGGTCAACTGACTAGGCTTTTTAAAAATATTAAATAATAGAGAAAACAATTATAAGGTCGTCATCGCTCACTTATATATACTATTTCTATAAAACATCTCAGTATTTAAGTTATACTACAGAAGAGTTACAGAAACTATCTAAAGCTCTTTCCCTCCAAATAGTGGACTGGTTAAATAAGAACTCGTACATCCATAAGATGCAGCCATTGAAAATCATCTTTTCCAGGTCTTCTTGGAGATATAGCTGACTCTAGGATTGGAGCAGGAAATTACAATATGATTCTGGAACATCCTGTCATATCAGAAGTTAAATATGAACGATCACTGGATCATGCTAAAAAGGACTCAGGAAGCAGGAAAGTTACCTGGGCTGGGCCGGGAGGCTGGGCGCGCCGTGGCGCGGGGAACTGGCTCTTTGGCGCGTCCTCTGCTCGCTCCGCGGAGGCTCGGGCGTCGAGAGGAAGCCGCAGACGCGGGGCGCTCGCCGAGCTCCCCGCCCCGTTTTGCCCGAGCCCCGGTCGCTCCTCGGAGCACACGCCCAGGTATGGCGCCCGGCCAGGCTCGGCCGCGGGGGAGGGGCGCCACGGCACGTACGGACCCTCGTGACGCAGCAGCCTTCTTTATCCGCGCGCAGAGGCGCGCTCCGAGTCCACGCCTCCAGACCGTTGCTAATCTCGTGAGCCTTTAGATTTCCACTGCGATTTCCGACTGGATCTCTTTCCCCCGCCCCTCCCAGACACACCGCCCCCCGGCGCCCCAGTGAGGGGACGGTGTTCCTGACCTTCAGCCGCGTGGCTGACAGGGTCCAGGGGCTTCCGCCAGGTGTCACGCCCGTGCCTCTGAGGTGGGAGAGCCGAGTTCAGGACACTGGTCCACCAGAGACCTCCGGGCTCCACTCCACGTAGTATCAAACGGAGAAAGCTCTCCCAGAGATCTCCATCTCAACGCTAAGACACAGCTCCACTCACCGACCAGCAAGCAACAGTGCTGGACACCCTAGGCCAAACAACTAGCAAGACAGGAACACAACCCCACCCATTAGCAGAGAGGCTGCCTAAAGTCATAATAAGTTCACAGACACCCCAAAACACACCACCAGATGCCGTCCTGCCCACCAGAAAGACAACATTCAGCCCCACCCAGCAGAACACAGGCATTAGTCCCCTCCACCAGGAAGCCTTCACAACCCACTGAACCAACCTTAGCCACTGGGAGCAGACACCAAAAACAAAGGGAACTAAGAACCTGCATTCTGTGAAAAGGAGACCCCAAACACAGTAAGTTTAGCAAGTGAAAAGACAGAGAAACACACAGCAGATAAAGGAGCAAGGCAAAACCCCACCAGACCAAACAAATGAAGACGAAATAGGCAGTCTCCCTGAAAAAGAATTCACAGTAATGATAGTAAAGATGACCGCAAATCTTGGAAATAGTATGGAGAAAATAAAAGAAATGTTTAACAAGGACCTAGAAGAACTAAAGAGCAAACAAACACTGAGGAACAACAAAATAGGTGAAATTAAAAATTCTCTAGAAGGAATCAACAGCAGAATAGCTGAGGCAGAAGAACGGATAAGTGACCTGGAAGATAAAATAGTGGAAATAACGACTGCAGAGCAGAATAAAGAAAAAAAGAATGAAAAGAGTTGAGGACAGTCTCAGAGACCTCTGGGACAACATTAAATGACCCAACATTCGAATTATAGGGGTCCCAGTAGAGGAAGAGAAAAAGAACGGGACTGAGAAAATATCTGAAGAGATTATAGCTAAAAATTTCCTAATATGGGAAAGGAAATAGTTAATCAAGTTCAAGAAGCGCAGCGAGTCCCATACAGGCTGAACCCAAGGAGAAACACGCCAAGACACATGTTAATCGAACTATCAAAAATTAAATACACAGAAAATATATTAAAAGCAGCAAGGGAAGAACAAAAAAATAACACACAAGGGAATCCCCCTAATCTTAACAGCTGATCTTTCAGCAGAAATTCTGCAAGCCAGAAGGGAGTGGCAGGACATATTTTAAAGTGATGAAAGAAAAACCTACAACCCAAGATTACTCTACCTAGCAAGCTACCACCTTTTAATTCTTTGTTTGCAAGCCCCTCTCTAGAAGCAGATATCTCTAACAGGTGAATGACGCACACCAGTTTATGCGTCACGCCTTAGGTGGGTCAACTGACTAGGCTTTTTAAAAATATTAAATAATAGAGAAAACAATTATAAGGTCGTCATCGCTCACTTATATATACTATTTCTATAAAACATCTCAGTATTTAAGTTATACTACAGAAGAGTTACAGAAACTATCTAAAGCTCTTTCCCTCCAAATAGTGGACTGGTTAAATAAGAACTCGTACATCCATAAGATGCAGCCATTGAGAATCATCTTTTCCAGGTCTTCTTGGAGATATAGCTGACTCTAGGATTGGAGCAGGAAATTACAATATGATTCTGGAACATCCTGTCATATCAGAAGTTAAATATGAAAGATCACTGGATCATGCTAAAAAGGACTCAGGAAGCAGGAAAGTTACCTGGGCTGGGCCGCGAGGCTGGGCGCGCCGTGGCGCGGGGAACTGGCTCTTTGGCGCGTCCTCTGCTCGCTCCGCGGAGGCTCGGGCGTCGAGAGGAAGCCGCAGACGCGGGGCGCTCGCCGAGCTCCCCGCCCCGTTTTGCCCGAGCCCCGGTCGCTCCTCGGAGCACACGCCCAGGTATGGCGCCCGGCCAGGCTCGGCCGCGGGGGAGGGGCGCCACGGCACGTACGGACCCTCGTGACGCAGCAGCCTTCTTTATCCGCGCGCAGAGGCGCGCTCCGAGTCCACGCCTCCAGACCGTTGCTAATCTCGTGAGCCTTTAGATTTCCACTGCGATTTCCGACTGGATCTCTTTCCCCCGCCCCTCCCAGACACACCGCCCCCCGGCGCCCCAGTGAGGGGACGGTGTTCCTGACCTTCAGCCGCGTGGCTGACAGGGTCCAGGGGCTTCCGCCAGGTGTCACGCCCGTGCCTCTGAGGTGGGAGAGCCGAGTTCAGGACACTGGTCCACCAGAGACCTCCGGGCTCCACTCCACGTAGTATCAAACGGAGAAAGCTCTCCCAGAGATCTCCATCTCAACGCTAAGACACAGCTCCACTCACCGAGCAGCAAGCAACAGTGCTGGACACCCTAGGCCAAACAACTAGCAAGACAGGAACACAACCCCACCCATTAGCAGAGAGGCTGCCTAAAGTCATAATAAGTTCACAGACACCCCAAAACACACCACCAGATGCCGTCCTGCCCACCAGAAAGACAACATTCAGCCCCACCCAGCAGAACACAGGCATTAGTCCCCTCCACCAGGAAGCCTTCACAACCCACTGAACCAATCTTAGCCACTGGGAGCAGACACCAAAAACAAAGGGAACTAAGAACCTGCATTCTGTGAAAAGGAGACCCCAAACACAGTAAGTTTAGCAAGTGAAAAGACAGAGAAACACACAGCAGATAAAGGAGCAAGGCAAAACCCCACCAGACCAAACAAATGAAGACGAAATAGGCAGTCTCCCTGAAAAAGAATTCACAGTAATGATAGTAAAGATGACCGCAAATCTTGGAAATAGTATGGAGAAAATAAAAGAAATGTTTAACAAGGACCTAGAAGAACTAAAGAGCAAACAAACACTGAGGAACAACAAAATAGGTGAAATTAAAAATTCTCTAGAAGGAATCAACAGCAGAATAGCTGAGGCAGAAGAACGGATAAGTGACCTGGAAGATAAAATAGTGGAAATAACGACTGCAGAGCAGAATAAAGAAAAAAAGAATGAAAAGAGTTGAGGACAGTCTCAGAGACCTCTGGGACAACATTAAATGACCCAACATTCGAATTATAGGGGTCCCAGTAGAGGAAGAGAAAAAGAACGGGACTGAGAAAATATCTGAAGAGATTATAGCTAAAAATTTCCTAATATGGGAAAGGAAATAGTTAATCAAGTTCAAGAAGCGCAGCGAGTCCCATACAGGCTGAACCCAAGGAGAAACACGCCAAGACACATGTTAATCGAACTATCAAAAATTAAATACACGGAAAATATATTAAAAGCAGCAAGGGAAAAACAAAAAAATAACACACAAGGGAATCCCCCTAATCTTAACAGCTGATCTTTCAGCAGAAATTCTGCAAGCCAGAAGGGAGTGGCAGGACATATTTTAAAGTGATGAAAGAAAAACCTACAACCCAAGATTACTCTACCTAGCAAGCTACCACCTTTTAATTCTTTGTTTGCAAGCCCCTCTCTAGAAGCAGATATCTCTAACAGGTGAATGACGCACACCAGTTTATGCGTCACGCCTTAGGTGGGTCAACTGACTAGGCTTTTTAAAAATATTAAATAATAGAGAAAACAATTATAAGGTCGTCATCGCTCACTTATATATACTATTTCTATAAAACATCTCAGTATTTAAGTTATACTACAGAAGAGTTACAGAAACTATCTAAAGCTCTTTCCCTCCAAATAGTGGACTGGTTAAATAAGAACTCGTACATCCATAAGATGCAGCCATTGAGAATCATCTTTTCCAGGTCTTCTTGGAGATATAGCTGACTCTAGGATTGGAGCAGGAAATTACAATATGATTCTGGAACATCCTGTCATATCAGAAGTTAAATATGAAAGATCACTGGATCATGCTAAAAAGGACTCAGGAAGCAGGAAAGTTACCTGGGCTGGGCCGCGAGGCTGGGCGCGCCGTGGCGCGGGGAACTGGCTCTTTGGCGCGTCCTCTGCTCGCTCCGCGGAGGCTCGGGCGTCGAGAGGAAGCCGCAGACGCGGGGCGCTCGCCGAGCTCCCCGCCCCGTTTTGCCCGAGCCCCGGTCGCTCCTCGGAGCACACGCCCAGGTATGGCGCCCGGCCAGGCTCGGCCGCGGGGGAGGGGCGCCACGGCACGTACGGACCCTCGTGACGCAGCAGCCTTCTTTATCCGCGCGCAGAGGCGCGCTCCGAGTCCACGCCTCCAGACCGTTGCTAATCTCGTGAGCCTTTAGATTTCCACTGCGATTTCCGACTGGATCTCTTTCCCCCGCCCCTCCCAGACACACCGCCCCCCGGCGCCCCAGTGAGGGGACGGTGTTCCTGACCTTCAGCCGCGTGGCTGACAGGGTCCAGGGGCTTCCGCCAGGTGTCACGCCCGTGCCTCTGAGGTGGGAGAGCCGAGTTCAGGACACTGGTCCACCAGAGACCTCCGGGCTCCACTCCACGTAGTATCAAACGGAGAAAGCTCTCCCAGAGATCTCCATCTCAACGCTAAGACACAGCTCCACTCACCGACCAGCAAGCAACAGTGCTGGACACCCTAGGCCAAACAACTAGCAAGACAGGAACACAACCCCACCCATTAGCAGAGAGGCTGCCTAAAGTCATAATAAGTTCACAGACACCCCAAAACACACCACCAGATGCCGTCCTGCCCACCAGAAAGACAACATTCAGCCCCACCCAGCAGAACACAGGCATTAGTCCCCTCCACCAGGAAGCCTTCACAACCCACTGAACCAACCTTAGCCACTGGGAGCAGACACCAAAAACAAAGGGAACTAAGAACCTGCATTCTGTGAAAAGGAGACCCCAAACACAGTAAGTTTAGCAAGTGAAAAGACAGAGAAACACACAGCAGATAAAGGAGCAAGGCAAAACCCCACCAGACCAAACAAATGAAGACGAAATAGGCAGTCTCCCTGAAAAAGAATTCACAGTAATGATAGTAAAGATGATCCCAAATCTTGGAAATAGTATGGAGAAAATAAATGTTTAACAAGGACCTAGAAGAACTAAAGAGCAAACAAACACTGAGGAACAACAAAATAGGTGAAATTAAAAATTCTCTAGAAGGAATCAACAGCAGAATAGCTGAGGCAGAAGAACGGATAAGTGACCTGGAAGATAAAATAGTGGAAATAACGACTGCAGAGCAGAATAAAGAAAAAAAGAATGAAAAGAGTTGAGGACAGTCTCAGAGACCTCTGGGACAACATTAAATGACCCAACATTCGAATTATAGGGGTCCCAGTAGAGGAAGAGAAAAAGAACGGGACTGAGAAAATATCTGAAGAGATTATAGCTAAAAATTTCCTAATATGGGAAAGGAAATAGTTAATCAAGTTCAAGAAGCGCAGCGAGTCCCATACAGGCTGAACCCAAGGAGAAACACGCCAAGACACATGTTAATCGAACTATCAAAAATTAAATACACAGAAAATATATTAAAAGCAGCAAGGGAAAAACAAAAAAATAACACACAAGGGAATCCCCCTAATCTTAACAGCTGATCTTTCAGCAGAAATTCTGCAAGCCAGAAGGGAGTGGCAGGACATATTTTAAAGTGATGAAAGAAAAACCTACAACCCAAGATTACTCTACCTAGCAAGCTACCACCTTTTAATTCTTTGTTTGCAAGCCCCTCTCTAGAAGCAGATATCTCTAACAGGTGAATGACGCACACCAGTTTATGCGTCACGCCTTAGGTGGGTCAACTGACTAGGCTTTTTAAAAATATTAAATAATAGAGAAAACAATTATAAGGTCGTCATCGCTCACTTATATATACTATTTCTATAAAACATCTCAGTATTTAAGTTATACTACAGAAGAGTTACAGAAACTATCTAAAGCTCTTTCCCTCCAAATAGTGGACTGGTTAAATAAGAACTCGTACATCCATAAGATGCAGCCATTGAGAATCATCTTTTCCAGGTCTTCTTGGAGATATAGCTGACTCTAGGATTGGAGCAGGAAATTACAATATGATTCTGGAACATCCTGTCATATCAGAAGTTAAATATGAAAGATCACTGGATCATGCTAAAAAGGACTCAGGAAGCAGGAAAGTTACCTGGGCTGGGCCGCGAGGCTGGGCGCGCCGTGGCGCGGGGAACTGGCTCTTTGGCGCGTCCTCTGCTCGCTCCGCGGAGGCTCGGGCGTCGAGAGGAAGCCGCAGACGCGGGGCGCTCGCCGAGCTCCCCGCCCCGTTTTGCCCGAGCCCCGGTCGCTCCTCGGAGCACACGCCCAGGTATGGCGCCCGGCCAGGCTCGGCCGCGGGGGAGGGGCGCCACGGCACGTACGGACCCTCGTGACGCAGCAGCCTTCTTTATCCGCGCGCAGAGGCGCGCTCCGAGTCCACGCCTCCAGACCGTTGCTAATCTCGTGAGCCTTTAGATTTCCACTGCGATTTCCGACTGGATCTCTTTCCCCCGCCCCTCCCAGACACACCGCCCCCCGGCGCCCCAGTGAGGGGACGGTGTTCCTGACCTTCAGCCGCGTGGCTGACAGGGTCCAGGGGCTTCCGCCAGGTGTCACGCCCGTGCCTCTGAGGTGGGAGAGCCGAGTTCAGGACACTGGTCCACCAGAGACCTCCGGGCTCCACTCCACGTAGTATCAAACGGAGAAAGCTCTCCCAGAGATCTCCATCTCAACGCTAAGACACAGCTCCACTCACCGACCAGCAAGCAACAGTGCTGGACACCCTAGGCCAAACAACTAGCAAGACAGGAACACAACCCCACCCATTAGCAGAGAGGCTGCCTAAAGTCATAATAAGTTCACAGACACCCCAAAACACACCACCAGATGCCGTCCTGCCCACCAGAAAGACAACATTCAGCCCCACCCAGCAGAACACAGGCATTAGTCCCCTCCACCAGGAAGCCTTCACAACCCACTGAACCAATCTTAGCCACTGGGAGCAGACACCAAAAACAAAGGGAACTAGGAACCTGCATTCTGTGAAAAGGAGACCCCAAACACAGTAAGTTTAGCAAGTGAAAAGACAGAGAAACACACAGCAGATAAAGGAGCAAGGCAAAACCCCACCAGACCAAACAAATGAAGACGAAATAGGCAGTCTCCCTGAAAAAGAATTCACAGTAATGATAGTAAAGATGACCGCAAATCTTGGAAATAGTATGGAGAAAATAAAAGAAATGTTTAACAAGGACCTAGAAGAACTAAAGAGCAAACAAACACTGAGGAACAACAAAATAGGTGAAATTAAAAATTCTCTAGAAGGAATCAACAGCAGAATAGCTGAGGCAGAAGAACGGATAAGTGACCTGGAAGATAAAATAGTGGAAATAACGACTGCAGAGCAGAATAAAGAAAAAAAGAATGAAAAGAGTTGAGGACAGTCTCAGAGACCTCTGGGACAACATTAAATGACCCAACATTCGAATTATAGGGGTCCCAGTAGAGGAAGAGAAAAAGAACGGGACTGAGAAAATATCTGAAGAGATTATAGCTAAAAATTTCCTAATATGGGAAAGGAAATAGTTAATCAAGTTCAAGAAGCGCAGCGAGTCCCATACAGGCTGAACCCAAGGAGAAACACGCCAAGACACATGTTAATCGAACTATCAAAAATTAAATACACAGAAAATATATTAAAAGCAGCAAGGGAAAAACAAAAAAAATAACACACAAGGGAATCCCCCTAATCTTAACAGCTGATCTTTCAGCAGAAATTCTGCAAGCCAGAAGGGAGTGGCAGGACATATTTTAAAGTGATGAAAGAAAAACCTACAACCCAAGATTACTCTACCTAGCAAGCTACCACCTTTTAATTCTTTGTTTGCAAGCCCCTCTCTAGAAGCAGATATCTCTAACAGGTGAATGACGCACACCAGTCTATGCGTCACGCCTTAGGTGGGTCAACTGACTAGGCTTTTTAAAAATATTAAATAATAGAGAAAACAATTATAAGGTCGTCATCGCTCACTTATATATACTATTTCTATAAAACATCTCAGTATTTAAGTTATACTACAGAAGAGTTACAGAAACTATCTAAAGCTCTTTCCCTCCAAATAGTGGACTGGTTAAATAAGAACTCGTACATCCATAAGATGCAGCCATTGAAAATCATCTTTTCCAGGTCTTCTTGGAGATATAGCTGACTCTAGGATTGGAGCAGGAAATTACAATATGATTCTGGAACATCCTGTCATATCAGAAGTTAAATATGAAAGATCACTGGATCATGCTAAAAAGGACTCAGGAAGCAGGAAAGTTACCTGGGCTGGGCCGGGAGGCTGGGCGCGCCGTGGCGCGGGGAACCGGCTCTTTGGCGCGTCCTCTGCTCGCTCCGCGGAGGCTCGGGCGTCGAGAGGAAGCCGCAGACGCGGGGCGCTCGCCGAGCTCCCCGCCCCGTTTTGCCCGAGCCCCGGTCGCTCCTCGGAGCACACGCCCAGGTATGGCGCCCGGCCAGGCTCGGCCGCGGGGGAGGGGCGCCACGGCACGTACGGACCCTCGTGACGCAGCAGCCTTCTTTATCCGCGCGCAGAGGCGCGCTCCGAGTCCACGCCTCCAGACCGTTGCTAATCTCGTGAGCCTTTAGATTTCCACTGCGATTTCCGACTGGATCTCTTTCCCCCGCCCCTCCCAGACACACCGCCCCCCGGCGCCCCAGTGAGGGGACGGTGTTCCTGACCTTCAGCCGCGTGGCTGACAGGGTCCAGGGGCTTCCGCCAGGTGTCACGCCCGTGCCTCTGAGGTGGGAGAGCCGAGTTCAGGACACTGGTCCACCAGAGACCTCCGGGCTCCACTCCACGTAATATCAAACGGAGAAAGCTCTCCCAGAGATCTCCATCTCAACGCTAAGACACAGCTCCACTCACCGACCAGCAAGCAACAGTGCTGGACACCCTAGGCCAAACAACTAGCAAGACAGGAACACAACCCCGCCCATTAGCAGAGAGGCTGCCTAAAGTCATAATAAGTTCACAGACACCCCAAAACACACCACCAGATGCCGTCCTGCCCACCAGAAAGACAACATTCAGCCCCACCCAGCAGAACACAGGCATTAGTCCCCTCCACCAGGAAGCCTTCACAACCCACTGAACCAACCTTAGCCACTGGGAGCAGACACCAAAAACAAAGGGAACTAGGAACCTGCATTCTGTGAAAAGGAGACCCCAAACACAGTAAGTTTAGCAAGTGAAAAGACAGAGAAACACACAGCAGATAAAGGAGCAAGGCAAAACCCCACCAGACCAAACAAATGAAGACGAAATAGGCAGTCTCCCTGAAAAAGAATTCACAGTAATGATAGTAAAGATGACCCCAAATCTTGGAAATAGTATGGAGAAAATAAAAGAAATGTTTAACAAGGACCTAGAAGAACTAAAGAGCAAACAAACACTGAGGAACAACAAAATAGGTGAAATTAAAAATTCTCTAGAAGGAATCAACAGCAGAATAGCTGAGGCAGAAGAACGGATAAGTGACCTGGAAGATAAAATAGTGGAAATAACGACTGCAGAGCAGAATAAAGAAAAAAAGAATGAAAAGAGTTGAGGACAGTCTCAGAGACCTCTGGGACAACATTAAATGACCCAACATTCGAATTATAGGGGTCCCAGTAGAGGAAGAGAAAAAGAACGGGACTGAGAAAATATCTGAAGAGATTATAGCTAAAAATTTCCTAATATGGGAAAGGAAATAGTTAATCAAGTTCAAGAAGCGCAGCGAGTCCCATACAGGCTGAACCCAAGGAGAAACACGCCAAGACACATGTTAATCGAACTATCAAAAATTAAATACACAGAAAATATATTAAAAGCAGCAAGGGAAAAACAAAAAAAATAACACACAAGGGAATCCCCCTAATCTTAACAGCTGATCTTTCAGCAGAAATTCTGCAAGCCAGAAGGGAGTGGCAGGACATATTTTAAAGTGATGAAAGAAAAACCTACAACCCAAGATTACTCTACCTAGCAAGCTACCACCTTTTAATTCTTTGTTTGCAAGCCCCTCTCTAGAAGCAGATATCTCTAACAGGTGAATGACGCACACCAGTCTATGCGTCACGCCTTAGGTGGGTCAACTGACTAGGCTTTTTAAAAATATTAAATAATAGAGAAAACAATTATAAGGTCGTCATCGCTCACTTATATATACTATTTCTATAAAACATCTCAGTATTTAAGTTATACTACAGAAGAGTTACAGAAACTATCTAAAGCTCTTTCCCTCCAAATAGTGGACTGGTTAAATAAGAACTCGTACATCCATAAGATGCAGCCATTGAAAATCATCTTTTCCAGGTCTTCTTGGAGATATAGCTGACTCTAGGATTGGAGCAGGAAATTACAATATGATTCTGGAACATCCTGTCATATCAGAAGTTAAATATGAAAGATCACTGGATCATGCTAAAAAGGACTCAGGAAGCAGGAAAGTTACCTGGGATGGGCCGGGAGGCTGGGCGCGCCGTGGCGCGGGGAACCGGCTCTTTGGCGCGTCCTCTGCTCGCTCCGCGGAGGCTCGGGCGTCGAGAGGAAGCCGCAGACGCGGGGCGCTCGCCGAGCTCCCCGCCCCGTTTTGCCCGAGCCCCGGTCGCTCCTCGGAGCACACGCCCAGGTATGGCGCCCGGCCAGGCTCGGCCGCGGGGGAGGGGCGCCACGGCACGTACGGACCCTCGTGACGCAGCAGCCTTCTTTATCCGCGCGCAGAGGCGCGCTCCGAGTCCACGCCTCCAGACCGTTGCTAATCTCGTGAGCCTTTAGATTTCCACTGCGATTTCCGACTGGATCTCTTTCCCCCGCCCCTCCCAGACACACCGCCCCCCGGCGCCCCAGTGAGGGGACGGTGTTCCTGACCTTCAGCCGCGTGGCTGACAGGGTCCAGGGGCTTCCGCCAGGTGTCACGCCCGTGCCTCTGAGGTGGGAGAGCCGAGTTCAGGACACTGGTCCACCAGAGACCTCCGGGCTCCACTCCACGTAGTATCAAACGGAGAAAGCTCTCCCAGAGATCTCCATCTCAACGCTAAGACACAGCTCCACTCACCGAGCAGCAAGCAACAGTGCTGGACACCCTAGGCCAAACAACTAGCAAGACAGGAACACAACCCCACCCATTAGCAGAGAGGCTGCCTAAAGTCATAATAAGTTCACAGACACCCCAAAACACACCACCAGATGCCGTCCTGCCCACCAGAAAGACAACATTCAGCCCCACCCAGCAGAACACAGGCATTAGTCCCCTCCACCAGGAAGCCTTCACAACCCACTGAACCAACCTTAGCCACTGGGAGCAGACACCAAAAACAAAGGGAACTAGGAACCTGCATTCTGTGAAAAGGAGACCCCAAACACAGTAAGTTTAGCAAGTGAAAAGACAGAGAAACACACAGCAGATAAAGGAGCAAGGCAAAACCCCACCAGACCAAACAAATGAAGACGAAATAGGCAGTCTCCCTGAAAAAGAATTCACAGTAATGATAGTAAAGATGATCCCAAATCTTGGAAGTAGTATGGAGAAAATAAAAGAAATGTTTAACAAGGACCTAGAAGAACTAAAGAGCAAACAAACACTGAGGAACAACAAAATAGGTGAAATTAAAAATTCTCTAGAAGGAATCAACAGCAGAATAGCTGAGGCAGAAGAACGGATAAGTGACCTGGAAGATAAAATAGTGGAAATAACGACTGCAGAGCAGAATAAAGAAAAAAAGAATGAAAAGAGTTGAGGACAGTCTCAGAGACCTCTGGGACAACATTAAATGACCCAACATTCGAATTATAGGGGTCCCAGTAGAGGAAGAGAAAAAGAACGGGACTGAGAAAATATCTGAAGAGATTATAGCTAAAAATTTCCTAATATGGGAAAGGAAATAGTTAATCAAGTTCAAGAAGCGCAGCGAGTCCCATACAGGCTGAACCCAAGGAGAAACACGCCAAGACACATGTTAATCGAACTATCAAAAATTAAATACACAGAAAATATATTAAAAGCAGCAAGGGAAAAACAAAAAAATAACACACAAGGGAATCCCCCTAATCTTAACAGCTGATCTTTCAGCAGAAATTCTGCAAGCCAGAAGGGAGTGGCAGGACATATTTTAAAGTGATGAAAGAAAAACCTACAACCCAAGATTACTCTACCTAGCAAGCTACCACCTTTTAATTCTTTGTTTGCAAGCCCCTCTCTAGAAGCAGATATCTCTAACAGGTGAATGACGCACACCAGTTTATGCGTCATGCCTTAGGTGGGTCAACTGACTAGGCTTTTTAAAAACATTGAAAAATAGAGAAAACAATTATAAGTTCGTCATCGCTCACTTATATATACTTTTTTTATAAAATATCTCAGTATTTAATTTATACTACAGAAGAGTTACAGAAACCATCTAAAGCTCTTTTCCTCCAAATAGTGGACTGGTTAAATAAGAACTCGTACATCCATAAGATGCAGCCATTGAAAATCATCTTTTCCAGGTCTTCTTGGAGATATAGCTGACTCTAGGATTGGAGCAGGAAATTACAATATGATTCTGGAACATCCTGTCATATCAGAAGTTAAATATGAAAGATCACTGGATCATGCTAAAAAGGACTCAGGAAGCAGAAAAGTTACCTGGGCTGGGCCGGGAGGCTGGTCGCGCCGCGGCGCGGAGAACCGGCTCCGGAGCGCGTCCTCTGCTCGCTCCGCGGAGGCTCGGGCGTCCAGAGGAAGCCGCAGACGCGGGCCGCTCGCCGAGCTCCCCGCCCCCTTTCGCAGGAGCCACGGGGCCTCCTCGGAACACCCCCACGTGTGGCGCGTGGCCAGGCTTGGCCGCCGCGGGACTTAAGGAGCTTCACTTGGCAGCGGGCGAGGGGGCGCCGCGGGACTTCAGGACCCTTACTCGCCGCCAGGGAGTGAGCATCGCGGGCCTTCAGGACCGTCCCGCCTCGGCTGCCTTCTGTATCCTGGCGCAGAGGCGCGCTCCGAGTCCGCGCAGCCGAGTCTATATTTTACAATATGTAGCCCTTTTTAATGTCCCAAGATTAGTAACTGTTACTCTCTACCATACATAGGGTTGTCAGATTTAGCAAATAAAAATACAAGACTCTCAGTTAAATTTGCATTTCCAGATAAACAATGAATACTTTTTGTAGTATAAGCATGTCCCATCTTTTATCTGGCAACTCTACTCATCCACATACCCCTCTCTCTACAATTAAGAAAATGAACAAAAGGAAAAGTGAACATAATGGCCGAGAGGAATGCGGGTACACAAGTTTTCTATTTTGACAGGGTAGATTATAAATAGCATGACAGTAGAGCATGTAAACTCTATACAGTTTTAAACACACTGAATTCTGCATGCGCATTCCATTCCTGAGGTCTTTATAATTTGAAGGGTGAGTGGCTTCCTCTATTAACTGTTCCATAGAATATTAAGTCTTTTTTTCAAACAGATCTATGAATTAGACCTACAAATACTTATACTTATGGAATTTTGACCAAAAACACATTTATCCCATAGAATCGGACTTACATTCCTTTTAAAATATGGATGAAATGAGTCTTAGAGTAAATAAAGAAAATACGTCGTTAAAAACAAGAAAATTTGAAAATATGTGCTGGCTTCCATCTGGAGAGCGCTTCATTTTCTTTCTAAAGAAAAGAGTTGTTGCCCGTGTCCAGGAGTCTTAGAAAAAGAGTTATCAAACATTCTGTCTGAGAAAGAGGCAGACTGTATGATGCATCAGTTGGAAGTAGAAGCATCATGTTAAAAAATTAGAGAAAACTTTTAGCGCTCCAAAATATATACCAATTGCCTTGGTATATATATCAAGTATAAGACGGCTTAATTCACTCTAACATTTCAGCCAATACACCTATTGCCAAGCAACCAAATAAGGAGTTTTGCATGGTTGGGAGAGAGTGCTTTCTGTTTATAATTCTTAGGAATAAGGGACAAGTTTTCTAGATAAAAGCTTCTTGCATAGGTGACCAAGAAGTGAGCTTCCTCCAATGAAGGTCAACAACAAACACCTTTCAGTTATCACACTCCCACGAAGTATTAATATTATCCTCTTGACAGGTGATGAAATGTCCAGGGACTGTCAGAGGGATTATAGTTCCAGGAAGCAGAATATCCTTGGGGCTAGTGACTATTAGCGACTAAAATGTACGTACTCTTCTCTCCAGAGGTTTTATTTCATGTTTGTTGCCACCTTTTATTTTCTTAATTTTGTTCGGCTACCACCTTTTAACTCATTGTTTGCAAGCCGCTCTCTAGAAGCAGACATCTCTAACAGGTGAATGACGCACACTAGTTAATGGGTCAGGCCCTAAGTGAGTCAGTTGACTAGGCTTTTTAAAAATATTAAATAATAGAGAAAACAATTATAAGGTCATCATCACTCACTTATATATACTATTTCTATAAAACATCTCAGTATTTAATTTACACTACAGAAGAATTACAGAAACTATCTAAAGCTCTTTCCCTCCAAATGGTGGACTGGTTAAATAAGAACCTGTACATCCATAAGATGCAGCCATTAAAAATCATCTTTTCCAGGTCTTCTTGGAGATATAGCTGACTCTAGGATTGGAGCAGGAAATTACAATATGATTCTGGAACATCCTGTCATATCAGAAGTTAAATATGAAAGATCACTGGATCATGCTAAAAAGGACTCAGGAAGCAGAAAAGTTACCTGGGATGGGCCGGGACGCCGGGCGCGCCGTGGCGCGGGGAACCGGCTCTTTGGCGCGTCCTCTGCTCGCTCCGCGGAGGCTCGGGCGTCGAGAGGAAGCCGCAGACGCGGGGCGCTCGCCGAGCTCCCCGCCCCGTTTTGCAGGAGTCCCGGTCGCTCCTCGGAGCACACGCCCAGGTATGGCGCCCGGCCAGGCTCGGCCGCGGGGGAGGGGCGCCACGGCACGTACGGACCCTCGTGCGGCGGCTGCCTTCTTTATCCGTGCGCAGAGGCGCGCTCCGAGTCCACGCCTTCAGACTGTTGCTAATCTCGTGAGCCTTTAGATTTCCACTGCGATTTCCGCCTGGCTCTCTATCCCCCGCCCCTCCCAGACACACCGCCCCCCCGGCGCCCCAGTGAGGGGACGGTGTTCCTGACCTTCAGCCGTGTGGCTGACAGGGTCTAGGGGCTTCTGCCAGGTGTCACGCCTGTGCCTCTGAGGTCGGAGAGCCGAGTTCAGGACACTGGTCCACCAGAGACTTCCCGGCACTGACCAAAGAAATTAAAGATGATACAAAGAGATGCAGAGATATACCATGTTCTTGGATTGGAAGAATCAACATTGTGAAAATGACTATAGTACCCAAAGCAATCTACAAATTCAAGGCATTCCCTATCAAACAACCACTGATTTTTTCACAGAACCAGACCAAAAAATTTCACAATTTGTATGGAAACACAAAAGACCCCGAATAGCCAAAGCAATCTTAAGAGAGAAAAACAGAGGTGGAGGAATTAGGCTCCCTGACTTCAGACTGTACTACAAAGCTACATTAATGAAGACAATACGGTACTGGCACAAAAACAGAAATATAGATCAATGGAACAGGATAGAAAGCCCAGTGATAAACCCATGCACATATGGTCACCTTATCTTTGATAAAGGAGGCAAGAATATACAATGGAGAAAAGACAGCCTCTTATATAAGTGTTGCTGGGAATACTGGACAGCTACATGTAAAAGAATGAAATTAGAACACTCCCTAACACTATACACAAAAATAAACTCAAAATGGATTAAAGACCTAAATGTAAGGCCAGACACTATCAAACTCTTAGAGGAAAACTTAGGCAGAACACTCTATGACATAAATCAGAGGAAGTTCCTTTTTGACGCACCTCCAAAAGAAATGGAAATAAAAACAAAAATAAACAAATGGGACCTACTGAAACTTAAAAGCTTTTGCACAGTAATGGAAACCATAAAGTAGACGAAAAGACACCCTCAATATGGGAGAAAATAGTTGCAAATGAAGCAACTGACAAAGGATTAATCTCCAAAATTTACAAGTAGCTCATGAGGCTCAATATCAAAAAAAACAAACAACCGAAGCCAAAAATGGGCAGAAGACCTAAATAGACATTTCTCCAAAGAAGATATACAGATTGCCAATAAACACATGACAGAATGCTCAACATCATTAATCATTAGAGAAATTCAAATCAAGACTACAATGAGACATCATCTCCAACCAGTCAGAATGGCCATCATCAAAAAATCTACAAACAGTAAATGCTGGAGAGGGTGTGGAGAAAAGGGAACACTCTTGCACTGTTGGTGTGAATGTAAATTGATATAGCCACTATGGAGAACAGTATGGAGGTTCCTTAAAAAATTAAAAGTAGAACAACCATATGACCCATCAATCCCACTCCTGGGCATATACCTTGAGAAAACCATAATTCAAAAAGGGTCATGTACCAAAATGTTCATTGCAGCTCTATTTACAACAGCCAGGACATGGAAGCAACCTAAGTATCCATCATCGGATGAATGGATAAAGAATATGTGGCACATATATACAATGGAATATTATTCAGCCATAAATATAACGAAATTGACTTATTTGTAGTGAGGTGGTGGACCTAGAATCTGTCATAGAGAGTGAACTAAGTCAGAAAAACAAATACTGTATGCTAGCACATATATATGGAATCTAAAAAAAAAGAAAAAATGGTCATGAAAAACCTAGGGGCAAGACGGGAATAAAGACAGAGACCTACTATAGAATGGACTTGAGGATATGGAGAGGGGGAAGGGTTAGCTGGGACAAAGTGAGAGAATGGCATGGACATATATACACTATCAAATGTAAAATAGATAGCTAGTGGGAAGCAGCTGCATAGCACAGGATGATAGGCTCAGTGTTTTGTGACCATCTAGAGGGGTGGAATAGGGAGTGTGTTAGGGAGACGCAAGAGGGAGGGGATATGGGGATATATTTATATGTATAGCTGACTCACTTTGTTATACACAGAAACTAACACAACATTGTAAAGCTATTATACTCCAATAACGATGTTAAAAAAAAAAAGAACAGGTGGTGTTATGGTGATGGATGGTGGTGTTGGCTGCACAACAATGTGAACATATTTAATACCACTGGACTGTACACTTAAAATGATAAATTTTATATTATGTTTAACACAATGTTAAAAAGGAAAAAATAACATATGGTAGACCTTGGTTTTATATTTCTTGTGAACCCAATCAGGAACTAGAATATAGCCTAGAATATAGTCTTATACATATAATATACCCTTAGAAAATACTTAGTAGTAATTTGATATTTATTAGCATCATGATTTAAATTAGTTGATATAGTACAGGAACAAATTTTATTCTGTATGTGACTTGCTTTTCATATGATTTTATAAAATTATTTTTGTTAACTTCTCACCATCCATCCTGTACCTTGTAATTTGGAGTTTTAGTCTTCACCATTAAAATGATTTTGGTATTTCTTCCTGTTCCAGAACAAAACCAGAAAAATAAAAGTTATTTGTTTAATAAGTTGTTGCCCTTTGAAATAAATAAATAAATAAACGTGAAGGAGGGAGATGCTTTAGATTAAAAGACATCTAAGACATAAACAATTGTAGGGACTTCCCTGGTGGTCCATTGCTTAACATTCCGGTCTTCCACTGCTGGGGGCACCAGTTGGATCCCTGGTGGGGGGAAGTAAGATTCCGCATGCCTCGCATAGTGGCAATAAATAAATAAATAACAGGAAAAACCAACCAAACAAAAAAAAGCAAACAAAACAACTATAACAGAACAATTGTAGTGTGTGGAACTTATCTGGATCCCAGTATGAATAAAAGAACTATTACAAAAACATTCGTGATACAATTAGGGGAAATCTGAATGCTGACTGAAAGGTTGATGCTATGTAAAATTATTATAAAAATTGTAAATACAATATTGATATCACAGTTTTGTTTTTAAGAAGTATCCTTATCTTTTAGATATGTATGTTGAAATATTTATGGATAGAATGAATTGATATCTGGGATTTGCTTCAATTAATCAGGAAGTAAGGATGAAGCAAAATTGGCCATGAGGTGAATATTTGTTGATTCAGATGATTAATTCATGGAGGTTAATTATACTGTTTTATCCATATTATAAGGTATGAATTTTTCATAAAATATAATTAGGTTATAAAGTTATATTTAGAACAAGATCTTACTTTTAATTTTGAAATATATATTATATATGTATACACACATACATATACTAGAAAGGAAAGAAAATCTACCAAAAAGTCCCTATTGGCTATTTGTTTGGTGGGATTAGAAGTGAAATATAATTTTTTATTTGTTTCTGTATTGTTCATTTATAGAAAATATACTTTTGAGCTGTAGTTCCTATAGTGTAAAATTAACTATTTTTAAAATATTTATTTTATTTATTTATTTATTTATTTTTTGGCTGTATCAGGTCTTCATTGTGGCACACAGGCTTCTCTCTAGTTGTGGCATGCGGGTTTTCTTTCTCTAGTTGTGGCTTGTGGGCTCCAGAGCACATGGGCTCTGTAGTTTGTGGCACGCGGGCTCTCCCGTTGAGGCTCGCGAGCTCAGCAGCTGTGGCACGAGGGCTTAGTTGCCCCACAGCATGTGGGATCTTAGTTCCCCGACCAGGGATCTAACCCATGTCCTTTGCATGGTAAGGTGGATTCTTTACCACTGGACCACCGGGCAAGTCCCCAAATTAACCATTTTAAAGTGTCCAGTTCAGTGGTTTTTTAGTATATTCAGAATACGGTGCAACTATCACCAATCTAATGCCAGAACATTTTCATCACTCTGTAAAGAAAATCCATATCCATTAAGCAGACGTTCACTAACCTCCTTTTTTACTTCAACCGTAAGCAACCTCCATTCTCCCTGATGTCCCTATAGATTTGCCTTTTCTGGACATTTTGTATAAATGGTCTCATACATTATGTGGTCTTTTGTGTCTGGTTTCACTCACATAGCATAATGTATTTCAAGGCTCATCCATGTTGTAGCATATAGTAGTACTTTGTTCTTTTCTATGGCTGTATAATATTCTATTGTATGAGTATACCTCCTTTTGTTTATCCATTTTTCATTTGATGGACATTTGGGTTGTTTCACCTTTTGGCTATCATGAATAATGCTTCTATGTATATTGGTATACAAGTTATTGTGTGAATATATGTTTTCCTTTTCCTGGGGTATGTATCTAGTAGAATTGCTAAGTCATCAAAGTGTTTCCCACAGCGACTGTACCATTTTACATTCCCACCATCAATGCATGAAGGTTCTAATTTCTCCAAATCCTTTCCAAGACTAGTTTCCCTCTTTTTAAAAAAATTATAGCCATCCTAGTGAGTGTGAAGTGGTATCATATTGTGGTTGTGATGTGTATTTCCCTAATGACTAATGATGTCGAGCACCTTTTCATGTGCTTATTGGTCATTTGTATGTCTTCTTTACTGTAGTTGATTATAGCACATTTTCATCACTTCAAAAAGAAAGTCCCTATACTTAACTATCATTACCTTCACCCCTTGTTCCCCCAACCCTAATTAAACACAATCTACTTGTTTCTATTCTGGATGTTTCATATAAATGTAATCATACATTATGTGGCCTTTTGTGCCTGGCTTCTTTCCCTTAGCAAAATGTATCCAGGGTTCCTCCATATGGTAGCATGTAGCAGTACTTCATTCCCTTTTATGGCTCTATGCTGTTTTATTGTATGGGTTTACCTCATTTGTTTATTTGTTCATCGGTTGCTGGATATCTGGGTTGCTTCTACTTTTACTCTATTAAGAATAATTTTCTCGGGCTTCCCTGGTGGCGCAGTGGTTGAGAGTCCGCCTGCCGATGCAGGGGATGCGGGTTCGTGCCCCGGTCTGGGAAGATCCCACATGACACGGAGCGGCTGGGCCCGTGAGCCATGGCCGCTGAGCCTGCGCGTCCGGAGCTTGTGCTCTGCAATGGGAGAGGCCACAGCAGTGAGAGGCCCGCATACCGCAAAAAAAAAAAAAAAAAAAAAAGAATAATTTTCTCTATAAGAATAATTAATAATAATAATAATAATATTTTCAATTTTGGGGGTATATACCTAGAAGTGGGTTGTTTGGTCATATGGTAACTCTATGCATAAATTTATGAGGAACTGCCAAACTGTCTTTCACAGGGACTGTTCCATTTTATATTCCCATCCACAGTATATGATGGTTCCAGTTTCTCCACATTTTTTGCCAATACTTGTTTTTTAACCTTTTAAAAATTGTAGATGTACAGTGGATGTGAAGTGATATCTCATTGTGATTTTGATGTGTTTCCCTAATGACTAAAGAATTGAGGATTTTTTCATGTGTTTATTGACTTTATATATCTTATTTGGAGAAATTCCTGTTCAAGTCCTTTACCTATTTTTTTAACTGGATTGTTTATCTTTTTGTCCTAAGTGTGAGAGTTCTTTATGTATTCTTGATACTACCTTCTTATGAGATACATGATTTGCAAATAATTTCTCCCATTTGTAGGTTGTCTCATCACTTTCTTGATAATGTCCTTTGAGGCACAAACATTGTTAATTTTGATGAAGTCCAAGTCATTTACTTTTTCTTTTCATGCCTGTACTTTGGGTATCATAATGAAGAAACCATTTCTCAATCCAAGTTCACAAAGACTTAACCTATATTTCCTTCTAAATTTTTATAGTTTTAGGTTACACTTCATTTTTTTAATCCATTTCGAGTGAATTTTATGTATGGTTTGAAGTAGGGGCCAAATACATTCTTTTGTATATAAGTATCTAATTGTCACAGAATGATTTGCTGAAAACACTATTTCTCCCCATTGAATCAATGTGTCACCCTTGCTGAAAATCAATTGCCCACAGAGATATAGCTTACCTCTGGATTCTCACTGCTAAACACTGTTTTGGTTACTGCAGCTTTATAGTAAGTTGTGTAATTGGGTAGTGTGAATCTTTCACCATTGTTCTTCTTTTTCAAAATTGTTTTGGCTATCCAAGGTCTTTTGGAATTCCATATGAAATTTAGGATAAGCTCATCTATTTCTATAAAAAAAGGTATCTTGATAGTTCTTACATCAAACCGCAAATCGATTTGGGGAGAATTGCCATCCTAACCCTATTACCTCTCTAGTCTATCAAATTGGGCTGGCTTCCCACTTATTTAGGTCTTCCTTAATTTCTTTCCAGAATAGTTTGTATTTTTCAGTGTACAAGTCTTGCATTTCTTTGGTTAAATATATTCCTAAATATTTTTGTCCTTCTTAATGATACTTTTTTTGGGGGGTGATACTGGATTTTCAAAACAGCTTTATTGAGATATAATTCGTATATAATGGATTTGCTCACTTAAAGAGTACAATGCAATGTTTTTTGGTGTATTATGCTATTTTTTAGTTGTGGCAAAATATGTATCACATAAAAACTACCATTTTAACCATTTTAAAGCTTATGATATAGTGGCATTAAATGCATTCACACTGTTATGTAACCATCACCACTATCTATTTCATAACTTTTCCATCACCCCAAACAGAAAGACTGTAACAATTAAGCAATAACTACCCATTTCCCTTGTCTCCCAGTGCCTGTAACCTCTATCCTACTTTCCCTCTCTATAAATTGGTGTAAAGTAGATACCTCATATAAGTGGAATAATACAGTATGTGTCCTTTTGTATCTAGCTATTATGAATAATGCCATTATGACCATTGTATAGGTTTTTGTGTGAACATATAGTTTTTAATTTTCTTAGGTATATACTTAGGAATGGAATTACTAGATCATATATTTATGTATATGTTTAACTTTGTGAGGTATGGCCAAAGTGTTTTCCACACTGGCTGCACCATATTACATTCTTACCAGCATTGTATAAGGGTTTAGCAATTGTTTATTAGATTGATGCCAAAAATACAAGCAACCGAAGAATAAATAAATCTGACTTCATGAAAATTAAAAACTTTTGTTCCTCTAAGTTCATTATCAAGAATGTGAAAAGACAAGTTGTGAATTGTAGAAAATATTAGCAAATCATATTTCTGATAAGGGTTTAATATCCAGAATATATAAAGAACTCTTATAACTCAACAACAGAAAGACAAACAACCCAATTAAAAATCAGCAAAAGACTTGAATACATATCTCCCAAGAAGTCATACAAAAGACCAACAAACACATGAAAAGATGTCCTTAAGGAAATGCAAATCAATGTGGTACCACTTCATACACACTAGGGTGGGTATAATTTTAAAAATGGATAATAAAAGTCCTGGTGAGGATGTACAGATATAGGAACCCTCATACATTCCTGGAGGAAATGTAAAATATCATCCCTGCTGTGGAAAACATTTTTGTGGTTCCTCAAATAGATAAACATAGAATTACCATATGATCCAGAAATTCTACTCTAAGGTATATTCCCAAGAGAAATGAAAGCATATCCAAACAAAAACTTGTACATTAATGTTTGTAGCAGCAATATTCATATTCGCCAAAAGGTAGAAACAACCCAAATGTCCATCGATGGGTGAAAGGATAAACAAAGTATGGAATAATTATAAAATGGAATATTATTCAGCCCTAAAAAGAATGACATACTGAAGCATGCTATAACATCAGTGAACCTTGAAAACATAATGCTAAGTGAAAGAAGCCAGACACAAAGGTCATATATTGTATGATTTTTTAATGTGAAATATCCAGAATAGTCAAATGCATAAAGTTAGATGGCAGATTAGTGGTTGCCAGGGTATGGGTGGAGGGGCAAGTGGGGAGTGAGTACTTACTGGGTATGGAGTGTTCTTCTGGGGTAATGAAAGGATTTGAAACGGGATAGGGGTGATGGTTGCACAGCACTGTGAATGTACTAGATGTCACTAAATTGAACACTTTAAAATGGTTCATTGTATGTGATGTGATTTTTACCTTAATAAAAATAAACAAGAATACCAGCAAGGTTTAGAGAGATCTTTGTACCTACCAATGTTCAGAGAGTAAATGTAAATAAATTTTCTACCAGGGAATCCCAGAGGTGGGATATTCTTGCTGGCTGATAGAGGAGAATAGCGGGAGTAAACTGTTGGTAAATGCTGAAACCTGGCTTATGGTAAAGTAGGTTTAAATCTTGGGTTTTAGTTCAGTGATAACAGACATGCCGTGAACAGAAGGGTTTGATTGTTATTAACCTAATTTTTTTTATCATATTGTTCCCTCTAGTCCCAAGTGGACAGAACTATTATAGGAAATCCCCTGGTGGGAATAATAAAATGTGTCGTTAAAAATCATTAAAAATGACACATGCAAAGACTGCATTACAGCATACAATTTTTTTTCTGTTATAATGTCAAATGATTGACAGATTTTATTCCAGCTCTCATTTTTTGAGTGTCTACTTTGTTATATGTTGTAGAAAGATGCCCAGCAGCCCCAACTCTCATGGAATTTGCAGTATAGTGAGGAAAAGAAAGTATAAAATAAAACATTATGGGCCATAATAGCTATGAAAAATTCCACCATTCAGTCCCACACAGGAGCCGCCATGACTGAGGATTTGGGCAGAAGGTTATTTCTCCCTCTGAATCAGTTGTTATGTGAACGGTGAAAAGTTGGCTCTTTGCTACTCTTGAAAACAGACATGAATCCCTCAGATCAGGTTACATGTTTTCTCCTTCTCCAGGATTTCCTTTTAGCTCTACCACTGAAATGAGGTAGACCCTTATCACTGGGATGGGGCCTTAAAAGTTATTTAATCCATCTGCCCATTTTACGCTTGCATCTTTGCTACCAAAAATGACCATTGGGCCTGTATTAGTTAGAAACACTAGATTACAAGTAACAGAAAACTCAAATCTCACTGGCCTAATCAATGAAGGTGGACCTAGACTCAAAAGCTGCTTGATTCAGAGGCTCAAAATTGGCACCAAAGTCAGATTTCTTTCTGCCTATGCTTCTTTTTTTTTTTTTTTTTTTTTTCAGTACGCGGGCCTCTCCGGCCGCGGAGCACAGGCTCCGGATGCACAGGCTCAGCGGCCGCTCCGCGGCATGTGGGATCCTCCCGTGTCCCCTGCATCGGCAGACAGACTCTCAACCACTGCGCCACCAGGGAAGCCCTGCCTATGCTTCTTGATGTCTGCTTTATTTTAACTTGGCTCTTTCTTATTGCTAATGTATAGCTGCCTGCAGTATTAGGGGCTCTTTATTTCTTTGAAAACATGCAGAGGAGGGGGTTGCTTCTGAAACTCCTCCAGAATATGAAAGAAAAACTTTCTCCAAAGCCCCAGGAAATTGCTACCCTCATTGGCCCCAATTAGGTTATACCCATAGCCAACCAATGGCAGGGCATGGGACTATGTTGATTAATCTGGATTTGAATTGTGCCAATTTGCTAAGATTGGAATCATATATTCCAGAAGGGAGTAAGGGCAGGGATGTGATATTAAAGAACAGGAGGTGACCACCAAGATAAGAAGGGATGGATGTTGGGGAAGTTACCACAGTGTCTGTCTGGCATAGGGTCTTGGTTTAGCCATTGACAACATCATGAAAATCCCCATTCCCAAGCTACAATTGCCTTCCCTGCTGTACAACTTGCATTTTAAGAAAGTATATTTTCCGTTGAATCAACCTCTCTGTTTCCATCCAACTCAGAGTACCAACGGCTCCTTCTTGCCATGCTGTTTCCTTGCATTTATTACTCTGGATGTGTCTTCTTTCTCAGCAGTGTCTCTTCTGCCTGGGCCTTACCATTCTGTACTGAATTCACTGACCCCAAAAGTGACTAGCTGTCACTGGAATTTTTTCCTGAATCCTGAATTGAAATGAATGGAGGTTAGTTATCTTTTCTTTCTACTGCTTTTGAGGGTTCTTCCTCAGGCCAAATTCAGAACTTATGCCAGATAGTGGCTATGTGACAGAACCTATCTGGTCCTTGGTAAAATGAAAGGGTGTTCTGATCCGTTTCCAGGGACTGGTCCCACTGCAATTCTGTGACCATGATCGATATGAAAAATTCTACCAGTCAGTACCCACACAGAAGTCGCAGTGACTGAGGATTTGGGCAGATGGCTATTTCTCCCTCTGAATCAGTTGGTATTCGAAGGATGAAAAGTTGGATTCTGGTGGGAGGAAATGATCGTCGACGTGAGGGGCTCAGTGAGTGTCATGTTTGGAAACCTGAAGCCCACACTGCTTTGCAGAGTTTGAGGGAGGTTTTGCCCTTTATTCTGCATTGGGCTCCACACCGAATTTGACCAACCTAAACCTACTCCAAGAGTGGGCCGAGGTATCCTGGCCTCCCTTCCCTCATGCGCGCATCTTCAGCGCCAAGCGCAGCATAGCCTCCCCGGGCCCGAGTCGCCAGCGTCCAGAGTGGCTGGCTGGGGGACGGCAGCCATCAATGGCCTGGGCAGCCGATCCAGATGCGTCCGCAGCTGCATCTCCTTCTGGCCGCGCTTCGGGGCGGAGGAAGGAGCGGGAAGAGCGGAAGGCAGGAGGCGCCGCGGTGCCCGTAGCCCCGCACTCCCCAGGGGGCCTGCATTCCTCTCTGCCGGCCCCTCCTTCCCTCACAGAGGGCTTTGTCCTCCCGCTGTGTAGCATCCCTCCGCCCCTTCAGATTCCCGCCGGCTCTTCTGTGCCCGCAGCCACTCGGCCACCCGCGGGCCCCTACTTCCTCTGCGCAGGTGGCGCCAGCGAGCCGGGGGCTAAGGGGTTAACCAGGGGCTCTTTGCGGCCTAGGGGGCGCGCAGTAGCGGGAGCTGGGGCAGAGCCGGTGCCGATCCCACCCCAGCGAAAAATGCCCGCCTGAGGCGACCCACCAGCTCTAGTCCGGGGGATGGCCACCTCGTCCCAGGAGGAAGGGGCAGCCAGGACGGACAGCCACCTACTCCGCCGGGACCCAGAGCCCCTGCGGGGCAAAGTGAACCGAGGCGCTCTCCCCACCAAAGGAGCTGGAATTCCGGTGGATGGATGCAGTCGTGGGGCGGCTGGCAGTTTCAGGCTGGCAGTAGGTAGAGGAGTGCCCCTGCCCCGCGCCCCGACCCCTGCACTCCTCGGTAGCGCGCCGAGCCCTTAGCTCGCTCTACACTGGGGAGCGGATGGGGGGCGCAAGTCCGGGATCACGAGTCCGCGGGCGACACGCTGGACTAGGGCCGGCGCCCTGGCTCCAGGGAACGTGGGGCAGAACGCGGTTTCCGAGCCCAGAGAGCCTCGTTGTCTCGGCAGGTCCGGGGTCGGTCGGCCGCGGGCAGGACAGCAAAAGTGGGAGGAGGCCAACCCAAGGGAGGAGGATGCCAGGCGACAGCGAGACGCTGTTTTCTTTTTAACAGCTCTCCTTGGACCTGCTTTCTGACCCCAGGACCCCGTTGGGGACATCCAGCGGCCTCTCGGATCCCGCGCTGCCAGAGGCGCGTTCCCTGCAACTTGGCAATTCTACCCTTGCGGGGCTAGCGGGTCACTTCACGTCTCTCCTCGCCGCCGCTGCCGCCCAGCTGGTGGGATGCCTAATTGACCCCCTTACCCGGCCTAGGGTCTCCCACCTCCTGCCCGCACTGCTTTGGAAACTAGTAGGGGACATTGGAAGTCAGCCCGTCGCCCCCAAACTTCTTCCTCTTTCCTGACTCCGTGCCCCATCTGCCTACTCTCCACTCTGGCTTTGGTTGCCTCCCACTGAGCCCCTTTCCCCAGCCTTAGGACCTGCTGGACGTGGGGTCCTAAGATGAAACCCAGCAGCAGCGCGTGGCCGCTACACGGACCTAGGAGCTTAGCAACCTGTTCGACTTCAGTGCGATATGAGAACTTTCCGCTGCATCTTGGAGTGCTGCAAGGTTAAAAAAAAAAAAAAGCGATGTGGAGATTAGGCAGCTTAAACTCCATCTACTTTGAGCAGTAGTTCTCGGGGCCAGAGTCCAGCTTCCAGGACTTGGACATCTGAATTTTGATGTAATATCTAGACTTGCAGATTTAAAACTTGACTGCCAGAGGGGTCATTTGATTTAACCAGTTGAGAACAGTGAAATCATGAGTCAGTCTCTGATCCCGATGTTTATTAGGGATTAAGGTTTTTGAGGTCTTATATGAAAAAAGAACATTAAATTTTCTTCAACATCCCTTTCAATTCCCCTCTCCAAGATCAGATTAATATAGTTTATGATAGCTGAAAGATGTCAGTTATAAGAAAGACAGTACAGGGCTAGAATTTCCAGCCAATTTAGCTGGGCACTTTTATTATATAAGACTGTTTTGGCTTTTTTTTGACATGGGGAATAATTTAATAACTAAAAAGTTTCAGCTGAAACCAAAGGGCCACTGCCCTTTTAACGGGTTGAATTTTGTTGTTCACTGTTGGGTAGGAGGCAGGACCCGCAGCTGTTCTATAGAACTGTGATATAATGAATCTTTACTGTGTATGGTAGTGTCACTGAACACAATTTTGACTGCATGTGTGTAAATGTAGTGAGATTCACTTCGTTCCAAAATGAAGATCAGAGGCAAAAATTTACAATTTAAACTTAATAATCTTAAAATCTCTCATGTAAGTGACTGGTTTTTCAAAACAGAACATAACCAATATTTCCCAAGTATTGTTGGGAAATAGTATCACTCAATGTATTTGCCTTATATTTGTGGACTATTATTTAAAATGTTAATGAAATAAATGATACAAATAAATAGAAATTTAGATTTAAAGTTAAATGAAATTCTTTTTCCTAGACTAGTGCTGTCTTTAAGTTTACTTTCTGTGTATTTATGGCTAATCTTCATTATTAAACATTTATCCCATTTATGCACTTTGTTTTTCTAACTTTTAAAACTCATAATTTTAAAAGTAAACATTCCAGGGCTTCCCTGGTGGCGCAGTGGTTGGGGGTCCGCCTGCCGATGCAGGGGACACGGGTTCGTGCCCCGGTCCGGGAAGATCCCACATGCCGCAGAGCGGCTAGGCCCGTGAGCCATGGCTGCTGAGCCTGCGCGTCTGGAGCCTGTGCTCCGCAATGGGAGAGGCCACAACAGTGAGAGGCCCGCGTACCGCAAATAATAATAATAATAATAATAAAACATTCCAGAAGCAAGGTATATCTTATCTCATAAGGAGGGTGTGAGAATTACACAGAGGAAGCTTTATAAATTGTTTAGCACAATATGTGGAATTTATTAAGCACTCTATAAACATTCATTCCTCCTTTTACTTCTGTTCCCATGAAAAGTTACAAATTGGTTTTGATAAAAACCATGTTAGGAACTCTTATAAATCTTGGATTCTCCTTAGAGAGGTAGCTGTTTTGAATTCCTACAGTTTGTCCTGAACAAGATGATGGATCTGTTATTGTTTTTTAAGTGCTCAACCAAAGGTTCTTGTAAGTCAGGAAAATTAAAGTCTGTTTGTAAAATTGGAGTCATTGGAGAAGTTCACTACCTTACATTTTTTTTTTTTTGGTTTTGGAAATTATTGGGAATAAAACAGGGGCAACCCAGATTCTTATGACAATGCAGATTCTTAGAAGAGAGGATGCTTCAGTTTCTCAAATCTTTTAAAAAGGGACAAGGAGATATTTACCTCACGGGGTAGTTATGAGACCTAAATGGGGTAGGTATGTCAACAGCTTCTCATGCTCAATAAATATTAGTTTCTTTTGTGATGTACTTTTGTTTTCGTATATTGTAATATTTTTATTTTGAGAATAACAAGCTTGAAATGATTTCCCTCAACATACTGAACTGATACTTATTTATGATATATATCCAATGTTATCCAACTGAAATAATTTTTTTTTTCAGTACGTGGGCCTCTCTCTGTTGTGGCCTCTCCCGTTGCGGAGCACAGGCTCCGGATGCGCAGGCTCAGTGGCCATGGCTCATGGGCCCAGCCGCTCCGTGGCATGTGGGATCCTCCCGGACGGGGGCACAAACCTGTGTCCCCTGCATCGGTAGGCAGACTCTCAACCACTGCGCCACCAGGGAAGCCCTATTTTTTCTTTTTTAAATTGAAGTCTATTTTATTTACAATGTTGTGTTAGTGTCAAGTGTACAGCAAAGTGATTCAGTTATATATATATATTCTTTAAAAAATTTTTTGTTTATAATTAATTCATTTTTATTGAAGTATAGTTGATTTACAATGTTGTGTTAGTTTCAGGTGTACAGCAAAGAGATTCAGTTTTAGTTATATATGTATATGTATATATATGTGTACATATATATATATATATATATGCATATATTTATTCTGCCTCAGATTTTTTTCCCATATAGGTGATTACAAAATACTGAGTATAGTTCCCTGTGCTATAAAGTAGGTCCTTGTTGTTTATATATTTTATATGTAGTAGTAGTGTGTATCTGTTAATCCCAAACTCCTAATTTATCCCCCCCACCCCCGCTATCCCCTTTGGTAACCATAAGTTTGTTTTCTGTGTCTGTGAGTCTATTTCTGTTTTGCAAATAAGTTCATTTGTGTCATTTTTTTAGATTCAACATATAAGTGATATTATATGATATTTATCTTTCTCTGTCTGACTTAATTCACTTAATATGATAGTGCTTCTCATTGCTTCTCATTGCAGTGAGAGCTTCTTCTCTCTCTTCGCATTTCTGTTGCATGTTTTGGTTTCTTGGCCGCAAGGCATGTGGGATCTTAGATTCCCAACCAGGGATCCAACCAGCACCCCTGCATTAGAAGGTGAAGTCTTAACCACTGGACTGCCAGGGGAGTCCCTTATTGGAATATAGTTGATTTACAATGTTGTGTTAGTTTCTGCTGTACAGCAAAGTTAATCAGTTATACATATACACATATCCACTCTTTTTTATATTCTATCCCCATATAGGTCATTACAGGGTATTGAGTAGAGATCCCTGAGCTATACAGTAGGTTCTTATTAGTTATCTATTTTATATACAGTAATGTGTATTAATTTTAATACTTTTAAATGTGTTGTGAATTGTTTTATGGCTCAGAAAATGGTCTATTCTGGTGAATGTTCCCTGGCCATGAAAAGAATGTATCTGTTGTTGATTGGAATGTTTTATAAAAGCCAGTTAGGTCAACTTGGTATAGTGTTAACTCTTCTATAGCCTTACTGATTTTCTGTCTACTTTCACTATCAATTATTGACAGGTGTGTTGAAATCTCTGTGTGTTTCTGTTTATTTTTTATTTCAATTCTGGTTATGCTTCATGTCTCTTGAAGCTCTGTTATCAGGTGTGTAAATGTTTAGTATTATATGTCCTTTTGTAAAATTTATCCCCCTTTTAATAATCATATCAATATAATGTCCTTCTCCTTCCCTGGTGATATATACTTTTTAATTGGATTATTTAAATTTTGTTGAATTGTGAGAGTTCTTTGTCTAGATACTAACCTGTTATCGGATATATGACTTGCAAATATTTTCTCCCTTTCTGTGAGTTATTTTTTCACTTTTTTGGTAGTGTCCTTTACGTCACAAATTTTAAAAAATTCTGATGAAGTTCAATTTATCTAAATTTTCTTTATTGCTTGTTTTTCATAGTATTTTCTTATTATTGTTTTACTGTCTGGAGGACATGTCTCTCATTTCTGATATTGGTAATTTATGTCTTCTCTCTTTTTTCCTGATCAGTCTGGATACAGGTGTATACGTTTTATTGATCTTCTCAAAGAACCAGCTTTTGGTTCATTGATTTTCTCTATTTTCTATTTCCCTGATTTCTGCCCTTAACTTTATTATGTCCCTTCTTCTGCTTACTCTGAATTTAATTTGTTCTTATTTTTCTAATTTCCTAAGATCAAAGTTAGGGTCATTGATTTGAGGCCTTTCTTCTTTTCCTATATAGGGATTTTGTGCTATAAATACTGCTTGAGCTGCATCCCACGGTTTTGTTGTTTTCATTTTTCATTTAGTTCAAAATATTTTCTAATTTCCCTTTCGATTTCTTGTAGCAGTGAACTCCAGGAATATGTGTGGAATATCTATGCCCAATGATGGGAGAGTTGGTCACATATGCACATCTTGTTAACAACTGGCCATGACCAGAAAACTCAGGACTCTAACATTCTTGTTGACTCCAGCAATGAAAACAGGTTCACATCATCAAGCTTGATATTTGTGCAAAGCAACCCTAACAAGATGGTACAGCAATGTCTATTACTCCAGGTGTACACAACAAAATCGTCAATCCATTGGTGATATAAAGAATACTCTGACAGACATATTCTCATGGGTTGGCTAAGGGTCAATCATGGTTCTCTTGGAGACATGCAAGGAGTAAGTCGCCAAGCCTGCTGTGTGAACTCTTTCCTCATAACACCCAAACATGAGATTTCCCTATTGGTAACTCCTGCCAATTTGAGGCACAGGTCTCAGTCATGGGGCAGTGAAAAATGGTTGGGGATTGGGCACCATTTGGTCTGTAATCACAAATAACCAGGAGACATTTGTTTTAATGGAAATTACTCTATTTTTCATTAAAAAATGTAAAGAATAGACACTTCTGCTTTTTTGTAGTCTTGCTTTTTTCCTGATAACGTCAACATTCCCAGACTCTTAGAATAAAATCCAAAGTCTTTACCAGGTAATTACAGTCCTACCTGGTCTCCCCGACCCCTGTTACCTTTCTGACCTCATCTCCAACTGCTGTCCCCCTTCATCCTTCTGCTCCAGCCACCCTGGTGAACTTGATGTTCCTCAAACACACCAGGGTCACTCCTGCTTAGGGCCATTTGCTGTTGCCATTCTCTTTGCCTGGAACGTTCTCAGAGATCCTTATAGCTCACTCCCTCACCTCCTTCACACCTCTCCTCAAATATCACCTCATTAGAGAGGCCTTCCTGACCACTTAATGTAAAACAGCAGCCCCCGCCATTCTCTGTGTTCTTTCCCTGCTTCATTATTCCTCACACTCCACAGTGTTATTAACCTGAATATTTACTTCCTTTTTGCCTGCTCTTTCCCCAACCAGACTGTCTGCTCCATGGAGGCAGGGAATGTTTGTAGTTCACTGCTAGATCCCCATGCCCAGTACAGTGCCTGGCACACAGTGAGTGCCTGTAGGTACCTACCAGTGAATGAATGAATGAATCTGATATAGATATAGACATCTATCTATCTAGATGTATATATATATATATATATATATATGTATATGTATACATAGATATAGTATAGGGAAGGAAGGCATTTGGAACACAAGATTCCTAATCCTCAGCTCCAGACTATAGAGGAAAATTGCTCAACGAAATTTTAACTTTCAGGATTTGAGTATGCAAATATATTTAATATCATAAAATCTCTTTTTTAAAGATGATTTGGCTTTTGTTTTCTTTTCATTTTTTCTGATTAGAAGGAACAGTTTTGTAAAAGAAAATGTAAGCAATGCAGAAAGGACTAACTAAGGTGGAAAGTGAAAGTCCTGTGGACTGGAGGTGAGGAGAGAGGGCAGGCTGGGAGAGTGCACTGTGCCTTGGGATGGGACACAGTGGGAAACAGCGGCTGCATTGGAGCAGCTGTGTCAATAGGGCTCACCAAAATGTCCCCACAGATAAATTGGCCACATCAGACTGTCTTGCTTTGCTGTTTATATCTTTTACCTATTTTTCTAGGGAAATATCTTTAAGTGTTTGTATTTTTTTAAGTTATGAAGCTCATTGTATATTAAAGAGCTTTTAGTCCGTCAAATTTGTTATAATTTTTCCCCAAATTATTGCTCATCTTCTAACTTTTTGGTGTTTTCTGCCATTCAGAAATGATTTTTATTGTGAGGTAAGTTCTAATAATCCTTTGCTTTTAGTGTCTCTGCCTCTGATAGCATGCTTAGAAGGTCTTGCTCAGCCCAGGATTATAAAAATGTTCACTTGCATTTTCTTCTAGTACTGTCATGGTTAGATTTTCTTTTTCATGTTTAAATTTTCAGGGGACCTGGAATTTACTTGGTGAAAAGACATGTCTGGAATGCTTGTGGTGCACCAGGCTCTGTTCCAAATGCCTTATGTGGATCATCACATTTGAATGCTCAGTAACTCAGGAGGTGGGTGCTAGCAGGAGTGTTCTTTTCACAGGGGAGGTAACTTAGGAACAGGGAGGATGGGTACTTATCCAAGACCACACAGCTGGTGAAATCTGGCCCATCAGTGGTAAATTATAAACAGGGTTGTTGTAAGGAATAGAGTCAGCATGTGAAAGGTTTGTGGAATATGGTAGTCAATAGAAGGTAGAGTTTATTATTATTATTACATAGTTCTCATAAACATAATTTCTGATGGATGCATATTATTTGAAAAATGGTATATATTTAAGACAAGTATATCTCTAAGATATTATTCCTTCAAAAACATGTTTAGAATTCCATGGTAACAAACAAAACCTTTATTTTAAGAAATAATTGCCACAAAAAGAAATCCTGGAAGAACGTTATCAATATGTGAAGAGTTTTATGAGATAATGGGATTAGAGGTTTTTACAAAAATCTTCTTTGTCTCTATACTCCAGTTTTCTTAAAAGAGCATGTTTTTAAAATGTTCTGATCAGAAATTTAGTCACAATGACTGTTCTTTTTTTAAAAAAGGCTATGAAAAAATGATACAGCTGCTGTGGAAAACAGTTTGGCATTTCCTTAAAAAGTTAATTATAGAATTACCATATGGCCCAGCAATTCCACTCCTAGGTGTATACCCAATAGAATTCAAAGCAAGGAGTCAAACAGTTTGTTGTACACCAATGTTCAAAGCAGCATTATTCACAGTAACCAAAAGGTGGAAACAACCCAAATGCCTATCAACAGATGAATGGATAAACAATATGTGGTACATACATACAATGGAATAATTATTGTATGAAGGAAGGAATTTCTGATGTAGCGTACAACATGGATTAACATTGAAACCATTATGCTAAATGAAATAAACCAGACACAAAAGGACAAATATCGTATGGTTTCACTTATATGACGTATCTAGAATAGTCGAATTCAGAGAGACAGAAAGAATAATGGTAATTAGGGGCTGCAGGGAGAGGAGAAGGGGAAGTGATTGTTTAATGAGCTTCTGTTTGGGATAATGGAAAGTTCTGGAAATGGATAGTGGTGGTGGTTGCACATTGTGAATGTACTTAATGCCCTGAATTGTACACTTAAAAATGGTTAAAAGGTTAACTTATGTTATATATATTTTACCATAAACAACAACAACAGCAGCAGCAATGACAAAAGGAGACAACATTACACTATCACATAGAGTGCTGGGCTTAAACGAGATAATTCATGTGAAGTGCTTAGCATAATGCTGGGCTTATAGGGAATCCTCAATAAAGGAAGGACAAATGTATTTCTAATAATTGGAACCATTTAAAAATGGAAAGGGCTTCCTTGAGGATGAGATAGTGAGTTTCACGCTACTGGAAGTGTTTAACAGGAGGTAGAACAGACTTCTAAGTTTTGTATGCAAATGAATCACCTGGGGATAGTGTTAGAATGCAGATTCTAATTTAAACAAGTCTTTGTGGGGCCTGAAATTCTTCATTTCTAACAACATCCGGTGATGTTGATGCAGCCAAGTGAGCTAGATGATTCTTTGGGGTGGGTGGATGCTGGAGAAGGTATGTGATAATCTATCAGGTGGAGCATAAAGTTAGATCTCTGCTGTCCAGTACGGTGGTCAGATTGCCACACGTGACTATTGAGTATTTGAAATATATCTAGTCTGAGATGAGTTGTGAGTGTAAAATATACAAGAACTTAGTATAAAAAGAAACTGTAAAACATCTCATTAATACTTTTTATATTGATTACATTCTGAAATGATATTATTTTGGTTATATTGGGTTAAGTAAAATGTTAAATTTTTTAAAACGGCTATGAATGGAAGGTGATCAGGCAATATCTAGGGGGTGTCACAGGGTTAGAAGAGGATTTTCTTCCTTTGGTAGCCTGGAAAGAACATGAAGTTAATAAGAAAGGGAGAAGTTGGCTCTCCAGGATCAGCAAGGGGGCGGAGAGTGAGAGAGCAAGGTCTACAAGGAGGCTGGAGGTAAGGCAAGGTTTATGTGGCATGTATACAGTTATAGAAAAGACGGAAAGACTGGAAAGAAACACATAGAAATGTTAATGCCAGTATCTGGGTAGTGGGGATGACGTTTACATTTTATTTTTACTTCTTTTGTAATATATGTTTTTGTATTTTCCTTTTTCCTCCATAAAGAGGCATAACTTTTAAAACCGGGGACTTTTAAAACCGGGGAAATATAGAGGGACCATAAATTAGAGGTAGCCGGAAACACTGACTTTAGCTCGAGGCCACCCCACAGGAACTTGTGACAGGAACATGCAAATCACAAGAGTGATAGTATAAGCACGTGTGTAGGCATAGAAAGAGGACTAGAAGGAGGTGCTCCACACTGTTAAGAGGAGTAGTCTTTGGATGTTTGGCTTTCAGGTAATTTATACCTTCTTTCCACTTTTGTATACAGTTCAAATGTTTTATAATGACTATGTACTTTTTTATAATCAGAAAAATGAAGCTATTGTACTTTCAAAAAATAGGTATAGTCCTTTATCACAGAAAATAATAGTCCCACTATATTCTGCGTGGATAAAACCACATCTTAGGATCTTGTCTCCTGCTGGCCTGGAAGAAGCAAGTGGCCGTACTGGGAACTGCCTATGGAGAGGGCCACATTGTGGGAAACTGGGGACTGCTTCAGGGGCTGAGAGTGGCCTCTGGCCAACAGTCAGCAAGAAACTGAAGCCCTAGTGGTACAGCTGCATAGAAGTGAATTCTGCAACAACCTGAGTGAGCTTGGAAGTGAATTCTTCCCCAGTTAAGTCTCAAAATAAAAACACAGTCTGGCTGACACATTGATTGCAATCTTGTGAGACTCAGAGCCCAAGGACCCAGTCAAGTCACGCCTGGAACTCCTGACCTGCAGAAACTAAGAGACAGTAAATGTGTGATGTTTTAAGCCACTAAATTTGTGGCAATTTTTTTTAACACAACAATAGAGAGCTAATAGGTCCTCCCACCAGCAGTGTATGAGAATTTGAAATGCTTTCCACCGAACCTCTTGTTTTGACAGTCCTTTTAACTTCAGCCATGCTGGTGGGTGTGCAGTGTGATTTTAATTTTAATTTTCTAGATGACTAATAATTTTCAGCACTTTTTCATATGCTTATTGGTCATTTGGATCGACTCTTTTATGAAGTGTCTTTCAAGTATTTTTCCGATTAAAAAAATGAGTTGCCTGTCTTTTGATCACTGAGTTTAGGAGTTATTTATACTGGATATGAGATGTTGTGGGATACATGATTAAAAATCTCTTCTCCCAGCCTGGAGCTTGCCTTTTTGCTCTCTTAATCGTGTCTTTTAATGAAAATAAAAATGTTCTCAATTTAATTTGTTTTTTCCCCAGTTTTATTGCGATATAATTGACGTAATATTGTATTAGTGACGTGAACTTCACCTCAATTAATAAAAAAAGGTCTTCTGACTCCAAATAAAATTCTCTTTTCATTTTTTAAGATCAGATGTTTCTCTTGGGAGAGTAGAAAGATGAAAGCACGTTTTGGTTCAACATAAGTGAGAGTGTTCAGAGTTGTCAAAGAGTGTAAGGGGCTGACATGTGATCTATACTTACACTGGAAGCATTCCAGCAGGGACCGGACAACTGTCTATAATGAATATTGTAGAAGGGACCGCTAAATCTCCTTCCAACTTGAAGATTCGAGGATTCTATTCTCTTGAACAGCTTATCTCTTGGAGAGATCAGAATTTGAGCATAACACAAGACAGAGGCTAATCAAATATGGGTCTGTGTGGTAGAGACTACAAATAGAAGGCGATAATGTTGGAAACAAACTAAGCAAACTGAAAATGTGTTAAATAAAAGTGTGCTATGTGTTTATAATGCTATTGTTAAATTAATCTATTGTAGATCTTTTAAAATAAGTCATTTGAAAACAGTGCTCATTTTTAACAAAATTTACCTAGGTGGTTGGTGAGATTAGCTGGTAGTGGCAGTGGCTGAGGAGACAAAAGTGCAGTGCAGTCTCATAGAAAAGCTAAGATAGTGATTTGGTCACAAAGAGAACCAAAATTCTACAAGGTTGAGCAACGTGGATGTGAGGGACAGGCCCAGGCCACAGCCACAGCTGGACATACAATTCATGTCACTGGAGAGAGTATAGTCCTTCCAAATAAGAAAGACTCTAAGCTACAACCCCCTTAGTGTGGCTGAAAGGGAGTACTTTGCTGAGACGTAAATTTAAGGGTATTTGCATTTTGGAATGCATGTATGGGTTTCTCGCATTATCTCTATATTTAGTAAGGAAGTTTCTGAAGGTAACAAGGGTATTATTAAAGGTGAAAGCAGTATAGCAGTGGTTAAGAGCCTGGGCTCTGAAGTCAGAACTGAATTTGAGGTCTTAACTTCTTAAGACCTCAGTTTTCTCATCTATCAAAAGGGGGAAATAATAGCACCTGTCTCATAGGGTAGTTGTGCGCACATGAAGCTCTTGGCAGCACCCTTGGTAAGCATTCCATAATGTCAGCTAATACTATGTGTGCTGCCTGAATAGATTCTTTTTGTAGCCATGTGTTAGCCACTTTAATATAAAGTGTGATCAAAGGTCAAAATACAAGAGTTCAAACGGCATAGAAAAACCAAAAAGTTTCCATTTTATTACAAGTTTTAAATTCTGGGAATAGTTTTTTAAAAAAAGAAACTTATGCTAATTTCAGCCCAGGGCTAATTTTTTTTACAGCCAAACTAAGAATTACTACAAGGGAACATCAATGCAACAAACAAGTAAAATTTGCAAACCCAAGTCACAAACTTGCTAACAAAGTTAATAATCATGGTAATGGACAGCACCAAAGAGCAACTGATGCCTCAGTTAAATTTGAAAGAAACAATGCCTTCTCTAGGGCAGAGAAAATGCAGACAGTTCTGCTTCAAGAAATTTGCATAGAAATAGAAAATGCTAGAGCCTTTACCACAAATGAATTACAAAGCCTCAACAGGTTAAATTCAACCCAAGGAGCACCAAATGCTAAATTGGAGTCAAGGTATGACACAAAACATTTAATTTCCAGCTATGCAACTAGCAAGGTCACAAGAATTTCAGGTGTGGAAAGACACCCTAGGCAAGCTCTTGAAAGACATGAATTTGATACCACGTAATCTTAAAACAATGCAGACATTCCTGTAAAATTTAAATTTTAGAGGGCACCATAAGGCATCAGGGTCTCTTCTCAAAGTCACTCTTGATATTCTGTCAGCAACAATCACATCTTTATGATCTCATTAATGACCTTTCACAGATCTCTAGCCTCTCCACATACAGCGGAACCCCCAATATCGTGGGAAGCCCTTTCAGTTTCGCCCTGCTTAACGTATTTGTAGAATGACTTTTAAGCCCAGCTGTGGCCTAAATGGTGTGAAAGGGACTACTCCCTGGGCATCTCAACACTTCTCTTCACCCTGAACTGTCTCCCAGGCCCCTCTCTTCCACACCTGCCCCCGTGGTAAGACTCCAGAACTCTGGGATTCTGATCCAGACCCCAGGGAACCTCACCGACACCCACCTTTGGAAGCTCCACTATTCCTCATCTCCAGCTCCCCCTGGTGGGGTTCAAAGTGACAGTTTGGTGCAAAGACTTGCAGAAACAATGATTATTTACAAATTCGTATTTTGTAGACCTTTCCTTAATTGAACACCTGTGACTTTTACAGTTGCTCTCCAGACCCTTTCCCGAGGTGTAGAATATGCGAAGCAAAAGGACATTTTATTTCTACAGGAAGAAAAAGGATTAACATACATAGTAACTGTGTCCATCAAGAGTAATTTGTAATCAGAAAATGAAAAGACAAATGCCCCAGAAGCCTGCATCTTATCGACACTGCCACTTTCCCAAAAAAAGAACCTCAGAAACAAGTCACTGGATCTGCTTTCAGTGAATCAGGAGTTCCCACATTTGTATTCCTCCATCTTTGAGAAAAGTACCAGATGAAACTGACCCACCCCTTTTTGTGTAAAATAGTAACTAACTGAAATCACATCTCCACGCCCTCATCCACCTGTTCAATGTCAAACAGTAGCCAGTTCCCTTGAAGGAGACTTATACATTTTGGTATTTCTACCAAAAGAATTGAAATTTTCAAGCAGAAAAAAAGTTTAATTACAAGTAAGTGAGTGGCAGCCCAAGTGAAGCCCTTTTACTATGATTTCCAATTTTCTGTTCAATCCACACTGCAGAGATACAAGGAAAGCCACCATTTTGTTTCCTAAATTTTATTTAAGAATTCATACAAAATACTCCAGATAACTGAGTTTCAATCCTCATCTTCCTCCTCTTCTTCATCTTGATTAATCTGGAAGTAACGTAATTCGTAACTTTCTTTGCTGTTAGCAACTACGCGTAACCAATCACGGAGATTATTCTTCTTCAAATATTTTTTGGTGAGATATTTCAAATACCTTTTGGGAAAATGGCACCTCGGAAGTTACAGTGATCTTGCTTTTGCTTCTTTCGATTGTTACAACACCTCCTTCGAGATTCCCAGCTTTTCCATTCACTTTGATTCTTTCCTGAAGAAACTGCTCAAAATTGGCCACATCCATGATTCCATCTTCTACAGGATGGATACAGTCAAGAGTAAACTTCAGGACCTGCTTCTTTTTTTTGTCCCCCTTCACCACAAACTTTTTCACTGGCGCCATCCCTGCAGCGGAGGCAGAAAAGCTGAATAGATTTTTAAGTGGGGGAAAAAAACCAAGATGTGAACTAAACTGAGAAAGATCCTTTTGGAACAAAGGTATTCCCAACATTTATTCATTTAACAAATAATTATTTAGGGCCACAGGCCTTGCATTGACTTACTTTTACTTATACTCAACGTCTAAACCATAGTATTTTGTATTCTTGCGTGATTACGGAACCTTCACGCGAGAGGCTTAAAAACATAGCCCATTGGTTAACATAATCACCTATGGTGCTTTGAAGTTATTCCTTCTGGCTCCTGGGGTGGGGCTAGAGCCCGAAGCTGGTCACCAGGCCCTCTCATCATCTGCTGGCTGATTGTGAGGTGCAGATTAACTCGGATTCCCCCGTTAGTATTTCTACTCTTCATTTTCTTTATCTTGAACTTTTTATGGTCCCTTTTCTGCTTCTAACTTGCTCTTTCTCAACCATGTGCTTTGAGCACCTGGAGGCCTCAGACCTGGTGCTGAGGTTATTTGCTTATTTGATCTTTATTTCTTCCCCCACCCTGTCCCACTCCTCCCCCCCCCGCCCCACTCCCCCCTAGCTCAGGCACCTCTCTAAATACCGCTCACTCCCTTTCCCTCATTTTCCCACTTTTGTTTTAAGCATTTGCCCTGCCCCCTCACTTTCCCTCCTTTTTGGTACTCTGCTCGCAGGCGCCCCGCTCCGCCCTTTCACTCTGCTGGCTCCGCCCCTCGTACCCCGCCCCTCCTTTCCCCAGTCCTTGTACGCGCGAGGTGGGTGGTGATGCGGTGACGGGGCGACATCTCTGCACCCACATTAGCTGCAGAAGCTGTCAAATTTCTCACGTCTTAGCCTCCTCTCCCAGCACGTCCCTAAAGTCAGGTTGCCCCGTCTGGGCCTTTGCGCCTGCAGCCTGCCCGACTCCCCCGTTAAGACCCTTGTCATTTCCGCCTCTTATTTCGCGCCTTCTCTTTTAGGCTTGGAGGGGGCGGAGTTGGAATGGCTGTACCACCGTTGCCGAGGCGACGACTTGGTTACTTCCGTTGGTACCAATACTTCCGGGTTGGCGTTGCAGTGGCGCTTCCGACTGTGGGAGCCTCGGCTTCCCAGTCGTCCGATGAGCCCGAGCAGGTGAGGGGGAGCTCCTGGGCTTCCAGGCTGGGGAGCGGGGCTGGGCCGCGCCAGGCCGCGCGGGGCCGGGCTGGCCTGGTTCCCGGCCTGGGAGGGGCTTAACGGTCCTTTGGTCTCTCTCTCCCCTCAGCTGAGTCCCTTCCCTGTCTTTCACTCTTCTGGCATCGGTGGTTTTACTTCTTCGATTGAACCCTGCTTCCTCGACCCCCCAGGGAGGCCGCCTCCTTCAGGCGCCTCCCTTCTCTCCACGAACTCGCTCTGACAGCTGAGGAACTGGCAAGATCCTGCTACCCAGAGGGTGAATGGGTATCTTTCCTGGAATAATCCTAATTTTTCTAAGGGTGAAGTTTGCAACGGCGGCTGTGATTGTAAGCGGAGTAAGCAAACACCTCCATTGTATTAGTGTGACGGATGCTGTTGAAAGATGCTCCCCTTCAGTTTCTACCCCCTGCCACTCCTTGAGGTCAAGGCATTGAAGGCATCTATTAAAATGCAGTTCAGCTAACTAATTGGGATGACAGCCATTATTAACATGAATTAGTTTCTCAGGGTAACAGGGACATTTGTAGTGTTCTGTCAGTGTTTCCTTGGTTTTTTCAGGCTGGGGATGCTTCAAGTCATCATGAACTCTTACCTCGCCTTCATTCCCTACATCATCAAGTTCCTTTGTGTCTCTATTTTAGAAGTTTATCTCTAACCTCACTGCCAACAAACATCTTGTCTGCTTTACTTCACACCATCCTAAGCTAGTTTCCCTGCCTCTCCTGTTTGTAATCCACTGGTTGTCTGCAGCCCTAGTAGGCTAACTAAATGTGGTAGATTTCCTCAAGTCACTTCCCTATTCAAAAATTTACAGTATCCCTCCCACCCTGCCACACACACTTTGGTTTCAGGACTTTCAACTTAACCTGTTCCTTATCATACTTTTTGTCTGATATTGTTTCAGTCAGATAAAATAATTCTCTGTTCCAGTTAGATTGCACTCTTCCTTCTGAGAACAAACCATACTGATGCTTGCCTCCACGTGCTGTGTTTTTCCCCACATTTGTATCTATCCATCCTGTTCTCCTCCCCGCACCCTCTCCTTACCCATACCTGTTGAGATTCTACCTGCCCTCTGTCAAGGCCCACTTTAAGTTCTCTCATCTCCATAAGTCTTTTCACGGATTGTCTCCTTTTCCATGCTTCTCCTGCTCTTATAGTTTGTGCTACATAGTTTGGCACTTATTTTTTTCTTTAATGAACTACTCTGATTTCTTCCACCAGTTTATAAGCTCTTGAAAGGCAAGAAATGTATTTCATACAACTTTTATCCCCATACCCATCTCCTTAATTATCCAGGAAACATAAATAATGTCCTGGCGTTAGAACATATGTTATGTGTGTGTGTTTGTTTTAAACATCACGTTTATACCCATAGCACATTTGGGCATTTAGTATGCCTTCAATAAACATTTGCTTGACTCTCCATTATTACCTCCTAAATCTGAGAATCTCTAACGCCTACTCTTCCTTAAAGGAGAAAGCAAGAATGGCACCTGCATTTTTCTGACCAGATCTTTGGAGTAGTGTAACAGGGTTATGCAATTTGTGTTCTAGATATTCTTCTCACTCTTTAGGCTATAAGATTTCCCTTAGTCAGACTTCAGAATACGTGTCTGCATTTTGAAGGCATTTTTCATTGGCTTCTTAACACGATAAAAATATTTAAGGTACTATATTTCTATTTCAACTCATATATGACTCTTTTACCCATATCTGGGGATAGCCCCCACAAGTCAAAATCATTTTTAGAGTGCTTGGGGTATTTTACACAAGTAATTCTCTGCAACAAAAGCCAGGGGAGAGAATTAGTAGGGAGAGAATCTCTGAGGATCAGCAATGTGTCGTGTACAGTGTGTAGCATTGGTCAGGTCCAGTAAATTAACTTTCAAATTTTCCCTGTAACCTTTTACATACAGGCTGTATACATGCATAAAGGACATCACACTGGAACCAACCAAGTATTTATCAATAATGGGTGTGTACCCAGTTCTGTGCCAGCTATTGTAGGGGTTATAAAAAGTATTGTGAGACATGGTGTCGGCCTTCAGGGATCTTACCTAGTTAAGAGAGAAAATAACATGGGGCAACCAGAAGATAAACCTCATCCTAGTCATTATTTGTATGCCTGAGATTTAAGATATAGAAGGGATAAATGAAGGCTCAAAAGGGCATTATACAGCTGTGGAATAGGTATGACATAACATGCATGCATATATACAGCCTTATGTAAAAGGTTTTAGCTGACATTTGAATGATTCAGTAGTGTGATGTGGCCCCCACAAAAGTGACTGCAGTTTTCAGCTGTAGTAATTGAAGTGTAATATAGAGAATGACAAAAATGAGCACAAAGTAGGGTAGCCAGTCTTATTTTGCCAAATAAGAACACTAAACAGTATCAGCTACCAACTACTAATACATTTCATACAAGAAAGGTGATTTTAAAAAAATGCTCCAGGAGTAGGAAGAACATGATCTTCTAATAGTCCTTTACATTAAATACATTTAGCTGAAGAAAAAGGCACTAGGTGCCCTTATTTTCTTTAGTTCAACCCAGAATCGTGAACATTTTCATTAAAGAACCACTGGGCTAACGGACCTGAGATTGTGACTGGTCTTTCTGGCCCCTGCTATGGCTTTGCCCCCTGCCTTTAATTGATTTATTATTGCTCCCTGAACCCTGAGCACATCTTCTTTATTAAAAGGCTGGGTAGCAGGTAGTCAAGACAGGCTTCTTCTGTGATGAAAAGAGTTGAAAGAAGTTATAAAGAGAAAGTGTTGGAGACAAGTATAGCAGCCATTTGAAATGTTTGACTGTTTTGGGCAATCTCTAAATTGGTGAATGGAAAGGGCATTCCCCCTTGCCCCAACTTAAGAGAAGGGATATGCCATGGTCCTTGCTTTTCCATGCCTACCCTCTCATCATTTGTGTCATGTTTTACTATCAATTGTAATCTTAAAATATGGGCATAGCTGAAAATGTTGATAAGGTAGTATTTAGTACCCAAGACTTATCTCAAGCTGCAACTGATAATTGAATTGCTTATTCCTACTTTGCTTTTTAGAGTTATTTTCAACAGTTTTCCTCCAAAAGAGTTGTCTATTGCAGACTCTGTCAGATGGATTGGCTGATCATACTATGTTTGAAAGGAAGTTTCCATAATTATTTCTGTGGCCTCTAAAACATTTGTCTGCATGTTAGCTATCCTCTCTGGAAAATTGTTCTTCTGTGCTTAGTTACAGAGAATTCCTTATGTGGAAACAAAACAAAACCTTGTCTCCCCTAAAAAGAGACTGTGATTCAATGGTGCTAACCCCAGATTGGGCAGTAGGGGAGGTGGGCAGTAAGTATTATCTGTTAAAATGTATATTTGAGTACTTAACTATTCAAAAGTGTAATAATGATAATAGTTAATAGTTGAACTAGGTGCCGGGTACTTTTCTAAGTGTTTTACATACATTATTTAATTTTCACAACAACCCTATAATATAGTATTTATTATTATTCCCATTTTACAGTTCAGAAAACTCAGGCACACAGTGGTTAAATAACTTGCCCAAGGTCACAGAACTAATAAGTGGTGATGTCAGGATTTAAACCCAGGCAAGTCTGACTTTAGAGTCTTCATTCCTGACTAAAACCACTTGAAGTTGCTTTTGAAATTCACTAGTATGCATACCATGAAGATCTGAAAAAGGAATATTTAAAAGAAATCTGAGAATCCATCCTCAGGAAATAGATTGCTTCCAGCTGGACCAGGATTTAGTAGGCAATGCCTAGAGTAGTAGTTCTTAAAGCGTGGAAGTATCAGCATTTGCAAATTTGCAAATTCTCACGCCAGACCCAGACCACCAATCAAAAACTCTGAGGGTAAGGCCCAGCAGTCAATGTTTTAATCTGCCTTCTGGATGATTCTGGTGCACATTGAAATTTGAAAACCACTGATTTAGAAGGCAGAACTGTGGAAAAAATAAAATCCAAGAGAGAAATAGCTAGGAGTGGCTGGAAAAAAAGGCTGAAAATATTGAGGGTGACAGGTCTAATGGGGGCAGGATGGGGAAGGAGGTGAGGGGGATGGGGAGTAGTATGCATTGTTAAAGAACCCAAACATCAAAGAAAAACAATATTTGTATATATGTGCTTTAAAAGGCCAGGGAAAAGGCGATTCACTAATGGATGTATGTTAAATGTCAGAGAGAGGAGAGACATCATCCGTTTTGCTGCCATTCCTCAGGGAACCAGAAGGAAGGTGAAAATGTGCTTAACTTACGCTGGGCCTAGTGGGGGGAGGTTGTGTGTAGCTGGAAAGTAGCTAGATGAAATAAAACCCTAAAATTTAGTGGAGAGATGAGAGAACTAAGAATATGAGAGGGTAGTGGTGTTAGTCTGCCTTGCACCTGAATCAAGCTAACTGAATACCATGAACTGCTTTTATGAGATGCCTCAGCCTATATAATTTAAAGTCCAGGCTCCTTCACTTGTAATTGTCTAGTTGTATGTCTAAATTGGGTGTGCTGGATGGAATGAAACCTCTTCTTTGGATGGGGATGGGAATAACATTAAAGAAACTAGAGAACGTGAAGGGCACAGGTTGATATTTGAGTGAATCGCACACTTACCTCTACAGAATGGCAGTAAAGAACTCATTCATGATCATCACATAAAACAGGAGCCTTCATTTTTTGTCATTCCACTTGGTAGGGTTTTTTCTCTACATTTGTTTTATTTGCAAATTTTGTTGATATAAATTATGTGATCATACACTAACAGATGCTCCTCACTCTTGTGCCTTGTTCTGATTTGTGTTTATTTTTAGCACCAGAAAAGTGCCACTGTAAGCCATGAGATGTCTGGTCTGAATTGGAAACCCTTCGTATATGGCGGCCTTGCCTCTATTGTTGCTGAGTTTGGTAAGAATGTGAAAACTGAGAAACCTACTCCTTAGGGTATTGATATGGTAGCATTATTTTTGGTAAAAACTAGAGAAGAAGCAAAAAGAAGCTTGCCCTATTTTTTAAAAAAATTTATCATAAGAAAGTAATGTACTTTAAAAAATATTTATTTATTTATTTATTTGGCTGCACTGGGCCTTCGTTGGAGCACGCAGGACCTTCGTTGCCACGTGCTGGATCTTTGTGTGGCATGTGGGATCTTTAGTTGTGGCATGCAGGATCTGTTAGTTGCAGCATGCAGGATCTAGTTCCCTGACCAGGACTCGAACCTGGGCCCCCTGCATTGGGAGCACAGAGTCTCAACCACTGGACCATCAGGGAAGTCCTGCCCTATTTGTTTTAAAAATTGTTGTCTCAAAGCTATCAAGTAATATTTTCTTTATATATGGAATCTAAAAAGAAAATGGTTCTGATGAACCTAGGGGCAGGACAGGAATAAAGACGTAGATGTAGAGAATGGACTTAGGGACACGGGGAAGGGGAAGTGTAAGCTGGGACGAAGTGAGAGAGTGGCATGGACATATATACACTACCAAATGTCAAATAGATAGCTAGTGGGAAGCAGCCTCAGAGCACAGGGAGATCACCTCGGTGCTTTGTGACCACCTAGAGGGGTAGGATAGGGAGGGCGGAAGGGAGATGCAAGAAGGGGGAGATATGGGGATATATGTATACATAGAGCTGATTCACTTTGTTATACAGCAGAAACTAACACACTGTTGTAAAGCAATTATACTCCAATAAAGATGTTAAAAAAAGATGTACACCTTAAAAAAAAAGTACTACAAACGTTATGGCAAGTGAAGTTAAGAAAAGTCAATTTTAGGAAGCTGTTTTGGTAGTTTAATTATTTGTTAATTTGCTAGGCTTAAGAAACATACATGAAAATATAGAGGGAGTTAGATAAGATAGGGGTTTCTGTTATAGTCTTATACAAGTGGCCTTTCTTTGTGCTCAGTTGTTTATAAATTTCTTAGTAAGTATTCAGATTTCCGTTTTCAAATCTCTTTCCCATTTTAGAAGATTGACCAAGATCAAACCAGATTCTTCTCTATTTGATTTTAATTTTGAAATACTTTTACATTGTGTTTTTTCATCTTCCAAATTTTTTTTTCTAAACTGTTCATAAGTGACCCCAACCCAATAGTTTTTATTGACTTTCTTGGCATATTGTCTGGTGTTATGATATCACGGTCATCAGTGACCAGAGCTGCATAAACATCTTGTTAGTTTTAGACGTTGAAATAGTCCTTGAAATATATTTTGCCAATGTAATGACCACTTCTCTGTGTTGATATAATAAGAGAAAGAAGTTTGGTTAAAGAAATTTTCCCACTAAGCACTGTGCTTGTGTTAGTCCTGAATTACCTAAGGAACCCAGATGAGTAGGCCAAATAGGACTTTGCCATTATCTTTCATAATACTAGAAAACTATTTCTCATAGACAGATAAAAGAAAAAACCCACAAAACTTTGTAATAGTATTTAAGAGTATGTGGAGCAGCAATCCCATGCTTTCCTATTTTCTTGGTGAAGATTTGGGGAGATTTTATGAGGGAGAAGTAGGGAGACTTGAGGTGGGAGCAGGGCAGAAGGAAGAGACAGATAAATGCCAGATTGTATGTTAACAGATGAAATTAAAACATTTAAGTATTTTGCATTTATAGTGTATTAGAACTATCCTAAAGCACTTTATTATATCACAGTTTCAGTTATACTGTGGGTCAAATCCTGCTGCCTAGATATAGTACATTTCACTTTATCACATACAACTCTTGTCCTCTGATAGTGATATTTAAGTAGAGACCTAGGTGTTAGAAGAAGAACTTTGTCTTATGTTTTAAAAATTACCACTGGCTTAAATTCATCCAAAATTTAACTGTGATTCTTTGGGAAAACTTATAAATGAGTGTGTTCCTTCACAGGAACTTTCCCTGTGGACCTGACCAAAACGCGACTTCAAGTCCAAGGCCAAAGTATTGATGTCCGCTTCAAAGAGATAAAATACCGAGGAATGTTTCATGCCTTGTTCCGAATCTATAAGGAAGAAGGTGTATTGGCTCTGTATTCAGGGTGAGACTGGACTCTTTCCTTACGTCACAAATAGAAAGACTTTTTTGAGAAGCCATGTATTTCAGCTGTCTGGTTGTTTGTGCCCTTTATATTCACCATTTCAACTTATAATTCAATGTTGATGTGCCAGTTTATATTTCACTTGCTTGTAAATCTTGAGCTTTGGATTTTGTGTTCATTTGGCTATAAGCGATACATTTTAAAATGGATATCTCATTGCAGCATTGGCTTTTTCCTGTTTTCCTGAGAGTCATCCATAGCCACTGTGAATAACGGCACCAATTCGCAGTATATATTTCTGTGATAATCTTCCTGAGTTGCCAAATATTTACTTGTAAAAAAATTTTTCCTCTTTAAAGAAATACTATTCTGGCAGTTTAAATAGAAAATGCAGAATGAAAGAGCGGGAGACCCATCATTTTTTGGGGGGCGTCATCTTTTGGTTATTCATAAGTCGGTGGTTTATTGTCCAGTGTGTTGTTTATCTGCTGCCAATTTACTAGTCAACTCCTGCATCTAGGGTACCAGTTTATTGCTCAGAGAATGGATATCAGTTTTATTATTAACTTATGTTAGACTTAATTTCAAAGATAGTTTACTTGGGGGAAAAATCAAGTTTTACATCCTTAAGCAAGTGAATCATGGATCATCTGTTTCACCTTGTTCTTTTATCGGCACAGATGATCACAAGATTATTTTTTTCAGATAGCAAGCAATAAAGTCAGAAATATGCATGTTTTGTCATCATTTTAAAATCTTAACCGTTTGAGCTGCTGCTGTCTTTCTATTTATAACTGCTAAAGTATAGTTCTGCAGTTTGGAAGAATCTCAAAGGAGGTATGAGTGAGAATGTCTCCAGTTTATAAGCAGAACTTAAATAGGGTGAAATCTTGGCTCTGGTACCTCCTTGATAGGTTGAAGATATATCTGCATCTGCTAGGAAGTAAGGTTGATTTTTTAAAAAAATCTATGAAGTGGGTAATGGTGTATACTTTTTCTACATTACTGGATTCAATATGCTGATATTTTGTTAAGGATTTTTGCATCTAAGTTCATGAGAGATATTGGCTTGTAGTTAGTTTTCCTTTTCTGTACTGTTTTTTTGGTTTTGTTAGCAGGGTAATACTAGCTTCATAAAATGAGTTGGGAAGAGTTCCCTCTTCTGTTTTCTGGAAGAAAGATTGGCATTCATTTATTAAATATTTGGTAGAACTCCCCAGTGAAATGATCTGGGTGGGCCTGGAGAGTTCCTTTTTGGGAACTTTTAAATTATAAATTAAAAAATTTTAATGATTATGAGATTATTCAGATTATCTATTTCATCTTGATCGAATTTTGGTAGTTTGTAGTTTGCGAGGAATTAGTCCATTTCTTCTAAGTTGTTGAATTTATGAGCATAAGGTTGTTTATAGTATTCCTTTATTATTCTTTTAATGACTGCAGAATTGTAGTGCTATTCCCCGTTTCATTCCTGTTGGTGACATTTCTCTTTTTACTACTGGGACCCTTGCTAGAGGTTTATTAGTTTTATTGATTTTTTTCAAAATAACTTTTTGTTTCATTGATCTTTTTTAATTTTCCTGTTTTCAAGTTTATTAATTTATGCTCTTTATTATTTACTTCCTTCTGCTCACTTTGGGTTCATTTTGCCCTTTTTTTTCTAGTTTCTTGAGGGTAGCAACTTAGATTATTGATTTTGAGACTTTCCCTCTTTTCTAATGTAAGCATTTTGTGCTATAAATTTCTCTCTCAGCACTGCTTTAGTTGCATCCCACATATTTTAATAGGTTGAATTTTCATTTTATTCAATTCTATGTATTTAAAAAATACACCCATGTCACCCATGGATTGTTTAGAAGTATCATTTAATTACCAAGTGTTTGTGGATTTTCCTTACTGATTTCCACCTTAACTCCATTATGGTCAGAGAACATATTCTATATGATTTCAATTATTTTAAATTTTTTGAGGTTTGTTTCATGACCTAGATGTGCTCTCTTGATGAATGTTCCATGGGTGCTTGAAAAAAATGCATATTTTGCTGTTTTTATGGAATGAGGGGGGTGATGGAAGTGAGTAGGCTGTCTAGATATGTATAATCTGTGAGTGCATGTTAAGTATAACTGACTTTCTTTTTCTTTCCTTCTTTCTGGCAGAATCGCTCCTGCTTTACTAAGACAGGCATCATATGGCACCATTAAAATTGGCATTTACCAGAGCTTGAAGAGATTATTTGTAGAACGTTTAGAAGGTCAGTATAAGACTCCTCATTCTCTTTTAAAGTAACACTCAGAGGGATTGTTGAAATCATGCTTAATGAGAAGTGTTCATCACAGGGTGCCTGAGAATGGGTAGCAGTCATTTCAAGGACAAAATAAGCTTGTACTGATTTGGGATTAATCCTTGCAGAGGTGATGTATAGGTTACAGGGACCTGCTCTTCAAGTTTGTCCCTTTTCCTATCAAACGAACAAAAAAAGGCTTCTGGTCATCATAGAGAGAACATGGAGCAAACTTGTTCAGAAAATTAATGCTGTCCTCATCTGCAAGAGAACTTCAACTATAAGGAATCCTCTAGCTGTGGGTTTTGATAAGCTTTGGTCAGGTAGAGTAGTTTTATATATATACAAAATATGGCCACCTTAACCCACATTCAGCATTACCATATGTCTCTCTATTTGCTGCTGTAGCTTTTTCAGCTGGATACTATACTAAAATGGTTATTTTACTACAGGCCTGAGGCTGTTGCATAGTTGGGGACAGCTGGAGAGCTTTTCGGTTAGTAATGTCCTTTGAATTGCTTTATTGTCTAAGTCAACTTTTTCTGGAGCCTCTTCTTTGAGGATCCTGAAGGATTCTAGTCCTAAAATAATTTCCTTTCACAGATTCTTCACTTGGGTTTACCTAGTTTTTAACTTGTAGGCTCGCTATTGTGAGGAGGCGTGGTGAAGATTGAATTTTGGTTTCTTTGTTCTTTTTTTGCTGAGAGGATTTAGTTCCAAATGACTAGTTTTTCACATTTAACTACAGAAATCTTCTGTCAATAAATAGAGGCTAGTAGATAATATGGTCAATTAAAATTAATATTTAGGTATTTTTTTCCTATTAGACATAAGATTTTATCCTTTAACATTCGGTTCCTGAGTCTTTAGAGTTGATGATTCTCCAGAAAAAGATTTAAATTTTTTTTTCTTTAGATGTTTGAAATGATTGAAGGAGAAATAGCACATTCTGAATTTATACGGAATATTGGCAGTTATACAGAATAATAGGATATATTCCAGTGTGTTTTAGAAATATTTATTTTAATTTTATATGTTTCAGTACTTATTTGGAACCTAGAAATATTTGAGTTTCTTTATTTTCATAAGCTTTGTGGTTCATTTCTGTAGTCAGTTCTCTGACATGGTTCCCTTTCTCTGATAGCTCAGCACTCTGTTCTCAGAAACTGGTACCTCTTACAAGCAGACCTTTCTTTTTTTTGTTCATTTTTACAGATGAAACTCTTTTAATTAATATGATATGTGGGGTAGTGTCAGGAGTGATATCTTCCACTATAGCCAATCCCACCGATGTGCTAAAGGTAAGAGAAGTCTGGCAGCGTTGGATGTATGCAGTGTGACATGAAAAGAGCATGAGCTTTGAGTCAGATTTGGGCTCAGATCCCCACTCTGTCACTTGCCAGCTGTAAAACCTTGGGCAAATCACTTAACTGCTTTAAGCCTCAGTTTCCTCATTTGTAAAATGAAGATAATTCAGTATGTATTGCATAGGGTTGTTAAGGATTAAAGATAATATATGTAAACTGTTTATCATTGTACTTGGTAGGTAGTTGATGCTTAATAAATAGTAGTCAATTTCTTGTGATGTGCATTAATCCATTGGTCTTCAAACTAGAGTATGCAAACCTTTATAGGTTCTTTCCAAGGGGGCTATGCAATTTTAAGGGAATCAATTTCCAGATCCCTTACTTTCTTTGTACCCTTCTCAAAAACTGATCTGAAAATGAGCTTGTGTTTAGAACAGCCCTTGCCCCACTTTATAAAAGAAAGGCACATTCCCCCACCCATTCCAAATCATAGTATGGTATATTGACCTGTGGTGTAACCTGGAGTATCAGACAGAGGGATAAATTGAAATACAGTTTTTAGAGAAGCCTCCTTTAATAACTAATTGAAATACCGTAAATCTATAATGTCGCTATCTTTTCCTGTCTTATCCATATTTCTATTAAGGACGAGATTTGGCTTTAAAATGATGTATTTTGGCCTATTAGAGATATTCTGAATTCAGAACCAGAACAGTATAGGTTAGTGGTGCTGAGTTTTTTACAACGTAATTGAATTTCCTTCAGATTTTATCAAAATTCAGAATGAAACATTTATTTAATAATATCAATAATATCAATCTATATCTTATTTAATCTAATAATCTAACTTAATCTAATAATAGCAATCTGCATCTTATTTTTGAGATAAAATGGTTAACATTTTTTACTTATTAACTCATTTAAACTTATGATAATTAAATATATGATTAAAATGTGTAAGAGGATCCCAAGTCTTTAAAAATCATTTTAGGGGGAATGTGAGAAAAAAAAAGTAAGAGAAAGTATGTTTTATTTATTTGAAACCACAGGTGGCTAGCTTGGTGGAGGGGAGATCTATTGTGATTCAGAGTTTTGAGAGAGTGACTTGAAAAACAACACACATGAAAGAAACTAGTGGTGGTTGATGAAGAAATGATATGAAATGATATTTCTGGGTTAAATTGAGAGTACTTTAGCTACAGAATTTTTATATCACTTTAGATTTACAGAACAAGTATTTTGAAGATAATTGACTATATCCTAAAACTCTAAATTATTTGCAATATAATTACACTGGTTAGAATGTGCTTCTCAAGAACAATAATATTTAATTCCCTAAAACTTCCTTTGTTATCCATCAGGATCCTAAACTTAATCATATAAGTGATTCACTTCAATTTCCTGTTGCTCTGACCAGTCTGGTACAATTACAACCATTGACCAATGCTACAATCTCCCTTTTCCTTTCATATCCTTAGGTAGGGCTGAGTGGTGAGTGGTGCTGGGACGTGGAGGGTCGGGGGTAGTCACAATCCTATATAGGAGTTATAATCACAGTTGGGCTGTTTAATCCTTTCATTTATCCTTGAATAGATTTCTCTGAACTACGTGCCGCTTCCTTGCCTTTGTGTATGTAGTTCTCTTTTTGCCTGCAATGCCTTTTCCCCCTTTCCTCATGAATTTATCCTTGAAGACAGCTCAGGAACAGGACCAAGACTAGGACAAGGGAGATACTCCCCTTGGGTGCAAAATGTAAGAGTGTGCCAAAATACTCAATAATCAAGAGAAATAACATTTTTATGCAATATTTTTCAAAAATTAAAATGAATGTGAAAAATTCATGATGAACAAAATAGCAATATTTTGTACAATCCATCTCACTCACTGTAATCCCACCCTGTTGGATCCTGTCTTTAATTACAGTTTTGATACTTGGTTCATCTTGGGTTTTTGTGCATTAATTTTGATTTTTAAAAATATCACATTAAGATATTATTTATCTGGATTACTGAGGTTTTTTACATCCCCCCCACTACATTTTGTGCCTGAGGAAAGTGCCACACTTGCCTCACCCTCATCACAGCCCTCAGGAATCACCTGCATAAAGAAGTCTTCTACTTACCATAGGATATTTGTGGTTTAAATTTGTCTTTGTGACAGTTTCTATTCCATTTTTTTTTTTTCTGTATGCGGGCCTCTCACTGTTGTGGCCTCTCCCACTGCGGAGCACAGGCTCCGGACGCACAGGCTCAGCAGCCATGGCTCACAGGCCCAGCCGCTCCGCGGCATGTGGGATCTTCCCGGACCGGGGCACGGACCCATGTCCCCTGCATCAGCAGGCGGACTCTCAACCACTGCGCCACCAGGGAAGCCCTCTATTCCATTTTAATTTGGTTTAGGTTTTATTTCAAAACTCTTAGTAGTAGCAGTTGACTTTCCGCATAAAAACATGCTGCTGTAACATGATTTACCAAGAGCATTTATTAAAACCTAGAGTTGTGCTTCATGAAAATCAGGCCTACATTTGGGCCACTAGTACTTAGTGACTGACTACTATGATCTATATGTGCAGTCGGTGGGAAATTGTACCAAATCTTTTACATGGCCTTTTAATGCTGTATCTCCTTTCTTGTGCCTCTCAAAAGCTACTTTGCAGAATACAGTATCATGCTTTTTACAAGTAAAACTCAATTTAAGGTCTTGTAAGCATTAAATTATATTTTTAAACTTTTTTCTGCTTTTTATACTTCAATAAGCAATGCATGTTCAATGTAGTAAAAAGTGGAAGGCAGAAAAAACCACAAAAGAGAAAAATGCCCACTTGGAGCTTCATCACTTAGACATAAGCCACTGTCAACATTTGGGTGTGTATGTTCAGTCAGTCTCTTTGTTGAACATATGGATTTTTAAGTCTACCTGTTTTTGATAAAAATGATATACCATACATACTGCTTTGCAACCTGCTTTTTCCATTTAGCAATTAATTTTTGACATTTTCCAATATCCACAAATATTATTCTACAATAAAATTTTATGGCTGCATAGTATTCCCTTAAATGGATGTATCATAGTTTATGCAACTAATCCTTTGTTGTTATTTTTGGACCTATAGGTTGTTTATAGTTTTTCACTAAACTAGTCATAGTTTAAATGGATTCTTTTCTACCCCTACAGAGTACTCATTCTTTCTTTTCCCCAAATTTTCTTCCAACTCCAGAAATGATGGACTTAGTATGAGGAATGTGAGGCTGATAAAAATCGTCTTTATAAAATATACTTTGACACAAATTACATTCTTTCTATATGTAGCTTAAATCATTAATTTCATCATAATAGTAAGCTGATTTTTAATTCCCAAATACTGTTTTCTTCATTTTAAATGAGTGAAACATCTCATTTTGGTTCTCTGTCAAAATAAAATGTTCACCTCTTCCGATTTTAGATTCGAATGCAGGCTCAGGGAAGCTTGTTCCAAGGCAGCATGATTGGCAGCTTCATTGATATATACCAACAAGAAGGTACCAGGGGTCTGTGGAGGGTGAGTACTCTTTTCTTGGTATTATTCTTTACACAGTTGCTAGAATTTGCAAAGATTACCTTTTATATAAAGCCATAAAATTGTGAATTGTCACCTTATACTATGTAAGATTCTTGGTAACCTAAAAAATAAGGTAAGAAGCTCCTTATCAGCTATGAAAGGACCAAAACTTATCAGTCGTCTTTATTTCTGCTTAATGTTTGGGGATTGTATGTGTGAGAGAAGTTATATTGTTTGAGATAGCCATTTTGGTTTGTTCAAATTCACAGTGAGTTTAATTTTTCAATATATATTTTTGCCAGTTTTGTATTAACACAGCAATGTATGTTTATAGTAGTCTCTGTAGTGCTTATGATCAAAAGTTATTGCCTAAAACAACTTTTTTAACATTATAAAAGGTAAAAGATGTACTATAAAATGTTGAGAAAGTATATAAAAGATAAAAATGTCCAGTAGTCCCACTAGCTAGAGATATCACTGTTAACATTTTGTCGTATTATCTTCCAGTCTTCTATCTATACTTTTTAAAATATTTTTGTTCCTGTAATTTTTATCCAGTTTTAATCACTTAGTTTCATAATATTAAATAAGACTACTAGTAGTAGAGAGTAGAATGGGAAATCCATTAATAGACTCTTAAAAGAGAGGGCTTTGCTTTTATTATTTCTTTATAATTTTCCCTAACTACTTACTATAAAAATTTTCAAACTCACAGACAAGTTGGAAGAACAGAACAATGAACACCTACATAGCTGGATTAAATGACTCAAAGTTTGGCCCTATTTGCTTTATCTACTTATGTATATACACACATGCACACACATACCCGTACACACACACACACACACACACGTGCACACTCTCTTTTTTTGTTTGTTTAAATATCTAATGAGTCTCTCTCTTTCCTTTTTTTCCTAAACTATTTGAAAGGAAGTTGCAGGCATCGTGTTACTCCCCTAAGTACTTCATTACGCATCTCCTAAGAATAAGGACATTCTCCTACATAATACCAATACCATTGTCACACGTAAGAAAATTAATAAGTCCCTAATATCTAATACCTAGTCCATATTCAAATTTCCTTTATTGATGAGGTCAGGTCAGTTTTCTTATATAAAATGTTTCCTTGCATTTCCCCTGTATTTCCTGTAAGCTAGAAGTTAGATCTGTTGGCTTGATTAGATGCATGTTAAACATTTCTGGTAACAGAACTTCATAGATGACACTATTTCATATGCATCACAGCAAGAGACACAAAATGTTAGTTTGTCCCAAAATTGGTGATGCCAAGTTCGTTTACTTGTTAAGATGATGCCTACCAGGTCTTATCATAGTAAAAGATACGTTTTTTTTCCCCTTTTGCAATTAGCAAGTAATTTGTAGGGTAATATTCTAACAATGTGCATATATCCTATTACTTAATGACCTTTCACCAAATGATCTTAGCATCTGTTAATGATCCTTTCCGTTTGCTTTTTGATAAAAAGCACTTGGAGGTACACTTTCTTTTCCTTTTTCTTTCTTTCTTTCTTTTTTTTTTTTTTTTGCCACACTGTACGGCATGTGGGATCTTAGTTCCCTGACCAGGGATTGAACCCGCAACTCTGCAGTGGAAGTGTGGAGTCTTAACCACTGGACCGCCAGGGAAGTCCCAAGGTACACTTTCTTGATTAGCCTAATTTAAAACCAGAAAATGGAACTAGCTAGAACTTTTTTCACAAACTAAGGCTAAGGAAAAGACAAAGACAGAACAATAAACAGAATTGGAGATTTTGTCAGGGGAACATAGCTACTTTGTTTTTAATTAAAATAATCTTTTAATTGTGTTAAAATACATATAAAATATCACATTTTTATACAACCAGTCTCCAGAATTCTTTTCATCCTGCAAAACTGGAACTCTGTACCCATTAAACAACAACTCCGCATTTCCTCTTCCCCTAGCCACCAACCTTTTATTATCTCTCTATGAATTTGATGGTTCTGGGTACCTCATATAAGTGGAATCATACACTGTTTGTCTTTTTATTACTGGCTTATTTCACTTAGCATAATGCCCTCAAGGTTCATTCATGTTGTCACATGTGTCAGAATTTCCTTTTTAAGGCTGAATAATATTCCATTATATGCGTATACTACATTTTGTTAATCCATTCATACATTAATGGGCATTTAGTTTGTTTCTATATCTTGGCTCTTGTGAATAATGCTGCTGTGAACATGGATGTGCAGATACCTCTTCAAGACTGATGTCAATTCTTTTGTGTATATATCCAAAAGTAGGATTGCTGGATTGTATGGTAATTCTATGTTTAATTTTTTGAGGAACTGAACATAGCTACTTTTATGATCCAGGCTATTTACTTCATCCAGGCATGTAAGGAGAAGTGAAGTATATTGTGTTATGTATTCTTTTGACACAGGCATGTATTATTTACATATTAAAACATGGGAATCTTTTTTTCATTTCAACAAGAAAATATGTTTACATTTTTCTTCAAACATGTGTCTGTATTTTGTTTTCCTGCTTTGATTATAACATGGGTACTGGAAACATTTCACTTTCACTGGAAACATTTCACTTTCTTCCAAACTCCATTGTAAGAAATAACAACAGGAGTACAGTAATAAAGAGTAACTGGCACTTAGGTCAGAGTTGGACAGACAGTAGAGTAGTGAACTGGAGAGCACTTGCCCTGTTCATTGCTGTCATGCACCACGTGAGTCCAGTGTGGCCAAATTTTCTGGGCTTTCAAGAGAAGCTGGAAATTTGCATTCCTGTGTGAAATATCCATTTCTGTGGTTTTGTTTTTGTTTTTGTTTTTGTTTTATGTTGAAAGCTAATTCAGCCTTCTAAGAAACACTGTGTAGGCCACACAAAACATGTCTGTGACCTGAATTCAGCCCGTGGGGCCTTACGGTTCACCAAATTAGTCTTCTGAGGCCATCTTCTAACAGAGTTGAGCAGGTGAAAGGATCAGAGAGGAAGGTACTGCTGGGCCAGCCAGCCTGATCAGCAGAATCAAACATCTCCTGATGACAGCACAGCTACATCACTTCCACTTTATAAATGGAGTTTGGGAATTTAGAGATGATTGAACTCTTTAATTATAACAGGTATCACAGAAAGCAGTTGTTCCCCATGGTATATTATTTTCAGTTTTTAAAATGATATTTAAATTTAAACACAATTGTAAAAGTAAAACATTCCTTGTGAACATTTTTACAAAAATTTGGCATGTGTGTGTATACCTTTTCCCCTAAATTTAGAATAATACTGTAAGTAATTTTATATCTTACCTTTTTCAGCATTGTAGGCATTTTCTCGTGTCATTCATATGCTTCAAAAACAGGACTTTTAATGCTCTGGAAGCCCCATGTTGTAACGTGAGCTGTGATAGGAATACTGTACTAGTGAGTGAAAAGCTGGTAGTGTTATCACAGGAGGACTCATAAGGAGGTACTCCTTTGCCTTGGCCTTCTCCCTATAGCTGCATCATACTTTTGCTGTCATCCTAGTGTGTCCTTTCTGCACATCCTAAATTCTGTGAAATAAAGTTGAAAGCTCTCTTCTCCCTACTGACTTTTGCTTCATGGTTTTATCTTTAATAACATCTTTATTGAGATAATTCATATACCATAAAAATTTGCCATCTTAAAGTGTACAAATGAATGTTTTTTGCATATCCACAGACTTGTGCAACCATCACCACTGTCTAAGTTCAGAACATTTTTATCACCACAAAAAGAAACCCCATATCCATTAATGGTCACTTCCCATGACCTCCAACCTTCCCAGACCTAGACAACCACTAACCTAGTTTCTGTCTCTATAGATTTACCAATTCTGGCATTTCATGTAAATGGAATTATACAATGTGTGGCATTTATGACTAGCTTCTTTAGTTTAACATACTGTTTTTAAGTTTCATCTATGTTTTAGCATTTATCAGCACTTCATTTCTTTTTATGGCTGAATAATAATTCCATTGTATGTATTTACCACATTTTGTTTATCCCGTCATCAATTAATAAGCATGTGGGTGGTTTGTACTTTTTGGCTATTATGAATAATGCTGTTATGAACATTCATGTACAAGTTTTTGCATAAATATGTGTTTATAATTTTCTTGGGTATGTATCTAGATGTGAAATTGCTGGGTCATGTAGTAATTCTATGTTTAACTTTTGAGGAATTGCCAAAGTGTTTATCACAGTGGCTGCCCTATATTGTATTCCCACCAGCAGTGTATAAGTGTTTATCTTCTTTGGGGAAATGTCTATTTAGATCTTTTGCCCATTTTTTAATTGGGTTGTTTGTCTTTTTTTTTTTTTTTTTATAAATTTATTTATTTAATTTATTTATTTTGGCTGCGTTGGGTCTTCGTCCCTGCACGCGGGCTTTTCTCTAGTTGCGGTTAGCAGGGGCTACTCTTCGCTGTGGTGCGCGGGCCTCTCATTGCAGTGGCCTCTGTTGTTGCAGAGCACAGGCTCTAGGCGCACGGGTTTCAGTAGCTGTGGCTTGTGGGCTCTAGAGCGCAGGCTCAGTAGTTGCGGCACACGGACCCAGTCGCTGTGTGGCATGTGGGATCTTCCCAGACCAGGGCCCGAACCCGTGTCCCCTGCATTGGCAGGCGGACTCTCAACCACTGCACCACCAGGGAAGCCCGGGTTGTTTGTCTTTTTATTGTTGAGTTATAAGAGTTCTTTATTTTGGATACTAGTCCATGTATAATATATGATATATACTAGTCCAGATATATGATTTGCAAATATTTTCTCCCGTTGTGTGGGTCGTCTTTTCACTTTCTTGATGGTATCCTTTTAATCACAAAAATGTTTAATTGTGATAAAGTCCCATTTATCTATATTTTCTTTTGTTGCTTGTGCTTTGGGTGTCATATCAATGGTTTTATTTTTTAGTACAGTAAGTGAATTGGAATTTTATAAATGTTCCAGTATTAGCTATTGATTTGAAGGAGTAATAACCCCTATACTTCAGACTTGGATTTTTTCTGTTATTTTTTAATTCCTGACTTACTTTGTTCACTTTTAAACTTATGTCACTACCAGTGTATTTCCTTGGTGTCTCATGTCACTTATGTTTTGTAGGGTGTTGTCCCAACTGCTCAGAGGGCTGCCATCGTTGTGGGAGTAGAGCTACCAGTCTATGACATTACAAAGAAGCACTTAATATTGTCAGGGGTGATGGGAGACACAATCTTAACTCACTTTGTGTAAGTATGATAGGTTGTACTCATTCCATATATTGAGTACTTTAAGCACAAAAAGCATCTTTCACTGAAGTCCTCATGTAGAATTGATAATGGGTACATATGGTCTAAATACCTTTTTCTCTCTCATCACCAGAACTTCAAGCCTTCTGATACAGGTACAGAGATTCCAGATGCTATGGGCACTTTGGTACTTGGGGGCAGTGTCTAATACAGTAGCCTATCAGATGTATGTAGGATTTGCATTTGTTCATACACAGCCTCTGTATCTAATAAACTCATCTATTATTTGCTTTGGTTAATTTTGGATCAGAAAGCAAATTTTCTCAATGAGAAACAATAAAAGGGTGAAATTTTATAGGGCCTGTGAAACAAAACCACAGTTTTGGGCTGAAGACTGTTGCTAATTTCATCCTATGTTTTCTTCATCTTGCAACTTTTATGATATTTTACTTCTCAAATGCATTTGGCATATGATGCTGTGGTTTGAAAAATTTACATAACTAATAGATGATGCATAATACTTCCTGCTTAGGGAACTTGCTAGACTTATATAAACTGTCCCCTTAAAAAAAAAAGGCTATCTGAATTTTGGATTGAAAAGTGAAGGGGACAACTTTTGAATAATGTAAAGATTAGTAAAGATTTCCTTTCTTTTTAGATTGTAATGAAAGGGCAAGTGCCAGGTTTTATCTGATGAGTCTGACTCATTGTACATTTATGTTTGGACTAATTTCAGTTTAAGCGGGCAGAGGTGGAAGTGGGGCAGTCTCACTTCTTAAAGTTTTTATCTTTAGTTCCAGCTTTACGTGCGGCTTGGCTGGGGCTCTGGCTTCCAATCCAGTTGATGTGGTTCGAACTCGCATGATGAACCAGAGGGCAATTGTGGGACATGTGGACCTCTACAAGGGTACTTTGGATGGTATTTTAAAGGTACGCACACTGTGAACTTGGATTGTATTTTTAATTTTCTTTGATGCCTCAGACCTTCTTGCAGTCTTTATTCTTAGTTGCTGCATTTCATTCTGAAGGTGGAAGAATCATTATGTCTATTTTTAGTAGCCTCTCAGAGTAACTCCTAGGTAGGAAAGCTGTCTCCTTGGTAATCTGCTGATGCACAGTGGTCCTTAATGTTATTATTCCAGTTTGAATGCTTAAGACTGCAGGGTACTTTTATCAATAGCACCATGTAGAATTACTGATAGAAAGGACTTAACATATCCCACATTTGCCCATTTCAGACAAGGCAGAGATGCTATAATAGAAAATCTGGTACTTGGTTTCCGTTCAGCATTGTACTACTGTTCACGGTTTGGCTTTGAAAGTTTCTGTTATGTTATGTTTGTAGGAAGCTGAATATCATACGTGTATTATGTATTATATAATCATTCGTGATAATACTTCTACAAAAAACAAATTTGGAGCTAAAATATGATATTGTCATATGGTTTCTCAGTTTAGTTTACAACTATTATCTATCAGGCACCATTTTAGTACATACAGAGAAATTACAGTGTACCACATGTATACAAACAGATAATCAACACATCTTGTCAAGTGATAAACTCAGGGGTCTGTGGGAGGAAATTTTAGTCCAATTTGGAAGTTTGGGATAGGTTTCCTGTAGATGGAGGCATCTAAAGTAATAGTAACTCACATCTGTTGAGTGCTTTACTGTGTATCGGGGACTGTCCTAATGAGACTTACATGTATTCATTCATTTAATCCTCACCATTACAGCATACTGAAGTGCTAAGAGATTAACTAACCTGTCCAAGGTTTCACAGCTAGTAAGTGGGAGAACTGGGATTTCAACTTAGACCATTGGCTTCAACCCAACATTCTTCACACTGTGGTGCCTTCCTCATGTTGGTGGCTGAGGGTTAGTTAGGTTATAAAGGATATTGAATGCTATGCTGAGATGCTTGGACTTATTCTTTTACTTGATGAGGAGCTATTGAAAGATTTTAATCAGGTCAGATTTACGTTTTAAATAGATCACGCTGGCTTTGTGGAGACAGTTGTTCTCAATCTTAGATGCACACTGCAGTCACCTGGGGAACATTCACAGCTTCTGCACCCACCTTAAACCAATGACCTCAGAACGCCTGGGGTGGGAGCCGGGTTGTCAGTATTTTGAAAACTCCTCAGGTGATTGCAATGTTCGCCCAAGGTTGAAAACCATTAATCTAAGGGGATAAGCCTGGAACAGTGGTTCTTAAAACTTTAACATGCATCTGAACCACCTGGAAGGCTTGTTAAAATTCAGGTGGCTGGGCCCCATCGCCAGATTCTGATTCAATAAGTTTGGAGAAGAACCTGGGAATTTGCATTTCTAACCAGTTACCAGGCAGTACTGATGCTGCTAGTCTGGGACCACACTTTGAGAACAACTGACCTAGAGATAGGGAAACTGATTAGAAGCCTCTTATAGTAGTCTGAGCAAGAGATGATGAGAGCCTGAACTTGAGCATGAATAGTGGGGATAGAGTTGAGAATAATTTAGTTGATAAAGTCAACAGGATTTTGTTGACTTGATGTAGAGAGGTGTGGGAGAAAGAATGTGTCAAAGATAACTTCCGAGTTTTTGGCCTTGGTGACCATGTAGTGACATTCATTGACAGAGGCATTACAGGAAGAAGAGCAGGTTTTGTGGGAGACATCACAGTTTTGGATATTTAGTTTGAGGAACACCCAGTGAATATATTTGGATATCTTAGTCTTAACTTGGGGGAGAGTTCAGGGGTGTAGATAAGAACCTGGGGAAGCAGTAGTGTACAGGTGTTACATAACTGGAGGGGGAGGCCAAGGAGAGCAGGTAGAGGAGTTCACAGCTTCTTTGCTTTCCTAGCGCACTGGAGTATTATAAAACTCCTTCCATTCATTAACAGTGATTCACAGAAGCAGTGATTCTCATACCCTGGGGAGTAGAGTTTGGCAAAAGACCCCCTTTCTATTTCTGACATGCTCACCCTTCCACTTGACAGTCACTGGTATAGAGGGAGGAGGGGGCCAAGGAAAGAACTCTGGGGAAATACCAACTTTTAAGGGCTTGGCAGACGAGGAACCCAGGAGAGACACCAAAAGGTAACACTTCAGGGAATTCCCTGGTGGTCTAGTGGTTAGGACTCTGCGCTTTCACTGCTGAGGGTGCAGGTTCAGTCCACTGTTGGGGAACTAAAATCCCACAAGCCATGTGGTGTGGCCAAAAAAAAAAAAGAGAGAGAAAGAAGAAAAAAAAGATAACAGTTCAGAAGATACGAGGAAACTTACAAGGGAGTAGTGTCATAGAAGCCAAGGGAGTAATGAGCTTCAAGAAGGGATGAGCAGTTATTTAATGCTAAATGGAATAGAGAGATCCAGTATAAGGACTGCAAAGTGTCTGCTGGATTTAATATTTTCTAGAGGAGGTTTGCTGGATTGGTGTTTGTAAAAGTCAGATTGCTGTTCATTGAAGAGTGTGTTTAATCATTCATTCATTCATTACAAAAATGTTTGTGTCTTCTGTGCTAGGTACTGTTCTAGGTTGGTGAACAAAAAAGTCCTGGCTTTCATGACATTTTAATTCTAATAGGAAGAGACAGATAAACACATAGGAAGTGAGGATAAGTAGACAAGTATAAAATACTCTTTCAAGAAGGTTGCCTAAGAGGTGATAGAGGGTATAGTAATACAGTAATAGCATTTATTGAATGCTTATTATGTACCACACACTAGAGTATATCCTTTAACTCCCAGCAACCCTATAGAGTGGATAATATCTTTGCCATTTTATACAGGAGAGAACTCAGGTTCAGAGTAGCTAAGTATTTACCCAAGATTATACACCTAATAAGTGGCAGATCTGGGATTTAAATCAGGGTTTGTTTGATTCCAGAGTTTATACTTGTAACCACTATGCTGTATGATATTGTCAGAAACATATTTTCATGTTGACAGTAACCTTTAAGTACTTACATTTACTCACTCATTCACTTACTTGCCATTAAAATTCTTTAAAACAACTTTGCTCTTTATTGTCATCATACTTTTTTATTTTATCTATAGGAGTGCCATAACACTTTGGTGAATGGAATTATGCATTCATCTCTGATGTAGAAATGAGCAGCTGCAAATCTCATCCTGTTACCTCTATATTAAAACCCTTGAATGGCTTCTCTTTGATGCAAGGTCCATATGATTTGACCCCTTTTTACCTCTACAGCCTTATCTTTGCTACCTTTATTCTGTATTCCAGACATACTGAACAAGTTCTAGTACTAGACTTTTTTTCATTCCCAAGTTTTCACCCATGCCATATACTTTGTTAGACAGCTAGCTTCTACTCATTCTTCAGATTGCATTATTTTTTCATAAAGGCCTTCCCTGACTATTAAACTGTGTATGTGTATGTAGTTTGTTTTTTTTTTTTTGAGGTATGCAGGCCTCTCACTGTTGTGGCCTCTCCCGTTGCGGAGCACAGGCTCCGGACGTGCAGGCTCAGCGGCCATGGCTCATGGGCCCAGTCGCTCCACGGCATGTGGGATCTTCCCAGACTGGGGCATGAACCTGTGTCCCCTGCATCGGCAGGCGGACTCTTGACCACTGCGCCACCAGGGAAGCCCCTATGTAGTTTTATATACTTGCTCTGTCATAGCATTTAATATATTTAAAACATCTTTTTTGATGTTTTTTAACTTCATAAAATTCATAAAATTCACCTATTCAGAGTGAATAGGCCTTTGGTATATTCACAGATACGTGCAACCATTATCACCACAGTCAATTTTAGAACAATTTCATGACCTCAAAAAGAAACCCTGTGCCCTTTAGCTATTACCGCCCTATCTTCCCCGCCCTAAGAAACTACTAATGTACTTTTATCTCTGTAGATTTGCCTATTCTGGATATCTTATATAAATGGAACCATGCAATATGTGAGCTTTTTGACTGGCTCATTTCACTTATCATAATGTTTCAAGGTTCATCCATGCTGTAGCATGTATCAGTACAGGCATACCTCAGAGGTATGCTTCCAGACCACTGCAATAAAGCAAATGTCACAATAAAGCGAGTCATATGAACTTTTTGGTTTCCCAGTGCATGTAAAAATTATGTTTACGCTATACAGTAGTCTATGAAGTGTGCAATAGTCTTGTCTTAAAAAAAACAACTTACATACCTTGTTTTGCTAAAAAAATGTTAACCATCATCTGAGCCTTCAGTGAGTCATTTCTTTGCAATAGTAACATCAAAGATTACAGATCACCATAACAAATCTAATACAATGAAAAAGTTTGAAATATGACGAGAATTACCGAAAGTGACAGAGAGATACAAAATGAGCAAGTGCTGTTGGAAAAATGGTGCTGATAGACTTGCTCCATGCAAGGTTGCCACAAACCTTCAATTTGTTAAAAATCCACTATCTGCAAAGTGTAGTAAAGTGAAGTGCAATAAAATGAGGTATGCCTGTACTTTGTTCCTTTTTATGGTTGGGTAATATTCTGTGGTATGGCTGTATCACATTTGTTACATTTTATTGTATAGTTGACCCTTGAGTAACATGAGTTTGAACTGCATGTGTCCATTTATATGCAGATTTTTTTCAAGAGTAAATACTACGGTACTGCACAACCTGTGGTTGGTTGACTCTGTGGATGTAGAGGGCTGAAAATAAGTTATACGAGGACTTTTGACTGCATGGAGGGTCAGTGCCCCTAAACACCTGCATTGTTCAAGAGTCAATTGTAATTGCTTTTAATGGCTGTCTGCCCAGTAGACTCTAAGTTCCGTGAAGGCAGGGCCATATGCATCTTGTTTATCACTTTATCCACAGCAAATTATTTGTTGAATATATGTATAACTTCATGAAGTAGCCTCTTGTCTCTGTGTATCTACAGAAGTTCTTGCTTGTTTTCACTCAACTGCCTCAAGCCAAAAAGTGTGCATGCCAGTTCTAATGTTTGGAAGAAGTTAGTCCCTGTTTTGGAGCTCTACAAGGATTCATATGGCTCATGAGAGTGTTAGAGGCTGTGTGTGTGTGTGTGTGTGTAAAAGTTTGTGTGTTCATTTACTCAACAAATATTTATTCAAATATTTAGTGGAGACTTTACTGTGCCAGACAGTGTTACGTGGTGGGATAGAATGGTAAAGAAGACCAACATGGTCCCTGCTTTCCTGGACATTACATTCTAGTTGAGGGAGACAGACAACAAACACACAGATAATAAACACTGTAATTTCATTATTCCAAATCTTTTTTTGGTCACGCTGTGCAGCATGCAGAATCTTAGTTCCCCGACCAGGGATAAAATCCGTGCCCCCTGCATTGGGAGTGTGGAGTCTTAACCACTGGACCACCAGGGAAGTCCAGTAGACAGTATAACTTCAAATGGAAGTAAATACTATGAAGAAACTAACCCAGAATAATGAGATAATGACTTGGTGATAGTGGTGGGGAAATACTTCAGCTAGGATGGCCAGGGAAAGGCTCTGAGGAGGTGACATTTGAGCAGGGGTCTGAATGATGAGAAGAAGGTGGCCACGAGAAGATCTGAGAGAAAAGCATTTCAGAAAGAGGGAGTGGGTACAAAGGCCCTGAGTTGGGAATGAGTTGCACATGTTCAAGGGTTAAAAACAAGGCTGGTATGGCTGCATGTGATGAATGAAGGAAAAAGTAGTAGGAAATGAAACTGGAGAGAGAGGCAGGGGATAAATCATGTAGGTCATTAAAGAAAATTTGCAGTTAGAATGAAATCCACCAGGAATTCATTGGAGAGCTTTAAACAGGAAAGTGACTATCTGATTTATAATTTTAAAAGATTGCTTTGGCTTCTTGGTGGAGATTGTAGACCAGTTCCAGGTAAGAGGTGATGGGGTTGGGTTGTATCTCTCAGGTGCCTTATCTTAGCAGTCTATGATTCTAGGTTATCTGTATACAGGATTTATTTTGGTTGATTTTCACAATTTTCCAACATCAATTTTGGTCTGAGACCTATAGCATTTGCTGATGATCCATTGGGGCAAGCATATTACCACTATGTTTGCATAAATAGTGCCCTTATTATGTTACTATTTGCTTTAAAAATGATTAATAAGGATAATCATATTGAGTGTTCTTAATCTATAGGATGGGATAAGGGATATTTAGAAGTCTGGATTCTCATATTGTTGTCTTATCCAAATATATTCATTTTTTAGTATAGTGGTGGGTTTCACTTCACCAGTGGGAAGGCAAAATAACATTTTTTTCAATGTAGAATACAATGCCTAACACAGGAGTTACTTAATAGATATTTATGCATTAAACAGGAACTGTTTCTGTTAGTGGAATTCAATACACATCATCAATTTATGACCTTTGGTATGCATTATTTGTCATTTAATTATTTTGTTTTTGAATTTTATTTATTTTTTTATACAGCCGGTTCTTATTAGTCATCAATTTTATACACATCAGTGTACACATGTCAATCCCAATCGCCCAATTCATCACACCACCACCACCACCACCCCCTGCCACTTTCCCCCCTTGGTGTCCATACATGTGTTCTCTACATCTGTGTCTCTATTTCTGTCCTGCAAACCAGCTCATCTGTACCATTTCTCTAGATTCCACATATATGCGTTAATATACGATATTTGTTTTTCTCTTTCTGACTTACTTGACTCTGTATGACCGTCTCTAGATCCATCCACGTCTCTACAAATGACCCAATTTCGTTCCTTTTTATGGCTGAGTAATATTCCATTGTATATATGTACCAAAACTTCTTTATCCATTCATCTGTTGATGGGCATTTAGGTTGCTTCTATGACCTGGCTATTGTAAATAGTGCTGCAATGAACACTGGGGTGCATGTGTCTTTTTGTTTTTGTTTTGTTTTTTTTTTAGTTTCTGCTTTATAACAAAGTGAATCAGTCATACATATACATCTGTTCCCATATCCCTTCCCTCTTGCGTCTCCCTCCCTCCCACCCTCCCTATCCCACCCCTCCAGGAGGTCACAAAGCACTGAGCTGATCTCCCTGTGCTATGCGGCTGCTTCCCACTATCTATCTACCTTACGTTTGGTACTGTATATATGTCCATGCCTCTCTCTCGCTTTGTCACAGCTTACCCTTCCCCCTCCCCATATCCTCAAGTCCATTCTCAAGTAGGTCTGTGTCTTTGTTCCTGTTTTACCCCTAGGTTCTTCATGACATTTTTTTTCTTAAATTCCATATATATGTGTTAGCATACGGTATTTGTCTTTCTCTTTCTGACTTACTTCACTCTGTATGGCAGACTCTAGGTCTATCCACCTCATTACAAATAGCTCAGTTTCGTTTCTTTTTATGGCTGAGTAATATTCCATTGTATATATGTGCCACATCTTCTTTATCCATTCATCCGATGATGGACACTTAGGTTGTTTCCATCTCTGGGCTATTGTGAATAGAGCTGCAATGAACATTTTGGTACATGACTCTTTTTGAATTATGGTTTTCTCAGGGTATATGCCTAGTAGTGGGATTGCTGGGTCATACGGTAGTTCTATTTTTAGTTTTTAAAGGAACCGCCATACTGTTCTCCATAGTGGCTGTATCGATTTACATTCCCACCAACAGTGCAAGAGGGTTCCCTTTTCTCCACACCATCTCCAGCATTTGTTGTTGGTAGATTTTCTGATGATGCCCATTCTAAATGGTGTGAGGTGATACCTCATTGTAGTTTTGATTTGCATTTCTCTAATAATTAGTGATGTTAGCACCTTTTCATGTGCTTCTTGGAGATCTGTATGTCTTCTTTGGAGAAATGTCTGTATAGGTCTTCTGCCCATTTTTGGATTGAGTTGTTTGTTTTTTAATATTGAGCTGCATGAACTGTTTATATATTTTGGAGATTAAGGCTTTGTCCGTTGATTTGTTTGCAAATATTTTCTCCCATTCTGAGGGTGGTCTTTTCGTCTTGTTTGTAGTTTCCTTTGCTGTGCCAAAGCTTTTGTTTCATTAAGTCCCATTTGTTTATTTTTGTTTTTATTTCCATTACTCTAGGAGATGGATCAAAAACGATCTTGCTGTGATTTATGTCAAAGAGTGTTCTTCCTATGTTTTCCTCTAAGAGTTTTATAGTGTCCGGTCTTACATTTAGCTCTCTAATCCATTTTGAGTTTACTTTTGTGTATGGTGTTAGGGAGTGTTCTAATTTCCTTCTTTTGCATATAGCTTTCCAGTTTTCCCAGCCCCACTTATTGAAGAAACCGTCTTTTCTCCACTGTATATCCTTGCGTCCTTTGTCATAAATTAGTTGACCATAGGTGCATGGGTTTATCTCTGGGGTTTCTATCCTGTTACATTGATCTATATTTCTGTTTTTGTGCTAGTACCATATTGTCTTGATTACTCTAGGTTTGTAGTATAGTCTGAAGTCAGGGAGTCTGGTTCCTCCAGCTCCATTTTTTTCCCTCAAGACTGCTTTGGCTATACGGGGTCTTTTGTGTCTCCATACAAATTTTAAGATTTTTTTGTTGTAGTTCTGTAAAAAATGCCATTGGTAACTTGATGTGGATTGCATTGAATCTGTAGATTGCTTTGGGTAGTATAGTCATTTTCACAATATTGATTCTTCCAATCCAAGAACATGGTATATCTCTCCATCTGTTGGTATCATCTTTAATTTCTTTCACCAGTGTCTTATAGTTTTCTGCATATAGGTTTTTGTCTCCTTAGGTAGGTTTATTCCTAGGTATTTTATAATTTTTGTTGCTGTGATTTATGGGAATGTTTCCTTAATTTCCTTAATTTCTCTTTCAGAGATAAAATCTTTCATATTTTTCATTAGTGTATAGGAATGCAAGAGATTTCTGTGCATTCATTTTGTATCCTGCAACTTTACCAGATTCATTGATTAGCTCTAGTAGTTTTCTGGTGGCATCTTTAGGATTCTGTATGTATAGTATCGTCATCTACAAGCAGTGACAGTTTTACTTCTTCTTTTCCAATTTGTATTCCTTTTATTTTTTCTTCTCTGACTGCCGTGGCTAGGACGTCCAAAACTGTATTGAATAATAGTGGCGGGGGCTTCCCTCGTGGCGCAGTGTTGAGAGTCCGCCTGCCAATGCAGGGGACACGGGTTCGTGCCCTGGTCCAGGAAGATCCCACATGCCGCCGAGCGGCTGGGCCCGTGAGCCATGGCCGCTGAGCCTGTGCGTCCGGAGCCTGTGCTCCGCAACAGGTGAGGCCACAACCATGAGAGGCCCAAGTCCTGCAAAAAAAAAAGTGGCGAGAGTGTACATCCCTTTCTTGTTCCTGATCTTAGAGGAAATGCTTTCAGTTTTTCACCATTGAGAATGATCTTTGCTGTGGGTTTGTCATATATGGCCTTTATTATGTTGAGGTTGGTTCCCTCTGTGCCCACTTTCTGGAAAGTTTTTATCAAAAACGGGTGTTGAATTTTGTCAGAAGCTTTTCTGCATCTATTGAGATGATCATATGGATTTTATTTTTCAGTTTGATAATATGGTGTATCATATTGATTGATTTCCATATATTGAAGAATCCTTGCATCCCTGGGATAAATCCCACTTGATCATGGTGTATGATCCTTTAAATGTGCTGTTGGATTCTGTTTGTTAGTATTTTGTTGAGGATTTTTGCATCTATATTCATGAGTGATATTGGTCTGTAATTTTTCTTTTTTTATAGTATTTTTGTCTGGTTTGGATATCAGGGTGATGGTGGCCTCATAGAATGAGTTTGGGAGTGTTCCTCCCTCTGCTGTGTTTTGGAAGAGTTTGAGAAGGATGGGTGTTAGCTCTTCTCTAAATGTTTGATAGAATTCACCTGTGAAGCCATCTGGTCCTGGACTTTTCTTTGTTGGAAGATGTTTAATCACAGTTTCAATTTCATTGCTTGTGATTGGTCTGTTCATATTTTCTGCTTCTTCCTGGTTCAGTCTTGGAAGGTGATACCTTTCTAAGAATTTGTCCATTTCTTCCAGGTTGTCCATTTTATTGGCATAGAGTTGCTTGTAGTAGTCTCTTATGATGCTTTGTATTTCTGCGGTGTCCATTGTAACTTCTCCTTTTTCATTTCTAATTCTACTGATTTGAGTCCTCTCCCTTTTTCTTGATGAGTCTGGCTAAAGGTTTATCAATTTTGTTTAGCATCTCAAAGAACCAGCTTTTAGTTTTATTGATCTTTACTATTGTTTCCTTCATTTCTTTTTTATTTATTTCTGATCTGATCTTTATGATTTCTTTCCTTCTGCTAACTTTAGGGGTTTTTTGTTCTTCTGTCTCTAATTGCTTTAGGTGTAAGTTTAGGTTGTTTATTTGAGATTTTTCTTGTTTCTTGAGGTAGGATTGTATTGCTATAAACTTCCCTGTTAGATCTGCTTTGCTGCATCCCATAGGTTTTGGGTCATCGTGTTATCCTTGTCATTTGTTTCTAGGTATTTTTTTTTATTTCCTCTTTGATTTCTTCAGTGATCTCTTGGTTATTTAGTAACATATTGTTTAGCCTCCATGTGTTTGTGTTTTTTACGTTTTTTTCCCTGTCATTGATTTCTAATCTCATAGTGTTGTGGTCGGAAAAGATGCTTGATATGATTTCAATTTTCTTAAATTTACCGAGGCTTGATTTGTGACCCAGGATGTGATCTATTCTTCAGAATGTTCCATGTGCAGTTGAGAAGAGAGTGTAATCTGCTGTTTTTGGATGGAATGTCCTATAAATATCAATTAAACTTATCCGGTCTGTTGTGTCATTTAAAGCTTGCGTTTCCTTATTAATTTTCTGTCTGGATGATCTGTCCATTGGTGTAAGTGAGGTGTTAAAGTCCCCCACTATGATTGTGTTACTGTCGATTTCCTCTTTTATAGCTGTTAGCAGTTGCCTTATGTATTGAGGTGCTCCTATGTTCGGTGCATAGATATTTATAATTGTTATATCTTCTTCTTGGATTGATCCCTTGATCATTATGTAGTGTCCTTCCTTGTCTCTTGTAACATTCTTTATTTTAAAGTCTATTTTATCTGATATGAGTATTGCTACTCCAGCTTTCTTTTGATTTCCATTTGCATGGAATATCTTATTCCATCTCCTCAGTTTCAGTCTGTATTTGTCCCTAGGTCTGAAGTGGGTCTCTTGTAGACAGCATGTATATGGGTCTTGTTTTTGTATCCATTCAGCTAGCCTGTGTCTTTAGGTTGGAGCATTTAATCGATTCAGGTTTAAGGTAATTATCAATATGTATGTTCCTATTACCATTTTCTTAATTGTTAGTGGTTTGGGTTTTTTTTAAACATCTTTATTGGAGTAAAATTACTTTACAATGGTGTTGGTTTGATTTATAACAAAATGAATTACCTATACATATACATATATCCCCGTATCTCCTCCCTCATGCGTCTCCCTCCCACCTGCGTCTCCCTCCCACCCTTACTATCCCACCCCTCTACGTGTTCTCAAAGCACCAAGCTGATCTCCCTGTGCTATATGAGTTCGTTTTTTAGGTCCTTTTCTTCTATTGTGTTTCCCTCTTAGAGAAGTTCCTTTAGCATTTGTTGTAGAACTGGTTTGGTGATGCTGAATTCTCTTAGCTTTTGCTTGTCTGTAAAGCTTTTGATGTCTCCATCAAATACAAATGAGATCCTTGCCAGGTAGAGTAACCTTGATTGTAGGTTCTTCTTCCCTTTCATCAGTTTAAATATATGGTGCCAGTCCCTTCTGGCTTGTGGAGATTCTGCTGAGAAATCAGCTGTTAACCTTATGGGAGTTCCCTTGTATGTTATTTGTCGTTTTTTCCTTGTTGCTTTCAATAAGTTTTGTGTGTCTTTATTTTTTTCAATTTGATTATTATGTGTCTCTGCGTGTTTCTCCTTGGGTGTATCCTGCCTGGGACTCTCTGCGCTTCCTGGACTTGAGTGGCTATTTCCTTTCCCATGTTAGGGAATTTTTCAACTATAATCTCTTCAAATATTTTCTCGGGTCCTTTCTCTCTCTCTTCTCCTTCTGGGACCCCTATAATGCAAATGTTGTGTTTAATGTTGTCTCAGAAGTCTCTTAGGCTGTCTTCATTTCTTTTCATTCTTTTTTCTTTATTCTGGTCCACATCAGTGAATTCCACCATTTCTGTCTTCTAGGTCACTTATCCATTCTTCTGCCTCAGTTATTCTGCTATTGATTCCTTCTAGTGTATTTTTCATTTCAGTTATTGTATTGTTCATCTCTGTCTGTTTGTTCTTTAATTCTTCTAGGTCTTTGTTAAACCTTTCTTGCATCTTCTCAATCTTTGCCTCCATTCTTTTTCCAAGGTCCTGGATCATCTTCACTATCATTATTCTGAATTCTTTTTCTGGAAGGTTGCCTATCTCCACTTCTTTTAGTTGTTTTTCTGGGGTTTTATCTTATTCCTTCATCTGGTACAAAGTCCTCTGCCTTTTCATTTTGTCTGTCTTTCTGTGAATGTGATTTTCCTTCCACAGGCTGCAGAATTGTAGATCTTCTTGCTTCTACTGTCTGCCCTCTGGTAGATGAGGCTATCTAAGAGGCTTGTGCAAGCTTCCTGATGGGAGGGATTGGTGGTGGCTAGAGCTGGCTGTTCCTCTGGTGGGCAGAGCTCAGTAAAACTTTAATCTGCTTGTCTGCTGATGGGTGGGGCTGGGTTCCCTCCTTGTTGGTTGTTTGGCCTGAGTCAACCCAGCACTGGAGGCTACCCGACTCTTTGGTTGGGCTAATGGTGGACTCTGGGAGGGCTCACGCCAAGGAGTAATTCCCAGAAGTTCTGCTGCCAGTGTCCTTGTCCCCACGGTGAGCCACAGCCACCCCCCGCCTCTGCAGGAGACCCTCCAACAGTAGCAGGTAGGTCTGGTTCAGTCTCCTATGGGGTCACTGCTCCTTCCCCTGGGTCCTGATGCACACACTACTTTGTGTGTGCCCTCCAAGAGGGGAGTCTCTGTGTTTCCCCCAGTCCTGTCGAAATCCTGCAATCAAATCCCGCTAGCCTTCAAAGTCTGATTCTCTAGGAATTCCTCCTCCCATTGCCAGATCCCCAGGTTGGGAACTGACATGGGGCTCAGAACCTTCACTCCAGTGGGTGGACTTATGTGATATACATGTTCTCCAGTTTGTGAGTTACCCATCCAACAGTTATGGGATTTGATTTTATTGTGATTGCACCCCTCCTACCATCTTATTGCAGCTTCTCCTTTGTCTTTGGATGTGGGGTATCTTTTTTAGTGAGTTCCAGTGTCTCCTGTCTGATTGTTCAGCAGTTAGTTGTGATTCCGGTGCTTTCGCAAGAGGGAGTGAGCGCATATCCTTCTACTCCGCCATCTTGAACCAATCTCTGTGTCATTTAATTCTAATAACCACTCAGTTGGCGTATGTAGGACCTCCACTGTATAAAACAGAAAACTTAAACTCAAAGCATTTTACACTATTCCTTATCTAATCCTCTGGTCATTCACATGAGGTCATCCATGGCATTACATACACAGAATTTACAGTGATGAAACAGATTCAGAGAAGGACAGTGACTTGCCCAACTCCTCTTCCCCTACTCTGCTTTAGTTGTCTTATTAGTACTTATTATTTGTGAATATAATATATATCAATTTATGTATTCGTTTGTCAGCTCCACTAGAGTATGCACTCCATGAGGACAGGGAATGTATGTTATCTGTGCCTGTGTAACAAATTACTCCAAAACTCAGTGCCTTAATACAACATGCATTTATTATGTCACAATTTCTGTGGGTTAGGAATTCAGAAGCAGCTTAGCTGAATGATTTCAGCTTAGGCTCTCTCATGAGGTAATAGTCCAGATGTCAGCTAGGGTTATAATCATCTGAAGGCTTGACTGGGGCTGGGACATCTGCTTCAAGGATCACTCATGTAGTTGTCAGCAGGAAGGCTTTGTTCCTCTCTGGCTATTGGCTGGAGGGCTTAGTCTCTCACCACATGGGCTTCTCTTCATCACATGGCAGCTGGCTTCCTCCAGAGTAAACGATCAAAGACAGAACAAGGCAAAGCCTTATTATATACAAAACGTCTTTTATAGCATAGCATTGGCGGTGACGTACGTTCACTACTGCCATACTCTATTGGTGACACAGACCAATCCTGATATGTTGTGGGAGGGACTACATAAGGGTGTGAATAACTGGAGTTGGCTTTCATCGGGGGCCATCTTGGAGGCTGGCTACCACAAACACTTTCTCTCTTGTTTACTATTATTACTATTATCCCAACATGGAGAAGAGTACTTTGCATATTGTAGGTCCTTAGTAAATATTTGTTGAATGAGTGGGTGGGTGGATTTAGAACACAAAATGTATGTCTTTAGAAAAAGGACCATTCATGGATCCTAAGTTGTTGGGGAGGGGCATGGAAGATGAGTACTAAAATAAAAATAATTGTCAGATGTAAAGTGTAAGGAGAATTCACTCTTATTTTTTTATTATATCTTTCCCCCAGATGTGGAAACATGAGGGCTTTTTTGCACTCTATAAAGGATTTTGGCCAAACTGGCTTCGACTTGGACCCTGGAACATCATTGTATCCTTTTGGAACATGAGAATGAAAGTACATGCTTCAGGCTCCCAGGTAATTCTAGTCTATAGGAAGGAAAATTTGATTATTGAAACCTTTAGGCAAGTGAGAATCTACTCAAGCATTCTAATGGTGACCACTGCGGGTGGAACTAAGTACAGAAATGGCTTTCAGTTGGAGTCTAATACAAACTAAAGGGATTAGAAAAGAAATTGCAAAGTTTCTTTTCCTCTTTAAAACAAACAACAACAACAAACACAGCCAAATCTGGAAGGGGCTAGGAAGTTTTGGGAAACCCTGCTAGGAGATGTCCACAGGAAGGTCCATGCTGAGGTAGTCCATATTTCCTACCCCTAAGTGTATGACTAAAATAGCTGGGGAAATAATAAGACAGAAAACACTCATAGAGCAAAAGAATCCAGAGCGAAGCAGGGCTGTTTCCTCATGGATGACCCTCCTTCCTTTAGCTGTGTTTGAGTGCCTCATATGGGCAGAGCCATGAGTTGGATAGTGTCTGTGGTGGTGTTTGTACAGTGGTGAGCACTTCAGGGTTGAAAAGTAATCCTTGCCCTTGTGGAGTCTATAGGTTAAGGGAGATGGTATCTCCCTCTCTCCTTGGGATTCCTCTGATTGCCTAATGTCTGCAACAGTTACTCTAGCACTGAATTATATGTCGTTGATGTTCTTGGATATTTGTGTATGTGTGTGTGTGTGTGTGTGTGTATGTGTGTGGCCTGTTTGCCCCTGAAGAATATAAATATGTTAGAATTTTAATATGTTTATATTGCTAAATGCCAACAATCAAAATTGGCACATGGTGGGCACTCAACACATGCTTGATTTGCCAGATATTGTTTTAAAAAAGACTTTTAAGCAAATGCAACTTAGAATAGCACAGACTAAGTACCTCAATTTAAGAGAATGCAATGCACAATTTTAGAACCGGGTTTGATTTTCAGTATCATCCCAGTGATCTTCCATGACTTACTCTTCAGTTTTTTATTACATACGAGCAGCTCAAGAGGCTTCAAATCTAAGGACTGAATTATATGTGAGTCAAGCCCTGCCAACCTTTCTACTCTTCTTTTCACTTTTTCTGTGTTCTAATGTATTTTGACAAAGTTGTAAGTGTTTACTGAACCACTGGTCTCCCAAGGCCCTCCTGATGGAAGAACGATAGGATGGTTCAAAATTGCTCATGTGTTTGTGTTGCCATGTGAACTTTTCCCTGAGAGGAAGTATTAACATTGAGACTCTGGCCCCAGATTGGTATCTTCTGTGAAGATGGATACTGATAGATGACACTAAAAATGACCTTCTCTTCAAATGTGGGTTAAATGTAGTTTGTTAGCCCCAGACTTGGGCTAGAGCAGAAGGCATAGGCCAGGGCAATTACTGCTATTTATGTTACAGACCTCGGTTCTCATTAAAGTATTTATTGGCAGAATAACTTTGGCTTTGTCTTCATTTACTGTTTTCTCATTTGCCAAATCTTTAATTTATATTATATTCTCCAGAAAGCAATAAAGAGAAGGTGACTATGAAGTTGAGTGTGGACTCCCAAAGCACATTTATGGGAATAGACTAAGTACATTGTGCTTTCCCATCGCCATTCATTGTCATAATGCCACTTGTAAACATCAGACAAGTGGTTCTATCCTAAAGAATGAATAAACAAACAAGGGGCTTATTTGGAAGTTTCCACAGATAAAATGCTGAAAGAGGCTTAAAATAGAACCCTGGACACAGGGTTCTAATTGTCTTACAGGCAAAAATTTCTGGCTACTTTCTTGTACCATAATAGTGCCTACCACATTGTAGGCACTCAAATATTTGTGAGATGAATAATTTAGTCCTTCATCTTTATCCGTTCATTCATTTGTTCAACAAACATTTATTGTTATCTATTATGTCTTAGATGCTGGGTATGTAAAAATAAATTAAAACATAGTCCCTGATTTCAAGGTCACATTATAGTAGGAGAAACAGACATGTAAGTAGGTACTAAGTACAGTACAGTAGTTACTAAGTACTGTGTGAGAGATGAACTAAGAAGCACAGAGGAGGGAACAGCCAAGTACCTAGGGGATTGGCCAAAGGCTTCATAATGGAGGTGACAGTTGTGCTAAAAAGCAGATGTTACCAGATAGATAAGGCAGGGAAGGACATTCCAGGCAGGGGAATGGGGGAAATTTCAGCGTGGCTGAAATAAAGGGTTATGGTTTTCAAATACCACCTGAGGCAGAATCACCTGGAGATCTTGTGAAAATGTAGATTCTTGCATCCTGTCACCTGAGATCCTAACCTTATTTGGGGCAAAGGCATTTGCTTTTGTCATAGGCACTTGATGGAGGGTGATCCTTAGATTACACTTTGAGAAGCACTTGTAAAGAAACATGAGCTAGGGGCTTCCCTGGTAGTCCAGTGGCTAAGGCTCTGCCCTCCCAATGCAGGGGGCCTGGGTTCGATCCCTGGTCGGGGAACTAGATCCCGCATGCATGCCACAACTAAGAAATCCATATGCCACAACTAAGAGCCCACGTGCTGCAACTAAGCCCTGGTGCAGGGCTTCCCTGGTGGCGCAGTGGTTAAGAATCCGCCTGCCAATGCAGGGGACACGGGTTCAAGCCCTGGTCCAGGAAGATCCCATATGCCGTGGAGCAACTAAGCCTGTGCGCCACAACTACTGAGCCCACGCGCCACAACTACTGAAGCCCACGTGCCTAGAGCCCATGCTCTGCAACAAGAGAAGCCACCACAATGAGAAGCCCGCACACCGCAACCAAGAGTAGCCCCACTCGCCGTAACTAGAGAAAGCCCGTGTGCAGCAACGAAGACCCAATGCAACCAAAAATAAATAAATAGATTAATTAATTTAAAAAAAAAGATCTGGCACAGCCTAAATAAATAAATAAATATTTTTAAGAAATAAGGTGATTTGAAAACAGAAAAGTAATGTTAATTAAAAAAAGAAATATGGGCTAGAATGAAAGGAAATTAGAATAGTGTGGCCAAAAGGGTCAAATTGTGAAGGGTCTCTATATACCCTAAGAAAGAGTTTGGCTTTTATCCTGGAGGGAGGGGCCAGGCAAAGGAAGTTTAAAGTAGGGAATAATATAACCAGCTTTTATTTTTTAGGAAGATAATCCTTGTGTGGAGGGTAGCCTGGAAGGGACCAACCCAAACAAGGTTAAGCCCCACTGAGCTCTACTCCCCTTTTTGTACAGGTAGACAAAATAGGGTCCAGAAAAGCTAAGAAAATTTGTCCTAAGTCATATAGCCTGATTATGGCAGATTTGAGGCTAGCACATAGTTATCAGATTCCTCCTCTGTCTCATTCTACCACCCCACAGTGTCTTCTTAATTGTCAATCTAAAGTACTACCTTTTCAAAATAATTTTTTTTTTTTTTTTTTTTTTTTTTTTTTTTTTTTTTTGCGGTACGCGGGCCTCTCACTGTTGTGGCCTCTCCCATTGCGGAGCACAGGCTCCAGACGCACAGGCTCAGCGGCCATGGCTCACGGGCCCAGCCGCTCCGCGGCATGTGGGATCTTCCCGGACCGGGGCACAAACTCGTGTCCCCTGCGTCGGCAGGCGGACTCTCAACCACTGCGCCACCAGGGAAGCCCCAAAATAAATTTTAATAGACTTAATTTTTTTAGAGAAGTTTTAGATTCATAGCAAAATTGTGTGGAAGATACAGAGATTTCCTGTGTACCTCCTACCCCCGCATACATGCAGCTTCCCCTTGATCAAAATTCCTCACCCAGGGTGATTCATTTGTTACAGTCAATGAACCTACATTGGCACATCATTATCACTTCACATCCATCATTTATATTAGGGTTCACTCTCAGTGTTAAACATCCTGTGGGTTTTGACAAATGTATAATGACATGTATCCACCATTATAGTATCATACAGAGTAGTGTCACTATCCTAAAAATCCTCTGTGCTCTGCCTATTCATTCTTCCCTCTCCCCCGACCCCCCAGAATCCACTGATCATTTTACTGTCTCTATGGTTTTGCTTTTTCCAGAGTGTCATATAGTTGGAATCAAACAGTATGTAGCCTTCTTAGGCTTATATGGGCTATACTCTATATAAGTATATATCACTTAGTAATATATACTTAAGGTTCCTCCATGTCTTTTCATGGCTTTATAGCTCATTTTCTCTTTTTTACTTCTGGATGTACCACAGTATATTTATCCATTCACCTACGGAAGGACGTCTTGGTTGCTTCCAAGTTTTGGCAATTATGAATAAAGCTGTTATAAATATTCACGTGCAGGTGTTTATGTGGACACAAGTTTTCAGCTCATTTGGTTAAATACCAAGGAGTGCAATTGCTGGATTGTATGGTAAGTGTATGTTTAGTTTTGTAAGAAACTGCTAAACTATCTTCCAAAGTGGCGTATAAAGCTTTTATGTGCCAGATACTATTTTAAGTGTATTATGTTGATAAAACTGTTTACATCCTTTCAACGACCCTATGAGATAGGTACTATTCTTATTTTTCAGGTGAGGAACTGAGGCACAGAAAGGTAAAAACTTCATTCCTAGGAAATGGCAGAGCCAGGATTCTAACCCAGGCCATCTGGGTCATGAGCCCATGCTTATAATCACCATGCTAGAGGTGTACTGACTCAGCCTTGTCCAGGGTCACTTAAAGTTTATGGCAGGTGAGCAGTAAAGAATACTGATTTCATTAGTTCCCCTGCCTTTATAGCACCCTGGGAGAAAGAAGGTCAATGGTTGTTGTGGTTGATCACTCTTTGACACTTAACTGTAAGACTAGATTTAAATTACTTTCCTGGAGACCTGTGACTGCAAATATATCATTTTCTTCTTATTCTCCACTTTCTACTTCTTCCTTATGTTTCCTTTGTTGGCCTTTCTTCTCCATGACCTCCTTCCTCACTAGCCCCCTCTTCCTCCCCAGTCTAAGTGAGCATACCATACACACAGGAGTTTGTTCTTGTAGGTAATACTATTTATTGAAGAACTTAGAAATATTGATACAGATGTCACTGATTTCTTCTTTTTTAAGTCTTTATTGAATTTGTTACAATATTGCTTCTGCTTTATGTTTTGTTTTTTGGCCCCGAGGCATGTGGGATCTTAGCTCCCTGACCCACACCCCCTGCATTGAAAGGTGAAGTCTTAACCACTGGACTGCCAGGGAAGTCCCAGATCTCACTAATTTCAAATTGAGTAATTTGGACATGGGACTAGACTTCTCACCCTCTTTCCTCCCATGCAAAGAAGTCTGTTGTTAGGCTTATAAATTTATGGGAGGAATGATTAAACTTCTAAGAACCTGATTATAAATACTTCTTTTCTATTCACTAAAACATATCCCTTAAGGGATAATATTTTTGATCTTCATATCTTCTCAGTTAGCATGACCACTCGCATTAATCTTAATTCCTGAGGTTTCAGTAAAGGATATCTCTTCTCTCTATCCAGTGTCTCGGCATCAGAATTCAGTTGTATTTGGGGCTGTGCCTAACTCCTTATAAACACTCTTCATGCATCCTTGGCTCCTGTTTATTTAGTAAATAAGAAAAATAATTTAACACATCATTGCATAAGATTACTAAGGGACCTGGTAATCTTAAAGTGGTAGTTGGAATTTTGGATCATGAGCCCGTTTTCCACATTTGAAATAACCTCACAGCCATTCAGCTCTAATTTCTTGGTTCAGTTTTCTTACTTTTTAAACCACGTCTGAGATGACAGAGATGACTGAGATAACATCAGTTTGCTCTTCCATAGGATGTGCTTTAGTATTTGTCGAATGGCTCAGTGGGCAAATCCGCAAAACTATTATGAGTGGTAAAAGCACAATGAACAGTTTTGTGAGACAGCATGGCATTTTACTGGGCCAATGACTGTTATCTCAGCATGTTCATCATGTTTTTAATGCCATAGTGTCAACTCAGTTGAGATAGAACTGGAACCAATATGGATTTATTATATTAAATGGGAAATATAATTCAATCATGGAACTATTGGGTAACATACACCAAATGAAAACAAACCTAAAAAAATAGAGAACCCCCCAGCCCCCAGGTTCTTGGTCTGATTTTAGTCCCTCTGGAGCTTTGGAGCAAATGAATTCTGCCCGCCCCATTGTGTAGAAGGCATTTTGAAAGAAACAGGAGCTGCTTTGTGCATTAAAACAGACTCTGAGACCCTTAGCAGCTGCATTTGTTGTTTCTAGGACTCCTCATGAGAGGGCTTTTTGAGCTCAGTGGCTGCTTATGGTCCCAACAGCTTGTAAATCCAGTGAACATATGGCTGGCTAGTAGCATGTTAAGCTCTCCCACACTTCACCCTGCCACAGTGGATCCATTAGGTGGAGCACATCTTTCCTGGTCAGCAAGGCTGCGAGACTATGGCTTCGAGGCTTCAGCTGCATCAAGACCTGGCTCCTGGCTCCATATGATCATATTTTCATATTCTCGTGCCTATTTAGCAATTTATGGTATTTCACAAAGCCACTATCAGAAGATTTTAAGAGTGAAAACACACCGAAATTGGTATCTGTATATCACACGATGCTGTATCAATGATGCAGTTGTCCTGTGAGGGGTGTTGATAGACTGCTGTGTCCCATTAGTCCAGAATTCTGGATTTGCAGATTAACTCTAGCAGTAGGGCATAGCAACAGGTTTCCTTTTGTTAAAAAATAAACTGGTCAGCCCCCTTGGTATGGTTTATGCTTTCAGGAAGCCATGCACTTTTATTTCTTTGAGATATTCATACCACTGTGGTCTGTTCGTTTATGGCTCACTTTTGACTCCTCATAGCAAATATCCTAGGGAAACATTACCCTTCAAGAAAGGCCAGCAAAAGTATGAATCAAAATTCTTGTAAGTGTTTAATGCTCCTTGACCTAGTAATACTACTTTGAAGAATTTTATCTTAGGGGATTAAACAGACATGTCAAAGATTTATATACAAGGGTATTTACAGTGGTATTATAACAGTGAGAAATTGGAAATAACATAAATGTACAACTATAGAAAAATGGTTAAAATATTATATACTCATGTTGAAAAACATGCAACCCTTAGAACTCATGTTTTTGAAGAAAGCTTAATGACATAGGAAAATAGCACAATATAATATTAAGTGAAGAAAACAGATGAAGGAAAATAACAGTGATCATCTCTGGGTGCTATAATTATAGACACCTTTATGATTTTCTGTATATTCAAAAATTTCTAAAATGAAAAAAATTGCTTTTATAATCAGAAAAAAATAATGAACATCATGTATACATCAATATATAGCTCTAAAAGAAATCCAGGAAAGCTGGAGTAGTTTTAGCACCTAGCCCTCAATAAATGCTTGTGGGGTAGGTAGATGGATGGACAGATGAATGAATGAATGCCAGCTGACACTTGTAGGTACCATCATTGAGTTTATATGACTGCAAGAAATAACAAATGAAGATTTATTAATTAAAAGGAGAAGATTCCAGACCAGTCAGCCATTTGAAGGATGACATGGAAGGTACTGAAGGAGTCACAAAATAAGTGAGTGGCTGATGGCAGCAAGGGGTTGGGTCTGGCCTTGGGCCCATTGCTGTTCTCATTGCCCAGCTGTCAACACCATGTTTCCTCTTGTTCTGTGTGTTCTCGAAGTATCTCTTGAGCCTGCTGTTTTCACTGGTCTCTGTTTAGTTTGGCCAGTGACTGAGCAAGTGAGTCACAAGTTCATATCCCATGTGAACCAGCAAACACTTCATCATATAGGAAGAAGATATCCCAAGGCCAACTCTGGCTGGCCAACTCTCAGAGATGGGCTTTTTGGTCATGTGGACAAGCAGGAGAGTGTTGGTGGATCAGGGCAACCTGCCTCTAACATTTGTGAAACCACTCAAAATGACCCTGTCCAGAGGGCTGTGCGTACTGTTCTTGAGGGTAGTCCTCTGAAACGGAGGTGTGCTGTACATAACATTAGCTACCCAAGGAATTAGTATAAAACTTAGTCATGTCACAATGTTTTTTAATGGATTCACAATAAGCTTTTCATAGAAATTATAGATGGGCCCAATTGATCTACATTCTGTCCTACAAGGTCTTAACATCTTTTTGGCTATTTTGATCAAATTGCTGAACAGGATCTGGCTTCTCTGCAAGTCCATCAGGAGACGACATTGGATGTGTGAATGAAATCTAAATGTCTCCACTCCAGTGCATTGCCTTATCTGTACAGGAGCCTGCATCAAAGAAAGCCATTAGACTCTTTAGCACAGCATTCTGTATCTCTGCTCTTGGCGGCTTAGTAAACACAGTGTTCTTAATTGCGGTTACTCTTAAACCCAAGAATATGATAACAGTGCCTTGTTTATATCTGCTCTGTCTTGATCCTGCTAAAGTATTAGATTTATGTTTGTCTTTTCCAGCCTGAGTCACCTCTCATCACTCATTTTTCCTAATGTCTGCAGATGTGACGGATTCCCTTAAATTGGTCAGCTGGATGTTGTATTCTTTAGGTTTTTTTAAGGAAGAGGAAGAGAACATTTTCTGAGTACTAACAATGTGCTGTGGTGTACTAGGCATTTTCCTATGCATTGTCTGAGTTAATCGTCACTATAGCCAAATAAGGTAGGCATTATCATCCCAATTTTACAAACGAGGAAACTGTGGCTCTGAGAATTTAAATGACTGAATCATAATTTGAACACTGGTCTGTTGGACTTCAAAGCCTGTGCTTTTCCCACTGCACACACTGACTCCCAGGAATAGCAGCGTTTTTTAGACTGAACCTCATAACACAACAATCAGCTGGCCTCCCCTCAGCTCTTGCCTTTCTTCTGTAACTAGCTTCCATTCCACTTCGCTTGTGTTACCTTGGGAAGATCAGTCCTTTGCAGCAAGGCCAGGAAATTAAGCTTTGAACCACCAATAAGGAGGGCATTGATTTGAACCTGCTTTCAATTTTGTCCCCAAACCCAGTTACTATTTGTGTTTGTGTTTGGTACCAAATCCCAGACAAATCAATTCATACTGTTTTGGTTTCTTCTGCCCTTTTTTGTTGTCCGCTCAGCAGCTTTCTAGGGAGATAATCTAGTTGAGGGCCTTAAGAGACAAACTCTCTAGGAATGTACTGTGGAGACCAGGAGGTTGTGGAAAGGGTTACAGGAAAGCTCAGGAAGGCTGAGCGTGGTTCCTGGGTTTCTTCCCCACTCTATTCTTGTAGTTTCTGCTGCCAGGGTTGCCCAGGGGGAGCCTGAGTATAATTCCCAGTTGCCAACAGTCATTTTCTGTACCTACAAGAAAGCAGGATAAAGCTGGTCTCCTGGGCCATTTTGGAGACATCCTCTTATGCAACTGAGTTTCTTAGGAAAATGCAAATTTGGGAGTAAGTGGAAGAAGGTCAAGCTCTGAGGAGCAAAGTGGGTCCAGTGTGGAGGGCTTGGCAGTGCCTTTTTTGGTACCTACCCCTTTTTTCCCTTTCTTTCCTTTCAATGTCTCAGAATTTGTGGTTTGGCATTGTCATCAGCAAGTAGCTACAAGTGACATAAGAGGCCAACTGAGGGGAAGGGGCACCACAGAGTTAGGAAGGTGGTGGGTTGGAGGGGTAACAGCAGAAATAATTACAAGACAGGCGATTTGCCAAAGATACACTGTTTTGAACACCGTGAAGTGTGGAAAAAGACAAGCTTTAGTATCTAATTCAGGTTCCTACATTTATACAACCTCACTACATGAAATGTCTGATTTACATCAGGGAGGGCAGGACTCCTCATTTCACCAAAGCAAATCACTGTAGTACACAGTTAAAAAGAACAGAACCTCATTTCTCCAGTGCTGTGCTGTCTAATATGATAGCCACGGGCCACGTGTGGCTCTTGAGCATTTGGCACATGGCTAGTTTGAATTGAGGTATTCTGTAAGGGTAAAATACACACCAGACTTCAAAGATTTAGCATTAAAAAACAGGGTAACAGGGCTTCCCTGGTGGCGCAGTGGTTGAGAGTCCGCCTGCCGATGCAGGGGACACGGGTTCGTGCCCCGGTCTGGGAAGATCCCACATGCCGCAGAGTGGCTAGGCCCGTGAGCCATGGCTGCTGAGCCTGCGCATCCGGAGCCTGTGCTCTGCAAGGGGAGAGGCCACAACAGTGAGAGGCCCGCCTACCGCAAAAAAAAAAAAAAAAAAAAAACAGGGTAACAATCTTTTATATTGATTACATGTTGAATTAATGTTTTAGATATATTGAGTTAAATGAAACATTATTTTCACCTGCTTCCTTTTTTTTTACCTTTTTAATATGACTACTAGAACATTTAAAATTACATAGGTGGCTTGCATTAGACTTCTATTAGACAGTGCTACTCTAGTGTATTCAAAAATAAGATTTGAGTTTAAGCATCTTTCCAGTAGTACACTTCTTGCTTTAAGTAAGTATACCTCTACAGGAGAAACAGACTCATTGCAAAAGAAGGGCAGGGAGGAATGGAGATTTGCAAATGGGGAAGCTGATTATAGAGGGAAGTCAGCACCCTGCCTTAGTTACCTCTCAGTCTGAGGTAAGGAGGTGCAGGGGGTGGTCAGTTGCTGGAAGCAAGTGCTCTCTTTTCCCTAGCTCCACCTGGTCTCCTAGCTGGGGCTCTGAGAAGGGAGAGGGGGGCACTTTGAAACTTGTCTGCCCTTACCATCTTAGCCATTAAGCTCTGAGTGGGAGATGGTGGTGATGTGATGGGCACTTTCCCTGGGCCCCTGTGGGCCACCATCCCTGGCCGAGAGAAGGAGGAGGAATGCGGCGAGCCCCTTCTTCATTCCCAGGGCCATCTGGGAGAACTGTTGCCGTATCTCCTTCTGCCAATAGGCATAGATGAGTGGGTTGAGCAGGGAGTTGCCCACACCAAGCAGCCACAGGTACCGTTCCAGCACTGGGTAGAGGTGGCACTCCTGGCAGGCCACCTGCACAATGCTAGTGATAAGGAATGGGGTCCAGGACAGAGTGAAGCTGCCAATGAGAACGGCCACAGTGCGGACAGCCTTGAAGTCACTGGGGGTCCGTGGGGGCCGGTGAGCCCCAGCCGGGGCTCCTGCATGCTCCGTCTTGCGGATCTGCTGGCTGTGCATGGAAGCAATCTTGAGCATGTCACAGTAGAAGAAGACAAAGAGGAGCAGGGCTGGGAAGAAGCCAACGCAGGAGAGGGTCAGCACGAAGCGCGGGTGAAACACAGCGAAGAAGCTGCAGGGCCCCTTGTAGGCGGTCTGCTGGAATATGCGGACCCCGAGTGGGAGGAAGCCAATGAGGTAAGACACCAACCACAGCCCGGCAATGCAGGCCCCGGCCATGAGCCCATTCATGATCTGGAAATAGCGGAGGGGCTGCTTGATGGCAAGGTACCTGTCAAAGGCAATCAACATGACCGTGAGGACAGAGGCAGCTGCAGAAGAAGTGACAAATGCCATCCGAATGCTGCACAGGGTCTTCTGTGTGGGCCGAGCCGGGCTGGAGAGCTGGTCTGTGACTAGGCCAGAGATGGCCAGGCCAAGCGAGGTGTCAGCCACAGCCAGATTCAAGGTGAAGCAGAGACCTACACCATCATTCTTGTGGATCAACGACAGCACAGCCATGGCCACTAGGGCATTAGCAGCAATAATGAGGGAGGCCAGGATAGCAAGGATCACTCCGAATGAGAAAGATGACTCCATGTCTTGAAGTGGCAGTATTTCCACTTACCAAGGCATGCTGGCTCTCCAGCTCAAATTCTCATGGGGGGCGGCAGAGCGGTGGGTTCAGAGGTGCAAGGCAGTGCCGGCCATCGCTGGCAGTCCAGGCCGGCAACTTCCTTTCTTTGGGGTACTGCTGGTCACTGAGAATCACTCCCCGTCTCGTTTTCAGTCCTCAGCCTCTTGCCTCTCCAACTCTCTGAAGGCAGCAATCCAAGCGCAGACGTCTCCCTGGGTCCTGAGCTAGTCCCTCCTCCCACCACCAAGTTACTAGACAACTCCCAAGTACCTGCTGCCCGTTGTCTCGCCAGGCTCTCTCCCTTCACTGATGTTTCAAGGACTTTGTTTGGAGAGACTCGGACATTCATCAGGTCTTCCGTCTGGCAGAATATATAATTGACTCTAATCACACTTTTTCTTTCTCCATAGCTTGATCTTAGATGTCCACTTCTTTTCTTCCTAAGCCTCAAGTTCTAGCTTAACAACTAATCTCAGTTTAATTAAGCATTTGCTTAATAACGAATCCTCAGTTACTATTATGACTGCTTTTAATCAAGCAAAATGATCATAATCAGTTGAAGTGGGAAGTGGGGCAGGCAAGCTATTTTAGGGTCCAGCATACTTTCAGGGGAGTTACCACATGCTTAGGCTGTTTCTTTTTTTTTTTAACATCTTTATTGGAGTATAATTGCTTTACAATGGTCTGTTAGTTTCTGCTTTATAACAAAGTGAATCAGCTATACTTGTTGTTTCCTAACACCTCAGATTCTAATTCTTTCAAATAGGGTGTGCTGGTCCCCTATTTCTCATCCCTCAGAACTTGACTGGTTGAGGATTCAGAAGGGCAGGAAAAGCAAAACAGAATTGTTACTAGCTGTTATTCAGTTTAGAATAGAGCCTTCTCCCTGTCGAGAGCTGCTGTCTATTGGGTATACTCACTGAGAACTTTCTCTGCACTATGTTGGACCATGTCTCTGGTCATGAGTTGTGGCTGCCAGTCTTGTACTTTCTTTCTTTCTTTTTTTTTTTTTTTGTGAGGCCACACCGTGAGGCATGCAGGATCCCTGACCAGGGATTGAACCTGTGCCCCCTGCAGTGGAAGTATGGAGTCCTAACCACTGGACCACCAGGAAATTCCCTGCCTTCTACTTTCTCGATCCTGTAGCTTTGCCTTTCTTTTTTTTAAAAAAAATATTTTATTGAAGTGTAGTTGATTTACAATGTTGTGTTAATTTCTACAGTACAGCAAATTGATTCAGTTATACATATATACACGTTCTTTTTCATATTCTTTTCCATTATGGTTTATTGCAGGGTATTGAATATATTGCCCTATGCTGTACAGTAGGACCTTGTTTATCCATCCTACATATAATAGTTTGCACCTGCTAATCCCAAACTCCCAATCCCTCCCTTCCCCACCTTCCCTCCCCCTTAGCAACTACAAGTCTGTTCTTTATGTCTGTGAGTCTGCTTCTGTTTTGTAGATAACTTCATTTGTGTCATATTTTAGATTCCACATATAAGTGATATCATATGGTATTTGTCTTTCTCTTTCTGCCTTACTTCACTTAGTGTGATAATCCCTAGGTCCATCCATGTTGTTGCAAATGGCATTATTTCATTCTTTTTTATGGCTGAGTAATATTCCATTGTATGTATATACCACAGCTTCTTTATCCATTCATCTGTCGATGGACATTTAGGTTGCTTCCATGTCCTGGCTATTGTAAATAGTGCTGCAGTGAACATTGGGGTCCATGTATCTTTTCGAATTAGAGTTTTCTCTGGATATATGCCCAGGAGTGTGATTGCAGGATCATATTAGCCTTGTTTTTCTTGATCCTTTAGACTTGAGGCATCTCTGGAACAGGAGAAGGGGAGGTGAGCTCCATTCTGGAAAGTATCTACTCTAATGTTTGGTTGTGGAATTTTCCATTTTCCAGGGATAGAGTTAGGCCAAAGGGCGGCAGTGTTGCTGAGGCAGGTGAGATGGGCCCAGGGAGGGCGGCTGTGTAGCTCACTGCTATTTTAGATTGTATATCCATTTGCTCAGGTACATTAGAACTAACCTTTTGCCTGCTACTCTCATCTTGGATACCAAGAAGAGAGGGGTGGGGAGAAGAGTGGTTAGAAGCTTGTTTACTCAGTTCAGGTCAGAGCACAAATGGGAAAGGTTAGTGTTTTAAGTGAGGGAGTGAAGAGCAAGGTGCAGAGTTGGAAGCAAATATTATTTGACAGTCTGAGAGGGCCTTTGGCAGATGTCTCTCTTACAAAGGATCAGAAAGGTTGTGGCGTGGGGACTTGGTATTCTAGTTGCCAACCTGAGAACTGTTTTTATTCTTTGGTACATCCATTAGGAGGCTGGTTTCAGTCACTTAGCACCTGGCCTAATTTTATACCTGGATCTAAGGTGTGCTTTTGTTTTCCCAGCCCTTGACTCTATGCGTGGAGTCAAGGTGGCCCTTTTCAAACCCATGCTAAAACTCAAGAGTGCATCAGAATCCCCTGGAGGGCTGGTTAACGCCCAGATTCTTGAGCCTCACCTCCAGAGTTCTGAATGTGTTAGTTCTGGGGTGGGCCCAAGAATCTGCATTTCTAACAAGTTCCCAGGTGATGCTGATGCTGATGCTGCTCTAGTGAAATGCTCTAGTGAAACGGTTCTTAACCTTTGCTGTGCAGTGGAATCACTTGTTGATTCCAAAACTAGTGATGTTTGGGTCACACACCAAGGGGTTCTGATGTCATTAGTCTGGGATTTGACCTCTGCATCTGGAGTTTTAAAAGGTCTGCAGGTGATTCTAATATTTAGCCAGGGGTGGGAACCACTGTCAAATGGCAGAAGCACAGGCTCTAGAGTCAGGGCACCTGGGGGCCAGCCTGACGCTATTTCTGTGCTTTTGTGTGGACAAATGACTTCACCTCTCTGATTTAGCTTTGGCTTCCTCATGTGTGGCATGGGGACAATAATACCTACCTCTCAGTGTTGTGGGTATGATAAAAATGAGATATGATGGATGCAAAAAGGCTTTATGAACAGTAAAATGTTACACAGGTGTTTTTCTTGATTTTCTTCTATCCTCTTGTTAATCAAAGGATGTATCAGATCAGGAACGTTGGTATGACCTGACAGCTTGGTAGAAATGCAAATCTCAGGCCCTGCCCAAGACTTACTGATGCAGAGTCTGCATTTGAACAAGATCTCCAGGTGACCTGTAGGCATGTTAAAGTTGTCCTTTCCTCTCTCCTACTGTCAGGTGCCTGGTTGTATTAGTTTCATTTTGCTGCTGTAACAAACTACCACAAACACAGTGGCTTAAACCACACAAATTTATTATCTTAGTTCTCAAGATCAGAAGGCCCAAACTGGTCCCACAGGCTCAAATCAAGGTGTTGGTAGGGCTGCATTCCTTCGGGAGCCTCTAGCAGGGAATAATTTCCTTGTCTTTTTCAGCTTTTAGAAGCTGAGCACATTCCTTGGCTCATGGCACATCACTCAGACCTCTGCTTCCATAATCACATCTCCTCCTCTGACTCTTACCCTTCTGCCTCCCTCTTTTAAAGGACCCTGTGATTACTTTGAGTCTACCCAGATATCCATGATATCCTCCCCATATTAAGATCCTTAATCACATCTGCAAAGTGCCTTTTGTCATGTAAGGTAAAATACTCATAGGTTCTGGGGATTAGGATGTGCACATGTTTGGTGGTGTGGGGACCATTATTCTGCCTATCACACCAGTATTCTCTGCTGCCCAGGTCTCTTTTCCCTCCATCCCCAACAGATGCTCTTCTCAGTCTACTCTTCCTTTGCTCATATCCTAGACAGTTATTTGTTTTCTTTTAGCCATTAACACTTTCCTGTTTTCTGTCTCAGGAACCCACACGCTGATTCAAACTAATTTAGGCATCCTTGGAAAATAGTGAGCTCTCTGTCATTGGAAGTATGCAAGTAAACGATGAATGCCCACCTGCCAGGAGGGCCTTAGAAGGAGATTCTGCAGTGGTGCAAAACATCATTATTCCCGCTGAATTGTCTTTCACTTCCTACACAATCTGTTTTTGATGGGCCTCCAAGAGTCTCCCTTAGCTCTCTCCCTTCATTCTTAGCTACCCCCATCTCTGTGTTTCCCTTGGTATTTTCCACCCCCTTTCCCACATCACCACCTGGTCTCAGCTGTGTGTCCTAGGTCATAGCCACAGAGAACATGGTTCCTTCCTGGGAGGTTGGTTGCTGGTCCTTAGAGTCCTGGAGCAGACTGAGGACTCTAAGTCTCCAGTGTGGAGCATTGACAAGGCAAACAAGCTTGGGTTGAGAGAGGGAAGAATGAAAGGGCTTATTCTCTGGTCAAACTATCCTATAATGAATGCATTAAAGGCTGGTCACAGTGAGCTGTCACCAAGGATGCAACAGGGTGCTTTATCCACCCCGAGGGAATGGGACAAAGGGCCACAGGTTTCAGCTGGAATGGGACTGCAGGAGATGCCAGGCTTCAACAGAGCCTGGCTTTGGAGCCAGACTCATGGGAGAGGAGCTCTAGGAAGATATTCAAGACAAGTCACACCTGATTTCTCATGGTACCTAGACCAGCCATCTGCCGGTGATGGTTTAGCTGCATCTTGCCCAGGACTTTAATATCTCTTCCTGAATGAGTAGACTGGTACATCCATTACTGTGAAATATTATTCAGTGGTGTGAAAAGAATGGGATGGGTTTATTTGTCCTGACACAGAGAGACCTCCAAGACTTGGTGTTGGTTGATAAATCAAGTCACACATCAATATGTAGAGTCTGAACCCACTTATGAAAATAAAACCCCAAACCTCAGCTAAATGTATAGAGAGGAGATTGTTAACAGTGAGTGAATAACTGTGAGGTGGGGAGTGGGATTGATGGGGGGTGAAGAGAGACCATCACGATTTACTTTGAGTACTTCTTACTTGTTATATATTCTCACAGTGAGGATGTATTCATGTAATTTCAAAAGAAAAAACCTCCTCAAAACTCCCCCTTCCTATTCCAACTCAGGCACTAGTTTGCAAAGGCCTTTTTCAGACTATACAGAAATGCACACACACACATTCTCAGACAGCCATTTCCAACTCTTTCCTGAGGAAGATCTGGGGGTAAGATTTGGGGGTTGCAGAAGGGGTGGGGGATTGTAACAATGCCTGGGGGTATGTGGAATCTGAGAAGATTATTGTTAATATTAGTAATATCTACATTTTATCACACACACTTTACATGGGTGATCTCATTTATTCCTCACAATATCCCCGTGAGATGATATTATCACCAACGCACATGGAAGTTCATTGAAGCTAATTAAACTGCTCAGGGTTCCACAGCTAGCAAGGGGCAGAACTGGGGTTTGAACCCAGGTCTGCCAAGCCTCGGAGTCTACATTCTTGTAACTCTGTCAGCTGGTCTCTTCAGAATTGTAACGTTAGTACAGAAATGTAAATTGCTGACCAGAGAAAGGGTGAAAGTTGTGTGGCATCATCTGAAAGCTTTGAAAACCTGTGCCCAGCCTCATGAAGGATGCTAGCCCTCACCACATACAAGAAGAATGCTGCCAGCCTACATGCAATGTCACTGTAACTTGAGCCAAGACAGGCCCGTCCTGTGCTTCTTTTCTGAGGGCTTTGCTTGCCCCTCAGCTTGTCTCTCTGATCGCCCATCTGATCTAGTCTTTTCAATGATGTGTCTCAGTGATCTGGCTTCTCTGCCCTGTGGCCCACCCACTCCTTTCCCTAATCTGCAGACTGTCTCCTACTCTCTGGATCAGTGTTTCTGGATCATTCCTGCTAACTAGCTTCTTCACCTTGGTCTCGATATGTCATTCTGTGATATGGCTCAGCAACAGAACACCCCAGAAAAAGTCTGGCTCAAATAGTGAAAATGAGGGCAGTAAAAGCTGATCATGCAGGGAGCATTTTGGAGAATAGGGAGTGGAGCACTAGTCACTGGGTTGGAGATTGACCTGAGTAGGCAGGCTCCTGTCATCTCTCAAAAATGCTTTTCCATTCAGCTCCAGTTGGATTGGCCCAGCTCTGTTCCTCACCCCATCTGGTATGATTGTCCCATTCAGTTCAGTTCAGCACACACACTCCATAGGCCTGCATGCCAATGGGGATTTAACATCATGGATTTAGAGTAAATGTGATTTGTGATTACAGGGGGCTCCTCTTGGATCAGAGCCATTTACTCCCCCAGCAATTTCTTCTTTACTCTCTCACTTTCTTCTCTGGAACTGGATTCTGCTTTCAAAGTCAGCTTATCAGAAATCTTGGTTGCTTCTGAAATTTGTGGTGCTTGACGTGTGGAAAGCTGCTGCTCTGGGCAGTGGAGGAAGGGGAAAATGACAGCCGGGTGGTAAAAGGACATCTGTTGTGTGTCTTCTAGAAGGCATACTCACCCCTGGAAGCAACTTGGCCTCTTGCTCCTCAAGAGTTCGGGATTCTCTGTCCAGTTACTTGGGATTCTACCTAAAGCATCAGATTGCCAGGGGCCAACAGTTGTGCTGAGCCTGGCGGGGAGCCCATAGGGGTGCAGTTGTGTTTCCAGTTCACCAATACCTGACTCACATAACTCATGCCAGTTCTCCTGCAACATCTTCTTGCTAAGCTTTGCAGACTGCTCTCAATTATCTGTGGATGACGGTATTCACAGATAATCAAAGGTGCTCATCTAAGGCAGTTATCCTTAGCTGTTATTGTGGTATTTTTTAAAAGCTGAAGTATAGTTGATTTACAATGTTGTGTTAGTTTCAATTGTAGAGCACAGTGATTCAGTTATACATACATACATGTATTTATACACATATATAATCTTTTTCAGATTCTTTTCTAAGTTATTACAAAATATTGAGTACAGTTCCCTGTGCTATATAGTAGGTCCTTGTTGTTTACCTATTTTGTATATAGCAGTGTGTATATGTTAATCCCAAACTCCTAATTTATCTCCCACCCACCTATCCCCTTTGGTAAAGGTAAACTTTTTTTTCTATGTCTGTGAGTCTATTTCTGTTTTGTAAATAAGTTCATTTGGATCATTTTTTAGATTCCACACATAAGTGATACATGATATTTGTCTTTCTCTGTCTGACTTACTTCACTTAGTGTAATAATCTCTAGGTCCATCCATGTTGCTACAAACGGCATTATTTCATTCTTTTTGCATGGTTGAGTAGTATTTCATTGTATATATATACCACATCTTCTTTATCCATTCATCTGTCGATGGAAATTTAGGTTGCTTCCATGTCTTGGCTATTGTAAACAGTGCTGCAGTGAACATTGGGGTGCATGTATCTTTTTGAATTATGGTTTTCTCCGGATGTACATGACCAGGAGTGGGATTGCAGGATCATATGGTAACTCTTTTTTTAGCTTTTTAAGGAACTTCCATACTGTTCTCCATAGTGACTGCACCAATTTACATTCCCACCCACAGTGTAGGAGGGGTCCCTTTTCTTCATACCCTCTCCTAGCTGTTGTTTTTGAATCATAGAACCTTTTAAAAATCTGATGGAAGCTGTGGACCTCCCTCTAAAAAATGCACATGTTCATGTACATACAGATCATACAAACAAATTCACGGACTTCATAGACTCCCTGAAGCCCACGCATGGATTCAAGTTAATGTCCCAGGAGGAGATGATAAGATCCTCTGTTAACACAATACATCATTTCTTATTCCCTTTAGTCCTCCAGGAAACCTACAAATCAGGACCAGATCTTTTAAACAAATACATTTAAACAGCTTTCTTTAAAAAGTGTGGCCTGCATCCATTGTTTTAGGCTTCTGTTTTGCTTCCATCAAGCAGCATTGCCCCTAAGTCTCCAGTGTGGGAGCAGGTAAGTACAGGATGGCATGCTGCTTAGATTTATGGGTCCTCTTGAGTCACCTTCCTGATGGTGACATTGTTTTTGGATCAATTGAAATAAGTGGATGAAAACACTGAAAAATTAGAGGTGCTTCTACCAAGAGACCTTTTCTGTAGTGTCTGACAATGTTGATCACCTTTCACTCTTCTTGAATCCTACTTTCTCCTGCTGCTTCATCTTCATCTGTCATCCTCCTCCTCATCTCCTTTCTTGGCTTCTCAGGCACTTTGACTCAACAGTTTACCAATGAATTCATAATCTTTCTCCCAAACCAGTCTTCCTCCCTGACTTTCTTGCCTCAGCAGAATGTCACTACCCAGCTAGTCTTGAACCAGAAACCTAAGCGTCATCCCTAGATGTTTCCTCACCACCCACATTTACTTCAATCAACATATGGTACCACGGAAGTCTGTTGACTTTGGTCCTGCACATCACAGCCAACTGCTCTCCCAACATAAGAACTTGTGCACCTTCAGTCTATTCTCCATAGTGGTTCCAAGGTGATCTAAAATAAAATTGACCATTTCATTCCCAGGGTTAAGGGAGAATACCGGGATTGTATTTTTTTCCCTCCACATATGTGTTTTCCCTTGAGACCGAGCATGTTCACCTTTGTATTCTCAGTACCTAATGCAGTATGTGTGTATAGCAGGTCCTCAACAAAAGCAGCTGCCTTGTTGGTTGGCTGAATGACTGAATGACTGAGCCATATGATCACCTCTCATTGCCTACAGGCTGGAATCTGACTTTTTTTTTTAACATCTTTATTGGAGTATAATTGCTTTACAATGGTGTGTTAGTTTCTGCTGTATAACAAAGTGAATCAGCTATACATATACGTATAACCCCATAACTCCTCTCTTGTGTCTCCCTCCCACCCTCCCTATCTCGCCCCTTTAGGTGGACACAAATCACCGAGCTGATCTCCCTGTGCTATGTGGCTGCTTCCCACTAGCTATCTATTTTACATTTGGTAGTGTATATATGTCCATGCCACTCTCTCACTTCGTCCCAGCTTACCCTTCCCCCTCCCCGTGTCCTCAAGTCCATTCTCTATGTCCTCTGCATCTTAATTCCTCTTCTGCCCCTAGGTTCTTCAGAACCACTTTTTTTTTTTTTAGATTCCATATATATGTGTTAGCATATGGTATTTGTTTTTCTCTTTCTGACTTACGTCACTCTGTATGACAGTCTCTAGGTCCATCCACCTCGCTACAAATGACTCAATTTCGTTTCTTTTTATGGCTGAGTAATATTCCATTGTACATATGTGCCACATCTTTATCCATTCATCTGTCGATGGACAGCATTTTTCACAGAACTAGAACAAAACATTTCACAATTTGTATGGAAACACAAAAGACCCTGAATAGCCAAAGCAATCTTGAGAAAGAAAAATGGAGCTGGAGGAATGAGGCTCTCTGACTTCAGACTATACTACAAAGCTACAGTAATAAAGACAGTATAGTACTGGCACAGAAACAGAAATATAGATCAATGGAACAGAATGGAAAGCCCAGAGATAAACCCACGAACATATGGTCACCTTATCTTTGATAAAGGAGGCAAGAATATACAATGTAGAAAAGACAGCCTCTTCAATAAGTGGTGCTGAGAAAACTGGACAGCTACATGTAAAAGAATGGAATCTGACTTTCTTGGCTTCATCTACAAGGCCCTTCAAAAAATGGCCTGAACTCTTCCATCTTCATAGGATGTCCTGCCCCCCATTCCATCCCCTGGTCACACCATACACTTTTTAAAAATTGAAGTGTAGTTAATTTACAACGTTGTGTTAGTTTCAGGTGTACAGCAAAGTTAATGATATACATATATATATATTCTCTTTCAGATTCTTTTCCATTATAGGTTATTACAAGATATTGAATATAGTTCCCTGTGCTTGTTGTTTACATATATAATATTTGTCTTTCTTTTTCTGGATTATTTCCCTTAGTATGATAATCTTAGTATGATAATCTCTTAGTATGATAATCTCTAGGTCCATCCATGTTGCTGCACTTGGAATTATTTCATTCTTTTTATGGCTGAGTAGTATTCCATTGTGTATATATATATATATATATATATATAATATATATATATATATATATATACCACATCTTTATCCATTCATCTGTTGATGAACACTTAGGTTGCTTCCATGTCTTGGCATTGTAAGTACACCATACACTTTTCACACTTTGATGCTTTTGCCTTTGGTGGTTCTTCTTCTGCTGGTTCCTCTGCTTGAAATGCTCTTTCTGCATGGCACCCATCCCCTATCTTCCACCTGCATGGTGATTGCCTTCAAGGTCCAGCTCAACTGTTACCTGCCTTTCTGTATCTTTACACGACAATCTGCTTTCCATCCCCAGCTCCCTCTGACCCCAAGCAATCAGAATTAACCGATTCCTTATCTAGTTCCAATAGCATTTCACTCATGTCTTCATTATGACACTCATCCTTTTGTGTTATATTTATTCACATATGTAACTGTCTGGCAACATTGTGAGCTGGTGTCTTGTGGTCTTGTTCACTGTAGTATCCCCAGCATCTAGCCCAGCACCTAAACACTCGCAAATACAGGATATGACTTTATGTTGGTGTTAGATGTGTTCTTATTTATTTTTTTAATATATTTTTTAGCTTAAAAAGATACCAGGGGCTTCCCTGGTGGCACAGTGGTTGAGAGTCTGCCTGCCGATGCAGGGGACACGGATTCGTGTCCCAGTCCAGGAAGATCCCACATGCCGCAGAGCGGCTGGGCCCATGAGCCATGGCCGCTGAGCCTGTGCGTCTAGAGCCTGTGCTCCACAACGGGAGAGGCCACAACAGTGAGAGGCCCGCGTACCGCAAAAAAAAAAAAAAAAAAAGAAAGAAAAAAAAGATACCAGCATGGAATACCACCTCCTTTGCTGTCACTCTGAGACAAACCACCAACATCTTTTGCCTGAATTATTGCAGAGCTTCCTAACTAGTCTTCCTGCTTCTACCTTAGGCATCCCCCCCCACTTCCCCACCCCTGGCCACTTCCAATCTGTGGCCAAAGTGATCCTGCTAAAATGTAAGTCAGACTAAAATCCTTCGGTGGCTTCTCACCTCACACTGAGTAAAATCCAAAGTTGCCACCCAACATGGCCATGCCTGATTTGCTCCCCTGACCCCCACTTATCCTTTGCATAGTGGCTAAGGGTACAGACTTTGAAGCCACACTATCCTGGCTCTCCCATTGTGTGACCTAGGGTAAGTGACTTAACCTCTCTGTGCCTCAGTTTCCTCATCGGCAAAATGGGGATTACAGTATCTCCTTCATAGGGTTGTCGTCAGAAGTAAATGAATTAATATATGTAAAGTACCTAGAACAATGTCTGGTACATGGTGGGTATTTAATTGGATTTTGTTAAATAAACAAAAATCTGTCATTCTTTCCTTTGCCTGCTCCTCTCCAGTCACTCTGGCCTCCTTGTTGTTTCTCAAACACACTCCTGTCTCAGGACCTTTGCACGTACTGTTTCTGCTACCTAGAGCAGTCTTCTCCCAGATACACCCATGGCTTGCTCCCCATCTTCTTGCAGATCTCCGCCTCCATGTCACTTTATCGGGGGGGGCTTCTTTGACTGACACCCTTTATAAAATAGCAATACTCACTCACTCTCTGCCCCCTAATGCTGCTTTATTTTTCCTTCATAGCAGTTATCAACATCGAATGTATATTTATGTCTGTTTTCCTTCTTCCCCAACAAGAATGTAAGGACAGGAATTCCACTTGCCTTGTTTACTGTTATAACCCCAGCACTTAGAACAGTGTCTAGCATATAATAGTTGCTCAATAAATATTTGTTGAATGAATGAATAAAAGACAAAAGCAAGAAAATTAAGATCATACTCTTTCTGCCAAGATAACATGGCAATAAAAAAGTGTGATAAAGGTAAGATAGCTGGATAATGGTAAGAAAATTCTAACAGTATAGAAAGGAACAAGGGGAAAATAAAAGCCTCTTTCCCCCTACCTTCATCTGTTTCCCTAAAGGTAACCATAGTTGTGTTTTCAGTTTCATTAACCAATAAGTGTATCGTGTGCTTGCTATGTGTGCAGGAAAGTGTTTGAGGTTTGAGGTGCTGAGAGCTTAAAGATGCAGTCTTTACCTTCTAGGATCTCACAGTCTTTCTGGGGGGAGAACATAAAAGAGCGGCGAAGTGCTGCAGAGTTCAGAAGCGAGAGCCATCACTGTAGGCTGGCAAGGTCAGGAAAGGTTTCCTGCATGAGAGATGTCTTGATGAGAGTTTGGAGTTTGGGCAGGTTTCAGTTAGAGAGAGGCGAGTGGCCCAGGGATATGGGGCTCTCTCAGAAGAGGTATCTGGATTGGATAATGAAAGGGGCCTTTGAGGGAATGGATAGAAGTGGAGCCTGGCTGAAGTTGAGGCATCATGGTGAGGCGCAGTGGGAGAAAAGACTGGAGAACAGGGGCTGGGGCAGTTATAAGAGTGCTGAAAGAGCTGGGAGCCATGTGACAATGACTTGGAACACCACTGAGAGTAGACGGAATGTATTTTATAGACACTGCAGTGCCACAATTATTAGGAATTGGTGATTGGATATATATATATATATATATATATATATATATATATATATATATATATATATATTTTTTTTTTTTTTTTTTGCGGTACGTGGGCCTCTCACTGTTGTGGCCTCTGCTGTTGTGGAGCACAGGCTCCGGACGTGCAGGCTCAGTGGCCATGGCTCACGGGCCCAGTTGTTCCGCGGCATGTGGGATCTTCCCGGACCGGAGCACGAACCTGTGTCCCCTGCATCAGCAGGCGGACTCTCAACCACTGCGCCACCAGGGAAGCCCTGGATATATATATTTGGGTGAGTAATAGGGAAGACTGAAGCATGACATCCCTGTTTTTGAGCCTGGGCAACCAGGAAAATGGTGATAACATCGCCTGAAATCGAGAAGTCAGGAGGGAAGACCGTTTTGATGTGAGGGAAGGCTGTTTTGGGATGTGGTGTGGTGGTGGGAAGTGGAGAGATGAATTTGGCTAGACATATTGTTCAGCTTTTCCTTGAATGTGGGGACTGCCTTCAGTTTCCTTAGTATTACCCACTGAAACTAGAAATGAGCTCTGCATACAATGGGTGCTAAATGAATGTTATTGGTGGAGAAAGGAGTAGAAGCTGGGAGAGCTAAAAATCTTCCCAGTTTACCTGGGACACCTCCATGGATGTGCTTCCAATTGGTAGGAATTGGTAGGTAAGATATGCCTAGAGATTTCCATAAGTCTGAGTGGAAAGGGGATGGGAGTCCAGAGGACCCTCTGAATTTAATGTCTGAGAGGAGGACCAGCGTTTGCCATCCAAGGTGGCTATTATTTCGTTCATCTTATTCTCCTCTTTTGCTTCATCTTCCTTTTGAACTCTGATGACTGAGGCCCAGGTATTGCTCCAATTCTCTCATTTCACAGTTGCCTGATGAATCCAGCCAGGTAATACTGCATGCTAGTTTACCACTCTGCAGTGACTACTTCAACCCTACAACTAAGCAACCTAAGGTTTCTAGGAACAGATAAAACCCATATGCAATCTGTCACTGTTTAGTTTTCATTGCCAAGGTAATTCTACAAAGTTAATGAATAGCTGGGTTGGAGTAGGGGAGGGGAAGAGCCACAGAATGAATAAAGAGAAACTGTCATTTATGGGCAGCCTCTGTTCTGCTTCTTGGCAAGTCATTGGGTACATCGTGAACCACTGAGGGTACAGTTGTCATCATCACCATCGTCACCAAAGTACTTTTTTGAAGTGCCTAGTTTCTGGGGCTCTGAGCTAGGCCTACACAGAGAACTACACAGCTCTGGAATTTCACTTTTAGACCATGCATGATCTGAGACCAGATACTGATGTCCACATATGCAAGATGGATTCAAGTCTTCAATATGGTTTATTCACACATTATATGCCACCACCTCTTCTACATGTTCCTGATTATTTCTGGAGTAAAATCTATCAAGTAAATATACCGTGTCCCCTCGATGATATTATAGCTCTTTGAAGGCAGAGAAACCAACCTTACAATCCTGTCTACAGACTTTCTGTACAGGACAAATACAGGTGCTCAGTAAGGACTGATGAATCAGCCAGACCTGATGGGTAGAGAGAGAGTGCCTTTCAAGCTCTTTAACTCCTTTAAACCTCAGTTTCTTCTATAAAATGGGGAGCATAATTGTATCTATAGACTTCACGGGGTTGTTACAAGGATAGAGGGCCAATGCATGTAAATTGATTAGCCCACAATCTAGCATTTTCTGCTCAACTGTTAGCTATTAATTTAACAACATGAATTTCTACCTCCCGCTTGAGTAGGAGAGTGACTATGGAAAAGGGGTAGCAGCTTTCACACAAATCTGGGTATTCAATTCAGCCTATGGAGGCACACTTGTCAGTTGCCTATGCATTGGGATTTGAGAGACAAAAAAGATTTATCCCCTCACGTATCTTCTTCACTTTTCTACCGTCACTCCTGAACAGGGATGATTTGATGGGGGTGTGCGTGTGAGTAATCGGCTAGAGTGAAGGATGGAGTGGGAATTAGCCCTGGGAGCGAAGGCTGGGACTCAAGTCGCCGTATCAGGCACCTTTTTCAGTCTTAATTCAGCAAACATTTATAGCTAACCCAATCAATGCCAGGCGTCGTCCAAGAGCTAGGAGTCCTGTAACAGACCAGGCTCGCACTCTTGCCCGATTTTACAGAGGAAGGAAGGGAGGGACCAGAGAAAAACTCTGAAGGAACGAGTTCACCAAACCAGGAAAGCCGCTTCTCGACCTAGTGCGCAGGCGCCGCATCCGCAGCACGGCTGCGCTCTTCCGGCGCGGCGCAAGCTCCGCGGAGACCAATGGGCGCGCGCCTACGTTTTCCGGCGCGGCGCAAGCTCCACGGAGACCCATGGGCGCGCGGCTGCGCTCTTCCGGGGCGGCGCAAGCTCCGCGGAGACCAATGGGCGCGCGGCGCCGGGGCTGCGCATGCGTCTAACGGCTTCTCCCGGAAGTCGCTTCCTAGGTTCTGAGCGTGAAGTGGGTTCCTAGCGTCTGAGAGTGAACCCGCAGAGATGAAGTAAGGTCCCAGAGCTTCCCTCTGAGGGGAGGTGTCGGGGACGGGCAGGCGGAGGTGGCCTACCGGGGCTGAGGGACGGGAGAGGCGGGGAAACTAGAAAATTAGTCCCCCAGTTTTGCTCTCCTTTACCTCAGGCGGGGCCGCGCTTACTTGTGCGCTTTTCCGCTCCCTCTGCAGCCCTTTAACTAAAGTTAAACTGATCAACGAGCTGAATGAGCGTGAGGTCCAGCTGGGGGTAGCGGAGAAGGTGTCTTGGCACTCCGAGTACAAGGACAGCGCCTGGATCTTCTTGGGTGAGGCCCACATCTTTCTCCCGTAGGGCTCCTCATTCTCTCCTGACCTGCTCCCTAACATTTCAGCGTTCCCGCCCTTCAGTCCTCCCGACATTCATCACTCACTTTTATTTCCTTCCGCTCTCTGCCTGTGAATCCGTTTTCCATGCCTTTTTTCTCCCCCATTTCTAGTTTTCTCTCTCTGCCAAGTCAGTGCTCATGATAGGTATTGCTTGTCATTCACTGTGCTAAGAATCGTGCCACTTGGTTTCTCAGAGACTTTTTTTTTTTTTTTTTTTGCGGTACGCGGGCCTCTCACTGTTGTGGCCTCTCCCGTTGCGGAGCACAGGCTCCGGACGCGCAGGCTCAGCGGCCATGGCTCACGGGCCCAGCCGCTCCGCGGCATGTGGGATCTTCCCGGACCGGGGCACGAACCCGTGTCCCATGCATCGGCAGGCGGACTCTCAACCACTGCACCACCAGGGAAGCCCTCAGAGACCATTTTTATCACCCCCCGTTCCCCCATTTATACAGCTAAGGAAACTGAGTTGCAGAGAAGTTAATGGACTTCCTTCCACATAGCTATTAAGTGGAACAGCCAGAACTATGGGATTCTAGAACTCATGGTCTTAGCCCCTATCCCATATTATTGCCAACTCCCTCCCGCCCTATTCCCCTTCCCTCAGAATTTATTTTCCTCATCTAATTAGCTCCTGCCTTCTATCCATGGTCATATCACCATCTCTGTATTCACTTGTGTCACATCCAGTAATTTCAGTTTATTCAAAGAGGTTATTACACCAGACATTGTGCTAAGCATTTTATAAACATTGTTTTATTTAATTCTTATAACAGTTCTGTGAAGTAAATACTAATATCCCCATTCTACTGATGAGGAAGGAAACATTTGCAGGGGAATTTATTTCCTATGAAATGCTTAACAATTGACTTTATAATCCTTAGTCTGTGTGAGTTGGGGTTAATATTTGCATATTTAAACTGATTTTGGATCTTAGCTGTTGAATTTGTAGATAAAGAGCACATGAGTTCAAGATATGCTTATGGAATCCAAGTTTTGTGCTGGAAACTATCTGCTTTGTCCAGAAGATTTTGGGTGTGAGGAGGATTAGTTTGGTTAGGGGTGGCCCCGATCTTTCCACTCAAAGTTAATCACTGTTTTTTCTATACTACTGCTACATCTTCTATGTGTTTCTGTCATTGCATCAGACTGTGAGTTCTTTGAGGGCAGGCCCTGTTGTTTACTCTTCTTTGCACCCCCAGTGCCTGGCTTGATGCATGCATGGCACATAGTAGACACTTGGTAAATGTTTGCTGAACTGAAATGTGTTTTTTTTTTCTTCTAGGAGGGCTTCCTTATGAGCTGACGGAAGGGGACATCATCTGTGTGTTCTCACAGTAAGTCCCCTTTCATTTTTTGCCTTCTCAGTCATCAGAATAGTTTGCTTCCATAACACATTTTATGGCATCACAAAAACCATTTATTTTAATTCTAGGCTGACTGGCCTCCCTGCATGGGGAGGGCTGGAGCTTCTCCTCTAGTTTAGATCAGTCCCAGGACATGGTTCTGGTACTCTCCCAATGTGGAAGATCCAAGAAGTTGGATGATTTAGGAGGCTGTCTTGGGGATTCTGGTCTATTTTTATTACTTTTTTACTGAGGCCTACACTGGAACAGGCTGGAACTCCCAGGAAGGTACTGTGTTGGCCCATCTCTTCGGGCTCCTACAAACTAGTGGTAACTCATGATCATGGGGCCCTTCTGGGCCCACACCTGTGTGGCATTGTAGGATTAGGGCAAAGCACAGAGGAACTGGGAAAAAAGCAAGAGGTTTAGTCAATAGTTTGCTTGCTTTGTTTCTAGATTAGTGTAAGGTTAGTGAGCAGAGCCAATCTCTTTAACCGGAGCCTGAGAATCACAGGCTGCTGAGGAATAAGAATGTATAGGAGAATGTTATATTCTTCATTCTGCTATGGGATGATAGCAGCAGCACTGGGTGGGAGAGGGTCTTGGCAGCTCACACTAGTAGTGGCAGCTGGTAGGAGAGGGGTTGGGCACAACCCCAGAGCTACATAGAGTAGTTAGTCCATAGGGCCAGAGGGCCTTGGCAGCTCACAGGAGCAGAGGGCCATGACCCCTGGGCTGTGTAGCCCTCAGGGGCAGAGGACCATGGTAAAAGGGGTTGGGCAAGCAAACACTGCTAGCACACCCTGGCAGAGTCATTTCCGTGGCAGGGCATGGTTGGGCCATCCAGTGGGCAGAGGGCCCTGGCTGAGTGGTTGGGCAACTTAGGGGGCAGCAGGTTCTGGCAGAATGGTTGGGGAGCATATAGGGCAGAAGGCCATGGGAAAGAAATTGGGTAAGAAGAAGGCCATGGTAGAGGGCCCTGAGAGGGACAGAGGCTGCTTCCTCCAACTCCTGGGTATTGGGAAGTTCACAGCAGGTACAGCCTATAATTACCACCCCTTTGTGATACCTCCACCTGATCCAGCCTTCCATCTGGGAGCTGTTTTTGTCTTATTTGCATTGAGTGTGTTTATTTCACACAGCTAGTGTGTGTGTTTATTCCAGTTCTCTGTTCTGGCTATACACGTTGCTCTCCATGAAGATTGCCTTTGCGACTGATAACAGTGGCTTTCAAAAAGTACTTTGTTTTCTGGTTATCAGAGTAATGTATAGTCATTGTAGAACATTTGGCAATACCCTGAGAAAACCATAATTCAAAAAGAGTCATGTACCAAAATGTTCATTGCAGCTCTGTTTAAAATAGCCAGGACAGGGCCTCCCTGGTGGCGCAGTGGTTGAGAGTCCGCCTGCCGATGCAGGGGATACGGGTTCGTGTCCCGGTCCGGGAGGATCCCATATGCCGCGGAGCGGCTGGGCCCGTGAGCCATGGCCGCTGAGCCTGCGCATCCGGAGCCTGTGCTCTGCAACGGGAGAGGCCACAACAGTGAGAGGCCTGCATACCGCAAAAAAAAAAAAAAAAAAAAAAAAAAAAAATAGCCAGGACATGAAAGCAACCTAAGTGTCCATCGACAGATGAATGGATAAAGGAGATGTGGCACATATATACAATGGAATATTGCTCAGCCATAAAAAGAAACGAAATTGAGTTATTTGTAGTGAGGCGGATGGACCTAGAGTTTGTCATACAGAGTGAAGTAAGTCAGAAAGAGAAAAACAAATACTGTATGCTAACACATATATATGGAATCTAAAAAAAAATGATCATGAAGAACCTAGGGGCAAGACGGGAATAAAGACGCAGACCTACTAGAGAATGGACTTGAGGATATGGGGAGGGGGAAGGGTAAGCTGGGACGAAGTGAGAGAGTGGCATGGACATATATACACTACCAAACGTAAAATAGTTAGCTAGTGGGAAGTAGCCGCATAGCACAGGGAGATCAGCTCGGTGCTTTGTGACCACCTAGAGGGGTGGGATAGGGAGGGTGGGAGGGAGGGAGATGCGGGAGTGGGGAGATGTGGGGACGTGTGTGTGTGTGTGTGTGTGTGTGTGTGTGTGTGTGTGTAGTTGATTCACTTTGTTGTAGGGCGGAGGCTAACACACCATTGTGGGGCAATTGTCCTCCAATAAAGATGTTAAAAAATTTATAGTTTAAAAAAAAAGAACATTTGGCAAAAAGAAAAAGTATAAAGAAGAAAATAGAATGTACTTTAAGGAAAAGCTGTTAACATCTTGGTGTTTTTCTTTATTGTCTTCTTTTCGAAGTTGGGCGTTATTTCTAACATTTTGCTGTTATAAATTATACTGCAATATACATTGTAATATATACATCTTTGTATGCATCCCTGATGGCTTCCTTAGTGAAATTACTGGATCAGTATGGTAGTATTTTTAAGATGTTTTATAAACATTGCCAAATTACTCTGAAAAGGTTGTTTCAATTTCCACTGAAAAGGTTGTATCAATTTCCACTCTCACTAGAATGCTCATTTGTCTGAATCCAAATCAGTAATGGTTATTTAAAAAAATATTTGCCATACAGCCTCTCAGTATTATTTTACTTTGCCTTTATTTCATCATCAGGGAGGTTGAACATCCTTTCATAGACTTACAGGCCTTTATTATTTCTTTTTCTTTGTAAATTGTCTATTAATATCATTTGCCTATTTTTTCCCTATTAGTGTATTCCTCATTTTCTTACTGATTTTACAAGAGCCGTTCATGTGTTAAGGGTATTAACTTATTGTTGTAACACTTTATCATGTATTGTATTGCTGTGGACTTTTTTTTTATTTGATGTGTTATACTACATTGCCGTTATTATTATTTCTTGATGCTCAAATTGTCCCAGTTTGGTCTGTAGTAGTCCCTTCAAGCCAACTCCTGTATTCTTTTTTTCTTTTACTTTTTATTTTGAAATAATTTCTGGCTTAAAACAGGCAAGTTATAAAATAGTATAAAGTATACCTGTATGCCCTTCACTCGGAGTCCCCAGATGTTAGCATTTTACCACATATGCTTTGTTATTATTTCTCACCACCTGTACATATTTTTTAACCTTTTGAGAGTCAGTTGCAGACATGATGCACATTTACTCCTAAATTCTTCAATGTGTATTTCCCAAAATACAAGTACATTCTCTTGTTTAACCTCAGTATAGTGATCAAATTCAGGAAATCAACACTGTTGCAGTATTATTATCTAATCTATAGACTTTATTCAACTCCACCAGTTGTCCTGATAATGTCTTTTATAGCAAAAAGAAAAAAATGGCTTTCTAGTCCTTAACCTGTGATATAAATTGCAAACGTTTTCTCCTAGTTTGTCATTTGACTTTGCTTATTGTGATCTTTTTGCTATGCAAAATTATTATTTTTTAATTTTTATGCATTCATTTATTCATATGTTTAAATTATGTTATGGTAACATTGACTTTTTAGGGGATGTACAACCTACAGATTTTCTTGAGTGTGGTTTTAGCCACATCCCATAAATTTTGGTATATATTCCCATTTTTGTTATTTTCTAAATAGTCTGCCATTGATTTCTTTTCTTTATTTTGTTTTACTTTCTCTTTCATCCAGTTTGTTAGCTTGGAGAATAGGTTTCAAGTTCTAGGTAGGGTATTTTTTGTTTTAATATATTATTTCCAGCTGTTTAACATTGTGGTTGGAGAATATGGTCTGTGCTGTTTTTAGAGATGATTGAGGTTTACTTTGAGACCTAGTCTACAGTCAATTTTAATATGTGTTTCATGGATTCTTGAGAAGAAATTCTCATCCTTCTGTACAATCAAATATATCTGTACATATACTAATCTGATGTTAATATTTTTGACAATATAATTGTTATATTATTAGTTATATGTTTATTTGTATTTATATTATATAATTTTATATAAATTAATTCCTCTGGCCTGTTTTTCTCAATTTTATGTGTTATGAACTCAAAGTGGTGTGTTAAAATCTCTCATAACTTTCACTCTTACTTGCTCATCCTATTTTTAATTATAATTTTTGATTTGTTGATTTATGCATAAAATTTCATGACTTTTGTTATGTATTAGGACCTTTTTCAGAGCAAAAGAGCCCTCTTAGTCACATGTAAATGTTTTTTTTTGTTGGCCTTGAATTCATCTTTGATTTTAATACTACCACCCATTTCTTTTTTTTTTTTTTTTTGCGGTACGCGGGCCTCTCACTGTTGTGGCCTCTCTCATTGCGGAGCACAGGCTCCAGACGCGCAGGCTCAGCGGCCATGGCTCACGGGCCTAGCCACTCCGCGGCATGTGGGATCTTCCCGGACCGGGGCACGAACCTGTGTCCCCTGCATTGGCAAGTGGACTCTCAACCACTGTGCCACCAGGGAAGCCCTACCACCCATTTCTTAATTGGGTGTTCTTGATATATCTTTGTCTAACTTTTTATTTTAATTTTTTAATTTTATTATTTTTTTTGGCGTTACGTGGGCCTCTCACTGCTGTGGCCTCTCCCGTTGCGGAGCACAGGCTCCGGATACGCAGGCTCAGCGGCCATGGCTCACGGGCCCAGCCGCTCCACGGCATGTGGGATCCTCCCGGACCGGGGCACGAACCCGCGTCCCCTGCATCGGCAGGCGGACTCTCAACCACTGCACCACCAGGGAAGCCCTAACTTTTTATTTTTAACCTTTCTTTGTCATCTTGTTCTAGATGTGTCTCCCGTACAGACTATATTATTTGAATTTTGTTTTGTTATCCAATCTGAAAGTTTTTACATTTTAAATCAATAGTGTCTTACTCTTTTATAAAATAAATAGATATGGCGAAATTGTTAACATTAATTTGGTACGGGACAAGAAGACTGGGAAATCCAAAGGATTCTGTTTCCTCTGCTATGAAGACCAGAGGAGCACAATTCTGGCTGTTGACAATTTTAATGGGATCAAGGTGAGTATGCTTACTAAGCAGAACTTTTCCTTCATGTAGGGCTTCAGTTTCATTTCCCACCTGATAGCCACAGGCTCAAGGGCAGTACTGGTCAGCTGGGTGTGTTGTGAGGGTTGCAGAGGTGTGGGGACATATTGACCAGGAAATGATCCCAGGAAATAATTCCATTGGCTCATGACTCTTCCAGCACTTGTTCCTTTTACCCATCTCTTAGCAAACCATCTCCTCAGGAGCATAGGTACCATGACCCCCCACTCCCCTTCACCCGGCACCCAACCAGGCCTCCATTTCTCACCTTTCCCTCCTCACACTCCACTCTCATTTCTGGTATACTGGAGAACAAAGAGACTAGCAAACACTGCTCTTCCATGCTGTCCTGTGTCAGGAAATTTGGGGCTCCATCATGGTTTCATGGCTGAGGACATAGCCGTGTATGTCTGTCATATGTCTCCACTGACTTAGCAGTACTGGGCCCTGGAAATTCTCTAGTTAAAATCTGATGACAAATTCTATAAAAGTAACTCATTCTGAAGTTTTCCCTCCTCTGTGCCCCTCTCTCTTCCACCCTTGTAAGTGAGACGTTTGGCTGAGAGAAGGGGATGGGGCAAGTCAGGCTTATCTGTGCTCCACGTGGTCCCTCTGCTTGTTTGGGAAAAGCACTGCCGTTGAACGAGCATTGTCACAGGTCAGAGGGGTAACTCTTGACTTGGAGAGTTTGTCACTGACTGCACCAGTGTGGAACAACTGGAGATTATAGGACAGGGTGGGAAAAGGTTCTAGGCTTGATTTTTAAGAGAGCCAGCAGTCAAAGGGAGTCACCATAAAGGGAAGGTTTTCAAAAATGTTTTGAAATGGGGAATAGGATAGATGATAGAAAGTGCTCAGGCTTAGAGGTAAGAGTAAAAACTTGCTCTTGAATGGAACAGTAAAAGCCAGACATTTCAAATTTCAGATGGCTTTGTCTATAGAATAAGTCTGTATCTGCCTGAATGTTTTTGTTTTAAGTAAGGGGTCAGTTTTTTGTTGTTCACCTGGAGAGTTGTGCTTTGCAGCGATAGTATCAGTGTGAGCCAGTTGTTCCAGTATGGTGGGGGTAGAGCAAGGTGTGAGGGCTTAAGAAAAAAAAAAAGTCCTTTCTAGATTCCTTCCCCCCTCCCAACTATTGGTCTGCTTTGGCCTCGTCCTAATTGCTGTGTCGAGAAAGCAGCTGTAGCATTGAGCTCAATTTCAGTAATTCCCTCTTGCTGCCAGGCTTTTTCATGGTGTGTTTCACTGTGGGTGTTACAGATTGAGGGTAATTCATTGTGCGTCTGAACTCTTACAGTTTTCCGTGCTGCTTGTGCTTTGTGGCAGTACTTCCCAGGCTCTTTTCACTTCATGACACACGTAGAACATGAAGATATTAGTATGGCACTCTGGGATAAACTGATGAGGCTGCCTAGTACAACTGCCCTGGGGGCTCCAGCTGCCCCAGGCCCCACCTGGCTGCCCCAAGGGCTGAGCGAATTAATGTGTAGGGATATGTGCTGTGACACACCAGTTGGGCAGGTCTGCTTTAGAGATTTCCCGAGAAATAGAATAGCGGGAGGGTAATGGGTATGGTTCAAACCATGGATTTCTGCAGCTGGGTTCAAATAGTTAGATAGGAGGGCTGTCTTTGCTGAAGCACTGCCTGTCTGTCTTAGATCAAAGGAAGAACTATCCGAGTGGATCATGTGTCTAACTATCGGGCTCCTAAGGACTCAGAAGAAATGGATGAGGTGACCAAAGAGCTGCAGGAGAGGGGCTGCGGGGCTCACACTCCCTCACTGAGTTCATCTGAGGGCTCTGAAGATGGCAAACCCACCAGAAAACACAAAAAAGGTAAAGCATTAAGGCCCAAGAGAAGATTCTGGGTAGGCTTAGTGTTTGCTCTTCTTAGCATTCACTGAGTGTTGATAATCAGTTCTTAAGTGTGAAGGGGGAAGGTGTGGGGAAGCTTACTTTAATTGGGAAAGGAGAGGTATCAGCAGAAGGCTAATGGTATGGGCTGAATTCTGTCCACCAAAATACATATGTTGAAGTCCTAACCGCCCCCCCCGACCCAGTAACTCAGAATGTGACTGTATTTGGAGGTAGGGTCTTTAAAGAGATAATTAAGAGTGGGAGCTGCCTTATACAGCAACTCGACTTATCAAGGATGACAGACATCCAGCTTGGCTTCTCGGAGGCACTTTTCTGGAAGTAGAGACTGTGACTGCTTCACGCTGCTGCCAAGGATGCTTTCCTTTTGCATGTCCTCCATCTTTTCCATCTTCCTTTTCTTATTTTTCCCTTCTTTTCCTCCAGACAGAAAGGAAAAAAAGAAAAGAAAGAAAGAAAAAGAGAAGACTGACCAGGAGGTACAGGAAGAGCAGCCAGCCTCCTCTTCATCACCCAGAAGCAAGATGATAAAGGAAAAGGATGACCCTGGCTCTAAAAAGCACAGTGGGAAGAACTCAGAGAGGGGTCAGAAGTCAGAGTCCAGGGAGGTATGGAAGCCCCACCCCAGCTCCCCTGAGATCAGGATGACCTGCCGTGGTGGAACAGAGGACCGAGAGAGGGAGCCGAGGAAGGAGAAGCCCAAGCACGAACACAAGTCATCAAGCAGGAGGGAAGAGAGAGAAGATAAGAACAGAGATAGAGACAGAGGTCGAAGCTCAGACGCACATTGCAGCCGGCACAGTGGGCACTCTGAGGGGCGTAGTCACAGAAGTAGAAGTAGGAGTCAAGATAAATCCCACAGGCGTAAAAGGGCCCGGCACTCCCGGGACCGGGAGTCCTCTAATCCTAGTGACCACAGGCATCACTGAAGCCACAGCCTGTTCGACTGCATGGTAGAATTGGAAATGAATTGTGTTTTTTTGTTTGTTTGTTTGTTTTCTGTACATGGGCCTCTCACTGTTGTGGCCTCTCCCGTTGCGGAGCACAGGCTCCGGACACGCAGGCTCAGCGGCCATGGCTCACGGGCCCAGCCCCTCCGTGGCATGTGGGATCCTCCTGGACCGGGGCACGAACCCGTGTCCCCTGCCAGGCGGACTCTCAACCACTGCGCCACCAGGGAAGCCCGTGAACTGTGTTTTTAAAATGCAATGAAATTCAGTTATGCTTTTACTATTTCTATACGTAAAATATCTGAGGATGAGTTCTTTTATTAACTCCCTTGAGTGTTAGAATCATTGAGAGAGCTGTAGTTTTTAAAAGCTAAATGTCCTGGATTTTTGAGAAAAATCCATTTTCCCTGGGAGTATACTTGGTACTTTTGGTACTTAACCAGAGTATGTATCCTAAATTTGGGTTCATAAATATGGCCCTTGAATTTGTGACCCCAATTTATGATGAAATGGCCAGGAAGGGGAAATACCAGGCAATTCTAGAATTCCAGTCTTAGTGAGATATTTAGAACCCTTGCAGTAACTTTTCCAGTTGGCAGGTATAACCATAGAGTAGAGAAGTGTGGCTTCACTAGGCTCAGACAGCTTGCGGTGAATGTGGTAAGGATTCTTAACATCAGCCTGCTCCCTTCCTACCTCCCCTCCCCCCGCCTTTTTGAAATTTTAGATTTTTTTGTTTTTGTTTTTGTTTTGGTTGATATGTCTCCACATCTTTTCCTTACAACTTTATTTTATTGAGAAGAAATTAACATAAAATTAACCATTTTAAAGGGAACATTCAGTGGCATTTGGTGCATTCACAGTGTTGTAAAACCACCAACCCTATCTACTTCCAAAACACTTTCATTATCCCAAAATGAAACCCTGTACCCATTAAGCAGCTACTCCCCATTCCCTCTTCCTCCTTGTCCCTGGCAACCACCAGTCTGCTTTCCATTTCTGTAGATTTACCTATTCTGGACATTTCATATAAGTGGAATCATATAACATGTGGCCTTTTGTGTTCGGTGCCTTTCACTTAGTATAATGTTCTTGAGGTTCATCCATATTGTATCAGTACTTCATTCCTTTTTATGGATAATGTCCCATTGTATGGATATTCCAGATTTTGTTTACCCATTCCTGAGTGGATGGACATGTGGGTTGTTTCCACCTTTTGGCTAGCCAGTTCCCTTTTCATGTTCCAGACATACCAGACTGCTTCTGGGCTTAGTCTGCTTTTCGAGTAGCTGCTCTTGATGAGATGGGCACATTTTGTCGGCTCCATTGTGTATCTAGCTGGTCTGCTTGGTAGTTCTTTCTCATTTTGAGATTCTTTTTCTTTTTTCTCAGTCAATCCCTTATGAGTTTGGTAAGTAGTTCACAGGCCCTTAATACCCCTGCTGAATTATTAAAGTGGAATTTGTGACCCTGTAAAACAGAGGACTAGAGCTTTAATAGTGAATGCACTAAGTTAGATTACGTGGTGTGTTAGTACGGGTCCTAGATTAGATGTGCAAGAAATCTGGGGGTTGGGATGCCCATGAAGGAAAAAGGAGAGGGAACTGGAGGAGTCTGGGAAAGCTGTCAGACAATGATGTAGGTCTAACTTCTTGGAGAAGAAAGGGAAGGAAGGAAGGAAGGAAGGAAGTTGCGTAGGAAAAGTCTTACACCACTGTGGAGTTCTAAGAATATTTCAGCAAGACCAGTGGTGAGCCCTTGAGACAAAGACACCTGTCAGAGGAGTCCTGCTAGATGAGCCTTGGTAAGCAGGAATCCTTGCTGTTGGGCCTCCATCAGCCATTGTGGCCACTCTTCTTATGTGTCCATCATGCCAATTGTGTGGTAACTGAGGAAGGCCCCTGCACCTGGCTGAGTCATTGTATCTGCCTGGTGGTTCAGTGCCTCTTCTATGATGTTTTCTGATGGGTGTTAACATGTGATGCAGAAATCTTCACACTTTGCCTGAGGACCCTCCCTCAACCCCCTGTTTCTCCACTCTTGTCTTTTTCAGCTTGTAGATCTTGAGTGATACCCTTGTTGGCTCTCGGTATTGCTTCTAGGAACACCATGGTCCATTCGTGCCATCTCCACGAGTCCCTTTGGGTAAAGCCCCCTTGGCTGCCCTTCAGACCGTGTGGTTCATTTTGGTATTTGTGGCCTCCTGGCTTCTGGTGGATAAGCTCCTCTACCTGGGTGTCTTACTCTGGGGCTGCAGCTCTGTGATGGTCTCTTACTGCCATCCCTGGCCTGCAGAGGAGGCCACCTCTGAACCTAGTGATGCTGGTGCCCCTTTCACCAGTGTGTTCCTGATGGCCTCGGTGAATGGGATGTCTTCTGGGCCCCCCTGTGGAACACTACCCTCTGGTGAGGTTTTTGACCTCATGTAATCTCTTCACTCCAGCATACCTACTCCCCTCGGCCTTTTCATTCCTTCCTTGGTCCCTTGCCAGGACAGCTCAGGTGTTTCTCCTTTGCTTAGTGGTGGCCAGCACTTTCGCCAGTCCTCTAAGAGCCACCTTAGTAGAGACTGCTCACCCCCCGCAGTCCTTGCCAGGGAGGGGGTTAAATCCTGTATACTGAGAAAGTGCTCCCAAGTCTAAATTCTTGCTTTTCTGGCCCTCTTTATACAGCACCCTTGAAAGGCAAACCCAGTGTTTCCTTGGTTCCTGTCAGTACCTGCCAGTTAATTCTTGCAGCTTTTTGGTGTATACTTTCTCCTTTATTAGGCCCGGTACTTCTCCAGCCAGGTAAAGCTGGAATTTAATCCTAGTTATCAGTTTGGTAGCCAGGAGAGAGGCTGGACACAGCTCCTTGGGGGAGGGGGTGGGACCGATTGCCCGGTGTGGGGAGCAGCCGCTGTAGCATCTTCCAGCATGGGGTATGCTAGCTCTTATTTGGGAAGAGTGGCTCCCTCTGCAAACTGAGGGCTGGATGGGGGTGTCTGCAGAGCCAACACTTTCAGGGATGTCTGGCCAGATGTTCCTACCCCATGTTTCAGGGCCTCAGGGTTTCCAAGCACATGAAGTCATGTGGCCCTGACTGCAGCAAAGCAGACCTGCCACATGTTAAATATTGAGTATTTAATCTCCCTGGAGTTCTGCAACTCTTATGACCTCTTGGTTGCTCTGCTGTGTCCACTCCTCCACTGCAGGAACTAAGGACCTTTTTGGAAGCTCCACAGAGGCCCTCTGGCTCTCACACTTGGCCTTTAGCTACTTATTAACTCTCATCCATTTCTCACTACCCTGCTGCAGGGCATCAGTACAACTTAACACTGTCCAGCCATTTCCACTGTTTCTGTAGGCCTTATTCCTACCCTATTTTCTTTTTTTGGGGGGGGTGGGTTTATTTTATTTTATTATTTTTAACGTTTTTATTGCAGTATAATTGCTTTACAATGGTGTGTTAGTTTCTGCTTCATAACAAACTGAATCAGATATCCCCATATCTCTTCCCTCTTGCATATCCCTCCCTCCCACCCTCCCTATCCCACCCTTCTAGCTGGCCACAAAGCACCGAGCTGATCTCCCTGTGCTATGCAACTGCTTTACACTAGGTATCTATTTTACATTTGGTAGTGTATATATGTCCATATATACACTACCACTCTCTCACTTTGTCCCAGCTCCTGCCTCCCCTGTTTTCAAAAGTCTGAATCGCTACATCTGTAAGTCTGTTCTCTTGAGTTTTCCCAGGTCATATCCAGAGAAATCTTTAGCAGTTGGGTGCTCCATGCCTGGGACTATCTATGCCCCCTACCCCCTCAGGACAGTGTCCATTTTTCCCAGCAGGCAGTGACTGAAGCAGTCCTAGACCCCATCTTACACAGCCTGTTTTCTTGGACCACCACGGGCACCATTTGTGATAGTTTAGGTTCTCTGAGAAGCAGGTGCCAAGATGGGATTAAACACATGAGAGATATATTAGGGTAAATGCCTGTGAAGGAGAATGGGGAGGGAGTCAGGGGAGAGCTGTCGGACTAGGTGCAGGTGTAACCCCAGTGGAGGACAGAGGGGATGAAGGAGTGGTGGGTAGGAAAATTCTTAAGACTATGAGGTGCAGTTGTAAGAACATTTTGCAGAGCGAATGTTTCTTTCAGGAGAGGCAGTCCACCATGGGCCCTGAGCATCTGTGCCTGTTCTTGGTGAAGGTCTTTATTTTTTTAATTTTTTTTAAATTTTTTAACATCTTTATTGGAGTATAATTGCTTTACAATGGTGTGTTAGTTTCTGCTTTGTAACAAAATGAATCAATTTTGCATATACATACATCCCCATATCTCTTCCCTCTTGCATCTCCCTCCCTCCCACCCTCCCTATCCCACCCCTCTAGGTGGTCACAAAGCACCAAGCTGATCACCCTGTGCTATGTGGCTGTTTCCCACTAGCTAGCTATTTTACATTTGCTAGTGTATATATGTCCATGCCACTCTCTCACTTTGTCCCAGCTTACCCTTCCACCTCCCCATATCCTCAAATCCATTCTCTAGTAGGTCTGCATCTTTATTCCCGTCTTGCCCCTAGGTTCTTCGTGACCATTTTTTTTTAGATTCCATATATATGTGTTAGCATATGGTATTTGTTTTTCTCTTTCTGACTTACTTCACTCTGTATGACAGACTCTAAGTCCATCCACCTCACTACAAATAACTCAGTTTTGTTCCTTTTTATGGCTGAGTAATATTCTATTGTATATATATGTCACATCTCCTTTATCCATTTGTCTCTTAATGGACACTTAGGATGCTTCCATGTCCTGGCTATTGTAAATAGAGCTGCAGTGAACATTGTGAATTATGGATTATGAATTATTTTTGAATTATGGTTTTCTCAGGGTATATGCCCAGTAGTGGGATTCCTGGGCCGTATGGCAGTTCTGTTTTTAGTTTTTTAAGGAACCTCCATACTGTTCTCCATAGTGGCTGTATCAGTATACATTCCCACCAACAGTGCAGGAGGGTTCCCTTTTCTCCACACCCTCTTCAGCATTTATTGTTTGTAGATTTTTGGATGATGGCCATTCTGACTGCTGTGAGATGATATCTCATTGTAGTTTTGATTTGCATTTCTCTGATGATTAATGATGTTGAGCATTCTTCCATGTGTTTGTTGGCAATCTGTATGTCTTCTTTGGAGAAATGTCTGTTTAGGTCTTCTGCCCATTTTTGGATTGGGTTGTTTGTTTTTTTGGTATTGAGCTGCAAGCTCATACATTCTTAATGTATTTTGGCCAGCAGCCTTTGAACAGCTATGGTAGGTGCCTTTCTTACCACTCTGCTGCTCACCTTTTGACATTTAGTTCATTAAACAAAAGAGCATTTTAAAAAATGAGGACTGACTTTATTTGAAGCTACGAATGCAGCCATTGAAACAGACCCAAGCAGTGCCATCAGGACATAGTAGCTGTCAGATAGCATGTGCACATTCTGTCTCTCCTTCCATTCTCACCTCCCTCCCCTCTCTTCCTCTCTCTCTGTTTTCTGCCTTTTTGAGGGAGGATGCTCAATTATACTTCTTTCTAAAGTCATACGATAATACACTTGTTATCCATAGACTATCTCGAGAAGGGTACTCTATCCATTGGTAATAGAAATTGCTTCTGGAGAGGAGAACCAGGTAGCAGCTGGGAGAGGAGAGGGAAGGAGCCTTACTTTGCACTTGACCGTTTGTAACTTTTGAATTCCAAACTGGATTGGTATTACTTTTTAATAAAAACAAAGCCACATGTAAGACCAGTGTTGGTCATTACTGTGGACCTTTACAAACTAACTTTAAAACTTATGCTGCTGCCTGTGATGAACTTCAGTATGTAAGGGCAGAAATGAGCGAGTAGATGAAGGCAGCCAAATTTGGGTATATGTGATACTTGGGCAGAACTGCCTGCCATTCTATTTACTAAAGTTCAGTTAACATAACATTTATGGTCTACAGGTACAGCATAAGAGACATTTACTTGCCTTGAAATATTTCCCTTGGGCATTTTGTATAAATATGAGACCTTCCACTGGCCTAAATTCCTGGATAAAAGCCTTGGTATGAGAATGACTAGTGAGTGATCTTCGTCATGTGTTTCTGTCCCATGGAAGCAGTTTTTAGCCAAGCAATGTTTGAGGCCAGCTGGCAGGTGAGGTTCCGATTTGCTATTTGCGATTCCTTGACTTCGGTGTTCTCAGTGGGGCCTATCTTTTCTCCATCAGTTGAGTTTTGGCAAGTACAGGGGCACAAATATAATTGGAAACCATGAACTTCCCTCTGGCCACATTGGTGGTTCATGTCTCTTAAAGGGACCAAGAGGATGCCTAGAGGCTTCAAAGCCCCCACCCTGAGGAGTCAGATCTCTACACTGCTTTAGGTGTTTGAGGATAGACTTTGGAAGTGAACTTCCAGGGAATCCCTCAACCTAATCAGAATTGGCTGGTGGCCCTGAGGCCGTGTACCAATTAGACTTGCACTGTCCAATAAGGGAACCAATAGCCCCATATGGCTATTTAAATTGAAATAAATCAAAATGAAAAACTGAGTTCCTCAATCATACTAGTGACAATAGCCACGTGGGGCTAGTGCCTCCTATATCAGACTGAGCAGATATAGACCATTTCTATCATCGTAGAACATCGTATCGGACAGTGCTAACTAAATCGTTCAGGCCTGGCAGCACTGTATGCAGCTATGTGACCTAAGGGAAAAGCCTTCCTGGTGCTTTCCAAGCCTGTCTAATCCTACTGGTCCTTTGAGGATTGCCTCAATTCTAGTTCCTTCAGGAAACTTACCCTTACTACTCCAGCTCACAGCAATGACTCCCTTCTTTGAACCCGTACGGCACCTGAAATATGTGATGACACGTTGTTTTATTGGTGTCACACTGTTGCTTCTAAGTTAGTCTCATCTTCTCAGCAAGGCTGCAGGGCCCTCAAGAGCAGAGCTTAAACCCCACACTGCCTGTTAGATGCATCTATATGTGAGGCACAGCTTCTCTTTTCATCCCAAAATGCTTATCAAAAGTATTTATCAAACCCTCCTTTTCTCCAGCTGCCTTTTTTGCTTTCTTTGCTCTTGTTTTCAGTATTTATAAAAATCAGCGTGTAGGACACAATGTCATGCTTCAAAAACCATTTATTTTTTGAGGAGGGTCAACATGCTAATTGATATCAGGTGTAGCAGCCTCAGCTTGTGTCTTGGTGAGAGGGTTAGGGTGAGGAAGGTTTGGGAACATTGGCATTAGATCTTGAAAACACTTTGGAGAGAGCTGATGATACCTTCCTCATCATTTCAGACCCCTGTTTGGAAGTGCTGGGCTTATCAGAGTCTGTGAACAAACCAAAAGAGAAATGTGGTCAGTTATCAGGCTTTCCAATTGAGGCTGTCAGGCAAGGGGAGTGATAATTTTGGATTCAGAAAGAAGTATTTATATAATAGCTTTTGATTTTTAAAGTGCTTTCACAAAGAGTATTTTTCTCCTTCTGACAGCCCTGGGAAGGAAGCAGGAAAAATTCAGTGAGGTCAGATGCCTCATCTAAGGTCACGTGGGTAGAAAGTGGCCAGATTTGCCCTAGGGCCCAGGCTTTCTGATGTGCAGGCCAGCTCTGCACTCCCTGCACCCTGATGCTTCTTGAGCCAGCTCAGCAGTGCCTTGCCTCCCTCGTGCTAGCAGATAACTATCCAAAAAAGCCTGATGAGCTAATTCCACATGAAAAGGTAACTTTCAACTCTCAACAGTACTGGTGTCCATTTCAAAATATCCAGGCAGAAGCAGCAGTGCATTTAAAAAGGCTATCGTTTCTCACTCACTTTGGGTAAATTTTCAGTTGACTAGCCCCAAGTGATCTGTTTGTTGTGTGAGCTATAAAGGACTTGTGTGGCCAATAAGAGTCTCCATTTAGACCCATTTTTCTGCACCACTTGTTTTATGCAAAGGGCTCTTATTTAAAGTTTATCATAGTTTATGTTAATGAAATGATTGTTGTACCTGTAAGGACAGAAATGAGCAGTTATCTATGTTGCTGACGCATCATGACAGGATGTCATGAAAAGACACAGGGCAATAAAGCACATACCTTCTTATTTCTAGTAAAAGACAAAGTTCTCCTATACCTCTTGCAGTTCCCTAGTTTTTATCTTCTCCAGCAGTATAACCGTAGGAACCTCAAGGATCTATGATTAAAACTAAGGTAGCAGATAGCAAATTTACCCCCAAATAAGGGGGAAAATAGTTCAGGTTTTCAGATTAATAATGCAGTACTGGAATGTGCTGGTAGTTTAAACAAAATAAGAACAATGAAGAAATTAATAAGGAAAAAGCCAAAATCTGCAGAGGGAAAGATAAAGGCTTGACTGGAGAGATCTCCTCTGAAAAAGCAAGACAAAGACTTAGTTACAGGATTGAGACGTGTACCGCAAAGCCACATTCTGAAAATGTTGAGGGGAAAAATGAAGCTTTGTTTTTGCAATTTGTGGGTCTTGTTAAAAATGCAGATGCCTGGACACGATTTCCCTGAGATACTGACTGTGCAGGTCTGGAGAAGGGCCAGGATTCTGCAAATAAGCATCCTGGGTGATGCTGGTGCAAGCAGTCTCTGAATGACACTTTGAGACACTGCCCCTAGTTTGCAGTCACTAATAGATTCTGCATATTGTTCAAGATTGGCACTGGCTAGAATAACAGCACACACAAAGTTCATCCCTAGGGGCACAATGAACCCTTTGGCTAACAAGTCATATTCCTTTCAAAGCAAAGCTGCTGAAAAGAGAAATCAAGTAGTAGGTGTGGCATTCTTAGTGTATTGGAAGTAGGAGTTAGATACGTCAAAATGGAGCCAGGTTGGTGAGACCAGCTCTCCTTCAAGACACCCTGATGTTGCTCAGATCAGCTTGTGGGCAGCATAGTGGAGTTCTCCTGGTTGGCACTGGTCACTCTGAAGAGAGAGACATGTCTGGGGTGTTTATGGCAAAAGTGGATGGGCCGGGGCCTCCCTGGTGGCGCAGTGGTTGAGAGTCCGCCTGCCGATGCAGGGGATACGGGTTCGTGCCCCGGTCTGGGAGGATCCCATATGCCGCGGAGCGGCTGGGCCCGTGAGCCATGGCCGCTGGGCCTGCGCATCCGGAGCCTGTGCTCCGCAACGGGAGAGGCCACAACAGTGAGAGGCCCGCATACCGCAAAAAGAAAAAAAAAAAAAAAAAAAAAAAAAAAAAAGTGGATGGGCCGTGATGCATGCCAAGTGCTATAGAATAACACTTCTCACCATGAACTGATTTAGATTCCCAATAAAACCCTATCTGTAAAAAATACACCATAAGCTATAATGGGCATGTGTTGGTCCAGAAGTCCCCCCTTTTTTGTGGGTTTTCATAGACAGGCATCATTGTAATTTCTAATAAATTATCCTCTATGGGGCTTTTACTACTTTGAGCATCTTAGCACAAGGTGTCCATTTCTGCATTTCTTCCTCCAAAAGCCCTTATCAGAGCAAAAATATGTTATTTGAATTTATAACTGCTTCCCAGCGAGTTCCTGTAATATGCAGAATGCAGGGGTTGGGAGGAGGTGTCTCTGTCAAACTAAAGGCACAGAAGAATGATTTTACTCTTTGATTGGACATGCTAGTTAGAAACCTAGATGGGATCTTTTCTACTTGCCACTGAACTCTGCAGGCTGTCCTTGGTCACTGCTCAACTCTGAGATGCAATTCTGAGATGTAGTTTATCACCCTCTATCAATGCGAAAGTGCCCTGGCCAGCCTATATTCTTCAAAACATGGCACTTCACGTACAACATATTTATCATTTTATAATAAAGCTCTCAATTATGTCATTTTGAATACAGGAGTTTTGATCAGATCTTTATGATTCCTTCTGCTAACTTTGGGGTTTTTTTGTTCTTCTTTCTCTAATTGCTTTAGGTGTAAGTTTAGGTTGTTTATTTGAGATGTTTCTTGATTCTTGAGGTAGGATTGTATTGCTATAAACTTCCCTGTTAGAACTGCTTTTGCTGCATCCTATAGGTTTTGGGTCATCGTGTTTTCACTGTCATTTGTTTCTAGGTATTTTCTGATTTACTCTGATTTCTTCAGTGATCTCTTGGTTATTTAGTAGTGTATTGTTTAGCCTCCATGTATTTGTATTTTTTACAGATTTTTTCCTGTAATTGATATCTAGTCTTATAGCGTGGTCGGAAAAGATGCTTGACACGATTTCAAATTTCTTAAATTTACCAAGGGTTGATTTGTGACCCAAGATTTGATCTATCCTGGAGAATGTTCCATGAGCACTTGAGAAGAAAGTGTATTCTGTTGTTTTTGGGTGGAATGTCCTATGAGTATCAATTAAGTCCATCTTGTTTAATGTATCATTTAAAGCTTGTGTTTCCTTATTTATTTTCATTTTGGATGATCTGTCCATTGGTGAAAGTGGCGTGTTAAAGTCCCCTACTATGATTGTGTTCCTGTTGATTTCCCCTTTTATGGCTGTTAGCATTTGCCTTTTGTATTGAGGTGCTCCTACGTTGGGTTTATAAATATTTCCAATTGTTACATCTTCTTCTTGGATTGATCCCTTGATCATTATGTAGTGTCCTTCTTTGCCTCTTGTAATAGTCTTTATTTTAAAGTCTATTTTGTCTGATATGAGAATTGCTACTCCAGCTTTCTTTTGATTTCCATTTGCATGGAATATCTTTTTCCATCCCCTCACTTTCAGTCTGTATGTGTCCCTAGGTCTGAAGTGGGTCTCTTGTAGACAGCATATATATGGGTCGTGTTTTTGTATCCATTCAGCCAGTCTGTGTCTTTTGGTTGGAGCATTTAATCCATTCACGTTTAAGGCAATTATAGATATGTATGTTCCTCTTACTATTTTCTTAATTGTTTTGGATTTCTTATTGTAAATCTTTTCCTTCTGTTGTGTTTCCTGCCTAGAGGAGTTCCTTTAGCATTTGTTTTAAAGCTGGTTTGGTGGTGCTGAATTCTCTTAGCTTTTGCTTGTCTGTAAAGGTTTTAATTTCTCCGTCGAATCTGAATGAGATCCTTGCCGGGTAGAGTAATCTTGCTTTTAGGTTTTTCCATTTCATCACTTTCAATACAAACATACACTGTTAAAGAGATGATTAAATCCTAGTAGCATGGGCTGTAGTCCACATATAGATGTGATAAACCCTTATTTCCTAGATATTTCCCACAGGAGCCTGGTAATTGTAAGCTCATAATTATAGTCACACCACATACTTTCCACCAAAATTATTAATGAAATATTATTAGTGTTTCAGAAAAAGCAAACTAGTTGGCTCATGTTAACTAGTTAACTGACCCAGTACTCCCCCAGTGTAGATCAGCCTACTGGAAGGCTCAATATTAACTTTAGGTTTGACAGGAAAATTCATCAATTCAATGAACAAAGTCTCTTTTTAAATACTATCTAATTTGAATTTAAAAAAATCAATCCAACCTTCTGATATTTCTGTTATTTTATTATTACTCTTTATGTCCTCGCAAATGGAGTCTTGAGATCTATATTCCTGCAAAATATTGCATATAGGGGAGTGAACAATCTTATTGACCAACATTGTATTGATTGATGGTATTTTAGCCATAAAAGGTGCCTGATCTGAAGAAGGTATTTTAGTTGCAGGTGCCGTGTCATGCATGGGTGTTATACTATCCATAATTGTCTTTTTCTTGGGAGGTCTTTTTTCCACAGACAGTTCTTTTTGCCTGAGAGGTACTTTATGAACTGATGAAATGTTATCTTCAGATGGTAGGAACCTACTTCATTGATCTGGGTTTAATACTTTAATTTGAGCATCTGAAAACTCCTTTAACAGGGAATCAATCAGTTTCATAGCCGTGTCATAGAGCTCAGCTTGATTTACACCTTTGCTTACATTTTGACATGCATCATCTGTATCCGAAAAAATCAATTTGTTAACTATTTCAGAGATAACATCTTCTAAAAAGTTAGCAGGGAAAATCCCGGGCTTATTTTCTGGTGGGTTCTGAGGATTGTCCTGTTGACTAGGTGTACTTTTAATCTCTTTATCTTTACTTTTCTCATTCTCTTCCTCTTTTGCAGGAGCATTCTGTTTAGCTGAATTCATTGAAGCAGGTTTTGCAAAATCCTTGCCATCCACTTGAGTTACATATGCTGCTTTATCACCTAGAGGATTTGGGGATTTTGAGTCATCCACTGGTCCTTGGAAAGAAGATATTTCTAAAACATTTCTGTAAATGATTCCACTGACATTTTGGGCATGTTTAGAATGCAAGATCTGTTTGTCATCTGTAACTGTGTAAGCTGGAGAATCTCGTCTCTTCTTTTGGATCTCTCTGTATCTCGCCTTAGATTTCAGAGATGGTAATTCAAAAGGTCTATCCCCTTTTCCTAATGAACTTTCTTTTTTCTTGTCACTCTTCTTTTTATCATCTATTTTAAAATCTGGTTCCAGGACAACCTTGTTTTTTGTATCATCGATAGCTGGTGAAAGATTTTGGTATACCTCATCACCTCGCCCTTTCTCATCTTTTCTAGCCAAATGGTCTTTCTTCTTGATTTCATTCTTTGTAAGCGCTGTACCCAAATCTGGCCCCTGAGTATCTTTACTTTTCACACTGGTTGTTGTTGAAGTGAGTTTTGATACCTTCTCATTATCTTTTCCAGTTAAACTTTCCTTTTTCTTTTCATCCTCTTTCTTTTTCTTTGGCACACCTCCAACTCACCCTGATGCTAGGGTAGTTACTTCGCTCTTCATAATGCTAATATATTGGTACATACTGGCTTCTGGATGCTGCCTGTTTTCATTGATGTCTTCTCCTTTTTGAAGTTCTCTTTTCCATTAAGTGCTCTTCCATCTATTTCCAAAGTGTCCATTTTGTCTTTCAGGTCTGAGGTTAGAGGACTAAGTGTAGATAATTGTTCTAGTGAAGAAACTGGGTTCTCCTTCAAGCTTCTCTTTATCTTTGTAAAGGTTTTATATGGTAGGTGTTGAACTCTTTGGATGATGCTATCCACATCTAGAAATGAAAAGAAGGTGGAAGACCAGCTTCCCGAAAAAAAGTGGTTGAATCTGGAAAGCAGAGATTGCCTTCTTGGCCAAAACAGCAATCATCTCTATAACAATGTTACTTCTATCATGTTTCTGAACATTTTTAGATCCATATATGTCTATGACCTCATCATACACAGAATCAGATACTTTATCGACTTGTCTCTTTATTGGTGGAAATGAAAACATTTTTTCAGCATTTGCTAGAACTTTAATTTCACTTTTCCTAAATTCCCCTATCAGGGCATTTGCAAATTTTATAGCTAGGCCCATGATACCTCTTTCTGATATCTCTTTGTCCTTAGGATTTTCAGCAATACTTGGTAGAGTATAAAATTTGCGAACAAGGTCAATTACAACATCTTCCAAAAATGCAGCAGAGTATACAGAAACCTGTGGGAAGGACTGTATTTTTTCTTTCATGGGATTCAAGAGTTCAGTGACATGGTCATTTTGGGGTAAGTCACTGGGAAATGATTCTTCCTCACATAAAAATGGCTGCAGATGGTGGTCCACAATTACCTTCATAATGAAACCAGCTATTCTCCCGAGAAATGAGCCTCCTCTTTTGCATGTATCTTTCTGTACTTCATCTTCAAACTTAATTTTTTAAATAATATTGTTACATATGGAGTCAACGAAGTTATCGATTACCCCTAATTGCCAACTCTCCACATGCTCCTCTGCCTTGGCAAGTCTAATCTCATGTTCAGAAATTTCTGTTATGATATCATCAGTTAGTTTTGAAGCACTGTTCACAAACTCATAATCTGGTGGCACCTCTTCCTCATTTGGTTCTGTTTCAGTCTCAGATGAAGGGAACATATGTGCTAGAAGCTCGTAAATCATATCTTCTAAAAGAGAACGAGGCAATACAGTGATGCATGATGGCAAGTCATGGCTATCATCATTGATGGTGTCAAGTACATTTCTGATGATGTTCTCCTCTTGGAGGGAGGAATAGGAAGAAGTTGCTAATTCTTCTGTAACTAGTGACTCTACCTGATAATCATAAATTTCTCCTAACAGCAAATAATACATTTTTCCCCAAATTGACAGCATCATTTTGTATAGCTCTATAAACATGAACCAGAGATTGATAATCATATAATATTTTTTCATAAATAATGTTGACAGTTTTTTAACCATTTCTTTATATCCTTCTGAAAAATACAGATTTCATCCAAGTGATCTGCAACTAAAATTTGTGATGTGGTGAACTCCAGCACAATAGATTTTACTAATCTTGTAACAATATCAGTAACATTGGCTTTTGCTTTACATGGGTTTTCGGCAGCCAGGACATTATGTGAGAATACATAAAGGATTTTGCATAAAATCTCAGAAATTACTTCCTCCAAAAAGACGGCCGAATTCACAATGAAAGATAATTCTCTTTGTTTAGGATCTATTGCTCTCTGTTGATAAGTTTGATCCACTGTACCTGAAGGAAGAGTTTTATCTCCAGATAAGAATGACTCAAGATGGGGGCTTCCCTGGTGGCGCAGTGGTTGAGAGTCCGCCTGCCGATGCAGGGGACACGGGTTCGTGCCTCGGTCCAGGAAGATCCCACATGCCGCAGAGTGGCTGGGCCAGTGAGCCATGGCTGCTGGGCCTGCACTTCCGGAGCCTGTGCTCCGCAACGGGAGAGGCCACAACAGTGAGAGGCCCGCGTACGGCAAAAAAAAAAGAATGACTCAAGATGATGGTTAAATATTTCCCTCTTAATATAACTTGCTATTTTTGTAACAGGTATATTACTTATGCCTTTCTTATCTTTTGAAAGAGACTGGTATAGATTTGAATGAGAAATGTCATTATAAATGGCATCAACCATAGCCTGGATATCTTTTTCTGAAATCACATTTTGTTTTTCACTTCCATCTTTAATAATGCATATTGCATGTTTAGAAATTATTGACATGATTTCATCGATCATTCTCACAGCTGTGTCGCTGAAGTGTGACTGAGAAAGGTATGGGTCTTCTGCACTGCAGTTCAATGGACATATCTGAGATAAAACCCGAGTGATTGGGTTTCCCTGGTGGCGCAGTGGTTGGGAGTCTGCCTGCTGATGCGGGGGACGCGGGTTCGTGTCCCAGTCCAGGAGGATCCCACATGCCGCGGAGCGGCTGGGCCCGTGAGCCATGGCCGCTGAGCCTGCGTATCCGGAGCCTGTGCTCTGCAATGGGAGAGGCCACAGCAGTGAGAGGCCCACGTACCGCAGAAAAAAACCCAAAAAAACCCGAGTGACTATTTTTTCCAAATCTGTATATGATAATATGGTGGTATGTATTGTACAAGTCTGTCTTCAGAGTCTTGATTTACTGATCGCATAATGAACTCTCTTTATCAAAACATCAGCATTGAGTTTTGAATATGATTTAAAAGGCAGCTTTGCTATGAAATGTGGAGGAATTCGGAAATCAAAAACTTCAGCCAGGATAATTTTAGTTACCCTCTCAGCCAGTGTCTTGGTGTGACCGAGAAGGCCTTTATTAGGTTCCAGTTCACATGCTTGTAAAACTTTGCTATATGCCGTGTCAATAATTTTTATCACTATGTCTCTATCTACTAGGGGCAAGCACAGTTGTTTCTTAGCATTTTCTAGGATGCTAACTTGAACTTTTGAGAATTCTTCCATTATCAAATATATGAGTTTTTCAGCTGTTTCCAACAGTTCTTTTTCTGAATCTCTTAGTGATTTTGTTTGCACAATACCTAATACCCTGTGGAATATTTTGCTTAAAACCCCAGAGATCACATCTTCCAAAAAGGCTGAGGAGTAACCACTGGCAAAAAAACATTGCCTTCTTCTCATACTATCAAAGTATGCATATGATGAGGGAAATGACAACTTTCCATACACAAATGGATGAAGATGTTGTTGACAGATAATTTTAATGATAAAACCTGCTACTCTATCAATAAGAATATTGTCACTGCTTGTGTTATTGTGCTCAACTGCTTCTTGAGACCCAGAGTTTTGCAAGATATTTCTGAATGTGGAATCAACGAGACGCTGAGCATCATCCTCTGAATAAACAGATTCGGTTTCATCTTCATCTTTTGAAAATCGAATTTCATGTTGGGAAATTTTCATCCTAGTATCACTGATTAACTTTGAAGAGATTTCACTGCGATTAATTCCTGATCTATCTTTTGGAGTTTCACTGTATAGAACCATGTTAGATGAAGAAGGAAAGATTCTAGGTAATAATACTCTGATTATGTCTTCTAAAAATGTGTATGGCAGCAAGGTGTTATATGGAGATAAATGCTGGCTTGGCTGTGTAGGTTCAGTGATGCCACTAAAGATGTTCTGAATAATGTTTTCTGCTGTTAAAGTAGCATTGGAAGAAGCCGACAAATCCCCAGAAAACAGTGGGTGAAAAAGATAATCAGAAATACCTGCTATGATTAAATTGGTAATGTTTTCCGTAAAAATATCACTGTCTTTGAGTTCTTTATTATCAGCCTCAGGGGCCAGCCCATGCTGTTTCAGAACATTTTCATAAACTGGATTGACAAGTTCATCCACAGTGTCTGTATCTACAGTGGGGAATGGCTGCTCTTGGTCTTCATGAAGAATGCAGATTTTAGCTTTGTTAAAATGGTTGTTTATTGAGTTTACTATTTTTTGTTGCACTTTATCCAAATCACACTCAGTGTTATATTTTGGATCGAAGAGCTTTGAAAGTAGTCTGGCAACAATTTCTTCTACAAATGCATTAGGATAAAAGTCCATACCTAGTGATGATGGCTTCTGGGGTCTGTGTGACCCTGTGACTTCACTGAGAACCTCTTTAACCATATTTGATATTTCATCCAATGGAGTCGTTGAATGAGGTAAGCCCTCTTCACACAAAAAGGGTTGAAGATGATTTTCAATAATCTCTTGAATAATAAGACTGGCCATTTGGTCCACAATTATTGGTCTTTGGCTTTCTATACTTTTCTGTATTGACGCAAGCAAGCCAGACATCTGCAAAATATTATTATAAACAGACTCCACCATATTTTGAAGGTTGTTTTCTGTATATAGATATTGACAGTCGTATTTAGTGAGCCAAATCTTATGCTTTGAAATGGCTAACAAAACCTTATTTATTATATAGGTGGCCATCTCATTAAAATCTGAAGTCATTAAGTATTTCTTTCCCAAGCATGAAGCTTCGCTGGGTGGAGGAATGAGCTGAGATAATAGTCTTCTGATGACATCTTCTAAAAATGCGTGTGTTAGGATGGTAGTATAGCCTGTTGAATGTTGACCTTGGTAATTAAGTTCACTCAGGTTGTTTTGAAGTTTCTGTAGTATATTTTCAGCTTTGAGAGGGTAATATGAATTAGGCATGAGCTTTCCAACAAAGCACAATGGGAGTTGGTAGTCTATACTCTCTTTCAATATGCCATTAGCTATCTGTTCTGCTATTGACGTGGCAGCATGTGCCAGATGATTGCCACAGGTAACTTGAAATGCATAGTCCCACAATACATCATTATAAACAAGAGTCAACAATCTTACTAACAGTTTCTTTATAGATTGGTGGAAAACATATCCTTTCTTCAACATCCTGTAAAACAGTGACTTGAGCATTATTAAACTCATTCACCACAGAGTTGACATCTAATATATTCATCTCGTTGAGCTGGGCTTCAGTGATATTTACATTTTTGCCCTGCACTGAGGTGGTGACATTAAGAAAAATGTCTGCAATTATTTCCTCCAGAAATGTGGCAGAGTATACTCCTGTGTTTATGCCTCCTGGATATTGCATGTTAAGAAAGTCTGTTGCATTCAATTCCTTTTTACCTGGTCTTCGAAGAGGAGGTAGAGAGGGAATTTTCCTGAAAATTGCTTATGAAATGGGGTTTGCATTTTGGAATGAATCACCCTACGATTATTCAATGGTCCTGTCAGAGGCTTGCTGTCATAACTCATGAATCTCTCAGAGTCTTTACCCTGTCCTGATTCTTTTAATTCTGGCCTTTTTGCTTTTGGGAAACTAGGTCTCTCTCTTGTCCTATATGCTAAATGCTTGTTTGTAAGTGGTAGACTTCTGGGAGGTTGACCGCATGACAATTTTTCCATTAAGGATTTTACCAAGCTATGGGAAATAATACTAAGCATAGATTCTTGATCTATTTCCACCAGATTTTCCAAAAGGTCTAATATGTCATATCCTTCAACTGGTAAGCCATAGTCCATTGTTCCCCTGCAATAATCCTCTACATTTTGAAGTATGTTGAACAGTTGACATTCTGTTGATATTTCATCAGAAAGGGGACCATCTGTAAGGAAGTTGTTGGTTGTGCATTCTTCCAAGAGTATTCTAATAAGTTTCTCACACACAACATTCAGAAGAAAAGCTGATTTGGGGGAGAGCCCTAGGTTATTTCTAGGAATTCTATGACTTTGCTGGTTATTTGAAGATAGGAACATTTCTCTTGGTATTTTACCAGAATCTGTATCCCAATTTGGGCATTCATCTGGCAAAAACAAATTGAAAACAATATTGAAAATTTTGTTGACTACTTCTTTGAATTCATGAGTTCTTAGGCTGCCAACCAGAATGTCTAACTTACATGCTAGAGAATTTAGTTTATTTTTCTGTGCTAGTTGATTAATTTGGTGAGTAGGAGCTGATTTCCAACCTCTGGCACCTATCTGTCTTTTCATAGTTTTGGTTTTGTTGCAAATGGGCAAACTATGACTTTTAGGTGTGGACGGTGATTTGTTTCTTCCTTTGCTATCAAGGTGATGATTTATTCCTATTTCTTTGGACAGAACATGGGTTACTCCTATTAAGAGATCCTGAAAGAGATCGCTGAAGTCAGCCACAGCTGGTTTTGGGCAATAAATGTATTTTGCTTTTACAGAAACCACTTGTGTAACATCTGCCTTTAAAATGTCACTATTTAAAAGGCTTCGAATAATGATTTCAGAAATGCTTAAAGCAAGTCCTCTGATAGAAATTGACCGACTCTCAAACACTTGGGAATGAACTAAAATAACCTTGCTAAAAGTTGCATCTTGGTTTTCCAGTGATTTCTGTATTGTTCCACCATCTTTGGTGCAATCAGAAATGCTTGAAATTATATAGGAAATAACCAATTCAGTGAGACGTTCACAAAGTTGATTAAGTGAAGAATCACTGTTTATGCTTCTTAGAGGCTGTTTTTTTTTTTTTTTTTTTTGTGGAACGCGGGCCTCTCACTGTTGTGGCCTCTCCCGTTGTGGAGCACAGGCTCCGGATGCGCAGGCTCAGCGGCCATGGCTCACGGGCCCAGCCACTCCGTGGTATGTGGGATCCTCCCAGACCGGGACACGAACCCGCGCCCCCTGCATCGACAGGCGGACACTCAACCACTGCGCCACCAGGGAAGCCCTTAGAGGCTGTTTTGATTCGTATTTTTTGCTTAACATCATGGAAATAATAGACACTTTTTCATCAAGAGGACCTTGAAACAGAAAACATTGGTATTATTAACATGCATTAAGGAAAAATGTTGACCATTCAAAATACTGGCAATATTTTACATATGAATTTCACTTTGGGTGTACCTCACTCAAAAAATAGGAAAATCTAGTCAAGAAAGGAGCTGGGTTTTCTTCAAATCTCTATTTCCCACCTGTGGAATCTTTACTTCTGCTGGGAAGCCCATTTAGAATTCAAATCGCTAATTGCTGGTTTCTTCCTTGGATAGCTATGTTGCTTTAAGAAGCTGAAATCCTGGGGCAGAGAAATGACTTCTAGCTTTTAGTGTTACAAGGCCCTAGAGTGATTCCAGTGATATCTAGAGATCTCATATAATTCTTGAAAACATTTTTGGCTATTCAGCTAATTATCCCATTTGGGACTAAATAGTATATAATAAATAGAACAGAATGAAACTGCTGATGTTTGACATATAAAAATGGCTATTTCATATGGTTCAACCTAATATATGCATGTAAGCATTCATAGAAAGGGAGTGCAAATATCATACTCGTAAGCATGGGTTTACAGTATTATACCTAAAAAGGATTTAGGTCAGAACACTGGAACATGAACAGAACAAGAAGTTTAATGCCACTGTTCTTACAAGCTATCATCAATAATTGTAAAGACTTTTAACTGTATACCTCAAAAAGAAGTTGGATCATTACAGTCAATTAACTATTCATGAGGTCTGACTATAATGTAAGAAGTCTTTTTTTAAAGAACTTAAAAAAAAACCCTCTTGGAACTTCTGTTTGGGAATTGCCTTTAGAGCAGTTGTATGTCCCAAGCAAAACATCATTTCATAGCCATACCTCATGCCCAACCAAAATATCCCACCTTAAATTATGCCCATTTAATCTCATCTGTAGATAGGGAAAACTGAAAAACACTCCTCCATATAAAAATTATGTAAATGGGTAACATTTTTTCTTTTAGCATACTGACCAGTTGAAAAACACACAAGTAAATAAACAGCCAACCCAAATCTAAGGCTATTTTCAGAGAAGCAGTGAATGTAGCTTCTTGCATGTGAGGGTTAAAAATAAAACTCTTAAAATTATCAATGAGTTTTTTTCCCTAAAATGATGCCAACTCTTTATAAGTCAGTCCTCACTCGCCTCTAGTTTCAAAGTTCTTGAAATGTGTGACCACAGATATAGTAACATATCTTGCTACTAGGTGGATTTCATGTGGTCCCAGTTCCTGATCTGCAAAAGCAATGACCTCAGCCTCTTTGAGAGTTGCTATTTTCTCTAACTTTGGGTACTTATTTTTTCACTTTTCCAGTAACGTGGAATCTTCTCCACTTGCCACAAATCTTTTGTTTTCTTCTTCAATTCCATAGCTGTTTCTTTTTCCCCATATTTTAAGCAAGCTTTTCTCATCCTTTTGTTCTTCACACAGAGAAAGGTGTTTCCTTTGATACAAAAAATGGCTTCATACTTTCCATACTTTCGTTAGTGTGTGGGGTTTGACTTGAAAGGCCATAACTCAACAGCATGGTATTGACAATATTTTCTGCAGCTAAACATATTTTGAGTGGAGAAATGGTTGTCTGTATTTGGTTTGGATTAACAACTGGTTTGGGGGGATCGTAGTGAAGCACTCTTTGATTTTCACCTTCTTCCATTTCTCTGAAGGACATGGGGTGCTCTAGTGCTGCTTGTGCAGAGTCACTAGATTTCTGAGATGGTTTTTGTAAGACAGTGCCTTCGAGGAGAGAGCAGTATCCTTTCACAGCTTGATCAAAATGGCTGAAGACTTGAGCTTCACTTCTAGAAGATGATGGTTTAAGGTCTGATTCGAGCCCTTCCATTGGCTCTGTGGTTTTAGTTGAATTTCCTGCAGAGTATCTGACATCTGAAGGTATATTTGAGGAAGTCTTGTCCTTTATTTTCATATCTTTCTCTGAATAAGACAAAGCAGGGATTTGTGGAGGATCATCCCGGAAGCTAATTCCCTTTGACTTTGAAGTGGACATTCCCATTCCAGTTGCAAATCCGGACCAATTAGCAGTGCAGGCATTTTTAGCTCCTTGGAGCAGATTTTCCTTTGGGTGGCTTTTGCTCATCAGCTCATAGAAATAAGTGCACTGGTCCATCAGTGTGCTGATGAGCTGACTTGCTACAATGTTTTCTTCAAACATGCTAATTGAAGATGGTTCCTCATGGCATTTTTCTTTGTCTAGTTTGTTCTTAATTATACTAAGCATGCCATTGACAGTATTAACAGTATAAGTAAGCAGTTCTGAGTGGAATGAGTAAAGCTGTTGAAGGGTATTCTGTATGTTTTCCTGGGAAATCATACTACTTGATTTAGATTCATCAGGAAATTTATTCAGTGTTTGTAACTTGGGCAATATTGTTTTCATTAATGGTTTCCTTTGCACAGCAAAAAAGTTTTCAATAGGTGTTCTCACAATTTTAGAAAAAGCATATGTAGAGACATGTTTAAACTGTAGGTCTACAAATGACTCAGGTGTTCAGAACCCCTTCCAAGATCTCTTGAGCAATTTGGTGGCCAGAGCTCCCCAGTTTTCTGTCTTTCAACTTTGTGTTATAAGTTGGTACATAATTGAGATTGTTTGTTCTCAAGGAACTATGTTTACTTGTAGCAGCAGTTTCTTTCTTGCTTTCTAGTGTTTATTTACTATCTGTTGTGAACATCTGAGTCAAGAAGCACAACTCTAATTTTTCGAATAGTTTTTCAACAATTTCCTGGCCAAATGTATTAATTTGTGTTTGGGAATCCTCAACTCTAGAAGCAGCTCTTTTAAAATTATGGTGCCTGCTTTCACAAGGCTCAAGAACTGACAAACTTAAAAGTGAAACAGATTGTTCTAATTCTTTTGTTTTCATTGAAATTTCATTCAAAGCAGCCTCAGCTATCGTCGATAGCTTATTTTTTTCGTTATCCATGTCACTTGGTTCTGTTTGCTATTTATCAAAAATTTATTTAAAAATATTTTCTTGGGCCTCCCTGGTGGCGCAGTGGTTGAGAGTCCGCCTGCCGATGCAGGGGATACGGGTTCGTGCCCCGGTCTGGGAGGATCCCATATGCCGCGGAGCGGCTGGGCCCGTGAGCCATGGCCACTGAGCCTGCGCGTCCGGAGCCTGTGCTCCGCAACGGGAGAGGCCACAACAGTGAGAGGCCCGCGTACCGCAAAAAGAAAAAAAAAAAAAAATATTTTCTTTAGGAAATATTTTTTTCTAGTTGTGAAGGAACATTCTCCGAAGAGAAATGGGCTTCTGGATTTGCAAAAGAGATTGTACTAAAATATCCCTGTGAAAGTTTGAGATCATCTGAGTATGAGCCTTTTATTGGATGGGCCAAATTATTCTTCATACCGTATAATCCTTGCAAAACTGCATCAACTATTTCACTTGCTATCTCAATTTGATCAGAAGGTAAAGTGTTTGCATTTACCATTGCTCTATTTTGCCTCACCTCTTGAAATTCATTCACAGTTGTTTCCAGAATATTACTTACTATATCCCTGGAATGTATTTTTAGCTCCACAGTGGGGAATTTTGCTCTCACTGAGGGATTTTTGGCATCCCCTATGGATAGCAGGCCTGGTAGCCCAATGGAAGTTTTGGACTGGTTGCCTCTTAGAGTCTTCTCTCTAAGACCTAACTTGGTTTTGCTTTTGGCTTTAGCTCCACCAGGTCCTAGCTGTGGTTTTGTTCCAAATTTAGCCAAAGAGGTAACTTTTGATTTTGTTTTAAAATTTGTTTTAAAATTTGCCTTAGGGCTGCCCTTGGGGCTAGCTTTAGAACTGCGTGGCCTCAGATATCGAATTTCATCAGATTGACCTTTAAGGGATGAACTCTCTTCTAGATTCAGCAAAGCAAAATCTGTGATCTTTTTGAGAACCTTTTGGACCAATTGTTCACCCAGTTGCAATGGAGAAAATTGCAATAAAATGTTTTCCAATGAAGTGACACTTCCAATACCTGTGTAAGGATAAACTTGTGGTATCACAGGTTCAGGGGGAACACTTCTTTTTTCTGCTTGTTTCAATTCTCTAGAGCACGATGGATTCATCAGCAGTTCATCATTGCCAGATGCTTCCAATTCTCCCCTGGTCTCACTGTTTTCATATAAAGATGTCATAATTATTGAGAACATTTTTCTGAAAACACTTTCAACTATGTCATTTGCGACACTGTTTATATGTGACTGGAAGGCTTTTTTTTGTGCTGATGTTTTAATTTTAGAATCAGATGTAAAGTGGGGGAGTTCATTAAATGGAGGCCAATGGTCTGTATCTTCCATTACCCTTTGATATACCTTCTTTAAAATATCCTTAACTACACTTAACAAAGAAGTTATTTTTTCCTGTCCAGATTCTCCATTTCTAAATATTTCTTCCAAAGTCCTTCTCTGGTTTTCTGCTTCTGATATAATTTGGTTTTGATCTGAGCATTTTGAAAAGAGAGGCAGTTGAGTGTTGTCTTCCATTTTTCTTTGACCAGGCAATATTTCATTTTGTACAGTTAGTTGTGTAAAAAGACCAGGGTCCTGCTTTGAGTAAAAGCTACTTGCCTTTAAAGATATTTTATCATGTAAACTGTTTAAGATGTTGTTGACAGTTTCACTTGCAATGATGTTTTCTTGGAATGAAGTATTGTTTTGATATGTATACATCTTTTGGATGTCTAGGTATATGTCATTTTTTATGTGTCAAAATGGTACTGGCGATTATGTCAGCATATTCCTTAAGACTAGCTTGTGATACACGAATTGCAGGTCCATGTTTTTCTCTGAAATTAGCAAATACGTAATTTGTGACTTGTTGACTGAGAACGGTTTTAGCTGTTGATATTTTCAGGATATTCATATCTAATGGCATTTGGTTTGATTCAAGAAATACGCTGTCATCTTGTTTACAATTTGTAAATTCTGATCCAACATACGGTTTTTCTCTAGTCTCCGTATCAGGAATAAGTAGCAAATCTATTCTTTCTGTGGCAAAAGTTTTAATCTATTCAAAATAGTTTTAGTAATGCAATGAGCATTTTCCTCACATGGCTCAGGAGCAGATTTCTTGGCATCTTGTTTCTTTCTTTTTTTTAAAAAAAAATTATTTTATTATTATTTTTTGGCTGTGTTGGGTCTTCACTGATGCACGCAGGCTTTCTCTAGTTGTGGCGAGCGGGGGCTGCTCTTCCGTGCAGTGTGTGAGCTTCTCATTGCGGTGGCTTCTCTTGTTGCGGAGCACAGGCTCTAGGTGCCCGGGCTTTGGTAGTTGTGGCACGCAGGCTCTAGAGCGCAAGCTCAGTAGTTGTGGCGCACGGGCTTAGTTCCTCTGCGGCATGTGGGATCTTCCCCGACCGGGGCTCGAACCCGTGTCCCCTGCATTGGCAGGCGGATTCTTAACCACTGCGCCACCAGGGAAGTCCGGCATCTTGTTTCTTAAGTACAGCTGTCTGATTATCATCAGAATAAGCTGATTTCAGCTGTACATCTCTTTCCTTTCTTGCAAATGGAAATCTCTCCCTTTTCCTTTCATTCATTGAGTCTATAACAGGAGATTGTTGACCTCTGCTATGGGAAATGCGTCAGAAAATATCAGAGGAAGTCTTGGAGAAATAGAATCCTTTGCATTTACTGCAAGCATGATAGCAGAAGTGAGATTTTGAAGAACAATATCCACCATACCGTTGGAAATCATAGCAACATACTCCTTAGGAACTAAAAGCCTAAGAATAGCCTTATTTGCATACTCAGGGTCCCTTTCAGAGTTTGTTTTTAAATGTCTCCCACTTACATTACATTTAAGAGTGGATACAGCAAGTGGGAGATTATTCTCATCTATTGTTTCCTCACAGATGTCAATTAAGATACCTTCAATGGTATCTAGTATTTGAAATTGAAGTTTTTCTCGATAATCACTTTTATTGAACAGCTTTTCAACAATATCTTCTGGCCGACCTGGATCAGTCTCTCTGTCAAATATATTCTTTTCATATTTGCCTTTAGTAGGCACAATATCTGACATTGTGTTAACAACCTGACTTGGAATACTTTCAGAAGCCACAACATTATGAGTTAAGAATGGACGTTTTATTTCTTTATCTAACTTACGTTTGATTCCTTGTAAAATTTGTCTAGCCACTTCTGTTGCATATATATTTAATTTAGAGTCACTCAGTTGACATATTGAGGTGGTCTTCCCTGATTTATTATGATCCACTGAGCAACAAGAAAATTGGTCATCAGAATATGAATCTTTGGTTGATAAGCATGGTTGGCTTGAAGCAGTCTCATCCTGCTGTAAAGGTAAAGCCATTGGAACGGTGAAATTGATAAGAGGACAAAAGAGGGCTTTTACTTTGGTACTAGCAAATGTTTCTAAATTTGTTAATACTGACTGTATAATATCTTCAACTACATTTATTTTGGTCAGTTTACCAATATTGAATGTGGACTGAAGTGTACATGGATTTCTGTCCAGTATGGTAGAATAAATGGGACTTTCCTCTACTGGTATGTTCAGTAAAAGAGATATTTGCTGGAAAGGTGATAGTATTATACCTATTTTCATTTTCATTTCTATCTATCATAGCAGCAGAATAAAGTTTTTGAAATATGGTTCTAACAACATTATCTGCAACAATGGTTACATCCGCTTCAGACACTAAAGGGCCTATTGTTTTATCCAGGGGTTTAACAGATGTTTGAGCAAGTGGCTCATCACCAGCATGAGGAATGTCACATAAATGGGACTGGAGAAGAGGAAGCACATTTGGTTGATCAATTAAATCATTCTGAAAAATTTCATTCAAAATATTTCTTATAATGGGCACGACTGGGGACGTTTGTAGCTCTTTGAGTTCTACTTCAAATTTTTTTAATGTTCTTTCGAGTTCCCGTTGCTTAAGAGAATCTGATTTAGTTTCTTCTTCTGTTGGTCTTTCCTCTTCAGTACTTTCTTTCTCTGTTTCTGCAGGGTCTTCTAGATATGACTCTGGGTCAGCTCCTCCAGGAAGAAAATTTCCATAGTTTGGCCTGTATCTATAATTTTCAATGCCTCTCTCTTCTGGTTCAGTTTCATTAAACATATCTGGAGAAATTGCATCCAAAATGAAATTGACTAAATTCTTAAGCGTTTGTTTCTCTTGTAGTGGCTTGCTTATACCTGTTTCCAAATCTGGCAAGCTCACGTTTAATTCAGTTTGAATAGCTTTCAAAATAGTACCTGACACTTTCTTTGCATGCATGTATAAAGTCGACTGTGATCGTTTTTCACGTGTGTTAGCACAAATGTTGGTATTTTCACTTTCCCAGTATGTCCTGCTGTTCTTTTTATTTCCACTGATTATAGCGTCCAGAGTTTCTAAATTTCCATTGGCAAACCCTTCCAATTTAGCAAAAACCATTTTAGGGATATCTGAAGCCATGATTTTCAGTTTATTTAGATGCTTTTCTTTTGTGGTTCCTGTTTTGGGGGCAGTAGTTTTTCCCTTTTTGTTAGTCACCTCTTGGCTACCTGGCCAGGTCACATTGGGCACCATGCTGGAGATTATGTCAGAGCCTCTGCTCATTTCCTCAAGAAGCAAAGCAAATGACAGACTGTCAGTGTCAATATACTCTGAGATAGCTTTAAATTCTGAATTTTTGAAAATGCAATCTATCTCAACAGCACATAATTTTGAAACAATACCTTCTAGAATTGTATGAGAAATTAGCTTAATATTGGACTGCAGTGTACTGGTTGTTCTCAAATTCTCATTGATCCCCTCTGTATTTTGCTCATCAGGTAGGGGAGAATGTGGATGGTCTCCTATGAGCTTGCATAACATGTCATATAAGGTATCTCCAATTCTGTCTAACACTTGCAATCTAGTACATTGGTGAACTTCCTCCTGCATGTGCTGGCAATGAGAAAGCAAAAGTTTTTGTTGATCAGTGCCACCAGTTCCATATGAGATTTTAGACCTTAGTTTATCTGAAGGGAGTAAAATATTGCTTTTATCTGTGTTTCCACTTAACACCTCACAAATGCAAGTTGCTAATGAACTTGTCATAATGTCATTACTTAGCTTTGTGACAACAGAGTCTAATTTATTTTCGGTGTCAGTGAAAAATCCTCTATCTCTAAAATTCTTGGGAGGGCTACTCTTCCTAAGATTTAGATTTTTCTTATTATATTGTAGTTCTTCCTGGACAGCATCCAAAACAATTTTTATCACTTTAATTGTATAAACACTAAGGTGAGATCGAGACAAAGATTTCTTGTCAGGCACAGGCTTTGAATGGGCAGCATGGCTTTCTGGTTTGAAGCAGTTTTGTAATTTTGGACAAACAAATGAGTTCAACTTCTTAAAAACTGTGTTAATGATCTTATCATTAATGTGATCTACAGGTTCAGATGTCGAGCCACTTGCTCCAGGTTCTAACTAGGTATGTTTTGTAGAGTCTACACCAAGTGCAGATAAAAATTTCTTCCTTTTACTATCAAACCATGTTGCTAATGGCTCTTTATTTGGTATGTCAGCATTATCTAGAGAAGTTTGATGTACTGATGAAGAATGTCCGATAATGTGACTAGAAGCCATTCACATGTATTTTTAATACAGCATCTACAATATCTTGAGCTACCATATGGATTTCTGACACAGAGAACATCTGGTCCATCCATTCTTTTTTTTTTTTTTTTTTTTGCGGTAGGCGGGCCTCTCACTGTTGTGGCCTCTCCCCTTGCAGAGCACAGGCTCCGGACGCGCAGGCTCAGCAGCCATGGCTCACGGGCCTAGCCGCTCCGCGGCATGTGGGATCCTCCCAGACCGGGGCACGAACCCGTGTCCCCTGCATCGGCAGGCGGACTCTCAACCACTGCGCCACCAGGGAAGCCCTGGTCCATCCATTCTTGATGTGACAGATCTTGTGGTTTTCCTGAGGTAAGAAGTGAAGCCTCTCTACCATTTTTACAATCTAAGTGTTCAGAGAGCCCAGAAGATATATCTTTGAGCATCTGTGCTAAAATACTTCTAACTATATTTTCTGAAGCTTTTTGTATTTGATACGTTTCATCTTGGCTGAAAAGTAAAATGTCTTTATTCACACCAGGCTTGTCCTTAAAAAGGTCCTTATTATTAAAAGTTGGAAGGTCAGTATTTAATCCCTGATCGTGAAATGCTACTTTGTCTTGATAAGCAGGCTTTGTAGTTAAGTTCATATTGCTTTTGTATTTAAAACCAGCATTTTCCTTTGTTAACCAGTGATCAGGAACCTGTTCTTGTAATTTTGCTTTTTCATCTTTGATAGATGAAATCAATACATTTTCTACAGTTTTGTCTATTTCTTCGTTTTCATCTTCAGAATAAAGGACCATGCCAGGAACATTAATAGGTGGAAATAGGCACGAGCATTAGTTACTCTAGTGCTGGTGAGTCTGTTCTCTTCTTCAGTGCCAGAAGGACTGCTCATTCTGGAGTGTCTACTCTTTTGGACATCTGTTTTCAGTGGTGTCTGATGTAGCTGAGCCAAGATATCATCAAGTATCAAGTAGGATGATCACTGTTTCTTCAGTTGCAATGAGCCTTTCATTATTAAGTCCAATTTGTATATAGCCTAGTATAGTGCTGATTGCTTCCTCTATATAACCAACCAGAGAGGACTGGGAAAAAATATTTGACACTAAATTTTGTATTTTTTCCTTGCCAATCAAGTTGGCAGCATCAGGTTCAACACTGGATTTCCTTTTGCTGGCTCTTTGAAGGAATGTATATATTGGATCTTCCCTGTGTTGCTGATAAGCCAGTTCAGTTGTGATTCCAAGATGAACAAGTTCACTTTGCTTAGAAGATGCAAGAGCCGTCAGCTTTTTTAAAATCACATGAACCATTTTCTCTGCAATATCATTCATGTTTTCCAAAGCATAGGGCAGTGAAGCTTTTGAAGTTTTTTCTTTTGGAGAAATGAAATGTTCTCCACTGACTAAGTTTGATTTAAAGTGAACGGATACATTTTCTTGTGAAAATTCCTCGGTACATTTTTTCTCAACTGCAGACTGTAGCTTCTCAAGCACATTTTCCATAATTTCAGCAGCTGCTGAGGAAATATCAACACTGGAGAGCAAGTCTCCTTTGTCAGTGTCAGTTTGGTCAACTAAAGCTTCGGCTGTAACAAAGGAAAGGGTGGGGATAGTCTGGGTTAATTCAGACACCATTTCATGAAAAATGTTTTCTAAAATCAACTCAGTTTCCTTTTTTAGGTGATATTTAAAGTTAACTAAAACATCATTTAACTCCTGCATCTCATTTACAGCTTTTGCTTTTTCAGCAGGAGACAGTGGGCGTTCTAAGCCATCTGTTTCAGTGGTAGCATCTTTTTTTTTTTTTTTTTTTTTTTTTTTTTGCGTTATGCGGGCCTCTCACTGTTGTGGCCTCTTCTGTTGCAGAGCACAGGCTCCGGACGTGCAGGCTCAGCGGCCATGGCTCACGGGCCCAGCCGCTCCGCGGCATGTGGGATCCTCCTGGACTGGGACACGAACCCGCGTCCCCCGCATCGGCAGGCCAACTCTCAACCACTGCGCCACCAGGGAAGCCCAGTGGTAGCATCTTTACATTTCCTTGTGCCTGTTTCAATCAGTGCAACAAGGTGACTATTGGATTTACAGATTTTAAGCTTGGGGGGGGGGTTCAAATTTCTCATTATATTTAGGTTCGGGGGTTTTAGGTTTCTTTTCTGAGTGTTCTTTCCTGTGATGTGTTCTTTCTACATCTGTTCTTTCTTTATGGGCAGAAGATGATTTTGACGGTGCCACTGGTTGCCCTATTGACTTGTCAGCTGCCTCTGCACAGGGCTCTGCCTGAACCATCTTACTTGTTTCATATAGAAATGTTTCACGGCATGTGCTACAGCAACTCTCACTATCAGAAGAGAGGGTAGAGTCATCAGGCATTGGGTATGTAATATTTCGCGACCTTTCTTCATATTTTGTGATGGCTGGATATAATACACTGGTCACTGCAGCCACAACGCAGGTCATTATATTTTGAATTATACTGTTCAGTTCTTCAGAAGTTATCTGGAAAGGAGGTGAGCGGGGATACAAGGGAAATCACATATGAATTTACTCTATTTAAGGACAGGGACTAACCTTTAATTCCTTTTATCAAACAATGCATAGCTACAATCCAGCCACAGTGTATAGAGAGAACATAGGAAATCTATTTAGAACACCAGATTAGTTTCAAGTTGGTTTATTCACTGTGGCTGTGATCTATTTTTTGAATAAGATTTTCTTTGATTCAAAATCCCTTGGACCCTATACTTGTGCTCCTAAGTGTATAGTTATACCACCACCTAGATTGTCTAATTGTTGAATATATTGTGTACTGTTAAATACATTGCACCCTTAAAGCTGTCTGTCCATTTTATCTTTGTTTCAAAAATCTGAACATATGGCTAGCATATACTTGAGCTCACTGTTGGTGAAATTTAAATGTTAATAAAATAGTACACCCATTAAAATAAAATAAAGCAGAAAAAAACCTCCAAATCTCTTGGAACTATAAAAGTTTATTGCTGGGCTTCCCTGGTGGCGCAGTGGTTGAGAGTCCGCCTGCCAATGCAGGGGACATGGGTTCGTGCCCCGGTCTGGGAAGATCCCACATGCCACAGAGCGGCTGGGCCCGTGAGCCATGGCCGCTGGGCCTGCGCGTCCGGAGCCTGTGCTCTGCAACGAGAGAGGCCACAACAGTGAGAGGCCCGCTTACCGCAAAAAAGGAAAAAAAAAAAAGTTTATTGCTGAGGATAAATGGCTTCCTGGTTAAAAAAAAAACAGCCAAGTGGGTGTCTAGGCTCATAGAAAACAAATGCCCTGGCAAGAAGTAAGACTGTGTTTATGACCCAAGCAATATTTCTTAAAAATACAAACCAGGTTACCTCTAACAAACTATTTCATGAAACAAATTTGCAGTTCAAACATTTATGTGCCTTTGTGGATATAGCCTCCTTTTACTTAGGCATCCATTTAGCTAGGAGATGAGGGTAAAAAATCAAGCCCCATAGTGGAGGGATCAGCCTGTGGGTTCTGTGGCTGGCCTGTTGCTGCCTTCCTCTGTCAATTGACTGTGTTGGTATATGCAAATGACTACAGCTAGTTGTTAAAGTTTAATCAGTGGGCAACGGTTATCACTGATGATTTAAGGGAAATGAACAGGCTTAGGTCCAACAGAAGATTATCAGTGCAAACTGTCTTGGATTGGGAGGCAGAGGACAGCTCAAGAAATAAAGAAACAGGGCTTCCCTGGTGGCGCAGTGGTTGAGAGTCCGCCTGCCGATGCAGGGGACGAGGGTTCGTGCCCCGGTCTGGGAAGATCCCACATGCTGCGGAGCGGCTGGGCCCATGAGCCATGGCCGCTGAGCCTGCGCGTCCGGAGCCTGTGCTCCGCAACGGGAGAGGCCACAACAGTGAGAGGCCCGCGTACTGAAAAAAAAAAAAAAAAAAAAAAAAGAAAGAAAGAAACACATTAATTTCGGAAGGAAAAAAGGTTGAGCCAGAACTCATATTCAGAGAGCCAGAAGGCCAAGCAGTGGAGGGAAGTTGGGGCTCTTTTAGTATGAGTTGAAGTAGAAACCCAGGGACCAGACTTGAATGGCCATTTCCTCATGGTTAATTATGCTCACTATTACAGCTTAGACTGGACCAGGGGCAGATGCAAAGTGCACCTGCCAAACTCTATAACTGTTTATGTATGTGTACTTATTGCCGATATATTTTGGGATCATAAAAATCCTTTTGCCTATAATAAAACAGTATTCTTTTTAAAGTTGTTATCCTCAAGACAGCCAGACCAGGAGTGTGTACCTTCCACAGGAACTCTATTTCTCAAGGCTGTGGCTACAAGTCAGTGGCAGCAAAGGCTGGATGCCTGGCATTTTAGCTGTGCATTGTTTGATGTCCTGGCATTTGGGCACCCGATTCCCTATAATGTTGTTGTTGCCTCAGAATTATCTCCAAAGGTAGCCCCATGTTGTTCAGGTATAGGCCAACAATCAAAGTTAACACCTTGCCGTATGTAGCATATTCTCTCCTGACCCATTAGAGAAGGTTTGAGGGACACTTCAAGGAAAAGCTGTTTTATTCGAGTCCATTTCCCAAATCTCCTAATGCATTTTTTTATTGTGATAAAATACACATAACGTAAAATTTACCATTTTAAAGTGTATAGTTCAGCAGCATTAGGTACACTGACAATGTTGTACAAACATCACTACTATCTAGCTCTCGTAATGTATTTTTTTTCACCTATTGTGCAGACCAGAAAATGGCTACTGAGTTTGAAAAACATAGTTTGAAATGACAGCATATGGTTGAAAAAGACTTGTTTTACTTATGTAAAATGTCCTAAATCAAACACTTCTAAGAATAATGTTTAAACATTAATAAGTAAGTTACTCACCTTCTTGGTCTAAATTGATCTAAATCCGTTCCAATACATATGAATTAAAAATTTCAATATATATTATTTTCTTATCACCAGAGATAATGTACAGCAGACCTACATTACTACTCTTAGCGTAGCTGAGAAGAAGCATGTCCAACTTTGACATATAAAGTTGGGACATTCATCAAGTTTTTAATGAAGCGAAATGCGATAAGTAGAATCTGATTATTCAGCTCATTTTCACTATACTGTTAAACCAAGAAATACCATTTTGGTGCCAGTATGTCTCAGCCTTTGTGTTTGTTGCACATTCTATGAATTGATCAGGTGTATGTGTGAAAGAGTGTGTGAGTGTGCTACTCCCCTGAACCCCTTTCTTGTTCATGATTCCTCTGTCTAGCCCCAGAGTTGGGGCTTTTCAAATTTACCCTCTTCTCTGCCTGGCCCAAGTTGCAGCTCTCTTGTGACCAGGTCCCTTCTTTTGATGGAGTAGCCATCCTAAGACTCTTCTTACTCCAAGGAGAATTAAGAGACAGATCTAGGCATCCTGGCTCACCTGCCTGAGGGGCAGGATGCTCAGCCCTGAGCCAGATCTGCAGGGGTCTGCAAAGTTATTTCCCTTAATGTCTTCCCATTATGGAGTGGGTTTGTGGTATTTGATGCTTTCCCCGTGATGATTAAACCTCCTAAGCCTCCCCCAGTCTACCCTCCTGAGCTCCCTGGGCAAAAGACCAATAACAGTAACTTTGTACCCCCCTTAACAATAACTCTTTTAACAATAATTTTGGACCTCTGCAAAACTCAAGATTAACTGAGAGTGAAAGGCAAGGAAGAGAAAAAGGCAAAGAGGGAAACTGACTAGTATCAGCAGATGATTTTGCTGGTTGTCTGATTCACAGATTTTTCTCTAATAACATATTAGAAAATATCCTTAATTGCTTTATCAGTGAGTTTCATCGTACATACTTTTTCTTGACAGTGATTTTGATGGTAGTCTTGTTGCCTGAAAAAGTAAGAAGAGATTGATTTTATTTCTTATGGTTAATAATTTATGTAACTTTCCTCCAAATTCCTAATCATTGAATCAGATTACCCACTTTGTGCTTGGGAGTTTTTTTTCCTCCCCAGCAATTCACAGAGAAGAATAAGCTTTATTTTTTTTATCTAACCCTCCTATTTAGCCTCTTATTTAGAAATTGGCCCCTGGGTGTAGGACATGCTCTATTAATTACTCAGAGGAGTAGAGTAATTGCTGCATAAAGAGGAGAATAATAGGTGCTGAGTAAACTAACACCTATCTGATATAACCACTCTTGATCCACCTTAGCCATGTTTGTTCTGTAGTGAGTTGAGAGGAGCACGGATGGGGTTGGAGAGAGAGGGGATGGGCTAGTCCTTTTTGCCTGTCCTGCTTGGTCAGAGCTTTCTGATAATTCACTTTCTACCCACCTCCTCAAAATTCCTAATCTCCTCTCCTTGCCCCACAGTAGGAAAAAATCTATGGATGATCCACTGACAATGATAGATTAAAATAACGGGTTTCAGATCATATGCAATACCAAATTAGATAGAGCCCTTTTCTAGGTATCACAATATTCTATTCTGTGTTCTAATCAGAATTATTTGTTATGACCTACTACATGGAACCAAAATTATATTTTACTAAATTGTAGCAAGAGAACAACAAAATCATGTGAATTATAGAATAATAACAAAAAGTTTTAAAAAATCAAGGCTTAAGACTAATTATGATTTACTTTCATATTTTTCTGCCTCCATGGATCCCTTGCCTCTCTTCTTCTTGACCTTCTTAAAGGAAACATGGTGCTTCTATTTTCATTTTTACTTTGCCTGCCTTTATATTATCAAATTTACTTTTTCCTCCAAGGCCTAACAATTTAATTTTGAGACATACAGTCAGACTGTGAAATTACAGCCTAAATCCTAGCAGGAAAAGGTCTCAGTTAGGGTTAGGCATCAATAGCCCATCCACAGACTAATCCCTTTTTGTAATATAGAACCTAGAACATGAATGCTCACATCAGTGACATAATTCCTATCCTTTGGCTTCATTCATTTTTCTAAGACCCAGTTTCTTAGGCCAACTCCAGCACAATTTCTTTTTTGTAGATCCTCTGCAGTCCAATGCACCCAGATTCTTTTTTTCTGCTCTCCCTATCTTATACCACAGGCAGCAAGTGGAGTCCTGTGTATGTTTCTACCTGTCCCCACAGACTTTCTGTCCCAAAGGCATGCATTTAGATAAAAGGAAATAGCACAGAACTAAGAACAAAACTAACCATATAGATCAGAAAAGCCTTATATAAGACCACTAGAAACTAGTTGTAATATTGGATACAAATCTGCAATTTGCAGTGAATTATCAGCTTCTCTTTGGAGTCAACTGAGCAGAAACATGCAAGTGAACTCACTGTTAGGTTGGAAAGTTCCACCACAATTCTAGGAGTGCCATAATATTCCATCCACTTTTCCCTAGTCTTAGGTGGTTTTCCCTAATAGGCTGATGCTACTAAAGCATCTAAGGTTTAGGTCATTTGTACTGCCAACTCTCTACTTCTTAAATAAAGAGGGTGGTGATATTAATGAAAATTAGTTTAGAAGCCCCAAAGATAAGGCACAGTTTTTCACCGTTTAACTTGCTATGTCATAAAACTATAAATATAACCTTTCTCTTCCTAACCTTCTCCTCCATACAATCTCACTTTAGTCCAAAAGATAACTGGCCAACCACCCCTTGAAGATTAATGTGACAAGACTGAATTTTAGTCTGTCTGCCTAATCCTTCTGAATATCTATGTTTTAGTGTAACTGGTGGTCCTCTACTGGTACCTCAGGCCCACAGCTTTGGAGTGATGTCTCATACCTCCTGATCATACATACATGTAGTCCATTCTATTGCCAAATCCGTTTACTCATTCCAGTGTGAATGAGATTTAAAAGCAGCACCTCTGTATCCTAACATCAGTGGTCCAATCTGATAAGCCAAAAACAGGGTAGTTCCATGGGTGGCCCTCCCTTTGCCTAACATTTTATCCACTGTCCTGCCCTCAATTCACTCTCTGGTATTGCTCATGTCTCCCTGTCTTTTCTCCTGGTGCTTTGTGAAGCACAGATGAGGTCAGGGGCAGTGCTTTATTCATCTTGGTATCTGTCTAATAGCCAGCACTATACTTTGAACATAGTAGGTTCTCAAGAAAGTTTGGTAAATAAATTTCCATTTAACATATTTTAGCTCTTTGTGTACAAATGAAGGCCACTGTGCAGGCTACAAATCATTAATGGACTTCTGCAGCCAGCACCTACTTAACTGTCTTCAATGTGTCGTATATGATGCTATCAGGGGTGTTCAGCAAAGTTACTGATTTGATAATATTACATCTCTCCTCAAAACCTTAGGCTGTCACTCAATGAGTGAAATACAAACTTCTGAGCACAGTCTTCAGGACAACAAACTCACTGCCTTCTTTACTCTGTTTCTCCTCTCATCTTCTATCCCAATCATCAGAACATACTCAGTATCTAAATGCAAAGCTTAATAATTACAACTGTTTACCACATCGCTATCTTATCACATTTGCTTCCTCCTGTCCTGACTTCTTTGGTTCCTAATTCTATTTTATTAAGCTTACTGTGTATGTCCTTTCGTTAGCATTAGAAAAAACAGAGAACTAAGGAGTTGGAGGAAGAGAAGAGAGAGGAGGTAAATGGTGGAACAGACATGATGTGTCCACAGTTGAGTCTTGGGAAGCAAAGAGCTACGTTAGAACAAGAGGACTAAGCCAAAGGCCTTGAACCTGGGTTCTTTTCTGTAAGGTAAAGGAATGTGACATGGGTGCAATGGGCAGAGCCATACCAGATGTGTTGTAGCTAGGTTTTCTTGTGCTGTGTCCTGGAATTGTCCTAGGTATAGCTAAAGGTATTTTAACCCTGTGTATTTGAGAGGAATGGGAGAGAAGCTCCAGGTCATATACAGAGTTCTTCATCCTAGCTGATTTTTAATAAAAGGGTATCCAGAGCATTTGCTATTGAAAAGACTCAAGTGATTCTGTAGTTCTGTAGTCTAGGGTGGGAGTTGGGCTGGAGGAAGAGGGAGGCAGGAATTAACACTCTATAAAACTACACATAATCATTATTCTCTCACTTTTATTTCTTGAAACTACCTTGATACTGAGCTAGTCAGTTTCCTTCCTTCAGCATCCTTGTATCCCATGAGCCCTCAGCAAATCAGACAAGCTGACTGCTATCACTCCTACCCCCAAATCCTTTTCTAAGAAGCTTGGTCTGAACATCAGTACCATTTACCACCACACATTACTTCACTTTACCCAACCATTTGCATCAGAGTTTGGGATTTATAAAAACTATCCTGAACCTCATTTGGTTTGTTGAGTGTTTAAAAGATGATGGTGTTGGGTATGTGTGTTCCATCAGGAGTTATTTTATGTGCATGAACTATTATTCAAGTTTGAGGGGAATAGGACATCAGCAGAATGGGTGGCCACCAAGGTTTGAGGGGTGAAAGGCTCCCAGGCCAAAGAAAAGTTCTCCACTGGCCTTTATTTTGCATCATGAGAAGCTGATTACTTCGGATTACAGTGCAAATATCCTTAGGGGGGTAACAGATTAAGTCATTAATACTATATATATAACACATCATTATGAAGCAATTATACTCCAATAAAGATGTTAAAAATAAGTAAGTAAGTAAGTAAGTAAGTAAATAAATAAATAAATAAATAGTAAACTAATTTATCATCATTAGAAAACCAGTAACCTCAAAAGGCAAAAGTAATGTAGCATTTTTGAGTGGGGACAGGGGAAAAGAATAGATCCAGATCCCAGAAGTAGTGCTCCCTGAAAGGGGAGTGAAAATACTGTCTATCAGGGGGGCACAGGACTAAAGGGAGAACAGAGAGAGGAGGTGGAAGAGCGTGAACAGCTAGCTTTGCCTACTTTACAATTTTAGCTTAGTCCTGAGAGGTTGCACAAGGGGAGAGTTTTACTACAGACAAGTAAAACTACAAGAATGGAGGATTCAAACAGCACTCCTGTGTAATTATTTAAATATTAATTTAAAGCAACACATTACTTTATTAAGTTTTCTTAGATACTTAATTGATGAGTCGTGAGAAAAGAAGACTCTGGGAGCTGCAGGTGAATTTTCAGAGAGAAAAAGAAAATTACTGTTTATTGGTATCCTTCATGGGCTACTTGTAAAATGGTAATTAACATATCTTAATAGGTCTTTTATTCCCTGCTGTCAGTGCTCTGTTTAAACCCTCCAGGGACTACCAGTCAGGCATCAAATACACCTTAAGATCTGGGATGATTACCTTCCTCACCAGCCTCATCTCTGGTCACCATTCTACATATATTCTATGCTCCAGAGACACTGAACAACACGCAGTTCCCTTTGCCTCTGCCCTATTTCCCTTGTAACTCTAGTGTCCTTCTTAAATTTCTCATTTTTAGGACCCATTCAGCTTGTGTCACCTCCTTCAGAGAGCCTCCCTTGATATCTGCCTAGATAGACGCATTCTCTGTCAATGCTCCTGAAGCACCCTATACATCCTTCTGTTATAGGACTTACTATGCTGTATTGTGAGTACTAGATTACAGTGCCTGGCATATACTAAGCACTCAAGAACATTTATTTGTTGAATTAATTCTTTTTTTTTTGGCTGCACCACGTGGCATGCAGGATCTTAGTTCCCCGACCAGGGATCGAACTCGCACCCCCTGCAGTGGAAGCGCCGAGTCTTAACCACTGGACCTCCAGAGAAGTCCCTTGAATTAATTCTTTAACACATGCGTTGGCTCAGTGTTTGTTCATTAGTCTGCCTGTCATTAATCTCTTCCCACTCAAATACTGTCTAACATGCTTTGTATGCCATCTAGCAAATTTCTGTAAGTGGATTTTAGTAACTATTTCTGGATAATGATACTAAAGCAAGTCTTCATGTAGAATACATCCATAGGAATACTGGGATGGTGTATGTCAGTTGTGCACAATCATGACTAAACAGTCTTAGACAATAGAAAGTATTAGAAAGTATTGGTAGTATTACCAATTAAAGCCAGTTCAAAGTCAAGGTGAATATCTATTTATTTTTCTCCCAATAAATGTAAAGTGTATTGTGAATAACCAATAAATTCCAGCGATCTGCATAGAAGTTTTACTTAAATTCTATGTACCTTCTTGAGTTTCTTTGTGTATGAGTATGTTTTTGAGTGTGTACAGTTTTGGAAAGGAAGGAGCTGGAATTAATAGTGAACAAACCTGAAAAAACGTGTGAAGATAATACTGTTGTGGTGTTTTTGAAATATGTCTACAAATTCTTTCATAATACTCCCTCCTGTGGTGGAGGTTAATTCTTTTCTCCTAAGTGTGGGTTGGACTTAGTGACTTGCTTCTAATGAATATATAGTGGAAGTGATGGTGTATAACTTCTGAGACTAGGTTGTAAAATGTAGTGTGGCTTCAGCCAGTTTCTCTTGGATTGCTCACTCTGGGGGAAGCCAGATGCCATATCATGAGGATGCTCAAGAGATGTATGGAGATGCCCACATGGTGAGGAACTGAGACTTCCTGCCAACAGCCATGTGAGTGAGAAACCTTGGAAGTGAATCTTGCAGTCACAGTCAAGCCTTTAGGATGACTGCAGCAGCCCTGGATGACATCTTGACCATAACCTCATGAGAGACCCTGAATCAGAACCATCCAGCTAAGTTGCTTCTGTATTCCTAACCACAGAAACTGTGAGATGATTTTTTTTAAGCTGCCAGGTTTTAGGGTTTTTTTTGGTTATTCAGCAATAGATAAATAATGGTGCGGTTAAAAGAATAAGGGACTCTTCTATGGTTTCTAGCAACATGGTGCATTAAATATCCTAAAGAGCCTAACTGTGTAAAACCTATTAGAAATGCAATGGGAATTTGATAAAAATACAATTATAGTGTAGAACTTCCATACACCTCTTTGATGGCTGGACACATCTAGCAGACAGTAAGAAAAGAATCTAGTAGACAAAAAAATCAGTAGAGACATAATAATTGAATAATATAATCAATAAATATAATTTAAAATTCATTTAGAGCCTTATATCCTTTAAATAGAGAATTATACATTGTTTTGTATGTCCATGGAACACTTTCAAATATCAGTCACATATTTGGCCACAAAGAAAACGTTAACAACTTCAATGTGTTAAAAATCTACAGGCTACATTCTCTGAACCTGACTTTAAAAAATGTGGCCAAAATATTAATTTCCTGATAATTAAGAAACATACTTATGGATAACTCTTAGGTCAAAGAGGGAATAAAAAGGAGAAAGTATAATCTACCTTAAAAAGAACACTTTATATCAAACCTATGGGAACAGCTTTTATTATTTCCCATAGGTTTTGATATAAGGTGTTCTTTTCACTGCTTCTCGCATGCATCCCAGGCCAATATCTACAACTGCCTCCTTGACTGTTCCACTTAGATGGCCCACTTGGATGCCCTCAGGCATCTCAAACTCAACATATTCAAAGCTGAACTTATTTTTTCTCTTCCAAACTTGTTCATCTTTCTGTATCGCCTGTCTACTGAATGGCACCACTAGTCACTATCCATTAAGTTGCTCAGACTAGAAATCTGGGAGTTGTCTTCAATTCATTCTTCCCCCATATTGAATCAGTAACCAAATCTCATCCATTCGACCCTCTTAGTCAAATCTGTGCCCAGCTCTTCATCCTCACTGCCACTGACTTTGTTCAGGACTCATTTCTAGCCTTCACTATTGTAATAGCCTCTTAATTGTAATAAGAGGCAGTATGGTATTGCAGTTAGGATTGGTTGAGTAGGATAGACCTAGGTTAAAACCCTGGCTTTGCCACATATTATGTGAAATCTTGGGCATGATAATTTACCACTCTGAGACTTAGTTTACTTATGTGTAAAATGTTAGATAAAAATACTTTTATTGTTGGGAGGGTTAAATGAGAGAATATAGTTTAGTATAGTTCCTGGTACATAGTAAGTGTTCAATATGCTAACTGTTATTTTTATTGTCTCATTGCCTCCAGTCTCTTCATGTCTACTTCCACTTTCCTTTCTTATAAAAGGCAAATTCTTTTTTTTCTTTCTTTTTTTTTGGTCATTTTTTGAAGTCTAGTTAATTTACAATGTTGTGTTACAGGTGTACAGCAAAGTGATTCAGATTCTCTTCCAGATTCTTTTCCATTATAGGTTATTACAAAATATTGAATATAGTTCCCTGTGCTATATAGTAGGTCCTTGTATTTTATTTATTTTATATATAGTGGTGTGTACCTGTTAATCCCAAACTCCTAATTTACCCCCCCACTCTCCCCTTTGGTAACTGTATGTTTGTTTTCTATGTCTGTGAGCAGAAAAGGCAAAGTCTGGCCATATTATGCTCCTGCGAATATTCTTGAATAGTTGCCCTTCGATAACAGGATAAAAGGTAGATGTCCTGGCACAGCTTACCAGAATCTTAATGATCCAACCCTTATCTACCAGTCAAGCTTCATCTTCTGTAATTCTCTAACTTGAACTTTTAGTTAAAGCAATTCTGAAAAAAAAAACTATTTCCACAAACCCACTATGCTCTAATGTATATATCTTAGTAGATGTATTCCCTTCTCCTGGAAGGTTCTCTTTCCATTTGTCTGCTTAAAAAATTCTTTCTCATCCTTCATGTCTCAGCTCAATAGTGGCACCTTCTGTAAAAGCTTCCTTGGCTTCCCTATGGAGAGTGGACTTTGTATATACCTCCTTTATTGCACTTAACATATTGGATTGTGATTACTGGCATGACTGTTCCACACTAAACTGTAAAATCCAGGATAGGGACCATGGCTTCTCTACTTCATGTGTTCAGTAATTAGCATAGTGCATGGCATGTAGCAAAAGCTCAATAAATGTTAGTTGAATGAATGCATTAATGGATTGCAGGATTTCCTTAATAGTTATTGTTAATGTTTACCTGACTCATAGTCTAAGCTTGATTTCTTGGCCTTTTCCCCATTCACATCAGCATGTGTCACCTATACATGCCACAAGAAGAAACAAAGAAAATCCTCAAATGAGTTTTCAAAGAATTTGAACATCATCTATTTCTCACAGAAATTTAATAAAGTGATTTAAAAAGTCCATTTATAATATACACGTGTTTCATTTGGTTTACATTACATACATTACTTATAGAATTCAAAGGCTTATAGAATTCATTAGTATATTAAAATTAACTAACTGAGGAATGCACTGATCAGCATGGAAGGTAATCAGTTGAATAGCTAAAAAGAGTATGTGTGGTTATTAAAGAAAGTTAACTATAGGGAAAATGTTTTGAGAGAGCTGGAAAGCACAGAGCAGGTTTTCTGCACACAAGGGATGTGACTCTTTGAGTTGGCCAAGAGCTCTACCTGCTTAGGTAATTATACAGGAAGATAAATCCAACAGAGTAGACTTTATTTGTTTTCCAGGCCTGAGAGCTGAACACAAGCCACCAGAAGTACATTTCCTGACACTGATGGGATGGGTGAAATAAGCTGAAAAATAGCATTGGATTCTATTGTAATAAAAGTGGTCATGCTATTTCTCAAAATAAATTAGGTATTTGTGACCATTTGATTTACTCATATTGTCCAATGTATTTTAAAGCCTTCTTTAGAAACAGATGGTCTAAATTCGTTTATTGGGTTTTTTTGATAACATATGTAGTACTAAGTTTGCCGTCCATTCTACACTCAGAGAATACTTTTTTTCTGACTGTATAGTGAGGCTAGTGAAAAAAGTTATTAATTCCTGATGTGCAACTACTAAACTATCTTAAAGTAGTTAAGAAGATTCTTTAATCAGGTACTAAGCATGCAGATTATGGATGTTAGCACAGTAGCACAGTGCCCTGGACACAGCAGGTGTTTTATAAATATTTGTTTATATAGAGAAGCATATTGTGGCTAACATGCTACATTTGAAGAGTTATATATAATTGAGTCTGTCACTTTCTATGCATTTGACACAGAATATGGCAAAATATGTTAACTTTAGAACAGATGAGCCAGTTAATGCAGTGCTAACAGAGCCAAGGAGGTACATTTGATTCTTATAATGAATGACAAATTGGCAACCCACAGAGGTAATATATGTTGTGACCAGGTACCCTGAATGTCTGTTGCCAACTTCCCGCCATCAGATGAGTGATCACTGGTCACAAAGGGGATAGGGTGAGGCAGTATGGCTGTCTCTGCACAACCCATCAGCACTAGAAGAGAAATGATTCACAAAAGCCCAATATGTTGATTCTTCTGCAGGGCATAGGTATGGACCTTGAAGCTCTTGAAGCTCATCATTTAGGAAGACTATAACCTAAGGGCTAAGTGGGAACACTCAAGTTGTTTCTGGTAAATCTCTATTAAGAATTGAGACAAATATTCAAATTTTGGATCTATTTAACACATTTAAACTCTCAGGCTCACCATTTTTCTTTTGTTAGCTTACAGCTTGTTACTGATATTCCCTACACTTAGAGTATGGCAACACTAGCATAACTGATAACCATGAGTGCTGGAAGTCGGAAGTAGCACAGGATTATTCCTGTGGGTTCACATTTCAATTTTTATGAAATCTTACTATAGGGTGTTTAATTTCAGGGAATAAGGCTGTTCTGAATTCTCATTTAATACATGAAACTGTGTTATGCCAATCTTGATCATAATTTCATATTTCATTTGTTCTTTCTGTATCTGGGACAAAAGAAATATTACTTGCCTCTTGTTTTGAAGTATCCTGTAGAGAGTGTCTATAGACATTTGCTGTTTTTGCAGAAACACCTGGAGTTTGAAGTGAAGTACTACTTGTAGTTTCTGGGGGAAAGAAGAGGTACCTTTAAATAAGAAAAAAATGATATAGCTCTCCTTGTTGGGCTGCCATAACGTCTAGAATTACCATAGTCAACGATGTATTTATTTATGGAAGTTAAGGCAATATCTCCAAGTATAAAAGGCCTTTTTTTGAAGTCCCCTGCTTACCAGCTTCCAGTGGCCCACCACTGCCATCAGGGACAAGCCTGAACTCCCTAACTTCTGGCCCTAAATTACATTGCCAGCTAAATCTCCCACCACTCTCCTGCCCTAGAACGAACTGTTTTGCACTTCATTCAGTAGGCAAGGGGGAACCACTGAGGACTTTTTGGTAGAGGAATCATATGTCCAAAGCTGTATTTCAGGAAGATTACATTCACAGCAAAATGTAGGCTAGATTAACAGGAAGAAGAGATTGGAGGCAAATTATTGCAGTGCTTAAGGGCATGGGTGGCACGAATGGAAAGGAAGGGAAGATTATGAGAGAATTTAAGGTGGTGGATTGGACAGAAGGTGGCAACTTTTGGATGTAGAATATGAGCAGTAGGAAAGAGTCAAAGATGACTCAGGTCTTGTGCCTGAATAAAATTAGGAGAAGCAGAGAACGGGTTTGGGGGTGACTAGAAGATGATGAATTTGGTTTTACACACATTGGGTCTGAGGTGCTTGTGGGCTGCCCAGGTGGAGATGTCCTAGTGCTCTTGGTGAGTGTGCAGGATATGCGTGGGAATCTTTTGCAGAGACTAACAGAGACTTAGCTAACCTCTAGTCCAGTCCTGGGAGATGGGAAACAGGATGTATTTTTATGTCTGGGGAGAAAAGATGGCATTAGAGGGTAGAGACTTTCATGGGGAGAATTCTCTGCACTAGGACTCCCTAATGGCAATATGTTGGGAATTTATATAGGCAGCCACAGCAGAGGGTCTAACTTCCCCACGCTTTCTTTGCCAATTCCAAAGAGCCTATTCACCCAGCAATCACTCAAAAATGTGTGATACTAATATTTACAATCATGAATAATTTTTATATCTTCCTTTATCAAATTAATCATAGATTTTATAATCAGGGAAAAAAGCATAACTTGGAAAACTGTATGATAAAACTAATTATTTAACTGGAAGATAATCAGAGCAATTGCAAATATTGTTTATTTTCTTACCTCCATCATTTAAAGGATATGATGTCTTAATTGTTTCTGTATCTTTCTGTATGGTTTAACATACAAGACAAAAAATTAATTAGTACTCAGCCTTCTAAAAGAGACTTTTGCTAACTCTAGAGCAATCAAACTAATACAGTATCTCCCCTTTCCCCTCATCTCCTACTTCTCTCCTAAGCTCTGGTCTCAATGCTAATATCTATTATTAACCTCTTAACTGGATATCTTTTACAGGTACCTAAACTTAACTAGTTTAAAATGAAGCTTATCATGTACCCAGGTACTCCCATCTTTCCAAACTTGCTACTTCTCTGTCTTCCATATTCTGGTTAAAGGCATAACAATCCATCCAGCGCTCCATTCCAGAAAGCTTAGAATTGTTCCGTTTATTTCAGATAAGGCTAGTTTAATCCAATCTGATGCTTATTGAGTACATGGCTTGGAACTGAAATAAGATACATAATTCCCGACCTCAAGAAGTTTGTCATCCAGGGCTTCCCTGGTGGCGCAGTGGTTGAGAGTCCGCCTGCCGATGCAGGGGACACGGGTTCGTGCCCCACTCCGGGAAGACGCCACATGCCGCGGAGCGGCTGGGCCCGTGAGCCATGGCCGCTGAGCCTGTGCGTCTGGAGCCGGAGCCTGTGCTCCGCAACGTGAGAGGCCACAACAGTGAGAGGTCTGCATACCGCAAAAAAAAAAAAAAAAAAAAAAAAAAAAAGTTTATCATCCAGTAGAAAAGACAGACAGACAAATATGATGGAGTATAATAAGTTCTGAGATAGAGGTAAGCCTCAGCACTATGGGAGCACAGAAAACCCATATACAAAAATTAAATCATCATCATCATTGTCATCTCCCTTTCTCTGGTTCTACTCATCTATTAAGTCACCAAATCCTGACATAGTCTGATTCTGAAATATCTTAAATCTGTGGCCTCTTGTTTACCCTCATTGTCACTGCTTTAGTTCGGGCCTTTATCATTTTTATCTGGACTATCCCAGTAGACTCAAAACTATCTTGCTTCTAATCTCTTCTCTCTATGTATCTATCTCACACACTGCAACCAGATTATCTTTTTAAACCCAAATCATTCTTATTTCACACCCCTACTCAAAACCCTGCATCGGCTCCCTACTCCTGAGAGAATAAATTCATACCTCAGCAAGGTATACTAAGTTCTGGCTTCAACCTACCTTTTTAATCTGCTTTCCTCCTCTGCCATGGTTTTGTTGGCTTGAACTTTCATGCCTTCACTTAACACTTTAAGCCTGTCTGCAATACGGCCTTACCATATCCTCACATCTACTCATCTGGAAACTTCCCACTCATGTTTCAAGACCTAATTCAATTAAGCCCTCCTTTTATAAAGCATTTTTAGATTTCTCTTGGCAGCACTATTCTCTAAATCTTCTGTGCTTCTACATTTTGTACAAATCAAAACTCTTCTCTCCTTTGACTGTAAGGACTTCTGTTTATGTGTGTCTGATCCCTGGAAGATGAGTCCTCAAGAGCAGTGATATGTCTTTTCCATCTTTGTATCCTATGTCACCTACTTTCCCCCCTTTTCCTTCCTTCTAGCTTAGCACAGGACCTGGCCCACAGCAGGTCCTCAATAAATGTTAGCTATCATCATCATCATCGAATATTTGTTAGTTTCTGCTCAACTACATGGTACATTTAGCATGAAGCTGACTCAGAACCTTCTCTGCCAAGGAGAGGGTCCAGACCTGTGTAGAACACCATTATTTCTAATCAATCAGTACCATGCCAGTGAAGGGGCTATCCCATAGACAGGAAAGTTAACCAGATAAATAAATGATCAATACAAAGCACCCGAGACATACAGCTTTCTACCTTTTGTTCTGTTGTGTTACTCTGTACATCATGAGGAGAAGATAATGAGGGTGATGTTTTTTTCAGGAATATTTACAGAACTATACAAATGGTGAGATGGTCCTATAGCAAATGAAAGAGAAATCACTTAATTTTTAAACTTTATTGAATTATAATTGAAGTACAATAAACTGCACATATTTAAAATGTACCATTTGTTCAGTTTTGACATGTATATAAACCTATGAAACCATCACCACAATCAAGATAAACATTTACATCACCCCCAAAAGTTTCCTTGTGCCTCATTATAGTTCACCCCCTCTCTACTCCTGTCCCCCACGAAATCACTGATCTGTTTCACTATAAATTAGTTTGCATTTTCTAGAGTTTGCTATAATTGGAATCAAACAGGATGTACTAATCTTTTTTTTTGGGGGGGGTGATCTGGCTTCCTTCATTCAGCATAATTATTTTGAGATTCATCAATATTGTTGCCTGTATTAATAGTTTTTTCCTTTTTATTACTGAGTAGTATCCCATGGTATGGATGCAGTACAGTTTATCCATTTGCCCGCTGAAGGACATTTGGGTTGTTTCCAGTTTTTTGGCTATCATGAATAATGTTGCTATGGACATTGATGTACAAGTCTTTATGTGGACATATATTTTCATTTCTCGTGGGCACATACCTAGGAGTGGAATGACTGAATCATGTGGTAGATGTAAGTTTAACTCAGGCTGCCAAAATGTTTTCCACAGTGGTTGTACCATTTTACATTCCCACCTGCAATGTCAGAGAGTTCTAGTTGCTTCACGTCCTTGCAAATACTTGGTATGGTCAGTTACTTAAATTCTAGACATTTTACAGGGTGTATAATGTTATCTCATTGTGGTTTGGTTTATATTTCCCTAATGACTAATAACGTTAAACAGCTTTTTGTGTGCTTATTTGCCATCTGTATGTCTTCAGTAAAATGGTTGTTCATGCCTTTTGCCCAAGTTTATTAGGTTGTCACATTACATATATTGCATGTTTTTCTATATTTTACACTTTTTACAGTGATCATGCCTTCTACATGTAGGTCTGGAGACCATCTTTTGCTGTGCTCACTTTTGGGGCTTGACAGATGCGAAACAGCCATTATGCAACAGGGCTATTTTTTAAATTGTATATTATTTTTTTCATTTTTGACTCTCTAAGTACAAGACCTCTACCCTAGTCTTCCATAGGCATCCACCTGCCTGGGGGTGGAGCTAGAGGAGGGGAGGTTAGAATTTTTAACAGGAGGAATGCCACAATAAACACCCAGGTAATATTCAGCACCTGTCATCCCAAAATATGATGACACAGCCAAGACAGTATGACCTGCAAGCCATGCAATTGTCTCAAGAATTTCCCTAAATTTTATCTTCTTTTTTGTGTAGCAAGAGCCTGGAATACTTAGAAAATTCTCCTTTAGTGTACTGGAGATACCCTAAGCCCACCAATAACAGTTATCTGGGCTCAGAAAGAAGGGATATGACTTAAGGAAAGTTAGGGGGAAAAAAGTCCACTCCTTTAGCAGCTCAGAGATGGTGGGAAAATGGAAAGGTGGTGGGAGAGGCTGGAGAGCAAAGAAATCAGATGGGGCTTCACATTTGGGGCTTGGTGCTTCAGATAATTGAGGTTAATATGGAGAGAAAAGAAGAGCTATTGCTCTGCTCTCTGTTTTGGACTCTAGAAAGAGATTTCTTCAGCTACCCCCACCCCTGCCTCCTCCTCCTCACCTGGGGCATGACCCAGAAACCTTGCAATACAGTGTGGTCAGGCAGAGCAAGGCTCTCTCTGAAGTTTTGCTTTAACTATCTTACAACTGACATAAAATTGTAAGATAGTTAAAGTATACATTGTGGTGATTTGATATATATGTATACTGTGAAAGGATTCCCCCCATTTAGTTAATTAGCACATCCATCACCTCACATATTTACATTTGTTGTTGTTGTTGAAAACATTTAAGTTCTACTCTCTTAGCAAATTTTAATTATACAAAACAGTGTTTTCAACTATAGTCGCCATGTTATACATTGGCTTCTCAGAGCTTATTCATCTTATAGCTGAAAATTTGTACCCTTTTACCCACCTCTCCCTATTTCCCCTTGAGGTTTTGCTTTCTTAAGCCACTCTTGGTTCCCACGTGGTATACACATGGCCCAGAAAGGGCTGAGAGTCTAGCTGGGAAGCTTGCCATGGGGAGTCACTGGGCTGGGGGTAAGAGGGCTCCATCCTGAGTGTTAGTAGAGCAGCCAGCCAGAACTGAGGTGGAATGGGAAAGCCAGAGGATTCTACTAAGCCAAGCGAGACTAGACCATGAGTCATGGCAGTGATGGCCAAATCAACTGTGAATGGCAACAGGCCAAGCAATATCTCAGTGGAGATAAGGGCATCTCTCTGAAGACCAGAGAAGGCAGAGGACAAAAAAGTCATTCAAGCCCCCTTACTTTATTCCACCTCCACGAGGTCATGGAAGCCAGTGTTTCCCGAACTGTAATGTGCATATAATACACTGGGGATCTTATGAAAATGCAGATTCTGACTCAGTAGGTCTGGGGTGGGGCCTGAGAATCTGTATTTCTAATAAGTGCCCATACTGCTGACACTTAAAGGAGTAAGAACATAAGCCACACCTCTTGCCCCAGACAACATCTTTGGCAAAGAAGCAGAACAATGGGGAAGCTCTCTGAAGGTTTGAGCCATTTTGGGGACCCCACAAAGGCAGAATCTAGAGGAGTATGTTAGAAAAATCAATGACTGAGCCAGAAAACAAAAGAAAGGAAGGCACTTAGATCCAGCAAATAGTGCTAGCCGTACATGTGCTAAAGAAGCCAACTCAAGAAGTAGGTTGAAATGTTAAAATGGCAACAGCTACTACTCAGTTGGGCAGTTCTAAAAGGAACAGGGGAATAAGAGTGGTGACACTGGGGCTTCCCTGGTGGCACAGTGGTTGAGTCCGCCTGCCGATGCAGGGTACACGGGTTCGTGCCCCGGTCCGGGAAGACCCCACATGCCGCTGAGCGGCTAGGCCCGTGAGCCATGGCTGCTGAGCCTGTGCGTACGGAGCCTGTGCTCCGCAACGGGAGAGGCCACAACAGTGAGAGGCCCGCGTACTGCAAAAAAAAAAAAAAAAAAAAAAAAAAAAGAGTGGTGACACTGATTGCACGCGCCACTGCTGCAGAGAAATATGTGGCAGAATGAAATATGTCTGCTGCTAGTAAAGTGAGAAGTTACTTCAGGCCTGAAAAGTCCAAAGCCTAAGGAAGGGCAGGGTTTTGAGAGAAAGCACTGGTCTGGGTCTTGATCCTCACGAGGTCTTTAGGGCCATAGGCTTCAGAAACATCAGTAGCAAGCACCTCCAGTGAGCAATTTGCAAGGATGATGCTCCAGGTGAAACCAATGAGCTTCCCTAGGAGGCAGAACTGCTGAGCAAGGTATGGGAGCTGTGGTGGCAGCAATCAGTGAAGCACAGCCTAAAAAAATGCTTTGGGATCTTTTTGGGAATGGAGAATTACAGAAATGAGATCAGGAGCAGAGGCTGTGTGTGGAGGGGACAGGGCTCTGCACTGGGCTTGCAGAGTTGTCAGCTGCAAAACATGGGCTGTCCTGCTCAGAGGCATGTGGAGACAGTGACTCCAACTGAGTAATTAGGACCGCAAGAGTGGCTGTAGCATTGTTGGTAAGCATTACTCAAGATCCGTCATTTATAACAGAGGACAGAGGATTTATCCACATTATAAGCAGAAGCAATCAGTACCAAATCCAGTCTTTACACAAATTACTATTTTAGTATTTCTAATCATAGTATTACAATTACGTTTTTGCCCTTGGTGTAATTTCTGGTGACGGGCAGTGATACTCATTTCCTTGATCTTTGGATAAGAAGCTTAAAAAAACACAATAAGATTTATTTTTAATAGTGGCGATGACAAAGTTATTCAAGATAGGTTCTATTAATCCTTTCATGCCCAGCAGGAGGGAGCCATAGCCTAATCTGTATATGGGGTTGTGGGGAGGACTTAGAGAGGATAGGTAGTGGGTCTCAGTGGGAGGCAATTTTGTACCCCAGGGGATAATGGAATTTGGACATGTCTGGAGACATTTTTGATTGCTACAAATTGGGGAGGGGGATCTGCTCCTGGCATCTAGCAGATAGAGCCTGGGGATGATGCTAAACATCCTACAATGCACAGGATGGTCCCCACAACAAACAGTTATCCAGCACAACATGCCAATAGTGGCGAGGTTGAGGAATGCTAGGACAGACGTGATGGGGAGGCAGGACAATCACTTTTATAATATTATCTTGTGTAGTTAAAGTTATACTTGGGGGGACAGAGTTGTCTTCTGGCAGAAGGGAAAAACTCCATCCCTCCGTCCTGCTCAAGAAGAACATGGCTTTTTCTTTGTGTGTGGATGCAGACCAGCATAATGACTGTGCTGGAGGCCCTGTAGGCCATGTGCTGGAGACCCCGCAGTGGCCATGACAATTCTTGGTTGTGCCTCAGAGCCTGACTGAGGTAACCATATATATATACCCGATTTGTGAAAAAGGTGACTACCGTTTCTGTTTCTCAGCATTTAGAAATAGACAAGAGGATTTCAAACTATATGTGTGCTAATTGGGTTTTCATTAGAGTTTTGTGTATCCCGTGGTGTCCACGTGGTAGAAAATGATGGGCTTCTTACAGTGGTGTAAGTCAATTTCATATGTGAAATAGACATCTTCATTCTCTTTTCACCTCTGTAATGCTGTGAACATAAATCCTTATTATATTTTCTTTTTCAAAAAGCATTTGAGGTGGCCACTGTTTAAGATGCTTACCTAGGGGCTTCCCTGGTGGCACAGTGGTTGAGAGTCTGCTTGCCGATGCAGGGGACATGGGTTTGTGCCCCGGTCCAGGAAGATCCCACATGCCACGGAGCGGCTGGGCCCGTGAGCCGTGACCGCTGAGCCTGCGCGTCCGGAGCCTGTGCTCCGCAACGGGAGAGGCCACAACAGTGAGAGGCCCGCGTACCGCAAAAAAAAAAAAAAAAAAAAAAAAGATGCTTACCTGAAACTTTCTTCCTACTGGAAGGAGAAGTTAACAGTTGAAGATGGAAGGAGCAATCTGGCTGCTAAAGTGATGTACTGTCCCAGAGGCAGAAGGTTACTGGCTCATCTTATCACTGAACTGAACTGTGAGCTTTTCTTACTGACTCCTCCTTCACAAACTTCATTCCTTTCTCCCTCTCACATTGTCTATGTTTACTGGCTGGTCCTTTTTAAACGTTCTCTCGAACGCATTCTCTCACTCATTTTTTAAAAAAGGCCTTTTATGCTCTCCCTTAAAACTTCTTTTTCTCTGTTTCTTTTCCCTTCCCTCTTCCTCTTCTGTCCCCTCCCTCCCCCACCCTCTTGTCTCCTGTCCTCTCTTTTCTCTTTCTTTTTACTCTCTATTTACTGACCCACTTTAAAAAGTTTTCATTTCTTCTCTTTCCAACTCTCTACCTTTTATGTACTGACTTCTCACTGGTTTCTCCTTTTCCAAATCAGTTCTATCTGTCTTTGTGTCTGTCTGTCTATCTATCTATCTATGTATCATCTATCTACCTACCTATCTACCTATCTATCTCCTTACTTATCTATCCCTCTACCTACCTATCTATCCATTTTTTTGTATTGTCTTTTAAAAAAATTGACTTCTACTTTATAAATCCGCCCCCCTCCATTGCACACAATTGTACTTGATTTTCTTATTGGCTCCCCCCGCCCTCACTCTCACATTGTCTTTTTCTGCTTTATGTAGCACTTTTCCCTACTGACTCATCATTATAAACCTCTTTTCTTTCTTACTTCCTACTTCTGTTCCATCATCCTTTCTTCCCATCTTCCTTCCTTCCTCCCTCCCTCCCTCCTTCCCTCTAGTCTTCCTTCGTTCCTTTCTCCTTTTTTTCCCTTCCTTCCTCTTACCTTCTTTACTCTGTCCCTCATTTCTTCTTCCTCCCATTCTCCTTTTACTCTCTTTCTGCTGGCTCCCCCCCTTTTTTTACATCTTTATTGGAGTATAATTGCTTTACAATGGTGTGTTAGTTTCTGCTTTATAACAAAGTGAATCAGTTATACATATACTTATATTCCCATATCTCTTCACTCTTGCATCTCCCTCCCACCCTCCCTATCCCACCCCTCTAGGTGGTCACAAAGCACCGAGCTGATCTCCCTGTGCTATGTGGCTGCTTCCCACTAGCTATCTCTTTTACATTTGGTAGTGTATATATGTCCATGCCACTCTCTCACTTTGTCCCAGCTTACCCTTCCCCCTCCCTATGTCCTCAAGTTCATTCTCTAGTAGGTCTGCGTCTTTATTCCCCTTCTTGCCCCTAGTTTCTTCATGACCATTTTTTTTTAGATTCCATATATATTTGCTTTTACCATTTGTCCTGGCTCCCCTTTTAACACTTTTTTCTTCCTGCTGTAACTCTCTCATTCTCTCTTTTTCATATAGGCTTTCACTCCTTACTGGCTTCCACTTTTAAAATTATCTACCTACCTACCTTGCTACTTACCTATGATCTGTATAACTGCCTACCTACCTATCTATGCAGCTATCAATCATCTGTCTTTCTCTCTTTATTTTTGTCTTTGTTTTTCTGACTCCTACTTTTAAAATCTCTGTCCACCACCACATGACTATTCTTGATTTTTGTAACGGCTCCTGCATTTTCACCCTACATTCTCTTTCCTTCTTTAACTCTTCTTTTCTACTGACTCATCCTTTATAAACTTAGTGCCTGCCTGTCTTCCTCCTTCCCTCCCTACCTCCCCCTACTTCCTGCCTTCTTTACCTCCTTCTTCCCTTCCTTTCTACTCCTTTCCTTCCTCCCTCCCTCTCTTCTTCCCTCTCTCCCTCTTAGACTTTTTTTTTAAACTGGTTTCCTCTTTTAAACTTTTTTCTTTGCTTCACTCTCTCTCCTTTTATCTTTTTAATATTGACTTTTTTTAAACCAGATCTTCCATCTAAAATCCTGTCTACTTACCTATCTATCCATCAGCCTACCAAACTACCTAGATGTCATCCATCCATCTATCTTTATTTTATTGGATTTTACCTGAGTTCCTCTTTTTTAGATCTCTCTCTCCCTGCTCTCTACTTCCTCCCTTCCTTCTTTCCTTCTTCCTTCCTTCCTTCCCTTCCTACCCTTTCTCTGTCTTCTCCTCACTCCATTTCTTTCATGGTCTCTTTCTCTTTTCTTTCTCTGCCTGCATGCATGCCTGCCTTCCTCCCTCCCTTCTTTCATTCCTTCTCTCATCCCTTCCTCTTCCCTTACTATCTCCTTCCTGCCCCTTAATCCTTTTACCTTTCTTCATTTCTTTCTTCCTTCCTCCTGCTTCCTCCTTTCCTTTCACCATCCATCCACCCACCCTTTCCCTCTTGTCCTTTTTCATTCATTTCTTCCTCCTTCTGTCCATTCCTGTCTCCTCCTCCTTTCATCCCTCTTTCTTTCTCCCTCTCTCCCCTTTCCTTATTTCTTCCCTTCCTCCTTCCTTCCATTTTTCTTTGCTTAATTTATACTACTCCTCTTTCAAAGCATTTCCTTTCTTTCCCTCTCCTTTTCTTTATACCTTTTTCTTTTGTCTTTACTACTGCCTTCTCCTTTAAAAATCAGTTCTACCTATCCACCTGCCTAGCTGGCTGACTCTGTATCCAGCTATCAGTCACCTTCTTTCTGTCTTTATTTTAATGATTTCTACTTTTTTTTTTTTTTTTGCGGTATGCGGGACTCTCCCGTTGCAGAGCACAGGCTCCGGACGCTCAGGCTCAGTGGCCATGGCTCATGGGCCCAGCCGCTCCGCGGCACGTGGGATCCTCCCGGACCAGGGCACGAACCCATGTCCCCTGCATTGGCAGGCGGACTCTCAACCACTGCACCACCAGGGAAGCCCCCCCACAACACTTTAAAAAAATATATTTATTTATTTTTGGCTGTGTTGGGTCTTCATTTCTGTGCGAGGGCTTTCTCTAGTTGTGGCAAGCAGGGGCCACTCTTCCTCACGGTGCGTGGACCTCTCATTATTGTGGCCTCTCTTGTAGTGGAGCACAGGCTCCAGACGCGCAGGCTCAGCAGTTGTGGCTCATGGGCCTAGTTGCTCTGCGGCATGTGGGATCTCTCCAGACCAGGGCTCGAACCCATGTCTCCTGCATTGGCAGGCAGATTCTCAACCACTGCGCCACCAGGGAAGCCACCACAACACTTTTTGAGACGGGCTTCTCTCTACTTTGGGTAGCATGTTAAGGGCTGTGGGACAATGCCCTTTTTCTTTTTAAATTGAAGTATAGTTGATTTACAATATTATATTAGTTTCAGGTGTACAGCATAGTGATTCAGTATTTTTGTAGATTATACTTTATTTAAAATTATTATAAAATATTGGCTATATTCCTTGTGCTGTACAATATATTCTTGTAGATTATTTATTTTATACATAATAGTTTGTACTACTTAATCCCCTACCTCTATCTTGCCCCTCTCCTCTTCCCTCTTCCCACTGGTAACTACTAGCTTGTTCTCTATATCTGTAAGTCTGTTTCTGTTTTGTTATATTATTCATTTGTTTTATTTTTTAGATTCCACATATAAGTGATAACACACAGTATTTATCTTTCTCTCTTTGACTTAAGATTCACTAAGAATAATACCCTCTGGGTCCATCCATGCTGTTGCAAATGGCAAAATTTCATTCTATTTTTATGGCTGAATAATATTCCATTATTATTTATAATAATATAAATAATATAATTTATAATATTAATAATATTTATATTATTATAAATAATATTATATAATATTATTATATGAATAATATAAATAATATTATTTATAATGATATAAATAATAATATTCCAAGATGCTTCCATAAAGAAGCATCTTCTTTATCCATTCATCTGTTGGATGGACACTTAGATTGCTTCCATATCTTTACTATTGAATCAATAAATATTGCTGCTATAAACATTGAGGTGCATGTATCTTTTTGAATTAGTGTTTTTGTTGGATATGTGCCCATGATTGGAATTGCTGGATCATATGGTATTTCTATTTTCAGTTTTTTTAGGAACCTCCATACTGTTTTCCATAGTGGCTGCATCAATTTACATTCCTACCAACAATGTACTATGGTTCCCTTTTCTTCACATCATTGCTAACATTTGTTATTTGTAGTCTTTTTTTTTTTTTTTTTTTTTTGCAGTACGCGGGCCTCTCACTGTTGTGGCCTCTCCCATTGTGGAGCACTGGCTCCAGACGCACAGGCGCAGCAGCCATGGCTCATGGGCCCAGCCACTCCGTGGCATGTGGGATCCTCCCAGACCGGGGCACGAACCCGTGTCCCCTGCATCGGCAGGTGGACTCTCAACCACTGCGCCACCAGGGAAGCCCTGTAGTCTTTTTGATGATAACCATTCTGACAGGTGTGAGGTGGTATCTCATTGAGGTTTTGACTTGCATTTCTCTGATGATCAGCCATGTTGAGCATCTTTTCATCTGCCTGTTGGCCATCTGTATGTCTTCTTTGGAAAAATGTCTATTCAGTTCTTCTGCCCATTTTTTTTTTTTATTTTTTTTTATTTTTTTATTTTTTTGCAGTACGCGGGCCTCTCACTGTTGTGGCCTCTCCCGTTGTGGAGCACAGGCTCCGGACGCGCAGGCTCAGCGGCCATGGCTCACGGGCCCAGCCACTCCGCGGCATGTGGGATCTTCCCGGTACGGGGCACGAACCCGTGTCCCCTGCATTGGCAGGCGGACTCTCAACCACTGTGCCACCAGGGAAGCCCTGCCCATTTTTAATTGGGTTGTTTGTTTTTTTTGATGTTGATTTGTGTGAGCTGTTTATATATTTTGGATATTAACCTCTTATTAGTCATATCATTTGTAAATATTTTCTCCTATTCAGTAGGTTGTCTTTTTGTTTTGTTGATGGTTTCCTTTGCTGTGCAAAAGCTTCTAAGTTTAATTAGGTCTCATTTGTTTATTTTTGCTTTTGTTTCTTTTCCCTTAGGAGACAGATCCAAAAAAATATTGCTACGATTTATGTCAAAGAGTGTTCTGCCTACATACAATGACTTTTTTCTATTTGAAATTGTCTCTTAGGCACCAGCTTATATATTTCTGGTGTCTTCACAAAGGATCTTACAGTTACACTCTTAATCTTTGCTGGCTTGGAAAACTCAAAATGTGAAACAGTTTCATTTTCTGACCCAGAAAATCTTTGCCCTTCTATATTTCCTCTAAAATTCTTTTTGTAGATTCTGTTAAGCTCACCTCTCTCTTTCTGTACGTTATGATGTGCAGCTAAATGTCAAATGACACTCTCAGCATTCTTCATGACTAGACATTCTCCTTAACTAGATGCACAAGTTCATTAGGTACATTTTTTTCCATCTTCCACATTACTGCAGGTGACAGTTTTGCCAATTGTTTTGTTACTACATGACATGAGGTGTCATTTTCCAACCTTCTATTACAGTTTCCTCACCACTTTTAGAGCTTCTACTTTGTTCACCCATTTCCCAGCCTTTACTAACATTTTCTTTGCTGCTTTTCTAGCCTCTACCCACCACTCGGTCTCAAAGTTAATGCACCTGTTTTAGTTTTTTTCTTTTCTTTCTTTCTTTTTTTTTTTTTTTTTTACAATAGTACGTTAGTTTTAAGTACCAATTTCAGTGGTCTAAGATGGCTTTACTCACGTATGTGGGACCTTGGCTACGAAGGTTGGAATAGCTGGAATGTCTGGGCCCCCTCTCTCTACATGCCCTCTTATCCTCCTTCAGGATTCAGCCAGGGAAGTGGCAGAGCCACTACATGTTCTGTGAAATAACATTAGACTTTACACAACTTTGGAAGGGTTAGGTGGAGAGTCAGAAGATGTGAGAAACCGTCACTAAGCAACCATGCTGAAGTGCTAGCATGGGTGGACAAATAGGTGTTTTCAGGGACATCTGAGAAGCTAAGCATGTTTAGTCAGTGAAGTGAGACAGTGATGGGGGAATTGGTGGAGAGGAGGCAACCTGGAGCCTCTGGGTTATTACTCTTTTTGTGACTTCACAACTAAGAATATGTTGGTCCTGGTGGAACTTATAAATAAGTCAAGATGGAATCCTAAAATCATGTGCAAGTGACTGACAGAAAGGCAAAAAAATAGAAACGATGTAACAAGAAATGAAAACAGAGCTTCAGAATACAGGAAGCAAAAACCGATAGACATGAGAAAAGCAATAGATAGATCCACAGTTATATGTGGGGAGTTCAACACTCCTCTCTCAGTAAGTGATAGAACAAGTAGACAGAAAATCAGTAAAGGACATAGGAGACCTGAACTAAACTGTCAACCAGCATAACCCAAGTGACATTTATACAACACTTCACCCAACAGCCCCCAAACACACATTCTTTTCAAGTGCCCATGGAATATAGGCCAAGACAGACAGACCATATTCTGGGCCATAAAACAAGTCTTGAATTTAAAAGCATTTAAATGACAAAAGTATGGTCTTCAATAATGTTATTGGTTGAGTTGTGTTCTCCCAAGACATATGTTGAAGTCATACCTTAGAATGTGACAGAATTTGGAAATAGGATCATTGCAGATGTAATTAGTTAAGATGAGGTCATCCTGGAGTTGGGTGCCCTTAATCAAATATGGTTGATGTCCTTCTAAGGAGACACAGGAGACATATGAAGGGAGAATACCATGTGACAACAGAGGCAGAGACTGAAGTGTGGCAGCTGCAAACTGAGGAATGTGAAGGATTGCCAGCAACCACCAGGAGCTATGAAGAGGCAAGGAAAGATTTTCCCCTATAGGCTTTAGAGGGAGCGTGGCCATGCTGGCACCTTGATTTCAGGCTTCTAGCCTCCAGAACTGTGATATGACAAGTTTCTGTTGTTTTAAACCACGCAATTTTTGGTACGTTGTTATGGCAGCCCTAGGAACCTAATACAGACCATAGTGGAAATAAACTAGGAATCAGTAGCAGAAGTTAAGATTTCCATTACTGGAAAGGTAGAATAGATACACTTTTCCTCATTCTTCCCACTATAGCTAAAAACCTTGTACCTTATATATAAAACGAACACAAGAAGACTCTAAATGATCTTCTCTGATAGAGAAGAAGGAAGACCTGCTAAAGACCTGTAACCTGAGGTGAGTTCCCTGGGTTTCCTTTTTGCTTCAAACGTCCCAAACTGAATACTGGAGAAACCAGCAACCCAGAAATGCCAATGGGTACAAACAAAAAAAGTCTCAAGAAAATCCTACTTTCTTCAGCCAAGACCAGGAAAGGGGCAGCCTAGCAAGACAGAAAACTTTTTGACAATAACTAACACCCAAACACCACAGACAAAACTCTGGTTTCATCCCTACCCACAGCAGCTAAGGCTGAGTGGAGCACCTAGCATTCCCCCTTGACGGACTGTAATATATTGTCCCAGCCCTCACTGCTGGGGTCGTGTCAGAGAAGCTGACTCAGGAGCTGAGACTTTTACCCTCACTGGGCAGTAACAACCTTCTTTCCCTCTTCCCCCTTAACCTCCTCTTCCTCCACCTTAGTGGCAGTGGAGGCCACATAGGAGACGTGAACTTCCACCAACACTTGGCAGTAACAAGGCACTTTTCTCATTTTCTGCTAGAGTGGTGGCATGGGAGCCCTAGTGGACATTCAGGACACTCCCCACCCAACCCTGACATTAATGAGTCAGTGCTCCCTCCCTCATTTACCCCCATCCCCTTGCTAGAGCAGTGTCAGAGGAAGCCTCCGAAAGCAAAAGATATAAACAGAATTCAGATCTTATAGTACTTAAAATGTCCAGGTTTAAATAGAAAATTTCTCATCATACTGAGAACCAGGAAAATCACAATTTGAATATGACACCAACAGTGAGATGAATCAGATGTTGGAATTATCTGATAAGAATTTTAAAGCATTCATCAAAAAATGCTTCAATAAGCCATTACATATTTTCTTGAAAGAAACAATAAATAGAAGAATCACAGCAAAGAAATAGAAGCTAAAAAAAGCACTAAATGGAAATTATAGGACTGACTGAAAAATATGATAACAAGAAATTTAAAAAACCCACTTGTTGGTTGGTCTCAATAACAGAGTGAAAATGACAAAGGATAGAATCAGTGAGTTTAAAGACAGATCAGTAGAATTCACCCAATCTGAACCATAGAGACAAAATAGAGTTTAAAAAAATGAACAGATCTCAAAGAACCTGTGGTACTATAACAAAAGATCTAACATTTATGCCATCAGAGGAGGAAGATAGTGTTGCTGATAGAATATTTAAAGAAATATTGGGTGGAGACATCCCAAATTTGGTGAAAGACATAAACCTATGGATTCAAGAAGTGGAGCAACCCCCCCACCAAAGATAAACCCAAAACACATCATAATTAAATTTCTGAAAATTAACTACAAGAAAATTCTTGAAAGCAGCCAGAGATAATTGGCATATTACTTATAGGGGAACACCAATGTGCATGACAGAGTATTTATCATCTGAAACCGCAGAGGGCGGAAGGAAGTGGCACAGCGTTTTTCAAGTGCTGAAAGAAATGAATTGTTAATTATGAATTCTATGCCTAGTGAAAATATCCTTCAGGAATGAAGAAAAAGACATTTTTAGATGAAGTAAGACTAAGAATTTTATGCCAGCAAACTTATCTTTAAAGAATGGCTAAAGGAGTTCTGTAATCAGAAAAGAAATTAGAAGAAGACTTGGAACTTTAGAAAGGAAAGAAAAACATCAAAATGGGTAAAAATAGGGAAAAATATAACAGACTATCCTATTTTTCATGAGTTTCTTAAATCATATTTGATGGTTGAAGTAAAAATTATAACACCATCTGATGTGGTGGTTATGTATGTAAAGGAACTATTTAAGACAATTATATTTAAAAAGTGGACAGTGTAAAGGGACATAAATGGAAGTAAGGTTCCTATGCTTCACTCAAAGTAGGCTTTGGTAAGTTACCTATGTATATTGTAGTTCCTAGAGCAATCATTAAGAAAAGTATACAAACTGACATATTTTAAAACATTATAAATAAATCAAAATGGCCTCCTAAAAATGTTCAAGTAACCCACAAGAAGGCAACAGAAGACAGAGTAATGAGAAACAGAGGAAACAAACAGAAAACAAATCATAAAATAGCAGACTTAAACCCTAACATAGCAATGATTACCTTAAATATAAATGATCTAAACATAGTAATTAGGGAAAAAAACAGTCTCCTCAATAGATGGTGTTGGGAAAACCAGTTACCTACAAACAATGAAACTGGACCACTTGCTTAAATCATTATACAAAAATGAACTCAAAATGGATTAAAGACTTAAATGTAAGACCTGAAACCATAAAATCCCTAGAAGAAAACATAGGCAGTATAGTATGCTCTTTGACATTGGTCTTAGCAATATTTCTTTGGATATGTCTCCTCAGGCAAGGGAAACAAAAGCAAAAATAAACAAGTGGACTGGATTTTAAAAACTCTTTCATAGTGAAGGAAACCATCAACAAAATGAAAAGGCAACCTACTGAATGGGAGAAGATATTTGTAAGTGATATATCTGATAAGGGGTCAGTATCCAAAGTATGTAAAGAACTCACACAACTCAATATTTTTAAAAACCCGAACAATCTAATGAAAAATGGGCAGAGGACCTGAATAGACACTTTTCCAAAGAAGACAAACAGAGAGCCAAAAGACACATGAAAAGATGCTCAACATCGTTAATCATCAGGAAATGCAAATCAAAACCACAATGAGATATCACCTCACACCTGTCAGAGTGACTATCACCAAAAGGACAACAAAATCAAGTGTTCACAAGGGTGTGGGGAAAAGGAAACCTTCATGCACTGTTGGAGGGAATGTAAACTGGTGCAGACACTATGGAAAACAATTTGGAGGTTCCTCAAAAAATTAAAAATAGAACTACCACACGATCCAGCAATTCAAATTCTGGGTGTTTATACAAAGAAAATGAAGACACTAATTTAAAAAGATATTTAAAAATAATAAAATATTGTAAAATAACATAAAATAATCACAAGGATGTAATGTACAGCATAGGGAATATAGTCAGTAATATTGCAATAACTTTGTATGGTGACAGATGGGTACTAGAATTATTGTGGTAATCAATTTGCAATGTATATAATGTTGAATCACTATATTGCATACTTGAAGCTAATATAATATAGTATGTCAACTATACTTCAGTAAAAAAACTAGAAAAATAAATGAATTAAAAGACAGAGATTGGCAGAGTGGATTAAAAATATTCTCCAACTATATGCCGTCTATAAGAGATGCACTTCAAATACAATGAAATAAGTAGGTTGAATATACAATAATGGAAAAAATTATTGAAGCAAATATTAATTAAAAACAAGAGTGGCCATATTTATATCAGATAAAGTAGACTTCACTTGCTGGATACAAAGAGGCACATTACATAATGATAAAAGGATCAAACCACCAGGAAACATAATGATTCCAAAATGTACATTTACCAAAAAACAGAGCCTCAAAATACATGAAACAAGAATAACAGAGGTGAATGGAGAAAAAGACAAACCCACAGTTATAATGTGAGACTTACTAAATGCCTAACAGGAGATTGGATAAATAACAATTATGCTGTACCCATGCCTATACAGTAGCTTAAGTGAAAGACTTGGAGCTACGTATATTAACAACATGTACTTTAAAAACATAATGTTGAGCAAAAGTCAGTAAGCTGCAGAATGATATAATTTATTTGAAGTTTGAATCATGTTTATGGATAACCAGTTATGTAGTAGTAGTATAAAATCCTACATGAAAAAGAGAAAAATTTAGGATGGTAGTCCCCTGGGGAAAAAGGGAGGTGAATGAGATCGTGAAGGAATGTGAAAGAGACTTTGACTTCATCTTTCATATTTTATTGCTTAAAACCAAGTCTGACTCTTCTTTTACCCCTTCCTTTCCTTCGCTTCCCATCTCTTCTATAAATATTTATTCCTAAAGTAAATAGATGGGACAGAGCAAGGTAGGTGTCCATGCAGAGGAGCAGCTCTGGGTGGGGGTGCTCAATTGTGGTAAGGTGGAAAACCACAGATGAAGGCAGCCTGGAGTGGAGTCAGAGCCTGAGAAGAGTGAAAAGGTTTTTCTATGGGGGTTGGTTTGGTGTAAAGAATCAGAATCCAGGATGAGAGAAGAAGGCATCCACATTTATGAGCAATTTACAAGCAGCTCAGTGTGGAGTGTCAGAGCCCAAGCCGGTCAATGAGGGTATTTACATGGAAGGGTGATCTGGCATGGAGATTCAGAGCATGAGTAGGATGGGGGATTAGCAATGTGTGGGACAGCATGGAGTATCAGAGTCTGTATTAGTTTTCTAGGGCTGCTGTAACAAAGTACCACGAACTGGATGGCTTAAAACAATAGAAATTTGTTGTCTCAGAGTCTTAGGGGCTACAAGCCTGAAATCACAGGGTTGGCAGGGCCATGCTTCCTCTGAAACCTGTAGAGGAATCCTTCCTTGACTGTTCCTAGCTTTTGATGTTTGTAGGTAATCTTTGGTGTTCCTTGACTTGCAGCAGCATAACTCCAATCTCTGCTTTCATTGTCACATGGAATTCTGGCATGTCTCTGTCTTCACATGCTTGTCGTCTTATAAGGACACCAGTCATAGTGGATTAGGGACCCACTCTAGTATGACCTTATTTTAACTAATTATGTCTGCAGTGATGCTATTTCCAAGTAAGGTCACATCCTGAGACACTGGGGGTGAAGACTTCAATATATACTTTTCTGGGGATGCAATTCAACCAATAATGATCTGCCCTATGCCTTCCCCCCAAATCCACGTCCTCTCCACATGCAAAATACATTTACCCCATTCCAATAGCCCCCAAAGTCTTAACCCATTTTAGCATCAACTCTTATGCCCCAAATCTCATGTAAATATCATCTAAATTAGGTATGGGTAAGACATGGTCCATCCTGGGGCAAAATTCCTCTCCAACTATGGATCTGTGAAACCTAGAAAACAGTTATCTGCTTTCAAGATATAATAGTGGGGCAGGCATAGGATAAACATTTCCATTCCCAAAGGGAGAAACTGGAAAGAAAAAAGCTGTCACTGGTTTAAAGCAGTTTGTAACACAACAGGGCAAATTCCATTAGGATTAATAGCTTTAGAATAATTCTCTGTGGCTCTGTCCACTGGCCCACCTCCTCAGCCCCACCATCTGGCAGTAGAGATGGCCTGGCCCTCTGGCTCTTGGTGGTGTCCTTGAGCCCTGGATGGAAGTTCTGCCCCCTCCGACCTGGGCAGCTATGCTGCCCTCTGCATCAGAGGAGTTAGCCCCTCCCTCTGGAACCCAGAAGGAGGCTCTGCTCTCGGAACAGGAGGAGGTCTGTACCTCTTAGCTCTGTCCAGAGACCCCAACCCCTGGACCCAGGAGGGAGCCCTACTCTCTGGAACCCAGAACATGGCCAGTCCCATTGGCCCTGGCTGGCAGCCTGCCTCCATCCTGGGTGGCAACTTTGCCCCCTGAACCTTGGGCAGTGACGTCACCCCCTGATCTCTGGGCAGAGATCCCACCCTCTCAGGCCTACACGGTGACCCTGTCCTCTGGAACCCTGACAGTTGCCCCACTCACTTGGATTCTGGTGGTGGCCCCGTCCCCTAGCCCTGAGTAGCAGCTCCACACCCTCGTTCCTTGATGATGGCCCTACACACTCATGCCTGGGCAGTGGCTTTGGCCTCTAGAAGGAACTGGTGGCTCTGCCCTCTAAAACCGCAAGTTTGGCCCAGGTGTTTGCATCCATGGCTCTTCCAGTTATTCTTCCTTCATTTTGTCCCTGTCTGTTCCTTCCAGTCCAGGTTGGTAGTGTTTCTGAGGTGTAAAACTCTCAAAAACTCTGTAAGCGTCCCTGCAATCCACAGAAGTCCAAGCCATCAGAAAAGAGGGCTCTCCACAGATCTTTACTGGATTACTACATCTCTATTCCTAGCTTCTGCTGAGAATGTTGATTGGATCCTGACGTCATACTTGTAAGTTCTTTATTAAAGGTTGTCCAACCACACCTTTGTTGTTCTCTCCAGAGCAACCTTTCTCATTTTTTTGCAATATAGTTAGGCTGAGAATATTTCATATCTTCAAGTTCTGGTTCCTTTTTGCTTAACAATTCATTCATTAATTTCTCTCTTTCTTCTCTCTTCTTAGTATAAGCAGTAAGGAGAAACCAGGCTGTACCTTCCACACTTTGCTTGGAAATTTCCTTAGCTAACTATCTAAGTTCATTGCTTACAAGTTCTACTTTCTTCCCAACAGTAGAAGATAATTTAGCCAAGTACTTTGCCACGTTGTAATAAGGGTCACCTTTCTTCTAGTGTCCAACAACTTTTTTTCTCACTTCTATTTGGACCTCACCAAAAGCACCTTCCAGTGTCTACCCATTACCCAATTCCAAATTTTAAGGTATTTAAAATTTAAGGTACAGTTCCACATTTTAAGGTATTTGTTACAGCGGTACAGTACCCCACTTCCCAATACCAAAATTGGTATTAGTGTTCTAGAAATGCCTTAACAGAGTTCTGAAAACCATGTGGCTGGAGACAATAAACAGAAGTTTATTGTCTCAGTTCTGGAGGCTGGAAGTCTGAAATCAAGGTAACAGCAGGGCCATGCTCACTCTGAACCTGGAGGGGAAACCTTCTCTGCCTTTTCCTGCCTTCTTATGATTTGCCAGCAATCTTTATGATATTCCTTGGCTTTCAACTGCATAACTCCAATCTCTGCCTTCATCATCACGTGACATCCTCCCTGTACGTGTCTCTATTTACATGGACATCTTCTTATAAGGGCATCAGTTATGTTGGATTAGGAGCCCAATATGGCTTCATCTTAACTAATTATATCTGTGATGTTCTGAGGTACTATGGGGTAGGACTTCAATGAATGTTTTATTTTTGGCGGGGTGGCAGGAACAACTCAAACTTTTACAGAGCCTAAACAAGGTGACGAGGGTCTTCTTGTGTGTGGGTGGCCTGGCATGGAGAGTCAGAGCTGGAACAAGGTGAGGAGGGTGTCCACACATGTGAGTGGCATGGTGTGGGGTGTCAGCTTCCTAGCAGTGTGAGGAGAGCATCTATGCAGGGGAAAGCTTGATGAGGGGGTCTGAGCCCAAGTAGGACGAAGAGAACATCTGTGAGAGGTGTGTTGGGCTTCTGAGAGTGGGCAACCTTGTCTTGTTCCTGATCTTAGAGGAAATGGTTTCAGTTTTTCACCATTGAGGACAATGTTGGCTGTGGGTTTGTCATATATGGCTTTTATTGTGTTGAGGTAAGTTCCCTCTATGCCTACTTTCTGGTGGGTTTTTATCATAAGTGGGTGTTGAATTTTGTCAAAAGCTTTTTCTGCATCTATTGAGATGATCATATGGTTTTTCTCCTTCAGTTTGTTAATATGATGTATCACGTTGATTGATTTGCGTATATTGAAGAATGCTTGCATTCCTGAGATAAACCACTGGATCATGGTGTATGATCCTTTTAATGTGCTGTTGGATTCTGTTTGCTAGTATTTTGTTGAGGATTTTTCATCTATGTTCATCAGAGATCTTGGCCTGTAGTTTTCTTTCTTTGTGACATCTTTGTCTGGTTGTGGTATCAGGGTAATGGTGGCCTCGTTGAATGAGTTTGGGAGTGTTCCTCCCTCTGCTATATTTTGCAAGAGTTTGAGAAGGACAGGTGTTAGCTCTTCTCTAAATGTTTGATAGAATTTGCCTGTAACTCCATCCTATCCTGGACTTTTGTGTGTTGGAACATTTCTAATCACAGTTTCAATTTCAGTGCTAGTGATTGGTCTGTTTATGTTTTCTGTTTCTTCCTGGTTCAGTCTTGGAAGGTTGTGCTTTTCTAAGAAGTTGTCCATTTCATCCAGGTTGTCCATTTTATTGGCATACAGTTGCTTGTAGTAATCTCTCATGATCCTTTGTATTTCTGCAGTGTCAGTTGTTACTTCTCCTTTTTCATTTCTAATTCTGTTGATTTGAGTCTCCCCCCCACCCTGCTTTTTTCCTTGATGAGTCTGGCTAATGGTATATCAATTTTGTTTATCTTCTCAAAGAACCAGCTTTTAGTTTTATTGATCTTTGCTATTGTTTTCTTCATTTCTTTTTCATTTATTTCTGATATTTCTGATTTCTTTCCTTCTGCTAACTTTGGTTTATTTTGTTCTTCTTTCTCTAATTGCTTTAGGTGGTGTAAGTTTAGGTTGTTTATTTGAGATGTTTCTGGTTTCTTGAGGTAGGATTTTTTTTTTTTTTTTTTTTTGCGGTATGCGGGGCTTTCACTGTTGTGGCCTCTCCCGTTGCAGAGCACAGGCTCCGGACACGCAGGCTCAGCGGCCATGACTCACGGGCCCAGCTGCTCCGCGGCATGTGGGATCCTCCTGGACCGGGGCACGAACCCGTGTCCCCTGCATCGGCAGGCGGACTCTCAACCATTGCGCCAGCAGGGAAGCCCCTTGAGGTAGGATTGTAGTGCTATAAACTTCCCTCTTAGAACTGCTTTTGCTACATCCCATAGGTTTTGGGCCGTTGTGTTTTCATTGTCATTTGTTTCTAGGTATTTTTTGATTTCCTCTTTGATTACTTCAGTGATCTCTTGGTTATTTAGTGGCATATTGTTTAGCCTCCATGTGTTTGTATTTTTTACAGTTTTTTTTCCTGTAATTGATATCTAGTCTCATAGCATTGTGGTTGGAAAAGATACTTGATACAATTTCAACTTTCTTAAATTTACCAAGACTTGATTTGTGACCCAAGATATGATCTATCCTGGAGAATGTTCCATGAGCACTTGAGAAAAATGTGTATTCTGTTGTTTTTGGATAGAATGTCCTATAAATATCAATTAAGTCCATCTTGTTTAATGTGTCATTTAAAGCTTGTGTTTCCTTATTTTTCATTTTGGATGATCTGTCCATTGGTGAAAGTGGGGTGTTAAATTCTCCTACTATGATTGTGTTATTGTTGCTTTCCCATTTTATGGCTGTTAGCATTAGCCTTATGTATTGAGGTGCTCCTATGTTGGGTGCATAAATATTTACAGTTGTTATATCTTCTTCTTGGATTGATCCCTTGATTATTATGTATTGTCCTTCTTTGTCTCTTGTAATAGTCTTTATATAAAGTCTATTTGATCTGATATGAGTATAGCTACTCCAGTGTTCTTTGGATTTCCACTTGCATGGAATATCTTTTTCCATCCCCTCACTTTCAGTCTGTATGTGTCCCTAGGTCTGAAGTGGGTCTCTTGTAGACAGCATATATATGGGTCTTGTTTTTGTATCCATTCAGCCAGTCTATGTCTTTTGGTTGGAGCATTTAATCCATTCACGTTTAAGGTAATTATTGATATGTATGTTCCTCTTACCATTTTCTTAATTGTTTTGGATTTGTTATTGTAGGTCTTTTCCTTCTCTTGTGTTTCCTGCCTAGAGAAGTTCCTTTAGCATTTGTTGTAAAGCTGGTTTGGTGGTGCTGAATTCTCTTAGCTTTTGCTTGTCTGTAAAGGTTTTAATTTCTCCGTCGAATCTGAATGAGATCCTTGCTGGGTAGAGTAATCTTGGTTGTAGATTTTTCCCTTTCATCACTTTAAATATGTCCTGCCACTCCCTTTTGGCTTGCACAGTTTCTGCTGAAAGATAAGCTGTTAACCTTATGGGGATTCCCTTGTATGTTATTTGTTGCTTTTCCCTTGCTGCTTTTAATACTTTTTCTTTGTATTTAATTTTTGATAGTTTGATTAATATGTGTCTTGGTGCGTTTCTCCTTGGATTTATCCTGTATGGAACTCTCTGTGCTTCCTGGACTTGATTAACTATTTCCTTTCCCATATTAGAGAAGTTTTCAACTATAATCTATTCAAATATTTTCTCAGTCCCTTTCTTTTTCTATTCTTCTTCTGGAACCCCTTATATTTCGAATGTTGGTCCATTTAATGTTGTCCCAGAGGTCTCTGAGACTGTCCTCAATTCTTTTCATTCTTTTTTCTTTATTCTGCTCTGCAGTCGTTATTTCCACTATTTTATCTTCCAGGTCACTTATCCGTTCTTCTGCCTCAGTTATTCTGCTGTTGATTCCTTCTAGAGAATTTTTAATTTCACCTGTTTTGTTGTTCCTCAGTGTTTGTTTGCTCTTTAGTTCTCCTAGGTCCTTGTTAAATGTTTCTTGTATTTTCTCCATACTATTTCCACGATTTTGGATCATCTTTACTATTATTAACTGTAATTCTTTTTCAGGTAGGCTGCCTATTTCCTCTTCATTTGTTTGGTCTGGTGGGTTTTTACCTTGCTCCTTCATCTGCTGTGTGTTTCTCTGTCTTTTCATTTTGCTAAACTTACTGTGTTTGGGGTCTCCTTTTCGCAGGCTGCAGGTTTGTAGTTCCCGTTGTTTTTGGTGTCTGCCCACAGTGGGTAAGGTTGGTTCACTGGGTTTTGTAGGCTTCCTGGTGGAGGGGACGCTTGTCTGTGTTCTGGTGGATGAAGTTGGATCTTGTCTTTCTGGTGGGCAGGACTGCGCCCAGTGGTGTGTTTTGGGGTGTCTGTGACCTTATTATGATTTTAGGCAGCCTCTCTGCTAATGGGTGGGGTTGTGCTCCTGTCTTGCTAGTTGTTTAGCATCAGGTGTCCAGCACTGGAGCTTGCTGGTCATTGAGTGGAGCTGGATGTTAGTGTTAAGACGGAGATCTCTGGGAGAGCTCTCCCTGACTGATATTACGTGGGGCCAGGAGGTCTCTGGTGTTCTAATATCCTGAACTCAGCTCTCCCACCTCAGAGGCTCAGGCCTGACAGCCGGCTGGAGCACCAAGACCCCGTCAGCCACATGGCCAAGTACGTAGGGGAGTTTCTTGCCTTTTGGGAAGTCTGAGGTTTTCTGCCAGCGTTCAGTGGGTGTTCTATAGGAGCAGTTCCACGTGTAGATGTATTTTTGATGTATTTGTGGGGAGGAAGGTGATCTCCACGTCTTACTCCTCTGCCATCTTGAAGGTTCCTCAGGCGGATGATTTTTTAAGGTTAACATCAGATAGGTCAATTTCCTTTTTTTTCACCTTTAGAGGAAAATTTGAAATTCCTCCAGTTAGTGTGTTGGACTTAGGTCCCTGTTCACTTGCAAGTCATTGCTGGAGGCACTAGAGGGCGCACTCCTATCAAAGACCATACAAAGTTCTGAAAATAAAATATTGTAACAGTTTTTGAAATCTAAAAAAAAAAAATAATAAAAAATCAAATAAACCTTCATCCATTTTTTTAAACACCAACATGGTATCCTGCTATCCTTTTCATTTATCTTATGTCTGTTTACTTTACTTTTAGAATTGTAAGATGTGGAATCTAATATTGTCTACATCATGGCTGTCAAACTTCTGGCTTTTCTACTTAAGACTAATTCTACCTCTTTGCCCTAGGTAGTAGCATGAACCCTACTGAGGCTCTGTTGGTTCTCACTACAATTTTCTCACACTTCCACAGAGATGAAATTGTCACAACTACCTTGTCAGTTGTCCTGTCATGCTCCCTTTGGGGTTATGAGACCAGTTTTTATTTTTATAGATTAAAAATATTCTTTTGTGTGTTTGATTGTTTTTGAGAAAAAGGCAAAGTTTTTTTCCTTTGAAAACCAAATCAATCCTGATATTGGGGTGCGTGGGAGGGGGGCAGGAGCTGGGTTTATTTGAGGAGGTGTTTGGAGGTGGCAGTACTTGCTAGGGGAACTTTTCCCATGAAGCAAGCCCATTGCCAGACTCAAGACTGAGTCAGTTCACTGTTGCTATGATGCGTACATCACTGAGCCACAGAGAGTTTCAGTGGTGAGAGAGACCTAAACAAACAACATCATTTCCTGTGTGTATTTAGTGAAATCCTAGGGCTGCACAAATGTCTGATGTGAATTTTGTTAAGAAGTTTTAAGCCCAAACTTGTACTAAAGGAAACTTTGTCCACTCAAATGCCAAGCTAGCTTCTTCTGGGTTGTACCTCAGCATAATTACTCTTGGTATCTCAGTACTCAAACTTCTTTTATTATTTATTTATTTTTTAACAGCTTTATTGGAGTATAATTGCTTTACAATGGTGTGTTAGTTTCTGCTGTATAACAAAGTGAATCAGCTATACGTATACATATATCCCCATATCTCCTCCCTCTTGCGTCTCCCTCCCACCCTCCCTATCCCACCCCCGTAGGTGGTCACAAAGCACCCAGCTGATCTCCCTGTGCTATGCGGCTGCTTCCCACTAGCTATCTATTTTACCTTTGGTAGTGTATATATGTCCATGCCACTCTCTCACTTTGTCCCAGCTTACCCTTCCCCCTCCCCGTGTCCTCAAGTCCATTCTCTAGTAGGTCTGTGTCTTTATTCCCATCTTGCCCTTAGGTTCTTCATGACCATTTTTTTTTTTAGATTCCATATATATGTGTTAGCATACGGTATTTGTTTTTCTCTTTCTGACTTACTTCACTTCGTATGACAGACTCTAGATCCATCTACCTCACTACAGATAACTCAATTTCATTTCTTTTTATGGCTGAGTAATATTCCATTGTATATATGTGCCACATCTTCTTTATCCATTCATCTGTCGATGGACACTTAGGTTGCTTCCATGTCCTGGCTATTGTAAATAGAGCTGCAGTGAACATTGTGGTACATGACTCTTTTTGAATTATGGTTTTCTCAGGGTATATGCCCAGTAGTGGGATTGCTGGGTCGTATGGTAGTTCTATTTTTACTTTTTTAAGGAACCTCCATACTGTTCTCCATAGTGGTTGTATCAGTGTACATTCCCACCAGCAGCGCAAGAGTGTTCCCTTTTCTCCACACCCTCTCCAGCATTTATTGTTTGTAGACTTTTTGATGATGGCGATTCTGACCAGTGGGAAGTGATATCTCATTGTAGTTTTGATTTGCATTTCTCTAATGATTAATGATGTTGAGCATTCTTTCATGTGTCAAGCTTCTTTTAAATTTCATTGATTAATAATAATAATGTCTGATACTGAATGCTTACTATGTAGCAAGCACCTTGCATGCATCATCTGGTTTAATAGTATGATTAACACTGTTTTTTTCCTACTTTACAGATGAGAGAACAGAGGCCTGGGGTCAAGGGGAGAGTGATTTTTAAAAATAAGATTGGTCGTTTTTCTTTTTACACCATAAGTGATTTGGTCACTTAACTTAGGTCTGTTGGACACTAAGTGTTACTTACTTAACCATTAAACTATATGGCCTTCCCAGATAGGTAGTTTGTAACACTGTGTTTTTTTTCCCCCAATACCAGCCTGTCTGCACCTGTTTATATGAAGTTGTATAAACGATAAGCCAAAAGGCACATATGGGCCACACTCAGCTTAAAGCTAGGAAAGCCTTTGAGAACTTGCACTGGGTGTGTGCTCTCGGTGCAACAGAGAACACTGAGTGAAAAGACCTGATGGAAACCTGTGCGGAAGTTTGAGGGGCAGCAAAGTAGGCCCATGTGGCTGAAGTGAGTGAGTGAGGGGGAGGGTAAGAGAAGGGACCAGATTAATAAAAGAGGACCAGATTTTATAGGAAATTATAGACTTTCTACTTATAGGCTTTTACTCTGAATGAAAATTGCAGCCATTGCAGAGTTTTGAACAGATGAGAGACATGATCTGACTTAAAGGTTTAGTAGGATTGTTCCAGCTACTGGGTTGAAAGTAGACAGTGGGCAGTCAAGGGTAGAAACAGGGAAACCAGTTAAGAGGCATATTAGTTTCCTAGAGCTATAAAAAAGTGCCACAAACTGGGTGGCTTAAAACAATACAAATTTATTGTTTCACAGATCTGGAAGGTAGAAGTCTGAAATCAAGGTGTCAACAGGGCCAGTTCTTTCTGATACTCTGGTTAGAATCTTTTCTTGCCTCTTCCTAGCTTCTGGTGGTGGCTGTTGAACCTTGGAATTCCTTGCCTGGCAGCTGCAGCACTTCCATCTGGGCCTCTCTCATCATATGGCTTTCTCCTTGTATGTCTCTGCCCTCACATGGCCACCTTTTCTCTGTGTCTCTCTCCTTTTCTTATGAGGACACCAGCCATAATTCAAAAAGACACATGCACCCCAATGTTCATTGCAGTGCTATTTACAATAGCCAGGAAATGGAAGCAACGTAATGCCCATCGAGAGACGAATAGATAAAGAAGATGTGGTACATATATACAATGAAATATTACTCAGCCATAAAAAGGAACGAAGTTGGGTCATTTGTAGAGATGTGGATGGATCTAGAGACTGTCATACAGAGTGAAGTAAGTCAGAAAGCGAAAAACAGAGATCGTATGTTAACGCATATATGTGGAACCTAGAAAAATCGTACAGATGAACTGGTTTGCAGGGCAGAAATTGAGACACATATGTAGAGAACAAATGTATGGACACCAAGGCGGGAAAGTGGCAGGGGGTGGTGGTGGTCGTGGGATGAATTTAGAGATTGGGATTGACGTATATATAGTAATATGTATAAAATAGGTAACTAATAAGAACCTGCTGTATAAAAAATAAATAAAAGAGAACCTCCATAAATAACCATGATTAACTCTAGGTGTACATCATCTGAGACAACTGTATGAATTTTTACATTTGTAACTATTTTACACGTTCTTGGATCTCTTTTAAATATATTGGCCCATTGTTAGAAACAGTTTGAATAGTGTAGATTGACTCTAATCCTCTTACTTTACAAATGAGGACATTGAGTCCTAGAGGCAGGAAAAGTCCTGTCCAAGGTCACTCATCCAGTCAGTTAGATCCAGGTCTCTTGACTTGCCAATTCAATTTTTTTCTATTAAACCATGTTCCTCTTTTCTTCTCTTACCATCTACATGGCATACCTCCTGCTGTTTCACCATATAGGTCTCTGAAGGGCTCACTTTGTTGTTTGATTCAAACATTCATTCATCTAGTCATTCAACAAATATTTATTGAGCACCTACTATATGCCAGGCAAAATCATAGCCATTGGGCATGTGGTGGTGAACAAAGAAGGCAAGATCTCTGACCTTGTGATGCCTACATTGTACAGAATGCACAGAAAGTTTATGTTTCACTTCTCAGTTTTCTCCAATCAGGCCATGACTCCTGTAACTATGATTTATTTATAGCCCCAAATCCTTCAATGATGGGAAAACAAAATGGAAGTTTGTATAAAGAGTGAAAGTTCCTCACATCCTCACCCCCAATCCCAGTCTTAGTGAGTAACCATTAACATATTGATGTGCATTTGATGTGAATGATTTCAGATCTTTTTCTATGCACTTAGAAACAAATGTATGCACACACGTGTATGCACACACACATGCACATGCAAACAAAAGGGACTCATTAAGTTTTTTGTTTTAAGCTAGCAGTGGTTGGAAGCTTAAAGTTCAGTGGTTGAGAGTGCATTCCTGTGTTTTCATTTTCTACGAGTAGAACAATGCAGCCATATGCCAGTCCCTCTCTGGATTTAGTACTTGATGCTTGGAATGTGAGCAGATGCTGAAGGCCATTAACGAAGCCCTTGAAGGGAGGCCCTTTCGTGTATGTTGTAGACACAAGGCCAAAGTTGAATGTAGTATCTAACTGAGCAGCTGGCAAGGGGGTAGAAAAATGAAGAACACGCCAACATTGGTTGCAAGTTGATGGGCCATGGGAACCACATCATCTGGATCAGTGTTCCATAATTCCTACAGTTTTGTAAACGGAAGCAGTACTTAGAGCCTCATGGTCTTTTAACCTCAATTGTTAAATTAGTGTTACAAAACAAACAAACAATGCCCTGATATGGTCTAAATAAGACTGATTTGTGTCATGCCTAAAATTGGAAAACTCCAAGATTTTCAGTTTTTAAATTCCTTAGATACAAAGAATAAGCCACAGTAATGTATGTTTGATTAATGCCAACTCTCTAAACCCTTTATTCTCAACTCACTACTCTTTTTTTTTTTTTTGAGGTATGTGGGCCTCTCACTGTTGTGGCCTATCCCATTGCGGAGCACAGGCTCCAGACGCGCAGGCTCAGCGGCCATGGCTCACGGGCCCAGCCGCTCCGTGGCATGTGGGATCTTCCCAGACTGGGGCATGAACCCATGTCCCCTGCATCGGCAGGCGGACTCTCAACCACTGCACCACCAGGGAAGCCCTCAACTCACTACTCTTCGTTGCCAAACACCACATGTACTCTTCTTTCAGCTTAGGCATAATGACCCAGCTGTAGAAGACACAGTGGTGGTCTCTATCCTGCCAACAATCAGATATTTGCCTTCTAATCAGATTTCACAAGAAGCCTCAATGAAGTAGTTATAACCAGACATGAAATAATTAACCTTTGCTAATTTAAAAGGCCTAACAGGGAATGGTCTCTGTGACAGGTGTAAAATTCCATTCCTTCCAGAAAATTACTTGTCCAACACATGTTCCTTTTGACTGAAAAAGAAATTTCATTTTAAGAAAAGGTTCACCTTTTATCACGACCATTCCATGGGCACAACATATGAAGACAAGGGTTTTCCATGTAGCAGTTCATGACCTTGATCTTCTGATTGCTAATATTTATTGTTCACGTACAGATTATAAATATCCACTTGTTTCCATTCTCTATCAGTGCACTTGAGTTCTAGTGCTTACAGTCTCTGGAAGTCTTATAATATATCATAACATTGCTTTCTCAGAAGTAACGTAGGTTGGTACGTCAAAGAGTTGAACTGAAAATAGAGATTGGGAAAAATAATCCTATTTCCACTGTCATAGAGAAGAATCAAGAGCAAAGAGGAACTATTTTGATACCATAGTGCAAATATAAGAAACCTTTGACCTATCATTTGGGTGTGACCCTGGGCTTAATTTAGTACAACTTGAAGCAATTTTCTGAGTTCTTACCTTTGTCCTCCTACACTGACCCATACACATATACAAATTCATCAAGTCGAGTTTAACATGAATGTTGCATGAATTCAAAAGAGATCTCTGGGTGTTAAAAGACTGGCCCCAAGGCCCTGGGACAGCCTTTGAGAGGGAGAGGTGCTTTGCACAGAGACCTAGTTTTCAGGAGGAGGAGTTGTGTGGATGAGAGCAATGGGAGAAGGGATGGAGTCTGTACCACCTTCGGGTTAAGCGAGATTAAGTTTGAGAGGAAGTTAGTGAAGGGGGGTTGCTGATCTTGGGTATGTCAAACTTGCTGAGTGCCAGCTGGAGGTGACATTAAGGTGGCAAAGCTGGAAAGGGCATAGTGGTAAAGGCTTCTGAAAACAGTGGCTGATCAATGGTCAAGCAGAGCATGCTGGCTGTTCTTTTGATTCTTTTCTCTTTCTCCTTGGGTTTCTCTCCTCTCTCTGGCTTGATTTTGTTCTCTCTCCCTCTTTGTCATGAGGTAGGAGTGAAAAGGATGGGCTTCAGAGAGGCTGTGAGCTCACTGAAATTTCACTAAAGGGAAGGATCTATAGTTTGCGTAAGCTTCTCAGAGTTGTCCAGATCCAGAACCCCCAAAAGACTGGGAGCTGCTTCTCTGCTCTGCCTCACATCTAATCCACGTTTTCTCCATATGCCCCTTTAGAGCCCTCTTCTTTGAAAGTTCCCATTTCCTTGAGTCTTTTCTTTCCCTTAGTTCTTCTCTCACTTATTTAGACATAAAATGGAAGCAAAGTTATCTTTATTCACTTTTATTTATTGAACAGAGTTTTACCTTTTATTGTAAAAGCAAGTGAGTGGGATTTCTTTTATTTTTTTTTCTCATAAAACCTCACCTAGTTAAATATTTTCAAGGTTCTTTTTTTGCCCCCTTTGAGACAGTTGCTCTTTTTTTTAACATCTTTATTGGAGTATAATTGCTTTACAATGGTGTGTTAGTTTCTGCTTTATAACAAACTGAATCAGTTATACATATACACATGTTCCCATATCTCTTCCCTCCTGCATCTCCCTCCCTCCCACCCTGCCTATCCCACCCCTCTAGGCGGTCACAAAGCACCTAGCTGATCTCCCTGGGCTACACGGCTGCTTCCCACTAGCTATCCACTTTACGCTTGGTAGTGTATATATGTCCATGCCACTCTCTCACCTCGTCACAGCCTACCCCTCCCCGTCCCCCTCCCCGTATCCTCAAGTCCATGCTCTAGTAGGTCTGTGTCTTTATTCCCGTCTTACCCCTAGGTTCTTCATGACCATTTTTTTTTCTTAGATTCCATATATATGTGTTAGCATACAGTATTTGTCTTTCTCTTTCTGACTTACTTTGCCCTGTATGACAGACTCTAGGTCCATCCACCTCACTACAAATAACTCAATTTCATTTCTTTTTATGGCTGAGTAATATTCCATTGTATATATGTGTGGCACATCTTCTTTATCCATTCATCTGTTGATGGACACTTAGGTTGCTTCCATGTCCTGGCTATTGTAAATAGAGCTGCAATGAACATTTTGCTACATGACTCTTTTTTTTTTTTTTTTTTTTTTTTTTGCGGTACGCGGGCCTCTCACTGCTGTGGCCTCTCCCGTTGCAGAGCACAGGCTCCGGACGCGCAGGCTCAGCGGCCATGGCTCACGGGCCTAGCCACTCCACGGCATGTGGGATCTTCCCAGACCGGGCATGAACCTGTGTCCCCTGCATCGGCAGGCGGACTCTCAACCACTGCGCCACCAGGGAAGCCCACTTGACTCTTTTTGAATTATGGTTTTCTCAGGGTATATGCCCAGTAGTGGGATTGCTGGGTCGTATGGTAGTTCTATTTGTAGTTTCTTAAGAAACCTCCATACTGTTCTCCATAGTGGCTGTATCAATTTACATTCCCACCAACAGTGCAAGAGAGTTCCCTTTTCTCCACACCCTCTCCAGCATTTATTGTTTGTAGATTTTTTGATGATGGCCATTCTGACCGGTGTGAGATGATATCTCATTGTAGTTTTGATTTGCATTTCTCTAATGATTAATGATGTTGAGCATTCTTTCATGTGTTTGTTGACACTCTGTATATCTCCTTTGGAGAAATGTCTATTTAGGTTTTCTGCCCATTTTTGGATTGGGTTGTTTGTTTTTTTGTTATTGAGCTACATAAGCTGCTTGTAAATTTTGGAGATTAGTCCTTTATCAGTTGCTTCATTTGCAAATATTTTCTCCCATTCTGAGGGTTGTCTTTTCGTCTTGTTTATGGTTTCCTTCGCTGGGACAGTTGCTCTTAATAGAAAAAGTACTGCCCATCCCTTCTGTGAGGGCTTTGTATTCTGCAGACCTACTGAGAAATAATATTCATAATAAGAACTAGCAGTTATTGAGCTTTCTTTGTGCCAGGGATTTAACATACATTATCTTATTTAATAATAGTACCTACAGCACAGGGTTGTTGTGAATATTAAATAAGCTCATGCATATGAAGTGCTGAGTGCAATGCCTGGCACATAGCAAGCTGTCAATAAAAGTGAGCTATTATTACTGTTATTGTCACTCCTCCTCCTCCTCCTCCTCCTCCTCTTCCTCCTACTACTACTGTGTTACTAGAATACGACACAACCAGTGGCCTTGAAAAAGCAAAGTTCAGGGTCTACTAACCAAAATTCTTGCTAGATACAACAAGACAGCTGGGAGTAGGATAGTATTCTTGAGATATGGCAGAGGAATAATGGTCTGGAAGCAAGGGATAGGCTGAGAACTGCCCCAATTCTCAGCGCTGGGGATAGGTGTGACAACTTTTGAAGATGGTCTCTAGCAAGGCTGACTGTTGTAGTGAATAAGAGCACATCCAGACTTGGGTTTCAGTTCTGGCTGTGTCATTCATTAGCTCTATGATCTTGGATAAATCACTTAACCATTCAGAGCCTCACTTTCCTCATCTGTAAAATGGGGGAGCTAATAGAACTTATTAGTTCAGAGGGTTGTGTGATAACACATGTGAGATAATAATACATGTGAAGTAACCTTAGAATGCCTGCCACCTAGTAAATGCCATTGTTATTATCATTCTCCTTCCAACCACCCTGCTAAATAGGTATGATTACCCCCGTTTTATAGTTGAGAAAACTGAGACTCACAGGGCTTAAATAGCTTGTCCAAGGTACAGTCAGTAAGCACAAGGCTAGAATTTGAACTGAGATTGATCTGCCCCAAAGCCTGTGATCTTTCTATCACTCCATGATGTTTCCCAGAAACATTGTTCTTATTCCAGAAATGAGAAGCACAAGGGCAGCTATCACCTTAAAATAATAACAATAACAAATCCCAAACATGCGCCTTAGCCCTTGAGGTACCCTGGCTACTTATTTCACTCGCTTTCAACTCTAGGGAAAAGGAGCTGTTTGTTACCTACATTTTGGTGGAGCTATTTTTTTCTTCTCTTAAGCCCGCTTCCCCTTTTCACTAAATTAGTGTTATTTCCACGAAACAAAGATGTTTCTGATGTTTCAGCCTTTTCATCTCGTGTTAAACATCCACTTTCTGGCAGCTTTTTATCTTCAGGTAGATTACTGCTGCCCCAAACACAAGGGCCTCAGGTCTAAGGATTTTTCTAGTGCCTCAATATCTTTTTGAGGACAATGCTAGTGCTGGGCTTCTATACAGGGGATTCTAGACATATTTTCAGAAGACCTACATGCTTTTCTCATCCCCTACACGATGCTGCACTCAAACCTTTGGCTTTAGTGTTTGGCATATGGCATTGCTGGCTCTGGCATCTGATAATCTCTGCAGCTTTTGTGTTGGTTCTTTTTTTGAAATAGCATGCCCTTTTAAGGTATGGCTCACATATGTCCTGTTTCGTATTGCTAGCATGTGGCGTTTCTAAAGCTTCACTATTCTTACCCTGTAGAAGGGTGAATAGGAGCACATTTATCTTGCTGAACTTGGGGAGAACAAGGATTCAGTAGGATTAACGTCTCAGGGAAATTATTGGAATTGTGAGTGGGAAGCATTATTAATTGCATGGTGTCAATTTATTTGACAGAAAGTTACTGAAAGTGTATTCTGAAGATGCATTGTGCTGAAATACTGCAGGAATACAAAGACATGGTCTCTGTCCTTATGGAGCATATGAGTTAATAGTGGGCTAAAACAATCTTTCAAGTCTTTGTGGAGTCGAGCATCTTTGAAGGCAGAGAGGAAGGGGCCTGTGGAGGGGGAAAATCTGGAAATGTGGGAGAAACTGACTAATTCATACAAAGAATTCACAGAGGAGGAGGGCTGAGATGGGAATTAGTGGAAGAGTTTTCTTTGGAAAGGAGCATTTTCTTTTTCAGACATGGGGTGAAAGGAAGAGTGATTTAAAGGAAATGTTTTGAGGAAGAGAGTGAGCTGCAAGAAAAGGAGAGTAGCAGAAGTTTGTTCAGGCCTGCATATAGAGCCTTACTCTCTTGGCAGAATCCTCAGAACACATTTCTCAAAGCCTGCCCATCACCCAGGCTTCTTCCCAAAGATTTATGGCCTGATTGATTCTCTTCAGCTTCAGTCAGAGACAACCTGACAGCTGCAGTCGGCTCAGCCCTTCTTGCAGTGAGCTGACACCATTTCTGGTGGGCTTCAACCACAGTATAAATGGCTTTCCCCTGAGAGCAGGCTATGCTGGGTGCCTAGGCAGCCTCATTACACAACCAGTTAAACTGCTATCACTTGAAAGGAATCGATGGCAGTTCAAGGTCTGCTTGAGTAGTCTTTGCATTTCCATGTTCACACATTATTACAGTCTTACAGTCAAGGAGCTCCCAACCACTGCAAGGGGAAGATGTAAACATGACCTTAGAAACAGTGTATTCTCTTTCTCTAAGGGGAAGTCCAATGGTAAGCAAGCTCCCTTTAGTCTTTCTGAAGAGGAAGGAGTCCAGGCAGTTCTTTAAAACAGGGGGAAGCTCAAGGTTTTTGTTCTGTCGCACCATCTGGACACAGGCATATCCGTTCTCAGTGTCTGTCCTTCCTGGGGATTCCTAAGTGAGGTCCCTGGGTGTTGAGCTCAGTAAGCCAAAGTCTGGGTTTTCCCCATAGAAAGGCTACAACTCTCTTGAAAATATGTCTTTCAGAAACCAATTTAGCTGGTTCCATTGAGGTGAACTGGGAAATAACCCAACAAAAAGACTGAAGTGGGGGGCAGAGGGATGTGTGCCAGTTATGTTGCTGCATCAGGAGTGGCCATGCTGGGCCTTTTGCTTTCCGCAGGAGAATGTTGACTTTCTGAATGCAACACACTTTCCCATCTAGTTAACTGTGTTATTTAAATAAATTGCTTTGCTCTTGAGGGACCTTGTACTCTTTGGCTCAGTGAGAAGCTGGTAGCTTGGACTCAGAAGGAGCTGTCAACGTGGAATCTAATAGAGTTTCAGTGTGGGAATATTAGGGGTCAGGTGCAAGCTCACATTAGTTATCGCATCTTGTCATTAGATGACATGGATATTACTATAAAGAGTAAATCTGTGGGGAGCGCGAAGATGAAAGCGATAAATTGGTTAGAAGAAGTAGGAGATTTCAATATGAAAGCAAGTGCTTCTATTCAAGATGTGAACATCAAACCACTCCACGGACTGCTCAGACTCCCTGCTTTACTCTGACCTCATATCACTTTTTACTCTTTGAAATACTGTCAAGTTTGGATTATTCACCGATTCTTTTAAAACAAGGTCAGGCCTTCTTCCTTAGTGGCCTCAGCAGAGAAGAAAGAGTTCAGCACCAGCAGACTAATTTTAATGCCAACCTAAACAAACTTAATTAGGGAGGCTGTTCTGCTGCCAAAAATCACCAAATGCCTTCTAAAGCAAACCTAAAGGGCTTGTGGAATTTCTGTTGTTGTTTTTCTTCTTTCTTGCAGGGCAAGGTACACAGGAGCTTATTGCTATCCTGGCTTCCCCACTGACTGGCTGTGTGACCTTGACTGAATTATTTAATTCCTCAGTTTCTCCTGTGTGAGATGGAGATAATAATGGGACTTAGCTCTGAGAATTGCTGAGAGTGTTCAGTGAAGTCATGCATTTGGAGTGGTTGGCACAGTGCCTAACACACAGTAGGCACTAAGTAAATTATAGTTTAATAATAACAATAACCATTTAAAGCAAATATGTAATGAATCAGATGTGTGTGTACTCTGGGGGTTGATTCATTTTGTTTGATCTGATTAAAGATGATTTGAAAAGGGCAAAAAATGTGAGGACAGAGGGGTAGGTAATATATATTCACATGTCTGTTTTCTTTGCATCTGATGGTTTCATAATTAAGATTTTAAACTAAGTTAAGTGAGAAGGGTACAATAATCTGCCCTTGTTAGTGTCCTCCAAACTCAAGAGAAGACTGCAAAGAACTTCTGTGTTTTGTAACCCATAACTTATAACATCACTATTACTACTGGTAAGAATACATATATTTTTAAAATATATCAAGTGATGGGACCTAGAGGTCCATACTTTGTATTAGCTGAGCTATGCAACATCTTATTTCTCTTTGATCCATCATTTTTTTTAGTGGACACATCAGAAAAATTGGAACCTGCATATCCTGTGCAAATTAAGTCTTTTGGGCCTCCTTAGAGGTTCAGGTTCAGGAGGATTGGAATGGGGCTCAAGAATCAGAAGCACCACAGGTGATTGAGACGCCAGTGTGCAAAAGTCAGACTTTGAAAACCGTAGGCAAGTGGGTTCTGTTCTCTCCCTACCCCAGTGACACCCCTGGCCATTCCATGCTGCAGTCTGAGATCCTTTTGTATTCTTTAGTTGGCGTGGCTTTAGAGTCCCAGTTCAACACTCTTGTCTCCTGCAGAGTAGACATGAGTCCTTAAGTGAGGTTTGCCCTCTCCTCCTGATACGAGCTCCCTCCTGCACCCCACATCATTACCATAATTGTCTCCCAACTTCTGATTAGATACAAACATGACACCAGCAATCATGTTTCGTCTTCAACTTGTAATTGGATGTAATATGGTGATTATGCATCCTGCTCGAAGGTCATTTCCATGGGGTAATAAGTGCTCACAGTCTCCTTGGGATGTTTTTGCTTTTGCGTTATAGCTGCAAGTCCTGTCTCAACTTCCCTTCCCACAAAGGGAGAGCATGACTTCATCATCTGCCGCTGATTTCGTCTTGATTTTCCCATCTCTCTCTCTCTCTCTCTCTCTCTCTCTCTCACACACACACACACACACACACACACACACACACAATCTCATATGGTGCATCTGTTGTTAATTGGCAGCATTTCATGGCTAGTTCTCCTTCTTGGGCTCACTCCTTCCTCCAACAATCCCTCTAAGCCTCACGGTCACTTAGAATGGAATTGATAAAAATGATCTGTGAATCACTTCAATAGGAGATGGGTTTATTTTCCTCCATTAGTACATAGCATCTTTTTCCTTCATTTTGTTCTTCTCATTGTCTCATCTCTCTATTAACAGAATCGGGCCCATGGTGTTCTTTCTCTCTCTCTCCCCCCACCCTGTCTCTCCTCATCTGTAAATGGGGAATTAACATCATGCAGTTATAAGGAGCCTAGGCTTAGAAGTCACATAGTCCAGTTCTGCCATCTACTAACTGTGTGAACCTGAGCAGATTATCTCACTTCTCTGAGTCTAAAGTCCTTTTTTTTTTTCTTGGCCATGCCATGCAGCATGCAGGATCTCAGTTCCATGACCAGGGATTGAACCCATGCCCCCTGCAGTGGAAGCATGGAGTCTTAACCACTGGACCACCAGGGAAGTCCCATGGTCCTTTGTCTATAAGATGAGAATTGTTGTGCTTACAGCATTCTGTACTTTGCAGTATTATTTGCAGGAATAAATTATACATATGAAAGTGCCAGGCTCAGAATGAGCACACAATAAATGCTGGTCATTGTTTTAATACCTACCACACAGGGTTTTTAAAAAATGAGATAGGGCTTCCCTGGTGGCGCAGTGGTTGAGAGTCTGCCTACTGACGCAGGGGACGCGGGTTCGTGCCCCAGTCCAGGAGGATCCTGCATGCCGCGGAGTGGCTGGGCCCATGAGCCATGGCCGCTGGGCCTGTGCGTCCGGAGCCTGTGCTCCACAATGGGAGAGGCCACAGCAGTGAGAGGCCCACCTACCACAAAAAAAAAAAAAAAAAAAAAAAACTACAATGAGATATCACCCCACACCAGTTAGAATGGGCATCATTAGAAAATCTACAAACAACAAATGCTGGAGAGGGTGTGGAGAAAAGGGAACCCTGTTGCACTGTTGGTGGGAATGTAAATTGATACAGCCACTATGGAAAACAGTATGGAGGTTCCTTAAAAAACTAAAAATAGAATTACCATATGATCCAGCAATCCCACTACTGGGCATATACCCAGAGGAAACCATAGTTCCAACAGACACATGCACCCCAATATTCACTGCAGCACTATTTACAATAGCCAGGTCATGGAAGCAACCTAAACGCCCATCGAGAGATGAATGGATGAAGAAGATGTGGTACATATATACAATGGAATATTACTCAGCCATAAAAAGGAATGAAATTGGGTCATTTGTTGAGGTGTGGATGGATCTAGAGACTGTCATACAGAGTGAAGGAAGTCAGAAAGAGAAAAACAAATATCGTATATTAATGCATGTATGTGGAACCTAGAAAAATGGTACAGATGAACCGTTTTGTAGGGCGGAAGTTGAGACACAGATGCAGAGAACAAACGTATGGACACCAAGTGGGGAAAGCTGTGGGGGGTGGGGCTGGTGGTGTGATGAATTGGTCGTTTGGGATTGACATGTATATACTGATATGTATAAAATTGATGAATAATAATAAAAAAAAATGTCGTGTACCACAATGTTCATTGCAGCACTATTTACAATAGCCATGACATGGAAGCAACCTAAATGTCCATCAACAGAGGAATGGAGAAAGAAAATGTTATACATATATACAATGGAATATTACTCAAGCATAAAAAGGAACAAAATTGGGTAATTTATAGAGACATGGATGGACCTTGAGTGTGTCATGTAGAGTGAAGTAAGTCAGAAAGAGGAAAACAAATGTCATATATCAACACATATATATGTAGAATCTGAAAAAATTGGTATAGACAATATTATTTACAGAGCAGAAATAGAGGCATGAACATAGAGAATGAACATATGGATACCAAGGGGGAAGGGGAGGTGGGATGATTTGGGAGATTGGGATTGACATATATACACTATTGATACTATGTATAACATAGGTAACTAACAAGAACCTGCTGTATAGCACAGGGAACTGTACTCAATGCTCTGTGGTAACTAAATGGGAAGGAAATCCAAAAAAGAAGGAATATATGTATTCATATAGCTGATTCACTTTGCTGTACAGTAGAAACTAACACATCATTGTAAAGCAACTATACTCCAATAAAAAATTTTTTAAAATAATTTTTTAAAATTTTTATTGAGGTATAGTTGATTTGCAATATTACATTAATTTCACTGTATAACATAGCGATTCAAAATTTTTATAGATTATACTCCATTTCAAGTTATTATAAAATATTGGCTATGTTCCCTATGCTAAACAATACATCCTTGTAGCTTACTTATTTTACACATAGTAGTCTGTGCCTCTTAACCTCCTACCCCTATCTTGCCCCTTCCTGCTTCCCTCTTCCCACTGGTAATCATTAGTTTGTTCTCTATATCTGTGAGTCTGTTTCTTTTTTTTATTATACTCACCAGTTTGTTTTATTCTTTAGATTCCACATATAAGTGATAGCATACAATATTTGTCTTTCTCTGACTTACTTCACTAAACATAATATCCTTCAAGTCCATCCATGTTGCTGCAAATGCCAAAATTTCATTCTTTTTTATCGCCGAGTAGTATTCCATTGTATATATATACACCACTTCTTCTTTATCCATTCATCTGTTGATGGACACTTAGGTTGCTTCCATATCTTGGCTGTTATAAATAATTCTGCTAACCTTTAATACTCTTGATGGTGTTTTCCCAGGGCTGTGTTTGTAGTGCTGTGGAAACTTAGATGGTTAGTAGTATGCTGTGAAGACTGCATTGAGGTCAAGGAGAAGAAAGAGGGGTTATCTATTCATGACTAAAACAATCAATGATGAAAAGTGGTATAACTAACTGTACGGAGGGCATTAATAATTGAGTACTGTGTGGCAGAATGATAACAGCAAGGACTTTGGCATCACCCAGTCTTGGGTTTGAATTCTATGTGACTTTGGAAATATGACCTAAATTTACTGAGCCTCAGATTTCAAAAAAGTATGAAAAATTCAAAACATTCCAAAGGTAAAAAAGAATAATATAGCAAATATAATGCGCTCATCACCAAGTCTTAATATATAGAATAATTATATTTACAAATACAATTGTAGACTCATGTGTATCATTCCACAAGCACATTTGCCTCCCTGCTCTCCGATCCTGCCACTCTCCACAGTCCCACCACACACACACACTCAAGGCAATTAATACAAAAAAACTCAAAAAGATTCTGACATATAGAAAGGAAAATTGCTTCTGAAATGGCAGGGGTTGGCAGAGACTCTCTTATTGCAGGGTTGATTAATATATCAAGCAAAAGATTAGCAAAAGGGCTTTTATAGGGAAATTATGGATAGAATTTCTACTTTAAAAATATAAATTAGAATCTGCGAGGAGAACATTAGATTTCTAGTAGGCTGCATGGTTTTCTGAACATGAACAGATTAGTTAGTCCCTATAATGAGTTCTCAGTATACACACTGGTTCTATGCAGGTATGATGGTTAATTTTCTGTATCAACTTGGTTGGGCCACAATGCCCAGATACTTGGTAAAGCATTCTGGATGTTTCTGTGAAGTTGTTTTTGGATGAGATTAGCATTTAAATTGTGGTGGGCCTCATCTGATCAGTTGAAGGCCTTAAGAAAACAAGGATTGGGCTCCCCTGAAAAGAAGGAATTCTGCCTTCAGGCTGCCTTTGTGTTAGAGCTACAACATGAACTCTTTCCTGGATCTCCAGCCTGCTGGTTTACCCTGCAGATTTTGGATTTACCAAGCCTCCACAATCACATAAGCTAATTCCTTATAATCTCTCTCTCCACCCGCACTCCACACACCCTTTTGATTCTGTTTCTCTGGGGAATCCTGAATAATACAGTTGGTTAAGCAACCCCTCTTTTGTTTTCCAAAATGTAAAATCATGGGTGCTTTCTAATCATCCTATTGGTTCCTACGTTTCAAATACATATGCACAGCTTACATGTTATGTCACTCCTTAGTGCAAAAACTCTCCACAACTACCTCTGTTTACCAGGTTAAGTAAAAAACGCCTTGGCTTAGCATCCCAAGCTTTCCACAGTTTTCCTGTTCACTATGCCCTTATGCTCCTATACTCCAAATAAATTGTATCGAATACCTCTGTATGTGACTCTTGTTAAACTTGGATGATATTTGCTCAGTACCCTGCATATCTTTTTTTTTTTTTTTTTTTTTTTTTGCAGTATGCGGGCCTCTCACCGCCATGGCCTCTCCCGCGGAGCACAGGCTCCAGACGCGCAGGCCCGGCGGCCATGGCCCACGGGCCCAGCTGCCCCGCGGCACGCGGGATCCTCCTGGACTGGGGCACGAACCTGCGCCCCCCGCACCGGCAGGCAGACTCCCAACCACTGCGCCACCAGGGAAGCCCTAACCCTGCATATTTTAAACCCAACTTCAGACATGTCCTACCATGTTTCAGATTCTCTTCTAGAAGCTGAAACTTTGTGGGAACAAGACAGATATGGTCCCTTTTCTCATGGAGCTGGGGTAAGGCAGAGAAGGTATCCTGGAAAAAGCGACATTTAGGCTGAGAACTGAAGCATACGTAGGACTTAGGCAAAAAGTGGGGATGGGCAGCGAGGAGAGAACGTTCCAGGCAGAAGGAGTAGTTTGTATGAATATACAGAGGAGAGAAAGGGGAGGTAGGGCGTGACTTTTGGGGAAACAAAGAGTTCAGTAGGTTGAAAGTTAAATATGAACATGGAAAGATGAATGATGAAGCTGGAGAATTAAGCCAGGTCAGATTGTAAAGGGCTTTGTAGGTTCTGCTACTTAGGTTGTGGTGATGAGATGGGTTTTATTATCATTATTATCTTCTTTCTACATGTAAGGAAACTGAGTCTCAGAGGGGGTAAATAATTTGCCCATGGTTTCACAGCTACTAAGTAGCAGAACTGGCATTAAAATCTAGGTCTGTTTGATTTTACTACACCATGCCACCCTATAAGAATTCAACTTAATAATTCAGTTCTTCATAGGGAACGCTGAGTAGTCTGGTTTGGCTAAAACATTTAGAGGAAAATAGTGGGTCAGGAAACTAGAAAAGTACAGTGAGTCCAGATTATGAGGGGGGACACTTAAATGCCCACCTGAGGAATCCATACTTAATTATTTTTATTTTACAGATGAGAAAACTGAGACTCAAAAAGCTAAGAAATTTGCCCATGGTTTCAAGGTCAGTAAGTGATGGAACTGGAATTGAACTGAGGTTTAACTGGTGCCAGAGTCTGAGGTCTGTACCATTTCCTCAAAACTGCCTTCCTACTATACCTTTAACTGCTTCCTCTTCTCTAGCTCTATCTACTCAGCCATCAAAAAAACTTCCACCTATTTTGAGCACTTACAAACTGTACAAACTGCTCTGCATTCAGTAGCTCATTTAGTCCTACCAGCAGTTCTGTAAAGGAGACTACTATATTTATCCTCATTTTATAAATGAGGGAACTGTGTCTCAGAGAGGTAGAGTAACTTGCTTAATGTTGTACTGTGAACATATTGCATAACTGTGTACATAATGGTGATAGTTGAAGCTCCAGGAGTAGATGTGGTCACTGAGGAGGATAATGAGCAGGGATAGAAAGACAGAGAGAAATAGAGGAGAGCCAAGGGAAAGGGACGTGAAGGTGCATTAGTCAGCTATGGCTGCCATAACAATATACCATAGACAGGGAAGCTTTAATAACAGGAATGTAGTTCTTAAAGCTCTGGAGGGTAGAAATCCAAGATCAAGATGTTGGCAGATTTGGTTCTCTGGTGAGGACTCTTGCTCTCTTCCTGGCTTCCAGAAGGCTGCCTTCTTGCTGTGTCAGTTTGTAATGGGAGAAAGAGAGGGAGAGGGAGAGGGACAGGGAAAGGGAGGAAGAGAAAGAGAAAGACAGAGGCAGGAAGCTTATAAGGATACTAATCCCAGCATGAGGGCTTCACCCTCATGACCTCATCTAACCCTTATTACCTCCCAAAGGCCCCACCTCCAGATACCATCACATTGGGGGTTGGGGCTTCAAACATACAAATTTTGAGGGAGCACAATTCAGTCCATAACAGAAGGGAAGAGAAGAGAAGAGAAAGACAGAATGAAAATGTAAATAGATCCTGAGAGAATATCCATACAAACAGAGAGAAGGAGGCAAAGGAGCCAGTGGAAACAGAGACATTGTTCAAGGGAGTGGTATGCCCTGGAGGATGAGGCAGGGAAGGGGTTTCTAGGAGGGTGGGCCAAGAGTGTTGACTGCTTCTAAGTCACTGGCAGTGGACAAGGTCACATGGAACTGCCCAAATGTTGGATTTGGTCACTTGGGATGCTTCAGCTAGCACAGTGGTAGGGACTGAGGACAGACTGTAGAGGATTCAGATGTGAGAAAACAGAGCACAGGTGGATGCTGAGGTTGAGTGGAGACAGGGCACAGAAAGGAAGGGGAGATTTCTGGTTGAAGAAAACAAATTTCAGATGGGGGATACTAAGTGATTTTGAATGATTGACAGGAAGGGGATAGTTGAGGAGAGACTGAGGTTCAAGCAAATCAGTGAGTGACAGTGGTAAATCATTGTGGTAAATCATTAATGGAGTAAGTTCCTGGAGGAGCTGAGGGGTAGGGGACTGAGCAGAGTTGGAGAGCTCAGCTTAGGACAGCAGGATACATGAGGTGCAGTGGACACAGCACAGTCTTTATAGTATTACAGACTTGGTTCTTGGTTCTTGGTTTGACTACTTATTAAGTTATAACCTTGTTGAAGTCACTTAATCTCTTTCAGCCTGAGTCTCCATAACTATCAAATGGAGGTAATGATAGGACCTATTTCTTAGGGTAGTTGTGAGAATCCAATGAGAATAGATGGGAAACCACCTAGCATAGGGTCTGGCACCCAGGGGTGCTCTATAAAAGGATGATGAAGGAAAATGCAGAGATATTTGGAGGAGTGAAATTGAATTGGCATATATGAACTGGGCTCATAATTCAAAAATTGCCTAAGGAATATTGTTCCTTGCTTTGATTGGGTCCACTAGTGCCCCCCTATGGTAGGTTTTCATGCTGATCACTAGTATTGCTGGTGCTTTTCTTTCTGGGCACAGAATAGGACTATACTTTCCTCCTCTCTTGAAGTTAGATGTGGCCATATGACTTGCTTTAGTAAACGGAATACGAGCTGAAGTGACGTGTCACTTCTAAGTAGAAGCATTTAATTGTTGGTTCTCACCTCCCCAGTGCTCTTTTCCTCTGCACTGTCAAACAGGAAAGCACCCACTGATAATGGAAATGCAATGCTGAGCCATCAAATGGGAGACAGCTACCCTAAACAGTCACCTAGACCAGTAGTGCACCGTTTGGGAGAGAAAGAAACTCACGCTGTTTTAATGTACTGAGATCTTTAAATACTTTACTATTGCAGCATAACCTGGCCTATCTTGATTTATATGCCCTAAAAAGTAAAATCAGAGTGTCACTTAATTTAATACCTAGTAGTGTCTTTGAGGACACAGTATGAAAAGTGGGATGAAATTAATGTGACTGATTTTTAACAACTTGCCAGAATTTACTGTCCCCCAAATTAATGTTCTTGCCTTCAAAGTAGTCACTGTGGGATTATATAATAATTTAAATGATGTTAAAAACAGTTATGAAATTACTTTTACAACTCAGCCTCAAAATTGATCATTTACTATGTGCCAGGCACTGTGGAGACAGAGATGAAAAGACATGTTCTTTTCCATTCAGGAACTCAATAGTGTTGCAGCAGGAAATATGTAAGTGTTCTAAAGTGTTGCAACGCACGGTGGGACCATAGATGAAGAAATGGTCAGTTATACCAGAGAAATTCAGGGAAGGCTTCATAAGTGAGAGATAACTAGGTGTTCACTAGACTGATACATCGGGGTGGAGGCGAGGCTATTTCAGGCAAGGGGACAACGGGAGCAAAGGTTTGAAGTAGCACGGCGCATTTGGGTAAGTGCAAATGCTTCTGTACGTCTGGAGCCTAGTTCAAGAAGGGGATGCTGGAAGACATGAGACTGGAGAACATGTAGGGGGCAGATCATGGAGGGCCATCCATTGTGCTAGCAAGGATTGTAGCATAGACAGAGTAGTCCTGGGGCCAGTGGTTCAAAATCCTCTTCTGCAGAAGAGAAAAGATAATGACACCAGTACTGGTTTAGCAGGATATTCAAGACAGCTTCCAAATGCCTCAAAGTTTCTGAAAAACATTACCTTGATATTTGTCTCCTTAGGTTTCTGATAAGTATGAATCTCTCTACTTCCTTAATGGCCTCTGTTCTGCTTTCATGTTTTGGTCTCTTTTTTTTGCATTATGTTTAATCTTAAAACCCATTTCAAATTATTTGAGAAGTAGGTATGAATCCCAAATCAGAATATCAAGAGGTAGGGGATATGGGGATATATGTGTATTATAGCTGATTTACTTTGTTATACAGCAGAAACTAACATAACATTGTAAAGCAATTATACTCCAATAAAGATGTTAAAAAAAGAATATCATAGAAACATTGAAGTCTAGAGGTAGAAGAGGTCTTTGCATTTAACTGAGGGCAAAATATATGGACATCAGTAGAGTCCACTCTTACAGGTGGGACTTTGTCCTCAGGTCCTCCCGAATATTCTCTCATGCTTAACTTTCTCCATGTTTAATGTATGCGAGAGGGTGAGGTGAGAGAAGGCTTGGAAGTAGAAGGGTTGAGTAAAAATTTTGCAATATCTGTTGCTGGTACATGCTATTTATAAATCAGTGTTTAAAAGTTCAAGGGTCATGTGATAGGAAGGGGGCAATACACTATTAAAAGCCTTATTGGAAAGATGAAATGTTAAATTCTCGAATTCTTCAGAATTAGAATTGGATAAATAAACTATAAAACTTTTGATGAAGAATATGCTGTTTTCAGTGATGGTGAGTGCAGTATTCCTTATAATTAAAAAAATTTGGAATCAAGCTAAATGACATACTATAGGAGATTTGTTAAGTAATTCATAGTGCAATGAGAGAATGAAATATTATATAGCTATGGCTGGCAGAAAGCTAAGATGGCCTCCAACTTTCCAGCCATGGTGTACACACCTGGCATACTTTCCTCCCCAAAAGAGTGGGTAAGCATATGAATATGATGGGATAATTGCTCCCTTGATTAAGTTATGTTACATGGCAAAGGTGTTGAGATAGTCACTCCCATGATTATATTGTAGCAGACTGGACAGATATTCTCTTGTGTGTTTTGAAGAAGTTGTTATGTTGTGAGAGGGCCATGTGCTAGGACCTGAGAGTGGCCTATAAGAGCTAAGAGCAACTCTTGACAGACAACTAACAAGAAAACAACTGCAAGGAGCTGAATTCTGTCACAAACCTGAATGAGCTCGAAAGAGGTCCCTGATCCTTAGATGAGATCATAGCCCTGGCTGACACCTTGATTTCAAACTGGGGAGACCTAGAGTAGACAACCTAGCTAACTCATGCCAGGAATACTGACCCATGGAAAGTGTGAGATAGTAAAATTGTGTTTTAAACTACTAATTTTTTTGTAATTTGTTATTTAGCAATAGAAAACGAATACAATAGTTATATAAAAATACATCTGTGAAAATTTATTCAATGATTTTTGAAACTACTTACAAGGCTGAAAATAAAGAAATAAAGTTTTATGCATAATATGCTCTTAGGCTCACCAAGGAAAATATATAGACAAAAGACTGGAAAGAAATATTCTAGCAAGTCAAAAGTGGTTGTTTCTGGGATTTGGGGTAATTTTTACTTTTGCTCTTTTTACATGTTTTTATATACATTTTCTAGATGAGAATGGATTCATTTGATAACCAGTAATCATTAAGTATAACTTCAGAAAAAGAAAAATATAGGTATTGAGAATATAAAAATTATTGAAGAAAATATGCTTTTCTTAAAGATGTTTGTCACAGTAATTTTACTTGTATTAATATGAACTAACGACTCAAAAAACATAGGCCTGGAACAATGGTACTCCAGTATCAATGAGCACATCTAGCACTCAGATCTTGGTTTCTAAATCCTATTTGCTGCTAAAAGAAAACAAAGGCTCTTTATAGAAATAGCTGATCCAGGCCTGGGGCAGGGAAAGTACAAAGTGAGCCTGGTACATCCTGTTGTGCCAGAAAACAACAAAGTACTCAAAGAGTAATGGGATCATATCAAAAGACCATAGGAAGCAGCTTGAAGGGGAACCCTCTGGTGAACTTTGGGACAATTCGAGTATAAAAAGAATAATGATTATAATTGTTTACAACACATCGATTTTTAAAAAAATCCATGAGTCCAATCTAGTATCTATATCTATATCTATCTATCTATCATCTAAAAGAATAACAGAAAAAAGAGAAAGTCTTCTTCATAGTAGTGTCAAAGAATGACAGAATTAGAAATATCATTTTATTACACAATGTAATAATTGCTGATTGAGTCAGGCAGAGATCATCGGTGTATTTGAAAACCATTGGATAAAAGATTGTTGGGAAAAAGCATATTCACACAGTGCCAATAAATCACCCCACAGTTTACCTAGTAATTACAAAAGGAAAAATATCTTAATGATAGAGAGATATCTGGAGGTCAGCATCTTAACCTAAAAATCAAATAATTAATAGTGGGATGATGTGACATTGTATGCCTCTGCTATGGACTGAATGTTTGTATCTCCTCTCCCCAAATTCATATGTTGAAATCCTAACTTCCAATGTCATGTTATTAGGAGGTGGGACATTTGGGAGGTGATTAGGTCATGAGGGTAGAGCCCTTATGAATGGAATTAGTGCCCTTATGAAAGACACCACAGAGAGCTCTCTCACCCCTGCTGCTATGTGGGGACACAGCAAGAAGACAGTCATCTATGAACAAACAGGCGGGTCCTAAACAGACACTGAATCTGCAGGCACTTTGATCTTAGACTTCCCAGGTTTCAGACCTGTGAAAAAGGAATGTTTGTTGTTTAAGTCTACGGTATTTTTGTTATAGCTGCCTGAAAGGACTAAGATAGAAGTTGATACTGAGAAGTGAGGTGCTGCTGTAATAAATACCTAAAAATGTGGAAGCAGTTTTGGAATTGGGTAATGGGTAGAGGCTGGAAGAGTTTTTTTTTTTTTTAAAAAAAACATCTTCATTGGAGTATAATTGCTTTACAATGGTGTGTTAGTTTCTGCTTTATAACAAAGTGAATCAGTTATACATATATATATGTCCCCATATCTCTTCCCTCTTGTGTCTCCCTCCCTCCCACCATTTCTATCACACCCCTCTAGGTGGTCACAAGACTCCGAGCTAATCTCCCAGTGCTATGCGGCTGCTTCTCACTAGCCATCTATTTTATGTTTGGTAGTGTTTATATGTCCATGCCACTCTTTCACTTTGCCCCAGCTTACCCTTCCCCCACCCTGTATCCTCAAGTCCATTCTCTAGTAGGTCTGTGTCTTTATTCCCGTCTTGCCTCTAGGTTATTCATGACCTTTTTTATTTTTTCTTAGATTCCATATATATGTGTTAGCATACGGTATTTGTTTTTCTCTTTCTGACTTACATCACTCTGTATGACAGACTCTAGGTCCATCCACCTCACTACAAATAACTCAATTTCGTTTCTTTTTATGGCTGAGTAATATTCCATTGTATATATGTGGCACATCTTCTTTATCCATTCATCCAATGATGGACACTTAGGTTGCTTCCATGTCCTGGCTATTGTAAATAGAGCTGCAATGAACATTTTGGTACATGACCCTTTTTGAATTATGGTTTTCTCAGGGTATATGCCCAGTAGTGGGATTGCTGTGTCATATGGTAGTTCTATTTTTAGTTTTTTAAGGAACCTCCATAATGTTCTCCATAGTGGCTGTATCAATTTAAATTCCCACCAACAGTGCAAGAGGGTTCCCTTTTCTCCACACATCCAGCATTTATTGTTTGTAGATTTTTTAATCATGGCCGTTCTGACTGCTGGGAGTTGAAACCTCATTGTAGTTTTTTTTTTTTTTTTTTTTTTTTTTTTTTTTTGCTGTACGCGGGCCTCTCACTGCTGTGGCCTCTCCCGCTGCGGAGCACAGGCTCCGGACACACAGGCTCCGCGGCCATGGCTCGCGGGCCCAGCCGCTGCGCGGCACGTGGGATCCTCCGGGATAGGGGCACGAACCCGTGTCCCCTGCATCGGCAGGCGGACTCCCAACCACTGCGCCACCAGGGAAGCCCCTCATTGTAGTTTTGATTTGCATTTCTCTAATGATTAGTGATGTTGAGCATTCTTTCATGTGTTTGTTAGCAATCTGTATGTCTTCTTTGGAGAAATGTCTACTTAGGTCTTCTGCCCATTTTTGGATTGGGTTGTTTGTTTTTTTGATATTGAGCTGCATGAGCTACTTGTAAATTTTGGAGATTAATTCTTTGTCAGTTGCTTCATTTGCACATATTTTCTCCCATTCTGAGGGCTGTCTTTTTGTCTTGTTTATGGTTTCCTTTACTGTGCAAAAGCTTTTAAGTTTCATTAGGTCCCATTTGTTTATCTTTGTTTTTATTTCCATTTCTCCAGGAGGTGGATCAAAAAGGATCTTGCTGTGATTTATGTCAGAGAGTGTTCTTCCTGGGTTTTTCTCTAAGAGTTTTATAGTGTCTGGGCTTACATTTAGGTCTCTAATCCATTTTGAGCTTATTTTTGTGTATGGTGTTACACAGTGTTCTAATTTCATTCTTTTACATACAGCTGTCCAGTTTTCCCAGCACCACTTATTGAAGAGGCTGTCTTTTCTCCATTGTATATTCTTGCCTCCTTTATCAAAAATAAGGTGACCATATGTGCGTGGGTTTAACTCTGGGCTTTCTGTCCTGTTCCATTGATCTATATTTCTGTTTTTGTGCTAGTACCATACTGTCTTGGTTACTGTGGCTTTGTAGTGTAGTCTGAAGCCAGGGAGTCTGATTCCTCCAGCTCTGTTTTTCTTTCTGAAGGTTGCTTTTGCTATTCAGGGTCTTTTGTGTTTCCATACAAATTGTGAAATTTTTTGTTCTAGTTCTCTGAAAAATGCCATTGGTAGTTTGATAGGGATTGCACTGAATCTGTAGATTGCTTTGGGTAGTAGAGTCATTTTCACAATGTCGATTCTTCCAATCTAAGAACATGGTATATCTCTCTATCTGTTTGTATCCTCTTTAATTTCTTTCATCAGTGTCTTATAGTTTTCTGCATACAGTTCTTTTGTTTCCTTAGGTAGGTTTAATCCTAGGTATTTTATGCTTTTTGTTGCAGTGGTAAATGGGAGTATTTCCTTAATTTCTCTTTCAGATTTTTCATCATTAGCTTATAGGTATGCAAGAGATTTCTGTGCATTAATTTTATATTCTGCTACTTTACCCAATTCATTGCTTAGCTCTAGTAGTGTTCTGGTAGGGTCTTTAGGATTCTCGATGTATAGTATCATGTCATCTGCAAACAGTGACAGATTTACTTCCCCTTTTCTGTTTTGGATTCCTTTCATTTCTTTTTCTTCTCTGATTGCTGTGGCTAAAAGTTCTAAAACTATGTTGAATAAGAGTGGTGAGAGTGGGCAACCTTGTCTTGTTCCTGATCTTAGAGGAAATGCTTTCAGTTTTACACCATTGAGAATGATGTTGGCTGTGGTTTTGTCATATATGGCCTTTATTATGTTGAGGTAAGTTCCCTCTATACCTACTTTCTGGAGGCTTTTTATCATAAATTGGTGTTGAATTTTGTTGAAAGCTTTTCCGGAATCTTTTGAGATGATCATATGGTTTTTATCCTTCAATTTGTTAATATGAGGTATCACATTGATTGATTGGCGTATATTGAAGAATCCTTGCATTCCTGGTATAAACCCCACTTGATCATGGTGTATGATCCTTTTAATGTGCTGCTGGATTCTGTTTGGTAGTGTTTTGTTGAGGATTTTTGCATCTATGTATCAGTGATATTGGTGTGTAGTTTTCTTTCTTTGTGACATCTTTGTCTGGTTTTGGTATCAGGGTGATGGAGGCCTCATAGAATGAGTTTGGGAGTGTTCCTCCCTCTGCTATGTTTTGGAAGAATTTGAGAAGGATAGGTGTTAGCTGTTCTCTAAATGTTTGATAGAATTTGCCTGTGAAACCATCTGGTCCTGGGCTTTTGTTTGTTGGAAGATTTTAAATCACAGTTTCAAGTTCATTACTTGTGATTGGTCTGTTCATATTTTCTATTTCTTCCTGGTTCAGTCTTGGAAGGGTATACCTTTCTAAGAATTTGTCCATTTCTTCCAGGTTGTCCATTTTATTGGCATACAGTTGCTTGTAGTAGTCTCTTAGGATGCTTTGTATTTCTGTGGTGTCTGTTGTAACTTCTCCTTTTTCATTTCTAATTTTATTGATTTGAGTCCTCTCCCTCTTTTTCTTGATGAGTCTGGCTAATGGTTTATCAATTTTGTTTATCTTCTCAAAGAACCACCTTTTAGTTTTATTAATCGTTGCTATCGTTTCCTTCATTTCTTTTTCATTTATTTCTGGTCTTTCTGATTTCTTTCCTTCTGGTAACTTTGGTGTTTTTTTGTTCTTCTTTCTCTAATTGCTTTAGGTGTAAGTTTAGATTGTTTATTTGAGATGTTTCTTGTTTCTTGAGGTAGGATTCTATTGCTATAAACTTCCCTCTTAGAACTGCTTTTGCTCCCTCCCATAGGTTTTGGGTCATCGTGTTATCATTGTCATTTGTTTCTAGGTATTTTTTGATTTCCTCTTTGATTTCTTCACTGATCTCTTGGTTATTAAGTAGTGTGTGTTTAGCCTCCATGTGTTTGTATTTTTTACAATTTCTTTCCTGTAACTGATATCTAGTCTCATAGCATTGTGGTCAGAAAAGATACTTGATACAATTTCAAATTTCTTAAATTTACCACGGGTTGATTTGTGACCCATGATATGATATATCCTGGAGAATGTTCCATGAGCACTTGAGAAGAAAGTGTATTCTGTTGTTTTTGGATGGAATGTCCTATAAATATCAGTTAAGTCCATCTTATTTAATGTATCATTTAAAGCTTGTGTTTCCTTATTTATTTTCATTTTGGATGATCTGTCCATTGGTGAAAGTGGGGTGTTAAAGTCCCCTACTATGATTGTGTTACTGTCGATTTCCCCTTTTATGGCCGTTAGCATTTGCCTTATGTATTGAGGTGCTCCTATGTTGGGTGCATAAATTTTTACAAGTGTTATATCTTCTTCTTGGATTGAATCCTTGATCATTATGTAGTGTCTTTCTTTGTCTCTTGTAACAGTCTTTGTTTTAAAGTCTATTTTGTCTGATATGAGAATTGCTACTCCAGCTTTCTTTTGATTTCCATTTGCATGGAATATTTTTTCCATCCCCTCACTTTCAGTGTGTATGTGTCCCAGGTCTGAAGTGGGTCTCTTGTGGACAGCATATATATGAGTCTCGTTTTTGTATCCATTCAGCCAGTCTATGTCTTTTGGTTGGAGCATTAAATCCATTTACATTTAAGGTAGTTATTGATATGTATGTTCTTCTTACCATTTTTAAAATTGTTTTAGGTTTGTTATTGTAGGTCTTTTCCTTCTCTTGTGTTTCCTGCCTAGAGTGGGCTAATGTATTTTATAAACCTGTTAGGCCACTAGGGTCATTGCACCCCAGCAATGCTCAGGTTACTGCAGTTTTGTATTGAGCAAAGTTATCTGTCCCTGCTGCATCAACACTTGAGAAACACAAAGTAAATTGATGTGGCAGTAGCCTAAAAGAACTGTTTCCTGTTGAATTTACTTTCTTGGATATTGAAGATGAGAAGAACAGAGTGTGAAATTGAGCTTGTTCACATGAGCAGTTCCTGAAATTCCAAGCAGGTTGGAAGTTAATTCTTCAGTTGGAGAATTCTCTCATTGCATCCCTCCTACTCCTTTTAACAAGGGAATGAGTTGAAATTCAGAAATTTTATTTCTGAATAAAATGAATAAAGTCTCCCCCTTTAAATTTTCTCTTTCCTGTAGCTTAGGCTTTCTGAATTATAATCCTTGAAAAATGGGGGCTTCAAATCCAAGCTGGTGTTTCTCCCTCTAATATTGTATCGGAAAGAGTTCAGGAGAGATGATGAAAATTATTTTATTGTTGCAAATTCACGTAAATCTCTCAAAAGATGACTTGGGTGAGGATCTGAAAAAATAGGATGAGATGGTCCTTCTAGGCTGAAGGAATACTATTTTAAAAGTCACTCTCTCATGTATTTAAATTCTACTGCTTAGTCTTTTAACACAAAATATGCTCATTGTAGAAAATTTAGAAATACTCCTTAGTAAAAAGAAATAGGAGGACACATGTAGTTAATAGCAACTACTATTTATTGAGCACTTACTATGTCCTTGTACACTATCTCATTTAATCCTCAGAATAATCTGATGATGTAAGTACTCTTATTTTTTCCATTTGACAGATGTAGGAACTGGGGCCCAAGGTCACACAGCTAAGAGGTGGTGGAGTTGAGATATGAATATAGGTAGTCTGAGTCTAGAGCCCAATTGCTTAACCACTGTGCTTTTTTTAATTGAAAAAATAAATATTTTTAAAATAAATATTGATTTACAATATTGTGTTAGTTTCAGGTGTACAGCTAAGTGATTCAGTTACATATATATTTTTCCAGATTCTTTTCCATTAGAGGTTATTATAAGATATTGAATATAGTTCCCTGTGCTATACAGTAAATCCCTGTTATTTATTTTATATATAGTAGTATGTATCTGTTGATCCTATACTCCTAATTTATTCCTCACCGCCTTTTCTCTTAGGGTTCTATATCTGTGAGTCTGTTTCTATTTTGTAAATAAGTTCATTTGTATTACTTTTTAGATTCCAGATATAAGTGATATCATTATATTTGTCTTTCTCTGCCTGACTTACTTCACTTAGTATGATTTTCTCTAGGTCCATCCTATAGAATGCTAGATTGGTTTAATATCTGAAAAAAATAATGTAATATACTATATTAATAGAACAAAGGAGAAAAAATGATAATCACAAGAGAAGCACAAAAAGAATGTGACAAAAGCTAACACTCAGTCATGATTCAACAAACCAGAAATAAAAGGGAACTTCCTCAACCTAATAAATATTATCTACCAAAAAATCCACAATTAACATCATACTTTATGATGAAAACTGAATACTTTCCCATAAGTTCAGGAACAGGGCAATGATGTCTGCTTTCACCACTTCTTTCAGCATTGTACTGGAATATCCAAATAGTGCAATAAGGCAAAAATAAATATAAATAATGAATGAATAAGTAAATAAAATGCATCAAGATTGGAATGGAAGAATTAAAACTGCTGTTACTATTATTCAACATAGTTTTGGAAGTTTTAGCCACAGCAATCAGAGATGAAAATGAAATAAAAGAAATCCAAATCGGAAAAGAAGAAGTAAAGCTGTCACTGTTTGCAGATGACATGATACTATACATAGAGAATCCTAAAGATGCTACCAGAAAACTACTAGAGCTAATCAATGAATTTGGTAAAGTAACAGGATACACAATTAATGCACAGAAATCTCTTGCATTCCTATACACTAATGATGAAAAATCTGAAAGTGAAATTAAGAAAACACTCCCATTTACCATTGCAACAAAAAGAATAAAATATCTAGGAATAAACCTACCTAAGGAGACAAAAGACCTGTATGCAGAAAATTATAAGACACTGATGAAAGAAATTAAAGATGATACAAATAGATGGAGAGATATACCATGTTCTTGGATTGGAACAATAAACATTGTGAAAATGACTCTACTACCCAAAGCAATCTACAGATTCAATGCAATTCCTATCAAACTACCACTGTCATTTTTCACAGAACTAGAACAAAAAATTTCAAAATTTGTATGGAAACACAAAAGACCCGGAATAGCCAAAGCAATCTTGAGCAATCATTTTTTTCTTTGATTTTACACCAAAAGCAAAGGCAACAAAAGCAAAAATAAACAAATGTGACTATTTCAAACTAAAAAGATTCTTCACAGTAAAGGAAACCATAAACAAAATGAAAAGACAGCGTGTGGATTGATACAAAATATTTGCAAGCCACATATCTGACAAGGGGTTAATATCCAAAATACACAAAGAACCCATACATCTCCATAGCAAAAAATGGGCAATTTAAAAATGGACTAAGGACCTGAATAGACATTTTTCCTAAGAAGATATCCAAATGACCAAGGGATACCTGAAAATGTGCTCAGCATCACTAATCATCAGAGAAATGTGCAGATCAAAACCACAGTGAGATATCACCTAACACCCAGTAGGATATCTATTATCAAAAAGACAAGAAATAAATGCTGGTGCGGTTGTAGAGAAAAGGGAATCCTTGTACACTGGTGGCAGGAATGTAATCTTGTACAGCCACTATGAAAAAAAGATTGGAGGTTCCAAAATATTTAAAAATAGAACTACCATATGATCTAACGATCCCACTTCTGGGTATATAGCCAAAGGATAGAAAATAACTATCTTGAAGAGATAGCTGTACTCCTATGTTCATTGCAGCATTATTTACAACAGCCAAGGTATGAAAACAACCTAAGTGTCCATTGAGAGATGCATGGATAAAGAAAAAGTGTTATATATACACAAAGGAATATTATTCAGCCTTAAAATGAAGGAAATCCTGCCATTGCAACAACATGTATGAATCTGGAGGGCATTATACTAAGTGAAGTAAACCAATAGAGAAAAACAAATACTGCGTGGTATCAATTATATGTGGAACTTTTAAAAAAAGGAGTCAAACTCATAGAAATAGAGAGTAGAATGGTATTGGCCAGTACTGGGGGATAGGGGAAATAGGGAGAGGTTGGTAATAGGGTACAAACCTTCAGTTATAAGGTGAATAAGATCTGAGGATCTAATGTATAACATGGTGACTGTAGTTGATAATATTGTATTGTAAAATGGACATTTGTCAAGAGAATAGAACTTAAGTGTTCTCACCAAAAAAAAAAAGAAAAAAAGTAAATATGTGAGTGATGGATGTGTTAATTAACTCAATGGTGGTAATCCTTTCACAATGTATATTTATAGCAAATCATTACATTGTGCCCTTTAAATATATTACAATTTTATTTGTTAACTACACCTCAATAAAGCTGAAAAAAACCTATCCAAAAAAGACTATATACTGTATGATTCAATTTATATAACATTCTTTTTTTTTTTTTTTTTTTTTGTGGTACGAGGGCCTCTCACTGCTGTGGCCTCTCCCGTTGCGGAGCACAGGCTCTGGACGCGCAGGCTCAGCGGCCATGGCTCATGGGCCCAGCTGCTCCGCGGCATGTGGGATCTTCCCGGACCAGGGCACGAACCTGTGTCCCCTGCATCAGCAGGTGGACTCTCAACCACTGCGCCACCAGGGAAGCCCTATATAACATTCTTAAAAGGAAAAAAATAGAAATGGAGAACAGATTAGCATTTGCCAGGAGTTAAGGATGAGAGAGGGGGATTGGGAGGGAGTTGGGTGTGGTTATAAAAGTGCAACATGAGGGATCCTTGTGTGGATGGAACTGTTGTGTATCTTGACCATGTCAATGTCAATACCCCAGTTATGATATTGTATAGTTTTGCAAGGTGCTGCCAATTGAGGAAAGTGGGTAAAGGGTACATGATATCTCTCTGTATTATTTCTTACAACGTCATGTGAACCTACGCTTATATCAAAATAAGAAGTTTTACTTAAAAAGATACCATTAAATAAATGAAAATATAAACCATAGACTGGGAGATTTCTGCAAATAATATATTTGATAAAGGGTTTATATTAAAAAATTTAAAGAACTCTTACAACTCAATAATAAAAGACAAGTAACTCAAATTTTAAAAATTGGCAAGATTCTTGGGCTTCCCTGGTGGCGCAGTGGTTGAGAGTCCGCCTGCCGATGCAGGGGACACGGGTTCGTGCCCCGGTCCGGGAAGATCCCACGTGCCGCGGAGCGGCTGGGCCCGTGAGCCATGGCCGCTGAGCCTGCGCGTCCGGAGCCTGTGCTCCGCAACGGGAGAGGCCACAGCAGTGAGAGGCCCACGTAACGCAAAAAAAAAAAAAAAAAAAAAAAAAAAAAAAAAAAAAAAAAAATTGGCAAGATTCTTAATAGACATTTCTCCAAAGAAGATATATGAATGGCTAATAAGCACACAAAAATATGCTGAATATCATTAGTCATTAGGAAAATGCAAATTAAAACTTCAGTGAGATGCCATTACAACACCCACTAGATTGGCTATAATAAAAAAGGCAGACATTGCTAAGTGGAGAAACTAGAGCTGGTGGGAATATAAAATAGTACAGCCACTGAAAATTTCTTAAAAAGTTAAACACAAATACTATATGACTCAACAGTCCCATGCCTAGGTATTTACCCAAGAGAAATGAAAACATTTGTTCACACAGACAATTATATGACTGCCTATAACAGCGTATTCACAATAGTGAAAAGTGGAAAGAATCCAAATGCCCATTAACCAGAGAATGGAGAAAAAGAAGTATTTCCATACAGTGGAATACCATTAAGCAATTAAAGGGGACAAATTTGCTGATACATGTTATGTGATGAATGAGCCTCAAAATTTTTATGCTAAGTGAAAGAAGATAGACACAAAAGAACTACACATTTTGTGATTCCATTTATATGACATACCCAGATAAGGCAAGTTTATAGAGACAGAAAGCAGAAAAGTACTGGTGTAAGTGTAAGGGTAGGAGTGAGGATTAGGTGTAAAAGGCTATGAGGGAACTTTTCAAAGTAATGGAAATGATCTAAAATTGGATTATGCTGATAGTTGCACAACTCTATACGTTTACTAAAATCATGGATTTTTACACTTACAATGGGTGAGGTTGTGCTATGTAAATTATACTTCAATAAAGTTGGTAAGCGTAAAAAATGGTACAAATAGGGCTCCCCTGGTGGCGCAGTGGTTGAGAGTCCACCTGCCGATGCAGGGGACACAGGTTTGTGCCCTGGTCCGGGAGGATCCCACATGCCGCGGAGCGGCTGGGCCCGTGAACCATGGCCGCTGAGCCCGCGTGTCCGGAGCCTGTGCTCCGCAATGGGAGAGGCCACAGCAGTGAGAGGCCTGCATACCGCCAAAAAAAAAAAAAAGGTACAAATAAATACCAAATGTTGGCAAGGAGGTGATATGGCAAATCTCATACACTGTCAATATGAATATAAATTGGTACAAATACTTTGGAAATACTTTGTCACCACCTGATAGAATCTGACCTCCTGAGCCCACAGTCTTTTGAAACCCTGGGCCAAGGAAGTTCAGTTACAGAATGATGAGAGCATTCACGGCTGAGGACACACAGTTTCAGTGGCACCCAGTGCATGGGTCTGCTTTGGCATGGAAATGTTCCTCATAGGTCCTTTCAGAACTTTGATGCTAGTCAATTTCATTAGGTTTCTCATCTCTGCTTTTTGACATCTCCCCAAATTCTTACCTCTCTGGTCATCCAGTCTAAAGTCTCATTTCTGGTCATTCTCAAACCAACTTGTGCTTCCTGCACACTAAACTAATGCTGGGCTCATTCAGCTACTTCCCTGTCTACCAACACTTTCCATGGTGCCTTCTGGAATCCTCAAACTGAGTCCTGGCTTTCTCCCAGGTACTTCCAGGTGACTCTGACTACTTGCTACTCATTCTTCTATGGCCACAAACTGTAGGACTGGGGTCAGGTCAGTATTATATTTGATTCAGGTGGCACTTCCAAATGACTTTTCCTCTACTCTTATGTAGAAATCATTCCCCGTTAAGGCTCATGTCATCCAGGTACACCATCTTCTATCCCTTCTTACCTCTGTCACTTTCCAACCCCCTGAATATATCCTTTTATTTGGTGAGGAATTTGTCACCCAGATCGCTATCTTTATCTCCACACAAGTGCAATTATTTTGGATGACCCATCCAACCTCTTTCCCTTCTCTACTCTTCTTTACTTACTTAACACCACCTCCACCCTACCTCAGTCATTCACTCTCAAGACTACACATTAGAACTTGTCATGTCCCATTTTTGATATCTAATCCTCTAACCGCCCTCTGTCCACAAGTTTTTACTCCTCCCAACCTCTCATTCTCATATCCAAACCATATCCATTCCTTGATCTAGTTGAAACTACTGCATTTTCTCCTAATTGTCATCTCTCTTCTAAATTCACTTTTTCCCCTCTATAGCACAGACCCCATGGCTCATCACGTAAGCCCTTGAGTTTTGCTTTTATTCTTCCATCTGCTTGTCCATCATGTGAAATCCAAATCAATCCAGACTTCCAACTCCTTTGTTCTTCTCCCCAGGCTGTTGTACACTGCTAGAGAAAAATCACACAATTTTTCAGATTGGGATCATTGCCAGTTTATGATTTCTAACCTAGTGGGGCCCTTAGTGCTTAGTGCTAAGTGCTGTCCAGCTATCCTATTCTTTGTCCTTAGTTAGCATCCTTTCATATTCTTCTCAGGGGCTATTTTCAAACCTTTTCCATTCTTCTCAAACCCTTTACCCTATCACCTCGCTCCTCAGAGGATAATCTCATAAGATAACCTCGATTTCTACTACAAATAGTAAATAGAACCCACCAAACAGGATCTCCCTCCATTCCTTGCTAATAAACCTACCAATCTATTTACATCTACATAAACTTGCTTCCCTCCTACTATCAGAGAAGAATTGTCTGTTAATGCCAGTCCCTCCAACTTTGCTTTGGATACCATCAGAGCCATATATTATTGTTTCTAACTCCTGTGCATTAAATCACCCCCTCTCCATTGGATATTTATTTAGGAAGTTCAGAGACATCTCATCTTAGAAAAATAAGCAACCAAAACCAGAAATGAAACAAAACTTCCTTAGCTCTGATGTCTCTAACTCTCTACTACCCCCATAGATATTCTTTACTTTTCATCCAGACTTCTCCAGAAAACTGCCTACATTCACCATATTCATTTTCTTACTTCCCACTTCCTCTTTAATCCATAGTCACCATGCTTCTTCTTTCCCGACCCTCACTTCCCATTGTTCCTCTGAGTTAAGGTCAACGGCTCCAGTAAGTTCATTTTGCCAAACCCAATGGAATCTGCGTTCCCACCTGACTCAATCTATCTTGGCAATTGTTAATGATGACCATTTCTTTCTTTTTAAAATTGAGATATAATTGACATATAACATTGATATAACATTGTGTGTAAGTTAAAGGTGTACAACTTGATTTGATATATATATATATATATATAGCAAGATGAGTACCACCATAGCATTAGATAGCACCTGCATTATGTCACATAATTACCATTTCTTTTTAATGGCGAGAACATTTAAAACCTACTCTCTTAGCAACTTTCAAGTATATAATACAGTATTATTAACTATAATCAGTATGCTGTACATAATATCCCCAGAACTTATTCATCTTTCAACTAGATGTTTGTCTTCTTTGACCAACATCTCTTTTTTCCCCACACCCCAGCCCCTGGTAACCACCATTCTACTCCCTGTATCTATGAGTTCGGCTTTTTTAGATTCCACATGTAAGTGAAATCATACAGTATTTGTCTTTCTCTGTCTGACTTGTTTCACTTAGCATAATGCCTTTGAGGTCCATCCATGTTGTCACAAATGGCAGGAGGTGTTTCTTTCTCATGGCTGAATAATATTCCGTTATATAGATATAGATCTATTTATCTGTCTATCATCCATCTATCACATTTTCTTTATACTTTCATCTTTTGGTGAGGGAGGCAAGAATGGTTGCCTTAAGTTGTTTCCAAATCTTGGCTTCTGCAAGTGAGACTGTTCTTTCCCTGAAATTATCTTTACATTTCATTTCCATGGCAGCACTCTTTCTTGGTTTTCCTCCTACCTCTCTGATTGTTTCTCAGTATACTATGCAAGCACTTTTTTAGCCCATCCCTTAAAGGTAGTTCTTCCCTAGGATTTAACTTATTTTTTATACACCCAACTCTCTGTAAGATCATTTAAACTCTTGGCTTCAACTATCATCTGGTAGCTGAAGATGCCCAAATCCATATCTTTAACCCTAACTTTTCCCCTGAGCTCTAGACATGCATATTCAACTGAGTATTAGACATCTCTCCCCAAACATAATATGTCTAAAACTAAACTCATCAAATCAATCCACCACCCCCAACATGTTCTTCTGTTTTCCCTATCTCCATGGATAACATTTTATTGCATCAAGTTGCTCATCCCAGAAATCTGGTCTCATTCTATTGTTTTCTTTCTACTACCAACATCTAATGTTCAACCACATTTACTAGTTTTTGCCTGCTTGTCACCTCTCCTATCTATCTGGTCTTTCCACCCTTACTGTTACTGCCTTAGTTTAGTTCTTTTTCTCATTCACCTGGACTAGTGCAATAGTCTCCTAACTGGTCTTCTAGCTTTCCATTCTTGCCTCAAATCCATCACATCCATAGCAGATAATCTGATCATGTCCTTACCCTGCTCACAACCCTTCAGGTAAAGTCTAAACAAGTTAGCATGACCTGAAAGAACATCCATGATCTGGTGCCTTTCTAACCCATCAGCTTCATTTCTTGACACTTAACATCCTTCTCCAAAATCCTACACTCCAGCTATATTAACTTACTGGCAGTTCCTTGAACACACTCTGCTCTCTCAATCCTCCATACCTTTGTGCATGCATTCTTTCTGCCTGAACTCTCTGAATTCTGCCCTTAGAGAGTTCACTTAGGTGTTCCCTTCTCTTTGCTGCCTTCCTGGATTCCCCTAAGCGGTCACAGGCACTCCTTCTCTTTTACTCCCTTTGCGCATTATATGAATCTCCATCAAAGCAATTAGCCTATTTGTCCCAATTTTCTTTTTCACATCAGATGTCAACAAACTTGTGACTCTCGGGCTACATCATGCCCTCAGGAGTTTTGTTTGGCTTGCACAGGAGGGATTATTATGTGAATGACATAAGGACTTAGCTCATGCTTCTTCCTGGTAACAGTCAGCTGAAGCTGAGTAATAGTTGTCACCTTTAGATTGTACTTGCACTTCCCAACTCATCTTGGTCCTGCCCCGCATTTCAACTAATTCATCTCACAAGTCTGGATCCTCTGAGCACTTGGGTTTGTTGTTTGTAGGTCCTAGTTTATAGGTCTATCTTAAACCTGCTCTTTTGGGTTCACTGCCTACTATGATCCACATGAAGGCAAGTATATGACTGACTTGTTTTCTGTTGCATCCTGGTTCTCAGAGTAGACAGTAAATGTTTGTCAGATGAATTAATGTTCTTTCTATCTGGAATACTGTAGTAGATTGGATTTTAGGTCCCAATTTTCCATTCTTCCCTGTGTTTTTCCCTTTGTCATGAGACTTTGCAGTTCTTCCCTACTTTCGACCTTGGCCTTGGCCATGTGACTTGTTTTGACCAATAGGATGTTCATAGATATGAGGTAAGCAAAGGCTTACATGGTTGGGCTTGCTCTTGTGTGCTTCTGCCATCACATGAGAAGAACTTGCCCTGGGCAGCTTGAAGGTCCAAGTAGGATGAGAAAAATATGGGAAAGACCCAGATCCATATCCACCATTTGGAGCCATGCACAGCTGAGATCAACTGATCTTTGGCCGACACTCAGATATATGAGTGAGAAGAAATGTTTGTTGTTTTAAGCCATAAGTTATAGGGTGGCTTGTTATGAAACAATAGCTAACTGATACATATGTCCTATCTTCTCTTCTCTAGCTCTCGAAATACTGCACATCCTCTGTTCATCTCAAGAACTGCTTCTCCAATATGCAGTGATTTCATCATCCTCCAAATTCTTACAGCACCTCTTTTTTAAAACAGCTTTATTAAGATATAATTCATATACCATACAATTCATCCATTTAAAGTGTACAATTCAATGGCTTTTAGTTTATTTATAGAGGTGTGCATCCATCACCACTATTGATTTTAGAACATTTTCATTACCTCTCCCCCAAACTGAAACACCTTAGCCATCACTCCCCAGCCATCACTTTCACCACCACAACGATCCCCTGGTGATAGGCAACCACAAATCCGTCTGTAGATTTGCCTATTCTGGACATCCCATATAAGTGGAATCATATGAATGGGATGTGACTTTTTTTAAAAAAAATATTTATTTATTTTTGGCTATGTTGGGTCTTCGCTGCTGCACACAGGCTTTCTCTAGCTGCAGTGAGCAGGGGCTATGCTTCCTTGCAGTGCGCAGGCTTCTCATTGCAGTGGCTTCTCTTATTGCGGAGCACGGGCTCTAGGTGCGTGGGCTTCAGTAGTTGTGGCTCACGGGCTCTAGAGTGCAGGCTCGGTAGTTGTGGTGCATGAGCTTAGTTGCTCCATGCCATGTGGGATCTTCCCAGACCAGGGCTCAAACCCGTGTTCCCTGCATTGGCAGGTAGATTCTTAACCACTGTGCCACCAGGGAAGCCCAGGATGTGACCTTTCGCATCTATCTTCTTTCACAAGCTCCATCCATGTTTTACCATATATCAGCACTTCCTTGTTTTATAGCTAAATCATTCTCTATTGTATGCATATGGCAGATTTTATTTATCCATTCATCACTTTATGGACATTTGGGTTGTTTTCACTTTTTGTTGTTTTGAATAATGCTGACATGAACACTTGTGTGCAAATTTTTGTGTGAATATATGTTTTCAGTTCTCTGAGGTATATACCTATGAGTGGAATTGCTGAGTCCTATGGTAACTGTTTCACTTTTTGAGGAACTACCAGGCTGTTTTCCAAAGAGCCTGCACCATTTTATGTTCCCATGAGTAGTGTATGAGAGCTCATCAACACTTGTTATTATCTGTCTTTTTTTTTTCAGATTTAACATTTTAGGGACGCAGTTGTTGTTGTTTTTTTTTGGCCTCACTGCACAGCATGCGGGATCTTTGTTCCCCGACCAGGGATCAAACCTGTGCCCCCTGCAGCTGAAGCACAGAGTCTTAACCACTGGACCGCCAGGGAAGTCCCTCTGTCTTTTTGATTCTAGCTATTCTAGTGGATGTGAAGTGGTGTCTCGCAGTTGTTTTTTTTTTTTTTTTTTTTTTTTTTGCCTTACGCGGGCCTCTCACTGTTGTGGCCTCTCCCGTTGCGGAGCACAGGCTCCGGACACGCAGGCTCAGCGGCCATGGCTCACGGGCCCAGCCGCTCCGCGGCATGTGGGATCCTCCCGGACCGGGGCACGAACCTGTGTCCCCTGCATCGGCAAGCGGACTCTCAACTACTGCGCCACCAGGGAAGCCCATGTCTCACAGTTTTGATTTGTATTTTTCTGATGACTAATGATGTTGAGCATCTTTTCATGGGCTTATTGGCCATTTGTATATTTTCTTTGGAGAAATGTCTGTTCAAATCCTTTGCACTTTTAAAAATTGGGTTATTTGTCTTTTTTTGTTATTGAGTAACAATTTCTTCTTTTCCACTCATGTGGCACAAAGTTTACTGCCTAGTGTTGGTAGTAATTTTTTCAGGATAAGTCATTTTCCCAACTAGACAGGGAACTCTTTGAGGGAAGGGGCTGTGTCTCATACCTATTGTTTTCCTCACTGTGACTAGTGCCACTACTACTTAGATCTACTATTTATTGAAAACTTGATATGTGCTAGGTGCTGTGCCAAGCACTTTACATGTGTTATCTCCTCAATACAACAACTCTATGAGATTGTTATGATCTCCATTCTACAGATAAAGAAACTGAGTCAGAGAGGTTGAGTCATCTGGTAAAGGTCATACAGTCAGTAAATGGCAGAGGGGGGACTCAGTGCTAGCTAAGTCTAACTCCTAAACATGTTCTTTTAACCACTAAAGCCACTGCTTCATTATGCACTCTAAACTAGTATGATTGTGTATCTGATGTATATAGTAGGCTCACAATAAATATTTCTGATTCATTAGCCTGTAAAATATGGATAATAAGTTCTGATTTTGTCTGATAAAGCATTCCCTGTGGAAATGCTTGGAAAATCCCCAATGTGTGATATTTTTGTAATATTTGCTTAAGGATTGTGCAAATGAGTAAATGTTTAGGTGGGAATGCTGACATCCTCAAGTCAACAGTCTCATAATGCTATTTCCAAGTATCTTATTGGAAGGGTTTCAGTCTTTCTTAAGGAGTATACTTTTCTGGGAACACTAAAATCTGGAGTTGAAGAGTTCTACAGAAGTTAACCTCAATGTTGATCCTCATGCCACCTTGATGAAAAGAGCCTAAGACTCTTCAGCAACAAATTATTGGTGGCTTTTTATCCCACTTGTAAAGCTTCTATCAACAATATCCCTCCCATCGCCATTTCTCTACCTTTCTGCAGATGCAGCTCAGCCTACCTGACATCTAACCATGCTAATAGCCTTTCAGTTGCTATGGGGTTCTTTGGAATAAGTCAAGCTGTTAGAAGCTTTGTCTGGGCAAGGTGTGTAGCTGACATCTAAAGGAACTATTCCCTGAGCCTGGGCACTCATCCCAACAGAAAAAGAAGAGCTGCCAAGCCTGGAGGCAGTGCACAGCGACATGTTTTCAAAGCTTGGTGAATTTCGAATAGAAAATCTGACCATGCATACAAAGAAAGGTGATTTAATATTCTGACTACTTCTCTCCCTCCCCTAATGCCATCTGCAACAGAGACACAGTAGACCTCCCCCTTTTTATTAAAAAGAAGACTATTGTCTCACTATGGATCCTCATGTTTGGTCCCAGAATGCTGTGTGTTCCCTACCCAAGGCAAGTGCAGGGAAAGAATGGAAGCAAGGTACAGAACACTTAGCAAGCATGTTTATATTCAGGAAAATGTGCAGAGACAGAAGAGAGCTGTAAGTGAATCTGCTAGGGGTAGATAAGAGCTACACATCACCAGCACCACATGTGACCTGCTTGTGATATAAGCCATGTGCTTTATGCCACATTTCTTATTTAACAATACAATAAAGTGGGGGTGGGGTGGAGGTGGACAAAAAGTGCTTCTCAGCCAGAGTGTATTTTGGTCACGTCGTCTGCCCTTTTCTCTTCATAAATCTGGCATGACTGGTTCGGATGACTGGAAGTTTTTTGCATTGTTTGGCTTATGTATGCACAGTGCCTAGGCTCTGTCTCATGCTCATGTTAGCACAAATTACTGCATGTGAAGTTCTGTCACCTAGAGAGGGACAGAGGAAAGAGAATATGCCAAAAGAAAAGGGAAAAAGAAGCTAAGTGTCTACACCTTTTCTCCATGTCCTAAACTTTGATGAAAAATTGTCTTAACATTGCATTAGAATGTTAAAAAAAATTTTTCCTTTGTATAAGCCTCTGGAGTCAGATAATCTTAAATTCACGTTTCAGCTCTGCCACTTACTACCTGTGTGACCTTGGGAAAGTTACTTAATATCTCTGAGCATTGGTTTCTTCATCTGTAAAATGTTAGTCTGACTCCTAAACCTACACTCTTAACTACTAACCATATTGCTTCATTCTGCACTAAGTAATAGGGTATTGGATTTTGTGGTTAGCATTAAAATAAAATATTGTAAGAAAAACAGCAAAGTGTCTGGCACATTCTAGGTATTAAAAGAAAAGCTTTTGTTATTGTTTCTGTGGAGAGGGTATATGAACTGTATTAGGAGGTAATTTGGTGGATGAGGAAGGAGCATTGCAGTCTAGAGGTAAATACCATTAGTTTTGATACCTTAATCTATTACTAGCTGTGTGATTTTGGGTAGCCACAACCTCAGTTTTGAGCCTCAATTTCCTCATCAGTAAAATGGAGCTACTAATAATACCAATTTCACAGGGTTGTTAGAGGACTAAATGAAATATAAAAAATATAAACTATTTTATATAAATATTTTTATAAATATAATTTTATATAAAATTAATATTATATATATATAATATAAAAAACACTGAATACAGTGCTTAACATAGAGCAAATCCTTAATAAATACTAGCTGCTGTTTTTAAAAAATTATTTTTCCTTTTGAAATTTGATGTTCCAAGTAGAGGCACAACAGCTAGCTGAATGCCAGGGTATTGAGTTGTAGAATGTAGTATCTACCCTGTTCTGTTAGGGCTCTGCAGAATTCTATGAGCCTGGAGAGGAAGGGGCCTGAGAGATTCATCTGCCCCACCTCATCAGTGCCTACATTCAGCATGATTATTTGGGCTGTTAGGGGTCTTTTGTGTTTCTATACAAATTATAGAATTATTTGTTCTAGTTCTATGAAAAATGCCATTGGTATTTTGATAGGGATTGCATTGAATCTGAAGATTGCCTTGAGGAGTATGGTCATTTTAACAATATTAATTCTTCCAAGCCATGAGAATGGTATAGCTTTTCATTTGTTTGTGTCATCTTCAATTTCTTTCATCAATGTCTTACAGTTTTCTGAGTACAGGTCTTTTTCTTCCTTGGTTAGATTTATTCCTAGGTATTTTATTCTTTTTGATGTGATTGTAAATGGGATTGTTTTTAAAAATTTCCCTTTCTGATAGTTCATTGTTAGTGTAGAGAAATGCAACAGATTTTTGCACGTTAATTTTCTATCCTCAACTTTAGTGAATTCATTTATTAGTTCCAATAGTTGTTTGGTGGTATCTTTAGGACTTTCTAGCTATAGTAACATAACATCTGCTAACAGTGACAATTTTACTTTTTCCTTTCCATTTTGGATTCCTTATATATCTTTTCCTTTTCTGATTGCTGTGGCTAGGACTTCCAGTACTATGTTGAATGAATGTGGTGAGAGTGAGCATCCTTGTCTTGTTCCTGATCTTAGAGGAAATGCTTTCAGCTTTTCACCATTGGTTATGATGGTAGCTCTGGATTTGTCATATATGACCTTTATTATATTGAGGTATGTTCCCTCTATACCCACTTTCTGAAGAGTTTTTTTTGATGTTTGTAATTCTTTATTAAAACAATAAACCCGTCTCATAACTCTCTCAGACTGCTTGTGTACAAAGCCCTAATAATGCTAGCCTGGGGCTATTAATTTACAAAATCCACCACTCTGAACTCTGAAGAGGTTTTTTTTATCATAAATGGATGTTGAGTTTTGTCAAATGCTTTTTCTGCATCTATTAAGATGATCATATGATTTTTATTCTTCTGTTTGTTTATATGGTGCAAATATTGAACCATCCTTTCATCCCTGGGATAAATCCCACTTGATCAAGGTGTATGATACTTTAATGTATTGTTGAATTCAGTTAGCTAATATTTTGTTGAGTATTTTTGCATCTGTGTTCATCAGAGATATTGACCTGTAATTTTCTTTTTTTGTAGTGTCTTTGGTTTTGGTATTGAGGTGATGCTGGACTCATAGAATGAGTCAGAAGCATTCTTTCCTCTCAAATTTTTTGGAATAGTTTGAGGAGAAGCATTCTTTCCTCTCGAAGTTTTTGGAATAGTTTGAGGATAGGTGTTAACTCTTCTTTAAATGTTTGGTAAAATTCAACTGTGAAGCCATCTGGTCTTGGACTTTTGTTTGTTGTGAGTTTTTTTTTAAATTACTGATTCCATTTCTTTATTCGTAATCAATCTGTTCATATTTTCTATTTCTTCCTGGTTCAGTCTTGGGAGATTGTATGTTTCTAGGAATTTATCCATTTCTTATAGGTTGTCCATTTTATTGGCATATAACTGTAGTAATCTCTTATGATCCTTTGTATTTCTGTGGTGTTGGTTGTAACCTCTCCTCTTTCATTTCTGATTATATTTATTTGGGCCCTTTATCTTTTTTCTTGATTAGTCTACTAAAGGTTTATCAATTTTGTTTACCTTTTCAAGGAACCAGTTATTAGTTTCATTCATATTTTCTTCTGTTTCTTAGTCTCTATTTCATTTATTTCTGCTCTAATCTTTATGATTTCTTTCCTTCTACTAACTCTGGGTTTTGTTTGTTCTTCTTTTTCTAGTTCCTTCAGGTGTAAGGTTGTTTATTTGAGATTTTTCTTGTTTCCTGAGGTAGGCTTGTATTGCTATAAACTTCCCTCTAAGAAGTGCTTTTCTGCATCCCATAGATGTTGGATCATTGTGCTTCTATTTTTATTTTTCTCCACGTATTTTTTGATTTCTTCTTTGAATTCTTCAGTGATCCATTGATTGTTTAGTAGCATATTGTTTAGCCTCCACGTGTTTGTGTTTTGTATTTCTTCAGTTTTTTCCTTGTAGTTAATTTCTAGTCTCATATTTTTGTGGTCAGAAAAGATGCTTGATATAATTTCAATCTTCTTAAATTTATTGAGACTTGTTTTGTGGCCTAGTGTGTGGTCTATTCTGGAGAATGTTCCTTGTGCACTTCAAAAGGATGTGTATTCTGCTGCTTTTGGATGGAATGTTCTATATATATCTACTAATCCATCTGCTCTTATGTGTTGTTTAAGGCCAGTGTTTCCTTATTGATTTTTTATCTGGATGACCTGTCCACTGATGTAAGTGGTATTGTTATTTTGTACTGTCAATTTCTCCCCTTATGCTTGTTAATATTTGCTGTATGTATTTAGATGCTCCTATGTTGTGTGCATATATACTTGCAATTGTTACATCTTCTTGCCTGATTGATCCCTTTATCATTATCTAATGTTCTTATTTGTCTCATGGGACAGTCTTTGTTTTAAAGTCTATTTTGTCTGATATAAACTACCCCAACTTTCTTTTCATTTCCATTTGCATGGAATAACTTTTTCCATTTTCTCACTTTCAGTCTGTGTGTGTCTTCAGATCTGAAATGAGTATTTTGTAGGCAGCATATATATGGGTTTTGTTTGGGTTTTTTTTTAGTACATTCAGCCACATCTTTTGACAAACATCTTTTTATTTGTCTTTTGGTTGGTGCCTTTAGTTAACTTACATTTAAAGTAATTATTGATAGGCATATACTTACTGCCATTTTGTTAATTGCTTTCTGGTTGTTTTCATAGTTCTTTTTCCTTCCTTCTGCTATTGCTCTCTTCCCTTGTGATTTGATGACTATCTTTAGTGTTATGTTTGAATTTCTTTGCCTTTCCTTTTTGGTGCGTATTTCTTATAGATATTTGGCTTGTGGTTACCATGAGGTTTAATATAAGACCTATATATTTGGTTATTTTAAGTTGATGATCAATTAAGTTTGAATACATTCTAACAACCATTTTTTTCTCCTCCCACCCCCACATGTTTAGTGTTTTTGACTTTATATTTTAAATTTTTGTTCTGAGCATCCCTTAACTAATTATTGTGGATATAGATAATTTTACTACTTTTGGCTTTTAGGGTCCATCTAGCTTTATAAGTGGTTTGTCTGCTACCTTTACTGTATATTTGCCTTTACCAATGAGATTTTTGTGTAATTTTCATATTTCTAATTGTGGCCTTTTCTTTTCCACATAGAGAAGTTCCTTTAACATTTCTTGTGAAGCCAGTTTAGTGGTCCTTAACTCTTTGCTTTTGCTTATCTGTAAAACTCTTTATCTCTCCTTCAAATCTGAATGATAGCCTTGACAGGTGGAGTATTCTTGGTTGTAGGTTTTTTCATTACATCATTAAAAAAAGATCATGCCACTCCCTTCTGGCTTGCAAAGTATCTGCTGAAAAGTCAATTGATAGTCTTATGAAAGTTCCCTTTTATGTAACTAGTTGCTTTTCCCTTGCTGCTTTTAACATTCTCCCTTTAGCTTTAACTTTTACCATTTTAATTACAATGTGTCTTGGAGTGGATCTCTTTGAATTCATCTTGTTTGGGACTCTGTGATTCCTGTAGCTGGGAGTCTATTTCTTTCCCAGCTTATTGAAATTTTCAGCTATTATCTTTTTCAAATAAGTTATCTGCCCCTTTCTCTCTCTGTTTTTCTTCTGGGACCCCTATAATTCGAATGTTAGTATGCTTGATGTTGTGCAAGAGGTCTCTCAGACTATCCCCAATCAAAAATTTTTTTCTTTTTTCTGTTCAGCTTGGGTGAGGTCCACTATTCTGTCTTCCTGTTCCTCTCTATCATCTAATCTACAGTTTATTCCTTCTAGTGTATTTTTTTTTAAATTTCAGTTATTGTATTCTTTAGCTCTGTTGGTTCTTCTTTATATTTTCTAACTCTTTGTTAAACTCCTCACTGTGTTCATCCATTCTTCTCCAAGTTCATTGAGCATCTCTGTGATCATTACCTTGAGCTCTTTATTGTGTATATTGCTTATCTCCACTTTGCTTAGTTCTTCTTCTGGGGTTTTATATTGTTAGTTCTTTTGGAACTTATTCCTCTGCCACCTCATTTTGCCTAATTCTCTGTTTCTATTTCAATGTATTAGGTAGGTTAATTACACTTGGCGAAGTGACCTTATGTAGGAAATGTCCTATGGGACCCAGCAGCACACTCCCCTCTGGTCATCAAAGCTATATGCTCTTATGTGTGCTGAATGGGCCCTTCTGTTGTGGCGGGTCCAAATATTGCAGGGACACTGGTAGGTGGGGTTGGCTCCTGGTCCAGTTGGCTGCCAAGCTCTGCCTCCTGAAGAGGCTGCCAGCCCACTGGTGGGAAGGTCTGGGTCCTGGCATGTCTGACTGTGTGGCCCAGGCCATCTCAGTGCTGGTGCCAGCATGCTGGTGGGGAGGGCTGGGTCCTGGGGCAGCTGGCTGCTGCAGGGCTGGGGTGGTTGACTGTGGCGTCCCAGGGAGGGGCAGGGACTGGTGCCAGTCTGCTGGTGGGTGAGGTTGCATCCCTGTGCATCTAGCTGCTTGGCCTGGGCAGTCACAGGGGTGGTGCCAACCAGCTGGTGGGCAGGTAAGCTGCAGGTGCTAATAGGCTAGAGGGAGGACTCCAAAATGGTGCTTGACAGCACCAGTGTCCTCATGGTAGTCTGAGCACCCAAAAATAGCTGCAACCAGCATCTATGTCCCTAGGGGTTGTCCCAGTTTCTCCTGTCTCTCTGGGAGGCTCTCTAAGATCAGCAAGTGGGTCTGACCCAGGCTCCTTTCAAATTACTTTCTCTGTCCTGAGACTCAAAGTGTGTGAGATTTGTGTGCATCTTTTAAGAGTGAAGTCTCTGTTTCCTACTGCCCTCTGGTTCTCCCATACACAAGCCATGCTGACCTTCAAAGCCTGGCCTTCTGAGAGCTCATCTTCCTGGCACAGGACCCCCAGGCTAGAGAGCCCAATGTGGGGCTTAGGCCCCTTGCTCCTTGGGAGAACCCCTGCAATTGTGATTATCCTCCCATTTGTGGGTTGCCTACCTGGATGTATGGGTCTTGATTGTACAGTGTCACTGCCCCTCCTACCTATCTCATTGTGGTTCCTTCTTTATATCTTTAGTTGTGGAAAATCTTTTCTGCTAGTCTTGAGGTCATTCTCATTGACAGTTACTCTGGAAATGGTTGTAATTTCGGTATGCCTGTGTGAGGAGGTGAGCTCATGGTCTTCTTACTCTGCCATCTTGACCGCACCTTCCAGAACAGGACTTTTTCTGATTATGGAATTTTGACCTTAGAATCCTTCCTTCTTGGCCTCAGAGTACATGAACAGTAAATTCTTGGACTCAAAAATTTTATTTAAATCATAGTTTTCCTTTCTTTTCCAGAATTATACTTGTACATATGAAGATGCATTTAAAAAACTTGGTTTCAAGGGTCAAAATGAAATGGCTCATTTACACAATGTGTGTGTGTGTGTATCCTTGTCCTAGTTCTTTGATTTGGCTTTGTCTGTAGAGAGCTGGCATGAAACTACCCAAGGGAGAGTTAGTCAAATTCTGGGAGATTGACTTATGGAAATATGTATTTTTAATACTTACATAGATGTATGGAAGTAAAATTAGGAACCCCACTCTGAACAAATACACATCACTCTTTTCTAACATAAAGCAAAATCCTAAGATTATATAATGTGCTACAGATATTCCAATAGTCTGATTTTCTGGTGCATAAATGGGTCTCTGAAGAACATGTTTCTTTTTGTTGTTGTTGTTATCAAATCAGAATTTCAAGTGCCCTACTTGCTGCTCCTAGATGGTACATGTGCCATACAGATGTTGATGCATAATCAATGAAATCTTTTAAAATGTCAATATACCCTACAGCAGAATAATCATTCATTGAGTAGGGAGGGAGGAAGGGCTGGGCCAAGAGTAGTTGATCCAGACTTGGGAATCCAAGCTGATTCTTTGAGGTCTACTGTCTACTGGTCTTCAGAGTTTGGGAAAACTTGTGTCAAGGACCCTCTCATGTAAAAAGGTCAACAGAACAGGGACCATAACTGAGGGTTTTGTACCTTCTAATGATTTGCTAGCTTCTGTATCTGTCTTCACATGATCAACTATAAATCCCTTAAAATGAGAAGAGCTTAAATGCAGGTGGTCATCTGGGACCCCAAGGAGGGGTCAAAGTAGAGAGCCTGCGGCTCCTTCCATAGCCACAACTATGGAAGAGCAGAAGAAGTAGCAACTATGGAGAGGAGGTAAGAGGAGGCCAAGGTCTTATAGCTTGCTGTAAAGAAAGGAACATGGAAAATGGAGTTTGTAGGAGTTTATGTAAGCATAAGGGATAAGTTCATTGGTCTACACAAAATGAGGAGATAGAACTGAGACCCCTACATAAATCAAGAGCCCTCAAAAAATGGCTACACTCTTATAGTTCCTTGGAGAAATAATTGAATCCAGATATGTAGCAGGGGAACAAAACAGGTGAGCCATGAATTATTTATGGTGCCAGAAAGAAATGAAATGCACCAAGACTAAGAGGACATGGAAAAAGGACATAAGAACTGACTCAAATAAGCTCTCACTGGTCAATCTTGGGACAAGTTTAGTGTTATTTACAAAGGGGAAAATATACTGTTACAGTGCAGAGGTCTGAAGGATACTACTTTAAACAAGTGATCAAATTAACATCACTGATACCGGGGCAAACTGATATGTGTTTTTTGGATGTGAAGTGATGGGAAAAGTTCAGACAAAAGATTCAAAGCAGGTGTTATAAATACGTTCAAAGAACCAAAGTAAATCATGCTTAGAGAAGTAAAGTATAATGACAATGTCTCATCAAAGAGATCTAGGGCTGAGTGGAGAGTGTGATCCCAGGACAGGTTCTCCTTGGTTGTCTCTTTCTCAAATTCTTTCTATTAATCTTCTGACTGGTTTGCTGTTTTGCTTATTGCTATCCTGGAGCTACCAGCCTCTCTTAAATGCTTACCACCAAAATCTCTACTGTTTTCAACAATGCCCTTAGGTGTGCACTTCTCCATGCTCTCTTTTAATAAAGTCCATCATCTTAAGCAGAGTTATCAAGCTCTTGGTCCTTATGGCCTGCCCCTCCCCCTGGGCAGAATCTCTGGACCACTGCATTGGAGCTGGGGGCAGGGACAGTGGGTTGCTTCTTCTGGAGTGACACTCCTGTTTTACCAGTGGGTGCCAGGGATGGTGATAGCTTGCCACTGCCATAGTGGAATCTCTATTGTATGAGTGAGCGGGGGTGGGGGGTGTGGAGCCAACTGGGCACCACTATTCTCAGCCTGTCTTTCCTCCGGTAAAGCCCTTTTCCTATGGGCGGGAGCTGAATGGGGAAAGAAAGTTTCAGTCCTCTCAGACTCACCTGCCTAGAACAGAGCTTCTGTAACATTGGACTGGGGAGAAAGAAAGACACCAGCAGCCTGCCCTTCCCAGGGTGAAACTGTAGCCATAGACTAGAAGTTGTAGGGAAAGGGAGCACCTGTCTTCCTGCTCATACCTGCCTAGAGAAGAGAGTCCATTGTACAGAGCTATGGGGTGGGGCATGGGAGCGGGTCGTGGCTCAAATGCCACAGACTCACTATTCTTACTGAGATTTAGCAGATTTTCTTGGATAACTGTTTCTTCCTTTTCTGTATTTCCTTAAGACAATTTGTGGAGATTTTAAATGTTTTTTTAAAGTAGTTTTTCAATGCTTAAATGGTTGTTTCACTGCAGAAAGTTTCATCAGATATCTTGTACCACCATTCTGGAAGTTCTGCCTATTTGTGGGCCATTTCTTATATATAAGGAAGGATGATTCATAGGATGGAATCAAGAACTATGGACAATCATACCCAGAGAGCAGTACTGGGCCCTAATAAGAAAACTAGTGATACGTGCCCAGCTGGATTTCAGAGTAGCTATGGACTACTATATGTCTCCTATTCCCATCCTTTGTGAATGAAAGTGTCTACTGTGGTTATGAAATTTCTACCTCAGCATTATATGTTGGGAGTTTAGGGGCACATAACTTGTTTATTTCACAGGTCCTCAGATCTAGAGGATCTACACCAAGGAAATTCCAAACTTGAGGAGACTTATCCCCACCTAGAACTTATTTAGCTGATGAAATCCTGGTCTTCAAACCTGAACTTGATGTCAAAATAGACTGAGATTTCTGGAGGCCTTGTGAGGAGGTGGGTGTATTTTGCATGTACGAGAAATGTAAATAATTTATGGTTAGAGGGGGAAATGTGGTAGATTTTAAATGGCTGCAAATTCATTGTCATTTCTCCCATTCAATATGGGCTGGCTTTAGTGACTTGCTTGACTAATGGAATACAATGGACGTGATGTTCTAAGATTTTAGTCACAAGATCAGAAGAAACCTTGATCTTCTGCCTGGGAAGTTTTAAAATTCATCTACCATGCTGTGAGAAAATCTAAGCAGCCACATGGAGAGTAACATGTAGAGAGGAACTGAGGTCCCCAGCTGACAGTGCTGTCTGAGCGCCCAGCTGACAACCCAACACCAATTTACCAAGAATGAGAATGGTCTATTTTGAAAGTCGATACTTCAGTTTCAGTAGAGCCATTTGTGTGGAGTAGAGATGATCCATTCCCACCCAAATTGCAGATGAACAAGCAAAAATACATGATAGTTACTGTTTTAAGCCACTAAGTTTTAAAGTGGTTTGTTATGTAGCATAAATAACCAAGCATTCTTCAAACCAGCAATTCCATATCTATATGCCTACCCTGATAAACTCTTGTACATGTGAATAAAAAACATATATGAGGATGTTTATTGCAGCACTCTATATAAAAGTGAAAAAGTTGAAATAATGTACCATTTCTCAGTTGGGGAATGGCTAAATAAACTGTGCCTTTTTCACACAGTGGTTAAGATAAATGAACTAGATCTATCTGTATCAATATGCATAATCTAAAAAATAATGTTAAATGATAGCGATTTCAAGAAGATACATGTAGTAGATTCCATTTATATATATTCAAAAATATACAAAACAATGCTGTGCATTATTTATGGACATACATTTTTATAGTAAATGTGCAAAGCCAAGCAGCTGCTTAGTAAACATCAACTTTAGGAAAGTGGTTCTCTCTATGGAAGGGTAAGGAAGGGGGAAAGGTTGAAAGTGGGGTTTTACCTGTGATAGTGATGTTTCATCTCTTTTGTTCTTTTGTTCTTTCTTTTTTAGAACTCCATAAGACAAACTATTTACATCTTTTTTATCTTCATGGTAGGCATGAAGGTGTCTGTTATATTATTTTCTGTAATTTGTATGCTTGAATTCGTTCATATTTTATATTTTTTAAAAAAAAGAAGAGAGGAAAGTATTAGATATGCACTCATTATCACTATGACATACTATGTCCACATGGGTGGGGCACGATCAACAATAAAGAATAAAAAATTTTTACATACAATAAAACGCACCCTTTCAAGTTGTACAGTTTGATGAGTTTTGACATATATATATACCATTACACCAACACCACAGTCAAAATGTAGAACATGCCTGTCACTTCAGAGTTTCTCTCATGCAGCTTTGTAGTCAGTCCCACCATCTCTGGACCCAGGCAGCTATGGGTTTGCTTTATGTAACTATGGATTAGTTTTACCTTTTATAGCAATTGATATAAATAAATTTATACACTAGGTTTGCTTTTGTGACTGGCTTCGTTTGTTCAGCAAGAGAATTTTGAGATTCATACATGTAGTAAGTGTATTAGCAGTATGTCCCTTTGTATTGCTGACTAGTATTTTATTGTATAAATACATACTACTTGTTTATTCTTCTGATGTTGGACATTTAAATTGTTTCCTGGTTTTGACCATTATAAATAAAACTACTATGACCATTCATATGTAAGTCTTTTTTTGTGAACATAGGTTTCCATTTCGCTTGGGTAAATAGCCATGAGTGGGATTTCTGACACCTATGGTAAGTATATGTTTAGCTTTACAAGATGCTAACAAACTGTTCTCCAAAGTGCTTGTAACATTTTTTTTTAAGTAGCTAGAGATGATTTTATTCCCAGCAGCAATGTATGAGAGTTCCAGTTGATTTACATGCTCACTGACACTTGGTATTACTAGTCTTTTAAAATTTAGCCATTCAAATGGATAAGTAGTGGTATCTCATTGTGGTTTAATTTGCATTTTGCTGATGACTAATGCGATTGAGCATCTTTTTACATGCCCATTGACCAGTCTTATATATTATTAGTGAAATATTTGCTTAAATCCATTGTCCACTTAAAAATTAGATTTTTGCTTTCTTATTATTGAGTTATAAGAGTTCTTTAATTATGGATAGAAGTCCTATGTCAGATATTTGGATTGTGAATATCATTTTGAGTTAATTTTTGTGTATGGCATGAGGTGAGGGTTGAGGTTCACATTACATAATATGGATAGCCAGTTGCTCCAGCACTTGATTGGACTGTGCTTAGAGTCTGCTCTACTTCTGCACTTCCTATTATGTGAATTATTAAATAATCAATGTCATTAATTTAAGCCAAAAAGTATCTGTATGTATTAATTCCTTTGACCACCTCCCTACATTTCCACTGAGAATAGCAGAAGCATAGGGGAAATTACCTAAGTGTGTAAAACACACACACACACATGCACAGAAGAGAGAGATAGGGAGAGAGACAGAGACAGAGATGCATTCCTGTTTACCCCAGAGCAATGACATACAGCATCATCATAGTTACACAACAGCCAGTGACAAAATTAGTTTAAATCCAAATTGTTTAAACTTTCTCCCTTCTTCTTTTAGTTTAAATCCAAATTGTTTAAACTTTCTCCCTTCTTTTAGCTTTAGCACATTTGACCCTGCTAACTCCTGGCCTCTTTCCAAGTCCATAACCTAAGCCTTCATTGTCTTCTGCTGGGTGCTCTATAACCACCTCCTTTCTGGATGTTTCTCTCCTGAGTCCATCCTGACTGACTACTTTTTTTTTTTTTTTTGCAATGCTGCTTTCACTAAATAGTTCCTAAGCTCAGACCTTCACAATGCCCTTTTCTCTTAGCTTCATCAGGTCCAGACTCTTCTGTCTGGCTCTCAAGGCCCCACCTCTTCTACGTAACTTTCTTCCTAATAGGCTGGTGTTCTCACCTTTCCATGGACAACCTGTATTAATCCTGCCACTTGACTTTTTGTTCCTGCAGTTCTCGTCTTTCCTCACATGCTACGTCTTCTACAAAGACTTCACTGAGGTCTCTACCCTAATCACTTCTTCATATTGTGAATTTCTATCACAACAAGCTCCACTCAGCCTGTGTATTTTCTTATATTGTTGCTATTATTGAATGTGTATGTCTTGTCTCCCCAGCTGGAATAGTGACTATATTCTTCTGTCCCCACAATGCTAAGCACATAAATGCTTCCTTGGCTTATTTTACCATTTTGTCACAGATTAGAGTGTCAATTTAAAATTAAAGATACTTTTTACTTTTAGAATTGCCTTTTCATTTCATCTGTTGCCTTTGTTCTCCTGGAATGAGGAAGGGCTTCTATGGAAAGACTGTTTTGGCAACTCCACCCAAATTTTTGATTCTCTCCACAGGTTGGAGGCAAATGGGAAGCCAGTATTCTCTAATTCCAGGCCAGAAGTGAACCAGAAGGTAAGAGACAGGTGGTTGGAGAGTGAATATTCTCTCTCTAAGACATCAAGAAAAGGCAAGAAGCAGGCCCCCTAATCTAATCCTTGGTTACCCTAAGACAAAGACCACTCTCTTCAGAGGATTTTCTCCTGGCTGCAGTGGCTGCTGTTTCCTAGCTTTAACAAAGTGAAGAGAGAAACTTAATTGGGAAAACTCTTTTTAAAATTATTATTCTTAAAGTGCACATAGAAAATAAATGAGGGAAAAAGTATGCAAGGAAACGCACTACTGCTTCCCTTTTTCTATCCCCATTGTCAACCAAAGAGGTTCTCAGTGCACCCGCAGCTCCCAGTGGAGCTATTAAGGATAGCACACTCCAGGGAACCCGAACCCGCACTTCCCTGTGGAGCTGGTGAGAGAGTGGTATTTAGTTCCACACACTTGGCCCCGTGCACGTGCACACACAATCAGTCTCCTTAACCCTGTCTTTCCCTGTCCTTGTTCATAAAAATTCCTGTCTGATGTCATCAGTGATTTAATTTGCTGTGTCCATCTCACAGGACTGGCCCTTGGGTTCCAACATTGCTGGTGAGGTATTTTAGTTGTTTACTGGCATAACAGGTATGCCCGAGGGACCACGAATCACCTGTGATTTTCAGCAGTCATTATACCAAACTTTCAATGGCATTAAATTCATTTTTTACATATGTGGAGTCTCACCCTGTGAAGAAAAAAAAGGCTGTAAATACAACGCTTTCAAATGAAAATAGTGTTTAGTATTTGACTGTCATCCACTTTGTTTTGCTCCGTGGATTACTTCAGCTAGAATTTCTGGTGCTGTAGAAAACCAGTTGAGAAAATAACCATCCTTTATGAGCAATTTTAGGTTTTCTAACCCTTATTGCAATCTTCTGCTTTAATTTGTTTTCCATTAGTACACGCTCAAGTGTACTGAAAAGAAAGAGCACTAGGCTGGGAGAGGGAGGCTGAGATTGTTCCAGCTCTGCCGGTCTCTCATTTTATGACCATGGTCAAGTCCTTTTCCCTCTCTGGGCCTCCGTTTCCTCATTTGTCAAAAGAGGGACTTGGACTGGATAGTCTTAAAAGGCTCCTCCACCTTTGATATTTTGTAATTCCATTGTCATTAATTTTGTAATCAAATATGCTATTTCCATGGATTTTTAAAACACAAAACCAAATTTGTAACACTGGCATTAGCAGGTTTTTAAAAAAATCTTTCTTTTTTCTCAATAATAAGCCTCAGAGGTGGGATTTCATAATTAGAATTTCCTACAGGCTGCAGCCACAATGATAGAACCATCACAGGTGTACTATTAAAGTTAATATTCTTATCCGTAGACATCTAGAGAAGCAAATAATGTTTGAAGATCTTTTTGCTGTTTCTTTGTGGGTTCTTTATCCAGAGGTGCTTATATGAGTGTATCTTTATACAATGAGTGGTAAGAAAAGTGGGAATGTAATGAGCAAAGGAAAATAAAGCCCCCTCCTTTTATCTTTGCCCCAACCTGTCTCTGTGATTGTTTCTCAGCGAAACCACTGGTGTTTTGCAGCTTGGGGAGATCAGGTATGTACCCGGCACTCATTCACTGCTAATAGGGGCTGCTAATAGTGTTCCCGTCTCCTGTCAAGGCTGTCACAGTTGATTTTTTTTACATTTCTGTGAGTTCCATCAAGTTTAACAGCTGAAAATCAAGCTCATTAAGAAGCTCCCCAAGTATTTCAGCATGGACTAATTTTCCAAGGCTAGGCTTGGGCACAGAATTTAGTGAAGGGAATCTAGATATGGATCAAATAAGAACCAGGAACTTTATTTGCAGAACTTTGGGAGGAAAGAGGGAATTGAACGGTAAATGGAATGCCCCAAATGATGGTCTGTGTGTTTGGCAAAATTGCCCAGTGACCTTAAGTATTCTGCTAAAGTCCATGCAACTACTTAATATACTGGCATATGCATAAAAGCAGCTCAGGAATGGTGAGAGATTTTAATTCATTCACTCATTTATTTATTCTTTCATTTGTGCAGGTAAGACTCTAGGCTCTGCCATTCTTCATGCAGATAGGGCAAAGACTTTGGCAAGACAACCCTTAAAATGGTTTCCTCCTCCATTGCTGTCTGCTCCTTCACAGCCTCCTTTGTAATTTCCTACTCACCTTCCCAGTTTGTTAATATTGGGGTGCCCTAAGGCTTAGTTTTTGAATTCCTTTTCTTCTCTATCAATGCCCGCTCTCTTTGTGATTTCATCCAGTATTATCTCTTTAAATATGATCTATATGCCAACAACTCCAAACTGATATTTCTAGCACAGACCTCTCCTCTGAACTCCAGATTTATATATCTGCCCACTTAACATTTTCACTTGGATATGTAGTAGATGTCGCAAATTTAATAGGTCAAAAATGGAATTTCCCCTCAAATCTGCTCATCCCATGGTCTTCCCCATCTCGAGAGGTGGCTCTCCATCCTTCCAGTTCCTCAGGCTGAAAACCTTGAGTCACCCTTGACTCCTCTTTTTGTCTCACACTTCACAACTAATCCATCAGGAAATCCTGATGATTCCAATTTCAATATCGACGTATCTCCTGTATTTGACCACTCTTGGACTCCAATGCTATCACCCTGAAGCTGTCATTATCCCTCTTTTGGATTATTGCAATAGCTTCCTCACTGGTGTTCCTGTTTCCCCCACCTCCGTCACTCACCGCAGTGCATTCTCAGTGAAGATTTCAGAGTGATTCTTTTAACGGGTAGATCACGCTCTCCTCCACTCAGAACTCCGCAGAGCTCCTCATCTCACCAAGGGCTGTCAGGGTCTATAAGGTCCAACATGATCTGCCCCCTCTCCTCCAGTTAACTCTCTGACCTCATCTCTTAGTAATGTCCCCCTCACTCACTCTGCCTTTTTGTTCCTCAAACACACCAGGTAACTTCTTGTCTCAGAGCTTTTGTATTAGCTGTTCCCTCTGGAGGAATGCCCCTCCCCTATCAGCATGGTGCATTCTCTCATCTTTAGGAGTATTCCCTGCTTTAGTTTTATATAACACATATCATCATCCAATATTATTTATATTATATATAATATTATATATATGTTATATATATATATATATATATATATATATATATATATATAAAATATACATTTGTTGACTGCTGTATTTCTAGTTGCCAGAACTGTGGTAGGCACATAGATGATCAATTTGATGAGTGAGTGAATGAATGAATAAATGAAGGCATTATTCAAGCCTGAGTGACCAATGTCTGTGAGCCAGGCCTCAATGAGACAATAAAGGAAAGGTCATTTTGACTTGTAGTAATGTAGGATCGGGGGCCAACCCAACCTAGAGGCTGTATGTTTCTCAGTATCTGCTTGGATCAAATAATGGAATTGTAAAAATAATGTTTTTGCTAGTGAATTTATAATAAATACAAAACTATATACGACTTGAAATAATGGAGAAACTTGAAGTGTAAGCACTTAGCGTCAATCCAGTCAAGTTGCTTTATACTAGGAAGGTTTGCAGTGATAGCTTACTGTGATGGCTAGTTTTATTTATGTGTCAATTTTACTGGGCCACAGAGTGCCCAGATATTTGGCTAAACATTATTTCTGGGTGTGTCTGTGAGAGTGTTTCTGGATGAGATTAACATTTGAATTAGCAGACTGAGTAAAGCAGATTGCCCTCCCTAATGTGGGTGGGCCCCATCTAATCAGTTAAACATCTGAGTAGACCAAAAAGGCTGACCCTCCTGCAAGTAAGAGACAATTCCTCCTGCCTGACTGCCTTTGAACTGGGACATTGGATTTTTATTGTCTTTGGACTCAAATGGAAACATTAGCTCTTTCTGGGTCTCAGGGCTGCTTGTTTTCAGACTGGAACTACACCATTGGCTCTCCTGGTTCTCAGCCCTTCGGACTCAGACTAGAAGTTTCACCATTAGTTCTCCTGATTCTCAGACCTTTGGACTCAGACTGGAACCACACCACTGGCTCTCCTGGGTCTCCAGCTTGCTGACTGCAGATTGTGGGGCTTCTCAGCCTCTTCTTTTTATGAGGCCTGGCTCATCCTGTGGCTCAAGTTCAGTTGTTTCTCAGGCCCAGGGGGATTCCTGGCCTTTGATTCTGTGAGAGAGTGATGATGATAGCTCACGTGTACATCATGCTCCAAGCACTATAAGTAATTTATTTAAGCCTTATAACAACCCTATGAGGAAGATAATGTTATCATCCCCATTTTACAGATGAGGAAATTGAGGCATGGGGAGGCCGAATAGCTTGCCCAAGGTCAAAAAGTCAGGACTTGTACCTTTGCAGTCAGCTTCTCTTAACATTATAAAGTAAATCCTTATAGCATTTCTCTAAATCTCCCTTGCTGAGCCCAGTTCAAGTGCCCTACAGTCACCCCTAGGCAAGAGAAAGAGCCTGATGGACAAGATTACCTTTTCTACCAACTTTAAAAGTGTAATGCTCTCTGGCTCTCACCCTTGCTGCCTCCTTTCTTTTCACTTGTCCTTTTCTTCTTTTATTTTTTCTTTCCTTCTCTCTAGTTCACTTCCTACCTTTTTGAAATTCATTTATTGACCATTTCCCCTATCTTCTTGATTATTTTCAACAGCAGGCAATAATATTGTCACTTTTCTATCTTAAAAAAATCCTCTCGTGACTCGATTTTCCCTTTTAGCTTCAGACCCATCTTCTCATTCTTTCCTAACCCCCCACCCCCAGTCAGGCTTTTGCTCCCATGCCCACTGAAACTACGAGGTCACCAGTGCCCTTCACATTGCTAAGTCCAGTGGTCAGTTCTCACATGACTTGACTTGACTTCAGCATTTGAAACATTCACTCTTTCTTCATTCATATAATTTCTTCACTTGGCTTCTAGGATGCTACACTCTCTTGGTTTTCAGTGCTCCTTTTCAGTATCACTTGCTGATTTTTTTTATATCCCTGACCTTTTAACTTTAGAGTTCCCTTGGGCTCAGTCCTTGGACCTCGGTCATTCCCTTGGTGATCTCATTTAATTTCAAGACTTTAAATGCCATCTAAAAGCTGATGATTTCGATTGTATATCCTCATCTTGGATTTCTTCTGACCTTCAGATTCCTTTGTCCAACTGCCTGCCTGAGATTTCTACCTTAAAGAGAGATAGGCATCTCAAAGTTAACACATCCAAATCTGATCTTCCTTCCCAAATCTACTTCTCCACAATCTCCCCCATCTCAGTAAATTCCAGTTGGTCAGGCCAAGAAGCTTCATTCCTTATTCCACTCTTTCCCTTATATCCTGCATTCAGTTATTTTGCATCTTCAGATTATACCTGGAATCTTTCCATTTCACATTAGTTCCAATTCTACCACCGTGTTTCAAAACTACCTTTATTTGTTTCTCACCTGGATAACTGCAATAGCCTCCAACTGGTCTCCCTATTTCCTCCCTTACCACTTATACTCTACTCTCCACTTAGCATCCAGAGTAAGCCTTTGAAAATACAAGTTACTGTTGCATAACCAATGCCTAGAATAGTTGTCAGAATGTAGTAGATTCTCCATAAATATTTGCTGAGTGAATGAATGAAGGAAGGAAGGAAGGAATCAAATATGGTCCTTGCAGGGAGGATGATAGGTACATGATCATACTACAGGGTAGACAGTGGTTAAGTCTTACTTTGGAGGTACAGATAAAGGGTTCTTGGGAGCTCAAAGAAGGGAGAGGTCATTCAGATATGGGAAGGCAGTCAGGGGAATCCAGGAGGGCTTAATGGAGGAAGTAGCATTTGAGCTGGGACTTGAAGAATGGGTAGTATTTGGACTTGGGATGTAGAGGGAAGCACAGGGAGTTCAGTTAGGCTTAAGTAGGGTAGGTGAAGGGTGGCAGAAGTGAGAAATAAGATTAGAAATGAAGTCTTTGGCCAAAACATGAAGGTCCCTGAATGCCAGGTTAAAGATTTTGCCTTTAGGTGTGATATGAAATGGAGTGGATATGAAGGTTACAGAATTGGGTGAAAAAATTTGAGTCATAAATCAATGATTTTCTCTGATTTAACTTTCAGGTCTTCACTCAATTGTCTCTTATTTTAAATTGTTTACAGACTTAATGATATGGTTCCTAACCTACTCCAGGTAAGAATCAAACAGGAAAAAGAGGGAGAAGATATTTAATCTGAAAACAGATACACCTCCAGGGAGAGAAGGGCTAGAGGACTGCTCGAAGGAAGAAGATGGAAACCCTACACTGTAGGCTTAGAACCTCTGTTCTGTACAATCTAATAACTGTTTCTTGCTTCCACATTGAAATATTCTTTTAGTAACTTTTTTCTGATTACAGAAGTAATGCGTATTCAATATAAGACACTTGGACAACAGAACAACACAGAAAAGAAATCCCTCTGTCTATCTACCACCTGGAGACAAGCACTGCAAACAATTTGGTATCACCCCTTTCTTTGCACATATCCACAAACGTATATACATATATATTTACATATTTTAAATAAAACTTACATCATGCTGTGCAGGTATGAAATAGACTGCTTTTCTCACTTAAAAGTAAACGTATCATGAATATTTCTGAAATTGACATCAGTTTTAATGGCTATATGGTATTCTCTTAGCCCTAATTTTGCTCATCTGGATTGTTTCTAATTATTTGTTATTAAATATCCTTCTTACATTCATCTTAGCACTTTTCTCTGCCATTTTTAAGGGATATATTTCTAGAAGTGAAATTGTTAGAATAACATATGACTACACTTTTAAAGTCTTCTCCCTTCTGAAAGGTTTTACTGTTCACACTCCCACCAGCAGAGAGGATGTGCCTATTTCCTTATGCTCAGGATAACATAATTTTTTTTTAATGACACCTTCTATTTAATTAAGAGCTTCACATCTAAGTCCTCAACTCTTATCTTTCCTACATTGTATTTATAGACATACCAGGTGAAATATAGTTGCATTTGGATTACTTAATTCTAAATATCAGTTAAGATATTTTACCTAATTATTACCACAACACACAACTCAAATTGGCTCCCTTAAGGGGTCAAGCATCTCATTTTGCCTGGAAAGTCTAAGTCTAGGCCTTCTGTCTCATCAAAATTAATAGTGGCAACGCTGTCACTCTTAAAACTTTCTCAGTTTTGAGTGATATATCTTACGGCCTCCATTAAAATTTTATTATTTTTATACAGTTTTTTTTTTTTTTTTTTTTTTTTTTGCGGTACGCGGGCCTCTCACTGTTGTGGCCTCTCCCGTTGTGGAGCACAGGCTCCGGATGCTCAGGCTCAGCGGCCGTGGCTCACGGGCCTAGCCACTCCGCAGCATGTGGGATCTTCCCGGACCGGGGCACAAACCCGTGTCCCCTGCATCGGCAGGCAGACTCTCAACCACTGCGCCACCAGGGAAGCCCTTTTATACAGTTTTAAAGGTTACTTTCCATTTACAGTTATTGCAAAATATTGGCTCTATTCTCCGTGTTGTACAATACATTTTTGAGCCTATCTTACACCCAATAGTTTGTACCTCTCACTCCCTAACCCCTATATTGCCCCTCCCCGTACTCCCCACTGGTAACCACTAGTTTATTCTCTGTATCTGTGAGTCTCCTTCTTTTTTGGTATAGTCACTAGTTTGTTGTATTTTTTAGGTTCCACATATAAGTGATATCATACAATATTTGTCTTTCTCTGTCTGACTTAGTTTACTTAGCAAAATGCCCTCCAAGCCCATCCATGTTGCTGCAAATGGCAAAATTTCATTCCTTTTCATGGCTGAGTAGTATTTCAGTGTGTGTGTGTGTCTGTGTGTTTGTGTGTGTGTGTATCACAGCTCCTTTACCCATCCACCTGTTGATGGACACTTAGGTTGTTTCCATGTCTTGGCTATTGTAAATAATGCTGCTATGAACATTGGGGGATAGTATAAACCTTTGTATTCATTTTCATTTTTGCTTAGCTTTTTCCTTTTGGGGGAGTTTTTAAGGAACTTTCAGGACCAGGGGACTCAGCCAATCCTGTCTGCTTTGCAGTCCCTGGTTGAGACATTGGCATATTCCCTTTTCTCCTGAGCAGAATGGTACACTGAGGACAGCTTTGCTTGACTACATCAAATGCTGATGCCCTAGGGACAATGAGAAGCACAACATGATTGCCCTGTGTCCATGTGCCAGGGGATCCATGAGAACCATGAGGCAGCTGCCCACATCCAACTGAAATTGGCTGAGTCTCAGCCCTGTGGTGAGCAGAGCACACCCTCAGTGCAGCGCTGCTTCCTGGCCAGGGAAAGAAGCTTATTAAGGCTAAGAAGGGCAAGAGCCTATGAGATTGGCTGCTAGAAGCTGACATGTGTATTAGTCACTCAGAAGGGACCAGATGGGTAGGTAAGAGATGGGAAGGGAACTTGGAAGGCATTTGTATCTCTTGGGATCTGTAGCCTGTAAATTCAGGGTAACATCTATTAGGAATCAATGTGTATTTTTTTTTTTTTTTTTTTTTTTTTTTTTGCAGTACGCAGGCCTCTCACTGTTGTGGCCTCTCCCATTGCGGAGCACAGGCTCCGGACGCGCAGGCTTAGTGGCCATGGCTCACGGGCCCAGCCGCTCCGCGGCATGTGGGATCTTCCCGGACCGGGGCACGAACCCGTGTCCCCTGCATCGGCAGGTGGACTCTCAACCACTGCGCCACCAGGGAAGCCCTCAATGTGTATCTTGATGCATGTAAGCCTGTCCTGATGTTTCAGAGAGAAATGAAGAACCAGAGGGGCCGCTCAATCTCTGAAGTGTGCACTTCTGGACCAATAGCCTTTACGTGAGTGAGATATACCTGCTTCCCTGTGAACGTGAGCTTGGATGCTTCTATTCCAGCCCTCTGTCACTATGAGTGAGTGGGATGAGAACAGCCTGCTTTGGGGCTCAGACAGACTCAACAAGCCTCCTTTACTCCACTGCAGAGGACAGCCTCAAGGTTGCACACTAGCTGAAGCAGCTGCTGCTAGAGGCTCTGACTCTGATGCTGGATGCAGCAGAGCGGAGTTATGCTAAGGTAACCATAGAGAGTCTTATTCCAGACTGGCCTTGGGGCTTGGTATCTGCAGTAGGTATGATTTTATTTTGTCTCTGTGCCCTTCCAAGTGAAGGAGGAGGGAGTCATGGGCCAACTGGGGGAAGAAGGGGTGAATACAGTTGCTGGAGGGTTCACATGGGAGATGGTGGCAATGAAGTGTCTCTTCCTGTGGCTTCCTCCACCTTTGTCCCTCAGGACTCTCGCTGCCACAGGCCCTGCACTGTCTCTGGCTCGCCAAGTTGATAACAGTGCAGATTCCCTTTCTGAACACTGGCCAGAACACAGTGCTCATCAACCTGGGCTGCCACAGTCTGATGGACCCTATCATGGCCCTACTTGGTTCTATTAGGTGAGCAAGAAAGAAGAATCTAGCCAGCAATGCCAGCATCCTCTCTCTTGCTGTCCCACTCATGGGACCCAGAGGTTGAGTGATTTGCCTAAGGTCTTAGGGCCAGTGACAGAACCGGGGAGTCCAATTCTCGTGGCTTAGCTGTCTGATAAACCAAATGGCCATTTCATGGTAGTACTTCTCACTAGCATATTTGGGCAGAGGTTGGAGAATAGTGAGACAATACTGTGTCCTTTTCCCCAGGCTGTTAGGTCAGCAGAGGGGGCAGGCACCTTTAGCCCTTCAGACCGTTGAGATTCAGAGTAACGTCCCTGCTAGTGGTCCCACGAGCAGCTCTTAGCCCCAACATTTCTAGAATGGTGAGCCTGGGTTAGCATAGCTAGTTATGGCTGCTGGAGGCTGGTTTTAGCCATTTAATGAGCAAGGATGTTTATCAGGGAATCAGCCCTTTCATTGTTCCATGTGTAGTTGAGTTAGTGGAAGAATAATCTTTCTCAGTAGTTTTCTCATAACTAACGTTTTTAGTTAATAGTCATTGAGTCATTTGATATGGAGTCATCACAGCAAGGTCAGGACACATCAAGAACCCTCTGTTTAACAGTATGGAAATGGATGTAAAACATCTTAGAAATGTTTTCATTTAAATTGATTTTTAAAAAAGGTTGGTACTGGAAGGGGCATGTTTCAGTTATCTGGTAAACTCACTTAAATACCTCAGTGTCTTCTATTGCCGAATAAACAAAGCATGATTGCTTGTAATACCAGTGTTGCTAAGTGCTGCACACGCTTCTGTGTGTGTATGTGTGTGTGTGTTTGTGTGTGTGTGTGTGTGAGTGAGTAAGGGAAAGAGGGAAAGAGAGGCAGAGGGAGAGGGAGCGGGAGAGGGGAGGTTGAAGGAGCTTATTATGTGAAAAACACTGAATTCAACATTCCAGGTTTTTCTCTCTTGGACTATATGGTTCTGGTCCATTGGGTAGAATATATTTTGTTCATGTATTAAAACCCACTAATCTTGATTCTTAGAGCTCCTCCTTCAAACTCCTCAAGGACAGGTACACTCTCATATTCATCCTTGCATCCCCTATTGCTGGTAGAATGTCTTGGACAGAATAAGCACTTGAGCAACGTTTGAATTGAAATGTTGAATTTCATGTCTTGAGGTCCAGCCACATGGAAACAAACTGTTTTACTGGTGTGGGTACAAAACTTTTTTAAAAAAATGGGAATAAGATAATGTCTTATATTTTGTTTCTATTTTTAACGTGTTTAGAATTTGTTGTCTTTTTATGATTCCAACCACACATTGGACTTCTCTCCAACAACTCCCGGATCCCTTTCCTTTGCCAGAACTGATGGTTTGGAGACTAACATCTTGTGAATAGCATTTGTCTCATTTTCTCCTAAATGCAGTACTTTGTGTTTGCTCACATTGAAGCTCATCTGTCACTTCTTCACCCAGAAATGCAGACTTGTGGGACTCTCCTGCCAGTTTTGTATTGACTTAGAATTTCACCATTTCAAAATGTACAAAAAAATCAGTATCTCTATCATTTGTAAAATTTCTTGCTACTATGTCATGGGCACTGTTCTAATTTATAAACATTAATATATTTAATGAAACTAATCCTGGTCCCACTTTGGGGGCTCTCACTTTATATTTCATCAACCTCCTCTATCAGGAGTTTCTTTTCTTAACCTAGGGACTGTGGGAAGAACTTAGGAAGTGTGTGAATTTGGATGGAAAAAAATATGTTTAGATTTTCACTAACCTCTAACTGAAGTTTAGACTTTTCTTCCATCATAAATGTAGGTAAACAAAGTACAGAAGTATTAGCAGTACCTGTGACTTTTTCACAAGTATCACAGATATTATCATATCACAAGTTAGTGCAGATTTTTTGAAATATTTATGTTTATCTACTTCAGAATTATAGTAGTTATTAGACCTGTCATTGCACATTGCTATTTAATGTGTTATAGGAGCACATACGCTACTATGTCACACATGTGTTTTGATAACGGTATTATTTCAATACAGTTGGTTTCCTTTGTATTTTATTTCATGTATTTAAAAATGTTATTCTGATAGAGAGCTCACAGGCTTCACCAGATTTCCCAAGGGGTACATGGCACCAAAAATTAAGAACCCCTCCTTTATACTCTCTCAGCCATACAAGGCAGAGGCTCTGAAGGGTGGTGGAAACTGGGAGGACTCAGTGCATTTTCACTCCAGCTCCACCATCCACGTAGCTGTGTGACCTGGGGTATGGCTTTTCTCTTTCTGAGACTTGTTTTCCTTCATGGCAATAATGGGGAGGGAATCATCTGCCCCTGCAGGGTGTTGTGAAGATCAGATGACATAATGTCTGTGTACAGAGTTGGTTTGAAAACACTTTGAAGTACAACATGAGGTATTTGTTGAGGAGTATTAATGAGTTAAGGTTGCAGAGGTCTGATGCCCCAGAGTTCTATCAATTTTAGGGTAATCTAATATTCAAACAGACTTGGAGTGAACACAGTTAGGTAAAGAACACTCTCTTATGTCCTGCATCCATTTTCTACCCAAGATCTGAGATCATCTCCATAAGGTTATACAGCCTTGAATGCTTGTACTTGTGTGTGATCAACTCCTTTTCTTTCCTTCTGTTGCCCTAAGTAACTGCTTCAGTATGCCTTTGAGATCTTCCACCCAGATAGAAAATTTAGGCAAGCTGAGATCTTCAAAGCTTCCTGCCAAACTGGAAGAATGGAATGATGTTATGGATCTTGGGATATGGGAAAGAAGATTAAGGCCCCTCTGGCCGCCTTGTTTATGACATGTGGTCTGTCCTGTGATAGGAGGGGTAAAATTGGAAGGTTACTGGAGACTGTATCATAAGACAGCAGAAGGAAGTTTCTTCCCTATGTCAGGCTTGGGCCAGGCATTACTTACCTCTGATGGAGCATCGTTCAGTAAAATCTCCTGAATTTCTCTGAACCAGCCAGTCTCATTCTTCTTTTGAGTCACCCTGTGGCCCTATGGGATTCCCAATACAGGAAAGGTAGCTCTGGTGTCACTAAAGCATTGTTAATATGATTATTAGTTGAATAATTATTATAGCTCCTTATTGAGCATGTATTTTGCCACGCATAGTTAGTAATGGGCACTTTACACTGAGCAAAGCCTCTTAAATGACCCTTTGAGGGAAGTACACTTACATTTCCACTTTATAGATGAAAAAACAAAGGCTCAGAGAGGTTAAGTGACAGTGTTAGAAAGCGGCCTTGGGGACCATGGTATGATAGAGAATAAATTGAAGCCAGGCAGATTGGGCTCAAATCCTGGACTTTGTCACATACTAGCTGTTTACCTTGGGCAAATAATTTAACCTTTCTGAGCCTGTTTTCTCCTCTTACCATATTTCACACTTCCTGACATTTGTGAAGCCTTCCTTGATGTCCCTCCTGCAGAACCTTGTACATGACTGTGTCATTTAGCAGGCATCCCCACCAGAGTGTCCACTCTTGAAGGAAGAGGTCATTATTTTGTTCCCTTTTGAATTTCTAGGACCAAGGCTTGTACATACCAGGTTCTCTATAATGGCATGTGAATGTATTGAATACAACGTAGGGTTTATAATAATTCTTAGCAATTAGGTTGATATGAAGGTTAAATAAGATACTGGGCCATTAGAAAGTTTTGAGTTTTCAGTTGGGCAGACCAAGATTCAAATCTCATCTCTGCCTTTTAGGAACTTCTCAACTCAGAGTCTCAGCTGAAACAAGGAAGTGCTCTCTACGTTTGTTTCACAGTTGTAGTAAATGATGAAGGATTTAAGTTCAGTGTGTTAAAGCCTACCCTTCTAGCTCCCTGAGGGCAAGGGCCAGCCATGCTCCATTTTCTTTTGTTTGTTTACATCTTTATTTAAGTATAATTGCTTTACATTGTTGTGTTAGTTGCTGCTGCATAACAAAGTGAATCAGCTATACGTATACACATATCCCCCTATCCCCTCCCTCTTGCATCTCCCTCCCACCCTCCCTATCCCACCCCTCCAGGCGGTCACAAAGCACCGAGCTGATCTCCCTGTGCTATGCAGCTGCTTCCCACTAGCTATCTGTTTTACGTTTGGCAGTGTAGATATGTCCATGCCTCTCTCTCAGTTCGTCCCAGCTTCCCCTTCCCCCTCCCCGTGTCCTCAATTCCATTCTCTACGTCTGAGTCTTTATTCCTGTCCTGACCCTAGGTTCTTGAATACTACAGTGTCCGGCAGAGTGCCTGGGACTGAGTTAATGTTCCCAATATGTTTAAACGGCTGAATTTCCTTTCTTGAGGCCCAGCAACATGATGTAGCCCCACAATTCTAGGTGTGAACACAAAAACATTTTTCTTAAAATGAGAGCGAGGTCACGACTCTTAATTACTTTTGACTGAACCATAATCATAAAATCATAACTCTTTATTGTGAATGCACTCTGGGCTAGGCACTGGCTGAGTAATTTTCAGATACTATCTTATTCAATCTTTACCACCACTCTCTGGGGAAGGTACTATTTCTCCTTAATTTAAAAACTGGAAGCTCCCGTTGTGTCCACAGGTGGTAAATGACTTTAGGCAGCATGACAGCATAACAGTTGCTCAGTAAATGGTAGCAGTTGTGGTGAAAAGTGAATCCAGGGCTTTTTGATAGACTGTCCAAGACAGCTAAGAATCCCAAGGGCTCACCCAGTCCTACCAGGTGAGTCAAAAGGTCTTGCACATCTGTGCTGTCTTGTCAAGTAACATAGTTTTTTCTGCATTATATGAAAAGCATACATTTTGGGGCACAATTAAATATGAAACACTGTATAACTTGAACACAGATATGCATCCAAGATTTGCTCTGAAAACTAACTTTTCCATTTGCATTGAAGACATTTAACAAGCAGCTTGGTAATATTAAAACATCAGAACTGGTGATGTCACAGGACTAGGAAGGGAGATGAAATAATCATTTGTAAAATAAAAGAATGCTTCTATTCATTATTATCTGGAAAAATCTAACTACTGTATCTCCTAAAAATAACAAAACAGTAAAATTTCAAAATTCAGGAGGAACAACAGGACAATAAATAGCATTTGTAAGGAAAAAATAGCTTCTTTAATAGATTTCTATGGTGAATGAAAAGGATTGTGAGAGATGGTATGTGCTGCAATTTGATTATGTAATATAATGCAAACGTACTCTATTTTTTTTAATACTGCTGTAGCATTCTCCTTTACTCTTTTTTTAAATAGATCTTTATTGGAATATAATTGCTTCACAGTACTGTGTTAGTTTCTGTTGTACACCAAAGTGAATCAGCCATATGCATACATATGTCCCCATACTCTATTTTTATACATTTTTAACAACTCTGGACTAGTGCATTAGGACTTTCCAAAGAAACAGAACCAATTGGATGTATATATGCATGCATACCTATATATATATGTGTATATCTGTATGTGTGTACACATATGTATATATGTGTGTGTATATATATATGTATGTATGTATGTATTTCTTTATTTTAAGGAATTGGCTGATGTGATTTTGGGTGCTGGCAAGTTTGATATTTTGCAGGGCTGGCTGGCAGTCTGGCAATTCTGGCAGGCATTAATGCTGCAGTTTTGAGTCCAAAGCAATCTGGAGGCACAATTCTTTTCTCCTTGGAGGACTTCCGTCTTTTACAACTGATTGGATGAGGCCTACCCACATTATGGAGGGTAAGATATGTTACTCAAAGTCTACTGGTTTAAATGTTAATCACATCTCAAAAATACCTTCATACCAACATCTAGACTGGTATTCAACCAAGCAACAGGGCACTACAGTGTAGCCAACTTGACACACAGAATTCACCATTACAACTAGTATATTCAAGCAGGCTGGGAGAAGTACACCGGGAGTAAGTTGGCAGGAATAATAGGAAGAGAGCATTTGTACTACAAGTAGATCAAGTGAAGGAGAGCAAGGGGCCTGGGTGTGGCAGTTGCTTTAAATGCATTTTATTTAACTTATTTAAATAAGAAATAATTGATAAGTGGCAAATTTCCCCTATTTCATAGGTGTTATTAAAACAAGGCATTGCACGACCCCTGAGACTGATGAATCAAAGCCTTTTGTAGCCTTGATGACAGAGATGCTTCAGTGAGGAAGCTACTGTAAAAATAACCCTTGCTTCCTGCTGGTGCCACAGCTGGTTGCTTAGGGGGAAGCCAGCTTTCAGCATGAATGCGCTGCTGTGGAATCCTGTTTCTAGCTGTCAAAGCAGAAGGTTTAGCATCTTCTTCCAATATTCTGGTAACTCAAAGGAAGAAATTGAGATGATTTACTAAAGGATTACTTAGAGAGCAAGCAATTCAAAACAGGACACCAAACTGAGGTATAAAAAAGGAATATTTATCTTTTAAAAATACAACTTTGAACACTACTGACATCTGATTTACAAAGTATTTTTGTGAAATACTCTTCACTGGCTTTGCTTACTTAGTACATTCTCTTATTTTCAATCAAGACTCAAGGGAGGGCATGCTTATGTTATTACAAGCACCACCAACACCACAGAAGAAAAGACCATCTCTGCCTCAGGATATTAGTCCCCAGTTCTCATCCTTTCCATTTCTTTTCCATCAACCAGGACTTCCCGACTGGTCCACGCACACTCTGACATTGTAATCTGCTGATGGGCACCGCAGAACTAGAGGAGTCCCAGTTCTCAGGACTCCAGGTGGAGCCGACCTATTTGTGCAAAGCTTCACACACCCTAGCCTACTATTTATTCATTACCAGGAATTTTCTATTAATACTCATATCAACTCTTTGCAGACATTCAGCATGAAGTAAACATAGTATCATAGTATTTACAGCAGTACATGGTTTGCAATTCAACACACTGACAGCAGAAGAAAAGGGACCACCAGACTTCGTAAGAAGACCAGAGGGGAAGCGTATCAAAATAAATCCCTTCTGCTAATGTGTGTGTGTGTGCGTGTGTGTGAGCACACACGTGTGTTTTAATTCATAGAAAACTAAACATGCCCTCCTTTAAAAGCAGGCTATTTACAAGGTGATTCTGAATACCACATACACATGCCAGTTATACTGGACACTTGCTTTCTGTTAATACATCTAGTTTTTTTGTTTGTTTGTTTGTTTGTTTTTTGGCGGTACATGGGCCTCTCACTGCTGCGGCCTCTCCCGTTGCGGAGCACAGGCTCCGGACGCACAGGCTCAGCGGCCATGGCTCACGGGCCCAGCCGCTCCACGGCATGTGGGATCTTCCCGGACCGGGGCATGAACCCGTGTCCCCCTGCGTCGGCAGGCGGACTTTCAACCACTGTGCCACCAGGGAAGCCCTAGTTTTTTTTTTTTAAATTCTGAAATAAACCTTTTGTCTGATACATTAGAGAAAATAACTTTGAAACGTTTGTCAACTTTTCGTTCACAGTAATTTTGTAAAAGCCACAAACCATGCTTTGTCTTTTAAAAGGTGAACCTGGTCAAGCACCTTCTAGAAGACACTGATGTGTTATTCACTTACTGGCCTACTGGGAATTGGAAAGACAATGTCAGTTATGGAGTCCCTAGTGCTCCTGTCATTCCTCTCACCAGTAGCAACATTAATGTGAAGAGAAGTTCTGAAACACAAATCACATATAAATCATCAAAACATTTCAGTTAACAGTTAAATCACATATAAATCATCAAAACATTTCAGTTAACAGTGTTTAAAAAATACTAAAGTCTACAACAGTAGTACAGACACTGAAAACACCCCAAATACTCTGTAGCCTCAGGCCTTTTTAAATACTACTAATAAAAAGAGACAACCAATTGACAGAAAAGGAGGAAGTTACAGCACTTGAGGTTTGAGTCAATTTCTTTATAGGGCCTGTAGCTTGAGGTGCTGCTCTAGGATCCTTATTTTAACTCAAAAGATATTCCAGGAATGAATTGATAAATTTAAAGCAATTTCCACTTGAAAACCATTGAAAATACAAATCACTTTCTAAGCTTGTCCAACACGCATTTATTTTCAGGATCCCAGGTTGTCAAGCAAAGGGAGTCAGGTCAGTTTCAAGCCCTCAAAGCCACAGAATTTCCATCTCTTCTCCAGACTGGCTCCAACTCCAGTCATTTCCTGCTTGAAGGTATTCTGGAGTCGGCTCATGAGACATTCCACATCACTGGTACAGATCTGTGGGAGAGAGAGGACATCTCCTTCAGAACCAGTCCCAGCTTCCTAATCTGGCTTCCCCCACAATGTTGCTTTAGATCGCTGATGTGCATGTGTGTGTGCTAGGCGTGGGGTCGACCTCCCCCTCCCTGTGTGTGTGTATGTGTCAGTTGAGTGGATTACAGATGGAAGCCGCCTTCTGCTTGGACCGCCTGAGTCCACTGAGATTTCTTTTTGTTTCTGTATTTCATAACTGCTTTATTTAGGCATAATTTACATACAATAAATTCACTTATTTTACATGTACACGTTGATGAATTTTAGTAAAGTTATACAATAGTGCAACTGTCACCACGATTCAGTTTTAGAACATTCCATCACCCCCCCCCCCAAAGGCTCCTTTGTGCCCCATTGCAGTCAATCTTTACTCCCAAACCCTGACTCAGATTGTTTTCATTGTGGTTTTGCAGTTTTTGGAAATTTCATATATGTGTAATTGTACAATACATAGTCTTTTGTGACTAGTTTCTTTCACTTAGCATGATGTTTTTGAGATTGATCGCCACCAAGCTTTCTCTGGGAAAGAGCTGGTGTCGGTCATGCGGAGAGGCTTAGGTCTGCAGCCAGCTGAATGATGGCTTATCAGTGCTGGTGATGTTACGTTCAGGCCCACTGAAGCTACAAAGCCTTTGGGGAAGAGAGGGAGGCAGAAATGGCTGCCACCAGAGCAGAAGTCTTCACACACGTCTTAGATCACAAAGGAAAAGTGACAGGAATAGAGAATGCTCTGTGTTCCTACTTCTCTGCTCCCTCTCCCCACTCCTCTCTCTCTCTCTCTCTCTCTCCCTCTCTCTCTCTCTCTCTGTCACACACACACACACACACACACACACACACACACACACACACACACACACACACACACACACACACACACAATATAAAAACAAAAATCTGTTGACCCTTAGGGTTTGATTCATCTTTATGTTAGTAGCATAGTAGCAACTTTCCTAACTGTGAACCTGGGCACTAGGGCTTGGCTGAAGAGCACTACGGGATCCTTAAAGAAATCCCAAGTTGCTGTCACAGTAAATATTTCTAAAGGTGGTAGGAGGGACCCCCAAATTCTTATAGTACCATTGCAGGCTCTCTTTGGGAGGCCCTGGTACTACCCTGGCAGGAAGCTGCTCAGGAGGAACTGGCAGTAGACTAGGAGTGAGGTCATGCCTTCTCCCCAGTGCTAGTAGTGGACTGCATCCAGTTAGGTGAACGAAGCACACTGCACAGTATCATGTAGAGTTGAATCCCCATTTCAAAAAACATAAATCTATAATGCTTATAGATATATACATACAATATAGGTGCAGCAGATGTATAAAAAAGAGTCTGAAATATGATATGCCAAACTTAACAATGGTTATCCTTGAGAGACGGGACTGTGGGGAACTCTCCCTTTGCCTTTACTGTAGTTCTATATTGCTTACATTTTAAAGAGAATATGTTTGCCTTATTTTTGCAATTAAAAAAACCGCATCATTTTTACTGACACAGAGTTCAGTTTCAAACCACCTCAACAGACCACTTGGTCCTGGTGCTCACATTGAATCCCTCCCTTCACTGCCAAATGGGCTGGCCGCTTAATTGCAGAATAGCATCACTTCCCAGAGATAAATGCCAGGGGAGTGCTAGCTAGAACTAAAACAAATGCCGTGAGGAGGATGTATCACCACAGCTGGATTATCAAATGGGCCAGTGCCTCTGTTAAGAGGATATATGCTTATGTACCACAATGTTCATTGCAGCTCTATTTACAATAGCCAGGACATGGAAGTGTCCATAGACAGATGAATGGATAAAGAAGATGTGGCACACATATACAATGGAATATTGCTCAGCCATAAAAAGAAACAAAATTGAGTTATTTGTAGTGAGGTGGATGGACCTACAGCCTGTCATACAGAGTGAAGTAAGTCAGAAAGAGAAAAACAAATACCGTATGCTAACACATATATATGGAATCTAAGGGAAAAAAATAGGTCATGAAGAACCTAGGGGTAAGACGGGAATAAAGACACAGACCTACTAGAGCATGGACGTGAGGACATGGGGAGGGGGAGGGGTAGGCTGTGACGAGGTGAGAGAGTGGCATGGACATATATACACTACCAAACGTAAATTAGATAGCTAGTGGGAAGCAGCCGCATAGCACAGGGAGATCAGCTGGGTGCTTTGTGACCACCTAGAGGGGTGGGATAGGGAGGGTGTGAGGGAGACGCAAGAGGGAGGGGATATGGGGATATATCTGTATGTATAGATGACTCACTTTGTTATAAAGCAGAAACTAACACACCATTGTAAAGCAGTTATACTCCAATAAAGATGTTTAAAAAAAAAAAGAGGATATATGCTTAAATGGCTTAACATTTTGGACATCTAACTGTCAGAAGTCTGCATTTCAATGGCACTTCTCAAAAGGCCCAGATCCTATGAAATAGTATGATCCATGAGCAGCTTTAACTGAATGCTGCTTCTGAAAAAATTCTATCATGAGTTTATTTATTCTGAGGGGTCAAGAGTCCCCTCCTGCCTATATGAGGCATGCATCCTTGACTTTCCAGGGAACTAGCACTTACCCTTGCTCCTGATGCTCTGTGAGCTCCCCCACAGGATAGCATTCAGGGAAGGAATTGGCCCATGAGATCAGCTGTGAGCAAATATGCAGTCTGTATTACAGACTTATTGTTCCAACTTATTTTGTCCCTGCCTTGATTGTGTCATTGTAGATAATGGCAGTGCTAATGGCTGAAGGCCCAGGGCAAAAGTTTGACTGGTGAGAAATATTTGTTAATTAGCATAGGATATGTAAAGTAAAAGAAAGGAGGAAAATTCTTCTAATATATATCTTGGAAGTAGGGTGGCCAATTCATTCAGGTTTGCCCAGGACTTCCCCGGTGTCAGCGTTAGAAGTCCCAAGTCCCAGGAAACCCTTCAGTCCCAGGCAAACAGGGACAGACGGTCACCCTATTAGCAAGAGAGAAACTTTACGCTGAGTCACAGTGAGAGAATAGGTGAGGGAAATTTCCTTACAGTGATTACTAATGACTTATTTGTGCTTGAGGAGAGTGAGGCCACCTGTTCACAAAGAACCCTACATCGCCTTGCATGGCCGTCTCAGGCCCCCACATACCTTATTATCAAGACGGTGCAAGTAGGAGCAGATATATTCAATGCTTGCTCCAAATGGGTGGACATGAAGGAATGTGGAGATAATCCCTATAGAGACAATAGCATGGAGGTTACACTTGAGCATTGTATTCGTTGAGATGCCACATGATAGTGTCTAGCAATATGTACGTCATATTATGTATTGGGCAGTATTCTAAGTTTATATATATTTTACACATTTAATCTTTACAACGACCCTGTGAGGTAGCTATTACCATCCCCATTTCACAGATGAGAAGACAATGAGCCACAGAAAGTTTAAGCAACTTGCCCAAGGTCACACAGCTGGTAAGTGGCAGGTATTTGAATCCAGACAGTTGCTCTCAACCACTGCGTGTACTGCCTCTCACTGCACTATACCGCAGGCAGAAAAGCTGGCGTTTGAGGAGTCACTTCCATCATTCATGATGGCTAAACGCCATTTGAGTTCTACGTTTTACAATGACTTTAGATTGTGCTGGGTTTTTGCAGTTCCTCTGAACCATCTTTAAATGGGATTTTAGCCTCTTATGCATTTAATAATGTCTTGCTGTTGTGGCAAAAGTACAAATCATGTACTTTGCCTGATTAACCTTGTGCCTCTCACAAGAGAATCTGCTGATTGTATTTGGGTTTTATTCCGTGAGTAGGTCTGTAAAGAAAAGCCAAACATTTCCTTCATTCAAGTGGTGACTAGCATTCTGTTTGTCCTCAGAGTCCTGAATCTCTTCAAGTAACAGAATTCTTATAGCAATTTACAGCCTCCAGTGATGTGCATTTCTAACTCTGGAGTGACTGGCAGCTACACATACTGCCTTGATTATTCTGGCCACCAGGTTAATTGTGCTAATACTACTTCTTTCTCTGGCAACAGGCAGCATATAAATTGTTCAAAAGTCTACTATTTTTTTCTTTATTTTTTTTGAATTCATTTCCTTTCATAAGATCTTAGGTATATCAAACAGACCCAGAACTGAGTTTGCTGAAAACTGCCAGGAAATAAAAGCGAAATTTGATTTGGTTTATAAACTATGACTTGTCTATCCCTTTAAGCACCTGACAAAGAATATCACAAGTTTAAATTGTAGCTTAAAGTTCAAATAAGTTCTCTGTAAAAGTCCTCCAATATTAGATGGCAAGCGGGTGGGTTGGAGGATCCAGGAGGAACTGATGGTAGGGTTCAAAACTCTATTCAAAATGGATACTATTACTTATAACACCACTTTACTCTTTTTGTTTGTTTGTTTGTTTGTTTTTGTGGTACGCGGGCCTCTCACTGCTGTGGCCTCTCCCGTTGCGGAGCACAGGCTCCGGACGCGCAGGCCCAGCGGCCATGGCTCACGGGCCCAGCCGCTCCGCGGCATGTGGGATCCTCCCGGACGGGGGCATGAACCCGTGTCCCCTGCATTGGCAGGCGGACTCTCAACCACTGCGCCACCAGGGAAGCCCTACTTTACTCTTAAATGACTTGGTAAATTGAATTTCTAAACACGACTCAACCTGAGAAACTTAAATTCTGAAGAAGACAGTCCATATTCAAAGGAATTCTAGGTGCTGTGGTCAAGAAATCCTGTCAAATGCCAAGAAGTAACTCCATAGATTTCAAAATACGAACCAGTTTTTGTGGGTTCACACCCAAATAACCAATTTAAAAAATAGATTTTCCTTTCTGTGAGTTCAAGACTACTTTCTTTAAAAAGCAAAACATTAAACACTTAAGAGTCTTTGTTTCTAGAACTGTCCATTTACAGAGGTTTCCTCTTACCCATAGCTCTTCTCTGACAGTTCTCCCTGTTGCCATGCCAATTTGTTAAAGAACTTAGAGATGGAAAACGGAAATAAGTTGTCCGTCTTCTTGAAGACTCACTGGCAGATCCCCCTGTGCATCTTTATTAACATATCAAAGTGTTAAATCTGAGTACAATATCCGTTACTGAAGGAGGCAGATATATCTTTAAAATATGCAGAAGCTAATTAGTGTGGAGAACTTTTGAGATTGGGGTGAGGCTACAGTGTGGCTCAGCTTCCTAGAAGGCAGCTGGGATTATCTGCTGAGGCCCAAGATTAGCCCCTTTTAAATGACTGAATATTTTAGTCATTTAAAAGGGGCTCAATCTGCCACTGTTCTCCAAATAGAATATAAACTCAACAAGCATTTGTGAATAGTGCTGTAAGTGCAAAGTGTTTCTCATTTATTGAGGGCTTACTATGGGCTGGGCACTGTGTTTAGTGATTTAGATGAATTGTCGTATTTAATACTTGCAGCTACTTTTAGACAGGTAATATTATTATGCCCATTTTTCAGATGGAAGAACTGAAGCTCAGGATGGAAATGGTGGGGTCAAGACAGAAAGCCAGTTCTGTCTGATTCGTTAACCACTTATGCTATCTTGCCTCTGTGAAAAAATTTGTATGTAACGAGAGCAATTGTAGCATTTATCTCATCAGCGCCCACCAGGGTCCAACACCCCACAGACAGCCTCCTGAGTCGCCTGCCAGTAACCTGGAAAGACAGGAGAGAGACACACACCTTCTCCGGAGGCCCATCTGGAGAAGCTCTCTGCCAAACAATGTCTGCACTGCCCCTTGAGTGGGAGTGAGAGGGCTCACCTATCTTTGCTTAGAGATTTAAAAAATCTACAATGTGTTTCTGCAGTGGACCCCCTCTTAGCATAGCACTTAAACTGACACTCTTGATGTGGCAGTGGTCACCAGGAGTTTGAAGAGGGCTGGGAGCTGCTATTACCATTTTGATTGAAATCTGTACTTGTTCTTACCCTGTTGTCTTCAGCACTCTGGGTCCTTGCACTGTCATGCTTCATAAATGCTTGGCATGTGCTTATGCATCTTAGGTTAATCCTTCCCCCCACTCCACTGCACTCTATCCATTGAATGTGTGTGTTAGCTTCCTTACCCACTAGCAGTGCTTCGCGTTCAGATTTGATAGGACAGCTGTTCAGGGTCTTCTCCAGAGGGTAGTCACTATCCTGGCTCGATGCACACAGTCTAGAGGCACAGCTTTCCTGTGGGAAGAATATGTCTCCCGGGGTCAGTGCACCTTATATGGTAACAGACTTGGTTTCAATTATACAATAGGGAACTTCTTAACAGTACCTCGAAAGCAATACTGTGCAATTTTGCTTATTGAATGGGAGGGAAAATAGCATAAATTACAAAAGCATCATCAATAATCCAAAGCTTCCTTATAAGCCTTCAAAACACACAAAAATTTTGACATTCATCTTCACTAGTCTTTTTTTTTTTCCCTTCTGCCTTTATCATTCTTGACTCTATGCAAGTAGTCTGGGGAATCAGACCCAACATTTATTGTCTGTAAGATGCCAGGCACTGTTAAGTATGTTTTATCTCCATTGTACAGGTGAGGAAAGTGAGGCTCAGATAAATTAGGTAACTTGCCTAAGATCACATTGCTAGAAAATGGTAGAGCCAGGATTTCATCCCAGGCCACCCAATGTGAAAAGGACCATTCTTTTTTTTTTCTTTTTGGCTGTGTTGGGTCTTCGTTCCTGTGCGAGGGCTTTCACTAGTTGCGGCGAGCGGGGGCCACTCTTCATCGTGGTGCACGGGCCTCTCACTGTCGTGGCCTCTCTTGTTGCGGAGCACAGGCTCCAGACGCGCAGGCTCAGTAGTTGTGGCTCACGGGCCCAGTTGCTCCACGGCATGTGGGATCTTCCCAGACCAGGGCTCGAACCCGTGTCCCCTGCATTGGCAGGCAGATTCTCAACTACTGCGCCACCAGGGAAGCCCAGGACCATTCTTTTTTATTTTAGGTCCACACTATGCTAAAGGTCAGTCCCATATTGGAATGGAGAATCTACAGTGTAGCTGATCCACTCACAGGTTATCAACTGTTGGCTCTTGAACTAAAAATTAGAGCCTCTATTTATTGACTATCAGCTCTCTCTCTCTTTTCTCTGATAAGGACATTATCAATTAGGATATTTATGACTTTACAGCAAGAAATGACCATGACAGTGGACTTCTTTGTTGTTGAAAGTTTTCTCTTTCTGAGCGTAGTGTGTATGTTTCATAAGAGATACTCAGGTGAAATACATGACCAGCAGCCAAACTGAAAAATGCCTCCAGACCGTTCTCAGGTTTTTCTTTCTCTCTTTGGGTACTGAGAACATCTTTTCTGTATTCTAAATGTGAAGCAAGAGCCTTCAGAAGAAGGAATAAAAGAAATCAGTGCTTCAGTCTCACTGCTGTTGTAAAGGAGAGTGCTGGGGAAATGTTCCGGAGTGGGGAGCAGATCATGGATGACTCGGATGCTTCGTCACTTCTTTCCTTCCAAAAGCCCTCAGCAGGGACAGGTTTCCTTCTTTTTTCTTTAAAGATGCCTTCAAAGCTTCCAGGATGCTGCCCCTGAATGAAACTAATGGTCTTTGCTGCAAGACATGTTGTTTTGTGGATTTACAGGCTTCCGGGCTGTAGTCAGAAGGGAAACCTTTCTTGATGACCTACTCAATCTTTGGTCTTTAGAATCCAATCCAGTCAGTAACCATCATGCCAAGTTTGATTTAAACTGTTGTCTCACTTCTAAGCCACGGGCTGTACATGTGCTTCTAACCCCCTTAAAACATTAAATGATCCAGTAAGCCATTTCTTAAGTGTGAGAGTTTAACAGACTGGGGTTCATTTAAGATACGTAGACACCTTGAGAAGTTTTAGCCATCTTGAATCAAAATGTAGCCTTACTGAAACCTGACTTCAACTTTATTATAGCTGGCATTTAAAAAATTACAAGGTATATTGAAGGGATGCTTATCACCTTGAAATTTTTTATAAACAAATATAAAGCTGCTTTATTAAGATACATCATCAATTCAGGAAAAATTAGATCCCCACAAATAAAACAACTAATTTCACAGATGACAATATTAATCATGAAAAATAATAAAAATAAATTAGAACACTATGAATTACTGTGAAGCATATTCAACAGTTACAGAAAAGAGAGGAATAGTATTTTCCTATAACTGGAAATAAGGGAATAATCTCAGAGTGTTTATAACATAAACTTCATTTAAAGAGAAGCACACAGTTAAAATGTTAAATTTAAAAGAAATGAAAAGGGAACAAACTGGAAAAAAAAAGTTTAATGGCTCTTTTAAAGGGTAGAATGGCCAATAAGGTAGTAGGAAATGGGCGATCAGAATTCAAGGGAGGGTTCATGATATCACCTTGAATTTTACTAGCAGATTCCAAGAGCTAGTTCTTTCTGCAGACATAAGTCACATTGTTATATTGCAAAACACTGACAATAACTCACACTGTGGTTTACTGTCAAGAAACCCAAACAAAAAGAAAAAATATCCCTCCTCACCAAAACTTATTGCTTTCTTTTCAACCTGAAATTATTTTTGCAGTGTAATGTGATGGTACTTTGCTTCCTAACCTAATTGTGACAGTTTGAAATATTTGGTCACAAATCAGCTTCCCAGAGAAGATCAGATTATAATGAACTGTCATGACTTTCCCTGAAGGAAACCTCACTTAAAATAACAGGACAGAAACATATTCTGACTCACATTTTTCTGTTTATCAGTTGGATTTCTCTCCCTGTCCTCTTTAGCTGCCACTTCAAGGTATATTTAGTTGCAAAATGGGAAACACTTAGACTTAGGTATAATGTTGCAAGATTTTTCAATGCCATTTGACCCTTCACTTCTTTAAATGAAATACTTTACAAAGCAGAGAGCTGCTTACACGAAAATGTCCTCAAGTTAATTTGTGATGTCAATCCTGAAGAGTGATTTGAAGCTTAATGTCATTAGGATAACCCCATGTTCATCTGTCGTCTTCTGGCTACACTACACACACACTCCATCTTATGCAAGAAGGGAAACAGCTAAGTAGCAGCTCTGGGACATTTTAGAAGCTCTGATCGTATGAGGAAAGTCCTGCTAAGTAGAGCAGCTTTGGCACTTTTCAATTAAATGCTTGATAAATGAATTTGTCTGGGATTATGCTCATTTCTTTAATAACACCCACAAAACTGGAAAGTGAGTTGGTTTTATGCAGTGGAAAAATTAAAAGCATATTGCAAATGGCCTCCGGAAGAAAACACTTTCAATCATTTGTTTCAAATACACCAAGGTTGCCAGTTCTTAATGGCACTCTGGGGGAAGTCACTATGCTGGCAAACATACCCAGGGCCTGTATGCATTGCATCTTCCTGTGCTGAGCCCAGAAGAGAAAAAGCACGAGCTCTTGTGGAACCGTAGAACTGTGGAATAGATTTCTGGCTCTTGGTCTAAGCTCCTAATCTTCTCTTTTTTTTTTCTTTGTTATTTTTCTTTATTTATTTTTGGCTGTGCTGGGTCTTCATTGCTACGTGGGCCTTCTCCAGTTGCGGTGAGGGGGGGCCACCCCTCGCTGTGGCGCGTGGGCCTCTCATTGAGGTGGCCTCTTCCGTTGTGGAGCACAGGCTCCAGGTGAGCGGGCTTCAGCAGCTGTGGCACGTGGGCTCAGTAGTCGTGGCTCGCAGGCTCTAGAGCACAGGCTCAGTAGTTGTGGTGCACGGGCTTAGTTGCTCCGCAGCATGTGGGATCTTTCCGGACCAGGGCTCGAACCCGTGTCCCCTGCATTGGCGGGCAAATTCTTAACCACTGCGCCACCAGGGAAGCCCCCTAATCTTCTCTTTCTTCTGAGACATTAAGTCAGGCAGCTATGGTCAATGGGCTTTTCTTTTCAGAGGATAAGTTCACTTGAATGTTCAGGCATAAAGGAAATTAGAGAGGTATGACAGGGAGACGCCATCAGTAGACTTTACATACCTTAAATAGACTGGGCACCTGATGCATGGTTGAGATACATTAATCCATCTAGAAGTTCATAGACTTTCTCAGAGGTCCTCACTGGAGGTTCTATGGCTGCAGGCTCTCATTAGGCAAAGTCCCATTTTGCCTTCCCGGTTGCTATTATCTAGCTTTAGAATAATGTGTCTCCTTGTTTGCTTTCCAAGTTTCCCCCCTTTTGGTTTTGGCTATTTCAACACTGCAGCAGCTCATTATTACACTAGATGGAGTGTCGGCAAAGAAATGTCAGTGTTCTGTTGTACCTGTGTTTCTTCGTTTAATGAAATGCTTAATTTAAAGTATTTTGTGTCACACGGGCTTTCTATGTTGTTATTTGCTTGACTAGATGAAGCAGGGATGAGGTGTATACTCTGATCTTCTCCAAGAAGGAAGACTGAGGAATGTTAGGGATGGACGGACATTTTATTCATTGAAAAGTATACTCTCCAGAACCTTTAGAAATGCCAAGGACTCATACCTAAAAGCAGAGCCCTTGATTCAAGAATTTCCCTGGAGAAGGGCTTTTAATCCCCAATCAACCAACCATTCCACATTGATACCTATTGGTAGGAGCTTCCAGGGCATTTTCATTGTCACTGAAAAGGGGGAAGGGGGCAAGGGAAAAGGGTCACTTAGTACTCATGTACCTTTTCTTTAAGATTTTCCAACATTTTTTCCACCTGTAACTTGTCATCTTTGATTTTTTCAAGTTCAGCTTCTTTCCTTTTGTATTCCTCTTGGACTTTGAGTAGATGCTACAAGAAAGACCAAAGACAATCAAGTCTTAAGAAGCCACACTTCACTTAAAAACACTGGCTGAAGTTAGATATTAGGCAGGCCTGCCTCACTTTCCCCCAGCACACACAATCATCGCTCCATGCAAAGATACTAAAGGGAAAATCAAGATACTTTTCACTTGAAGTTATTTTATCTGGCTCTTATGAATCTTTTGGATTTGTTCATATTTTAGAAAGAGTCTGAGAAACTAATTGATCTAATCACTTAACTTTCCTATTCCAGCCAGATGTAAGGGTAGGGTGCAGTTAATACTATGTGGACAATATCTTGATTTTGGCATAGAACTGAACTTAATGTGTAAAGCATTCTTGCAAATAGTCATTTTCCAAGCCAAGTTCAATTTCTGTGAGAAAAGTAAAGAATCCAAATTTCACAAATTTATCAGTAGGCAAGGAACTGGATTCATCATTAATGATTACTACAAATACTGTGTATTCAGCATCTATCATGTGCCAAGTATTGGGCAAAGGGTTTCATATGCATAATCTCATTTAAGTCTCACAATAAAACTATGATACATAAGCCTGAAGGTTAGAGAGGTTTAATGGTTTGCCTAAGGCTATTCAGATAGTCAGTGCCAGAGCTGGGATTTAAACCCAGGTTGAGTCAACCCCACAGCCCATGTTCTTAACCATCATATTAGACTATACATCTATTGGGGATAAGATGGGAGAAATTTTACCATTGTTTACAAGGCTATTGTCCAGTAAAAAGTAAACAAAATGAGTAAAATTAATTTTTCAGGAGGTAGAGACCTAATTGTCTCACCGAAGTTTTTGAAGTGACGGAATGAAAAAAAAGTTCATTAGTTTTAAATTGAACCACTCCATTCTTACGTGGAGTGGTTTCAAATCAAGGTAAGAGGGGAAAACAACAACAAGAAAATGTTTTCAAAGTTTTCCTTTTCAGAGGCTTGCAAAAGACCATTGGGAGGGCTAAAAGACACAGTACGATGTACACTGTTGAAATTCTTTGAAGTCTAGCTGAGGAGATGTATTTTTTGGTGGAAAGATAGCTGATGTAATTAAACTAGATCCCTGATCTAATTAAACTCCATGGTGACAGTAAAAGGAAGGTAAGCATTACTTCACACATTTTGTTAATAGGAAAGGTAAAATATTAATGTGATATTGCTTGTCACATAGGAAGACAATGATAGCGGAAGTAATAGGAACATGGGGCTCTTACTGCCAGAAGAGACTCCCTGTTCACAATTTGTGATTTCTAAACATCAATAAGCTTTGCCCTAGATAATTCCAAGGCACACAATTAAAAAATTATTGGACAGTTTAAGTTGTGAGGAAAATGGCTGGTAGTCTGGCAAGACAGAAGAGGATAGTACCCTTACTCAGAAGTACTACTCCTTTACTATAATGGAAACAGATGTTGATATCTTTTAAATAGTAGGCTTGCTGTGGTGGTTACATGAAACTTCTAGATATTGAGCATCTGTTACACAATGTTGTATTTGAATGCAATTACAGTTGGATGCACTTATTTACTTTACTTTTTATACTTGGGATAACATGCTGGTAAACTAATTCACATAAATGACTGTGAAAACAAAACAAAACAAAAGCACATTGGTATTATGTGCCCCAAAGCACTGATACTTAAAAACCCATAACACCCCTCTTTCCAACCAAATCAAGGGTAGGATTCTTGCCATTTCTTCTAAAAGACTGTATTATTTAGCATTGTATCAACAGATACTTATTCACCAGCACCGTTGCATATCTAAGTAATTAAGGTTCTTCATAATGACCTTGAGACCCTGTCCAAATCCCAAAGTACATTCCGTAGCATAAAGGAAAGATTAGGTTATGCTCCGTGTAGTTTTATTGTTAAGTATTTTTTACTGAATGCACTTTCTTTGAAAATTGGTGATCCACTGCTATCTCTGCATTTACCAGAATATTTCATAAACTACAATACATAATCCCTTCCTCAGCCATGCCAGAGAACACAATACCAAGAAAAGAAGAGGTTTGCTATTCTGTTTGCTTGTGGGGGCCCTTTTACAAGTGAGGAGCTGATTACTATCCTTCCAAAAAGCTCAGAGGACCAAAATGTCTTTACCTGTTGCATTCCTTGCAGGGCTTGCTGCAGGAGTTTCAGCTGCTGTTCCTTGTTTGGGTCATCTTCTCTGTGGACTTTGCCTTGTTCTTGCTTTAGCAGTTCCACCTCATTCCGGTAGGCATCAAGCTGCCAACGGAGGCTGTCATTTTCTTCTTTCAGAGCTTCTGCCTGTGATACTAAGGCTAAACAATCAATACAAAGGAGTAAAAACCACATATCCAGATTCTGTTGTGGTTCACCTTAGTACCATGAAAACTTGGTGTTTTAAATTGACATGTATAAAAAGCCTCTCAGTGAGAAACTTTAGATCTGAGTTGGCCATGGTAGCAAGAGATGGACACAAAAGCACAAAGACTCATTTTTGTAAATGAACACAGAATTCCAACACACAAAAGTCCTCATCGTGTTTCAAATTCTTCACCTCAAACATCACTAAAATATTTCTAGGTAGCATCAGTTACTTTTACTTGAAATGCAGCAAATAATAAGAGCCTGTAGTAATAAAATAGAAGGCTAATTGTCTTGAACTGATGACTGTCCACACAATAATTTGGCTGACATTTATTCTTAAAAAATGCAGCCTTAACTGATCCTATTAGAGGAAAGGTAAATGTAAAAATTAAGACACAAGACTTCCTGGGGAATTCCCTGGTGGTCCAGTGGTTAGGACTCTGTGTTTTCACTGCTGAGGGCCCAGGTTCGATCCCTGGTTGGGGAACTAAGATCCCACAAGCCGTGCAGTGAGGCCAAAAGAATAAAAACTTCCAGTTTATGGTCTAGCATGTAAGGAGCTTAGAAGTCACCACTCCATCCTAACAACAAGTAAAAAGCTGAACAAACTGGAAAAAAACAACAACTCTTCTTAGATACAACAGAGAAGTGAAGTAACAGGGCAAACTCATAGACCCAAAATTGGAGAGACAAACAGGTGAATACAGAGAATCACAACTTACCAGACCAGAAACCCATGAGCAGATATCACCACAGGAAACAGTGCCAAGGTAGGAAAACCTAAACTGTACTTGGCAATTTGCTGTAGGCTCAGTGTAAATAAGTCTGAGAGTTAAAAACTCCAGGGAGACCCAGTCATAGCTAGGTCCCTACACTTTTGTGAGTTTTATCTCCAGGGGCTCCACCTGGTCCTCAGAGTGAACACTGGAGAAAAATTCCTATGTGCTTCCAGCAGGGGAGGGGAAAAAGAAACCCTCTTGAGATATACCAGAGCATCATGTTCTTCTTTAAAAGGGCTACCTTCAGAAGAAATGATTTTACCATAGCCTAACCTACTGGGGTAGCACCAGAGCCTAACCAACCCAGGGAACCAACCAGCTCCAGACCCCTCTAGCCATTCTGTCCCACCTAAAGGGGGAGAAAAAACTGAGAAACACTTGTGAAGTTCAAAGTCCAGAGGCATAGGCTCACTAAAAGACTGAGGCCTAATCATAGGACTATAAAATGATTCTCCTCCCACCACATCTTACCACAATACCACAAAAGTCCTATTTAACAGGATTCCTTTCACCTAGTACATCATGTCCAGATTTCAACAAAAAATTACAAGGCATACTAAAAAGTAAAAAGCATAGTTTGAAGAGACTGAACAAGGATCAGAACCAGAGTCAGATGTGGCAGAAATGTTGGAATTATCAGACAGGGAATTTAAAACAACTATTATTGGGAATTTGCTGGTGGTCCAGTGGTTAGGACTATGTGCTTTCACTGCTGAGGGCCCAGTTTTAGTCCCTGGTTGGGGAACTAAGATTCCCACAAGCTGCATGGCACAGCCAAAACAAGACAAAACAAAAAACCCCACAACTATTGTTAATATGCTACAGGCTTTAATAGAGAAAGTAGACAACATAGAAGAACAGATGGATATTGTATGCAGAGAGACGGAAATTCAAAGAAAGAGTCAAATAGAAATGCTAGAGATCAAAAACACTAACAAATGAAAAATCCCCTTGATGGACTTATTAGTAGATTGGGCATGGCTGGGGAAAGAATTTCTGAGCTTGAGGATATGACAATAGAAACTTCCTAAACTGAAAAGCAAAAAGAAAAAAAAATTACCCCCCCAAGAACAGAAAATGCAAGAATTGTGAGACAATTACAAAGATGTAATGTATACATAATGAGAATATCAGAAGGAGAAAAAAGAGAGAAACAGAAACAATATGTAAAATAATAATGACTGAGAACATGTCTAAATTAATGTTAGACACCAAACCACAGATCCAGGAATCTCAGAGAGCATCAAGCAGGATAAATGCCAAAACATATAACATTCAAATTTCAGAAAATCAAAGAGAAAGAAACAATATTGAAAGAAGCCAGAGGAAAAAAACACCTTACCTATAGAGAAGCAAAGATAAGAATTACATGCTACTTCTCTTCAGAAATCATGCAAGCAAGAATAGAATAGAGAGAATAGTCACAGTGTTAAGAGAAAAAAAAATCCACCAACTTAGAATTCTGTACCTTGTGAAATTATCCTTCAAAAGTGAAGGAGAAATACTTTCTCAAAGAAAATTTCAGGGAATTTGTTGCTATTAGGCATGCCTTGCAAGAAATGTTAAAGGAAGTTCCTAAGACAGAGGAAAAATGACATAAGTCAGAAACTTGGATCTACATAAAGAAAGGAAGAACATTAAGAAGGAAAAAGTGAAGGCAAAATAAAAACTTTAATTTTTCTTATTCTTGAGCTAACAGATAATAGTTTGCTCAAAATAATACTGACAATGCATTCAATTATGTATGCTTGTGTGTGTGTGTGTGTGTGTGTGTGCGTGTGCTTATGTGTAAGTGAAATTAATGACAGCAATGATACAAGGAATTGGGATTATGTTATCATAAGGTATTTGCACTACCCACAAACTGGTATAGTGTTATTTGAAAGTGGACTTGGATTAGTCATAAATGTAAATTGCAAACTCTAGGGCAACCACTAAAAAAGTAAAAAAAAAAAAAAGAAGTATAACCAGTATGCTAACAAAGAAGAGAAAGTAGAATCATATAAAATGCTCAATTAAAACCACAAAGGGCTGGGAAAGTGTAGAAGACAAAAGGAAGAACAAAGAACAAGAGCAATAAATAGAAAACAGTAACAAATATGGTGGATATTAATCCAAATACATCAATAATCATTTTAAACATCAGTGGTCTAAATACACCAATTAAAATTCAGAGATTGTCAGAGTGATAAAAAAACAAGAAACAACTGTAGTGGTATCTTTAAGAAACACACTTTAAATATAAATATACATATAGGTTAAAAGTAAAGGAATGGAGAAAGACACTATGCTAACACTAACCAAAAAAAAAGTAAAAGTAGCTATATTAATTTTAGACAGAGCTGACTTCAGACCAAGGAAAGTTATCAGGGCTAAAGAGGGGCATTACATAGTGATAAAGGGGTTAGTACTACAAGAAGACATAACAAACAATGTGTATGAGCCTAACAATGGTGTGTCAAAATAAGTGAAGCAAAATCTGATAGAACTGCAAGGAAAAAATAGATGAATCCACTATTATATTATAGAGACTTCATACCTCTCTATCAAAAGTGGAACAATCCAGTAGGAAGAATATCAGTAATGACACAGTTGAACTCAACAGCACCATAAATTAGCTGGATACAGTTGACATGTATAGACTGTTTCATTTAACAAAGGCAGATTACACATTCTTCTCAAGCACACATGCAACATGCACCAAGATAGATCACATTCTGCATCATAAAACACATATGAACACATTAAAAGAATAGAAATCACACTAGGTATACTATCAGACCACAATGAAATTAAACTAGAAATCAATAACAGAAAGAGAGATGGAAAATTCTAAAATACTTGGAGATCAAACAACACACATCTAAAAGGTATGAGTCAAAGAAGAAATCTCGAGAGAAATTTTAAAATAGTTGAACTAAATGGAAATAAAAATACAACTCTCAAAATTTGTGAGATGCAGTGAAAGCCATGCTTAGAGGGAAATGTATAGCTTTGAATACATAGATTAGAAAAGATCTAAAATCAAGTATCTGAGCTTCCACCTTAGGAAACTAGAAAAAGAAGAGCAAATTAAATCTAAAGTAAGCAGAAGAAAAGATATCATAAAAATAGATCAGAAATCAATTAAGTAGAAAACAGGAACTCGACAGAAAATTTATGAAACCAAAAGCTGGTTCTTTCAGTAAAATTGATAAAACTCTAGCCAGTTTAACTAAGAAAAAAAATAAAGAAGACACAAACTACTAATGTCCAAAATGAAAGAGAGGATATCACTATAGATCCTATGGACATTAAAAGGATAATAAAGGAATATTATGAACAACTTTATGTCCAACATTTGATAACCTAGATGAAGTGGGCCAACTCCTTGAAATACACAGTCTCTTAAAACACACACAAGAAGTAAACATGGGAAGGAAATCTAAAAAGTATATGTATATGTATGGCTGATTCACTTTGCTGTACAGCAGAAACTGACATAGCAGTGTAAAGCGACTATACTCTAATATAAAAAAGAAGTAGAAAGGGCTTCCCTGGTGGCACAGTGGTTGAGAGTCTGCCTGCCGATGCAGGGGACACGGGTTCGTGCCCCTGTCCGGGAAGATCCCACATGCCGTGGAGCGGCTAGGCCCGTGAGCCATGGCCACTGAGCCTGCGCGTCCGGAGCCTGTGCTACGCAACGGGAGAGGCCACAACAGTGAGAGGCCCGCGTACGGCAAAAATTAAAAAAAAAGAAGTAGACAACTTGAATAGGCCTCTATCTCTTAAAGAAATTGAATCAATAATTAATAATTCTCTAAAACAGAAAGTACTAGGCCCACATAAGTTTACTATTGAATTCTTCTAAACATTTAAGGAAGGAATAATACAAAATTTCTACAATCTCTTCCCGATGATAGAAACAGAGGGAATACTTCCTAACTCATTCTACGAAGTCAGCATTTCCTTAATACCAAAACCATACAAAGACATTACAAGAAAAGAAAGCACAGACTGATGTCTCTCATGGACACAGATGCAAAAATCCTCAACAAAATATTAGTAAATCAAATCTAAGAATGTATAAAAAGAAATACACCACAATCAAGTGGAATTTATCCCAGGTATGCAAGGGTGGTTCAACATTCAAAAATCAATTAATGTAATCCATTACATTAACAAGTTAAAGAGGTTAAAGTCACATGAAAGTATCAATAGATACAGAAAAGGTATTTGACAAAATCCAACACCTATCCATGATAAAAAAAATCTCAGTAAACTAGGAAGAGAGAACTTCCTCAACTTGATAATGAACATCTACAAAAAACCTACAGCTAACATCATACATCGTGGTGAGAAACTTGAATCTCTCCCATTAAGAACAAGGCAAGGATGTCCCCTCTTACCACTGTTTTTTCAACATTGTACTGGAAGTCCTAGTTAATGAAATCAGACAAGAAAAGGAAATAAGATGTACATACAACGGGAAGGAAAAAATAAAATTGCCTTTGTTTGCAGAGGACATGGTCATCTATGGAGAAAATCTGAACGAACTGACAGAAAAACTCCTGGAACTAATAAGCACTTATAGCAAGGTTGCAGGATATATAAAAAAGTTAATATACAAAAGTCAGTTGCTTTGCTATATACCAAAAATGAATAAGTAGAATTTGAAATTCAAAACATACTATACCATTTATATTAACACAACAAAAATGAAATACTTAGGTACAGATGTAACAAAATACATATGAGATCTATATGAGGAAAGCTACAAAACTCTGATGAACGAAATCAAAGAACTAAATAAATGGAGAGATTAATGTTTATGGATAGGATGACTTTATACTCTCAAGATATCCGTTATTTCCAACCTAATTTGTGGATTCAGTGCAATCCCAATCAAAATCCAAGCAAGACAGTAATCAAGACAGTATGGTACTGGCATAAAAACAGAAATATAGATCAATGGAACAGGATAGAAAGCCCAGAGATAAACCCATGCACATATGGTCACCTTATTTCTGATAAGGGAGGCAAGAATATACAATGGAGAAAAGACAGCCTCTTCAGTAAGTGGTGCTGGGAAAACTGGACAGCTACATGTAAAAGAATGAAATTAGAACACTCCCTAACACCATACACAAAAATAAACTCAAAATGGATTAAAGACCTAAATGTAAGGCCAGACACTATAAAACTCTTAGAGGAAAACATAGGCAGAACACTCTATGACATAAATCATAGCAAGGTCCTTTTTGACCCACGTCCTAGAGAAATGGAAATAAAAACAAAAATAAACAAATGGGACCTAATGAAACTTAAAACCTTCTGCACAGCAAAGGAAACCATAAACAAGATGAAAAGACAACCGTCAGAATGGGAGAAAATATTTGCCAATGAAGCAACTGACAAAGGATTCATCTCCAAAATTTACAAGCAGCTCATGCAGCTCAATATCAAAAAAAAACCAAACAACCCAAATGCAAAAATGGGCAGAAGACCTAAATAGACATTTCTCCAAAGAAGATATACAGATTGCCAACAAACACATGAAAGAATGCTCAACATCACTAATCATTAGAGAAATTCAAATCAAAACTACAATGAGGTATCACCTCACACCAGTCAGAATGGCCATCATCAGAAAATCTGCAAACAATAAATGCTGGAGAGGGTGTGGAGAAAAGGGAACACTCTTGCACTGTTGGTGGGAATATAAATTGATATAGCCCCTATGGAGAACAGTATAGAGGTTCCTTAAAAAACTAAAAATAGAACTACCATACGACCCAGCAATCCCACTACTGGGCATATACTCTTGAGAAAACCATAATTCAAAAATAGTCATGTACCACAATGTTCATTGCGGCTCTATTTACAATAGCCAGGACATAGAAGCAACCTAAGTGTGCATCGACAGATGAATGGATAAAGAAGATGTGACACATATATACAATGGAATACTACTCAGGCATAAAAAGAAACGAAATTGGGTTATTTGTAGTGAGGTGGATGGACCTAGAGTCTGTCATACAGAGTGAAGTACGTCAGAAAGAGAAAAACAAATACCGTATGCTAACACATATACATGGAATCTAAAAAAAAAAAAAAGGTTCTGAAGAACCTAGGGGCAGGACAGGAATAAAGATGGAGACGTAGAGAATGCACTTGATGACACGGGGAGGGGCAAGGGTAAACTGGGACGAAGTGAGAGAGTTGGCATGCACATATATACACTACCAAATGTAAAATAGATATCTAGTGGGAAGCAGCCGCATAGCACAGAGAGATCAGCTCGGTGCTTGGTGACCACCTAGAGGGGTGGGATAGGGAGGGTGGGAGGGAGACGCAAGAGGGAGGAGATATGGGGATATATGTATACATATAGCTGATTCACTTTGTTATAAAGGAGAAACTAACACACCATTGTAAAGCAATTATACTCCAATAAAGATGTTAAAAAAATCCAAACACGTTATTTTGTGGATATTGAGAAACTGATTCTAAAGTTTATAAAGAGAGGGAAAAGACCCAGAATGGCCAACTCAATATTGAAAGAGAAGAATAAAGTTGGAGGACTGATGCTACCTGACTTCAAGACTTAACAGAAAGCTGTAGTAACTAAGAGAGTGTGGTGTTGGTGAAAGAATAGACAAATAGATCAATGGAATAGATTAGATAGCTCAGAAATAGACCCCCATAAATATAGTCAACTGATCTTTGACAAAGGAGCAAAGGCAATACAATGCAGCAAAAATAGACTCTTTAACAAATGTGCTGGAACAACGGGACATCACAAAGATTAACTCAAAATGGATCACAGACCCAAATGAAAAATGCAAAACTATAAACCGCCTAGAAGATAACATAAGAGAAAATGTAGGTGACCTTGAGTATGGTGATGACTTTTTAGACACAACACCAAAGGCATGACCCATGAAAGAAATAATTGATAACCTGGACTTAATTAAAAGAGAAACTTCTCTGTGAAAGACAAGGTCAAGAAGAAAAGCCACAAACTGAGAGAAAGTATTTGCAAAGGACACATCTGATAAAGGACTGTTATCAAAAATATATAATGAACTCTTAAAACTCAACAATAAGAAAATGAACAACCCATTTGGACTAAAGACCTGAACAGACACCTCGCCAAAGGTATACTAATGACAAGTAAGCATATGAAAAGATTTCAACATCATATATCATTAGGGAATTGCAAATTAAAACAAGAATGCAATATCACTAGAAACATCTCAGAATTGCCGAAATTCAGAACAATGACAGCATCAAGGACTGGTGAGGATGTGGTGCAAACAAGAACTCTCCTCCATTGCTGGTGGGAATGCAAAATGGTACAGACACTTTGGGAGATAGTTTGGCAGTTTCTCACAAAACTAAACATACTTTTAGGATATGATCCAGCAATCATGCTCCTTGGTATTTACCCAAATGAGCTAAAAACTTTGTCCACACAAAAACCTGCACATGAATGTTTACAGCAGCTTTATTCATAATTGCCAAAACTTGGAAGCAACCACAATGCTCTTTAGTGGTTATCTAACCACTGATATACTGTGGTGCATCCAGAAAATGGAATAATAAATGGCACTAAAAAGAAATGAGCTATCAAGCCACAAAAAGACATGCAGGAAAAGTAAATACATATTACTAAGTAAAAATAATCAATTTGAAAATGCTGCATACTTTATGATCCCAACTATATGCCAGTCTGGAAAGGGAAAAACTATGGAGTCAGTATAAAAGATCAGTGGCTGGGCTTCCCTGGTGGCGCAGTGGTTGAGAGTCCGCCTGCCAATGCAGGGGACGCGGGTTCCCGGCCCGGTCCGGGAAGATCCCACATGCCGCGGAGCGGCTGGGCCCGTGAGCCATGGCCGCTGAGCCTGCGCGTCCGGAGCCTGTGCTCCGCAACGGGAGAGGCCACAACAGTGAGAGGCCCGCGTACCGCAAAAAAAAAAAAAAAAAAAAAAAAAAAAAAGATCAGTGGTAACCAGGAATTTGGGGGGAGGCAAGGATGAATAGCTTCAGCACAGAGGATATTAAGTTACCTGAAACTATTCTGTATGATACTACAATGGTGAACACATACATTTTATATATTTCTCCAAAACCATAGAATGGATACCAAGAGTGAACTCTAATGCAAATTATGAAGTTTGGGTGATGATGATGTATTCAGCTACTGTAACACAAATGTACCCCTAGGGTGCGGGATGTAGATGGTGGGGGAGACAGTGTGTATATGGGCACAGGCAGTATTTGGGAACTCTGTACTTCCTGCTCAATTTTACTATGAACCTAAAACTGATCTAAAAATTAAAGTTTATTAATTGAAAAAAATAAGACACATAGGGAAACCTAGGTTAAATTTAATTATTTATGGTTATTGCATATTTTTCAAGATCACAAAATCATAAAATCTACTTCAAAGTGTTTAATAAGAAATTTTTCATTCATTCAACAAACATTTATTGAGTTCCTTCCATGTTCTAGGCTTATGACTATTGTAAAAAATGAAATTCCACTAATCTCTATCGTTTATACTCCAAATTTATGGAAATATTTGTAGTTTATTCCCTTTTTGACTCCTAACAGAGTATAGATGAACACCTCTGTACTACTATCTTCTATGCCTTCTACTTTCTTCAACCCTGATTTGTATACAAATCCCTTATATCTATTTCCTAACTACCTACTGTCTGAAGCTGATCTCATTATATTCTGCAAATCAGTCCCATCCATCAGTCCATTTCTATCAGTTCTACTGTTATGGGTTGAATCTGTCTTCCTAAAAAAGATACTTTGCAGCCCTCAGAATGTGACCTTATTTGGAAATATGATCTTTACAGAGGTAATCAAGTTAAAATGAGGTAATTGGGGTGGGCTTATAGATTTCTATGACTGGTGTCCTTATGGAAAGGGGAAATTTGGACACAGAGACAGACATGCACACAGGGAAAATGTCACGTGAACAGGAAGACAGAGATCGGGGTGATGCATCTTCAAGCCAGGGAATGCCAAAGATGGCCAGCAAACCACCAGAAGCTGGAGAGAGGTCTGGAACAGATTCTCCCTCAGAGCCCTCAGAAGGAACCAACCCTGCCAGAGCCTTGATCTCAGATTTCTAGCCTCCAGAACTGTGAGACGATAGACTTCTGTTGTTTAAGCAACTCAGTTTGTGGTTCTTGTTATAGCAGCCCTAGCAAACTAATAAAATCACCAACCTTACATTCTGCCAGATTAGAAAACCTAGGCTCATTCTGAATTCTTTGCTTTCTTCATCATTTATATTCAATCTAGCACCAAAGACTTTAGTTTATTCCACCAAAATGACTCCTAGCATCTTTAATGTCAGACTCTCTGTTACCTCTTTTTCTTCTATCATTTTTCTCATTTCCTGTTGCCTTCACTAGTCCCAATCGTCATCATTTTATATCTCAATTCCTATAAAAGTCTCTGGTTTGTCTCTATCAATCCAAACTTATCTCCTAAAATATACAATTCATGTTGCTTTTATCATAAAAGTGCCATGGTTGAAAGACATGCTTATAGTGACATATTGCCTACTATGCTAAGTCTAAGCTTGGCATTCATGTCCCCTAAGGTCTAGGCTCATCTTGCCCACTCAATCTTTTATACCCCTAATCACATCATTCTTATTTCCCTCTTTGAGCCCTGCTCCTTCTCCCTCTCTGCATCAAGATGCTTTCTTACTTTCTTGGCTTTCATCCAAACCTGTTCATCTTTCAAGGCCTTGATCAATTTTCACTGACTGCGACTACTCTGGCCCACACTATCTCTTGCCCTGGCTGCATTCTAATCAGTACCTTCCAGGTTAGCACCAAGTGGTATTTCTTACATTTTATGTATATTTACATATATTATATCTTTATTTCTATCAGCTGATAGGATATAATGCTTGTTAACTAACTGATCAAACTCCTAAAGTGGGAATAATGGGAGGTAGGAGGAGAGAAGGAAGGAGGTTGGATACCAGTGGAAGAGAAAACTTTGGCTAGAACAGTGGAGAATTAGTCTAAGTCAACGTTTACCAAATGTGCTCCCTGGACCACGATCATATAATTCATTTAGGATGGCTGATAAAATTTAGATTCCCAAACCCTATTACAGGCCTATTGAAGCAGACTCTATAGCACAGAAATCTGAATTTTAAAAAGTAACCCAGGGGCTTCCCTGGTGGCGCAGTGGTTGAGAGTCCGCCTGCCGATGCAGGGGACACGGGTTCGTGCCCCTATCCCGGAAGATCCCACATGCCGCGCAGCGGCTGGGCCCGCGAGCCATGGCCGCGGAGCCTGTGTGTCCGGAGCCTGTGCTCCGCAACGGGAGAGGCCACAGCAGTGAGAGGCCCGCGTACAGCAAAAAAAAAAAAAAAAAAAAAAAAGTAACCCAATGATTCTTATACATATATATATATATATATATGTATATATATATACATATACATACCAAATCTGAAAACCACCAATTTAAGTGAAGAAGGCAGAAGATAGATGCTGAAAGGGAACAGCTATCCTTATGTTTACTGGGTACATGTACTTTCCATCATGGTTAACAATAGAATGAAGTAGTTTCACACTATCATGATTTGCTTTGATGTGATTCTCCCTCTTCAACACATTGCTTTGAGCACAGCGGTCTTTTCTTCCATGGCAAGAGTATTTCCAGTTCTGAATCACAAATATGGGCTAGCTACCATAGAGAATCTCACAGAACAGAAATTTTGTGGCACTTCAAGGAAAGGTAACAGACTGCTAGCTTTGACTCAGACTGGGAAGTATATTTAACCAAAAACATGCTATAGGCTCCTGAAATTCAAATTTGGTAGCATGGAGAGAAGAGAGAAAAAAACCTTTGATATCTAGTTGCTTAAGCTTTTCATTGGAACCAAGTGATAACTAAAACATGTAGCTGATTTAGATAAAAACTGAGGACCTGCTCACCGGCTCACACTGAGCAGGATTTCTGCAGTTGAGTACTACAGACATGCAATAACAAAATTAGATACGATCAAGGGGAAGAAAAATGCACAGAAGTCCTTGAATTAAAATGAATTGAAACCTTCTGGGAGAAAAGCTATTTGGTAAGCTCCATTAAGTCCATTGTACATAGCTTTATTTGACAAAGCAGCATCCTGGCATGTGGAACAGGAAAGAAAATAGCTATAAGATGATCTGTCAGGGAGTTTCCAGTCTCTAAACAAATAAGATTCTGTGCAGTAGCCAATACAGCTTTTAACTCAAAAGAGATACAGAAGCAAAATGCAATTATATAACCCTAGTAAGTACATTCAATCTGAATCTCCCATATACCCCTCTCCGCCCCCAATAATTCCTCAAACTCAGCAACTTATCAAGTGGATGCTCAAAATTACGGTTGCATTCATTTCAGGGTAACAGTGGATTTATACTGTATACAATACTGCAGATACTGAGGTGGAGACAATCCTACAAATCAAAGATTAATCAGCTATAAAATATCCTGGCTAAACACTTAAATAATTTGAATAGCTCAATTATTATTAAATTTTTTGTTTATCTTGGCTATAAGTTTATAGTATGTGTCTGCAGTTATTAGTTTGCTGTTCTGAAAATATTAACTATTCACTGATTACAAAGGGTTTATTTAATATATATGGAGGTTTATATGTTTAGGGATCTAACATATGGCAAAAATAGAGGAAATTCAGATGTAACAGCTAATGAATGCTTTTAAAAAATCCTGACTCGGTGATTTTCCTTCCTTAAGAGTTTTTGTTCATGGAGTGAAGATTCTGGGATCCCTCAAGTGGCTAGAGCTGTTCACTTCAATATGCAAGTACAGGAACCAATAAATTCTGATTTGCATTATAATCAATCTGTTTTCTATCTGTCTCTCTCACACAGACACACAGACACTCACAGAGACACAGACACACAGACACACAGACACACACACAGACACACACACACACAGTGGGGGCAGTATACTACCATATCTCCAATGTCTAGCACAGGGCTGGGAATGTAATAGTTATTAAAGGAGTGAACGAATTCACTTAACCATTACAAAATCTTTGTTAGACAGTTTTTATAATGTATTTCTTATAAGTGTGGAAGCTGAGGCTCACTGAGGAAGAAGTCCTTTCTATGTCAAGAAAGGCAGAGCTTGGACTAGAACTCAGGTGTTCTGACTTTAGGTCTAGTGTTTTGTCCACTGTGCTTTACTGACTGCTAAGATTGTATAGAATGGTTTACCTGAAAACACTCATCTTTTAGCTGATGTTTTAATCTCTCCCACGGTAACCCCCCTCCAAGATGATTTGTTATGAAATTAAAGGGTGGTGTGTTATACTGTTCAACAGGTTTGCCATTTTAGTTCCACTGGGGACCCATACCATGGCTATCGTCTCACAGTGAGGTCCTGACTATACTAGGTAAGAGCAAAAGCCTTTACCCAGACAACTGTTTGTAGACCCCTATTTGGTTCCTAATAAACCTCCAGGTAACCACAATGGAAGGCAGCAGATAGGTAGACTCATATATTGTAGATATTTCCACTTAGTTTGTAGATTCTCTCTTTTTTTTAAAAATAAATTTATTTATTTATTTGTTTTTATTTTTGGCTGTGTTGGGTCTTTGTTGCTGTGCGCGGGTTTTCTCCAGTTGCGGCGAGTAGGGGCTACTCTTCTTTGTGGTGCGCAGACCTCTCATTGTGTGGCTTCTCTTGTTGCAGAGCATGGGCTCTAGGCATGCAGGCTTCAGTAGTTGTGGCATGCGGGCTCAGTAGTTGTGGCTCGTGGGCTCTAGAGCTCAGGCTCAGTAGTTGTGGTGCATGGGCTTAGTTGCTCCGGGGCATGTGGGATCTTCCCAGGCCAGGGCTCGAACCCGTGTCTCCTGCATTGGCAGGAGGATTCTTAACCACTGAGCCACCAGGGAAGCCCTAGGTTCTCTTTTAACTTTGTGATTTTTAAAGAGAAATATTTAATTTTTATGCAGATACATTTATCAAAAATATCCTTTAAGATTTCTATCTTTGGAGATCTTCATCCCAAATCATATAACCATCTCCTACATTTTCCAACATTTCTTTTGCTATATATGTATTTTGTCATTTGAATCTTCAATCCATCTGTTATTAATTTTGGTGTAAAGTATAAGTGATGTAGGGATCTAACTTTTTTCCTAAAAGTTTGGCTAGTTACCTATTTATACATAAACTGTCTTATGGTTTCTACTGTAGAACATATTATTAATAAGTCCAAGCCAAATATAGAACAATATCACCTAAATGTCCAATTCTCCTAGGAAGAGAAAGTCCACTTTTAGTCAGGTACTATGATGAAAGATGGCAGTAAACTAAGACCACAGTAAGTCCTGTAGCCACAGGGTTGACATTCAGCCAGTGTGTACTTATATGGCCTTACCAATTGTCTCTAGCTGCTTCCAGTCTGATGGGTTTGTGCCCATACCTTACCGGTTGTTAATGGTTTTAAAATATCATCCCATCCAGTAGGTGTTAGTTAAATAAAGCAAAGCAGAATAATCTTTACCTGATTCCTCAGTTTCTTTTGTTTCTGTTGTTTCTTCTATTTCATCATCAGACATCTCCATTTCTTCTTCTCGCCTGATTCCCATTAATTCATCATTATGTATGTTGCGAATTTCCTAAGGTTAAAAGGTATGCTCTTTAGGTGGGAAAGCCTTGAAAATGTTGAGGAAATAAACAGAATTGAGGACTAGGTAAAGCAGGGTCTTTTTAAACGTATAACAAAACTTCAGAGTAGTCTTAAGGCAAAGGCAAAGGCAAAGGCAAAGGAAACGGCAAAGGCAAAGGGGCACGTTGAGGCTGAGGACAGTCTCAATACACAAAGCAAACTTTGTACACTCTGTCCTGCATAAGGTTTCTTTCCATACCCAGAGCTCTAGCAGCCGATGATTCTTGTATCCCTCCCATTTTAGAGAGTACCGTTGACCGTGAAATACCTTCCACCTCTTACATGGATTTCTGGACTTTCCCTTAAGGTTCTGCCATGTTCACCTTCCCATGTCAAATCCTTTGATCTTGCTGCTTTCTATCCTCTTCTCTCTCCCTTTACAGTCTTACTCAACAGAACTCTTAATCAAACATTTGCAGGTTTAGTAGTTAGAGTAAAAATGAGCTGTCAGGGCTGAACTCCTACCAGATCAACCCTTCCGTGGATAATATCTATATTCTGTGAACAAAACAACAAACCAAACCAAATCCCTAACTACTTGATGGCATTGGAGAATGAACAAAAACAGGCATATTCTGAAGAGGAGCTGACACTTGGAAGAAGGGTGTGGGTCTTCCAGTTTTAAAGAGACTTTTAGTCTGAGAGCAGACAACAGCTAGCACCTCATATGGTGGCTAAATTTTAGATAGAAAATCCAAAGTCTTCATATCCTAAAGAAATAAAGGAGAGAGTTCAGGGCAACCACTGGAAGCCAATGGAAAGTGAGGAGGGGATCCCAGAAAGTAGATAGTCAAAGAGAGAGGGATCCAAATTCTGTGTATAAGAACTGTACAGGGCTTCCCTGGTGGCGCAGTGGTTGAGAGTCCGCCTGCCGATGCAGGGGACATGGGTTCGTGCCCCGGTCCGGGAAGATCCCACATGCTGCGGAGCAGCTGGGCCCGTGAGCCATGGCCACTGAGCCTGCGCATCCAGAGCCTGAGCTCCGCAATGGGAGAGGCCACAACAGTGAGAGGCCCGCGTACCACGAAATAAATAAATAAAAAATAAAGAACTGTACAAATTTCTGCATGACCCTTGAACCATGAAAGCACACGGCAGATTCCAAACAACCCAGTTAAGGCTAAAAAACTGAACTGAGATTTGAGTTGCCATCTAAGAGAGACAATTTCTAGCTTAAATTCAATGAAGTAAATTGACCATTAAAACAAAAGAAAACAAAATCAACATTCTTTGAAAGAATATAACAGAATCCAAAGACTTAAAAGCAAAATATTCACAATAAGCAGGTAAAGCCCCCAGTTAATTGACATACCTACAAGAACTAGGTTGAGATGACCCATTTTCAAGAGAAAAGACGATCAACAGAAACCAAGCTTGAAATGAACTAGATATGGAAATGAGCAGAACAAGGAGTTAAAGCAGCTATCATAACTATCTCAATGATGTAAAGGAAATATGTTAATAATGAATGAAAAGATAGGAAATCTTAGCAGAGAAATAGAAACTTCGGATGAGCTTAACAGTAGAATAGAGATGACAGTATACAGAGAAAGCTTAAAGAGAGAACAATACAAATTTATCAAATCTGAAGAACAGAGAAACTAACTGGAATCACAGAAAGAGAGGAGAGATTAAATGATTCAAAATATTTGAAGAAAAAATAGTTGAGGATTTCTTAAATTTGATGAAATATATTAATCTATATATTCAAAGAACTCAGTGGACCCCAAGCAGAATATGTGTGGAAAAACAGTATGTCTAGGAACACCATAGTCAAGATGCTGAAAATGAAACATAAAGAGAAACTCTAACTCTTTAGTTAACTAAATTTATTGTGACAATCATTTCACAATACATGTAAGTCAAGTCATTATGCTGTACACCTTAAACTTATACAGTGCTGTATATCAATTATATATCAAAAAAACTGGGGGAAAAAAGAGAAACTTTTAAAAGCAGCCAGAAAAAACCAACATATTATAAACAGGGGAAAAACAATTTGAATGCTTTGATTTCTTTCAGAAACAATAAAGACCAGAAGTTAGGGAAACAATTCTTTAAAGTGCAAGAATAAATAAAAAATATCTATTTATTCAGAATTCTATATTCAGAGAAAAATTCTTTCAAGAATGGAGATGAGATAAATATATTTTCAGACAAATGTAAATGCGAGTATTTGTCACCCGAAGACTTGCACTATAAGAAAAGCTGAAGAAAGTTCTTCAGGCTGAAGGGAAATGCTACCAGATGTAAACACAGATCTGCAGAAAGGCATGAAGAACATCGGAAATGATTGAGATCACACTGGAAAAGTCACTTTTTCAAAAAAAATCAAGCATGAGAACTCCATTTTAGAACAGCTTGCAATCATTTAAAGGCCACTTGATGCCTGTCAGAGGCTCCTCAGCAGTGAGCTGAGAATTCCTTGCCTAGGTTAGCTGCACTTGGGCCATAATACAAAAAATGTGCAAAGCCGTCTGGTGACAATTGCCTCCATTTAGGGAGATTATAAGTATTTTAAATGGATTTCTTAATAATTAATGCTACAGTTAATCACTATCTCAACTAATATTCTCCTTTTTTATTCCTTTTATCAGGAAAAATAATGATTTCTATATCAAGTTTACACTAAACATAAATAAAAGTACCTATTAAAAAGTGAGCTATTCAGTGTTATCACTGAGAGTTAAGAAGTAAAGGAAAAATAGAAGAAATAGAAAATAGAAATACTACCATAGGATCCCTCAATGTGCTGCAGAGGCATTACTTAAAATAGAAGAAAATAATGACTTGTTTGAGAAAAATGAACTTTAAAGGACTGTGTCAAGAGAGACATTTGCTATGTCTTACTGCACAGAGAACAATAAAGGAATTGCCATTTCTAAGAATTCATTCTTTCTCAGGAGTCTGGATTTCAGTTATCAAAGAGCTGTTACTGGAAAGGTGATCATAATGAGGTTTGACACTGGCAAATTCAAATATTGTACAACTTACTTCATCAGGAAAAGTTGTGGCTCTCCTAGCTGCCTAACAAAAATGTAGACTGTCAGAGGGTATAAGCAGAGACCAACTCTCAATTCACAGACATGTTCTCTAACTCTGGAAAAGTTACTGTGTTTCTCAGAAGAGTAAATTGTGTTCCTTCTAGGGAAATGTCCCAGGGCCGGAAGATCTAACTGATAGCTAAGACACACTCTGTAGCTGCTCAGCATCCGCAAAGCATCTTTTCTGCTTCCAGCTGGGCAAGGAAGCGTAATCTCTTCTTAGAACTATAAAATGTTCAGTAACTAAGTAATACAGCTTATCTAGAGATCTTTCACATCTTCAAAAAATCCCTAGAAAAATAACGGACCTATGGGCAAATTTTACCTCAGTGCCTCAAAATACTTCAGAAACAAGAGTTACCAGTTCTTTTAGCTGATAATGAAATGAGGGTAAGAAAAACTAAGGAGAAGCTTGCTATAAGTATTCAGTCAGGAAGGCAAAGTGGCAGAGCCTAGAGCCCTCTAACTAGACAATCCTTCTTAGCTACAAAGAAACTAAGGTCCGTACCATTACTTTTTCTGTAAATATCGATACTAAGTCACATGAATGGAGATAAGGCAGAGAGAACAATAGAGGCTATAGGATACTATACTGCAATAAACTTAAAGTGAGCATTCAGTAAATGACACTACCTCTAAGTAAAGCAAGTGAGATTTTAATTCTTTGAAAAGTAAAGCACTTGATATCTAAGATGCCTATTTTCTATATTCTCTGGTGGATCAAAAAAGCTCTACTTTTGGAATCAAATCCTAACAAATACCTTCAGAGTGAAGGGCTAAAAGGTGGCATTTACCTAAGGAAGGCATTCTACCTAGCCTGGACACAGGAGCAGGCAACAGGAGGACTTTGAGCCACTGAAGTGCAGGCAGCAAGAGAAATAGCTGCCTCCCAGATCTGCCCCTTTGCCCATCCTGATAGTTGGATCCAGTGCTGAAGCTAAAAGAGTGGCAATGACATGGAAAAACATTTTCCAGAAATTTTCATTTGTAATTCTCTGCCTGAAATTGACTGGGTCACGTCACTGATAGAGTACATCAAAAAAGGTAAGATAGCCTTCCTAAAGTTTTTATACCACACTGTTGCCCACGGTAGACCTGTGATATTTAATCTAAACAGTGAACTGTTAGTGACTTCTCAAAATGCATTATAATGGCTTTAAGTCTATTCTAGTGGTAACTTTTTGCGAAGCTTAGAAATTCACATATTGCTCCATAATGGAGGACAAAGCACTTTCAACATAGAATAAAACTGAAACCCTAGACAGAGGAAAATGCTGAAAAGAATCATCTTCGTACCAGCTGACATTTTTGATTTATCATAAAGTAGGCAAATCATAAATTATTGAACGTTAATTATCTAACTATATAGTTTCCAAAAAAGTTATGTGGACTTAAATTCATCTTACTCATATTTTATGATAGAAACATGACTATAATAAAAGAAAAGTTCCTTATGAATTGTGTAACAAAATTGTACTTACCCATACTTTGAAAATTAACAGGATACTTGGTGGGGAATGGGCCAGATGAAGGAATGGAAAGGAGCAGAGGATAGGGAGATAGCTCCTACACTTACACAGAAATTTGATTCTGAGATATCATTCAAGCCAATGAAGCAAAGCACAAACACAGGCTCTTAATCAATGTCTATTATATGCTACATAATGGAAATACAAATTAGGTTGATCCAAATTTTGTTAGCATGGGGTTTGATGGCTGAAAGCCAATAGCTAGTGTTAGTGCAAATGGGTCCTAAAACGAGGGCATGCAGATAACTTGAACATCTATCTGCAACCAGTTCTTTGGGGTTTGGAATGATAGGCCTGGAAATCTAGAAAGTTATTTTAGCAATCACAGTATTTCATTTCACGAGAATGCTAGTACGTAATCACCATCTACCCTTTCTTCTGGTCCAATGGTATAAAAATCTCACATTAGGGAGAATGCAAGGGAGTTTCTTGGTGCCTACTGCTATGGTTCTAGTTTCTTATATGCCATCCAAAGTTTAACTTGTAATCTAGGCCAGGATCATGGTAAGAGAAACACACAGGTTTTGAATGATTCTATAGAAAAAGAGTTCCCACAACACACAGCACTGTCAGTAAAGTCACTGTAGATGCTAACTTTTAGTAAGGGAAGGGACTTCAGCCTTCTCTTATTTTTATTACCCTTTCAAATGGTATCAGTAGGAGCCTCACACACATGTAAATCAGGAAAGTAAACCAATGAAAAAGACTCATTATCAAACTAGTCTGCTTGGCAGATGCTACCAGGGTGAGTGCCTTAGCTCCCTGAAGATGGGGACTTTTTCTTCTTACTTCATAACTTCTCTCTCACCAGAGTGAGACAGTGTCTGCTGCTGGAAGCAGGATGACAATGAGACAAATAACAGGTACTTTGTGATGCGAGGAGGTCACCAGCTGGCTTATTCCCCGAGGCAACTGGTAAGAAAGGTTCAATGTCAGACTCTTCTACCTTGATGAAACCCCTAACTTAGGAATTGTAGCTTTGATGCCTAGGTCAAGAAAAAGTCAGTTTAGTTGATTAGGTCACTGAGATGCTCTGATTCTCAGTGGGGTGCTAAGAGGCAGTCCCAATTTAAGAGGACAGTTTTGTCACTTTCTACAGGATACCTCCTTTTAGTCCTCAGAGTTGCCTGTCATCAAGTGAAAGTATGCAGAGGTTAAAAAAAATTTAAAGCCACAATTTAAAGAGGTGCCAATATAGAGTAGACGAAATCTTTTAGGTTTAGGGAATGCAATGGCAAAGAAAGGTCATGAGCTATGTTCCACTGTCAGTAGTTTTACTTATAAAGATTAAGGTATTCAGGGTAGACCTTAATTTAGTCCAATCCAACAGGCAGGAAGCATTTTTCTGGGTCCCTACAAAGTCTACAAGGCATATCACAAAACATGTAGTAAGTCATGCTGGCCGTGTGCTTTATCTCCATCACTGTGCCAAGGAAGCTCTGCTACAATATTAGGTGACAGGGTGTACAGCTCTCAGCTCTCCACAGCCCCAGAGAAATGTCTGGCTTACTGGCATAGCTATCTTTACTGAGGAAGTAATTAAACTCAAACATATATCCACCAGATAGGTAGGCTTGCTATAACTACAGAGAGCCTTGATGAATAATATTAATGGAGACTATTTTATTGCAAATTCGCTTACAAAAGGGTTGTGGCCTAGACAAGTCAGTTCTCGCACCAGAGGCTCCACTCCTCCCATGAAAAAGGAAATACTGTATCAGCAGGGCTTTCTGTAATGGGTGGGGCACATCAAACAGCCTCTCCCACCCCCTAAAATGGATACATGTGTGCGTTGAAGGGAAGGTAGAGACTAATACTGCTTTTCTACAATTGGAAGGCATATTAAGCATTTTTCTCTCAACTTTTATTTTTCTGAATTATTCAAACTAAATTAAGGATTTTGGATATTTTAAATTTAGGTGCTATGTGAAAAGATACTCAATATCACTAATTTTTACAGAAATGCAAATCAAAACTACAATGAGGTATCACCTCACACCAGTCAGAATGGCCATCATCAGAAAATCTACCAACAATAAATGCGGGAGGGGGTGTGGAGAAAAAGGAACCCTCTTACACTGTTGGTGGGAATGTAAACTGGTACAGGCACTGTGGAGAACAGTATGGAGGTTCCTTAAAAAACTAAAAATAGAGCTACCATGTGATCCAGCAATCCCACTCTTGGGCATATATCTGGAGAAAACTATAATCCAAAGTGATACATGCTGGGCTTCCCTGGTGGCACAGTGGCTGAGAGTCCGCCTGCCGATGCAGGGGACACAGGTTCGTGCCCCAGTCTGGGAAGATCCCACATGCTGCGGAGCGGGTGGGCCCGTGAGCCATGGCCGCTGAGCCTGCGCGTCCGGAGCCTGTGCTCCGCAACGGGAGAGGCCACAACAGTGAGAGGCCTGCGTGCCGCAAAAAAAAAAAACAAACCAAAACCCCCCCCAAAAAAAACCCCAAAATGATACATGCACCCCAATGTTCATTGCAGCACTGTTTACAATAGCTAAGACATGGAAGCAACCTAAATGTCCACCAACAGAGGAGTGGATAAAGATGTGGTACATATATACAATGGAATATTACTCAGCCATAAAAAAGAATGAAATAATCTCATTTCCAGCAACGTGGATGGACATAGAGATTCTCGTACTGAGTGAAGTAAGTCAGACAGAGAAAGACAAATATCATATGATATTGCTTATATGTGGAATCAAAAAAATGAACTTATCTACAAAACAGAAATAGAGTTACAGATGTAGAAAATAAACTTACGGTTACCAGGGGGTTAAAGGAGGGGGAGGGATAAACTGGAAGATTGGGATTGACACATACACACTACTATATGTAAAATAGATAACTAATAAGGACCTACTGTATAGCACAGGGAACTCTATTCAGTACTCTGTAATGGCCTATATGGAAAAAGAATCTAAAAAAAAGAGTGGATACATGTATATGTATAGCAGATTCACTTTGCTGTACACCTGAAACTATCACAACATTGTAAATCAACTATTCCCCAATAAAAATTTTAAAAACAAATAAATAAATTTAAGTGCTATCTCCAACCCTCCCCTTGATCACTTTTGTTACATTTTTAGCTCCCTGAGGGCAAAGACCATCTCATCCTGCATTGCCTGTCATGATACCTGAGACAGAGAAACTGTTCAGTAAACGTCTGAATTGAAATGCTGAATTTTGTTCGTTGGGCTCAACAACATGAGGTAGCCCTAGCATTCTAAAATCATTTTGTGCTACACTAAGATAATCGGTTCCTTTTTTGATCCTAATTATTATTTTTTTAACAATTAAAAACTTTACTGGCTTTTTATGACCCTACCCTCCGCTGGGCTGATGTCTTCAAGGATTTCTCCCTAGTGACTCATAGATCCCTTTGCCGAGTCAGAACTGATGGCTGAGACTGTTGGTTTATGAACAGATGTGGGCTTATCTTCCTCTAATCTCTCTTCACGGTTCTCAAATTGTTGCCACACAAACTATGTCATGTATTCTCATGAAAGACAGAGGAATAGATTATTATCTTCATTTTATAGATTAGGTAACTGAGGTTCACAAAGATTAAATGACTGACTCAAGACCACAAGTCAGTTTATACCAGCGCACAGAGTGAAGAAGAAGAATTTCTAGGCCTGAATTGACCACTTACTAGCTGTGTAATTGTGTGCACATCGCTTAACATTTCTTTTTTTTAAATTTTTTTACATTTTTTTGAATTTTATTTCTGGCTGCGTTGAGTCTTCGTTGCTGCATATGGGCTTTCTCTAGTTGTAGAGAGTGGGGGCTCTTTGTTGCGGTGCACAGGCTTCTCACTATGGTGGCCTCTCCCATTGCGGAGCACGGGCTCTAGGCCCATGGGCCTCAGCAGTTGTGGCGCATGGGCCCAGCCGCTCCGCAGCATGTGGGATCCTCCCAGACCAGGGTTCGAACCCGTGTCCCCTGCATTGGCAGGCGGATTCTCAACCACTGCGCCACCAGGGAAGCCCACATCGCTTAACATTTCTATGTCTCAGTTTCCTCACATGTAAAAAACGGACACTCTACTTACTTATTATTCCTTATGGAGTTGTTAATGATAAATTGAAATAATACTAGTTCTCATTTATATAGCATTTATATTTTCATACTGTCTACATATCTCTTATCTCATTTAATCCAGGTGAAGGAATAAGGACTGAGAAAGGCTGACTAACTTGCTCAAAGTCACGCAGCTATAACGTGTCAGAGCTGAGATTTGGATTCATGTCAACTCCAAGTCCAAGGTTCTTTCCACTACACCACATCTATTGAGGGGCTCATGTAGGTGAGCTAACCAATGTGAAAGTGCCTTATAATATGTAAGTTCCATACAAGTGCTATTTAACTATTAAGGAATATGACAACCTGCATTGATAGATATAATGGGACTGCTACTAGACTGGCAAAGAGGACTCAGAAACGAAGTTGAAAGAGTTGCCGCATACATAGATGAAAAGTGTCAGGGCTGGCTGGGTAAGGAAGCTACACATAGGAACAGAAAAACTTGAGGACTATGTAACACCATTCCAAAGGCACATTGGTGTAAACAAACCTCCCATCTCAGTTTTTAATCTCAGATTTAGAATCGTAACCTAATCACATCAGATATGTTCTAGTGTTATGCTAAAAATGTCACTTGAGCACAAGCAGAGAGGTGTGTGTCAATCTTAATTTGAAATCAGAGTCCTCTGTTACCTTTAAAGCTGCCACCTATAAAGGTGGCTGAGCAGGTTTGATAAAAGAAGCTCAGAAATTTCAGTGATCCAATGTAACACCAGGCAGCTTTCAGCCTCAACTGTCAAGATGCTCTAATAAATGTAAGACAGCCCTAATATTACTAACACTAGATGCACAGGTCAGTAATTATTGTTGTACCCAAGACTAGCTAGCTTAGGGAAGTAAACTTATTAATTATCACAGCTACATTTTCACTACTAAGGTTTCCACCCAGCAGAATGCATTCAAGACAACATGTGCACATTTATTACCCTTTTGGCAGCAGGTGGTCTGGACACAATGACAGGCTATAGAACATGTCTCAGTGTTTCATTAGGGCCTTGTTGTGGCCATGGGAGCTTGGCACTATTTAATTCTAGCTAAACTCCAAATCAATAACTTGTTAAAGAAAGAAACTGTCCCCCTGAGGGGCTACCAGAGTAAAAAGTTACTAACCTCAGCTTGTTTACACCAAACGCTGATGTTTTTACGCTGGGCTTTTGTGAAGTGGTCCCAAGCCTTTTGTTTGGAGGCAGAATGGTACACAGCTACTATCTGCTCAACTGTAGCATCAGATCAACAGTTGAATCAGCATCATCCAGGGATGGCAAAAGAGAGGAGAAAAGAAATGAGAAGCATTAGGCTTAGTGTGTCTCCTATGACACTACTGGACTAGAGCTGTGCTAAAAAAAAAAAAAGGCTATGTGTGTTGGCATACCATGAGTTTAAAGGGGATGCAAAGGCAAAGATATCAATATACAAAAAGAAAAAATGAATTCTAGAAGGTTTAGGGTGAAATGGTGACTAAAGTTTTTTCATACAGGCAGTCTGTATTCATTCAGGCAGGAGAGGCAAGAGTCATGGTGAATGTGATTTAGCACTATTGACCCTGCACAACAGGACATCAAGTGGTGAACTGTACCAGCTCCTTTTGACCACTGGCTTCTTAAACTAGCCTTTCAGAATGATCCTGGATGCTTCATTTCAATGGAATCCATCTTTTTATTATTCTGAGGTATGTTTAACCAGAAGCAACAAATCAAAACCTAAAATGGATGGGATCTATTTTAAGTCTACCTAGGTAGGCTTGTTGACTGGAGAAACACAAGTTTTATGGAAGAATAGTGTGTAAGCACAGTCCTAGGGGGTATTTTTTCAGGGTCGCTTAAAATGTCAAATGAGGGAATGTGTACAAATATTCGGGGGCTTTATCGCAATCAGTTCAAGAGAAGGAAAACTTAGTCATGACTTTTTTCTGGGAAAAGAAAAAAAGGACAAGATCCTCTGCCTGGCTAGGTGTTCACAGTAAGAAAATTCAGAGGTGTTATTTCTTTCTTTACAGCCCTGTTTGTACCCTGTCTACTAATGATTTAAGGATTTCTATTCCCATGATGCTTGCTGCTCTCTTTTTCTATTTATTCTGAAGCCCTAAAAACATATGCTTTCTCCTCCTGGATTCCATGCCCATAGATAATTTCAAAATAGAAATGGAAAATGAAACAACTCCTCCTTAATCCCATTTATGTATCAGTCAAGTATGGGAAGTCAAGTATGAGAAGAGTGGGCCATAACTGTTTAAAAGCAAAGTCATAAAACTGTACCTTTGTTCCTAACGTGAATACAGTTTCTCACTCAAAAGATAAGAGTTCATAATTTTATAATAAGGTGAACTAAAAACATTATTTGAGAATTTTTCTGCTCATTTAAGAGAACCTGGATAGGTTTGGAGTGGTACTAATTTTTGAAAATGGCTATTTCAGTGGCTTCCCATTCCCTCTCAGTGTCCACTGACATCCAGTAAAGGAAATGTTGAAGAAAGGAAACTAAAAACAAAAGGTAGAAGTAGCAGATTTGGCTTTTATTCAATTACCTTGGGAAATATAATTACATTTATCCCTAAAATGGAATACCTGAAAAGCATAATGATGCAAATCTGAAGCAAAGAAGCTTACAAATCCTGATGCTACATTCTAACTTCAGCAGTGAAATACCGAATTTTCCACTGGAGCCTGAGGCTGCTTGTAACTTACTTTGAGAACAAGCGAAAGTAAAATCACAGGATTGTGGTCTAAGTGTCAGTGTTTCTAAGGAGCTGAAGTAGATATACCACAGAAAATGAACATAGGGGGTGCGCACATGATTCCCATGAAACCGGAGCTTGGGCATTTGGCAATATAGGAAGAGCACGAGGCAGTGATGAAGAGGGCGTTCCTTCTTGACACAGGATGGCTCTGGAGCCCTGGCTCCTGTGTAGAGAGAGTGATGACTAAGTGAAGTGCCCTCTCACCCTTCTGGCAGAACTATGACTTCCACTCACATTGAATGAGAATTCCAGAAAGGGCCTGCTTAAACTTCTCCTTTGCTTCTTCCATGTCTTTCTCATGGGCAGCTTTCTCATTCACCAGGCGGCGGACGTGGCTGTTGGCCGACTGGATCATGGAGTAGAAGTTGTTAGCGCTGCGACGGTTCACCTCTCCTCGCTCAATCCAGGTGAGCAAGGTCTGCACGGCTTCTGAGAATTTGGAATCATCTGAAAAAAGAGAATTTATCTTTAGAGTCATCAAAAGTAACCAAATCTCCATCTATTTTCCCAACATGCTGGCAAGGAGGCCACCATGGCTTTTTGGCAAAGGTTGTGAAATGAATTAATTGCAGAGGGTGAGGAACCATGCATGCACACGTGTGCACACACAGGCAGCAGGTGGGCAGAGAGACTGAAAGAATGAAAGATTCCAAAAGTAGTCAGATTGGTTGTGATCTACGAAGAATTTTCAGAACAAGAGTATTTCTTCTTTTCTTAAAGTTTTCTTTACTGACATAGTTTTCACATATTGCAAATTTCTTAACCTCTGTGTGTGTGTGTGTGTGTGTGTGCATGTGTGTAATATATAAATTAGCAGTGAGAGAACTTCAGAATTCTACAATCTTATTTTTTAATAAGCACAAGTAAACTTGAGTCTTGAGCTTAACTTGCATTTGACAGTAACTTTATCCTGGATCCATGGAATTAAACCTTTGGAGGGAGCCTTAAGAAAGAGTTAGGGGCTTCCCTGGCGGCACAGTGGTTGAGAGTCCGCCTGCCGATGCAGGGGACGTGGGTTCGTGCCCCGGTCCGGGAAGATCTCACATGCCGCAGAGTGGCTGGTCCTGTGAGCCATGGCCGCTGGGCCTGCACGTCCGGAGCCTGTGCTCCGCAACGGGAGAGGCCACAACAGTGAGAGGCCCACGTACCGAAAAAAAAAAAAAAAAAAGAAAGAAACAGCTAAATGGCAATTCTTTAGGTATAAACACTTACATCTTTGACTTTTTGTAACATCACTCCTGCATCCAATCCAGCCCCAGGCCTTCCACTCAGTCCCAGTCACAATCTATTTTGATGTAATTCATTCTATTTCTACATTTGGCCACGTCCTGTTTCTCTTGCCTGAGGAACCCTCCAAGTAGATTTCTACAGCTAGTTAGGAGTTACTCTCCGATGTTAAAATAGTAGTCTCTGGTTCAGCTTCCAAAGCCTCTGGTTCAGCTTTCTGAGATAGCCACTTACATATTCTGCTGTTAAAGACTCCTGAGAGGGAGAGTCCATTAGCGTCCCATTGAAGGCCCACTGTAGGACTCCACATCCCTCTCTAGCCAGGAACCCTTATGTCCAGTGGAACCATCTCTCACTGTAATGTGAACTTCTTACCACTTGCCTTTTTAAGTGCAGATGTGTAATGAGAGGTCAGCCTCACCGTTATAGCAGTTTTCATTTCGTTACTTACATACAGTCTTTATGTTGATGCTCAGTTTTAAAAAAATTATTGATGTTTAGTTGATTCATTGATGCTTACTTTTTGCTGGAGTTCCACACAACCAGCAAATTCATTTTTTTAATAAAAATTCAAACTGAGCTGTTTGGTCTTATGTGAACAGTTAAGTCTTGGACCTGGCATCTTACCAATGCTTTCAGCCTTTCCAGCTTTTCAAAGTGTACCATTATTTCTGTGTCTCTTCTCTGGACTCTATGTTTTCTGCTTTTCTCTTATAGGAAGACAAATCAATCCAAACAAAGGATTTCTTTAACGTGTGAAACCCTTAGGCTATAAGGTGCAAACAAGTTTGGTGAATGAGACCTATTTGCAAAGGGGAATTAGCAGCATCTTGCTGAGCCTAGAGCACAAGAAGCAAGGAAAATTCATACTGTTAGAGCTGGGTTGGTGTCACCAATAAGATCAATGGGACACCAGCACTCATCCAGTAAAATCAACCATACTCATAGAATGAAAAAACTGGATTTGAGCTACTAACACAGGAGACCAGGCAAGGCAATTAAGGTTAAATTAGCAAAATGGCTCTGAGAGTCAAGCAAGGGGAACAGGAATCAAAACTAAAGGGAAAGCAGTCTGATTTAGCAATGTCTGGAAGTCTCTGTAGTTACTGTGTGAAATAAATGTGTGATTAAAGGAGTCCTCTTTTAGTTAGTAGTAGCTACGCCTTTGAGTAATCTAAGAAGAATGTATACTGTAACTACTCTCTGGCCCTCCATTTTCTCATCTATAAAATGGAATTTTGGGCTTCCCTGGTGGCGCAGTGGTTGAGAGTCCGCTTGCCGATGCAGGGGACGTGGGTTCGTGCCCAGGTCCGGGAAGATCCCACATGCCGCGGAGCGGCTGGGCCCGTGAGCCATGGCCGCTGAGTCTGCGCGTCTGGAGCCTGTGCTCTGTCCGCAACGGGAGAGGCCACAACAGCGAGAGGCCCGTGTACAGCAAAAAAAAAAAAAAAAAAGAAAAAAAAAGAAAATGGAATTTTATCAGAGTTTTCTGAGGTCACATCAAGTTCTATTTTTCTGATTTATTCTGACTTAGAATTCAAAACTAACTTGCTATCCACAATGAAAGGGGGTGGAGGTGCTTACAGGTCCCAAGTCATGGATCACAGCTAAAATTCTCTGATGTGGAAAAGTGGGAAAAAATTGTTTCTTTCTAGTCACCTGATGTATGGAGAGAAAAAAAGTAACTTGAGGCAGTGAAGGATCACAGACACAGGTGGGAGGGACAAATTTTTTGGCTCTTGAATTACTAGGTACACCTTTCTAACTGCAAGGCTTCAACACAAGAAATGCTTAGAATCCCTCAGTGGGAAATTCAAGGATAACTGTCAACAATACAAATATATTTATTACATTTCTCCAAAGAAAAGAGTTCTTTTAATCACAAAGCTCGAGTGTTTTGTATACCTTTTAGTTTTTCAGCAACAATGCTGCATTCATGATCTGAATAGTGGACCACTGGAGGTGGGGATGGTGGGCGCAACCTTTCTTCTTCCATCCTTCTACGGTGGCGTTCCTCTCTTGCAAGCATACGCTGTTTGCATTCCCACTCATACAGGTCATCTCGAGCCTGTGCAAAATCAACATGAAGCCTACCTGTGTCCTTTTTGTCAGTGCTAGAGCCCAGGCGAATGCGGTAACCTAAGTGCACAAGAGGGAGAGAGAGGAGAGAACAAGAACAGCCCAGTGAGTGAGCCACTGTAAGTAGCTTTTCAGATGCAGTCACAGCAGTTTCCAGGGACCACATAACCCCAAATTCTCTCCCCACTACTAGCAAGAAGAACATTAAAGACTTGGATTATAGTCTCTATCTCTGATAATAGTTTATTATTCCATGGTTGGGTCAGTCTTATTCATAGGAGTTTCATTTCTCCATCTGCCACCTTACCTGTGACAGAGGGAGGCTCTGTGGGTAACTGTATCAAGAATAAGCTTTATGTGGCACCACGGGCTGGGAAGCATGCAAAAGGTGGCCTCAAATTGTGGTGTCTTTGGATAACTTCAAGAGTGTCAGTCATCCCGCCACTCAGAATTTTGGTAAAATTTAAATGTTGATAAAATTTAGATAAAATTTAAATAAAATCAATAAAATTTTGATAAATGTAAATCAGCTCGACATTTCAATCCCCCAAATTGCTTCCTAGGTGTATCTGGTGACTTGGAACCATTTTGGGGGGGTGGAATAGATATAATGGGGAGTGGTATGTGATCCAGGTGACATATAATTTGGGATCCTTAAAAAAAGCGGTAGTATGCTTATAGTATACTGGTATAGGACTAGGATTCAGAAAACCAGGATTCAAGTCCACACCTCCACTTTTGGTGTCAGTTATAGCACCCAAGTTAAATCTCTCAACAAAAAAATCAAAAAAATATTAAGTTTTTATTAACCTTTTAAGTTTCAGAAGCTGAGCTAGCTGCTTCCACACACATTTATCTCATTTCATTCTAAGCGCAAGCTTGCAGGGTAACTCCTGCCTTAAACAACTAAAAATATGGACAACATGTATGAAACAATAGTTTTTAAGACATTGGACATTAGGCAATGAAGACAGAGATCACTAAGATTCCCCTGGCTTATTGCCTGGAGAGAGTTTCCAGGCCTCAGCACAGGGAGGGGAACTCTGGCAAAGCATGGTGATCTCCCTGAGTTGAGGAGATTGAACTGGGAATCCAGGGAGACTATGGCAGACAGTTTGCATGGCAGAGTACTGGAAAGAAGAAAGCTACACAGAGAAAGAGCTTCAGAGATCTGCAGAGGGTCCTCCACTATTATGTAGCTGAGTACTGATGTCTATCTATGTGTGAATTACCTGAGCGTTAGAGGTAATAATCCCTGGAGCTCATACAGGGCTAGGACTATTTCCTTTTCACACCAGCCAGAGGAGAAAATCTAATAATTCAGAGAGCACTGGATAGAGTAATCAAAAGAGTTTTGCCTTAGTGAGGAAAAATTAGCCCTACACTAAACCCTGCTCTGGTTCTGCTGAACAAAACTTAAAAACAAGACCTAAAAAGATAAAAAAACTTTCAAGTTACTTAACTGCATCCCAGAACAAAGGTCAAGAATACTTACAGGAATGAAAAATATCTGTCACCTGGTAAAATTCACAATGTCTGGTGTCCAATAAAAAGTTACCCAATATGCAAAGAAGCAGGAAAATCATAATAAAGATAAAAATCAGTCAACAAAGCAGACCCAGAAGTGATGCAGATAATATAATTAATAGATAAGGACATAAAAACTATTATAGTTGGATTTCATATGCTTAAGAAGCTAGAGAAAAGACAAAACATATTAAGTAGAAACACAAAAGACATAAAAAAAAGAACCAAAATCAAACGTTTACAGATTTAAACTACAATGTCTGAGTTGAAAAAAACTCACTGGACAGGACCAATGACAAATTAGACATCACAGAAGAAAAGATTAATGAACTTGAAGACATAGCAATAGAAACTATTCAAAATGAAATACAGAGAGAAAAAAGACTTAAAAAAATGAACAGAGTACTGGTGAGATGTAGGACAACTTCAAGGGGTCCAATATATGCCTAACTGGAGCCATGATTGGAGACAGGGGAGGGAATAGAAAAAATATTTGAAGAAATAAGGAAGGAAAAATGTCCAAATTTGATGAAAACTCAGATCTAAGAATTTCAATGAACCCCAAGTGGAAAACCATGAAGAAAATTATACCAAGGCACATCATAATCAAATTTCTAAACATCAGCAATAAAGAGAATATCTTAAAAGCTGCCATAGACAAAAGACACATTTTATGTACAGAGAAACAAAGAGATAAGGATAACATCATATTTCTTGTTGAAAACAATGCAAGTAAGAAGATAGTGGAGCAACATCTGAGAGAGAGAAAAAAAAAACTGTCAACCTAGAATCCTATACCCAGAGAACATACTTTTTAAAAAAAGTGGAATAAATTTTTTGATACATACAAATGCTGAAAGAATTTATCAGGAGCAGACTTGCACTACTGAAAATGTTAAAGGAGATTCAATTACAGGGAAAATGATACCAAATGGAAATCTGGATCTGTACAAAGGAAGGAAGAGCATACAAAACATATGATTTCATTTATATGAAAATCTGGAAAACGCACACTAATCTGACAGAAAATAGATCAGTGTTTGCCTGGGGAGAGAACTGGGGAGGGTTAGGAAGAAGGGATTACAAAAGAGGCATGGGGCCTCCCTGGTGGCGCAGTGGTTGAGAGTCCGCCTGCCGATGCAGGGGATACGGGTTCGTGCCCCGGTCTGGGAGGATCCCATATGCCGCGGAGCGGCTGGGCCCGTGAGCTATGGCCGCTGGGCCTGCGCATCCGGAGCCTGTGCTCCGCAACGGGAGAGGCCACAAGAGTGAGAGGCCCGCATACCGCAGAAAGAAAAAAAAAAAAAAAAAAAAAGAGGCATGAAGGAAGCTTTTGGGAGAGGTGTACATACTCATTATTTTGACTATGATGATGGTTTCACAGCTGTATGTGTCAATAATATCAAATTGTATTTTTGAAATATGTGAAGTTCATTGCATGTCAATTATACCTAAATAAAGCTGTTATAAAGAATAATTCCCAGTCACACTAAAATATTCTTTTTAGAAAGAGGAAGAATAAATACATTTCATAAGTAAACTTTGCTAGAGCCCTTTAAAGTTTACAATGTACTTTCACACCCATTCATCTTATTAAATTATCTGAGCTACCAGAAAAATGGGGCTATTAATGATTACCTTGACTATTCTGCCAGGATTGTGGAGAAGATCAAATGAGAGGAGGAAATGAAACTTTTGCATAAACATACACAAGATACTGTGATGCTCTGAGGTGCTGCGCTGTGTACAATGCCGGCTCCCAAAGGTGCTCAAACTCCAACAGAAAAAACAATTATGTCTACATTTCTAGCCCCTTTCTAAGGGATTTTTGTTTGTTTGTTTTAACCTCTTTCTTTTACAAAGTGGGAGAACAGCCATCCAATTCAGGAGTTTTCTAGCACGTGTAAACTTTCAGGGAGCAGGTTCAAATTTAAAGGGAAAAATTAGTTGTTTTCACATTACAGTGCAACCTCCTTTCCTTTGGCAGCCGTGAGAATGTTTCCAGGTGGCTGTTGATGGAGAGCTGATTTCAATGACATTTAGATGGATACATCCTGAGCAGCATGTTGTCTTTTATGTACAACTGTTCAGGGCTTTTCAAGACCTTTAAGTTTTTATTAAAATAGTCTATTGTGGAATGCTCTGTTATCATTGCTAAGGGCTGTTAAATCTTCAGTAGTTGGATTTTACAGCACTTAGCAAATGTAAAAAGAGCATTCTACATCTGCCTCCTCTTCTCCTCTCCCATGTTACCAGCCTAATTTTTCCAATGCTCATTACCTTTTCTTTGGCCTATTGCAACAGGTATCTAACTGACCTCCTCTCCTCTTACCCATTTTTATACAGAGCGGTCACATTAATCTTTCAGAAACAATCTTCTTCCTTGTTCAAGAACTTCTTCAACAATTCCCTGTTATCTGAGAAGTAAAGACCCAACTGTTAAGCCTTTCAAAGTGTACTAACGATGGATGTTTTCGCTCCTCCTTTCATGTCCCCTCAGTACACAAACCACTACTTATTGTTTCCTTGAACGTTCATCAAAACCTACCACCTCTGTACCTTTGCTCATGCTGTATCTATGCCCCATTGTCCACATTCAAATGCTTTCTCTTTGTCAGAGACTTGGTCTAAATGCTACCTTTTACCTTGATAACCCCAGTCAGGAACCAGACAATTTCAAATTCTCTCTCTCTCTCTCTTCCCCCCTCCCTCCCATCCTCCCTTCCTCCCTCCCTCTCTCTCCTCTGAACTTCCATAACACTTTACCATACTTCTTGTACAGCACACATAACTTTCAAATGTCATTATTATTAGCAATGAGTGTGTCTTATCAGTGTCTTGAGCAATGCCAGGTGCTCAATGTTTCTTTAATAAATGAATGTATGACTGCATACTAACCCAGGGTTCATTAAAGGGAAGAACTAGGTTTAACTCCTTTTCTACTCTGTACAACATTTAGCATAATAGCTTACACAAAGGAGATGTCCAACAAGCGCCTGTTACGTGAATGCAGATTCTGTAAAATGTCTAGCACTTGGACCCAATTCTTCCAAATTGTTAACCCTTAGGGAAGGGTTAGTAGTTAGGGAAGGAAGTAGTTAATTGTTCTATGCCCTTTCCAATTACTCTGTCTTCTGCCTTCATCTTATTTGTCCACTGCCCCATAAAGAAAAATAACAATTCAAATAAGCAAAGGATCGGCCATGAAACTTTATAATATTTACAAAGAAAATCATTCCAATTCCAATTGCCTCAGTCTCCCCAAATCTGAACTTTTACCAGGAACAAGTGACTTTATGCAGAGTAGTTCTTGCTATCTCCACTCCAACTACCATAGTATATAAGCCGCTATCACTTCTGGATTGGACTAATGCTATGGTTAGCTAACTAACCACTAGTCACCACACTTGCCCATACCCTTCAGTCCATTCTTTACCCAGAAGTGATATTTCTAAAATGTATGTCAGATCACATCACCCTACTCCTTAAAATCCTTCAATGGCTTCCCATTGTATCCAGAATAATAAACTCATTACTACAGGCATAACTTGGAGATATTGTGGGTTCAGTTCCAGGCCACCATAATAAAGTGAATATCTCAAGAAAGTGGGTCACACATAGTTTTTGATTTCCCAGTGCCTACTGAAGTTATGTTTACACTGTACTGTAGTCTATGAAATGTACAATAGCATGACATCTAAAAAATGTAAATATCTTAATTAAAAATACTTTATTGCTAAAAACGCTAACCTTCATCTGAGTCTTCAGTGAGTTGTAATCTTTTTTTAAAAAACTTTTAATTTTATATTGGAGTATAGCCGATTAACAATGTTGTGATAGTTTCAGGTGCACAGCAAAGGGACTCAGCCATACTTATACATGTATCCATTCTCTGGATGGGGTAGTTTGGGGGAGAGTTGTAATCGTTTTGCTGGTGGAGGGTGTCACCTTGATGTTGATGGCTGCTGACTGACCAGGGTGGTGGCTGCTGAAGGTTGGGGTGGCTGTGGCAACTTCTTAAAATTTAAGACAACAATGAAGTTTACTACATCAATTGATTCTTCCTTTCATGAACAATTCTCAGTAGCATGCAGTGCAGTTTGATAGCATTTTACCCACAGTAGAACTTCTTTCAAAATTGGAGTCAATCCTCTCAAACTCTGCTGCTGCTTTAACAGCTAAGTTTGGGTAATATTCTAAATCTTCTGTTGTCATTTCAACAATCTTCATAGCATCTTTACCAGGAGTAGATTCCATCTCACGAAACCACTTTCTTTGCACAGCTTTAAGAAGCAACTCCTCACCTGTTAAAGTTTTATCATGAGATTGCAGCAATTCAGTCACATCTTCAGGCTCCACTTCTAATTCTAGTTCTTTTGCTATCTCCACTACATCTGCAGTGACTTCCTCCACTGAAGTCTTGAGTCCCTCAAGGTCATCCATGAAGGTTAGAATCATGTTCTTCCAAACTCCTGTTAATGTTGATATTTTGACCTCTTCCCATGAATCACGAATGTTCTTAATGGCATCTAGAATGGTGAATCATTTTCAGAAGGTTTTCAATTGATTTTTCCAGATCCATCAGAGTAATCCCTATCTATGGTAGCTATAACCTTACGAAATGTATTTCTTAAATAATAAGACTTGAAAGTTGAAATGACTCCTTGGTCCATGGGCTACAGAATGGATGCTGTGTTAGCGGGAATGAAAACATTAACCTCCATCAGAGCTCCTGGGTGACCAGGTGCATTGTCAATGAGCATTAATATTTTGAAAGGAATCTTTTTTTCCTGACCAGTCAAGTCTCAGTAGTGGGCTTAAAATATTCAGTGAACCATGTTGTTAAACAGTTGTGCTGTCATCTAGGCTTTGTTGTTCTATTTATAGAGCATAAGAAGAGCAGAATTAGCGTAATTCTTAAGGGCCCTAGGATTTTTAGAATGGTAAATGAGCACTGGCTTCAACTGAAAGTCACCAGCTGTATTAGCTCCTAAAAAGAGTGTGCCTGTCCTTTGAAGCTTTGAACCCAGGCATTGACTTCTCCTCTCTAGCTATGAAAGTCCCAGATGATATCTTCTTCCAATAGAAGGCTGTTTTATCTACAATGAAAATCTGTTGTGTAGTGTATCACCTTCATTAATGATCTTAGCTAGATCTTCTGGATAACTTGCTGTAGCTTCTACATCAGCACTTGCTGCTTCACCTTGCACTTTTATGTTATGGAGATGGCTTCTTTCCTTAAGCCACATGAACTAACATCTACTGGTTTCAAACTTTTCTTCTGCAGCTTCCTCACCTCTCTCAGCCTTCACAGAACTGAAGAGAGTTAGGACCTTGCTCTTGATTAGGCATTGGCTTAAGGGAATGTTGTGGCTGGTTTGATCTCCTATCCAGACAACTAAAACTTTCTCCATATGAGCAATAAGGCTGTTTCAGTTTTTTATCATTTGTGTGTTCACTGAACTAGCACTTTCAATTTCCTTCAAGAACTTTACATTTGCATTCACAAGTTGGCTAACTGTTTGGCATGAGAAGCCTAGCTTTTGGCCTATCTCAGCTTTAGACATGCCTTCCTCACTAAGCTTAATCATTTGTACCTTTTGATTTAAAGTGAGAGACTCTTCCTTTCACTTGAACACTTAGAGGCCACTGTAGGGTTATTAATTGGCTTAATTTCAATATTGTTGTGTCTCAGGGAATAGGGAGGCCCAAGGAGAGGGACAGAGATGGGGGAGCGACCAGTCGGTGGAACAGTCAGAACACACACATTTATCAGTTAAGTTCACCATCTTAGATGGGTGCAATCTGTGGCACCCCAAAACAATGACAATAGTAATATCAAAGATTACAGATCACCATAACAAATATAATAATAATGAAAAAGTTAAATTTTCCCAGAATTACCAAAATGTGACACAGAGCCACGAAGTGACGAAATGCTGTTGGGAAAATGGCTTTGATAGACTTGCTCAATGCAGGGTTGCCACAAATCTTCAAGTTGTAAAAAAACACAATATCTGCAAAGCATAATAAGGCAAAGTGCGATAAAAAAGGTATGTCTGTATAGATTAAAGGACCAACATAATTTGGTACTGTTTACCTCTCAGACTTCATTTCCCTTCACTGCCTCTCTCTCATTTACTGTGCTCTAGTCATGCTTACCTTCTCTCCTCTGCTTGAACATGCCAAGTCCATTTTCATCTTAGGGTCTCTGACTTGTTCTTCCTTATTTTGGAATGCTTCTCCTACAGATGTTTGCATGGCAATCCCCTTCATATTGTTCAAATCTCAATTCAAATGTTAGAGAATACTTGCTTTCCTAGCAACCCCAGGTATGTTAGCTGTTTTTATCTTCTTCATAGCATTTACTGGTACCTGATATTGTTTACATATATATCATATTTTACCATCTTCAGAATGTAATATCCCTGATGGCAAGAATTTTGTATGCCTCAGTCTTTGCCATATCCTCAGCAACCTAGCATTCTGATTATCAGTCAATAAATATTTGGTAACTAACTGACTTCCATAGTTATTTTTGAGCATCTACTTTTGTACCAGGTTAGGTGCTAAATGCTGGGGATTCAAAGTTAAATAAGACACAGTCTTTCCCCTAAGGAGTTCATTCTCTGTTGCAGGAGACAGAGGTAGAAAGAGACAGTTCTCATATGGTGCTACAGGTGTCATGTTAGGAGGAAGCACCAGGCATGGCAGAAGCACTGAGGAAGGGGTGCCCAAACCAGCCTGGGGAAGAGTGGGGAGAGAAGTCAGGGAAAGCTTTCTAGAAGAGGTTGTGATTGAGCTGGAGCTTTAGGGTATGAAGATGTGTGTATGGTGGGTGGGGGTGGAAAAGGTAATTCTAGTCAGAGGAAAAGGCGTAAAACACCATGGGCACATTCTGGGAACTAGAATTAGTTTAGTGTTAGGACATGGTATGTGAAGGAAGGATTGGGAGATAATGTTGAGAGGTAAAACAGATAATCAAGGCCTTTAACACTACAAGTAAGGAGTTTTGGAGTTTTCCCGTAGGCAACTGGGAACTACTTAAGAACTTTTAAAGGAATACATCAGGTAGTAACATGCATTTTCCATCCATGAAGGCAAGAAAGGTTGCCAGTAAGCCCAAACTTTAGCTGCCACAGGTGCAAATACACTGATCCCCAATCTGTGTGCTGTGCCTGGTGGGCACAATCCTCATGACTAAACACCTACCAGAAAGATAAAGGGCTTTGTCCACCATGTACTCCTCAGCAAAGCGAATGTGACAAAAGTTTTTTTTGCTCTTCCGAATAGCAATGATCTCTCCACACTGCTCAAACACTTCCACGATGATCTGCTCTGTACCATTTTCAGGCAGGCCGCCCACAAATACTGTTTTGCATCCTGGTGGCCGTTCTCGGGTTGCAGGAGGTGGAAGATCTAAGTATAAGTGCAAAAGCATTTGAAATTAAAATGTTTGCTTAGGACAGACCTCTTAGAAACTTCACATGTCCCAGAGACAGCCCTACTATCCCCACTTCTGCCTAAGAGTCCCAGAAGCATGTGGCCTCCAAGATGCTCATCTCTGCTCCATAGCAAATTGGTTGCCTGAACCTGAGAATTATTTTATTCAATGATTTGGTGATCGTGATTTATGTATACAGGATAAAGACTCAGACCCATCTGTCTCATCAAAAGTTCTTTAATTTTGTTCTTTACTTTTGTTGTGACAACCCAGCTATGCCCAATTTTCAGTCATTTTTATTAAGAAGACAATTAGTGGAAAGAAATCCCACTCGGTTTAAGCCTACTTTTGAGAATTCTTAGAACCAGTGTCCTTGAGAGAAGGTTTTGTTTAATTCAGCTTGTAGTTATTGTATTCTCCCTGTTCATGCTTACAGAAAGAACTGTTTCAGGATTAATTTGACAGTGAAGGGGTGAACATTTACAAAAATATTTACAGCTATCAGAATAATTTGGTTGACAAAGTCAGCCAGAGTACAGATCATCCCTTTTAGGTTTTTTGTTTTTTGATACCAGTGAGCTCTTCCTCAGATTCTTTGCTGGAGAGGTGAGGTCCAGAGCCAATCATGCAGCACTTAGAGGGAAAGTAAGCTCATCTGGGAAATCATTAAATAAAGTGAGATAAATTTGGCTGTAGAGTTATTAAAAACCTACTTAATGGGCTTCCCTGGTGGCGCAGTGGTTGAGAGTCCGCCTGCCAATGCAGGGGACACGGGTTCATGCCCCGTTCCGGGAAGATCCCACATGCCGCGGAGCAGCTAGGACCGTGAGCCATGGCCGCTGAGCCTGTGCGTCCAGAGCCTGTGCTCTGCAACGGGAGAGGCCACAACAGTGAGAGGCCTGCGTACCGCAAAAAACCAAAAAAAACAAAACAAACAAACAAACAAAAAAACCTATTTAATGAGATGATTTTCCTTCTGCTTAAAAAATGTGCTTTCTACTCACTTATACATAAAGCCGGTTGTATCTGCCAGCTCCTTGTTGCTGTTTATACGTAGCAAAGCATTTCCCAAGCAAAATCCTATAGTTCATAGCCCAACAAAACAAAGCATGATGGTCAAGGGTTTTCTAGTGTTGCTTTTGTATCTGCAAGGATTTATTTTGTGTAATCCGTTCTTCCCATTCAGCTCTTAACAATAATTCTCCCAGCTCAAGATTTGGAGAGCTCGACAACCAGTGATTACAGCTCACATGCAAAAATAAATGAGTTTCACTTGTAGATTAGGCCAAGGCCCCCACCTGATTCTTATCCAAGTTGGCAAGCAGATGATTTGAGAGCTGCCTCGGCTATTAGCATCTTAAGCTTCCTCACTTTGCTTATTAGTGTGGGTCAGAATAATCAAGTTCTCATGATGGTCTCTTTCCCTCTATTTAGTCAGTAAAAGGGGTAGAGGGATTCAGGGAACCTACAAAATTTCTGTTAAAGTTTTAAATGTCTTCAATTTCAAGAACTCGCTGTATTGGTATTTCATTCCATAGGAGAAGTTTAAAGGGAAAAGAAAATAACCTAGTGAGCAGGAATCTGAAATGTCTAACATTAGAGAGGTTATAGCTTTAGCCAAAAAGGGAAAAATGAGATCCAGAATCTCTTGAGACTTATACTTCTGAGTTTTTTAAGAACTGGAAAGGATTCTAGATATCACACTTCCAGTGATTCTCAACTCTGGTAGCACATTAGAATCAACTTGGGAGTCAAACAAACAAACAATGCCTGGGTCTCCCTCCAATGAGTCTGATTTAATTAGTCTGGGGTGCAGCATGTGCATCATTTTCTTGAAGTTCCTCAGGCAACTCTAATGTGTAGCTGTAGTTGAAAACCACTGACTTGGCCTAAACTTAAAATATTCTGAGGAAAAACCTTAGCTGACTGAGGTTGGGTAACTTATTCAAGGTCAACAAATCAGATAGAAAGAGAAGGAAAATGAACTTGGAGCAGTTAAACCTGGATTTAAACCTTAATTACTCACTGTCTGCATGACCTTGGGAAAACTACATAACCTCTGAGAACTTTGCTTTTTCATCTTAAAATAGGGATACTATCCTCTACCTTACAAGGGTTATTGTAGGATAATTGATAATCTACTGCCTATATTGCATGTGGCATAATGCCTAGCACTTGATAGGTTCCCAATAAATTGTAGTTATTATAGTGTTATTATTATTTACTATTATAGAACTCAGGTTTCCTAATTACCACTGTGAGGCTTTCTAAAATCCTACTACAAGTCTGGAGTGGAGTGATAGCTAAGACTTGGATTTCTAAACTCTCAGCTCCTTGCTTTATCCAGATCTTTAGATAAGGCTGGGTTTGGGAAGGAATCACTCTTATTGGTAGAGAAACTGTTACGGAACTGAACTTGGGTCTGCTTCACACCCCACCCTCCCAGCAGTAAAACCAATCTACCAAAATCAGGTTGTGCTGAAGGAAAGTACAGCATTTATTGCAGGCACCAAGCAAGGAGAATGGGCAGCTCATGCTCAAAAGACCTGAACTCCCTGATAGCTTTCATGGAAGGGTTTTTAAAGGCAACATTTGGGGTGAGGGTTGCAGGGTGTATGACTTTCTTCTGACTGGTTGGTAGTGAGGTAACAGGGTGGTGTTTCAGGAATCTTTTCTCTTTTTTTGTGGTACATGGGCCTCTCACTGTTGTGGCCTCTCCCGTTGCGGAGCACAGGCTCCGGACACGCAGGCTTAGCGGCCATGGCTCACAGGCCCAGCCACTCTGCGGCATGTGGGATCTTCCCGGACCGGGGCACGAACCCGTGTCCCCTGCATTGGCAGGCGGACTCTCAACCACTGCGCCACCAGGGAAGCCCTGTTTCAGGAATCTTAATCATCAACCTTCTGGTTCCAACCAGTCTGGGGCATATTCGTTGCAGAGGAACTAGGACTCTGTTTTATTGTTGAATTATTGTTCAAGCTATCTTGCTTAACTGCTTTCCCTTTGTTTCTGTATTCCTTCACTTCTCCAATTAGTAACTGCTTGTGCCTGCTCTTTGGCACTCACGGAAGACCTAGGAGACAAAAATATTTTCCTACAGGCAAGAAACAGGGGACATGGAGGGCCTTTTGTACCCTGTAGGGCCCATGGTGTCCTGCTCAGTTTCAGAATCTACAGCTGTGGAGACACACATGATCTTGACCATGGAACACAACCCGGCCACTGACTATATTAGGTAAAGAATTTTCAACAACATCTATTTAGTTAGAGCCATGTTTTCAAATCTAAGGCTTCAGAATAAAATCCTGCCTTAGAACCCTTCTGAAGTTTACTATTTAAATGAATTCGATAAAGAATCTTTTTATGAAGCAAATAATCACCTTTTTATATTATTTGAGTTAGCCTAGGTTTACCTTTAGGTCCGTTGAGAGACTCTAAGGAATGTCTGGTTACTGCTATAGTTATATGTAATACTGACAATACCAAGGCTCTTTCCCTTGATGAAACCATCACCCTATTTAGATGCTGTGATTATTCTGTGGTGACTGTAAAGGCGCATAAAAGCCACTAAGAGTAGTGTCAAGAATGCTGGGGATTTGTTTATTTTCCTTGGGTAAATGTAGCATTTGCTGAGATTTAGATGTATGCCACCAGCAAGGCAATGGGCTGTACTGTCTTCCTTAATGGATAGTACTTGTTCTTTAATTAACAGCTCAAAGTACTTTGTTGTTTGGGCCCGATTTTCTAATCCCACTGAAATACAGTGATATGGGCATAGCAATGGTAACTCCATAGGAGTTAATCCTATTAATCAGGTAATGTGCTAAGCTCCTGTAACACCCCAATCACCACTCCAGATGGAGAAGAAGAAACTTCCATGTAAAAAGATGCAAGATAACTGGGAGTAAAAAGCACTCTAATCTCTGGTAATGGAAAAGGAGGAGCTTCTAGCAATTCTAATTACAGCTAAGCACCCACTCTGGGGAACTGTGTTGGGGCGACCAGCATTAAGATCAAAGTCACTGCTCATCTTTGAGAAGTGAGGCAGGGAGCAGCATAGAGGCCCAATAAACCACTTGCATCTTGCTTTTCAAAGGAGCATCACAGATCACTCAACTGGTTTGCCAGAATTTGCATACTGCAAAATCTTTGAGTTGATTTTATCAGACAGCCCAAGATTGAAGGTCCCCTAGACAATCAGCAGGGGTCAGATATATTTTAATGTAATCCCAACTGATTGGAAGTAATCAGAAGGCCAGCGAATCTTTATTAATTCTCAAGTTATCTAATTTTCTCTAATTTTCTTTATAGAACCCAGCCCTAGGAGCCAAAATGAGTTCAGCCTGTTTTGAGATGGTAAAATGAAATGATTGCTCTTTTTCTGGCTCCTGGGTGCTTTCCCACATGCCTGCATACAGATAGTAGGTGATATTCCACCATTTATTCCACGTTCACTGTTATTTCACAGTAGATGAAAAATGAAACCTCTCCATACAGAAGGTCCATCAGCTGAAGTGAAAAATCTTGAGAGAACTGAGTTCTCTGGAGAGAGGGTGCTGTCCTCTTATACCACCAACTGAGGACTGTTAATTGGGAATGCAGTAAATCTCTGATAGCCATCCTGTGAAAAAAAGTACCTGTGTTCCAGAGAGCTTTCTTTTGCCATATCTCTGACTCCTAGGAATCAGAGGATGTTGCTCCTAGGACAATTCACCATTTATCTTTAGGAGACTGGTGCACAGTCAGCTCCAGTCTAGTTTGATCTGCTGAGTTTTTAGACCAGAACTGATTTTGCCTAGTCTAGATCAGAGAGGTTAAGTTACTTACCCAGGATTTCATGGCTATTTAGTATGGAGATCTGGGATATGAAACCAGGCCTATGTCACGTTGGGGCTCTTGAGTATTATACCATACTGTCTCTTCTACTGAAGGCACAAAGCTCTACGGGCCACCTACCAATTTGCTCTTGCTTTTCCTAATACATTTTGAGGGACTTTTGCCTAGGTGAATAATTATTGTGGTAGCTACATTTTTAATGTCAAGAATCATATTTTTAGAACTGGATGAAACCTTGGAGGTATCTAGGGTAATCTAACCCAATAGCCTCACTTTACAGACAAGGAAACGGAGACCTGGGGAGGTCATGCGACTAACCCAAGATCCCTCAGGTAGTTGTTGACAGAGCTGGGGGTAAAACACAGTTCTCTCGACTTTTAATCTAGTAGTTTGTTCACTATACTATAATGCTGTTTTTTGCACATTTGAAGTAGATACACCTGGAAAAGTCTAGTGGTCAGTTGGCTATATGTGTCTGAAGCTCAGAAGAGAGCCATGGACTGAAAAAATAGATTTAGAAGTTGTCAGCATGTGGTGTAATTACCTCATGCTCTCTTGGTTTGATTTCTAGACCTCTGACTTCTCCTTTTGTATTCATCCATCCATCCCTCCATCCATCACTCAAGAGATATTTATTGAACACGTACTATATGTCAGATACTTTTCTCAGTGCTCGGGATATATCAGTGAACAAAATAGACAAAACTCCCTGCTTTTGTGGAGTTTACATTCTATAAATTGCATAGTTTGTTAAAATGTATTAAGTATTAAGTGAAAAATAGAGAGGGTAAGTAGGATTGGGAGTGTGGCAGGGAGGGCTGAACTTTTAAATAGGTTGTCAGGGTTACTGAAGAGGAGACATTTCAGCAAAGACTTGAAGGAGGCAGGTGAGTTAGCCATGCAGATATTTAGGAGAAGAGTATTCTAGGCAGAGGAAAGAGCCAATACAAAGGCCCTATGACGGAAGAGTGCCTGGTGTGTTCACAGAACAGCATGGAGGTCAGTATAACTGGAACAATGTGTGATGGAAAGGAGAGTGGTAAGAGACAAAGTCAAAGAGATAATGTGAGAGAGGGAGGACCTTCTTTGCCATTAAAGGTCTTTCTGTGCCATTTAAGACAGGAATAAAGACGCAGACCTACTAGAGAATGGACTTGAGGACACGAGGAGGGGGAAGGGTAAGCTGGGACAAAGTGATAGAGGGACATGGACATATATACACTACCAAATGTAAAATAGCTAGCTAGTGGGAAGCAGCTGCATAGCACAGGGAGATCAGCTTGGTGCTTTGTGACCACTTAGAGGGGTGGGATAGGGAGGGTGGGAGGGAGGAAACACAAGAGGGAGGAGATATGGGAACATATGTATATGTATAACTGATTCACTTTGTTATAAAGCAGAAACTAACACACCATTGTAAAGCAATTATACTCCAATAAAGATGTTTAAAAAAAAAAGGTCTTTCTGTGCCATTAAACAGACTTTGGCCTTTGTTTTGAGTAAAACAGGGAGCCATTAAAGGGTTTTGAATAGAGGAGGGACATAGTCTGACTTAGGTTTTAAAAAGGATCACTCTGCCTGCCCTCTTGAGAATACATTGTAGGGGGCAAGGGTGAAAGAGGAAGACCAATTAGAAGGCTATTGCAATAGTTCAGAAAATGTATTATGGGGGCATAAACTGGGTCATAGCAGTAATTATCACGAAAATTGTAGAATTCTAGTTATATGTTTTAGGGTAGACCCGACAGAGTTTTCTAACAGATTAAATATGGCGTGTGAGGGAAAGAGAGTAGGTAAGGATTACACTTAAGTTTTGGCTGAGTAATTGAAATAATGCAGTTGCCATTATCTGAGATGGAGAAGGATACTAGTGGAGAAGGTTTGGGGGTAAATATTAGGGGTTTTGTTCCGAACATATTAAACTTGAGATGTCTCTTTGACATGTAAGCGGAGATATCAAATAAGCAGTAGGACATGAGTTTGGGGTTCAGAGACAAGCTCTGAGCTAAAAATATAATTTAGAGTATCACTGGCATACTTTTTTTTCAGCCATGAGATTGGATGAGCTCATCAACGGTATGAGTACAGAGAAGAGGTCCAAGGATTGAGTCATGGGGATCTCCAATGGTAAGAAGTCAGCGAGAACAGAAGGTTATCAGCAAAGGAGACTGAAAAGGAATGACCAGCGTGAGAAGGAAAACCAATAGTGTGGTATCCTGGAAGCCAAGTGAAAAAGTATATCAGTGAGTAAGGAGTAATCAACTGGAAGAGAAGTGAGAATTGACCACTGGATTTAGTATTGTGAGGTCATTAGTGTTCTTTTTTTTTAAAAAGGTATGAGAAAGTTTATAGCAACTAGTAACATAAAATAAATACATATTATAATGTGGTATCATTATTGTCTATCAATTTATCAAATATTTTAAAAGCATATTATGTAAATATAATTGTCATGGTCCTTATAAAAGACTTGTTTCCAGGTATGAAAGAGAATACTTGTCTAACTAACTTTATTAGTGCTATAGACATTAGTGTTCTTAAGCAAGCATTTTGATAGAGGGCTGGGGCAAAAGCCCAAATGAAGAAGATTTAAGAGAGAAGAGGAGAAGAACTGGAAACAGTAAAGATTAAGTGCTTTAAGGACTTTTGCTGCTAAGGGGTGTACAGAAATGCAAACTCCCCTTTCTCTCTTAAATTTTGAAATGTTAGAATTCCTTAGCGTGCCCTGCTTGGTCATCCTCCTTCTTGATCTATATAATCTCTCTGGTGGTCATTCTAACACCTTCAAATGACCTAATGTTTCAAGAAGGATGAAGGGGTCACTAGTTCTAAATATAGTAGAGAAATAAAGTAACTTAAGGACTAAAAGGTATCCATTGGATTTAGCCCCTAATACTTCATTGGAAATGCATTAGAACGATGAAAGATTAACTTCCATTTTAATTTCAGCACCTTCCACGTGGAAGTGTTTGGGAGACGGTAAGCTTGGAGTTGGGCTGGAGAGGTGACAGGGATCTGGATGAAATGTTAGGTGGGAGAGAGGGGAAGGAATTGATGGTAAAGATACTGTCTAATGAAGAAACAAGACAGAAGCAGATCAGATGGGTGCATAAAGAGACTGTGAGAGTCCCTAAATCACATGACCTTATTGCTGAGAGGTCACTGAGTGCAAGAGAATATACCAGAGACAGGCAGGAGTAAGTACTGGGGTTTATAATCAAGGCTTCATCAGACACAGTTGGTGGGCTCTGGAGAAGATAAGTCAACATACCAAATGCCTACTCTTCCCATAGCACTTGCTCTTTCTGTTCACCTTTACGAAGTCTTGGGGCTGTTAACAAAAATGGCACTTTTGCCATGCTCTCAGCAGAGAACTAAGGGAGGCTTATCCGTTAGTGTTTTCCCCACCCAAATAACCTGAGCCCCCTTTCAACAAAATTCAAGTTCTAAAAAGGAACTAGAACACTAGTTTACTTTAAGCTGTGTCAGGAGTGTTATATTTTGAATTCAATTCCAAAGCCAGGTTCCTTCCCAGAAGCCACCACTTTACAGGCACTAATTGCCCTGACAGCATTCTTAACACAAAAACAAATAACCAAGGGACTGAGACACCAAAACATTGTGACTTGTGTGGAGAAAAAGCAGAATATTACTTGGATTTGGAGGGAAGAGTGTGCAGCTTTTACAGTGTATGATCTCTTTTACTACTGGCATATCTGGTGGAATTGGAGGAGGTACTATTCCCAGGCCAGGCATCATTGGAGTTATTGGTGGAATTCCAGTCATCATTCCAAGAGCAGGATCAAAGTCTTAAAAAGGAGAGGAAAGAGAGAACAATAAATTACACCAGGCAAGATCAAGTAGAGGCAGAATGCTACCTTATAAGCTTCAAACCAAAGGCCTTTCTAAGACAGAGGCAAAATATTTAAGAAAACATGTTATTAGCATTACCAGGTCTTAAATATTATAATTGTGCATTTTCCTTTTGGGCTAGGCCTGCTTGTTTTTGTTTGCCCAGTGCCTGTTTGTCTCTACCTCTCATTTTGACATCCAAGGCCCTTTGTAATATGACCGCGCCTTGTCCATTGATCTTTCCTTCCACTACTTTCCAACACACACCCTCTGCTCCATTCAGACAAGGCTTCTTGCTGTCCCTTGTAACACTTCCTGTCTTTTTGCAGTATAGCATGGTGTTAAGGGCATACAGTTTTGGGGTTCAGGAAGACCTGGGTCCTACTTCTACCATTTGATTAGCAGGATGAATCTTTTGAACCTCCGTTTTGTCATTTGCAAACCAGGGTTAATTCCGCCTACTTCTATAGGGAGCTATGAGGAATAAACAAAATGATGAACGAAATGCGCCTAGCATAATGCATAGCACAAAAATGCTCAGTAAATAACGATTCTCTGTGCCTTTGTTCCTGTTGTTCTCCCTGCCTGCCTGGAGTCATTCAAGCCTCCCCAGATTCTCCCCATGCTTCAAGGCCTGGCTTAAAGTCCCACCTTTCCAGATAATACTGGTTCATTCTTATCTCTTTATCTAAAAACTGTCCTACACCTGTTGCCACCGAATATTATTTTGCATCATCTTTTGTTTCATTCAGGGGTGCTTCTAGGATGTGTGGGAGCTCCCAAAACATATTTTGTGGGGCTTGTCTAGATACACAATTGATTCACCACAAATCAGCATCAACACTATTCTGGTAGCCCATTCGATACCATGAAAGAAATACCATACCATACAGCTGGAGTGATTTACTTGCCAGGATACTCTCCTGGAACCAAGACTCTGGGAGGACTCCACAGGCACAAGTTCTGAAGCTTCTTGGGGGCACTTACTTGAGTAAATGGATTTGAAGGGTAAAGGATTGAAGAGTGCCTCAAAGGGAGAAATGGGGACTGAGGTCCACATAGGTTCAATTTGAGATTGGGGCTCCTTGCTTAGATGACACTGCAGGCCTTTGTGAATCGTAGGCACTGGAGGGGAACCTAGAAAATTTTGAGAAAGCTGCTTCTTGCCATCAAGACCCACAGAGGAGCTTCTCTGGACTTGGGGCACCTACCCCGATGGCACTATCTACCTGGCCAGTCCTCAGCTCTGGAGAGGGACTTAGAAAATATCTGGACAGTCATTCCAAAGCTCGGGGTCCCTTGATGTGAGGGCCCATGGCAGGGGCCCCGCTTACCTGGGTCGAAAGGTGGTACTGATTTCATTGTTTACATTTTGTCTCTGTAACAAAATGCATGTTCTTTGAGAGAAGGGAGTGCATTCTACTTTATTTCCTCACCTCTCACCCCTGTCCTCTGTTATAGAATGCACAGTGTATTGCAAACAAAGAAAATATTGCATAAGGAGTTCTGATAATGTAGGGGTAGTCATGGTAGCAGTGGCAGGTCCTACTCCCCCAGACTTTACCCTGCTCACCACTCAGGCCCAAGGGACAGTGCCTTTAAGTATGTCCTCAAGGTGGCTCTGAAGCCCCTGGGTGGTTCTCTAAGATGTTGAAGGAGGTGTATCTAAACAATGGGAAGAAACTGCGGTTCATACAGAAGCAGGACTTCAAGTACAATAGGCCCAGAAGGAGAGAGTCTTGTGACTGGGCAGATAGGCAGGTGGGTGGCACATGATCACCTCCCATTGCAAGCCAGTCCAAGAGAGCTAGGGCATTCCCCATCCTCCCACATGCCTGTCATGCTGAGATGCCAAGACCTTGAACATGTTTAGGAAGAAAGAATTTTCTTCTAAGAGGAAATTTTATTTTTCTGAAAACAAATTTACTTTTAGCCCTCATACGTTATCTCACCCAACATGCAAGTATTCACACATGCCTATGTGCGCACACACACACACACTCCTTCCCTCCCTCCCTGTGACTCTCATCTCTCTACTCTCCTCCACATGCTAGTTATATGATCTTGAGGGATGTTTCTTAATATCTGTGTGCCTCCATCTCCTTTTTGGTAAAAGTAGGGATAAATAATGACATTTAGCTCAAAGGATGAAAGGACAGAACAGATATGAAAACCTCTGGCATGATACATGGTGGTCCTGATAGGTAAGTTTCCTTCCTTCCATTCAAAACATGTGTCCACACACTAATACATTCACTTATTCAGGCATTCACTTCCACATCCCAGAAACATTTGTGATAGCCTCCTATATGTCATGCTCTATGCAGGGGGACAGGGCGTCCAGGTCTTTTTTTCCATCTTGGAGAACTTAGGAGCCCTGACACTCTGTGTTCCTATGCTGTAGAATGAGAGCACTGTGGTTAAGAATGCCATTTATGTCTTTGGAAAATTTGATTCCTTGTGTATAAGATTTTGGAAAAATTGTTAACATTATCTCCCCCATTTACAAACTGTTAATTTTCAGTAGGAAAAGATCAGATTAGATTGTGTGCCAACTAAACAATCCCATTTATTTTCCCCCCTACTGAAATGTTTGTCTTCCTTTTATTGTTCTGCCTGCCTCCTCATTGTTATTCATATAGTTCTGTCACTCACAACTCTACCTTACCACAGATTACAGAAACATCAGTTCATTAAACAAGCTCTGCCACTTCGACTGAGAAAGAAATGCCTGTCTCCATGTACTGTCTACTAATAAATGGAGACAAACAAAAAACAAATACACAGGATGAATATAATTCCTGACTGATGTACTCACCACTGTGCTGTTTGGTATGATTACATTAATATTTTATGAAATTCATTTAAAAGCAAGTGTATTCATGACATATGGCTAAAGCCAGAGTAGATAAACTCCCTTTCTTCTTTGCATTCAATATGCCAAGAGTTCCATAGGCTACATGCCTAGCAGGGCTTGCTAGAGGGCAGAATGTACATTGTACATGACATTTCAAGGGCTCCTATCACATTGATTATTTATTTTGTTTATCTTCAACCATTAAGACCAAAGTAGACTTGAATTTCCAATACCAACCAAGAAAATAACCATCTGAAATCATGGGCCTTATACAAGTATTACAGAATCTGAAAAAAATCAAAGAAGTCCAACACTAAAATACACTGGGAATAGAACACCAGAGAAATTCTCTCCCTTCTTCAGGCCCTGTTCTGGCTTGAGGAGTACAGCCAACATGTACAAAGTATTACCACTTATGTTAGGAATTTAAACTTCTGAAGGAGATTTGAAATCATTTTATAAAAGGGTTGTGGAGGGACTTCACTGGTGGCCCAGTGGGTAAGACTCCACGCTCCCAATGCAGGGGTCCAGGGTTTGATCCCTGGTTGGGGAACTAGATCCCACATGCATGCTGCGACTAAGAAGTCCACATGCCGCAACTAAGAGATTGCATGCTGCAACTAAGAAGTCTGCATGCCGCAACTAAAAAAAGAAAGATCCCACATACTGCAACTAAGATCCCGGGTGCCGCAAGTAAGACCCAGCGCAGCCTAAATAAATAAATAAATAAATAAATAAATAAATAAATAAATATTTTTTAAAAGGGTTGTGGAAAAGGCCAGGGTATTCCCCTAAATTCCTTTCACAATAAATACCCTGTTCTGTTTTGCTTTTACCACCATCTCTTCTTCTAATGCCTTTTCCCTACTGCCTTCTTTACTCTTGGCACTGCCATCGATGGAAATGTCATAAGATGTTGGTTTGTAGTCCCTCTTTTGATTCATGTACTTTCCAAACTCCCAGCTTACTGGAAATGCTGCAAATGCTGTTTTTCAGTTGCACCACTTTGCTCCTCTGAGTTGCAGCTCTATTACATCTCTATTATATGATTTTAAGTAATGTTTCAGTGTAGCCTTAAGTCTTCCTGCTGCCTAGCAACTTGCACTTAACTCAACCTAGAGTAGTTATCTAGCAATATTATCATCCTCCATTCTCTGTATACATCTGAGCCAGGGAGCTACAATGGAGGAAAATGTCATTTGTCCAGTCATCCATATGTCTAACCATTTGTATGTCCTTCCGTATTTTGATGCCAGCCCCTCTGCAGGTGTTGGGGTTGAAGGAATAAGATAAAATCCTTGACTTCAGAGTACAGTTTGGGGACAGCCATGCAGACAATTATAATGCTTTATCATCAATTATTATTATCACTATAATTGTTTATTGGGTGCTTCCATTGTGCTAGGGACTGTGCTTAGGCATTTTATATAATCTCATTCCAAAAGACCAGTGGGCTAGGTACTGTTATTATCCTTCATTTTATAGACAAAGAAACTGGGGCTCAGAAGGGTTTAGTTACTTGCCCAAGGTTCCACAGCCAATAACCTAGGCAAGACCTAGGATTCAAATCCAGGTTAGTTTAACTCTAATGCTTTTAACCACTGCACTGCCTCTCAATGTAGTATGGTAACTGTTTTAATGAATTAATTTAATTACAGGTATAAGGTGAAACAGGTATGCTGAAAAACATGGCAGACAAATAACAAAATGCTTCTATATTATTCTTTTTTGCAAGTGTGGCAGATTAAAGGTGGATACGAATTCTTTGTTTCCCCTCCCGTCAAGAGGTGAGGTCTATGCCCCATCCCCTTGAGGATCTGGATGGGCTCTAGAGCCACTTTGACCAATAGAATACAGCAGAAGGGATGCTGTGCCTGTTTTCAGGGCCAGGCCTTAAGAGAGATAAAATTTCCACTCGTCTCTGGGAACACTTGCTATGGGAGCTTCAGTCACAAGGTAACATGTCTGACTACCATGCTGGAGAGACCATGTGGAGAGGGCCTTAGTGTAAATGGAAAGGGAGGGATCCAGCTGAGCCCGGTGTTTTATCTGTCCCTGCCAAGGTGCCATGAGTATGAATAAAGTTGTATTGGAACCTCCAGACTATCCCACCACAGCTGAGGCATCCCAGTTGATACCATGTGGAACAGGTGGATTGCCCATTTGAGTCCTGCTTAAACTCTTTATCCAGAAAAATCTTAAAATATAATAAAGTCATTGTGTCTTAAGCCACTAAGTTATAATGTGTTTGTCATACAGCAATAGGTAAGCAGAATATGCAGCACGTCTGAGGAGTGGGGTGTGATTGGTTAATAGAGTTAGCTATTTTCAAGTAATTAAAATAGAAAGTACACTAAGCACCTAACTAGACTGACATTATTTTTCTGATTATTGAAAAGGTGCTTTGGGATCCAGCAGGGCCCCACAGCCACTGCCTTTGAGCAATTGTTGTCACTGTACTATTGCTGTGTAGAAGGACCAGTTGGAACAATGCCAGATGACAACACACTACCAGATGTACAAAGATTACAGATGTCTACAAAACACTAGAAACCTTAGAGGTTGCCCATCTTTGATGCCTGACAAAGACACCACATATGCCAATTTTATGGTTCAACCCTTGATATTTTCTGGCAGGCCAGTTCATGATGGCTTTCTTCCTATAGACAGCAACATCTACTTTTGTGGCAGGGGAAGAGGATGCTGTCCATAATACTACTGTCCATTGATCAGGTGTATATGAATTTCCAGGTTTTATACACATCATCTCATTTGAACTTCAGAACAATCCTAAGGGATGACCAATATTATTATTCCCTATTTTACAGATGAGGAAATTGAAACTTACAGAGATAACACAGTAAGGCCACACAGTAGGTGGCTTTTACTAGTAATGCTCTCAATCACTAGTCTACTCTGCTTCTCACAAAGTCCATGGGTCCACAGGAAAAAAAGATACTTCTTGTCAGACTAAGCTCTGTTATCTACCTACTCAACCTGTAGAGTCCTTCAAATGTTCCTGTTCAAAAGGCTACCATAGGGTTGCTTATCTCTACAGCCAGAACTTCCTGTTGAGATATTCAATATATGTGTTGTCACAGCATTAGATAATTTAGAGCCCTCTGTTCTAAATCTGAAGTCTCAACTTTGACTCACAGAAGTTGGAATTGTGGCAATGTATGAACTGGAGATAGGCAGATATAGGAGCTAACATATTTACTATCCTGCTTGCCTTTTCAAAACTGGACCTGGTTCTGGCTGGCTGGAGTCCTCTTCATACACTCAGAAAGCCTCTGCTTACACTTAGTGACTTCTCCCCACCCAAGTCCCCCCCCCCCCACAGGTCCATTAAAGGCATTTCCAATCTCTTAGGTATTCCAGAGACCCTTGATCACCAGGAGGTAGTTTGTATTCACAGTAAAACCACTGAAATGCAACTATGGATTAGTCTAAAATAAATGTTCCAAATAGGATCTAATTATACATGCATAATTAAGCTATTTTATAGAAAATTATGATTCCAATTCAGGTATACATTTCTGGTACGTTATTGCCATTTCTTTAGAGTTCTTACAAAATTCATTGGAAAATTAAGAATTATGCCTGGGTATTGAGAAATTTTAACTCACTACAGTCCTGGCTGCCTCCTCTCTACACAGATTCTTGAAAAGACTTTTCAGGCAGCCAACCTGAAGAGGGAACACAGATTTCTAAGGAGAGCTTGGCTGAGCTGTGAGATGACCTTGAACTTACCACAAGCCCTCTTGGAAATAGAACACAAGTTTCTAAATTTTTGCACAATGACTCTCAAATTCTACCAAAATCTGTCTTGCTTCTCCAGAAGATCATCAAAACCCTTGTTTCAGGTCAGCTGGAAAGTTGGGGTAGGGCCTGGTTCATGTACAATGACAAATGAGGCAGCAAGCTGGGCTTGGGCGGGTTATGTGGCATAATTTCAGCTCATAAAGACTTTCCCTAATAAATATCAACTTTGATCCCAAATTTCAACCAATGAAGCTTTATTTCATTAGTTTAAGTTTTTGCAAATATCTATATATCTAGTCCACCTTCCCCCTATTCCTTCCTATTTTGTTCTTTGTGTTCTTGCCTTGTTACAACATTTGACAGATTCAGGGTCATGCCCCTGACTCTCATCTAGGGATGCTGTGAACACCTTTGGAAAGGCATTAGGGAGGACATTTCACACTACATCTTTGGTTCCTAGATTTCTGGATTTTAGAGATGAATAAAATATATATATATATATATATATATATATATATATATATATACACACATATATATATATACACATATATATATTTAAGGTTGCCAACCTCTTAATTTGCTAAGAAAAGACATGGAAAAAAGTAACAAAAATTAACCACGTACCATTCATGCAATTCATAAAAGACAGAACATTTCAAAACCAAAAATATATGAAATCTATAATCTCCGAATAAAGAACAGTCCTTTCAATTGAGCAAATTTAGCTTCATGAAAAACTCACTATATTCTTAGTTTCTACATTTTGCAGTGGATGAGAGAAAGCAATATCAACTGGTCCTGGGCTCCAGCCCAGTGTTTGGAGATGACTCAACTACCTCACTTAGTGTGCACCCTTATGTATGAAGATCCCTATGAAAAAAGTCTTTCAGAGCTAAAGTGTCAAACACACACAAGTGTTAAGGGCCATGAAAAGTTTGATTTCTCCTGAGGACTGGTATATTTTCTCTTCAGGGAAAATGCAAATTATATAACTGATCAGGTTTCCCTTTTTGTTTTGGCCCTCTGGTCACAAGTGCAGTTCACCTTTAGAAACTGGGTGGGATCCTATGACCTACATATCTGAATTCTAATTAACCTCCCTACCGGGGCTTCCCCTTCTATTTCTCATTTATATTTTCCCAGATGATGGTTTATTTTACTTGTAATTTTTCTCTTTTACTGTAATCTTTCTTATAAGCTGCCTCAAATATTTTGTGAAATGGGGTGATGTAAATCAGCTCAGTATTTAACCATTTTCCCCACACTGTATAGTCTTGCATACCTTCTGGTCGTTGGTGGACCACTTCCTCTGCTTAGGCTGTTCTTAGTTCCTTTCTTCCACCTGACACTTTCTTATAAATCCCTGGACACTGAGCTCAAATGTTGCCACTTCTGTCAACCTTCCCTGATCACCACTACCCACCTAGTACCCCCTCCATCCTACCCTGGCTAAAACAATACTTTTCTACATGTATCTACTATGCCACTTGCTACATTGTAGTGTAGTGATATGGACTTTGCTGCCTCTGCCACTGGATTCTGAGCTTGAAGGCCCATTTGGTATCCCCTTGACCTAGCTCAATATATTTTAATTCATGGATGGGTGAATAAAAGCACAAATGAACAAAATGTTTAGGAAGCCTTTGAGTGCTGAGGGTCAAGAGGCAGCTCAAATGAGAACAGGTTTTATTAGGGATAAAATATGGGGGGTTCTAGAAGTACTCTAGTCACTATGAGGGAAGGAATCTTTCTCTTTTTTTGTTCACTGATTTATCCCCAGGGATCCTTGCAGTATCTTGCTTACAGCAGGCCTCAGTAAATATTCCTTGTATGAATGAATGAATAAACCATCTCACTCTACTGGACTCTTCATAATAGTTTCCATGGGGGAATCCTGAGAGTCCCATCACTTGGTAGGAGTCAAGCTTGATTTGGAGAGACATTAGTTCTATTTGGTAGAGTGGTTTATATATCATTGGCTCTTGGTGAAGTGTCCACCATGATAATGAACAGTGCTCTCCTTTTTCAGGATCTCAACATTATCTGCCACTGAAAGCGTATTCTATTTGTGAAAGATATTAAAGTAATAGAAACCCAAGTCCAGGCCTCCTTGAGGAGCTTGAAGAACAGTGGCCTATCATGTGTCACACACCTTCATTCTTTCTTTCTGTTCTCATCAGAGTTTGCCTGCTGCGTCCAGTGACTGCCTCCTTAAGAATGACAATTCTCATAGATGGGCAGCGTCTTGCTCTGGGAATAAGGGCCATGAGTCATATTTTCCAACATCTCTCATTATGGAGGAGGCATAGTCAATACAGTGGAGACACCATAATGAGGGACACTTCTTTTTTGGGACTTCACAGGCTCCACACTTGGATGATAAGGATATTTTAATTTAGGGGAAAATAAAGGAAGCAGCACACAGTATTCAGTGAGTACCCTTTAATTGGTCCATTCTTGGATTAATCTGGGATGATGGGCAGAACAATGCTCCAAAGACGGCCTGACTCTTTTTGGTGCCTCCCTTCATGTGAAAACTAACATTAGTCTTATTTGACGAGCTTGGAGAAGCAAATAATCTTTCAGGAAAGACAGGTGCCGGCCAGAGGGGACCTTCAAATCTGCCATCACTGTGGATTAACTTTATTGAACAGCAGCTGTACAAAAAACACCATGTTAGGTGAAAGGGAGCTCTACACCAAACCCCAGAGATGGCCAGTCTCTGCTCCACGCTCAATGAATATAATAAGCTAGACACTGCCCAGGTGACAAGTATGTGTCCAAGAGATTCAGCATCCATGACAGTATGGATTTGAGCTCTCTGGGGGAAGTCAAGGAAGCTTATGTATCATTTGTTTTTCATCAATGCCAAAAGCCTTTTCTGTTGTCACAGATAGGCCAGATGAGACAGGACAAAGAAAAACTCTGCTGGCTAAGAAGGAAACCTTCTAAGGGGTAGAAAAGTAGCTAAATTACTAAGCCATCAATGGGTGACCTCAGGAAACAGTTCCACGTGGCTCCTTTGCTTCCTTTTCCATTTTAAGGAATTTGGGGCAGTAGGAAGAGGACTAGGGGGATGTTTTATCCCATTCAGTTAAAACATTACATAAAAAGGTGGCAGGCCCCCTGTTTCCCAGACTCTAGCAAGAAGAATGGTAAGCAGCATTGGCATGTGGCGCCAACTTTCTGCTTCTCTGGACATCCCCCACCAGATATACAGGGAGCAGTCACCAGCATTGTCAGACACACACTGTTCTCTTCACCTGCCATTGTCCAGTGCTTCTCCAGGGAAAAATTTGCCCCTGCATTCATTATACTTCATTGTTGTTAAGAATAGAAATAAGCCATAATTCAACTTTTTGTGAGCCATATATCAGATGGGAACTTGAAATAATAATAATCATAGCTGAGTTCACTGAGGAATTACTGTGAGTCAGGCATCATTCTAAGACTTTACATGCATTAACTCATTAATCCTCATAACAATGCTATATCATAGGTGCTATTATCTCTGTTTTACAAATGAAGAAACTGAGGCATAGAGAGGTTAAGTAAATTGCCAAAGGTTACACAGCTATTTAATGGCAGAGCAGGGATTTATTTGAACCCAGGCAGTCTATATCCAGAACCCACGTTCTAATCTGATGAGTAAATTGCTTCCCTAAAATAATATGGAGAGGAGAAAAATCATTTCACATACAACTGAAGTGATTTTACACATAGCTTCACAAAGTATGTCTCAGCCTAGTGCTATTGCCCTGTATACTTTTTTTTTTTTTTTTTGGCGGTACGCGGGCCTCTCACTGCTGTGGCCTCTCCCGTTGCGGAGCACAGGCTCCGGATGCGCAGGCTCAGCGGCCATGGCTCACGGGCCTAGCCGCTCCGCAGCACGTGGGATCTTCGTGGAACGGGGCACGAACCCGTGTCCCCTGTATCGGCAGACGGACTCTCAACCACTGCGCCACCAGGGAAGCCCTGCCCTGTATACTTTTTTTTTTTTTTTTTTTTTTGCGGTATGTGGGCTTCTCACTGTTGTGGCCTCTCCCGTTGCGGAGCACAGGCTCCGGACGCGCAGGCCCAGCGGCCATGGCTCACGGGCCCAGCCACTCCGTGGCATGTGGGATCCTCCCAGATCGGGGCACGAACCCGTGTCCCCTGCATCGGCAGGCGGACCCTCAACCACTGCGCCACCAGGGAAGCCCCGCCCTGTATACTTTTAAGAGAACTAAATATCAGTATTTCTAAGACCAGGTTTCCAAAAATCCAAGTAACTTTCCTTGGAGCATAGCTAAATGATCCCTGAGTCACAAGGTTGAAGGGGACCATGAGAAGCCATTTCTTCATAGTCCTTAAGAAAACAAGAGGGAGGCAAAGGGGCTTGAAGTAGAAATTAAAATCACTCTTGAGGTTTCAAATGTCTAGTTGGGGTGGATGTGATTAGCGCTGACACTGGCTGCCTAGTACCCAAGTACTTTCAATCTAAATGGCAGCTTAGCAGCTATTTGAAGGAAGTATGTTAGTATTTCCTTTATCTTAAATAACATGTAATATGACTAATAGCAATAATAATGGCACCAGTTAACCTTCATTGAGTGCTTATTATATACCAAGCGTTGTGCTAAGTATATTATTTAACATTCACAGCAATCCTATGAGGTAGACACTATAACCATCCCCATTTCACAGATGAGAAAACTGAGGTACAGATAGGTCAAGTAACTTGCTCAAGGTCACATAACTAGCAAGTGGCAGAGCCAGGATTTAACCCGAGCAGTTTGTCTTTGAGGCCTGTACTAAGCAAGGTACTGTCTCTGCAGAAATAGCCCTCTGAGCTACTGTTATGAAAACCTACCCCAATTTTCTAGGCCTAATATTGACCCCAGCACAGCTTTGGGCCTGTAATGATGGCATGGATGATTTTTTACTCTCAATGTTAGGCCTTTTTTTGTTCCACATTATAGATGGGTGGCAAAGCACTGAAGATTACTTTGTGAGCATAGAGTTATGTTTAAATGTGGTAGTTTACAAATAATCTAAGCTATCATTTAGTCCTCTTAGTATCAGAGTAGGTCTGGCCTCAAGATTTTTTCTGGGACATATACCCATAAGGTTCAGTCTTCCATAAATTGGTAATATTTAAGCCAAATCAGATAATCTAGTCACTCTAGACTATAAGGGATAGTCTAGAGTGATTGTGATTGTGATTCAGGACCACTCTATATAAAGCTATAAAATAATATATAAGATTTTAGTTTAAATTCTATTATAATAAAATAATGAAGAAAAATGAAATAAAAAAATACCCCCTTTGGAAATGTTTATGAGAAATATATTAATAATAATTTTTAAAGTATTTTAATAGCCAACATTTTTTTTTTTTTTTTTTTGCGGTACGCAGGCCTCTCACTGTTGTGGCCTCTCCCGTTGCGGGGCACAGGCTCCAGATGCGCAGGCTCAGTGGCCATGGCTCACGGGCCCAGCCGCTCCGCGGCATGTGGGATCTTCCCGGACTGGGGCACGGACCCGCGTCCCCTGCATCGGCAGGCGGACTCTCAACCAGTGTGCCACCAGGGAAGCCCCAATAGCCAACATTCTTGAGCACTAACTATGTGCCAGGAATTGTACTAAGCACAATTTAATTATCACAACAACCCTAAGTGGCATCACTCTAGATCTGTTTCTCAACTTTAATGTGCTTATGAATCACATGAGGATCATGTTAAAATGCAGCTTTGATTCAGTAGGTCTGGGCTGTGGCCTGAGATTCTGGGATTCTTAACAGCTCCCAGGTTATGCAGACCACACTTGAGTAGCAAGGTCCTAGATTGGCCTAGATTGCCTTGGTCCTGTCATGCTTTTAAGTAGGATAACAATTAAGTGAATCTGGGAGATTAATGTTTAGGATGTTTAAAAAGCACCCCAGGCTTCCTAATATGGCATTCCCTAATGTCTTCATAAACCCATTTTTTGATCAAATTTATAATTATTTTATAACATTTATATCATTATTCATGATTTTATATTTGCAAATTTGCCGACTTGCTAAAATTTCTTTGTAACCCCCCAAATCAATACTCACAGTACTTTCATGGTCATTTAAGGTCATATGCAGAGTGATAAAAAATTTGAGTTGCCCAAGGCACATTCACAAACCTATTTTTATGGTTAATGGCTCTGACAGTCCAGGAAGCTTTTCTGTGTCTAAACTAAGCCCTTGAGATGACATGGCATTTTTCTTCTGATTTTATCTTTAGTGGAGATGGAGTTAGTATACCATGCCCATTCTCTTACAGGTTACTTTGTTCTAAAAAATATGAACAGTTATTGAATGTTAACAATAGTCTTTGGGATGTTCCCCGCTATCTCCTGTCCTTCCCTCTAGGAACCTAAGATTTTTGGGATATCTAAGTCAGTTCTCATTCTAGCTCCATGTTTATTTGCTTCCTCTAAGAAATGTATAAAATTAGACAAACTTTGTAATTCTTTGCCAAATCCTGCTGTACTTTTATTGCAATGAGTTAAATATTCAGTGACCATATCCTGCATCAGATATACCCCCAGCTTGCCCATAGTGCAATAGGGAGTATACTAGTAACTACAGGCCACCCAGCCTATAAAGCTCATATTACAAAAATGCACACTCTAGGCAGAACCTGATAAATGTCAACTTCAAAATAAGTTGTGTCATATTGTTATATTTATGTCCATATGGTCAGTAAAAAGAAACACTTGTGAGGTGATTAAAAATAGCATACCAGGTAAAATTGGTTGTCCAGCAATTCCCAGCGGTGCCATTCCAAGATTATTCATTGCTGTGGCCCATGCAGTCGGATCAGACATAGGTAGTGTCATTGCAGTGGAATCCACATTCAGAGTTCTACTATTATCAGCTAAGAAGAAATGACAAGCAAAATAATTTGTTGTATTAAGGTTTCAGTATCTAGTTCACTTATCAATGTAAACTCTGGCAACTCTTTACAGAAATGGACTGATGGACAATTGGTGGACACAGCCTTAATTTCAGCTCTTTACAAGGGTTAAAACAATACAGCTCGAACTGGCAGGAAGTTATAGAATTTGGAAGCCCTTTACCAGATGGTATTTTAGTGTTTCTTTCTCTCTCTCCCTCTCTCTCTCACCCCACTCCCCTCCCTCCCTCCCCCCTCCCTTCTTTCTTTCTTTCCTCCCTCCCTCCCTCCCTTTCTTTCCTTCCTCCTTGTTTTAAAGTCAATGAAAACTATTTTTTAGAGTAGTTTTGGGTTCACAGCAAAATTGAGGGGAAAGTACAGAGATTCCACATACACACCCACCCCCCCACATGCATAGGCTCCCCTATTTTCAACATCTCTCACCAGAGTGGTTCATTTGTTACAACTGATGAACCTACACTGATGCATCATAATCATCGAAAAGCCATAGTTTACATTAGGTTTCACTTTGGTGTTTTACATTCTACACGTTTTGAAAAATGTATAGTGACATGTATCCATCATTGTGGTATCATATAGAGTATTTTCACTGCCCTAAAATTCCTTTGTGCTCTACTTATTCATCCTTCTCCCCTCCCCCAACCCCAGCAACCACTGATATTTTACTGTCTCCATAGTTTTGCCTTTTCTAGACTGTCATATAGTTGGAATCATACAGTATGCAGCCTTTTCAGATCGGCCTTTTTCACTTAGTCATATACATTTAAGTTTCCTCCATGTCTTTTCATGGCTCCATAGCTCATTCCTTTTTTTCTGCTGAATAATACTCCATTGTGTGGATATACCACACTTTATCTTTTCACGTACTGAAGGGCATTGTGGTTACTTCAAAGTTTTGGCAATTATGAATAAAACTGCTATAAACATTTCTGTGCACATTTTATGTGAACATAAGTTTTCACTTCCTCTGGGTAAATACCAAGGACTGCAATCACTGGATTGTATGGTAAGAGCATATTTAGTTTTGTAAGAAGCCGTCAACCTGTCCTCCAAAGTGGCTGTACCATTTTGCATTCCCACCTCCAATAAATGAGAGCTCCTGTTGATCCACATCCTCATCAGTATTTAATGTTGTCAGTGTTCTTCTGGATTTTGGTCATTCTAATAGGTTTGTAGTGGTATTTCATTGTTGTTTTAATTTGCATTGCCCTGATGACATATGATGTGGAGCATCTTCTCATATGCTTATTTACCATCCATATATCTTCTTTGGTGAGGTGTCTATTGGTCACTGGCCCATTTTTCAATCAGGTTGTTTGTTTTACTATTGTTGAGTCTTAAGAGTTCTCTGTGTATTTTAGGTAACAGTCCCTTATCAGATGTGTATTTTGTAAATATTTTCTTCAAGTCTATGGCTTGTCTGCTCATTCTCTTGACATTGTCTTTCACAAAGTTTTAAAATTTTAATGAAGTCTAGTTTACCAATAATTTCTTTCATGGATCATAACTTTGGTGTTATATTTAAAAAGTTATTGCCATATCCAAAGTCATCTAGGTTTTCTCTTATGTTGTCTTTTACGAGTTTTATAGTTTTGTATTTCACATTTAGGTCTATGATCCATTTTGAGCTAATTTTTTTTTTTTTTTTTTTTTTTTTGCGGTACGTGGGCCTCTCACTGCCGTGGCCTCTCCCATTGCGGAGCACAGCCTCCGGACATGCAGGCTCAGCAGCCATGGCTCACGGGCCCAGCCACTCCGCGGCATGTGGGATCTTCCCGGACCGGGGCACGAACCTGTGTCCCCTGCATCGGCAGGCGGACTCTCTACCACTGCACCACCAGGGAAGCCCTGAGCTAATTTTTTGATGGGTATAAAATCTGTGTCTAGATTCTTTTTTTTTGCATGTGGATGTCCAGTTGTTCCAGCACATTTGTTGAAGAGACTGTCTTTGCCCCATTGTATTGCCTTTGCTCCTTCGTCAAAGATCTGTTGACTCTATTTATGTGGGTCTATTTATGGGCTCTCTCTTCTGTTCCACTGATCTATTTGTCTATTGTTTCACCAGTACCACACTGTCTTGATTACTATAGCTTTACAGTCAGTCTTCAAGTTGGGAGGCATCAGTCTTCCAACTTTGTTCTTCTCCTTCAATATTGTGTTGGCTATTCTGGGTCTTTTGCCTCTCCGTAAAGTTTAGAATCAGTTTTTTTTGATATATATATCCACAAAATAACTTGCTTGGACTTTGATTGAATCAAGTTCGGAAAAATTGACATCTTGACAATATTGAGTTTTCCTATCCGTGAACATGAAATATCTATTTATTTAGTTCTTCTTTGGCTTTTTTTCATCAGAGTTTTTTAGTTCTCCGAGTTTTTTTTTTTTTCAAGTGTACACACCACAGGAGCTTGGGATGATTAAGATGTTTCCCATTCTTCTCATAGTCTAGTTGCCTATGATTACTTCAGCAGCTTCCATCCAAACTACTCATGCATGCAAACCAAGAAAAAACATCCAAGGGTTTCCATAGTAGCAATGAAAAGGAAAAATTATATTCCTGATGGAATTTCATATCTTTGAGGCAGTACTATTGAGTTGGACACATGATCAACAAACATCAATTTAACCAATTGAGTTCTTGGGGGGTTAGGTTAGCAGAGTACAAGCAGATAGGAGACATAGTCCCTGCCTTCAAAGGTTATACAATCTAACTGAAGAGACCGATGATGATGGTGATGATGATTATTATTGTCACTACTCTCACCATCTCCATCCATTACTACCACTAACTATTGAACATTTGCCATATGCTAGGTAAAGCTCTTGGCATGCATTATTTTCATTTAACTTTCAAAACAACCCTATGAGATAGGGGCTCTTTATATCTCCATTTAATAGATGAGAGGCTTTGAAGGGTTACATATATAGTCCAAGGTCACACAGGATGTGTACTTTTAGGCACCATGCTTTAGTATCTCCAAATAAACAATTAGGAAACAATGAAAGACTCAAAGAGTATAGACTAGGAATGTTATTGAAGTTTAAGGAATGAGGCTTTGTGGAGAAGACAGGATTTGAAAGAATGGGTCAGATTTCTATAGCATATGACTTGAATTATGGGTAGTTATTAAATAGGTAAAGAAGAGGGGGTAAGACATTCCAGAGCAGGGGTGACATAAGCAAAGACGTTGAAGCAGGTTATACATGCATGTGCATGTATATATTGCACAGTTGGGAGAGATATAGTCGTAAGTCATCTGAGCACAAAAAGTCTTTTATTTTGGTAAATTTCCCTCTGACTACTGATAGCCATTAAAAAAAACTTTCCATTGCTTTCCTCCTACCTCCCAGTATGCACTCCTGCCAATTACACCCCCAAAGGCAACTCTATTCTAATAGTAGCTTGCTAACATCCGTCCATCACATCCTTCCAACCTGGCAATATGAGGGATGATCTTTGGCTGGGTTATTTATACAAGTGCTATTTTGGTCACTGATTGGTCATTACAAGAAAATGCAAATGGCCAAAAACATTATTTCTGAAATATTAGTTTTTATTATTCTCCTATACTGCGAAATTGCCTATGCTTCCCCTCCATAAGCCACCCCCGCACACACACAGAGTGGCTGATGGCCCTAAGCATTTGTTACCACAGTCAGAAGTCACATTTCAGAACTGGTGATTTCTCCATCTGTAGGAGCTCTAGTCCTCACACCCAGTTTTCAGTGGTCTCTGAGAAGGCATACAAGAAGGCTAGAAATAGCCTCTTGTAAATATTATCAAGAAAACAAACATGGGGCATCAAATATCCTTTGGGTCAAGAGTTTATATAGTGATTATTAGGTTCATCTTGACTCCCAATCCCCAACTAGGGAGACAAGTTTCAGAGAATGTTATAGCTGGAAGGGACCTTTAGGACGTTACTGAGTATGCACTTTGATTTTCTCTGCTGGCTGGAGAATGACTCTTAGAGGAAACAGCTAGGTTTAGAATGACTGGTCCCCAATGCTAAAAATAATTTTTTGCAACAGTCTGGCTACTCACTGGCTCTGCAGGCATGGGAAATATATAAGAGAATTAGGAATTGTTCTCAATAAAGAATTTTGAGATCAAAGATTAAGAATTTACAATGTACCTAGCCAAACTCTGGACTAATTTGGTGGGGGTGGGGGAGAGAATGATCTAAATTATCAGTTTTTTTAAAGGACAACATAGTATCACTATTTTCAAACTATATATTAATTCACAGTGCTTGTTAAAATGTTAGCAAGTAGAGTTCCTATTAGGCTTGTTTACAATGAACAGATAAGGAACATGCTAATTAACAGCATTATTTCGCTACAATGAACTCGGTTCTTAAATCCTTAAGGAGTTCTGCTTTAAATGCCCTTCTCATCACCCTCACTTCCCCCAACACCCATCTCCACCTGTCAAGTCCTACTCATTTTTCAAGGGTCGTCTCAAATGCCACCTTGTCTGTGAAGCTACCTCACTGGAATTAATTACTCCTTCCTATGTGTTCTCATAATATTTTATGTAGAATTTGATCTTCATCTTTGTTTATTCTCTCACTTCTCCCCAAACCAAACTTTTATTGAGTCTTAGTATACGCCACGTTCTGTGCTAGTGACTAGGAATATAGAGATGCACAAAATTCATTTACTGTTCTGGAAGAACTCACAATACAATGAGAGGCATGACATATAAACAACTAAATACCAATCATTATAATAAGTACTGTAACAAAACTACGAGGAAAGTGCTATGGGAACAGAGAAGGAGTAATGAAATCTCTGTAATGAGTTTGGACATATGTGTTTGGGGTTGAGAGGTGGAGGAGATGAGGAATAGTCAGGGAAGCCTTCACTGGCAAAGAATCATTTGAAGTGAATCTTTAAGGAGGGATAGGATTTTCCTCTAGGTGGTGAATGGAGGATTAGGGTTGAGGAGCATTCCAGGAAGCAAGAACAACTGAACATTTACCATTGACCGCCTTGAATTATAGTTATTGGATACATGTCTCTCTTCTGCTAGCCTACATGCTCCTTTAGGTCAGGGACTGGGTTTTAGGCATCTTTGTTTCCCCATTTCTTAGTTTAGTGTCTGGTATGAAGTAGGTATTCAAGAAATATTTGAATGAATGAATAAAGAAAATCAACTTACGTTGATTTGGGGCACAATAAGCAATCTATGCAATGACACTCATTTATTATTTGTATACCTTTTCAGAACGATAAATTGGGATGCCATCTTAAAAGGGATGGTATAATTGCTAAACTGATTCACTCTCCAGGACAACTGAATTTATATGTAGAAATTTATTTAGAGTTATAACCAGGGATAGATGCACCCAACTAATAATTCAGTTTGATTTTATTAGCTATAATCTTTCCCCCATATAGGCACAGTCATATGTATAAGCAAGCTGGTAAATTTTTACTTTCAAAGAGAAATCCCAGATGATCATCTCTGGCAGCAATCTGGATTTAAGGTCTGTACTAACAAAACATGCTGTGCTAAACATCTGTTACGAATTATCACTTAATGGTGGAAAAGTTAAGTCCTGATTGACTTTTCAGACTAAAAATACACATCTAACAATTTCTTTAGGTGTTTTAAAAAAGTAGTCTTATGTCACTAAAGGAAGAAATTGCTCATTTTCCCATGAGTCCTATACTCACTGGCAGCAGCCAAGAATATTCAGAAGGTAAGTGCCAGTGGTTGTCAAATGGTATTCAAAATACCTCACCCAAGTCTGTAGATCTTGTCCTGCTATGCTGGTTCTATTGCTCTGCTTGTGTGGCAACTCCTCAAGACACCACAAGTTGTAGAGTGGTTGTAAATGAGTGCCCTCTAGGTAAGCTGATTGAAGATATGGCACTTTGGAACAAGAGTTCATTAGCACGAAAAAAATAAAACATTGGAAAGTGAAATCCACTTTAAGCTGGTATCACCCCATAACTATCAAATCACTACTGCCATCTGTTTATTTTTACACTGTTTATGCTTCACTAATTAAGCAGTCAATTACTGTCAAGGTTATTTGATCTTGAAGACAATACACACACACACACACACACACACACATTCTGTGATACACCTCATCCTGTAGTGGAGTTAAATATTTCAAATGTTTCCCTTATTTCCTCTGAAACAAGTTCAGTAAGTTGGTGCCATCTTGCCAAATATATTTTATTAAGACATAAACTCTTCTTCTCTGACAGTTTACTCCCCTATAATTTTTCTTTCTTTTGTTCAGTTTTACATCCATTGGTTTTTATCCTTGCTATAACCTTATTACACAGTATTGTACAAAGTTGAGGAGAGGATTTTGTCAACAAACATCTATTGAAAGTCTCTCAAGAGTAGGAAGTAATCTTGCCTAGTTATCAAGCGCATGGGTTTGGGAGTCAGATGGCTTTGTACCACAGTCTAGCTCTTCTACTTAGTAACTGTAATGTGATCATTATTTCACTCTTTTCTTCTCTCCTCTATTTGCCAGCCTGCCTTCCAGCCTTCCTTTCATATTTAGTGTAAGTTCACTGAACATTTTCTATGTGTCATGCATCATTCTAGATATTGAAGACAACATTGTTGTGAGTCAAACTGGCCTGATCCTCAGTCATATGAAGCTAACAACATAGTGCGGGAGGGAGATATTAAAATACAAATGAATATAAAATAATTACACATTATAATAAGTGCTCTGAATAAATAACTGGGTTTGATGAGAAAAATGTGAAGCTAAAAAATTAGGAAAATGAGAGTATCTACCTTAAAAGTTTGTTGAAGATTAAATTAGATAATGTGGGTAAAGAATTTAGCATGGGTACTGGGTCATATTGAGTACTTGGTGAGTGGGAATAATAATATGGTAATAGTTAAGATGATGATGAAGAAGTAGTCCTGGCCATGAAGGGCTCAAAGTCTACAGACAGACACAGCATATATATGAATTATTGCACTACATTATACAAACAATGAAACTGAGGCACAGAGTTTAAGTAATCAGCTCAATATCACACAGCTAATAAGAGGTAGAACAGGAATACAAACCCAGACAGCTCTGACGCCAATGCCCACAGTCTTATGCATCACACTAAACTCCCTCCCAAAGAGCCCCTTTATTTACAGTGTTCCATTAGCTCATTACTATCCTGTTTACAAGAGACCCACTTCAGACCTAGGGACACATACAGACAGAAAGTGAGGGGATGGAAAAAAATATTCCATGCAAATGGAAATCAAAAGAAAGCTGGAGTAGCACTTCTCATATCAGACAAAACAGACCTTAAAATAAAGACTATTACAAGAGACAAAGAAGGACACTACATAATGATCAAGGGATCAATCCAAGAAGAAGATATAACAATTGTAAATATTTATGCACCCAACATAGGAGCACCTCAATACGTAAGGCTAATGCTAACAGCCATAAAAGGGGAAATCAACAGTAACACAATCATAGCAGGGGACTTTAACACCCCACTTTCACCAATGGACAGATCATCCAAAATGAAAATAAATGAGGAAACACAAGTTTTAAATGATACATTAAACAAGACAGACTTAATTGATATTTATAGGACATTCCATCCAAAAATAACAGAATACACTTTCTTCGCAAGTGCTCATGGCACATTCTCCAGGATAGACCATATCTTGGGTCACAAATCAAGCCTTGGAAAATTTAAGAAAATTGAAATCATATCAAGTATCTTTTCCAACCACAACGCTGTGAGACTAGATGACAATTACAGGAAAAAATCTGTAAAAAATACAAACACATGGAGGCTAAACAATACAGTACTAAATAACAAAGAGATCACTGAAGAATCAAAGAGGAAATAAAAAAATACCTAGAAACAAATGACAATGAAACCATGATGACCCAAAACCTATGGGATGCAGCAAAAAGAATTCTAACAGGGAAGTTTATAGCAATACCATCCTACCTCAAGAAACATCTCCAAAAAACAACCTAACGTTACACCTAAAGCATTTCGAGAAAGAAGAACAAAACCCCCCCAAAGTTATCAAAAGGAAAGACATCATAAAGATCAGATCAGAAATACACTACCAAACGTAAGGTAGATAGATAGTGGGAAGCAGCCGCAGAGCACAGGGAGATCAGCTCGGTGCTTTGTGACCGCCTGGAGGGGTGGGATGGGGAGGGTGGGAGGGAGGGAGATGCATGAGGGAAGGATGTGGGAACAGATGTATATGTATGACTGATTCACTTTGTTATAAAGCAGAAACTAATTAAAAAAATAAAAATTAAAAAAAAAGAAATAAATGAAAAAGAAATGAAGGAAACGATAGCAAAGATCAATAAAACTAAAAGCTGGTTCTTTGCGAAGGTAAACAAAATTGATAAACCATTAGCCAGACTCATCAACAAAAAAAGGGACAAGACTGAAATCAATAGAATTAGAAAGGAAAAAGGAGAAGTAACAACTGACACTGCAGAAATACAAAGGATCATGAGAGATTACTATAAGCACCTCTATGCCAATAAAATGGACAACCTGGAAGAAACGGACACATTCTTAGAAAAGCACAACCTTCCAAGACTGAACCAGAAAAAAAAAGAAAATATAAACAGACAAATAGCAAGCACTGAAATGGAAACTGTGATTAAAAATCTTCCAACAAACAAAAGCCCAGGACCAGATGGCTTCACAGGCGAATTCTATCAGACATTTAGAGAAGAGCTAACACCTATCCTTCTCAAACTCTTCCAAAATATAGCAGAGGGAGGAACACTCCCAAACTCATTCTATGAGGCCACCATCACCCTGATACCAAAACCAGCCAAAGATGTCACAAAGAAAGAAAACTACAGGCCAATATCACTGATGAACATAGAAGCAAAAATCCTCAACAAAATACTAGGAAACAGAATCCAACAGCAATGTAAATCCAACAATGTAAACAGATAGCTAGTGGGAAGCAGCCGCATAGCACTGGGAGATCAGCTTGGTGCTTTGTGTCCTCCTAGAGGGGTGGGATAGGGAGGGTGGGAGGGAGATGCAAGAGGGAAGAGATATGGGGATGTATGTATATGTATAGGTGATTCACTTTGTTATACAGCAGAAGCTAACACACCATTGTAAAGCAATTATACCTCAATAAAGATGTTTAAAAAACAAAACAAAACAGAGAAAAACATTACTATTACAGCTGTCACTACATTGTATTTTTGTCACTTTTTCTGTGGTTGTCTCTCCTCCTAGACTTTGAAGTCTCTTACTCCTCCTTGTTATTCCTAGCGCATAGAAACTGTGTCTGACATAGAGAAGATGTTCAGCAAACAATTTTAAACAAATTAATAAGGAAATCTATGAGTATATATAAGGGAGTCTTGCACAGACATTGTTCTTCCCAGAAGCAGATGCCAAGCTATTTAGAATGGGATACTATTCTGTTGTTGTATTAAGATAAAATAGGGGCTTCCCTGGTGGCGCAGTGGTTGAGAGTCCGCCTGCCGATGCAGGGGACGCGGGTTTGTGCCCCGGTCCGGGAGGATCCCACATGCTGCACAGCGGCTGGGCCCACAAGCCATGGCTGCTGAGCCTGTGCGTCCGGAGCCTGTGCTCCGCAATGGGGGAGGCCACAGCAGTGAGAGGCCCGCGTGCCGCAGAGAAAAAAAAAAAATATATATATATATTTTAGTGCGTTTCTTATGAATATTTTAAATGGAGAGAGAGACAGAAGAAGATAACATGGTGATAATTTAGGGTATTATAATCTGAACATGCTGATAATATAAGAGAATCACGATTATGGAAATACTAACTTTAAGAAAGATAAGTCTGGTGATGGGGAGATACTTTTCATCACAGAAAAATTCTTTATAGGTAAGAAGGAAATGACTGGAATTACTTTGAGAATGTAAGGTTATTAAATTTACTAAAATAAATGTGCATGTAGCAGCTATATTTGTTAGCACCTTGAGGGCAGGGGATATAAACCTCATTTACTTTTGTATATTCTACAGTGACTAGCTCAAAGTATGTGCCAATAGGTTAGCTTTTAAATAAGTGAGCTCTGTAAGAACTCAGTAATTGTACAAAGTGGGGCTTACCTGCAATGCCTATTTCATAGACCCATATCCATTTAAAAATTCTTGGCATTGTGTGGTCCTGAACTGTGGATTTAGCTCTCTAGTCATTTCTGCAGAAGGAAAATAGTGGTTCAAACCTGGGTGAGACATCAGAACTCTGGAACATACTAGGACTTAGATAAATGGTGAATGATAGTATTAATGATAGTAATTATAACAAGACTAATAATAGTTAACACTTCTTTAATTCTTATTATGTGCCAGGCATTCTCCTAGACACTTTATGTACATTAATTAAAAACTCATAACCCTGTGAAGTACGACCTCTCATTATCCTTATTTTGCTGATGAGGTAGCAGGAGCAGAGAGGTTAAGCAACCTGTCCATGGTCATACATTAGCTTGCAGTGGAGCTGGGCTTCAAACCCAGGCAATCTGGCTCCACAGTTCATGCTCTTAACCACTATCCTACACAAAACTAAAGGAGTCAGAAGGTTATAGAATATTTGAGCTGGGAGGGCTATAGAGCTCATCATTACAGATGGGTGCTCCCCATGTCCTGTATTGTAGTGGTTCTTAATGGGGGCTGAGTTTACCTTCCCTCCCAGGGACATTTGGTAATATTTGAAAACACCTTTGGTTGTCACAACTGGGAGTGGGGAGGTGCTACTGACATCTAGTGGATAGAGTTCAGGGATACTGCTAAACACCCTACAACGTACAGGACAACCCCCCACCCCCAAACAATTATCTGACCCCAAATGCCAATAGTGCCAAGTTTAAGAAACCCAGCTCTATTGTAGCAATTTTCATATATTCTTACTGGAGGGTGCCTTATTCTCCTGGTTTCTTTACACTTCCTTCCTGTCCACCACATGTGCAGCCAATCCCAACTTCTGCAGCTTATGCCCTACACCCTTATGCCACTGTGCTAAGACTAATCTGATCACACCCCTCCCATCCTCAACCAGGAATCTATTAACACTTTTAGCAAGGTTAATTTTATGCTTCACGCCAAAGAAATTATCCTTATGGTGAGGAATCCAGGTGCTGTGGAAGGCTGATGGGGTACTGTTTTGAGAGTGGTCCTGGAAATAGCACTAGGAATACCAGGACAAAGGAAAAGAGAGAAGTGTAGAAAATGCTTGTGTGGAACACAGAAGAAAACCCCATCTCCAGCATATCACACAGGACCTTGCATACAGTAGATATACAAGAAGTATATGTTGTGGAAGATTATGGCACAAGGCCAGGATGGGGTGTCCTAGAACTCAATAACATTGTATTTTCTGTTCTCTGGCTAAGGGAAAGGAAACAGCAGGATAACTCACGTTTTGGGTCTATGTTAAGCCTAGGGCTCAAGGGTTTATCTTCTGTTTGGTATTTATTGCTCAGGAAGTAATGTTGTGCATTGTAGGTGTTATTTTGAATCCCTCTTCATTTTCTTTGAGAATTAACAATCCATCATTGTGAGCAAGGCACTGAAGCCCTGGGCACCTCTCCCTCTAATCACAGACGTCACCAGCAGTGACGCCACAGTTTGCATCACGGCTATGCAGGGTGAGAGAACTGACGGGGGCTTTAAGACAAGGCTCCCAGGAGGCTTGAGAGATGACGCTATCAGGCAAGCGAGGGCTTTACCTCCTTATAAGTGTTACCAAGGATGAATCAAAGAGCCACTCAAGGGGATCAGGATGCCATAATATATTCTTCCTTGGGGAGGGGGAGGGAAGGAGAGGGAAAAGAAAAAATAAAAGGGAAAGGGAAAGGTTTTTATGCTAGCCCATATAGTAGGTAATTATTCTCACATGAGCTGTGAGTGTGGTGGGGTTGGGGGTAGGAAAGAGTAGCTTGATCCTCAAGGTATGCAGATGAGAACCTCAGGTTAGAGGGTGCTTTCACAAACTAACCCTCATGCTGGAAGACTCACTGTTCTAGTCTATAAGCTAAGGGGTCTTGGAGAGAGCCACCTCCATATTGGAGCAGTTATAAGAAAGTTCAAGGTTTTTAACTAGGTGTATAAGAAGCCAGGGCACCAAGCCAGCCCTCCAGATGGCAGTTGCAGTGGGGGTGTAGTGAGGAAAAAGAAGGCCAAAAGTTTTGGCATACATCTCTTCAAGGAACTCACAGCATATACCCTGCATTTATGAAGGGAACAGGGTATAGTGGGAGGAGTACAGACCTTGGGGCCAGACAGATCTCAGATCAAGTCTTGGCTCTATTATTTACAAGCTGTGTGATTTTAGGCAAGTTTGAAAACTCTTTAGCACGTTTATTCACCTGCAGTTAGAGATAATGATACCTATCTTTCATGTACTAAGCTAATGATAATAATGTTGATCCCTAATATTGATTAAATGCTCATTATGTGCCAAACACTGTTTCAAGGCTTTATATTATTATTTAATCTAATCCACATAACAACACTATGAGATAGGTAAGATTTATCATTAGACCCAATTTACAGATAAGGAAAATGGAACACAAAGAAGTTAGGAAGTTGCCCAGGGTCACAGGTGGAGTTGATGCTGGAGGTGAAATTCAGATTCAGGCAGTATGGCGCCAGAGCCCACACTTTTAGCCACGGAGCTATATCCTGTCACTACAGTATAAAGAACGCAGAACCTGAGACACAGAGCATGTACTCAGTCATGATTTAACCCCACTTCTTTTATCTTTCCCTTCCTTTTTTTTCTGTTTAAGAAAGAAACCATTCAGCTGCCATGTGAGGGTCTTTCCTCCCACTTCCTTAAGCTGGAGCCAGGGGCCTCCTTTGTTATTTCAGGAGGGGCTGGCACGAGTGAGTTGAGGAACCTCAGAGATAGTGCTTGTCACTTCAAGGTTATTAGCTGAATGTGAGCCAGGAGAATAGGTTGAAGTCAGATGTAGGGGTCCTGGAAAACCAGCAGGCTCCACCATGGGAACCTTGGAGGGCTTCCTCAGTCAGTAAGAGCAGTGGCTACCTGTACTAGAGAGGCTGTCTTGGGCCTTTCCACACTAAGGTCCATAGTTTCTCACTCCTGGTTTCTTGGGCTTCTGAGATACCAGTGAACTCATATTACTCAGGTCTAGGGTGAATGGTTGACTGTGGTCATTAGTCTTAGTCTTTAGGATTGCATCATCACATTCATTCCACATTTCCTCACCTAACATTTAGATAAAGAACACCAGGGATTTCCCTGGTGGTCCAGTGGGTAAGACTCCATGCTCCCAATGCAGGGGGCCCAGGTTCGATCCCTGGTTGGGGAACTGGATCCTGCATGCATGCCGCAACTGAGAAGTCCACATACCACAACTAAGAAGTCCACATGCTGCAACTAAGAGTACACATGCTGCAACTAAGAAGCCCGCATGCTGCAACTAAGAAGCCCGCATGCCACAATTAAGAGTCCACATGCCACAACTAAGAAGCCCGCATGCTGCAACTAAGAGTCCGCATGCTGCAACTAAGAAGCCCACATTCCGCAACATAGAAGTCCACATGCCACAACTAAGAAACCTGCATGCCGCAAATGAGTCTGCATGCCGCAACTAGGAGTCCACATGCCGCAACTAAAGATCCCGCATGCCGTAATGAAGATCCTGTGTGCCTCAACTAAGACCCAGTGCAGCCAAAATTAATTAATTAATTAATTAATATTTTTAAAAAGCACCAAAAGAATAATTGGGCCACAAAAATTACTACCATATATCAGCTACTTTAACATCTCCACTAATTGCCTGTTAAGCCTCACATTTCTTTTCCTAGTTTTGAAACAGACACATTAATATTACTGTCAGGTCCCAAATATTGTAGGCACTGGTTTTCAACTATAAATCTTAATATTTAACAAATCAACTAATTGCATTTTAGGCACTGAGCATGCTCTTTAGGTTAATGGCATGGTCGGTGGTGGAGGGGGGAATGGAGAAAGAACAAATTAGAAGCATCAAGTCTGAAAGTTCCCAAAGCTCTGTGGTCAATGCTTTTCTGAGGTAAGTTGCATAAGAGATGATTTGGCAACCCTGCTGCTATGCTGTTGGAAGTCTGGCAAGATCTCTTGGAGGAACAAAAAATAAACAGCCCTGGGGTTAATCTACAAGCCATTTTGCTTTAGCCCTTGTTGCTGAAAATCTTTCCAACATGTTTCAGTCCACTTCCTTGCCATAGGAGATAGAGTACAACAAAGATAAATATAGCATGGGCTAGATCTGGAACTAGCAGGGCTGAGTTTGAACTCTACTATTTACTCGCAGTGCAGCAATCACTTACACCCGTGTTTGTCCAAGTGCATTCCAACCATGTGCATCAGAATCACCTGCATCGCTTGCTAAATAGCCAGGTTCCAGGGTCCCTGGCTGAGGTTTTCATCTGGGTGGCGCTGGGGAATCTGCCTGTTGAACAAGCACCCTAGATAACTCTTATACCCACTACAAATTTGAGAAACACAGAGTTCGTTTTCTCATCTATAAATAAGAATGGTACCACCCCTTTCCCAGGGTTGTGGTAAAAACAACACAGGTGGTCAATATGTGCTAGGCGTACCTGAATCTTTGAGTGAGGTTATGGCAGGGCTTCAGGATACATTCTGAATATTAATTTAACAAACATGTTAAATCCACGCAGCGTTTGAAGGTACCAAGGTGAAAAATCCATGTTTCCCTGCCCTTTGAAGGGTTCATAGACTAATGGGAGAGACAAATGCGAAAACAAAATTATTGTTTGATAATGGCTAAACAGATATGAAGAAGGGGGAGGTAGCCACTTTGCTAGGATGAGAGATGGTGGTGGAGGAGGGAGGGGAGCATAGAGGAAGTGATGTTAAGCTGGAGATTATTTTAAAGTGAGTTTTGCACACCACTGTAAAGCAATTATACTCCAATAAAGATGTAAAAAAATAAAAAAAATAAAAAAAATAAAGTGAGTTTTGAAATATAAGTCAATTATGGTAGTGTGGATATCTTAAAAGTGTAGGAGATAAGGTTGTATTTGTGCTAAGTCTAAAACCTAGAATAGAAATTGTTCTTATTTGGGGGGATGGGCATGAGTGGAGAATATTTTCCATATCAGTTTACTTATTATTCCTTGCTCCTAAAAGTAGAATGTTAAAAAAAACTGGAGTCATTTTGTGTTCTCCAGTTCATTGGACTCTGAGAGGATGGGTATTAGCCTATGTTGTTGACTTGCTTTGCAAGTCACTGGCTGCAAGGCCATGGTCTAAGTCGGGGGTGTAGGACACTGGCCATGACCACTATAAACAAGTCAAGTGTTAAATCCACTGATAATGGGAACTTTGGCTTGAGAACTAGCTGCCTCAGCAGAGTCATCCTCAAATACTAAGGGCAGTGCTATATATACACATACAGCCGCAGGAGGCAGTGACTAATGGCTCTGCTTTGGGCCAGCAGCCCTGGCCCCTTTCTAGCTTCTTCACCTCTACAGGCAGCCTAACTTGAATTTTCAAACTCCACCTCAATTTGACAAATAATCAAAAAACAATAGACTTTACTATACAGAACTTCACACCGTCCCCACTACCCTTCATGTTTCAAAATGATTGAGGTTTTTTTGAAAACTGCAACACACTCCCAACAACCCCCATCATGCCTTTGGCCAGACTAAGAATAACAAACTCTCAACCCTTAATGCTGTGTGACCTTGAATGAAGAAAAAATGGGGTTGTAACAGTAGTTAGAATCATGCTCTTTGGATTAGATCCAAGTTCTAATCTTGGCCCGCAACTTATTATCTGTGTGATGCTAAGAAAGTGACTTAATGTCTCTGTTCTTCATTTTCCACGTCTGAAAAATGAGGATAATAACAAGTACCTATCTCATTGGGTTGTGGTAAGGATTAAAGGAGAAAATATGTGAAAAAAAAGACCCACTGCAACGCCTAGCTTAATAAGTAGAATACTAGTAATTATTATTAATATATTAACCATAGTGGGCATTACCTCTGATATCTTATGGAAAACAGGGGCCGTGGGTGAGGAGAGAGGGGAGTGTTATGATTACTTCAGGTGAAAAGGGCAGGAAAGTACCAGTATAGGAACCAGCCATTAATAACAGTGGGGAATATATTTAAACAAAAAAGAATAAGATGGCTTCTCTTTAACCAATTCTTTACCAAGAGCACTGCTAGAAAGAAAAGCAGGACTAATTTATATGCCTCTCATCTGATCGATGCATTTTCTAAAAGTGGTACTGGTAATAAAATCCTCAAAAGATTTTGTGGTGTTACCCTCCGCCTCCACTGTATGTACATACCACAAACCCATCAGACCTGCTGCCAAAACCCACTTGCTTTTTTCTCCAAAAGCATGGATGGCATTGCATCCAGGCTCTCTTTTGTGATCACCCCATCTGTGGTGAAGGAAAACCAGAATAACTTAGTATTACGTCTCAATTATCCATGACCAGGATGGGAGGCAATGTGGTAGGCAGGAGAAGAGGTTGCTCTTCATGGCAAGCTTTCCAGTAAGACAAAGGGAGGTTAGAAAGGGAGGTCATGGCTGTGACCTCTGTGACAGCTGAGCAGGGGACACCCACTGTATGTGTCAGCCTACTCCAGGAATAATCCATATGCAAGTGATTTGGTCAACAGTTTGTGATTCTGGAACAGTATTAACCATAGTGCCTTTCCTGGAATCTATCTTATATATGATATATTTTTCCCCATTTAGTTCAATAGTTCTCCTGAATATTTTAATACAGCAATAGTAGTCTGAATAGCAAACACATGTGAGATACTGACTTTCTTTCCTTTTATCCATTTCTGCTGTAACTTAAATTTTCTTCCTGAGTGAATCTCCAGGCCACTAGTGACATCACCTTTAATCCATTTGTGTTTCTTTTTTTTAAAATTGGCATTAACATGGAGGAGACATAAGAGGTTAAAAAGTAAAAGACGTCTACATTGGTGATGATTTCCAGAGCGAACCTTACAGGGACTGGTAGAGCAAATTTGATTTGAAAATGATTACAAAGGGTGAATTCCCTGTAAATAATGAATTGGAAACAAAATCAGGCTGCGAGTATTTGCTTATCCACTTATTTCTACATGAAGAAAAGCCATAATTCCTGTCAGCCTGTGCTTACAGCATGCCTAGACTGGCCAGAGAGAAACCAACCAGTGATGAAAATAAATACACAAGCCCACTCGTTGACTGCATTCTCTGTCAGGTCCAACACCAAGGAAAGCCTAAAGATAATATGTCTTTGGGTAACAACCTATAAATCCACAGTTACAGTTCAAGCGCTTAACTTCAAATTCCCAAATGACCATGCCACTGTTCTTTCCTCTTCCAGAAGCTAGAAGTTCACTGTCAAAAAGGAGGGGATGAGAAGGGAGGGGCAAGGCAGCTGAAATGCTCAACGACCCTAGCAAAATTCTGGGAAAGCATGCCCTCCTCACAAATCACAACTTCTTGAGAAGCTTACTGGTATGTCGCTGGAAGACACTGTCAGAGCAAGCTGGTTAAGGATTTTATCAAAGTGCACCTAGCTTTCAAGAGCAGTGTTCCTTAAAAATGTAAAGTTGGGGCTTCCCTGGTGGCACAAGTGGTTGAGAGTCCGCCTGCCGATGCAGAGGACACGGGTTCGTGCCCCTATCCCGGAAGATCCCACATGCCGCGGAGCGGCTGGGCCCATGAGCTATGGCCGCTGAGCCTGTGCGTCCAGAGCCTGTGCTCCGCAACGGGAGAGGCCACAACAGTGAGAGGCCCACGTACCGCAAAAAAAAAAAAAAAAAAGTAAAGTTGATTTCTGTATATCAAATCCTATTTTTCCACTGACTCACACATTCTTCTATTTTTTAAAAATTAAATATTGAGTAGGTACAAAGAGGAATTTATAAGAGACAAGTGTGAAATATAAAAAACTATGGTGCAATGAAAATTGTATATCCGACATGCAGTTGGAGAAAAAGAATATAACTATTACCTTTAAAGGCCACCGTGTGCCCCTCCCATAATTCCTTCCATCTCCCCTCGGAGATAACCACTATTCTAAATTTTGTGTTAATTATTCCTTGCTTATCTTTATAGTGGTACTATGTATAATGACTCTGTCTCTTCAGAAATGTTTTATCTGAATTTTGGAAGGATTCTTCAGTTGCCAGGAGCTTTAATTTGTGGTGTTCTCCTTCATATTCCTCCCCTCTCCCTGGCTTCCCCCACCCACCTCCATCTTGCCCAGTAGTTGGTAATCTATGAACAAACACGAGTGTCAAAGGTATCATTTAGTAGTGAACCCATACAGAAAGTCAGTAATTCTTTTGTAACAAGGCTACTTTCCTTTTGTTTTTCAAGCAAATCCCTGCATGGGTCTTAATTTGTTTACCCAGAGATCTGGGGACACGGTGGTGGCAGTGGGCTAGCGAGCAGTGTGACAGGGCTGTGTGTATTGCCTAACAGGGGTACCTCAGGGTTTTGGAGTCAGAAGGCTATGTTATTTGCCAGCTATGTGACTTTGGGCAAGTCACTTAATGTTTCTGAGCCTTGGTTCCCTCATCTCAAAAACACAGACAGCAATAATACTGATCTCACAGGGTTGGTGAGATGATTAAACAAGAGATATTTACTGTAAAATTATTTTGAAAGGTATAGGATACTCCATAAATGTTAGCTGTTAATGTTGCTGTGGCTCTGCTGCTGTTGTTGATGTTATGATATCAGTGCTGTTAAAGTCAAGGTAAAGGACTAGATGGTTATGAATTTCTAAAGTCTGGAGCGAATCCACAGATTTATCCTTGCCAGCTGTCTGCCAAAGCTGGCACAACACAGTCAAAATTAAAATTTCTTTTCCAACTCTGTATTACTGGTCCATGTGGAAACTTTCCACATTTGAACATCTTCCTCAAATCCCACTGAACCTGCCCAATCTGCATGTGTGAGAGTTGTGTTTGCTCTGGCCTACGTCAGTGCTGAAGCCTAGGGCAGAAAGTAGTCACACATTACAGGCATCTAACATTTTCTCTTCCTGGTTATTTCTCTTAGGACGGTGTAGGCTGGTGACTCAGCCATGTGTACAAGATGTGCTCATCACCTGATCAGTTTGCGCCTGAGGAGCCTTCTGAAGGCCCTGACTTTTGCCGGCGTGATATTAACATAACCATTTGCATGTCATTTCCATTTTGTTTTTAAAAGGGTCTCTCCTTGAAGATCTACAAGAATGAGAGTAAGCAGTGGAAAGCCACGTTTCCATTCTACAAACGATATAATCAAATCTGTAAATGGGCAAAAATACACACGAGACGCTCCATAAAACTGTTGGCAATTATTTCAGTGAACAGACGCAAGTTGTGCACAATTCCCCACAGCTGCCGCAGGTGTTGAAGGAAGAGATTCAAACAACAGAGTGGAAATATCGATCATCTTTTTGAATATGGTGCTAGGCTACCTGCTTGGGTGCCCAGGAGGGGGTGAGGGAGGAAGAGTGCTGGTAATATTCCCACACATGTTTCCCAGCCTTGAGGCTGGACAGCCACATACCCATCTGCTGCTAAGAAAAAAAAAAAAAAAAAAAGACAGGGCTTAAACGCATGGGACAGGCTATTTGACCTCTGAGGTTGCAAGGCTCTTGGCCTCCGCCTAACAGCTGACGCCTGGAATAAGCAGGCCAGCCCCTCATGGCCTCTGCAGGGGCTAGCACGAGGGCTCCAGCTGAGGGGTGGCTGCAGCTATGGCAACAAATGCCCAGGAATGAGTTAACACCAGCCAAAGGGGTTAATGGGAGAGGCAAGGGCTTTTATACAAATGTGTTGGGGAAAGAAATGCAATACAGCGGGAATGAGGCCCATTAATAAAGCTGAGTGATAAAATCCACCACCATTCTTAAATTGGACTTGCCTACTTAAACTGCTTTTCCAAATCAGTCTCTTGTATTCTAGCTGTTCATTGAGACACTAAGCTTATTTAAAGAATAAAAACAATACCATAATATGCAGTGTAAAAGGAGAAAATAGGATAGACAAAGGAAGAAAGAAAAACAAGAAATGTGTACAACTATGTTCTGAATATGTTCAAACAGCTTGTTATTACTAACAATCACCACCTGACAATAAATTACCCCCCTACATGTGGATTACAAGCTGCATTATTATGATGCATTAGAATCAATCTGAGTACTAACGATAATGGGTGGTTGGGTGGCTAAACATGGCCCCCAATTACTGCTGAGTGCCCTCTCTTTCTGTGGCTACAAAACAACTGCCATCAATATTCTCTCATAGAGAATGTTTTCTTATCAGCATTATGTCCTCAAAACATCCCTGGAAGGCAGGTCAATATTGATGGGCTTTTTTGAAGAAAACAGGGAGGCATGGAGAGGTTAAGTGAAAATTAGCAGAGGCAGTACGACCATCCCACAACAGAATTTGGGTTAGAAAGAGAGCCAAGGTACAGAGGCAAAGGGCTTTGGGCTGCTCCTCTGATGATAGCAGCACCTACTAAATGCAGTAGATCAGAGTTTTCAGCCACTCTCTCAGCTACAGTGAGAAGCGTAGATTCCTTAAGCCACTACAATTGGAATATCTGATTGTAGTTCAAAGCACAGAACCACAGAGTACATTTTTACTTCTGGCAGAGTACAATACAACCTCAGAGTAAAATTTCATTTCTGAGAAGAAGAAAAGAGTACACTGGAATCCAGAAACAGTATAGTCCATTTGAATAGTATTTCCTAGTTTCATGAATGAACGAATGGTACTTATTGAGCCCCTACTATGTTTTTGTTAGACTGAGAGGGACACGAGAGAAACAAACACGAGAGGGACACGAGAGCCCCTATTATGTTTTTGTTAGACTGAGAGGGACACGAGGGACACGAGAGGTTTTGGTCAAGCAAGCATGAACAAACGGTACTTATTGAGCCCCTATTATGTTTTTGTTAGACTGAGAGGGACACGAGAGAAACAAAAGACAGTTACTTCCCTCAGAGAATTTAGAATCTACTTGGGGATAGAGGTTGGCAAATTCACACACAAAATGAAGACCAAACAAGACTCCATAGGAGGCCTGAGTATAAAGTGACAATTCTGTCTGTCCTACTGGTTAGAGGAAAAGAGTGAGAAAATCTTAAAGGTGGGATGTTGGTAAGTTCCTCCATGAAAGATACCAGGAGAACTTAACCTGACAAGTGTATTAGACATTTCCATCAGCAGTGAATGCACTCACAAAAGGGGTACACAAAGGAGGTGAACAGGAGAGAGCATGAGGTACATGAGAAGGACAGATGAGGTTATAGGGAACCAGGACAGAAGTGTCTGCCATTATTTGAATATGATCATGTCATTTTGGAACCAAACTCCACTGATGATAGGGCCTGCTTCCCTGGAGACAGCACTTCTTAGGCAAGCACATCTGGTTGGCGTGTCCCTATATATAGCTAAGAGCTATAGGGCAGGTAATTCAAGAGCGAGTGCTCTAGTGAGCACATGGAAGGCAGACAGTCTGTTGTGGGCTGAAGAGAGGCCCACATGTTTCAGCTATTAGACATAAAAACTGGCCAAGCTGTCATTCTGTTTCAGAAATTAAGGTGTTTGACTTATGTGCCTGTCCAGATGGAATTTTAGCCCCCTCATAGGGTATCTGCAAGGAGGGATTGAATTTTCCTGAAAAAAAAAAAAAACATTTTGGATCTGTTTTAGTGACTGAGCTGGTGTTCAGTATTCCAGATGATGCCTTCCTGAGTCACTTCACTTTCTGCTTTCCTCTGCTCCACAGCCTCAGGCTACACATCTCACCTGGCCTTGTCTTGCAAACACAACTGGCTATAGGAGACTTGGGCAGAGGATGAGGATTACTCAGGAAAAAACAAAACAAAACCAACCACTGAACACACACGTCCTGCACATAGTGGGTCAGTAGTATGACTGTCACAGGTGAAAGCTGAACGTTGTAAGGAACAAAAAGCTACAGAGCTTCCCTAGGTCTACTTGTAAATTTCTCATTGAGAAGAATTAAATTCAGAATTGCAATCTGACTATATCTCCCTCTATTCTCTGGAATAGAAAAGTGACTATTGGTGTCTCTTCTAAGGAAATTTGAAAGAGACCACAATTATGCCCAAAGGAACTGTCATGATATAAGAAGTTTGTGACCCCAGCCCCTATAGCCTCAAGGTATTGTAGCTCTGACAATAGCCTGGATGTGACCTGATAGCCTCAGATACCATCTTTGGATTTTTCCAGAAATATAAATGGCAAATTATTATTACATGAATGTTACTTGTAGAACTTGAACTGATGAGTATATTAGACACATACATCAGGAGTGCATGAACTCACAACAGGCTTGGCCAAGAGAGGTGAGCTGGAAAGAGAGAACCCATGGTAAATTAGGAAGACAGATGAAGGTTAAAGGGAACCAGGGTAGAAGTATCTGCCATTATCTGAATACGATTATGTCTTTTTTTGAGCCAAACTCCACTGATAGGTCCTGCTTCCCTAGGGGCAGCACTTCTCAGGCAAGCAAGTTTAGAAGTCATTTGGGAAGAAATATTCCTTTCCTCTGACATGAGCAGCTAGGTGGAAAAGATGAGCAGACATTTGCTTTGGGAGCAAGAGGTGCTGAGCTTAATGCCTATCATCTCCTGGAGATGATGATGATGATGTATTGTATATATATATATAAAATCACTGCAGCTGCTTGCTTTTTCCAGGGGGTCAAAGTACACAGTCTTTATCTCCAAATGTCTGGCTTTCAATCTGGCTATATCTTGAAATCTGTGTTGAATACAGCTCAGACAGGAAGGTTTTGGTCAAGCATGCAGTGACTAACCTTCAAGCACAACAGAACAACAGGAGAGCAGCCTGACCTTTGCAGTAAAATTAATTTGATGCTTACAATCTAACCAAGAGTCCATAGCCTTTATTCATATGACAGTCACAAGACAATTTAGCAGGGATTATTAAAGTCCACTTAAGCTCATCAGAGGGGAGAATTGAGGTTGATGCATTTCAGGATACCAGTGAATTGGCCAAAACATGTGGGAAAGGAAAGGAATATAGACTTCTAGGAATAAAGTAAAAGAGGCTACACTTAGTGCACAGTAGGTACTCAGTGAGAATTGATTCAGTGAATGAGGCAAGAGTAAGACAAATGTGATGTCTGACACCTAGGGAGCCCCTTCTCTACCACCCACTGATGCAACTTCAATCCCTATGAACTTCTCACATAGGGAAGCTATTTGGCAAGTGTCGGAGACCCCAGCATGAGGCTGGAAGGTGAGTGGGTTAATGATGGTACGAGACATATCAGCCTGCATTCCCCTTCCCATTCCAGCTGGTGGTAGGAAGTCTGGAGCAGAAGATTGCTAACCAGAAATGAAGAAAGCCAAATGGATACCAACAAATTAAGAAGGATGCATCCTCTCCGAGATGGCTAAGAGAGCCTCACACAGGAGAATTCAATCGGGTTTCCAGAAAGTCTCTGCGACAGTAGTACCAACTCCAGCATTACCTAGGAGGAATAAGTGTTCCGGTCACTGCACTTTAAACAAGTGTGTTATACACAAAGGCCTGACTGTTTGCAGTGGGAAATCCTGGTTGGTTTTATTTTGGCAATTTAATAATGTAACTTTCTGAATCTGATGCTCTTTATTTGAACATTCATTATAATGATTCATCTCTGCTCTTCTTTCTTTACCAATGATATTTGCATTCTATTAGCAAATACAATTTCATAGAGGATGATAAGGGAATCAAAATTATCCAATTTGTTTCCATCATAGGAGCAGAAGGAATCCTTCAATGGTCTGTTTTGCCTCACTGTACTGATTTCAATAAGCTTTTCTTTGGTAATCAGGGTTTGTAGCATTAAATATTACTCATCATTGTAGAGTTAGTACTAATTTACTATCACAGAGATAGTCTGGTTTTGTCTAAGTGAACCCCCCTCTTATTTTTTCTCAGACGAACTGAACATTTTCCAGTCTGGGGGCTCCCTTGTGCGACAAAGTAGGCTGACATTGTATTCAATACGTATCTAAGAGATACTTAGCGCTAGTATGATTCTCTAAATGGCCATCAGTATTTTACCTTGTATGAATAATTATCTGGTAACCTGCAATATTTCCTCTGCTGGGTTGTAAGAACTTTGAGGGTAGGGATGGTACCTTATATACTGTTAACTATGCTCTGGGATATGGCATAGTGAATGAACAAACAGCCAAGTTTGATCTCCTTCAATTTGCTGACAGCACTGTAATACCTGACACTAATTGTGGCTCACACTATTTACTGGTTATTTTTTTAAGTAAAAATGTTTTCCCCCAATTTTATGCAAATTTTCCCCAAGTTAATCTTGCTAATATTTTCCCTATTAATTTCTTCTTTCACTAACTGAAGCTAGCCTACATAAGAGCAGAACAGAAACTCTACTAGGGGTTCTCTGGTTAGCTGGTCGGTTCTGTCTACAGAAATGATCTGAAGTCATGGGAATAAGATCAGGGGAACTAGGAATGATATTCAAAATATTCAAACACCAGTATGGCATGAGCACCCAAACAGAACCTTACCACTGGAGTAGGGTCCAGGAAATCCCCTTGTTGTGCCAGAGGTCAATCCATTACTGCTAGACTGTGGGAAGTCTGGAGGATACCAGGAGGATCAGGATGGCCTGGGTGACAGGCGGTCACTTAGGGGTGATCTGGACACTGATTATTTATTGGCAGGAATGGCTGGTTATCACTTATGGGGCACCTGGCAGTACCTATTTACCAACTGGAAGAGAAGTTTTCCAATATTTTAAAACTGGTATGACCATCCAGGGCACATTGGCTGAATATCAGCCTGGAGGTTGTGGACCTATCTTCACCTGGGCATGCAGCATAATAAGCAGATAATCCTACCCACAGCTGCAGTCTCCTTAAGTAATCTGTCTTAATGTTCAAGAAAACCATTGTGATCAAAGTTATTACTTATATTAAACCCCAATGCAAAAAAACCCTTTTCAACAGAAATATTAATCTATCTCCTCTTACTCTGTTTTCCCAAGGGATGATCTTCTAATCACTTTTAATCTGTTAAACATGCTCTTTTTTTTCCTGTAAAGAGATTTTTAAAAATGCCTCTCAGTGATGTTTTGAGCCTAAAAAGAAAAATATCCCAACATGTATAGTTTTTCCACTCCATGCAATGGAAGGTGAGTCAGGTAGGGGTAGCTGGGAAGCAGAGACATACAGTGGGAGACTGGGTAGCTGTGCTTGCTGTCTCCTGCTTGAGTAGAGAAAGCAAAAATTTTTTTTTAAATGGCAGAGGCTGGACAACAGGGAGTTCTTTGTTCAAACCATTAGAAGCAATGGAAATAAAAGTGCCATGTTTTTGTGCCCTTTAAAATCCTTTGTCATGCTAGTCCAATATCCAGGTCTCTGGGTAGCAGATCCACTCCACGTGAACACGCAGTCTCTGCTTAGGCACCTTATTGCCATCTATCCCCACCTGTACGTGTCCACTCACTGTGTTGCAATGAGTAGCAATTGCTTCTCTGTTGGGGGACTGGCTGGATTCCAAGGCCTTGGTTTGGGTAAGCTTGTCTTTGCCATTTAGTGTTAATTTTACTTTGTAGGAATGCTAATGAAATTGCTCAGAAAGTTGGATAGGATGTGTGGGAAATTGGCAAGGTGACTAATTCCTATTTCTCTAGAGGTGATGGCTGCAGCTATACTAGCTATTTTGAGTAGATGCCAGTTGCAAATTTCCTTAGGTATAGGTTGGGTAAATGGATGAGTCAGAATCACAATTTCTGCCTGGAAGGAATGTCTAAGCAACAACATTGGGCATGAAGTGTTCAGCATACCCTAGTGCTGGGGTATTAAACCTGAAATTCTTGCTTAGTAATAAAATAAAATAAGTAGGAATAAATGAAATAATACAATCAACAATAATAGAATCAACAAAGTAGGGATTCTCACAAATGTATGTTTAAAAGAAAAGCTCAGGAATATCATGTATAGTTTACTTTCTGGGACACCTCTAAGATTGCAAGTTGGACATACAAAGGAACTTGGAGTGCACACTAACGAACCGTTTCAAAGGGCATGTTGCATAGTAGCCAGGAAGCAAAGGACTTGCTACAAGTATTTGTGAGTTCCAAGGAAATATCCCAGAAATGGCCCCTTCACTCCTCATCAACTGTAATATAAAGAGATCTCCAACAAAACAAAGCCCTTACCCTTATGTATGGGATTTCCTTGTGAAGCAGTGGCTCCTTGGGTAGGATCAATGCCTATGGAATATACACTGAAAATAATGGCTCAGGCTCCATAGAGTGGAAGAGCTCTAACAAGTATGTCCAGTGGGAGAGACTGATTAGACAGTTACAGACTTCTCCACTTTTTACGTTTATCCCTGCCTCCTGCTAAGTTGCATGAGTTCAGAAAAGGTTAAGGTGTCTTACCCAGAAATTTCACTTATGCAGTAGAGCAACCAAATATTCATACATGAGTCTAAATGGCTGCTTATGAAGCACCCGAAGTTTTTTCAATAAAGGAGGAGTTTTGTATGTGTCACTTGGTCTGCACTCTGCCAGGGGCATATCGCTCTGACAGTAGAAAAACGTGCTCTTTTCAACACGATTTAGTCTCATTTCCTTTTTCTTCCCAGCCTCTCTCTAATGACTGGAAGTAGAATGAGACTTCGATTTTAGGATGATTTAGAGGTCTGTGAGTTGGCTCTTTCTTCCCTTGGTGTGTAACCAACTTCAAAGAAGCAATTGTGTAACTACTAAGGAAATTAGTTTTTTGCCAAGGGATGGAGACCTTTTGTCATAAGCCAGAATGAATAACTAAGCCCTTCTGTCTCCATCTCAAGAGGGCCTCTGGGCTGAGAGGAGTGTCTGGCTGGTGGTCTAGGTTTGCTCACGAGAGCAGCAGGCAGTCAGCTGGTCAAGAATATTGTTTTTGTTCCTTCTGTAGGCAGAAGCACAGAGTAGGGAGGCTAGGGTGAATGGGGGGAAGACAAAGGGGAAATAAGACAGTAAACAAATTAACAAATGTAAAGTACATAGCACAATGCCTGATAGGTACACCTCTATGTAGAGCTATCACTTATTGAGCACCTTCCTGTGTAACTTACTGCATTAAGCGTTTTATATGCATGTTATCCTTAAAACAACCTTATGAGGCAGGAGTTATTATGATTCTCACTTTATGGAGGAGCAATAGGTGTCAGGCATTATATTTGGTACATTACTTATGCCTAATCCTCACAACACTCTTGAGTTGCAGGTATGATTATCTCCATTTACAGTGGAAGAGATGGTGGTTCAAAGAAGTTAAGCAACTTGCCCAAGATCACACAGGCAGCAAGTGGCAGAGTGAGGATTCTAATCCAAGCTTGACTCCAAAGCCCATGCTTTTAACCACTGAACTCTGCCACCTCTACTGCAATCTGCTATATGTTAGACATTAAGTAAATGCTTGTCCCCATCCCAACTGGTACAGCAAAGGTAGCTGGAGAACAAAGAGTTGAAGGTAACCTGATTTTAGTAGTCAGAGAAGAAGAGGTTGAGTAGTGGAGATAAGAGCTATAGCTGCTATTTTCCTCTGTGGCTGTTGTTACATAGGATGTGGGGAGAGGTGATAAAAGACAGGGAGACAAAGGGTAACTGATTTCTATCTCCTCATCCCAAATTGTAAGAGGAAGAGAGACCACTCAGAACATGAGCTGGGGCTAGGAGCTAACACTGTTAGAGAGTTACTTACTATTACCTGAGCTAGGCTGGTGTGCCAGTTATCAATTTGTTGCCTCTTACCTTCAAATTCACCCTTATTGCTTGCTCTGTGTAAAGAGTTCTGGGCCCTTTAAATATTTTACCTTTGCCAGTTGGCACAGTGTTAAGCTTTGTCAGTAGGGGGCACGAGAGATACATTTCAGCAGGAGGGAGCTGTATTTCCTGGTCCCAGTGTGCTGGTGTATTCACCTGGCAGGCTCCTGCCGCCTAGGCCACCAGTTTCCTATCTCCAGCAGCACACACAGCTTTCCCAGCACTAGGTTCCTGCAGTGCCTGCAGCTTTTCCGGCATGCAGTTTCTGTAGTACGTGGCAATCAGAAGCACCCAGAAGCTTCTCCCAGTACCCCTCCCTCAGGCAGTTTTGTAGTGGAGTGTCTTATGTTGAGATACCTCCCTGTGAACAGCTCTCCTGGCACTGTAGAGGGTAGATATTCCAAAATTTCCCCTGGGCAGATTTCTAAAAAGTTCCAGGAGTCATAATTCCAGAAAGTTCTGCCAGCAAAGCACCACAGCAATTTCTCTGCTATCCAGTGAACCACAGCTGTGCCCTCTCCTGCAACGTCTGGATCTCATCCCTTTTGGAAGGGTTCTCTCTTGGGTGCTCTAACTCAGTCTTACGGTATAGTGGGCTGCTCCTTATATTTGCTATTCCTACATTCTTTACAGTTCTCTTTACTTTTCACTAGCCAATCCCCCATTATTGTTAATAGTTACAGTAAACTTCCTCTGTTTAAATTACCATGTGGTTTCTCTTTCTGAATTTTCTCAAACCAGTACAGTTCACTCCCTCTCCCCAGATATCAAAGTAAGGTGATTCCTTATGCAAAGGGATGCTTCTAGGAGGGAAGTGCAGGTAGGGAGGATGGCCTTTTTCCCCAGAGACAATTTCTAAAGAGAAAAGAATATCCTATTTTTCCAGGAGGCAGGAGATGACTTCTCTGTCTTGCTTTCCAGTACAAAAAAATTAATTAGAATGCCTGTGGCCTTTCAGCTATTGGAATTCGTTCAATGAGGAGGAAAGAATCTGCAAGATAGGAAAGGCAGTTGGAAACTTGAAGACTGCTTAGGCAATGAGACTCAAAGCGCTTATGCTCATTCCTAGTCCAAATTGTCCTTGAAGTTCTATAGCTCAAGTGTTCCAAGGGATAAGTGGGTATTTGTAATAACAGCCTCAGACTGACCACCCTCTTTAAGAAAACAATGAATATTAAACTCAAAATCTCTATCATTGCCCACAGAACCCTGCTTCATAGCTCAAGGTTGTCTTCCAGAGATAAAATATTTTCCTTTTCCCCCCCTGGCTTTACCATGGACACAGTTATAGGCATTTTCAGACAGCTTAAAGCGTCATGAATTCTGGAAAAATTTCTGAAACCAGGATATAAGTTAGGTGTTTGGAGTTGGTGTGTCAGGATATTTTCCAAGTGCCATGAGGAGGAATGGTTTTCACCAGTGAAAAAACTCCATCATAATTTTTGTATTACCCATGGATTTGTGCAGCTGAGTTCTTTTTGAATTTGAATAAAACGTTTTCCAAAACACGTGTTGTTAATTAACAACTACCTTTCTACTTTTGTCCTCTTTATGCCTTCATGCTTCCCCACCCCTCCAATCAGCTCAAACTACAATATTCCTTCCCCAAAGCTCAATGAATGCAAAATGGAAGGCAAGCAGTTAAGTAGGAGAGAATAAGGAAATGTGAATCTCAAGGTCTGATAATCAACAAAAATGTTCCCTTTACATAATACAAGGTCATCTTTGGAGAATTTAGGAAGCACTGGCCCATATCAAATTCAGAGACACTAAAAGCATCACAGCTAATCAGCCAGGCTGCTGAACTGCTAGGAAGTTTTCCATATACACTTCCATGTGTTTGAGGCCTCACAGCAATAACAACTGCATTTGGAGCCATAGCAGCTTTCAATAAAGAGTGTTTAGCCAGAGTGGTCATTGAGGGGGTTCCAGGTGGTTTTTTGGATCATCCAGGGCACCAATATGTTCATCTTTGGGTGAAGATCTCAAGCTACATGGGTGAAAGAGGGAAGTTTGAGTAATTTTACATACTACGATTCTCTTGCTAGAAAACTAACAAATTGGAGTTTCAGAAAATCAGTCCAACTATAGCCTCTGCTTCCCTTCCTCTGTTTGCTCTTTCCAATCTTGACCCTGGCCCAAGTCCCTGCAAACCTTCACTAGCCTTCCCTCTTTCCCTTTGTCCCCCACATATAAACACACATATACACACAGAAGGATCACACAGCCAAGAATGGAATGGGGAAAGGAGCATTGCCTCAGAGCAGTTTGATGGTTTATACTGTAGCAGCTGGTAAGGTGGAATTGGTGACATGTAGGGGTTTGTTGCCCTAGTTAGAATTTCTTCCTAAAGAGTGAGAAGGTCATTGATATAAACCAGGGGTTGTTGTAAACCAGTGCAGGCTTACCATCACTTTCAAAAGAGGAATAAGTCCTTTGTTGCTCTCATTATAATGATTATAGATTAGAGTATTGGTTCTTACGCAGGGTGGTTGGACGGTCTGGCACATGAAGAACTGGTGTTGAGAGAAGGGGTAGCCTAGTGGTTAAGATAGGCCCTAGAATCAAAACCTGGGTTTGACTCTCAGATTCACCACTAACCATGAGCAAGGTACTTAACTTCTCTGAGTCAGTTTTCTCATCTGCAAAATGGTAATAATAGTATGTGCATTATAGAATGTTGTGAGGAATAAATAAAAGAAGGTATGAGAAGTTTCTGGCACATAGGAAACACTCCATATATGTTAGCTACTATTATTTCTTTAGTATTATTTACTAAAAAGCACACTGACATAACATCCTTGGCTGTCTTAACTCTCTTTTGTCAGTTTTGGAGATGTGGATGGAGGTGATACTGTCGGGGGTAAAAAAGATGTGTCCCAAACAAATATTCATCATTTTTGAAAAAGGTGCAAAACCAATTCAGTGATTTTCAACAAATGCTGTTCAGGAAATTGGGCATCTGAAGAAAGAAAGAAAGAAAGAAAGAAAGAAAGAAAGAAAGAAAGAAAGAAAGAAAGAAAGAAAGAAACTTGACCTAAGTCATATACCTTATACAAAAATTAACTCAAGATGAAACATAGACTTAAATATTAAATGTAAAACTTTAGGAGAAAAACAGGGGAAAATCTTTGGGAACTAGTGACAGGCAAAGAGCTCTTAACTTTGACACCAAAAACATGACCCATAAAGGGAAAAATTGATAAACTAGATTTCAACAAAATTAAAACTTTTGATCTGCAAAAGACCTTGTTAAGAAGATGAAAGGCATGCTGAGGAGTAGTAAAAAATATTTGCAAACCACAGACTTAACAAATGAATGGTATCTAGAGTATATAAAAAACTCTTAAAACTCAATAGAAAAACAAAGAAAAAGAAAATGATTCAATTAGAAATTGTGCAAGCGACGTGAAGAGATATTTCACCAAAGAAATATGCACATGAAGAGATCTTCAACATCATTAACCATTAGGGAAATGCAAATTAAAATCACAATGAGAGACTACTACACACCTTCAGAATGGCTAAAAGAATAAAAAATTGACTACGCCAAATGCTGGTGAGGATGTGAAGAGACCGAATCGCTCATACATTGCTGGTGGTACTGTTAAATGGAGCAGTCATTCTGGAAAAGTTTATCTTTTCCTTTAAAAAATTCAATATTCACCTACCAGATGACTCAGCAATTGTACTCTAGACATTCACCCCTGAGAAATGAAGATTTATGTTCATACAAAATCATGTACATGAATATGCATAGTAGCTTTATTCATAATAGCAAAAAACTGGAAAAAAACAAGATGTTCTTGAGAGATGAATGTTAAGCTGTGGCACATCCATAGAATGGAATACTTCACAGTCAACTACTGATACACACCATTATTTGAATGATTTTCAAGGGAATTATGCTGAGTAAAAAAAAGCCAATTCAGGAAGATTACATACTGTACAATTCCAGTTATATGATATTCTTGAAATGCCAAAATTATAGAAATGAATAACATATTAGTAGCTGGTATATAGCAGGACGGAGGTAGGGTAACATGAGGGATTGTGTGGTGATGGAACTGTTCTGCATTTTGACTGTACCAATGTCAATATCCTGGTTGTGCTACTGTAGTACAGTTTTACAAGATGTTACTGGGTGAAAGGTATATAGGATCTCTGTATTATTTCTTACAAACAGCATGTGAATCTTCAATTATCACAAAATAAAAAAGGTTGATTTTTAAAAAAAGGAAGGGGCTTCCCTGGTGGCGCAGTGGTTGAGAGTCCGCCTGCTGATGCAGGGGACAAGGATTCGTGCCCCAGTCCGGGAAGATCCCACATGCCGCGGAGTGGCTGGGCCCGTGGGCCGTGGCCGCTGAGCCTGCACGTCCGGAGCCTGTGCTCCGCAACAGGAGAGGCCACAACAGTGAGAGGCCCGTGTACCACAAAAAAAAAAAAAAAAAAAAGGAAGGAAAAAAAGATGTGGATAGACAGAAAAAGCTGCGTAGAGATAGACCCTGTTGTTTTCAATACAGTTCAGATTTGTGTCCCAGATTATAGCAGGGTTTCCAGCTTGGCAGGCTTATCCAATGGACTGCAGACATCCCCTCAGTGTAGGAAAGCAAGGCAGGCTTTTCATGCAGAGATAGCACTTGTTCCTCTCACTGGGATATTAGTTATTGCTCTCACAAGTTTGCAAACTAGGAGTTATATGACACAATTAATGAAGGTTAGGAAGCTCTGGGTTAGAGTCAGTAAAGTTCCTGAAAGTCCTCCAAGCAGCTCTGTTGCTGGTACCCTGGCGGCTACTGAAGAAGCGTCCTGTGAGATAATTTAAGCAGAGGGGATCTCGGAGCAAAGAGTATTCTATTGCTTGGCCTCTGAAGAAGTGAGACAAGGGAGGGCAGCCATAGGACAGCTCTCTTCTTGAAGACAGTGTGCAGAAGGAAAAGAGAGGCCTGTGAGTGGCAGGGGAGAAAGACTGAGGATCACAGGCTTGAGAAGGAAGAAAGCAGAAATTTCTCTGCCTCCCATGTCTGGGTAATTGAGCATCTCTTTACCTATCATTGATGTCACGGAGTACTTCAGGCAACTTGGAAGGAAAGTGTTGGGTAAAAACCGAGTGTTGACATCTAATTTTTAAAGGCTAACTGTTCACATGTGAATGACTGTGCAGAATATTAAGGCCCAGTCTGCTTTTCCATCTGGATGATGGATCACCACAGGGAGAATGCATTTCTACTACTGGCTGAGTATTTTCAAACAGACACAATATTCTTGCTGCTCTCTTCTTTTTCGTGATGTCATTAAACTATTCGATTTGGTTAACACTGACTTTTATGCTTCCCCACACACTGGTTCCCTGTTTACCAAATCTGCTGAAAAATGCCCAGCCAGGCGGTCTACTACAGTCAGCAGAGTTCTTTGTGTTCAGGTGAATCTCCAATAAGTCTGAATTAAGGCGTTTTAAGGTGACCTAAGAACCTCATTCATGTGAATGCCTGCTGCAGCAATGGGGATGTGGTTGTTTCACAGGAGTGGTCTAGGGATAGTGCCACCTCTGTGCCCATTTCCCATCTCCCCTAATAATGCTCAGGGGCACAGAGGAGCTTCTTGGGACTCTGAGTGCATTTTGTGTTTAGCCCATGTCCACAGGGCATAGTGCCTTCCTGTCTTTCTCACCTCTTCTGACTGCTAGCTCTATTATCTCCATCAGAAATTTGATCCTGCTAGAAGTGCTGTGGGGCTTTTTTTGGTCTATTCTTTTAATAGAGCCTTCCAGTTTCCTTTGGGCCATTATGTTCTCTTGAAGCAATGCTTCGCCATCACTCTTTTTTTTTTTTTTTTTTTTTTTTTGCGGTATGCGGGCCTCTCACTGTTGTGGCCTCTCCCGTTGCGGAGCACAGGCTCCGGACACGCAGGCCCAGCGGCCATGGCTCACGGGCCCAGCCGCTCCGCGGCATATGGGATCCTCCCAGACCGGGGCACGAACCCGTATCCCCTGCATCGGTAGGCGGACTCTCAACCACTGCGCCACCAGGGAGGCCCCGCCATCACTCTTTAATATTTAATGTGACTAGAAGCTTTCACAAAAACCTATTGAGATGCACATGCTTTAAGTGGCAAAACTGTTATTTAATGATCTCGGGTGGGTACACTAATTCAACCTACCTGTGAGGGAAGGTGACCTTCTAGTCCCTCTGGCTCTGTGTCTGCATTAATACAATTGAAATCTCTTGCCATTTATGGAAACATCCATTCACCCTAAAACAGAGGGCTGTAGGATTTTTTTGACATCATAAAAGTAACTGATGATTTCTGAAAAATTGGAAAAGAATATAAAAAATACAAGTGTGAAAAGACATACATATGATGAATGTCTGTTACAGCATTGCCATAAGAAGAAAATAAATTAGGAACAATCTAACTGTCCAATAATAGAGGATTGGTTAAATAAATTAAATGATATATTTATAAATGGAATACTCTGTAGCCAGTAGGAATAATGATGTAGATCTATGTTTACTGACATGGAAAGATGCCAAGATACATTAATAAGTGAAAAAATCAGGCTAAAAAACAGTGTGTACCATATGTTTCAATTGTTTTTATTTAAAAAACTGACACACTGGCCATAAAGCCAGAAAAGGTATATGCCAAAATGTTAACAGGTGTTCTCTCCGGGTGTCATTATTGTGATTTTCACATCTTTCTTTACTGTGTGAACTTTTAAAAAGCATACACAGCAAAATTATTTTGTTTAAAAAGTATTATGGGATTGTAGCTATATAACTTACAAATTACTTTCACTTAACAGTGCAATCCAAGCAACCTTTATATTTCCATTCAAGCCCCAGTTTTTTTTTTTTTTTTTTTTTTTTTTTTTTAAATTTTTTAATTAGTTTCTGCTTTATAACAAAGTGAATCAGTCATACATATACATCTGTTCCCACATCCCTTCCCTCATGCATCTCCCTCCCTCCCACCCTCCCCATCCCACCCCTCCAGCAAGCCCCAGTTTTTAATCTAGAGCAGAGGTTGCCAAACCTCTGTAAAGGGCCAGATTGTAAATATTTTAGGCTTTGTGGGTCATGTAGCCTCTGTCATACTACTCCACTCTGCACCTGTAATCTAAAGCAGTCAGAGACAATATGTAAACAATTGGCATGGCTATGTTCCAATAAAATTTTATTTATAGAAACAGGCAATGGGCCAGATTTCACCTACAGGCTAGAGTTTACTGAACCCTGCTCTAGAGTGCTGAATAGAAGAGGCTCAGGTCCCATGTGCCTTGAGAATTAATCTTATTTCCTCTGTTCTTCTGGGTCAATGCAGGTTATACTACTAGTTGCTGCTCTCCAAAGTTGAGGCCAAAGTGGCTTGGAGACATCACTGGAACTTACTATTTTTTGCTACTTAGTTTGAGAATTTTCCTACTCCGTACTTGGGACATGCTTTATATAGGGTCACCCTGCCCACCAAGGTGAACCTTAGATCTGCCACAGATAAAGCCATGGCTACAGAAGTCCTGTAAGTGACTCAAAGGGTTGAAGAATTCACAACAACCAAGTGAGTGACTTCAGCTAGAACTAGAAAGCCCAAAAGGATCAGTGCTTCCTATAGCTCACCAGTATTAACACACTCCATAAAGCAGTTTTCTGAGGAGGTGGATTATTATAGTCTGTCACCAGGAGAGCTTTTAAGGAGTCTTAAAATGTTCAACAACACCCTAATTTAGGAGTTTAAAAGACTTATATAGCTGAAGCAAAATACGCATGGGGGAACAAAGGAAGTTTTAGCTGAAGAAGGGCAGCCACTCCTGGTCACAGACAGCACCCTGATTCCCAGAAGAGCAGTGGAACTAGGTTAACTGTGTGGATTTAGTTCACGTATTTGCCTTTGCCTTAAGTTACAATCAGCGCTGCGGATTCTTAAAGCAGTTTACTTGACATATCCAATCTGTAAAGAATATTTTTTATCTTTTCAAAGTAGAGGGATTAAATTATTGCACACACACACACACACACACACACGAAACGCTTCCAAATTACACAGCTTTCAGATCACCCCAATCCTGTTATCTAAAGTATTATTCAATCACACTTAATGGTCTGGCCACTCAAAGGAAGTCACCTAAGAATAGAATGTATTAGGTACAGGATCCAGGGAGCCAGAGCAAGATAATCAGGATTCAGGGTTACAGCAGAGCTAGATGTCCTGAATTCCTAATCTGGGAAAATCTGACATATAGCATCAAATATTAATGATAGAATCTCAGGACATGTAGGTAGCCCAGGGCACTTGTGGAGCCCCATCACAACACTCAGAAGAGTGGCCAGTTGGCTAAGGTGGGTAAAGGGAAGGGGAAGCAGGAAAAGGTCTTCAAGAGAGCCAAGAAAATTTGATGGACAGTGTTTCGAAGGTTCAGAAGGAAGTGTGGGTTGGAGTCAAGGTGTTGGTTGAAGTGCGATCTAAGGGCAAAAGGGCAGACCAGAGAGGGAACACAGCCGTGCTGCTAGTACTGTGTTTTCCATTTGACAGAGGCAGGTTAGGTGACTTGTTCAAGGCCCCTGCCAATTATATTGAAATTAAATTCACTCTTTCAGTTTAATCTGATGTTCTACCCCACCATGCCACCCGGCTACTCATGAAGATGGTGCTTGTTCATTTTCCTTTAGATTTAAACAACTTAGAAATACTGTGTAGTATGTAGATGTGAAATAGTTGCTTGACTCCTCTGTGGAGATGACAGAAAATTTAAGGTGTGGAAAATGATTTCCCTAAAAACAGTAAGTGCCTGATTCTAAATAAATGGGGATGGGACATTCCAGCTGTTCCTGGCTAGTAGACTACAGGCAGCTTTTCCAATTTAGAGAATGACACTAAAATTGCTACCACTTCTTAAAAAGTTGCTAAAGTCTAACTTAAATGAACAGATGTAGAGGAAAGTACGGTGAACAAGAAGTATGAAGACTTGGGAGAAACTTGACTTCTAGTGTCAGCTCTGTCACTAAGTTTACTGTGTGATCTTGAATAAGTCACTTCCTTTTTCTAGATGTTAGTTTCCTCACCTGTGAGATGAGGTGGCTGGACTCCATAATCCCTAAAGGGTCTTTCACCTCTCACATTTTATGATCCTGTAATTCCTGGTGGGTTTTTTCTCCTGACATTTACTTGCAAGGGCCATTCTGCCATCCACACAATTTAAGTTTTCATTAAATCACAGATGGTCTTAAATAAAATCTCCCCCTTGAAGAGGGGAAAAGAACAGGATGTTTGTGCTGAAATGGCTCATGTCAGGTATGACCTTTTTAATTCAGAGCAGCTCTCTAGTGGTTCATTAACTCACCCCAAGGGCAGCACAGCAAGCAAGTACTATTACAAAAGGCCCCAACTGTGCAGCCAGAGAGAGCTGCCCTATTACCTAGTGAAAACAAAGTGGTTTCCTCTTTGTGCCCACAGTGGTCAATTTTTAGATCAGGAACATATGATTCTATCACTGAAGGAATCCTGGCCAACTCACAGAAACCCTGTGCCAAGTCTATTACTTGCTTTGAGGACTAAGCTAGAGTCCTTTCCACAGGAAGTAATGGAATTACTTCTAAATAATTGATAACTGTGGCTCTCTTTCCCAGATAATTAAAAATGCTTAGAAAATATAATATTCTAATAGCCCAGTTCTGCATAATGCTTTACGTCTTACAACACATGCCAATAAATTTACTTTCTCATTTACATTTTCTTAACAACCCACTAAGGTGGGGAAAATAGGTATTATTATCCCCATTTACTAGATAAGGAAACTAGGGCTCAGAGAAGTTAAGGACATGTCCCAGGTCTCATAATAAGTGTCAGAGATGACAGTAGAACCCACATCTTGACTGGTTCAGTTAATTCACCAGTACCCTTTTCAACTGTCCCGTTATATTAATTTAGGTGTTGTCAGGAGTGCAAGTTAAAGATAAGAGATTTTAGTACTGTGTCTAGATATTGCAAAGTATTTTTACACTCATTTGAAGACTTGTGGCGTAGGCTTAATTTCTCATAATGGGAAGAGTGGCTAGGAGAACTCTCTCAGAAAATATTCAATACATATTACACAATGAATTCGATTGATTATTATATATCTACTAGAGTCAAAACAAATATTTATTGAACATCTATAAAACTGACCCTGCGCAAGGTGATATGGAGATACACAAAAATATAAAACATGATTTCTGACTTCAAAGAGAGTCATAAACACTAAATAGTGTATAATAAAGTGCTAAATGTTGGAGTTGCAACAAGTGTCACAGAGGCATGGGAGGGGAGAATTTGGTGAGGAAAGCCTTCTTGGAACAAATGGAATTTAAACAATGGGTACAATTTCATCGGCAGAGAGGAGGAAGAGGTTAAAGCGCCAAGTGAAAGGTGTGGGAAGGGAACAGCATGAGCTAAACCAAAGGGGCAGGCATACATGAGATTGGACATCAGTGAGAATACTGAATCTGAGTGGAGAGCAGTGGGGGAGTGTCTGGTAAAGCTACAGGTCATCCTAAGTATTCAGCCAGAGGGTTGTCTGCCTTTCACAGCATTCTATCCACTCATGAATAAAATGGCATCAAAGGTAGACACAATGATGGTTAAGAGCTTTGGCTCTGGAGTCAGACAGACTTGGATCTGAGTCCCAGAATTACCACTTACTTGCTGTATTACCTTGGGTTAATTAATTAACCTCTTGGAGCTTAGTTTCCTTCTCTGTAAAATGGGGCTGCAATATGGATAAATTAAAAAGCGTTTTTGGTCCAAACACTTGTTTTAATTTTTTATTCAAATTTTGATTTAAAAACCATGATGACCATGGTAGTGGGGACAGAGTAGGAGATGGTACTGAATAGGAAAGTTAAGATCAGATCCTGCAGGAGCTTCATGGTTGGTTTGAGAAGATTGCCCTGAGAGGAATATATATGCCTTCTGACTAAGGAGAAGGAGCCAGAGGAATCAGTGCAAGGGCACTCAGCCAACTGCTGGCAGAAGTGTTCAGGCTTGCAAACTGCTCATCCTTACCTCCATTTACTCATCCATTTGACACTCTGGACTCTTCTCATTTTTTCTAATGAGCATTTCTTAAAGGTATGGTATGCTGGGCACAGTTGCCATCCCTCATGTACTTTCTGATAGATGGGAATTTTGGAACCTAATTTTGTCCTGGAGGCCCTGGGTTATAATTACTTTCTAATAAGGGGTCAGAGACATCTAAGCAAAGGGTCAGATTCACTGAGGAGTAGTCTGAGAAACTCTAGGGAAGTAAATTCCTGGCTTGAGTGAAGTAGGAGGAAATAACAGGTGCCAACAAAGATAAGCAATAGAACCCCAGAAAAGAGCAACTGTTACCTGAGCCTGGAAGGTCATGAATGTGAAGCACATTTGCAAAGTAGGAGCCCAGGGACATAGCTGTAATTACCAACCAATGAGCCTCCCCTTAGTACCAGGAAAACAGATGGATACGCTAATTAAAGGGGGATAGAGAAGGAGAGACAGAGAACAATGTAATATTTAAACATGAGGAACTCAAGAGAGTCAAACTAGCTTTGTTTCTGATAAAGAAAATTAGCCTCTTGATTCCAGATAGCTCTAACCACTGCCTCCTCCCCCCAGAAACCTATGCCAAGTTAAGTGTTTCCACATAATCATATATAATTTTCCTTGGTCCAGGGTGTACTGCAGTGTCGCCTTTGAAGTAAAAGAAAGCTTGAGAAGCTACCCTTACGACCACATGGACCATCTTTCTTATGCTTTTCTCCCCTTTCTTTCTCAAAGGGAGGGGAAACAAATTTTTTTTAATGACAGCTTGCTGAGCTTGTTGACTATCATTGTAAAAGAATGGTTTATTAAACAGATGATGTATAAGCACTTAAGAAAGTAAGTGGTGACCAGAGACTCCAGTATGAGAACATGTCTGGTTAAGTAGATTTTATTTTTTCTTTGAAAAGGATACTAGAATGACAGCTTTACAGCAAATCCTTCAGAGTTACCTTATAAAAAAAGATGAATAAATATGGATCAGATGATAATTTAGTTATAGCTGTATTCCTAGCTGGTTGAAGAGTTGTACTCAAAGAGTAGTGATGAATGGATTGACAACAGTTTGGAAGGAGGCCTCTAATAGTTGATACAGGGCTCTCTACTTGCCCATGTCCTATTCAATATTTTAGTATATGATTTTTTGATGAAGTTATAACAGGCTTGCTTGTTACAATTGTAGATAAGATAAAGCTTGGGAGTAAACATACTTGATTATAGAACTGAGTTTCAAAAACAATTGTCACCACCATTTATTGAGTATCTTCTAGGCACTATTGTATAGAAGCTATCTTGTTAAAATCTTAAAGCCACATAAAACTAAGGCTTAGAGATGTTTTAAGTAGCTTGTCCAAAGCTACACAGCTAGTAAGTGGCATTGTTCGTATTTAAACCCGAATCTGTCTGCTATTAAAGCTCATGCTCTTTCTCATACACTATACTGCCAGCCACTACTCTATATTGTTTTGACAAGCTAGAGTAGAATGTGATTTCTCCTGAAGATAGGACAGAACTGAGCAGAAGAAGAAAGCTCTGGGAAACAAGAATCAGACCACGTGATTTACTATGGCTTTCGTGAAGGATCAGAGTGGTGTTAAGGGTGATGGTGAAAACCAGCACCTGGACTGATAAATTGCTGAGAATATTCTGAGTGAGAAGACAGTGAATGTCACTATTTCCTGGCTTTGTTATTGTATCTATCTTTATTTATGTGAGGAAAAGTGGCTGGAATGACAAATCCAGAATTATAAAAGTGGAATGTAACATAGGAAAAAATGGAGGGTAGCCATAGAAGAACAGAATGGAGGAAATATGACTTCACTGTGACTCACATTACAAAGATCTAGGGGATTAGTTTCCAAATTGAATATGAGATAACAATATGAAGTAGCTTCCAGAAAAGCAGATGTAACTCAGGCTGTATTAATAGAAGCCTAATTAAGTGGACTCTAGAGGCTGAGAAATAACAGACACACTGTTTTCTGCTCTGGCCGCTGTGTTCTGCTGTGATGGGCAGGTAATAAGAGCAATACTGAAATATCACCAAAGGGAAGCGACTGGGGTGAAGTGTTTGGAAACCATCTCTTATGAGGTGCATTTTGAAGTAACTAGAATATTTAGCTTAGTGAGGAGAAAATTTGAGAGCATTGAGCTGTATTCAAATATTTAGAGGACCATAGCAGCTTAAGGTTCGATACAAGAACTACATTTGTAATAATTAGAGTGGTCCCACTACAAAGTGATAATAATAGTTAACCTTTAGGTACCCAGCACTATGGTCTACTGCTGACATGTCATCTACTGGGATCCCCACAAGAATCCATGAGGTCCATGGAGAAGGGACTAGCTGCATTTTAAAAGCAGTGATCTTAATATCATTTGGAATATTTAAACACAAGCTAGATGAATGCCTGTCAGGAATGTGTCATATGTGATTCTGTATTGAGGTGGTAGGGTAGGGAATAGGAGTTGAATTAGATGACTGTGTGAGGCTTTGTCTAATCTAAGACTCAGTAAAATTTCTACTTTACCTGTTTTCAACTTTATAACATTAAACATTATAATCTGGCGGTCCAAATACAGCATTTTGAATTCTTCATAAGATTGTTGCTATGTGTCTGTGTGTATATGAACACACACATATACACTCATATACATTAAAAAAATCATAATACACACACCAGGGTTTAAGGAGAAAGATAGGGATACCAGCTGGATATGTGGAGGCTTCAAATAATTTGGAATCCTAACAATAGTCAATCTATTAATTAAGCCCATGCAATAAAGTGAGAAAGTATGATGTGCTGCATTTATGATGGGCAGGAATTGAAATATACATCACACTTTCAAAAACAGACACTGAGAAAAATTTAGAAAACATAAATTTCAAAAGGATTTCCTCTCAATTACTGCATCACAGGATGATTCTCTTGCTCTGTCTTTGTGGAGCACAGACATAATAATAATTTACAGACCACTAACTTCGACTTTGTGCCCATCACTGTGCTAGAGGATTCCAGTGTATTACCTTATTTAATCTTTGCAACAATCTGACAAGGTTGGAACGGAGATATTACTTCTGTTTTAAAGCTGAGGAAACAGAGTCTCAAAGAGAAGCAAATAATCCAAGATCACATAGTTAGGATATGGCAGTGCCAGGATTTGAACCCAAGTATTTTTGACTTCATGTTGTCTACTATGCTAAATCAGTATCTTCCTTCCCTTTTCTTTCCTCTGTTAATTCAGAGCTCTTAAAAATGTAAAGTATAGCACAAATAGTAATGGCTATCATTGATAAACAACTATAACATCCAACATCTAGATTCACATGATCCCTGCCTTGAAAAAAATTTACATGAAAACAGAAAACTTGGGGACTTCCCTGGTGGCGCAGTGGTTAAGAATCCGCCTGCCAATGCAGGGGACATGGGTTCGAGCCCTGGTCCAGGAAGATCCCACATGCCACGGAGCAACTAAGCCCGTGCACCACAACTACTGGGCCTGCGCTCTAGAGCCCACAAGCCACAACTACCGAAGCCCGCGTGCCTAGAGCCCAGTGCTCTGCAGTGGGAGAGGCCACCACAATGAGAAGCCCACGCACCGCAAGGAAGAGTAGCCCCTGCTCTCCACAACTAGAGAAAAGCCCGTGCGCAGCAATGAAGACCCAATGCAGCCAAAAATAAACAAACAAACAAACAAACAAACAAATAAATAAAACAAAACAGAAAGCTTGGTACTTTAGCACAGATGGGGAGAAATTTGGGGACTCCTGGCCTGTTCTATAGGCTTGATTTAAAGATAAGAAGAATGCACCTGAACTATTGGAGGAAGAAGTCATAGTAAAATGTGGTCCTCTATTTTCTGCAATCTAGATTCTAAATTGCTGAGAGATGAGAAACATGAAAGACCAAACAGTTCATGTGATATCACTTATTGCTTATCCACTATATGCAGAACGCTGCAGTGGCTACTGTATGAAGATCCAGAGGAAGAAGAAGGACCGAGTTCCTTCCACGGGTGAGCTCCCAGTTGAAAGGTGCCATTAATGAAGGTTCTAAAGCAATGCAGTGAATTTCCTGATCAGTCTAAGATCTACTGTTGCAAAGGTAGTCATCTATTTGATGGAGCTTAATGCTCATCCTCCCTCCTGCATTATTATAAATGAATTAAGTTTAGAGAAAGTCCTGAGTTCAACTGGTTCTTAAGTAAGGATTTAAAGAGTAGAGACAAAAGATGGCAATGAAGACTAAAGACTGCCAGGAAAGAAAATTCGGTTGGTCAGCTCCAACTTTAAGCCCCTTTTCAGAACCTGTCATTTGTTCTCCACAGCCTATGATGAATTATAACCCCTGAATCAAACAGACCACAAGTTCTCACTTCCGAGAAGGCATCAGTGGTGTGAAGAGAAATTGGTACTGTGACAATTCAAGCAGTTGGTGAAAGGCCAGTACATTTCCCAGCTTACACATTCCTCTTAAGCTTCCCATTAATGAGAGTCAATGGGCTTGCCAGCAGACACTGTTTGTACTCACCATTTTTCCCATCCAGACAGGACACTCCAGGAACAATTACAAAATCATGAATTTGAGCCACATCCGTAGTCTGACATGGCTTTATTTCCCTAGTGGACTAAAGTGTAACTGCTTCACTGCCAGTACAAGAGTTCTCATAAACTCAGAGCCTCATCTTACTCTATATTGGGACCTTGCTTTTTGTCTTCTCTTATGTTTTAGTTAAGATGTCCTCCTTGTTTTAGGTGCTGAGGATAGTAATATAACAGCTGCAAACCAGTGCTTGGTGTCTACCAGAGGCCAGATTTACTCCTGCCTTAATTAGCAGTGCTTTTAAACATCCCCGCCATCATCTCCAACTTGATATGAATCTGAGATCCCCATTTCCCTCCAAGAAGGATTTCCCATCGCCAAAACTGCCTCCCACAAGGGAAAGAACAATTACGCTGGTCTCCCAGCACGAAGAAATTCAACTAGCTGATGAGGAATTTAAAAGTGAGACTAGGGTCTATTCAGGGAAGCATGGGGAAGATGATTACATTTTGCCCCTTATCCCCAGTCCCAAACCAAGCTGGATGGTTGTGCCCATGAGGGGCAGGCACTGGCACAGCCAGAACGAGGGCTCCTATGAGGGTCTTCTCTCTTCATCACAGTGGGACAGCTGTGTGCAAGCCAGAGATGGGTAAACATCTGGAGGCTAGGAGGCCAGCTAAAAGGCTATTCAAGTGTGACATAGGCTGGTGACAATGAAAATATAACAAGAGTGCTATATGTGCTTATCTCCCACTCATATATTAACAGGAATATGAAGGAGACTGGTGCCATGGGGTTGATCAAAGTTGTTTGATGATGGCAGCTAGTACCATCAAACTCAAGCTTTTAAGTTTGGGTGGAAGGGTGATTTGAGGCATTTTCCTTGGCCAGGGAGGCAGGGAAGTCAAGTTATGAAAAATATCTGTGAATCACAACTTAAACAATTATTCTAAATGAAGCCCTTGTAAGTTACATGTGGTCTTAGATTGTACTCTCCTAGTAGACAGGAGACAGGTCTACCAAGTTTCTATTTTTTTTCCAATACACCTAAGACAGCAATTAGCACTTAGCAGAAAGTCTGAATTCCCCTAAACCTATTTATATAGGCAATGGCCTTTTAAATGAAAAAGGCTGAAACATAAAGGAAATTGGAATCAATTCCTGGCTTAATACCAAGAGCTTCAACTTATTTTCAGAATTTAATTCCTATGTTCAATTTTGTAATAGTCCATGCAGATAAAAGGAGCCCAAGTGCCCCCTGATTTCAGCAGAATATCGATCACTATCTCCATGAATTTACTTTGGAGTTTCACCCCTCCGGTGACTCCAGATACTATATAGAGATGACCTGTTTTAAGACACAAAGCAGCTCTGAGCTGTGGGCCTGGTGCCCCTGAAGCAGGGCTTTTCAAAGAGCTTCTCTGCTGATCAAGCTCTTTGCACACTGCAATTAGGCTCAACAAGCAGACGAATGGTTCCCCATCCTACGTGTCTTCCAATAATAGAGATTTGCAGCAATGTGTACCAGACTTGGAGTATTACTCAGATCTACCAAGTCCCCAGTTTGGGGAAGTGGCTCTGATTGAGTTTGGAATCTTCATTGTCTTTGGACAGATGTATTTATTCAACATGTGGAGGCCTGTGGACAATTCAGATTCTAACTCAGGCTGTAGCCTCTATTTAAGAAGGCCTGCACACAATGACCAAAGATTAGAAGCAAATGTGAAGTGATGTAGTTAGAAGAAAATGCTCATTAGGCTCTTGTTTCTCCCAAAGTTGTGAAAATTCAGAATAACAACAACAAAGGGTACTGCTGGTGCTGTAAAGGCAGAGTCCATATTAAGTACATCACTATACTCTGGTGGGTACTCCATACATCCCAGTTTTCAAAGGAAACTGGACCGGGAATCAAGAGGCCATAATTCTACTGAGCCACTTCTTTCTGAGCTAATAATAAGAATTAACATATTAAGCATCTATTATGTGCCAGATACTGTGGGAAGCATATTACTCCTTACTTACATTATCTCATTTATTTCTTCACAACCACCCTATAAGTCTATCGTCTCCCCCATTTTTCATGAAGCACAGAGAGGTCAAACATTTGCTGAATGTAACACAGGATACACAGAGCCCAGGTTAGCCTGAGGCCTAACCTCTTTGTCTCACTGCCTGTCTTTGACCCTAAACTCCCTACTTACTAGGCTACAGTATTTACTATACTATATGACCACTCTTCCTTCATTTCCTTGATTATAAGTGGGACTTAAGGACTGCATGATCTTACAGCCTGCCTAATTCTAAAAATCCAGTAATTACATAAAGAGTGAGAAGAAAAAAGATATCTTTTTTTTCCAGGTAAGTGTGGATACAGTTCCAGTAGACAGCATTCCAACTTAGATCTTAAATCACATGTTGTGTGATTTTTCTCCTGCAAACGTTAGGTGCCTGATGCTCTGGAGAACTGACTTTCCTGTTCATCTCTCTATAGTGTGAGTGGCCTCCACAAAGCAGGCTGGGGAACTTTCCAGGAGACCAGACCACTTCTGTCCCCTGTACTCCATCTTAGCAAAGCACAAACCAAGCAGACACACTCTCACTCTCTAGTTCCCTCAGGTCAAATGACAAATGTCCAGTGGTTCTAGGAGGAAGGCTAAGCTGGTTCTTAGCATCTAGCTCATAACTTTCTCCTTCTGGGCAGGAACTGGGCTGACTAAAATCACCTGAGATTTGGTAGCGACAAAAAGGCCACCTATGGAGCCCATCTTATTTATCTGCACATTGTTTATACAGTTGGGGGCAGCAAATATCAGATGCCAGTCATAATGAAGAAAAAGCCAGAAGTCCCTTGAAGACACTTAAGGTGAAATGCTTATAGGAAGAAGAGAAGTTTCCCCTAGATTTTTCATTTAAAAAAATGAAAATAATGTTAAACTCTTTGGAGCTGCAGCTGAATATTAAATAGAAACATCTTAGAGAAACTTGCCTGAGAGCTATATGAATTCTAAACTGTGAAAACAAGACACTCAATAGAAAACTGTAATAGAGAAAAGTGGTAAGTTTGCTTTATCAAAGAAACAAAACATTTTCCTCCAGGGAGGAAGGAAGCATGATGGGAAATCTGCAAACAATGGACTTCTGAAAGATTTCATGTGTTTGCTTAAAAAAAAGTTAACAACAACCCAAACCCTACAGTATTGACAAAGAACAAATGCTCACAGTATTGACATAGGACAAGTATTCTCCTACCCAATAGCACATGGGCCCTGGGATATTTCCAAAAGGCAAAGAAGTTCAGACTCCATCTCCTTCCCAGCATGATTTGAACCTTCCCACAAATCTCTATCATGTTGCAGGCACCTTGTGAAAATTCCTCCCCGTTGTCCTCTATGTAAGGCTAAACAATGAAGGGCATATGTGGTGGTGATGGTGGGGAGAGTTGGGGTGAGGCATGAAAGGGTGCCTCTGTGTATTCTGCAATTTGCTTTTCTGCCCATATTTTTGTCTGTCTGTCTCTATGTCAGATGTCTGTTTTTCTGTTTTTTGGTTCTGTCTCTGTCTCCCTGTTTCTCTGTTAGTCTCCCAGTCTGTCCATGTCTCTTTCTCTCCTCCTGTCTATCCTTGTCTGTGTTGATGCTCTCTCTGTCTGTCTACCTTCTTGCTTCCTGTCTCTCTATATATCTCTCTCTCAGGTTCTGTCTGTTGATATGTCTTTGTTGGCCTGCAGCTCTGACTGTTGGTCTCCATCCTGCATTCTTTCTCAACCTCTCTCTCTTCTCTCGCTCTCTCATCCCTCCCTCCCTGTGTCTGTCTGCATCTCATTTTGCCTCTTGATTGGTCTATTTCTGGTTTTGCCTGCCTGCCTTCTATTCTGTCTCAGTCTGTCTCTTACCAATGACCCCTGACCATCTCTTTCTATTCTTTTTCTCTCTTTGTTTGAATATGTCTCTGTTTCATCACTCATGTCTGGTTCTCAGTCTGTCTGTCTGTCTTTTGGTGTGACTGTGGTGCTGTATGGCTGCCTTCCTGTCCCTTTGTCAGTCTCTCTGACACTCTGTGCCTCTTTCTTTCTGTTCATTTGCTTCTTTGTCTCTGTTTCTCTGTCTCTGTCAATTCTTTGCCATTCTATCTCTGTATATGTCTCTTTTCGCTTCTCTCTTTGTCAGTTTCTATCTATACCTGTCTGTCTGTCTGTGCTCTGGCTATCTACGCAATCTGTCAGCCTGTCTCTCCATTAGTCTGCTTCTGTTGTTTCTTTGATCGTTTGCATGTATTTATATCAGTTTGAACTTCTGTCTGTGTCTTTGTCAAGCTGACTGTCCTCCCTCCGTATCTGACTCTCTGCCTCTTTTTGCTGCTGTTTCTCTCTCCATAGGTCTCTCTGTCTTGCTGTTTCTCTCTCAGCTTCTGTATTTCTTGTCTTTTGGTCTATCACAAACTGTCTCTGTCAGTCTCCCTCTGTCTGTCTCTCTGCCTGTCTGCCTCTGTCAGTCTCTTCTCTACCTCTGCTTTTCTGTTACTCTCTCTCCCTTCCCAATAGTCTGTCTTTCTGTCTTATGGTCTGTCTCTTGGTCTATTCTTTCTCTCTGTCTCTATTAGTTTTCTTTTATCTCTCTCCTTCTCTCTGTGTCTGTTTCCCTCTTCCTGTGTCCTATGTTGTGTATCTCCCCACATTAATCCTCTGTCTGCATTCTCCTCTCCTGTGTCTACCTGTACTCTTTATCTCCCTGTCTTTAGACTCTATTTGTGCTCCTCTGTTTCTGTCATTATCTCATTCCATCTGTCCATCTCCCTCTCTCTGCCTGCCTTCCTATCTATCTGTTATCTGACTGTCTGTGTTTACCTTTCCCTCTAGCAGTCTGTCTGTCTGCCTGATTCTCTCTCAGGCTACCTTCCATCTCTCTTTCTGTCACCTTGTCTATCATTGTCTGTGTCTGTCTTTCTCCTTGTCTACTTCTCTCTCTCTCTTTTTTTTTTTTTTTTTGTGGTAAGTGGGCCTCTCACTGTTGTGGCCTCTCCCGTTGAGGAGCACAGGCTCCGGACGCACAGGCTCAGAGGCCATGGTTCACGGGCCCAGCCACTCCGCAGCACGTGGGATCTTCCCAGACCGGGGCACAAACCCGTGTCCCCTGCATCAGCAGGTGGACTCTCAACCACTGTGCCACCAGGGAAGACCCTACTTCTCTCTTTCTTAGTCTCATTTTTTCTTCTCTCTCTGTCTCTTTCTCTCCCTCTTTTTATTGAGGTGAGATTCACATAACATAAAATTTAACCATTTTAAAGTAAACAGTTCAGTAGCATTTAACACATTCATAATGCTGTACAACCACCACCTCTATCTAGTCCCCAAATATCTGCATCACCCCAAAAAGAGAGCCAGTACTCATTAAGCAATCACTCCCCATTTCCTCCTCACTAGCCTCTGACAACCACCAATCTGCTTTCTGTCTCTATAGATTTCTTATTCTGGATATTACATGTAAATGGAATCATATATTCTGTGAAATTGTGAGTCTGGCTTTTTACATTTAGCATAATGTTTTCGAGGTTCATCCACATTGTAGCATGTATCAGTATTTCATTTCTTTTTTCCCCTTCTTTTTTCTCTTTTCTTTTATTGAAACTTAATTTTTTTAGAGAAGTTTAAGGTTCACAGCAAAAATGATAGGAAGATACAGAGGCTTCCCATATAGTCCCTGCCCTCATACACATATAGCCTCCCCCATTATCAACATTCCCCATCAGAGTGGTAAAATTTGATACAATTGATGACCCTACATTGACACATCATAATCATCCAAAGTCCACAGTCTACATTAGGGTTCACTCTTGGTGTTGTACATTCTATATGTTTGGAGAAATGTAGAATGACATGTTTCCAACATTATGGTATCATACAGAGTATTTTTACTGCCCTAAAAATCTCTGTGCTCTGCCTATTCATCTCTCCCTCCCAACCCCTGGCAATCACTGATCTTTTTTACTATCCCCATAGTATTGCCTTTTCCAGAATGTCATACAGTTGGCATCATTCAGTATGTAGCCTTTTCTGATTTGCTTCTTTCACTTAGTAATATGCATGTAAGATTCCTCCATGTTTTTTCATGGCTTGATAGCTCATTTCTTTTTGGTGCTGAATAATATTCCACTGTATGGATGTACCACAGTTTATTTATCCGTTCACCTAATGCAGGACATTGTGGTTGCTTCCCAGTTATGGCAACTATGAATAAAACTGCTATAAACATCTAATTTGTTGTTAGGACTGAGTGTCGAATTCCAAGCTCCTTAGATGCAGAACTGGACACTGGAAGTCCTATTTTATTTCTTTTTTATGGCTGAATAATATTCCATTGTAGCGATATATCACAATTTGTTTATCCATTCATGTACTGATGGACATTTGGGCTGTTTCTACCTGTTGATTATTGTGAATATTGCTGTTATGAACATGCATCACATATATTTATTTGAGTACCTATTTTCAATTCTCTTGGATATATATACTAGGAGTATATACTTAGGATATATACTTGGGTATGTACTTAAGAGTAAAATTATAATATTAGATCAATGGTAATTCTATGTTTAGATTTTTGAGGAACTGCCAAACTTCCACAGCAGCAGAACCATTTTACATCCTTATCAGGAATCGGGACTAGGAGGGTCCCAATTTCCCATATCTTCAAAAACAGTTGATATTTTCTGTTTTTTAGATTCTAGCCACCCTAGTGGATGAGAAGTGGTGTCTTGTAGTTTGGATTTGCATTTCCCTAATGACTAATGATGTTGAGTTTCCTTTCACATGCTTAGTGGCCATTTGTATATCTTCTTTGGAGAAATGCCTGTTCAAGTACTTAACCCATTTTTTGATTGAGTTGTCTTTTTGTTGTTGAGTTGTAAGAATTCTTTATATGTTTTGCATGCTACACCCTTACCAGATATCTGGTTTGCAAATTTTGCAAATCTTTCCTCCTAGTCTGTTTTTCTGTTTCTTTTTCTCTCTCTCTCTTTTGATTTTCATACTTTTACAATTGAGAAATAATTGACATATGACATTAAATTTGTTTCAGGCATACGACATAATGATTTGATATTTGTATATATTGTGAAACAATCACTGCAATAAGTCTAGTTAACATCCATCTCTTTTTCTCTCTTTTTATTTCCCTCTGTTTCCTTCTGACAGATTGAGTCTTTCTGTCCAATTGCTCGTTTCTGACTACTTTTCTATTGGTCTTTTCGTATCAGTGTGTCTCTGTCATGTCTCTATTTGTTTGTTCTTCCTCCCCCTCCCTCCCCCTCCGTCTCTGTTTCCTCTCCCTTTCTCCCCCTTCTCTCTCTTTTTCAGTTCCTCTCTGGAGCTCTGTCTTAGCTGTCAGTCCCCATATCTGTCACTGACTCCTTTCTCACTATTTTTCTCTCCCCCCAGCCATCTCTCAGTCTGTCTAACTGTCTCTCTGTCTGTGCATTTAGTTGGTTCACTTTCTCTCTCTCTCTCCACTTTTCATCTGGCTCTGTGTCTTTCTGATCTCTGTCAGTTTGTCTCTCTGTCAGTTGGTTGATCACTCTCTCTTTCCTTGTCTCTTCTGGTATGTCTCTGTCCCTCTGTATCTCTCTCTCTGTGTTGGCCTTTACCTCTGTCTCTGTCTCCCTGAGTGTGTGTGTGTCCCAGTATGTCTCTCAATCAGTCTCTCTGTATCTCTGTCTCTGGCATGTTCTTTCTAGCTCTCCTGACTGTTTTTCTCTTTCTGGATCTGCCTCTCCATCTCTCTGCACCAGTTTCTTTTGGTCTCTTTCTGTTTCTCTCTCCTTGCTTGTTTCTCTCCATCTTTCTATCTTGCTGCCTGTCAGCCTCTGAGTCTTTCTCTCATTCCGTCTCTCCATTTAACTCCCCATCTCTTGCTCACTATCTCTCTCCCCTGCTTCTCCAACATAACTCTGTCTGACCGACTGTTTCTCTGTCTCTCTATTTGTTTCTCTCTCTCACTACCTTTCTGTCTGCTTTTTTGTTTTTCTGTCTCTTGTAGTGTCTTTTACTCTCTATGTTGGTCTGACTCTGGCTCTGTGTGCACCTCCCTCTCCTCTCTCTGCCCATTGCTCCTTCTCCTTCACTCACTCTGTATGTTCTCTCTGCTTCTCTCTGTCTTCCTGTCTCTAACTCTACTTCCCCTTCTCTCTACAACTCATCTGCCCCAGTATTGTGTCAGAATCTTAGGCTCTCTCTTTCTTCAATGAGAGTGACTCTCTTCCTTTCTCTCTCTGTGTCCATTTCATTCTCTCTTTTTTCTTTGTGACTCTCTTCCTCCCTCAGTTTTGGTCTCACTTTCTGGCTTCCTCTAGTTCTTTATCTCTCTCTGTTTCTGAGTCTCTCTTTTTCTCTGTACCCCTTTCTCTCTCTCTCTTTCTTTTAGACTCTCTCCCTTATTCTGTCTTTTCCATTTGCTTCAGTCTGTCTCCATCTCTCTCTCCCTGTTCCTCACTGCTATCTTTGGTCCTCTTTCTTTTTCTGGCTCCCTATCTTGTCTTCCAGTTTGTCTGCCTCTCCTCCTGTCTGCCTCTCTGTGTCTATCTGTCCATCTCTCTTGATATGCTTCTATTGTTCTATATTTGTCTGTTGATCTCTACCCCTTTATCTATCTGTGTTTCCCTCTGTCTCTCTTTTTTCTACCTGCCTGTCTTGGTCTGCCCTTCCTTATCTGCCCATCCTGCCTCTGTCCAATTATCTGTCTATCTTTCCCCTGGCCATCTACCTGTTCTTCTCTGCCTCTCCTTTGAAACTGCTATGGAGATTGATGTTAATGGCACTAGTCTTTTATAAAAGCTGAACTGTAAATCTCTTCCCAACCTCTACCAGTTGAACACATGCATCTCAGAGAAAAGACTTTCAGTCTCTGGCTTGACAAAAATGCATGGATTATACTGACTTTATGAAATATAAGTCTAATATGTCAACTGGGTACCTTTAAAACACAAGTATACACTAACTGTGATGGCTTTCAGCATTGTTACTTATTTGTTCATTATTGAAAACTACAACAAAATCTATGTACTCAAAGCACGTCTTGTCAACCCTTCACTGGTCTTATATCTTAAGTAAGCTTCCAGAAGTCAAGGAAGTTAAGAAACTCTATTATAATTGGAATAGGAGTTAAGGAACAGACCACATAAAATATAGACCGGAACAGATTTTCCTTGAAAATTATATTTTCACTGAAACATAGGGCAATCCAGAATTCAGCAGAATGTATTACATCAGAACAACCACTTGATTTTTGCCTGACAATCTAGTTTGGTAATCTTATCATCCAAGCCCCTATAATAAGGAAATCTTTAGAGGCATTAGAGGAACAATGTCATTAAACCTCTCTGTGCCTCACTTTCTTTGTCTATAAAATGGAGCTTATGATAATAAATTATGTCAGAGGGTTGTTATGAGGAATAAATTAGTAATCCATGTAAAGGTCTTAGAATAGTGCCTGGCATAGTAGGAACTCAAAAAATATTAGCTATTATTACTTCTACTGTTGTTATTATTGCGATTGTTGTCACTGAAATTGTTATATAAACATCTAAACAGCAGGTCTACTCTTTAGGCAGTTTCCTTATCTAAAAAATGAAGCTAGGGCTTCCCTGGTGGCGCAGTGGTTAAGAGTCTGCCTGCCGATGCAGGGGACACGGGTTCGTGCCCCGGTCTGGGAGGATCCCACATGCCGCGGAGCGGCTGGGCCTGTGAGCCATGGCCACTGGGCCTGCGTGTCCAGAGCCTGTGCTCCACAACGGGAGAGGCCGCAACAATAAGAGGCCCGCATACTGCAAAAAAAAAAAAAAAAAGAAGCTATATCTCTAAGATCATTTATGGTTCTACGGTTCTAGAATTCCATGTGTCTCTGAGTGCAAAGCACATGGGGTCATGTTTGTATCAGGCTCCATGATACAATTTTCATTCTCAAAAGTTTGTAACATCTGTAAGTTACCAAGGAAATAAAAAAATCCATGAGGATAAACTGTTGATTTTCAAACATTTCTAAATCCAATCTGATAGCTTCAAACCTCTGCTTTCTCATTGACTTATTTACCTCTCACAGGATCACAACAGAAAACATAAATTCAGGAACAACTTTCATTCTCATTCTTTCTCCAATGCCGCCCATATCAGACAGTTGGGGTAGTTGACATTTCTACAAAGAGATGAGGACTTGGATCCCTTATTAGCTAGAATGCCACACTTTTCAATAGGGATGTGCACTTTGCTTCAAATTACTATCTGAGGATGCTGTACTTTTCCTGGGAATGGTGTTCATGGATATGGTATCTTTCTTGGGAATGCTGTCTATGCATGTTCTACCTTCCCTAGGAATGCTGTCCATGGATGTTGTACTTTGCCTCAGAATACTGTCCGTGGATAGTGTACTTTCTTTGGATGCAATTTGTGGCAAAGTCATCTCCCATACTGAGGGACTCTCGAACACTGATCAACCTTGACTTCCTCTTTGAAGCTCCTTGTCCTGTGTAGCTTCTGAAGGAGAACTGTATTAGTGTATACTTGTGTTTTACATTTCTGGAATTTTGGGTTTGTAACTTGACTACTGGCAAGCTCATTAATACTTTCACCAGACTGAGTGGATCTCATGCTTAAAACTGTGTTCAATGAATATAATTTGGCCTATTGTTCCCATTTTCTGGATGGGGAGCTGAGGGTGGAGGCCTATGGGGGAAAACCAAGAACATCAATCAGCAAATTGACTTCAGACCTGAGAAAACAGCCCGTAGCATAAAATTTCTAACTTATTAGCTAGGCAAAGCAATTGGCAATGGTTATCCTCTGAAAAAGATGAAAACTGTGGAAGCACAAAGCATATTTATTCATGCAAAAGGCATTACTTCCAAATATATTTGCATAATGTACCCTGCACTGTGGTAAATGAATCTTCACCTTTAGAGGCACAAATCTTATTTACCCACTCTTCCATTTTCTTTGTCTTCAAGATTTGTTTGGAATGAAAATGGCAAATTCCCTGGAGGTATGTAGCAACATTCATCTATCCTTAACACCTGTCTTGTCCCTGCTCCCTTAATCTTGCCAGCTTTAGCATGCCTGTGCTCATTCATACACATGCTTGCTCCCTCACAAACTCATGCTCTTCACCCCTGCAGTCATACAGAATGCATTTTGTCCAAGTTGTACAGGTGAAAGAACAAGGTCATGTAATAAGGAATACTGACTTCGGGGGGAAGATCCATATAATTTACACAAAATATTTCCAGAACCCATTCTGTTTAGTTCCTACACATTCACCTTTTCTGCAACAAAGCTAGATAGGCAGTAAAAAAAATAACCTGTCATGGAGAAGATTGGTTCAAGATGGCGGAGTAGAAGGATGTGCACTCATTCCCTCTTGTGAGAGCACCGGAATCACAACTAACTGCTGAACAATCATCAACAGGAAGGCACTGGAACTCACCAAAAAATATACTCCATATCCAAAGACAAAGGAGAAGGTGCAATGAGATGGAAGGAGGGGTGCAATCACAATAAAATCAAATCCAATAACCACTGGATGGGTGACTCACAAACTGGAGAACAATTATACCACAGAAGTCAACCCACTGGAGCAAAGGGTCTGAGCCCCACATCAGGCTTCCCAACCTGGGGGACGCGCAATGGGAGAAGGAATTCCCAGAGAATCAGACTTTGAAGCCTAGCAGGATTTGATTGCAGGACTTCAACAGGTGTGGGGGAAACAGAGATTCCACTTTGGAGGGCACAGACAAAGTAGTGTGTGCATCAGGACTCAGGGGGAAGGAGCAGTGACCCTATGGGAGACTGAACCAGACCTACCTGCTAGAGATGGAGGGTCTCCTGCAGAGGCAGGTGGTGGCTGTGGCTCACCATGGGGACAAGGACACTAGCAGCAGAAGTTCTAGGAAGTACTCCTTGGCGTGAGCCCTCCCGAGGGCTGCCATTAGCCCAACCAAAGGGCCTATAGGCTCCAGTGGCTGGGTTGCCTCAGGCCAAACAACCAACAGGAAGGGAACTCAGCCCCACCCATGATCAGACAAATGGACTAAAGTTTTACTGAGCTCTGCCCACCAGACCAACACCCAGCTCTACCCACCACCACTGACTCCCATCAGGAAGCATGCACAAGCCTCTTAGATAGACTCATCCATAAGAGGGCAGACAGCAGAAGCAAGAAGAACTACAATCCTGCAGACTGTGGAACAAAAACCACATTCACAGTAAGACAGACAAAATGAAAAGGCAGAGGACTATGTAACAGATGAAGGAACAAGATAAAACCCCAGAAAACCAACTAAATGAAGTGGAGATAGGCAACCTTCTAGAAAAAGAATTCAGATAATGATAGTGAAGATGATCCAGGACTTCAGAAAAAGAATGGAGGCAAATATTGAGAAGATGCAAGAAATGTTTAACAAAGACCGAGAATTAAAGAACAAATACCTAGAAGAACTAAAGAAGAAACAAACAGAGATGAACAATACAACTGAAATGAAAACTACACTAGAAGGAATCAATAGCAGAATAACTGAGGCAGAAAAATGGATAAGTGACCTGGGAGACAGAATGGTGGAATTCACTGCTGCAGAACAGAATAAAGAAAACAAGAATGAAAAGAAATGAAGACAGCCTAAGAGACCTCTGGGACAACATTAAATGCACCAACATTAGCATTACAGGAGTCCCAGAAGGCGAAGAGAGAGTGAATGGACCAGAGAAAATATTTGAAGAGATTAGAGTCAAAAACTTCCCTAACATGGGAAAGGAAATAGCCACCCAAGTCCAGGAAGTGCAGAAAGTCCCAGGCAGGATAAACCCAAGGAGAAACATGCCGCAACACATAGTAATCAAACTGACAAAAAATTAAAGACAAAGAAAAATTATTAAAAGCAGCAAGGGAAAAATGACAAATAACATAAAAGGGAACTTCCATAAGGTTAACAGCTCATTTCTCAGCATAAACTCTACAAGCCAGAAGGGAGTGGCATGATATATTTAAAGTGATGAAAGGGAAGAACCGACAACCAAGATTACTCTACCTGGCAAGGATCTCATTCAGATTCAACAGAGAAATCATAAGCTTTACAGACAAGCAAAAGCTAGCAGAATTCAGAAACACCAAATCAGCTCTACAACAAATGCTCAAGGAACTTCTCTAAGTGGGAAACAGAAGAAAAGAAAAGGACCTACAAAAACAAACCCAAAACAATTAAGAAAATGGTAATAGGAACATACATATCGATAATTACCTTAAATGTTAATGGATTAAATGCTCCAACCAAAATACACAGGCTGGCTGAATGGATCCAAAAACAGCACCCATATATATGCTGTCTACAAGAGACCCACTTCAGACCTAGGGAAACATACAGACTGAAAGTGAGGGGATGGAAAAAGATATTCCATGCAAATTGAAATAAAAAGAAAGCTGGAGTAGCAATACTCATATCAGATAAAATAGACTTTAGAATAAAGAATGTTACAAGAGACAAGGAAGGACACTACATAATAATCAAGGGATCAATCCAAGAAGAAGATATAACAATTATAAATATACATGCACCCAACATAGGAGCACCTCAATATATAAGGCAAATGCTAACAGCTATAAAAGAGGAAATTAACAGTAACACAATAATAGTGGGGGATTTTAATACCTCATTTACACCAATCGACAGATCATCCAGACAGAAAATTAATAAGGAAACACAAGCTTTAAATCACACAAAAGACCAGACAGATTTAATTGATATTTATAGGACATTCCATCTAAAAGCAGCAGGTTACACTTTTGTCTCAAGTGCACACAGAACATTCTCCAGGATAGACCACATCTTGGGTCACAAATCAAGACCTGGTAAATTTAAGAAAATTGAAATCATATCAAGCATCTTTTCCAACCATAAAGCTATGAGATTAGAAATAAATTACGGGGAAAAAACATAAAAAACACAAACACATGGAGGCTAAACAATACATTACTAAATACCCAAGAGATCATTGAAGAAATCAAACAGGAAATCAAAAATTACCTAGAGACAAATAAAAACAAAAACGCAATGATCCAAAACCTATGGGATGCAGCAAAAGCAGTTCTAAGTGGGAAGTCTATACCAATAGAATCCTACCTCAAGAAACAAGAAAAATCAAATAAACAATCTAACCTTACAGCAAAAGGAACTAGAGAAAGAAGAACAAACAAAACCCAAAGTTAGTAGAAGGAAAGAAATCATAAAAATCAGATCAGACAAAGAAAACAATAGCAAAGATCAATAAAACTAAAAGCTGGTTCTTTGAGAAGATAAGCAAAATTGATAAGCTTTTAGCCAGACTCATCAAGAAAAAGAGGAAGAGGGGCTTCCCTGGTGGCGCAGCGGTTGAGAATCTGCCTGTCAATGCAGGGGACACGGGTTCGAGCCCTGGTCTGGGAAGATCCCACATGCCGCGGAGCAACTAGGCCCGTGAGCCACAGCTACTGAGCCTGCGCGTCTGGAGCCTGTGCTCCGCAACAAGAGAGGCCGCGACAGTGAGAGGCCCGTGCACCGCGATGAAGAGTGGCCCCCGCTCGCTGCAACTAGAGAAAGCCCTCACACAGAAACGAAGACCCAACACAGCCAAAAATAAAAAAAAAAAAAAAAAAAAAAAAAAATTACCTAGAGACAAATAAAAACAAAAACACAATGATCCAAAACCTATGGGATGCAGCAAAAGCAGTTCTAAGTGGGAAGTCTATACCAATAGAATCCTACCTCAAGAAACAAGAAAAATCAAATAAACAATCTAACCTTACAGCAAAAGGAACTAGAGAAAGAAGAACAAACAAAACCCAAAGTTAGTAGAAGGAAAGAAATCATAAAAATCAGATCAGACAAAGAAAACAATAGCAAAGATCAATAAAACTAAAAGCTGGTTCTTTGAGAAGATAAGCAAAATTGATAAGCTTTTAGCCAGACTCATCAAGAAAAAGAGGAAGAGGGGCTTCCCTGGTGGCGCAGTGGTTGAGAGTCCGCCTGCCAATGCAGGGGACACGGGTTCGTGCCCCGGTCCAGGAAGATCCCATATGCCGCGGAGCGGCTGGGCCCGTGAGCCATGGCCGCTGAGCCTGCGCGTCTGGAGCCTGTGCTCCGCAATGGGAGAGGCCACAATAGTGAGAGGCCCGCGTACCGCAAAAAAAAAAAAAAAAAGAAAAAGAGGAAGAGGACTCAAATCAATAGAATTAGAAATGAAAAAGAAGTTACAATGGACACTGCAGAAACACAAAGCATCATAAGAGACTACTACAAGCAACTCTATGCCAATAAAATGGACAACCTGGAAGAAATGGACAAATTCTTAGAAAGGTATAACATTCCAAGGCTGAACCAGGAAGAAATAGAAAATATGAACAGATCAATCACAAGTAATGAAATTGAAACTGTGATTAAAAATCTTCCAACAAAGAAAAGTTCAGGACCAGATGTCTTCACAGGTGAATTCTGCCAAACATTTAGAGAAGAGCTAAAACACATCCTTCTCAAACTCTTCCAAAAAATTTCAGAGGAAGGAACACACCCAAATTCATTCTACGAGGCCACCATCACCCTGATAACAAAACCAGACAAAGATACTACAAAAAAATAAAATTACAGACCAATATCACTGATAAATATAGATGCGAAAATCCTCAACAAAATACTAGCAAACAGAATCCAACAACACATTAACAGGATCATACACCATGATCAAGTGGGATTTACCCCAGGGATGCGAGGATTCTTCAATATATGCAAATCAATCAATGTGATACACCATATTAACAAATTGAAGAATAAAAACCATATGATCGGGCTTCCCTGGTGGTGCAGTCGTTGAGAGTCCGCCTGCCGATGCAGGGGACACGGGTTCATGCCCCGGTCCGGGAAGATCCCACATGCCGCGGAGCAGCTGGGCCCATGAGCCATGGCCGCTGAGCCTGCGCATCCGGAGCCTGTGCTCCGCAACGGGAGAGGCTGCAACAGTGAGAGGCCCGCATACTGCAAAAAGCAAAAAACAAACTGTCTGATATCAAGACAAAGAGAGAATTTTTAAAGTAGCAAGAAAAAAAATTATCTCATACCAGGGGACCCCCACAAGGCTATAAGCAGATTTCTTAGCAGAAATCTTGCAGGCCAGGAGAATGGGATGATATATTCAAAGTGCTGAGAGAAAAAACTTCTAACCAAGAGCACTTTACTGAGCAAGTTGTCCTTCAGAAATGAAGCTACAATAAAAACTTTCCCAAACAAACAAAAGTTGAGGGATTTTTGCCACCACTAGATCTGCCTTACAAGAAATGCTGAAAGGGCTGCATGTAAATCAATGAAGTTAGAACAAACCCTCATACCGTGCACAAAAATAAACTCAAAATGGCTTAAAGACTTAAACATAAAACGTGATGCCATAAATCTCCTAGAAGAGAGCATAGGCAAAACATTCTCTGACATAAATCGTACCAAATATTTTCTTAGGTCAGTCTCCCAAGGCAACAGAAATAAAAACAAAAATAAAGAAATAGGACCTAATCAAACTTACAAGCTTTTGCACAGCAAAGGAAACCATAAAAAAAAGGAAAAGACAACCTATGGAATGGGAGAAAATATTTGCAAATGATGCAACAGACAAGGGCTTAATCTCCAACCTATACAAACAGCTCATACAACTCAACAACAAAAAAAGCAAACAACCCAACTGAAAATGGGAAGAAGACCTTAATAGACATTTCTCCAAAGAAGACATATGGATGGCCAGTAAGGACATGAAAAGATGCTCAACATCACTAATTATTAGAGAAATTCAAATCAAAACTACAATGAGGTACCACCTCACACCGGTCAGAATGGTCAACATTAAAAAGTCTACAAATAGCAAATGCTGGAGAGGATCTGGAGAAAACGGAACCCTCCTACACTGTTGGTGGGAATGTTAAGTTGGTGCAGCAACTATGGAAAACAGTGTGGCGGTTCCTCAGAAAACTAAAAATAGAATTACCTTATGATCCAGCAATCCTACTCCTGGGCATATACCCAGACAAAACTATAATTCAAAAAGATACATGCACCCCTATATTCATAGAAGCACTATTCACAATAGCCAAAACATGGAAACAAACTAAATGTCCATCGACAGATGAATGGATAAAGAAAATGTGGTACATATATACAATGGAATACTACTCAGCCATGAAAAAGAATAAAATAATGCCATTTGCAGTAACATGGATGAAACTAGAGACTATCATACTAAGTGAAGTAAGTCAGAAAGACAAAGACAAATACCATATGATATCACTTATATGTGGAATCTAAAATATGACACAAATGAACCCATCTACAAGACAGAAACAGACTCACAGACATAGAGAACAGACTTGTGGTTGCCAAGTGGGAGGGGGGTGTGGGAAAAGCAGATGTAAACTATTATATATAGGATGGATAAACAAGGTCCTACTGTATAGCACAGGGAACTATATTCAATATCCTGTGATGAACCATAATGGAAAAGAGTATAAAAAAAAGAAATGCTGAAAGGAGTTCTTCAAGTTGAAATGAAAGTATGCTACCTAGTAACATGAAAACATGTGAAAATATACCACATATCTGTAAAGGTAAATATATAGTCAGATTCAGAATACTCTAATACTGTAATATGGCAGTGTGTTAAACGCTTAACTCTAGTATAAAGGTTAAAGGACAGAAGTATTAAAATATCTATGGTTAGGGACTTCCCTGGTGGTGCAGTGGTTAAGAATCTGCCTGCCAATGCAGGGGACATGGGTTCAATCCCTGGTCCAGGAAGATCCCACATGCTGCGGAGCAACTAAGCCTGTGTGCCACAACTACTGAGCCTGCGGTCTAGAGCCCATGAGACACAACTACTGAGCCCATGTGCCACAACTACTGAAGCCCACATGCCTAGAGCTCATGCTCCACAACAAGAAAAGCCACTGCAATGAGAAGCCCACACACTGCAACGAAGAGTAGCCCCTGCTCACCGCAACTGGAGAAAGCCCACACACAGCAAAGAAGACCCAAGGCAGCCAAATAAATAAATAAATAAATAAATAAATAAATAAAATAAAAATGCCGTTCTTTCAAAATATATCTATGGTTAAAAAATAAAGCTACAGTAATTTTTAATGGATACACAACATAAAATCATGTAAACTGTGACATCAAAAACAAAATGTTGGTTGGGGGGAGTAAAGGGTAGAGTTTTAGTATGAGATCAAAGTTAACTTGTTATCAGTTTAAAATAGACTGTTACATCTATAAGATGTCTGAAGTAAGCCTCAGGGTAACCACAAAACAGAAACCTATAGTAGATACAAACAAGATAAGAGGAAAGAATAAAAATATACCATTAGCGAAAATCATCAATTCACAAAGGAAGACAGTAAGAGAGGAAGGAAGGAAGAAAGAAACTACAAAATAGCCAGAAAACAATTAACAAGGTGCAATAGCAAGTCCTTACCTATCAACAATCACTTTAAATGTAAATGGAGTAAACTCTCCAATCAAAAGGCATAAAGTGGCTGAATGGATTAAAAAACAAGACCCAACTATATGCTACCTAAAAGAGACTGGCTTCAGCTTCAAGGACACAAATAGGCTCAGAGTGAAGGGATGAAAAAACATATTCCACATAATTGAAACCTAAAGAGAACAGAGGTAGCCATACTTATATCAGATAAAATAGACTATAAGTCAAAAACTGTGACAAGAGACAAAAAGGTCATTATATAATGATAAAGGAGTCAACTCATCAAGAGGATATAAAAATTGTAAATATATATGCAACCAACACTCAAGCACTGAAGTATATTAAGCAAATACTAATAGATTTGATGGGAGTTATAGACAACAATACAATAATAGTAAGGGACTTCTATAACACACTCTCAACAATGGATAGATCAGCCAGACAGCAAATCAACAAGGAAATATTGGACTTGAACTATACTTTTAGACCAAATGGCCCTAACAGATGTATGTAGAACATTACACCCAATAGCCCCCAAATACACATCCTTTTCAAGTGCACATGAAACATTCTCCAGGAGAGATCATATGTTAGGTCACAAAATAAGTCTCAGTAAATTTTAAAAGACAGAAATCATACCAAGTATCTTTTCCAACCACAGTGCTATGAAAATAGAAATCAATAACAGAAGGAAAACAAAAAATTCACAAATATATGGAAACTAAACAATGCACTCCTAAAGAAACAATAGATCAAAAATGAAATCAAAGGGGAAGTGAAAAAATATCTTGAAATGAAGAAATATGGAAATACAACATTAAGAAAAAAGGCTTCGGGCTTCCCTGGTAGTGCAGTGGTTGAGAGTCCGCCTGCCAAGGCAGGGGACACGGGTTCGTGCCCCAGTCCGGGAAGATCCCACATGCTGCGGAGCGGCTGGGCCCGTGAGCCATGGCCGCTCAGCCTGCGCGTCTGGAGCCTGTGCTCCACAATGGGAGAGGCCACAACAGTGAGAGGCCCATGTACCGCAAAAAAATAAAAAAGAAAAAAAAGAAAAAAGTCCTCAAATAAACAACCTAATTTTACACTTCAAGAACTAGAAAAAAACAAACTAAGCTCAAAGTCAGAAGAAAGTAAGTAGATAACAAGATCAGAGCAGAAATAAATATAGGAGAGAAAAACAATAGAGAAGATCATTGAAACTAAGAGTTGGAATTTTGAAAAGATAAACAAAACTGACAAACCTTCAGTTAGACTAAGTAAAAGAGGACTCAAATAAATAAAGATATGAAAGAGGAGACATTACAAGTGATACCACAGAAATATAAAGGATCATAAGAGACTATTATGAACAGTTATATGCCAACAAATTGGACGACTTAGGTGAAATGAATACATTCCTGGAAATGTACAACCTACCAAGACTGAATCATGAAGTAACAGAAAACCAGAACAGACCAGTAACAAATATGGTGATTGAATCAGTAATCAAAACCCTCTCAAGAGGGCTTCCCTGGTGGCACAGTGGTTGAGAGTCCGCCTGCCGGTGCAGGGGACGCGGGTTCGTGCCCTGGTCCGGGAGGATCCCACATGCTGCGGAGCGGCTGGGCCTGTGGGCCATGGCTGATGGGCCTGCGCGTCCAGAGCCTGTGCTTCGCGACGGGAGAGGCCACAGCAGTGAGAGGCCCACGTACTGCAAAAAAAAAAAAAAAAAAAAAAAAAAAAACCTCTCAAGAAAGAAAAGCCCAAACCAGATTGCTTCACAGGTGAATGCTACCAAACATTTATATAAGAATTAATGCTAATTATTCTCAAACTCTTCTAAAAAATAGAATAAGAGGGAACACTTCCAGACTCATTTTACAAGGCTAGCATTACCCTGATATCAAAGCTAGATAAAGACACTACGAGAAAAGAAAACTACAGGCAAATATCCCTGGTGAATGTGAATGCAAAAATTCTCAACAAAATACTAGCAAACTGAATTCAACAGCACATTTAAGGGATCATACACCATGACCATGGGGTATTTATCCCTAGGATGCATGATGGTTCAATATAGGCTAACCAAGAAATGTGATACACCACATTAATAGAATGAAAGATAAAAATCATGTGATCATCTCAACAGATATAGAAACAGCATTTGATGAAATCCAACATCTTTCCTTATAAAAACTCTCAATATAAAGATGTTAAAAAAACCAAAAAACCTCTCAACAAATTTGGTATAAAAGGAACATACATCAACATAATAGAAGTCATATATGACAAGCCCACAGCTAAAAACATACTCAACAGTGAAAGGCTGACAGTTTTCCCTCTAAGATCAGGAACCAGATAATAGTGTCCACTCTCACCACTCCTATTCAACATAGTACTAGAAGTCCTAGCCAGGACAATTAGGCAAAAAAAAAAAAAAAAGCTTCCAAATCAGAAAGGAAGAAGTAAAATTGTCTCTGTTGATGACATGATGTTATATATAGAAAATCCTAAAGATTCCACCAAAACCCTGTTAGAACTAATAAATGAATTCAGTAAAGGTGCAGGATACAAAATCAACATACAAAAATCAGTTGCATTTCTATATATTAACAATGAACTATCTGAAAAAGAAATGAAGAAAACAATCCTATTTACAATAGCATCAAAAATAATAAAATACTTAGGAATAAATTGAACCAATGAAATGAAAGATCTATATACCAAAAAACCGTAAGACAGTGATGAAAGAAATTGAAGAAAACACAAATGGAAAGTTATCCTGTGTTCATGAATCATAAGAGTTAATATTTTTTAAATGTCCAGGCTACCTAAAGCCATCTATAGATTCAATGTGATCCCTATCAATTTCCTATTTTTCACAGAAATATAAAAAACAATCCTAAAATTCATATGGAACCAACATAGAACTTGAATAGCCAAAGCAATCCTGAGAAAGAAGAACAAAGCTGGAGGCATTACACTTCCTGATTTCAAACTGTATTACAATGCTATATCAATCAAAACGGTGTGATATTGGCATAAAAACAGACACATAGACCAATGGAACACATAGACCAATGGAACCAATGAATCAGAAATATACCCCTACATCTATGGTCAACTAACGTTTGAAAAAGGAGCCAACAATATTCAATGGGGAAAGAATAGTCTCTTCAATAAGTGGTGTTGGGAACACTGGACATGCAAAATAATGAAATTGGATCCCTATCTTATATCTTTCACAAAATTAACTTAAAATGTATTAAAGACTGAAATGTATGACCTGAAATTATTAAAGGAGTAAATATAGGGAAATAACTCCTTTACATTGGTCTTGGTAACAAATTTTTGGATATGACACCAAAAGCACAAACAACAAAGGCAAAAATAAATAAGTGAGATTACATCAAACTAGAAAACTTTTGCACAGAAAAATGAAAAAGGCAACCAACAGAATGTGAGAAAATACTTGCAAACCATCTATCTGACAAGCACATTCATAATTTCTCATTGAAAGATTTTTATCATGGCTGCTTTGAAATCTTTATCAGATAATTCTAACATCTCTGTCATCTCAGTGTTTGCATCTATTGATAGTTGTTTTTCATTCAGTTTGAAATCTTCATGGTTCTTGGTATGAGTGACTTTCAGTTGAAACCTGTAGATTCTGCATATTATGTTATGAGACTTTGGATCTTATTTAAACTCTCTGTTTTAGTTGGCATTATTTAACATCTTTCTAGCAGGGGTAAGGTGGCATTGCCCCATTACTGCTAGGTGGAAGTAGAAGTCCAGGTTCCCCACTTAGCCTCCATTGACATCTGAGGGAGGTGGTATCCTCATTACTACTGACAGGCAGGGGTCTGAGTTCCAGCTCCTCATGTAGTCTCCATTGACACCTGCTGGGGGCGGCCTTGTTACTCCTGGGTGATGATGACAGTCATGAATCTCTATTACCTCCTCTGACACAACAATGAGGAGGGGCAGCCTTATAACTTTCAATTGTCAGAGAGGAGTAGAAGTCCAAGCTCCCCAGATGGTGTATCCTAAAAAATTTGGGGGGGTGGTGGTTTATTGCTGGCTAGTGGAGATGAAAGTTCCAGCTAGGTACCTTGTATTCTCTGACACTATCCTGGCAGGATTCCCTGGCAAAGGCACTGGAGCGCCTCATTAGAGCCTTGCGGCAGATGGAACTCTAGGTTCCCCTCTTGGCTGGGAGTGGGTGGGAACAGGGCAGCAGTTTTTTCTGTGCTGTTTGGCTGGAGCAGAGCACTTAACTGTATTGTCTGTAAGTTTTCCATCTTACTAGGCTGCTCTTTCCTGGTCCTTTGGCTAGAGAGAGCAGGCTTTTGTTTGGGCTTTTTTTGGATCTGTACCCATTGGTGTTTATGAGTTGCCAGCTTCTTCAGCTCCAAGTGTGAGATATATGAGGTAAAAAGAAAACCCACAGAACTCACCACCATGTTATTCTTCAGGTCTCAAGCTTCCTAGACAGTCTGTCTTCTCCTCTGTACCTTTCAGTCTTCTTATTAATTTTTAAATGTAATATCCAGAGCTTTTAGTTGTACTTAGTGGGAGTAATAGGGAAAACTATGTCTACTCCATCTTCCTAGAAGTCCCCCTATTTGTCTTTAATTTTAAGATGCTCATGCTTAAAGGGACATATATAGCCTAATATCTTCACTTTGTCCCAGAAAATGAAGACTTAGAGAAGATAAATAACTTGCCTAAGGTCAAACAATGATATGAAGGCAAAAGCTTAGACTAAACTTCAGGTCTTTTGGCTTCTCATTCCTATGTTTTTCTCCCTGTACTACCCTGTCTTTCTTACCCTTACCATTTTCTTTCATACAGTTTCATCTTCTGCTAGTCCTTCTGTTTTCCTTTTCCTACACTAAACCCTCCACCTTAAAAACACACTGATATCAGACAGTCACCTCCAAGTCATTTTTACTCCCACTGTGACGTTAAAAACTTGTTTTCCTAAGAAGTTATAGTTCAGCTCTTTTGATAATGGGAATAGAGGAATGTTTGTGGCAGGGAATGAAAAAAAGGTACTATGTAAAGTCTAGTAAATAAATAATCATAGCTAACAGACTTACAGATCCAGGCTAAGAGCACAAGTTTTTTCTCTAACTACCCATTCATCACATACTATAATCTTCTAGCAGAGTGCCCTAACTCAGTACCATCTGCCGCTATTATATTAAATTACTATTATGATTTTGAGTACCAAAGTCATAATATGCAGAGGTTAAAGCTTTTTGGTATTGGTAACATCCTAGAAGTACATGTGCAGAGTACTTTGATAATTACAAAAAAAGCATAATTCAATGAAAGAGGTCTAATGGATTTATAAAAGGTTGAAAACTCAGGAATTATTGAATTTTTTTTTTTTTTTTTTTTTGCGGTACACGGGCCTCTCACTGTTGTGGCCTCTCCCGTTGCGGAGCACAGGCTCCGGATGTGCAGGCTCAGCGGCCATGGCTCACGGGCCCAGCCGCTCCGCGGCATGTGGGATCTTCCCGGGCCGGGGCACGAACCTGTGTCCCCTGCATCGGCAGGCGGACTCTCAACCACCGCGCCACCAGGGAAGCCCAGGAACTACTGAATTTTGAACCTCGTTCTCTCAGTCATTTGGAGTGACCTCATGTAAATTAATATTTCTAATAATTAATTCTCAGGCACAACATGAAAATTATGATTGCTTGACAGGAGGTAAAATGAAGAGGGGTTGGAGAAAGAAGAAATGCTAGCAATGACAACTGCCATTTACCCAGTCTTATTTTGCACCAAAAGCACAGGGCTAAGTACTTTGTTTTACATGTATTTATTTGAGGCTCTCAGGTGCATGCAGTTGTATTAATCATGATACTTAGTTCATGATCTACTTTCAGCACTGGTCACCTAGTTATTTAGTTAGTTATTTTTAATAATATAATAATTTTTAATAATATAATAAGTACCCGCAAATTCACAGTCCCCAAATAAAGACTAAGACCTTGACAATAATCTCCACCTAAGTATAAGGATTCCTTCACCCCCATCCTACATGCTCCCTCACCCCACCTCTCAGCCAAGGTAACTGTCATCTTGAATCCTGTGTTCATTATCTCTTTGCTTTATAAAATTAGTTTTATTACACCTATATGTAATATAAAACAAATATTTTTTGTACTTTACAAAATATAATATGCTCTATGTAATCTTTTAGGGTTTACTTTTTCATCTAATATTATATTGCTAAGATTAATCCATATTTTTTGTGTGGCTGTAGTTCATTTGTTCTGAATACTGCGTAATATTCCACTGTATGAATATACCATGGTTTATTAATCCATTATTAACATTGATGGAATTTAGGTTGTTTCTAGATTTTTGTACTGTGAACTGTGCAGTTATAAACATAGTTATATGTGTCTCCTGTTATGCATGAGTAAGTTTCTCTTAGGTATGTATCTAGGAGAATTTTTGTGTCATAGGGTATATGAATGTTCAACTTCAGGAGATAATGTCAAAATGCAACTCAAAGACTTTGCAGCAATATATATATATGTTCCTAATAGTAATATATAAGAAATCATGTGACTCTGCATCTTCTCTAATACTTGCCTTTCTGAGTGACGATCTCCTCTGTTCTCTCAAGGATGATACATAAATGGTACCATTCTAGATGCATAGAAGAGAAGCTAATTCTTTACATGTAATGGATACCTTAGGACATTAGCACTTTGTTCTCTCCAGGAACCTCAATTGAGAAAGGTTCCTTCGTATTATCACCTTGTACTTGTTTTGACAACCAATTGGATATAAAATGGTATCTTATTATGAGTTGATTTTCATTTTCCTAGTTAATAATGATGTTGAATCTCTTCATAAGTTAATTGGCCATATGTGTTCTCAGTTTTGTGAAATGTCTGTTCATGTCTTTTGTCCATTTTTCTATGGGATTACTTGTGCTTTCTTAATAATTTTTACAGCTCCTTTATGTATTGTTGACATTATTTCTTTGTCAGTTGTGTTTTGTGAATATTTTCTCCCAGTTTGTAACTTGTCTTTCCTCATGCTTTAAGGTGTATTGTTTTTGAGCCTTACGACAGCTTCTATTCCAAAGTTAGGAAGATATTCACTGACATTTTCTACTAAGAGTCTAAAATTTTTGTTTTTGAAACTTATACTCAGTTGATCCTGTATGAGATATGATTTATTTTCATCTTTTTCCACATGAATAACTATTTTCCAGCTTCATTTATTAAACAGTCTCTACATTTCCAACTGATCTGTCATGCTACTTCTTTTATACATCATAACTCCATACATACATGGGTTTACTTCTGGGCTCTCTATTTATAAAAATTTTAGATTCATTATTCCATGCAGTCTCCATAATAAGCAATTTAATATGGATTATTTCATGTAATCTACAAAATCATACTATGAGGTAGGTGCCATTTTCTCCATTTTACAGATCTAGGAAACTATGGCTTAGAGAAGTTAGGTACCTGTTCAAGATCACAGACTAGTTTATGGCAGCTCCAAGTCCAAGACTCCAGAGCCCACAGTTTTAAGCAGTAATCGATACTGGCTTTTACCCTACTACCTCATAAGGATGTTGTGAAAGTCAGTAAATATCACAGACAGTGAACTATATATTTAGCTCTGTACTAAATACTTAGTGGTTTGAGGTAGGGTTGGGGGTAGTCTTGTAAAGGAAAGACAAAGTCTAGATGATCTCTAAGTGCCCCCTCTTTCTCATCTCCCATTCGTTCTTCCAAATACCTTGCTGCATGCTCTAAGCTTTCAGTATAACAGTGGATACCCCCTGTAGAAGTTGTTTGGCCCTCCTGGAGGTGCTCAGGGCCACAAATTCTTTCTTTTTTTAAACATCTTTATTAGAGGATAATTGCTTTACAATGGTGTGTTAGTTTGTGCTTTATAACAAAGTGAATCAGCTATATATATACATATATCCCCATATCTCCTCCCTCTTGCCTTCCCTCCCTCCCACCCTCCCTATCCCTCCCCTCTAGGTGGTCACCGAGCACTGAGCTGATCTCCCTGTGCTATGCGGCTGCTTCCCACTAGCTATCTATTTTACGTTTGGTAGTGTATATATATCCATGCCACTCTCTCACTTTGTCCCAGCTTACCCTTCCCCCCTCCCCATATGCTTAAGCCCATTCTCTAGTAGGTCTGTGTCTTTATTCCCATCTTACCCCTAGGTTCTTCATGACCTTTTTTTTTTCTTAGATTCCATATATATGTGTTAGCATATGGTATTTGTTTTTCTCTTTCTGACTTACTTCACTCTGTATGACAGACTCTAGGTCCATCCACCTCACTACAGATAACTCAATTTCGTTTCTTTTTATGGCTGAGTAATATTCCATTGTGTATATGTGCCACATCTTCTTTATCCATTCATCTGTCGATGGACACTTAGGTTGCTTCCATGTCCTGGCTATTGTAAATAGAGCTGCAATGAACATTTTGGTACATGACTCTTTTTGAATTATGGTTTTCTCAGGGTATATGCCCAGTAGTGGGATTGCTGGGTCGTATGGTAAGTTCTATTTTTAGTTTTTTAAGGAACCTCCATACTGTTCTCCATAGTGGCTGTATCAATTTACATTCCCACCAATAGTGCAAGAGGGTTCCCTTTTCTCCACACCCTCTCCAGCATTTATTGTTTGTAGAGGGCCACAAATTCTTGTCTTGGAAGAAAACTAACCAAGAGTGGCCAAAGAAATCTGAATGATTTGAGCACCTGCTCCATAGTGAAGGAGATAGAATTACTAGGCTGCTGCTAATTTGCAAAAATAACTCCTGAGCTCTCCTGGAAGTGAAGGCACCCTGATCCTTTCAAAGAACAGTTGTGAGAAATGGTGTGAGTATGAATGTTGTGGGTAGGGCAGGGTGCAGAGAGATAGAATTCAGAATTGCAGAGCTATCCTCGAAGTTCTAATGCTTTAGAACTTCCTCACTGGGTCTGAACTTCAAAGTTTGCATGGGGAGTGGGAAGGGTAAGCTGGGACGAAGTGAGAGAGTGGCATGGACATATATACAGTACCAAATGTAAAATAGATAGCTAGTGGGAAGCAGCCACATAGCACAGGGAGATGAGCTGGGTGCTTAGTGACCACCTACAGGGGTGGGATAGGGAGGATGGGAGGGAGACGCAAGAGGGAGGAGATATGGAGATATATGTATATGTATAGCTGACTCACTTTGTTATAAAGCAGAAACTAACACACCATTGTTAAGCAATTATACTCCAATAAAGATGTTAAAAAATAGAATAAATAAAAATAAAAACAAAAAAAAAAACTTCAAAGTTTGGATGGAGGTGAGAGGGTAGGTTAGAGAGGGAAAAAATGATCAGTCTGATATCCATAGTCATTTTTTTAATCTGACCTATACTCTTAAGAAACTTTTAAATTGCATACACAAATGAAATTTTACCTTCAGCATCAAGCTCTATGAGGTCTAATTATCAGAGCAAATGTTTACTGAATTAATTTAAAAACTACAATACCAACATTGTCTATTTCATAATCTAGGGGAAGCATTTTCTTCTCAAGCCATGTTCAGTGTGCAATGGGAAGCCAATTATCAACCCAGAACATTTCTCAGTGAAAAATGTGTCATTCTTTAAGACACTTAGGGCTTAAGCAGGTTTAAGGCCCCTATCTCATCGTTTTCTCTTATTTCTACCATCTAAATACCCATCAATCCAAGCCAAGATTATTTTCACCATTTCATAGCTTAAAGGTGTCAATGACACTTGGACAAAGAAAATTTTGGCAAGAGACAAGGCATAATGTTTACTTACTTGAATGCTCATACCAGCTTTTTCTGAAAACAGAGTATAATAATGGGGCTTCTGAGAGAAAAATACAGTAAACAGGCACTGTTACTGATTAAATGAGGGTGAATTCAGTTTTACTGCTTTTAAGCAAGCTCAGTAATTCTAACTAAAAACTAACCAATATGGTCCCCTTAGAATTCCCAGGGATGTGTTTTTCATCAATACAAGAGAATACTTTCTATTTACCAGATGTAGGCACCTTGTGGATGAGAGCCTTGCTCATCTTTCATCTTATTCATCTTTCAGTTTCTAGCAGTTTCTGCTAGAAAGTAGCATTTTCATCTACCCTTCCATCCAATATCACCTGACACACAGTAGGCATCCAATAAACGTTTGCTGAATAAATATATTAGCATATTATTTGTTTGTAATTGTTTACTGCTCAGAATGCTTTTAAACTGGCTGTATAAATAGGCTAAATACTATCCTGACATTTTAAAAACTTTGATTATCAGAACTTTCTATTTCTTAGATACAACTAATTTTTTTTTTTTGTTTTTGGCGGTACGCGGGCCTCTCACTGTTGTGGCCTCTCCCGCTGTGGAGCACAGGCTCCGGACGTGCAGGCTCAGCGGCCATGACTCACGGGCCCAGCCGCTCCGCGGCATGTGGGATCTTCCTGGACTGGGGCACGAACCCATGTCCCCTGCATCGGCAGGCGGACTCTCAACCACTGCGCCACCAGGGAAGCCCGATACAACTAATTTTTATAGTCCTAAAGAATATGGATAGGAATTTAAGAGATTTTTTGGTGTGCCAGAAGAAGTTCCATTTCCCTTTATAGATACCAGACAGAACTTTTCCAGACCTCCTTCTGTGTAACCAAACACTTTCAAGTAGCAAACAAACACCCCAAAGTGCCTAAGCTGGTTGAATGTCATAGCAGAAGACAGCTGGGGACATGATGTTGAGAATGACGAGTGTTTACATGATATTTACAGACCAGATTCCACAGCTTTAAGACAGGTGTGTCCTGCTACCCTATTTTTTTTTCCCTCAAAGAGCACCTGGATCCTGTCTGGAAAACAGATCAAGAACTGCACTGTCAATCACTATAGGTGGGATGACTAAATTTTCTGACTCTATAATTGGAAAAGCATGATTTGACATATGGATTTCTACTTTTGAGGACAATGGGATAGAACATGTAACACTGGGGCTGCTCTAAAAAATCCAAAATATGTGTTTTTTCCATACTCACAGGAATGACAAGAAAATCAAGAGGGACATAACTTTATAAAATAAATTCACTATGAAAGAACACAGCATAAACACTGTTAAAATACATGGGAAAACATTCACAACACATTTAACAGAAAAATGATTAATTTCCATGACATAAAAAGAACCATTACAAGTCCAAAATTTAAAGATAAATAACTACAGAAAAATGGGCAAAGGATATCACAAGTGATATATAAAAGAAACATAAAGGATTAGTAAACATTTGAAAAAGATGCTCAAACTCACTATTTATTAGAGAAATGCAAGTTAAAGCAATAAGGAGCTACAATTCATCACTTGTCTAATAGGCAAAAAGTCATAGGATTAAAGGTATTGTGTGCTGGCAAGAAGACAAAGAATGGCCCTCTCAACACTGGATGTGTTGACTTGGTGAGGCCTTTGTAGAAGTCATCATGGTATTGGCCATCAAAATGTACAAAGCCCTTAACACTTCAACTCTGCAATCTTACTTCTTAGACTCTATTCTAGAGTAACACTTGCTCACATGTACAGGCTAGCATGCTCATGGATGTCCTTTGCAGCATTTTTGTGGCAGCTAAAAGATAGGAATAATCTAAATATTTATCAACAAGAGGATCCCAGTAGTAAATTTCCCAATCTCTAACATGGTCTACCAGGCAGTTATTAAAAAGAGAGAGAGCAAGTCAGGGCAGAAATTATCCTTGGAGGGGAAGTAAGTATCTACAAAAGGGCAGCAGGGTCTTCTGGGGTGCCAGAAATGGTCTATGCCTTGTCTTAGGTGCTGGTTATGTGTGTTGTTTGTGAAAGTTCATTGGTGTACACGTAAGATTTTGCACTTTTATGCACATCAATAAAATATGTTTTTTTAAAAATTAACAAACTAAAAAACAGATTTGGGAGACCCCATATGCTTTAGTGGAAAGAGTACTATACTAGGAAGAAGGAGTTCTGAGCTCCAGCTCCTTTCTGCCCAAACTAGTTTAGGACTTTGGGCAAGTCACTTGGACTGAATTGCAGTTGACTCAATTCAAGGTAGGGATAATTTTATTCTGCTGAAAGATAGGAAACTGGGCCCAATGATTTCCATATCTTTTTCATTTTTAGGTTTTATGGCTCTTTAAGCCATACAGTTCAGTATTATTTACCTTCATTAAGTTTCTTTTATCTATCCCCTCTTCTCCATCCCTACTCCCATAACACTGATTCAGGCCCATATTTCACTTCCCTGGGATATTTTAAAAGTCTTCAAACTTGTCTCTCCAGTTCTGCCCCTTTAAAATCTATAATAAAAACACTTTGGTTAGAGTATCTTTTGACAATACAGCTCAAATCACGTCGCTGCTTTCTTCAAAAACCTTAGAAATCAGTGGGGCATGGTGCAAAGTGCATAGAACCCATTATTGGAAAATCTGGGTTTGAATAGCTTACTGGCTGTCTAATCTTGGGCAAGTCATTGAGCCTCTGAATCTCCATTACCTCATCTGTGAAATGAGAGTAGTTATGGGACCTTCTTCCATTACTGCATGTTCCATGTACAAAGAACAGACTTTTAGCTACTGATGTGTCAAGTCCCAAGTCACACTTAACATCATCTGCCAGGGGGCCAGAGTAATGGCAGAGAATCAAGTTTCTTAGCTACCTTTACTTGACTTACTCCAATCAAGAGAGAGAATACTTCTGGGCAGACAGAGCTTCAACACAAAGCTCTACAACTGACTGGCTGTTTGACAGGAGAACGAAAAGTGAAAGGTGCCTCCCTCTTTGCAGGCTTTGCCACAGAGAGAGTGGCACCTCATAGCAAAGGTTAACAGTCTTAATTGATAGAAAGCCCAGCCTGTAAGATCTGTAGACCTCTCTGTACACACCTAATGTTGGTAAGAACTGCTTAACAGAGATCTGGCACGAAATCAAAAGAAGCTAAAATCTTGTGGTTACCCTGCTGAGATAATTTAGGATGCGTTAGTCAATGTTTCTCAGGCTGTTCATCCTGGATCAGGGTAATTATGGAGAGGAATAAAAAAGGCCAGATTAGAAAACAGCTTGCCAGCAGAACCACTATATTTGCATGGGTTGATATTTAAATCAGCATCTGAAAACAGTACGTAGTTATGACTTGTTGCCTGCTCAGACTTTATGCCAAGTTCTGAAGCAAATCCAGCACTTAGCATTCATTTCAGAGGGAAAGCCTGGTTCCTTGTTACACAAGCCTCTTAAAATCTCTATCTTGCCAGATACAAAGGCCACTCAGGCTGAGGATGCCCCTCACATTAGATGACTTGCATGATCTCCAGGAACTAATTTTGGAGAAAGAAGGCACATTCTTAACTTGATCTCTCTTCTTCCCAGGAAACTCAACCAAGAATCTTCTGAAATTTCACCTCCTTCCCTCCAAAGCTTCCTTGCCTGTCTGGAGGAATGAAGGTGTCTTCATTAACCTCACCCTGATCTGAAATAAAATTCCATGAAAATGCCTTTACTCTTCATCCAATTATGCATTTGCACTCAATTTCTTCCTGGCTTAGTGCCCAGCACATAATGGCCACTTAGTAAATATTTGCTCTTATTTACTGAGTATTCACTGTAAGCAGTCACTCTTTGATAGCACTCAGCATAATTACAAATAATTATTTGTGTAATTATTTGCTTAATGACTGTCTTCCTTACTAGACAGTGAGCATCACAAGGCCAGGGTTGGAGTTCGTCTTATTTACAGCTGCACTCTTAAAAACTACCACAATGCTTCACACTTAATACCCAATAAATATCCTTTGAACAAAAGAACTTAATCCCAAAACAACCTGTACACTTGGTATTATTATTTCTATATTATAGGTGAGGAAACTGAGGCTCAATACTTCAATAACTGTGCTTCAGTAACTTGCCTAAGGTCAGAGCCAGGGTTCTGAGCAGGTGCTCTTAACAACCATTGTATCCTGCCTCCCTCTTTTTAAGTCCTGTTCTACTATATAATAGCTGTAGCCTGGGAAAGTGTCATAAGTTTTCTAAGCTTCGGTTTTGTTGTCTATAAACAAAGGAGAAAATGCTATCTATTTTATAGATTTGCTATGAAGTTTGCTTGAGTTAATATATGTAAAACACTTGGTTATAGTGGTTGGCATACAATCAATATTTAATAAAAGCTGCTGCTCCTGTATTGTTACTGAATCAAATATTCAGAAGAAACGGACTGTAGCTAGGGAATGCCACTTGCTGAAACCTGTCTCCCCTGCAAAATAGCACATTCCATTTGAGCAGTTGGACACATCTAATGGCTTCCTGTGCCACTCTCGTCACCCCTCACTCAGCACATTCCATAAAACAGCTTGCATGTGAAAGTTGCTTTTGCTTAAAACTCAAATGTAGGAGAAGCAAAATATTTTAAAGTTAATTCTATTACACAAGCAATTGCTCAATAGAAATACTACAACCTGCATGGCTTAAATTGAACAGCTCACATTATCAAGGAAATTGAGATTGGAAAAAAAAAATCAAGACTGTCTCCCAACCCCTTACAAGAGGGAATTTCATCAATATGGATTTTTATTTCAATAGATAGTAAATTTATACCAGGAAACAGAGCAAAGAAACAGAAAATTGCAAATTTGGCAGTCACTTCTTTCTGTGTTGAAATAGCTAGAGTGGTCAACATACACACAACCACTTTATTTGTCACCTTCTGGTCTACTGCATCACTGTCACTTTAGTTCTTAACAGAAGACTCTAGACATACTTTATCATAGAATACAGTATCCAGGGTTTTGCTTTCTGTGGTGTCAGTTACCCAAGGCCAACCGCGGTCCAAAAAATATTCAATGGAATATTCCAGAAATAAACAATTCATAAGTTTTAAATTGCATCCTGTTCTGAGTAGCGTGATGAAACTTCACACTGTCCTGCTCTGTCCCACCTGGGACACGAATCATCCCTTTGTCCAGTGCATCCCACCTGTAAGTCACTCAGCTGCCTAGGTTATCAGGTCAACTGTCATGGTATCAGCAGTGTTTGTGTTCAAGTAACCCTTATCTTACGTAATAATGGCCGCAAAGTGCAAGAGTAGTGATTCTGGCAGTTCGGATATTCTCTTACTGTGCCTAATTTATAAATTAAACTTTATCATAAGTATGCATGTATAGGGAAAAACATAGTATATATAGGGATTGCTACTATCCACAGTTTCAGGCATCCATTGGGGGATCTTGGAACATACACCCTATGGAAAAGGGGGGACTACTGCACTACAAATGTCCAACATTCTGAACCACAGTGGTCTAGGTACACCTAGTTGCTGTGATGCAATATGGGTAGCTGAGCTGGTCCTTAAGCCTGACTGCATATTGGAATCATTTGCAGTGCTTTTAAAGAACATTGATGCCCGGCTCTTCCTCAATTTCCATTCTGATTCAACTGATTTTTGACAATAATTTTAGAGCTATCCTGCCTGGGTTTGGATCTTATCTCCTCTACTTACTATTTGGACAAATTATTTTACTTCTCTGTATTTAAGTTTCCTTACCAGTAAAATGAGGATAATCATAGAGTTGCCATGAAAGTCGAATAAGTTAACACATTTGAAATACTTAGAACAGTGTCTGGCACAGTAGTAGAAATAGTAATAAAGTATTTTAATTATTATACTCTGGTGTCATAGAAGAGAAAGGAATACTTGTAGAGTTTGCAATCACATGTGGAATGACAATGCTAAAATGGCAGCAAAGGTGTCTGTGTTTGAAGTTCATGAAAATGAAATCTCCTCACTGTAAAGTACTACTCTGAGGCAAAATCAGATGATATAAAATTGAGTTCCATCTGGAATTTGTCTTGACTTTATACATGGAGAAGTAAAAATCTAAACGTAGCACATGGTTCTAGAACAACCCTATTTATTTGTACCCTCAATGGACCATCATTGCTAGTTTCCCCTGGTTAAAAAAATTTCTAAGGATAGAAAAATCCAAAGTCATATTTATCTGCAAATAAACAGCAATGTTAGGATGGTGGGGGTTATCTTCACAATTGCACCATTCCATGGGGAGGAGGGAACATCCATTCTACTTGTGAGAGAGGACAGAGAGTACTAACAGAAACTTCTCTGGGCTTTCTCTCCACCCCTGCTTACTCCTTGGCACAGCAGGAGCATCGACTTATCTGATTTGTAAGATTAGAATAAAAATAAGTGCTCATTCCTGACTTAACCTCTGCATTCTGGCTCTTGGGTCAGAATGTCCTCAAGTTGACATGACCCATTCTCTCTTATAAAGTGAGCAGAGCTTAGTCAGGGCACAGGTACTGTTTTCCTTAAGAGCACAGGCCCATCTTGCTCTTAAGTTCTAGCTTCCACTGAATTGTGACACAGGCCATCACCCTCAATGACACTGGCAGGGTAAGTGGTCTGTTCTGAAGACTCAATCTTCCCTATCAGTGGGTATCAACACATAGATTTGGAGCTGGAGATGGTAGGAAGCTTCATTAGGCCTTAGGCTCAAGCCATGTTCTTCAATCCAGTTTTACTTATAATAAGGCTGACATTATATTTTGTTCCTCACGTGGCTTTCTGTGTTTGTTCTCAGTTTGACTCAGAATTGGAAGGAGAAAAGCACTCACATTCTCAAACCTAACAAGCAGCAGCAGCAACTATAAGAGTAGTATCTGACAGTTTTCAAAACTCTTTCCCCTTTTAACAGATGTGGAAACTGAAGCTTAAAAAAGAGGCTTCTCAACTCCTATAGAACACCTACTGAACGCTGGCAGAAGACCTCAGACGTCCCAAAAGGCAAGAAACTCCCCACGTACCTGGGTAGGGCAAAGCGGAGAGATTCCCACACAGAGAATCGGTGCCAACCAGCACTCACCAGCCTGAGAGGCTTGTCTGCTCACCTGCTGGGGCAGGCGGCGCTGGGAGCTGAGGCTCGGACTTCAGTCAGAGCGCAGGGAGAGGACTGGGGTTGGCAGCGTGAACACAGCCTGAAGGGGCTAATGCACCACAGCTACACGGGAGGGAGTCCGGGAAAAAGTCTGGACCTGCCGAAGAGGCAAGAGACTTTTTCTTCCCTCTTTGTTTCCTGGTGCTCGAGGAGAGGGGATTAAGAGCGCTGCTTAAAGGAGCTCCAGAGACGGCCATGAGCCGCGGCTGAAAGCGCGGACCCCAGAGACGGGCGTGGGACGCTGGGGCTGCTGCCTCTGCCACGAGGCCTGTGTGCGAGCGCAGGTCACTGTCCACGCTCCCCTTCCGGGGAGCCTGTGCAGCCTGCCACTGCCGGGGTCCCGGGATCCAGGGACGGCATCCCTGGGAGAACGCACGGCACGCCTCGGGCTGGTGCAACGTCACGCCGGCCTCTGCCGCTGCAGGCTCACCCCGCACTCCGTGCCCCTCCCTCCCCGCCAGCCTGTGTGAGCCAGAGTCCTCAAAGCGGCTGCTCCTTTAACCCTGTCCTGTCTGAGCGAAGAACAGACGCCCTCCGGCGACCTACACGCAGAGGCGGGGCCAAATCCAAAGCTGAGACCCGGGAGCTGTGAGAACAAAGAAGAGAAAGGGAAATCTCTCCCAGCAGCCTCAGAAGCAGCGGATTAAAGCTCCACAATCAACTTGATGTACCCTGCATCTGTGGAATACATGAATAGACAACGAATCATCCCAAACTGAGGAGCCAGGAGTCAGTGCTGTGCCTCTGAGGTGGGAGAGCCAACTTCAGGACACTGGTCCACAAGAGACCTCCCAGCTCCACATAATATCAAACGGCGAAAATCTTCCAGAGATCTCCATCTCAACACCAGCACCCAGCTTCACTCAACGACCAACAAGCTACAGTGCTGGACACCCTATGCCAAACAACTAGCAAGACAGGAACACAACGCCACCCATTAGCAGAGAGGCTGCCGAAAATCATAAAAAGTCCACAGACACCCCAAAACACACCACCAGACGTGGACCTTCCCACCAGAAAGACAAGATCCAGCCTCATCCTCCAGCCTCATCCACCAGAACACAGGCACTAGTCCCCTCCACCAGGAAGCCTACACAACCCACTGAACCAACCTTAGCCACGGGGGACAGACACCAAAAACAACGGGAACTACGAATCTGCAGCCTGCAAAAAGGAGACTCCAAACACAGTAAGATAAGCAAAATGAGAAGACAGAAAAACACACAGCAGGAGAAGGAGCAAGATAAAAACCCACCAGACCTAACAAATGAAGAGGAAATAGGCAGTCTACCTGAAAAGGAATTCAGAATAATGATAGTAAAGATGATGCAAAATCTTGGAAATAGAATAGACAAAATGCAAGAAACAGCTAACAAGGACCTAGAAGAACTAAAGATGAATCAAGCAACAATTAAAAACACAATAAATGAAATGAAAAATACTCTAGATGGGATCAAGAGCAGAATAACTGAGGCAGAAGAACGGATAAGTGACGTGGAAGATAAAATAGTGGAAATAACTACTGCAGAGCAAAAGAAAGAAAAAAGAATGAAAAAAACTGAGGACAGTCTCAGAGACCTCTGGGACAACATTAAACGCACCAACATTCGAATTATAGGGGTTCCAGAAGAAGAAGAGAAAAAGAAAGGGACTGAGAAAATATTTGAAGAGATTATAGTTGAAAACTTCCCTAATATGGGAAAGGAAATAGTCAGTCAAGTCCAGGAGGTACAGAGAGTCCCAAAGAGGATAAATCCAAGAAGAAATACGCCAAGACACATATTAATCAAACTGTCAAAAATTAAACACAAAGAAAACATACTAAAAGCAGCAAGGGAAAAACAACAAATAACACACAAGGGAATCCCCATAAGGTTAACAGCTGATCTTTCAGCAGAAACTCTGAAAGCCAGAAGGGACTGGCAGCACATATATAAAGTGATGAAGGAGAAAAACCTGCAACCAAGATTACTCTACCCAGCAAGGATCTCATTCAGATTTGATGGAGAAATTAAAACGTTTACAGACAAGCAAAAGCTGAGAGAGTTCAGCACCACCAAACCAGCTTTACAACAAATGCTAAAGGAACTTCTCTAGGCAAGAAATACAACAGAAGGAAAAGACCTACAATAACGAACCCAAAACAATTAAGAAAATGGGAATAGGAACATACATATCGATAATTACCTTAAATGTAACTGGACTAAATGCTCCCACCAAAAGACACAGATTGGCTGAATGGATACAAAAACAAGACCCATATATATGCTGTCTACAAGAGACCCACCTCAAACCTAGAGACACATACAGACTGAAAGCAAGGGGATGGAAAAAGATATTCCATGCACATGGAAACCAAAAGAAAGCTGGAGTAGCAATTCTCATATCAGACAAAATAGACTTTAAAATAAAGACTACTAGAAGAGACAAAGAAGGACACTACATAATGATCAAGGGATCAATCCAAGCAGAAGATGTAACAATTGTAAATATTTATGCACCCAACATAGGAGCACCTCAGTACATAAGGCAAATACTAACAGCCATAAAAGGGGAAATCAACAGTAACACATTCATAGTAGGGGACTTTAACACCCCACTTTCACCAATGGACAGATCACCCAATATGAAAATAAATAAGGAAACACAAGCTTTGAATGATACATTAAACAAGATGGACTTAATTGATATTTATAGGACATTCCATCCAAAAACAACAGAGTACACATTTTTCTCAAGTGCTCATGGAACATTCTCCAGGATAGATCATATCTTGGGTCACAAATCAAGCCTTGGTAAATTTAAGAAAATTGAAATTTTATCAAGTATCTTTTCCGACCACAATGCTATGAGACTAGATATCAATTACAGGAGAAGATCTGTAAAAAATACAAACACATAGAGGCTAAACAATACACTACTTAAGAACAAAGTGATCACTGAAGAAATCAAAGAGGAAATAAAAAAATACCTAGAAACAAATGACAATGGAGACACGACGACCCAAAACCTATGGGATGCAGCAAAAGCAGCTCTAAGAGGGAAGTTTATAGCAATACAATCCCACCTTAAGAAACAGGAAACATCTCGAATAAACAACCTAACCTTGCACATAAAGCAATTAGAGAAAGAAGAACAAAAACACCCCAAAGTTAGCAGAAGGAAAGAAATCATAAAAATCCGATCAGAAATAAATGAAAAAGAAAGGAAGGAAATGATAGCAAAGATCAATAAAACTAAAAGCTGGTTCTTTGAGAAGATAAACAAAATTGATAAACCATTAGCCAGACTCATCAAGAAAAAAAGGGAGAAGACTCAAATCAATAGAATTAGAAAGGAAAAAGGAGAAGTAACAACTGACACTGCAGAAATACAAAAGATCATGAGAGATTACTACAAGCAACTCTATGCCAATACAATGGACAACCTGGAAGAAATGGACAAATTCTTAGAAATGCATAACCTGCCAAGACTGAATCAGGAAGAAATAGAAAATATGAACAGACCAATCACAAGCACTGAAATTGAAACTGTGATTAAAAATCTTCCAACAAACAAAAGCCCAGGACCAGAATGCTTCACAGGCGAATTCTATGAAACATTTAGAGAAGAGCTAACACCTATCCTTCTCAAACTCTTCCAAAATATAGCAGAGGGAGGAACACTCCCAAACTCATTCTACGAGGCCACCATCACCCTGATACCAAAACCAGACAAGGATGTCACAAAGAAAGAAAACTACAGGCCAATATCACTGATGAACATAGATGCAAAAATCCTCAACAAAATACTAGCAAACAGAATCCAACAGCACATTAAAAGGATCATACACCATGATCAAGTGGGGTTTATTCCAGGAATGCAAGGATTCTTCAATATACGCAAATCAATCAACGTGATACACCATATTAACAAATTGAAGGAGAAAAACCATATGATCATCTCAGTAGATGCAGAGAAAGCTTTCGACAAAATTCAACACCCATTTATGATAAAAACCATGCAGAAAGTAGGCATGGAGGGGACTTTCCTCAACATAATAAAGGCCATATATGACAAACCCATAGCCAACATCGTCCTCAATGGTGAAAAGCTGAAACCATTTCCACTAAGATCAGGAACAAGACAAGGCTGCCCACTCTCACCACTCTTATTCAACCTAGTTTTGGAAGTTTTAGCCACAGCAATCAGAGAAGAAAAGGAAATAAAAGGAATCCAAATCGGAAAAGAAGAAGTAAAGCTGTCACTGTTTGCAGATGACATGACACTATACATAGAGCATCCTAAAGATGCTACCAGGAAACTACTAGAGCTAATCAATGAATTTGGTAAAGTAGCAGGATACAAAATTAATGCACAGAAATCTCTGGCACTCCTATATACTAATGATGAAAAATCTGAAAGTGAAATCAAGAAAACACTCCCATTTACCACTGCAACAAAAAGAATAAAATATCTAGGAATAAACCTACCTAAGGAGACAAAAGACCTGTATGCAGAAAATTATGACACTGATGAAAGAAATTCAAGATGATACAAGTAGATGGAGAGATATACCATGTTCTTGGATTGGAAGAATCAACATTGTGAAAATGACTGTACTACCCAAAGCAATCTACAGATTCAATGCAATCCCTATCAAACTACCACTGGCATTTTTCACAGAACTAGAACAAAAAATTTCACAATTTGTATGGAAACACAAAAGACCCTGAATAGCCAAAGCAATCTTGAGAACGAAAAATGGAGCTGGAGGAATCAGGCTCCCTGACTTCAGACTATACTACAAAGCCACAGTAATCAAGACAGTATGGTACTGGCACAAAAACAGAAAGATAGATCAATGGAACAGGATAGAAAGCCCAGAGATAAACCCACGCACATATGGTCACCTTATCTTTGATAAAGGAGGCAGGAATGTACAGTGGAGAAAGGACAGTCTCTTCAGTAAGTGGTGCTGTGAAGACTGGACAGGTATATGTAAAAGTATGAGATTAGATCACTCCCTAACACCATACACAAAAATAAGCTCAAAATGGATTAAAGATCTAAATGTAAGGCCAGACACTATCAAACTCTTAGAGGAAAACATAGGCAGAACACTCTATGACATAAATCACAGTAAGATCCTTTTCGACCTACCTCCTAGAGAAATGGAAATAAAGACAAAAATAAACACATGGGACCTAATGAAACTTAAAAGCTTTTGCACGGCAAAGGAAACCATAAACAAGACCAAAAGACAACCCTTAGAATGGGAGAAAATATTTGTAAATGAAGCAACTGACAAAGGATTAATCTCCAAAATTTATAAGCAGCTCATGCAGCTCAATAACAAAAAAACAAACAACCCAATCCAAAAATGGGCAGAAGACCTAAATAGACATTTCTCCAAAGAAGATATACAGACTACCAACAAACACATGAAAGGATGCTCAACATCTTTACTCATTAGAGAAATTCAAATCAAAACTACAATGAGATATCATCTCACACCAGTCAGAATGGCCATCATCAGAAAATCTAGAAACAATAAATGCTGGAGAGGGTGTGGAAAAAAGGGAACACTCTTGCACTGCTGGTGGGAATGTGAATTGGTACAGCCACTATGGAGAACAGTGTGGAGGTTCCTTAAAAAACTACAAATAGAACTACCATATGACCCAGCAATCCCACTACTGGGCATATACCCTGAGAAAACCATAATTCAAAAAGAGTCATGTACCAAAATGTTCATAGCAGCCCTATTTACAATAGCCCGGAGATGGAAACAACCTAAGTGCCCATCATTGGATGAATGGATAAAGAAGATGTGGCACATATATACAATGGAATATTACTCAGCCATAAAAAGAAACGAAATTGAGCTATTTGTAATGAGGTGGATGTACCTAGAGCCTGTCATACAGAGTGAAGTAAGTCAGAAAGAGAAAGACAAATACTGTATGCTGACACATATATATGGAATTAAAGAAAAAAAATGTCCTGAAGAACACAGGGGTAAGACAGGAATAAAGACACAGACCTACTAGAGAATGGACTTGAGGATATGGGGAGGGAGCAGGGTAAGCTGTGACAAAGCGAAAGAGAAGCATGGACATATATACACTACCAAACGTAAGGTAGATAGCTAGTGGGAAGCAGCCGCATAGCACAGGGAGATCGGCTCGGTGCTTTGTGACCGCCTGGAGGTGTGGGATAGGGAGGGTGGGAGGGAGACGCAAGAGGGAGGGGATATGGGAACATATGTATATGTATAACTGATTCATTTTGTTATAAAGCAGAAACTAACACACCATTGTCAATAAATTATACTCCAATAAAGATGTAAAAAAAAAAAAAAGGCTTCTGTGATTTGCCCAGGGTCAAAATACTAATAACAAGTGGCAAATCAAGTACTAAAATCACAGTCTTCAGTATTCTTTTCACTAAATGTCTGAGTATGCGTCTTTCTCTTACTGAGGCCAGGGAGGCCCTTATAGGCCTCAGAGTCAAGAATAACAGTTGCTTTGATAACTTCACTAAGCTAACAGGAGAAGAAAGCAACCTCCCCAAATCTAAGAATCTTTTTACTGTGAAATTGAGTTGTACTACCCTAAAACTGATTTTTATCAGGCAAGTCTTTACCTAAAAATTGAGAAATTGAAAGAGATCCTCTAGATTCCATATATATGTGTTAGCATACGGTATTTGTTTTTCTCTTTCTGACTTACTTCACTCTGTTAAAAAAAAAGTCATGAAGAACCTAGGGGCAGGATGGGAATAAAGATGCAGACCTACTAGAGAATGGACTTGAGGATATGGGGAGGGGGAAGGGTAAGCTGGGACAAAGTGAGAGAGTGGCATGGACATATATACACTACCAAACGTAAAATAGAGAGCTAGTGGGGAGCAGCCGCATAGCACAGGGAGATCAGCTTGGTGTTTGGTGACCACCTAGAGGGGTGGGATAGGGAGGGTGGGAGGGAGGGAGACGCAAGAGGGAAGAGATATGGGACATATGTATATGTATAACTGATTCACTTTGTTATAAAGCAGAAACTAACACACCATTGTAAAGCAATTATACTCCAATAAAGATGTTTTAAAAAAAAGATCCTCTAGACAAAATTATGCAACAAAGTTCAAATAACAGATAAAACATGATTATAACATTTTTTCCTATTTGGATGGAGTGGCCTTAGGGTGGGCTGGGATGGGGGACACAAACTGTCCCCTGCCAAGTAAGCAGGTGTCACAAAGAGTTTCTTCTGTGATTTGCTGAGCTGCTGGAGTTCAGCTCTATAAAAGCAATTCCCTCATAGGTGTTTCCCAGACTCAAACTCCTTTTCTAGTTTGAGATCAAAGGGCCCTCCCCTGTGTGGCAGACAGAACAGATATGGGACCTCATACACCACTGGGTTAGCTTGCTATAGATCATGTAATACTACTAGCATGGGGGAACCCAGCTCCTCTAGGTTATAGATATACTTTCTGCAATACAAATGAATCAATCACATGCCACAGTCCTAGCCAACTTGAAATGATTATAAAGATTTGGTAATAATCATTTCTAGCTTTGCTACTAATTAATCATGTGACTTTAGAAAAGTCCCTTCTCTGGCTTTCAGCTGCTTCATTTGTGAAAATGATGGAGTTAGACAAGATTGCCTCCAACTCTAAAATATTATGATTCAACATCTTCCACTGGCCTCTATATTAACAACACATGAGGCTGACTCACACTTCACATCTGTGAGAGAAGAACTTATGAGGTACAATGAAGTCACAAGATCATTCCAACGTTATTCCAATGGTTGGAGCAACTTAAGAGAGACATATTTGCATTTTTCTATCTTGCCTCTTCCATGCCACCCTCAATCTCCCCTCCCCCTGACAGTCCTTTAAGATGAAAAATTTCACACCGAGTTTCTATCAGAACTGAGAAAGAAAGAAGTCAGCTTACTTTTTTGATCGTCTCATTATCAAGATAAGGTTTTATTTTTTTGAAACTGTAATCAGATAAAAATGTCCAAAGGACTAAAGGAACTGAGTAGGGCTATTAGTCTACTCATTTTCTCATTTAATTCCATCTGAAGGAACAATAGGCTCTTCTTGCCTTTGGCAATATAATAATTCAGCTGACATGCTAGAAATACCACACACCAAGATATAAAACGGTGGCCTTTTCTCTCTTTAAAAACAATCAATGCTTTCATTTGTGGACCTCAAAGTACACGTGAAATAAAAGTCTCAGCCCTGTGAGTCTAAGGTAAATCAAAGGGCTGTAAGTATCATAAAAAAGTTTCCTGGTTCATTGCCCCTCTTCTAGGTAAGAAAGGAAACAAAAGTACTCCCAGGCAGATGAGTGTTCATCTCATTTTTATATTTCTTTTCCAAGCAGGCTTAAACAACTTCCCCTGATAACTCATGCCAATATAGTTCTTCCTTATGTCTGACTGAACCTCTCCTTGCTGCTTTGAAGGCCTACTTCCTCTTGTTAATTTAGTCTTGGCAGTGCTGAGACTGTTCACTGTCTTTCATATTGTCAAGTCTCATTCTGACTTCCAGAAATTCTAAAAGAAACCTTGAGAACTGAGTTAGGGGCCTATGATCAAGTTTAGATATTATCTGGAGGTCCTTATCATATCCTAACATTTCTGGTGATGCTATTCCACCTCAGTCAAAGTTATTTCTCCTCTCTGGTTATTAGTACCTCATCTGTAAAATGAAATGAATATGAAAATATGTTAAGAGAAAGAAAGAATCACAATAGTGATGCAAATTATTATTGAATTGAAGGGTCTTCCTGGAGAACTTGAACTCTTGGGGTTCAATCATTTTTGCAAATGGAAAATGGTTGAAAATCCCTCTTTTCATACTGAGTTATTCATTATTCACATCAACTTTGGCAAAACTGCTTAGTATTAGGCATCACATAATTAAATGCAAACCTACCTTTCAATGCAGAGCTATGAGAGAAGACAATAGAAATAGGACTATGTCCACATCTGGATGATCATTGTGGTATCATAATTATCCCCAGGTTAGTTGCCCACTCTTCCAATGAGCTGGCACCTTCTTAGAATGCCAGTGTACCATGATGTTGGTGCTTAAAACAGTGCATTTGGCCTTAGTCAGCATCTGGTTGGCCTTGCTGACTCATGGATTCTTCCACTTTAGTGGAAGTATTTTAGAAGAGGGTTGGTATCTGTTTCTACAAATCCAGGTGGATCTCAAACCAGGAGACAACTGGTATCTTCTGGACAGGAACGTGGCACTATGATTTGACAAGGGTTTAAAAATCTTCTACTCTTTGGCCATAGAGCATCGTGAGAATAAGTGGACTAACCACAATCTTAAACAATTTGTGCAGCTGCAGCACCACCAAGGAAACATTTCCATGGGGAAAAGGTGAAATTTGAGGGCAAACACATTGAAGAATTCTGAGCTCACCTTAAGATAAAAGCTGCAAAGCAGCCAGATCCACATAGCAAGAGTTTATGGCCAAATATTGCAGTAATATCTAATCCAGGTTACGGATCTCCTTCACAGGGGAGCTGGGACAGGACACCCAATTCCACCTATCAGTTTCCCTTGGACACTCATGAAATTTCATCGAGTTAAGAAGAAGAGATTCCATTAGGGCCAGGTATTTGTTTCACAAGCTCCCAGATTTGATGTGTGGTTGCTCTAGGGATATAATCTCACAAATGTCTGGAGTCTGACCTTTAGGGACAAGTGAGGCAGTCAGTTGATCAACATTAGATACCGAGTGCCCAGTTTTGTGCACAGCTCCACCCTGGGAGTGACAAGAGAATAATAGAGAATATTAAGGCAAAGGGAAAGCAATTCTTCAGCCAGATACGTGATCAATCAACAAATATTTCTTGAACATCTATTGTATGCAAGACACCGTATCTCTGCCAAAAGACATGAATCAGGGGCCCTTCCAATCAGGGGCTGATGTCTAAGTTGAAAGGTTAAGACATATTACTATGAACAGATAGCCAATAGTTCAAGGTGGTCTATAATCAGTGTCAAGTGATTCATATGAATATAACAACCAAGGGGTTTCAGAGGTACAAGTGAACAATTCTAACTGGGATGATCCAGAAGGCTTCCTGGAGAAGGTAGGACTTGTACTAGGTGCTGTCAACTGGGTAGGATTTTGACATGTGAAAGAAGACGACGAGCATGCTAGGCAAAGGAAATGGCATGAGCAAGGTCCTGAAGTAGGCAGGCCCAGTGCCTATTTGGAGAGAGGTAGCAGACAACCTTGGCTGAAATAGAAGACATGTTGAGAGTAGCAGAAAAGAAAGCTGAAAAGAAGGAACCATGGGATCTCAGAGTTTGAAGGGATCCTAGAGATGATCAAATCCAAGCTCTGCTTGCCCTATTCTCACACAAACACAGCTTTCCCTAGTGTGCCAGCAATGTTTAATATGCATTTTAATAATGGGTCCAGATTCCTAACATCTACAGACATAGTAATTCTGGGAGAGTAGTTAGAGAAAGGCTTTGGAGTTGGATGCCTAGTTAAACCACTTGCTAAATGTTCACCCTTGGGTAAGTTTATTTATCCTTTATTTTTTCACCTATAAGTGTGGATAATAATACCCTCACTTAAAGTGGAGGTAGGAAGAAAAGGAGATAGAATGCTTGAAGGAGTCAGAAAAGGAAGAGGAATCTGCAAAGTGTATTGCCAAAGAAAGCAGAAGTAGAAAGAATTCAAGCAAGGGGAGGTTGTTAACAGCATGAAATAAAGCAAACAGGTCAAGGTAGTTGAGACCTGTCAAAAGGCCACTAACTGTGACAATTTGGAGGTCGCTGGTGATCTTTAAGAGACCAATTATTGTATAAAAGGTAAGAGGCAGTTTGTAGAAAAAGGTGAGAAAGGAGGGGTGAGAAAGGAAGAAGAATAGAATGTATAGGAACTGGAGCTGCAGGCACAGACCCTTCCACCATTTGTAGTGACAGAAGAGGGAGAGAGATGGTTTAGATTCAAAGGGGTCACAGGGTTGAGTGATGTAATGGCTGGATGGGTATCTCAACTTACAACTGAAATGGCTGGTAGCTCCTGTAAGGACTTCTAACCCTAGCTTTCCTCCTTACCAAGAGGCAGGGAATGGTGATAAAGGAAGAAGCAAGTTCCTACTCACAAAATATCTTCCTTCTTCCTTTTGTCTAGAACTGCATAGGAAAAAAATACCTTTATAAAACAATCTGCCCATTTATAATACCATAAGATTGTCAGCTGAACAATTATGAGACTCCTTGTATAGTAAAAGCTCATTAATCTGGACCACACTAATTTGGACTACACTAATTTGGAATTTGTGGTAATTTAACCTGGGCTGGAGTTACCTTTGTACTACTTACAAAGAAAGGGTTCACTAAGCAAATAGCGTTGAAAAGGTTACAAGGGAGCTAATTTAGCCTGCCAGGGGCCTAGTTCACCTATTTTTAAGAACATGCTGTTTTTTAAGAACTTAGGCATATTCATTATTTGAATGCAAATTGATTCTGCTAATTATAGATTAACATAATCTACTGCTAAAATCCTATATCTGCAACAGTTACTTTGCTCTCACTGAATATGCTCATTAGAAATAAAATTGCAATTCTTTAAAGTTGGTTCACAATTCAGATTTATACATACCCCCTTTCTCCACCCTCATGAGTTAACCAATGTTCAGGAGGTATTACTCTAAACCAGCACATCACTTACCATGAACACAGTGGAAAAACTAATAAGTGATCAAAAAAGGCCTCAGAGCAGACAAAATAGATGTCTTAAAGTTGATGCCTAAATCCTGTATATCTCTCCATAGCAGGTTCTCTCACAGTTGATTTAACTCTTACTTAACATACTAAGTTGACATACCAACTTGGAGATCTTGCTTGGGTTTTTTTTAAAGTTTGTAAATAAGTAGAAGGAGAAAAAGGGCTGTTACATGAAGGGACACTGAGAGAAACTAGAAATGCCTGCAGACTGCAGAAAGGAGACAGGACGTGGATAAAATGTGGCTGATGTGGCTGTAATAACTAAAAAGCCACCAGTCTAGGACAATTTAGAGTTAAAAGGCCTATATTCCTTAGTAGACTCAGAAAACTATAATAGAATATTATAGAGCAGTACAATGACTAATGACTAAAATTTCCCCTTTAAATGATCAAGCAAAGTTTAGATTATGTTGAATATATGCCTTAAGAAGACAGATAAGTTTACACACACACACAATTTGTATTCATAATGGTTAACCTAAAAAAGTGAAGTGCATTGATGCTTAAAACAATGAAGTTCATAATATTATCATATAATAATAATAACAACAAAATAGCAACATTTATTAAGTGATTTTTTAAGTGATGAAGTGTGTACAGATATCAAGCTAAGCCCTTTACCTATATAATTTCATTTAACTCTACTAATAAACCTAAGAAGTTTTAGTACCATTTCTAACTTTACAGTTGAAGTGAAAGTCAGAGAGGTTAAGGAACACACCCTAGGCCACAGACAGAGAGAGAGCTGGGACTACAACTCAGTCCAGTTCCTTGGCTGTATACTATGCCTTTCCAATGCTCCAGAAAATACAGCTCTCTAAAAATCACACGTTTATTGAGTGCTCCAGATAGCTAATACCTTACTGTATTTTTTTGTGTGTGTGTGGTACGCGGGCCTCTCACTGTCGTGGCCTCTCCCGTTGCGGAGCACAGGCTCCGCACGTGCAGGCTCAGCGGCCATGGCTCATGGGCCCAGCCACTCCGCGGCATGTGGGATCTTCCCAGACCAAGTCACAAACCCGTGTCCCCTGCATCGGCAGGCGGACTCTCAACCACTGCGCCACCAGGGAAGCCCCACCTTACTGTATTTTTGTTTTCCAAACTTGTATTTAATAAATATCTTGATTCATAAGCAGAAAGACCTATGATCTAAGAGTCAGGTATGATGTATGTTTGTAAACATGCTCCATTTTATAAGCTGAATGTAAAAGTAATAATAAAAAACAGAACAAAACAAAACCAAAAACCCCAAGCACATGTCTATTAGGCCCATCTTAAAATCTCAGATCAGTCTCTATAGACTACAGATACTATTTTCAAATGAATAGCCAAGTAACAAAGAGATGAAATTTTAAAATATTAAGTGATCAGTTAAGATCTGGTTCTCCCATTGTTTCCCCACTCACTCTGGAGAAATTTAACATGAGAATGGGCCAACAGAGCACGAAGGATGGGGGGAATTGCAGGGGAGGCTAGAAATTCAGTTGGCTGTTATACAGGATTTAGGACAATCTGTTCATCAGCTGTTCTAAGAGAGCTATGAGGGCATAGAACACATGTGGGCATAGTGTGTACTGGGGGAAACAGGGGTGGGGTGGGGACATGCAAATGTATGCAGTTATCCACATTAGGAGTACAAGTGAGGGTAGCCACCACTTGTACATACAAAGAAAGATGTATAGTGACATCATTCACTCATGTAATTCCTTATACCTAAACCAAATGTTCTTTACTCATCTCTTCTTGTCTTAAGTCTACCCATTCAAGGGCCAGCTACAAATGCCACTTCTGCTGTGAAGTGTTCCAGGATGCCTAAAGCTGAATTAAACTCTTTCCCTGTTTGGGCTCCCATCATTTTTTTCCCTTTTACATATTTACCACAGCACTGATGATACTCTATCTTATTATTAGAGTTATTCAAGTATGTGCTTTTTCTGCCCTCTATTCTACCATGAGTTCCTCGAGGGCAGGGGACTCTTTCTCATTTCTGTAGCTCCTACAAATCATAGCACAGTGCCCACTACATACTAGTTTCTGGGACAATGTTGACTCAGTGGCACTGGCCTAAGAGAATGGATTATCGCCTAGCTTACCTGAAGGAGCATTTGTTCTCTTTCTTTTCTTGCTTGACTCCCCTCCATTCTCAATGAGGCCTTCTGTGACCAGAGGGCCACTGGTACTGCCAAACTGCAGGGGCTCGTTGTTGTTGGCAGGGTCAAAGGGCAGCTGGTTCAACCCTAAAGAAGAAAAAGAAAGCCAAAATCCAGACTCCATTAAGGACTGAGATGTCTCCAGATTTTATTATATGAGCCACTAAAGGAAAACTCTCTAAATCTTAAGAGGCCAGGAGTAACAGGTGAATTCCTTAAAGCCAGTTGCCCTCTGCACTTTTTTACAGCTCTTGTTGATAAATACAGAATTAAAATATAGGCTCTTATAAGACCATGACTCTGTCATTTGTAAGATCCCTCCTGTTTCCCGGAAATTAACATTTTTGACCACAAGCTATCAATTATCTTCTACCTCCTCCTCCCTTAAAGAGATAGGACCCTCTTTAAATGTGGCTATGGATGGACCCACTCTTCCTTTGAAAAGCTTGACCATGTACTTTTTAGATTATCTCCTGACATTTTTCCCATTCTTTCATTGCAAGGGTTGTTGAATTGATGCAGATGTAATCATTAGACTACCCTGGTGTCAAAGTCACTTCCACCGATAATATAAAGGTTGGCTTCCAAAAAAGAAAACCATAACTCCATAGCAAACTAGAAAAGGAAAAAAAAAGATATAGAACTCTCAAGGGGGTTATTTAGTAATTGGAGTGATGGGGAGTTTACAACCCAAGTTTGAGTAGTGTTAATCCCATCTTCTTCAAATGATCCCAGAGCATGGTCACTTTACTAGTAGCTGCTGCACCATATAAAATGGCAAAAGGCATTTTCTATTATCCAAGTCTTATATGTTTCAGCCAGGGATGAGCAGAGATAGTTTCTTACTCCTCTGGCAGCAGCATCTGGAATTTCAAGTGTTTCAATTAAAACTTCATGAATACCATATGACCCAGCAATCCCACTCCTGGGCATATACCCTGAGAAAACCATAATTCAAAAAGAGTCATATACTACAATGTTCATTGCAGCTCTATTTACAATAGCCAGGACATGGAAGCAACCTAAGCGTCCATCGACCAATGAATGGATAAAGAAGATGTGGCACATATATACAATGGAATATTACTCAGCCATAAAAAGAAACGAAATTGAGTTATGTGTAGTGAGATGGATGGACCTAGAGACTGTCATACAGAGTGAAGTAAGTCAGAAAGAAAAACAAATACCGTATGCTAACACATATATGGAATCTAAAAAAAAAAAGAAAAAAGGTTCTGAAGAACCTAGGGGCAGGACAGGAATAAAGATGCAGATGTAGAGAATGGACTTGAGGACACGGGGAGGGGAAAGGGTAAGCTGGGATGAAGTGAGAGAGTGGCATGGACTAATATATACTTCCAAATGTAAAATAGATAGCTAGTGGGAAGCAGCCACATAGCACAGGGAGATCAGCTGGATGCTTTGTGACCACCTAGAAGGGTGGGATAGGGAGGGTGGGAGGGAGACGCAAGAGGGAGGAGATATGGGGATATATGTATATGTATAGCTGATTCACTTTTGTTATAGAGCAGAAACTAACACACCATTGTAAAGCAGTTACACTCCAATAAAGATGTTTTAAAAAAAAACTTCATGAAATGTGGAATGAAAAGCTTTGTTAAAGTCCAAAGTTAGGTGATCTCTCCTAAGCCTTTTATCTACTGGTCCTCTAATCCTATCAAAAGAGGAATCAAGTTGGCCTGCTATGGCTCACTCTTTAACCCTCAATTTTTCTATGGCCTGCAGCTGTACAACTCTTAAGGTAATGCTGTAAAATATCAATGAAAATTTGGAATCCAGTCAGCTAAAGGTCAATCAAGTTTCAGTAAAATGAATGCTAAGGTTCTAACAAAATGGCTTTACATTCTTGTTTTTAATAAAAAAATATCTCTATACTGTTTTCAGCCCACGTAACAAATACCATTTCTTCTGCAATCAGATTCCACTAGGAACACCTCCATTAAATGTTTTCTGGGACCTGTCAAACATTTTTCCTTTACATCATCTGAGTGAGTAAGTGAAAGAATGAAAACTTGCTTCTGTATCTTAAGTCAACCATTCACCGTATCATATCCATGTCTTATTAAATCCCTACCATGACTAGAACTAAAGAAACGAACACTGATCACTATGTATTAGAAAACATTCAGATCATGACCAAGACTATTTTCAAAGAAGACTAGATTTTTATATAACTTACAAATGAAGATGTTTCTTGCACCTGAGTAGTCACAGAGTCAAATGTGATTAGTGTACTATTCCAAAACTTTTCTTGGTATTTCTACCTGCAATATCAGACTGACCAAAAAAAGTTCCATGGAAGATGGAATAGCATAGTGGAAACAATATGTGCTTCAAAGCCTGACAGATCAGAGTTCTAATCCTGGATCTGTCCTTTATTATCTGGGTAGTTTCTGGCAATTCATGTAATCGCCCTTAGTCTTGGTTTCATAATGTGTAAAAGGGGGATGATAACACTGCACAGAGCTGTTGTAAAGATAAGCAAAAATATATATATTCAAAGTGAATTAAAACAAACTTTTCCCCTATAAGTTTGAAGTTTGTAAGCAGCTCTTCTAAGGAGGACCTCTCTCTCTCTCTCTCTCTCTCTCTCTCTCTCTCTCTCTCCCAAAACTGTATCCCTGGTGCCTAGCACCATGCCTGGCACATAGTGAGTGTTGAATGAATTAATTCTCAATAGGGTGGAAGTAGGTGATGCATTCTATTAACTCATGTAGTTAGAATAAAGAATTAATGACAAAAGTTCTGATGCTAATTATATCAACATTACTTAAAATAATTAGATTTCAAATGCATCTCCATCATTTGAGTACTATACTGCAGGATGGTAAAATCTTGATCAAAAGGAATGCTCAGGGATTAGGAGGTTCTGATTAATAATGGTTAATCAGAAATTTTTTCTTTTGCATTTGAGAATTTTACAATAATATATTAGTCCATTTTTCTGCCTTATTAAGTTGATGACTGAGGATATTACAGAGCTTCAGAGCTGTGATCTGTAAAAGGAGGCTGATAACAGTACCTAACTCATGGGACTGTTAAAAGGATTAAGTGAGATCACATATGTAGAACATTCTGCATCACATCTGGCATATAGCAGATGCTCAATAAATATTAACTGCAAATTTCCATTTCTAATTTCTAGAATTTTTGATGTACAATGTGAGGAGATTGGTCCGAATTTGCCTTTATCCAAGGATATACCCTACTTTCATCATTGAACCTTTTTATTGCTGTTTGTACTGTTTTCTAAAAGTTGAAGGAGTCCAGGAACAAAATTTGATGAATTAAATGTATTCAGTTATAGACATTTGGCTATAATTGTTCTTCTCTTTTACTTAGTCCCAGATGGTAACTTTAGGGCTTTAGGTATTTTGCTCCCTGTACTAACGTACAGATTTTTGTTTGGCACTGAATAAGACCGAGATTTCAAGTACTTTCTGTGTATCCACCTCATAAATGATCCAAATATATGAAAATCTTGATAATTCAACACACCATTTCAGGCCTTGTTTCTTATAGAAAAAGACCTCATATCAAGGAGAGGGAGACATCCCACTCAGTAAAGCTGATGCATTGAATACCAATCCACATTTTATATTATCTAAGACCCAATACAGTCTCCAAAGATTTGTAGTTTGAAAACGAGAGCTATAGACATAGCAAAATTCGATGACACTAGTGCTTCCCAGCTACTTTTATTGTATTGTTTCATTCCTCCTTTAAGACAGCACTAAATCAACCAGTAAATCAGTAGGTACTTATAGGATCTTTTCTGTGTCATGTATATGTGGTCCACATTGAGAGTGCTATTTTAAGTAAAATAGCCCCATTAAAAATACCTAAATTCTGGGCTTCCCTGGTGGCGCAGTGGTTGAGAGTCCGCCTGCCAATGCAGGAGACACGGGTTCATGCCCAGGGCTGGGAAGATCCCACATGCCGTGGAGCGGCTGGGCCCGTGAGCCATGGCCGCTGAGCCTGCGCGTCCGGAGCCTGTGCTCCGCAACGGGAGAGGCCACAACAGTGAGAGGCCTGCGTACCGGGGGAAAAAAAAAAAAAAAACCTACCTAAATTCTAAAAGGAAAACCACCACCACTTTAATTTCAAGAATTCTTATTGCAGAAATTTCAATTATGACTTGAATATAAAATATTAGCAATTATGATATTTTAATTCTCACCCAAACTACAGAATTTACCTTTAAATCTCTTATGGAAGCTATTTCTACCATTTTTCTACTAGACATGATGGAACTATTAGATAAGGAAGATATTAGGAAAATATTAGATTAGGAAGAAACTTTTTTTTTTCTGTGCCATGCAGCCCATAGCAGTGAAAGCATGGAGTCCTAACCACTGGACCACCAGGAAATTCCCTAGGAAGAAACTCTTGAGGTTATTTAGTTCACTCTTCTATGCAAAGCAGGAATCTTATCTATAGAATTCAGGACAGGCCTAAGTCCAGGGGTTAGTTCTTAGCCTGGGGACCATTCCTTGCTATGCTCCTAGGGATTCAGCTTGCTTTCCTTACCTTTTTTAAAACTACCACTTACTCTATTTTGAGGGTTCCTTTCATCTCCCCAAGACCGCTTGTGAAGTAGGATACATTTTGTTCAATTGTTAACTTGCTTATTGTCCCTAAAATGAGCACATGGGACGTCTAACTTTTTAAGGACTCTATTGATAATCACTGCAAGAAAAACAAATGAGGGAGTCACCAACAATTAACAGAACAAAGAAATGTTCTCAAGTCTTATATATTTCCTTATAGTATTTGCCCTTTTATTCCTGAGGATAAATTTAATAAAACTTTGATCCTTGCTCATTCATTTCTCCTCCCATCTTGTCCCCTCATCGCCTAATCCCACAAGATATACAGTTTGTCTAAAAGGAAGCACGAATTGTTAAAGTAAAATAGATAATAAACATTAGTGTTATAGAATTCTGCTACTTCCGTATCTTACGTTCACAGTTAAAGTCCATGTGGTAATGTAATCTCATCTAAAACCAGGTTGACTGGTTTAGACAGCTGACTAGCTGTTATTTCATGTCATGTCAAAATACAGATTCTCTGACTTTATAACCCACATGAGGCCACTATAGAAAGTATGCATATTGGGGAAGGGTGAGGATGGGGTCATTGGAGAATGACATTTATTAACCAATGGAACCAGGGGATTAAACATCTCAGAATGAAGTGTGGTTCCCAATGAATCCTCCAATCTACAGGTCAAGGAGTTCACATGCAATGATGTCTGCCATACAGACACAAATGATTCCTGGGCTTTGAGGAAAACACTGAAGAATTTTCATGATTCTTGTGAAAGATCAATGATCTCTTTGTGCCCAGCTGCTGTAATAGTTACTGCCACAATTCACTTTCCAGAGCTTTCTACTATCAGGTCAAATTAGGACTAACCTTCATGATGCAGTCTAACATGTTTAATGATTGCCCCAGGTTACAGCACCAAAACGTGACCCTGTGGGTCCCTGTCACTTCTTATTTTCAGCTGCAGCCCACAGACTTAAGGTGGTTCAACCTTAGAACAAAGAAACACAATTCGACTCTGGATTAGTTCTCTTTAAAAGAAAATGGTCAGGTCCTGAGAAATCTGGTAAATTCAGTTCAAGGCAGCAATCTCCAGACAGACATTCACGTTGAAAAAATAGAATGTCAGTTTTTGGCAAAAGGAACTTTATAGCTAATTTGTGTATAAAACAAATTTCTATAACCCGAGTCCTATTTTCCAATTGACTTTAGTTTAAAATCAGATATGGGACTCCATGGTAAAGAAGGTCTCCAAATTAGTTTTTAATTCAAAACTCTTGAAGTGAGGGGTTAGAATAATAGCCAAGCCCTTGATGTGCTGGCAGGTGCTTTTGTAGGATTTATGCATCCTTGGGAGCCCCTCCTCCTTCCTCAGTCCTGGCCTGAAAACCTCTGACTCCACATTTTTAGCTCTCACTACCCAGCAATTCCACCTGCTACTTCTGAGAGAACATTTACAATTTCTAAAAAGAGTTGGACTGCAATATCACTCTCCAGCCACAGGGGTTAGTAGCCAAAACAAATGAACATTTCTCAGTTCCAGGTCTTAGCTGATGTCAAACAAATGAAACCTACTTTGTCAGTTTTGAGGGTTCAATATTCTGTATAACTGATTTAGCTGAAGCAAGGGTAACTGTAAAAGATTAATGGGTGAGCGAAGGGAAGGGGGAAGTGATCAGAAAGAAAAGGGCTAAAGTCCTCTTCTACTAAGGAGCTTGCTTGAATGGTGGTGAGCATAAGAATTTTCAGAGCCAAAATGATGCTTAAGTCACCTTTTTCAAGGTGTGATACAGGTCACAGGTGGATTTTTATTGACAGTGATCCTACAGCAACTTTTAATGACTCCCCAAACTACTTGGTCAGGCATTCAAGTCCTTCCTTATAAGGCCCCACCATCCTGAGCCTTGTCTCCTACTATGCTCCAGCTTGTGCTCTACTTCAATACTTCCTGAACTTTAATGTGCACACATGTTCCCCTGGAATCTTGTTAGAATGCAGATTTTGAGTCAATAAGTCTGGGTTGTGTTCTGATTTCCTAACATGTTCCCAGGTGATGCTGATCCTGCTGGTGTGGGGAATCGTACTTTAGGTAAAAAAAGCTGACACTCTAGCAAAATGGGACTACCTAGTATTCATTGAATCATTCCAGTACTTTCCTACTTCCACAGCTTTGGTTCACGCTGTTCCTCCACTTACTTCTTGATTTCCAGCCTTCAAAAGACTATCTTTCCTTTAGGGTTTATCTCAGATGTTATTTCCTTCGTGATGCCTTCCCTTATCCACCTCCACCCATCCCAATACATACACAGCAGTGGAGCAGGGCCACCAGGGGAACTACCATTCACTGACTGTTCAGAATGTGTCCTGCCTTATATTCATTATACCACTATTTTATTTTCTAGTTATTATCCCCATTTACAACAAAGAAAGGTAAATTTACAGAATTTAAATTTCCCAGGGCCACACAGCTAATAAGCACTATTACTAATAAACACCATTCTGGCCTTCCTCAGATCTTAATCTGTACTTTTCCTATGCCTTTCAGAGCATGCCTTGTGTTATAGTTCTTTGAGTATTTGTCTTATTCTCCCTTCCCTCCTGCCTTAGTCCATCACCACTAAGTTGTAAACTTCCTGAGGACAGACTTTATGTCCCAGTCATTTAAAAAATCTCTCCTCTGCCAAGATGCCTGGCATGGTGCCCTGTACAATGTTATAAGCACTCCAGACATGTGTATAGAACTGAACTCAGCTACAACTTTGGGTATAATAGTTGTGTTTCCCACCCCAGATGCCAACCAACCTGCTGCTGGGGCTGTTATGAAGGGAGAAGGAAATATGGTTTGGGGGGTTCCTTCAGCATTCCTGGTATCCCCTCTATCCTAGGATCCCCGAAGACTCTTTGGGGAGTGGTGGTAGACTATCATACACTGTACCCCTGACTATGACTCTGCATAACTTCACTATCCCTTTCCAAGAAGCAAAGCAGTCCTTCTACTGACTAAGACCTTTCTATAAGAAAACACTATAAAAGAAACCCCATATATGGATCTTCTCCTAATATGTCTACGGACACCAGGTTACAGACTCCTGCCTTACAAACTACAGTCAAGAAAAGGCAATCCCTAGAGATGTACCATCCAACACAGTAGCCATTAGACAGATGAAGCCATTTAAATCTAAGTTTAAATGAATTAAAATAAAATAAAATAAAAAGTTCAGTTCCTCAGTTGCACTAGCCACATTTCAAGTGCTCAGTAGCCACACGTGGCTAGTGGCTACTGTACTGGGCAGCACAGTATAAAGTATTTCCATCATCACAGAAAATCTTATAAGTTGCTCTAGAGTCAGACCTGGATTCAAACCCATATCTGCCACTTACTAGGTGTGCCACTTACGAGGGGTATAAAACAAGTCACTTGATTTCTCTGAGACTCTTTTTATACTGCAGAATGGGGATGATAATGACTCCCCTTATAGGGAAGTGAAGAAAATTAAATGAGAGAATGTATGTCTAAGATCTATCATATATCGGACACTAAATAAGTGTTAGCTCCCTTCTTCTAACTCAGTTGGGGATTTATATGTATTTGTCCAAAAATGGAATAAGAAAATTTGAATAGTGTGGCTCCTTAGGCCCCCACACTACATCCTATTTATGGCTTAGAAGATGTTAGCTTTGCATTCATTTTATAGTCCTGTTTTTCAGATAATACACAGCCATCAAGGTAAAACATTAGTAAATAATGCTGGGAGTAGTCAGTGACTGCTCTTTGCTTGTACTATTTTTAGGAAAGGAGACCATATTTGTCACCACCTTGAACTTTCCAACATGAAAGAACCACATTTCCCCCTTACAACTGAAATGCCTCCTCCCAAAGCTTTAATCAGTGCTCACTTTCAGCTGGTTGCTGTATTATTAGAACACTGCTAACGTGACACTTGAGCTGGAATATAGAAGGTCCATTTCTCTCTAAATCCATATTTTCCTATGCTCAGAATGTTCTCTGTGTTTTTCCTAGGAGGCTGATATCTCCCAGGCCTGGTAAAGGTGAATTATTTGAGAGAAGTCTGAACTAAGTCTTTTAAGGTATTTGAGTTCCGTGAGCAGGAAAGCAAAATACATATTTCTAACTTCAAGAAGAACGCTTCAGGACTCTTTTCCCCTGTTCAACTTAAGGCTTGGGAAACACAGCGAAATCACATTCCTCAATGAAAACAAAGTTCAAAAAATGTTGATTTGATAGAACAGTTCAAAGTGACATGGTAGACAGGCGATCTATCATTTTCCTTAGGATAAAGTCTGGCAGTCTTCAGAGAAAGTCTTATTTTCCTCTACTTTAGCCCTGGGAACGGTTATAGCAACTACCCTTCTCTCCACATCTTTGGGGGTGGAGGATTAGAAAGATGGTGATTCATCAGTGCCCGCTTTGAGCTGGCTCTAGGCCATTCTGCAATTCCTGTTGACCGATTTTCTACTTGAGTGACAGGAAAGGGGCAGGTTGCTAACATACTGACCATTAGGTTATCTGTTTAATACTTGCCTGAGAACGTGCCCAGAGGCACTATATTATGGGTGTCTCTGTCTAAATAAAATAAATAATTGCAGATTTCAGAGCCTGAGGGCAGAGAGTTGTTCTGGTATTGAAATTGGAGTCTATCTTTTCAGATCTGTAATGAGGTCTTCCCTTCAGGCTGATTGATTTCATAAAGCTGAGGTAATTATCAAAAGCAAGCACAGTTCTCCCTGCAGAAACCACTCCACTGGTTTTGACAACTAGCTAGTCAGTTGGATGTGGTCAGGGGCCTAGGCTGAGCCAGCTCTTTCAGTAGGAACGGTTACTACACGCACTAATTTACTTTAATAGATTCTTAAGACGCCAGTAAATAAGTTGTAAACAAAGTGCAGCAAAATTTCACATGCTGTGAGTGAAAATTGAAGTAGCATTCAGATAAATCTGCATTTCCGTGTAGGATGCTTTTAAGGGAGAATGAGAGCTAAAACTCTTTTGGTCTTTGGAGAATTAATTTTATCAACTAATACTAGAAGGATATTGGTTATCCTTTAAGACTGATACACTGTATGAATAACATGTATCTTTGCTTTTCCCCAAATGTACACAGTAATTTCACCAGATTTCTTTTATTCATTCATTTAGCCTTCATTAACTATTTATCCAATCACTGTGCTACAATTTTAATTACTTTCTAATTAACCAATGATGAGATTGTGATTTAGCATTCCCTAAATATAGAACTACATAAATACAGTAAACCTTCATTTACACGTCCTTTCCCCTACACCATTAATTTTGCTATACTGTATCATTAATGTTCTAGAGTTATGCTTTCTGTATTCCTAATGTTTGAGCCTCATTTGAACTAGTTTTTCAAGAATGTATGATAAACAATCCGTTGTTGGCTGTGAAATTAAACACACGGGAGAAAACAGAGATTCCTGTAATATGCTAATGCATCTTTATAGATCCACACTTCCTTTATAACAATTCCACCTCAGGAGTATCAGTATAGGGTGTTGACAAGTGATTAACTCCTTTAGAGAGGTACCTGGGCTGAAATCAAACTGACTACTGAGGAGAAAGCTAGAATCTACTCCTCGAGAAAACAATGACTATAAAGGAAAAGCCTGCAAAAAAGAACTAATCTGTGTTTGAAACAAGTCTTACTGCTGTTGTTGTATAAAAGAATAAGTAGGATCTTAATTTTGCTTCAGTCTGGAGTCTAACTGAAGTATTCAATACGCATTAGAATGAATGAATCAATCAAACAATATTGACAGACTCTCTCCTTATTCATCTAATTCATTCAAACAATTCTGTGTACTTGGCAGTATCCTAGGCCCTAGGATTTCAGGACTTGATAAGAAACAGCTTTGTTCCTCAAAAAAATAGCAACCAGAAAGGAGGGCAGATAAATACACAGAAAATCTGGGCCAAATTACTGCATCTTCATCTCTTGCCACTTCCCCCAAGTATCCTGTACTTCATTCATACCAAACTTCTCAAATTCCTCAAACATGCTATGCCTTTGCATGTCTCTGCACTTCTGTTTTAAAAACTTAATTTTATTGTGGTAATAACACTTAACATGAGCTCTACCTTCTTAACAAATTTTTAAGTGTACAATACAGTATTGTTAACTATAGGCATGATGTTGTACAACAGATCTAGCATTTATTCATCTTGCATAGTTCAAACTTTGTGCTTGTCGATTAGCAATTTTCCATTTCCCCTGCCACTCAGCTACTGGTAACTACCATTATACTCTCTGATTCTATGAGTTTGACTATTTTAGATACCTCATACAAGTGGAATCATGCAATATTTGTCCTTCTGTGGCTGGCTTAGTTCATTTAGCATAATATCTTCAAGCTTCATCCATGTTCTTACATATTGCAGGATTTCCTTCTTTTTTAAGTTGAATAATATTCCATTGTATGTATATACTGTGTTTTCTTTCTTCATTCATTTGTTGGACATTTAGGTTGCTTCCATATCTTGGCTATTGTGAATAATGCTTCAGTGAACATTGGGGTGCTAATATCTTTTAAAGATACTGATTTCAATTTGTTTGGATAAATACCCAGAAGTGGGATTGCTGGATCATATGGTAGTTCTATTTCTAATTTTCTGAGGAACCTCCATATGATTTCCATAGCAGCTGCAACAGTGTACAAGGGTTCCAATCATTCCACATCCTTTCCAACACTTATCTTTCTTTTTTTTTATAATAGCCATCCTCACAGGTACAAAATAATATCTCATTGTAACTTTGATTTGCATTACCCTAATGAGTAGCGATGTGGAACACCTTTTCATATACATGTTGGCCATTTGTATACCTTCTTTGGAGAAATGTTTATTTGAGTCTTTAGCTCATTTTAAAAATTGGGTTTTAGGGGTTTTTTTCTATTGAGTTATAGAAGTTCTTTATATATTTTTGAAATTAACCTCTTTTGTTTTCTCCCATTCAATAGGTTGGTTGACTTTTCACTCAGTTGATTGTTTCCTTTGTTATGCTAACACCATTTAGTTTGATGGGGTACCACTTGTTTATTTCTGCATTTTTGTGTGTGTGTGTGCGGTATGCGGGCCTCTCACTGTTGTGGCCTCTCCCTGTGGAGCACAGGCTCTGGATGCGCAGGCTCAGTGGCCATGGCTCATGGGCCTAGCCACTCCACGGCATGTGAGATCTTCCCGGACCGGGGCACGAACTCATGTCCCCTGCATCGGCAGGTGGACTCTCAGCCACTGTGCCACCAGGGAAGCCCTATTTCTGCTTTTATTGTCTGTGCTTTTGGTGTCATATCATGAAATCAGTGCCAGACCAATGTCATAAAGCTTTTCCCCTAGATTTTCTTCTAGGTATTTTACAGTTTCAGGTCTTATATTTAAATCTTTAATCCATTTTGAGTTGATTTTGGGTATGGTGTGTAAGATATGGGTCCAAATTCATTCTTTTGTATGTGGATATCAATTTTCTCATCACCATCTATTGAACATACTATTTTTTTCTCAAGGGGCACTCTGGCACCCTTGTTGAAGATCAACTGATGGTATATATGGATGGATTTATTTCTGGGCTTTCTATCCTGTGCTTCTGTATATACCATTCCCTCTGCTTGAAATACAATTTTCCCTTTTGTCCACCTGGAAAGCTTTTACTCAACCTTCAAAACCCTACTCAAATGTTACCTATTCAATGAAATGTTTCCTAATCCCCAAAAGCTCTCTCTATAGGAGCATACAGAGCCTTTTTATCAGAGCACTTATTGTAGGACCTCAGGGTTCATTCTCAATGTTTATGGGTTTGCAGGTGTTCTGGGTTGTCAATATCTGATATCTGCCTTAGAAAGTTCATGCTTATGGCAGAATGAAGGACACACAGGAGGTGAGAAGGCACCAGAGACAGAGAGACCAGTTACAATACCAAAGTGACACAGTGGAGAGATGACAGTAGTGTAACCTCAGACCAGTAGCAATGAATGGAAGGAAATGGATTTCAGAGATATTCATGAAGTGGAATCATCTGGATTTAGTGTCTGATTGAATCTGGAAGTTGAGGGGAAGAGAGGAGTCTGAGATGATCCATTTTAAAATGAAGTCGCAGTCCTGAAAATCCTACACGGTTTGGGAGTTCAGTATGAGAAAAAGAACAATTCATTGGAAGCATATCCACAAAGCTACACTGAAAAAGAAAACTGCTTTCAATCTCTATTTGCCATAGGATAAAGGCTGCCAGGAAACACTATCAAATGGCTTACTCTTGACCTTTACTATGTATTCTTAACAAAGCCTGTCAAAAGATATCAATTCATCCAGAAAAAAAAATAAAGCCTAATAGTCTAAGAGTCAGGGTAACATAGTATTGGGCTATGGAGGGAGAATAACATTTTAATAATAGGTCTCAGACTTGGTTTATTTTGTTTGCAGCATTCACTGATGAAAGTGTCTTTGAAGGCCAGGAATACTTAACAGATTCCTTCCCTTTCCCCTGCGTACTTCTCCCTTTTCTCCTCCTCCCAAACAACTCCTCAAAATGATCTTATTAGAAGACCTTGCATTTTAATAGCAGTTGTATTTTGGTTATTATCGTATGTTGGATTAAGCTGACAATTCTCCTTTTAACAATACTCAAAGAAAGGTTGAAAAAATTAATGCTACGTTGTTTTTCTCCCTGCCAAAGAATATAGCATTGTAATTGTCTCCTGGAGACGAAGCACTCTAATCATCTTTAACTTTAAAGTAAATTCATTTCAGGACGATGCTTTGAGACAAACAACTGACAGAGCAAATCAGGGCTCCTAGGAGATTGTGAAGTGATGAATTGAGTCAAAGAGAATGCCATAGCCGAATTCAATTCCGTGAACATTTTCAACTTAAGAGTTTCTCTGCAACAAAATGGCACTGTATGGGAGTTAGAGTCATGTTCCATTGTGGGAGACAGGACTTAAACATTGCACAGATTCTTAACACCTAAGAGTTCTAGGCACCACAGAGGCAACAAGCATAAAACACAATTATTCTGATTAAACAATAGAGAAAGCTGTTATACCATGTAAAGTGAGAGTGTGAAAGCATAGTAACTTTCCAAAATTGTGTTTAAAAAGAATCCAGGACTGGAAAAGACTTAAGAATCCTCTTGTTCCAACTGATGTCATAGGAATCTTAGAATGGTCCCAAAAGCCAGAGATCATTTCAACTTTCACTCCCTCCCTAATTAAATCCATCTCCATCTTCCATTGTTCTTGCTTTGTTATTTTTTGAGCCCCTCCTGTTCAAGGTTTGGGGAAAGACATCATTTGGATACAGATTTGGATTGGTGAATTTATAGCCTTGGTAAATTAACAGGCTCAGAATTTCCTGGAAATTGGGCACTTGCCTAGGTTGATGGTGGAAAGAAGAAATGCAATAACAATGAACTAAGGCCCTGAATACCTGACCAAGCAGCCTAGCCTCCTGGACAGATGCCAAGCATGAGCATAAAGCCATAGTGCAGTAAACCAGTTCTGTTTAAGAATCCTCCCTTTGGGCTACTAAAAGGCAATTGTTTTCTTTGATACACATGTGACCCAAATATGGTTTTCTATAAGGTGAATGGTGCCAAAAGCCGTTCCCACATTATTTTGTTTTTCACCAGCTACTTCTTGCCTCAACTCAGTCACGAACGTCAAAGACTTGTTAGGAGTATCTCCAGAAGAGAGTGAGACTTTAAGACAGTGTCTCATCACTGTACATATTAAAATCACCTGGGAAACTTTTTAAAAATACCAATGCCTGGTCCCCACCCCCAGAGATTATGATTTAATTGGTCAGGGTGGGGCCTAAGTGGCTCATTTTTCAAAAGCCACCAGGTGATTCCTTTTTTTTTTTCTCTCTCTCTAGTTGTGGCACATGGGCTCTGTAGTTTGCAGCACGTGGGCTCTCTAGTTGAGGCACGTGGGCTCAGTAGTTGTGGTGCACAGGCTTGGTTGCCCCACAGCATGTGGGATCTTAGTCCCCTGACCAGGGATCGCACCAGTGTCCCCTGCATTGGAAGGTGGATTGTTTACCACTGGACCACCAGGGAAGTCCCCCCACCAAGTGATTCTAATGTGCAGTCAGGACTGCAAACCAGTGGTCTAAATGGAGCAAATGAGCATACACTACCCAAAGTGTTGTGTTTTTTTTTAAAGTTAAAACCAAATAACACTTAGAGAATAAGTTAATATGCTCTCTACCTACAATATGCAGGGCACTGTATTGGTTGTGTGGTATAAATAGGTTAGACCTAAACTTGTCTGGTTTATGATGCTTCTAAGGAAAAGATGGAAAGAAAAGGTTAGAAGGGTTGCTGGCAATCACAAAAACCCTAAACCAAAACCTGAAGTCTTGGAAAAAATTCAGGCAAAATATAATTACAGGATTATGTTCTTTTCCTTGGTTCAGGAGATTATAGCTAAAATGCTTCAGAAATATTCTGTTTTTTTATCTCCAGAGAAAGATTCCACACTGCCTTGGGGATTAGTCTCTAATCTCACAACCCTTGGCACCCCAGGCCGGTCACCCCTGCCCTCAAGTAGATCATTCATTTACTCCACTACACGTACAACGTCATGAAGGATGTTGGGAAGTACTGTGTCTAAACTACAGCTACATTTAATAAAATCGGGCTGCAGTGTGGTTTGCCTATATTACTTGTCACCTCAATGACTCCTTAGTGATTCCACTGAACTTTAGGAAGGATCTGGTAAACTAAAAAATGCAAAGGAAGCAGTTAAGTATAGTGGAAGAACAGGCCACAAAAACACAAGCTCTGGTCTCTGATCTTCCATTAACTTAGTGGAGAACCTTGGGCAAGTCATTATTAGTCAAGGTTTCCTCATCTGAAAGATGTGTTGAACCATGATCTCTAAGCTCTCTAAGTAACCATGATCTCTAAGCTCTCTAAGATCTCTAAGTAGTTAAGATAAAACAACAATAACAGAAGTGTGGATAGACGACATTAATAGAAACCTGATATAAAACTCAGAAATGGGGTAGAAAACAAGAGAGGAGGGAGGCCTGGAAGAATGCCTTCCTGGTACCACCTACTCAAAATTTATTTTGCAGTCAGTAAATGATTTAATGGTAGTACAGTTAAGGCACCCTGAAAAAAATCAAAGCATTTCCAACACTGCTCCAAAAAAAATCTCCTTAAGTATTTTGCTAATTATAAATAAGAACTTATAAGTGCAGAAAAGTTGTTTTTTTTAAAATAAGATGTTTAAATACCAATATATCTTCTAAGTAACTTGCTATCAACTAATATTACTTAGAGCACAAGTATTCTGAAAATCAGGATAAGAATCTAATGCCCAAATGCTAAAAGAATGTCTAACATGTTAGGAATAAATTACCCTAATTGACCAAAGCTTTGCTCACATATATTTCAAAATGTAATGATGTGCTAACAAAAGTTCTTGTATCCCTCTGCCAGTTATAGGGACTGCTGTTAAATCCAAGTATGGTATTTGTGTACACATAAGAGCAGGCAACAATTACAATCTAGAGATATTTTAAATTTAATCTTTTTTATTTATTAGTATTGTTATGCAGCAATGAGCATTCAGAAAAAAAACTAATCAGTGTGCATTATGCAACAATCAGACAAAATACTCCTAATCCTCTGTCATTCTTATTCCTTGGCCCCTGGGTACTCATTAAAGGTTAATTTATTTAAATCTCTCAAACATTCATTTCAATCTACTTTAATAAACTAATGAATCTTTGGAACTTTGCCTAATCAGCTTATGTTTTCTATTTTAATATATGTATAAAATGTCTTTCTTTAAAGCTCATTTTTAATAGTTATCTTCCTTCTTGGATATAGAATTGTGCTTCAGTAACAACCTGATGTGAGCATTTGGTAACACACTTATAACCTCATCCAATACAGAGAGAATGGCTGTGGCTTGCCTATTGCTCTTAAACACAGTTATATTTTAGAAGATAGTGAATTGATTTATGTTTAGTAGGATAATAATCCTCCAAATTTAAATGGTCATTCTGCAGTTTAGTGGGAGTGACAATTATATTGAAGCAAAGCTCCTAACAACTTTGGTGCTTGTCAAATGCTATGAGGGCCTATCAGTGAAACAACTCCATTCTGGTCATTGCAAACCAGAGCAATGCATGGTACATGTCATGTGGATTGGCAAATATAAGCGAAGTCTTCAAAAGAGCAGCATCTAAATGGAGTCAAAACTTCTACCTTACAATCTGTTCAACTGCCATGTTAAATACATTTTGTTTAATGGTAACTTTAGGGAATCTTTCATGTAACTATCATTAAGTTGAATGTTCCCAGGGTGGTGGCCAACATTCAGGAACTGCACTCCACCCTGTATACCAGAATGCCAGAAATCAATGTCTTGGAGCACTAGGACATTATTTCTAACTCCTTCCCCGACAACTGACACTATAGAGTTTTACAGCTCATCAAGTGCTTACACAACATCCTTATGATAGAGGAAGGGATTAATGTCCTTGGATTATAGAGGAGAAAACTGCAGCTCAGGGGAGCTTCAGTGATTTACCCAAAGTTATAACATGAATGTATGGAGGAGCTAGAACCCAGACCCTCTGGCTACAAATCTTTCCCCTATACCATATTGCCTTACCTGTAGCATTTGTGTTGAGGTTAATGTTTTTACTGTTGCATGGTTCACCATTGATGAAAGAAAAATTGTAAAAGTTACCTCCAAGATGTTTTGGCAGTAAATAAATCAAATTGATTACAAATAATTATGATAAATTATTCAACATAACTTATCTTCATAATATAGTAATTCATTGAAGTGTAACACCATGTGTAAGAGCGGAATTCTTAATTTTAAGTTTTGTTTTCATTCTACATACAAATCAGTAAACATAATAAATGTATTCCCCACCCTTGGTCTAGATTTCAAATATTTAAATTTCTAGTGGAAGTAGATGCTTGGCTCTAAGTCATATTGCTAAAGGTTTTCAAGTTGTCACCTCTGCTTTTCCACACAGTAACTCCAAGGAATTACCTCTCAAAGCTCACTGTTAATTCATTACTCGTCTGTCCACCCATTCATTTATCCAATCATCCAAATGACATTTATGGAATGCCTACTTTGAGCCGAGAGACACGACCAATGTGGACTCTACCTGAAGCCCCTGCTGCTGCCTTACTTCCTTAGACTAAGAACTCCTTGAAGACAGGAATCTTGTCATTCTGTACAGAATAAAGCCAGTTCTACTTGCAGAAAATCACTTAAACACTGTTTTGACAGTGAGATTTCTGGCTCCCCTGCCACCCACATGCCCCTCCAGACATATGCGAGTTAGGGGAAGAAACAGCAGAGTCTGCTTATCAAGTCTGACCTTTGGATAATGACTACAGTTCTCCCATTCCAGCTTGCTGCTGTTCTGCCTTGTGGTCAACAAAATGATTCAGCTCAAAATGGCAATATATCTGTTGCTGCTTCCCAGATATCCTCTAGCAAGCTACATTGTAAAAAAATAGTTACTTCTGCCCTTCAACATTGTGGTGAACTGCATCACCAAATGTACTGTCTTATCTGATTCAGTGAGAAGTAGGAGCTTATGGACAAGATGTAGATAAATTTGGAAAAGATGTAAAATCAGGAACATTCTATTAGTCCTATCACTAAATAGATGCTTGATTTTATTATTTTAACAATAATAACTTACATTCAGAGACTGCTATTACCTTTTCAACTCTCCTTCACATCCACCTCAAAGCTACCTTGTGGGCAGCCGCAGGAGGGGTTAGAGCAGCCAAGCTGCGAGGACAGCCCAGGACAGCAGTGGTGACCAACTGGAGCACCAAGCCTGATGGGGGAAAGATACATGGTGGACTCCCAAATGTTCTGTGAGCCTGGAGCCTCCCGGATACCACATGTTATGTAGGTGGTCCTACTTCCCCAGAGCTGGGATATTTGTGGCTTATGCTTCCTGTCCCCATCACATAGCCATGTGGCTGATAGGGTCTTGGTGCTCTGGCCGGGTGTCAGGCCTGTGCCTCTGAGGTGGGAGAGCCAAGTTCAGGACACTGGTCCAACAGAGACCTCCCGGCTCCACTCCACATAATATCAAATGGCAAAAGCTCTCCCAGAGATCTCCATCTCAACGTGAAGACCCAGCTCAACTCAACGACCAGCAAGCTACAGCGCTGGACACCCTATGCCAAACAACAAGCAAGACAGAAACACAACTCCACCCATTAGCAGAAAGGTTGCCTAAAATCATAATAAGGTCACAGACACCCCAAAACACCACCGGACGTGGTCCTGCCTACCAGATAAGATCCAGACTCATCCACCAGAATACAGGCACTAGTCCCCTCCACCAGGAAGCCTACACAATGCACTGAAACAATCTTATCCACTGGGGGCAGACACCAAAAACAACGGGAACTACAAACCTGCAGCCTGAGAAAAGGAGACACCAAACACAGTAAGTTAAGCAAAATGAAAAGACAGAGAAACACACAGCAGATGAAGGAGCAAGGAAAAACCTACCAGACCAAATAAATGAAGAGGAAATAGGCAGTCTCCCTGAAAAAGAATTCAGAGTAATGATAGTAAAGATGATCCAAAATATTGGAAATAGAATGGAGAAAATACAAGAAACGTTTAACAAGGACCTAGAAGAACTAAAGAGCAAACAAACAATGATGAACAACATAATAAATGAAATTTAAAATTCTCTAGAAGGAATGGATAGCAGAATAACTGAGGCAGAAGAATAGCTAAGTGACCTGGAAGATAAAATAGTGGAAATAACTACTGAAGAGCAGAATAAAGAAAGAAGAATGAAAAGAATTGAGGACAGTCTCAGAGACCTCTGGGACAACATTAAATGCACCAACATTTGAATTATAGGGATCCCAGAAGAAAAGAGAAAAAGAAAGGGACTGAGAAAACATTTGAAGAGATTACAGTTGAAAACTTCCCTAATATGGGAAAGGAAATAGTCAATCAAGTCCAGGAAGTGCAGAGAGTCCCATACAGGATAAATCCAAGGAGAAACACACCAGGACAAACATTAATCAAACTATCAAAAATTAAATAAAAAGAAAAAATATTAAAAGCAGCAAGGGAAAAACAACAAATAACATACAAGGGAATCCCCATAAGGATACCAGATGATCTCACAGCAGAAACTCTGCAAGCCAGAAGGGAGTGGCAGGACATAATTAAAGTGATGAAGGAGAAAAACCTGCAACCAAGATTACTCTACCCAGCAAGGATCTCATTCAGATTTGATGGAGAAATTAAAACGTTTACAGACAAGCAAAAGCTGAGAGAGTTCACCACCACCAAACCAGCTTTACAACAAATGCTAAAGGAACTTCTCTAGGCAAGAAACACAACAGAAGGAAAAGACCTACAATAACAAACCCAAAACAATTAAGAAAATGGGAATAGGAGCATACATATCGATAACTACCTTAAATGTAAAAGGATTAAATGCTCCAACCAAAAGACATAGACTGGCAGAATGGATACAAAAACAAGACCTGTATATATGCTGTCTACAAGAGACCCACTTTAGACCTAGGGACACATACAGACTGAAAGTGAGGGGATGGAAAAAGATATTCTATGAGAATGGAAATCAAAAGAAAGCTGGAGTAGCAATTCTCATATAAAACAAGATAGACTTTAAAATGAAGACTATTACAAGAGACAAAGAAGGACACTACATTATGATCAAGTGATCAATCCAAGAAGAAGATATAACAATGGTAAACATTTATGCACCCAACATAGGAGCACCTCAATACATAAGGCAAATGCTAACAGCCATAAAAGGGGAAATCGACAGTAACACAATCATAGTAGGGGATTTTAACACCTAACTTACACCAATGGACAGATCATCCAAAATGAAAATAAATGAGGAAACACAAGCTTTAAATGATACAATAAACAAGATGGACTTAATTGATATTTATAGGACATTCCATCCAAAAACAACAGAATGCACTTTTTTCTCAAGGTCTCATGGAACATTCTCCAGGATAGATCATATCTTCGGTCACAAATCAAGCCTTGGTAAATTTAACAAAATTGAAATCGTATCAAGTATCTTTTCTGACCACAACGCTATAAGACTAGATATCAATTACAGGAAAAAATATGTAAAAAATACAAACACATGGAGGCCAAACAATACACTACTAAATAACCAAGAGCTCACTGAAGAAATCAAAGAGGAAATCAAAAAATACCTAGAAACAAATGACAATGAAAACACAATGATCCAAAACGTATGGGATTCAGCAAAAGCAGTTCTAACAGGGAAGTTTATAGCAATATGATCCTACCTCAAGAAACATCTCCAAAATACAACCTAATGTTACACCTAAAGCAACTCAAGAAAGAAGAACAAAAAATCCCCAAAGTTGGCAGAAGGAAAGAAATCATAAAGATCCGAGCAGAAACAAATGAAAAAGAAATGAAGGAAACAATAGTAAAGATCAATAAAAATAAAAGCTGGTTCTTTGAGAATATAAACAAAATTGATAAACCGTTAGCCAGACACATCAAGAAAAAATGGGAGAAGACTGAAATCAATAGAATGAGAAATGAAAATGGAGAAGTAACAACTGACACTGCAGAAATACAAAGGATCATGAAAGATTGCTACAAGCAACTAAATGCCAATAAAATGGACCACCTGGAAGAAATGGACAAATTCTTAGAAAAGCACAACCTTCGGAGACTGAACGAGGAAGAAATACAAAATATAAACAGAGCAATCACAAGCACTGAAACTGAGACTGTGATTAAAAATCTTCCAATAAACAAAAACCCAGGACCAGATAGCTTCACAGGTGACTTCTACCAAACATTTACAGAAAAGCTAACACCTACCCTTCTCAAACTCTTCCAAAATATAGCAGAGGGATGAACACTCCCAAACTCATTCTATGAGGCCACCATCACCCTGATACCAAAACCAAAGACGTCACAAAGAAAGAAAACTCCAAGCCAATATCACTGATGAACATAGATGCAAAAATCCTCAACAAAATACTAGCAAACAGAATCCAACAGCATGTTAAAAGGATCATACACCATGATCAGGTGGAGTTTATCCCAGGAATGCCAGGATTCTTCAATATGTGCAAATCAAACAATGTGATACACCACATTAACAAGGAGAAAACCCATATGATCATCTCAATAGATGCAGAAAAAGCTTTTGACAAAATTCAATACCAATTTATGATACAAACCCTCCAGAAAGTAGGCATAGAGGGAACTTATTTTATATGGTCATAAAGGCCATATATGATAAACCCACAGCCAACATCGTTCTCAATGGTGAAAAACTGAAACCATTACCTTTAAGATCAGGAACAAGACAAGGTTGCTCACTCTCACCACTATTATTCAACCTAGTTTTGGAAGTTTTAGCCACAGAAATCAGAGAAGAAAAATAAATAAATGGAATCCAAATCGGAAAAGAAGAAGTAAAGCTGTCACTGTTGGCAGATGACATACTATATATAGAGAATCCTAAAGATGCTACCAGACTACTAGAGCTAATCAATGAATTTGGTAAAGTAGCAGGATACAAAATTAATGCACAGAAATCTCTTGCATTCCTATACTTTAATGATGAAAAATCTGAAAGAGAAATTAAGGAAACACTCCCATTTACCTTTGCGACAAAAAGAATAAAATACCCAGGAATAAACCTACTTAAGGAGCAAAACACCTGTATGCAGAAAACTGTAAGAAACTGATAAAAGAGATTAAAGATGAAACAGACAGATGGAGCGATATACCATGTTCTTGGATTGGAAGAATCAACATTGTGAAAATGACTATACCACCCAAAGCAATCTACAGATTCAGTTCAATCTCTATCAAACTACCAATGGCATTTTTCACAGAACTAGAACAAAAAATTTCACAATTTGTATGGAAACACAAAAGACCCCGAACAGCCAAAGCAATCTTGAGAAAGAAAAATGGAGCTGGAGGAATCAGGCTCCCTGACTTCAGACTATACTACAAAGCTACAGTAATCAAGACAGTATGGTACTGGCACAAAAACAGAAATATAGATCAATGGAACAGGATAGAAAACCCAGAGATAAACTCCCACACATATGGTCCCCTTATTTTTCATAAAGGAGGCAGGAATATATAATGGAGAAAAGACAGCCTCTTCAATAAGTGGTGCTCGGAAAACTAGACAGCTAGATGTAAAAGAATGAAATTAGAACACTCCCTAACACCATACACAAAAATAAACTCATAATGGATTAAAGACCTAAATGTAAGGCGAGACACTCTAAAACTCTTAGAGGAAAACATAGGCTGAACACTCTGACATAAATCACAGCAAGATCCTTTTGGACCCACCTCCTAGAGAAATGGAAATAAAAACAAAAATAAACAAATGGGACCTAATGAAACTTCAAAGCTTTTGCACAGCAAAGGAAACCATAAACAAGATGAAAAGGCAACCCTCAGAATGGGAGAAAATATTTGCAAATGAAACAACAGACAAAGCTAAGACTTCTTTACATAGTCCCTTCTAACCTTGAGTGTGAAGATAAGTGGGATAGAAGATGGGTAAGTGAGTTGTATATATGAACGGGTTAGAAAGAGCAGGTTCCAATATTTAGCCATAAAGCTGGAATAAATAAACAAACAAAAATGCACACAAAAGCACCACTGATTTGGTATAAAGAAGGGCATATGCAACTTTGGAACGAAATTTCAAACTCTGTAACACCTGCAAAGATCTCAGATATCTGCTACTCGTAGCAAGAAAGGTAGACCCCGAACTTCGGCAAATGTGATTTTGGTGGTATAGAAAATAGCCTAACAAGACCCTCAAAAAAGCCTTCTGGGAATAACCCTATAGCATAAGGAACTCTCCTTAATTTGTGTTATACAAGCACATGCAGTTTCTATCACATTATTGAGCTATGGAATGTATAGTTCTTCATTTTGTATATTGTATCCCATTTCACAGAACTAGAGACTAAACTAGCAATTTTATATCTCTCTTTGCATACCATAGAATGCATGTTTATGATAAGCTCCTAATTGCCTTAGTGTGTGATATAAAGATCAGTAGGTTTTTAGTTGTTTTTAATTAGCTAAGGCTGATCAATATTTTCTTTAAAATCCTCTGGCCTGGAAGTGAGTTCCTGTTATGTTCCTATTGACCAACAAGAAATGGTGACAGAAGTCACAAAAGGAGCGAGTGATAATATTCATGAGAGTTTTATTAAGTTTATTAATAGAGACATATTGCTTTAGTTACCTAAAGATATCAGAAAAATACAATTTGTTTCATCTTTGTTGGTAGCTGCACTAGCTATTCCAATACAGAGGAGTAGCTAATTTATGTGTAGCTGTTGAAAACACAATGAACCAGTCACCACAATTTTAACAAGTGTTGATGCTGGAATACCCACTTCAGATAGCATCTGTAACACCGTCATGAAGAAAGTTTACAGTACACTACCTAAAGTAATGACGTTAGTTCCACATTTGCTAAGATTGGTGTCACTGCTATAGTACTAGGTTCCACTGGGGTGGCAATGAAAATTCACTCTTTCATGGTCTTTTAAACAAGGCCAAGACATATGTCTTAGAATGCTGTTTTTATTCTCTTCTTATGGTCTAAGCTTTATAGCACGTGGACTGGGCTAATATGAAGTTTATTTAGGTTGTCCACAAATAAGGCACTCCTAATATGTGTCCTCCTCTTCTCATTCTTTTTTTGTTTGTTTGTTTGTTTTTGCGGTACGCGGGCCTCTCACTGTTGTGGCCTCTCCCGTTGCGGAGCACAGGCTCCAGACGCACAGGCTCAGCGGCCATGGCTCACGGGCCCAGCCGCTCCGCGGCATGTGGGATCTTCCCGGACCGGGGCACGAACCCGTGTCCCCTGCATCGGCAGGCGGACTCTCAACCACTGTGCCAACAGGGAAGCCCCTTCTCATTTTTTATGTATTGAAATTGTGGGTAGAACAATTTACAAGGAAGATCACAGTTACCATTAGTAAAGGGGTACATTTTCATGACAAGTGAAAATTAAGTTTACGGAATGTGTGTAGTGTGCGTGTGTGTGTTTGGGGGACCTGCAGAACAGATATAAACAAGTAGCCATAAAACAAGGTGTTGAGTACAAACAAGGTGCTCAAAAATGCAGTGACTAGGGGCTTCCCTGGTGGCGCAGTGGTTGAGAGTCCGCCTGCCGATGCAGGGGACACGGGTTCGTGCCCCGGTCTGGGAAGATCCCACATGCCGCGGAGCGGCTGGGCCCGTGAGCCATGGCTGCTGAGCCTGCGTGTCCGGAGCCTGTGCTCCACAATGGGAGAGGCCACAACAGTGAGAGGCCCGCATACCGCAAAAAAAAAAAAAAAAAAAATGCAGTGACTAATTCTTCAGTGACCTCTTCAATAAGTCAAATTTGAGCTGGTTCTTAAAGAATATGTAAAGCAGATGAGGGGAAGGCAAAAGGGATTTCTGGAGCAAAGACACTGAGTGCAGAGAGTGCAAAAGTATATTCAAGGAAAAGTTAGTGGTCTGTGAGGCTTGAGTATAATTTAAAAGAGTGCTGAGGAGCACAACAGCCATGCCTATCTTTTTATTTTGCTATGAGACTTGGATGCTATCTGACTTCCTGCATAGTTTCATTAGCATCACCTAGAAGTCCTACAGAAGAATACCACCCACACTAAGATTCTCTAATGAAACTGGGATACTGGAAGATAGATAAAGGGACAGTAAAAATGTAAAATGAAAGATAATTAGGAAAAAGAAATTGGAGACTGGAAAGTAGAGGAATGATTTAAGGATGCTCACTTCAAACACTGGACACAGTGTTGGGGTGCAGCAGTAGATCTTAGGGATATAATAGTTATTTCTGAACCAGGATTTGGGCCTAGAATATTAAAAGCACAATCACATTTTTTAAAAGTCGTCTAGTAGTGGCTTTGACTGCAAATCAGGAGGTAGTTTTCACATGGAAGCCAAGTGCAAAAGGCAGTCATTTGCCATCAGAGATCAGTAGCCGTGATAAGGGTCATCTTTAAATGCCAAGGGCAGTGCTTTGTAAGTCAGATACTGCTATGGATGCATTTGCCCAAGATCCACATATTTGACCAACTGACCTCCACAGAGTAGACCTTCTGTTCTTTATTAAAGCAAAAGCACTTTTTCTGACTTTCAGAACACAGGACACTGATGGCTTTGGTGTTATGGAATAGTTCTGAGGCTTCTCTTCCAAACACATGTCACTATCTTCATTCCCTCTTCCTTTTCTGACCTTATACAATTTGTCTTCTTCTTAATTCTCTTCTCTGAGCTTAGCTTAGGTCTTCCAAGAACATCTACGGGAGTTGTTTTAGCACTATTGATGACCCCCCACAAAGGTTCAAAAGGGAGTACAGATGTATATTAGAAGACCTCCAAGAAATGCTAGTGGAATTCTTGAGAATCCGCATGATCTGAAATTGGGAAAATTCTTATTGAACATTTGAAAGTATTAGACCATACCATAGAACGTTTAGAGTTGTAATGGGCCTTAGAGAACACATAATACAATTTCCTTACTTCATATATGAAAAAAATTAGTGGAGAGGTGAAATGACTTGTCCAAGGAACACAGTTATTGATAAATAAAGGAACTAACACTTAGATTTCCTGTGAAATCACTGTTTTTTAAGGCCAAAAGGACACGTACTGAATTATTTAGTTTCTTTTTTATTATGGCAAAAAAAAAAACCCATGTAACATGAGATCTACCCTCTTAACAAGTTTTTAAGTGTATACTACAGTATTGTTGTTTACTGTACAATATGCACATTCTTGTACAGCAGATCTCTAGAACTTTTTCATCTTGCATAACTTTAGTTTCTTTAATGGTCTGTTGAAGTTACATTTTTAGTGATGGCAATGTCAGTGCTTTCTAGGTAACCTCTTGAGCTTTTATTTTATATGAAGTCATATCAATATAATCTGGTGTCTTACTTCAAGTTGCTTTATTTAAATTTAATGAGAAGGATTCCAGGTTGTATGGGAACGATACTCTCTTACACACAGTTTTATATTTAAAGAATAGGACCTTGATACATTTTATTCAATTAAAATTTAAAAGTTCTGTTCAACAGAGGCAGGATAAGCAAAGTTAAAAGACAAGCGGCAAACTGGGAGATGATATTTACAAAGTACAAGGGATTAGTAGGCAGAATAGATAATCTCCTTCAAATCAATAAGAAAAAGATTAACAACCAAATAGAATAACTGGCAAATGATATGAATAGGCGATTCATAGAAGAGGGAACCCATGTGGCCAGTAAACACATGGAAGGATATTAAACCTCACTAGTTAAGTGAGAGAATGGTCAATAAAACACTGTGAGACATCATTTCATGCCCACAGAATTGGCAAAATGTTTTAAGTCTGACAACACTGAGTGCTGAAAAGTGTGGAGAAACAGGAACCCTCTTTTACTACTTGTGGAAGTATAAAATAGTTGTTATGGACTGAATGTTTGTGTTTCCCCAAAATTCTTACGTTGAAATCCTTACCTCCAATGTGTTAGTACTAGGAGGTGGAGTCTTTGGGAGGTAATAAAGTCATGAAGGTGGAACCCCCATGAATGAGATTAGTGTCCTTATGAAAGAGACCCCAGAGAGTTCTTTAGCCCTCTTTTCTGCCATGTGAGGATACATAAGTTGACAGTCTGAAACCTGGAAGAGGGTCCTTACCAGATCATGACCACACTGGCACCCTGATTTCAGACTTCCAGTCTCCAGAACTGTAAGAAATAAATTCCTATTGTTTATAAGCCACCCGGTCTATGATACTTTGTTATAGCAGCCTGAGCTATAAGATAGTGGTATTACAACTCTGGAGAACAACTTGGCAATGTCTAGTAGAGCTGAAGGTGCACACACTGTGGAACACAGAAATGCCACTTCAAAGTGAAAAAAACACACATACACAGGAGACAAATACAATGACGGCTTTGGAGTACATTTTGTAATAGTGAAAAATGAGAAAAAAACTAAAAACTCCATCAAAAAAGAAACAGACATGTTGAGAAACAGTCATTCATAAAGTGAAATACTCTATAGCTGCTAAAATGAATGGGTATGTATATCAAAATAGATAAATCTCAGAAATATTAATATTGAGTGGAAAAAGAAAGTTGCTTAAAGATATGTAAAGTATGATATAAATATTGTAAATACTAAGCCTATGCAAAATATGTTTCTGGATGCTTACATGTACAAACACATGGATGGGCAAGACCCACACCAACTTCAGGATGATAGTTCCTTTGGGGAAGAAGGGAGGAAAATGTGGCTAGGGAGAGGTACAAAGTAAACTTCAATTGGTCAACTCTATCTGTATTCTTAAAGGACTGTTAACAAATATGGAAAATATTAATGTTTGGTAAGTCTGTACATGTACAGTGGGTATAACCGTATATCACGTTTTTCTCTATATTTGAAGTTTTTCATAACACAATACTTTCTGAAGGAATGGAGAAGTACATTTCCTTTACAACTATTGTTCCTTACTTTAGAAAACTAAAGTTAGCCATATGGTAGATATTATGTCAACTCTGAACCCTGTTTTGTCAGCCATCAGCTTATGCAGTTCAAATCGAGAGAGCTGGGCTTAGGGTCCCTTTTTTTAATTTTAAATAAAGCCCTCAAAGAGATAAGCATACGCAATTACACATCATAAACTTTCACTATATATATTGTCAAGTGCATACTAGGATCACATTTTAAATCATTCATTTGTTGTGCCTCAAAAGTGACAGCATCTGCAGACATTAGCTCCATATTCAAGCCAGTGAGATGAGTCACCACGCCCTTTGTTAACTTCATAAAACATTCTCTACTTTCAGGTGAACTTTCCTGTGCTTGGATTAGGTCTAGACATTAATTTGGAGTGTACACTGTTTTTAGTTTGAGGAAAACACAAGGCAGCAGCCTGATGCTTTGCAAATGGTGTAGAAAAATTCTTAAAAGTCAACATGAAATAGTTCAAACATATACAATTGAAAGCACTTTAGTAGCCAGAGCTCAGTGAGGAAAAAAAATCCTAGAACATTTAAGAGGGAACTAACTTCAACTAATTTGAGAAAGTAATTTACATGGTCTTAAAAATGGTTTATAGAGAAATGGTCACTATCCAAATCACATAGACTACTGGTTTCTGAGCCTATGTCAATATCAGGAAATTATACACACTTGCTGGGGTTTATGTAGATAAAACAGACTGTGTTGATGGACCCAACTCTACTAATAGACTAATTAACCCGGCCCCAAATTCAGAAACTCATGAAAAGCATTTAAATTCATGTTAAATGTAAATGTGCAATTATCTGTAATCTTGATACCCAAAATAAACAGCACTCAGAACCATAGGAAAGCCCTAATAAAACACTTGAGATTGAGAACTTGATTTTTAGGAGTTAGAAAAGTAATCAAAGAGCAAAACCAGTCATGCTAGGGCAGCGTTTCATTTATACACTGTGTCTAGGAACAGAGCTAATAATCCATAAGGTCTGAAAAGTCATGAAGTTCCTCCAAATTTAGGCAGAGGCACAGCTATCTATAAATGGGCTGATTTCTAAATGTGGATACATGCTCCAAAATACTACAAAGCTTTGCAGTTGTACTGTACCCTCTGATTGGAATACTCTTCTCCACTCCTCTTTGCTAGGCTATAATTACTCATTCTCTAAGCCTCAGCATGAACATCACTTTCATGGGAAGTCTTTCCACCTTCTCTACCCTCCACATTTCAGGTTCTGTATTCCTGCCAGGTATTCTATTACCCTCTTAACAATCACCCATTATAGTACTTTCAACTTTGTCAACTTCCTTCCTAGACTTAAGCTCGTGAGCCAAGAATCAGTCCTCCCTTGACTAGTATAGTTTTCTCCCAGCAAAGCATAGTACCTGGCACACAGTAGGAACTTGACAAATATCTGTGGAATATATTAATGAATGAATGGATGCATGCATAGCCAGATATAAGTATGTTAATGTGTTGATCAAATTCCACACAGTGCAAAGTTACCATTTAAAAAAAGCATATTAGATAACATAAGGGTTTATATGTATATTTCTTTAAATGTGATAGACTGTATTATGCATGTGTTTATGAAGAGGGAGGGACTTTCTAAAAACACAGATACTAGTATGTCTAAATCCTGAGGAGTCATAATTTTTCAGATTTATGTATTTATGCTCAAACTGTTTCCATCCATGTTTCATTTATTCTTACAACCTCCAAGAAAAATAGATAAGGACAGATATTATCACTGTTATTTTTCTGAAGGGGAAATGGATTGAGAAGTGAAGTGAACTTGCCCAACTGTAAATGGTATTCCAGTATCCGAGTTGATGCTCCAGCCACTAGAACAGTGTATCCCGGCAAGATTACAATTATTATCACAATCATTTTAGAGTGGGAGAAACAGATATGAGCAAATATCTGAGACAGAAAGAAAGCTCATAATTCATACTCACTAATCTGCTTTGCAGGCTCTAGCAAAGGTAATTTAACTTCCGAGTTCAAGTTACTTACTTAACCAGCACATACACACAGGGAGATATTAGGGCTGGGATGGAAGTTTACTTTGAGTTTTAAGTTGATAAAATTCTGCATTAACATTAGTCATTCAATTTCAGAGAAGAAATCAACAGTCTGATTAGATGAAATGCATTTAACAAGAATGACCAAGATTTCAGAAAGAAGAATTAAATCCAATATTTTTATGAAATACTATTGATAAAAAAAGTTGAGGGCTTCCCTAGTGGCGCAGTGGTTGAGAGTCCGCCTGCCGATGCAGGGGACACGGGTTCGTGCCCCGGTGTGGGAGGATCCCACATGCCGCAGAGCGGCTGGGCCCGTGAGCTGTGGCCACTGAGCCTGCGCATCCGGAGCCTGTGCTCCGCAATGGGAGACGCCACAACAGTGAGAGGCCCGCGTACCACAAAAAAAAAAAAAAAAAGTTGAGTCTGATTTATCTTTGTAATTAATACCACGTGGAAAAATCACATTGAGATCAAAATATCTATATTAGTTGAGCTCCTTTCTGAGCCCTTTATGATCTAGTTTAATCACCATTACACGAAAGCACTGAAATGAGCTTCTATTCTCCATATCTCTTTTCCTCAAGAAAATCAATAAAATTCAGTAGGGTGTTTTCAAACCCAGGAAGCAAAGTAGGTACTGCTCCCAAAGCAGTTCTGAGGGTCAACTATGAATGAGATTTTATTACATTTTCAGCCTCACATGATGCCTTTCCATCAAAGAACTCAAGGACTTCATAGGAATGGCTACTTCCCTGGAGTTTGATCAGCAGGGATCCATGGAAGGTGCCTTTGTCCTGAAGTGAAAGGCAAAGGTGACCTTCTTAGACTGAGCGTGGTGGAGATCAGGCATACTATTGTCATGGGCTCTATTAACCAATTTTCACTGGCAGATAATATTCAAACTCCAAAGGAAAATTTCAATGTTAAATATACTCTATGTGTTTATAATATTTATTGTAACAAATATCAATGTGCACTTCTTTATTCTAGCCCTTCTAGTTTCACCCTATCTCTAATGTACTTGCCGATACTGCTTTTCCTTTTAGGTCTTTCTCTCTGATGGGCTAGTTGTTCCTCTGTGCTCCAGGGAAATAATAAGTAATAAGGACAAAAGCTACCTATACCTCAAGAGCTGACATAAGAAGGTAAATATTAGGGCAGGGTACCATAATTATAATAACTGCTTTGATTACATGCCTACTACATGCCACAGTGCCACCCTGAAGCAAAATGATGTGATCTAAATATGGTGTCAGGTGGTATGTGAAATCCCAAGCTTTCACATCTTTTATGGCCAAAGGGATGATGCACAACTTGTTGGGATAATAATAATGGCTAACATTTTTTTAAGAGCACAGTCCAGGCACCATTCTACGAGCTTCAAATGCATTGACTCATTTAATCCTTACAATAACCCTACTAAGGTATGTGGTATTTTAATGCCCATTACAAAGATGAAGAAACTGCTACTGAAGGGTGAAATCACTTACTCAAGGTCACACAGCTGGAAAGTGATGGGGCTAGAATTCAAATCCAAGCAGTCTGGCTCTGGAGTCTACATGCTTAACCACAACATTAATAACAAATTGGTTGAGATTAGGAATTGTCCCAACAGAAAAAAAAATCACACAGTTCTAGGGTTGGAAAGAAACCTAAAGATTATTTAGTCCGCAACCTAAATGTCCATTGACAGATGAATGGATAAAGAAGATGTGGCACACGCATAGCACAGGGAGATCAGCTCGGTGCTTTGTGACCACCTAGAGGAGTGGGATAGGGAAGTGGGAGGGAGGGAGACGCAAGAGGGAAGAGATATGGGGACATATGTATATGTGTAACTGATTCACTTTGTTATAAAGCAGAAACTAACACACCATTGTAAAGCAATTATACTCCAATAAACATGTTTAAAAAAAGATGTGGCACATATATACAATGGAATATTACTCAGCCATAAAAAGAAATGAAATTGAGTTATTTGTAGTGAGGTGGATGGACCTAGAGTCTGTCATACAGAGTGAAGTAAGTCAGAAAGACAAAAAAAATACCGTATGCTAATGCATCTACATGGAATCTAAAAAAAAAAAAAATGTACTGATGAACCTAATGGCAGGGCAGGAATAAAGACGTAGACATAGAGAATGGACTTGAGGACATGGGTGGGGAGGGGGAAGCTGGGGGTGAAGTGAGTAGCAGTGACATATATACACTACCAAATGTAAAATAGTTAGCTAGTGGGTAGCAGCAGCATAGCACAGGGAGATCAGCTCGGTGCTTCGGGAAAACCTAGAGGGATGGGATAGGGAGGGTGGGAGGGAGGCTCAAGAAGGAGGAGATATGGGGATATATGTATGCATATGGATGATTCACTTTGTTGTACAACAGAAACTAACACAGTATTGTGAAGCAATTATACTCCAATAAAGATGTATAAAAAAAAGAAAATGATGATAAGGCAGTCGGGAAATCAGATTTTTTTCCCTTTGATGTCATTAGGTGATTTGATCTCTGGACATGATTTTCCATTGTTGAGCTTTACAGATTTTGTGGAGGCTAAAGCTTGAAGTCATAACATTTTTTAAACATCTTTATTGGAGTATAATTGCTTTACAATGGTGTGTTAGTTTCTGCTTTATAACAAAGTGAATCAGCTATACATATACATATATCCCATATCTCCTCTCTCTTGCATCTCCCTCCCTTTTGATAGGGAGGATCAACAGAGGAGGAATCTCAGGCCAGAACTGCTGCTGGGGAGCTGCAAGGCGTTTCTGGACTAGGATCAAGAGGGAGCCTTCCCTAAACAAAGCAGTTGGCTAGGTTTGTCTTCCTATTTGAACTTCAACAGACAAAGACTGCAAGAGAAGACAAGATAAACTACTCAGGAGGCCTGGAAGATGAGAGCCCTGAGTTGGTACTCACTGGCTTGTTGACATAAGAAAAACAGTATCACCAATACATTCCCCTGCTCAGAGGCATAAGCAACAGAAATGCAGTGGAGTTTAAAGCAGGTTGCAGGGGGAACAACCTGGCAAAACCAGACACCCCCCGCTCCCTCCCTCAGGATGGGTAAATAAATCTCAGCAAGACATCTTATCAAGCATCCATTTCTAGGGTATTGGATCTCAGGGTGGGTAGGTGCTTCTCAACTTGTATTCCTCGTGGGGCCTGAGGAAGATTCGGTGAGGACCACAGGAGAAATCCTCCAGGGAGCAAGGAGCCTTCCATTCTTTGGGTAACAGCAACTAGATCTGATTAAAGTAATTCTCTGAAAGTCTTTTAGACTTGGAAATAATCTGAGATCATCCTTTTTTCATAGATTGAAACAGTGATATCAAAAGAGGTGAAATGAAAAAAAAAAGAGGTGAAATGACTTGCCCAAGGGCTCACCCTAAGCTGGTAGCAGAATTTAGGCTCTGTCATGTTCTCTGACGGCTCCCCGCCCCCATCCTCCCCTAGCCCTGCATTGTATCACACTGGTGCCTCTTTAGGAATTAGCTAAATTAAACTGGCAAGATTCAGCTTTATTTCTTTTATAGACAGAATGTTAGTGATATACCGGGAATAGAATATAAAGAAGTAATGCAACACACGCAGACACAGATTATTTAGTCCAACCTTCTTATTGTACCAGTGAGAAAACAGAGGCAGAGCAAGGTTAAACAACTGGCCTAAGGTCACACAGTTTGCAAGTAGCTTGAACTTGCATTACAGTGCAGGTCTTCTAAACCCTAGTCAAGTGTTCATTCCATTATATCATATTATGCTTTCCCAGATACATTCATATGGCAAAATACAAGTAGAATTCAGTTATACTGTCTTTTCTGGGCCTGCACCTGACCTATTGAACATGGCTAGAGAACATTCCCATAGCTGAGCTGACAGGCTTCACTTTCATTTAAAGTAATCACAATCACAAGCCTCAACTGAGTGCTCATCTCTGTGCAGCAATGCTACTTCTGCATTAAACTTGCTTTCCCACTCTTCAAAGTGACTATGATATATCTTCACCTCTCTCCTCAATCCTCCCACATCTTCCCCACTCCTCTCCCACTTCCTGCCCTTAGCTGATGATCTTGCCTCACATTATGGAGAAAACAAATGTCATCAGGAAGAGCTCTCTCATCTTCCCACCACCAAATCTACAAACTGACCTACATCTTTATCTATACTCTGTCTCTTCTGTCTTTTTAAAATAGTGTCCCTGAATCCCATCTTCTCTTGCCTGCTCAAAGACTTTGCTCCTGCAGACATCCCTTTTCTTCTGCATCATCAGTTTTCCCTGTTTACTGGATGTCAGTCTTGATTTCTACTCTTTCAGTGTCCTGCATTTCTCAACGATCAGTAAATCCTGCCTATTGATTCTAACTTCAAAATACATCTTGAATCTCTCCATTTTTGCTAACATCATCTTTGTCCAAGTCACCATTTTCTCTTACCTAGACTCCTGCAATACAAAAATGGCCTTCTAATAGGCTGTCCTGCTTCCATTCTTGCCCACCTTTAACTCATTCTCCACTGAGCAGCCAAATTAGTCTTTATAAAATATATTTTAAAATTCACATTACTCCCATGCTTATAAACTTTCTATGGATTCCCACTGCTTTTAGCATAAAATCCAAAACTCTTGAGGTCTATAAACCCTGTATGATGTGGCCCCTATTTACCTCTCCCAACGTCATCTCATGGCATGTTCCCTTTCACTCAACTGTGCTAGCTTTCCCTCTGTTCCTACAACACACCCAGTCCTTTCTTGCCTCAGAGACCTGTGCTTAGTGTCCCTTAGTCTCTTTGTGTGACAGATACCTTCTCTGTTACCAGATCTCAGCCTGAAATGACTCTTTTCAGAGAAACCTACCTTCCATTATATCTATGTGGGTCCTGCCAATTTTTTTCATCAATAGCTGTGCTAGCACTTATCACCACCAGTAGGAATTTTACACATGTACTTATTTCTTTGTTCACTTGTCTGCTTCAAAGCTCAGTGAGGTCAGGGACCTTTGTATATCTTTCTTTCACTGTTGTATTTACAATATCTAACAGTATGTGGCACCAAGTAGGTGCTCAATAAATTTTTGCTGAATTATGAAAGGAATGAATTAATCAGTGGATACCATTGAAAAATATCTGGGACAATGGTCAAATGGGGAGAGACACAGTACTTAGAATAAACCAAAAGAAAAGGAGGAAGAAGTCAATTCATGCCATCCAAAATATGGATGCTCTTCTTCAGGTCTTCTATAATCACTTATCAACACATTGCTATCAAAGGTACTCTAACCAGGGGAAAATAACTCTGACTTCTTTAGGGAAAGAATCTGGCTGGTTTCATGATCCTAAATCTTTTGCCAAACTGCAATCAGCAGACAGCAGATTCTGATCTCCTTTTGTGGTGATCTCTTTCTGAATGGGGAAAAAAAAAAGAATATCTGCAAAGTTAACCCATGTAAGGGACAGGACCTTGAGGATGATAATCATTTGTCAGATATGCTCCTTCTCACTACACACACTTGAACAGAAAGTGGGAGTTACATTTTACTTGGTTATTTTTACCTCAAGTCATTTATTCCTCTGCTAAGTAGTTTATCGATTCTTCAACATCAATTTAGAGCTGGCGTTTACAGCACTCCGTCAGAAATCTTATAGTGCTCAAAATAAATGTCTTGCCCAAACAATACCATGTCAGTTGTTGAAGATGTAACTCAGGAAAACAAATGCACCTAAAGTTAGAAACTAAATACAGATATCACCTCATACACACACACTTGGGATGTGACCTTTCTAAGAACAGAAAATAAAAGAGAAAAAACTCTATAACATATGAAGAATTCAGTAGTATAAGGAGGCTAATAAGGAAAGTGTTAGAATTCACTATAGTCTACTACCTCCCACTGATGTTCCATAAGAGTTATTTTACACAGGAAGCACAAGGTTGCCAAATGTTCTTATTCTACATTTCCTGTACTAGCTTCACATCCTACACATCTAGCCCTAGTATTAAAAGTATTGCCCATGATATTTTACTTCCTGGCCTCTAAAGCATGAGCCTCCAAGACCTGCCTACAAACCTTTCGGCATTCAAATTCCAACTTTCATCCTGTAGAAAGCACATCTGCCTACACAGACCACCCCCTTCTAGCCAAATGTTGGTTATGCTCAAATGCTTTGGGATTAGGAGTGAGGAAGTCTTGAGTTACATATCTAAGTATAACCCATTAACTGATGGGCCAGAGAAACACAAGAAAGACAGAAATGTTTTAACAGTGTCACCCAAGGTGTAAGTATTCATGTATAATGACACATACATACAGGACTAAATTTCCTTTTCACCTTAGAAGGAAAGCAGGCGCTAAACTTTCTTGAGTCTTAGCATTGCACATTTAAAATGACTGCTTTACATTTTTGATTTGGAGTTGAAACTCATCTGAGACACTTAGGGGATTCCCCAAAGTGCACCAGAATTTGGGCATATATGAAATTTTAATTACTTTCCATTCCTTTTCTCCAATTTCCTCATAATTGCTCTTCCTGATATGGTCCTATGTTCTTTAGGGGATTGTGGAAAGGGTTTCAACACACTAGGTGGTCTTATAAAACTGCATGACCAGGCAGGGCCATTCCTTCAACAAATATTTACTGAGTAAATACCTGCTGAGTAAGTACCTGCTAGGTGCCAGGCACTGTTCTAGAGGCTGGCATAACAGGCCCACAGAAGGGATGCACATGTTAAGAGAGTAACAAGGAGAGAAGGATATCTGATTTCTAAGGCTGTTACTTTTTTGTTTTTAATCAGGCAATGGAACAGCAACTACCATAGGCTGTCAGTAGCAGGTTAGATATCAAACAAGAGGTCTCTTCCTCAGGGCACCCTCCTTTCTAAATCCAGCATAGCACACCTCAGGATCCAGGGAAAAGAGATCTGAAAAATGGAGGCAATTTTGTGCTGAGTAACTGAGACAAACGGAACACTCTCTAAAGCCAGCTACCCAAACCACCCCTGCCCTGAGCCCAGTTCACTGCCGCTTGCTTTATATCTTGGGTTTAAGGTCACCTTTTTTCTCCCCGTCCTTCTACTGCAGCACATAGAGGAAGTTCAGGTACAGAAATATCTTTACTCTTGTGAGAGGAAACCTTAAATTTCTACACAGGTCATTCATTCATTCAACAAATATTTAGTAAGCACCTACTATGTGCCAGGGATGGCTCTTGGTGCTAGGACTATATCAGTGAACAGATAGATATTAAGCCCTACTCTCATGGAGTTTACAATTTAAATGGGAGTTGTTGAGGTAATAACCCCACAGCTTAATAGTGGTTCAGGTGATTACACCTTCCCTTCTTGTTTTTCCTTTCTCTAGCTACTACTACAGAGACCCGCCTTTGGGCCTATGTCTTTTTGCTGCTTTTTTAAAAACTGAAGTGTAGTTGATTTACAAACCTATATTAATTTCAGGTGTATAACACAGTGATTCAATATTTTAACAGATTATACTTTATTTAATGTTATTATAAAATAATGGCTATATTTCCCTGTGCTGTGCAATATATCCTTGTTGCTTATCTATTTTATATATAGTAGTTTGTATCTCTTAATTCCATAACCCTATTTTGCCCCTCCTTCTTTCCCTCTCCCCATTGGTAACCACAAGTTAGTTCTCTGTATCTGTGAGTCTGTTTCTGTTTTGTTATACTCACTAATTTATTTTGTTTTTTAGATTCCACATATAAGTGATAACATACAGTATTTGTCTTTTTCTGACTTATTTCACTAAGCATAATACCCTCCAAGTTCATCCATGTTGTTGCAAATGGCAGAATTTCATTCTTTTTATGGCTGAGTAATATTTCATTGTGTGTGTATATATATATATATATATATATACATATATGCATAAAACATCTTCTTCATGCATTCATTTGTTGATGGACACTCTTAGGTTGCTTCTATATCTTGGCTATTATAAACAGTGCTGTTATGAACACTGGGGTGCATGTATCTATTCAAATTAGCATTTTCATTTTTTTCAGATATATACCCAGGAGTGGAATTGCTGCCTCATATGGTAGTTCTATTTTTAGTTAAAATTTGTTTTTGGCTGTGCTGCACAGCATGCAGAATCTTAGTTCCCCAACCAGGGATCGAACCTGTGCCCCCTGCAGTGGAAGCATGGAGTCTTAACCACTGGACCCCCAGGGAAGTCCCTATTTTTAGTTTTTTGAGGAACCTCCATATTATTTTCCACAGTGGCTGCACCAATTTACATACCCAACAGTGTGCAAGGGTTCCCTCTTCTCCACATCCTTGCCAACATGTGTTATTTGTGGGTTTTGTAATAAAATGGCAATAAGTATATTCCTATCAAAAATTACTTCACCTTCTTGGTATTTTGATGTTTCTATATTCCACTTTCACACCTAGATGTAGCCTTGATGCCCTCTTTCAGCTGTCTCTGCTCCTTTTTCAGGTCCTCAGGCACATCCCCTTTAGTTGTGATTATCTCTAATGAACAGAGCTCTCCTTACAATGGTACCTCATATTTCTTAAATCCTGGTGACAGCAATTTGACCAAAAGTGCCAGGGCACTGGGCTCTGGCTTTTAGTCTTGGGAATCTCTGATTAGCCTCTTAGCTGAGCCTCCAACTCCATTTACAAATCCTTGCTTTCCTTAACTCCTCTCTAATATTTTATTTTTGTTTACTTTGTACTTCTATTTTTTTCCTGACAAACATTTCTCAAACAAGGTGAGAAAGGAAGACAGCTGGGAATATGAAACAGCAGGATTCAATTTAAATAAATCTATTTGTTTAAAAAAATCTGGATTGTCAAGGATGATTTGAAAAAGAAAGTTTTGGAGGCCAGGTACCATGTCTTCATAAAACTCTGATCTCATATATACACTATTGCTTCCTGTGGAATTTCTGCAAGCTGTTCTTTTTTTTTTTTTTTTTTTTTTTTTCTTTTTGCGGTATGCGGGCCTCTCACTGTTGTGGCCTCTCCCGTTGCGGAGCACAGGCTCCGGATGCGCAGGCCCAGTGGCCATGGCTCACGGGCCCAGCCGCTCCGCGGCATATGGGATCCTCCCAGACCGGGGCACGAACCCGTATCCCCTGCATCGGCAGGCGGACTCTCAACCACTGCGCCACCAGGGAGGCCCTGCAAGCTGTTCTTTAAAATAATTGTGCTGTGTGTTTCTGGGTTCTTATGAGGTTTTAACATTTTGAAGCCACAGGGGCAAACAGGAAAATCTTAAAATGTGATTGCTCAGTAGTCAAAGAAGAAATTTCCCATTTTCCTCACCCTCCAATTTTTTCCATCCCATCTGAAATAGAAAACAAGCTGAAAATATTTCAGTCCAAAGGGTAATTTTATGAAAAAGATAAGCACCTAGGAATAGAGGCTTATAATGAAAGTGTCTCCTCTACCATAGAGCAACACTAATGTAATTCAATAAAGTTTATAAAACCATCCCTGCCAATCAAAATCTAGAAAAGACAATTTCCTGTTTGTGGAAATAGATGTGATACTGAACAGAACCAAATCAGGCTGCAATTAACTTTGAAAAAACCTGATACACTAGATTCAGGTTAGCTAGAAGAATGTTGCTGCATTTTAACACATTTGCATACTAGTTTAATAAAATTAAGATTTCCAAGAGAATTCTCATCCTAGGGCATGGAGAGGGGGAGCAGAAGGAGTTACATAGAAAAAAAGTTATATAGGAAAAATAGCTGCCATTCACTGAGAGTTTACTATGTGCAAGGCACTTTTCCAAGTGCTTTATATATATTTTCTCATTTAATTCTCACCATAATTTTAACAGGTGGGTGTTCTTATTATCTCAGTTTTACAGATGAGGCAACTGAATCTCAGAGATTAAGTTAGATGTGTAAATTTACACAAGTAATAATAGGTAGAATTCAGACCCAGGTCTGCTCTTAACTGCTAGGCCATGCTGCCACTCATAGAATATATAAAAAATATATCTATATAATATATACTTACATATAATAAATATATATATTTATAATAGATAAATTCTAGATACCCAGACTGCCTAAATCAGTTACAGTCAACTATAATTTACATCACACAGGAGCCCCTGGGAGGTACAGAGAAGCAGGGTGAGGGAAGGTGATGAGCACAGGCCCATATCAGGACCCAGGCAGATCATTTCTACGCTCCTGGGACTGTTGCAGGATGAAGTTCCCAGGCTTCTTTTTAAAAATGAAAGTACCCTTTTCTTCTGATTTTAAAATAATGCATGCATATTATGATTGTTGCTGTTTTAAAATCAGACAATAGGAAATGTTTTAAAAAGCGAAAATTTAAAAAAGCAAATGAAAATCTCACCCTTACTCCTGCCAACTGGTAATAACATTCTGTGTAAATCCTTCCAAACCAGTTTTTGTTTGTATACCCCTAGCCTCCCCCTCCAATAACTGTTTTAAAAACAGGACTGTATTGTGATTTTATTTTATCCCTTCTAACATATCATCAGTATCTACCCAAAGAATATAGATCTCTGTTGCTGTTTTAATGGATTTATGATATCCATTATAGAGATGTATCATAATTTGCTTAGCTATTCCTCTCTTAAATGGTTTCCAGTTGCCATGATGATAAAGAAAGCTGCAACAAACACACTGGTACATCTCTGGTAAATATTTTATCCTGTGGTCATTAACCCTGAACTTGAAATTCCACAAGACTTCAGGAACCTCAACCTTACCTATGTGCACTCCCTTGATAAATTATGGCTAAAACATTCATTCACTCATTCATTCATTCAACAAATATTTATTGGGTGAACATGTTGTTCCAGACACAGGCCTATGCTCTGAGGATATGCAGTGAGTAAAACAGACAAAAATCTCTGCCCTCAGAAAACACACATTTAGAGGATGAAATTAATGATAAACAAAATAAATGACATTGTGTAAGAAGGTGGCAAGTGTTAAAGAGAAAAATAAGCAAGGAAAGGGGAACTACTTCTACAGTCATTCAGCATTTATTCTCTCTATCATCATGCTATTCAGTTTAATTCACTAAACATCTGTTGAGCCCCTACGTTATGTTCTAGGTTACTGTTCTAGGTATTGGGAATGGTGCATGTAGAGCTGAATGAAGTATGAGTCTTAGGGTAGAGAAGCTCACAATTATTTTCTTCCTTGTGACTTAACCATTTCATCTGTGTGTGTTTTGTCTTCAAAACTAGATTAGAAAACCCTCAAGGGCAAAAGTCCATGTTTTATACTTCTCTTGTGTTCTCCTGAGCTTTTAGCATAATGTTTCTTTTTAACAGAATTAATGGTTAATGCATGCTTGTTATGTACTGTAAAAAAAATTCTAAATGAATTAGCTAGTCATGAAGCAGCATGACAGAGCAGAAAGAGCACTTGATTAGGAGCCCTGAGACCTGGCTTCTACTCTAAGCTCTGATGCCAATTAGTTATACTGGCTTTAGATGAGTCATTTAACGCCTTTGAACCTCAGTTTCCCCATCTATAAAACAAGGATATCAAGCTAAAGGTTCTATAACATCCCAGTTAGCTCTGCCATTCTCTTACTCTACTGAAATGAGTTATGTCACATGTATTACCATGAATGTTTTGCCTTTGGGGATAACATACACTAGAAGCAACTCGAGGAATAAATTCTGCTAAAAAGTGTAGCCTTGACACAAGCAGATCAGCTAGAAAGAGGGAGATGATTTCGAAAGGAGAAACTTTTTGTGATAGCGAATGGAGCTGCCAGCATAGTCTTTGAACTCTCCTTCACCATCAGCCAAAGAGAAGCTTCAGTTAATCTTCACTAAAAATGACAGTCTGCAAAGTATTTTGGACCTCCAGGTCGAGGCTAAGTTGGCAAGAACTAAATGAAGAGAAACCATTTTATAGGGTCACTGCTAAGCCCAGAATCATGGGATTTCTGAAGAAAGTGTTTATGGGTGACTAAATCAAAGGCCTCAGTTAGGTCAATAAAAATGGTTCTAATAATATATGCCTCATACATTGTTTCTGAAATAACATTGGTGCTTTAAGTAAAGTTGAACTGAGAGAAAGGCTAGCTGTGAAACATAACTAGACTACATTTAGAGAATTCCCTTCTCTAGGGGATTGAGCATCTGGGAATTTTATTAGAAATTCATGTAATGTTGGCAAGGCACATGGATCAGTGTATGAGAACTCTGATTTTTGATCGTTTTGTACAATGCATAATGCCAAATTGATCAGTGTCTCCAGAAAGAATGGACACATTCAAAGACTCAATTGGCTTTCGATGGGGATTCCAGCCAGTTTGAGGAGCAACTGATTGAAAAATCTTACGCTTTTATGTTTGTATTTCTCCAGAGAAGTTCTTGACTAGCTTCTCTCCAACCCACTGTCTTCCCAGGTCATCTTTTGCTGTCATCTTTGCCATAGGAAGTAGTGATAAGCACACTCCTAGATGCCCTTCCAATTCTCTCAAGACAAAGGAGGTTAATGATAGTGTCGTCTCACTTCTACTACTGACAGTGATGGAATTCCTAAAGAGCTCATTTTTCCCTGAAATACTTTACTTTAGAAAGGTAGCCCAAAAAAAGGTAAAGAAAGGCTGAGGAAGAGAAAGAAAGGGTAAGCTATTTAGCTATATCAGTGGGTTATTTTCCTTATGGTATGGTACATTTGTATTTTTCAGTTAAATGAAACCCTTTGTGTTCTGGATGAGAATGCTGTATGAATCACAGATGGCTTTTGTAATTGGCCAATATTAGAAATACAAAGGTGTCTGAATGAATAGATAAGTGACATTATCATAAGATTGTAAAGGGAAGAACCATATGGCAGATTAATGCAAGAAATTATTAAAATGAAAGAGTTGGAATTTGAAAGTGGGTGCTAATTTCATTTGGATTATAAACTATTGCAATTAGAAAAGAGAACCCTGGAAGCTAATCAGTTTTCATTAATGGATTTCTTTTGGTCCTGTCCAATGATTTATAAATTTGTTCTTGCAACAGATCCTTGGAATGACTTCTCTCCATGTGACGGACCAGGGCATCAACTTATAGTTTTCCTGTGCGAATAGCTCATCTACATGGCAACACAAGTGAAGCCTGTCTACCTGTGAGCTCTGAGTACCCAACTAAGTCCACAAAAGGCCTAGAAAGGACATGGCTCTCACTAACCAGTAGATGTGTCAACTCAGATTCATGTAATTTTAGAGTTGAAATGGGCCTTTGAGTTTACCTTACTCTTAACCCCGCTTTCAGTGAAGTAATCTCATGCACAGCATGTCTGAAAGCAGTACCTAGACCCTGCTTAAATACTTTCAAGGCTGGAAAAGTCCCTGCTTCACCAGAACACCCATCCCACTGCCAGACAGTTTGAGTAGAAAGGTTTCCCCATTATGCTAGGCTAAAATCTGCCTTCTTATGACCACCTGAGCTCATATCCAGGCTCCCTCACGTATATGATGTTGAGTATTGATACATTACTTAATCTGTTCTTCAGTTTCCTTATGTGTAAAATGGAAATAATAATAGTACCTACATTTTAGGATTATTGTAGGGATTAAACATGTTAATATAAATCAGTGCTTAGCACAGTTCCTGGCACAAAATAAGTGCTCAATAAATGTCAGCTATTATTTTTATTGCTAATACTATTGCTACTTTTATAACAACTATTACTGCCATGACCATATCAATCCTAATCCTCTCCTTTAAATCAGCTCTTCAAATATTTGAAGACTCCTATCTAAAGCATGAGCTTTAGCACTGTGCATCCTATCTCTGCTTTTTATTAACTCTATAATAGGTAAGTGATCTGACACCTTCAAACCACATACCTCCAAGAAAGATAATACCTCCTGCATAGGGTGGTATGAGGATGAAATGAAGTGATATATGCAAAGTGCCTGGCACACAGTAGGTACTTAAATATATGTCAGCTCCCTTCCCCTTCTCCATGCCTAAGTTTTCTCTTTTCCTTTCTTTATATGACTGGGTTTTCCAGTCCCTGACCAACTTTTTTTTTAAAGCTTAGCAAGAATCATTTATTTATTTATTTATTTATTTTTAATCTAGTCTTTGTATTTTATTTTCATTCACGTTTAAAGTTTCTAAATCTTTTTTAATATATATTTATTGGAGTATAATTGCTTTACAATGTTGTGTTAGTTTCTGTTGTACAACAAAGTGAATCAGCTGTAAGTATACATATATCCCCATATCCCCTCCCTCTTGAGCCTCCCTCCCACCCTCTCTATCCCACCCCTCTAGGTTGTCACAAAGCATCTAGTGGATCTCCCTGTGCTATGCAGCAGCTTCCCACTAGCCATCCATTTTACATTTGGTAGTGTATATATGTCAATGCTACTCTCTCACTTCGTCCCAGCTTCCCCTTCTCCTCCGTGTACTCAAGCCTATTCTCTACGTCTGCATCTTTATTCCTGCCCTGACACTAGTTTCATCAGTACCGTTTTTTTAGATTCTATATATGTGCGTTAGCATACAGTATTTGTTTTTCTCTTTCTGACTTACTTCACTCTGTATGACAGACTCTAGGTCCGTCCACCTCATTACAAAATAAGTCAATTTCGTTCCTTTTTATGGCTGATATTCCACTGTATATATGTGCCACATCTTCTTTATCCATTCATATGTCGATGGACACTTAGGTTGCTTCCATGTCCTGGTTATTGTAAATAGAGATGCAATGAATATTGGGGTGCATGTGTCTTTTTGAATTATGGTTTTCTCAGGGTATATGCCCAGTAGTGGGATTGCTGGGTCGTATGGTAGTTCTTTTTTAGTTTAAGAAACCTCCATACTGCTCTCCATAGTGGCTGTATCAATTTACATTCCCACCAACAGTGCAAAAGGGTTCCCTTTTCTCCACACCCTCTCCAGCATTTATTGTTTGTAGATTTTTTGATGATGGCCATTCTGACTGGTGTGAGGTGATACCTCATTGTAGTTTTGATTTGCATTTCTCTAATGATTAGTGATATTGAGCATCCTCATGTGTTTGTTGGCAACCTGTATGTCTTCTTTGGAGAAATGTCTATTTAGGTCTTCTGCCCATTTTTATATTGGGTTGTATGTTTTTCTTGATATTGAGCTGCATGAGCTGCTTGTATATTTTGGAGATTAATCCTTTGCCCTGACCATCTTTGTTTTATTCTAGTTTTTCAAGTGTTTTTCTTAAGATATAGTGCCCAGAACAGAAAGCATTATTCCAGAGGTGTTATCCAAGTACGCCATGTAGAGTAGAGTGAAACTTCAGTCTAAAGGTTCTTTAGTCTTGGGAACATACAATTCAGCTAAAGGCATATGTAGGCAAGGCAGGGGTTAGGTGTATTCTCTTATCACCATGATTCATTTTGCTCATTCATTTCCTTTTCCCTGGCCCATGGGCTAATGAGTGATCAATTCCATCAAAACTTCAAGTTACGTATTGAATCAGAGCAGTCATACTGGCCAGCTCTGGTAGCGCTTTCCTAGGACTCCACTGTCTCAGCAGGTTGCAATGCATACATAATGCAGTGAATCTAATTCCTGCCACATACATTGAGGGGCATTACTGCCAAAGTGTCTCTTCCAATCCATTTTATGTGGTTGCTTTCCAAAGCAACTTATTGAATTAAAAAGATAACAATTTTAATCATGCTGGTTAGTGCTGATTAAGCACCTCTGGGCATGTACAGAGGTAGAGTGCATGTTTTGAAAGTGTAAGGCCAGAGTTCAATTTACACCTGTCCAATTTTCCAGAGGCAGTATAGAATACTGTGAGGCACTAAGAATCATGGAACTTGAGAGAGAGCCCTTTCTATGCCACTAACTTAGTGTATGATCTTGGATAAGTCATTTAACCTATTTGTATCATAGGTGCATCATCTGTACAATGAGAGGGTTGGATTAGATAAATTTTAAGGTCTCTTCCAGGTCTAATAATGTATTCTGTTCTGTGGCCTAGTGACTAATTAAAGAATTATATTTTCCCACACCATCCTTATTTTTTCAATCAATTATTGCTGAGGAATAGCCCAGACAAAATGGGATCTTTAAACAATTTTTGTAATTTTAATAGAGAACTGAAACAGTTGGACATTCCTTCTCTCATCCTGTTGTTTATATACTTTTAAATCAGTCAATTAAGTTGCATTTTACAAAGATTATCATTATATATATAAGCTGAAGTGGAGAGTTCAACATCTACAACAGAGGTACGGCAGAAAGAACTACATTGAACAAGACCATTTATAATGTATTAACCATGGGAAATGCCTTAGAACTTGACTTTGAGTAAACATTATACTCCTCACAGCTAAACTTAGTAATATGCTTTGAGAACATCTGAGCACATATATCATCCATAACCTTGAGTCAGCAATCACACAATAAACATGTTTTAAATTTCTGGTATTAATTTAAACCTTAAGGTAGTAGTCAAAACTACTGTAAAGCAATGCCTTTTTGCCCCTAGTGCTTATAAAAGTGTTAATTTACAAGAGATTTCCAATATGCAGGCTTATCTTTTGGATAGGTTATATTCTTTTTTTACAATCCTGTAATAAAACAGCTATTAAAGCTCTTACTCTGTTCGTATGAAACCTATAGTCTTAAGAATCAACATTGCTGGTGATATTTATTAATAAAAAATGTATCGTAACACTGAAAAAACTTGTGTCTTTGTGGCTTCTAACTCAAGAAACACCAATTTGAGTCATGGGCTATGAATTATGGTATTTGGACACGGACAGTAGCATCATAGGACTGTTTTAGAGGAGAACATGGTCTTTTCCCTCTATGAGCATGCTCCTGAATGTTAAGAATGTTTAGTGAGTAACACACATACACACACACACTGGTGGGTAGGAGTTCCTATAGTATTTTGCGGAGTATATTCTATTTGTTATCACCTATTTCTTTATCAGGCTAAAAAGGCAGTGCAAATGAAAACAAGAAAACTATGAAGAATCTCTCTTTTTCTACATTTTGGCATTCTTCAGTTAGATTCACGCAGTGACTGAAAGACGAACCCAAAATAATAGGGGAGGGTGAAACCTTGGCTCACTACAGCATCATTTATACTGATATTTCTAAAGGTCAGAAGAATTTAGGCTGAGGCTAACTTCCCATCGTTAATTCACTCCAACATGACAATTGCTTCTATGATGACGAGGTTTCCCAATAATTTTCTCTGTGGCTAGAGGGGAAGAAACAGCAGAAATTCCAAAGGCCTATGTCTTTACTCTGCTTTCCCCAGGTGGGATCCTTGCTGTTATCCCTGAACTATGACTGAAAGGCCACTACACAGCAGATGGTAAGAAAAGAAGACCAAAGTTTAACAACCATCACCACCAAAATTAAGCCTCCCTTTGAAACAACAGGAACTGTGAAATCTAAGTCTACATTTCCGTTTAAGGTCAACAAAGCAGAGCCTTCTTAGGGGAGAGAGGGTTTACTGCCTTTCTTTGCATAAATACACCAAGCAAGAATACATCAAGCAGAAGATAATAATGCATCCCTAATTCAGTAATTGTCATAGGACTCTTTCCTTCTCCTCAATTAAATAGTTAACAGGGAGCTGGGATTCACACAAAGAAATTCGCTCCTCCTCCCCTCTTTCCCAGTTTGATTTATGCATAGCCCCTAGAGACGTAAATTAATGTCTTCATAGACCAAAAGCCCCAGCTGTTTTGGAAAACCTGTGACAAAGCTTAACTAAGGTTCATGCATGCAAACATAAAGCCCCCATAATTACTAAGCTGGGTATTACAAAACTGGCTCCTCAATCAAGGGTCTAAAGCCAGCCTTATTGCCTCTCTCATTCCCAGCCTGTCTGGCCTGAATACACCTATAGTGCTAATTTAGTACTGCCTGAGGCATTGTGGATTCTGGGTAGACAGACACCTTAAGTGAAGCTGAGGAAGAGATATAGAACTGTAGGGATTTAAAACCACAATTCATCATTTATTAATATCAGACAGAAGCATTGGAAATCTGTGAAACTCCATTTATAGACCTGATTTCCTTGGTTTGTTTTTTTTTTAATGGTAAGAAATCAAAAATGACATGACAAATTTAAAGAAAACTCTAAAAGATACTCGACACCCTCAATTTGGTTTTAAATGAACAAAAGACAAGCCTCCCCTCCACACCCTGCCCCGTTGGGAACATGTGGCCAGCACTTGCTGTTCCCACTTCCTCTTCTTTCATCCACTCTTTAATCACTGCATTCTGGATTCTGTCCACAGCATTTTACTGAAACAACCCTTGCAAAGGTCACTGACACTCATTGTTGCCAAAGTCAGTGATCACTTCTCAGTCCTTATCTTACTTTCTCCCTGTAGCACTTAACTCTGCTGACCATTTCAGCTTTCTTGAAACTCTTTCCTTGCCTTCTCTGACACCCCCTAACTCTCTGGTTTCTCTTTCTCAGCTTCCTACACGAACTTCTCTTCCACTACTCATTTCTTAAATGCCAGTGTTTCATCCTTATGCCTCTTTTCTTCCTATTCCACAACCAGGGGTTCTTCATCTAGACATCATAATGGTCCGATGATATGCTTCAAGAGGTCTATGAACCTCCTAAAATTGCATGTGAAATTGTACATGGGAAAAGGGTCTATAATTGTTAGATTCCTAAAGGAGTCTAAGACCAAATAAGGTCTACGGGGGCAACTGATCTTCAGACTAGCTCTGGGTGACCCCATGACTTCAAATCATATCTCTATTTATGCTGCTAACTCCAATATCTATATCTCAAGTCCAGATTGTTCTCAGTATGGGCAACCCATGGAAACCTCAAACTTAACCCATTATCTTTACTCAACAATCCTGCTCTTTCTACCATGTTCTCCATGTCAGTAAATGGCACACAACCCACCCAGAAGCCTGGGAGTTATCCATATTCTTCCCTCTCCCTCCTTCTCCACATCCAGTAAGCAAGTCCTATGGACTCTACCTCCTATCTCAAATATGAACCCTTCTCTTCATCCCAACCATTATTATTTCAGTTCAGGTGGATTAGTGCAATAGCCTTCTCTAGTGACTTTCTGTCTCCAGTTAACTCTCCAGCTGCCAACAGAGCTATCCTTCTAAAAGGCAAATATGATCATGTCACTCCCTGACTTAAAAACTCTTCAGTGGGAGGAGACCTTCAAGATGGCAGAGGAGTAAGACGTGGAGATCACCTTCCTCCCCACAAATACATCAGAAATACATCTACATGTGGTACAACTCCTACAGAACACCTACTGAACTCTGGCAGAAGACCTCAGACCTCCCAAAAGGCAAGAAACTACTCACGTACCTGGGTAGGGCAAAAGAAAAAAGAATAAACAGAGACAAAAGAATAGGGACAGGACCTGCACCAGTGCGAGGGAGCTGTGAAGGAGGAAAGGTTTCCACACACTAGGAAGCCCCTTCACTGGCAGAGACAGGGGGTGGGCTGGGGAGGGGGGAAGCTTTGGAGCCAAGGAGGAGAGCACAGCAATAGGGGTGTACAGGGCAAAGCAGAGAGATTCCCGCACAGAGGATCGGTGCCAACCGGCACTCACCAGCCTGAGAGGCTTATCTGTTCACCCACCAAAACGGGTGGGGGCAGGGAGCTGAGGCTCAGGCTTCTGAGGTTGGATCCCAGGGAGAGGACTGGGGTTGGCTGCATGAACACAGCCTGAAGCGGGCTAGTGTGCCACAGCTAGCCGGGAGGGAGTCTGGGAAAAAGTCTGGACCTGCCTAAGAGGCAAGAGACCATTGTTCCTGGGTGCGCAAGGAGAGGGGATTCAGAGCACCACCTAAACGAGCTCCAGACGTGGGCATGAGCCGCGGCTATCAGTGCGGACCCCAGAGACGGGCATGAGATGCTAAGGCTGCTCTTGCAGCCACCAAGAAGCCTGTGTGCAAGCCCAACTCACTATCCACACCTCCCCTCCCAGGAGCCTGTGCAGTCCGCCAATGCCAGGCTCCCGTGATCCAGCGACAACTTCCCGGGGAGAACGCACGGCACGCCTCAGGCTGTTGCAACGTCATGCCAGCCTCTGCTTCTGCAGGCTCGCCGCACACTCTGCACCCTCCCTCCCCCGGGCCTGAGTGAGTCAGAGCTGCTTAATCAGCTGATCCTTTAACCCCATCCTGTCTGGGCGAAGAACAGATGCCCTCAAGCGACCTACATGCAGAAGCGGGTCCAAATCCAAAGCTGAACCCCAGGAGCTGTTCGAACAAAGAAGAGAAAGGGAAATCTCTCCCAGCAGCCTCAGGAGCAGCGGATTAAATCTCCACAATCAACTTGATGTACCCTGCATCTGTGGAATACCTAAATAGACAACGAATCACTGCAAAATTCAGATGGTGGACATTGCGAGCAACTCTAGACTTCGGGTTTGCCTTCTGTATCTAATTTGTTTCTGGTTTTATGCCTATCTTAGTTTAGTATTTAGGGTTTATTATCATGGGTAGATGTGTTTATTGATTTGGTTGCTCTCTTCCTTTTTTAAATATAAATATATATATATATATTTTTTTTTTTTTTTCCTTTTTCTATTTTTGTGAGTGGGTATGTGTATGTTTCTTTGTGTGATTTTGTCTGTATAGCTTTGCTTTTACCATTTGTCCTAGGGTTCTGTCTGTCCGATTTTTAAAATTTTTTTAGTAGTTTTTAGTGCTTGTTATCATTGGTGGATTTGTTTTTTGGTTGCTCTCTTCTTTCTTTCTTCTTCTTCTTACTTCTTATTTTTTAAATCTTATTTTTAATAATTGAAAAAAATTAATTTTAATAACTTTATTTTATTTGTTTATTTCTCTTTTGCTCCCTTTTCTTCTGAGCCGTGTGGCTGACAGGGTCTTGGTGCGCCACCCGGGTGTCAGGCATGTGCCTCTGAGGTAGGAGAGCCGAGTTCAGGACACTGGTCCACCAGAGACCACCCGGCTCCACGCAATACCAAATGGCGAAAGCTCTCCCAGAGATCTCCATCTCAAAGCTAAGACCCAGCTCCACTCAACGACCAGCAAGCTACAGTGCTGGACACCCTGTGCCAAACAACTAGCAAGACAGGAACACAACCCCACCCATTAGCAGAGAGGCTGCCTAAAATCATAATAAGGTCACAGACACCACTAAACAAACCACCCGATATAAATGTTTATGCAGGCAACATAGAAGCATCACAATACACAAGGCAAATACTATCAGCCATAAAAGGGGAAATCGACACTAACACAATCATAGTAGGGGACTTTAACACCCCACTTTCACCAATGGACAGATCATCCAAAATGAAAATAAATAAGGAAACACAAGCTTTAAATGATCCACTAAACAAGTTGGACTTAACTGATATTTATAGGACATTCCATCCAAAAACAACAGAATACACTTTCTTCTCAAGTGCTCATGGAACATTTTCCAGGAAAGATCATATCTTGGGTCACAAATCAAGCCTTGGAAAATTTAAGAAAATTGAAATCATATCAAGTATCTTTTTCGACCAGAACGTTATCAGACTGGATATCAATTACAGAAAATATCTGTAAAAAATACAAACACATGGAGGCTACACAATACACTACTGAATAACCAAGAGATCACTGAAGAAATCAAAGAAGAAATGAAAAAATACCTAGAAACAAATGACAATGAAAACATGACGACCCAAAACCTACGGGATTCAGCAAAACCTGTTCTAAGAGGGAAGTTTATAGCAGTACAGTCCTACCTCAAGAAACAAGAAACAACTCAAGTAAAAAACATAACCTTACACCTAAAGCAATTAGAGAAAGAAGAACAAAAAAACCAAAGTTAGCAGAAGGAAAGAAATCATAAAGATCAGATCAGAAATAAATGAAAAAGAAGGAAACAATAACAAAGATCAATAAAATTAAAAGCAGGTTCTTTGACAAGGTAAACAAAATTGATAAACCATTAGCCGCACTCATCAAGAAAAAAAGGGAGAGACTCCAATCAATAGAATTAGAAATGAAAAAGGAGAAGTAAAAACTGTCACTGCAGAAATACAAAGGGGGGCTTCCCTGGTGGCGCAGTGGTTGAGAATCCGCCTGCCGATGCAGGGGATACGGGTTCGTGCCCCGGTCCGGGAAGATCCCACATGCCGCGGAGCGGCTGGGCCCGTCAGCCATGGCCACTGAGCCTGCGCGTCCGGAGCCTGTGCTCCACGGCGGGAGAGGCCACAACAGTGAGAGGCCCGCGTACCACAAAAAAAAAAAAAAAAAAAAAAAAAAAAGAAATACAAAGGATCATGAGACATTACTACAAGCAACTCTATGCCAATAAAATGGACAACCTAGAAGAAATGGACACATTGTTAGAAAAGCACAACCTTCCAAGACTGAACCAGGAAGAAACAGAAAATATAAACAGACTAATCACAAGCACTGAAATTGAGACTCTGATTAAAAATCTTCCAACAAACAAAAGTCCAGAACCAGATGGCTTCACAGGTGAATTCTGTCAAACATTTAGAGAAGAGCTAACACCTATCCTTCTCAAACTCTTCCAAAATATACCAGAGGGAGGAACACTCCCAAACTCATTCTACGAGGCCACCATCACCCTGATACCAAAACCAGACAAAGATGTGACAAAGAAAGAAAACTAAAGGTCAATATCACTGATGAACATAGATGCAAAAATCCTCAACAAAATACTAGCAACCAAAATCCAACAGCACATTAAAAGGATCATACACCATGATCAAGTGGGCTTTATCCCAGGAATGCAAGGTTTCTTTAATATACGGAAATCAATCAGTGTGATACACCATATTAACAAACTAAAAGAGCATATCCATATGATCATCTCAATAGATGCACAAAAAGCTTTTGATAAAATTCAACACCCATTTATGATAAAAGCCCTCCAGAAAGTGGGCATAGAGGGAACTTACCTCAACATAAAGGCCATATATGACAAACCCACAGCCAACATTGTTCTCAATTTTGAAAAACTGAAACTATTTCCTCTAAGATCAGGAACAAGATAAGGTTCTCCACTCTCACCACCATTATTCAACATAGTTTTGGAAGTTTTAGCCTCAGCCATCAGAGAAGAAAAAGAAATAAAAGGAATCCAAATCAGAAAAGAAGAATTAAAGCTGTAATTGTTTGCAGGTGACATGATACTATATACAGAGAATCCTAAACATGTCACCAGAAAATTACTGGAGCTAATCAATGAATTTGGTAAAGTTGCAGGATAAAAAATTAATGCAGAAAAATCTGTTGCGTTCCTATACACTAATGATGAACAATCTGAAAGAGAAATCAAGGAAACACTCCCATTTACCATTGTAACAAAAAGAATAAAATACCTACGAATAAACCTACCTAAGGAGCAAAACACCTGTATGCAGAAAACTATAAGACACTGATGAAAGAAATTAAAGATGATACAAATAGATGGAGAGATATAGCATGTTCTTGGATTGGAAGAATCAACACTGTGAAAATGACTGTACTACCCAAAGCAAACTACAGATTCAATGCAATCCTTATTAAACTACCAATGGCATTTTTCACAGAACTGGAACAAAAAGTTTCACAATTTGTATGGAAACAGAAAAGACCCCAATAGCCAAAGCAATCTTGAGAAAGAAAAACGGAGTTGGAGGAATTAGGCTCCCGGACTTCAGACCAGACTACAAAGCTACAGTAATCAAGACAGTATGGTACTGGCACAAAAATAGAAATATAGATCAATGGAACAGGATAGAAAGCCCAGAGATAATCTGAGCACATATGGTCACCTTATCTTTGATAAAGGAGGCAAAAATATACAGTGAAGAAAAGACAGCCTCTTCAATAAGTGGTGCTGGGAAAGCTGGACAGGTACCTGTAAAAGTAGGAAATTAGAACACTCCCTGACACCATACACAAAAATAAACTCAAAACGGATTAAAGACCTAAATGTAAGGCCAGACACTATCAAACTCTTAGAGGAAAACATAGGCAGAACACTCTATGACATAAATCACAGCAAGATCCTTTTTGACCCACCTCCTAGAGAAATGGAAATAAAAACAGAAATAAACAAATGAGACCTAATGAAACTTAAAAGTTTTTGCACAGCAAAGGAAACCATAAACAAGACCAAAAGACAACCCTCAGAATGGGAGGAAATATTTGCAAATGAAGCAACTGACAAAGGATTAATCTCCAAAATTTACAAGCAGCTCATGCAGCTCAATATCAAAAAAAAAATACAACCCAATATAAAAATGGGCAGAAGACCTGAATAGACATTTCTCCAAAGAAGATATACAGATTTCCATCAAACACATGAAAGGATGGTCAACATCACTAATCATTAGAGAAATGCAAATCAAAACTACAATGAGGTATCACCTCCCACCAGTCAGAATGGCCATCATCAAAAAATCTACAAACAATAAATGCTACAGAGGGTGTGGAGAAAAGGGAACCCTTTTGCACTGTTGGTGGGAATGTAAATTGGCACAGCCACTACGGAGAGCAGTATGGTGGTTCCTTAAAAAAGTAAAATAGAACTTGCATATGACCAAGCAATCCCACTCTTGGGCATGTACACTGAGAAAACCATAATTCAAAGAGACACATGCACCCAATGTTCATTGAAGCTCTATTTACAATAGCCAGAACATGGAAGCAACCTAAGTGTCCATCGACAGATGAATGGATAAAGAAGATGTGGCACATAGATACAATGGAATATTACTCAGCCATAAAAAGAAACGAAATTGGGTTACTTGTACTGCGGTGGATGGACCTAGAGTCTGTCATACACAGTGAAGTAAGTCAGAAAGAGAAAAACAAATACCGTATGCTAACACATATATATGGAATCTAAAAAAAAGAAAATGGTTCTGAAGAACCTAGGGGCAGGACAGGAATAAAGACGCAGACGTAGAGAATGGACTTGAGGACAAGGGGAGGGGGAAGGGTAAGCTGGGACAAAGTGACAGAGTGGCAAGGACATATATACACTACCAAATGTAAAATAGATAGCTAGTGGGAAGCAGCATCATAGGACAGGGAGATCAGTTCGGTGCTTTTTGACCACCTAGAGGGGTGGGATAGGGAGGGTGAGAGGGACACACAAGAGGGAGGAGATATGGGGATATATGTATACATATAGCTGATTCACTTTGTTATAAAGCGGCAACTAACACACCATTGTAAAGCAATTATACTCCAATAAAGATGTTAAAAAAAAGGTCTTCAGTGACTTCCATATTGTTCTTAAGACTGCAGAACTTCAAACGCCCTGACATGGCAAATGAGGTCCTTTATGACCAAAGTCCTTCTTATCTCTCCAGTCTCATCCATATTCTCAGTTACCTTAACCAACCCGCTTAAGAATCCTGCCCCCCAACCCTTAATTACACTATATTCTCTAGCCATACTGAACTATTTTCAGTTCTTGCCTCAGGGATTGCATATACTTTAACATCAGCCTGGAACACTCTGCCCCATTTTGCCCTGGGAAACCTCTGCCAGGAAGTGATCCCTAGCCACCTAAAGCTGTGTTAGGGGGCACCTCTTATATGCTTTGTTAGCATCCTCCATGTACTATGGAAACATATCATTCTGTACTATGATTTCCTATTTCTCCACTTCTCTGTTTCCCACTAGAGTTTGGTGAATAAACTATAAGCTCCTTGAGGTAGGGACCATATGGTGTCCTTAGCACCCAGCACAATGTCTGGCACATCATAGTTAGTCAATAAATATATGTTGATTAACTGAACGAATTAATGGACAGATGGCAAATAGAGGACTTTGCCTCTATACTCTTAATCCCCACAATCTTTGCCTTCAGCTTGGTGTAGGAAACAAAACAGTAGACTCCAGAGAAGTCAGCTGATTTGGTTATTAACTCCCTGGGTGTTACTCTCCTCATGTGCATAAGTAAGGAAATATTCTCTATGGTCCCTTACAACTTGAAAATTCTCTATTTCGCCTTCGTTTACATATCTGATTTTCATGCCACATACCCCACTTCAGGCCCTCCATCTCCTTCCATACATGCCCCACCTCCATCCAAATTGCACTGTGATGATCTGGTTTGACATAAGTCCAATGTGTTTGTGTGTGTGTGCATGCACAAGAGTATGTGAGAGGGAAAAGAGGACGAGAGAGAGTGAGGGGGAGAGGGAGACGGAAAGGAGAGATATTGAGGCAATTCCTGGACATCTTTCCCTTCCCATTTCTATCCTTTGTAAGGAATGATAGTTGGTCTCAGAGGTGTAATCTTAAGATGTTCACAATGTTAAATTTCTATATGGTAATGAAATTTCTAAAATTGTTTAAGAATACTTAGAACAGATGGGAAGAAAAGGTAAGGAAAAAGATAGGCCAATTAGATATGTTATCTTAAAAAGGCTAAATCCCAGTAACTTAACCCAGTTTGGTGGAATAAGACTTACTAAAAGTTGAAAAGGGGGACATCTTCTTTGAAATGAGACAAAACCTGAACTTCTTTGGTCAAGAGAAGTGGAGGAACTATGGTTACAAAAGTATCTGAAGTTACTGCAAAGCTATGGAAATATGTAGCAAAAATAACCAGCACTTAGAATATAATAATGCAAGGACCAATGTTCTACTGGTCCCTGCAGCAGGAACCAGATGGCCTAAAAGACCAATTCTTATCTCTAAATTTCTTTGATTGATGAGGAAGGATACACTTCCATTTAGTTCTCATAAACAGTGACCCCTTTTGTCATCTGTGGACAAAGATGATGTGCTACCACTTTTGCTTTCAGCTATTAAGCTTGTATTTAATGATATGTGTGCTTGGTAATGTATGCATTCAAAAACTTTCACTGACAAAAACAGTCCTGCCTTCATCTATTTGTCTTTCAGCTGCTGCCAGCAGAGAAATAGGGAATTTAAATGCACAGCAGGCAGCTGATGTATTTCTCCATGAACTAGTCTACATATCATGGCAAGAGTAGAAGCAAAGAAAACCTCAGATGCATTCTTCCCCATAAAGAGGCAAATGAAGCCACGGGGCAGGGTAGTAAGGAGGAGAATGAAAGGCTAAAATGAGATTACTAGTGCATACCCTTTTAAGAGCAAATCAAAAGAACCATTCTCCTTGCCAACATTAGAGATGGGTTAAACTCTTTCAGTGCAAAGAACAAAGAAGAGTGTCCACTTTCTATTCTAAACAAAACTAATAGCAATTTCAACGTTGTTAGATAGATGCTATTTCACTTCAGCCGTGGTTATACCACAGTAGTGGATAGAGTTAGTATGTCATGTAAACGATTAAGAGGCAAAATAAAAATATTTAGAATAAATAGCAACATACAGAAAAAAAGAGAAAACCTTAGCCATGTGCACTGTGCCTACTGATCTTGGATACCATGGAACTCAGACAAATACATAAATACATATGTTTATAGGGCTCCTATACAGATTCCCACTATACTTCACATATAAATATACACATATATAATTATATTTTGATATATTAATATATGATAGCCAAGTAGAGATTGGGGGCAGAAAAGTACACCTGAGTCACTGGGCTAATGAAGAAGGAAGAAACCTCAAGAAACCATAGGAGATCAGGTTGAGAAATCAGGGTCTAACAAAGGGGCTGTTCCTTGAAAAATTCTATGTGGGGATCCAGAGTATAGGTGTGCCCTATTTCAAGAAAACCTATATCCAATTTACAAATCAGAGAAGTTAGCAGTGGTTATGTACATTACAGAAGGATTCTATATAGCAATATTTTAAAATGCCAAGCTATCATTGAACATTTAAGTAAGATTTATTTCTACAAATATGGAATTTATATATTCAGTTTCTTAAAAACACATTTTTAAAAAATAAAGTGAGGTATCCCTGTACCACCGAGTTTCAGGTGGACTTTATTTTGATTCTTCTTTTGTAAATTTACTATTGTCATAGTGATTCTACTTAAAGCTTAGAGTGCCTGTACTGTGGGGGACAAACAGAGGAAGGAAATCCATACTTCAAAACCAGGAGCCTGAGACTATGTCCAACTAGTCACTGTCCCCATTGAGGAAGGAAGTAGAGTTTCATGAAAAAGTGAATGAGAAGATATTCTTGAAACATTTTAAAGGCCTGAGGCCAAATTCAGGAGAATGTAAGAAATGAGAGATAAGAAGGTCCCTAAAAATCTCCTGAAAAGGATAAATTGTATTGTCTATATTTGGAAAGAAGTGTGTTTTCAAATTTGAGTTAAAGATGAATCTCTGTAGAGAGCTCAGAGTGAGGTAAGCACTGAGGTCTAGCTCAATGGAAGATAAAGTGTTTTTTATACTATATCTAATTATTGGTCTGACATACTTAAGATCTATGAATAAATACATATAAATAGGATCTTTTGAGGAACCTCAAAGTCTTTTCTTCATTGTCTATGGATATTACTATACAAGCATAATTTCTGGTTGGGTGTGCAGCTGGTGGTTTCTACCAGAATACAGTGTTTTCAAAAATGTCTCAAGTTTGTAAAAATATATTCTTCTACTGCATAGAATGCTTAGATATTAATTCCATTAATGATAGATGTCTTATTGAGTCCAATCATAAAAAACAGTCAAGGTGATGCATTAGCAGATTGGTATCTATTAGGTGACTTCTAAGAAAAAAAGGTCAGAAGACAGAGGATCTACAGAAAAATCATGTCTAAAACCCAGACAGCTACCTATTCTTCTAACCCAGAGACACATCTTAAAGAATAATTGATTTACATCAATAGTATAAAAACTTGAATTTGTAATAGAACACATTTAAATCAACCATTATGAAACTAATACTTTAACTCCTAAGATGAAGGGTTATAGATAATAAATGTTTGTTAACTATGATAAGTGCAAGCTATTGTCTTACATTATATAATGTTCAAGGATTTCATTGTGTTAAAGATAAAAGTCACTCTAAGTAAACCTTAGTTCCACCATGATTCTAGGGTAGAAAATCAGCTTTCAGTCTGATAAACTACCCAAGTTTCTAAGTCATAGACTCATGCCTTCAAATCATCTAAAAACCCCAGTTACAAATCTTTTCTAAAACTATCTTGGATATCCTCTATCTGGAACTGATGAAACCGGTCCAGGTTTCTCTGAACCTCTAGGCTTTAAAAATGATAACTTCACAGTAATTACAATTAAGTACAGTTAGAAGATCTTATGAATATAAAAGTCATATTTCTATTTATCAATGTCATCAAATAAAAATGAACACCTGAAAAGACTGAATTACAAACTCTCAGTACATAAGATCAAAATCTATACCACGATAGATGCACTGCTCTATGAAAATCCATCCATTTAAAAATGATTGGCAAGGATAGGATATACTTGTCATTCAGTAAACAAAGTCATTCATAAGGCAAAAAAAGTGGGGGGCAAAAGAAAACTGTGCAAGTAGCCTTAACAAATGTAAAATAGATAGCTAGTGGGAAGCAGCCACAGGTGCTCTGTGACCACCTAGAGGGGTGGGATAGGGAGGGTGGGAGGGAGATGCAATAGGGAGGAGATATGGGGATATATGTATATGTATAGCTGATTCACTTTGTTATAAAGCAGAACTAACACACCATTGTAAAGCAATTATACTGCAATAAAGATGTTTAAAAGAAAAGCAGCCTTAAATTAAATATTGCAAACCTAGCATGAACTTTTAAAGTGGAGGTCCTATTTTTTTTTTTTTTACTAAATGGAGACTGAAGTTCTACCCTTGAATTCTAAACTCTTGTTATAATGCTTTTTTCTATTACTAGGGTGCTAATAAGAAAGAGGTAACAGCATCCAAGAGCAAGAATAAACTGGAAAAACAAACAAAACCCAATTCTGTCTGGCCACAAAGCCAATCTACTCTCTCCCACTGCACTGGCAAAAGCAGTAGCAGCAGTGGCTGGTGGCAGGAGACCCTCCATAAAGCACTCTCAAAATCTGTCAGAAAGGAAACATTCTGACCAAACTGGTCCTAGAGGATCTGTCTGAAAGACGTGAAAAACTGCAATCCTAAGTAATCTCCCCTTGAGGAAAGCTCAAAATCCTTGTCGGTAGTATTGGTAATTTGGACTGGAGAAGACATCCAACTGAAAAACAGAGTAAGCAGGCAATAGGGGAGGCAAAGGAAGAGGGAACCAATGAAACCCACAAAACTAGGGAAGCTAGCACAGCAAGTACTAAAAGCACTAATTAAAACAAAACGTGCAGGTGTGGAGATGCAGTGAGAAGTCAAATGATGGTGCAACAATACTTACGTTTTGAAACAATCAAACAACAACAAAAAATCCTAACTAAACTCTCAAAAGCATTTTTAGTACAAGTTGTGTTTTACAGTCATTTATTTATTTTCTTAATCTTGACGATAGAGAACTGTTAAGTGTTTCATAATTAAACATGTAAGCTAAAACATGAAAGCATTTAAGTGGTAGCTATGGTTAGAACTTCCTATTTATGTCCCAGTTTCCATATCCAGTCCACCCCCAGGACTGCAGTCAGAGAACATGAGCAAGAAAGCTGTTTAAAGGGATGGGAGGGGGGAGACTATGAGAACAGGTTAAAAGGATTAGAGTGCATTAATCTGGAAATATTAGACAATCAATCATGAATAATCACCACCAGTACAACCACTACCATTAAGCACTTACTGTATGACAGTCACCTTGCTAAGTGCAGAGATACTGAGCTATGTCTAAGGACAGATGAAGTGCTGTCAAAGTAGATTTTAACATTCCTTCTTTCAGTTATGACATTTATGTGTCAAGCAGTATGTTGGTCAAGCAACAGTTGTAAACTAGTTAACAACAGAATGTCATAGAAAGAACGTCAGATTGGAAGTTAGAATATTTAGGTTTAAGTTCTAAGAGCATTAATAAGTATATGTATGACCTTGAGCAAATTACCTAACCTTCTTAGGCCTATCTAAAAGATCTATAAGATAGAGGTGATGGACCAATCAGTGGCTTTCAGTTGTTTTTTTTTTTTAAGCAGCCAAATCTTTCCTCAAATAAAATCTTACAGGAATGCCCTCCATATGAAAGGGCTGCAAGTGCAAATCTTATGCTTGAAGCACAGTGAAGGTCATAAGAGTCCCACCATCCCTCTACCGGGCCTCCCCCACTCCCTGGAAGCAACCCTAACGGTATCTATACAAATACCCTTTGAAAATCTGTGGGATAGATGATCTTTAAGGCCCCTCCTAAATCTAACACCCTATGACTAGCTCTGAAATTTTCTTCACCTACGTCTTCAAAAATCTTTGTTCAATCTGGTCCAACAAGTATTTGTTGAATGTTTAGCATTGCAGAAAACACAAGATAGGATTTCCACCTTAGAGGAGCTCACCATCTTTTTGGGGAAAACAAAATAAAATGGGTATGCACTTCAGAGGAAAGAGGGTTTTAAGGAGCAGGCCACCATCAAGGGCCCAAGAAGTGGAAGATTCACTTCTCTATCTTCTTTGTGGCTATATCATCAATGCAGGTATAGCAGGTATTCAATAAATATTGAATAAATGAATTGAATGGATGAGTGGATGGATGGATGGATAAGGCTATTATCTTACTCATGGTCACTGAAATTCAGCCAAAAGGTCTGTAGAGTTAAAAGTATTTTCCATATGTTAGAGATTTTTCTTATAAGCACAGTGTTACAAGGAAGGCAAACAAATTTCTTCATTATTCATTCTACTATCCACTAACTACAGTTAAATGGTGATATTTTATTAGAACAAAAACAAAGCAAAAAGTACACCCCATATGTTAGCTCCCCAATTTGAGTCAGCAGAGGAAATAAAGGCAAAATTCAGCCCAACCATTTGAAATGTAATTTTGTGGGAGCAAATCATTAGATTAAATTTTGCTTTGGCAGGAAATCTTTCTTTCAATGAACTTATTTTTATGGAGGTCATTCATATACTGCAAGTAAGCAAGTCACCAAAGTAGGTAAATCAAGATAGAAACGAGGGCCATTTTGGCTCTCATCTCCTTCTCATCTCCATTAGTAGTGGGAAGTAGGCAGGGAGGTCAAAAAGAAGGCAGCTGTTTTTCTTTTTCCTCCCTAGCTTGAATTCTGTCCCATAAGATACACTTTGTCTTTTTGGACTCAAAGCCAGCCAGCAAGCACTTAAGTAAAATTAAGACAACTGCACCAATGGCAGAGAATTTGATGGAAAGCTTGTTGGAGACAGCTCATTTGAGTAAAAGCTTTGCCTGTTCAAGGAACAATATAATTTCTGGAGGAAATCTTTCTGGAAAGGGCCGGGTGGCTCTGCAGTTTTATAGCTCAGTTGATATCAGTTATCCAGGACAAGTGTTGTATATAACTAATGTTCTCAAACCTGAATTGTGTTTCCCTAGAAGGCTATTAAATTTGAAAGGACATTAAGGTGAATTTAAATTCCATTTTTTTGTTTTAGCATAGCCCTAATATTTTATTATAGTATAATATATACTACTATTCTGCATATGCCTTATGAGTGGACATATTTTTATAAACATACTGGGAGGGTATAAAACAGTTTTTTTTTTCAAGCTATGGTACCTGACGCCTGAGTTGCTTAGAGAGATATCAAACTAATAGATGAAATGAGAAATATCACATCGCTTTGTAGTCTTCCTCCAAGGTACAGTGATATCTTAGGGGAAAAGTTGCATCCCTTCCTTTGCTGTGACAAGCAAAGAGTTCCCAGTCTATGTGGAGCTCCATAGGTAGCTGCAACAAAAGTCATATGGTGAGTAGAAATATGATGGGGTCCTGACTGCACAGAACAGAGGACATCACTGCTTTCTTCTATTCATTTTAACTACTTGCCTGTAACAACTGGATTCAACACAAGGTCTTGAGCTTCATCTGAAAGACCCATTTCCATCGACAGACGAATGGATAAAGAATATGTGGTACATATATACAATGGAATATTACTCAGCCATAAAAAGGAACGAAATTGGCTTATTTGTAGAGACGTGGATGGACCTAGAGACTGTCATACAGAGTGAAGTAAGTCAGAAAGAGAAAAACAAATATTGTATATTAACACATATATGTGGAATCTAAAAAAATGATACAGATGAACCTGTTTGCAAGGCAGAAATAGAGACACAGATGTAGAGAACAAAAGTATGGACAGCAAGGGGGGAAAGCAGGGGCGGGGGTGGTGGTGGTGGAATCAACTGGGAGATTGAGATTGACATATATACACTAATATGTATAAAACAGATAACTAATAAGAACCTGCTGGATACTAAAATAAAATAAAATAAAATTCAAAAAAAAACACCCCAAACAAACAAAAAGAAAGACCTGCATTTGGAATGAATACAGTTACTCCAGGGACCACATTGAGTTTTAATGCACCTGGGGCAGCTAGCCAAACTGTCACTTGCTTCCATCATCTAAGCAAAACGTGGAAGTTTCTGGTCAGGTGGCTTCAACTTTGCCATTTCCCATAAGAGGGCTATAACTGCCATATTTAAAAAGACTTTACTCCTATCCTAAAGTATTTTCATAGAATAAGAAATGTGGTTTAGATGAGAGGAAAAAAGAAAAAGTTATTTTCTGCCCCTCACACATTTTGATCTAAGTTTGGTCTATACATGCTAATCTGGAGGTTACTGTCTAGTACCATATAAGTTAGTTATAATTCTTTAGATTAGATGCCCAGAATTTTCCATTCTCTTCTCCCTCATTCACCCAAATCCCTTGTGAAGTATTTAGTCATTCAATCAGTTAAAATATTTACTTAGAGCCTGCCATATGCCAGGGACTTTTCTAAGCATTGGGGATACAACAGTGAACAAAAAACAGCCCCTGTCCTAATAAAGTCTTTATATTTGGGGGGTAGAGACAATGAACAAACACATAGATATAAAATATCAAATAGTGATAAGTGATACGAAGAAAATAAAGCAGAGTAAGTGTACAGAGAATGGTCATGAAAGGCCACTCTGAAGAGGTGACATTTGAGCATAGCTTTGAATGAAGTGAGGATTCATCTTAGCTTTTCTCTCCATTAAAAAAATCCAGGCAGTCTCTAAAATTACTATGTTCAGAGTTGGAAGTAAGAACAGACACCAGAGTTGAGAAATTTGGGAAATACCATCAGGATATTCAAAGAAGTCATCATGGAGCTGAAGATCATCTACTGAAAGTCAACTAAATGATTCAAGGGATGAAAGAAGGCTGAGAGGTAACATGATTAAAATATATAATTTCAATGACCATTATGAACATTATGAATGGGGGTCTGTAGGCTGATACATCCAATTCTAGAAGAACACCTTACAAATGGTAAATTAGAATAATAAAAAGTGTATCTGAGATCTTATTTGCAAAGCAGAAGTAGAGACACAGACGTAGAGAACAAACGTATGGATACCAAGGGGGAAACGGGGGGGTGGGATGAATTGGGAGATTGGGATTAACATATATACATTACTATGTATAAAACAGATAAATAGTGAGAACCTACTGTACAGTACAGGGAACTCTACTCGGTGCTCTGTGGTGACCTAAATGGGAAGGAAATCCAAAAAAGAGGGGATATATGTATATGTATGGCTGATTCACTTTGCTATATGGCAGAAACTGACACAGCAGTGTAAAGCAACTATACTCCAATAAAAAAAAAAGTGTATCTGAGTTTCTGGTTCCAGCACAAAATAAAGAGATGCACTTCTCCCTACTTTTCCCAATAAGTACAGCTAAAAACCTGGGCATTATATATAAAACAAACGTAAGAAGACTCTGAAGGGTGGAGAAAAAAAGGCAGACTGGCTAGGGAGTTTGGGATCCAAGGAATGACAAAGTGGTGAGTTCCCTGAGTGTTTTTTACTTCATATATCCCAGACTAGATATTGAAGAAGCCAGCAACCCAGAGACACGAATGAGCACAGACAAAAATAGTTTCAAGAAAGCCTTCTCTCTCTAGCCAAAAGACCAAGAAAGGGGCAAACAGCAATTCAGAAAACTTTTAGATAATAACTACCCTACTCCAGCCAAACAATATAGGAAAAACTTGGGCCTTACCCTCACTCCCATGAACAAAGGCTAAGTAGGGAACCTAGACTTCCACTCTCCAGACTCTAATGAGGTGACTCAAATCTGCTCACTGGGGTAGTGTATAAGAGAAGGACAAATGGGTCTTTCATTCCAAATCAATGTCAGTGGAGGCCATGTGGTGAGCAGAAATCAGGTGCCTTTCCCTCCCTATCAGCCAGGGTGGTGTCAGCAAAGGCCTAGAAGGGAGCTTCAACTTCTAAGTCAACCAGCAGTAATGGGGTGCCCCTCTACTTCTCCAGAGTGTCAATGGAGGCTTAGTGGAGAACCTGGACTTCTATTTCCACATGGTAGTAATGAAGTGGTGACCACTTCCCCTGCCAGCATGATGTCAGGGTAGACCTACCAAAAGAAAAGATTTAAATAAGATCCAGAGTCTCATAACATAATACCCACAATGTCAAGAATGCAATTAAAAAAATCAGTTGTCTTATCAAGAACCCAGAAAATCTCAAATTAAAGAGAACAGACACCAACACCAAGATGACACAAATGTTGGAATTATCTGACAAGCATTTTAAATAAACCATCATAAAAATGCTTGAAAAAGCAATTACAAACATGATTAAAACAAATGAAAAGTTTGCTGAAAGTTTCAGAAAAGAAACAGAGGATGTAAAGAAGAACCAAATGGAAATTTCAGAACTGAAAAATACAATAACCAAAACATAAAACTCACTGGATATGCTCAAGAGTAGAGTGGAGATGACAAAGGAAAGAATCAGTGGACTGGAGATAGAATAACAGAAATCACCTAATATGAGCAATAAAGAGAAAATAGATTTAAAAAGTGAACAGATCCTTAGGAACCTGTGGGACAATAACAAAACATCTAACATTTATATGATTGAATTCACAGAAGAGGAGAGTAGGTGTTTATAGAAAAAAATGGGTGAAATTTGCAGAAATTTGGCCCAAAACATAAATCTACAAAATCAAAAAGCTGAGCTAATCCCAAATAGGACAAACAAAAAATCCACACCAACACATATCATAATCAAACTACTGAAAACCAAAGACAAAGAAAAAATATTGAAATCACTGAGAGAAAAACAACACCTTTACCTATAAGGGAAAAAACAATTACAGTGATAGCAGATATATAAGCAAATCATGTCCAAGTGAGGTTTATTCCAGGGATGCAAGGCTGGTTCAGCATTTAAAAATCAATCAATGGAATCCACCATATAAACAGGCTAAAGAGGAAAAATCACAATCATATCAATTGTTGGAGACAAAGCACTTGAAAAATTTAACAGCAATTCATAATAAAAGTCTCAGAAAACCAGAGTAGAGGGGAACTTCCTTAATTTAGTAAAGAATATTTACAAAAAGCCTACATCTAACATCTTATTTAAAGGTGAAGGGCTGAATATTTTCCTCCTTTTATTAGGAACAAGGCAAAGATATATTCTGTCACCACTCTTATTTGATACAATACTGGAAGTTCTAGACAGTGCAATAGGCAAGAAAAGGAAATAAAAGACATACAAATTAGAAAGGAAGAAATAAATCTGTCCCTATTTGCAGATGACATGATGGTCTAGGTAGAAAACCTCCCAGAAATAATTTGGAATTCAGCAAGATCAGATAATACAATACCAACACACAAAAATCAGTTAATTGTATTTCTATATACTAGCAATGCACATGTGAACACCAAAATTAAAAATACAATACCATTTACAATTGTTCAAAAAAAGAGAAATACTTAGGTATAAATCTAACAAAACGTGTGCATGACTTACATGCTGAAAGCTACAAAAATGATTAAATAAATTAAAGAAGGTATTAATAAATGGAGACACCTACTGTATTCATGGACTGGAAAACTCAACATAGTAAAGATGTCAATTCTCCTTCAAAATAACATACAGGTTGAATGCAGAATCTGTGAAAATCTCAGCAAGATTTTTTTCTAGATATAGACAAACATCCTAAAATTTATGTGGATAGACTAAGGAACTAGAATAGCAAAAACAAGTTTGAAAAAGAAGAATAACAGAAGAATCAGTCTATCCAATTTCAAGATTTATTTAGCTAAAGTAATCAACAAATGGTGCTAGAGCAATTAGATGTGCATAGGCAAAAAAAATGAACCTTGATATAAAGCTTACACAAAAAAAGGACATAGTGTATGATCTTATTTATATAAATTTTAGTAACAGACAATTCATGGTGATAGGAGTCAGAATAGTGGTTGCCTTTGTAGGTTGGAAATTGACTGAAAGGGATCATAGGGGAACTTTCTGGTGTGATGAAAATGTTTAATGTCCTCACTGTGGTGTTGATTACAAGGGTATATGCACTTGTTAAAAGTTGTCCAATTGTACACTTAAGATCTGTGAATATCACTATGTAAATTTTATCTCAATATTTTAAAAGTATTTCTTTAAATAGCAAAAGGTAACTAGAGAACTCTTGTCTCAAATATAGTAGAAAGTTTTTTTAAAAAGTGAATAATTTTATATAAAATAACAGACAATAGATTCATAATAGACTATTGAAAGAAGTTAGAACTTTTCCTTCCAGGAACACATCTATTTTTTTAACTTTTCATTTTATATTGGAGTATAGTTGATTAACAATGTTCTGATAGTTTCAGGTGTACAGCAAAGTGATTCAGTTATACATATACATGTATCTATTCTTTTACTCTGCTCAATATACAGCAAAGTGATTCAGTTATACATATACATGTATCTATTCTTTTACTCTGCTCAATATTATTTAACAACCTAAATGGGAAAAGAAGTTCACTTCTATCTATTTTGAGATTGGTATTAGGGAGACATATGATGATTTCCTAATAAAGCCCTCTCAGAAGCAGAATACTGGATGACAGGTGTGCCTCATCATGGTCAGTTTTACATTTCTACCTATGAAATAAAGGCCAATAGTGAAAAAATCTAGCTTTATCCTTGTAGCTTATGATAAATGTATTAAATACCCTTTAAAAAGTCCAAGACGACAGTACCTTCTTTCTCCTTAGAGGTACAAACAAATTTGAGTCTTCCCATAAGAATTTATTTTACATGGTAAAGGTATCCCAGAGAGGTAAATGCAGTAACCTAACAAATTCAACTTGCGAGGACTGGCTGTATTACAGTAACTCAGATGTATATTGATTACACCAGGGTAGATGACATCTCTATGCTATCAAACCCATAGCATATTGTTATTCGGAATGCTGCTTCTGCATCTGAAGTGCAAATCAGTTATTCTGTCCCATAACTAGTTATATACGAATTTTAAATTGAAGAATTGGAAACAATTCAAAGTTGTAGAGAAAAATTTATAACCCTCTAAACTGAAACTGACATATTCAGAGCAAGGAGAAAAAGTGACCACTCATTTATTCATTCATTCATTCAACATTTATTAAGTGCCTACTGTGTGTCAGACCCTGTGCTAGGTGCCAAACATTTAAAGATGGGTAAAATATCATCTCTGCCCTTTAAGAAATAACAGCTTAAATGGGAGAAACAGATATATAAACAGATAATTATAAAATAGTATGGTCAGGGCAACAATAAAAATATGTGCAAGGCATAACTAAAGTACAGAGGAAAGACCAGGGAAGACTTTCTGAATGAGATAGTACCTGAACTGAGTCTTGAAGGGTGAGTAGGAGTTAGCTAGGTGATGAAAAATGTAGGGAGGGCATTTCAGGCACAATGGACTACATAAGTAAAGGCAGAGGCATGGAGGACAGAGCAGCAGAGTGTGCATAAACTACAAATAGATTAAGCGTTCTAAGCCAGGGAGTGATCCAATCTGTGTTTTAAACAGAAAAGTCTGGCAATGTGGGGGTGCAGCCGAGGGGATACGAAGGGAGGCAAGAAGACCAATTAAGAGCCTGCTGTGGTTTAGACAAGTAATGATGTGCTGCTGAACTAGGGAGGGCAATAGAAGACAGAAGAGATTATGGTCAATGATCAATTTACTTAATTTGGCTTTTAAGATGCCATACTCTCTCAATTTTCCTCCTACCTCTTACTGGCCATTCTTTCTCAGTTTTCTCTGCTGGTCCCTCCTCTTCTCTCCAACTTTTTAACTCAGGGCTCAGACCTTGGTTCTCTTCTCTGTTCTCACTCCCTTGGCTTTAAATACTAGGTATGTGCTAAAGACTCCCAAATGTATAGCTCTTGCCCAGACATTTCCACTGCACTGAAGATTCATATACCCACCTACCTGCTTGACACTTCCAATTAGATGTCTAATAAACACCTCAAACTAACATGTCCAAAACTGAACTCCTGCATGTCATGCTTACTCTGCCTACAGTCTTTCTCATCTCAGTAAATGTCATCTCCTTCCTCAGGCAAAAACTTAAAAAAAATTTTAAATTGAAGTATAGCTGATTTACAATGTTGTGTTAGTTTCTGCTGTATAGCAAAGTGATTCAGTTTTATATACATATTCTTTTTTATATTCTTTTCCATCATGGTTTATTATAGGATATTGAATATAGTTCCCTGTGCTATACAGTAGAACCTTGTCGTTTTATCTATTTTATATATAGTAGTTTGTATCTGCTTAATCCCAAGCTCCTAATTTATCCTTCTCCCACCTCCTTTCCCCTTTGGTAACCATAAAAAATTTTTTCTATGTCTGTGAGTCTCTTTCTCTTTTGGAAATAAGTTCATTTGTATCATATTTTATATTCCACATATAAGTGATATCATATGGTATTTGTCTTTGTCTAACTCACTTCACTTAGTATGATAATCTCTAGGTCCACTGATGTCACTGGAAATGGCATTATTTCATTCTTTTTTATGGCTGAGTAGTATTCCATTGAATAAATGTACCACATCTTCTTTATTTGTCTGTCGATGGACATTTGGGTTGCTTTCATGTCTTGGCTATTGTAAATAATGCTGCTATAAACACTGAGGTGCATGTATCTTTTAGAATTAGAGTTTTCTCCGGATATATGCCCAGGAGTGGAATTGCTAGATCATATGGTAGCTCTATTTTTAGTTTTTTAAAACCATACTGTTGGGGCTTCCCTGGTGGCGCAGTGGTTGAGGGTCCGCCTGCCGATGCAGGGGACACGGGTTCATGCCCTGGTCTGGGAGGATCCCACGTGCCGCGGAGTGGCTGGGCCCGTGGGCCATGGCCGCTGGGCGTGCGCGTCCGGAGCCTGTGCTCCACAGCGGGAGAGGCCACAGCAGTGAGAGGCCCATGTGCCGCAAAACAAAAACAAAAACAAAAACAAAAAACATACTGTTCTCCATAGTGGCTGCACTAATTTACATTCCCACCAACAGTGTAGGAGGGTTCCCTTTTCTCCACACCCTCTCCAGCATTTGTTATTTGTAGGCTTTTTCATGATGGCCTTCTGACTGGTGTGAGGTGATACCTCATTGTAGTCTTGATTTGCATTTCTCTAATGATTAGTGATGTTGAGCATCTTTTCATGTGCCTCTTGGCCATCTGCATGTCTTCTTTGGAGAAATGTTTATGTAGGTCTTTTGCCCATTTTTGATTGGGTTGTTTGTTTTTTGTTGTTGTTGAGTTGTTTGTATATTTTGGAAATTAAGCCCTTGTCAGTCGCATCATTTGCAAATATTTTCCCCTAGTCCGTAGGTTGTCTTTTCGTTTTGTTTATGGTTTCCTTTGCTGTGCAAAAGCCTATACGTTTGATTAGGTCCCATTTGTTCATTTTTGCTTTTATTTCTATAGCTCAGGCAAAACTTTGAATTCATCCTTGACTTCTCCCTTGTGTACCCCACATCCAATCTATCAGCACATCCTGTTTGTTGTACCCTTATATTTTGAATGTATCCACTTCTCACCAACTAACACTGTTTCCACCCTGCTCCCAGCCACCATCGTCTCTTGCTTGGACTATTGCAGCAGCTTTCTATTAGTCTAACTGCCTCCACTTTGCCCATAACCCTATAATCTATTTTCAAGAATGCATCCAGCACGATCCTTTCAAAAGCCTGATCGCATCACTCTTATGCTCAAAATCCTCCAAAATTTTCTTATTTTATTCAGAGTAAACGCCAATGTCCTTATAATGGTCTCAAGGCCCTATTAGAGCTACTCTCTCCCCCAATTATACTCTTCTGAATTAATCTCCTATATTCCCCTTGCTCACGTTGCTCTGGCCAAACTAACCCCTTGAACACTAGTTCCTTGAACAATCCAGACACTCTCTTGACTGAAGGCCTTTCAGTGCTAGTTGTTTCCTCTGCTTGAATGTCATTCCCTCAGATAGCCACTCTCCTCCAAATAATTGTTTAAATGTCCTTTGTCAGTGAGGTTACCCTGAACATCCTTTTTAAGATTGCAAACTGCATCCCACCAATGCTCTCAATCCCCCTAATTCTGCTCTATTCCTTCCATACCATATGGAAAAATATACATATATATACACACACAATCACCTATACATATATGTATATATCACTTAGGATTTTGTGTGTGTGTGTAATACTTGCCTATCTCCTCCTTTTAGAAGCTAAACAATAGGGCAGAAGCTTTTTTTGGTACTCAGATGTTTTTCCAGCACCAAGAACTGCACCTGGCACATAGTAGGCACTCAATAAATATTTGATGAATAAATGAGTATGAAACAGAACCTATAGGGGATGAGAAAATATGGGGCAACCACCTTAGTTAAATCTGATAAGAATAGGGGAATTTGAAAAGAAGAGCCCATTTGAAGAGAATTTCCAAGGGGCATAGGGAGGGCTAATCATAGCTTCCCTCTTATTCTAATGGATTCTTGAGCTACAGAGAATACAAAGGTGGGTTATGTCTGTAAAGCAATTATCTACATTTCTCAGTAGGACACATAAAGACTGAGCATTCTACTGCAAGGTACACAGCACTGCCCTACTTCCATAACCTCCAAGCCCAGATGCCTAGAACAGGTGTACACACACACACGCACACACACACAGACATTTAGTATTGACTCTAATAAAGTTTAGGCTAAAATGAAGTTTAGGGACGATCTACAGATTTTAATTATGCATGTTCTCTCATTCTCCTTAACACAAATAACCAAGACTTATACCTCAAATGTATAATCTGAACATGGACTCATAGAATGCTAAAGCTAGGACGTACCTTAGAGATCATCTAATCCAAACTTTTCCTATATCATTTATTATTCTTCTTTTTGAGAACAAAGATATCTGTCACTCCAAATAAGAAATAACTACTTCATTAATGTATCCCTTTTGAAATACACATACACAAACACACCTCTTTTAAATATTATACATATTTTCTCTTTCCTCAGTTTCAAATAGGCATCTGATTTTGTTATGATTAATAAAGCACTTTTCTCTCTTACCTTACTCCTTTCTTTGTCTCTGTAGACAAGAATAGGGTTATATCTTTTATTTGGAGTAAATGGGATATGTTTTATGAATCTAAATGAATACCTATAATGTCTGGATTTAGATAGAACAACCCAGACTTCATGAAATTAATTTAGTTAAAAATTGAATTTAAAGATCTGTTGCAAGACAGCATTGCTCTGCTTCCTGTTAAATTACCATTTTATCATCAAAATGTGTATTTTTATAATTTTAGTTATTAAACTAAAATGTAATAGAACTAAAGAAAAGGTAAGAGGAAGAGATAGTTCTGATATATGAACTATGAGGAAAACTATAATATCTGTTTTTAGAATTCAATTTCTCACTGGTTTAGTCTATTTTTCTTATCTCTGCAAAATATGCACTAAAAACAATATATGGGGGCTACATTTAACTGTTTGTATCATATTTCATATTAACTTACATTAATTGGATAATAGCACTGAAACGAAAATGGAGTTACTGTTAATGTCAAACATTTTCTGCTGTATTTCTGGGTGGTTTTGTAATTGAGGAAATCACTTGAAGATACATTTTATCTCTTCATGTTAACTTTTTTTCTCACTTGGCTTTTCAGTTTCTTCTCACACTGTTTCAGTAAACACAATATGTCTTTTAAAAATCTTTAAATATATATATGTGTGTATGTGTAAAATTATATATAAGTTAATATAAATCTATTTAAGCTTTAGACATTTTTCTAAAATTCTTTATCCTTTATAGAGAAAGACAATTTTTCATCAAGATACAGTATGTGTTTCTAGTTTTATCACTAAGAAGTTGACTTTAGCTCTCTATCTTTGCTCTTTCTACAACTTCAGTTGTGTGTTTTGAAGGTAAAATATTTGTCAACAAATCTGTGGTAGGAAGCTCCTAAGAAGGTCCTCAATGATCCCTGCCTCCTGGTATTCACAAACCCTTGTTTAATCTCCTCCCCATGAATGTGGTCTGGATGTACTCACTTACTTCTAACAATTATAACATAGCTGAAGTGATAGACTGTCACATCTGAGATTAGGCTATACAATGACCAGCTTCTGTCTTGGGCATTCTTCCTCACTTTCTTGAATTGCTCTCTCTGGGAGAGCAAGTCACCATGTTATGGAGCAGCCCTGTGGAGAGGCCCATGTGGCAAGGGACCGAGGTCTGCCAGCAACTACACAAGTGAGCTTGAAAGTGGACCCCCATCATCCATTCAAGCCTTCACATGAAACCACAGCCTCAGCCAACAGCTTGACTGCAGCTTTATGAGAAATCTTGACCCAGAGACATCCAGCTAAACCATGTCTAGATTCCTGACCCACAGAAACTGAGATAATGTTTGCTGTGCAACATGCTAAGTTTGGGGATAATTTGTTACACAGCAGTTTATAACTAATACAAAAACCCAAGTTCAAAACACAGTTACTGCTATATAACTAGTTTATGAGGAAAGCCATATGAATATCAAATAATTTGTTTCCTCTAGTAAAATCGCCCATATTCCTCCAGTATGTCCATCATAGTAACTCATGCCCAAATGGAAATAAACAAACTACTTTAACCACCAAATTGGACATAGTCTTTTCAACCTAACCAATGCACTGGTCTTCTGAAAGACTTGCAGCTAAAATTTATGAACCAATACCAAAATGAATTTGAATTGGAATCAAATTTCTTAATGGCTATGATTATGACTGTTTAACTTCTGAAGTGGTTACTCACTTCAATGCAGGATTATTGCACCAGACACTACCAACAAAAGAATATATCCTATACAGATGAATACCATATGCTAAACAGGACTAGAAGGTAAGGTTACCAACCGTGTTTTCGTCTGTAGAGTTACGCAAATAGATATACATCATCTACATCCCTCTGGCTGCCTCTCAGGCAAGTCAGCAAGACTAAATACCTCCATTTTCACAGTACATTTCAACAACAATGTGATAGCTCCCCAAAATAGTGCCTGATAAGCAAATAAGAGAGAATCACTATATCTACAGAGGTTTGTATCTGAAGATGATGGTCACTAATTATTTTCCTTCCATGTATTTATATTTATAAAGTTTGCAAAACTTCACAGCAGTAGCCTAGTATAGTTGGCCCTAGAACTACATGGGGGTTAGGGGTGCCGACCCTCTGTGTAGTCAAAAATGTGCGTATAACTTATAATTGGCCTTCCATATATACACGGTTCTTCCATATCTGTAGTTCCTCTGTACCTACAACTTTGCATCTGCAGATTCAAACAACCACAGGTCATGTAGCACTGTAGTATATACTATTAAAAAATCTGCATATAAGTGGACCCATGAAGTTGAAACCCGTGTTGTTCAAGGGTCAATTGTATATCCATTTATTTATTCATTACCTACTGTGCTCCAAGTATAATTCTAGGCACTTAGGAAACATCATTGAATAAAAAATACAATACAAAGATTCTTGTTTTCACTGAACTTACATTATATATTAAATCTTCTATTTTCTGTAGAATCTAACATGGCTGATTTCCACCTTGTTGAAAATCTGTATTCCCTTCGTTTCTGCAGTCTGGTGTTATTCTGTTTTCCTAATAGTCTTCAATTGTTCCTTCAGTCTTCCTCACTGGCTCCTCCTATCAAAACCTAATAACTTTAGATCATAAGTCTTAGTTCCTGGGCTCCTGGTTAATATAATTTGTTACTCAGAAAACTCATGCATTTCCTCAAACCCAATCATCACATCTCTAAATGTAGCCTCTCAATTTTACATTTCTCATCCAATTTCCTATCTAGTGACTCCTTATGCTTACATACTTCTATTAGAATAATCCCACACCTTCAAGTGATGACCTAATCATTATCAACTACTTAAAATGGGTCTCCTTATGCTCTTTTATATTCCATCAATGACAGCACTATTCTCTCAGTCATCCAGTCTCACAATTAATCTTCTCTTTCTAATCAGTCAAGTCCTGCTCATTTTGCCTTTATAATCTCTCTTGTATCCATTATTTACTTTCCATTCCCATGACTAGGTCCTCATCACTTCATGAATGGATTGACTATAATATTGTCCTAATTGATTTCTAGTCTTTCTATTCCAATCTCTCCTTTACACTACTTCTGGGTTGATTTTTATGAAATATCACTTTCATCATGTCATCATCCTGTATCACGAACCATTAATACCTTCCCATTGTCCATAAAATCTAAATTCCTCATCCTGACATTTAAAGCTCTTCAAATCTGCCTCTAGCCTATTTATTAAACTAATTTCTTGCTATTCACCAATGCAAACTATTTATTCCAGTCAGGATGGTCTCCTTAACATCCCCAGAGCATATTACGCTTATATGGGCCTCTAGGATTTTGCTCATGATAGTCATCAAGCTTGGAAAGGGTCTTCCCCACTCTTTTTTTTTTTTTTTTTTGTGGTACGTGGGCCTCTCACTGTTGTGGCCTCTCCCGTTGTGGAGCACAGGCTCTGGACGCACAGGCTCAGCGGCCATGGCTCACGGGCCTAGCCGCTCCGCGGCATGTGGGATCTTCCCGGACTGGGGCACGAACCCATATCCCCTGCATCAGCAGGTGGACGCTCAACCACTGCACCACCAGGGAAGCCCTTCCCCACTCTTTTGTTCTACAAAATCCTACCTATGTTTAAGTCTCTCTTCCCAACAAATCCCTTACAACTTTAGTCCATACTCTTCTTTTTCTTGTTTAGTGCCTACTGTATATGGTACTTGCTTTGCCTCTTAATCATATTTTTCCATTCTATATTTTTTCTTGTCTCAGTTTCCCTTGTAGGAGTCTAGGCTACTTAACAGGAAGACAAGTATCATCATTTGTTCCCTCCACCACTTTTTTTCATTAGTCCACAACAGCAGATCCAAAACTTTTTAAAAAGTTTTAAAAAATACTGAGAATCTCAGAGTCTTTGATTTTTGCAGGTTATATCTATCAATACCTACTATACTAGAAATTATAACTGTGACATTTTAAAAGTATTGATTTATTTACTCATTTAAATATAACAATAAATAAAATATATGTTTATATAAGTAACATGTTTATGAAAAATAACTATATTTTCCAAAACAAAATAAAAACTGAGAATAATAGCATTGTTTGGCCAGTTTGAAAATCTTTTTTATAGAAGAAAGTTTACTAGAAGACAGTTGGATTCTTGTGTCTCCTTCTGCAATCAGTATGTTGTGATATGATTTTTGTGATATGTTCTTTTAAAGTATATGAAGAAAATCTGGCCTAATGTAAATATGTAACTGGAAAATGGAGGAATGTTTGAATAATTGTTTCAGATAATTGTGGATATTCTTCTTTAATACTATACCAAAAGTTGACAGTGGTATAGTTTCTTTAAGATAAATGCAGTGGGGAATCTGAATCCATATTAATGAATTTTTTGGACTTTGTTATATTAAAATTCACTGGTCAGCCTTGTACTTTAAATGAATCTTTTACCCAGGCATGATTTTACAACATCACGCATTGATCATTTGACAAATACTGTTTCACTGAGCTATGCAGATCTTCCAAATGGTGACACATTTCATTATATAGTATTTTAAAAATCACATTAGTTAATATCACTGCTGATCTCATCAGAAAAGGCTACAAATATTGGGAAGTTCTCAAGCTTATGGTGGCAGATACAACTGTTCCAAAATTCTAATTTTCACTTAAAGCTCCAATTTTATTGTTGAAAACAAATACTGTCAGTTATTTTCCTTAAAGTGACAGGCTTACTACTTTTTTTGGTACGCGGGCCTCTCACTGTTGTGGCCTCTCCCGTTGCGGAGCACAGGCTCCAGACGCGCAGGCTCAGTGGCCATGGCTCACGGGCCCAGCCGCTCCGCGGCATGTGGGATCTTCCTGGACCGGGGCACGAACCTGTGTCCCCTGCATTGGCAAGCGGACTCTCAACCACTGCGCCACCAGGGAAGCCCGACAGGCTTACTTTATTTTTGAGAAAATGGCTGCCAGATACCCAGGTCTGAATAACCATTGTTTGTCAGCTCTTTCAAGTAAAATTAAAGTTTTGTGTAAAAATCTGCTAGTTCAATTTACAACTCAATCATGCAAGTGCTTTACCTCCAGATACTGTCATACTTCAGTATGTATGAGAAGTGCTTTATGCATGTTTCCCATTTTGATACATAGATGATTAAAAAGATATGTACTCATCAAACTGTGCACATTAAATATGTTCATTTCTTTGTATGTCAGTTATATCTCAAAAAAGCTGTTTTAAAAGATATGTGCACAAAGATCAATATTTGATAAAATTAATAATATTTACTGGTTTATCAAAGACATTATTAAGTGAAAACGGATTTTTTTAACCATGACCGTGTGGTGGTAAAGAATACAATTACTAACAAGTACCATTTGGTATCACCCCCTTGATTTGTGCCAAGGCACCAGTAGTATTACTCTTGCATCATTAGTGAAAATGTCAACACAAGGAAAAAGGCAAATAACATCTTAGAATTATTGTGAAAAGAGTTTTGACCTCTCAGACTCCCTGAAAGACTCCTGGGGAGCCCAGGGGTCCATGGACCACACATTGAGAACCACTCAAAGTGATTCTATACTATGAGTCTACACTTGAATCTACACTATGAGTCTACTCTTTGAGGTCTGCACTATGCTGGGAACTCTTTCCTCCTTTAGCATTACCTCTGGTCACTTCACTGGTTTCTTGTTGAGCTCAGTCCTCTTCTGTTAACATTCTAAATATACTCTAATATACCTAATTTACCTAAGTGGTTTCAGCTATAACCTATAAACTAATGATTCCCCCAAATCTATATCTCTAATGCATACTTATCTTCTGACCCTCAAATCTATGTTTCTGATTAATATCCTGTAGATACCTCCAACTTGATACACCCAAAACATAATTCATCTTTTCTCTCAAATTCTTTCATACTCCTGAATTCCCAATGTAGGCTGTTAGCACCTTTGTTCATCCAGTCACCCAATCTAGAAATCTAGGGGTCATCCTTAACTCCTTCCTCTCCCTCACCCATAAAGGGCCAGCCAGGCAACATCAATTTATGATATTGTGATAACATCAATACTGTAATACAATAGGGAGTGGCGAAACACAAGTCAAACCAGAGAATGCATGTTCCATCTAAAGGTGTTCAAATTCAAACACTGTGTGCGCCAAACCGAACATATTTGTTAGTTTCTAGTCTGTGATACTTGGTAACTCTGAAATATATCTTGAATTTTCACCTGTTTTTCCATTTCCACTGCCATTCTTCTACTTTAGATCCTCCATCATCTCTTACCGAGACGATTGCAATAGCCTTATAACTGATACTCTGGCTCCAATTTCCACAAATACTCCCTCTTCCCTGCCCCACCCAGGTTTATCTTTCAGAAGGCAAACAGTGATCTAAAGTGCAAATTTGGTTACTTATTTGAAACCCCTGCTTAAAATCCTATAATTGTTCCCAATCCTCTATAAGGAAAATATACACATTTCTTAGCACAGTGTTAATCTATAATCTGTCCGCCTCCGCTTATTACTTTAGTTTCACATTTCCCCACTTTCCTATCCAAAAGCCAAACTCCAGCTATCAATATCATGATAAGAGTTAAGACTTTTAAATCACTTCTTATATGCCATGCACTGCTCCAAATTACATATATTAACTCATTAGTCTTCACAACTATATAAAATAGGTATCATTATTAAGCCCATTTTACAGATGAGGAAACTGAAGCACAAAGCCAAACTGAATCATTAGGAATTCATTCAAAGTTGCTCACGTTGTTTCAGGATTCTGTGTCTTTGTATATGCTATTCTCTCTGACTAAAATGCTTTTTGTTTTCTTTTCTAACAAATTTACCATCTTTCAAGATTCAGATCAAATATTACCTCTTTCAGCTATCTTCTGTAGCTATCCCCTTCCCCAGGTAAAGCTGATATTCCTTCTCATCTTTGGAATATAAACTACATATTACAACTCACCAAAAATAAACATCTCCCTAGCACTTACAGTAGAACAGTGGCTTACCAGTAGCAGGTAGTCCTTGCTGTAAGCAATACACTATATCAAGAACTATAATTTCTACTTTTTATGGATGAGTGAGAGGAACAAGGTGAAGGTGGTTTTGTTCCTAAGCCCCCTTCCTAACCTCACTCCCCCACAATCACTAGCACGTCCCATGGCAGACAGTCCTTTAGAGATGATCCAAGCACAAGTCATAACTTCTACAGGTTGGATAACCCCTAGCTGGGGCCTTATAATCCAGGAGGCTTAAACCCACTTCATAATCCCTCAATAAGGTGATATCTGTTTGGATAATTGGAACTGTAAAAATCAATAAGAAAAGTTTAAAAACAGTCATGACAAGCCACTCCAAAATGAAGAAGAAACTATAAGTCACTGATTACTATGAGTTTTTATAGATAAATCTATATAGTTTTTCCTAAATTTGAGCATTAAGGTATAAAAGCTCCTTATTCGCTAACACATTTAGAGTTTGAACACATGTAATCTAGCATCTTCTACTAGGCAGGGATTTAATGAACATTTTGTGAGAACATCTGTTTGTTATTTATCTTTGTCTCATTTTACACATCAGCAAATCCCTTTTTACCACCAGGACAGAATAAAAATCACCATTTCATTATACAGCGTTCATAATTTTAAACTTCAACTGGGAGAAAGAGAAGCAATCATCAGCATTGTATTCTACCTGATGTTACAAGGAAGAAGTACAAGGGTGAGGAAGTGCAGAGGGGAAATGATTAAATATACAAAACCTTTTAATACACACTCTGCCAATGGCTACTGTATTTTACTGTTCCAGCAACTGCTAAGGAAAACTAAAAGCCACTCCATCTTTCTAGAAGGGTATTCCTGTTTGCCTTCTTGAGTCTATGTCAAAGAAAAGGGATGGTTTGACCTAAATAAACTTTTTTTCTATATGTTCTACAGAGAGAACTTTAACAATGAAACAGCTATTGATATTATCAGGTCTAGATATTTTCCCCAGATTTATTGAGATATAATTGACATAAAACATTGTGTAAGTTTAAGGTGTACAATGTGATGATTTAATATATATACATATTGTGAAATGATTGCCACAATAAGGTTAGTTAACACTTAGAAAATCTGGAAAATTACAGAGAGAGCTACTGTATTTTCTTCAATGCTCCTATCCTATTTCAGGAAGCTACCTAATGGCATTTCTAAGTGCTGCCACTATTCATTATGAGAAGGAGCCAATATCAAGGCCTTAGTCATCAGGAATGGGCAGTGCCATGAGCTAAGGCTAGTACAAAGCAGGGAAAGAATGCTGCCAGCTTAGGCAGAGTAACTGAAGCCATTTCTGGAAGCATATCCATCACAGCATCCACTTGCAAATGTAATGTTTTAAGGGAGATAACAGTATAAAACAAAACAGAAGTTACAGTTGATTTTTCCCTAGATCCAAATATACTGTCCTATTTGCCATGGAAAATAATAAAGTAAGGAATAAGAAAGGCGCAGTCCTTGCCTTCAAGAACTTACAATCATTTCTTTCCAACAGTCATTTATAGTACACTTACATCACTAGTCTTGTATAAGGAGAACAAGTTTAGCACATATAAGCTCACTGAACAATAGGAGGAGATATAATACCTAATTGAACATTGGATTGGGTGGTATAGATGGTAAATACTGTTGCAGTTCAGAGAAGGAGAAAATCAATGTAGGCTGGCAGGAGAGGGGGAAGCTTTCTGTGATGTGTAGAATTTGAGTTTGGTAAGTTGGAGAAGATTTAGAAAGGTGAAGAAGGAGGACAAACTAAGAATGAAATATCATGCACCTTCATCCTATCCCAACACTTGAGTTCTTTATCATAGAAGTGTTTTGAAAGTTCCTCCCCATAATACCATCAAACAGGTAAAGGAGGAGATAAAGAGATACACATATCTCCCTTACACTTTCCTTTCTAAGCCACTGGGGAACAGAAACTTCAGATAGGAATTGATCTGAACATCTGATTCAAGTAATTGATGTTAAAATATGATTGAGGTTTAACGTTCCCATGAGACATTTGTATCTTAAAAGAGGAGATAATCAACCAATACAGAATCTCTAATTAGTACAATTATGTGGAAAAAGCATTTTGAAGCTGGGAGAGGGCCTCTCCTAAGCATTTTGCTTCTCATTGTCCATTTCAGACAGTGGGGTTTCCTTCCCCCACATAATCTGCTCAAACTTAAGATACACAGGATCACTACAGTATTACATGTCTTTTCCCTTATCATTATTATTATTTTACAGAAGGTTCTTTTTTATTTTTGTTTTTTATACAGCAGCTTCTTATTAGTTATCAATAATATACATATTAGTGTATATATGACAATCCCAATCTCCCAATTCATCCCACCACCATCACCCACACACCCCCGCTTTCCCGCTTTGGTGTCCATACATTTGTTCTCTACATCTGTGTCTCTATTTCTGCCTTGCAAACCAATCCATCTGTACCATTTTCTGCATTCCACATATATGAATTAATATACAATATTTGTTTTTCTCTCTCTGACTTACTTCATTCTGTATGACAGTCTCTAGGTCCATCCACATCTCTACAAATGACCCAATTTCGTTCCTTTTTATGGCTGAGTAATATTCCATTGTATACATGTACCACATCTTCTTTATCCATTCGTCTGTAGATGGGCATTTAGGTTGCTTCCATGTCCTGGCTATTGTAAATAGCACTGCAATGAACATTGAGGTATATGTGTCTTTTTGAATTATGGTTTTCTCTGGGTATATGCCCAGTAGTGGGATTGCTGGGTCATATGGTAATTCTGTTTTTAGTTTTAGAAGGAACCTCCATACTGATCTCCATAGTGGCTGTATCAATTTACATTCCCACCAACAGCGCAAGAGGGTTCCCTTTTCTCAACACCCTCTCCAGAATTTATTGTTTGTGGATTTTTTTTTTTTAGCATCTTTATTGGAGTACAACTGCTCCACAGTGGTGTGCTAGCCTCTGCTTCACAACGAAGTGAATCAGCTAGACATATACATACATCCCCACATCTCCTCCTTCCCACATCTGCCCCCAACCCCCCCATCCCACCCCTCCAGGTGGCCACAAAGCACCAAGCTGATCCCTCCACGCCACGTGGCTGCAATCCACTCTACACTTGGCAGTATACACAACTTCATGCCACTCCCGCACCTCGCTCCAGTGCATGCACATCCCCGTGTCCTCAAGTCCATTCTCCACGTCTGCATCTTTATTCCTGTCCTGCCCCTAGGTTCTTCAGAACCATGTTTTTTTTTAATTTAGATTCCATATATATGTGTTAGCATGCGGTATTTGTTTTTCTCTTTCTGACTTACTTCACTCTGCATGACAGACTCTAGGTCCATCCACCTCACTACAGATAACTCAATTTCGTTTCTTTTTATGGCTGAGTAATATTCCATTGTATATATGTGCCACATCTTCTTTATCCATTCATCTGTCGATGGACACTTAGGTTGCTTCCATGTCCTGGCTATTGTAAATAGAGCTGCAATGAACATTGTAGTATATGACTTTTTGAATTATGGTTTTCTCAGTGTACATGCCCAGGAGTGGGATTGCTGGGTCGTATGGTAGTACTCTTTTTAGTTTTTTAAGGATCCTCCATACTGTTCTCCATAGTGGCTGTATCAATTTACATTCCCACCAACAGTGCAAGAGGGTTCCCTTTTCTCCACACCCTCTCCAGCATTTGTTGGTTGTAGATTTTCTGATGATGCCCATTCTAACCACTATGAGGTGATACCTCCTTGTAGTTTTGATTTCCGTTTCTCTAATAGTGATGTTGAGCAGCTTTTCATGTGCCTCTTGGCCATCTGTATGTCTTCTTTGGAGAAATGTCTATTTAGGTCTTCTGCCCATTTTTTAATTGAGTTGTTTGTTTTTTAAATATTGAGCGGCATGAGCTGTTTATATATTTTGGAGATTAATCCTTTGTTCATTGATTCATTTGCAAATATTTTCTCCCATTCTGAGGGTTGTCTTTTCCTCATGTTTATAGTTTCCTTTGCTGTGCAAAAGCTTTTAAGTTTCATTAGGTCCCATTTGTATATTTTTGTTTTTACTTCCATTACTCTAGGCGGTCGGTCAAAAAGGATCTTGCTGTGATTTATGTCAAAAAGTATTCTTCCTATGTTTTCCTCTAAGAGTTTTATAGTGTCCCATCTTACATTTAGGTCTTTAATCCATTATGAGTTTATTTTTGTGTGTGGTATTAGGGAGTGTTCTAATTTCATTCTTTTACATGTAGCTGCCCAGTTTTCCCAGCACCACTTATTGAAGAGACTGTCTTTTCTCCATTGTATATCCTTGCCTCCTTTGTCATAGATTAATTGACCATAGGTGCGTGGGTTTATCTCTGGGCTTCCTATCCTGTTCCATGGATCTATATTTCTGTTTTTGTGACAGTACCATATTGTCTTGATTACTATTGCTTTGTAATATAGTCTGAACTTATGGAGTCTGATTCCTCCAGCTCCATTTTTTTCCCTCAAGATTGTTTTGGCTATTTGGGGTCTTTTGTGTCTCCATACAAATTTAAAGATTTTTTGTTCTGGCTCTGTAAAAAATGCCATTGGTAATTTGATAGGGATTGCATTGAATCTGAAGATTGCTTTGGGTAGTATAGTCATTTTCACAATATTGATTCTTCTAATCCAAGAACATGGTATATCTCTCTATCTGTTTCTGTCATCTTTGATTTCTTTCATCAGTGTCTTATAGTTTTCCAACTACAGGTCTTTTATCTCCTTAGGTAGGTTTATTCCTGGGCATTTTATTCTTTTAGTTGCAATGGTGAAAGGGATTGTTTCCTTAATTTCTCTTTTTTTTTCGATTGTCATGTTTTTGTTGTCATTTGTCTCTAGGTATTTTTTGATTTCCTCAGTGATCTCTTGGTTATTTAGTAATGTATTGTTTAGCCTACATGTGTTTGTATATTTTACCTTTTTTTCCCTGTAATTCAGTTCTAATCTCATAGCGCTGTGGTCGGAAAAGATGCTTAATATGATTTTAATTTTCTTAAATTTACCGAGGTTTTATTTCTGACCCAAGATGTGATCTATCCTGGAGAATGTTCCATGCGCACTTGAGAAGAACGTGTAATCTGCTGTTTTTGGATGGAATATTCTATAAATATCAATTAAATCTACCTGGTCTATTGTGTCATTGAAAGCTTGTGTTTCCTTATTAATTTTCTGTCAGGATGATCTGTCCATTGGTGTAAGTGAGGTGTTTAAGTACCCCACTATTATTGTTACTGTTGATTTCCTCTTTCACAGCTGTTATCATTTGCCTTATGTATTGAGGTGCTCCTATGTTCGGTACATACATATTTATAACTGTTATATCTTCTTCTTGGATTGATCCCTTGATCATAATGTAGTGCCCTTCCTTGTCTCTTGTAACATTCTTTATTTTAAAGTCTATTTTAACTGATAGGAGGATTGCTACTCCAGCTTTCTTTTGTTTTCCATTTCCATGGAATATCTTTTTCCAACCCTTCACTTTTAGTCTGTATGTGTCCCTAGGTCTGCAGTGGGTCTCTTGTAGAAAGCATATATATGGGTCCTGTTTTTGTATCCATTCAGCAAGCCTGTTTATTTTGGTTGGAGCATTTAACCCATTCACATTTAAGGTAACTATCGATATGTATGATCCAATTACCATTTTCTTAATGGTTTTTGGTTTGTTTCTGTAGGTCCTTTTCTTCTCTTGTGTCTCCCACTTAGAGAAGTTCCTTTAGCATTTGTGTAGAGCTGATTTGGTGTTTCTGAATTCTCCTAGCTTTTGCTTGTCTGTAAAGCTTTTTATTTCTCCACTGAATCTGAATGACATCCTTGCCGGCTAGGTAATCTTGGTTGTAGGTTCTTCCCTTTCAGCACTTTAAATATATTTTGCCAGTCCCTTCTGGCTTGTAGAGTTTCTGCTGAGAATTCAGCTGTTAACCTTATGGGAGTTCCCTTGCATGCTATTTGTCATTTTTCCCTTGTTGCTTTTAATAATTTTTCTTTGTCTTTAATTTTTTGTCAGTTTGATTACTATGTGTCTTGGCATGTTTCTCCTTGGGTTTATCCTGCCTGGGACTTTCTGCACTTCCTGGACTTGGGTGGCTATTTCCTTTCCCATGTTAGGGAAGTTTTTGACTATAATCTCTTCAAATATTTTCTCAGGTCCTTTCTCTCTCTCTTCTCCTTCTGGGACACCTATAATGCAAATGTTGGTGTGTTTAATGTTGTCCCAGAGGTCTCTTAGGCTGTCTTCATTTCTTTTCATTCTTTTTTCTTTACTCTGTTCTGTGGCAGTTAATTCTACCATTCTGTCTTCCAGGTCACTTATCTGTTCTTCTGCCTCACTTATTCTGCTATTGATTCCTTGTAGTGTATTTTTCATTTCAGTTATTGTATTGCTCATCTGTTTGTTCTTTAATTCTTCTAGGTGTTTGTTCTTTAATTCTTCTAGGTCTTTTTTAAACATTTCTTGCATCTTCTTGATCTTTGCCTGCATTCTTTTTCCAAGGTCCTGGATCATCTTCACTATCATTATTCTGAATTATTTTTCTGGAAGGTTGCTTACCTCCACTTCATTTAGTTGCTTTTCTGGGGTTTTATCTTGTTCCTTCATCTGGTACATAGTCCTCTGCCTTTTCATTTTGTCTATCTTTCTGTGAAGGTGGTTTTCATTCCATAGGCTGCATGATTATAGTTCTTCTTGCTTCTGCTCTCTGCCCTCTGGTAAATGAGGCTATCTAAGAGGCTTGTGCAAGCTTCCTGAAGGGAGGGACTCATGTCTTTTCCCTTGTTTCCAAGAACTTCTTCACCTCATTGGGCCCCTGGATATAGTACATTGCAATTATTGGAAACCATCTGTGAAGTTGGGTGTTCTAAGTAAGTTTCTATTTTCTTCAGCATTTGTTTTTTTTTCTGTTTTATTGTGTAAGGCAAAAACATTGATAAAAATACAGAGAGTCATTCTAGGTTGATAAAATGCTCATGAATGATATAGCAGTCATTTTTATTTATCTCAGTGATTCTTTACCAGGCTGGTATAATACTTACTGAAGATCGTATCAGAATCTCCAAGAAATCTTTTTCAAACTATGTCTCCCCAACCTCCGATGGTTTGATGTTTCCCCAAGGTAGTATATTCCCTCTCTATGTGATTTCAGCATCAGCCTAGACTTACTTACTACCTACCAACTATTACCTACCTTCATTCCCAATCAACCTCTATATGGAAGATCATCACACTAATGAGAACAATGAAGAAAGGAAAGAAAGGAAGAGAAAAAAGGACAAAAGAAAGTAAGTTTTTTTTCCTTTAAGCTAGAGGAAATATACAACCCTAACTTCCTAGTTGTAAGCTTTAAAATCCTGATTGCATTCACTTCATTCTTAAGAAAGGGCTTGTATGCTCCATACTCTGAGAAGCATTTTCCATGGGCTAGAATGGCAAACACTCTCTTACATCTGTAACTGGGAAACACTTTTGGCACTACCTGAGATATGAGGTCTGAGGGAGTTACAAAGGCTCTGAAAAAAAAAGAAAAGAAAAGAAAGAAAGGTTCTGTATAACAACTGATCCCTTGGTAGTAAGAGGTGGGAAGAAAGGACAAAGGCCAATAAATCAGCATTGCAAGATTGGCAGCACAGATGATCACAGCAGTGCAGGGAGATAGGTCAAACTATGAAAATCATATGGAGCTGCAGCTTAAAAACCAAGAAGCAAATGGAGAAACTAGCTTCAAGCAAGGGAATAAAGTAGATGAAGGAAAGCAGAGAAATAAAAGACAGATTGTAAACACCTTTTTCAGGTGAGACAGCCAAATTCACGTGTAACTCTGAAATCTCGATAAGTTCAGCTAAAAGGATGAAATGCCACAAAGCTTATTTGAAATACTCTATTCCATTATCAAAAGGTATTGTTGCTAGGGTTCAAAAGCAAAAGCAGAACAGAAGACACAAAAACCACACATACATACACATATACACATATTTGTGCACAAAGATTAAAACAGAAACATGCATAGAGATCACATACAATCACCACCACACTGACACTGACACTGACACATGTACACACAAGTACACGTACACACACACACACACACACACACACACATGCCTGCACTCCAGGATGGGACTGAATGAAAGGAAATCATCTCTGACTTAGTTAATTTTCTCCTTCAACTCTGTTTCTTGGTTTCTTCACTTAGATAGGACTAATCCCAGTCAAATGTAAGAGATGTGTTTGTCACTGAACAGGGCACTTCATTTTGGTTGTCTCATATTACATATTTACACCATGCAGATTCTGGCTACTTCAGAAACAAAAAGTTAGTTGTGAAAGGTATAAGCTTTGATTCTGAAGTGGTGTTACTTTGTGTATGGAGCCACTCCTTGTGGGGTCTCATTTTAAGTGAGGTTTGTGCCTTTAAAAAATCATTCACCCTATGGATTCAATGCAACCCCTTTCAAAATCCAAGCTGGCTTTTTTTTTAAAGGAAATTGACACACTAATTCTAAAATTCATATAAAAATGTAAGAGATGAAGAATAACCAAAACAATCTTGAAAAAAACGTACAAAGTTGGAAGACTCTCACTTCCAAATTTCAGAAATTACTACAAAGCTACAGTAGTCAAGACAGTGTGGTGTAAGGGCAGACATATAGAACAATGGAACAGAACTGAGTGTCCAAAATTAAACACTTATGTTTACCATCAGTTGATTTTTGACAAGTGTGCTGAGATCAGGCAATGGAGAAAGAATAGTCTTTTCAACAAATGGTGCTGGGGCAACTGGATATCCACATGCAAAAGAATAAGGTGGGCCCTGACCTCACATCACACACAACAATTAACTAAAAATGGATCACAGACCTATATGTGAAAATGTAAAACTCTTAGAAGAAAACATAGGAGTCTTTTTGACCTTGAGTTAGGCAATGGTTTCTTATATATGACACCAAAACAGAAGCTACAAAAGAAAAAAATAGATACATTTGCTTCATCAGAATTGGAAATGACATCATCATGAAAGTGAAAAAATAGTCTACAGAGTGGTAGGAAATATTTGCAAAGCCACAAGATACCACTTTACACATATTAGAATGGCTGCTTATTATTATTAGACAATAATAGTGCTGACAAGATTGTGGAGAAACTGGAATCCTTATTCATCGTTGGTGGGATTTAAAAAATAGTGTGGCCACTTTGGAAAGCAATTTTCGTGGCTCCTCAAAAAGTTAGATGTAGAGTTACCATATGACTCCTGGGTATACACCGGAGAGAAATGAACACATATGTCCACACAAAAACTTGTACATGAATGCTTATAACAACATTATTCACAATAGCCAAAGAGTGGAAATGACCCAAATGTCCATCAGCTCATGAATAAACAAAATGTGGTATAGCAATACAATGGAATAGTATCTAGTTATAAAAAGGAAGTCACGATACATGCTACAACATGGATGAACCTTGAAAATATTATGCTAAGTGAAAGAAGCCAAATGCAAAAGGACACACATTTCATGATCCCATTCACATGGAATGTCCAGATAGGCAAATGCAATAGAAAGACAGCAGATTAGTGGCTGTCTAGCACTGAGGGGAATGGGGGGAAAGGGAGATAGTGGCTAACCCCTCAGAATTTATTTATTTGGGGATAATAAAAGTGTTATAAAGTTGGATTTTTAATGATGGTTGCATAACTTTGAATATACTAAAGATCATTAAATTATTTAAAGAAGTGAATTGTATTTATGTAAATTATGCCCCAATAAAGCTGTTAATAAAAAATCAGTCACTTGGGAAGCATATGATTGTTTTCCAACATTTGAATGGTTACCATATGGAAGCAGGGTGAGGTTGCTTGGTGTAAGCGCCAAGGGGTAAGAAGAATCGGGGCCACCACAGAATACAATTCCAGAGGGCTCAATTCATGTTGTAGTCTGTATTCTAGGCCTAAGAGTAGGAGCAATGGGTGGAGGCTGAAGGGAAAGAGATTTGGGCTTATTTATGCAAACATTCAATAACTGGAGCTATTCAAAGATCAATGTGCTACCTCATAGTGGAAAGTGCCAAATTATTGGAAATATCCAAGAATGAGCTGGATGACCACTTGAGGATGGAGTAGATGGGTTCATATAACAGATTGCATATGTATGTACTGGGGTGGGGGGAGATGTGACTGGATAGCCTTTAAGGCTTCTTATAACCCTAATATTCTATTAAAATGCATATATTACTAACTTTCATCTGTAAACCTTTTTTCTCATTCTTAATAATTTCCTCATTATCCAGGAATAAATGAGTACTTAAATATTCCCACTAGACTCATAAGTCCCAACAGTGATTTCCTGTGAAATAATAAAACTTGATGTTGTGGGTTAGGCTATTTCTAATAGTTATATGCTGTCTCTGGCTCAATCATTTAGCAATGGGCCTATCTATTGGATTACTCTTTTTGAGTCTACAGCTTTAAGGGTAGTACTCCATAAATATTATTAAGAGCAGTATCCTACATTGTACTTAATACTAATAATAGTTAAGTTAATTAATGCAAACTATCCTGGACTCTGTCTTTTCTCTCTTTCCACCCTTCTCTGTTTTTTCACTAGATATGGAATATGTAGTCTGCTGATTTTTATAAGTTGCTTCCAAAGCTTCAGAATGAACCCTTTGGCTGAAGTTTTCAAATATTTTGGCCTAAGTCCACAAATGCCATAAGAAACTGGCACTCCATTCTGCAATGCTTTTCTCTCTGTCAATAACTTTAACTTGGGATCATAAAGTGGAATCATTTGTCAGGTGATCCATTATGATCTAGATTTAAAACCACATTTTAGAGCTACTGGGAATGATTCTATACTGAAAAAGAGAAGTTCAGATAAAAAGAGAAAAGCTGCTTATCCGTCATCTGTTTCACAACAGCAAGGGGCAGTTTAATATCCTGGAAGGGGCAGCTTACCAATAGTGACATGGGATCAGAAATGGCTAAACAGCTTCAAGTTAAGTACCTCCCTCATTGGAGTGGTCAAGTATAGGTAACACATATAGTAGGTGCTAGCTACGTAGTGCTGACTGAATTATGCTGGCTCACTGACATCCTAGGCATACATAAAAACCCTATATCAAAAATCTCAAATGGAAAACATCTGCAATGAATGTGTACTCATTGTTCAGCTAGTACACCAGAGCCTTACTATAAATCCCAACCTCAGGGTTCATGACTTGGAACTGTGTTCTAATGTTCTAACATAGCCCTTCTGTTACTTCCAGTAATAAATCTCCTTGGAGAAGTTCCAGGAAGGGTATTGCCTTAGATCATATTCCATGTTAGAGTGAGGTTCTTCTTTACAGTTTGTGCTTCATCTGGTCTTGATGTGAGGCCAGAAAAGGAAATGTTCTGGAGAGTTTGCTGCAAGGTGGGGGTTCTTTCTATTTCAAATAGCTGTAAATATTTGACAAAACAATTATGCCCTTCTCATTTCAATTCCTCCAGACCACTTCTTCCCAGACCATTTCTTTCCCTTCTTGTTAAAAGCCTCATGAGGCCCATGGAAGGGCACTCAGGAACGCTACTTGGCAGGGGGAAAGATACTACTGTAATCCCAGGCTCATTTCTCCAATGGTCATATTTCTGCCTGTGCTGACCCCTTTTCCTGCCAGATTGAGCTCTTTATTGCTCACACCACTCAAAATAGCCATAAGCACCAATATCCACCATCTACTCAAGCTGTCTTTATTGTATTTACTTTGTATCCCACCCTCATAAACCACTCTCCCTCGATCCCTTAAGCTTTTCAATTGCTCTTTTCCATTTCAAGCATCTCAATTCCAGAGAATGGAAACTTGGGCATAGTCTTATTACCAATTAAAAAGGGATTCTCACTACTTTGCTCTAAGAAGTTATTTGCCCATATCCATGTCAGTTACTCAAAACCATATTGGCTTTTTAAATGCCATATCATATTGCACACTCTTAATATAGTTTACTATCTCCTATCACCTGTAGACTTTAAAAAGCATGAATCAAATTTACTTTTGATGATGATTTGTGTGATATTTATAACCAGGAAAAATGTAATATGCCACCCGAAAACTTTTCCAGAATAGTCAGAATTTTTATTAATATGGATTGCCACAATTATTTTATATTCTTTACGCTCTTTATCACAAATTTACGTAAATACAGATTGTACAACTTCTGCTGAATAAGCTGGGCAAGTTTCCATGACTTGGGAAAGCATATCAGAGTTGTAGTTATTTGTAGTTCCTGCCCCACCTCCAAACCAAAGGGCAGTGTTTGGGAAAAGCCAACCATATTTATCAGCAAGAGTTAGCAGTCTAGCACAGGGGATGGGAGTGGCAATGAGTAAAGTGTATAAAGAATCTAAAAACTGTTTTCTTTACAACCTCTTCATCAGAAGCTTTAACTGGATACATCCCAATCCTTGTTTGGTAGACAGTTAACAAAGGGAGTGTTTTCTTTACATTCTCCCACTTTACACTAATCTGAGTTTTTTTGTAAGGGAACACCCTAATGCTGAGAATCTCCTCTCTGTCTCTGTCTCTGTCTCTGTCTCTCTCTGTCTCTCTGTATCTGTCTCTGTCTCTGTCTCTCTCACACACACACAGATGGAAAACATAACCATATTCCTAAGTAAACATGTAAGTAAAAAGCAACAGGAATGTAGACTTTGGAGTCTAGACACAGAGCTGTAGAAAAGTTAGTGGTATATATAGCCTTGGATAAGGAGGACAACCAACATTTACTGAGAGGGCTAACGAGGATTAAATGAAATAACTTATGGAAAGACCCTAACACAGTCCTACAACATACCTTTACAACATATTTGCCTTCTTCTCTACCCTGGTTTGAATTATGAAGCATCCTGATCAGAGAGAACTTTTTCATTGAAAACTGAAATGTCTGGCTTCCTAAACAACATAAAAATGTCACTGAAAACTGTAGACGTAGTTTGGAGGAAGTGAGAGGCAAGGGGTTAAAATTTTCCTTTAGTTCCAAATGGGTTTTGTCTTTATGCATTTCTCTGGAAACTGTAGCTGTGGCACTATCTCTTTAGTCCTCAAAACAAAAGAACCTATTTGCAGAGTGCTCCAGGGTGGCCCTGAGTGGCACTTTAAAACACCCGTTTTGAACTGCTCTAGGCAGTTCAGTGAGGCTGGATACAACAATAGATTCTGGGAGTGAGTCTGAATGGTACAAAAAAAGGTGGGGGTGGTCTCCTGTCCATTGAAAACAGAAAGCAGAGCTAAAGAAAGTGAAGAATGTGAAAGGAGAGAAGCAAATTTCAGGATGTGCTAAAATTTTTTGCAACCAAAAAGAGTACAAAGAACTGGGATCTAGGCAACAGAGGGCAGGTCAAGCAGGCATAATTATTTATCATATAGTTTCCACAGATGGCAATAGTCAAGTACATTATTTTACTTATGTGTTTTTTCTTAATACTATAGATTTTGACACTGGGTTCTTTTTAGAAAGCCACCAAGTATAACTAACACACATAATGAACTCCACACAATAATAAAACAGAGTGCCTAGATTTATGTCTCTTTATGTAGAGACTGAAATCCATTTCTGATTCAATTCTTCCAAAGTATTAATGCAATTTAAATAATGAAATCATCCTGAAAGGGGTACACTACTGGTTCAAAGAAGATTTTTCAGAGAAAGAAATGGAAGCTGAAAAGTAATGAGTAATGAGTGGCTATGGGGCAGATCAATCCAAAAGAGAATAGTTAAAGGGTCTAGGAGAGCTAAAATGTATAAAAATGTCTATGACCTAAACATTGGAGCTAGAAGCTCTTTCTTCTGATTAACTCTACTTTCTTACCCCTAGCTCAGAAATCAAGGCTTAACAATTAACTCTCAATAGCAAGCCAATATGATTAGAAAAATAATACAAAAATATTTAAACTGTTCAAAAGAGAAATGCAATGTCCTATGTGTCAAAGGAAACAATGTTCCTGTTTGATTCCCCATCTATACAATGATCACTGTAGCCATCTAGACCCCTAAGAGAGTTATTACTTCTAGACAGCCAAGCTTTTTGGAGCTGCACTTCCAGCACTGCATCCAATACCCACATGTAACTATTTAAATTTCAATTTAATTACATTTATATAAAATAAAAAATATTCAGCTCCTCAGTTGCAGTAGCCACACTTCAGTGCTCAACAGACACATGTGGCTAGAGGCTACTGTGTTGGACAATAAACATAGAGATTATTTCATCATCACAGAAAGTTCTATTGGACAGCACTGGGCTAGACACCAGGAGGTCAAGACTTTGAGTTTAGACCAAATAATTCAAACCATTTTTAATGATAGTTTTTCTACAATGTAATTAAATTCACATCTACAGAGAATATAAATTAGGATTGAACATCATACTTTTGACTTTGGACAATGGTTCTTGAGAGTCAGTTGCACAGAAGAATCATCTGTGGAGTTTGCTAAATGCAGATAACTCACAGAGTGATTCAGTAGGTCTGGAATGAGGATCTAGGAATCTGCATACTAAACATGTGTCCTAGGTAATGCTGACAAGGGTAGTTCCTAAACCACATTTTGAGAAACACTGTGATTATAAATCAAAAAATTCCAGTGATCAGTTTACACATTCTGATTCATTTTCTTGTACAGGTAAGTATTAATATGTGTACATAGGCAAGCCCTTGTCTCCTTACAAAAATGCAAACTGTTCCACAAAGGCAAAGGAAGGAGATTTCAAGGTATAGTAGATCTGAGTAAGGATGAATACAGAGAGAAAAATCAAGAAGACAGACGCACTAGAAATAAATCTTTTGAATAGAAATATTCCAGAATATCTATACAGGGCGGAAGCTGTATAGCCATTCAGCTTCTGGAACTCTAAGGCTCTGGGAACAGCTTTGAATCTTGAGCTAGCAGGAAAGGAGAAAAACTCTTTGGTAGTGTAGTTTCTGAAGATCTGAATATTGCACGTAAATGCTAAGTATGTACAAGATGCTAGCCTATGTGCTAAGAGAGCTCAATCTAGTGCGGGAAGAGAAACCAAAAATAAGTATAATATAGTAGCAGGTGTCATTTCAGCTGAACCTTAAATGGTGAGTTGCTCTGGAGTTATTGGAGAGGTAGAAGAATGACAATTAAAATACAGAGAACAACATGAAGAAAAGCACAAGAGCTTGAAAATTTGGAGCATACCTGGTGACCTACAAGTGGGCTAGAGTGGCTAGTGAATAGGGTTTAGAGAAGGTTGTGTAGTGGGAGATAGGGGTACAGATGCATTCTGGGTACCTGGGACAAGACCATGGATGGCACTGAATGCCTGTTTGGGAAAAAAATCCTTTAAAAGGTATTTGAGGAGAGTAGTGATATGAGATCTGCATTTAGGAAGAACACTAACAGCTAGGCATAATATGGAGTGGGGAGAGAGTAGATGCTGGGAAGATGTGCTATGATTTGGTCATTTGGCTGCATGGAAGAAAAATTGCACTCTGGTTGACAATGTTTGTTCTTGCAAAAGGCTGGGAATCAAGAGAGAAGCAACAGAATATGAAAGAGATCTTTTTAAGCTGAAAATCTGAAAAAAGAGCATGAGTAGTGGCAGTGTTTAGAAACTGTTGGGAATGCAATGATCCATCATGACTCTGGCAATAAGAAGTACCACCAATGAGGGTCAGAAAGAAAGTAGAATTCTCAGCAGTCTGGTGAGCAGACATCTCTACACCATCTATGTCTTCTGAAGATATGGACAATGGGGTATCTTCTATGAGTGGCACACAAGTGGGCAAACAGCTTCTTCAGTGAAGTGCCCTTAAAGACATACAACATACTGCATAGTAATTAAGGGCTTAGGCCCTGGAGACAGACTTTCTGGAATAGAATCTTGATTCTGCTACTTAGTAATTGTGTGATCTGTAGGCAGGTTACTTATTGATAAATTCTGTCCCGTTTTTTTCTACCCTTAAAATGAAAATAATATTACCTACCTCACAGGAATGCTGTGAAGGTTGATGAGTTCATACATAAAAGGTATTTGTAACATGGCCTGGCACACAGTAAGCACTCAATAAATGTTAGCTATTATCATCATGTGTATGTATGAGTGAAAGACACACACTTAATTGTGCTATGTTCAATGTTCAATAACCCTCGAAAGTGGGAAGCAGTCGCATAGCACAGGGAGATCAGCTCGTTGCTTTGTGACCGCCTGGAGGGGTGGGATAGGGAGGGTGGGAGGGAGACGCAAAAGGGAGGGGATATGGGAACATATGTATATGTATAACTGATTAAATTTGTTATAAAGCAAAAAAAAATAACCCTTGAAGGTATAAATGCTATATCTAAGGAATGGTGATCAGTATAGTTTAGCAGCCCAAGGGACATCTGCAGTACACTGTCCTGCATAGGCAGCATGCCTTAATACTACTCAAAATGAGTATCTTAAGTCCATTTTGAAAAAAGACAGATATGAGTAAGTTTTTCAGCTTGTAAATATTCTTAGTGATTCCCCTTAAATAAGCTAGTGCAAGTCGGCTCCAGCATACGACTGGCTGGTGTAAACTAACCCTTATACTCACATCCATAAGACCTGCCTTTCACTTCCCTAAAACACACTCAAAGGTATGCTGAATGGAAAAACAGCCAGAACCTAGAAATCTACTCCTTTTCTAATTTCTCTTGGCCTCAAACAGCAGGGGGAAAAATGATTATTTTGCAGATGAAAGACTTTCTTTCACCAATCAAAAAATATCAATTCCTTTAAAAACCATAATAAGCTCTTTCTCGTTTATATTTAAAGTGCTCGCTTCCAGAAGGAGGAATGGAGTGAGGGGTGTTAGCCAGAGCTTCTGACTGCACAGGAAATTTGCCACCTGAAACCAAGTTTAACATGGAGCTTCCAATCACATGCGTAGTTTTCCCTCTAACCCTGACCCATTCCCTCAAGTTCCTGCCTGCATTTTTTAAGTGTCGAACTGCATTTAAGTTAAATAATGATAAAAGAGCTTTATATCATCCTCCTTTCCTTTTTTCTAGGAGGGGAAAAATATAAGAATAGCTTTACCTTAAGATATGTTAAAATACAAAGATATCTTAGGTAAGGATAAATTCTAATTTACATGGTATCTGAGACAATATTTCTATTACCATCTTTCTAAAAGTCTCATAAACAGGTCATAACAATACTTGCCCTATGTCCGACTCATTTTCTTGACAGCATTCTCAAATATTCATTGTCAAATGCTAAAGAAGAGTTGTCTATGGTGTGAGCATCCAGTCATTTCCCCAGTACATGGCATAGTCTCTAATAAATTCAGATCTAAGAATGACTGCTTCAAGAATGTTTCCTGAAGAGGTTTTAAAGAACGTTTTACCAGAGAACTAGTATGAGCTACTCAAGCACCTGGGTTCATCTTTCTCCTTTAAAGGAATGAATTTAAAATTGAGAAAACATTTGAGAATTTTAAAAGACGAGAAAGTTCATCTATTTTAGATAGATAGATAGGTAGAAACAGAAAAGTGTGAAACTGAGTTAGCTGTATATTTTTTTCTGTTGATCTGGATAAAATACTCAAATTTTAAAACATAGCCCTTCATATTTGGCCAGTATATTTTAAAGTATACACATAACTTTTACCAAAACCATCGTATATGTTGAGCAGAATATTAAAAACGAACTAGCTTGTTTTAGAAGGAAAATATTCCACACTAACCTTTTCAGTCGGACATTTTACTTCCCAATAACTTTACAAGGCTCTACCTTCATTCATATTGATGTATAAATTAATCAAAACACTAATGTTTCTCCACATAATCTATAAACTTAATCTGGAAAGCACTCACATATTAAAATAAATGTTGTGTTAAAAATAGCTCAGAAGAAATCTCTACAGTTCTATCAACACATTTTTTTTTTTTTTTTTAGTAAATGACTGAACTTAAGTCTTCTTGACTAGTAGCTTAAGTCAAATTTACCCTGGATCCATCAACTGAGAGGCAGCCTGGTATAAGGGTGAGAAAAAGCACAGATTCTTGAATCAGATCAATTAACCTATGAGTCTGGGCTCTGCCTCTTGTTAGATGCGAGACCTCAGGCCAGTTACTTATTCTCTAAGTCTCAGTTTTCTTACCTCTGAAATGGAGATCATAACGCCACTGACTTCACACAGGGTGGTTATGAGAAAAGACTGATCAAGTATATGTTAAACCACTGTGTAAATGTTTTATATCATATCCACTATGAGTCAATTACCAACAACTATACTGTAATTTTAAGTTGTTTTTTAATAGACTAAAACCATGACGGAATTAAGCATGTATTTACTATTAGGATACAAACACAATTCAGTCATAAAAGCCACCTAGTTAGCTTTGACATTATTCATTAGGTCACCCTGGAATTGAGAGATGGCAAGGAGATAATGTCACTATTTTTTTTAACATAAACACTTTTACTAGCATAGAGAAGTTCTTTCCAGATATAGTAATTCCAGTAGCATAACATTTTCCGCATTTTTCACTGCCAGAAATTTAAACCAGTAACACAGGCCCATGAGAAACCTCTACTTATTGAATAAAGCAATATTTTCCATGAAAGTATATCTATTTAGTTTTACAGTGGAGAAAACGAGATATTCTCTGGTTTTAATCCAAAGAGAAAAACCTCAACAACTTTGCATATTAAAAATGTACAGAGATGGCTCTTCTGGAGTCAAGCATGAATTAGAGTATAGAGAAAACATCCAACAAGCACAACTCTCCAACACTTAGTGAAACAAACCAACCGCTACCCAAAGAAGAAACTGAAGCTATAAATTCAAATAAACGGGCTGCAGGGAGACTACACAAACCTGCTGTTGCTTTAATTGCAGACAATTCAATTCAGCAGCTGTTGGTCCAGGCACTAAGGTTCACTGTATGCTCTTCAGAGTAACCTTGAAATATTCTCACTCACTCACTTCTCCACATCATCTGCATGCTGTCCAATTAATGAGGAGCGAAATCAACTGTCAAACCACGTATCAAAACAGAACATGATCTTTTAGCTCTTAAGCACAGGAGCACAATATTTTAAGGACAATAAAACAAGAATGGAGGTGTAAGTCCTTGACAATAAATGATACTCAAACTTATCAAAACATGTGGTTGTAGAAACTAAGCTTCTGTTCTGTTCAGCGAGAAAGTGAAACTTTTTAAAGGTTTTTTTTAATTTGGAAAGATCCTTTCTATCAAACTGCTGTATAAGAAGCCTTTCAAACAACATTCACCAACACCTGATCAGTCTCCAAGTACTTCATTATTATGGACCAATATTGTTTCTGAAAGCTTAAGAGAATACTTAAGGAACACTTCTGGTCCAACGATATTTTACAATACAGATGGTTTGGAGCTGGCATGTTTAGCCTTGCTGTTTTCAGCACTTTTTTTCTACCAGGAGAACAAACAACAACAATAATATATAATGTTCATCAATATGAGTTAAATAATGAAATAAAAATAAATTTACCAAGCAAATGTGTTCTGGAATGCTTCCTATTTGAAATTTACTTACTCTTAACTGTATATCTCAAATCTAGACAACCAATTAACAAACACAGGAGTTAATAAACTCAAGAGGAACACAGCATACTAAGTGTTTTAAAAATTGCTTTTTTCCTTCCAAAGCACTGTCTTCTGTGTGAACACTCTAGGCTATATCACATACTACCAGTTGCAGACATAAGACTTGAGAAATTCAATACAAGAATACAGCAGAGAAGCATGCACAATTAAGGGATCGGGACTACCAATTTAACAGAGAACCCAGATTTTACATAGCAATCTGCCACAAACATTATAGCTAGGGGCAGGCATATTTTATGCAGCTATTTTGTTTAGCTCATTAGAACCTTATTTGTCCTTCAGTACAGTTGAACTAGAGGCAAAATAAGAGAGGAATGCACTTTGAAACAAAAGGAAAATTTCAGATAAAATAAAACATACTATACCTGAATATTGTACTAGGAACATCGTGACACTCTTCAGGGAACTGTTTCACGTTGTATCCTACCGTGAGTTATTCTCCCCTAACCTCTTCTCTCCACAAAAAGAAAAGCCAAAGCACCCCAAACCCCCACTACACACTACCCCTAACCCACCCCCGCACTGAGGAAAAAAAAACAAAAAACAGATACAATTCAGCTCAGCTCCGATGATGCTTCTGTTTAGCTCAGCTCCAGCCGACAACTGAGCTCTAGCAACGGAGCATAGGGAGGTGGATTCTGATGCCAGGAGCACTTCCATCCACTTCACTTACACAAAAGCAGGCAGTGGAAAATCCAGGAGCCTTGAAGACAAGGGCTGGAACTGGCTTTTATGAATTGCTATTACTGCATGTGTCACCATCCATCTCCAATGACGGACACTTACAGGCTGAATTGGGAGTGGAGGGGGTGGGGTGGAGGAGGTTGGAGAGCAGGTGGAGAAGCAATTAGCAGTATGTTCATCGGAGAATTCGTTTGGGATTTCATACATCAGTGCCTAAAGAAACAACATGCAGTTGACAAATCAGAACTTTACGATTTGCATGCCTTAGAAGAAATCTTAGCTCACAGCCCCAAACAAAATAATGCTTGCCCACTCTTATAGCGCATGGAAAGTCACCCCTCTGCTTTCTTTTTCCTCCAGCTACCCTTGTTCCTGAGAAATCAACATCCAGAATGAATATTTGCTAATTTTCCCTAAAGAATTATATTTAAAAGTCTGGAAGCAAAGGAAGTATAAAGAAATTAAATTATATTGAACATGACATCTCTTAACAAAAAGGCAAGAAGCTAATTATTTTAAGCCAACTTTTCATCCCTAGTCCCATTCCCCAGGTGCAGCTTTCATACCTGTAATCAACGGATCACACAACTTTTGTGCATATATTTAACACTGAAAAACAATCTACGTATACCTAAAAATAGTCCCGTTAAAGTCAAGGTGAGAAGCTAGGTGACCTTTAAGAAGGCACTTTACCTGTAAGTGCTTTAGTTTTACTCATCTGCTAAACTGAAGCACACTTTTTTAGACTTCAAAATGAATCATGAGTAGGAACAAAAAGGTGATAGTCTCTTAGGAAGGAAACATGACACAATTGGAGGAGTACTGAGGCTGGGTATCAGGAAACCTGGGTTCAGGTTCCAGTTCTACAACTTTCTAGCTGTGTTACCCTGGACAAGTCACTTAACTTCTTGGAGCATAAGTTCCCTTATTTTATAAATTGTACATAATTGTACCCATTCTGACTGCGTCATAGGAATGCTGTGAAGAGCTAATGAGATAATAGATATAAAAACACTTGTAAATTGTAAAGAGCGATAAAATTGTATGGGATTATTATTATTATTATACCCTGAGACAAATCTTGCCTAAATGACTGAATTGAGGCACCTGTATCATATAAGGAAAATAAGAAGAAAGGACCAATATAATTTCATGAAACATTATCCAATTCTTCCAATTTTAAAATTAGAAGGAAGTACTGTTTCCTCTTAAAATTCCACAGGAGGAAAATCTTTTGAAAAGAAAAAAAATTAAATCTGATATATAATACATCAAAAGTTTATTAAAGAGACAAAAGTCCTGTAACTCCTTCTTTCCTTTCCAAAAAGTCAGTCAATTTTTCTGTAAGGTCTAGTATTATGTCCCATCTGGAATGCAAGCTACTGGACAATGAGCATCTCCTTTTGTTAAATCTTCCTATTAACCTGGTATATCCTCACTGCCCAGTGTGTAGAAAAAGTTTCAGGTTGATTATCTAAATCTAAATCCACAAGGTAAAAATCCAAAGTCATGCTTTATGAGGCTCCAAGCTGCCTTGATACAATATATACAGTGGCCAGCTGGTTTCAGCTGGGACACAGTTTTAGCACATGAAGTCCTGGGGTGGCCACACCTGGGGCACTAAATGATCCAGACAATGTTTGGGGACCTTTGGTTCAGCCAAATCCCACATGTCCTGATCTTCATCTGTATGGTGGTTTCCCAAGTATGTGTCTGTCCACATGGGCCAAATCTGAAGCAGCCAAAAGAAAGGTGGGAGCTGTAGCAGAAATATCAGATATCAGCTCCCCTTGGCCCCCTCCAATGCCATCCGTGTCCTCAAACAAGTGCCCAGACCACTTCCTGTGAGAAGAAAGAAAACTTTTTTCTAATTGCCCCCTTGAATGTCATTGCCAATACTGAAAATTCCAGTAAAATATGTATCCAAAATCTATATTAAATAAATGGGTAAAATGGATAATATGAATCACAAAGAGTTAGGTGAGGTAGCTAATAGCAAGTGAGCCATTAAAGGGGGAAGAGGAAGAAAGGGTGGGGAAAGGAGTAGAGGAGAAGAGAGGGGAGGGAAGGAGAGTGAAAGAATCTGAAGTGAGAGCTTTTTTTTTTTTCTAAGCAGAAAAACACTTGCTGGAATCATCCAAAACCTCACCTCCTAGAAAGTGCTTGCCTTGTGAGGTACTGGGAATGGCCCATTTACTACCACAGCTACAATCCTAGCCTTCCAACTGCTTAGGTAAACAGTCAAGAGCTTGAAAAAGCACTGATAGACCTAGCACCAGAACTCACTTTCCTCTGGCATGTGGAAAGCCAGGCAGGTGGGACACAGTTCTCTAGGGGCCTCATCACTGCAACCCTCCACCACAGCCTCACCGGTGGTATGGCTGGCCACTAATAAAGGTGTCAGCCCAATTTCAGGTTTGGCAAAGGAAAATGGCCTGAGACTTCTAAAAACATACTGGTAAGAAAGGAACAAAGGCTGTATTTCAGAATCAGGCTGTTCTGCCTTTGGGCATTGCAACTGAACTCTTCCACACATTTAAGCTGAAATTCATATTCCCCAAGTTCCTCAGAAAGGCCATTCAAAGTAAAGGGAAAAGGACAGGAAAGACGATTTTTTGTTAGCTTCTTTCCCCACCGTGAAAAGACGAGGATCATATCCAGAACATGACTGACAGCATGTACCAAAAGGCAGTAAAGTGGAGTGGAAAGCATCACTTTCAACCCAGATTAGCAAGAATGGAAATTAAAGCATCAGAGAATCCTGATAAAAGCAAACACACAAACATATACACCAAAAACCACTGCAATGTTTCCATCATTTCAATCTCCAGAATGTAAGCACTAGTGGTTCCCTAATCCACCTGAACTTCTCAGCAGCTGTCACCAAGCCTGACGGATCTTTTCAAATGAATTCCTGTTGTTAACCTCCTTGGGTTCTGAGTATTTTTGCAAAAACAAAAATCCCAGTGGAAGATTTCAAATAACCATGAACTTGAACCAAACCATGGACCTAAACTGAGAGAAACAACACTAATTTTCTAAACCCCAAACAAAACAGAATTGTTAATAGTTTGAAAGCAACAACAACTAGTGAATCGACTTGAACTGGACCAAAGCTTCATGTTTTCTGAATCAATCAAACTTGTACCAAACCCTGAGAGTCCAATCAGTTCAAAGAGCACACATCAAGACTTGGTTTCACCTGACTGACAGCCCACAATGAACCACAGAATGGCAATAAGTAAGGAGTTGGGAAAACTGAATTCTCCTATTTTTTTCAGTGTTTGACCTTGGTCAAGTCATTTATACTCTTTTAGACTCGGCTTGCTTGCTTTGAAATGACTGGGCTGGGATTACCAATATCCCAGGTCTAATACTCTATGCCAACTGTGCAATTTAGAATAGTGACAAAATAGAGAATGTCACAATTTGGCCCTAATCTTCAGAAGCAGAGAGATGTACCACCCCAATTCTCCTAAGGGTTCATGTTTCTAGCTTTTTTGAAATATGCGTCACATAAGAGTTGGGTAACTGTCTTTGCTCATTGGGCAAATGTGCCTTGGGAATAGTCAGGCTAATATTCCTTTTCAGAATGTTTCTCTTCAAAAAATGTTTCAGGAGCAGTTTGTTTTCCTCAAATGAAAGCTACAGGTGAGTGGTCTGGTCCCAAAAAGGAAGGAGGAAGAAAGTGATCTAAATTATGCTGAGCACCTACTGCATGCCAAACATGGCATGATACTTTATATTATTTTTTAAATTAGTCCTCACAACACAGCTATATGGTAGGTATTATCATCCTAATTTTATAGGCAAGGAAACTGAGGCTTACTTATGTTAAGTGACATGCTTGCAGTCACCCTACTGGTAAGTGATAGATCTGGGATATGAACTCAAGCAATTTGAATCCATTACTATACCAACATTCTAATGATTAAAGTCTGAATGACTGAATTCCTTCTTAATTCAGTGATTCAATTGCACTTGCTTAGTGAATAATCACCTGCTGAGTTAATACAGTGAAAGTAAATCTCCTTGCATTTATGCTAGATAGACGACTTTCTAAAAATTTTCATCCAACAATGTGGTTAAGACCACTGGGCTCTGGAGTCAGACAGATCTGAGTTTCTTGAATTCTGGCTTATGGACAAGGTACTTAACCATGCTGAGTCTCAAGTTTTCTTACCTGGCAAATGGAGAAAGAAGTAGTACTTACTCATTGGGTTGTTGGAAAGTGTTAATGATGTGATAGCAACTAGCACAGTGCTTGGCACAAAATAATTATTCAACAAATGCATGTTAGAGCTATACTTGTATTCATAAGCAACAGAGCAAGAAAGAAAAGGTTATAAAGAGAAAGGAAACTAGGATTCATTTAACTCAAGTGCTCTTTGGCCTGTAGCACAGATTTAGTTTGAAAGAGGTTTTTAGTGGCCCATCCATACCCTCTAAAACTAAGCTGCATCTTGCAGTAGATTAGCATATTCATGAAGCAACATGATTATACTAATTGGTGGTGCCTAAGTAGTAGCAAGGAGACTTGTCATGTGCTCTGCTGAGCAGCAATTGTCCCTAGTTTCCTGGAATCTATCCTTCTAAAGAGAGGGTTGGAAAGTGGCAGATAGAAGTACTGCTGGAAGTACCAGGTGGTCTAAGGCCCCCATCTTTCCCCCATTCTTCAAGTTCCAGCTTCTATTTCATTCACTCATGGCCCTCTTCGCATATACTCCTCTCCTCCCTCAGTTTATTCTAGTTTTATTGTGATTCTCCCCCTGGCTCTAGCTCTGTCTCTGCTCATCAGCATCAAGTGGTGTTTATGGAATGTGTGTCTGGCACTGCACTCGGTGAGGTGGAGGGACATCCAAAAGTTAATCAAAGAGACGTGTCCCATGGCCAAACAGATCTAAGATCCACAGGTAGACCAGAGTTTTGGCAACACAGTAATTGCAAGTATAATTGGATGATGTTGTTGATTTCAGAGCACAAAATAGTTTGTTCATCTAGTTAATGATACGCATACTGAAGAATTTAGAAAGAATTATACAGTTGTCGGCAACTTGATTTGAAATGCAGAAAAAGATGGATAGATGGATGGATAGGTGATAAAGCAAATAAAGTGTTAACTATAGACTCTAAATGATAGGTATATGGGTGTTCACGGTACAATTCTTTCAACTTTTCTGTATATTTAATTTTTTTCATCATAAAAGGTCGAGGGAAAAAGGAGAGGGGTAGGTAAGGGGTACAGCTTTTCAACTTCAAATGTTTCAGAACAAAATAACCATATTTATATGGAGAAGCATAAATCAAATAGGGCAAAATGTTAAAAATTGGTGAATCTGAGTGAATGGTATATGAGAGTCCTTATATGATTCTTTTAACTTTTCTATATTTACAATTATTTCAAAATAAAAAGTTAAAAGTTAGTTTATTGAAAACTGACCCCTTTCACCTAGTGTCTCAGTTGCCATTTTTAGTAGAGAGGATATTAGGTCCATAGTAGTAGAGAAATTGGAAAGAATGGGGTGGGGGACAATAATCAACCCGTACGTATACTTGGGTGCCTACTGTATGCAAGACACTGTGCTAGGCACTGTGGCAGATTCAAAGAGGTTAAAAACACAGTCACTGCCCTGAGAGGGCTCACAGCGTAGATGAGGGAATGCCAAAGCAGTGTCTGAAAGGGTAACTGGCTGGCCAGATAAGTTCTGTAAGACAGAAGTATGAAGATTGGAAAGGTAGGTTGGAGCCAGACTGAGGAAAGTATTGAACGCCAGGCTAAAGAGTTTGGACTTCATCCTATGGATAATGGGAAGCCATTTATAGTATCTGAGTCAGAGAAAGAATACTCTCCAAAACCGATTGGCTACATAGAACAATTTGGGCACAGTTACCTTCAACATGCATTTGTTTTATATTCATGTACTTCTGGCCCTTGTATCTATTTCCCTTGTCTGGATGTGGCCATTAGGGGGTTCCAACATTCTGGATGCTGACCATTATTTAAACAGCCATCTCTTCAGCCTCTGTCCCTTTCCCTCCCTCAGTCCCCAAGGGAGCTGACCATCACTCACCTCAGCCCCACTGACTCAGTAAGCAATAAATAAGCCTCATACAGTTTTTCAAACTAGCAGCTATGCTCTGAAACTCTGATTTCCTTCATGATAATCAAACCCTAATTACTACTGGGATCACTGATTTGAGTTGGAAAAAATGAATATTCAGCTAACCAACATGTGAAGGAGTGCAGGAAGCTATGTCCTGTGTGTAGAAGGAAACAATTATTCAAAGTGATCTTTGTATGTTGAACAAAAACTTAGTGGAGATGGCATTCCTGAATAGCGGCAAGTGATGAGGGAAGGCCTCTCAGACTACCAAATCAAAAGGTGGACTTTTTCTGTCTCCAGTTTTCTCCCCATAAAGCCCATCCTCCAATCCAATCATGTTACTCCCGGTTTAAACCTTGTGCTGGCTCATCCCCGCCTACAGGATAAAGGCCAAGCTCCTTAACAAGCAGACTTCCTTCCACAAGATACCTTTCCAGATCCTTATCCTGTCCCCTCTTCTATACTCCCAGTGGTTCATACACAGCATCTCACCGTTTTCTGAACTATCCATTTTTATATGCAACTGTTTCACATGTGTTTGTGTTCCCTCTTTCTGGAATTCTTTCCCACCACCTCTTTGTCCACCGAGATTCCAGGCAATGCCCACTCATCCTTTGTGATTCAGCATAGTTAGACTCCCGTCTGTAAGTAGCCCACCCCTAGCAATAATTTCCTCCATCATGTTCCCAGGGCACCTTATAACATAGCTCTTTCTCTGAGCATCTTTGCCATTGTAATATAATTATTGGTTTGGTTGTCTATCTTCCAACTTGACTGTGAGCTCCTTAAGGGCAGGCAGGGACTACTTCTAATTCATCACTGTATTCCTAGCACTTGGCATAAGGTCTGGTCCTGTACACTTGGCATAAGGTCTGGTCCTGTATATGTGCTTAAATGTGTATTGAATAAATGAGCTTGAATATCAAGTGCTCCTTGAATTCAAACTGAGCATCTCTTGAAAGGTGAAAATTAGAATATTATGTGACCAAAGTAATGCTAATGAAGTGTGTTTGAGGACTTGACTGAAGAAGAAATGGTAGGAGGACATATTATGGGGCCTTACTGTGGGACAGTTTCTACCCCAGGAAGCTCTTACTGGCAGTTGTTGCTGGCTAAAAAGAAGTGCAGCTGGAGTGGATGAGAAGGGCCCTTACTGCGGATTTCCCCCAAGTTATCATTCACCTTTCACCACTGAAGCAATGTTGTTTATGTAACATTCTCTACAAGGTGTTTCAACTCTTCTGAATTACAGCCAGACTTGTATTTGTATTCTGCCTGCAGATACATTTGGACAAGCCTTGTTAACGAGTAGTCACGGAAAGCTCTCCAGTTCCTATTCTCACCTATCATTATTGTGCTTAAGGGACCATTGAAAAACTGAGAGCCAAAAAAAGGGGGCAGGGAGGAGCTAATAAAAACCATCTTTTATTTTTCTCCAAGATTTCCAATATCTTTTACAGCACCTCTCATCCTACACTGTTTTATAACTATGTATCAGTAAAGGCAAAAAAGAACAATGAAGACTTTAGCAAAACTTTACACTTTGCAGGCAAGAAAAAGAGGAAGCAACACTTAGGCCTGGCAAATAAATCTTTAGACATATGAGCAGTCGCCACTTCTAGAAAGTAAACATTTCAGCTGTTTTAAACAAACAGCAAAAGCAATTAGCCCTCTCTGAGACTAAACTGAGGTGTATGCTGAATTTTTTTTTAAATTGGAGTCTGTTTTGATCTTCAAAAATGTCCAACTGGTAAACACTTTGCTTTTTTTGTACATATAAATCTAAAAGCCAAGCCTAGCTTGAGGAAGATTTAAGAGACATAAAATTTGTCTGAGGTGTCTGCCAAATCTCCACAGCAGAGACAGAAACCCTGGAAAAGCTGACATAGTCATAACTCTCACAACATCACCAGCAGGTTTGTGCAGGGCTGGACGTACAGAAAGTCACTGTTCCTTCCCTCAAACTGTTTGTAAACAGAGAAGTAGATTATTTGCTTACCAGGTATCTGGTAGCTCATTTTTGCCTATGTATCCTACTGGCAGGTATCCCAATTTTCAGTGGAGTAAATTTTCATTTATATGATGGACCTGCTTGTTGAAATCTTCTTTCTTTCATTTGCTCTTTCACACTCATTCTTGTACATACACTAGATATCTCGGTCTGTCTGTCTGTCTGTCTGGAACGCATAAAAAAGGGGTATTTATAAGTATCTACTGCAGTGCCTAGCAGAGTGCTTTGCACATAGTAAGCCCACAATAATTCATCAGATGAACTGAAACTCTACCTGTAATTTCTATGTTCAACTTATTTGATCATGGAACAGAACTATGCATTCTTTTTCCTGGAGTATTTAACAGTGAGAATTCCTTACAAGGTGTTATAATTTTATTCTGACAATTCATGCTTAGGACTTCTATCCTTTGAAGAGCATCCATTTTTGCACAATGGGTATTATCTGTAAGGAAAATGAAGGAAAGACCACACAGCAGGATCCTGAATGACAATATGAACATCAATACGTTTTTGTAGAGAAAATCACATATCTCATATTCACCTGATTGTGCGTCATCATGGTAATCCACTACATATGTCTAAGATCACTTAACAATGCAAGAATACAGTGCACGCATGGGCTGCATTCTGTAAATAGGATTAACAGTTGAATTCAACCAAGGTCTTCCCTGGGGACAGATTGCTGGAAAATACATCTACGCGACATTTAAAAAAATAAATTAACCAATGACACTGGCTCCCACGAGACACATTGTTTCTTGTACATTCAATTCTATCACAGTTTTCTGTAGCTCTCTGCTGACATTCCCATCCCAAAAGACATAGAATTTCAAAACAGAAAGAAAAACAGAGAAATTGGAGCTCTTCTGTCTCTCCTGCATGAAGTGTTATATACACAAAGGAAAGATGTCTGTATATTAACACAACGTGAACTGTGATGTGGTGAGATCATGTCGGTCTGGACTGATTTGTTATGCTGTGGTCACATATAACTTGCCCAAGGGAATGAACAAAGTCTATATGCACACTGACAAAGACTGGCAGGGGACCTCAGGAAAATGAAAGCTGTGTTATAGCAGGGGGGTTTGATTTTTTCTTTAAAAAATGTTCTTTATTATGATTACTTTTCTTCCCATTTTTATTTAATTAATTTTCCTCATCTGTAAAATAGGGATAACTATTGTGTGTATTTAACATTTTTACTCTGAGGATGAAATGAAACCCTGGTGGACTGCCTGGCACACAACAGTTAACCCATACAATCCACACCGATATTTGGTTAGCATTAGCTAAACACCTATTATGTGCCAGGCATTGGCCTAAGACTCCAAGAAAAAAGTAAATTGTGGGAGGAAAAAGTCACACTGGAAAGAAAAGCAGAGAGCTGATTTTCAAAGGTTTTATAAAGCAGTCTAAGAAATTTGGATTTTATCTTGAGGACAATAGGCTGCCTCTGAACTATTTTATATAGAGCTGGATAGCTTTAGACTTGTGATTTAGAAACATCATTCATTCTGTCAGCATTGGTGGAGAAAGGATTGGAAGAGAGGCAGGCTGGAGGCAGTAGTAATCCTGGGTACAAGTCATATGTGTGTTGCGGGGTAGGAGGGGGCAGTGTGCCCCAAACTAAGGCGGTGGCAATAGGGGTGGACATGGGGAAAGCATTTTTAAATAACTTTTAAAAAATGTACAAAAATGTCATTATAGAGGATTAGCAAAAAATATGGAAAAGGCTAAAAAGAGAACTTGTATGTAATCCTTCTATTTATAGGAAAACTCTATTAACATTTTTTTGTGTGTTTACCATTATGGGACTTTTCCTATGTATGTGCACACAGATGAGGGGGGCTGTGCATGTGTGATATGTGTGTATGTGTGTATACAAACTGAGATCTGTCAGCTTTATAACCTGAATTTTCTCTTAATATATCACAAACAACTTTCCACATCATTAAATATTCTTTGGTAATATCAATTTATACGGTTACTTAGTAATCCATACATATACCATAAATGATTTAATTCAAACCTCTAGTATTAGACATTTATCAATAAAATGTTATTTTTTTTCTTTTTCTTTCCTTTTTTCTTTTGCTATTATAAACAGATTCTGGGCTAGACATCCTGGGAGCTAAATTTTTGGAAACTTCACATTTATTTTCTCAGCATAGAGCCCTAGAAGTTGAAGTGGAAGGTTGAAAGCTATGTTCGATTTTAAGATTTTTGATACATATTGACAAATCCTTTCCAGAAGGGCTGTATCAAATTACAGTCCCACTAGCAGTGCCTATAAATAGGAAAAGACCCATTTCAGAGTGATTTCAAGGATGGTGTCAACTGGATTTGGTGGGTAGAGAGGGGCAATGGATCCTTGGCAGAATATAGGGGCAGAAGCAATGTGAACTCTGTCAAGAGGAGCAAAGAAATGGGCAGGCCTAAGGAACAGGAGGCTGGGTGGATAAATGATGAGGAAAAAAAGAGAAAGGCAACCACAGGAGAGTGGGAGAAAATGAAAAAAAAAAGAAAGAAAACTCTAGTGAAGTTATACACCCAGGTCACTTTAATTTACTGCTTTATTCTGCCAAAGTAGCAAATGTAGCAAATGGCTAATCTTTTTTTAGTGTTTGGCACTCTGTGGTACCAAGGTCCAGAGTTACATTCATGTGAATATGTTGATCCATTCTTTTCATCCAGTCACTATTTATTAGGTGTCTACCATGTACCAAGTACTATTCTGGATGCTTTGGGTATGGAGATAAATGAGACCTGGTCCCTGCTCTGAAGGAGCTCACAGTCTAGGGGAGAGACAGACACATCCACAGACCAACACACTGTGGTGTGGTACAGGCTAGAACAGAGGTAAGTACAGGGTCCTGTGGGAGCCAGGAGCCTACTATTGCTTCCTGTGTGCATGCATGTGTGTGTGTGGTAGAGGGAGGGGGAGGTGTAGCAAAGGCTTCACAGAGGTGTTGATATTTGAGCTGAGTCTTGAAGGAGTTTCTCAGATGGCTAAAGATCACAGATCATACTCATACCCCTTGTATATTTGTGCCACTGCTCTCAAGGACACTCAGTAAGGCAGTGAGGATGCTCCTGTGTAATCTAAACCCATTCGTGACAACAGCCTCCACTGTTACCTTAATGGATATATGTACATAGCCTGATTTAGGCAATAATATGCTCATTTTAGCATATAAAGGATAACAGGCAAGTGGCATATAGGCTTTTAAAATAGTTCAGATGACACTAATAAAATAATAATATTCAAGTCTACCAAGTCCAAAGACGCAGACATAGAGAATGGACTTGAGGACATGGGGAGGGAGAAGGGTAAGCTGGGACAAAGTGGGAGAGTGGCTTGGACATATATACACTACCATACGTAAAACAGATAGCTAGTGGGAAGTAGCCGCATAGCACAGGGAGATCAGCTGGGTGCTTTGTGACCACCTAGAGGGGTGGGATAGGGAGGGTGGGAGGGAGACGAAACAGGGAGGGGATGTGGGGATATATGTATGCATATAGCCGATTCACTTTGTTATATAGCAGAAACTAACACAACATTGTAAAGCAATTATACTCCAACAAAGATGTTAAAAAAAAAAGTCTACCAAGTCCTACAAATTCTACCCCCTAAATGTCTCTCGACTCTGTTCCCTCCTCTCATATGTTGCTCCCTCGGGTCCTCACCAACTCTCTCTGGAGCAGAGTACCAGCCTCCTAACTGGTATCATCCCCTTCCAGTGCATCCTAAAGTGAAAATCTGATCATGGCACTCCTCATATAAAACAGTTTAATGTTTTTTTTTTGTTGCCAACAACCAGTATTTTCCAAGTTTCAGTCATTTGAGTATTACTTGCTGATTTTCCCATATTCACACACCATGTGTACTATTATTTACTTAATATTCCTCTTTAAATCAACTGAAAACCGGTTACTTTCTATTTTCACTAAACCTTTTCCTAAGTGACCTTAGATTTGATGATGTAATTCAGTTTTATTTTTTATAAGCTACATTAGAATATATAATTTATAAAATTTTAAACGTTTGTGGGAATACAGCATAACTACTATGGTAGATGCCCTATACATTTTGAAAAACACTGGCCTATGTGAGCACATCCAAACTTCTTATCATTGTGTTCAAAGTTCTTCACAAATCAGCCCTGACCTCTTCTGCAATTACACCTTCATTTTCCCAAACAATCTGCACCCCAACCATGCTGAATTTCTCAACATTGAATGGACATGCCTTGCTCTTGTAAAAATCCCATGTCTTTCACAGATTGCTCCCTCTATCTTAAATGCCTCCCCTCCACTCTTCTCTGCCTGGCATACTCATTATCCTTCAAGACCTATCTGTCATGTCACCTCCTTACAGAAGCCTTCTTCCTGACTCTCCCTTACATTTAGTCGCTCCTTCCTTCATCCTCCCATAGCACTTTGAACCTGTCCCTGTTATACTACATACTACATTATCTCAGACTGATGGGCATCTATCTCTCCAACTAGACCTAGAGAAAGCTCACACCTCGTGCTCTGTTGCATCCCCAACACTTCATGTGGGGCAAAGGTCATGGAGGAGACCGAGTGCCCCAGAAGGTCACTTAAAGTCTAAGATAAAATAAAACCTAAAGTACTGTCGAGGTCCAAATAGCTTAGAGGCATGACATGTTTTTATAAAGAGAATCATCTAATTCAAAGATAGTAATACTGACTACAGTTTTGGCGGACACAATTTGCTACGGCTGCGATAACAGTTAAGCTAATTTGCTTTTGGCAGCTACTTTACAGCAGACACATACTGACATAGAAACTAAAAGCGAATCATTTGTGTTTTTGCCAAGATGGTCAAATATATCTCACAATAATCTCTCCTTACCACAAATGGAAAGTTAAGAACAAAAGTGAACAGCAGGACCAGCAAACCACGGTGGACAGAGCATGGGCTCTGGAGTCAGAAATCTGTACACCCAAATCCCAACTCAACTCTCCTTACAATCTATGTGACTTTAGGTAGGTTGTTTAACTTCTTGACGTTTTAGTTCCCTCTTCCAGAAAAAAGGGAAGACTAGTACCTGCTTCATAAGACTCTTAAGATAATGCGACAAAGTGCTTATGATAGCGCCAAAACATTTATGGGCTCAATAAATAGCAATCATTATTGTTGCCCAATGAAATGACTACAATTCAGGTAATAGGATGCACAAGGACAGCAAATGCATTTCTTAAGAAAATCAATTTATATCACTAGGCTTTAAAAGTAACAACTATAGAGTGTAGCTAAGAATAGCCACAAACAAAACAGTCTATAAGACAAAGCTCTTCTTGGGTTTAAATTAAACTCACACCTGGAACATACCACCACACTTCCTTGTGTTCTCCAAGAATTGATCTCAAATCAGGTTCCCCTAGGATGAAAAAACAAAAATCACCCAATCTTAATTTTTTGTTCTTAATTTTATGATACAGAATAATATCCAAACTATGTGGATGCTTTAAAGTGTCCTATTACTATGATCCCAAGCTTTTCAACACTATTTCTTCCCCAATCTATCCCTGCTGACACGTTTTACTCCAGTCAGGGAAGCCCACCTGTTATACAAGTGCTCCCTCTTCTATCTACCCTTCTCCAGTTCCAACCCCAGTATGAGGAAGCAGTTTCTCCCTCCTCGTTGCCCATTTCAAGTCCACTTTACTCTTTTGAAACCCAAATTAAAATTCATCTCCTCCCCAAAGCCGACCAGGATTGATCTGGAAGGTAGATGAGAGTTTCAAGCCTTCAGCACTTCCAGGGTTAGGCTTGACTTTCCATAGACCAACCCCCACAACCTCATCGGTATCCCCTTCCACTAACTCCTAAGCACTTCTCGCACGCGTTTGTAATAATAAAATAATACAGTCTCGTTTTGCGCAGTCTACTTTATTCCGTAGTTGGTGTGCCCCTTAAATATTTGTCAACATCAATGCTTGCTGGAAAGCCCTAGAGCGCTCGGTTTTTACTATAGGTCTAACTTGCCTTTTATTTTCATCAGAACACTGCACTGAACCTTAAACACGTATTTCTCAAAAGCGAGATTCCTTCCCTCTTCTGCTCCCCATCTTTTCTGGAAATTGAGGGGAAACCCTTTCCGCTCCAAAGACCTGGTCAGGGAAGGGGCAAGCGGCTGGAGGGGCCAATAAAGAGATGGCGACGATCCGGATCTCACCATCAAAGGGGCGGAAAGTGAAAAGTTGACAAAAAGTCACGCCCGGGGCGTGGCAAGGAATTTCCATGGCCCCTGAGGAAAAGGGGTGTGTGTGCATTGGGAGGGTGTGTGTCCAAACCTAAGTGCAAATTGAAAGAATGAGGAAAAAGAGATCGCCCAACTCCTGCAAGCAGTAAGGAGAGTCCAGACGCCGCCCAGAGAAGACCCTGGTGGAGAATCCTAACTTCAGATGTCTGGGGAGGCACAAGGCCGGCGTGGGGGATACGCGATGCCGTTGTGGAGGAAAAAGACAGCGGGCAGATTTGAGGGAAAAGAGAAAAGAGAAAAGAGGGCACGCTCCCGAGTCTCCAGGGAAACGGGCGCGCTGAGCTCAGAAGCCCACCCCGACTCGCGGGCCCGACACCCCCTCCCCCGCGGAGGCGGAGCTGGGCGGAGTCAGGGCTGAGGCCCGCGGCCCTGGAAGCACCCTCCTCCCTAGGCCCCCTCAGTCCCACAGTCCCCAGCCTCAGCCGCTCAGGCTTTCTGTCTCTCTGACCTCCAGCTCCCCGGCTACCGAAGCTCAACTCCTTATAGAACCGCGGAAAATCGGGTCGGCGCGGCAGCTTCCGGGCGGGCGACGCCCTCGCGGCGCCCCATTGCGGGCGACACTCTTCTGAACTCCCCTCCTGGCGCTGCCGGCTTAGGCCCGGCGCCCAGGCCCAGGCTAGACTCTCACGCACCGCACGGGCGCAGCTGCGTCTCTATTGGCTACTGGTCACCAAGGAAGCCGGAGGCCTGTGCCCTTACCCTCATGGGAAATGTAGTTTGAAGCCTCTGGAGGTTGTTCTTCCTGGTGGGGGGGAGGGAGGAGGGTGGAATCCAATATTGACATTGGCGGAGAGACTCAAGTGAAGACATGGGATTGTGGGAGATGGAGTCAAGACACTTCTTTTTATGTACCCACAATTCCTTCCCCGCCAGCCCCCTCCCGCATTTCCTATTGTCCCCAGTTTCGGCTCGAGGAGGGTATTCTGGATGTTGTAGTTTGGAGTCTGCTGTCTTAGAGAATCTCCCTTCTTGGGGTATGAGGTTGTGCTTGTGGGGACAGATGAAGGTTCTAGATTGATTTTACTGTTGGTTAAGCTACTTGCTCTTGGGGGGCAAACACTTTATTTTTATTTATTTTTTATTTTTTGCGGTACATGGGCCCCTCACTGTTGTGGCCTCCCCCGTTGCAGAGCACAGGCTCCGGACGCGCAGGCTCAGCGGCCATGGCTCACGGGCCCAGCCGCTCCGCGGCATGTGGGATCTTCCCGGACCGGGGCACGAACCCGTGTCCCCTGCATCGGCAGGTGGACTCTCGACCACTGCGCCACCAGGGAAGCCCTGGGGGGCAAACACTTTATATCGTGATTTGAAATTCTCATTGAGTTTTGATTCAGTAGCTTTTAAAAAGTGTTATTTATGCTCTGATAAGCTTAGAATATTGACTGGATCTTTAAAATTGTCAAAGTGTGTTCTGTGTGAACCATGTGCATTAGAATCACTTTAAAGTTTCTGGAAAATGTATACTTTGTTTCTAATTGGGAATCATATTTTTTACTTTGAAATGGTGTCACAGTAGGCATAGAAATGTGATTGAAGCCAGCCAGAAGAAACCTGTTTAACCTATAATGAAGCCATGCTATGAACAGTGGCCACGATCATTGGTGTAATGTAGCAGTTTAGGACAGATATACAACTTGAATAATAAGAAATAACTGTATATGTCTTTAAGAAACTATCTTTTTAGTAAAACGTATGTTTAAAGATGTGGATAAAGGAATATGTGAGACACCTAAACACTTTCAAGTGATTAAAAAGTTGAAGAAAATGGTTGTTTATTAGGGCTAATTTCACTCCTGACTTTTGACTTTTCTTTTCTTTGTTAGAGATGAATCCTTATAGCTGAATGGATCGTTACAATTGGGTTACTACAGTTTTACTGTTAAGGACAACTTTTTGACCTCCAAGTGGAATGAAGGGAAAGAAAGAGGAATTGCATTTTGCTAAGGTAATTGCCTAAAATTTTAACACGTGACATGAAGGAAGAAGGTGATTTAATAGATACAATAATTTATTCAGCCAATTGCTTTGTGCAAGGCCCTGGACTAATCACAATTGCTATAGAATTGGAAAATAGTCCTTCCTCTGAAGCAGCTCACAATCTAAGAAGGGAGATAGACTATACAATGTGCAAAGTGTTCTAAAAAGTTCTATACAGGGTTCTGTAGGACCATAGAAGAGGAAGAACTCATTCCACTTCTGGAGAAAGAAATGCTTGAATGATGAACCTTGGAGAACCAGTAAGATATTTGTCATCTTTGGGGCAGGGAGGTTAATCATATTCCATACAGAGAAATAAGGATGTGAGAGAGCGCAGGAAACAAACAAACAAAAAAACTTCCATACTGCAGGAACTAGATGGGGCAGGAATAGGGGCCCATTCCAATGAGTTCAAAATATAACCTGAAAGCAGTAAAGAACCATCAAAGGATTTTAAGCAAGGAAATGGTATGATCAGTTGGATTTGATGACAATTTGGGTATGAAAAGGGAGGGAAAGGAAGGCATCCATTGTGACTCCCAAGTTCTGATGTGGAAGAGTGAATGGTAGTACCATTCACTGAGATGGGGAACCCAGAAAGAGTAGCAAGTTTTGTGAGGGATAGGAGGGATTCAGTTTGGGACATTTAAAAATTTGAGGAATCTGTGTAACATTTGTGTGGAGATGCCTCATAGGCTGTAAGGAAATGTAGGTCTGAATCACAGGAGAGAGGTCTGGGTTAGAACTAAACATTTGGGAGACATCAATAATAAATAGTAATTAAATAAGTAAATATGAACTAAATTTCATGTAGAGAGTGTTTAGAATAGTAAATTTTAGAAGGACAAAGATTCAGTATGGAACCCTAGAAAATAACCATATTCAAGTAGTAGGTAGAGGAAAACATGCCTTCAAAGGAAGCTGAGAAGGAATGGCCTGATAGATGAAGCAACAGAAAACAAAGTAGAATCACTGGAATATTGTGCAGAGAGGTCAAATAAGAGGACAGAAGAGTAACAAGGAACTACTCATTCATCCATTCAACAAATATTTGTTGAGTACCTACAACATTCCAGGCACAATTCTAGAGGTTGGGAATAGAGGAGTTGGGAAAAAAAAAAAAAAGCCCAGACCATATCCCTTTCCTTTGGAGCTTATATTCTAATGGGGGAAACTATCAATAAATAATTAATAATTAAAATACATAGCAGTGGAGTCCCCTGGCAGTCCAGTAGTTAGGACTCCGTGCTTCTGTGCTTTTGCTGCTGGGACCCCAGGTTTGATCCCTGGTTGGGGAAATAAGATCCCACAAGCCATGCAGTGTGGCCAAAAGAAAAAAAAAGAAAAAGAAAAAAAATACATAGCAGTGACACTTAATATTTCTACAAGGCTTATTGGAATGTGTGTGTATGTGTATTTACACATACAAAGGTGAGACGCTTGATGTATTAGTGGTAGAAAGTATGCTTGAAAATACATCCAGGAAAAAATGCTTGAGTATAAGATGAATTTGTGAAATAGAGACCCAGGGTAAATCAGTCTGGCTGGATTTATAGATCAATTGGTAGGCCAAGGTTAAGGCTGAAGAGCCAGTGTACAGCTGAAGTCATGGGCAGAGTTCAGGTTTATAATGTGGAATGTGTTTGGCTTCAGTCTTCGACTTAGATGAAGGCTTAGTCGATCTGTTGCTATCTTTACAAGTCAGTGTGGATCCATGGTTAGAGGACTATGGAACCAAGTTTAGGTCCAGCCTGTTATCAGTGTTAGGCCCCAGTGTTATAGCCATGGTTCTCTCTGTGACAAAGATCAGAGCATATTTCTGACCAGCGTGAAAGCTCATTCTGAAGCTGCCTTTAGTCCAGTGTAGCCTGGGTTATACTCATTGTGAAGTCAGTGTACAAGATTTGGGTTCAAATTTTAGCCAGTATTAGGATTTAGTTTATATAAGAGAGGACGTATTCTAAGGTCAGTGTTGGGGCTCAGTCTGTGGACCAGCCTTAGACCACATCCAGGGTTAGGGCTCAGCTCAAGGTTTGACTTTAGTTTTTGGTCAGTGTTGGAATCACTTTCATTTCTAGGTTTGGGAATCAGTAAAGGCCAATATCATAGCTCTGTCGGGGTTTACAGTTCATGCTGATTGTGTTGCCTGGGGAAAGGCTAAATAAGAATTTGAACAGGATTTATGTTCAGTCTTTCATCAGGTAAAGTTTCAATTATTGTTCATGGTTAGAGTTTATTTTTTGTCCAGTGTTAGGGCTCAGTCTGTGGCCATTGTTAATGCACAGTCAGTGTCTAAGTTTAATATTCAGTTTGTTGCCATGTTAGGATATTACCTATCATATGCCCTAGTTTTGTCTCAGACCAAAGTTAGCATTTCATCTATGGACAATGTTAGAGTATAGTTTGTGGCCAGGATTTTAACTATGAATATGAACAGAATTTGGGATGCATATTTGCCCAAAGTACTTCCAAGCTGTGGTTTCTCTTTAGCCAGTGTCAGGGTTCTGTCTTTGCCCATATTGGAATGGTCTGTGGAGCTAAGTCACAGTGGCCAGTGTTGTACCTCATTCTGTATCCAGAGCCTGGTTCAGTCAGCGACCTGTGTTAACATTTCACCTTGGCCTGTGTCACAGTTGATTCTGCTGGTAGTTGTCCCATTTTGACTTTGTATAGAGTTTCTGTTCAGTGAGTGCTGGTGTTGGTGCTATCTGATTAAGCTTTTGATTTTCTATTAACATTCTGGTTTATATAATTCCAGTATTGTTCCATACACAATACACTTATTTTTGTTTATTTAGACACTTGAAAGAAGCTTATCATTATTAGTAGCTGGATTGTGTGTTAGGAGATTAATTTGTCAAACATTCTTAGATAAGTTCTTTAATAATGATATTAATTTTATTGAGCTCCTGCTGTGGCAAGTTCTGTTGATTGGTTAACCCAAAACCTTTAAAGTACCCCTTTTCCTTACCTTCCTCAAAATATAGACTCTAAAAGCTAACACACACACACAAAAGAAACTAACACTACTTTTCTCAGGTGCTTTTTCATCAATGAGGCACAAAAAGAAATATGCTTTGACTTATGGAAAAATTTATTTTCCTGATTAAAGGGACAGAAGTCATGACCAATGTTCCTTCTACTTCTTTTGAAAAAGCTTTATTTATACATAATTGATATACAAAAAATTCCACATATTTAATATATACATTTTGGTGAGTTTGGACATATGCATATACCCATGACACTATCACCATAATCAAGGCACTGAACATATACATCACCTCCAAAAATTTCCTTCTGTTCTTTTGTGGATTTTCTGTGTGTGTGTGTGTGTGTGGTAAGAACATTTAACATGAAATCTATCCTCTTAACATATTTTAAAGTGCACAGTACTGTATTTTTAATGATAGGCACTCTGTTGTAAGTCTAGAACTTATTCATCTTGTAAAACTAAAACTTTATACTCACTGAGCAATAACTCCCCATTTCCTCCTCTTCCCAGCCCCTGGCAACCACCATTCTTTTCTCTGCTTGTATGAGTTTGACTATTTTAGTTACCTCATATAAGTGGAATTATGAATATTTGTCCACCTGTGTTTGGCTTTTTCACTTAGCATAATGTCTTCTATGTTTATCTATGTTGTCACAAATGGTAGGATTTCCTTCTTTTTAAGGCGGAATAATATTTTATGTATATAAATATAAATATATCACATATATCTATATATATGTCAATGGTATGCCTATTTTTAATTTTTGGTGAAAGCTCCATACATTTTTCCATAGTGACTGCACCATTCTCTATTTCCACCAACAGTGTATAAGAGCTCCAATTTCTCCACATCCTCACTGACACTTTTTTTTAACTGATTTTTTTTCTTTCCAGTTTTATTGAGATATAATTGACATACAGCAGTGTATAAGCTTAAGGTGTATAACATCATGATTTGACTCAAATACATCATGAAATGATGACCACAATAAGTTTAGTGAACATCCATCATCTCATACAGATACAAAATTAAAGAAATAGAAAACAAATTTTTTTTCCTTGTGAGGAGAACTATTAGGATGTACTCTTTTTCTTCCTCTCTCTCTCTCTCTTGCTTAAAGCAAACAAGTAATTTTCTTTTTCTTTCTTCCTTCCTTTCTTTCTTGGAGTATCCTTGATTTACAATATTGTGTTCGTTTCAGGTATAGAGCAAAGTGATTCAGTTATTTTTTTCAGATTATACTGCATTATAGGCTATTACAAGTTATCAAATATAATTCCTTGTGCTATACAGTAAATCCTTATTGCTTATCTTTTATATATAGCGGTTTGTATCTGTTAATCCCATACCCCTAATTTGTTCCTCCCTCCCTCCCTCTCACATTGATATCACTTATATGTGGAATCTAAAAATAATACAAATAAAACTATATACAAAAACAGACTTACAGATGTAGAAAACAAACTTATGGTTACCAAAGGGGAGAGGATTTACCGTCTTAACACCTTTCATATATAGCATACAGCAGTGTCAATTATATTGATCATGCTGTACATTGCATCCCTAGTACTTATTTATCTTATAACTAATAGCTTGTACCTTTTGACCACCTTCATCCAATTCCTTCTGCCTCCCCCCACCCCTTGCATTTGGTAACCACAAATCAGATCTCTTTTTCTATGAGTTTGTTTTTGAAGTATAATTGATCTACAATGCTATGTTAGTTCCTGGTGCACATATAGCACAAATTCTGTATTTCTATACATTTCAAAATGATCACCACGAGAAGTCTAGTTACCACCTGTCCTCATACGAAGATATTATATAGTTACTGACTATACTCCCCACACTGTGCATTTCAAATCTGTGACTCATTTATTTTGTAACTGGAAGTTTGTACCTCTTAATCTCCCTCACCTATTTCTTTCCTCCTCGCATCTCTTTCCCCTCTGACAACTACCTGTTTGTTGTCTGTATCTATAACTCTGTTTCTGTTTTGTTATGTTCATTCATTTGTTTTGTTTGTTTAGATTCCACATGTATGGTAAATCATACAGTATTTGTCTCTCTCTACCTGAGTTATTTCACTTAGCATAATACCCTCTAGGTCCATCCATGTTGTGACAAATGGCAAAATTTCGTTCCCTTTTATGGCTGAGTAATATTCCATTGTATAAATATATACCACATCTTCTTTATACATTCACCTATTTTTTTTAGATTCCATTGGTCTTTTGCTTTTTATTTTTCTCAGTAGGACATATACATTCACCTATCGATGAACACTTAGGTTGCTTCCGTATCTTGGCTATTGCAAATAATGCTGCAGTGAACATAGGGGCACATGTGTATTTTTTAATTAGTCTTTTCATTTTCTTTGGATAAACACCCAGGAGTGGAATTGCTGGATAGTATGATAGTTCCATTTTTAATTTTTTGAGGAACCTTCAGACTGTTTTCCATAGTGGCTGCACTAATTTACATTCCTACCAATGGTGCACAAAGGTTCCCTTTTCACCACATCCTTCCTAGCACTTGTTATTTGTGTTCTTTTTGATAATAGCAATTCTGACAGGTGAGAGGCGATATCTCGTGGTTTTGATTTGCATTTTCCTGATGATTAATGACCTTGAGCATCTTTTCATATACCTGTTGGCCATTTGTATGTCTTCTTCGGAAAACTGTCTATTCAGTTCCAACTGAATTTTATGATTGTTTTTTCTTTAAAATGCCATTTCATTTAAAATGCCATTGGGGGACTTCCCTGGTGGCACAGTGGTTAAGAATCCACCTGCCAATGCAGGGGACACGGGTTTGATCCCTGGTCCAGGAAGATCCCACATTCCACGGAGCAACTAAGCCGGTGCACCACATCTACTGAAGCCCGTGCACCCTAGAGCCCACGTGCTGCAACTACTGAGCCCACGCAGCACAACTACTGAAGTCCGCATGCTCTAGAGCCCACGTGCCACAACTACTGAGCCCGCATGCTGCAACTAGAAGCCTGCGTGCCTAGAGCCTTTGCTCCTCAACAAGAGAAGCCACCACAGTGAGAAGCCCGTGCATCGCAACGAAGAGTAGCCCCCACTCGCCGCAACTAGAGAAAGCCCACACGCAGCAACGAAGACCCAGTGCAGCCAAAAATAAAAATAAAATGCCATTGGGATCTTGATAGGTATTGCATTGGCTCTGTAGACCACTTTGGGTAGTATGGGCATTTTGACACTATTAAGTCTACAATCCATGAATGAGGGATGCCTTTCCATTTATATTCATCTGCTTTAATTTCTTTAATCAGTATTTTATAGTTTCCAGTGTACAAGTCTTTCACCTCCTTGGTTAAGTTTATTCCTACGTATTTTGTTGCTTTGATGCTATTGTAAATGAGATGTTTTCTTAATTTAATTTTCAGATAGTTTGTTGTTAATATATAGAAATGCAACTGATTTTTGTATCTGATTAACCTCTTACCAGAGTTTGAGGATGACCAATGGCCAGGTTAAGACTTACTATGAAGAAGGTTTTAGGGCTAAGAGTGTAAACATGTTTCTCAGGTTGGCTGCCAATGTTATATGTCAGTCTACAAATAAAGTTAGTGTGAGAACGGACAACACATAGGATCCAGCTTGTGTTTAGATTTAGAGACTCAGGCAGCAATCAGGGTTTGGTGCTAAGGCTGTTGCCAGGGTTTGAGTTTAGAGTGTTCATGTCCTGTTGTCAGTTTGGGACTTGGACTCTGGCTAGTGTAGCAGGCATTCTGGTATCAATAGTAGAGTTCAGTCTGTGCTAATTTTTAGCACCCCTACCCTGCCCAGTGTCATGGGTACATCTCTCCCCAGTTGAGGGCTAGGATTGTGGCCAGACTGACTGCTCAATCTCAAGCTAGTGCTAGGACTCAGTTTGTGGCCACTAATATAGTGAACTTTGTTTATGGGGTTAAGAATCAGTCTGTGACAAAGTTTTGTACTCAATCTTAGCCTGTTGTTAGTTCTAATAATATGAGGAGGGTTTTGATTTAACCTTGTAGAGTTAGGAATCATTCTTCAGCCAGACTTAGGGTTTAGTCTTTGGGTCTCAGATTATGTGCAGGATTTACAGTCTTTGTCCCAGGGCAGTGCTCAGAATGTACCCAGCAATAGAGCTCCCATGGTGCGCCCTTTGCCGTGGTGAGTTGTATCTGTGCTCAGGGTTAAAATTAATCTCTTGTTAGGTTTTCGGCAAAGACTAAGAAAAGTATTTGTTTTGTTTTGTCCTTAATTCATATTCAAAGTTTGGGTTCAGTCTTTGCCCAGTTTTGGTGAACCGTTCAGTTTCTGGTGTTGGCTGTGTCTGTGGCTAGGATTAACGTTAAAGCTGTGGTCAGAGTTGGGATTCAGTCTGGGGCTAGCATTTAGCCAGAGATAGGTTCAGTCTACCCCAAAGATTCAGGATCAGTCATTAGCCATTTTGGGAGCGTAGGTTTTATTTTCAGGGTGTAAACTCAGGCTAGAGGTTAAGTATTATGGGCTCAGTCTGTGATGAGAGTTAAGAATTCAGTCTGTGACCGAAAACTGAGTGTGTAAGCAGTTAGAGGCTATAAGAGTTAGGGGCAAAATCAGTGGCCATTGATGGGGCCCAGGTTCAGTGGCTTATTCCATGGTCAGATTTATGAACTCAGTATCGGGCCAGGTTTAGAACTTGAGCTATGAACAAGAGTTAAGTCTCAGGCTGTGGCTGTGTTCAGGGTTCTATCTGTGAACAGGATTAGGGCATAAGATGTGGTTGGACTATATCCTCAAGCTTTGAAGAAGATTTGGTTTCACTTCTTGGCCAGGATTAAGGCACAGTGTTTGGCCAAGTTTAGAGTTCAGTCTCTGTACATGTTTTTGTTTCTGTATGAGGCCAAGTTTAGTAGTCATTCTGTTGCCAATATTGGGGTCATTTTCTGGTTAGTGCTAAGTCGGTGGAAATTGTAGCTGGGTAGGTTTCCAAGATCAGATCTCAGGCTGTGACCGAGTTAGAGCCTCAGTTTGTGGTCAGGGTTAGAGCTCGGTCAGTGCATATGCTGAGCACTCATTTTGTGGTCAGTGGAGGATATTAAGTATATCCCAGAATTAGGTCACAGTTTGTAGCTCAAGCTTGAGACTCAGCCTGGGACAGGTTTAGAGGCTATGTCTGATCATAGGTTGGATCTCTGTATCATGAATTAAGGGCTTATCAGTAGCCATAGTTAGGGTTTAATAGGAGATCAAGGTTAGAGACTCATTCTGGGACTGGTCATAACTACACTACTTAGTCTTGGACCAGACATAGCCAGTGAGTATGTGACTAGATCTAGGGACTCAATTTAATCAGAGTTAAGGCTTTGGAGTATGGCCAGAAAGAGGCTCAGTTTATGGATAGAATTGAGGTCCCTATCTGGGACTGTGGTTAAGGTTTCAATCTGAAATTAGGGTAAGTCTCCAAGTCCAGAGTTAGGGATTTAGGCTATGTCTTAGGTTAGGTATTTGGTTGGAGCCCAGGGTTAAACACAGGCATTGTATTCAGTGTTAGCAGCTTGGTCTCTGACCAGACTTAAGAGACCTGCTCTTCAGCCTGTGGTCAGTGATAGTGGTTTGTTAATTATATCTGAATAAAGTTATCATTAAAAAGTTTAAAAAAAAAGAAGAGGACTCCTACAAACAAAATAGCAGGCATGATTCAAGGAAGGAAACATGGAAAGAGGCTGATTACTGAATCAGGACCAGCAGTGTCCTTGCTGTCTCAGAGTTTTATGCTTTGGAGGGGCAACACATGAGACTGAGGTGAAAGGAAGAAACTGGTCAACAGGAAGCTGTACCCCAGGGAAGTGGATATGTGCTTTTTGAAGGAGAGAACCTTTTAAAAGTTGTCTGGGTGGAAGTAGTGCAAGTTTTAAAAATTTGCGAAGGATGGAAACTCCCATTTGCTAAGTTCTTCCATCACCTTCTCAGTGCCAGTAATGGGCTTTCCTGAGCACTCTTTCTAAAGTATTCCCCCACCTTTCCCCACACTACACTGATCTCCATCATACTCCCATATGCTCAAAAAATATCTGTGGAAAGCATGCACACATGTTTTTTTCACTTACATTCTCCCATTAAATCTTAATGACTGTCCTTTATGATAAGTGTTCTTATCACCATTATACAGATGAGGAAACCAGTTAAGCTAATTAAGAGACTAACAGGGTCACACAGCTGGTAAACGCAGAGCCAGGTTTCGAATCCAGTTTTACCTTACTCCATGCTATGCTCCTCGCATGCCACTACTTGGCCTCTATTAAGTTTGTAAGATTTGCATCTCACCTTCACCCCTTGACTTTATAAACTTCATTTCATTTAATTCTCACAGCTCTGCAGAGTTGTTCGTATTATTATTTTCCCCCTTTTACAGTTGAGGAAATACGTTCAGAGAGGTTAAGTGATTTTTCTCAAAGTCACACAGCTAATAACTGGCAGAGGTGAGATTAGAACCTAAATATGTCCAACCCGCAGCTGAAGTTTTTCCTGGTTTATCATGCTGCCTCAGAATACCTCAGCCTTCAAGAATGACTTTTGATGGACATTGTGGACTTTGCTGCAGGCTGATGTTGGGAAGGATTTAGTGGTAGAAATATGTGAGGCTTCCACTATGCCATTCATTACAGTGATTTAAACCTGTGAGGGATTGAGAGTGCACAGAAGGGGGCATACCATAAGCTCCATGAGGTAGATGCGCTGTAGGGCACCCCGTCCGTGGGAATCACTAAGTATAAAATGAGAATTACTGATGGTGTATTATGCATGTGACGAATGTAAGAGTGGAAAAAAGGTTGATGGTCGCTGAAGTAGGCCTCCATATTTTTGTCTATATCTAAGGACCAGCCCTGCCAACTGTATTTCTATGAAGTTTACTGCCAACTTTCCATCATTTCCACAGTCAGCTTATGACTTGGCTTATCTACATTATATCAGATATCCACATATTCCCCTAGGAAGTTTATATGCTGAGGTCAAGAGGAATTAATTATATTTCTGCCTTCGATGTGGCTGAGTAAGCTCCTACTGGACCTATGGGACAGCATCAAGACCAACACAATCACAATGGGAGTCCTAGGAGAGAAGAGAGGAAGGGGTAGAAAGAATATTAGAGGCAATAATGGCCAAAAACTTCCCTAATATGATGAAATACATGAATCTACACATCTACAAACTCCAATAGAATAAAATTAAGCTACTTTTCTTTTTTTTTATTTTCCAGCTTTATTGAAGTATAATTGACATAAAATTGTAAGATATTTAAAGTGTACAACATGATGGTTAGATATATGAGTTAACATATCAGTCACCTCACATATTTCCTTCCTTCCTTCCTTCTTCCCTCCCTCCCTCCCTCCCTCTCTCTCTTTCTCTCCCTCTCTTTCTTTCTGTACTGAGAATATTTAAGTTCTACTCTCTTAGCAAATTTCAATGAAACAATCCAATGTACTTTTCAGTGCTATGGTCGACACATTTTTTGGCTATAGTTTAGTACCCTTTCTCCAGATAAAATCTTGTGCATGAATTCAGTATATTAAAAGAGCACATCAGAGCTGATCTGTTCTAGTTGTTCCTGATGCCAGCCATGGTCAGCACTTGGCCATAATGTACGCTGTGCTTCTAGCCTAAGGTCATGTTCTCTGCATGTATAGTGGGCATAACTTTGCCTTAAGTGAACCAAAACCCTACACTCAAAGTACTGTGCACTTCGGGGGCTTCAGGCTGGAGGACAAGTGCTGTCTCTGGCTGGAAAAAGTGAAGAATGGACCTGTATCCCAAAACCAAGGAGACTTCAGCGTGGCCACATTTGTGGGTCTCACTACTTTTCTTTGTGCTCCTCCTTGACTGACCTGAACATGGACCATGATCCATTATCTATAATTCCAAAATTCAGTAATCTCTAAAAACCATAAGTTTTCATAAGTTTGCCAGCAAAACTCATAGGCAGCAAAACTTGACCTGAAATGATATGAGGCTATGTATAATCTTTATTTAACCTGTTTATGTGACTATCCATTTCACTATGAAACACTAATGTGTTTGTAACACCCCCCAGGGGTGTTATATAATATACCATATATTCACCATATTGCCTGTCCAAAATACCCCAAATTCTGAATTTCAGAAAATGTCAAACTCTAAGGGTTTTGTATGAGGAATTCTTTTCTCCTTGCTGTCTTGTTCTGATGTCACCTTCCTCACTATATCCAGCACCGAGCAACATCTGCCAAGGCCAGGGAATGAAAACACTGGTGTTTTTCTTCCTTTACTTTTACCCTATATGGGTCTTTTAATTTAAAAGTAGGTTTCTTGTAGAGGACATAATTGTGTCTTGCTTTTTTATTCTATGTGAAAAATCTATGTCTTTTAAGTGGTATATTTAGACAACTTGCACTTATTGTAATTATTGATATAGTTTGCTTGAAATGTACCATCATGCTAGCTGTTTTCTATTTATTCCATTTCTTCTTTGACTTTAAAATTTTTACACTTTTTAAAAATTGAGCATTTTTATTCCATTTTACCTCTACTATTGGCTTTTAATTTGTGCCTCTTTTTTAAAATTCAGTGGTTTCCTAGAGCTTACAATATACATCTTTAATTAACTGGGATCTATAATAGAAATAAGATGAAATTTTTCTTAGAAACAAATTCAATAGAAAATATGAAACACCTTTACAAAGTATTTGCCTAGACCAGAGAAACTGAATGTAATAACCGGGAACAGTGTCCATACTTAGACCTAATATAGTATGTGCCACTCTCATAATTTATAAGTGGGTAAAGTTGACAATTAGGTAGACCTCACACAAACGAGAGTCCCTTGTTCCTTTCCTGACTACTCTATATGCCACCCTGGCTTGTATATATGAGGCTTAACTTGAAAGTGACAAATTCAGCTGTCAGGACACTGAATTATTTTTGGCATCAAATCTACATATCATAAAATAAATAATAATAACTTATTATGACAGGAGAGGAAGTGGTAAGCAAAATAATATCTTTATTTTTTTAATTTAATTTTATTTTTTTAACATCTTTATTGAAATATAATAGTTTTACAACGCTGTGTTAGTTTCTGCTTTATAACAAAGTGAATCAGTTATACATATACATATGTCCCCATATCTCTTCCCTCTTGCATCTCCCTCCCTCCCACACTCCCTATCCCACCCCTCTAGGTGGTTACAAAGCACCGAGCTGATCTCCATGTGCTATGCATCTGCTTCCCACTAGCTATCTATTTAACATTTGGTAGTGTATATATGTCCATGCCACTCTCTCACTTTGTTCCAGCTTATCCCTCCCCCTCCCCATATCCTCAAGTCCATTCTCTAGTAGGTCTGCATCGTTATTCCCGGCTTGCCCCTAGGTTCTTCTGACAATTTTTTTTTCTTTTTTTTTTTACATTCCATATATATGTGTTAGCATATGGTATTTGTTTTTCTCTTTCTGACTTACTTCACTCTGTAGGACAGTCTCTAGGTCCATCCACTTCACTACAAATAACTCAGTTTCGTTCCTTTTTATGGCTGAGTAATATCCATTGTATATATGTGCCACATCTTCTTTATCCATTCATCTGTTGATGGACACTTAGGTTGCTTCCATGTCCTGGCTATTGTAAATAGAGCTGCAGTGAATATTTTGGTACATGACTCTTTTTGAATTATGGTTTTCTCAGGGTACATGCCCAGTAGTGGGATTGCTGGGTCGTATGGTAGTTCTATTTTTAGTTTTTTAAGGAACCTCCATACTGTTCTCCATAGTGGCTGTATCACTTTACATTCCCACCAACAGTGCAAGAGGGTTCCCTTTTCTCCACACCCTCTCCAGCATTTATTGTTTGTAGATTTTTGGATGATGGCCATTCTGACTGGTGTGAGATGATATCTCACTGTAGTTTTGATTTGCATTTCTCTAATGAATAATGATATTGAGCATTCTTTCATGTGTTTGTTGGCAATCTGTATATCTTCTTTGGAGAAATGTCTATTTAGGTCTTCTGCCCATTTTTGGATTGGGTTGTTTGTTTGTTTGACATTGAGCTGCCTGAGTTGCTTGTATGTTTTGGAGATTAATCCTTTGTCAGTTGCTTCATTTGCAAATATTTTCTCCCATTCTGATGGTTGTCTTTTCGTCTTGTTTATGGTTTTCTTTGCTGTGCAAAAGCTTTTAAGTTTCATTAGGTCCCATTTGTTTATTTTTGTTTGTAATTCCATTTCTCTAGGAGGTGGGTCAAAAAGAATCTTGCTGTGATTTATGTCATAGAGTGTTCTGCCTGTGTTTTCCTCTAAGGGTTTTAGGGTGTCTGGCCTTACATTTAGGTCTTTAATCCATTTTGAGTTTATTTTTGTGTATGGTGTTAGGGAGTGTTCTAATTTCATTCTTTTATATGTAGCTGTCCAGTTTTCTCAGCACCACTTATTGAAGAGGCAGTCTTTTCTCCACTGTATATTCTTGCCTCCTTTATCAAAGATAAGTTGACCATATGTGCATTGGTTTATCTCTGGGCTTTCTATCCTGTTCCATTGATCTATATTTCTGTTTTTGTGCCACTGCCATACTGTCTTGATTACTGTAGCTTTGTAGTATAGTCTGATGTCAGGGAGCCTGATTCCTCCAGCTCCGTTTTTCTTTCTCAAGATTGCTTTGGCTATTCGGGGTCTTTTGTGTTTCCATCCAAATTGTGAAATTTTTTGGTCTAGTTCTGTGAAAAATGCCATTGGTAGTTTGATAGGGATTGCATTGAATCGGTAGATTGCTTTGGGCAGTAGAGTCATTCTCACAATGTTGATTCTGCCAATCCAAGAACATGGTATATCTCTCCATCTATTTGTATCATCTTTAATTTCTTTCATCAGTGTCTTATAATTTTCTGCATACAGGTCTTTTGTCTCCTTATGTAGGTTTATTCCTAGATATTTTATTCTTTTTGTTGCGAAGGTAAACAGGAGTGTTTTCTTAATTTCACTTTCAGATTTTTCATCATTAGTGTATAGGAATGCAAGAGATTTCTGTGCATTAATTTTGTATCCTGTGACTTTACCAAATTCATTGATTAGCTCTAGTAGTTTTCTGGTAGCATCTTTAGGATTCTCTATGTATAGTATCATGTCATCTGCAAACAGTGACAGCTTTACTTCTTCTTTTCCGATTTGGATTCCTTTTATTTATTTTTCTTCTCTGATTGCTGTGACTAAAGCTTCCAAAAGTATGTCGAATAATAGTGGTGAGAGTGGGCAACCTTGTCTTGTTCCTGATCTTAGTGGAAATGGTTTCAATTTTTCACCATTGAGGAGGAGGATGTATGTGGGTTTGTCATATATGGCCTTTATTATGTTGAGGTAAGTTCCCTGTGTGCCTACTTTCTGGAGGGTTTTTATCATACATGGGTGTTGAATTTTGTCAAAAGCTTTCTCTGCATCTATTGAGATGATCATATGTTTTTTCTCCTTCAGTTTGTTAATATGGTGTATCACGTTGGTGGATTTGCGTATATTGAAGAATCCTTGCATTCCTGGGATAAACCACACTTGATCATGGTGTATGATCCTTTTAATGTGCTGTTGGCTTCTGTTTGCTAGTATTTTGTTGAGGATTTTTGCATATATGTTCATCAGTGATAGTGGCCTCTTGTTTTCTTTCTCTGTGACATCTTTGTCTGGTTTTGGTATCAGAGTGATGGCAGCCTCGTAGAATGAGTTGGGTAGTGCTCCTCCCTCTGCTGTACTTTGGAAGAGGTTGCGAAGCATAGGTGTTGTCTCTTCTCTAAATGTTTGATAGAATTCGCCTGTGAAGCCATCTGGTCCTGGGCTTTTGTTTATTGCAAGATTTTTAATCACAGTTTCAATTTCAGTGCTTGTGATTGGTCTGTTCATATTTTCTATTTCTTCCTGGTTCAGTCTCGGAAGGTTGTGCATTCTTAAGAATTTGTCCATTTCTTCCATGTTGTCCATTTTATTGGCATAGAGTTGCTTGTAGTAGTCTCTCATGATCCTTTGTACTTCTGCAGTGTCAGTTGTTACTTCTCCTTTTTCATTTCTAATTCTATTGAGTGGAGTCTTCTGCCTTTTTTTCTTGATGAGTCTGGCTAATGGTTTATCAATTTTGTTTATCTTCTCAAAGAACCAGCTTTTAGTTTTATTGATCTTTGCTATCATTTCCTTCATTTCTTTTTCATTTATTTCTGATCTGATCTTTATGATTTCTTTGCTTTTGCTAACTTTGGGGTTTTTCTGTTCTTCTTTCTCTAATTGCTTTAGGTGTAAGTTTAGGTTGTTTGTTTGAGATGTTTCTTGTTTCTTAAGGTAGGATTGTATTGCTATAAACTTCCCTCTTAGAACTGCTTTTGCTGCATCCCATAGGTTTTGGGTCATTGTGTTTTCATTGTCATTTGTTTCTAGGTATTTTTTTATTTCTTCTTTGATTTCTTCAGTGATCTCTTGGTTATTAAGTAGTGTGTTGCTTAGCCTCCATGTGTTTTTATTTCTTACAGATTTTTTCTGTAATTGATATCTAGTCTCATAGCATTGTGGTCGGAAAAGATACTTGATACAATTTCAGTTTTCTTAAATTTACCAAGGCTTGATTTGTGACCCAAGATATGATCTATCCTGGAGGATGTTCCATGAGCACTAGAGAAGAATGTGTATTCTGTTCTTTTTGGATGGAATGTCCTATAAATATCAATAAAGTCCATCTTGTTTAATGTATCATTCAAAGCTTGTGTTTCCTTATTTATTTTCATTTTGGATGATCTGTCTATTGGTGAAAGTGGAGTGTGAAAGTCCCCTACTATTATTGTGTTCCTGTCGATTTCCCCTTTTATGGCTGTTAGTGTTTGCTGTATGTATTGAGTTGTTTCTATGTTGGGTGCATAAATTTTTAAAATTGTTATATCTTCTTCTTGGGGTGATCCCTTGATCATTATGTAGTGTCCTTCTTTGTCTCTTGTAATAGTCTTTGTTTTAAAGTCTATTTTGTCTGACATGAGAATTGCTACTCCAGCTTTCTTCTGATTTCCATTTGCATGGAATATCTTTTTGTATCCCCTCACTTTCAGTCTGTATGTGTCCCTAGGTCTGAAGTGGGTCTCTTGTAGACGGCATATATACAGTCTGGTTTTGGGATCCATTCAACCAGTCTATGTCTTTTGGTTGTAGCATTTAATCCATTTTCATTTAAGGTAATTATCAGTATGTATGTTCCTGTTACCATTTTATTAATTGTTTTGGGTTTATTATTGTAGGTCTTTTCCTTGTCTTGTGTTTCCTGCCTAGAGAAGTTCCTTCAGCACTTATTGTAAAGCTGGATTGGTGGTGCTGAATTCTCTTAGCTTTTGCTTGTCTGTAAAGCCTTTAATTTCTCTTTCAAATCTGAATGAGATCCTTGCTGGGTAGAGTAATCTTGGTTGAAGGTTTTTCTCCTTCATCACTTTATATATGTGCTGCCAGTCCCTTCTGGCTTTCAGAGTTTCTGCTGCAAGATCAGCTGTTAACCTTATGGGGATTCCCTTGTGTGCTATTTGTTGTTTTTCCCTTGCTGCTTTTAATATCTGTTCTTTGTATTTAATTTTTGATAGTTTGATTAACATGTGTCTTGGTGTGTTTCTCCATGGATTTATCCTGTATGGGACCCTCTGTGCTTCCTGGACTTGATTAACTATTTCCTTTCCCATATTAGGGAAGTTTTCAACTATAGTCTCTTCAAATATTTTCTCAGTCCCTTTCTTTTTCTGCTCTTCTTCTGGGACCCCTGTATTTCAAATGTTGGTGCATTTAATGTTGTCCCAGCGGTCTCTGAGACTGTCTTCAATTCTTTTCATGCTTTTTTCTTTGTTTTGCTCTGCAGTAGTTATTTCCACTATTTTATCTTCCAGGTCACCTATCTGTTCTTCTTCCTCAGTTATTCTGCTATTGATTCCTTCTAGAGAATTTTTTATTTCATTTATTGTGTTGTTCATCACTGTTTGTTTGCTCTTTAGTTCTTCTAGGTCCTTCTTAAATGTTTCTTCTGCCAGCGTTCAGTAGGTGTTCTGTAGGAGTTGGTCCACATGCAGATGTATTTCTGATGTATCTGTGGGGAGGAAGGTGATCGTGTCTTACTCTTCCACCATCTTGAAGCTCCTCCTAATATCTTTATTTTTTCTTCCATCCCAGTTTCATATCCAGAAACATATTCTTCCATGCCACATTGACAAACTCTCCAGGCTCCTCCATCTAAAGACCCACTTGTAATCCAGCTGGAAACAGGGTCTGGATGCTAAGCTCAAAACCTAGCAATACTACTATACTAACATCGAGTACAACTTGTCAATCTCTTCTTCTAACACTTAGACTCCAAGCTCTTTAAATGTACTAGGTTATTTAACCTTCATAACTATATTGTGAAATGGCTACTGTTGTTATTATCATCTCAGTTTTATAGATGACAAAACTGAATCGAGAGAGATTAAATAACTTATTCAAGTCCACACAGCTAAGACTTAGCCAAGCAAAGATTTTGGTCTACCTGTGTCTCTTTTGCACCTTCCCTTTCTTTTGAAACTGGCTTATGGCATAACCTAATGAACAGATTCTTAGACATTGTGTGTGGTGGGGGAGGGTGGTGGGTAGGATGGGCTGTGGGTCTGGGTAGCCAGCCAGCCACCCACCCTCCACTGCCAAGATCCAGCAAGGCCAAGATATTTTTATACCCATTTTTCCTATGGAGGCAGGAATGTGAAACTCATTATGTGGATTTGTAATCTGATGATTTGGCTGGAAAAGCAGGCTCAATGGATACTTTCCCTCACTGATCCCTCAGGACCACTCTGATATAAAATATTATGTGTTGATGGGTATGTGTTTATTTACATGTCTGCATGGGTATGCATTTACATGCATGATTCTGTGTCAATTAGCATGTACATGTTAAGTATAGTACATTGGTTCTCAAACTTAATCTAATATCAATTACCTGGATAAAATCTCAAATATTTCTGGAGCTTATCCTCAGAGATTCTGATTCAGCTCAGCTGACATGGGGTGCAACTGTTTGTTATATGCACCTTAAGTGATTCTAATGCAGGTGGTTTATGCAGACCACATTTTGGGAAACAATAAGATAATGGTTTAGAGTGAGCTCTGGAGACAGGCTGCTAGTGAGTGGCTGTAGGTGTGGGCAAGTCAACTTGCCTCTCTTAACCTCAGTTTTCTCGTCTGTGAAAAATGAATAATAGTACCTGCCTTGCGAGGTTGCTATGAGGATTGAATGACATATATTGATTTAAAACATGTGTCATTTGATGTGCCTGATGCACCATAAGTGCTCAATAAATAGTAGCTCTTATTATTCCTGTAATGCTATTTATATTAATCACTACACTAGGAGGACTTTAAGACATGGTCTCTGCCCTATAATACTTACAATTAAGAAGACTAAAGCACATGAAGAAACTAGAGGACATTTAAACATGTTAAATTGTGGGATGCTAACTTTAAGGGTGGGTAGTAAATAAGAATCTTAAGACTGAAGTGACTGAGAGCCAGGGAAGGTTTAGCATTTTGTCTGGAGGACTTCACTGTGACCAAGGACTGGTAATAGTAAGATAAGTGTAGTACTACAATTGCAGGCATACCTAATTTTATCACGGTTCGCTTTATTGTGCTTCACAGCTATTGCATTGAGCAACTCTGTTGGCACCAGTTTTCCGACAGCATTTGCTCATTTCATATGTCTGTGTCACATTTTGGTAATTCTTGCAATATTTCAAACATTTTCATTATTATTTTATTTGTTATGGTGATCTGTGATGTTTGATGTTACTATTGTAATTGTTTTGGAATTTTTTAGCAATAAAAAATTTTAAAATTAAGGTATGTAGTTTTTTTAGACGAATATGCATATTGCAAACTTAATAGGCTACAATCTAGTGTGAACATAATTTTTATATGTACTGGGAAACAAAAAAATCATGTGACTTCCTTTATTGCAATATTCACTGTATTGCGGTGGTCTGGAACTGAACCTGCAGTATGTCCTAGGTCTATCTGTATATAAATTAGGATAGCACTTTCCACATGTCAGGTGTTCATGGAAGGAAGGTGTCAACTTGAGCTAGAGAAAGCTTCATGGAGGAGTTAGAAGTCGAACAGGTCCTCAGTGGATGGGGAGGGTTTGAATGAGTGGAGAGGAGAGGAATAGGACATTCGAAGCAAAGGAAGTAACCTGTGTTGGGCATAGAGATGGGAATGGAGAGTACGTGCAGCTGGCACCAGTCACATTGTGTTCCTAGAGTTGTGCACCAGAGGGCACTAGTCACCTAGACCACAAGGATAATGGCAACCATCATCGTTCTCACTGCCCCTCAGCCCAGAATTGTGCAGTGCAGTTGTCCTTAGTGCACGCTAGTAAATAGTGAAGAGGTAGGGAGGGGCCAGTTCCTGAGGGGCTACTATGACCAGGAATTTTGGTCATAGCGTATAACCTCACTCCCTGAGAAGGGTTTAAAGAACCTGGAAAGCTGAAAAGGTGAAAGGGGTTGCAGACAATGCGAGTGCAAGTCAGGGTAGGTTTGGGACAATAGGTCCTGTGTCTCAGGAAAACTAGGGGTGGGGTGCTGCTCTTGTATAGCTTTCCCAACATAGGAAAGGGAGATGCAGTTATCCAAGACTCTGGACACGTTGCCTTCTGAAGTCCTGGCTACTCTGCTGGTGGCCCTATGGCAGGAGAAGGTTTCCACTCATTTAGAGACCATATATTTGGTATTATCTTTATGCCTAGCTCAGACCTATTAAGTACCTCACTTTGGCTGACACTTTATAGATTATAAGTAACTTCTCTGCCCATTGTCTCACTTTGTTCTTACCACGTTCTGTGAAGAAGAGTCAGAGACAATTAATTCCATTTCACAGAGGTAAAAACAAAGTCTAAGGAGTGTGTTGACTCAACTTAGATTATGCAGTTAGTAAGTGATGTCTTCTCACAGCCCAAGTCTTCTGACTTTGACAAGTTGATATTTACAATATCATTAGCTTTCCACCATGTAAGATGCTATGTAGAGAGAAATAGAAATCAATTAGAAGTCATGGTCCCTGCCCTCAAGGGGCCTAGAATTTTTGGAAGATCTAAACATGCTAGCATTCTGACTTTAAGCAACTCCACTCCCATCTCTGGGTTGAAGCCTTTTCTATAAAATAATGGTTTGCACTATATGACCTCAAACATTTTGTTTCCCATCCTCCTAGAAATAAACAGCCATCGAATCACAGAAAACAGCGCATGATGACATAGTGTAGTTGGGTGAGGAAATAATCACTCAGGACAGCTTGGGAGGCTACTGCAGAGTCCAATGGCTAGAGCTACTGTGAGGAAAGAAGAGGGGAAATCGAATTGGGGAGAAAGCCCTAGCTGTCTTGTTGGTGCTAAAAATTGTTCACTCTGATATCCACCAGTGTGCTGGTCCCACAAATACGCCGTATGTTGGCTCTTTGAGATACCTCTCTACTGATTCATCACCAACCCCCTTGGTGCTCACTGATTTTAGCTAAAAGTGGGGGTTAATCAACAAGGACATATCTTAGAGGAGGATGTCACAGATCCTGTGGTGTGTCAGAAAGAATTCAGGGTGGTAAGAATCTGGAGTCACTGAAGTGAATGAGAACCAGGAAAGGGTTAGTCTCCTAAAGCACCCACTCTGGAGGGCTTCAGTGTGACGAAGGACTGGTAATAATAAGATAATTGTAGTCCTACAATTATATAAATGAAAGATAGCGCTTTCTACATGCCAGGTGGTTTCACAAGTGTTTTTACAGGAATAACTCTTTTATTCATTATGATAACCTTATGTGATAGCAACTGTTATTTTCCCCATTTTACAATTGTGGAAACTGATGTATATTATGCACTCTCTATCCACCTCTTTTCCTCAGAGCTCTTCTCTTCTTAATTCTCTCCCTCCACTTTGAACCTCACTCATTATCTGCCTTATCTTCGGATAACATTTTATTCCAATAATGTTCTACTGTATAAGATAAAATGCCCAAAGTCTAGAATTTTGAGGATTCCAGAGTCAAGGCGCCTTGTAAATCTAGCCAACCATAGCTAATACTCCCTTCTGCCCTCCCAACCTCATAGAAATGTCTTCAATGGGACATCTTCCAGGAAGTACCAGCTAGTGACTGAGAAAACAGGGAGAGATTGGAAATGCAGGCAGAGAGGCTGCCTCGAAGCCAAAGGGATTTAGAAGATTTAGAGAGCCTTTTGAAAGTGTGTCAGGGGGACACTTTGTCTTAAAAGAAAGGCCTCCTGGCCCAGATGCTTGAAAGGAAGGGTGAGGGAAGGTAGAAATACATGAATGAAAAAAATGTGCAGGGCTGTAACCTGACTTATGGGCTAAGACGGTCCATGCAGTGTACTTTGGGGCAGGCTTTAAACAAACAAAAAGCAAAATCTCTCCTCCCATAAAAGTCTTGGGTGGTTCTCCAGGAAACGCCCGTAGAATTCAAATGTAAAATAATAGCTAGTGGGAAGCAGCTGCATCGCTGCAGGAGATCAGATCCATGCTTTGTGACCACCTTAGTGGGGTGGGATAGGGAGGGTAGGAGGGAGAAGCAAGATGGAGGGGATATGGGGATATATGTATACACATAGCTGATTCACTTTGTTATACAGCAGAAACTAACACAACACTGTAAAGCAATTATACTCCAATAAACATGTTAAAAAATAAATAAAAAGTCTTTAGGAAGTTTTGCTCAGAGATTATGGGCTTCTCTCATTCTCTGCTGCCACCTGGTGGACATCAAGACGTAATGAATAGGGGGTGGGGGCCGGCCAAGCTGACCACACACAGATCCGGTGCTGCTGCACTACGGCCACGGTGCAGCCAGCGCCCGGGACATGTGCTGATTCGATCCCTCCAGAGAAACCGTGTGGCTGACAGGGTCTTGGTGCTCCGGCTGGGTGTGCCTCTGAGGTGGGAGAGCCAAGTTCAGGACACTAGTCCACCAGAGACCTCCCGGCTCCACTCCACGTAATATCAAATGGCAAAAGCTCTCCCAGAGATCTCCACCTCAACGCTAAGACACAGCTCCACTCACCGACCAACAAGCTACAGTGCTGGACACCCTAGGCCAAACAACTAGCAAGACAGGAACACAACCCCACCCATTAGCAGAGAGGCTGCCTAAAAATCATAATAAGGTCTCAGACACCCCAAAACACACCACCAGATGCGATCCTGCCCACCAGAAAGACAAGATCCAGCCTCATCCAACAGAACAGAGGCACTAGTCCCCTCCACCAGGAAGCCTAAACAACCCACTGAACCAACCTTAGCCATGGGGGGCAGACACCAAAAACAACGGGAACTATGAACCTGCAGCCCGGGAAAAGGAGACCGCAAACACAGTAAGTTTAGCAAAATGAGAAGACAGAGAAACACACAGCAGATGAAGGAGCAATGTAAAAAGCCACCAGACCTAACAAATGAAGAGGAAATAGGCAGTCTACCTGAAAAAAGAATTCAGAGTACTGATAGTAAAGATGATCCAAAATCTTGGAAATGGAATGGGGAAAATACAAGAAACGTTTAAGAAGGACCTAGAAGAACTAAAGAGGAAACAAGCAACGATGAACAACACAATAAATGAAATTAAAAATTCTCTAGAAGGAATCAACAGCTGAATAACTGAGACAGAAGAACGGATAAGTGACCTGGAATGTAAAGTAGTGGAAATAACTACCGCAGAGCCAAATAAAGAAAAAAGAGTGAAAAGAATTGAGGACAGTCTCAGAGACCTCTGAGACAACATTAAACACACCAACATTTGAATTATAGGGGTCCCAGAAGAAGAAGAGAAAAAGAAAGGGACTGAGAAAATATTTGAAGACATTATAGTTGAAAACTTCCCTAATATGGGTAAGGAAATAGTCAATCAAGTCCAGGAAGTGCAGAGAGTCCCATACAGGATAAATCCAAGGAGAAACACACCAAGACACATATTAATTTATCAAAAATTAAATGCAAAGAAAAAATATTAAAAGCAGCAAGGGAAAAACGACAAATAACATACAAGGGAACCCCCATAAGGTTAACAGATGATCTCGCAGTAGAAGCTCTGCAAGCCAGAAGGGAGTGGCAGGACATATTTAAAGTGATGAAAGGGAAAAACATACAACCAACATTATCCAGCAAGGATCTCATTCAGATTTGATGGTGAAATTAAAACCTTTATAGACAAGCAAAACCTAAGAGAATTCAGCACCACCAAACCAGCTTTACAACAAATGCTAAAGGAACTTCTCTAGGCAGGAAACACAAGAGAAGGAAAAGACCTACAATAACAAACCCAAAACAATTAAGAAAATGGTAATAGGAACATACATATCGATAACTACCTTAAATGTGAATGGATTAAATGCTCCAACCGAAAGACGTAGACTGGCTGAATGGATACAAAAACAAGACCCGTATATATGCTGTCAACAAGAGACCCACTTCAGACGTAGGGACATATACAGACTGAAAGTGAAGGGATGGAAAAAGATTCCATGCAAATGGAAATTAAAAGAAAGCTGGAGTAGCGATTCTCATATCAGACAAAATGGACTTTAAAATGAAGACTAGGGCTTCCCTGGTGGCGCAGTGGTTGGGAGTCCGCCTGCCAGTGCGGCGGACACGGGTTCGTGCCCCGGTCTGGGGGGATCCCACGTGCCGCGGAGCGGCTGGGACCGTGAGCCATGGCCGCTGGGCCTGCGCGTCCGGAGCTTGTGCTCCGCGACGGGAGAGGCCGTGGCGGTGAGAGGCCCACGTACCGCAAAAAAAAAAAAAAAAAAAAAAAAAAAAAAATAAAGACTATTACAAGAGACAAAGAAGGACACTACATAATGATCAAGGGATCAATCCAAGAAGATACAACAGTTGTAAATATTTATGCACCCAACGTAGTAGCACCTCAATACATAAGGCAAATGCTAACAGCCATAAAAGGGGAAATCGACAGTGACACAGTCTTAGTAGGGGACTTTAACACCCCACTTTCACCAATGGACACATCATCCAAAATGAAAATAAATAAGGAAACACAAGCTTTAAAAGATACATTTAACAAGATGGACTTAATTGATATTTATAGGACATTCCATCCAAAAACAATAGAATACACTTTCTTCTCAAGTGCTTGGGTTACAAATCAAGCCTTGGTAAACTTAAGAAAATTGAAATCGTATCAAGTATCCTTTCTGAGCACAACGCTATGGGACTAGATACCAATTACAGGAGAAAAATCTGTAAAAAATACAAACACATGGAGACTAAACAATACACTACTAAATAACAAAGAGATCACTGAAGGAATCAAAGAGGAAATCAAAAAATACCTAGAAACAAATGACAATGAAAACACGATGACCCAAAACCTACGGGATGCAGCAAAAACAGTTCTAAGAAGGAAGTTTATAGCAATACAATCCTACCTCAAGAAACAAGAAACATCTCAAATAAACAGCCTAACCTTACACCTAAAGCAATTAGAGAAAGAAGAACAAAAAAAAAACCCCAAGTTAGCAGAAGGAAAGAAATCATAAAGGTCAGGTTAGAAATAAATGAAAAAGAAATGAAGGAAACGATAGCAAAGATCAATTAAACTAAAAGTAGGTTCTTTGAGGAGATAAACAAAATTGATAAACCATTAGCCAGACTCATCAAGAAAAAAAGGGAGAAGACTCCAATCAATAGAATTAGAAATGAAAAAGGAGAAGTAACAACTGACACTGCAGAAATACAAAGGATCATGAGAGATTACTACAAGCACCTCTATGCCAATAAAATGGACAACCTGGAAGAAATGGACACATTCTTAGAAAAGCACGACCTACTGAGACTGAACCAGGAAGAAATAGAAAATATGAGCAGACCAATCTCAAGCACTGAAATTGAAACTGTGATTAAAAATCTTCCAACAAACAAAAGCCCAGAACCAGATGGCTTCACAGGCGAATTCTATCAAACATTTAGAGAAGAGCTAACAACCACCCTTCTCAAACTCTTCCACAGTATAGCAGAGGGAGGAACACTCCCAAACTCATTCTACGAGGCCACCATCACCCTGATACCAAAACAAGACAAAGATGTCACAAAACAAGAAAACTACAGGCCAATATCACTGATGAACATAGATGCAAAACAGTAAAAAATACTTTAAATTAGACATTCACTAAAAAAAAATTTTGTACAGCTTTTAACTTTTATTTATTTAAAATATTTTTGTTTTTAATGTATGTTTATTTAAAATATTTTTATTTTAAAAGCTTTATTGAGGTGTAATTGATATATAAAAACTATATATATCAAGTGGACATACAAACAGAAAGATGTGAAATAAGAGTTGACTGAATTCAGGAAAGTAATTGAAGATATCATCGTAGAAATGATCAAATTGTAATTGAAAATCACCATAGAAATGGTGGTTAAATTGTAATTGGTAATTGAAGGACAGCTTGGCTGGATGTAAAATCCTTGGCTCATAGTGTATTTTCTTGAGTTTCTTGAAAATGCTACTCTTTTGTTGTCTTGTTTTCCATGTTGCTATTGAGAAGTCTGATGCTAAGCTGATTTTCATTCATTTGAACTTACTTCACTTTTTGCCAAGAGGCTCTAAGGATTATTTCTTTACCTTTAAAGTGAAAGAGTTGCACTGGGATTTTTCTTGGTGTTCACTGGGTCAGTTTTCCCAGGTACATGGTGAGCCATATCTGTGTGAAGATCCAGGTCTCCTTTTATTTATGGTTTTTTTCTTTTAATTGTACTTTTAAAGATTAGTTCTATTTTATTGTTGCATAGGGAATACATGGGTATAGAATGATATCAAATAAAGATTGATTCGGAGAAATCAGGTAGTAGGAGGATACAGGTATTATAAAAAGGTAGTAATATAATGGTAACCACTGGAACACAACTACAAATTTACCTAAATAGAAAGAAAAAAGAGAGACCACGTAGAAAAACACAGTATATGTGATAGCATACAGCATGATTGCTCTTGCAATGTGTCCATTTAGCTGGGCTACAGCCCCCAGTTATTCAAAAACTATGTGTTGCTGTAAAATAAAATCTTGCAGATGCAATTAAAGCCCCTAATTATTGACTTTAAGTAAGGGAGATTATCCTGGATAATCTGAATGGGCCTGACTCAATCAACTGAGAGGCCTTAAAAGCAAGGCTGAATTTTCTCCAAAAGACAGAAGAAATTTTGCCTGTGGATGACAGCTTTGGCTTGTGCCTGTGGAGTCTGGGCCTGCCCGTGATCTTCGCTTTATGACTATGGATTTCAGGCTTCCTTAGCCACCCCCACAGCAAAATAAGCCAATTCCTATAATAAATCTCTCTCCACATACACACCTACAGAGACACAAAAGAATGCATGCACACACACATCCTACTTTCACTACTTGTCCGGATTAACCCTGACTGATACACACATTAAATTTAAAATAAAATAGCATGACAGAGTTGAAAGTAAACCTGTTAGTCATATCAATAAATGTGAATGTGTTTAATTCACTATTTAAAAAAATTATTCAGGGAAAATACAAGATGAGCCTGGAGCACCTTGTAGTATTAAAAAGTAAGGAAGTGCTAAGAAAAAATGGTGGGGCATGTCAAAGGCACATGGGAGTCAATCTGAAAGAGCTCCCAATGGCCAAATATGGAAAAATCTGAACAAAAGTATAAATAACATAGTACTGGATTATAACCTGAAATATAAAATAAATATTTATGGGTCCTTAATGGTATAAATAAATGATTGAATAAATAAATTAATGGAGGAATAGAGAAAAATAATCCTTACAAAGGAATTACACATAATTTATGCAGATTCTCCACTCTAGGAGTTGGAACTTAATTATCACCAACCTCTCTCCTCTTCCCCCACCTCCCCGCATCAGTGTGGGCAGGAGTTACTGACTTGTTTCTACCTGGGGAAAAAGTTAACTTCTTACGTGTCCTCTTACTACCTCAGAACTGGCAGCGGAAACTCTCATTTCAAATCCTCTGTATGCTTCAAATCTCTTTGACTTCCCTTTCTGTTACCAGCTGGAGAAAATATGCACTTAAACGTACTCATGTGATTTGGCTAGGCTCACCTGAATAAAGGTCAACTGTACCATATAATATAACAATCACAAGAGTTGTATCTCTTCATATATACAGGTTCCAGGGATTAGGCCAAGACATTTTAGGGGCCATTTTTAGAGTTCTCAACACACTGTTGTACAAATTTGCATTGAAAATTAAATTCACACTTACAGAAAACTGATTTGTGTGAAGAATTAGATCTTTATAGAAAAATTGTTCTGCAAGAATCATCAGCTCTAGGTATAACACAATTTATATTTCAGTATTATTTATCAGAAATGTATTCCAATATTATCACAGCCTATAAATATATGTTGCTTTCATTATGACAATTGAAAATGAGATTGCTAAAAGGATAAATTTTGAGTATCCAATAAATGACTTTGCAGAGTGAGCCAGAAAAACCTTATGACCAATCACGATATCACATTAATAAAATATTATTTATTGTATTATATAAAATTATGACACAGTTTTTTGCAATTTATAAATTTGTATTGTTATTCATGTGTGATTGTTACTACTATTACATTTTATATATAATAAAATATCTTAAGGGAAAACATTGATATTTTTGTACCTTTAACAGCACTTTTTCTCTGGTTTTTGAACAAGGGTCCCTGCATTTTCATTTTGCAGTAGGTCCCACAAATTATGTACCCAGCCTTGACCTGACAAGAACATTACAAGAAAAGCAAATTACAAGCCAATATCCTTTATGAGCATAGACACAAAAATCTTTAATATATATTAACAATTTGAATACAGCAATATATAACACAGATAATGCATCATAAACAATTAGTGATTACCTCAAGAATCAAAGTTTTATTTCATATTCAAAAAATCTATCAAGTTAATTCATAAGATTAACAGAATAAAGATTAGAAAACCATATGATAATCACAACAAAGCAGAAAAATTTGGCAATACTCAACATCAACTCAGAATTAAAAGGAAAATCTCAGCAGACTAAGGAACTTCTTCAGCCTGATAAAAGGTATCTAGAAAAACCAACAGCTAACATAATTCTTAGCAGTAAAATACTAAATGCTCTCCCTTTAAAGTTAGGAAGAAGGTAAAAACATCTGCTCTTACCATTTCTATTCAGCATTATACTGGAGACCTAATAAATGCAATACAGAAATAAAAATAAATAAAAAGCACAAACATTGAGAAGAAGGAAAGTTAAACTGATTTTTCCCATAATCAACATGATTATTTACATATAAATCCTAAGGAATCTTCAAAAAATAGAAACATGAAAGGGCAATATATGAAAACCGATTGTATTCTTGCAACAAATAATTGGAATATGAAAAGTAAAAAATATTTACCAAAGCATCAAAATAGGCATATATTTAATGAAAAATGTGTAGGTCTCCTACACTGAATACTCAAAATATTGAAGACCTAAACAAATTGAGGGACATAACATGTTCACTACTTAGAAGACTCAATATTTTTAAGATTTGAATTCTCCACAAATTGATCTCTACTTTCAATGGAATTCTGATTGAAACTTCAGCTGGGTTTTTTTTTTGGTAAAAATTGATAGGCTGTTTCTAAAAGTTATATAGAAATGCATCTTGGCTAGGATAGCCAAAATAATCTTGAAAAAGATTAAAGTAGGAGAACTTACACTATCTGATTTTAGTATCTAAAATAATGCTGCACACTATTTACAATAGCCGGGACATGGAAGCAACCTAAGTGTCCATCGACATATGAATGGATAAAGAAGATGCGGCACATTTATACAATGGAACATTACTCTGCCATAAAAAGAAACAAAATTGAGTTATTTGTAGTGAGGTGGATGGACCTAGAGTCTGTCATATAGAGTGAAGTAAATCAGAAAGAGAAAAACAAATACCGTATGCTAACACATATATATGGAATCTAAAAAAAATGGTTTTGAAGAACCTAGGGGCAGGACAGGATTAAAGATGCAGATGTAGAGAATGGACTTGAGGACACGGGGATGGGGAAGGGTAAGCTGGGATAAAGTGAGAGAGTGGCATGGACATATATACACTACCAAATGTAAAACCGATAGCTAGTGGGAAGCAGCCGCATAGCATAGGGAGATCAGCTTGGTGCTTTGTGATCACCTAGAGGGGTGGGATAGGGAGGGTGGGAGGGAGATGCAAGAGGGAGGAGATATGGGGATATATGTATATGTATAACTGATTCACTTTGTTATAAAGCAGAAACTAACACACCATTGTAAAGCAATTATACTCCAATAAAGATGTTAAAATAAATCAAATACATAAATCACTAAAAAGAAAAGAAAAAAGTGATATCTGTATTTTGTAAAATTCAAAAATGTCAAGACATCAAAAGACATTATTAAGAAAATGATAAACCACTGTACTGGAAAATATATGTGCAAAATATGTGACTGACAAATGGTTCACACCCAGACATTTAAAGAACTCTTACAAACCAATAATAAAAATAAACAACCTGATCAAAGGTGGACTTAATACTTAGACGTTTCACAGAAGAGTATCCACCAATGGATATTCTTGGATACTCTATGGATAATAATGATGCTCACCAGCATTAGTCATTAAATTAAAATCGTAATGATATATTACTACACACACACCGAAATGGATGAAATTAAGAAGCATTTAGAGACCACAGTCTGTATGCTGTGGTGGTTAATTTGCTACTACGTTCGTATGTTCTAGGCTTTTTCTATGATCAGAGCTATGAATTAAATATTTGTTAAGAAAAACTGTATTATGAATTCATACTAATATTTCTAATTTAAATATAGGATTATAGAAATTTTTCTTGTTCTATTTTATATCTGTATCTCTTTTCTCAAATGTTGAAAATCTTGGTTCCCAATGACATTAGTAAAATGGTTTGTTTTATTCTAAAATATTTTATAGTTTCATAACAATTCCAATACTTTACTAACAGTATGGTTATTGATAACACTTTAAGATTTGTTTGCAGCTAGTTTTGTTCCTAAGGTATAACCTACTAGTCATAGTTATTGTTTTAAATTCACTTGAAATAATTCCTCTCTCTGTGATTAAGGTTAGGTCATCATCTCAATACAATGTTAGGTTCATCAGTTTCATTTTGTGTTTTAATTTGTAGTGATTACTTTGATATTTTGATTTATTTAATTTTAAAAATAATTTGTAAAACAGCTACATGGTTCCAAAGACAAATATACAAAATAAGATAAATTTACATAAGATTAGCTGTTCTTTTCATCCTGTTCTCCTGCTCCTCTTATAGGTAGCCAACTTTATTATTTTTACCTTATCTTTCTAATATTGTTTTAAAATATAGATATAAATACACATTCCTGTTCTCCCTCTTTCTCAGATAAAATGTAGCATACCCTATACATTATTCTGCACTTTTTAAAAACCAAACACTAGGTCCTGGAGATCATTTAGTGGCAGTACTTAGAAAGATTTTTCATTCCTTTTTACAGCTGCATAATTTTCCTTGTGTGGATAGAAATAGGTTATTCAATCGGTCCCTAAAGCGTGTACTTTAATGGAAGAGCATCACTCAGCAGGCCTGGGAATGAGGCCCCCAGGGCATTAAAGAAAAGTGTCAATTATTTACAGTTATTTGGATTTATTTGGGCAGTTATTATTTGGGCCATTATTATTTGAGCAGTTATTTGCTCAAAGAGGAAGTTGCTCGGGCTTCCCCGGTTGCACAGTGGTTAAGAATCTGCCTGCCAATGCAGGGGACACAAGTTTGAGCCCTGGTCTGGGAAGATCCCACATGCTGCGGAGCAACTAAGCCTGTGTGCCACAACTACTGAGCCTGTGCTCTAGAGCCTGCAAGCCACAACTACTGAGCCCGCGTGCCACAACTACTGAGCCCACGAGCGCAACTACTGAAGCCTGTGTGCCTAGAGCCCATGCTCTGCAACAAGAGAATCCACTGCAATGAGAAGCCTTCACACTGCAACAAAGAGTAGCCCTTGCTCCCCGCAGCTAGAGAAAGCCCATGCACAGCAACAAAGACCCAATGCAGCCAAAAATAAAATATAAATAAATTTATTTTAAAAAAAGAGGAAATTGCTCAAAAGGTGAGGAAACTATTTCAATACTGAGCTGTTTCCTGGCAAGAAGGAACTGTAAAATCGGACTAAGAGTGAAGGGAATTAATATGATGCGGGGGGGAATTACAATCCTTGAAAGAAAATGATGTCTTGGTTCGTTAGGGGAAAATTTTTGCTTTGACAGAAAGATTGCTACTTAAGGAACTGCCATATTGGAGGCTGAATGAAACACAGTGGTATAATATAACTACCTAAGAGTCTTTAATTCCACATATCACTGTAGAAATTAATAATTTTTTTAAATTCAGAAGATGTTTTCCCCCTAGCTATGAACAACAACAACAACAACAGCAACAACAACAATTGTTAGAGGGGATTTGATATTGTCCTGACACTGCTTATTCTTTTATTGGGTTTCCCATCAATTATTTCATTTAATCTTTGTAACTACCCTTACAGGTGTGTATGGCAGGTATTATTTTCCCCATGTGAGAGATGAGAATATTCAGAGGTGTGAAATAACTTATCCAAGTCCACTCAGGTATCTAGTAAAAATACTTTCCATTCCTAACCCAGTGCTCTTTCCATGACACCAGAAACAGTATAGTAATAACAAAACAAGGGCTATTCAAGCCCTCTCGTGAAACGTTGAAGTTTACTCACCACATAAAATGCTTGTGCTCACTCTAAACTCAGCAGTCCACTAAAAGGGTCTGGGGATAGAGTAGAGAAGAGAGGACTGATAATAATCAGGTAGACCAACAAGATAATTTAATAGCTACATTAGTTAACTATTGTTACATAACAAATTACTCTAAAACCTAATGACTTAAAGCAACAAATATTATTTCATATGGTTTCTGAGAGTCAGGAATCCAGGAGAGACTTAACTGGATAGTTCTGGTTCAGGATCTTTCATAAGATTGCAGTCAAGTTGTCAACGAGAGATTGAGAATTTGCCACCAAGCTTGCTCATGTATTTGTGGGAAGGCCTCAATTCCTCTCCAGCTGTTGACCAGAGTCCTCTATGTTTTGTCATGCCCCGTGGAATTCTCTATGAGGCTATTTGACATGGAAGGTTGTTTCCTTCTCCCAGAGTGAGTGATCGGAGAGAGACAGAGAGCAGAACTGAGTGAGAGTGTCCAAGATGGAAGATGAGATCTTTTATAACCTAATCTCAGAACTGACACACCATCACTTCTGCCTTATCACACAGACAAACCCTCCTCTGAATACCAGGAGGTGGGAAGCATTGGAGAGCCACTATGGAGGCTGGCTACCAAAATAGTTAACAATGAGAGAGAGTCTTACCAAATGCCAGATACTGTGCTGAACATTTTACCTGAATTAACTCATCTAGTCCTCACAGCAACAGTGTAAGGTAGATTCTATTATTACTCCTATTTTACAGATGAATAAACTGAGGCTCAGAGTGATTAAATAACTTGCCCAAACTCACAGAGCTAGAAAGTGGTAGAGCCAGGATCCAAATCCAGGCAATTTGGCAGTATACCACGAAGTATATTTCTTCTATGTTCAGGTATTTGTAATCATTATGAAGGAAATAAAATAATGCAGTAGAGTGACTGGACTGGGAAAGCAGCCAGGGATTTTTTGGGTTTGTTTTGTTTTGTTTTAGATTTCATTGTCAGGGTAGGCCACTCTGTGGAGGTGTTGTTTAAGCTGTGACCTAAATGATGAGAGGAGAGCTGATCTTATGAAGACTTGGTAAAAATCCACTTCAGACAGAGAGAATATACTGTGCAAAGACCCCAAAGCAGGCAAGGACTTGGTACTTTCAAGAAACGTAAAGATATCAGTGTGGCTTGAGTGTATCAAGCAAAAAGGGTTGTTAGCTCTGAGGTAGGTTTAGGAGTTAAGCAGGGGGGGAGGTTATTCAATTATTTTAGGGACACTGTGAAATAAGCAGCAATATCCCCATTTTAAAGATGAGAACAAGGTGAAGAAATTGTGGGGTTAAATGCCTTGCCCAAGGCCACAAATTTTAAAAGGCCAAACTAGGATTTGGCCTCATTTTTTGCCTTACTGTGTTGCCTCCTTCACCTCTTCCATGCAAAGTGGGGTTTTTTGTTTGTTTGTTTTTGTTTTTTTGACATGTGTCTTGGCTGTTCCATTAGACCGGGGGAAACTCCAAGGGCTTTTCCTCCTCCTAGTGCTGACTTGTACTGCGTCAGAATGTACATTTGCTGGCTCTAGTAAGGGTGGCAGAATGAACCCAAAGAAAGCATCATGCTTCCCAGAAGGCAGGTGCTATGCAAGTCTGACAGATTATGAGTCTATCAGCATAAACATTTGTAACATCTATAAAGATAAAATAGGCCTAAACTCAGTTCAAGGATGGCTATAGCACAAATATTTTGCATGTGTCATAATAATGGTGGTTTTATTTTCTCACCGAACTACTTACCCAGCCTTGGTCCTGGTTGTCAATCATCTGCAGCTATGGTTTTGATCTCAGGCTTAGAGAAAAAGTTCACACAATCCCCTTTCTGGTGTGAGGGAATCCTCTCCTCCAGAAAACATCTATTAAACTGGTCAAAATTATCAAAGGAAACCTTTTAAAGTCTCTGGAGATTGACCAACAGGTTTACACAAAATTGAGAGACGCTGATTCAACAAATTTGATTGAAACTTGCAAGAACAGTGGCAGGCCATGGCAGCTGAGCTGTACCCATCCCTCCCTCAGTTCCATCTGTAGAAAAACTACTCCAGCCACACTGGGCAGACTGGACTGACTCAGATACAGCCTTGTAAACAACCTGTATCTTCCCCAGTTTCCTGGTCTGGAACATCTATACTGGAAAGGTGGTGGAATCTGGTGAATATCCAAAGTCTCCCATCTCTGTGCTGCAGAAATCTATATTGGGTGGACGACAGCAACCAGCTGGTGGTGCCTCTTTCATCAAATCACAGCACCTGCTCTATAGGGAGGATCTGGGTGGATTATCATTGAAAAACAGTGTCCCCCAAATCCTTGTATGTCATAGCACTGAGGTTCTCCCTGAGAGGAGTCGTAGGACAAACTGCAAAGACTGGCAGATCTGGCCCAGCCAAAGAGTGTAGATTTCATTTGGATCAGAGAGTGGAGGAATTCATGCCCCCGGGGTGTTGTTTAACACTATAAAACTCACAGTGGCTAGCAATCAGAGGAGGGTAACAGCTTGGTGATACCAACAGAAGGAGACCAGACATAAGTTTTACAGGTATATCAGGAAAAGAGATAGTCTAATAGAGTCCTGTTAAGATCACACTCATCCCCTGTGGTCTGGAAGACTTCTCTATGCTCAAGGCTGCACTTTATTAGGGATGACTAGAGAAAGTGCTTCCAAAATAAAAATCCCTGACTGATTGGTTTTCTCCCAAACTGTGAAAGCAGTCTCCAAGCCACACACAGATCCAACAGTAAAGGATGAAAACTTCACTGGATCTAGGGACTTATGTAAAACTTTTGACTAATTGATGGCTTAACCACTAAGTGATGCTGACTCAAGAGCAACCCCTAGGAAGCCAGACTTAAAAATAAAAATGGAAAAAAAAATCTCAGCAGAAACATTTGAGGCTATCCACTACAGGGGAAATACCTTCTCAGAATTAGTCCAGCCAAGTCACTAAATAAATAAACAAACAAACAACAACAAGCCCCAGAAGGAGGTTAATTTTAGAGTTGCTACAATATTCTCTAAAATGCCCAGTTTTCAACAAAAAAATTATTATATATACAAAGAAACAGAAAACTGTGACCCATATTCAGGAAAAAAATGTAGACAGACAAGCACGAAGAACTACAATCCTTCAGCCTGTGGAACAAAAACCACATTCACAGAAAGGTAGACAAGATGAAAAGGCAGAGGGCTATGTACCAGATGAAGGAAGAAGATAAAACCCCAGAAACACAACTAAATGAAGTGGAGATAGGCAAGCTTCCAGAAAAAGAATTCAGAATAATGATAGTGAAGATGATCCAGGACCTTGGAAAAAGAATGGAGGCTAAGATTGAGAAGATGCAAGAAATATTTAACAAAGACCTAGAAGAATTAAAGAACAAACAAACAGATGAACAATACAATAACTGAAATGAAAAATACACTAGAAGGAATCAGTAGCAGAATACCTGAGGCAAAAGAACGGATAAGTGACCTGGAAGACAGAATGGTGGAATTCACTGCCACAGAACAGAATAAAGAAAAAAGAGTGAAAAGAAATGAAGAGAGCCTAAGAGACCTCTGTGACAACATTAAACACAACAATATTTGCATTATAGGGGGCCCCAGAAGGAGAAGAGAGGGAGAAAAGACCTGAGAAAATATTTGAAGAAATTATAGTCAAAACTTCCCTCCACACAAACTAATCAGCTTCTTTTCCAAAGTCATTTTCTGGAGCTGAAGAGAAGAAAGTATATTATGACATTTTGACATCTTAAAAAACCTTTCTGGGGCTTCCCTGGTGGCGCAGTGGTTGAGAGTCCGCCTGCCGATGCAGGGGACACGGGTTCGTGCCCCGGTCCGGGAAGATCCCACATGCCGCGGAGCGGCTGGGCCCGTGAGCCATGGCTGCTGAGCCTGTGCGTCCAGAGCCTGTGTTCCGCAGCGGGAGAGGCCGCAGTAGTGAGAGGCCCGCGTACCAAAAAAAAAAAAAAAAAAAAAAATACAGATATCCAGAGCCCTCCTACAGAGAATCTTTTTCAGGAGGTCTGGAGTGGGACTTGAGAATCTGTGCTTTTGACCATTGTCCCAGATTATTCTGGTCCTCTGCACCTCCTCCCTCATGTCTTCAATCATGGAATTCCCTAGAAGGCACCAACTCCCTATACCAAGGATGGAGAGGCAGGCTGATAGGCAAGAAGGCTCTGGCTGTAGAAAGGTTTGTCCCCAACTAAGCCTATTTCCTCTGCCTTCCATACCCTGCTGACATTACTAGGTCTGAGGTTTGAAGCCACAATGCAGAAAACCAGTTTTCTCCCTCATTCCCAGGTCACCAGCAGTGACAGCCATGTTCCTCAAAACTGAAAATAGCTCCTGTCTCCTCCCTAACTCTTTCCATGCTTCGCTTCTCCAGACTGAGCAACCTTACCACCCTCTATGTAACTAACTGGCTTAAAGATATTGTGGCCTCACCAGGGGCTGAACAAACTGAGCAATTGCCTTCAGCTTTCATTGCTTTTCTAGGCATGGCAGAGCAGCAGTAGGTGGCAGCTGTGTCCCAAAGTGTCCCCATTCTCTCTCCCTTCCTCCCTTATTTCTACTCCCCCTATGGTTCTGTCCCGGAGTGACAGGCATTATGGGAATACTGTCTGTTTGCTGCTTCAAGTCCCATCAAACCAACATGTTGAACACTGCTGTATATACTTCCTACAGAGGGCACATTAGTTTTGCTTGGTGAGCACGCCCTAATTGGGTTCCCAGAGGGAACTTCTAATACTAGTACAGAGAATTAAGAACCAGCCAACAGATGGGGTGAGAAGCATGATGGGGAGGGTGGCAGCCAGGATTGCACATCTCCTGGAGTCTGTATCAACCATAAGACTGACAGGCTGGATCTGGGGGAAACAGCCAAGCTCCCAGTGGAAAGATCAGGTGGCAGAATGAAGTAGTTCTTCACAATATTTACACAGCGAATCTCTGCCCACTCAGGGATTTCTTTACAGATTTTGAAATCAGCCACTTTGGACATGCTGGTTTTTGTTTTGTGTTATTTGAGGGTTTTTTGGGAGAAGTGGGTGTAGGGGAAGGAGGGTACTTTTCTCCTGGGTTTCTTGGGTGGCACATAAACTCAAATCATGAGGCCCATGCCCCAACTCAAGATATCCTAGCCCAGTAATATTCAGCTTGTGTGCTGCAGACTCCTAATTGCAACTAGTCTGTGAATCCACACACTTGGATGTTCCATACTTTCATAGTTGGATAACCTAAACTTTTTGAGATACCTTTTTTGAGTCCCTGCTTTAAGAACCTTCTTTGAAGTCTCAGTTCTTAGTTTTTCCTTTTCTCTATCCACAATTATTCCCTTGATGATATGTAGTCCCCTAGCTTTACTATCTCAATCCCCTCCCCCAACTCTACTGCCAAACCCTCTCCACCTACAGCCTTCTCCACCTTAAAACCTTGAAGTCATCCTTGACACTCCTCTTTCTCTCACATCCTACATGCATCTGTCAGCAAATGCTGTTCTACCTTCAAAATACTATATATCCAGAATCCAACTACATCTCCATACTGCTTCAACCCTACTGCTATACTCCTCTTTGAAGCCAACATCCATTTCTCTCCTGGATTTCTGCAAAAGTTTCCTAACTTTCTCCCTTCTGTCACTCTTTCTATTTAAAATCTGTTCTTAACCACCAAGAGATATTTTCTTTTAACTGAAAAATTTTATTGAGATAATTGTAGGTCACATGCAGTTATAAGAAACAATTCAGCGAGACCCACTGACACTTAGCTCAATTCTCCAGATGGTAACATTTTACAAACCTACCATGTAAAATCACAACCAGGATATTGGCATGTAGTTCACTGATTTTATTCTGATTTTCCCAGTTTTGGTTGTACTTATTTGTGTGTGTGTATTAAGTTCTATACAATTTTATCACATATGTAGGTTCATGTCTCCACCACCACAGTCAAGATACAGAACATTTCTACAAAGATTCTTTGTGTTGCCCTTTTATAGACATACCCACGTCCCTCCCACACTACTCCTCTGCCCTGTCCTTAAACCCTGGCCACCATTAATCAGCCCTTAATTTCTAAAATGTTGTCCATTCAAAAATGATATATAAAGGGAATTACACAGCATGTAACGTTTTGGAATTGGCTTTTTGTTGTTTTTTTTCCTCAGCATAATTCTCCAAGTTGTTGTGTTTATCAATAGTTCTTTCCTTTTATTGCTGAGTGATATTCCATGGATTATTAGTTTGCTAGGGCTGCCATAGCAAAGTATCACAAACCGTGTTGCTTAAAACAACAGGAATCTATTGTCTTACAGTTCTGGAGGCTAGAAGTTCAAAATCAAGGTGTTGGCAGAGCCATGCTCCCTATGAGACTCTTTCTTGGTAAGAACCTTTTATTGTCTCCTCCTAGCTCCTGGTGGTGGCCATTAATCCTTGGCTTGTAGCTGTATCAGTCCCATCTACTTACGTCATCACGTGGCCATATTTACATCATCTTCCTCCTGTGAACATCTGTTTCTGGGTCCAAATTTCCCCCTTTTTATTTTATTAAGTGGTGGATGGCAAGGGGATTTCAAGGGGAGATGAGGATTAGAGATAGAGCTTACATGTCTAGGTAATGTTGCTCAACAGTATGGTGCAGCCTCTCTGGGTCAGAGGACTCTGAAGGACAACAGTGGCTTGGGGGCTTTAATCTGTGGCTAAAAGATGTTTGGTGTAGTTTTGTGGGATATGCAAAGCAGGCTAAAAATGGCTAAAAATCTGGCTGTATAAAAATTAGAGCTTGGCACTGATGTGCTTTTGATAGAGTGGGTGCTGGCCTGCTTTGAAGAAATAAACAATATAGGGCCAATACGCTGAGGCCACCTTTGACTCATTTATATAACACAGGGTCTTTTGGGAACTCTATATTTAACATGTTGAGGAACTACTAAACGGTTTTCCAGAGTATACCATTTTACATCCCTACCAGTAGTATATGAGTGACCCAACTTCCCTGTATCCTTGGCAGCATTTGGTGTTGTCAACTATTTTTTTTTTTCTTTGCGGTACGTGGGCCTCTCACTGTTGTGGCCTCTCCCATTGCGGAGCACAGGCTCCGGATGCACAGGCTCAGTGGCCATGGCTCATGGGCCCAGGGGCTCCGCGGCATGTGGGGTCTTCCCAGACCGGGGCAGGAACCTGTGTCCCCTGCATCGGCAGGCGGACTCTCAACCACTGCGCCACCAGGGAAGCCCGTTGTCAACTATTTTTAATTTTAGTCATTCTGATAGGTAGGTAGTGATATTTCATTGCAACTTATTTTGCATTTCCCTAATGGCTGATGATGTTGACCATCTCTTGATGTACTTATTTACCATCTATGTATCCTCCTCAGTGAAATCTCTGTTCATGTATTTTGCCTGTCTTCTAATTTGATTGTTTTAACTGTTGAGTTTTGAGAGTTATTTATGTACTCACAATACTTGTCCTTTGACAGATATATGGTTTGCAAATATTTTCCCCCACCTTGCAGCTTGTTGATTCATCCTCTTAACAGAGTCCTGTGCAGAGCAAAACTTTTCTATTTCGATGAAGTTTAATCTATCAGTTTTTCCTTTTATGGATTGCATTTTTGGTGTCAAGCTTAATAAATCTTTGCTTAGCTCTAGACCCTGAAGATTCTCTCTTAATGTTTAGAGAAAGTTTTATAGTTTTACATTTCAGTCCATTGTTGGGAAAGCAGTCACTGCTGACCTGTCGCCCCTCCCCAGGCTTGCCCACTCAGAGCCTTGGACCTAGAACACTTCCTAACCAAAAGATAAGAAACCCCCCACAGCCTGTGCCACTCTTATTGCCTTGTGTGGGAATATGTTTCCCTGTTTCAGACTCAATATGACTCCTTTTTTCTGCTTAAGTGTGTGCATCATATGGCACCTGGCCGACCCCATTGCTATATCTGTCCCCTGCGGGGACATGAGGGGTGTGTGTAGGCCAATTTCCCTGCCGTGGTTGCTGAGAGGGACCAACACCCACTATTGGAGCTAGTTTTGCTCTTACTTGTCTAGGTAAGTAAAGTGTTGTTCCAACCACTGCTTGACTGTATTGTGTTTTCTTTGAAGACTCCGATACCAAGATCCTTGTGGTTGACATAGTTATGAACTTTGCTATCTTCTATGAAGTTGTAGTTCTCTCCTGGCATTGGTAACTGGTGTTTGTGCTTGATCATGATCCATTTTGAGTTTTTTTTGGTGGGGGATAAGGTGTGAGGTTCATTTTTTTATTTATTTAAGAAAATTATTTATTTAGCTGCGCTGCATCTTAGTTGCCGCACGTGGGATCTTCAGTTGCAGCGGGCGGGATCTTTTAGTTGCGGCATGTGGGATCTTTTTCTTTAGTTGCGGCATGCAGGATCTACTTCCCTGAGCAGGGATCGACCCCAGGTCCCCTGTACTGGGAACGTGCAGTCTTAACCACTAGACCATCAGGGAAGTCCCAAGGTGTGAGGTTTATTGAAGGGTTTTGTTGTTGTTGTTGCTATTGGTGTTTTTTTTTTTTTTGGCCTATGAATGTTCAATGGCTCCAGCATCATTTGTTGATAAGTTTATCCTTATTCCATTTAAAATATTTTGGAAATTTTGTCAAAAATCAGTTGGGCATATTTGGGTGGGTCTATTTCTGAGTTCTCTATTCAGTTCCATTGATCTATGTGTCTATTCCTCTGCCAGTGCACACAGTCTTGATTGCTGTAGGTATAATGTTGAGTAGAGTTATTCCTCCCACTTTGTTTTTTTTTTTGTCAAGATTGTTTTAGCTATTCTAGGGCTTGCAGCTTTCCATATAAATTTTAGAATAAGCTTTGTTAAGTCTACATAAAACTTTGCATGGATTTTTATAAGAATTATATTAAACCTATAAATCATTTTGGGTAGAACTGACTTTAGTGAGTCTTCTAATCCATGAGCACAGTATATCCCTCCATTTATTTTGCTCTTTTAAAAATTTGTTTCATTATCATTTTGTTATTTTCAACATACAGATCCTGTACAATTTTCATTAAGTGCATTTCCTTGGAGTGACTGCCAGCAGTATTGTATTTCTATTTTCAGTTTCTGCATGTTCATTGCTAATATATAGAAGTGCGATTGATTTTTGTGTATTGCTCTTGTATCCTGTGACTTTGCTGAACTACCTATTAGTTTTAGCAGTTTTAAAAATGGATTCCCTTGGATTTCCTACTTAGGCCACCATGTCATCTGCAAATAGGGACAGTTTTATTTCTTCCTTCCTAATCTGTAGGCCTTTTATTCCTTTTGCTTGCCTTAATGGCAGTGGCTATGACTTCCAGTACTATGTTGGATAAGAATGGTAAGAGTACATATCCTTGCCTTGTTTTTGACCTTAGAGGGAAGCATTCAGTCTTTCATCATTAAGTATAGTTAGCTGTGGGTTTTTTGTAAATGCTCTTTAGCACATGCTCATATCACATTGAGAGACATACTGTGTTCAGAGATAAAAAGACTACAATTAGAAGAGTAAACACATCAATTCTCCTGCAAATGATCTATACGTTATTTGCTCTCTATTCCTATTTTTCGAAGAGTTTTTTAGCATGAATGGGTGTAGGATTTTGTCAAATGTCTTTTATGCATTAACTTATATAATCATATGCTTTTTCTTCTTTAGCCTATTGACATGGTGAGTTATATTATTTGATTTTCAAATATTGAACTAGCCTTGCATGCCTGGAATAAATCTCACTTGTTATTGGTGTATAATCCTTTTATTCATTTTTAGATTCAGTTTGCTAATATTATGTTCAGGATTTTTATATCAAGGTTCATCAGAGATATTGTTCTTTGGTTTTCTTTTTCTTTTCTTTTTTTCTTTCTTTCTTTCATTTTTTTTTTTGTACTGTCTTTGCCTGGTTTTTGGTATCAGGGTAATACTGTCTTCATAAAATGAGTTGGGAAGGATTCCTCCTTCTATTTTTTGAAGGAGATTGTGTAAAATCAGTGTTAATTCTTCTTTAAATGTTTAGTAACAGAATTTTTCTGGGAGGGGAGGTTTCAAATTATGAATTCAGTTTCTTTGATAATTATAGGTATATTCGGATTGCCTATTTCAACTTGGTTTTGATAGTTTGTGTTTTTTGAGTAGTTGATCCATTTCATCTAAGTTGTCAGATTTATATGTATAGAGGTATTTTTAGTATTCCCTTATTCTCTTTTGATGTTTGTGGGGACTGTAATGATGTCCCCTGTTTTATTCTGGATATTGGTAATTTGCACCTTCTCTTTTTTTCTTTCTCAGTCTTGTTAATTGTTGTCGATTTTATTGGTCTTTTCAGAGAAACAACTTTTTGTTTCATTGATTTTCTCTATTGCTTTCTTATTTTCAATTTCATTGATTTCTCTTTTTGTATTTATTATTTACTTTCTTCTCCTTGCTTTGGATTTATTTTATTTTTCTAGTTTCTTGAGGTAGGAAATTAGACTATTGATTTAAGACATTTCCTTATTTCTAATGTTAAGTAGTTAGTTTTAGACATTTCTTTCTCAGCACTTTAGCTGCTTACTGCAATTTTTTTTTTTTTTTTTTTTTTTTTTTTTTTAGAGACCGGGTCTCGTCGGATGTCCGGGCAGAACTGCAGGCACTGCTCGCAGGCGCGGTCCCACCGCCGCCCAGCACGGGGAGTTTGACCTGCTCCGTGTCCGGCCTGGGCCGGGTCCCCCCCTCCTTAGACAACCTGGTACCCCCGGGCTCCCCCGGGAGCCCCATGTTGGTGCCAGGCCCGGTGCGGACGCCCGCTCTACACAGCGCGGTAGTCCCGAACCCCCGGGAACCCACGATCCGCCGACCTCAGCCTCCCGGGAAGCTGGGATTACAGGCGCGCGCCACCGTGCCCGGCTGCAATTTTTTTTATATGAAGTATTTTCATTTCCATTCAGTTCAAGGTATTTTTTGATTTGCCTTTAGATTTCCTCTTTGACCCATGGATTATTAAGAAGAGTGTTGTTTAGTTTCCAAGTGTTTGGGTATTTTTTTGTTATCTTTTGGTTATTGATTTCTGGATTGATTCTCCTATGGTTAGTGAACACTGCTCTGTATGATTTCAATTCTCTTAAATTTGTTGAGGCTTGTTTTATATACCAAGATATGATATATCTTGGCCAATGTTCTATTGGCTCTTGAAAAGAATGTGTATGTATTCTGCAATTGCTGGGTGAAGTGTTCTATACGTGTCAATTAGAACCTGCTGGTTGATTTTGTTTTCCAGATATTTTATATACTTGATGATTTTTTATCTAATAATTGTACCAGTTGTTGATAGGAGAAGGTTGAAGTCCTCAACTCTAATTAAGGATTTGTCTATTTCTTCTTTCAGCTCTGTCCATTTTTGTTTCATTTATTTTGAGTTTCTGTATTTTGGTGCAAACAGGATGATGCATTTATGTCCTAAGTTAGATCATGCTTCTTTTCTGTTGCAAAAACCTCACTATGATTCCCTATTTCATTCAGAAATATAGATAAGCGTCCTTAAAATAGTCTATAGGGTTCTATAAAATCCAGCTCCTGGTTACCTCTTTAACTTTATTTCCCTGTATTCTCCCTCTTACTCTGCTGCAGCCATACTTGCCTCCTTGACGTTCCATGAGCACAACAGGCACACTGCCTCTTTAGGGCCTTTACTCTAACTCTTCACTCTGCTAGGAATGCTCCTCCAATTTGAAATGGGGCCTGGGAGTACAGTTATTGCGAGAATTGTTAGCCTTACATATCAGCGAAGCCAAGGCCTTAAGAGAGTAAATGCCAATAAAAAACGTATCATATTATTGGTAGAGCAGGGGTGTTATAGAGAAAATGAGCCTGAAGCAGAGCAGTGAGAGAAGGTTAGATAAAAGCAGCAGCTCTGGTATTACATATAGGAAGAACTGACACCCCAAATGCCCTCATTTAAAAATTTTCCCCCAGCAGCCTGGCACTGGGTCTGAAATTCAAACAATGTACTTCTTTGGGATAAGCATGTAAAGCCTCTGAGGAATCTGGCAGTATAAAATCTTGTATAACTTAGATTTAATCCAGAGCTTTAAGAAATTTATTTGTCAACAACACATTTCCCTCCCTTAATGCCTGTCTTACAAAATCCATTTTGGGAAACATTGGGTTAAAGCTTTGTGTTTCCAAGAAAACTCCTGCTAAAAGGCTAAAGTTACTGAAAAGGCCTACCTAGTCATCAGTCTTTAATACTCTTTGGTCACTGTTTTATCCAATTAGCCCAAAGGTTGCAAACTATGGCAAAGGCCTCAGCCCTCCCCACCCCCCGATTCTGTAAATAACATTTTATCGGAACATATCCACATCCATTTGTCTGTGACTGCTTTCTCATTACAGTGATAGAATTGAGTAGTTGTGACAGAGATGTATGGTCAGCAAAGCCAAAAATATTGGGTTGGCCAAAATGTTCAAAAAACCTGAATGAACTTTTTGGTCAATCCAATATTTACTATCTGATCCTTTACAGAAAATGCTTACTGAGCCCTGGATTTACCTAATAGCAAGGCACTGAGATTTATGCTGCCTAACAAATGATACCATAGTGGTTGACCACAACAATTTATTATTATCTCTAATGGTTCTGGGATTTTAGTGGGCTCAGATGGGAAGTTATCATTTGGTGTCTCTCATGCAGTTACAATCAGATGGTAACTGGGCCTACAGTCACCTGAATGCTTAACTGGGCTGAACATCTAAGATGGCTCATTTGCATGGCTGGCAGTTAATGCTGGATTTCAGCTGGGAGCTTAGCAGTGGCTGTTGACTAGAGCACCTACATGTGGCCTTTCCCTTTAGGTTGGATTTCTCACAGCATGGCAGCGAGGTTACCAGAAGGGTCATTCCAAGCATAGGAAGTAGATACTGCCAGTTCCCTTAAAGGCTAAGCTTGTCATAATGACACTTTCACCTTATTCAGTTGGTCAAAGCAGTCATTAGGCCAGCCCAGATTTAAGGGGACTTGAGGAATAAACTCTACCTCTGTATAGGGGAAGGGCAACAGCATACATGGAAGGACAAAATTAATGCTGATTATGTTGACAAACCACCACCATAGGGAGGCAATATGAAGTGCTTGGAGAGCAGGGTGTAGAAGGTGTTCTCTGCAAAGAACTTTCAGGGTGACTGCAACCAACTCTGCTCTTACCTGTGCTTATTTTATATATATATATATATATATATATATATATATCTGTATATATATATATATCTATATATCTATATATATATATCTATATATATATATATCTATATATATATATATCTATATCTATCTATCTATCTATCTATATATATATATATATATATATCTATCTATATATATATATATATATAGATATAGATATAGATATAGATATAGATATATATTGAAGCTCAGAGCATTAGGAGAAGCTACTGAAGGTCAGTGTCTGCCTCACAGTGTTTACAAGGGCCCTAGCTGGCTTGCTGGGGGTATGTTACTAACCCTAAGAAGACAGGGGTCTAGGGCCAAGAGGCTGGTGTGAGGGAGCTGAAGGAGCCTGAGTTTCTGAGTAAGCCTCCCTCCTTTCCCTAAGTCTTTCCTTACTCCCTAGGGCTCACTCAGGTGCCTCCACCAACTATGTAGATATCTAGGCCTTACGGACACACCAAATCCCTGCCACTATGCCTCGTAGACTTCTGAAGATTTTTCAAATCTGGACTCTGTACTCGAAATGAACTCTGAACACCTTGAGGACAGGAAGAGCATCTTCAATTTCTTTCACTTCTTATGGCCCTGAGATACCTCATACTAATGCTATACACACAGTAGAAAACAGAAATTGTGGAGCTATTCAAATCCCAGCTCATTTCCCAGCACAGCCTATGCAGGTGAAATTCTGTGGTCTCATCCCCGCACACCATGCTAGCCTCATCTTTGACCTTCAGCCATATTCAGTGATGTTGTATCAGGCATAGTCCTCTGCCTCTCTCTCTCCCTCCTTCCCTCTCTCTATCTCCTGTCTGAATGCACATGTTATTCTCAATGTTTGGAACATTCTTCTTTCCCACTCACCTTCGCTCACTGGTCTACCTCTTTGATATTCTTCAGAGTTCAGCTTGGGTGTTACTTCTTCAAAGAGATCCTCCCTGAACTCCTAGGTAGCCCTCTTCTGTCTTTCCACAGCACCCAGCATTTCCCTCTTAATAGTTAAGTCTCCACTGTCTTCTAATGTATAGTTACTTACTTGTCTGTCTCCTTGACTTGACTACAGTGCTTGAGGGCACAGACTGGTCTGTCTCCAACTGTGTCTCACCATAGACTTGCAAGAAGTCTGACACAACAAATGGATGTACTTTCCCTTCAGTGATCTTCACTTTCTTCCTGTTTTCCCATGTAAGTCTGCTGGAACAAGAGTTGGGACAGCGAATAAGGAATATGTGTCGCAAATATCATGTGAGCTGCTTGCAGCCCTTCTGAACAATTCTTTAAATCTCTTGCTGGTCTTGTCCCAGAACCCTGTTTGCAAGAACCAAAAGGCTCCTTTGTAAGGCTCCGTGTATATGCTGCTCTATTTTCCAGCCCCCCACCACCAACTCAATGAGCACTACATGTCGAGCACCTCCTTTCTTCAACTCCCCCAAACACACCAGAAGCATGATATAGCACTGGGGAAGGTTTAATAACTCCTGAGCTTGGAAAGTTTGATCTAGGCTTTTTGACAAAAGGGGGGATGGTTTGGTAGCTCAGGGGTGCTACTCAATTGTAAAAGGACAGCTAATGTGCTTGGGAGATGACCCACCCCCTAAATCCATTTGTCAAACAGGATGATTATGATTAAATATAACTTGCCAGACTACAAGTGGCCTTCAGACAGCAGAAATGATCCAGTGGAACATTGCACATCATGAAGCAGCCCCAGGGTAGTGAACGTCAACAGTCCTGCTTGATTAATCCTTGGAAACACAGTCAGAATTAATGGGGAACTTGTTGAAAGTGATCGACACCTTTTGAAAGGTGAAATCCTTTTCTGTTCCCATGAAGTGTTGTTAAGGCCATTAACAGAAATTGAAATGGAGAAATATGACCCTTTCATGTGGTAGATTCAGAGGCTCAGAAGATGGACAAGTTGGAAATGTACAAGCAGTTTATAATAAGCGCCTGGGTGGGGAGTGATAACTAAAGATTGAAAACTGACAAATGGGTCAGACTGGCAAAGACCAAGACAGAGAGGGATGGAGTGCAGTTTGCATGCAGAGGAATAGTATCAATAATCCGGCAGGTTTGCCCACACTGAGGGCCACATATGGATTACTAGGAAAGGGGCTAGAATTTGCTCAGTGGAAAAGTGGGCAGATTTTGTTACAAGATGAAGAGATAACTTTCCAGCTTTTGAGAGGAGTAAATTATTTAGCTTCCCTGGGGAGTTAGGGTACCAAAGAGAAAATCTCCAGACTAGAAGTCAGGTCTGTGGTATCTCTTTATTCAGTTTCAAAGTGGCTGAATGACTCCAACTCTCCTCATTCTGCAGTTGGTTGTATTCTTCCAAGTGACAAATGTGAAATTTCTTTGAAAGCTATCAAGCTATACAAATGTGAGGTATTAGCTTCATGGTCATCCAACTGAATCAGGTGCAAAAGAATATTGCTATAAGAAACTATGTGAGATTTTAATTATTTCCTCTGATGGAGGTGAACATGTTTGCAGATAATCTTGAATAGGAACAGTGTCCAAATGATTTATCTTGGGCTTTAGAGACACATACACAATGATATTTGATTGAGGAAGTTTCAGGGATGTGGAGTGTGCATCAGAATGGAGAATATGACTTTCAATTTCCCTTGATCTTTTGGCTTGGCTTAAAGTAGTTGTAGGGGGGTATTATGAGATATGGATGTATTTGAGGGGTATCTAGTAGGTAGAATCAATTGCTTTAGTTTGATGAGGAGATGTCAGGAGTGAACAAGGCTTCAAGGATGATTTTTAGGTGTCTAGCTTGGTTGACTGGGTGTATAATGGTGCCATTAACTTCTGTAAAGTACACAGGGGAATAGACAGGTTTGGGAGGTGTGTGGAAGTGAGTTTTCTCACTGACATAGTGACATGGAGGTACATGTCGGCATTTTGAGTGGAAAGGTTCGGCAAGAATCTGTTGACGTTTGTGGAGCTCAGGAAAGACGTCTGAGCTGGAGCTATAGATTTTTTTTTTTTTTTTGCGGTACGCGGGCCTCTCACTGTTGTGGCCTCTCCCGTTGTGGAGCACAGGCTCCGGACGCGCAGGCTCAGTGGCCATGGCTCACGGGCCCAGCCGCTCCGCGGCACGTGGGATCTTCCCGGACCGGGGCACGAACCCGTGTCCCCTGCATCAGCAGGCAGACTCGCAACCACTGCGCCACCAGGGAAGCCCAGAGCTATAGATCTGAGAGCTGTTAGATGTAAGTAATAATTGAAGCCATGGAGCTATAGCTTGTTCATCTTTACAGCCTCCGCAGCACCTGGAGTGGGGTTTGGCACAAAGTATCTGTTGAATGTTAAAAGTATGAAGATGCCAATCATAGACCGTCCAAAAGGGGGTCCATGAGACCAATATCCTCAGGTTCTTCCTTCTTTCAAAGCAACGTACACATAGGGTTCTAGGTGCTGTTTACAGTAAGTACACATTGAAAGTTAACACTTATTAAGTGCATCAGCACTGTTCTAAGCCCTTTACATGTCTTGATTTTCTTAATAACTCTATGAGGTAAGTATTATCATCCTCTCCAGTGTACAAAAGGGGAAACTGAGGCACAAAGAGGTTACACAGTACATGGTGGAGGTAGGAGTTGAACCTAAACCTTCTGAGTGCAGAGCCTGCTCGCTTAACCACTGTAACTAGTATTTGAAGCCTAAGTGACTGGCTTTTTAATTGATCAGAACAGGCTGGTGTAAATTGTTGAAAATTCCTTTTCATAGGTTTCCCCTTCCCTCTGGGCAGCACCTTCACCCCCATTCTCCTGATATTTCTCTGCCTGCCTCCCAATCCAGCCTTCAGTCACCTCCTTATCCTGTGGCCCAGCCCTCAGTGCCTTCCTCTTTGCTTTTGCTCACCACTCCCTAGTTGAATACCTGCTCCAGCATGGTGGCATTGTGCTGGATGAAGTACTGCTGTGGTGCTCCACTCAGGAAATAGATGTGCATGTTTTCAGGAGCTTCTTGGAGTCTCAGGGCCTTAACCAAAGGACTACTCTAATGAGCCTTTGAATGTGATTGGTTGTAAAAACGAAAGTTTTATTTGGTTGGGGAGGGAGGAAACAGCAAGAAGAGGGATTAAATCTCCATATATCGAGCTGTACAATAATAGGCAATGTGAGCCAGCCCTCTTAAACAATAAGCTACACAACTCCCTGCAGAGGCACGTTCTGTTCTGCCAGCCAACTGAGCTAACCTCACACTCACCTCAAGCTGCTGGGCAACACCTACATCACCCTGTCCAATTCAGTGACATACTTCTATATTGTTTGAGTGCATTGTGGGCATGAGGACACAGACAGCTGTATGCTGCAGGATCCCTGCAGGCATTCTTAGTCCTTTTTGCATAATAGACTTCCTTGAGAATCTGAAAGTTATGCACCGCCACACAGGCATGAATCAACATTGCACTTGTGTGCACACACACATTTTTGCTTATGATTTCAGCTTTGGATCAGTGATTCCAAAGGTTCTCAATGAGAAGATATCATAACCTAAGTATTACTTCAGAGTTAGTGGGGGCTCTTATTGACACGTAGCAGGTAGAATCCAGGAATACAATTGTAGGACAGTCCTCATAATGAAAAATGTTCCTGTGTGTCACTAGACTTTCAAATGTCCTGCTGGACATTTATGTAGGTGAAAAACTTGCTTGTAAATTATCGGAGCCTAGAATCAAAATCTGTTTTACATGACATAAGGTGTTTTGGTAGACATTGAATTTCTCAGGAACCAAACTACAGTGTAAATTGAGAGGGAATTGTACTTCTTTTAAGGACTATATAAGTTTTTCTCCATTTTGAAAAATCATGTTAGCAACATCAATAACATTCGGAGTATTAGTCACTGATACAGCATTTCTGTATCAGTCTGCATTTGTAATTGGTGTTTTCTTGGTGATTTCATACTGACCACTTCATCTTATGTGTTTTACTGTTGTCAATGTCTGAGATTTACATAATGATTTACGTGTTACATAAACATGTAAATAATTATACACTATTTTCCTTTCATTTTTTTCACATCATAGAGCATTACACTGATATTTGTGAAGTCATGTGTGTAGGTGGGTTTCATTATCTGTGAATTTCATTTCAGGATAATAATGGAGATGCCACAAAGTGTATTAAAAAAAAGAGAACAGGTTTCATGAGAGTGAGAACTGCTTACCTAGAATAAGAATTACAGTCTGAAGGAAATTTAATCTAGTAGGAGAGGTAATAATGGCTTCCATTTATTAGGTACCTACTGTGCGCCAGTTATAGGCTAAAGGGATTCTCCATGAGCTCATTTATTCCTCACAGTCCATGCCCCATTTCTTAAACTAATAAGGCAGAAAATAAGGAGCACCAGAAGAGACATACGAAAAAGGTAATCAAGCATGTAGAACCCCAGGCTGGAGATGTGTGGTCCCACTTTAGGTCTGCCACCACTTCACTGCTCTCTAGAGTGATAGCACTTTGACCTGTGACTGAGCCCACAGAGGACTCTCACTCCCAAAGGATGGGCTGTTCTTGGACCTTCTGTGTGTGTGTCAATGGAGGTGGGGTTCAGTGAGCTGTGAGATAATGAAGCCTGATTACTGATTATATATCTTTCTTCTTCTAGGACTATGACTCTGGCAGTGTATTAAAATATGTTTTCCAAGAATCAGTCATTCCTTCATAATTTTTGCCCCTGCCACTGGGCAAAAATCTCTGAGCCACAGCTCCAGAGCTGGTGTGGGACAATGGACCACTTTTCTTGGAATGACACCTATGCTTTATGATGAAGCTGCTTGGTGGGGGCAGTGGTCTCTGTTCTTCTTTGCTTGCCTCTCCCAGTGTGGGATCGCTGCCCTGTGAGGAAGTGGGGTCAAGGACAATTGGGGCCCCCGTATTCTTATCCAGTGATGCTTCGGGTAGAGCCTCTGCCCTATGCGTGGGGATTGGGTGAAGGAAAGGATCCTTCAGCATTCTTCTTGGCCATGCTTACCAGGAATTTAGCCTCTGCAACTCATAGCTGGGGAGGGGGAATGATAAATGCTGGAGTCCTGCTCCTCCTGGTGAGATACTGAGTCCCTTGACTGGGAGCTGAAAGGAGAAGGAGCCCTGTCAGGCTCAGCTGGAGAGGGGATAGGGAGGGAGTGGGTTATGGCTCAAGTGCCACAGACTCTCAGTGTTCTTACCAAGATTTAGTAGATTTTCTTAAATAAATATTTCTTCACTTGTTATATTGCCTTAGGACAATTTTGAGAAAATTTTAAATGGTTGCTTTTTAAAAAATAACTTTACCAGTTATGCTTGTTTTACTGGGAAGTGAATGCCCTCATTATCATATACTTTTTTGATACCTGCTTTTCTCTATAACGTGAGGGAATTCTGAAATCTAAGCAAACACCTTTCACAGTTGTCAATGCTACATTTGGTCTGTATGATATCATCCCTGGACCACGTGTCCGAATAGATATTAAGGTCTTAGAGGAGAAGGACTGGATTTAATACATTTAATCCATGATACCCTGAGCAATATATGGACCCAAAAATATCATTCAAAGAATGAATGCACAAATAAATAACTCTATCTTCTATTTGAAAATGGCCTCCAAAGTTGAGCATAGCTCCCACTCCTCAAGTCTGGGCTCTGCGCAGTGACTTCCTTCCAAAGAGTACAGTATGAGAAGGGAGAAAAGAGTAATTTTACAGTGGAGAAACTTGACAAACAGTATCTGAAGCCCGTTGATCAAGGTTAACATCAATAGTGGTAAGTTATATTAATAGTGTATACTCTTGATATGATGTGATAAGAATGGCACTTGACTTCTGACTTCTTTTATTATTATTATTTTTTGCGGTACGTGGGCCTCTCACTGTTGTGGCCTCTCCCGTTGCGGAGCACAGGCTCTGGACGCGCAGGCTCAGCGGCCATGGCTCACGGGCCCAGCCGCTCCGCGGCATGTGGGATCTTCCCGGACCGGGGCACGAACCCGTGTCCCCTGCATCAGCAGGCGGACTCTCAACCACTGCGCCACCAGGGAAGCCCGACTTCTGACTTCTGACTTGACCTCTGACACATTATCACAGTGTAATGATGGGAAAAACATCAGACAAATCCCAACTGAGAGCCATTCTACACAATACCTAACTTTCAAGGCCATCAAAAACAAGGAAGATCTGATAAATGTAATATGGTATGCTGGATGGGATCCTGGCATAGAAAAAGGACGTTAGGTAAAAACTAAGGAAATATGAACAAAGCATGGACTTTAGTTAATTGTAATATATCAATATTGGTTCACTAACTGTAACAAATGTGCCATACTAATATAAGATGTTAATTATAGGGGAAAGTAGATGTTGGGTATATGGGAACTTTCTGCACTATCTTCCAGGTTTTTACCTAAAACCTAAAATCATTCTAAAATAAAAAAAATCATGGACATATATACACTACCAAACGTAAAATAGATAGCTAGTGGGAAGCAGCTGCATAGCACAGGGAGATCAGCTCGGTGCTTTGTGACCACCTAGAGGGGTGGGATAGGGAGGGAGACGCAAGAGGCAAGAGATATGGGAACATATGTATATGTATAACTGATTCACTTTGTTATAAAGCAGAAACTAACCCACCATTTTAAGGCAATTATACTCCAATAAAGATGTTAAAAAAATTATTAAAAGAGAACCAGACAGACCTCTACTACAGAGAGGCAGACCTTGAGATGTTCAGAAAGAAACTCATACCAAGACTCTTTTTCTTGGGGTCCCTTGTGAGATGGGGTCCATCGAGACCCATCAAAAAAGCTAGACAGGGCAGAATCAGAACTCTGTTTTTTTTCCCCCAACAGTTTCTGTCCAATGAACCTCTCCTAGAGAGAAAGCCAGATGAGTGCACAAAGCTGTCTATACAAGTATGGTTATGGCAAAATGATTTGTAAAACACTGCAACATCCTAAATGTCTACACTGTGGTGGTATCTCACTATGTTCTATAGAGCAAGGATCCAGTGAAATGCTCCACATATAAAGGGATCCATGAACAAACAGGAAATGCTGCATTCCACATTCCAATACATATTGATGTAATAAGGCTCTGAGATTAGTCTTGCTAAAAGAAACTTGTAAATTTCTGTTTGAACCAGAGTTTGAAAACTTATTTGACGATGGAACACTTTTTGTTAAATATTATTTTATTTTTTTAAGCAAATGGTACAATATCTTCACACTTTGGGGACTGCTACAGTAGGGGTGGACTATATAAATTGCAGCATGTATTTTTATTGGAATACTATACAGGAATTAATGAAATCATGTTTTTTTGAGAATATCTAATGAGTTGGTAAAATATTCATAATTTTAGAGTGAAAACAAGATATACATTTGTATATATAATATAATCTTAATTGTTTAACTTTTTTCTATGCATGGGAAAGGACAGTAGAAAAACTATAAAGTTAATAGTTGGTTGTGTGAGACTTCCCTGGTGGCGCAGTGGTTAAGAATCTGCCTGCCAGTGCAGGGGACACAGGTTTGAGCCCTGGTCCAGGAAGATCCCACATGCCGCGGAGCAGCTGGGCCCATGCGCCACAACTCCTGAGCCCGTGGGCCTAGAGCCCGTGCTCCGCAACAAGAGAAGCCCGCGCACCGCAACGAAGAGTAGCCCCCGCTCGCCACAACTAGAGAAAGCCTGCATGCAACAATGAAGACCCAACACAGCCAAAAATTAAATAAATAAATAAATAAACAAACAGATATAAGACAATCAGCTGAATTCCCCACAATTCACACCTAGAAACGGCGCTTTAAAAACAAAAATTGGTTGTGGGGTTACAGGTAATTTTAAATCTCTTCTTTATAATCTTATAATTTCTCTTAACGATTTACAAAGTAAATATATTATTTAACCCCAAAAGAATACATGTCATAAACCAATATTTTGTAAGCCAAATTGTTTGTCCCTCTCATGCATTCTAAACTTATTTACCTTTTGTTATAAATGAGTATTATAATATTTTTGAAAATACCAGATTACTTAAGCTCTGGGAAGGGAATTACAGGATGTCCCAGGTGGGCTTGATTGAATTAGTGGAGCATTATAGAAGTGGAGTCTGAAGAAACCAGCACCAGGCTGATGTTTTCTCTTTCGCTAATACTGGACTCTGCAATGTGAGATGGTGTTCCCTTATAAATAAGTGCTGTTCCTTTAGTTCCCTTGAGAAGGCAATGAACATATAGTTCATTCCCTATGTCAAATTGACGTCCAGAGGATAGATATTTCATCTGCCAGCTTGTGTACGAGACCAAGTTCCAGTTTCCTCCTGCCAGACTCCCACGTCCTACCTACCAATGCAAAAATTCCTTGTCCTTACCAGGAGACCTGAAAAAGAGGGGCTGGGCTGGCAGCTTTCAGTGCCTCTCTGTGCAGAAACTGTGGTGCTTACCCATTGTCAGTATCTGGCATGGGGCTGAGCACTATTATGTGCTCAGTAGGACTTGATGAATACATGACCTGAAACCCATTCTCAGGTCATCAATTTCATTCATGAAAACTGTATTCAATGAATCTGCAATGTTATGCTATGATATAATTTGTACAGACTATGATGTGACCAGGAGTCAAATGCATGATGCTGGGGAATGAGGGAAGGTTGGTCTTAATCCCAGGTTTGCTGCTAATTCTTTGTGTGATCTCGGACAATTACTTCCCATCACTGGGCCTTGGTTTCCCCTGTGTAAAATGAGCAGTGGACTATGAAATTGGTCCCCTATTGTGTTTATAATAAAACTTAAACTCCTTTACTTGGCCCCCGGGGTCCTACATGATCATGCCTCTGTCTCCCTCTTTGCCCTCATCTCCTGCTACTTTTTCTTCCCCTTATTCTATTCCAACCATACCTCAGGACCTTTGCACTCTCTCTCCTCTTTGCCTGTCTCCCAAGATCTGGCTCTCTGTTTTTACACTCAGGTCCCAGCTTAAGTGTCTTCTCATAAAGGCCTTCTCTGACCACCTTATGAAACACTGCTCCACACCTTCTCCCCATCACTCTCTTTCCTATTACCTTGCTTCATTTCCCCCTGGAAATTATTTTGTATTTGTCTTGTGTATTTTATCGTTAGCTTATTTATTGTTTGTCTTACCTCACTGGACTCTGAGCTCCACAAAAGTAAGAAATTTTGTTCATTTCTGCATCCCTAGGGACAAGAACAATGTCTGGCATATAATAGGTAATTGATAGACATTTGCGGAGTGAATGAAGAACAATCTGACATTGATTTATTTAACAAACACCTATATAGCACTTCTGTAACTATCCCTGCTTCAAGTGCTTTACACATTTTAACTCACTTAATTTTCATAACATCCTTATGAGATAGATACTATTATTCATTCTATTTTAAAGACGAGGAAACTGAGGAAGAGAGAAGCTAAGTAACTTACCCAAGTTTATGCTGTAGTTTACATGGATTATCTCTTTTAATCCTATCAACAACTCCACAAAGTAGATGCCCCATTTTATAGACAAGGAAATAAAGTCTTAGAGAAGTTGAGCAACTTGTCCAGGGTCATACAGCTGGGTAAGTGGCAAAGAAACACCTGAAATCCACAGTATCTGACTCTAGAACACTGCTCCCTTGTGACTGGATGGCTGTGGGTATCACAGAGCTGCCCTAACCTGCCCTTTCTGTACAAAGATGGAAAGGTTGCAGAAGGCAGGTCTTGGGTCCATAGAGGTCGTGGAGCAGGCAAGGCTGCATTGGGGTGAAAGGTTGGTTTGGGGAGAAGCTGTGGTTGAGGGAGAGGGAGCCCTTTTGCCCAAGTCACCTGGAGTACATGCTGGAGTGGGTTGGGTCTCCCTCTGAAGCTGGCTTATGTATATCCCTTCCTCACAGTGGAGACAGTTCCTTTAAGGGGCCAGGCTAATGGGACACTGCTAGGGCCAAAGGACCCTGAGACCCAGAAGGAATTGTTGAACCAGCCCAAGTCTTTCCCTGCTCCAAGCTTAAACATGACTACCCTCAGTTTGTACGTCCAGCTGGAGAAACATCTTACAGGCCTAAGAAAGGTACAGGAGATATCCAGAGGTATGACCAATGGTTGAGATTGCCAGACAGAAAGAACACTCTGGACATATTGATAAACTAGAAACACTGACCACTCTGGAGGGACTGATAACTCCAGACATACCAAGCAGATAACTGCACCCACCAAGCAGAGCCATGGACTGGCCTGGATAGTTAGGCGAGACTCTGGCCAACCCAGACAAGCGACACAGTCTAGACAATGTATTGTCTACCTGTTTACCTAGGATATCCTCCCCTTTCCTCTGTTGTCCTGCATAGGACCACCACACTGCACAACTCCACAAGGGGTCGTCATTCATTACATGGTATCTGTAAATAGTGCCCCCTGGAGTTGTTACTAATGTCTCTGGTGGCTGTGGCACTGCAGTTTCAATCGTATGTCTTGCTATGGGTTCATCCAACCCAGGAGTTCTCTGCCCATGTCGTCCTCAAAGCCCATCGGCCCAGCTGTGATCATTGGAAGCCTCCAGAGGGCCATTTGCTATCTTCTTCTAGCAAGATAAAACACTCAGGTGTGGTCTCTAATATTCAGCTAGATGAGGTTTTCACAGATCTCTTCAGCTAATATGTGTGCCAAGCATCCAGTGATCATGAGAAAACCAAGCCTGTCAATTTATAAATCTTGATACTGACATATTTCAGGGGTGAGACTGCAGGCCTTTCTGACCACTTAGTTTCTTTCTGTTTTAAAAATGAATCACAGTTTCCCTATCGTGTGTAATGTTTAATGTATTTCATCTATTTGAAGATGAATGTGTATGAAAGCCTTTATTAGAACTGCATGCTCTTCTGAGTCTAAGAACAGACCTTAGACAGAAAGTGCTTATACCTTTCCAGCCCATCTTTTGTCCCTGTTAGACTGACTGCTCCCTCAGGAGTTTGATCACTCAGAAGTTTAGTCATTGGGTTCCTTAGGGATTGTATCTTAATAGATAGAATAAGATTGTTAATTGTGTTTATAGTGAAATGTATGAATGAAAAATAAATGGAAGCCTTTAACATTTTATTGATAACTATTAAGATCTGCTAGAACAGGATATATTACGCTGGATGTGGCTGGTCATTGATAATAGCATTGCATGTGCCAGTTCTATGCTAGACTATTGTGTATACATGCTCCCTTAATTTTCCCAGTGCCCCTGAAGGAATGGCTATCTCCATTTACAGATGAGGAACCCAAGAATCAGAGAAAGGAAGTGACTTCCCTGAGACCCCACAGTTGGTAAGTGGTAGAGCCAGGAGCTAAATATTTCAGATACATGTCTATTTGGTAACCTTAAAGACCACAAGACCAGACTAGAATAGACACTCCATATTTTAAATTTAATTTAACTTAATTTAATCCAAATTCCTAAGATTTTTGGATTTCCTAAACTTTCTTATTTTTCTTGCCTAGAGATGCCAGGGCAGAAAAGGATCCAAGAGAGTAGCCATTAACATTTTGAGACACTAAGTCATCAAGAACTTGCTGCAAATAGGAAGCAGAGTGAGGGGGCTGGCATCGGGATAGGGTACTGGGCTAGTGTGGTAGGCCCTCAGGGCATGACAGCTCATCTTAACATTGTTGCCAGCTGTTTATCAGCAGCCTGAGAGGGAGCCTGGGAGCATCAGAGCCCAGAGGCCGGTGGCTTAGTGTTTTCTTGAGCAGAACTGACCTGAGATTTAACTTCTGTTCTTCCTTAAAATTTCCTCCTATGCTCCTCCTCATGGTTTCATCATACAGCATATGGCATAGTAGAAAGAGGGTGGGCTCCAGAGAGGCAGACCTGGGTCCAGGTCTTAGCTCTGTCACCCCTTAGCTGTGTGATCTCAAGAAAGTCACTTAACCACTCTGGTCTTTGGTTCCTGATGTGGGTTGGTGTGAGGATTAAACTAGCATCTAGTACCATAAGATCACAATAATGAATATAATTCTACTCCGACTCTGCTCCTGCATTTTCAGCCCAGACTCTCCAACACTTTCCTCACCACTCATTTTTTACTTGAAATCAGCCTGGAGTCCACCAGGTGGTGCTAACTCCCCATCCCTAAGGCCTTCAGGCTCCAGGGAGCCTCTGTATTGATCCATATCTTGCTCCATTTTACCAGGTCTTGGCCTGTCTCTTTTCCTTGATCCTTACACACACACACACACACACACACACACACACACTACGCCCACATCACCGTGGCATGGACATAGAAAAGGGTGAAGACCCCATCTTGACCAGATTAGAATCCTGATCCAGACTTACACTGATGCAGTCCCTAACCAGGAAAGAGAAAGAGTTCAAGTCCAGTCCCCAAGCAAAAATATACAAAAGGTTACTTTAGAGCCCTCCTGCCCTACCTCATACCTGTACCATGTCCCACCCTGTTGCTATAGGGGTCTCACCACTTCTAACATTATGGCTAAGAGCACCAACTTCAGAATCAGACAGATCTTAGTTCAGATCCTGGCTTGGCTGCTTACTGTGTGACTGGGCAAGTTGCTTAACTTTTCTGAATCTCAAATGGCTTATCTCTACCTCATTCATTTATTCAACAATATCCATTAAGCACCTAACTGGCATTGTGCCAGGCACTGGGAATACAGTAATGAGAAAAGAGATGAGCATGAATGATCACAGCCATTTTGTAAAACTGCAACTTTTCAAAGCAGTGCCAGAGGTACATGGCATTATGGGACAGTATCTGAGCTAGACTGGGAGGTAAAATTGACAGGATTTGGTTGGTGATGGATTGAAGGTGGAAGACAAGGTAGAGGAATGAGTCAGAAATGATTCCTTGCTTTCTGGCTGGCAGCAGGCACCATTCACTGAGGCTGACAGCAGAGGAAGAGGGTCAGGTTTGGGGAATAGCTATGGCTAGTGGGGGCTATGCATGCATGTGCACACACACACATGCATGTTGATTGAAAGCCCCTACTAGGTGTTGGGACCATTTACATATTTTATCTCAGTTAAATCATGATGGCAGCTTTATTAGGAGAATTACTAGCCCCATTTCCCAGGAGTGGAAACAGACTCAGAGGACTGAATCGACTTGCCCTGGATCTCACAGCTAGTTAGTGGCAGATCCGAGATTAACTTTCATTCTGTAGCCCAAACACGTGCTTTTTCCACTACTTCACCCTGTGGGGCTCAGCGAAGCCTGCAGGGGAAGGGAAGGCAGGCTGGCCAAGGGCAAGGACTCCAGGAAGGCAGAAAGGGTGGTGGGAGTGGAAGGGGGTCAAAGGGAGCAGAGAGAGAAAGAGTTGTGGTGAGGGCAGGAGGAATTCTCCCCAGTGACTTGATTAAGATTTATTTTTTGAAGACAGGATAAGCAGGCCAAACTGAGGTTCATATTTCATAGCCGCCCCTCTTCTATCAAATTCTGGCCCTGAACTCTGAGGCGGTGGTGGGGAGGGGAACAAATGAGGAGGCAGTTTATGAAGTGGCCCAAGGCCCAGGGCTAAATTTGAAATTAGCATGGGGATTTCAGTCACAGGAGTCAAGTTTCCAGGGCCATGGCTAAGTCCAGCAGCTGGGGCCCCATGGAGGGATAGAAAGCTGACCCTTCCTGGCTAGCACTTTGGCTCCAACCTTCCTGTCACCTGCTTGATGCCCCTGGCGTTCTAGGAAGCAATGACAGTCACTCTCTTGGCTTATGGTTTCTCATTCCTTCAGGAGCTGTCTTCTGTGAAGCTATGTGGGGCAAAGACAAAGGGAGCTGGGTCTGACAGAAGGCTGGGGAGTAGGTTTCAGTAGGATGGGACTTCTGTTTGCCTTCTTCCCCTATACTTGTCCCCTTTTCTCCTAAGTTTCCCACTTAGCCCTTTGCTAGCCTGAGACACAAACTCAAGGTCAGGTGATCCTCAATAGAAGTTCAAAGGTCTGTACCTCATCACCTGAGTATTAGGTTCCTAGATCCTTTCTGGGTCATAATTACTAAGCCAAAGTTTCTTCTGGCAATCTCTTGGGGTATGGAATATTCTTAGGGTTTAAAGTGTTTTCTGTGATAATTTTAAAATTGTGTTTTTATTACAATGAGAATCTAAAATGAATGATATAAGCCTGTTCTGAGCCATCCATCTGGATGGCTACCTTACAAAATTAAGGGTAGCCATAAAATGTTTGGATCCTCATTTATATCTGCCTTGGTGTATTAGGATCAGATTAGGATGCATGTAACAGAAAGAGCCATCTAAAATAGTGGTTTAAACAAGATAGAAGGTTAATTCTCTATCACGTCAAAGAAGTCCAGAGATCGGATATGTGGGTTTGGTATGGTAGCTCCCTGAACTTGTTCGGGACTGTAATTCCCAGCTGTCTTCTGTGCCATCCTTCATCCTCATGATCCAACTTGCTTGCTATAGCTCCAGCTAATACTTGCTCATTTCAAGCAGTAATAGGAAGGAAAGGGCAAAGAAAGGCCAGCCCCCATACCTTTCGGGAGATCTCCAAAAAATCCCAAATAACACTTCCACTTATATCTCACTGGCCAGAGCTTTGTGATATGGCCACACCTACCTACAAGGGAGGCCAGGGAATATAGCGTTTTAGTTGGGCACATTATGGGAGGAAGGGGGTGGTTTGTGGGGTAGATAACTAGCAGTCTCTGCCACATTTTGTATAAAAGATCTCATTAACTTCACATTGTCCTACTTGCATTGTCAAGGACTAATGAGAAAAGAACATAGGAAGACTTAATACATGAATGATGGCTTTGTCCCAGTGAAGGCCAAATGATGTCCCTGAGGGCTGTAGGAATGACAGTTTAGCAGTAGATCTAATAGGAAAAAAGTGATGCGGGAGCTGAGTCATCGCCTGGCACGCAGCAATCCAGCACGACGAACTCAAAAGAACCTGTATCCCAGTCAGGACTGCAGTCACGATCTGAACAGCAATTTAATTTTAGGAAAACAACATCATCCACCTTGTTAAAGTCGTTGTTGCTCATTTGATTTTTATTGGTTTTGTAGTTTTGTTTTACACTTCATTTGGAACTTTGTTTCAGCTTTATAATTGGGTATCAGCTATAAGCATCAGGAGTTTGCAGCCTGTCTTCTTTTTGTACATAGTTCATAGTTTAACACTAATGAAAATGAGTCAGTAATTGGGACACACACACACACACACACAGACACACACACACATACCTTTTTTTTTTTAAAAAAAGAAACATCTTTATTGGAGTATAATTTCTTTACAATGGTGTGTTAGTTTCTGCTTTAAAACAAAGTGAATCAGCTGTACATATACATATGTCCCCATATCTCTTCCCTCTTGTGTCTCCCTGCCTCCCACCGTCCCTATCCCACCCCTGTAGGTGGTCACAAAGCCCCGAGCTGATCTCCCTGTGCTATGTGGCTGCTTCCCACTAGCTATCTCTTTTACGTTTGGTAGTGTATATATGTCCATGCCACTCTCTCACTTGGTCCCAGCTTACCCTTCCCCCTCTCCATATCCTCAAGTCCTATGTATACCTTTTGAAAGGGTTATTCAGCTGGGAGATGCTTCCTAAAACCACTGGGGACCACTGTAACAATAGAGGAGGGCTGTGGGAGTTGGAACCCCAAATTAAGGCTTCTGGCTTCGATTTCAGGGTTCTTTTCACACTACCACCCCGGGGTTGATGAGGGGGAAGCAGAACTGTGCTGCAAAACAGGGTCTGAACCTAAACATGGCATATGATCAGAGGAGTCCAACATTGGAAGAGCTCATAAAGGTCACAGGCATGCCTCCTGCCTGAAGCTTGAGCCTCTCTATAAGCCAAGTGCCTGGGTCAGGGGGTGAGGATGAGAATGGCAGTTTAGGGTGACCTAAGGAGGCATTTGGGGGAAGGCTCGATTCAGATATTATGTCTCTTACATCAGGAGTCCTTGGGATATTTTCTGAGTATGTTCATGTGAACACTGGACAAGTGGAAAAGGTCCTGGGGCCAAATGTATGGAAATATATCCTCTCCCGTTTCCCTAGTAATGCCCCCTAGACCAGCTCCCACAGCCCCCCTTGGTCTGTGATGACATCCACCTTCCAGGCTCCTTTCACTGTACTGCAACCTGGAGGGCAGCCTATTTCTCATGGGGCAGAGGGGCTGCTACAGATGGCAGGGCCTCTTTTGAGGCTGGGTAGTTGAGGGGAAGGGGCCTGATTCCAAAGGACTTGTTTCAGGCCATTTGTAGATGGAGGGAAGAAAAGCCCCTTCTTTCTCCTTCTCTGGCAGCAATAAATCTTCCTCAGCCCTAGCCACTGCCACCTCCGTCGAGCACTTTCTCACATTCTCCATCTGTTATGAGGGAATTCCACAGGGTTCAAGGAATCCTGAGAAACACTCTATCAGGGTAAAAGAGTGAGCATCAGTGAGGAAAGAGAGAGGGAGAGAGAGAGAGGTGGAGAAAGAGAAAGGGGGGAGGGAGAGAGAGAGAGGGGGAGACAGAGAGAGCGAGAGAGAGGCTGATAGAGCAAAAAAGACTGAAATATAAATATTTATATAAAAGACTGCATATATATATATATATATATATATATATATATAGAGAGAGAGAGAGAGAGAGAGAGAGGAGAGAGATACACATACACATACAAGGCAGAGAGATAGATGGAAAGAGATATTTATTGAGATTTTTATTTAAAGAGGGAAAGAGGTGGAGAAACAGAAAAAGACAGAACCAAAGAGATAGAAGAGGGGGAAATGGGAGGAGGAGAAAAGAGGAGAGAGAAGAAAGGGAGACAGAAAATTTAATAGACACATTTCAATATGTGGAAAAGATGAGGACAAGCCAAAGAGGGGTTTAGGGGCCTCTGTGTTGCCCCCAAGTGGTAGAAAAGAAGATGACAGGAGGCAATGCTGTCAAGGAGTCTCTGTGCCTTCTCCATGGAGAGAACTACCCCAGCCTGATCCTATCTTCAGGAAGCTTCCAGTCCAAACAGACCTGCTGATTGTTCACTGCGTTCATAGACATTAGGACAGTGGAAGAGAAAAAATCATGATAAGCCACACACAGCATACAAGTTGTCTGGAAGAGCTCTGGGTGGGGCCAAATTAATCTTTGGGACAAGGCAATTGGGAAGAGTAGCGGCTACATGTGCAATGTTTGTCATGGAGAATCCATGCTGTGCCTGATCCAAGCAGGTTTTCTGGAGCAGAAGGAAATGTCTAGAGCTGTGGGCAGTGAGGCCACCAGAGTGAGGGGCCAACAGCTATATCAATCAACATGTGAAAATAGCACTAACGATTGAACCCGAGTTTCCTCCAGCCTCCTGTCCACCCCCACCTTCTTGCACTCAGTGGCTTCTCTTCGTTTACAGAGGACATGGAAACTATCAGGTGGTACACTCCCCCTAGCACTCCTCTATTCACACCTGCATCTCTTTTTATTATTCCCCTTTTCCCTCCAGGCTCTGCTCACTGCCCCCTATCCATTATTCATCCCCCATTACATGCTAAATGATTCCAGAAACTAGAAGGGGCAGTCTCTGAGAAGGGCATATTTACACATGCCATACTGTTTCATCCTCACAGCAATCATCTGCAGTGGGTGTCATGATGCCTATTGTAAAGATGAAGAAACTGAGATTCAGAGAGATTAGGCAACTTTGCCAAGATCAGCAGCACTGAGGTTCAAACTTAGAAATCCCGAGCTAGTCAGCCCATTTTCCTTCCACTGTACCGGGAAGGGTCCCAGAAACATCTAAAAACTGCTAGTTGAATAAAATTCTGCTTACTTGGGACCTACCAGAGTTAGGGGTAAGTAGACTGTACAATGCAATTTTTGGGAAATAGTCTTTGTAGGAATAAGATTGGAAATGCCAGGCTGGTGTGCCCATTGGCAGAGCTACTGGGGATGTGGAGAGAACAAGCAATAAAAATTAATGGTGCAAAGACAAGCTGATTAAGAAAACTCTGCACATGTAGAGGGAAGTATTGCACGTTATCACTCCATCTCATAATTTTACAAGCAATGAATTTGGCAAATGGGTACCTGGACCTTCACCTAGCACAGGGACCCTGCCAATCGTCCCACAACACCCAGGGCATCTGCACCTACTGTTGAGAGGTTGGTGAAGCTGGTTCTGATACCAGCTTACCTCTTTTCAGGGTCCCTCTCTCCTTGGTGACCACCCCAGCTCTGTGCCTGACCATTAGCTGCCAGTCACCCAATCTCTACTCAGTTTGGTTCCAGTTGAGGTGTGGCCTCTTCCAGGTGTATTTGCCTTCGATAGAAAACATCTGAAGAAATTAACTGAAGGTATGAGGCTGTACTCATAGAATTTTTTTTTTTTTTTTTTTTTTTTTTTTTTTTTTTTTGCGGTACGCGGGCCTCTCACTGTTGTGGCCTCCCCCGTTGCAGAGCACAGGCTCTGGACTCGCAGGCTCAGCAGCCATGGCTCACGGGCCTAGCCGTTCCACGGCATGTGGGATCTTCCAGACCGGGGAACGAACCCGTGCCCCCTGCATCAGCAGGCGGACTCTCAACCACTGCACCACCAGGGAAGCCCTGTACTCATAGAATTGTAAGCACTATTGAGGACAGGCTTTAGGGTAAAGAGGATTTGTCAGCCTTTCCCCTCCTCAGTACCTCATCTGCATGGTAGAGCTGTCAGCTTTTTGAGTGCCAGACATGGGACTAGATGATTTTTATATATGGGGTCTTGTTTCATCCTCAGTGCAATCCTGTGAGGTATATTCTTATTACTCTTTGGTAAATGGTGAAACTGAGGCTCAGAAAAGCTAAGTAACTTGCCCAAGGTCACAGAGCAAGTAAGTGGCAGAGTTGGAATTTGAACCTAGGTAGTCTGGCTCCAGAGACCATACTCATAGCAATTACCCTACACTGCCTGCTTGCAAACAAACGAAACAATAACCATAACAAAACTGAGTGGAAAAGCATGCTATTCCTGTCCCACCACCAAAGAAGTCTGAAAATCCTGGTTATATTCCCCACGAGACCCCCAACCCGGGGCCACTTTCTCCCTAATGACAGCATATGTGAACTGTAAACTACTGTGGAAAAAATATGTCACCTCTAGAAAGCTGCCCTTGGAATACAAAGTAGGGTTCAAAGCCAGGACTTTCTGACCTCTAATCTCATTATTTTAAGCCCCTATGTTAGCTTCACTTTTCACACTGGGAGACCTGTTATGACCAGCTGGGTACTGTGTGATAAACCTGGGCTGTGATCAGAGCTTTTGCACATCAGACAATATTTTCTCTTGTGAACATTCCCTGTTTTCAAGATATGAACATGCTTATGGCCTTTTCCATTCCTTCTCAGAATATTTGTGTATACTTGTAGTTAAGGATAATGGCCAATAGGAATGAAGATCTTACTCTTTGTACTGTTTTCACTGCTTTGTATGGATGAGCTCTTTTACTCCTCCACAGTTCTGTGAGGTGGGTACTATTATTAACTCTATTGTACAAATGAAGCAATGAGGCTTACGGAGGTTTAATGACTACCTACAAGTTATACAGTTACTAAGTGGCAAAGCTGGGATTTGACCCTTGGCCTGTGTGACTCAAGATTTGGGATTGTGATCTGTTTCTCAGGGCAGGGGTTCTGAAGCAGATAAGTGAGGTTTTTAATAGAGATATTTGTCCGGCAATTGTCCAATTGCAGAGATGAGGGAATTGGTGCTGAGCAATCTTCAGTGACTCACTTAGGTCATGGCCTGTCGGGGGCCGGGGGGAGTGGCGCTGTGCCTTGAAACCTCCACAGTTCTTGTCGAGTCTTCAGATCCTGTGAGGTCTTTGAGGACAGGCCTGGGTTTGAGTCACTTATCCCCCCAGTGTCTATCACATAGTAGGTATTCATTTAATAAATTAAATTAAATTCACTTTGAATTAAAGTTTCAAGTCATTTTACTCTGGGCTGGCTTCTGTCTCCTCTGACAGGTTTCACCATGTACCAGGTTGGGACCAATCTCCCTCTAACAAATATGGAATATAGATGAGGGTCTGAGCCATCTGTGCTGTTCTGTTTGATTTAAGGTCACCTGTGGCTTTACCATCCAGATTTCACCACTAGCATTTCACACATTCATTTCCTGCAGTTCTACTTCTACAGAAGAAAGAAACACATGGAGGGATAGTCACAAGGCTACAGCTACGAAAAAAAAACCCACATTAATTTTAAAAAAGCATCTAACAGTTATTGAGTGCTTTCCATATCCTAGGCACTGTTCTAAGACATTGATAATCATTTAATCCTCACAACAATCCAATGAGATATATACCATCGTTGTCCCTATTGTGCAGATGAAGAAACTGAGACTCAGGGAGGGCTGACTACACAGCTAATAAGTGGTAGAACTAGGATTTTCACCACGTTTGGCTTCAAAGTCTCTGTTCTTAACCATGATGCTAAACTCTTCACACTCGTTGGTACAGGACTTGCTGATGGATTAGCTATGGGGACTGAGTGAGAGGAAGGGACAATAACTCCTAGGATAGGACTTGTGTAACTGTGTGGTTGATGGTGTTATTCATGAAGGCAACAGCTCTAGAAGAGGACTAGTTTGGGATGCGTGGAGGGGTCATGAGCTTGACTTTTGGATATATCGAGTTTGAGGTGTCTTCAAGATATCCAATTGGAGATGCCAAGAAAACAGATAGATATGTGGTTTGGACCTCAGAGGAGAGATTTGGGACTCTAACATATAGATAAAAATAGCTAACGTTTATTAGGTACTCACTATGTGCCAGTGCTGTCCTAAAAGATTTATGTGGATTAACAACTCTAACTTAACCCTCATGGTAACCTTATGAAGTTTATGTTTTATTATCCTCATTTTAAAGATGAAGAGACTGAGGTACAGAGAAGTTAAATGAGTTATCCAGGATCATACAGCTGGTAAATTTCAGAGACAAGATTCAAGCAGAGGCAGTCTGAAGCCAGGGCCAGGCTGCTCTGCTCTGAACACAATAGATGGATGGGATCACTGGTGGGGTGTGTGTGTGAGAGAGAGAGAGACAGAGAGACAGAAAGAGAGAGAGAGAAAGAGAGAAAGAGAGAGGGTGTTGTGAAAGGGAGAGAGAGAGAAAGAAAGAGGGAATGAATAGAAGGGGTAGAGAAAAGGATTGTCTAGGAATTTCAACATTTAATGGCTAGATAGAAGCGAAGGAGGCAGCGAAGTTATGGATTTCTTTGTTTATTTTCTATCTGTCCTACTAGATGGTAAGCTTCGAGGGCAGACCTTTTGTCTATTTTGGTCACTGTTATATCCCCCATAGCTGCTATGACTTTATTTTAATTAACAAATACATACAGAGTATATTCTAAGAGCTTTAAAAATATTAGCTCATTTAATTGTCACCAACAATTGAATGTGATGAATACTCTTATTATCTTCATTTTGATAGATGAGGACATGAAAGTGTAGAGAGGGTAAGTTTGTTGCTCAGATTCATACAACTAACCAGTGGCAGAGTGGAGACTCAAGCTCAGGCAGTCTGGCTTCAGAGTCTGTGCACTTAACCACTAGGTGATGCTCCAGAAATATTTGTTGAATGAATAATGGGGAAGTCAACTGGGCCAAATGCTACTGAGAGGTCCAATAATTGGGGGATTAAAATATATTCTGGCTATGGTGACATGTAGGTCACTGGTGGCCTTCAGAAAAATCTGTCCAGTTCAGTTTCAACCTAAAAGAGAGGTCGTCAGAGAAGTCCAGAAGAACCTGTGGGCTCAGATTCAGCCTGTCCACATTTCTGAACACCTGCCACGTTCCAGACACCATCCTATGGGCTGAGTGTAGAGCAAGCCAACCAAAGTCCCTGTCTTCAAGGAGCTCACAGTCTAGTGGGAGAGACCGACAATGAACAAAAGTGTAGAAGTCATAATATCAGCAAGTGATACGTGCTGTGAAGACAAGTGAAGTCGGGTAAGGAAATACAGAGAGAAGGGGTAGGAGAGGGCACTATATTAGATATCGCAGATCTGGTCACTCAGTTCCTCAAGCTGACTCTGAGGACATCTACAGAATGAAATGTGCTTTGAGGCCTTTGGGGAGTCTGCTGTATCTCTGGAGAGGCAGTATATGAGTGTGCTAAGAACATGGCTCCTCAAGTCAGACAGACATGTATTAGAATATATTGATACTGCCATTTGCCAGCTGTGTGACCTTTGGCAAGTTACATACCTTCTCTGTGATTCAAGTTCCTAATCTGTGGAAAGAAAATAATGATAGTGCCTGCCTCATAGGGTTGTTGTGAGAATTAAATAAGTCTAGATTAGTGCCAGGCACCTGGAAGACATGTAATAAATACCATTTGAAACTTAAAAGAGTGACAGAATTAGCAGATGCTAATGACAATTTAAGGGGAAATATTGTACAATAGAAAAAGCCTGGGGTCTGAAGCCAGACAGATCTGGGTCTAGATCCAGGTTCTGCTATTTCCTAGCTTGTGTGGCTTTCTCAAATCACTTGTCCTTTGAGGTTCAGCTTCCTCACTTATAAAATGGAAAGAATAATTTGTACTGTGCAGGAATTTTACTAGGATTGCATATTTTAAAACCCATCACATAGTAGGAATTCCATAAATTAGAACTATTACCATTAGTAACACAATATTATAAACACTTATTGATTGATAATAGCATAGGGTTATTATCTTAACAGGTGTGACCTATGGGTTTCCCGACCAGGTTTTCTTTCACTTCTGTTTTCTCAGTTTCCCTGAGAAACTGAGCCTGATCTCTTGGTTTCTTCTCTCAATTCCCTTTTAACATCTTTGGTTTTAAGCACATTAGATGCCTCAGACCCTTGTCTTCAGTTCGGCTCATTTTAAGGCCTTTCGCTCAGCAGTTTTGTGACAACTTTGTTCTTTTCATCGGTCAGCCCTCCTGGGACTGCAAGCAGCCTAGGCCCAACCACACACCCAGAAAAGAAAACATCCATAAAGAAAAAATCTTCAAAAATACCTTATTTACTTGCTACCACCACTCTACCCACAAGGGGGCGCCATCTCACATATAATTCTTACATTTTTGATGCAGCGATTAATCAAAAACTGAGACACTGGCAGAATACTAATCACGAATAAGCAGAGCCCCAGATTTGACTGAAGACCAAACCCCCAGCATTGGTCACAGCCTCAGAATGGGCCATATTCTGAGGACAATACAGCTTAATGGTTAAGGTCATGGGTTTTGGAGTCAATCTGCTTAGGGTCTGATTCTGGCTCTAACACTTCCTAGCTGTGTGCCCTCTAAGCCTCAGATATTTTACTGAAAAAGTGGGATACCATTGATAACTATCTCAGGAAGATTCTGAGGAACAAATGGAGTGTTTGTAAAGAGTTTAACATAGTGCTTGGCACTTGGTACATACTCAATAAATGTTAGCTACTTCTGAGTCCTTACCCTGGCCACCAACTGAATTCCCAATCAGGTCATGCACTGAGCTCCAAACCTTAGCTACTGTCTCTCAACTGACTGTCTCACAGTGCATCCTGTCCTGGGAAAGATGATGGGGGGATGGATTTGTGGACCTGCATTCCTACTAAGGGTGACCCAATTCCAGGTTCCCTGTCGCCTCTCCCCCATGCCCACCCTGGCCAGACCCTGTCATGTATACCCTTATATATTCAAGCTAAGGCTTCAGGACAGTGTGCTAATTTTGGATCTCAGTTTCCCTGCTAGCTTTGGACTTGGAAACTGGCTTAGATTACACATTTCTGCCCTGGAGAGCAACACCTCTCCCCCCAACAAACAGGTACATGAACACCACACACACACACACACACACACACACACACACACACACACACACACACACACACACACACACACACAGAGGCATCTTCCACTCAAACTCCAGGAACAAATTCCTGCCCAGGGGGGAGGGAGTGAAAGGTAGCTGAGCCCTGTGGGACAGCTGGGCAGCTAGCTCAGCCCCTGCCAGGCACTTTTCCTAGTAAGGGCATCCTTTGGGTGAGAATATCCAACTGAAGACACAGCCCTTAGGGATCTCCATGACTGTTTCTCTTAGCCCCGCTAGCAATGTCCCCAGAACCCTTTTGGGGAATTGTATTTAGAGACCTGCTGGCACTCACTGACCCGGTCATCCAGCAGCTGGTGCCTGCCTGCCTCCCCTCTCCGTCTCTCCTTCCACCCCAATAGCTGTAGCTGTACCCACAGAGATAAGTGATTCGAACATCCCTAATCTGTGGTCTCCCCTAGTGCTGTGTGTGGCCCAGGGGTACCCTTCATCAGTGTTCGTAAACCTGCACCCCCCCCCCCAAACAAGCCCCATGCCATTTCAGTTGTTTCCCCAAGGGACTGGATAAATTCTGGCTTCTCCAGCTGGAGAAATGTGTGGGCGAATCCTCCAGGGTTCCATCAGCTTGTGGAGATGGGCTTCCTTTGGGTGTGATTTGAAAACACCCATGTATACATTTCACAAATATTTAATGAACCCCTATTATATGCCAAACACTGTTCTCAGACTAGGAGATATAAAGTTTACCAAGAAAAGAAGAAGAAGAAGAAGGAGAAGGAGAAGAAAAAGAAGAAGAAGGAAAGAAAGAAAAAGAAAGGAAAGGAAAAGAAAGAAAAATACCAGAATTTTCCACGAACCTTAGGATTCAATGGGGCTGGAATGCCAGTATGGTGTTTACTACGTGTCAGGCAGTGTTCTGAGTGCTTTACCACCTATTAACTTAGTTAATCTTCAAAACCTCAAATAAGGAATATGAGGGGTATTATTATTACCATTTTATAGAGAAGGAAGCTGAGGCTCAGAGACGTTTCATGATTGTAGTGAGTTAATAGTGTCCCTCAAAATTCATGTCCACCTGGAACTTTAGAATGTGACATTATTTGCAGATGTAATTAGTTAAAGATCTTAAGATGAAATCATACTGGATTTAGGGTGGGTCCTAACTTCAATGACTGATGTCCTTATAGAAGAGGAGAGGACACAAAGAAACACAGAGAAGGCCATATGAAGATGGAGGCAGATATTGGAGCTACGTGTCCATAAACCAACGAACACCATGGATAATAGGCAACCACCAGAAGCTGGGAGAGAGGCATAGGACAGTTTCTTCCTCACAGCCTCCAAAAGGAACCAACCCTGCCAACATCAGGATTTCAGACTTCTTGCCTCCTGAACTGGGAGAGAATACATTTCTGTTGTCTTAAGCCATTCAGCTTGTGGTAGTTTGTTACATCAGCCCCAGGAAACTAATGCAATGACTTACAGAGCTAAGATTTGTACCCAAACAGCAGGCTCCTAAGTCTGTTCTCTTTTTTTTCTTTCTTTCTTTTTTTTTTTTTTTTTTTGCAGTACGTGGGCCTCTCCCCTTGCGGAGCACAGGCTCCGGACGCGCAGGCTCAGCAGCCATGGCTCACGGGCCTAGCCGCTCTGCGGCATGTGGGATCTTCCTAGACCGGGGCACGAACCCGTGTCCCCTGCATCGGCAGGCGGGCTCTCAACCACTGCGCCACGAGGGAAGCCCCTAAGTCTGTTCTCTTAACCCCAGAGCAGGGATTTGCTCTTGGAGTCTGGATGGAAGATGCCTCTGTGTGTGTGTGTGTGTGTGTGTGTGTGCGCGCGCGTGTGTGTTTTCTGGTGTCAACAGCCAACAGCCTGTCTAATACCTCTCACACTCAACTGGGGAAGGTGGTTGAGGGCCTCCATGGTAACCTCCAGTGAATAATAGCCTGGCCCCCTACGAGCCCCAATTTTCTCATCTGAACAATTAGGAGTTTTTGCTAGCTGGTCTTTAAGGCCCCTTCCATTTATGACATTTTAAGAGGCTGTGATTCATGGTTTGGGGGGGTGGCACAGTGACACTACTGAGAGCAGGCTGAGGATGAGGGTATAACGGATATGCATTATATGTAATTGACTGATTTTCAAAAGGCCTGTGGATAAAAACCCGGTTATGGAAAATTTTTCATTATCTTTCCCTGTTGTTCTCTTTATGTCTGTCTCTCTCAGACTCCCTCCACCCAACCTCTCTCTCTCCAGCACATGCATATGCATCTCTACACCCACACACATGCCCAGAGACTCCTCTCCAGCACTGGAGAGTAAGTTCATATTTATGAATTTCAAACTGGTACAGAAGGAAAGGGCCAAGGTATGAATGTCCAGATGTTCCTGGCAAGGAGAAAGGCATTGTGGGGGGCGGGGGGAGGAGGGCTCCAGAGACTTTGGGCTGGAAACAGTGTTATTAAGTATGTTCATTAATGAGCCCAAGAAGGAAATGACTAATAAATTGATGGAAGGAGGCTGATGGCACCAAACCACTTGGTTAATTAAAACCACAGAGGTTTCGGAGTGACTCCGAAAAGCCCCTGAGGATGGAAGTGGTCGATAGGAGGCAAATAAAGAATAAAGACAAGAAAGACCATCCATGGGGTAATCACTGAAGGGATGTCTCTTGCAAGGAAAGGTGTGTAAAACTGGGAAAAATGCAAATGGGCAAAATACCACGATTCCAGAAGTCTTCCCTTGATATATCTCCCCTGGGTACTAAAAGCTCCCCAACACTTCCACGCTTCTTTTTAAATGGTGCCATGCCTGTTTGTTTTCTGTGACTATAATTGTTTTCCTAGCAGCCACTGGGAATGTGTCTGGGCCCAGGTCCAGAGTGAACGGGAGAAGCTATGGTACTCCATGAAAGCCTCTAGAAATTGGTCAGGTGGAAGGGCATCTGAGGGTCTTTTCTGTGGTCAACTGTCAAGTGACATAGAGCCTCCCAGGCTAGAATGTACCTTTACCCAGATTAGCCCCCAGAAGTTGTTTCAAATTGAATGATAGGAAATGACTTTGGAAATTGGCACAGCGCCAGTTTAGGTTCTGGGTGGCCATTTGCAGAACAGTGATAGGTACCTCAGAGTTTGTATGCTGGGACCTGTCCTTAGGCTTTGTCCGTCTCTCTTGGCAGAGTGACCAAGTACAAATACTTGAAGTATTTGTCATACTAGACTTGGCAAGTCACTCAACCTTTCTGGACCTCAGTTTCTTCATCCATTAAATGGGAGTAATTATAGTGTCTACCTCATAGGGTTGTTTCTAATGTACAGCATGGTGACTACGGTTAACAATGTTATATTATATACTTGAAAGTTGTTAAGAGAGTAGATCTTAAATGTTATTACCACAAAAAATAAGATAATTATGTGAGAGGATGAAGGAGTTAACTAACCTTACCGTGGTAATCATTTAGCAATACATACAAAATATCACATAATCTGGGCTTCCCTGGTGGCGCAGTGGTTGGGAGTCCGCCTGCCGATGCAGGGGACACAGGTTCACGCCCCGGTCCGGGAAGATCCCACATGCCGCGGAGCGGCTGGGCCCGTGAGCCATGGCCGCTGAGCCTGCACGTCCGGAGCCTGTGCTCCGCAGCGGGAGAGGCCACAACAGTGAGAGGCCCGCATACCACACACACACACAAAAAATCAAATAATCATGCTATACACCTTAAACTTACATATATTATGTGTCAATAATATCTCAAGAGCCATAGATAATATAGCATGCTGGACAAATAGCAAATAAACAGTATCCTTTGTCTTTTTCACCTAGATATCTTTTGTATACCTTAAACTCGACATAACTCTTTACCCCCCCACCATACATTACTATCTCAATTAATGGCATCATGGTTAATGCCTCACTTTCTTAAACTATGAACTTCAGAGTCATTCTCACCCTTGCTTTCCTTCAACCCTCACATTCAACTGATCACCAAGGTCTACTTCCTCTTCTTTATCCTTGTTGCCTTACATTGCCTCTACCCTAGAACAGACCTTCATTGTTTCTCACCTAGATAATATAATGGCCTCCTAACTGGTTGCCATGCCTCTGTCTCTCCTTCCTGCAGCCCATTCTCCACAGTGTAGCCAGATAAGCTTTCGAAAACACGAATCTGATCATGTCACTGTGCCCCAGCTGAAAACTTCATGCTCACTATTTCTTTAAAGATCAAATGCACACTCCTTGTTTTGTCCTCTAAGGAAATCCACAATCCTCTTCCTATCCAGCCTTCTGTCCACTCCTCCCAGTCTTCACTTGAGCCTCATTGAATCCCTTATCCAAATATGCCATGCTATTTCACTTCTCCCTGCTTTTGTATACAGTTTCTTTTCCCTAGTCTTACTTGTTGAACTCCTACTCATCCTTCAAAGCCAGGCTCAAGCGTGCCCTTCTTTGGGAAGTCCTTCCTGTCCCTCCCAAGCAGACATGTTGGTGCCCTCCTTATGCTCCCAAAGCAGTTTTTCAGGCCCCCTCTCCAGCACTTCTCTTGCTGTCTAAAGGTGGTCTATTTATTCCATTCACCTGAATATTCCCCATCCCTCTGCAGGAGTCAGTCTAAGCTGCCATAGTCCAAGGAATAGAATCAAGGCATCCGGTTGTGGCCAGTCTGTGTCCTGGACTCTGTTCTTCCTGTCTTTCCAAAACAAACTCAGTCACAGTCCCCCAGGGAACTTGAGAAACAGAGAAAAATCCAGGTGACAGGAACTGATGTTGAACAAGCTGGTGCTGCTGGATAAAATCTTCTCATAACAAGCCCTGATCAGCTTCCTGTCTTCAAGATAAATGACCCAGCACTGATGGCTCTGCAATTACCAGCTCTTCTAATTGAATGTTGAGACCCTTGCTTTTGGGAAACCAGTGGCTTAGGCCCTCCCTGCCCAACCCCTACCTAGGTATATGTTTTCTCTGGTCTCTATTCGAATTCAGTGGACAGGTGTTGAGTGCCTGCCATGCACCAGGTATCTTGCAAGGCATTTTTAGAAACATGACCTCATTTGATTGTCATAACAACCCTACCTCGTAGATACTATCATCTCCATTTGAAATATTATATGGAACCTGATGGCTCCAGATGTGTAAGGACTTGCTTAAGATTACCTAGCTAATTCAAAAACAACATATCATTTATTGAGTTTTTACTTATTGCCTAGCCCCATGTGAAGTACTCTATGGACATTGTTTTATCTATACAACAACTCCGGAAAGTAGAAAACATGATCTCCATCTTAGAGGTGGAGAATTTGGGACTGAGGGAGATGATATGATTTAACCAATATCTCATGATTAATCAATGATAGAGCTGGGACTGTAAATCCATGTCTCTCTGCTTTTAGGTCTGATAACCTTTCTACCACACCATGCAATCTCTTTGTCCCTCATCAGATCAGAGTTCTCCAAGTAGGGAACTCTGTGTTTCTCACGGCAAGAAGAGCCATTGTTCATAGGGCTGTTCAGTATGAGGCGCAGACGAACTGAAGAATGAGCATCAGGCTGCTCCAATCCAAACTTTAGGACCCAGTACTGGTGTGAATAAGGTCCTTGGGAGAGTCAGCCCATTTTGAAGCATGTGGCCCTGCCTCTTCTGGTCCCTGAGGTAAGCATCTTCAACTCTTAGGGCTCTAGAGGGAAACTCCTTCTCTAGGAATAAAGCACGTTTTCAATAAGGAAACATATTCCAGTCACAAACCCATTGCTCTGAAGGACAACCTTTGCAAAGAAAAAGACAAGCTTTCAGATAGGAGCTGAAACTGCAGTCACTTTTCCAAGTAAGTGGTCTTCATTTGGGAGACACATGGATGATGTACCTGGAACATTTATTAAGCATCCTTCCTGGGAGCCACTAGCTTGCTGTACGTTCCTGGACCTCAGTTTCCCATGAACCCAATGAGAGGGTAGACCAGAAACCCTCTAAGGTCCTTGTAGTTTGAATCATCTACTGTTCTAGGTCCCCAACGTCGACCAGCTCCTAACCTGTTGAGTGCTGTGAATTTCCTGGGCCAGCTCCCAGGTCAGTGTCAGCGTGGATATGCACCTTAGCAGTCCATCTTGGACACAGCACCCCAGTTAGGTACTTCATCTTCTTCCTGACAGTCTTTTAAAGTAAGTGGACTGATAAAATGGACAGGAAAATGATGACTCTGGCAGACTCAGAGAGATGTCTTACTCCTCCCACCATCGCCACCCAGAGCCACAGCCAAATGAAATGGCTCTTGGAAAGGAACTGGCTCATCCCATTAAGGAGATGAGAGTTCTATGAATTGGGAAGAAACTTTCAAAGGTAGAGAGGTCAGCAACTAGGGCCCATGGTTAAGTACTACTCTGTGGGTAGAACAAATTGAGTGGAGGGGCTTCTGCAGGCTTGATGGTGGGGGTTGGAGAACAAGAAGGCAGCTGAGCTCAAATGGAGAGCACCAGCCTGGCAAATGCAACTAACACTAGTTGGAGGTACTGTCTTCCACTCCTCACCCCTGCCACTTCTAATTCCCTCAGCTGCTCCATGTCCGACTTCCACACCCCAGCCCCCTCCTATTCCTTTCTGAATTTGTCCTCTCTCTTTATATAATAGTACCTATTGTCTTGGATACTGTGGAATATTTCAAGCACCATAGAAGGCTCTCTCATGCCCCTTCCCCAGTCAATACTCCCCCAGGTGGTAACCACTAGTCCAGAATCATCTGGAGGACTTGTTAAAGCACAGATGCCTGGGCCCTATATTCAGAGATTCGGATTCAGTGGATATGGGTGGGGCCATAAATTTGCATTTATAACAAGTTCTCAGGTGCTTCTGGTGCTTTAAGAACCACTGTACTAGTCTGACTTCTCTCAGCATCAATCAGTTTTGCTTATTCTTCAATATCCTCTTTTGTGTCTGCCTTCTTTCACTCATCCTTATGTCTGTAAATTTCACCCACATTGTTGAGTGTACCAGTAGTTCTTTTTTCTTTTCTTTCTTTGTCATATTTGTAGCATTTCATTGTATGAATATAGCACATTTTACTTATTCATTCTACTGTTGATGGATATCTGAGTTATTTACTGTTAGGAGCTATTATAAATAATGTTGCTGCTATGAATATTCTTGTACATGTTTTTGGTGGACATAGGCACTCATTTCTCTATATACCTCTGTATAGAATAGTTGCATCATAGGGTATGTATTTTTTCACTTTCTTAGGTTCTGCCAAACAATTTTCCAAAGTGGTTATATGAATTTTTACTCCCACTAGCAGAGTATGAGAGTTCCAGTTGCTCCTTATCCTTGCCAACATTTGCTATTGATTTTCTTGTTTTAAATGTTAGCCATTTTGATGTGTGTGTGTGTGTGTGTGTGTGTGTGTGTGTGTGTGTAGTATCTCACTGTGGTTTTAATTTGCATTTTGGATGGCCATTTTAACTACATTGCACAGTGTAAAACTATCAGGAGAGATGGGAATGCCCAGCACAGGGCCCTCAAACCAGTGACAGATGGTATGGTAAGCACTGTACAGATCATCTCAAATGATATGGTGGAGCACTGGATGGAGAAGGGGTGGAGAAAAGTTCAAGGGAAAATCCAAGCTTCTTCACTGTTTTTGGACTTACCTTCCTCCCATGTACAGATAAGACAGTTCTCTCTTTGAAGTGGATCAGGGACCTCAAGGTTGGTCTTTGAGCTTGGGAATACTGAGGCAGTTAGTGCCAGTCCCTGAGATGGGAATGAATTTTGTGTATAGGAGGTACAGAAAGAAAGCCAATATGGTTGAAGTGTAAGAAAAAAAGGGGAGGATACAGATACTGTTAGAGAGATCAACAGGAACCATCTTTCAAAGGGTCTTGTAGGCCATAGGAAAGAGCTTGAAGTTTATTCCAAGTGCAATGGCAATCCAATAAAGGGTTTTCAGCAGGAGAGTGACAGGGTATGATTTATATTTTTGAAAATATCACTCTGGATAATGTGTAGAGCAGTGGTTCTTTTTTAACATTTTTTAACATCTTTATTACAGTATAATTGCTTTACAATGGTGTGTCAGTTTCTGCTTTATAACAAAGTGAAGCAGTTATACATATACATATGTCCCCATATCTCTTCCCTCTTGCATCTCCCTCCCTCCCACCTTCCCTTTCCCACCCCTCTAGGTGGTCACAAAGCACTGAGCTGATCTCCCTGGGCTATGCGGCTGCTTCCCACTAACTATCTGTTTTAGAGCAGTGGTTCTTGTCCTTGGCTACATGTTGGACTCATATAGGGAGTTTTAAAAAATACTGACTTCTGAGTCTTACCTCCCAAGATTCCAATTCAACTGACCTGGAGTACAGCTGGGGCATTGGGAATGAAGGCAGAAAGAAGTGGGCAGATCGGAAACATATTTTGGATGTGGAATATATTGGGTTTGGAGACTGACCATGAACTATAGGGAGAGGAATGAGTGAAAGACATGGCCAAGTGTCTTACGTGCAACATACAGTAGATGGTGGTGCCATTAGAGCACTGAGGGAGGAGCAGCAGGTTGGGTGTGAGACTGAGTTCAGTTTTGGACATACTGAGTTTAAGATAAATGAGCTATTCAAAGAGATAGATAGGACTCCATAATGGATTATATGCAGTGAGGGGAGAGGAAGAAGGAAAACCAAAGAGGATTTCCTCCTTTAATGTCTTCTTTCAGCCTTTCCATGACTCTTGTCTTAGTTATTTCCTCTTCTCTTGTTTAGATCCCATCACTGTGTTCTGGGTACTAAAAAACTAATAAGATAAACTTCTTCCTACAAACTTGTTAGCTCACTCCATTCCATTTTCCTCTCTGATAAAATTTAGCTTTACGCAGCTAAAATACACATGTACCATAGTTCCTCAAAGAATGACCCTTCTGAGGGGTATTTCAAGCCTCTGTGGCTGACTAGTGGGGAAAAGTTGAGAAAAACTGTGCTAAAATTTTGCCCCTTCAATTCCAGTGAGAAGGAGATGGCTTGATCAAGATAAATTGGGGCGAGTTCTGACTCCCTTTGGGAAAATGAAGTTTCTGAACTAGGAGTTTTATTTTTATTTTATTTTATTTATTTAATTTTTTTTTGCGGTATGCGGGCCTCTCACTGTTGTGGCCTCTCCCGTTGCGGAGCACAGGCTCCGGACGCGCAGGCTCAGCGGCCATGGCTCACAGGCCTAGCTGCCCCGTGGCATGTGGGATCTTCCCGGACCGGGGCACGAACCCGTGTCCCCTGCATCGGCAGGCGGACTCTCAACCACTGCATCACCAGGGAAGCCCTGAACTAGGAGTTTTATATCCCTTGTCTCATTTGAATATTCTAGACCACTCTGGTTGTTATTATTGCCATTTTACAGTTAAAGAAACTAAGGCCCAGAAAGGTTAAGCAACTAGGTCACACAACTAATCATATACAGAACCCGGAGGCATATTTCTGCCATGAGTACTTGGAGAATTGATTGCTTTATTTGTTTATTTGTTTGTTTACAACTGTCCTCCAAACCCTGTCCCGCCACATGCTCAGCTTCCCCAAACCAGTCACTACTTTCCATAGTAATCCTGACCACCAGCTTTTTGCACTCACTTCCTTATAGTCTCATCATGTGTTATGCCTCTGGGAGCACAGGTGATCCTGCATAGAAACCTTCTAAGGAGCATCAAGGGAGTAAAAAGTCCCCTTAGATAAAAACTAGATAGGCTGGTGGACTGGAGTGGGATCACCATTTGCGAGTTTCATGTCTTGAGTCCTGTCTTTTTTTTTTTTTTTTTTTTTTGGCTGTGTTGGGTCTTTGTTTCTGTGCCCAGGCTTCCTCCAGTTTCAGTGAGCAGGGGCTACTCTTCATCGCGGTGTGTGGGCTTCTCATTGTCGTGGCTTCTCTTGTTATGGAGCACAGGCTCTAGACGCGCAGGCTCAGTAGTTGTGGCTCACGGGCTTAGTTGCTCCACGGCGTGTGGGATCCTCCCAGACCAGGGCTCGAACCCGTGTCCCCTGCATTGGCAGGCAGACTCTCAGCCACTGCGCCACCAGAGAAGCCCTTGAGTCCTGTCTTATAGTAACATGCCATCACCCCTGCCTCTGAAATGGAGGTCCCAAGAGCTGGAAGAGCCCTTCAAGAGCAAAGAGTCTCATTCCAAAGGTAGGGAAACAGGGCAAAGAGAGGCAAGGTAGTCTGCCTGAAGTCACAGAGCTAATTAGAGGCAGAATTAGGGTAAGCCTCAAGTGTCCTGAGTCTCTATTTAAAAATTTTTTAAATTTTATATTGGAGTGTAGTTGATTAACAATGTTGTGTTAGTTTCTGGTTTACAGCAAAGTGATTCAGTTATGTGTATACATGTATCTATTCTTTTTTGAGGCTCTATTATCTACATCCTGGAGTTCTGAGGGTCCATCAAGCAGCCCTTCAGTCCCAAATCTATCCTCACACTCTGGTGAGATATAGGGGGGCAAGAAAGATGATATATTATTGGTGGGGGTTTCCCAAGTATATCTCTGGGAGGAGGCTTTCTGAAGGAATGGGTAAGGGGGAAAAAAAGCAGACAGAATCCTTGAGGCTGTAGCAGAGAACTCTCCAGAACCGCTGCAGTCACGTCCCACCCTGCCAGCCAGCCCCTCAGCCCTCAGCTTGGGGCTGGAGAAAGACATAGGACAGGGCTCCTTAATGAGAACATTTGGGAACCCGGGAAAGGTTAATGATCTGCAGCCTCAACCATCCGTCAGCTGCCCAGCCAGAGACAGTAAACACCGTTACTCATCTAATTAGCCAGGAAAGGCTGGGCAGGGGCTGGAGAAAGGGCCTTGGGGATTACAGTCCCCCAAGTGTCCACCCGCTTAGGGCTGTTGAAAGAGACTATCAGAAGGCACAAGCCCCTATTCCCAGAAGGAGTTGGGAGGGGGCTCACTCCCAGTCGGCCACCCTGCAGCTCTGGCTGCAGGCTGTGGCAAAGATGTGGAAGGGCATGGACATTTATTGAGGGCCTCCTCTATTCCAGGCACTGTGCTGGCCAGTCTTCTATGTGTCATCTTATTTTGTCCTCCCAACAGCACTGCAAGGTCCTTACATTTATTAAGCACCTGTTGTATGCCCGTCACTTTACATATATCATTGGCTTTCACTTTTCTAAGAGTCCTAGGAAGTACTGGTTGGTATTTCACCCATTGCACAGGAGAGAAAATCAAGATTTACAGAGCATAATTGGTTTATTTGTTGATTTATTCAGAAAATGTATATTGCATGCCCACTCTGTGCCAGGCATTGTGCTGGGTGCTGAAGATATAATGATAAGATGACAGACACAGACTATGCCTTCATGATGCCCACTGTCTAATGGGGGAGACAGACAGTAAAACATAAGCTCACACAACTAGTAAGCAGCAAGACTGAGATTAGGATCTGAGAGTAGAGGAAAGCTGTAAGCAGGATGGTGAGGGGACTGAGGTGACAGGTACTGTGGGACTCAGACCAGAATACCCTTGCTCATGACAAGCTACTCTGTCTCCAGGAGGCCAGGCCCTGGGACCAATGATGTACCACTGCTGGGGGCGGAGGGAGAGTTGAAGACCTCTCAAAGCAAATGTGCCCATTGCACTCTGGGAGGCTCTTCTCCTTTCCAGCCGCCATGAATTACTTCAGCTCCAAAGAGGAGGTATTGGGGTTAAGAATAGCCTTGTGATTGCTGAACAGTTGATGGGGTAGGCCATGGCAGGGGAATGGGTATTTTCTGACACCTGGTATGGTCTCAACCCTATGCCAAGTTCTGGGAGGGGGTGCCCAGGAGCAAAGACCCAGCTTTTTTTTCCCAGAAGGCCTTTAATCTAAGTTGGAAACATGATTTATTTTTATGGAAAGATTAAGGAAGATAGCCAGTTAAGAGCTGAACAGGCCAGTTCTGGCTAGTCAGCTTAGAAGCCTGAGATTCTTTGAGGGCTTTTTGGAAGAGACAGAATAAGGGAAGGGGAGAGAGAGAGAAAGAGGGAGTGCACAAGTAAGAGAAAAAAATGTAATCGAAAGAGAAAAAGAGAAAGACATAGAGCCATGGAGAGATACAGACAGAGATGGCAAACAGAGAAAGATAGAGGTAGAGAGGAAAGAGGAGACAGCAAGAGATAGAGGAGAGAAACAGGGACAAATTGTGGCAGAGACCAGAGCAACAGAGTGTGACAGACAAAATGAGACAGTAAAGGGAATGGGAGGGAGAAAGAGAGAGGCTGGGGCCTGCAGTTGGACAGGAAGGGGCTCAGATGATGAGGTCACCTCTCACTCACTTTGAGGCCCTACAGATCACTGTGGAATCAGGCTTCAGATAGTTAACATATCCCCCAAAAAGAGCCTTTTACACTAGTAATGGGCCCAGTTGTCTGGGTGGCTGAAGAGTGGGGAAGTGAGTGTGTGTGTATATGTATGTGTGTGTGTGTGTGTGTGTGTGTGTGTGTGTGAAACTGACAGAAGTCACCACATAGGCATGTGTACACCTCTTTCCCACACTCTCACACTTATAAGCCTAGCTACTTGCAAAGCTGAAGGCAACCCAACTTGTAAAGTGAATCCTCTTTGTCCACGAAATGACATTCCTCCATTTAGGAAAGCTCTCCACTGGGAAGTGAGTTCCTATCACTGGAACCGTAAGAAAATGTCTCCAAGCTAGGAATATCAGAAGACCTAGACTCACATTTAGGCAAAATCAGGATTTAGCCATTTATTGGCTGTGTGTCCTCACACTGTTCTGTCAACTTCTCTGGGTCTCAGTTTTCTCCCCAACGACTAAGTGGTTGTATTTAGTTCTTGGCCATTTTCCCATTTGAGCACGTGCAAGAAACAGGTGTAGCCTGGGCCCCCAAGGAAATCTATCCTGGTGACCTTTAATTTGAAAGGGTGAGGGGAGGGGAGGGGATCAACAGATCAGATCAGAAGGCAGTGTGGAATGAGGCAGGGGTATAAATAAAGTAATGCCTAAATGAGTCGTCTGAAATGGAATGGGCCCCTGGAAACTCGGCCCTTGGTCAGGCTCTCTTGTCCCCGTTGGCTGGCTCAAGGGAGGGGCCTTCCTCCTCTCACACCCCTCTTGGCTCTGGTCTGCCTCCCGCCTGCCTTCAACCTCCCTTCCACTTCACTGCTCAGTAGGGCTAAATAAAACGTCAGAAATGATTAATGGGGACACTCCCAATTGAGAAACCAGCATGCACAATGGTGGGAGGGGAGACAGAATGAAAAGGCCCAATATGGGGTTTTTCAGGCCATGTTAAGGGTGTCTTGGGGAAAATGGCCATATCTTACTTGACTGGTCATGGGCAAGGTTGGGTCCATCCCCAAACCATCTGACTCAAACCATCTCTTCATTCTTTGTGACCGGATTATTGCAACAGCCTCTTCCCAGGCCTCTTTGCCTCCAGCTTCTTGCCTCCTTTCTGTTCACCACCATTCACATTAATCTTTCTATATCCCAACATTGAGCATACATCTCCTCTACTTGACTGTGAGCTATGTAATCCCCTTTGACAAGCACCATGTTTTTCACAGAGGAGGTACTCAACAAATGTTTGATAGATGAATAAATGAAAAATGAAATACCATGCGCCAGTCACTATACTAGTCGTTGTAGTGAGGGCCTCCCATTGCTCCTGCAGTCCACAGTGTTCATCCCTATCAAAGAATTTATTCCTCAGTTTGTAATTGCTTGCTTACTAGACTGGAAATTCTGTGAGGACAGAGACCACATTTATCAGGTTCACCTTCTCTGACATACCTTATTCTCAGCAGCTTACACTGTTTTGAAGGAATGAATGAATGAATCTTCCACTGGAAACGTATTTTTCCTCCATCTCTAACTTCACATTCAGCAGTTATACATTGGGCACCTACTTATGTGCAGGGCAGTGATCTGGGCATTAGAAATTTAACAGTGAGCAAAACAGACAAAAACTCCTGCTTTAATGGAGCTTATATTCTAGTGGGGAAGACAGTTGATAAATATATGGACATACATCTATATAAGCAAATGACAAATAGCGATAAGTGCCATGAAGAAAAATGAAGCAGGACAAAGGCGTAGAGAACGGTGGAGGGGATTCCTGTTTTAGCTGGAGACTTCAGGGAAGACCTCTCTGAAGAGGTGACACATGAATAGACACCTGAATAAGGTGAAGGATGAGGCATTTCAAGCGAACGGAACTAAGAGTGCAACGGCCCTGATGCAGAAACGTGCTTAACAAGTTTCAGAAAATGTAAAGAGGCCAGTGTGGCTAAAGCATACTGAGCCAGGAGATGAGGAGGAGACAAGGTCAGAGAACTAGGCAGGGGCCAGATCATGTAGGGTTATGGAGGCCATAGTAGAGAGTTGAGATCTTTCTCTAAATAAAATCATAACTCAACAAAAGGTTTCTAAGTAGGCAAATGACAGTTGATTGATGTTTTTAATAGATCTGTGAACACTGGTGAAGAAAATCATAGAGGCAAAAGTGGGAGGAGAGAACCCAGTTAGAAAGTTAGTGTGATAGGCTAGGTGATAAACGATTACAACTTGGTCCACAGCGTTAGTAGTAGAAGTGAGGACAGAGTGGTTGGACAAGATATGTTTGTTTGTTTGTTTGTTTGACTTTCAGTTTCCATCTCTTTTTTTAACATCTTTATTGGAGTATAATTGCTTTACAATGATGTGTTAGTTTCTGCTGTATAACAAAGTGAATCAGCTATACATATACATATATCACCATATCCCCTCCCTCTTGCGTCTCCCTCCCATCCTGCTCATCCCACCCCTCTAGATTGTCACAAAGCACCAAGCTGTGCAGCTGCTTCCCACTAGCTATCTATTTTACCTTTGGTAGTATATATATGTCCATGCCACTCTCTCACTTCATCCCAGCTTACCCTTCCCCCTCCCCATGTCCTCAAGTCCATTCTCTACATCTGCGTCTTTATTCCTGTCCTGCCCCTAGGTTCTTCAGAACCTTTTTTTATTTAGATTTCATATATATGTGTTAGCATACGGTATTTGTTTTTCTCTTTCTGACTTACTTCACTCTGTATGACAGACTCTAGGTCCATCCACCTCACTACAAATAACTCAATTTCATTTCTTTTTATGGCTGAGTAATATTCCATTGTATATATGTGCCACATCTTCTTTATCCATTCATCTGCCGTTGGACATTTAAGTTGTTTCCATGTCCTGGCTATTGTAAACAGTGTTGCAATGAACATTGGGGTACATGTGTCCTTTTGAATTATGGTTGTCTCTGGGTATATGCCCAGTAGTGGGATTGCTGGGTCATGTGGTAGTTCTAGTTTTAGTTTTTTTAGGAACCTCCATACTGTTCTCCATAGTGGCTGTATCAATTTACATTCCCACCGACAGTGCAAGAGGGTTCCCTTTCCTCCACACTCTCTCCAGCATTTATTGTTTGTAGATTTTTTGATGGCCATTCTGATTGGTGTGAGGTGATACCTCATTGTAGTGTTGATTTGCATTTCTCTAATGATAAGTGATGTTGAGCATCCTTTCATGTGTTTGTTGACAATCTGTATATCTTCTTTGGAGAAATGTCTATTTAGGTCTTCTGCTCATTTTTAGATTGGGTTGTTTGTTTTTTTGATATGGAGTTGCATGAGCTGCTTGTATATTTTGAAGATTAAACAAGGTATGTTTTGAATGCACAGCCAACAGACCTGTGGATAGTTTGGATGTAGGGTATGAGAGAAAGAAAAAGAGAAATCAGGGATGAGGCCGAGGATTTTATTCAGTTCAGTGTCCATTCTTCATGGCTCAGTTGAAAGACACCTCTTCTTAGATGCCGTCCATGATGAACCCTACCTTACCACCATTAAAGTCAACTCTCCTCCTCAATTTCCATAGCATTTTGCAGCTGTGTAATGCTAACAAGAACATTCTACCTTCTGGCAGAGCAGAGGTACCTGTGCACATCTACCTCCCCCACTTGATTTAGAGCTCCCCAGGGACTTTGTCATTGTCATCTGTTTAGTCTTCACTGGACCCACCACAATGGCTTGTGCAGAATATTTTGACCAATAAATACTGTTGAAATTGAATAGATTAACTAAATTGAAGCTGTTTATTATTGCTTCCAGTGTATGGTTGCAAAACTCTCCAATCATTAGAAGGTAAGCTGAAGAATTATTTCAATATCACCAGCTTTTAATTACTAAAGTCCACTTGGTAGATGCCTCTGCTTGAATTATTGGCATCACAAGGATTAAAATGTGCTCTTAATTAAAAAGAAGCTCATGTGTTGAGTGAGGGGCATGGAGTGTGAGATAGAGTGGATTCTGTTCTCAGAGCTCATGTTCACATAGTGACGAGAAGTGAAAACTATCTAGAGGAGGACCAAGCTGATACTTAAAAAAATGGCAGAAGTGAGAGGAGGCAGGGATTTTGGAAACACGAGAGTTGAAATATTTGGTTGGCCAAAAAGTTCCTTCGGGTTTTTCCATAATATCTTTTCCATAATATATGGAACTGGGTTCAAATTTCAGCTCTGCCATTTACTAATCATGATACTCTAAGGAAGTCATTTTAAAGTTTTCACCTGAAGTACAACTTATATACAAAAATGTGCATCAATCTTAACTGTGTCACCTGATGAATTTTTACATATGCATACACCCATGTAAGCATCTCCCAGATCAAAATGTAGAATATTTCCAGCATCTCAGGAGACTCCCTCATGCCCCTTCACAGTCAGTACCCCTTGGAAAGGTAGCTACTATTATAACATCTATCACCATATTGCGATTTTTCCTGTTTTAATCTTCATGTAAATGGAATTATACAGAATGTACTCTTTTGTGTCTGACTTCTTTCTGAGCAAGTCATTTAAAGTCTTTAAGCCTCAGTTTCTTTATCTATATAACAGGAATACTAATTGCACTTACATCATAGGGGTGTGAAGATTTAATGAGATAAAGCATATAAAATGCTCAGGATAGTGCCTTGGGTATAATGTGTAGTGAAAAAATATTAGTCCTTTCCTTCCTTCCTTGCCTTCTAAGTTCTTAGAGCTGTATTAGGCACTCTTTTTTTTTTTTTTTTTTTTTGTGGTACACGGGCCTCTCACTGTTGTGGCCTCTCCCGTTGCGGAGCACAGGCTCCGGACGTGCAGGCTCAGTGGCCATGGCTCACGGGCCTAGCCGCTCCGTGGCATGTGGGATCTTCCCGGACCGGGGCACGAACCCGTGTCCCCTGCATTGGCAGGCGGATTCTCAACCACTGCGCCACCAGGGAAGCCCCTGTATTAGGCAATCTTGATGTATAAGAATAAAAGGCAGTTCACACTCTTAAGGAGCTTATAATCTACTTAGGGAGACAAGGATACAAAGTGCTTGGTAAGCAGTAAATGACAATATTAATAAAAGATACTATTAATATAATGAATATAATAATATCAATTGCTAACCCCATGGCTGATTGGAGAGGAGGCATGCAATATCATGAAATGGTTAAAAGCAAAGGTTTTGGAGTTTTTGGACTTCAGTTCTAGCTTCAGTTTCCCCCCTTACCATTTGTGTGACCTTGGGGATGTCACATAAGTCTCTAAGCCTCAGTTTCTACATGTATAGAATAAGGTTAATACTATTATCTACCTCATGGGATTGCTGAGAACATTGAATACAACATATGTCAAGTGCCTGTCACAGGGCCTGGAACATAGTATACAGTTGAACAGTGGTATTTTCTGAGGTGTTTTTTCCTGCTTTGGAATACTAGGATTCATAAAGATCCAGAAGTACCAGCCAACCAGCGTTGGTTAAGTGGCTTGCAAAACCTCACCCACTCCAGTTGAACAAGGAGCAGAAGCCCCAAGATGACTGTTGAAGCCCGAGGGGCCACGTCTTTCTTTACCCCTCTACCTTTCTCTAGTAGACACTCAAGATACTACCAGTGACCATCGGTCTAGGGACTGTGCCTCTGAGCCTCCCAACCATGCTTTTTTATTGTTCATAAACCTTAACTCCTAGTGATCCAGGTCCCCAAATGGGACTCTCACTTGTAAAGCTGACTCCGTGCAGCCTTCTGCCAGGAGCCACGGCAAGCTGGCCCCAGTCCAGCAGTGGAAGACTCATTTGTCACTGAGGAGTGCAATTTTTATGGCCATTGGAAGTCAACATTTGCAAATCAAAATTCTTTAAACACTGCTTAGCATCACAGTGTTTTGAGAAAACATTTTCAAAACGTTTTAATGCATTCTACTTCCCACCGTTCAAAACAAATTTAAGAACTTAAAAATCAACATGTCTTGAAAATATTTTTCATACCAAAACAAATGTTTCAAAAGCTTTTTGCAGATATGATGATTAGTGAGATGATTCAGCCCCAAAGAATATTTTCTCTAGTGTTATTCTGATGATTGTATTTTTCAGGCTTGATTTAGTCAGATTATTGTCTCAAAACCATATTTATTTTCTATCTTCAGACCCAGCCAAGAGACCAAGGGAATTTAAAATCTTAAAGCTTCAACATAAAACATGTGTTGAATAAACGAATAATTTCTTCTTTTTGTCTTGGCTGCCAGAAGACTCAGTTATGTTAGGTAGAGGTAAGTATTTTACCCTTGGTTCTGCCTTGCTCTACATTTTAAAAAAGCAGCTCTATTGAGGTATATTCGTATACAAAAAAAGCACATATTTAAAATATAAAATTCAATGTTTGGACACCTGAATACACCTGTGAATCCATCACCACGATCAAGGTAATAGACATATCCATCATATCCAAAAGTTTCCTGGTGTCTCTTTGGGGTTTTTTTGGTTTGTTTGGGGTTTTTTTTTTCTGGCAAGAACACTTAATATGAGATCTACCCTCTTAATAAATATTTCAGTGCCTATCTGTGAAAGTCCTAGAAGACATAGGAAAAAACTCCTTGACAGTGGTCTTGGCAATGATTTCTTGGCTATGACACCAAAAGCAACAAAAACAACAATAGGTAAGTGGGGACTACATCAAACTAAAACACTTCTGCTTTTTACCTGCACAGCAAAGGAAACAATCAACGGAATGAAAAGGTAACTGATGGAATGGGAGAAACTACTTGCAAACCATCTATCAGACAGGGGCTTAGTATCCAAAATACATAAGGAACTCTTAAAACTCAATAGCAAAAAATCAACCCAATTTAAAAAAACAAAGAACTGGGATAGACATTTCCATATGGTTTTTCTATCACTCTTTTGATCTTCATTTATCTGCCCTATTTCTCTGAATTTTTATGTTACTCTTTCTCAAATCCATTTTGGAAGTAGATGAAGTTATTAATGACATATAAAACATAAATTGTTCAAAATCTAGGAACAAGAAAAAAATGTGTTCAATAGAAAATGAGCAAAATATTTGAATTAGCATTTCACAGAATAGGAAATCTGAAATTATGGGGAAATGCCCAACTGCAGTAGTACTCAGAAAAATGTAAAGTTGAAAAACCATGAGATATCGTTAAATGCATATTTAAATGGCAAAATTAGAAAGTCAGATAATATTATGAGCTGGTGACAGTATGGGGAATCATATATTCTCATGTATTGCTGGCAGGAATGTGAACTGGCAAAGCTACTCTGGAGAGTAATCTAGAGGTGCTTAAGGAAGTGAAATACACATAACCCTATGACCAAGTTTATAGTTCTGGAACCGATCCATTAAGGGACACGTGCAAGTATTTTTTTAAATTAATTAATTAATTTATTTTTGTCTGTGTTGGGTCTTTGTTGCTGTGCCAGGGCTTCTCATTGCAGTGGCTTCTCTTGTTGCAGAGCACGGGCTGTAGGTGTGAGGGCTTCAGTAGCTGTGGCGCATGGGCTTAGTTGCTCCGCAGCATGTGGGATCTTCCCGGACCAGGGATCGAACCCATGTACCCCGCACTGGCAGGCGGATCCTTAATCACTGTGCCACCAGGGAAGTCCCAAGTATGTTTATGGAATCATCTTTTGTGTGATAGCACTGAAGGGAACCTAGATATCTATAACTAGTGGACTGGCAAATAAAATGTGATATATGCACATGATGAGAATACCACGGCTAATCAGAACTAATAGTCTAGATACAAGTCTTGGTCAGCTCAGGCTGCCATAATGAAATACCATAAGCTGGGTGGCTTAAACAACAGACATTTATTTTCTCACAGTTCTGGAGGCTGGGAGTCCAATTAGGGTGACAGCATGGTCAGTTTCTGGGGGGTGAGGGCTCTTTCTTGACTTGCAGATGGTGTCTTCTCCCTGCATCCTCACGTGGCAGAGAGAGAGAGAGAGAAAGCAAGCTCTCTGGTGTCTCTTCTTATAAAAGCACTAATCCCATCATGAGGTCCCCACCCTCATGACCTCATCTAACTCTAATTACTTTCCAAAGGCCCTGGTCTCCAACTACCATCACATTGGGGTATAGGGCTTCAATATAGGAATTGGTGCTGGGGGGCCAGGCATAAACATTTAGTTTGTAACAGTACACCTAAAACAACATCATTAAATAAAAATGATGCTAAGTGAAAGAGTAATAAAGGGAATTTCGTAGTGCAATACAATTTATGCAAAAACACTATAAAGTTTCAAGATTACACATGTAGCTAAATTAATATATAGATGCTAGATTGAAAGGGTGCTTATTAAGTATATTAGGGTGGATGTCTATGGGGGCAGAAGGGAAATGGGATTGGAAATGGGAAAAGAGGAAAAGAGGAAAAGAATAAAATTAATTAAAACAAAAAAGAGAGACCTTGTAATGAAGACTGTGTCATTAACCAAGGAATATGAATGACTCAAGTCTATGAATCTTGAGGTCAAAATAACCAGAAAAATATTTATAAATTTAAGGGATATATTGCTGTGTTTCAATACTAGTTCCTATAAATAGACCAGAAAGCTTTCCTGGCCTTTAAAATATGGACTTTTTAATTCTACAGATGAAGAGGACCTCTGTGCCTACCTCAGGATCATATGAATGGTGTGCAAGTAGTCAAGATGATTTCTATGGAAATGAGGGATTAGATTCTAAGATTAGATTCTAAAATCAAGACTTACCATATTGTCTGAATGAGAATGAGATCTGAAGTTGGGGTATGGTTTTTTCCAAAGACACTGCAATGGTGGAAGGTTGTGTATAGGCAGGAGAGTGATCTCTGAAGAAGTGCATCTCAAAGTTAAATTCAAGAGCATTCAGCCCAAAAAAAGGTAGATAAATGATGCCTAGTGTGTATGCTACCATCTGGCTTGGGGAGTGGGAGTAGAGGTGGGAAGAAGGAGACACAGTTGAAAAGAAGTCGTTTGGGTAGGGAGAAAGTTCTTCCAAAAGGGGAGCAGGATAGGGAAAAATAGTCACAGATGGGAAGAGAGAGTACAGGTTGTGCTGATCAGAGAGACTTGGAGATTAGAGATTGTGTTAGATTTGGGGGATGGGGGTTAGGAGAAGAGAGAGACTTTTCTAAATAAGAATCAAGAGTCTAACATCTAAATCTCAGTCTCTTATGCCTAGGTGCCAATCAGCCTGAGAGGAATCACCCTAATGATCCCCCACCCCACACACACCCTCCATTGTGCAGTGTTACTGTTCTCCCTTGTGACAATAGGATGTGGTTTGAAAGCTGGTGGGGACAGGGTATACAGTCACTCTCAAAGTCGGCTTGGCTTGCCTAGCTCACTGGGTTCCATTTTGGTGGGGAAGAAATAGTGAGAGACTGAGACTTCCCTGGTGGTCCAGTGGGTAAGACTCCACGCTCCCAATGCAGGGGGCCCGGGTTCGATCCCTGGCCAGGGAACTCGATCCCACACGCATGCTGCAACTAAGAAGTCTGCATGCCACAACTAAGACCCAGCACAGCCAAAATAAACTATAAATAAATAAATAAATGAAAATAAATTTTAAAAAAAGTAATGAGAGACGAACAAAATACACTAGGTGTGCCACGAAAGTTCCAGAATCATAATTGTGAGTGGGTATGCCAGTCAATTGACTTTAAGTATAAAACACATTTTTTGCCTATTAGATTTTACTAATAAAATAAGAGACATATTTGTCTTGAGGGCACGACATAGAGCGGGGATTTATTTCATTTTATGGAACATTATTGAGTATCCTCTGTAAGCCTAGAACTGAGTTTAAAAGATTTTTAAAAATCCCATGATCCTCAATTCTCAAAGAGTTCATTGTCAACCAATTTTTTAGATTCTCAAAATTAAACCTAGCATTGACATTTTGAAGTCAATCAGTCAACATATAGCCACACCTGAGCCATCCTTTTAGGGACTGGGGCTATGAACTGTTGCCAGTGCAGTGGGAAAGGGAAAGAAGATATGCTGAGAACTTACTATGTATCAGGCTCCACAACTGAGCTTGTTATGTATTCTTTCATCAGGATTCTAAAAAGGAGGTTCTTGGAGAAACAGAAGAAATTGGGGTTATTTTGCCTAGCGATGAGGGATGTCTTGACTGTCTCTAGACGTCTGAGGATTTGTCATTTGCAGAGACATAACTGTGCCTTGTAGCTCCAGAGGGAAAACACTAGCCCATAGAAGGAACTTTTCAAAGGGATAACATTACTTCATGGGTCAAATAAATCAAAAGTATAATAATAATAATAGTCACAGCTCCCATTTACTGATCACTTACTAAGTGCCAGGCTCTGTGCTGAGCATTTTAAATCCATTATCTTAATTTGTTCTCTCAGAGATGCAATGAGCTAAGTGTTCAAACCAACTCTTTCAAAAACTGGCATAAGAGAAAAACAAAGTTAGCGGCATTGAAAAACTTTGCCCCTACAATTTAATCAAATTAAGATGAATCTTTTCAGTAGTAGTATTACTTTTTCACTAGATACGAGGGCACAATTCTCCTTCAGGGCACAGGGCACACTGCTATACCAGCATCTACCTCCCTTTGTGATTATCATTTCTGAACTCTGGTCAATCTTCCCCAATTTCTGAGGACTGGATCTCTGGCTTCCTTGACACCCCAGGTCCTGCCATCATCCTTGGTAACCTCAACAATATCTGTGTGGAAGACCCATCCCACACAACCTGGCCTCCTAACTCCTCCTAACTCCTTTAACCTCTTACTACCTCAACTATCACCAGCCATTCGACATCACTGGACATGGCTTCACCCCCTAGGAGACTCAACTCCAATATTCCATTGTGACCAAAATCTCATAGCAATGGCTGAGTTCCATGTCACCTGCTCTGTTTTTTAAAATTATTTCTATTGGAGTATAATTGCTTTACAATGTTGTGTTAGTTTCTGCTGTACAGTGCAGTGAGTCAGTTATATACATACATATATTCCCTTCCTCTTGGACCTCCCTCCCACCCACCACCATCTCACCCATCTAGGTCATCTCAGAGCACTGAGCTGAGCTTCCTGTGCTTTACAGCAGGTTCCCATTAGCTATCTATTTTATGCATGGTAGTGTATATATGTCAATCCTAAAAATCCTAATCTTAATCTCCCAATTCGTCCCACCTTCTCCTTCCCCTGTGTCCACATGTCCATTCTCTACGTCTGCATCTCCATTCCTGCCCTGCAAACAGGTTCATCTGTACCATTTTTCTAGATTCCACACATATGCATTAATATACGGTATTTGTTTTTCTCTTTCTGGCTTACTTAACTCTGTATGACAGACTCTAGGTCCATCCACATCTCTACAAATGACCCAATTTCATTCCTTTTTATGGCTGAGTAATATTCCATTGTATATATGTGCCACATCTTCTTTATCCATTCATCTGCCATTGGACATTTAGGTTGCTTCCATGTCCTGGCTATTGTAAACAGTGTTGCAATGAACATTGGGGTACATGTGTCCTTTTGAATTATGGTTCTCTAAGGGTATATGCCCAGTAGTGGGATTTCTAGGTCATATGGTAGTTCTATTTTTAGTTTTTTAAAGAACCTCCATACTGTTGTCCATAGTGGCTGTATCAATTTACATTCCCACCAACAGTGCAAGAGGGTTCCCTTTTCTCCACACCCTCTCCAGCATTTATTGTTTGTAGATTTTTTGATGATGCCCATTCTGACTGGTGTGAGGTGATAGCTCATTGTATTAGTTTTGATTGCATTTCTCTAATAATTAGTGATATTGAGCATCTTTTCATGTGCTCTTTGGCCTTACGGGACCTCCAGTGCCTGAAATCCTTCCTTTTCTGCTCATTTCCTTCCTTGTCTAGCCCAGATCTTGGGGCACATTTATTTAGCACTGACTGCGTCTTCATCCCTTTGCCCTCCAAATACCATGTCTGCACTATGTAGTCTCAGCTTTGTGTCCCTCTGAACATCTGATTTCTCTAATCCCATAATGCCCACTGTGGGAGAAAGGAGAGCCCTCCAAACATTGGTGCCTATAACACTTTCCAATTTCAGTGCTTGATTTTCAAGGACTAACCCAAATTGGCAATCCTTTGATAATTCTACTTGGCTGTAGCATAATATCTTTTAAATATATTACTGGGTGTGATTTGCTAAAATTTGTTAAGAATTTTTGTGTATATGTTTTTGAAGGATGTTGGTCTATACTTTTGTTGTGATGACTTTGACTGGTTTTGGTATCAAGGTAACGCTGGCACATAGATGAAGATTTTTTGGGTTTTTTTTGTTTGTTTTTGCAGTACGCAGGCCTCTCACTGTTGTGTCCTCTCCCTCTACAGAGCACAGGCTCCGGATGCGCAGTCTCAGCGGCCATGGCTCACGGGCCCAGCCGCTCTGCGGCATGTGGGATCTTCCCGGACCGGGGCACGAACCCGTGTCCCCTGCATTGGCAGGTGGACTCTCAACCACTGCACCACCAGGGAAGCCCTAGATGAAGTTTTAAAGTGTTCCCTCGTTTTAATTTTTCTGGAAATGTTTGTGTAGAACTGGTATTATTTCTTGCTTCAATATTTGGTAGAATTTACCAGAAAAGCCATTGAGGGCTAGAATTTTCTTTGTGGGAAGGTTTTAAACTACAAATTATTTAATATCTTTAATACATTTTGGACACTTCAAGTTATCCTTTTCTTCTGAGTGAGCTTTGGTAGTTTCTGTCTTTTAAAGATTTGACCATTTCTTCTACATTGTTGAAATTATTGGCTTAAAATTGTTTATAATAATCTTTTAATCCCTTATTACTTGTAGCATCTGTACTGGTGTCACCTCATTCCCGATATTGGTAAATTGTGTCTCCTTTCTTTTTTTTCCTGGTCAGTTTGGCTAGAGGTTATTAATTTAATTAATCTTCTCAAAGAACTAGATTTGGTCACATTGATTTTCCCTAATGTGTTTCTGTTTTATATTTCATTGATTTCTGGTAACTTAATGTAAGACTTTTCTTTTTTCCTAATATAACCTTTCATGGTATAAATTTCCCTGCAACCACTGCTTTAGCTGAAACCCACAAATTTTGATGTCTTCCATTATCATGTTCATTCCATTCAAAATATTTTAAATTTTTTGTGTGATTTCTTATTTGACCCATGGGTTATTTAGAAGTATATTGTTTAGTTTTAAAATATTTGGCGATTCTTCATACATCCTTATGTTACTGATTTCTAATTTCAATTCTAATTTGGTCAAAGATCATATTTGTACAATTTTAATCTTTGAAAAATATATTTAGGCTTGTTTCATGGGCCAGAATATGGTCTGTCATGAGAAAAGTATGCATACTTGGAAATGTATTTATTCTGATACTTTTTGGTGGTGTATTCTATAAATGTCATGTAGGTCAATTTTATTGATGGTACTATTCCAGTTTTCTTTAACCTTACTGACTTTCTGTCTACTTGTTCTATCAGTTATTAAGAAAGGTGTACTGAAATCTCCAACTTTAACTGTAAATATGTCTATTTTTCCTTTCAGCTCTATCAGTGTTTATATCATGTATTTTTGAATCTCTGTTATTAGGTGCATAATATCTAAGATCGTTATATATTTTTGATGAATTGACTCCTTGACATTATGAAATGACCCTCTTTGTTTTTTGTTTTGTTTTTTTTCTTTTTTCTTTAAATTTATTTTATTGAAGGATAGTTGATTTACAATGTCATGTTAATTTCTACTGTACAGCAAAGTGATTCAGTTATACATATATGTACATTCTTTTTCATATTCTTTTCCATTATGGTTTATCACAGGATATTGAATCTAGTTCCCTTTGCTATACAGTAGGACCTTGTTGTTTATCCATTCTATATATACTAGTTTGCATCTGCTAATCCCAAACTCCCAATCCATCCCTCCCCAATCCCCCCTCCCCCTTGGCAACCACAAGACTATTCTCTATGTCTGTGAGTCTGTTTCTGTTTTTTAGATAAATTCATTTGTGTTATTTTTAGTTTCCACATACAAGTGCTATCATATGGCATTTGCCTTTCTCTTTTTGACTTAATTCACTTAGTATGATAATCTCTAGGTCTATCCATGTTGCTACAAATGACATAATTTCATTCTTTTATATGGCTGAGTAGTATTCCATTGTACATATGTACCACATCTTCTAAATGTTCTTCTGTCGATGGACATTTAGGATGTTTCTATGTCTTGGCTATTGTAAGTAGTGCTGCAATGAACATTGGGGTGCGTGTATCTTTTCAAATTATAATTTTCTCTGGATATATGCCCAGGAGTGGGACTGCAGGATCATATCTTCATTATTTCTTATTCTTGGCATATGGAAGATTTTTATTTGTCTTTTAAAACAGGAAAAAATAGACAAACACTGTCTTATTATTATTATTATCATCATCAGTAGTAAAGATGAGACTAGAAGCCCTTTGGAGGACTAAAACCTGTTATTGGGAAGAGTTAGAGTTAGTATACACAAGCACAGATAGAGGGAGCACTTAGAAAGCTGCTTGGGATGTACATTGAAATCTAGGCTCAGGAGCAAACATGTCAGTTCTCTTTGACAGAAAAACCTTTGCCACAGATCCTAGGTAGTTACATTGGTGGAAACTTCCCAAGATGTTAGAATTTGTAGGAATGAAATGACCCTCTTTGGTCTGAAATCTATGTTGCAGGTATTGATATGGTCACTCTAGCTTTCTTTTGTCTATTGTTGGCATGATTAACCTTTTTTTCCCCCCGTTTTTAAAAGATATTTTCTTCTGATGTCTTCTGACTTGCGTTGTTTCCAATAAGAAGTCAGCTGACTTTCTGGGGCTTCCCTGGTGGCGCAGTGGTTGAGAGTCCGCCTGATGATGCAGTGGACGCGGGTTCATGTCCCGGTCTGGGAAGATCCCACGTGCCACGGAGCGGCTGGGCCCGTGAGCCATGGCCGCTGTGCCTGCACGTCTGGAGCCTGTGCTCCGCAACGGGAGAGGACACAACAGTGAGAGGCCTGCGTACTGCAAAACAAACAAACAAACAAAAAAACTGCATTGACTCAAGTTCTAGGTCTTTCTCATCTATATAATTACAAGTCTCCCTGCCTTTATAAACCTCTTTCAATCTTTCTTACACTTTGCCTACTACAGGATGACTTTCTATTATGCAAATCTGATCACGTCATTATCTAAGTTCCTATGGACAACGAAATACAGTTCAAATTTCTTCACATAGGATATGAAGACTCCCATGATCATTTGCCTACTTCATTAACATAAGTTTTTACAGATCTTCTATGTAAGTAATCCATGATGACTATTTGCAGTTCTTTGAAGAAGCTATGTTGATTCATACCTCTATGTCTTTGCTTAGGCTGTTCCCTCCTCCTGAAATATCCTTTTTACCTTTCTGTATGGCAAACTCTTACTTATAATTTCAGACCCAGCTGAAGAGTTTTTCTGTGAAGCATTTGCTGAACCACCCAGGCTAATAACTCCTTTTTTTGAGCCACCAAAGTACTTGGTACCTCTATTATATCATTTCTTACATTCTATTACAAATATTTGTTCATGTCAGTCTTCCTTACTATACTGTGAGCTTCTTTAAGACTTGAGCCTTATTGCATTTCTGTATCTCTAGCACAATGCTTAACATATGAAAAGTGCTCAATGAATGTTTTTTGATGTGTAGAGTTGTTTTACCTTGGATATAAAATTGGTAAGAGGTGTGGCAAGATTTGAACCCAGATTTTTGTGAATTCAAATCCTTGTTTTATCCACTACTTGATCCTATCTTCCAGTTAAATATCCCAATTCACTGAATTTTTCTTCCTGAAGTTTCCTCTATATGGAAACTGATCTTATTTGAACATTTTGATCTCTCCCTCTCTCTCATTGTCCACTTTTTCTACACGTATTTTAAAGTATAAGATTTTTAAGTCTGGAAAGCTATACAAGGTATGAAAGTTTGCATTTTCCAAAGATAGCTACAATAATATCTCATATTCTACATGCTGTTCTGCAACATCACTCTCCCATCAAGAGGTAGAGTCCATTTCTCCATTTCTTTGAGTCTTCAGGCGGTCTGTGACTGCTTTGGCCAGTAAAGTAAAATAAGACGAAGCCGTGACCATCCTTGGAATATCTCTTAACCGGTCTGGCAGTTTCCACTTCCTACCTCTTGAAAGCTAGCTAACATGTGAAAACCCTGAGGCTACCAATGCTATGAGAAATTCAAGTCATGTGGAGAGGCCCTAGAGGATGAGGTGTCATGTTGAAAGAGAGAGAGAGATCAAGGTGTCAGACCTTGAGGTGCCAGACATTTAGGTGCAGAAGTTATATTGAAAGTGGAATATCCAGACCTAGCTTTTCAGCAGACTCCATATGAATCAGAGACAAATCATCAGCCAAGAACTTCCCAAATTCCTGATCCATGAAATTGTGAATAAGATAAAACTGTTACTTTAGACCACTAAATTTTAGGTGATTTGTTACACAGCAATAGGTAACCAAAACAGAGGAAAGGGGAATATGACTAACGTATCTATCATCATGGAAAGCTCAAAATAAAACCATTTTCCCTAAGCCCCAAAATGTCAAGAGGAGGAAGTCAAACTAGAGGTTAGAAAGAAAGATAAGGACAAATAGGAAGCCTTCTTAATAACTTTAGCAGGAAATAAATAGTATTTAGAGCTTGGTACCCCTTGAAGTGGTGGAGGCAAACTATAAATGACTTCCAAACAGGCAGGAAATAAAGGATTCATTTTCAATAGTACAGATGGCAAGGATCAAGGAAAGGTAGCAGCTATTCAGGACTGCAGAAAGAGTATTCCCCAAAGTCATGATAGGTTGAAATAATGGGTTAAATATTAAAAATTGATTAAGTATTAATTAATAGTGATGCTATCGAGTTCAACCTGCATGTGTATAAAAATAAATAATTAGCACAACTTGTGAGATAATAATTTAGGTGCCAGTAACTGCTCACAGAGGTAATAACTTCTTAAACCACATTATTAAAAGTGGAAAATTCCAAGTGAAGGCATCTGACCGCTTATTTTTTTTTTTACTCAGAAAATACCTGGAAGATGTCCTTAGTTCTGTGAGCAATCAAGAGAGTGAGAGGACTCAAAGCCATATAACTTAAAGGAACTGTTCACCTTTTATGTCCCTGTCGATCTGGAGAGTCTCTGAATCTAGATTTAGATGCATTTTTGAAATTCTAAAGGTCTCACACAATTCCTCAATACCTTGGCCCAGCCTGGATCCACTGTAGTGGTGTTCTTTAAATCCAACTGCATAATACTCTAACAAGATCTAGAAAGGCAGAGTCCAGAGGGAGAATTGCTTCTGGGCTTTCTCATGGTAAGATTTGATTAAGGCAGGCTTTCCCATAAAACCTCTGAGGTAAACTGGCTAAGTCTTGTTTGGATGGCCTTGCTATCTTACAAACAGGAAGGATTTCCAATTTCCCACTTAGAAAGAACTAGCCTACTTGAGGTCAAGGTCATTTGGACATGACTTCACCAGAGTTTTGCCCCTGTGTACTTTGCTTTGTGATGTATGACTCATCATAATTAAATTTTGAGCTAGATTAACTATAATTCCTGCACTTATTAGGTGATCAGGGTTTAAAGCCCTTGTAAAATAGGATGAGCTGCTCATTCTGATAATACAATTAAGTACCCAACAGAACTGATATTTTATTTTAAGGAAGAGTAATTTTTGATTAATGATGCATTTTATTTCCCAAATCCCTGCAGCAGTGGGTCACATCTTCAGTGAGAAAACCAAAGAAAAAGTGTAAAGTTAGAAAATTTGGAGGTAGATTAGTGTTTGGAGGTAGATTAGTATGGCCTCTCCAGAGTTGGCTTCTGCCTTGGAACCCCCTCCCAAGACTCTCTTCCCTTGGGCACATATGTACCTCAGGATTCTCCACAGCAGTGTATGCCTGGAAATATTTTTCTGGAAGCACTGATCTCCATTTCCCTCATTTCCTTTTACAGAACCAGGGCATAGTATCAAGCATTTATGAGGTTCTTTGGCAATATATCCTTAGCAAGATCTATGTGAAGGAAGGACTGTTTGGGAGGGATCAGGAAATGCTTCCTGAAAGAGATGATATTTGGGAAGAGTATTGATTCAAGGCTTACACGAGAATTGTGGCACATAATTTGGGGTCAAGGAAATCAGTAACAAAGTTATTTTAGTAATCTAGATGAGAGATCAGCAGTTGGGATGAAGAGAAGACATAGTCAGCCAATATTAAAGAAGTAGAAGCTTAAAGAATTGCTGATTGATTGGATGTTTGCGGGACAGTGAGTGGGGAGGGTCAAGAAAAATTTCCAGGTGCTTAATTTGGGTGATAGAGCATATGGTGGTAGATTAGGTAGTAAAGTATGTTTTGTGTGGGAGGATTATTTCCTCTGGAATGGTGGAAGAAATTTTGAGTTGAGGTTAATTGTGGCACATCAACGTACAGATGTCTAATAGGCAGCTGGATGTGTGGACCTAAGATTCAGAAAAGAGAAGACGTAGATTTAGAAGTCATTGACATAGTACTTGCATCCATGGATGTGGACCAGAAATAGGGTGTTTAAGTTACACTATGAGAAGAGGATCAAGGATTTAACTCTGGTGAAGATTAACTAGAAAGGTATGAGCCAAGGAGGAGCCAGGAAAGAGACTGAGCAGAAACAGATATCAGTGGCTTTAACTATGGAGCACCGAGGACCACTGAGGCAAAGGCCGGGGAGGACACCTTGAAAAATGCATCAACTTTCTCAACAAGCAGAATTGGTGGGAGAGGGGCTGAGGAAGATGCTACAGATTTAGAGTTTAGCACAAGTAAAGGCACAGAAGGTGAACTGGGAAAGGTGCCAAGACAAGCATTTCAGTGAACTAAATTAAGCTTTTTCCCTGGAAGCAATTTGCCATCATTACCTACCCTGCCAAGGAGCCTCAGTGTGACTACTTCTCCCCTTCTGGAGTCCAGGTAGGCATTATTATTTTTTCCTTGTCATCTGGCTCCCAGGGAGCAACATCCATCTTTTGCTGTCTTCCCCAAATCCTTCACTATTGCTGGTCTCTGAGAAGGATGGAAGCTGAGATATTCAAACTCTACCAAAATCTGGCCCAAACAGACCTTCCCATTATATCTTTCCTTTCTTTTGTCCAATCCCAGCTCCATCGAAATACAATCACCCACTGATTTCCATCTAACCCATCTGATTTCTTACCTCTGTGCCTACATCATGCTGTTCTCTTTCCCTGGCAGCCCCTCATTCCCACCCATTTACCATTTCTTCAAATTCCACTTATCCTTCATAAGTCAAGCTCATACACCATGCAGTCATTTCCACTCCACCAAAGAGACCTGAGTGTTCTCTGTAGACTATCAGAGAATGTTGCTCACTTATGGCATGAATCCTACTTTGCTATGCATATGGAGTTATCCTTGTCTGCTTCCAATTTCTCTCTCTAGACTATGGTAAATTCCTTTGAGGGCCTAGACCGTGTCTTGTTCTTCCTTGTGTCTTATCCACTAGTACCAAGCACAGTGACTGGTATGTACAAAGTGTTCAATAAATATTTATAGAACGAATGAGTGAATAAACGAAGGAAGGAATAAATGACTTGTGGGAGAGCTCAGTGCTGATCTCAGAAAGAGAATTTTCTCATTCCTGGCCCCCAGATCACAAACGAGGTCGTATTACAAGTCATGGGTCTTGTTTTACTCCAATAAGAAAAAGGCTTTGCTATATATCGTGCCAAATCTCTCATTGGTCAGGTGCATAGTAATTTATTTTCTGTGTGTTCCTCACACAGGAACAGATGTGCATCATCTCCACATCCAACTATGAACTAATGGCATGATGTAGGGGAAAGAGCCTGGCCTAGATATGGCTTGGGTTTGAATTCTGATATTGTCTGTTACCTACTCTTTGTGAATCTAGGACAGGTCACTTGCCCTCTTTGCTTTGTAAACAGGGGTGTCCATCTGCAGTGCTGCTGCGAGGCCCCAGAAAGATATGGAGTATACAGTTTATACAGTTTTTTTGCAAAAATAGACTGGACTCAGGTGAGGCATTGTCATTAATGAGGCAATTAATCTGGTTTGGAATAAGGAGATCTGGATCCTGTCCTGGTTGGATCGGGCTGCTTTTTAATCACTATGCTGGCTGCTGCAGAGCTCTGGGACGGTGACTTTGAGTTATGTAGATGACACTTGTTAATGACAGAACAATCTATAGGGGGATGAGCTCGGATATGGTGGAGAGTCCAAGGTAACTAGATTAGCTAGTAACAAGCCTCTACCAGGAGTTGGTAATGAGATCATCAGGGCAATATTGCAGGGAAATGGAACAGAAAATTGAGCCAAAGTGTGGATTTTCAGGCAGTTTGGGGAAGGGGTGTTGTGTGTGTGTGTGTGTGTGTGTGTGTGTGTGTGTGTGTCTGAGGGGGGATCAGGAGTCATTAACAGCAATAACTCTTTTTTAAAGAAATCATTGGTTTATTAGTAAACACCATTTGTGCATTTCAGAGATGTGTTCATATTGATTGTGATTTAACCATATGCTCTCCCTTCTTTTATTTTATTTATTGAACTATAGTTGATTTACAATCTATTAGTTTCAGATGTACAACATAGTGATCCAATATTTTTATAGATTATACTTCATTTAAAGTTATTACAAATAATGGTTATATTTCCCTGTGCTGTACAATATATCCTTGTTGCCTATCTATTTTATACACAGTAGTTTGTATCTCCTAATCCCATCCCATTATCTTGTCCCTCCCCCCTTAAATAAACTCTTGTCACTTGCATAACAGCCTTTGACAACTTGCAAAGCATTCTCACAGCCACTACCTCTGAAGTCAGAAAACAGTACTTCCACTTCCCAAGATAACCAAAGTAGCATCTGTCTTAACCTTTCCTTTCCTCTCCTCTCCTAACCTTTTCTCTCAACTAACGTCTTCACCCAACTTTTGGGCCTTGAGGAAGATTGTAGAAACTGAGTCTTAGAGAGTGAAGAAACTTGTACATGGGGCAGAGCTAGAACTTGAACTTTAGTCTGATGCCCTATTTTATTTAATGTTTACCTTTTTTTCTATGCATAAAGGCAATTGCTCATTGTAGAACATTTGGGGAGAAAGGAGACTCCGACAAGTGTAAAGAAAACATAATTCCCTCATAATCCAACCTCTCAGAGATAACTGTGAATATTGGATCCATATGTCCTTACAGATTTTTTTCTATGCAATTTGACATGTTTGAGATTCTGCTAAATGTAAAATTGTGTATTTCTGTGTACTTTCTTCTGCATCATGATCTGTGTAGTTCTCTTTTCTACTATTAACTCCCATGCATACACTCTTCCAAACCCCTGTAGTCTTCAAAACCCCCATCTGTCAAATGAGGTTTGTAGCAATATCCCATCAGCATCTTACAGCTGAAGTGAGGATCCTTTGAAATTCTAAAGATAAGGGTATTTTGAAAAATCTCAGCATGTGGTATGTGGAGAGGGTGACAAGTGCAGGGCTTCAGGTTAAACCAATAATAAGCTACTCTGAACCCTTCTCTAGTAAGCCCCCTGTCCACTCACTGGAGATGAATCTTTCCAGGAACATCCCTGCTAAACACTCCTTCAGCTGGGTTCTCCCCATCTGATGCTTTCCCCTTAAGGCCTCCCTCTGCTGTCTCCAGTTCAACCTCAGGTGACCCTTAAGCAATAACCTGCAAGGCTGAATGGGATTTCATAATATTAAATATAACTTTAGAGCATGAATAGGTCATCTTGTACTTTTCCAAGGTCATGGTTTAAAAAAACACAAACATTTATTCTCTCATATTGTTTTTTTTTCCATATTGGGTTGTAGAGGTTTGTTCTTAATGTTTCTATAGATGACAGAAACTTGAAGGGAGAGGTCCCAGTATTGAGTTCAAATCTATATGGAATGAACTCCCTAGAAATATTCACCTATTGTTAGCTTATACTTTCAGTGGTGGCACAGTTCTTCATTTAGAGGGATGAGGTGACATGTGGCCACTAGCGGCTTAGTCCTCGGGGAACTTAGATCACTGAGAATCTTAGATTAATGCTTCATTGGGCTGTGGTTTTCTGGCATTTGAGTGGATAAAGTTTAGAGGATTACATAGCCTGAGGAGGGAAGGGGAAGTGTTCTCTCCCCCAGGTACTCATGCCCTTGGTCTGTCTAAAACTGCAGTTACGTAGCCATTCATATTTATTTTCCACATCAAAGATTAATCCTATAGCACAGAGCAGCATTTCTCAATGTGTGGTCCATGAACTACGTATATCAGAAGCACTTTAGTTGAAGCCTGGGAATCTGCATTGGAAAAGCATCCCAGGCGATGCAGATGCACACCAAAATTTGGTCCCCAAAACCCCAGTCCCTGCAATGCTGTGAAAAAAGTGGATGTCATGGTTAAGGAATTTTTGGACACAGTGCCTACTGTGCTTCCCTCTTAGGAAAGTCATAATGCACATTGGCATATTAAAAGCTCTAAGAAGTCTTTCATTAAGGAAACAATCTTATGTCCACTATAAATTATGATACAGATACAATAAACTCTTATGCTGTTTTTTTTTCTAATAAGGTAACCCACAAAGTACTGAGAGGCAGCATGGTGTAGATGTTAAGAACACAGGCTCCAGTATTAGAGAGGCTTGAACTCAAATCCAACCTATGTCATTTAATTATTGTGTGATGTTCACCAGTCAGAATGGCCATCATCAAAAAATCTAGAAACAATAAATGCTGCAGAGGGTGTGGAGAAAAGGGAACCCTCTTGCCCTGTTGGTGGGAATGTAAATTGATACAGCCACTATGGAGAGCAGTATGGAGACTCCTTAAAAAATGAAAAACAGAACTACCATATGACCCAGCAATCCCACTACTGGGCATATACCCTGAGAAAACCATAATTCAAAAAGAGTCATGTACCACAATGTTCACTGAAGCTCTACTTACAATAACCAGGACATGGAAACAACCTAAGTGTCCATCAACAGATGAATAGATAAAGAAGATGTGGCACATATATACAATGGAATATTACTCAGCCATAAAAAGAAACGAAAATGAGTTATTTGTAGTGAGGTGGATGGACCTAGAGTCTGTCATACAGAGTGTAGTAAGTCAGAAAGAGAAAAACAAATACTGTATGCTAACACATATATATGGAATCTAACAGAAAAAAAAAGGTTCTGAAGAACCTAGGGGCAGGGCAGGAATAAAGACACAGATGTAGGGAATGGACTTGAGGACACGGGGACGGGGAAGGGTAAGCTGGGACGAAGGGAGAGAGTGGCATGGACATATATACACTAACAAATGTAAAGTAGATAGCTAGTAGGAAGCAGCCGCATAGCACAGGGAGATCAGCTCGGTGCTTTGTGACCACCTAGAGGGGTGGGATAGGGAGGGTGGGAGGGAGGGAGATGCAATAGGGAAGAGATATGGGAACATATGTACATGTATAGCTGATTCACTTTGTTATAAAGCAGAAACTAACACACCATTGTAAAGCAATTATACTCCAGTAAAGATGTTAAAAAAATAATTATTGTGTGGTCTTGAGAAAGTTCTTTAAATGTGATTTCTTTTCTCTACAATGGGGATAGTAAAAATAGTACCCGTCTTATGGGGTTACTGTGAGTTTTAAATAAAGGAAAACATGAAATGTTTTTAGAATTTACTTGGCACGTGGAAAATGCTCAATAATTATCAGCTGTTATGATCACTGACATGGGAAGGTGCCCATGACATATTGTGAAATAAAAAGCAAGGTCAGGAACAATATGTATAACATGCTTTCACTTGTGTGCATAATTTATATAATAAATAATGTCACTTACATAAATAATCATTTAAAAATTAAAAATTTCATAGGAAAACAAGTGTGGAAGGATATTTACTAATCTGTTAACAGATTACCTTTGGGGTTAAAGGTTGGAAGGGATTCAAACTGAACCCCAGTATAGCCTGGACAATGAGGAATATTTAAGTGGGAGCAGGGCTCTCTCCTGTTTCTGGAAAGGCAACTCTCACTACATTTAGCTTTTTTTTTTTTTTTTTTTTTCTGCTAGCGTCACCATTATTCTGACTCATCGAGCTGTCTGCCTGCTGACCCCCTCTGCCTTTTGCACCCTTATGGCTGTTCTGTATATAAACCTGCCTTTGTACATGTGAATTTTGGACTTTTAGTGCTGGACATTGCATTTCACAGGGGTCAGCCTGTTCCAGGCTACTGATACTGTTTCGTATCCTGCTTCTCACATCCAGTCTATCAGTTGGACCCTTGAGCTTCCCAGCATCCTTACTTTCAGAGAGAATGCAGTCTTGATCTTTGTGTGAGCCATGGATAATAATGGTGACTTGACTACGACTGATGTAGAGACCTGTGACCTGTCACTTAAGACCCTGACCTACATATCAGCAGTCTCCTGCTAGCCGTGGAGTCTCACTTGCTGCCTGTACTTCTTCACTTGATCTACACTGTGCTTATGAGAGCCTAAGTCAAAACCCTTGTTAAAATCCACATGCATCCTGTCTACAACATTCTTCTGATCCACAAGCCTCGTAACCTTATCAGAAGAGTAAATTAAGTTAGTTCTGCCATGACTTGTTTTCCTAGAGGCCCTACTTAGTGTTATTACTAAAAGAGATTTGATTTGAGCCCAATTGTGGTTTCAATTTAGGCATATTTACTGTATTTCCCTACCTGCTCACTGTCCCTCCCTGTCCCCCCAAGGCCTGCCTGGTGGCTGGAGGTAATTGGATATATAAATTCATGCAAAAGTACTAATGGAAAACAAGGGCTTATGTTTGCAATGTAGCAGACTTACTCCAAAAGTAGAAATGTTGACACGTACATGTGAATTTTGGATTCCTAGTGATCGCCATTGCATTGTGATAGATGGAGGGTATATTTTGGGTAGAGGAAGATTTTGATACTACAACAGGATGATTCTTTGTCATTCTACCTGTGACCTGACAATATTAGTTTCCTATGGCTGCTGTAACAAATTACCACAAACTTTGTGGTTCAACACAACAGAAATTTATTATCTCACCATCTAGAGACCAGAAACCTGATATCAGTTTCACTGGGCCGAGATCAAAGTGTTGGCAGGGCCACGCTCGCTCCACAGGCTCTAGGAGAGGTTATATTCTTTGCCTCTTCCGGTTTATGGTAGCTGCCAGCATTCCCTGGGTTGTGGCCACATCACCTCTAATCTCTGCATCCCTGATCATATTGTCTTCTCCTCTTCTATCTATAATCTCCCTCTGACTCACTTTTATAAAGACAGGGCCCAGTCAGATAATCCAAGATAATTCCTCCATCTCAAGATCCTTAACTTAATCACATCTGCAGAGTCCCATTTAAGGTAATATTCAAAGGTTCTGGGGATTAGAATGTGGATTTTTAGGGGGCATTATTCAGCCTACCACAAAGACTAATACCAAATAACTAATGCTCTCCCCTGTCATACTTTTCTCAGCTCCTTGGTTTATCTAAGTATGAAGCAGATAATTGGAATAGAGAAAAGCAAAATATTGCAGAGGATGTCACTAGGCTTTTTTCCCTCTTTTGGCTCCTTGTGGTATGTCCAGTTGTGGATCTGTTCATGTACCTGCTCGGGTCCCAAGCATACCCTGCTGGGAAGTAGTGCAGTATAATCCACTCCTGAAATTCATCTTTGCCAGTTTTCACTCATTTGGGTGGCTTTTGACCTCCACAGCGTAATTGCTGATGCAGGTTGAAACTTTAATGGGGGGGAAAGATTGATTGGCACACCGATAACATTTGTCTCTTGGGCTGGCAGTGAGTGCAGAGGAGCCATTTATGCAATCTAATTATTACGTCAATTGGGGGATGGAGTAATGTTTCCCAGATGCCATTTGGTACCTGGAGAGCTGCAAATCAGCACTACCATATAAGAAACATTAATATAGACCATTGATTGCATTCATTGATCCCACCCCCTCTCCCTCCTTCCTTTGGCTTCTTATTTTGGTTAGGAGTGAAATGCAAAAGCTTCGCTTTGCCCCTTCTAGTTGCCATGTTTGGACAGGGGACTGCATTGATTACTTGTCCTTTACAATTAAATGTACTGAAGGAGTGATGTGCATTTCTGAATTGCTGTCCCTTTTCCTGACCTTGTGTCATTCAAAATATTCGTGGTCAGTGGGAGTGAGATCTTGACTCCAAAGGAACCTGAAATAGGCAGAGGGAAGAGTGATGCGCAAAGATCTGTTGTGATCCCTGAATCCTGAGCCTGTGGAATACGTACTCAGAGCTTTTCACCAAGCCCTTTGGGCTCGTGGTTACAAGAGCTCCTTGGTGTTAAAGCATTGTAAGCCCCAAAGAGGGCTTTATTTTTTAATGATTCTTTTTTTTTTATCAGTAACTATGGTTTGGGATTAGCCTCAACAGAATACAGGGTCCTACAGCCTAAGGAAAGAAGATGTTAGGATATTGGGGAGGTGTATTATATCCCTTTTCCTCCTCATTCCCCTTCCTCAAATACTTCTCTGTCTTGTCAGCAGATCCCTGATATTTCTTCACCAGTTGACAAAACCTTTCATTACGCATTGGTGGGGTGGGGGGAGCTTAAAAATTAGCTTAAAATGTAGCTAAGCCCAGGAGGAAGCAGCATAGATACTTAAATTTATACTTAAGGAGTAAATGGCTGGTACTTCAGACTCCTGGATGGTCCTTCAGATTTGAAAAGTCCCTATTCCAAACTCCTTATTTTGAGGAGGGACTTGAGAATTGACTTGCCCAAGGTCTTACAGCAATTTTGCAGCAAATTCTTTTCTGAAAGAAAAAGTTTTAATAGGGGAGTACCTTAAGGACACTGAAGACAGACATTTCTGATTGGTTTTACCAAGGGCCAGTTCTGGAGCATTTCAAAGCCAACTATAACATCAGACTAGTCACTAAAGGACATAAAATAATCTATCACCAATGCTCAAAATACACTCTTCCCTTGGCCCTGCCCTGGTGGTCTTCACCAAAAGCTCATGTGTCTTATTTCTCTTTGTCCCGTTAGCATCTAGCAGAGTATTTGCCACATAAAAGGCACTCAGCAAGTGTTTGATGAATGACCAAATATCTCCAGAAATAGGGAAGGCTTTGCACGGAACCCTCTATACTCTCTCACTCTGTCTCCTGAGTACACATTGCTTAAATGGCTGCCAGGTTTGGGGTTTGGCCTTCGGTGGCACTGATAACAGTGTCAGGAAGCGAAACAAAAGCTACCCAGTCTACTGAGGGTTGAGCCTACAATCTTAGCCTTCCTTGAAGTACATAAGGTCAGACTGCAGTCTGAGATGTAAGAAGCAAAGATCATGGGATCCATGTGTCCTTGGAATCCAGAGCCACTAAGTCTGCCTCTGGACGTTGTGGGAGTCCTAAGGCAGGAAATACAGACTCTTATTGGGAGCCAGCACACTTCCTTCAACAAACTTCTCTTACTCTCTTGGGAGGAATTCTTCCCTGGCTGTGGTTTGGGCTACAGGCAAAGAACAGAGAAGGGACCATAGGGTTTTGGATGAACCACTTGGATACTCATTGCTTGTGGGAAGGAAGTGAGAAGAGTTTCACCTGTCAGGATTTGCCCTTCGTTTCAATCCTACGGTGCCCACTCCCCACCAGTTCTACCTGCTTGTTCTTTCCCTTTGCCGGTTCACCTGCACTCACATGCAGGGGATGGGCCTGGGCATGGATCTTGGCCCCCAGCATGCCTACCTCTCATTGGGCTGCCTGGATTAGGTCCCACTGCTCATGCCTTCTGTGCTTCATGGCAAAAGTTTTCGATCAAGGATGACAATGGGGAGACAGGACAGCCCCTGAGGCAGGGCTACTCATCAGCCTCAGAGGAAAACAGGATCCAGCAGCCGAGCACACTCCTGTTGGCTGATGGCCCAGCATTGGCTGAGAGTCCAGAGAGCCTTCAGTTGGCCTGAACCAATGAAAAGGAGCCAAAGATGCAGTCTCTCTGGGCATTAAAGAGGTACTTCCACCTATGATTGGCCCCAAGGTACTTCACCTCAGGGTTCTCCCATTGGCTTGGAACAGCATGCTGGCAGCCAGAGCATCCTGTGGTAAGCAGGCACCTACGTAGGCATGCAGTCAAGCACAGCCTGCTTCTGGACACTCAGGGGAGAGGCAGATAGAGGAGGAGGTATCAAGATCCTCCCCTCTGTTTAACTGGTGATATCTTGGGGGCCCACCCATTTCTCCTTTCTGTGCCTCTCCCCTTGGGCCGGGCCTGTTCGCTCTCCTCCTGGTTCCATTCCCTAAAGGACTTCGATTCCCAGGTATGGTGACTGGCAACACAAGGGTAAGAAGTAGCCTTTTCTCAGGGTTATTTGCATTGTCATAGAGGATTCCTAAAATATGAAAGGCTGTGAGAGTCTAAAGAAATCATAGGTTCATAGAGTTTTTGTGCCAAAAAGGGAACTTTGGAATACTTCCCATTTTACAGATGAAGAAGAAAACTGAGGTGAACTCAGAGAGGTAATGGAATTTGGTCAAAGTCATATAGCTAATTAGTGGCAAGTCTCCTGACCATAGGCGAAGGCACTTTCTGATGCATCACAAATGAATCTAGACTGTGGTATTTCATGTAACAGTACCTTTCTATTGTTCTTCAAAGCACAGGTTTTCTGCCCCTGAGAAACTCCTACTCTCACTGCGGAGCTCTTTAGACCACAGATGTGGCTTAACTAACTTTCTCAATGAGTTTTCAGTGGTGTCTTCAATGGATGGAGAAAGAGGCTTGTGCCATAAGCATTCTCTCGTTTTTTCTCTTCTTGTGATTATCAACCCACAGTAGTGAATTGGCCATTACCAGGGCTCTGGAATCATGTAATCAGCTATCTACAAAGAAGTTGTTCAACCGGGGACTCTAACCACTAGCACCATGATGTTTGAACCATCACTGTTTGAGATGCAGCAAAGAAGCAAGTCAATTACTAAACTGAAAAAGGTCTGAGCCTAAGCCACTGACACATTAATATGAGTGCTTCATTTTTCATGTATTTATCCTCCAAGTTCCCTTCAAGTTGGAGACCTGGGTTTATTTGTTCATATGTAAGATGAGCCCCTGGAGAGTCCTGAAACCCTGGCCATGGGTAGCTCTGTATCATCAACAACAACAAAGCATAAAGGGATTTTGAGTGTTCAGTCCAGCTTCCCTCAGTTGCTTCTGTTTCACTGATGCCTCTGCTTTCCTCATTCTCCTTTTCTTATCCTTTATAGGGCAACTTAAATCCTGCCTTCTCTGGGAACTTTCCCTCACTAGCGTTGTCCACATCAATCTCTCCTTCCTTTAGATTCTCACTGTCCTTCTAGCCTGTCCCAAGAAATGACATTTAATTATATTCCATTTTTTATTTTTCATTATTGGTTTCATGTACATTAGTCTCAACTTCTCAACCAGATTGTAAGTTCCATAAGGGCAAGGTACACATTTTATACATTTTAGTGTGCTCCACAATGTCTAGTAGACATTCAAATTAGACTAGAATCATAGCTTTCTAATGATATGGAAATGCTCACAATATATTGGGTTGGCCAAAAAGATCGTTTGGGTTTTTCCATAACATCGTATGGAAATGAACGAACTTTTTTGCCAACCCCATACTTAAGTGTGTAACTCAAAATACAAAACTCTATGTGCACAGTTTTATAAAGAGGTGGAAAATAAAGCAAGCAAGCAAAAAGGACATACATTCAAGTGGGCAAGAAGTAGGATGATAGGTGAGTGTAAACTTTCATTTATTTATCTCATTTTCCAAAATTTCAATAGGAGTGTGCATTACTGTTATGAGAAACGATAAGCATTTAAAAAAGAAAATCATAGATTCATGGGTGCTGAAAACTAGAGCAGGAGGAGAACCTAGAGATAAGTCCCATCTCCTTGTTTTAAGGTTGAAAAGCCTGGGGCATTGATATGGAAGATAGCAAGTTAGTAACCCCTAGTCTCCACTTTCTAGGAGCAAACAGCCCAGTGCCCCCGAGTTCTGAGACTGAGTCTTCTAATGTCTACTTGAATTCCCTTCCCTTGGGTTTCCCCTCTAGGTATTGGTCCTGGAAGTAGTTGCGTGGTTTTATCCTGCTGAATTGTCCCATGATTCCTTGGAGTCTCCTGGTTGGTGGAGCCTGAAGGTTTGGCTTTGGCTCATGCTCTAGTCCCTTGCTAACTCCCTGCATTGCCTCTGGAGCATCTCAGTACAACAGGATATAGTACCCCTACCCGCAAGTGACTGGAAGTAAAAACATCCAGCTCTACCCTTAACTAGCAATATAAACTCACTGCACCCTGAGTACTTTCTGGGGAAGGCAATTTCAAGCTCACTGCCTCAATACCTTTGCAAAACATGATTGAGAGCAATACTATTTAAGGAGGATCATCTGGAGATGCATGCAGCCCACCTGTTCCTTTCACACTGGACTCAACAGAACAGCCCCAGGTACTTGCCATGCCCACCTTTCCCTTCTAGTCAGGCCTACTTCAACTACAGCCCCATTGTTAGGAAAAAGCCTGGTTGATTTATTAGCAGGAGCGGCCACTGATTGGCCCAGGGTGGCCACCTGACCCAGGTCAGGCCATCCATGATGTGGTATCAGACCTATGTGATGGATTTTTCTAATTGTGTTCTTCTTACCAGCAATAGATTCTAATGTGCCCATAATTGGGTACCCTTGGCTAAAGAAAGTTATGAAGACTCTTGTTAAATGCACATTTGTCACTTATTTGAGAAGATAAACATATGTAATGTATTGCATCCATTCATGCTTCCATCCATCTACCAAACAAGCATTGCATTCCTACTACAGATCATCAATCTTTATTTGCACTTCCAAACCCACAAAATTCTGAAAAAAATTTTTTCTCACAAGTTTGATGTTAAAACTCATTTTAACTCGTTAAAATATTGATAGTCTTTGTCTCAATGTGAATATCCATGTAGTTCATGACAGAAATATTAATGTATTGGACTATGGGGAGCTATGCCACAACCTGCTAGAGGTATTATGTAATATAGGCAAATATACAGGATTATCTTGGTAAAATCTCCCAAATTCTGAATTCTGAAACATATTGGCCCCAGGGGTTTTGGATAAGGCACTTTAGCCTTGTAAGAACTGGGGGCAAGGTGGGGGTAGATACCCTACCTGAGTTGGGCAGGAGCAAAGGAGGCTGCACAGTGAAGGTAGTAGATATTTAAGTCTGTGGAGAGGGAGGGCTTGCTGAGGTTCTAGCTAAGGGAACCCAGTTGGGTCACTCAATCATTGGTCCAAAGGGCATGAACAAGGCTGAAAATAGAAGACTAAATAAAGACTCAGGAGAAAGAACTGAAATGGAACAAGAATAGTTTGAGAATGGGAGGAATGAGAAGGGGCCTAGATAGCAGCAGGGGTAATATCTTTGACTATTGGTTTTGGCTGACAAATTTGACTATTTGACTTTGTCAATTATCTGAAAGCTGTTTAGGTACAAGTCTGGGTCAGTCTGGCTTTAAAGATGGAGAACTGTGGCAGATGGATACAGAGAGGAGTGGGGCACAATGTTGGCCTTCTCTTTGTCTAAAGTCTAGAATCCCATGAGCCGGAAGCAGGGTCCTGAGAGGATGGATAGAACTTGCAGTGACATTAGTCTGAGAAAAGGATTTGTCTTTGGCTTTTTCCTATCTTTGTATTTTTAATGCTTTTTCTTGTGTTTGTGTAATACATGAAACATAAAGAAAAAGGCATAAATCATAAATGCACAGGTTAGTCAATGAAACACCTGTGTTATAACTATTACTCAATCAAAAAATAGAATATTATCACACCCCTGATGCCCAACATGTGCCCCTTCCCTAATCACAACTCCTTTCCCACCTCCTCAAGGTTACTATTCTGACTCTTACATAAATCACTTCCGTGCTTTTATTTATACTTGTGCTCCTCAGCATGCATCACTAAACTCTATAGTTCTACCAGTCATTGATTTTTGTATAATCATTCAGTATGTACTGTTTTGTGTATGGCTTCTTTCATTCAACATTATGTTTGTGACATTCATCCATGCTGTTGCATGAAGCTTATTTTGTTCCTTCTCACTGCTGTATAATATTCCCCTTGTAAATATGCCACAATTTATTTACCCATTCTACTGTAATGGGCATATGGACCATTTCCTGTTTGGAGCTATTAGGCCTAACATTTCTGCAGATATTTTTGTTTGGTACACATGTGCATGCATTTCTGTTAGTTGTGGGATCACTGAGTCATAGGGGCTGCACGTGTTCCACTTTGGTAGATGCTGCTAAACAGTTTTCCAAAGTGTTACACCAATTTACACTCTTCCATTGCTCCAAATTATTATCAACACTTAGTATTGTCAGGTTTTTTAATTGTAATCATTCTGGTGGGTGTGCTGTGGTATCTCACTGAGGTTTAATTTGCATTTCTCTGGTGCCTAATAAGGTTGAGGACATGTTCATATGTTTATTGGTCTTTTGGATATATTTTGTAGAATTCCTTTTTAAGTATTTTGTCCATTTTTTCCTGTTAGATTGCCCATTTTTATTCATTTGTAGGGTTTTTTATGCATTCTAGATGCAAGCACTTTATCTATTATATGTGTTACAAATAAATTCTCCAGCACTATGGATTCCCACTTAATACTTTTTTAAAAAATATTTATTTATTTATTTACTTATTTGGCTGTGCCACGTCTTCATTGCAGCATGCGGGATCTTTAGTTGTGGCATGTGGGCTCTTTTAGTTGAGGCATGCGGGCTCTTAGTTGCAGCACGTGAGATCTAGTTACCAGACCAGGGATCTAACCCGGGCCCCCTGTATTGGGAGCACGAAGTCTTAACCACTGGACCACCAGGGAAGTCCCTCCCACTTAATACTTTTTGAGTCTCATTTTTTTCCTCTAATTTCTATCAGGCTCCTAGGGCCCAAATGACCCCCATTTTGCTAAGGTCTTAACAAGCTCACCCAGGCCCTGGGGGACACCTCACTAATGCTGCAGGGCTGTTCCTTTCACCTTCCCTTCCCTTCCCTTTCCCTCTCTCTCTCTCCCCCCCACCACTGATCTTCCCTGTCTCTTTCTTCCTTCCTTCTGACATTGCCCATTCTTGGGGGGGGCTCATTACTATTCACAGGATGGATAGAAACAACCTCATTTCAGCGATGGTGCCAAGGCTGTCAGATTTGCCATGTGCTATTCATAGGCCAGAAAATCTTCACTCTGGAAAGCACTTAGAGATCATATAATTCTCTCTTTAATGATGAGGAATTGAATGCCCAGAGAAATTAAGGGACTTGCCCAAGGTGGATATTATGGGGCTTGTCCAAAGTCATACTGCATTTCTGTGGCCAAGCTAGGACTAGAACTCAGGCCTTTTGCATGCATGTCCCAGCTTTTTCCACTCCACTATGCTAAGAAAGACCAGGATACAAGCTGCACATTGACAAGAGTGTTTTTTTTTTCTTTTGAAAATAAGTGTTGTCTGTGTCTGTGTAACAACGTAATCGGTAGAGACTTTGGCTCATGTCTGTCTGGACCCAGGTTGAGAGATCACATCACCTCTGCTACTTTCCCATCTCCTGGCTGTCAAAGCCTGAAGGACAACAAATGGCTTGAGTAATGAGATGAGTTAAGATAGTGTCTCCCACGCTGAATTATGTGCCAGTTCCAGGACTACAGGATTCTGCCACAATCCATTTACACAAGAAATTAAATTGAAGATCTCAATGTAATATTCATATATTAAATCCTGGCGGACAATCAAAGTAATTAAGGCCAAATGCTCTGAATCATCCAGTGGCATCATGAACATTCTATTGCTGAATTTTTAGAAGGACTTATTTCTACAACCAATTATCTTAGAAATCATTAAGGCTCTTTTGGAATGTGAATAATTTGAAAGCCACCACGGTACCCAGTACTACTCAAACCCATTTGCCCCCTTGAGAGAAGAATTCTGCTAGAAAGGGGTATAGGATGGGCAAGGAAAATCTGATTTCAATAAGCTGGAGTTAGGGGGTAGAAACCAGTCTCTGACCAACTCCTTCACTGTGTGTTTTTTTTAAAGGAGTGGATATATTTAATCTTAAATTGAAATAGTTAAACTGATACAGGTTACTGAGCTAACCCCAGCCACAGACTGATCCGCTTGATGTGTAGCTTTGTTGCTCTTACAAATAAATGCTGATTAAAAAAAAAAAAAACATGCGGGGGCTTCCCTGGTGGCGCAGTGGTTGAGAGTCCACCTGCCGATGCAGGGGACATGGGTTCGTGCCCCGGTCCGGGAAGATCCCACATGCCGTGGAGCGGCTGGGCCCGTGAGCCATGGCCGCTGAGCCTGCGCATCTGGAGCCTGTGCTCTGCAATGGGAGAGGCCACAACAGTGAGAGGCCCGCGTACCACAAAAAAAAAAAAAAAAAAGAAAGAAACTTTCAGAATGGGGATGGCTTTGTGTAATCGTGATGAATAGGATGGACCTTCAGACCTACCCCCACCAATGGGTCACCTTGTCTCTTAAAGTTCTCCAACTACCCTCATCTCTTAGTCCTTGTTCTTCACAGCTTCCCTTTGTGCACACCCTTGCTACAGCATTCCTGATAAAGTCCTACAGCATTCCAAATAAAGTTATTTCTTGGTTCCCCTCTTTTTTTTCTTTTTTTGCGGTACGCGGGCCTCTCACTGCTGTGGCCTCTCCCATTGTGGAGCACAGGCTCCGGACGCGCAGGCTCAGCGGCCATGGCTCACGGGCCCAGCTGCTCCACGGCATGTGAGATCTTCCCGGACCGGGACATGAACCCGTGTCCCCTGCATCGGCAGGCAGACTCTCAACCACTGCGCCACCAGGGAAGCCCTGGTTCCCCTCTTGAAGTGTATGCCCCTCGAGGGCAAGGGCTATGTCTAAATCTCTCCAGTATCCCTACACCTGACTCAGTACATGCTTCAGACAAGGTGCTGGGTGTACAGCTGGTGAATGGATGGAAGACTAAGTAAGCAAAAGAATGAATGATCAAGAGAACAAACTTACACAAATGTATCTCTAGAAAAGACAGGGTTAGTGTCATGGCAGCATCAAAGAGAGGAATGAATCTTCCCTTCTCTTCCAGTAAATGCCTTAATTCTCTCCAATAAAACAATGCTCTCTAACCATCACCAACAAATGAAACCCTGTCACCAAAAATGTGTAATTAAAAGATAAATAAAAGTATTAAGTTGTACTTTTTAGAGTTGTACTTAGAACACAATCAGGTTATTTTACCTGAACTAATTCCGAGACTTTTATGCATCTTGAATACTGCATACAAAAAAAGGTCTCTGATTCATCAGTTCTGCCAGTGGGAATAGTTAAAAGTATGCATATAGTGTAATATTCCTACCAAATGATTTCTTCTCATAAATATTTATCTATAGCCTAAGTTTGTTGACTCTGAGCAGCATCAATATTTCTTGGCTTTAGCTCATGTACTGCTCCCTGACTGTACCATAATTCTGGTTCATAAATAAGATATTTGAGAGATAGTTGACTGTATCTTGTTCATGTCTGTATCCCTAGCTGTAGCACAGAGCTTGGCACAGAGAAAGCACTCATTGTAGAATGAATAAATAAATGAAGAGTGAGACAGGCGCCAAGGGATGTTTCCCATCATCAAGGTGGAGCTGCATATAGCAAGCCCCATTCATTTAGGTTCTCTTTGTGATCAGTCAGCTACACTATCTCTGAGCTTCTAAACCAACTTAATCTACCCACCCAAGCATTATGCCCCTTTTAAAAGGCAGTCGTCACACCCCTACACGTGCCCAGCACAATCCAGAGGGAGTGGTGCAGTCTGTGTGTCAGCCCGAGCCAGATGAACACACCAACAACCATCTGTGGTTTTCCTGGGAGGGCTTCTTGAGCCTACATGTTTCACGTCATGATGGGTCTACTAGTCAGTGTTGGAAACTGCACCAAGAAATATTGATACTGCACAAAATCAATAAACTGGGGCCATGGCTAAATATTTATTGGGGCAGACAGTGATGCCATATTTGCTCAGAAAATTCAATCAAGTTTTGTCCAATTACTGCGGGTTTAGATTTGAACGAATTAGCTCTTAGTCATAAAATCCTAGAATGTCAGAGCTGGAAGGACCCTTAGAACTCATCTGGCCCTGTGTAACCCTGAGATTTTCAAACTTTTCTTTTGCAAGAAACACTTTTTTTTTTTTTTTTTTTTTTTTTGCAGTACGCGGGCCTCTCACTGTTGTGGCCTCTCCCATTGCGGAGCACAGGCTCCGGACGCGCAGGCTCAGTGGCCATGGCTCACGGGCCCAGCCGCTCCACAGCATGTGGGATCTTCCCGGACCGGGGTACGAACCCGTGTCCCCTGCATCGGCAGGCGGACTCTCAACCACTGCGCCACCAGGGAAGCCCAAGAAACACTTTTTATCCAGTGAATTTTTACGGTGTTCCTCTCATCCAAGCGGGGGTGCAGGTATTAGATCCTGCTGCTTGACCTCCTCCTCCCATCTGCTTCAAAATGCACAGAGAAGGAAAGTCCAATGAAGTTAAAAAGGATCATGGAATACCAGGGGGAAAAGGTCCTAGTCTTGGAGTAAGAGCCAAGACAGACTCCAAATCTGTCTTAGCCATAGGACCTGATATTCCACTATTTAAACTCATGCGTGAAGGGGCCTTTTGGATCTGGTTACTTAAACTGGTTAGGGACATCTGTTCCCTGGGAAGGATGACAGAGTAACTAACAGATTCATTAGCAGGAGTGAGTTTATTGAAATAAAACACACTGCTACAAATAGTCACAATGCCCAGAGGAAAATCCCGAGGGCAGGAGACACAAGGGGGTAAAAGTCTTTTATCAGGTACTTCAGGAAGGCAAAGAGAGGAGAGGAAGAGAAGAGCTAAGGCAGCACCTCCTCCTCCCACCCTGCCTGCTGTCTGCTTCTGCACCTGTCTGGTTGTATGTTGATCTCTTTTCTGTGCCTCTGTGTCATCTTTCACAGCAGTGTATCTAGTTCCTTGTCAGTTTCTGCCAGTGCCCATCCTTGTGTTCAGGTTGACTCTGCTGATACCTGTCTGCTTGGGTCTGTCCATGCCTATGTCTCAAGTCTTTCAGCACCTGTGCACCTGTTTGCCTCAGAATGTCTCTATGTCTGCCTAGTTTTGCACACGTGTGTGTGTTTGTGTATGCATGTGCTCTTCTGTGTGTTCAGCACTCCGTATCTGTGACTTTTATTTCGGTAGGTTAATTGTCTCTACCTTTCTGTTTCTGCTTTCAATGCTTTATCCCTCAAGAATGACTAATGGTAGAAGTGGAAGGGAGCTTTCTCAGCTAGGAGGGAAACCTGGTGACTCTGACCATTCTTAAGACCAGCTCCGAGGCATTACATTGAAATCACGTGTGCCACAGAGCAAAAGGGAAAAGATGCAAATAGGAAAAACAAAAACAAAAACAAAAAACATTTCTGGTGCCTCTTAAGACCTCAATCTCTTCTTCCATGTTTCTCTACTTCCTTCATCTGTTTTATCCCACCCATCCTTCCTGTCCCATCCCTTTTTCTTTCACTCTGTCTCTTTATCTTTTTGTTTTATTTTTCTATTTCTCTATATCCCTTTCTTATTTTTTTCTATTGTATTTCTCCCCCTTTCTCCTGTTTCTGCTTATTTTCTAACTAGATTTCGCTTTCTTCATATATATTCCATAGAAAACACTTTTCTTTCATTCTCTGTTTATCTTTTTTCTCTTCTGCGGGGCTGCTTTCTTACTGTTTTTCTTTCTTTCTCCCTTTCCTCTTAGCTCTTCTTTCTGAATTTCTTTGTATTCTATTCCTCTTATTTCCTGTGTCTCTTTTCTGTTTTTTATTTTTCTTCATTTTCTCTTCCTCTCCCTCTTTTTATCCCTTTCTTCATTTCTTTCTGTTTTTCTTTCTGTTGCCCATTCTTCTCTCTGCCAGTAGGTTCCTATGTACGAATCTGTCCGTTTCTTTTGTGCTTTGTCTTCCCCAAACATGCTTTAAGCATCAGGAGAGGGAATAAGTTATCTTTTACCGCTCTAGGCTGGGCTGTGGGTGGGTGGGGTTCATTACGTCTTCTCACTCACCGGTGGGTGGGGTCATTGCTGCTCCCTGGAACCTAGCCCTGTTCCCCGCCCCCAGGACCCGTCTGCAGAGTCACACTGCACTCCTGCTGCTGCTTGCATTCCCTGCACGTCCCATGCAGAGCGATGAGCCCCCAGGTGCGATGGGAGAATTCATCAGCCGCCCGACAGGGCTAACGATTTACTCCTGAGAAATAATCCATATCCGGATAATGGATCACCCCGACTCCCTAAGACCATTTGTCTTGGCACTTAAATGGCACCAGAATCCAGGGACAGAGCCAGGACTCTATCCCAGGTTCATTGGTAGATGAATAGGCTGGAATAATAATGTTAAGTATTATGATAAGGAACGCTTTGCATTTGCATGGTGCTTTTAAACTTTATAAATTTGGAGGCGATTAACCTTCCTTGGCTCATCACTTTTGAATCTGACACACTGTGGACCCTGCTTGCGAATTCAGAAGTAGGGGCTTTTAAGTGACTCACCCAGAGTCATCTAGCTTGTTACTGGCAGAAATGGGAAGAAAACTCTATTTTTCTGACTTCCTGAGGCTCTTTCCTCTGAATGCTAGATGGCCTTCCTATCTCTGGATCTCATCTAAATGGAAGCCTATACTGAGAGACAGAATACTGTTAGACCTGGGTTTGAATCCTGACTCTGCATTAGCTAGGTGTGTGACCTTGGACCAGCTGCTTACTTACTCAGAACCTCAGTGTTCTCTTCTATACAATGGGGATCCTAATAAACCTTCCGTGTAGTACTGTTATGAAGATGAAGAGAGATTATGCATGCAAAGTGCTTAACATAGTCCTGGCTCATAGTAAAAGCTCCCTGAGTGGTAGCTATGATTGTTACTACTGCCTCTCTTACGCAGGATGCCAAGTGAACTCATACAAATGCATGAGAAACTTGGTCTGGGGGAGGGGAAGAGATCATTGATGAGCCAGCTTCCGCAGAGGTGTCCCTGAGGCCACTGATGGGGGAAGGGACCTGGAAGGAGGAATTCCGATGGTGGGAGGAGCTAAGGATTCTACTTAGGCTGGAAGGACTGGCTGGTTCTGAGAACAGGCAAAGAGAGGGAAGGAAGTTGGGGATTGGCCCTAAACATGTCTCAGCAGCGTGTTGCTCACCAGGATCAATTGCTGGCCTTCAATTCCAGCCGGCTAATGTTCCCCTTCTCAGGGTCTCAGCTGTCAGTTTCCTGGGGAGATTCCCTTCCTCAAAAGCTAGACAGAGGACTTTTTTCTTTGGAGAATACTGAAGCCATAAAGGTATTGTGGAAGGCCAGTACAAGCTAAAACTAATGAAATCTTGTGTAGGACCGTTTTGCATAAATGGAAGTTCACTGTACAAATGTAAAAATGATTATTAATACTCCCAATAATAACAGTAACAATCAATCTTTAGAGCTTGTTCTGTGGAGTGTGGCTGCTAGAGGTTGACACATCATCTCAGATGGCGAGAAACATCCCTAGGGTCCACCTGCATGCGAAATCAGCCCACATTCTTCTCCTCCTTTCCTGGGACCTCATCCTCCCAGAGTCACACACATAATTCAGCCTTCAGTGAAATGATTCTGACGCTATTGAGACTCCCTGGAGAATGGATGCCATGCAGAGGCAGTGAGTGTGGGCTCCTGACTTCAAGCTGCAGGAAGGCGAGGAATTGATACATCTCCTAAGCACCAAGGGCTCAACTCCTTTGGAGATGAGAAGGGCTTTGTCAAAGCCTGATGGTTTATTAATAATTCTCTCAACTGAAGAGAGCTCCGTGCTTATCAATTGACAAGTATTCAGTGAGAACCCTCTGTGGGGGATCTAAAGAGGTTTGGCATGGGGCTTCCCTGGTGGCACAGTGGTTGAGAGTCCGCCTGCCGATGCAGGGGACACGGGTTCGTGCCCCAGTCTGGGAGGATCCCACATGCCGCAGAGTGGCTGGGCCCGTGAGCCATGGCCGCTAAGCCTGCGCTCCGCAACGGGAGGGGCCACAACAGTGAGAGGCCCGCGTACCGCAAAAAAAAAAAAAAAAAAAGAGGTTTGGCAGAGCTGACAATGTGGTTGAGGAGACAGACCACAGACATATAAAGATTATTGACAATACAAAGCAGTCCCTTCAACAAAGGGATGCAAGCAGCTGGAGCAAAGTGGAAAAATATAAGATAGTTAGGAGACTTGACATCACTTAATCTCTCTGAGGCTTGGTTTCCCCGTCCTCTTGGAAAGGCAGCCTAGTGGTATTGAGAAAACATTAATTTTGGAGTCAGACCAACCTGACTTAAAATTTCAATTACCTCAAAAACTAACTAGGGGTCCTTGAACAAGTTACTTAACTCCTATGGGGTGCAATTACCTTGTGTATAAATTGGGGTATAATAGTAGCCCATACCACATAGGGTGATGGTGAGGATTAAATGAAAGCGCACATGTAAAGCACTGAACATAATGCCTGGCACACGGTAAGCACTCAATAATCAATTCCTATTATTATAATATGCAGGGGGAAAGGCAGGGAATGTTTGGAAATACAAGGGTTTTATTTTCCTCTTCAGCTCTTTATATGCCTGACATATTACATTTCATAGGAATGCAAATTCAAAAAGAAAACTTGTATGTAAACAATAATTATAATACTCTGTGATACCTTTTATATGCCTCCCTGGTATTGCTCACTAAATTTGGTATGATCAAATTTACAGAACAATGAAATAGCAGAGCAGGTAAATTATGTATTCCTTGTGGTCTTGAGTGCCTCTCTGAGCTTCAGTTTTCCCATCTGTAAAATGTGGCTAAGAACACCTACTTCACAGGGCTCTTGTAAAGATTAAATTAAAATGTGTATAAAGCACTTGGCACAGAATAGACAGAAGAGAAATGTTGGCTCCATTCCCCTTCTCTCTTTTATAAAAATGAGAATAATAAAGAATCAACCTCACTGGGTTATTATAAGGGTGAAGTCAGGTAAATATACAGGAAATGTTTGTAAACTGTAAGACCCTAATAACAGGCTTTACGGAACATTTGTTATATACAAGACCTGTGCAATTAACAAATGTTAATCAATTAGGTAAACATTAATTAAGTGTCTCACATACACAGGACACTGTTTTAGTGCTGTGAGTGATACAGAGATATCAGAGGAATTAAGGTGGGTGAGCCCCTCCACACAAGAACAGAGCATTAAGGACAGGAACTTGAGAGATGCTCCCATTTAGGGTACCAGAGGAGAATGCAGAGCCAGAAGGAGAAATCATTGATAAGAACACTAGTATAGCACAGTATCCTCAGAGCCAAGGGAAGGGAGAGTTTCGATAAATAAGGAGGGATTCACAATGTAGCATTCCACAGAGAAGGCAAATAAAATTATGACACAGATGTGTCCCCTTGGGTTAGGACTCCAAAAAGACATTGGTAGCTGCAGTGATAGGGGTCTCAGTAGAGTGTGTGTATGTGTGTGGAGATGGGGCAGGCACCATCTTGCTGTGGACCAAGGAATGAGCATATGGTGAGAAGTGAGGAGAGCAAGTCTACACTGCTCTTTGAAGGTGTTAAGGAATAAGGCTGAGAAAAGGAAGATTGGATGATAGCTGAAAGGGGACTCAGGGTCAGAGAAGGGTTGTTTTCATATAGGAGAGTTTGAATGTCTTTGTGGGCTGTGGGGAGGAAGCCCATAGGGAAAGAGATGAATAAGAAGGTTATTATGAGAGAGGGCTATTCAGCAGGCAGAAGTCTGAGACATGAGATCTGGGAGGTACAGCTAACGGAAGAAGGACTTTTTTAAAAAAGTATAGTTGATTTACAACATTGTGTTAGTTTCAAGTATACAGCAAAGTGATTCAGTTTTATTCATATATATTCTTTTTCAATTCTTTCCCATTATAGTTTATTACTGAATATAGTCCCCTGTGCTTTATTTTATATATGGTAGTGTGCATCTGGTAATCCCATACTCCCAACTTATCCCTCCCCCCTCCCCCTTTGATAACTATAAATTAACCTGGGTATGTATCTGGAAAAGATGAAAGCTCTAATTCGAAAAGATACCTGTACCCCAATGTTCACAGGAGCACTATTCACAAAACCAAGACATAGAAGCAACCTAAGCGTCCATCAACAGATGAATGGATAAAGAAGATGTGGCAAAAAAAAAAAAAAGATGTGGCACATACATACAATGGAATATTACTCAGCCATAAAAAATGAATGAAATAATGCCATTTGCAGCAACATGGATGGACCTAGAGATCGTCATACTGAGTGAAGTAAGTCAGACAGAGAAAGACAAATATTATGTGGTATCACTTAAATGTGAAATCTAAAATATGATACAAATGAACTTATTTACAAAAGAGAAACAGACTCACAGACACAGAAAACAAACTTATGGTTACCTAAGAGGGACTTTCAGTCAATAAGGAAAATGGGATTACGGGGGAGCAAATGCTGCCAAGTTGTCAAGCGGACTAAGAACTGACAAGGGGCCACTGCATCTAGCCTTGGGAAGCTACGAGGGCCTTCAATGGTGGGCATGGAATGGGAAGAAGTAAAATAGTGAGTGGAGGCAGAGACCATACACTTGAGAAGTTTTGCAGACCCAAGAGCAGGTAGAGAAAGGCTGAGGGAAAGAATGTGTCTTATGGTGAAGGTTGGGATGTGTGTAGGCAGAGGGAAGGGGTCAGTGGAAAGGGAGCAGCTGAAGGGACAAGAGAGTGAGAGTCTCTGCTGGCTGAGGTGGCAGCAACAGGAGGGGCTGAGCATCAGTGAGGAGGGCCCCCGAGAGGGCCCTTCCCACCTTTGAAGTGGGAAGGAAGAACAAAAAACCCAGAGAGGCTAAGGTTCTGCATTCAGTCCTTGAACCTGGCCTTGGACATTAATATCACCACTCCTGACCCCATACCTTTCAGGGCATCTATCACTGAGTAGATTTGAGGGATAGCCTCTGAGGATAGCAACGTGTGTGTTGGTGGATATACTGGTAGCTCTCTCTCTAGGGAGGCAGAAGAGAGCCATAGCCCCAGAGCATGGCCCAGCCAGGAGAGCCAGCCATCTATGACCTATACCCATGCCACACAGTCTCTTCGTTCCCAATTTCCTCCCTGAAATCACCACCCCGTAGCCCCTCTTGAAAACAAAGTCGAGGTCCACAGTCGCTCAGAGGCTCGAGTTTTCCTGTTATTCTCTAAGGCACTGGGGGCCCAGAGCCTGTTGAATGCATCATATGGCCTTACTGCCACTTGATCTGGCCCCCGCTAGGACCCCTCCACTCCAGTGTGGCTGTTCTCTGGTCCTAGGCAGTTATAGCTCAGATAGCCCCTCTTGTCCATGTCCCTTAACTTACAGTCTGACAAGTCTCCTGGGATTTGGAAGGTGGACCGGCAGGGCAGTTATAAGCCCTGGGTGCTTGAAAGTAGGAGAGGGTTCTTGGTCCCAGAAGGCAGGAGAGATGCGCCTTGAGTATGTGCCAGACCCAAAACAGCTTGGAAGATAAGGTCAGCCTTTAGCATCTTTAGTTCTGAGGCCAAGTCTGGTGTTCACATACCAGCCCCCACAGTGCCTGGGATGTAGGAATGCAGGGGAGAAGGACAGACAACTCACTAGCTAGGGAATACTGGGCTCTGGAGCTAGCCCTGAGTCCTTAAGACTTGAGTTGTCCCAGGATTGAGTTATAGCGGAGAAAGGCTTACTTGCATTGACAAATGGCAATTAACAAAGGAGGTGATTAAAAGTGAGAGAAGCTACAGCCTCAAAAATGTCAGCGGTTGGTGTGCAAGAGAATTTCTTCATTGACTTTTCCTCTGCCCTTCTCCCTCCGCCTTTTCTTCCCTCCCCTTTTGCTCTTCTTCCTTCTCGTCTGCTCTCCTTCTGCTTCCTCCATCCACCCCCACCCGCAGCTACTGATGTGATTTCTCATGATCTACAGTCAAATGCCATTAATCCCGACAGGCTCACGAGGGTCTAGCTAAGCTGTCTGATGAACCAATCCTGTGAGCAGACAGACCAGGGGAAGCGGCAGGCAGACCACCCACCCACCCCACCCCCTCAGGGTAATGGAAGCTAAACCAATGAACTAGAGTGGCTGCCCCGAGAATAATCAATACATCACTCGGGGTCCGAGAGAGGTGGAAAACTCCCCAGCAAACAGTGCTCAGGACATATCCCATGGCCTCCTCTTCCGTGAATGTTCATGGCGCACCAGCCGCACAGGCCTGGCCTAACTCTGCTCTCAAGGTGCTGCTCCCAGATTCCGCCTGGCCCATCTTGGTTTCAGAGGGAGGTCATTCATTCCAGTGGGATGTGACAGGTGCCATCTTCAGGCGCCTGGCTCTGCTCCCAGTGGCAGGGACTGTTGTTGACTGCAAATCCCCCAAGTGCCATGCTGGTCTGAAGAGAGCAAGCCCTGGGATGGGCAGATGACCTTTCAAGAGCCCACGAAGCCAAGGCGAGATGACAGTGTGATGTAATGGACCGAGCCCTGGACTAGGAGGCTGGACACTTGGCTTCTAGTTCCATTTCAGCCACGAACTTGCTCGGCGATGTTAGGTAAGTCACTTTCCCTCCCTGGATCTCAGTGTCCTCCCTGGGATGTGAGGAGGTTGGACTAGATTATCTTTAATGACATTTCCAACCCTGATAAGTGAACCCTGCAATTTAAAAAACAAGCAAACTATTTTTGGAAAAATTCCAGCTCTGATTAGATTGTGGGGGGGACTCTTTCTCTAGGGCTTCCATTTAGCCGTATTGCCACAAAATCGCCCACCTCAAACTCCCACTCAGTACACGCAGCCATTTTCCCACCACTCAAGCTCCATCTAAGACATCAAAACCAGTCATGGGTCCAGCCTGTCCCTCCTCCTGAGCTAGCTCTGTGCTTGGGGCTGGGACATTCTGAAGGAGTCCCTGTGGGAGGAGATGTGCCACTGACCCCCAGATTTTAGCATAGGCAGGTGGAGTGGCTAACTAGGTTGGAGAGATTTCCCCCAAGTTTGTATTTCCAAACTTTTTAACGTACAGTAAAATTGAAAGAATGACACAAATATTTGTACATACCCTCATTAATAATTTGCCGTATTTGCACACTCTCCCTTCTCTCTTTCCTTCCCCACCCCCTCTCCTATATTGTAGACATGATGGCACTTCACTTGCAGATACTTCAGCATATATCTCCTAAGAATAAGAATGTCCTTTGCCGGGAGGCATTTAAAAGACCCTACGATGCTCACCTAGGGGAAAGGCTCCAGTCTCTAGAGTCCAAAGGAGATCAAAAAGTATATGAGGTCTAAAGACCAGATTAAAATCTGCATATGGGTAGTGTGAGAAGGAGCTAAGCACAACAGAAGGAGGCACAAACAGTGGTCAAAGTGCAGAATGACCTTGGGCAAGTCACTTCCCTTTCTTGAGCTTCACTTTCGTCATCTATAAAATGGGGATTGTGCTAATCTCTCTCCTGCCAATCTCCCAAGCTGTATGAGGCTCAGATGTGAAAATAGATATGAGAGCACATGGGGACCTGCCACACTTAAACATTTAAGGGCAAGTGATTTACAGAGATGACCTTCAGAGCTAGTAAAGAGCAGGAGCAATAACTTCCCTGGCCCCAGTCCTGGACGCCTCTGGTAACACATGAAGTCGATAGTCCCCCAGCTCAACCCCCAAACTCTTGTTACTGAAAGCCACAAAATTTTCATTTATAATGGAAATTTCAGTGGCTCACATCTTTTGCAGTTTTTCAAAGGCATAAACACTCACCCCAGTTCTTTCTAGTTCTTTTTTCAGATAACTCCATTTTCTCTTACTGATGACGGCACAAAACTAAAAGATCACCTCTCTACTTTTTCTTCTTTCTGACATTTTCTTCTGTGCTCCCCCTTAATTCCTACTATTCTGCCCCACCCTGTTGAGACTTCTAAGACTTAAAAAATTCTATCATCCTAACTACCCTTAGCTCAAAGAGCAAAATGCTTTACAAAATTAAGTGAGCATTTGGGATTTTTAACTTGATTTTATCTTTTCATTCAACCAGAGGGATATGTGCGTGGGAGATGCACTTGTCAACTAAAAGCAATTTCTCTGCCTCCTTGGGGACCAAAGCGTAATCGTAGCTCTGTCTTCCTGGTGTCAGGATGAAACTTGCATTTTCCTGAGTGGTGTCAGCACACTGACAGACAGCTCCTGGGATCTATTGAGGGGTACTGGAAAAGAACGGGCAGGGGGGTGAGAGATCTCGAGGCTGGTCTTGGCTCATCTCTCCTCCCCTGGGTGACCTTGGGCTAGTCACTTACTGTCTTTTGCCTCAGCTTTTCTAACTTAAAAAATGGGAATAATTTTCTCCCATTTCTACCTCACAAAGATGGTGCCAGGACCTTGTCAGGCTTTGGTGATATGAAAATGCTTGGAAATAATAGAGCTGTGGGGAAAAGAATAAAGTGCTGTAGAAGCAGTGTATCCTAGGAAAGCTAAGTAGCTGCAAAGGAACTTTAAGTTTTCTTTGTACAACTCCACTTGAGAAATGAGGAAACCAAGGTCTTTCTGAGGTTCAGAGAGGTCCCAAATCGTGCCCCATGATTTTGCTATACGTTCGCCGTGAGCTCAGACAGATCCTCCCCAAACAGAAGAGCAGAGAGGTAAAGTCTCGGGGTCCTAAGGCTTATAGCCCCCTTTAGAGAACACATATGACCCTATACACACCATGTGGACCTTCTGATAGGACTCCTCAAAAGGAGGTGTTGGGAGGCAAGCTTGCTAATCTCCCAATTCCTTCCATGGGCTTGGGGGTAGTTACCTTTGTTATCTCACTCCTGAAATTGCAGAGACCTTCATAGTAACCTGCTGAGGAAGCTGGGCAGGGGGACAGGGACCCTCATTTCATAGAGGAGGAGTCTGGGGTTCAGGTTGGGAAGCAGACATACTTGCATCCATTCAGCCAGTCAGTCAACATGCCCAGCCTCACTCCTAGTATTTTAGCTTTAAATGCCATACTCTTTCCACGGTGCTTCCGCTGCCTCTTGCCTGATGTAAGGACCCCAAGTAGGGAATCCAAGTGAGATAACCTGACTGAAAAATGCTACATAGACATACACAAGGATTCTTAGAAAATCCAAATGAATGACCTTTATGGTGTATGCTCATTTTGAATGCCACTAGACCCTATCAGGAGTCAAGTTTTGAGGTTTGCTCAATTTCTCATGCTACATATTTACCCATACACCCAAAGGAAGTAGAGTGGGGTTAAAGGGATCAAGTTCTCCATAGGGCTGCCCCAGTGTTCCTTGTAGCTGGAGTGCAGTGGGGAGAGACAGTGGTGGAGGGTTTTCAGGGAAAGACTTCTTTCCTCTATACTAGAGTTTCTCTAACTTTATTTGGTATAAGAGCTCCCATGGGGAGCTTGTTAAAAATGCTGTTTTCTGGTCCCCATACCCAGAGATTCTTGTTCAATGAGTCTGGAGTGGGAGGAGGGGATTTGCATCATTACAGCACATCCCAAGTGATTCTGATGCAGCTGGTCCAAAGGACCATACTTTGGAAAATCCTGGTCCATGGCAAAGTTTACAGGCCTTTGATACTTGGAATCCCATTTAAATAGCAACTGTTTGCCTGGGTGCTAACTACTTTTGAGCTTCAGGAAAAAAGATAGAAGGTTTGAAACCTTTCTTCTCAAAGTCAGCAAGCCTCCAGCTTGACTTCATCATCGTGCCTTCTTCTTAGCTAGAATGTTTTCTTCCTGCTAAAGACTTCATGGCAAACAATGACCTAAGTTAGGAGCAGCGTGCTTGGCCTTTAACTGGAATTGCAATGAGACACCCTTAAGAGGCACCAAGCTGTCAAGCTCTAAGCCTTAAACTATTAGGGTGAGGGCATATATACCCAATGTGCCCCTTGTACACCTTGGTGTGAGGGGTTGCAGGTCCAGGCTAGCAGGTTCTTGGTTGCTCAATTGGGGTGCTAAGGGCCTCTGCGTTCTTGGAAAGGAGATACCATAACAGGTTATGTGGCCCTGCACAGGACAGGAGTTCTGCATTTTACTCGCAGACCAACTTTTAGCTTTTTCTGGGTCACCAAAGCCAGGCCCAGTGTCCTGCACCAAGAGAACAATCCCAGCATAAAGGCCCCAGTCTTTCCCTTACCTAACCTCATCCTTTATTCTGTGGACAAGGTTACAGTTTTTTTCCTATCAGTAGTATTTTCTAACTCCAGAAAAAGACATATAGAAAAGTTGGAAAATACTAAAATATGGAAATAATAACACAGTTTAAAATCGCCCATAATTGCATTGCTTAAACAATCACTACTAAGATTCTGGTGTGTTTCATGTTAACACTTTTTTTCTATGTATAAGCTTATTATTTATTTGTACTATTTATATAATAGTGTGCACACATTTTGCATTTTGATTATTTTTCACTTAAAATAATCATAAATGTTTTTTTTCAGATTATCATATAGGCTTCCAAATTATACATTTAAAAATAATTCATTGAGTGAATCAACATTATATACATAGCTCAATATCTTGCACACAGAGGACATTTAATAAATATTTGTTGAATGAATGGATGGATTGATGGATAAATGCATTCCCCTATTATGTGACATTTAGTTAAGGGTAAATATTTTCAAAGGAAACAACACTAAGTAATTAAGTGGCAGAGGAGGTAGGTCAAAGAAAAAGGAGTTGGGGAGAACTGCTAACTTGACTGTTAACTAAAATTTTTTGAGAATTCTGAACTCTATATTTCCCCTTTTCTTTTTTCCAAATGAGTAGGCTTTGGTTTGCCAGGAGTTTGTTCACAACTGTTAATATCCCCATTTTACAGATAAGGAAAACTAAGCCTCAGAGAGGTTAAATAATCTTCCTAAGATTACATAGCTAGTATGTAGCACAGTTGGGCTTCCAATCTAGGTCTGTGAGCATCCTTAGCTTTGTTCCTTTACTACATCACACCTCCTGCAGAAAAAAATGTGACCAAGAGGGATAGTGGTCATGAGTTTGTACTTTAGGTAGAGCTATTTTGGAAGCAGAGAAACTTCAGTTACTGAGGGCCATTGGATTGGACTGGGCAGGCAGCCTTTATGCCATGAGGGAGCCCTCCGAAAAAATCTCATTCAGCTGGAAAAAAAAGAAACCCATTGAGACCATTACAAAAGCTGATGGTGTACACGCTCGTGGGAAGAGGTAAGGCCGAGATTTCAATATCCAGAGCCTGAAACTGGACATTTCTAGATGTCAGACTTGTTTGGCTTGGATGACTGGGTATTTGTACAGCAGAAATTGGTAAAAGAGCAGGTCTGGTGAATGTTTGTTGACTCTGATTGCTTTTAGAAAACAGAGAAAATTGGAAATGATTTAGAAATTGGTGTAAAGGCAGAGAAGTACCATGTTTCCCAGAAAGGAAGGAAAATGAATGGAAGCCCTTTAAACTCTAACTACAGCTCTGCTTTGCTAAGAATTGCATGGTGAAGTACAGGCGATTTTTTCATTCTACGCACCCCCTTTGCTGCATTAATGCTAATATCAGTGGTTAGCAAAGCAAATGTAATAACTGCTCTCCTCAAAGGACTTGTGATTGCAGCTTCCACTCCTCAAGCCTGCAATTGAGCTGTTGGAAGAGGATTTTTCATATTACTTTCTACCTCCTCACTAGCGTTTTGATCGACAGAGTCCCATTTTCCCAGCGGAGAAAAACAAGGCACAGAGTCATGTTTGTACAACTGCCAATGGAGAATTGGGGGAGAAATTAATTGGGGGCCCTGAACTTGAATAGAAAAGGAAATTTCGATTAGAAGCCCTTCTTGCTCACTATGGTCCATCTCTGGTGGCTGCTTCTACTGCAGGATTTGGAGGTAGGACTTGTTTACTACCACCAGATCCCCCAAACACTGAACCTATAATGGTATGTGCCCCCATATGTATTTAAAATTTAAAAATACAAAGCCATAAAAGAAGTGCAACGAAATCCAACACAGTACCACCCCCCACATTGAAATATCAAATATCAAATTCTTTCTAAAAATAAAGGTTGGTGCCCCTCCTATGCCAGTGCCCTGAGCAAAAGCATAGGCGGTGGAATCCGTAAGTCAGTGGCAACTGGGGTGCGCCCCATATTTATACACATTTGACACCGTGTTCTCTTATCTCAGTTAGGGATCAACCTCCTCAAAACAAAAGTTCCCCGGCAGGAAAGCATCTCCCTCTTCCCCGAAGGATCCGCAGGGCAGGAACATTAAAATTACTTTCAACTTGGGGGCCGAAACTCTTTTCTCCTACTCACATTTTTGATCCTCGAGAACAGAGCTGTGACATAACACATCAAATCTGGAGCTACTCACAGCGGAGGTGATGCCTCCCCTAAGACAGGGGGTCCCCAAGGGCTGAGGCAGTGCCTCCCCTTCCGGTTCAGGGCTCCTAAGGCAGACACCACTTCCCGCCCAGATTGGGCCTCCTGAAGGCTGAGATGATGTGTCTGCTAAACGTGGGGGTTTCAGGGCTGGAATACAATCTCACCCTGAGATCTGAGGCTCCCAGGGGCAGGTGCACTATCTCGCCCTCGAATACCAGCTTCTAGGGGACAGGCTTGCTTTTACGTGCCAGGGTAGGGCTCCTGGGGGCAGGGGCCTCCCTTCCCTCTCAGATTCGGGGCTCACCAGGGCAGAGATGGCGTCTCCCCTCAGACTCTGGGCTCCCCGGGATAGGGGCACGGTCCCGCCCTCAGAGTCAGGGCTTCCCGGGACAGGAGCTGTATCTCGGCCTCCCTCCGCGTGGGGGAAAGGGGCTGCGGGACCAGCGGCCTCTCCTCTGGCGGGAGGGGGGGCTCCCCTGAGGCCCTGCCCCTTTTGTGACATGCCCGAGGTGTCCGGTGACCGAAACACTCTTAGCTGGGTGCAGGGTGCGGCTCAGGGCGTGGTCACCGGGGGCTACTTAGGGTAGCTGGCGCGGGGGCCGGCGCGGAAGCCGGCTGCGAGGCTGCGGCGCCGAGCGCTGGCCATGGCGTGGATGCTGGACTGCCTTTTCGCCTCGGCCTTCGAGCCCCGCCCCCGCCGTGGTGAGTGGGGCCCACCGAGTCGGGGGGCTGTGGGGTCCTTCGCTGGGGCTGCAGGCGGCTGCAGCCCCTGCCAGGCGCCCTGGGGCTTGGCTCGCCGTCCCTTCGCCTCCCTTCCTGCTGGCTTTTAGCTAATTGTTCCTGGCTCAAGGACTGCCCCGTCGAGGCCCCGCATAAATCACCGGCTTTGCCGGGAACAGCGAGCAATCGCGCTAATGGCTCGGCGTGATGCGGGTCGAGCGCGGGGGCGGAGTCGCTGGCTCAGCCGTCCTCGGGGAGAGCTAGAGAGTAGGGGCCAGACGCATAGGAGCATAGTCCTGAAACCCAAGGGCCCTAAAGGCCCAAGGATGAACGTCCCTGGCCGGGCAGCTAGGGCCCGTGAACCCTGAAGATGGAGGGGGGGGGGGGCGATCGTTTTGCCTTGAAGCTTGTCCGACCTTGTCCCAATCTCAACTACTGAATATCGACATGGGTCCTTCAGAGTCATTGAATTCAACCCCTTTATTTAAGAGATGGTGACACTAAAGGCCAGAGATGGCAAAGGCCTGCCCAAGGTCACACAAGGAGTTGGCAGCAGATCTGGCTCTGCTGAGGCCCTGCCAATTGCCCACTGCCCCAAAGCTCCCAATGGCAGAGGCCTGGGGTCTTTAGTCCGGGTGTTCCCTTGGGTACTTTGTTATCAATGCTGTTTTCCCTGTCCTTGCGGAGTTGAGGACATAGGTGTGTGAAAGATCACAGCACCACTGTGATACGTGGGTGACATTTCACCCCCTTCTTGGAAGTGCTTCTATAAAGTACGCTTTGGAAACTGATTATTTATTTTTCCTCCTTAAAGTTTCAGGAGACTTATCTTTTATGTTTGAGATTTCCCAGGACCCCCACCCACACTGTCCTTCACTCCCCCTTGGTAGGCCCCACCCCCTCGAGGCTGCCACCTGCCCCCACTGCCACCTGTTTTTCCATAGTCTCCACCTCCAAAATCTATATTGGTGAGAGTGCGTCATTGGTCGCCAGCCATAGACCAAACCTGGGGTTGTCTCCTCTTTCCCCTGCCCCCTCACAGGCGGGGGAGAAGAGGCAGGGAGAGGAGGGGCCTCAGCAACTTAATTCTGCAGAAACCCATGTGTAGTCCTTGCCAGCCCCAGCACCCTGAGAACCATCCCAGGAGTCTGACCTACTGCTAAGGGACTGCAGCATGCTTAGCAAGTTCAAGAGCTGTCTGTGGCAGGCCACAAGTTCTCTGAGAAAGCAAAAGATCTGCATACACACAGAGAGTTGTTTTGTTCTGTATATTTTTTTCAAGTTTATGTGATCCCAGTGAATCAAAAAAAATAAGGGTGTTTTCTAAGATGCCTTTTAAGGCCTTACAGCTCAAACACCCTACCCTTGTAAAGGGGGTAGGGTGAACCATTCCATCCCTGCCTGGCCTGCAAGGCTGTCATGTGACTCCAATGAGATCAAGGATATGAAGTCTCCTTTATGAATAACCCCGTTGGGAAGGGGTCAGTATCACACAAGGAAGCCCATCCCCGTCTAAAAACAGTCATTTCTATTAGAATTAGGAGGCTTTTTCTTAAACTGAACCCAAATCTCTGTTTTTCTGGCTCTGGCAATGACCTTCATGATCCTTCCAAGAGAACAGTGCCAGCCCTCTCCATTCCCCCACCCCCACTCACCCCTGTTTTTATGCAGGCCAAACCTCCCCAGTTCCTTCATCTGTTTAACATGTGACGTGGCTACAAGGCTCCTACCCGCATCTAGCTGCTCTTCTTTGAGCATGCTCCAAGTTGTGAATGCCCAATGACCTGGCCAAAAGAGGATTTCCAGCCGTGTCCCTGTAAATATAGTCCTGGATGGCTGACTTTCCCTCTTTTGGAAGCCCACGTTCACACTCATGGTACACACACACGTAGCCACAAATACACACATACATACACATTCCCACACCCACACATGCCCACATACGAAGTCACCAACGCACAAACACATACTTCACATGCATCAAGTACTTTTCACGCACAATGCAACATAACCACATCACACATGCATGCACTACACACAAATCCTTTGTACATGCTGCGCAGTTCACACACAAATAGCTAATTTATATTGGAAGTACTTTCTTCACCTGAAACTACTCATTTTTTAAAAAGTAAACTCAAGTTCTTTTCAGAGTCTCCATTCTGTATTTTGTTGTTTGAATACAAGTGCAAGACCTTATATTTACTACTGCATTTCCAGTCTGATGAGACCTGTCCCCCTACATATGCCAGTGGTACACCACTGCCTACCCCAGCTCTATTACTTGTACAGAGCAGCTAATATATGTGAAGTAGTTCCCAGATGCTGGGCCCTAGTCTCAACCCTTTACATGTATGATCTCACTTAAGTCACACAACATCATTTTGAAATAAGTAATTAGTCTTTGTGTACAGTTTTTGACCAGGTAAGAACTCATTCACTGCAGCCCTCCCCCCACCGCCACCCCACCAAGAAATGCTGTGCAATATGAAAGGTAACTTTGTGCATAACTATTGATATTCTGTAGGGCTACAATTGCCCTTGGTGCCTCCCTTCAAATGCCTTCCAGAAATCCTCAGGAGTCAGAGGGAGGGAGTAGCTGGCCGATGATGGGGAAGAGTGGGGGAAGTATTCTAAATGTTCCTTCACCCACCCACCCACCCACCTCTTGCTAAGGAGATTGTTGGTACATCAGAACAATCTTTTGAGGGTTGCAATGGGCAATCGACGACCATATGAAGACATTTGGGAGGGGCATCATTGAGATCTGGGAAGAAGGGGGACCCAGAAAGGTCTTCTTTCCCAGGGAAAGGGACAGCACGACTGACCCACTTGAAATTCTCTCCCCAGTTCACTCCTGGCATTGGATTTAGCCTCAGACAATTGGACTTCTGTAAAGCAGCCAAAACTCTAAAGCTGAAGGGACCATAGGGCCCACTTTACATACAAATTTGATCTTTTTCTGGGGATGGGACCCAATCGATTCGCTGAGGCCAGGCCTGGTTGAGCTGCACAGGATTATTTCCCAGAGCTGGGGCGAGTTTGCCAGTGAGACACCCCACTTCCCTGGTCATGGCATCAGACTAGCACCCTCACCCACTAATGGCAGGACTTCCCAAAGTTCCTTTGAAAATCATTTGTTTCCACTTCAAAAGGCATTTCTCCATAGGAAAATAATGTGACACTCTATAGAGCTTAGGTTCCTAGGTTAGGCCACGCTTTACCCACCATAAGGATAGAATGCAGAATCTGTGTGATGAAAACTGGTAGAAAATAATACTCTTGCAAGTGTACCTCAGGCTCCAGCAGTAGAGCTGACATTCATCAAGCTTAAATATCAAATGACAGAAAGCATATTGGGCATTGATAGAGCAGGATACCAGGTCCCCGAGGGTGACGATGGCAACAGGAAAAGCAGTTTCATTCCCTTTTTCACACTTATCAGCCAAGACAACCTAAATGTCCAACTGTAGTGGAATGGTTAAATAAACTATATGACATATCCACTTGTTAGGCTAGTCTACATCCATAAAAATGCTGTTCATGAAGAATATGTAGGACATGGAAAATGGTATGATTTATGTGTCAAATATGCATTTTTAAAAGACTGGAAGAAAATTCAGCAACAAGGTAAACTAAGAGATCCTGTTAGGTTGGTGGGATAATAGTCATTTTCTTCTCTGTTTCCCAAAATCTCTATTAATTAAGTTTGTTCTTAAATTACTCTTATAATTTACAGAGGTGTTTAAAAGGCTAACCGAAGGCCTATAGTATACAAATAGTCCATACAATAATTACAATGATCTAAAATCCCACTATACATAGTTTAATCTAAGGGATTTTTTTCTTCAAACTTTAGTTTAAGTGTAATGACTAAATCAGGTCAACCAAATGTGATCCTCCCAATGATCATGAAATGTCCTCTAACACTGGGTGGGAAAAGGTAGAACTGGATTGAAACTGCTTTTATAGTTTTGCAATAAGCAAGTTTCTTAGCCTCTTTTAAAATAATATAATAATATCTATATTTCCAGGTTATAAATTATAATCGTTATGATTTTTAATATCTATTTAATAATAGTTATATTATTGTTATTGGAGATATCATTATATTAAGTGCCTTCTATGGTTCATGTATCAAAAGATGTGTTTTAGTCCTTCTTCAAATATTTACTGTGTACCAGTCATCTTACACAAATGATCTCATTTAACTTTCATAACAACTCTTTGAGGTAAGTATTATCATCTTCATTGAAAAGACAAAAACTCAGAGAGGTTCAGTAACTTGCTCACGGCCACACAGTAGCTGAGCAAGGGTTACAACCCCTTTTGGTCTGATTTCAAAGCTTGAGTGAGATTAAAAGAAATAACACATGCAAAGCTTCTAGCACTACGCTGATATAGAGCAGACATTTACTAGGTGGTCAATACAATGTTGCTGATGTTCCCTTGCCCAGAGTTCAAATTCTGGTCTTTGATCTGCTTAACTACTTATAGATTCCTTTCTATGAAAAGGTGCACATTTCAATTGAAAGATGCAATGCAAACACCACCTGTGTCCTTATTGCTGGGGCTCTGAGTCACTAGGAAACGATTTCTGTTTCCTTCTGGCAGTATCATTTGTTCTCACATGTATCAGCAGAAGTAGGTAGATGGCATGTCTGATGAGCCTTGGCAGCTAGCGTCATGTCTCAGATACACTTCTTGAGAAACCACGTGGCTTCCTCGGGATAGGCACCTGCTACCCAGTAACTGGTAGGTCCCTGCACTGAGGGATGCTTATTAAATGGCTGGGGCCTATCTTGAACCCCTGTTCCAACAATTCTCTGTATAGTTTGGCTGACCCTTAATCGTTTCCCCTCCCACTTTCCTCCACTAAGCAGGGGCTGCGGGACCTCCTCAGAAGCCGACAGGGGTAGGAACTAGAGAAGATTTTCAATTCCTAAATCCTCAGAGGGACTCATTAATAGATTATCTTGCATGGTGGAGTCTAGGGTCAGTGAGGAGTAGCATGCAGGATGAATAAGAGAGGTGAAGGAGAAGGAGGAATTGAAGGCATCCTCCAGAGACTGGGAGCACCTGAAGCCCGGCCTCTCAGAGCTTTTTCTGCCATGACTCTCAATACTTCTCTATTCTGTAGCCTCTTTATCCCCACCTGAGATTATATCCACCCCCTACACTCAGCTTCTTAACCTTCACCCACCACTCTCTGCCCAAATGCAGCTTCAGCTTGTAGTGACTTATTTTTGTCTCTAGAGGGAGGCAATAGCATCAGGGAGGAAAGGGCACAGATTTGGGGTCTTCTCTTACTTTACCAAAGGGTAGATTTTATTTTCCTTTAACTGCGAACAGATAAATAACAACTAATTGGAACAGTATTTTAGGTGCTGCAAAATATATCTCAGAGAAACATCATCGCTCCCCTCATCTACCCCCCAACCTTGGTGGCTGCTAGAAGAAGGGTGGCCTTGGGAGCCCCTCCTGATTTCTAGGTTAGAGGTAGAAAACAAAAACAAAACAGAAGTCGTGGGGGCAGTTTAGCCAAGGAATATTTATGCTGTCTTTCTCTTGGGTACAGTGGCACACAGTTAAGAGACAGGGTCTGGACTGGGCGTGAAGTGACGGTTGGGGAGCTCAGTCCATAGTTGGGGTGGGAGGAAGTCTAGATGCTGAGCAGGTAGTTTGAAACTTTCCTGTATGGAGTATTACATCTGAAACGTTGGTTTCATTAACACTGCCAGGAGAAACTGCAGAGTGAGAATTGGACTTAGGGTCCAGTTCTTCCGGGCTGCATTAGGCTGATAAAAACATCACCCTAAAAGAAGAGGGGCTATTTCAAGAGTGTCAGACACAACAGTAATGAGGAAAATTGGCTTAGTCAGTCAGCTTCAGTACTTGAACACCCCGGTTGAGACACTCTGGGCTATATGGGCAGGGCGTGAGTAAAGCAAGAGAGGGAATTAGCCTTTTCTTGAACATTTATTAGACGTGTTAGACATTTGGCTGACACTTTCCATATTTTACCTCCTTGTCATCTGAACATGTCTAAGGCAGGTGTTAACAGCTCCAATCTACAGATGAGAAAACTGAGGTTCTGAGGGATGAAGTAACCTTCCCAAGATCACATAGCAAGTAAGGGATGGAGCTGGGATACAAACTCAAAGCTGTCTGAAGGTCCTCATCTTTCAAGGGTTTTACTCACATTTTTCTTGTGAAAACCAAGGTCTCCCTCTTCAATAAAATTCACATTTTGGTTCCTTGCCTGTAACGGGGGTTATTAAAGCATCTTGGAGCTTTTAGCTTCTTCAAAGTTGAAGTTTGTTCCCCATTTCACAGGTAAGAGTACTGGACTGGAGTGAACCAGACAGTCTTCATGAATTCAGGTGGGACTTACACAAAGGAATTTAGATAGGTGGTCCAGTGGTTGAGTGTATGTGTGTAGGGGCGGGAGGCAGAGGCCTCACAGGATCGACTGTGAGGAAGCATAAGTGGAGCTGGTATATTCAGAGGAGAGTGAGGAGGTGTCAGACTGGCCCGCAAAGCAGCAGGAAAGCCAAGCGCCTGAGACCAGATGCTGGGAGACACCAAAGTTTGCATGAACTTCTGGTACAGATTTACCAAGGGGCTTCAGCTACTCTGTGCCCTGTGTGACTTACACTAGCCTCTCTAGCAACCCCCACCCTGCACTTTAAAAAAAAAAGACTTTCTGGCTATGTAGTAGTTTAGGTAATGCTTTTCCTGCCCACCCAGGAGGAAGTGCTGACCCAGGCCCAGCTGGGGGTGAAGCTTTACGGATGTTACAGCTGCTTCTAGTCCGCACGCCAGACTCATTTGTGCCAGTTGAAAGGGCACAATAATAACAGTAGCAATTTAAATCGTGCTTCTTGCTTTCCGCTTTCCCCCCTGAAAAGCGGCGAAGTGACTCACCACTGTTGAATCGTCCCTCCCTATCCACTCCCTGACCCCTTTGCGGCAGTCTAGGCTGGTTCCCTGGGGGCTGAGCTGGAAGTCTGTTCTTCCTGCGGCCCTTTAGCTGTGACGGAGCCACCCCCCCCAATAAATGTGTTCCCCCAAAATGCGATGTATTGTTTTAATTTGAAATTCTCATATGAGGCTGCTTGGAGGGCATTAGAGCAGCATGAACCCATTAGGTAAGCACAGTTCTCCCCTCCAAACATGAATAATACAAAATGGGACCCATTCAGGAATCTTTTGAGGGGGCTCTGCTTGTTTTTCTATATGCAGTTTCATATGGAGATGACTGGTCTGCTTGAAATTTACTACATACCAACTTCTGGTGGTAATGCCATAAAAATAGGTCCAGGGGAGCTGTGAAATCATTCCCTTACTCCATCCTGACCCCTCACCCCCATCCCCATCCCCATCCAATTCCCCTGACCCTATGGCTAGAAAATGCTCATTCTCTGCTCTTTCTTTCAGCACCAGCCTAAGGAGAGCTCCCAGAACTGGAGGTGGTGAGGTGCTTATGAGCCTAGAGTAATTAAAGATTTTGAGGTGTCAACAAAGCAGGTAATTAGGTGGAGAAGGTATCAGCTGTCTGAGAGACAAAGAAAGTAATTATGCTGAGCACTCTTGGCGCTGTCAGTAAACTCCAAAGAAAGATTTGTTGGGAAGTGATACTGTTTGATAGAGACTTCAATGCCTAGCAGAAATGAGGGACTCTTGGTGAGGCTGCCTGGAACAGAAGAAAGGTTTAGGGAGCTTGGCAAACCTGGATTCAAATACCAGCCCTGCCTCCCACTGGCTGTGTGACCCTGGAGAAGTTACTTAACTCCTCTGAGTTCGAATTGTGATGTGCAAAATATTGATAAGACAGAGCTCTAATTACCTCATTAGGTCATTGTGAAGACTCAAGGAGATCATGCATGTAACAGCAGTAGCACAATGCCTGGTATACAATAAGTGCTTAATAAATGGTAACATTATTATCATGATCACTGTTATTATTACTATATACCAGGCATTCTCTACAGGAGCCCAGAGTTTAAAAGGAGAGACAAATAATCGCAGTTATGTATGGTCGTGTCATGAGAAGTATGAACAGTGTAACTATGATGGCTCAAAGGAGGGAGCCCTCAACTGGGAGGGAGGGGGTACAGAAAAGCAGAGAAAGTTTTGTGACTCCCGAGTTAGGTCTTAAAAAAATAAGTAGGCGTTTGTCACGAGGCCCAGGGGGAAAGGGATTCCAGGCAAGTGTATCTGCCCACACAAAGCCAAAGAGGTGTGAAACAGCCAAGCCTTGAGCTAATAGTTGGGCTCTGCTGGGCACGAACTGGGATCTCCTGGGGGAGGGGGGGAATCAGTGACCAAGAATCTTTCCAGTTTATTCCCACCAGCCCCTGAACCGCGCCTTAGGCGCCCTACCTGGCCAATCACGTGCGACGCCCTCCTCTTCTTTCCTCTAAGCAGTCAGGTAAGCTCACACCCAGCCCCCAGCGGGCCTGGTGCGCACAGCGGGGGGTCGGCGGACCCAGACCCGGCAGATCAGGCCAAGGGGAAAATGTGCCCAGGTCGCGGGCCCCTATCTCCTTCCTCGTCCCAGTCCTGGTGCAAAGCCCCCCTCCACCCCCAATTTAAAAAAAATCCACCAAGCACACAGCCACTTGGGTTCTTTAGACAACCCTGTGCTTTCTCACACACTACACCCGTAAACTCACGCCGCGACGCCCCTCCAAGACACACACGGTCTTCAGCCCTCCATCCTAGCACATACATTGGCTGCATGCGTCCCCACCACACACATGAATACATCACACTCAAACACACACGGACATTGCACCCTCACACACACAAACCTTTGAGCACACACGCCTTAAGTAAGCTCACATATAAAGACACCTTGCTCACAAACACACACAGTACACACCACAACAACCACCGCCCGTAAACCCACATTGACACAGCACAGCTAAGGGTAAACACACACCAAACAAATATATACACACAAGCTTCAACGGGCACACACACATACACACACTGCATACACATACACACTACAGCACGGCCACAAACCCCGGCAGAAACATACATCGAACACACCCATATCCAGACCACACCCACATAGTCACACTATCATCGGGCAGAAACATGCAACCTACAAACGTGCACACACAAACACCGCACAAACACACGCCCCACGTCCGAGCGCAAACCAAATACACTTCACACCCAGCACTCGGACTAAAACATGCAACACGCACACACACCCCACACCCAGCCACACACGGAACTCACAGGCGAACCGCACTTGCGCGCGCGCACACACGCGTACATGCATACATACATACACATACAGCCCGCCCCCTCCTTCCCTCAGGGCGGAAGAGAAGGGGGCGAGGATGGGAGGAGGGGGAAGAAAGGAGGGGGGGATGGGCGGGCGAGGCGCTGCGAGCACAGACGCTCTTTTCCCTTTGACCTGGGGTGTTGTTCCCATTAACCCGCCTGTTCCCCATTCCCGAGCAAAGGGAGTGAGTTGGGTCCAGATGGGATCCAGTCAGAACCCGGGAAAACTGGAAGGGCTGGGGAATCCGCCGGCGGGCGGAGGGCACGTGAGCTCCAGCCGGGACCCTGCCGGAGGCTCCTCCCCCGAGCAGCCTCCCTCTCAGACCCCTTCGCATCTTTGACCTCTGCTCCCCACCGCGGGGGGAGGTGGTGGAGGGAGGGGGTGCTTCTTCCTCTCCTACCCGAGAGAGTGAGCAACTGTTAGGGGTGGAAAGCTTTACTGGTTTCAAGAAGTAAGGAGTTTAGATCTGCAGAAAAGCTTTTTGCGAAACCTGTTCTAATCTAGTTTGAAGACGTCTCCTAATAGAGAGCTCACTATTTTGCAAAGCAACTAATTTTTACATAAGAGGCAATGGTTATTAGAAATCACCGACACCGCGCTGGACACATAGTAGGGCGTTATAAATGTTCCTCCTTCCCGCTTTTGTCAACAAATCTGGCAGGGCTATCTGCAGCCCAGCACCAGCCCGCGACAGCTCTGGGGCAGTCGGTCAGCTTTTTCTAGCACACAAGCCCCTGGAGAACAGCCGCCTTGGCCAGGGAGCCACCGGCGGCAGGGGGCGGTAGTGTCGCTTAGGGTGCTTTGCACGTCTCGCGGCATAGCCCCCGCGGGACAGTCTGAGGTCCCCTTCCTATGTGGCGGGCTACAGGGGTCACTCTAGAATACTCCGCGGCCAGAAGAACATCTGGCTCCTGTCCTCCGCCTGCCTCCTTTCTGTAGAGATGGACAGCGGGTGAAGGAGAGGAGGAGGAAGAGGACTTCCGCCTGAGGCAGCGCATTGTGTAAAGCGCCTTGCGGTGCAAAGTGCACAAGCTTCGGAGTCGGTATAGGTTCGAATCCCAGCTCTACCACTTCGCAGCTGACTACCTTGGCAGGTCACTGTCTTAAGTTGCGGGGTGGGTGTGAAATTTAAAGGAGGATATGTATGTAAAGTGCTAATTCCAGTTAAAATCCAAATGATGTACATTCCCTTCCATTCCCTCTCCCTAACCCTCACCAAGGATAAAGATTTGGGAGTTTGGGGAAGAGGGGGATCAGCGGCCAGAGATATGGCCACGAGGTAATGCCTCTAAGCCAGAAGATGGACAGAGGTTCAATTAGCACTCAATTTCTTAAGCAATGTGCTGTATTTAAGGGAAATGCCTGCACCAGTGATTTTAGCGATGCCACTCACTAGCCACAGGACATTTCAGTTCACAGCCCCAGTCCTTGGGGCTGCAGTGAGGCCACTCTGCCCATCACCTCACCTCTCACAGGGACTTCCTAAATCATTCCCACCCCCACCCCGAATTCTTCTCCCCCTTTCCAAGTTGCTGAGTTATTTTTTCATCGTAATGAACACTCATTGGATGCCAGGGACATCTTCTCTTACCTTATGCTTTGCCAGTGCCTAGCACAGTGCCAGATACAGCACAGGCTGTATACATGCGGCAAAGTGATGCCCTGGGTGAAATCCCCTGGAAACACTGAGACTTAAGGGCACATAAGGAGTTATCATAAGGAATTGAGCGAGAGGATTCCAATAGCAGCACCCCAGGCACTGTGGGGATGGAGGGCAGTGGCTTTTGAATAGGGGGCTATTCTATTCCTCCTCAAAGCCCTCCAGCCCTAAGCTTCCCTGGAAGGGGGTTGTCTCACTGTGGCTGAGGCTTCTGCAGTCAATTAAGAAGAGGGCCTCTTTCCTGGAGGGCAGAGGCCCTGGCCAGCTAGAGGGTGAGTCACTCTCTCAGAGTTGGGCAGCAGAGGTGGCACTAAAGTGACAATGAATTAGTCCAAGATGGCAAGGGGATATTACCTGAGTGATGATCAGGAGGAGGATAAAGCGGAAGCCTGAGCCCTTGAGGCTAGGATTAAGTGGTAGAATGTCTATATGCTTAAGCATAGTCAGCACCTAACCCACCTCCACACTTCTACCCCTCCAAGTCCCAAAGGATAGCCAGGCAGCTTCTTAGAGGAGGAAGTGGAGTGGAAATCATCCTTTGGGAGACCTGGGTTCCAATCCTGACTTGGATACTTGCTGTATAACCTTGGGCAAGCCCTTTTCCTTCCTGTTCTCAACACCAGAAGGAAGTTAAGTGGGCAAGAGGCTCTGTGCTGGGCCCTGTGCTAAGTAGTTTACCAGTGTTATTTCACACACTGTTCGCCATAGTGCTATGTGGTGAGCATTTATTCTGCTGTTTTGCAGTTGAGAAAACTGAGGCTGAGTGATATTTAACCATCTACTTTCTAACATATCATGCAGTCTTTATGTATTTATGTTACCAAGGCGATCACTGTAACTCAAGCCAATAACCTGCCAGTCCTCTGCCTAAATTGGCTCCTTTTGCACTCAGGTTCACATCATGTCTCCTGGCTGCCCCCCAACGCCAACCCGTGTTGCTTTCAAGGCAGTTGGCTACCTGGATGGGTTTCTCTTTTCATCTCCGGTGACACCCACCTACCCCCAATTCAGATCTTTCCCTGGCATATCAGCATAAGATCCCACATTAGAAAGCAAGCATCACCAGAAAGATGCACCCCAGTATCAGTCCCTTGTCACAAGGGTGGGGGATCTGGCTGCAAGATGTTGCAGTGAGGAAGGGGTGCAGAGCTGCCAGGGCCAGAAGGAGGGGCTGCCTAAAAAACCAAGAGGAGAGACAGAGAATGCCAGGGACAAATTGGACCAGCCTCAAACTGCTGCTCCCTCCCTTTCTCCCCCTCTCCTGATCTGGTGCTCTAGAATGCATAAAGGGGCAGCACCCAGCCCATTTTCAGCAGGTGGAGAGGGAGAGATCCTCTCCTTCAAAGGAAGGGAAAACCACCCTGAGCATTCAAATTACATTCCTGTGTCGGGTAAGATTTATTTAATTCCTGAGGGGTGGAGGTAGGAAAGAGGAGCAGGGGAAGAGGGCGCCTTCTTGGTAGTGCTGGTGCCCAGGTGGTACTTTTAGTGAAAAGAGCGCCACCCATGCTGCTGTCAGAGCCAGAAGCTCTCTCCCTTTGCTAGGGGTTAGGAGACACTTGCCACTGGGCTTCTGGATCTCATTTCCAAGCCAGATCCCTATGAGCCACATCTCTGAGCCTTTGGGGAATAAGTCCATGTCTTCCTTGGCTACCTCAGTACCTATGTATGCCTGGGGTCAGCAACTGCCTTCTGTCCTTCCCCCTCCCCTCTTTCCTCCTCTCCTTTGCCTAGGCTCTGCTCCTTCTTCCTTCTTGCTGGGCTAAACGAGAGTCTCTGACATTCTTGATTCTCTTCTCCTCTTTCTTTTCCATCCAGTCGACAACACTCTCCCTTCATCCATTTACTTCATCCAGGAGAGGAGAAAATTCAACTGGGAGGGAGTGTAATTGTGTATTTGAAATTCTCCCCACTTGAGATCTTGCGCTTATAACCCCGTATTGCCCTTGTTGCGTCAGATGAGAATATTTTGTGCTTGTGAATAATACATTTTTGCTTGGCTGAATAGTGATTTGAATATATGATTGTTGGGCTGCAGATTAGAAGAAGGCATTTCTGGAAGCAGAATTAGAAGGTAAGATGGTTTGGGCAGGTGTGAATGGCCTTCTGACTTCTCCAGGTGCCAAGAAGATAGAAGAAGAAAGATGAAGACTATAGTAGTGTGTGTGTGTGTGTGTGTGTGTGTGTGTGTGTGTGTGTGTGTGTTGGGGGTGGGTTACTGAGACCATTCTCATCCAGATAGGGAGAGGAATTCTGTTTGCTCTTGTTGTTCATTGAACTCTGAACCAAATGATCTTCCTTGCCTCTGAGTTTGGAAGATCAGAGGCCCTGGACAAGATGGCAAACAAGCAGCAGGAAGGGTGAGGCAAGGAGGGGCAGGCAGTTGTTCCTTGTGTACAAAGGGATGCCACCTGCCCTTCAGTACCATACTAGTCAGGGCAGAAGGGAAGTGATGAGGGGTAACAAAAAGTGTGCTGAGTGGGGTTCCAGGAGTTTGGGGCCTTCCTTTTGGCTCTGCCACTAATTAGCTCAATGCCCTTTGGTAAGTTCCTTATCCATCTGAACCTCCACCTCTGCCTTTCCTTCACCTGTAATGTGAGATTGGGCGGCATGGCCAATGGAAGAGAAAGGGAGCCCTCAAAGGAAGGGACCCTTGGGCTGAATCTTGAAAGAGAAATCAGCTTTGAATAAAGGGAGAGATGATTGTGGGGTATGATGAGAAACAGTGGGAGTAGCCCCGGGAATTTAGCAAACAGGTATGCGTAAGGCACTGAGTTAGCTGCTGCGTAGAAAATTGCTATGAATCAGCTCCTGCCCCACCGCGGGGGCTTGAGAGAGAGAGAGTGGGGGAATCTGCGCGGCAGAGCTAAGCGCTCACAGTGCCTGCAGCTCGTCCCAGGACGGGTCGTAGTCGCGCCGCAGGACTGACCAGCGGGTCACGCAGCCATTTATTCCCTGGCCGGACCAGGAGAGTCGCCAAGAGGTAGTGCAGGGGCAGGACTCCAGGGGCCTGAGTGCAGCCCCTAGAGGGGCTGAGTGGGAGGTGAGTGCACTCCAAGCGGAGCGCCCGACGTGCGGGAGGGAGAGGAAGCCTGCGGGTCCTGGACTAGGTTCCCAGCTTTTCTTGTTCAATGGCTCAAACGTGCAGCACGCAAGAAAGATTGCATTTTTCAAATTCTCGGCAGCGGCAAGCAGCAAAAGTGGTTTTTGCGCGCGGCGGGGCTTTGCTTAACTTTGCACGTTCTGCGCGCTCTTGAGCCACGTAGGGGCGAGACGCAAGGGGCGCAACCCCGCCTGACCACGCTCCGCAGCAGCAACCTGTGGCCCGGGACAACCCTTCGAGGGGAGGGTGCAAAGTCTTGGCTGGCCGGTTCCTGTCTCTTTCCCCCTCCCCCTGCTCCCCCTGCCTTCACCTTCACCTAGCTCTGGGTAGAGGGCAGACTACCGGGCTAGGGCTCCATTAGGGAGGGACAGGGAGACCCGCTTGGACCCACTCTCCACTCTGGCGCCCGGAAACCTGCGGGGGGGGGCAGGGATGCTCTCTCTTTCCAGCTGTGGACAGTGGCCACGGCGTGGCCCTGTGTCCTGGAGGTGGCTAAGTCCTGTAGAAGAATCAAGGACTAGGCAGAAGTGAGGACTGTGTCTCTACCGTGTTCTTAGATAAACTGGATAATAATAAATGACACTGGTTGTGTTTTGGGGCTTGGAGATGCTCACAGACTTGCCCAAGGCCACTCAGCTGCTTAGTAACTAGGCAGACCTCCTGACTCCTGGTCCAGGGTTTTTGTTTGTTTGTTTGTTTGTTTCTTTTTTGCACTGCGTCATAGCCAAGACAGTGGTCTAATTTTGAAGGAGGATAGATACAGGTAGGTAGACATTGATTTTTTAAAAAAAATACGTTTATTTAAATGTAGTTTTAAAATACCATTCCTATCATGAAAACTATCAGGAAAACATCTCCCACAGCCCCAATTCCCTATGACAGCCATTCAGACAGGGTTTTGAAAAAGAAAACTGCAGAAAATAGAATGCTTCTTGGGGGAGATACAATCAAAGGAGAAGGGAAGCAGGTGGGAGTGGGGGAACAAAGGTGAAAGAGAGGTAGCTCTCAGCACAGATTTGGAGAACAACTTTATTCTGAAGGTTTCCTTGACAGATCTCTGTCCAGATGGTTTGGGGAAGTGTCCCTACTGGTCTTTCCTCTCTCGTGCCCACTCTGTAGAAACCCCAGCTGTGGTCTAGAGGGGCAAATGTTTGATGGTTCTTTCTTTAATTCAGAGTCTCCTCCTTCCCTCTGTTGTAGCAAATACACTGGGTAAGTCTGTTCTGTGTGTGTGTGTGTGTGTGTGTGTGTAAATGCATATGTGAGAATGCATGAGGATGTGTGTGTGTGTGTGTGTGTGTATTTGTGAGAGGAAATGTGTGTCTGAAAGGGAATATGTCTTAAAGAAGGGGGCTTGGGACCAGGGGAGTTGAGAAGATGGGAAAAATGAATCAGAGTTTACCGAATGCATACTATAAACCTACAGCTGAATAAGGGTCTGAGCAGTGCTGGTGGACCTGAAGAAATAGTCAATCCTTAACATTCCTTAAAGGAACAAAGGAGAGGAAATGTATTTAAATGAGGGCAGAGAAGGATGATGTTAGACCCATGTCAGACTCTTGACATTTATGTGACCTCCAACTAGGCTGTAAGACCCCAGGGACAGGAACTGGGACTTTCCACTCCAGATGGCTCCCCCCTTTTCTCCACCATCCCTAACATGGATGGCTTGCACACTGTGCTGACGAAACCAAAGGTAGGGACTAAATCCCTTTTGTGGGCCAACTAACTTTTTTCTACATTTCAGAGCCTAGACTGATCCCCCCCAACCCCCACCATTAGTTGCCTTGCATTCCTGATCATGAAAGACCCAGTGAAGAAACAGTTCAACTCATCCCCTCCGAAAGTGAGCTACCTGCTGACAGGATGTGGTACCCACTTTTACCTTCTATGCATGGTACAAGGGCATTCTTCAATGGGGTCACTGTCTGCTTCATTCCAGATAGCAGCACTTCTGCTCAGTCTTCCTTTCACATATGACTCTCAGGTATTTGGCGGGGGGGACAATTCCTCACCTTGGTACAGCACTATACCCTTTGGAGGATTCTTTCATGTCACCCTGTCTTTTATTTAATCTTTACCATAGCCACACCTGATAGACATCATGGTTGTTACTTTGTAAGGTGATGGAACTGAGGCTCACAAAAGTGAGATAATTAGCTCTAAGTGACTTGGTTGGTGAGTGTGTGAACTTACAGGTGGTAAGGCTGGGATTTGAACCCAAGTTCTAGTTCATATCTCAGGACCTTTTCAGGTTGCCATGCTGTCAGCTTGGGGAGTGGGCTGAGGCAAGAGACGTGATGGGAGGAATACATAGTGCTTTTGGTGCTTTTCTTTTCTATTCACTCCTCTTCTCTACTTTCATAATAGTGTTTTTCAAAACCATATATATCTGTATCTTTCTATCTATCATTATCTACCTATCTTATGTACCTATCATATCTTTCTTCTTCTTCTTCTTCTTCTTCTTCTTCTTCTTCTTCTTCTTCTTCTTCTTCTATCTATCTATCTATCTATCCTATCAATCATCTACCTTCATTCCTATTTCCCAAGAATAGTGTGTATAAAGAAAGACCTCAAAATCTAGCCATCTCCTTAGGAAAGAAAATAATCTTGACTCAGGCCATCCCAGTTCCAGGCAGCAGATGTTGGTGATGTATACCAAGAAATACCATGGTTTAGTGGGAAGGGCAAGACCAGGCCTGGGGATAGTCTAGTTCCCAGATTGTATTTCTTCATGGCACGTTAGTGCAACTTCAGTTAAGCTACAACCTCTCTGGAGTCTTAGTTTGTTGTTATCTCTAAAATGGGAACATAACACCAAACCTACCTCCTTCCCAGGGGTTGTTGTGAGAATAAAGTGGCATGATTCATTTATCCATGAATCACAAATAGCTGTTTTAATTACAAGACCTTTATGTTCTCTCAAAACTGTCAAGAGTTTATAATCCTATGATTACCCAACAAACACATTGAACACCTACTGTGTGCTAGGGTCTGGAAATAATGGACATGTGGAAAGCTTTTGAGAACATGAAAAGCACAAGAAAAATTAGACATTAAAAAATTACCTTCTATTGATGGAACATCTTATTTTTTTTACTTTTTCTGCCACAACATAATAGAAGCAGCAACCGAAAGGGAAAAAAGAGATAAAGGGTGACACAGCTTGTGATGCCAGCACTATTAATGCACTCTGACACATACTGCAGATAATACTGAGAATATCTATATCTTGTTGTACCTTCGGATATGACCTCCCTTGGTTTATCGAAACAGGCTTTGATTATGTGTCCATTCTTTTGATTTCATTATTTAGCTATGCATTATTTTGTAGCTATTAAAAGCAAAGGTGGATGAGGCAGTGGAAAGAGCCCTAGGTCTGAGAACTGGGTTCTTGTCTAGATTCTGTGTCAAATTGCTGTGTGGCCTTGGGCAATCTCCTGTCTCTCTTTGAGCCTCAGTTTGTTGAACTCTAGAATGGAAGCTTTGGGCTAGGTGATGGCTAAGGTCCCTTCTATCGCTGATCCATTCTAATCTAAGAAGTTCTGGAAACACTTTTTGATACCAGAGCTTTTCTGAATGTATTTTAACAGTACTACCTTTGGTTTATGAGCTTCTGTTATGGCATGATGGACTGACTCACGTATTGAAGAACGCTGCCCCCAAATTTAATTATTTTGGGGCATTACACCGCATAGGGTAAAATGAGCCATTTTGTTCATCACGACTGCAGCCTTCACTGAAATGGAGGTTATGGGATAGCAACTTAAAGGCTAACTCATTAATGCTCAGGGACGAATGAGGTAATGTGCCAGCAGACCAAATTGGTGCCTGAATGTTTTCATCTAGAGACCTGTATCTCTTTCCCATGTTGTGATATATTAATGCGGATGTCTTTATCCATTGTCATCGCCTGTAGACATTTGAATACCGTAGATGCAATACCTTTTGGGCACTCAGCCCTGCACACTATCAATTTCTCAAAGTCCAAATTCTCTCAACGGCTAGAAGCAAAATTCTGATGGTGCCATAAAGTGCCTAATTTATTAGTATTCTATCGATGGCATCAGTGCAGTCCTGCTTTTCTCTCAGAGGTGTTTACTAGTGAGCACTGCACCACCCCTAACTATTTAATGGGGGCAATGGAGTAAATTAGTCATCCAAATTGTGAAGGCTGTGGATTTATGCCTAGCTGAAACATTTCTGTCCTCACAATGTTGAAGAGGGTGACCTTTCTGATGTTAATTTGTTTCTCCATCTGTGCCATGCGTTTCAGGAGGACGTGAGGAACAAGCTTGATGCCACTCATGTGTGTTTTCCCTCTTCGTATTGCTGGAGAGTTGATCTGGTTGTGCCTCTACTCTTTGTTCAAATTCTCTCTCTTGGTAGCTGCTAATATCCTAGCCCCTTTACTGATCCAAATGAAATTATATGTTATTTTGCTAGTGACGATGTGAAATTGGATGGTTTAAAAGGTAGATAAGTTTTTGAGACTTACAAGCATTTTACTAATCTGAATAATAGCATGTTAAAAATGGACCTATGCAGTTAGTTTTTCTAAATTTTATAAGATAATTTTTTATACTTGACCCTGATGTCATTGGAGATTGAAGAAGAAAGATCTATTCACAACAATCTCCCAAGATCTTTTTACCCGTTTTAATTTAATTCACATTTAGTAGAGATTGAACTAAGCCAGACGCATTGATACAAATTCTAATTGTATGTAATTACTTTCGAAACCTGATATTTTCTGGTAAAGTCAGGCCCTCTGCAAAGCACCTTCAATATCAATGTGTTTATTAAAAGCCAATGCTAAATATCACATGTACATTATTCATTTAATTCTTACACAGTTGGTGAAATGGATACTGGATCATTTCCCCATTTTATAGAGGAAGCCACTGAGGCTCAGAATTCAACAAACTTTCCTAAGCTCACACAGCTAAGAAATCACAAAGCTTGGCTTTGAACTCAGTTCTATTTAGCTCTGACTCCAGGGACCATTACAGATATTTGTCTAAGGATATTGTTTTTGCAAGTGTGTTGAATTCTATGCTGAAATTGAGAGGGCTTACTTTTGTCTTCCTTCTTCCTTTTTGATGTCATGGTCACTTCAGGCCAATGCCAGGGCATGCTGACGGGAAGGGGAAGACACTTCGGAGCAAGAGAGGTCTCTTAGCACCTTGTTCTCTGTGGGGAGCCTCCTTTTGCGATCAGCTCATAGTGTTGAAGCCTAGTTATTGGTCCTCCCTCCCCAACCTGCTCATCTGCTTCTTGTCTAGGCACACTGGACTTCCTAATTCTGCTTCTGTCTGGTATTCTACTGGTGCCTTAAGAGTATTGAAGGCAAGCAAGACAGTGTCAATTTTGCTGGCAGAATTGTGGCATATGATTGCTCTTAAGTTTAGCCCTGTATCTTTGAGCAGGAGGCAATGACAAACAATTTATTCTAAGGCCTTTGATTTCCTTTGGAATTGTAAGCATCTAGGCTGACTCATCTCTCAAAGGCTTCTCTCTCTCTCTCTCTTGGCTGACGTTGTTTTGAGGTTCTCTTATTTGTTCTCACCTTATTTTGGGGGGAGAAGAGGGATTGATTTTCATCTTGATTTTTGGGTGAAAGAACCAGCTATACTCTTCGGATGACCAGATTGTAACCCTTGGCAAGAAGAAATAGCTGCAACTCCAAAACAGGTACAAAAATGTCTAAATTGGGATAAAGGGAAAGAGGGAGCCATGCAAAAATAATAATAATAATCCATAGCTAGGCTGTGTGTGTCAGAATGAGACCCTTGGCTAATAGATTTTGGACCTGCCATTGTGAATGGGGGATTACTGGCTGCTTAGTTTGGGACTGTGGTTAGGTTCTCTGCATGTGCCTTTGGTTAAGATGGTCATTTTGTGGATGCAGTATGGTGGTTGGGCTTAGGTGTTTACTCTGGGTCCAGGGGATATTGATTTTCAGTTGAAGGGACTTTTAAAAATATGTATGCTAAGAATTTTCCTCTTAGCTCAGTTCAAAAGGCATAGAAATACTCCTCATCCTATCTCATACTGAACTTCAGTTATCCGGCAAGTGTTTATTTCTGACATGTGTGACTTTGGCCATTAAGGAAAGTGGGCAAAAGAGGATTTTGGAAACAAAAGAAGTGAGGGAATTTTTTTTGACAGAGCTCATTTATATAGATTATTGGATGATAAACTTCTACCTACCTTTTCTCTGTCAGAACCACATTACCTGATCTTTGGAGTTTAAGAACCCCCCCAATAATATATAGAATATTATCATAAAACTCCATGGGCAAGGGGAGCTCAGAAAAGTAGCATGTGACCACTTCCCTTCTTGCCAAAATATTTAGTTCCCCACGTCCCGAATTATCTTCTCTTAGGAAGAAGCATCCACACATTCACCCAAACCATACACTTCGGAGCTATCCTCTCCATTACAATAAAAAATTTTCTCTAAGTCCTATCAATTATACCCATAAAATCCATCTCCTGCTCCAGCTCCATTGATACTGACTTGTGTCAGCATCTCTTGCCTCTTGGCTGATTTACCTACTTCAGGCTTTCTACCCAAACCAGGTTTTTCACTGCTCTGTGATTTTTCCAAGCTGCAGCTCTGACTCTGTCACTTCCCACTTAAAACCCTGCAGTAGTTCCCTATTACCTTCAGGAGAAAGTCCGGCTCCTTAACATGGCTTATAGGGCCATTCATGATCTCATTCCTGCCTATCCAGATTTATCTCCTTCCATCCTCTTTATACAGCTTTAAGAATATAACAACCTCTCTTCCATCTCTTTGCCTTTGCACAAGCTGTTCTCTCTTTCTGGACACTCCCCCCTCCCTGTCTCCAGGCAGACTTAGATGTCTCCTCCTTTCTGCTTTCACAGTAGTTTGTTTATATCTTGGGCAATTGACTTATCACAAGGTTTTGTAAATTGTTGTTAACCTGTGTATCTCCTTCGCTGCACTGTTAAATTCTTTATGAAAAGAGTATTATTATTTTGCTCATATTTGAATCTTTAGTGCCTGGCACAAAGTAGACAATTAATGCAGGTTTCTTTTCTTTTCTTTTTTTTTTTTAAATGCATACGTGAAAGAACAAATTAATAATAGAGGTGAGGATGTGCAGGATAGGATGCTGTGTGGGGTGCAGGGAGATCCCCACTGGGGTATCCTGTGCAACCTGGGAGCAGTTTGAGGTAGTGGGCACCATGCAGAAGGGATATGTAAAAGAGGTTTGCCAATATGCCAAGAAACTTCACTATACCAATCCTGTATAGAGAGTCTCATTAGAAATGGCCTGGAAGTGATGTTTGTTTTGGTACAAACTGATGTTGTTGTTTTTTTTTCAGGAAAAAATAACATAATCAAGTTGCACAACTTTTGGTAAATAGATAAAAGGCAAAAGGCAAACCAAATCCCACTATTTGACACAGACACCATCAGTAATTGGGTGCATTTCTCTCAGTCTTTTATTTTTTTGCATGTTTTTCTTCACATAGTTGTAATCATAATTAATACAATTCTGTATTTTATATTTGTTGTTTAAAAGCTCCTTGTAAACATCATTTTAATCATTGCATAATTTTCCATACTGTGGAAATTCCATAATTTATATAACTAGTCTTGTTGCTGGGCTAGCTTTTTTTCCCTTAATTTTTCACTGTTATGGTTCATGTACATATGGTTTTTCCTGTCTGTAGGAAGATTTCATTAGGATAGATTCCTAGAAGGGGAATTACTGGGTCAAAGGGCCTGGGGATGATTTTTGGCTTCAGACTCACGTGTCCAGTTTGCTTTCTGGAAGAGTTGTACAAAATTTACAGAGCTCCTAACCTTGATGAATGTGCCCATTTCACCCAAACTGGACAGCATCAAGCATTATTATTAAAAAATAAAAATAAACTCCATCAATGTTCCTAATAATTAAAGGAAAAATATTACCTTATTCTTATCTTAATGTGCACTTTAAAATTGTAAGGTTGGTTTTTTTAAAAAATATTTTTTTCTTTTTTTTAAATATTTTTTTCTTTTTTTTTCTTTTTTCCTTTTTGCCTAATTAGGTTTTCTCTTTTCTGGACTGTCGGTTCAGGGCTGGCTTTTTTTAAGTTGGATTTTTTTTTAAATAAGCAGCCAGAGGCAGCTCTGCTTGAGGGTGAAGCCACCTCCCAGTTTTCCCTCCCCCTTTACCACCCTCCCCCCCCCATAGTTCCCTCCACCAGGTCCAGTGACAATTGGATGATGCAGTCCTGATAATCATCCGATTCCAGAATGGGTGACTGCATTCCTTTTCTGAAGGCAGCAAGGACACTGTGCCCCAGAATCATGCCCCCTTTGCTGTTGTTGTCCGCCTTCATTTTTTTAGTGAACGTCCTGGGAGGAGCCCCAGGACACAACCCGGACCGCAGGACCAAGATGATCTCAATACACAGCCTCTCCGAGCTGGAGCGTCTGAAGCTGCAAGAGACTGCTTATCACGAACTCGTGGCCAGGCATTTCCTCTCTGAATTCAAACCTGAAAGAGGTGAGCAGTACCCCGGGATGTGGCATCCTCGCCTTCAGGCCGAGTGGACCCCCGGGCGGAACGGGACGAATGGGGTGTCCAGGAGGGTGGGAGGGACTCTCCTCTGGTCTTGGACCTGGCCGGTTCTCCTGGATCCTGGAGAACTGAGGGAGCGGGAGTTGAAGGGTGTTTGGTGAATTGGGAAGAGGTAAAGATTAGTTGAGTTGGGTTGAAGCCTGGGGGCTTGAGGGGCAGTGAGACAGGCAGATACCAGGGACAGACAGGTGGACAGAGGACAGGTGAAAAGACAGACGCACCAGGTGAGGTGCCAGAACAAGTCGGAATGAGATGGAGACGCAGAGGGACACTCAGAGAAGACTGGGACAGACAGAGACAGCGCGGTTGAGAGACGAAGAGTTAGAGGGAGATAGCGAGACAGTGAGAGAGAGACACGGGCCAATCCGGGCGAGTAGCGGGAGGGCGGGTGCGGGTGCGGGGGGGCGGCGGCGGGAGGTGCGCTGGGAGCGAGAGGGACCCAGCGCAGGACGGGGGTCGAGCGCGCCAGTGGTCTCCGCGGTGCAGGCGCAGATTCTGCGACTGAGGGGAGGTGGGAGGGCGTCACGCGAGCCGAGGGGTGCCGCCGCAGTGATGAAAAGTGCAGGGGGCCGCAGGTTCGCCCGGCGCAGCCTAAAAGGAGCGCAGCAAAGGGCGAGGAGACCCCGCGGGCAGCCGCCACTGTGGGGGTCGGAGTGCGGAGATAGCGGGTGTCACCGCTTCTCCCGCGGCCGCAGCGCAGGGAGCCGACGGCATCCCGGGAGCGAGCGCGCCAGCAGTAACTTAGCGACCCTTACTAGCCGAGGCGCCGCAGGCAGAGCCCCTCCCCTCGCCTGTTGCGCTGTCCCGCGGCCTAGGAGCCCCGGAATTTATGTTTTAAGCGTTGTGTTGAGCTTCTGCTGGTGCGTAACAAGGTGCGCGCTGCGCACGCGGCGCCTTTGATGATCTGGTTTGGTTAAATTCTTGGAGCCTCATATGTGGTAGTTAGGATTGGTCCCGTTTTCAAATGGGGAAACTGAGGCTGAGTGAAAGCAAAACACTTTTGGGGGGCTGGACAGAGCTGTTGCCCCTCTCCCCAGTCTCTGTGGCTCAATGCATTACGATGTTTTAGTCACTTATCAAATCCTATTTGTATGAGAATGCGTGTGTTTTCTTTTTCTCTTCCCATAGCTCTACCAATTGACCGTCCAAACACCTTGGAGAAGTGGTTTCTGATTCTGAGAGGACAAGAGAGGGGTGAGGGTCTCTCATACTGTACTTTCCTTAGTAAAGAAATAGAATGCTGCACCCCTCCTGTACTGTGTCCCTGGCTACTGGAGACTGGGCGGTGCCCACTGCCCCTGGGGGGGACTCACTCCCCCCCCCACCCCGCTTCCAGAAACCCCGCAGGGGGATGATTTCAGGAAATAGCGCACTAGCTGCAGGAGTGCTGGGCAGTCCCATCAGATATGCCTAAGCTTTCTGGGTGAATCTACCCCAGACAGTTTGTCCAGAAGAAATTACCCTCATTGCCTCAAGGTGGTCACCCCCTGGCAGGACTTAAGGCAGAGACCCCGTTGGGGTAGCTGAGTGGAGCTGAGTCTTTCAGCCAGACCATCGCAGGGTCCCTTTGGCTCCCTCCCCAGGGAGGGGCGCTGCGGGTCTGGTGGGGTAGGGCTCGCTGGGGGCGGTTGCTTAGAGGAGTGCTACAGCCCCTGCAGTTCCTCCTGATTTAAGCGCTGCGGAGCGTTGACGTTTCTCATTCTTTCTCTCCCTGGCTCCCCAGCGGTACCACTCAAGACGTTTGGCATTCGACTGGAAGAGGTGCTGGTGAACGAGCTTACCCGCCGCAAGCAACTTGAACTGAGAGCCGCGATGCAGATTGAAGAAGCCACCGGTCAGGTTGCGGGCCGTCGTCGGGGAAACGTGGTGCAAAGGATGTTTGGCCGCATCAGGCGCTTTTTCAGTCGCAGGCGGGCTGAGCCCTCCTTGCCCCGGGAGTTTACTCGCCGTGGGCGTCGAGTGAGTTCAACCCTCCAGTTTTCAGGCAGGGACCCTTCTTGAAGTGTCCAGGGATGTGGGGCGGGAAGGTCAAGGCCTGTGTCCTCAGAGGGAAGGGGAGCTGAACAGAACGTGTTGGAGGGGTGTAATTGGCTTGCCACAGAGAGAATGTCTCCTGTTGTGAATGTGATGCAGTCTTCAGGGAGGTCCAGAGTGACACTCCTGCTCCCCCATTTTAACATAGTGGGGGTTTCTCCACAGGGTGCTGTCTCTGTGGATAGCCTGGCTGAACTGGAGGACGGGGCCCTGCTGCTGCAGACCCTGCAACTTTCCAAGACTTCCTTTCCAATTGGCCAGCGACTTCTGGGATCCAAAAGGAAAATGAGCCTCAATCCGATTGCTAAGCAAATCCCCCAGGTTGTTGAGGCTTGCTGCAGCTTCATTGAGAAACATGGTAAGGGGCCAAGAATGGTGGTTAAATCAAGGTAGGAGGCAATTCAAGAGAAAGAATGGTGTTCTAGAGATGGGGAGAGGAAAGAGGTCAAGGGCTGAAGGGCTTGAAACATTCCCCTGCCACCAGTTGGGGTTGGGATACAATGGGGGAGGAAAAGGGAAATGCTGGCGGTGGGGGCGGTGAGCACAGATACTTAGCATCCCCTGGTCTTTTCTTTCAGGCTTAAGCACGGTGGGGATTTTCACCCTGGAATATTCTGAGCAGAGAGTGCGTAAGGTAAATCAGCTATGTTTATGCTTTTGTTCCTTCAGTGAGAAAAAATGGTGGGGGTAGGGGCTCCCCCATAGACCTGAAGAGAATGTCATGCCTCGTGAAGGGAGCACAGTCTTCTTTCTAGCCCCCAAGGCACACCGTATAGCCAACTACCTCCACTGAAGCCTGAGACTTACTGAAGGAGTGGCCAGTAGGGAGCCTGTGATGGGCAGAGCAGAGCCACCGAATGTATTCTCTCTCTTTTTCTAGCTCCGTGAAGAATTTGATCAAGGTCTGGATGTAGTGCTGGATGACTCTCAGAATGTGCATGATGTGGCCGCACTCCTCAAGGAGTTTTTCCGTGACATGAAGGACTCTTTGCTGCCAGATGATCTGTACATGTCCTTCCTCCTGACAGCAAGTGAGTCTTCTGCTCTCTCTTGTTGGGCAAGGAAAGGAAATAGTACAGGGGATGTGGGGTTCTGGGGACAGAGCTCAGGCTGCAAGCCCCCAAGGAACTAAGGCAAAATGAACACCAGAAGATGAAAACACCTCTCCAGATTCCGCTATAAGTCTGTTGTTTGGAAATCTCTCTAGAGCTTCTTGAAGCTGTGTGCACCCTCTCAGGGCAAAGAAGAACCTAGGTTCTGTAGGGAGGGGGTCTGATTTTGATGGGAGCACTTCTTGCTTTTAGGAATCCTAAGCTCAAATGCCATGAGAATGAGCAAAGAAAAGATGCTTGAGTACTTTATCCATAGCCTTTGGCATTTTTCAACCAGAATCACACCTTTCTTTGTATCAGGCTGCTGCCAAGGCTAGCCCCCTAAGCCAGTCCCTGTTTTCCTTCCTCTAGCTCTGAAGCCACAGGATCAGCTTTCTGCCTTGCAGTTGCTGGTTTACCTGATGCCACCTTGCCACAGTGACACCCTGGAGCGTCTCCTGAAGGTCCTGCATAAGATCACTGAGAACTGCGAGGACTCCATTGGCATTGATGGACAGTTGGTAAAAAGCTCTGGGAAAGGGTAGTGAGATTTATAGAAGGGGAGATGTGTGGGAATATATGAGAAAGAGAAAGAGACAGAGACAGAGAGACAGAGGGAGGGGGAAACAAGAACAAAAAGAGACATTTCTATTTGTGTAACTTCCATTACTACTTCAGAGTTGATCACTTTCTGCTTTCCTTTACTTAGGTTTCAGGCAATCGTATGACTTCCACCAATTTGGCTTTGGTGTTTGGATCTGCTCTCCTGAAGAGGGGGACATCTGCCAAGAGGGAGTTCAGGAAAACAAGACTGGGGATTGACCACTATGTTGCTTCTGTCAATGTGGTCCGTGCCATGATTGATAACTGGGATATCCTCTTTCAGGTAGGTGGAAGCTTTAGACACACTTATTTCACAGCTCTTTCACCTGTTCACAAGGCAAGGAAGAGTTCCACATGCATCCCTGGGGGTATCCAAAGCAGGCAGCCACAAATCTCCCAGTCTAGAAATCGTTCCTACATTAGCTGGGCATGGTGCCTTCAGTTCTGGGTACCTGATAGAGATGAGTATAGATTTTAAAAATGTTGTGTAATAAAGGCTAACATTGCTAATTTTACCCTCAGGTGCCTCCCCATATTCAGAGGCAGGTTGCTAAGCGTGTATGGAAATCCAGTCCTGAGGCCCTTGATTTTATCAGACGCAGGAATTTGAGGAAGATCCAGTGAGTGTTTTCTTGGTTTGTTCATGCTTAGCCTGAAGGAGAATCACCTATGGGGGCTCCCAACCCCAGGCCACCTCTATGTTAGTCAATCCAAGTATACAAACTGACTTGCTTTTTCAAATTCATTCCCCTTCAGGAGCGCACGGATAAAGATGGAAGAGGACGCTTTACTTTCTGATCCAGTGGAAAACTCTGCTGAAGCCCGGGCTGCTGTCCTTGGTCAAAGCAAGCCCTTTGGTGAAGGTCAGTTCCCTGCTGGCGGTCAGACCCCTGGTGAAGGTCAGGCCCTTGCTGAAGGTCAGTCCCTTGGTGAAGGTCAGGCCCTTCCTGAAGGCCAGGTCCTTGCTGAAGATGAGCCCCTTGAGGAAGATGAGTCCTCTGAGGAAGATGTGCCAGTCAATGAAGAACTAGTATTTGAATATCTCAATCAAGGAGTAGTCTTTGGCGAAGCCCAAGGTCTCGAGATTCCAAATGACCTTGAGATTCCAGGTCCACATCTCGAAGGCGTTCCAGAGCTTGATGAAGATGACGACAATGACGACAACGACGATGATGACGATACCCTGAATTTTGATCTTCCTCCCCTTGAGGACATTCTAGACCCTGATGATGAAATTCTAGAACTCATTGAAATCCAAGACTTTGAAGAAATACCATATTTTGATATGGTTCCAGACCCTGAAGTAGCCCGAGATGTGCAAGAAATCCCAAACCCTGGAGAAAACCCAAACCACGACCTTGAAGAAGGACCAGATTTTGAAGACTACCATAACCTTGACCTAGCAGAAGTTCCCTATCTTGATGTGATCCCGAACACTGAAGAAGCCTCAGATACTGACGAAATCCCAGACAATGAAGAAGCCCCTGACACTGATGGAATCCCAGACCATGCAGATGACTCAGATAATGATGAAAACCCAGATTCTGCAGAAGACCCCAATCTTGAAGAGGTCCCAGCCCTTGATGAAATACCAAATGATGAAGCCTCAAATGCTGACGAAGTTCCAGACCACGAAGAAGCCCCAGAGGTCAATGGGATTTCAGACTCTGATGAAGACCTTGATTTTGATGAAGTCCCAGCTCTTCATGTGGTCCCAAGCCCTGAAGAAGCCCCTGGTGGTCATGGAATCCCAAATCATGAAGAATCCCCAGAGGTTAATGGGCTCTCAGACTCTGAAGAAGACCCTGGTCTTGAAGAGGTTCCAGCTCTTGATGGAGTCCCAAATGATGAAGAAACCTCAGATACTGAAGAAATTCCAGATTATGAAGAAACTCCAGAAGTCAATGGAATTGCAGGCTCTGAAGAAGACTCCAACCCTGAAGAGGTCCCAGCCCTCCATGTGGTAACGAGCCCTGAAGATGTCTCTGATTTTGATGAAATTCAGAACCAGGAAGAATCTTCAGATGTAAGTGGAGTCCCAAACAATGAAGAAGCCTCAGACGCTGAAGAAATCCCAGGACACAAGGAAGACTCTGACGTCAGTGGAATCCAAGACTCTGAAGAAAACCCTAACCTTGAAGAAGACACAGTTCTCAGTGTGGTTCCAGAGCCTGAGGGCACTCAAATTCACAACAAAATTCCAGATTCTCAGAAAGATCTAGCCAACACTTTTGAAGAAGATGAAATTACAAACATGGCTCCAGAGCCTGAAGATGTCTCCATCCTCAATACAATTCCAGACCCTCAGCCAGACCTAGCTGTCAATTTTGAAGAAATCATGAATGTGGAAGCAGTCCCAATGCCTAGTAATCTTGACTCTAAAGAAGTTCAGCGTCCAAAGACCATCCAGTTCCGCAAAGAAGATGCAGCTGTTACATTTCCTGTAGATACTGCCTTCCTTAAAAACAAGTCTCAGCCTGGCCAAGTCATGGACTACAGGTCCTCCTCAGAGTCATTGAAGGCCGACACCTGCTTTCTCCCCTCCATGAAGTTCTGTAAGCTTCCGGCTCCAGCTTTGTTACTCATTTGCTTAGTAAAATTAGTCAGGCTGGTTGTAGGGTGGTGGTGGTTGTTAGGAGGATGCCCACTTCCTCGCTTCCCTGGTGGTATTGCCCATTTGCTCTAAGCACGGGATATCTGTCTCGCTCTTTCTGTTCTCTAACATGGCCCTGCCCTCCTGCCCCCCGCCCCCACACACCCAGCTTCCACAGTGGGCCTAGATTTAGAGATGTATGTTCTACTGTTAGGCTGCAGTTTTCTTACATGTCAAATGGGGGTAATCATTTCTGCCCTAACTTCTTACCTCATACTGTATTTGACGCTCAAAATTAGGTCTTAGTTCCTTGGGTGCTGTGCAAAGTGTGAAGTCTAGAAACATAAGGAGTTAACATTGTTACTATTTTCCAGGTTCCTCTGAGGAGCCAGCTGTGCCTCCCAGCACTGCCCGTTCCCATGACGATGATGAAGGAGCGGGTAACCCCCCCATTCTGGAGCAAGACCGCCCATTGCTCCGTGTGCCCCGGGAGAAGGAGGCCAAAACTGGCATCGGCTACTTCTTTCCTTAGATGTTTTTCCTTCTATATGGTGCCAGACGGGGGGAAAGGGTGGGGGTAGACCTGGAATGTCACAGGGAACATTAAGGAGAGTCTTGAAGGTAAAGATCTGAGGGTAAGAAGGAGTTCCACCTGATGCTCGGGTCAGGCTGTGAATTCCAAACACACTACCAGCCCCTTTCCTGGGGATGCTCGGTCCCTTCAGCCGGTAAAAGTGGAGATGTTTCTGTGTCATGCTCAGGCACCCTGGTGCTACCTTGCCTTTCTCTTTTACCCCTGATCCTGGCTTTCCCTTACTGCAGCCGTTCCTTTAATTGATGTGTCATTTGTGGTAAACACCTGTCCCAGAGAAGCTCACAAATCTCGAGGTGCTTTCCCTCCCCCAAAGGGGATTGCATGCTTTTCCTGACTTTCCTACCCTCCTCCTAAGAGCTCAATTGGAAAGGCCCTCAAGAGGCATGCTAGGATGTTACGTTAGGTCAGCCTACTGACAGCTGACAATTAATGCTAAACCATGTCACACCAACTCATAGCCGTGTCCCTGCAGCCACTCCACCGCCTCAGGATAATTTTTTCCAAATTATTTAGACCAATGGCTCGTCAAACAGCCACTCCCCAAATCCTGAGAAAACCAACTAGCTTTTCTGGGGTCAAAAGTTAGAGGAAAAATTTGATTTTATTACCTAGATCTGTTTTACAGACAGCTGGCAGCCACATCCTGTTGTCAGCAAAACAGCTAGTTAGGTATGAACACATAGTTCCAAGCAGTAAAAGTCACCTGATTACAAATGTTCTTAAATATCGTCTCTGTAGTTCCTCTATGCAGGACGGTTCAAATTTGCGGGACATGCTCTGGTAACACGCAGATATGGGTTATGTATGACATCCAAAATTATAGCTGTTATTGAGGGGTAACAACTGCTAAGGTCCATAGAATGAAGAATGTATTGTATTGAGGGATAGAAATTGATCACACATGGGTAACAACCGCAGAGCTCGAAGATTTGTGATTGTTAAAACTTCTCTGGCATTTAATCATTAATAAACATCTGTATTGTGACAGCAGCATATTCATGGCTTACTATGTGTGAGTTTTTTTATTTGAAATTTTGTTGGTGAGTTGGGAAGCTCTAGCTGGAGCTGAAGGGGAAAGAGAGGTGGGGAAGAGGGTGATGTGGAATAAAGGGCAGGGGTGACATGGTGTAAAGGGATGGAGTGAGTGGAATAAAGGGGAAGGGGTGATTTGGAATAAGGGGATGGAGAGAGATGGAATAAAGATGTGAGGTGGGATAAAGGGGAGTGATGTGGCGTACAAGAGAAGGGGTGATGGAGAATAGAGGGGAGGGGTGATATGGGATAAAGGGATGGAGAGAAATGGAATAAAGGGAGGTGATGTGGGATAAGGGGGGTGAAGTGGGATAAAGGAGAGGGTGTTGGGGAATAAAGGGGAAGGGGTAATGTGGAATGAGATGGAGAGAAATGGAATAAAGGGGTGAGGTGGAAAAAGGGGTGTGGTGTGTGATAAAGGAGAGTAAAGTGGAAGAAAGGGGAAAGAGCTGTAACTGAATAAAGAGAATGTAGAAGGGATGAAGGAGAAGTAGGGGGAAAGAATAAAGCTTAAGAGGAGGCCCTCTAAAAGGAGAAAAGAGGGGAATAAAGGGAGAGATCACTAGGTGCTTTCAACTGAGAAATTCCCCCTGGATTGGTCAAAAATGAAAAACGAAATATCTTGAGACATATGATTTCCAAGGGTAATAGAAGAACATGCTTCTGTTTGATTGATGGAACCGCCAAACTTTCTTGAAAGCTTAAGACTTCATGACATGCTTGGAAGTTTCACATGTCAGGGACAGAGTTCCAGAAAGTGGAATGATGTGTATTATTTATTTTTGCACACTTTATTTTAGGATATTTCCTTCTGTAGAGTTTTACAGGCAGCAGGAAGGTAATGTTGGGTCCTTCCTATAATAATGATTATTTTACAATAATAATTATAATGATAGTTCACACATATCGAGTTCCTAAATGTGTTTAAAGCTTTACTTGCATCATTTTATTTAATATTCACAGCAACTCTATGAGATACATGTTACTCTCATCCTCATTTTCTTCTTGAGGAAAATGAGATACAGAGAGGTCAAATAACCTGCCCAAATTACACATCTGCTTAGTGGAAAAGAGCCAGTCTTCAAAACCTTAACGACTAGATTATACTGGCTTATCCTAAAATTTTAGGATTCTTCCTTTGACACAAAGATGCACTGTGATGTCTGCAGTCAGTTTTTTTGGTTTGGATTTGCACTTTTAACAAGCAAGCTTCAGGTTCCTTCCTTATAGGTCCTTTTTTCAGACAAGCCATTAGACAAAAACTGTGATATCTCAGACAGACCCTAGCAGTTGTATCTAGGACCCACAGATATTAAACCCAGCAGAAAATATAAAGCTCATCCATTCCAACTCTCTGTTATATGTATGGTCACAGTAGGGCTCATATTTGGAAAGGACTTACTTGAAGTCAGAGATCTGGATTAAGATCCAGACAGGCCTCTGACTGCCATCCCAGGACTTTATGGAGCTAAAATAGCACGATGTGTCCTTGGAAGAGTTCACCTGTGCTTTTCCCACTCAGCTTGAAAATCAACAAATAAACCAGATAACAAGTAGGTAAGTAGATTGATTCAAAAAATTCCCTTCACTTCCTGGCCTTCCCTGAAACCAGGTTTTCTCCTGATCTCATTGCTTCCCCTACATTCCCCCCTAGTGCTGACTACCAATCAAGGAGTTGGGGCTGAGAGTGGTGAGTAGATATGGGCATTATCCTCACTCTTCCCCATACTCTGAGGGCCAGCTCAATGGGCTACCTTGACACTCCAAGTCCTGTCCTCATCCTAGGCGACCTCAACAATATCTACATGGAAGACCCATCCCACACCCTGGCCTCTCATCCTTTAACTTAGCATTTCAATCACCTGCAGCCACTTGGCATTACTAGGCATGACATCGCTTCCAAAAGACTCAACTCCAGTATTCCACTGTGACTCAGATCTCCTAACAATGGCTGGATTCCACGTCTTCTGCTATTTGGTCTTGTTGAGATGTCCAGTGCCTCAAGCCTTTTCTTTTCTCTTCACTTCTTTCCTTGTCCAGGCAGGATCTCAGGGCGTATTAATTTAGAACTGACTGTATCTTCATTCCCTTGCTCTTGAAATACCATGTCTGCACTATTTACTCTCAGCCTTGGGTCCCTCCAAGCATCTGATTCCTCCAATCTCATAATGACCACTGTGAGAAAATGTAGTAGCCCTCCAAATATTGGTTCATCTAATAGAATTTCCAACCTCAGCTGGGCCCTCAGGCCATTCAGCAATTCTCTTGCACACCCCAGGTCATGTCCTTCTCTAATTCTCCTCCCATTCATATTCCATTTCAATATCATTCCCCTCAAACAACAGCCCCTTTCACTCTAACTCATCCCCAATACATCCTCTCTTCTGCTTTATGCTTGTTTATTTTCCTCTTCTTTTTATAGTTTCTTTAGGTAGGAACTTAGATTATTGATTTTCTCTTTTCTAATGTAAATGTTCAGTGCTTTAACAGTGTACCACAAGTTTTGATGTGTTGTATTTTCATTCAGTTCAATATATTTTTAAAATTTCCTTTGAGACTTTCTCATTGACCAATGGATTATATAGAAGGTTAGTTTACTTTTTAAGTGTTTTGAGATTTTTTCTGCCATCTTTCTGTTATTGATTTGTAGTGCTGCCTGGCTCACCTGTGATAGGTGGGACTTTCATTTGATCCAGAAAAAGAATGAGCCTACCTGGGCCGCCTTCTGTTTCTAAAAATAAGCTGGTGTTCAGGAAATGGCAGTCCTGGGTCACCTTTCTTTATTGGGTTAGAGGTAATAAGACAACTTTGTACTGTGCTGTTTCTCTAGCCCTAGGGTCCTAAACCTTCCTCTTATATCTTTTAGAATTCTACTTTGGTTTTCTCTGAAGTTATTTCCGGGGCTTATATTTGTACTTGATAAGGAGGAGCTTGGGAGAAAAGGGGCTATGTGATCTTCTCCTGAGCAGAAGTCTCTTGGTTATTCTTAAAAAGCTTTATTCCGATATAGTTTCCATAATTTCCAATCTATAGTTTAGAGTGTACAATATTGTTAGTGTATTCACAGAGTTGTGCAACCATTGCCATAACCTAATTTAATAATATTTTCATCACTCCAAAAAGTAGCCACATGGGCCTCCCTGGTGGCGCGGTGGTTGGGAGTCCGCCTGCCGATGCAGGGGATGCGGGTTCGTGCCCCGGTCTGGGAGGGTCCCGTGTGCCGCGGAGCGGCTGGGCCCGTGAGCCGTGGCCGCTGGGCCTGCGCGTCCGGGGCCTGTGCTCCGCAACGGGAGAGGCCGCGGCAGTGAGAGGCCCGCATACCGCAAAAAGAAAAAAAAAAAAAAAAAAAAAAAAAAGTAGCCACATACCAGTTAGCAGTAAATCTCTATCTTTCCTGTCCCCCAAGTTTAGGCAACCACCAAACTACTTTCTATCTTCACAGACTTCCCTATTCTGGACATTTCATATAAATGGAATCACACAATATGTAATCTTTTGTGACTGGCTTATTTCATGTAGCATAATATTTTCAAGATTCAACCATGTCACAGCATGTATCAGAACTTTATTGTTTTTTAATGTCAAATAATATTTCATTATTATTTTGGATATGCCATATGGATATGCCATATTTAATTCATATTTACCTACAAATAAAGATGTTGAACATTTTCATATTTTCCCCCATCCTTTGGTCATATATCTTCTGCCTATTTTTAAGTGAGATTTTTTATTGTGTTGAAAGGTTTTTTTATATATTCTGGATAATTTTTTTTCCTGTCTGTGACTTGTTCTTCATTCTCTTAATGGAATCTTCTGAAGAGCAGAAGTTTTCAATTTTTTTAAAGAAATTTTTTATTTACTTTTGGTTGCATTGGGTCTTTGTTGCTGCACATGGGCTTTCTCTACTTGCAGCGAGCGGGGGCTACTCTTCACTGCAGTGCGTGGGCTTATTGCAGTGGCTTCTCTTGTTGCAGAGCACAGGCTCTAGGTGCACGGGCTTCAGTAGTTGTGGCATGTGGGCTCAGTAGTTGTGGCTCGCGGGCTCTAGAGTGCAGGCTCAGTAGTAGTGGCGCACTGGATTAGTTGCTCCTCGGCATGTGGGATCTTCCCGGACCAGGGATCAAACCGGTGTCCCCTGCATTGGCAGGTGAATTCCCAAACACTGCACCACCAGGGAAGTCCCAGAAGTTTTTAATTTTAATGAAGCTCAGTTTACCATGTAAAAAGTGTTTAGGATTTTACTTTTGGTGTCATTTCTAAGGAATCATCGCCTACCGCACGCTCACTAAGCATTCTCTCAAAGTCTGCACCAGACCAAGAAGATGATTGGTCTAAGGTGCAAAATTTAAGGAGTATCTCTCAAGGTTGTGCAAATACCCAAGAGTGAGGACGTTCTTAAATTTTGCACCCCAGGCCCCTCATTTGCCTGGTCCTGTTTTCTGCTATGTTTTATCCAATAAGTTTTATAGTTTTATTTATCCAATCATCAGTTGAGAACCAAATGGGTTGTTTCCACTTTTCTTATTGTAAATAATGCTGCTATGAAATTCATGTACAAGTTTTTGTGCAGAGATACGTTTTCATTTCTCTTAGGTACGTACCTAGGAGTGGAATTGCTGGGTCATATGGTAACTCTATTTTTAAACATTTTTGGAAACTGTCAGTTTTATAAGGTGATTGTATCATTTTACATTCCTACCAGCAATGCATGAGATTTCCAATTTCTTCACATTTTTGTCAACAATTTTTATTATCTTTTTAAAAATTATTATTGCAGTCCTTCTAGTGGTGTGAATGGTTTCTCATTGTGGTTTTGATTTGCATTTCTCTGAAGACTAGTGATGCTAATCAATGTAATATACCATATTAAGAAACTAAAACTTTAAAAAAATTTAGTTTTTCTATTTCTGCCTACAATTTATTTGGAGTTGAATTTATGTACAGTGTGAGGTATGGATTGAAATTCATTTTTTTCTTCTATACATATATGCACATTTTCTAATACCATTTAATGAAAAGACTATAATTTCTCCATTTAATTGCCTTTATAACTTTGTCAAAAATTGGTTGATTGTTCATTTTGTGTATATTTCTGCATTTTCTCTCTGTTTGATGGAAGTATTTTTCTATTTTTATGTCAGTACCATCTTTCTTGATTACTGTAGGCTTATAATAAATCTTTAAATAGGGGAATGTCAGCTGCCTATTTTTGTCCCCAGCTTTATTGAGGTATAAATGACATATAACGTTGTGTAACCTTAAGGTATACAACATGACAATTTGATACATGTCTATTTCTCAAAATGTTTACTACAACGAGGTTAGTTAACACAGTTTACCTCACATAATTACCATTTTGTTGTAATGGTGATGGTGGTGAGAACATTAGAGCTCCACTCTCCCAGCAACTTTCAAGTATACAATACAGTATTATCAACTACAGTCACCATGCTGTACATTATATCCCTGGAAATTATTCATCTTATTCAAAGTTTGTGCCCTTTGACCAATACCTCCCTGTTTCCCACCCCTCAGCTACTGGCAACCCAGCCACCATTCTACTCTTTCTATGAGTTTGATGTTTTTAGAGTCTACATATAAAGTGAGATCATACGGTGTTTGTTTTTCTCTGTATGACTTATTTCGCTTAGCATGATGCTTTCAAGGGGCATCTACGTTGTTGCAAATGGCAGAATTTCCTTCTTTTTTATAGCTGAATTATGTATCTATATCTGTATCTACCTATATAGATAGATATAGATTTAGATATAGATACAGATATAGATATAGATCGCACATTTTCTCTATTGATTTATCCATTGATGGACACTTAACGCTGTATCCATGTCTTGGCTATTGTGAATAATGCTGTAATAAACATGGGAGTGCAGATACCTCTTTGATACCCTGTTTTCATTTCCTTTGGATATGTACCCAAGTGGATTTCTGGGTCATGTGGTAGTTTTATTTTTAATTTTATGAGGAACCTCCATTCTGTCTTCCACAGTGGCTTTACAACTTACATTTCTAACAGCACTGCACAGGGTTCCTTATTCTCCACATCTTCGCCAGCATTTGTTATTGCTTATCTTTTTGATAACAGCCATTCTAAAAGGTATATGAGTAATACATCAGTGTGGTTTTGATTTGCATTTCCCTGATGATTAGCGACATTGAGCACCTTTTAATGTATGTGTTAACCATTTATGTCTTCTTTGGAAAATAAATGTCTTTTCAAGTCCTCAACCCATTTTTAAATAAGACTATTTGTTTTTGCTATTCAGTTGTATGAGTCTCATATATTTTGGATATTAACCCCTTATCAGATATGTGGTTCACAAGTATTTTCTCCTATTCAGTAAGTTACCTTTTCATTTTGCTGATTGTTTCTATTGCTGTACAAAAGCTTTTTGGTTTGATTTAGTCCAACTTGTTTACTTTTGCTGTCGTATCCAAAAAATTGTTGCCAAAACCAATGTTGAGGATTTTTCCCCCTATGTTGTTTTCTTCTAGTAGTTTCACAGTTTGGGGTTTTACATTTGTCTTTAATCTATTTTGAGTAAGTTTTTGTGAGTGCCATAAGATAGGCATCCAATTTCGTTCTTTTGCTTGTGTTTATCCAGTTTTCCCAATACGATTTTTTGAAGACACTATCCTTTCCCCACTGTGTACAGTTGACCCTTGAACAACATGGGTTTGAATTGCATGGGTCCACATATAGGCGGAATTTTTCAATAAATTCATTCTGCAGAACTACATGATCTGTGGTTGGTTTAATACTCAGTTTTGGAAACATGGATAGAGAGGGCTGACTGTAAACTTATATACAGATTTTTGACTGTGTGGGGGTTGGTGCCCCTAACCCCCATGTTGTTCAAGAGTCAACTGTATTTTTGGCTTTCTCATCAAATATTAGTTGACCATATATGCAGGGGCTTATTTTGGGCTTTCTACTCTGTTCCACTGGTCTACACATCTATTTTCAGGCCAGTAATATACCGTTTTGATTACTATAGCTTTGTAATATAGTGTGAAATCAAGAAGTATGATGCTTCCAGCTTTGTTCCTTTTCTTTCTTTCAGAATCGGTTTGGCTATTTGGGGCCTTTTGTGGTTCCATACAAATTTGGGGATTTTTTTTCTATTCCTGTGAAAAATGCCACTGGAATTTTGATAAGAATTGCTCTGAGTCTATAGATGGCTTTAGGTAGTATGGACATTTTAGCAACATTAATTCTTGCAATTCAAGAACACGGGATACCTTTCCATTTGTTGTGTCTTCAATTACTTTCATCAAAGTCTTGTAGTTTTCAGTGTACAGATCTTTCACTTCCTTGGTTAAGTTTTCGCCTAAATATTTTATTGTTTTTGATGCTGCTGTGAATGAGATATTCTTAATTTCTTTTCAGTTATTTTATTGTTAGCATATAGAAACACAACTGATTTCCGTATGTTGATTTTATATCCTGCAACTTTACCAAATTTGTTGATTAGTTCCAACTGTTTTTTTTTTGGTGGAGTCTTTAGGATTTTCTATATATAAGATAATATCCAATAAGTGGTGCTAGGAAAACTGGACAGCTACATGTAAAAGAATGAAATTAGAACACTCCCAACACCATACACAAAAATAAACTCAAAATGGATTAGAGACCTAAATGTAAGGCCAGACACTATAAAATTCTTAGAGGAAAACATAGGAAGAACACTCTTTGACATAAATCACAGCAAGATCTTTTTTAACCCACCTCCTAGAGTAATGGAAATAAAAACAAAAATAAACAAATGGGACCTAATGAAACTTAAAAGCTTTTGCACAGCAAAGCAAACCATAAACAAGATGAAAAGACAACCCCCAGAATGGGAGAAAATATTTGCAAATGAAGCAACTGACAAAGGATTAATCTCCAAAATATATAAACAGCTCGTGCAGCTCAATATTAAAAAAGCAAACAAACCAATTCAAAAATGGGCAGAAGACCTAAATAGACATTTCTCCAAAGAAGACATACAGATGGCCAAGAAACATGTGAAAAGCTGCTCAACATCACTAATCATTAGAGAAATGCAAATCAAAACTACAATGAGGTATCACCTCACACCAGTCAGAATGGCCATCATCAGAAAATCTACAAATAAAAAATGCTGGAGAGTGTGTGGAGAAAAGGGAACCCTCTTGCATTGTTGGTGGAAATGTAAATTGATACAGCCACTGTGGAGAACAGTATGGAGGTTCCTTAAAAAACTAAAAATAGAATTACCATATGACTCAGCAATCCCACTAGTTGGCATATACCCAGAGAAAACCATAATTCAAAAGGACATGCACCGCAATGTTCATTGCAGCACTATTTACAATAACCAGGTCACGGAAGCAACCTAAATGCCCATTGAGAGACGAATGGATAAAGAAGAAGTGGTACAAATATACAATGGAATATTACTCAGTCATAAGAAGGAACGAAATTGGGTCATTTGTTGAGACATGGATGGATCTAGAGACTGTCATGCAGAGTGAAGTAAGTAAGAAAGAGAACAACAAATATCGTATATTAACACATGTATGTGGAACCTAGAAAAATGGTACAGATGAACCGGTTTTCAGAGCAGAAATTGAGACACAGAAGTGGAGAATAAACATATGGATACTAAGGGGGGAAAGCAGTGGCAGTGCGGGTGGCGGTGTGATGAATTGGGCAATTGGGATTGACATGTATACACTGATGTGTATAAAATTGATGACTAATAAGAACCTGCTGTATTAAAAAATCAGCAATGGAAAAAAAAGATAAAATCATCTGCAAATAAAGACAATTTTACATCTTTTTTTCCCACTTTGGATGCCTTTTATTTCTTGATCTTGCCTGATTGCTTTAGCTGGGACTTCCAGTACTATGCTGAATAAGAATGATGAGAGTGGGCACCCTGGTCTTGTTCCTGATCTTAGAGGAAAAGATTTCAAACTTTTACCATTGAGTATAATATTAGCTGTGGGTTTGTCATATATGGTTTTTATTGTGTTGAGGTATTTTCCTTCTATACCCAATTTGTTGAGTATTTTTATAGTGAAGGGATGTCAAATTTTGTCACATAATTTTTCTACATCTATTCAGATGATCATATGATTTTTATCTTTCATAAAATTGGCATAAAACTGGAGCAGTTGTCAAGCTCATCTCATTTGTTTCCCATCTTTCTGGGATCACTATCCTTTGTTCTACGGTTTCCAGTGACGTGGGAACTATTATTTCATATATTTTGACAGTTTCTTAAGTTTTTCAGGTGGAATGGTAAATTTGGTCTCTGTTATAAGTATTTATTAATTTCACACTATTTAGGGAGTTTCTAGACATCTTTCCATTACTTATGCATAATTTAAATCTGCATGGTCATAGAACATCCTTTATCTGACTCCAATTCCTTAAATTCGTTGACGTTTGTTTTATAACCTAGAAATATGTTAAATCTTGGCAAATGTTGCATGTGCACATGAACACAATGTTTATTCTACAGTTGTTCGGTGATGTATTTTCTATATATCAATGAAGACAAGTTGATTAATAGTATCACTCAAGTAATTTATATACATATTTATTTCTCTGCACTTGATGTATCAAGTACTGTAGAAGGAGTGTTGAAATCTCTAATTACAAATGTGGATTTGTTTATTTCTTTGTAAGTTTTATATTTGTTTCCTCTATTTTAAAGCTCTGTTTTAGGTGCACGCACATTTAGAATTGTTGTTTATTTGGTGAATTAGCCCCTTCATAATTATGTAATGGTCCTTTTTATCTATCTAAATATTGCTTGTTTTGAAGTTTACATGTCTGATATTAATATGCCCATCTTTCCTTTCTTTAATTTTTAAGTACAGCTTTATTGAGATATTTCACATGCCATAAAACAAACCGGTTTAAAGTTGTTTAGTGCATGCATTCAATGGTTTACTATTTTAATAAACTTGTGAGACCAACAACACTACCTAATTTAAAACATTTACCTCCCCTTAAAAGAAAAGTCATACGCATTTGCAGTCACTCCCCACTTCTCCTTAGCCCCCAGCCATAGGCAATCACTAATCTAAATTCTGTCTTATAAATTTACCTATTGTAGACATTTTCTATAAAAGGAATCTTAAGATATGTGGCCTTTTGTCACTAGATTCTTTTACTTCACAAAATGTTTTCAAGGTTGATTAATGTATTTTTTTCTTTAACATCTTTACTGGAGTATAATAGCTTTAAAACGGTGTGTTAGTTTCTGCTTTATAACAAAGTGAATCAGCTATACATATACATATATCCCCATATCTCTTCCCTCTTGCATCTCCCACCCTCCCTATCACACCCCTCTAGGTGGTCACAAAGCACAGAGCTGATCTCCCTGTGCTATGCGGCTGCTTCCCACTAGCTAGCTATTTTACGTTTGGTAGTGTATATATGTCAGTGTCACTCTCTCACTTCGTCTCAGCTTACCCATCCCCCTCCCCATATCCTCAAGTCCATTCTCTAGTAGGTCTGCGTCTTTATTCCCGTCTTACCCCTAGGTTCTTCATGACATTTTTTTCGTGTGTTTACTTGTCATTTGTGTATTTTCTTTAAAGAAATGTATACTTAAAGTTTGTTTAACTTATATTATTTTATGTTTTAAATATTGGGATTTAAGTAGTCTTTATAAATACTAGGTATAATTCTCCTATAAAAAGTGTAATTTTAAGTATTTTCTCCCATCCTGTGGGCTGGCTTTTCATTTGTTTGATTATATACTTCACAGTACAAAGGTTTTAAATTTTGTTGAAATCTGATTTGTCTGTTTTATCTTTTGTCCTTTGTGCTTTAGTTTCATATTAAAGAAACCATCTGCTAATACCAAAATCATGAAGACTTTCTTCTAAGAGTTTTATAGTTTTAACTCTTATGTTTATGTATATGATCCATTTTGAGTTAATGTTTGTGTATGATGTGAGGTAAGGGTCTAACTTCATTCTTTTGCATGTGGATATTTGGTTATCTGAACAGCATTTGTTGAAGAGAATATTCTGTGCCCATTATCTTGTCTTGGTATCCTTGTCAAAATCAATTGACCATGGAGGTAGAGTTTATTTCTGGACTCAATTTTATCCTATTGATCAATATATCTATCTTTATACAAGAACCACACTCTTTTGGGTATTGTAGCTTTATAGTATGTTTTGGAAATGGGAATTGTGAGTTGTCCAACTTAGCTCTACTTTGTCAAGATTGTTTTGGTATAAAATGGATAACTAATAAGAACCTGCTGTATACAAAAATAAATTAAATTTAAAAAAGATTGTTTTGGCTTGCATTTCCATTTAAATTTTATGATGAGATGGTAAAATTCTGAAAATCAAACTGTTGGAATTTTGACAAGGATTGTGTTGAATCTGTCTATTGATATTAACATTATGTCTTCCTAGTCATGAATGTGGAATATATTTCCATTTATTTAGACCTTTAATTTCTTTTGGCAATATTTTCTAGTTTACAATGTACAAGTCTTGCACTTTTTTGTTCAAATTTATTCCTATGTATTTTCTTCCTTTTGGCACTATTGTAAATGGAATTGAATTCTTAATTTAATTTTCAGATGGTTCTAGTGTATAGAAATACATGTGATATTTGTGTATTCATCTTTTCTCTTATGAACAGGCTCAACTCATTTACTAGCTTTAATAGATTATTTTTGTGTAGATTACTTAAAACCTTCTATATATAATATAATATTATCTACATATAGAGATAACTTTACTTCTTACTTTCCTATCTGGATACATTTTATTTCATTTTCTTGTCTAATTGCCCTAGCTTGTACCTCCAGTTTGGTGTTGCGTAGATGTGGTGAGGATGAAAATCCTGTCTTGTTCCTGATCCTAGGGTGAAAATTTATAGTCTTTCACCATTAAGTATGGCATTAGCTGGGGTTTTTCATAGATGACCTTTATCAGCTTGAATATATTCCTTTCTCTTTGTAGTTTTTTGAATGTTGTTATCGTGAATGAGTGTGATACTTTGTCACATGCTTTTTGTTCATCTATTGAGATATCTGAGGTTTTTTGTCTTTTATTCTGTAAATGTGCTATATTACATTGATTAACTTTTGGAATCGAACTAAACTTTCATTGCTAGGATAAATTCAACTTAGTCATGTTGCATACTCATTTCTTTATATGTTTCTGGATTCACTCTGCTGGTATTTTGTTGAGAATTTTGTATTAGTGTATATATCATAAATGATATTGGGCTGTAGTCTAATGTGTTTTTACGATTTTAATAATATCAGTGAAATATTGATCTCAGTATTAATTGAAAAGAAGTGATTATCTTCTATTTTTTAGAAGATTTTGAGAAGGATTGGTGCTAATTCTTTAAAAAGATTTTTTTTCACTTTAAAGAAATTTTATGGCACTTACCAGTGAAGCCATTCAGTCTTGGGCTTTTATTTATGACAAGTTATTGATGACTAATTTAATCCCCCTACTTCTCTACACATATTTTCTATTTCTTCTTCAGTCATTTTCAATAGTTTGTGTTTTTCTAGGCATTTGTCCATTTTGTCTTATCTAATTTGTTGTTCATACTGTTATTTTATAATCCTTTTTTATTTCTATAAGGTTGGTAGTAATAGTGCCTCTCTTATTATTTACTTTAGTAATTTGAGTCTTTTTTCTTGGTCATCCTAGCTAAATGTTTGTTGATTTTGTTGATCTTCACAAAGAACCAACTTTGGGTGGCTTTATTTTTCTCCACTTTTTTCTATTTATGATTAATTTCTGCTCTAATCCTTATTTATCCTTTCCTTCTATTTACTTTGGGTTTAATTTAACTTTCTTTTTCCAGTGTCTGGAGGTGGAAGGTAAGGCTGTTTATTTGAAAATTTTCATCTTTTTTATTGTGCATTATACAGCTCTCAATTTCCCGCTACTGCTTTCACTGCATTTTTATATGTTTTTGCTTAATTGATAGACTTTATGTGTTTTTTTTTCAGTTTAAGTTTACAAGAAAAAGTGAGGAAAAGTACATAGATTCCATATACTCCTCAATACCCCCAACTTCCCCTGTATTTAATATCTTGCATAACTGTGGTACACTTGTTACAAAGCATGAGCCAATATTGATACATTATTATTAAATAAAGTCCATGGTTTACTCTTAGTGTTGACATTATAAGTGTATTTGTCATTACAGTATCATACAGAGGAATAGTTTTATTGCCCTAAAACTCCTGTTATAACGCTCTGATTATTCATCCCTTCCTTCCTCCCCCAGAACTCCTGTCAAGCACTGATCTTTTAATTGCCTCTATAGTTTTGCCTTTCAGAATGTCATATACATAGTTGGAATCATACAGTATGTATGTAGCCTTTTAAGATTGGCTTCTTTCACTTAGCAATGTATACTTAAGATTCCTCTATATCAGAGTTTAGGATCTAAGCACAGATGGGACTGTGAAGATTGCTTTGTGCTCTACAGCCTGCTGCTCACTTCAAGAACTATAGAGGATTTCTCTCTCTTTCAGAGCTTGGATGTCAGCTATTTGGTCCTCTGATTAGTTCTCTTAGGTCTCCAATCCTGTCTCCCCTCTGGGTTTCTGTGCTTCAGGAGATACCACTTTATACTGATGTCTTACGCCCTCCCCCTGCCTCTCCCCATTTTCAAAGAACTACTTTAGCTGCTATCTTGTATTAGTTGAAGATTTGGATTGTTGCCGAGAGATGTCTTTCAACTACCCTGACCCACTGTTGGCTTTCATCAGCCTCTGACTTAAATTCATAGAAGACCTGCAGTGATTCATAACAGTTTTTCTGTTATGAATGTACAGAAAAACAGTTTTCATGCACAACACAACTTGATGTGGGATATCTCTGTCAGTTTTAGATTTTAGTGTGTTACTTCCATGCATTTAGTGAAGGCTTTGTGAAGTAGTTTGTAGGTGGGTAAAAATTAACTAATTGAATGAGATTCCTTGGGAATCTAAAATGTCACACCAGTCAACATGGGACATTTAATGTTTCTTTAAGAAGTTTGGCTGGTCTCTCCTTACCACTATCCATGGCATTCTTCTAGGGATAAAAAGACCATGAATCTCTCAGGAATGGCTTATCACTTTCTGCAAAAATAGTTCTTTTTCTTCTAATCCTTTGCAGCCTCAAATCTCTGATGGGATTAGAAAAACACTATACTTTTGTATGTTATCCAGCTTGTTCTCATTTGTAGAGTGAGGGTGATGGTCTTTTGTGATTTTCTTTATTCTTTTTTTTAACATCTTTATTGGAGTATAATTGCTTTACAATGGTGTGTTAGTTTCTGCTTTATAATAAATTGAATCAGCTATGCATATACATATATCCCCATTCTACATTCTAAATGTTTAAATGTTTTTAAAAATAGTTTTCTGTAGGTAAATGGTTGTTTTGCTGAGAATAGTGTCCACTGTGTTCCTTGAACTACCATTCTGGAAGTCTCTCCAAAGGTGATTTTTTTCCATATGGATATTCACTTGACTCAGAACTATTTATTAAACATACCATCTTTTCTTCAAAGTACTGCAGTTTCTTCTTGTCATAAATCAGATCATCATATACGTATGTGTCTGATTCTGGACTTCAGATTTTGTTCCAATAATTAGTTTGTTTAACCTTTTGCCGATACTACAGCTCCTGGATTACTGTCTTTTTATAATAAGTATTCTTATCTGGTAGTTATTTCCTCCTCTTTCCACATCTTCTACAAAATCTCAATTATTTTTGGCCCTTTGCATTTCCTTATGAATTTCAGGATTGCCTAGTATATTTTCCAAAAACATACTGGGATTTTCATTGGGATTGTGTTGAATCTATATATTATTATAATTAGGGGAGAATTTATGGCCTAACAATAGTCTTCTGATCCATAATATATCCATTTACTTATGTCTTTAAATGTTTTCTCAAAATGTGATTTTAATATTCAGTATAAAAGTCTTTCACATTTTCATATCTGTATCTAGGCATTTGATTTCTTATACAATTGTAAGCAAAGTCTGTATCCGTCAAGGTTTCATCAGAGGAATGGAACCAGTTTAAATGTGTTTAATCTGCCCAGTAGATTTCAGACTTGCCCCCATTTCACATAAGCTATTCTCTCTCTCTCTCTCTCTCTCTCTCTGCTCTTATGGTCTTTCAACAAACTCAATCAGGACCACCCATATTTAGGATAATCTCTTTTTGCTTCGAGTCAACTATATATCATATCTACAAAATACATTCACAGCAACATATAGATTAATATTTGAATAATTGGAGACTAGAACCTAGCTAAGTGGACACAGAACTGTATCACCATGTCGTTAAATTTCCTTTTCAATTTTTTATATTATATTTTATATTTATTGATAATATATATTTATATTTTTACAATGTAATATACTTATATATAATATATTTATATACTTATGTTATATTACATTTGTATATTTATATTATAATGGAGACTTTATTTTAATGGTGGGGACATTATAAACAAACAAGCAAATCAGATAGTAATAAATACCAAGAAGAAAATTAAAGCAGGAAGTGGGTATACACATCTGTCAAACGAGCTTGAGGTGGGGGAAGTAACTTTAGAAGAAAAATTGTGGTGGGTGGCATGAAAATAGGATGAAATAGGATGGCCAAGGTGCACCCCTCCCAGGTAGCAGCTGTGTGTGATGGCGCCTGTGTGAAGTGAACAAATGGCACAGGAAGGTTGCTGGGAAGGAGTATCCACGTTGTTCAGGAGGATAAAATTTCCTTTTTAATTTAAATGTTTGTTGCTGAAATAAATAAAATTGAGTTTTGTATCCTGACTTGCTAAATTCACTTAATTCTAAGAGTGTGTTCATAAATTCCTCGGTTTCATTAAGTATCCAATCTCGTGTGTAAATAATGAAAATTTTATTTCAACCTTTCTCATCCTTATGACTTTCATTTCTTTTTCTTGTTTTATTGTACTAGTTTGGACCTGCAGTACAAACTTGATTAAAGGTGATAATAGAAGTCATCCCTGGTGTTTTTTTTTTAATAGTGATGGTAAAATATTTCATTTTTGCCATTGAATGTAATGTTTGCTGGAGCCTTTTTGGAATGTTTTTTCTTAGAATGAGAAAGTTGCCTTTCATTCCTATTTTGCTATAAACGTTTACCATAAGCATGTTTTAAATTTTGTCAAATACCATTTCTGCCTCTATTAATATGGTTCTGATTTTCTCTTTTTAACTTTGGTAATGTGATGAAATACATTGAATGATTTTTGAATGATAAACCACCCTTGGATACCCAGAATAAAGATCACCTGATTGTGATATATTCTATTGTTTTATTTATTGCTAGATTTGAAATGTTAAATGTTTAGTAAGGTTTTTTAACATCTATATTCATGAAAGAGATTTGTCTGTAATTTTTCTTTCTTTCAATGTCCTGATCAGATTTTGGAATCAAAGTTTTTTTGGTTTCTTAAAAAATATTTGAGATGTCTTTCTTCTTATTCAGTTATGTGTATGAATTTTGCAAAATTAATGCTATTTCTTTCTTAAATGCTGGGCCCGGGGTTTTGTTATGGGAAAGTTTTAAGTAATAGAGTAAATTTCTTTACAGATATTGGATTATTCAGATTTCCTGTGCATTATTTTTTCAGCTTCAGTAAATCATATTTTCAAGCAATTTGCTTTTTTTCTCTAAATTTTAAATTTAATTGCATACATTTGTTCACAATAACCTCATTAGTTTTAAATATCTTTAGGATCTCTTGCAATATGCCTTTTTTCCCGATATTACTAATTTCTGTTTTCTCCTTTTCTTAACCAATCTTACTAGACATTTTATCAATTTTATTCAGCTTTTCAAAGAACACAGTTTTGTCCCTTTCGTTTTTCTCTATTTTATATTTTTAAAATTAAATTGATTTATAACCAGATATTTGTTATTTTCTTCCTTATAATAGTCTAAGGTTAAACTTTACCATTATTTTTCTAACTTCTTGTAATGTAAACTTAAAAATTGATTTTCAGTGTTTCCTCGATTGTAATATGAGAATATATATATATATATATATATACACACACACATACAGGTATTCTACTAATGTCTGTTGAATCTGCTTACCACAAAATTTGACATATTCATTGTATTTATTTTATTTCACTTTGAAATATTTTCTACTTTTACTTGTGATTTTATCTTTGATCCTTTGATTATTTAATAATGTAAAATATATTTTATTTATTGTTTTATTGCTGGTTTCTGGGCTACTTCCACTGAAGTCAAGAAGATGTTTTGAATGATTTCAGTCTTTATAAGCGTGTTGAGGCTTTCTGTGTTGTGAAACATATGATCAATTTTGTTAAATGCTCCCTATACCCATGAAAAGCAAATGAACCCTGCCATTTTTGGTTGGAGTTGTTCTATGCATGACAAAGAGGTCATGTTTCATTATGTTCATCATGCTTTCTTTGTCTTTATTCATTTGTATGTGTGCATTAGTGTTTTATCCATTTTTTTAAATGTAGTGTTTTTGACAAGGGTGCTTGTCCACCCTACTAGGAAGCAGAAGTCCTTCTGTTCCTCGTAATCAAATACCACATACACATTGTCAACTCTTAAATATATTTCCAGCTAGACCTTTCATGTGAATCCAGGCTCATATATCTAAATGTGTAATGAGTATCTTCACATCTCTCTGATACTTCACATTCATGTTAAAATTAAATCATCATCTTCCACCCCAAACTTCCCCCTGCCAATCTTCCCATCTTACTGAAAGAAGTACTATCAATTAAGTTGTTCATGTAGAAAAAAATAAGAGCATTAAGTTTAGACTCCATTCTTGTTGTCCATAGCACATGCAGAAAGTCAGTAAGTTCTACCTTTTTGACATCTCTTTGATCTTTCTCCTCTCCATCCCCACAGATACTGCTCCATTATCTCCTATTTGAACTCTTCCAGAAGCTTTTAATTGCTTTCTTGCCCTCAGGGCCCTCAGGAAGAGCCTTGTTCTGTCTGATTTGCCCTCCATATAATTGCCAGGGTTATCGTTATAAATCATAAATTTGACTTATTACTTCTTTGCTTAAAATCCTTAAATTGCTTCTTATTACCTGCAAGACATATTTTAAACATCTATGTCTTTGCAATAATGTTCTTTTTTTCTGGAATGTCTTTCTTGTGTTCCATCTCACTATTTTGTCCACTTGGAAAACATCTTTTCTATTGTGCAAGAATGAGTTTGTGTCAAGTTCTTTGCCCATCCTCAACTAGAATGACATATTTCCACCAATGTTCCCTTACTAAGTCCATTATGGCCTTTTATCACAAAACCTCTAAAACTTTATTTCATTTAATTTTACATGTCTGTGACACCCATCTACTCCAAGACTCTGAACAATTCAATAGAAAGAACTTTGACTGATTCATATTTGTGTAATTCAGTATTGAACTAGGCAGTTACTGGACACACAGTAAATATTGGTTGATTGAGTAAATAGAAATTTAAAAAAAAACTACATACAATCTGCTGTATTTTCACCCATTTAATGTGAAGCATTTTATAAATGTTAATTTTAATCCATTAATCTGGTTATCTCCTATATTTGATCAGAAACAACGTTATTCTGTGAATAGCTCTGTTTTGTCTGTGAAGTCCTAACTGCTGTAGGCCATGTCTGGTATTTCAGTTAATCAATTAAGCTACCATAGAAATAAGTAAGAGGATAAATGACTTAGACAGAATCTTTAATGTGACATCTCTCATGAGAACTGGTTCATATTACCATATAGCAGAGCAGAGAGTAATAACAGCCATGTAGGGTGATCCTGAAAATAACTGCCTTTAGAATTCCCACAGGTTAAACTCATTGTGTTCCCACAACCCTCTCCCCTTTCCACTCTCTGTCACAGTGATTGACATCGTCACCGTTGTGGTTGCAAAATCAAACCACTTAGGGTCATTTTTTCACTTTCTCCTTTTCTTCACCCTGCATTCTTCAATCCATTACTAAGTTCTATTGATCTTACCTCTAAAATAGTTCCCAAATCTGTCAATTTCTTTCCCTTTTCACTGCCACCACCATCATCCAAGACACCACCATCTTATAGCATATGTAATTCCTTACCATAATATTTATTGTGTATTTCATTCTTTCTTCTCTGTCACCAATAGACTGTGAGCTTTCTGAGAACAACGTATATTTCTGATACTCTATCCCTCCAGGAACATGTTGTCATCAAATATGAAAGTGGGTGCTAATAGTTAATGTATTACTTTCCCCTAAGTGTTCTATTTGCATTTTATCAATAGCCTTCCAGGAATCATGCTTTAGAACAATGTTTCCCAAATGATAGTCTGTAAAACACTAGTCAGGTATTCTGGGTTAAATAACTGGGGAAACAGCAAACTTTATCTCCTTCTTGGATATAGTATCCATTGACTATATTAAAGGTTTTGAAACATACTGCAATAAAGCATACAGATTAATTGTATATAGCCCAGTATTTTCCACACTTACTAGACCAGAGAATCTCTTTTTCATGGCATATCTATTAACATCTTGCTGAGTGGTGTATTTTGGACACAGTCTATAAAATGACTCATAAATGATCAACTTTGAGCTCCAACTGTCCAATGTAGGACAGTTATAAATGGCAAGAGGAGCTTGCCTTAGCCCTGAAATGCTCCTGAAGGGCTGAGGGTGTCTCCCAAATGATCTCAACAACCTCTTAACAGCTTGGTATGACTATGCCATCCAAAGACCATCTCCTTAGTCTAACTTTTGGTCTTTCCAGTGTTGTTTCATCTCAAAATATCTGAGTACCCTCGCAGACTTTACATAACAATGTATTTGTTGGGAATACCAGGTGAACCATCTTGTTTCTTCTTCCCATAAAAATGTTCTTTTTAAATTGTCAGTTCCATTGTAGCTCATTAGCTCTGTTTGATTATTTTTCCCTGGGTAGAATGAGAAACTTTTTGAGTTTCACTACTCAACTGCCTTTCTTCAAACTTGGCATAAATAATCCTCAGGGAAAAGCATTCCCGACCATCGTAAGTTGACTGTGGTTCTCTCTCGTGTGTGTGTGTGTGTGTGTGTGTGTGTGTGTGTGTGTGTGTGTGTGAAAGAGAGAGAGAGGATTTGAGATATTGATTTTTATATACAGCTTCTTTAGAGTCTTTGAAAATCACAACAATTCAATAGCTTGGGAGCTTCCCTGGCCCATGGAAAACCCTTGGAGACTTTGTCACTCAAGTCACCCTACCACTGACCCAAGGCCATGCATATCTTGCTTCACTGTCTTCCAGTCCTCAGTTTTATTATTGCTACATCCCCTAAGAAGACCATTGGCATTACATTTGTCTTCACAGTGCAATCTCCTGGCAGAGAGTTATCACCTTCGTGTTAGCCTCTCCTCCCAAGAAAGGGGTGTCCCTCTCCTTTATAAGACAAATTCCTACCCTGAAAATCTCGTCTCTCCAAGATCCTGAGGGATCTTGCTCCTATATTTTCCATTTACTCATGTATTCATTCACAAATAGTTATTAAACTATTCCTATTCTCCAGGCACTGTCAAAGGTACTGGGGTCACAAATGAGGATGAAATAGTATTGATAACTGTCCCTGCCCTCCTGGAGTTCACTCATTTCAGTTCTTGAATGTCTTCCTCTGCACTATCTCCTTCCTTCCCCTCAGCCCTCAAAAATAGCCATGAGTGTCACATATAGAGAAAAGCAGTTGTCTTTTCAATGGCCATCTGATTCCTGTCATATACTGACCCTACTCTTTTTCCCACAGTTTGTAAAATGACCTTTCTAAAGCATAGATATCACTTCCCATTACCTAAAGTTGAAGCTCCAATTTCTTAGTAAAGCTTACAAGACTTTTCACAATATGGCCCCAGTCTGGTGTCTTGATCTAAATTCTTCCAACTCCCCATTACAAACCCTGTGCTCAAAGCTGGGACTAGAGTGAGTTGCCTAAGGTATGAACCTAAGAGTGAGTGCTTCCTTAAATTTTTTGTGCCCTAGATGTTTCACTCAGTTTACCTGAGTCCCAACCCTGCTTATATTGGGGCTACACTTGATGGGCTCTGAGTCCCCAGACACATGATGTGCATTTACATCTCTGTGCCTTTGCAATGTTTCCCTTGTTTTCACCATCCCTTCCTCTCTTATAATTAAAGGCAATTAAAAAATTGTTAGTTATGCTTATTTGAGTCACACCTAACTAGAATATAAGCCCCAAGAGAGCAGCAGTTGTGTCTGTGTTGCTCACTGTTGTATCTCCAGCAGTTAGGAAAAGGAAGGGTAAAATGAATCCAGTTCAAAAGCCACTTCATCCATGGAATCCTCCATGACACTTCTGTCCCTCTGCAAATTCAAATGCTCCTCTTCTGTGCTCACACAAGGCTCCAAGGATATAACTCAGTTATAGCTTTATCACATTGTAAGATATTTTCACTATCTCCTTTCGACTATATGATATATATGATACAGTATTATTAGCTAGAGTCACTACATTGTTAATCTTATAACTGGGAGTCTGTACCCTTTGAGCAATATCTCCTTGTTTCCCCCACTCCCAACCCCTGGTAACCACCACTCTACTCTCAATTTCTCTGAATTTTTCCCTTTTAGGTTCCACATATAAGGAACTCTCATTCATTAAGTATGAGAATGAAAAATGATACAGCCTCTTTTGAAGACATTTGGCAGTTTCTTACAAAACTAAACAAAATCTCACCATATAACCCAGCAATCATGCTCCTAGGTATTTACTCAACTTATTTGAAAAGCTATGTCCACACAAAACCCTGCAGAAGAGGTAATCCATATTATGATCCCATATAATTCACCCTGCAAAAATCATATGGATCTTGGCAGATGAGGATGAACTAACATAAACTTAGCACAAAATAGCCCCTAGTTGTGCTTCTATACTAGATATGGTGTTCTTACTGTAATGGATCATTAATATATCCTCTGGTATTTGGTATGTGACTTTGATATAGCTAAAGGATTTGTTTGAATATCCATCAGAAAGAAGGATGAGAAGTTATTCACATTCACCTGGATAGACAGAGGCCTATAATAATGGTCTTCATGCAGGTCTATTTTAACTCTCCTGCTCTTTGTCAGAATATTCCCAAAAGAATTTGATAGTCTGGAAATTCAGTAGGATCTCATGCTAGTCCACTATATTGATAATATCAATTTACTTGGCTCTGATAAAGAGGAAGTAGCAAATATTTTGGATTCATAAACTCCAGAGAGTGGTAGATAAATCTCATAAGGACACAGGGACTTGTCATTTTGGTGAATTTTTAAAGGATCAAGTTATCTGGGCCATGCAGGCATGCCTCTTCCTTGAAAAGGACATGTTATTGTACCTTGCGTCTCTTACTACTGAGAAGGTACCACAGTGCTTGGTAGGTCTTTTTGGATTTTGGAGACTACATATACTGTAATTGGGAATACTGGCCTGACCCATCATGAGATGACTTTGACATGTTAAGTGGGACTAAAAGCAAGAAAAGGCATTGAGGAAGGTCTGGCTATAGTACAAGTGGCACTGTCTCTTGGGATAAACCCTCTGGCAGATTCCATGGTGCTAGAGATATTTGTGGTAAGTGAAGATGCCATATAGAGTCTCTGGTGAACCTGAACAGTAAAGGTGAAGCACAAACCCCTAGGGTTCTGAAGTAAGTCCACACTGTCTACCACAGAGGAATATATACCATTTAGAAAGAAACTGCATATTTGCTATTTGGTTCTGGTAGAGAATGAATGAGTGTCTGTCCATGGGACATTAATCGACTATGCAACCAGAACTTCCCTCATGAACCGGGTTCTGTCAGACCTAACAGGTCATAAGATTGGGCCATCACAGCAGCAATCCATGGTATGATAGAAGTAGTGTATTTGGAATTAGATCTGAGTATGTCCAGAGGGAATGAGTAAGTTACATGAACCAGTGCCCCAGTCCCTGTTGTTGCAATAAGGCCTCTCTTTCAGCTCACATCTGTGGCCTCATAAGGCCTTCTCTATGACTGGTTGACAGAGGAGGAAAAAACCTGAGTCTGGTTCCTGTGTTGATGTGAACAAATAATGAATGACAGCTGCACTACAGGCCCAGTCTGAGGCAACTCTGAAATACAGTAGTAAGGAAAAATGCTTCAAGTTGAAGAGCTGATCAATCATCCATTTTGGGTGGAGACATAAATAAGCATATATGTGGACTTCTGGGCAGTGGTGAATCGTTTGACTGGTTGGTCAAGTTGTTGGGAGAAGCAAGATTGGAAGGTCAAGGCAAAAGGAGAGGCATGTGGATGGACCTAAAGGTGTGCACACAGTGTGAGGATCTTTATGTCTCACAGTAAGGCTCATGAGAGAACATCCACTGAAAAAAGAAGCATTAAACAAGTCAACAGAATGACTTGCTCAGTAGGTGTCAGCCAGCCTCTGTTTTTGGAATACCAGCACTTGCACAATGCACCTGTGAATGGAGTAATCATGATATCAGAGATAGAAACTACATATTGGACCAACAACATGGGCTCTCTCTTACCAAGACTTATTAGCTACTACCACTTGGTATCTTGAGTATCTTTCTGATCTTTCAGTACCAGAGGCCAATGCTAAAACCTCAGTATGGTACTTTCCCTTGAAGAGACAAACCAGACATTTGGTGGCAAGTTGATTACATCCTGCCCTGTAGATTTACTTTTATCCTGAGTAAGGACTTACCTTTCTTGCCTTCAGTGCATCAGACAACTCTACTGTTTGAGTTCTCAAAGAAAGTCTGATTTACCAACATGAGGTCCTGCATATTACTACTTTGCATTAACGAATTCACTTCGCGGCAAAGGAGGAATGACAATGGGTGTGTCACTATGCAATCCACTGGTTCTATCATATGTCACATTACCCAGAAGCTGCCAGCCTAAAAGAGTACTAGCATAGTCTCTTGAAGGCTCAGATAAGGCAACATCTTAGATATGATGCCTATGATTTGGAGATTCTGTCCTTTAATGAAGCAGTCTATGTCTTGAACGAATTGTCACTATATGGTGCTCCATCTCCAACAGGTAGACTACATTGATATGGGGGGAAATGGGTGGAAGAAGGAGTGGCCCCACTCACCATCATTTCCAATGACCCACTTGAAAACTTTAAGTTCTGTGGTTCTAGGTGGCCTGGTTTCTAGAAGGTGGATACGTCTACCAGGGCACACTGTAAGATTCCTAATAAACTTAAAGCTATGGCTGTCACCTGGTGATTTGGGGTTTCTCATGTCAATAGAACAGCAGGTAAAGAAAGGGATTAGCATACTGGAAAAGCTAACTTGACCATGATGAGTAGGTAGAGTTGTTATCCCTATATCCATTTGTTAAATGTCAATGTACAATGGACCTGGAAAGAAGGGGCTGGAGACCAGGGAGGCCAGTCATGTTTCTTCCATGTCCAGCCTCCCAGAGATCTTGAGCTCCTCAGGATGGATTCTACCTCCACAGCAGTGAGCTTAGAATATGGCAGGAAAGGAGGTCATCCTCAAGGTGACCTCCAAAAACTATCTCCAGAAAGCACCACTGTGAAACATTCCCAACCATTACAAGGCCTGCAGAGTGGCTCCACTATCAGGGAAGGAAATGTGTTCATTAACTATGGACCAAGAGGGAGTATGGCAATTGGGCTTTGAATGTCAGGAAATAGTGCTATAGGTAGAAGTAGAGAGCTTGCCCAAAAGCCAGACTGAAGAAATTGTTCAGTGCTGACTGAAATGGCCACTTCTGGGGCTTGTGAGAATTTGACTTCATCAGCCAGCAGAGGAATCAGCTTGATACATCAAAGATTTTTCAAGGCTCTATTGGGAAACTGGATTCTTTTTTTTTAAACATCTTTATTGGAGTATAATTGCTTTACAATGGTGTGTTAGTTTTTCTTTATAACAAAGTGAATCAGCTATACATATACATATATCCCCATATCTCCTCCCTCTTGCATCTCCCTCCCACCCTCCCTAACCCATCCAAACTTGAGGACATGGTGAGGGGGAAGGGTAAGCTGGGACGAAGTGAGAGAGTGGCATGGACTTATATATACTACCAAATGTAAAATAGATAGCTAGTGGGAGGTAGCCACATAGCACAGGGAGATCAGCTCGGTGCTTTGGGAAACTGGATTCTTATTTTGGAATTTTCCTTTTTCTGTATCCTATTACTTGACACCAAGTGTTCCTCACATTGTTCCATATTTGTTCAACGTTACTTATATGCTGAGTGCCTACAGCGTGCCAGGCCCTGTGTGGTTCAAGTAGTGGTGAGATTGGGAGAGTGAGATTGGGGGGCCAGAATAAGATACAATGTTGTGTTAGCCATGGCACCTTTCCTTGAGGAGTTTGAGATCCAGCAAGGCAGACATAACTTTGATCAAAAACAGTGTAAAATTGCTAGAGCAGAAGTCTAAGCACAGCACCGTGAGACTCCAAAGGAATAAGAAGCTGTTTAGCTGCCTGGAGATCAGGGAAGTCTTCACAAAGGAGAGGATACTTGAGCAGAGGCTTGATTAATAAATAGAAGCTTAAGGTTGAGAAGAGGAGAAAGGTCATTCTTGGCAGAGAGAACTGAGTGTGCAAAGATACCAAAATGAGAAATATGGCTGTATTTTGTGGAATGGTAAGTGAGCCTTTGTGGGAATCTGATCCATTACAAAGTTGTGCAGGCTGTTCTCTGCCTAAGAGTGCCTGGCCCAAGAGGTCACATAGGTGCCGATCCCCAGGTTACATTCTGCTTGTCAACTCAGACATTCTGGAAAGAAGCGGCTTCTTCCTAGAGAAAGGGGTTTTATTCTATAAGTTTTTATTATCAGTGGACCCAGTCCCTCCATTATTTTCCTTCTGTCTTAAAGCTTCATCTCAGAGTACGATGGTGAATGACCCCCCCAAGATATTCTCAGACTCAAATCAGATGTCAGTGGCAGGATTTTCTTGTGAATCCTCTCCAAGACCTAGGGTTGATTGCCCTTGCTTTTTTCTTGAAAACATTCTGGGGAAGGACAATCTGGAGATGTTCTCTTTGGGAGACCCCTTGTGGCTTTGGAGAGCAGGGTACCCAGGAAGTGCAGAGTGACTCAAGGGAGCTAAGGAAAGGGCAGGGAGAGAGGCAGTTGGTAGCCAACACACATAAAAAATAGTGCCACCCATGGTCCATAAATACATGTCATACTCAATTAGACTCAACCAGTTACACCTGCTTCCTCCTACCCCCCAAGTACACACACACACACACACACACACACACACACACACACACACACACACCCTTTAAGGGAAAAAAAGGAAAAGGAGGCAAAACTAGAAGCTGATGACCTACCTCACAATACCTAGAGCAGTGGCGTCCGGGGCCGGCGTCTGGGGCCGGCGCCGGGGTTGCGGTCGGGGCTGGGGGCCGAGGCCACGGAGCTCGTGGAGGCAAGGCCGAGGACAAGGAACGTCTCTCCATCACCAAGCTGGGCCGCCTGGTCAAGGACATGAAGATCAAGTCCCTGGAGGAGATCTATCTCTTTTCTCTGCCCATCAAGGAATCTGAGATCATTGACTTTTTCTTGAGGGCATCCCTCAAGGATGAAGTTTTGAAGATCATGCCTGTGCAAAAGCAGACCCATGCTGGCCAGCGGACCAGGTTCAAGGCATTTGTTGCCATCAGGGATTACAACGGACATGTTGGTTGAAGTGCTCTAAAGAGGTAGCAACTGCCATCCACAGGGTCATCATTCTGGCCAAGCTCTCTCTCCATCACCCCCTTGAGACGAGGCTACTGGGGGAGCAAGATCTGCAAGCCCCATACCGTCCCCTGCAAGGTTACTGGCCGCTGTGGCTCTGTGCTGGTGCGTCTCATCCCTGCCCCCAGGGGCACTGGCATCGTGCCCAAGAAGCTACTGATGATGGCTGGCATTGACTGCAGCTACACCTCTGCCGGGGGCTGCACTGCCATGCTGGGTAACTTCGCCAAGGCCAATTTTGATGCCATTTCCAAGACCTACAGTTATATCACTCCTGATCTCTGGCAAGAGACTGTGTTCACCAAGTCTCTGTATCAGGAATTCACTGACCACCTTGTAAAGACCCACACCAGAGTTTCCGTGCAGAGGACTCAGGCTCCAGCTGTAGCCACCACATAGTTTTCTGTAAGAAAAATAAAGTGAATGAAGCTAGTTTTAAAAAACAAAACAAAACAAAACAAAACCTTCCTTCTTTCCCTCACCCACTCTACCACTTTCTTTGGACTGTTACCATGTTTGCTCTGGCAGTATTGGGGATGGCTGCCAGCCTCTCATGCCTACTGGAGCCACTGTCCCCCTCTTCCCCAGAGGTCACAACTTGTTATTGGTCTCTCACCACCAGTGTCCTCGACTTGGAGGCCAGATGACTTTGTGTCTCCTTACTTCTTTGTAAAGAGTCCCTGGTACTCTATATCCCAACTTCTGTGACCGTGATCAGTTCAGTTATCAACATGAAATCTGTTTCTTCATCTCTAAAACAGTAATAATGTAATAATAGTAATATCTATCTCAGAGGGTTGTTTGTGAGAATTAATTGAGATTTTTCTGGGTAAAACACCCAACACAGTGCCTAGCACACAGCAAGAGCCCACTAAATCTTATTGACTAGCATCTATTTCACACAGATGCACTTCAGTCACACAGGAAGTGACTGAGTAGGAACTTGAACTAAATTTTTATGACTTGGTCCAATGTATAAGTTCATGGGTATTTCCACTTATCCTAGAAGGGAACTTTGAGTTTCTTTTCAACTTACTTTCTGAGTATCTACTATGTGTAAGGTGCTTGGGCTTGGCACTGGAGATACCGAGATGAATAAGACATTATTCCTGTCACTGAGTTCATTGTCTCATAGGGGGAGAATGGTGGCTAAGTGAACAATTACAGTACAAGGAGATAATGTTGTTATCAGTTGATGCAAAACTTTGTGGAAGCACAATTGAGAGACAATTGGTGTAAAGTGAGGATAAAGGGAAAAATTCCAGCGTGAGATGTCACCTCAGGTGAGTCTTGTCAGATGAGTGAGAGTGGTCTTATGAAGGGGAGAGGTATAAGTGTGTAGCTGGTGGGGGTTGTGAACAGGATCCAAGTCCAGGCTAAGGGACTGGAGCAAGTAGGATCCTAGTTGGGGAGAGTATTTAAGGACTGAAGCATGAAGAATGAGGCAGGACATGAAGTTAGAGAGTTAGGTAGAGGCCAGGTCATGAGAATTCTTAGACACCAGGTTATGGAACTTTTTCCTGAGAGTAATGGGGAGAAATAATTGGTTGAAAATAGGAGAGTGACATAAATATTATATTTAGATATGACATTTAAAAAGACTCAGGTGGGTAAACCAGATAAGAGATTATTGTAGTAGTACAGGTTAGAGATGATGTTGGCTTACACTAAGGTAGTAGTAGTAGAAACAGAAAGTATATATCTGATAGATATTTTTAGAAGATAGAATGGAGAGGACAGGACTTACTGATGGATTGGATATAAGGGGTGAGGAAAAGAGAGAAATCCAGGGTTATAATAAGGATTTTGGCTAAAGCAATTGGGTAAATGTGGTGGCATTCAGTAAGATTGGGAACATAGAAATTTTCCCCTATCCTCTCCTTTTGCACCTGAGGAAACAGAGTCCTTCAGAGGGGAAGTCGTGTGAGGTTGCACAAAAAGTTAGGGACAAATGGCAGAACCTGGACTCATTTTTTATTTAGTTTTTGCTCAATACTTTTCCTACTGCACCAAAAAGTTCCTGTGCTCAGCAGTCTTTGTACATTGGTAAGAGATAAATGAATCAAATTAGCATCAAAAGCCCAATATCAAAGCAGGGAGGGTAAATGGTTGGGTCATAAATCTACAGTTTTGTTAACATGACACATTAAAGAGAATTTATTCACTAGGCATTGATTTTTTTTCTTTTAGCATTGGACTTGAAATGAATGATTTCATATAAAGCAAAACACACTACCCTTGGTATTTAATGAGAGAAGAATCACAGCTTAGTCGGGAAGAGATGTGGTTCCTGACCATGAAGAAAGGAAGGCCTGGGTGATGAGGGAGAGATAGTTTTTATTCTCTAAGGAGTTTCAGTCATCAGGAACCTCTAAGTTTGGTAAAGGAAATATTCATTCATCCAATATATATCTATTGGGGACTTATATTCTAGGAACTATTCTAGGTACAGTGGAATATAGGTCCCCAATAAAAATATATTGGATGAATGAATATTTAGTTGGGGGAATAGACAACAAAGAATACATTTAATATGTAAGTAAAATATATAGTATGTTTTACTATATATTAATAAGTGCTAAGGAAAAATATAAAACAGGTGTTATGAACAGAACTGTGTCCCCTTCAAATTCATATATTGAAGTCCCAACCCCCAGTGCCTCAGAATGTGACTGTATTTGTAGATAAGAGCTTCAAAGAGTTTTAAATTAAACTGGGGTCTTTAGGGTGGGCCCTAATCCAATGTGACTGGTTTCCTTATAAGAAGAGGAAATTTGGACACAGACATGTACAAAGGGAAGACCATGTAAAAAACACAGGGAGAAGACAGCCATATATAAGCCAAAGAGAGAGGCTTCAGAAGAAATAAACCCTGCTTACTCCCAGACTTGTAGGCTCCACAAGTGTGAGAAAATAAGTTTCTGCTCTTTAACCCACCCAGTCTGTGGTACTTTGTTATGGTACCTCTAGCAGACTTCAGGGATATATACATACAGCAGGGGAAGGGGATAGGGAGTGCTGGAGTGGGACTAGGTTTGTAATTTCACCTAGAGAAGTAGGTGACATTTGAACAAAAATCTAGAGGAGGTGAAGGAGCATCACACAGAGATATCTGACGAAGAATGTTCCAGGCAGAGGAGACAGCAGTGTAAAGACTTTGAAGTGGGGGTGTGCCTGGTGAGTTTGAGGAACAACAAGAGAAGCCAGGATGGCTAAAGTAGAGTGAGTAAAGTCAGAGAGTTAGTAGGTGGTGGATCAGATCATGTAGGGCTTTTAGGTTATTGTATGGAATTTTATTCTGAGTGAAAATCAGATCTTGCCACTGTGGAAGACAGTTTGTTGGTTTCTTAACAAGTTAAAGATAGAATTACCATATGACCCAGCACTTTTATGTACATACCCCAAAGAACTGAAAACAGAAATGCAAATAGATACTTGTATATGAATATTCATAGCAACCTTATTCATAATAGCCATAAAAGGAAACAACCCAATGTCCAACAACAGATGACTGGATAAACAAAATATGGTATAGCCATACAATGGAATATTGCTCAGCCATAGAGAGGAATGAGGTATGGGTACATGCTACAACATGGATGAACCTTGAAAACATCATGATAGGTGAAAGAAGCCATACACAAAAGGCCACATATTGTATGGTTCCATTTATATGAAATGTTTAAAACAGGCAAATCCATAGCCACGGAAGGCAGATTAGTAGTTGTCAGGGGCTGGTTAGAGGGCAGAATGGGGATTGACTATTTAATGGATATGGGGTTTCCTGTAGGGGTGATAAAATTCTACAACTAGATAGTGGTAATGATTGCACGGCACTGTGAATGCACTAAAAATCATTAATGGTAAGTTTTATGTTATGTGTATTTCACCACAATAAAAAATACTTAGATCCAAAGAAGTATTTTGAATAAAGTGGCATGATCTGACTTATATTTTTAAAAGATCATTCTGGCTTCTCTGTTGAGAAGGAAAGTATAGGTGGGTGGCAAGAATAGAAGCAGGGAGATCAATTAGAGGCTCTTTAGTAATCAAATCAGGAGATTAGACAGGTGGATAGGAGTCTGGAGCTTAGGGGAGAGGTCTTGGGAAGGAGATACTAATTTGGAAGTCTTCAGCATATAGATGATATTTAAAGCCATGAGACTGGTTGGGATCACCAAGAGATGGTTCTCCCATTTCGACTTTAGTCCCTTACATGGTGGAACTTCAATTCCAATAGAGGAGACACAGTTTCTTTACAGTAAGAGGACTTCAACTTTTAACAGGAGATGATCTTCACCCTGGGGAAGGTTGTCTGTTGGGAGAAACTGTTGTTACCCTGATGTATCCCCAGTGTGATGGAGAAGCAATGGTCTCCTTACTCTAAAGATCTCCCAATATGACTAGGGAGACATTGTCCACTCACTCTAAGTAGCCCCCAGCCTAAGAAAAAAGCATTGTTCCACACCAGGGAGTTTCCCCCAGTCTAATGGGGAAGGCATGGACCCCACTCTGGACTCCCTAGTCCTTATGCCTGTAGCTTGGAGGAAGGGGCAGAGAAAGCACTAGCATTGCTCAGGCAGCAGCAACAACTCACAGAACTAAAGTTAACAATGAAGAGATCCATGCATGTCACAGCCCAAAGCTGTATACCAGTTAATGTCCATGTCTGGGAAGAGCAATTAGAGCTCATTAATTGAGTTGCTGGTAACACTGCCATTCTCAAGGCTAATTATCTTTAATTGGAGTTGTCTACTTTGATAATAAGCATTCAGCCTCCTTCCATTCAGTTTAACAATGTTCCAGGCACCATCCTAGACACTTCAGGGAATACACTTTAAGGAGCTCAATGTTTTGTCACGGGACCATCCTGGTACATAGATAACTCCAACCTAAGGCAGAAACTGATGAGCGTGGTAGAGAGTCGTATACTAGGGTTAGATCAGTACAAAGATACTTAAGGGGAAGATTAATTCTGCCTGAGGAGGGGAGCATTTGATGGAGCTTTACAGAGGAAGCAACGTTCGAACTGGAACTTAGAAGAATAAGTAAAATTTCCACAGGCATTCCAGGCAGATACAACAGCATAAGCAAGTGATTGGGGGTTGAAGAATACAGAGTATATATAGTTACTAATAAAAGTATTAATTTATTTATCTCATTTATTCATTAATTTAGCAAATATTCACTGAGTATTTGTTATGTTCCAGGAACCCTCCTCAGTGCTTTGGATACTGCAGTGAGCAAAATAAATCCCCTGTCCTCATGGAGCTTTCATTCTAGATGGCTGGGATATATCATAAACAAAAGCAAATAAGTATGTAATTTGTTAGGTAATAATAAGTGTTTCGAAGAAAAAAGCAGAATAAAGGGGTAGAGAGTGATGGGGGAGAAGTTGTGCTATTTTATACAGGGTTGTCAGGGGAGTCATGTCTGCTTAGATGCCATTTGAGTAGAGACCTAGATGACATGAAGAATGAATTAAATATATATCTAGTGTAAGAACATTTCCAATGCAGAAAATAACAAGACTCTGTGGCAAGAGTATGCTTGCTATATCCTGGGATCAGCAAGGCCTGAGCAACAGAAAGAACAAAGTTATCATTTATCTAGAAGAGGAAGCCTAAGATAAGGAATAGGTTTGGGATTTATGGAACATCTGGAGTTTGGTTTAGGGCATTTTAAGTTTAAGATGTTTATTAGCCATTCAAGTGTAGGTGTCCAACAGGAAGTTGGATATATTAATCTGTAGTTTAGGGGATACGTGCTTCTGAAGCTAAAAATTGGGAAGTTGATGGCACATAGATGATATTAAACATGATGTGACTGGATGATATCACAAGGGAGGAACTGTAGATGGAGACATGGTCTATGGACTGAGCTCTGAGTTGCTCCAATGTTAAGCATTTGGATTGATGAGGAAGAACCAATAAAAGAGACTTGAAAGAAATGGTGAGTGGTGGTTTTTGTAAAAGTGAAGGCAATAAGTAATGAAGCTTTGAATTACAGTTCTGGCAGCGGGGATGTAGAAATAGGTCAGAGTTTAGCAAAGCATCATAGGAGTAAAATCATCAGTATTGGGCATGTGTGTAAGGGTGGACACAGAGAGAGAAGGGCACAGAAAGCCTCCTGGGCATGATTCTGGCTCAGACAACTTGGTAGATTGTGGTGTCCTTAACTAATACAGGGGCTATTGTCAGGGAAGGGGAGAACTGGTTTGAGCAGAGGGAAGTAGAAGGTAGAGTCAGGGAAATGTTAAGCTCAGTTTGAGACATTTGAGTTTGAAATTCCTGTAAGGCATTCAAGAGGAAGTGTCAGATTGGCTGTTGGAAATGCCAAGACCTAGAATCATATAAACGCTGACATTGTTTCTTCAGTCACTAATCACTATGTGTCTATCACTCAGTCTCATAATGTGGTGTCCACTGATGGGTGAGGGTTGGAGGGTAAAGATATTTAGTAAGGAGGAGATTCAAATTTCTGAATCTACTCTGTCAGTTAGTAACTCTGGGACCTTGGGCTAGTTATATCATCTCTATAAGCCTAGGTTTCCTCATTCGTAAGTGGGAGACAATGTTAATACTTCATTGGTTTTCTTTTTGAGGACTAAATGAGTAATTGCATAGAAAAAATCTTGAGAGAAGTAAGTGCTTACAGAATTTTGATTGAGTGAGGCTACGAATGGATTAGTTTGAGCACCTCCCAGGAGCACAGGGGAACTCCAGATGGGGAGCTACAAACCAGGCAGGGCATGCCTGGGGCGTGAATGAGGAGTAGGAATAAAAAGGACCTTTCTGGAAATTCCTGGAAGCTCCCTAGAGATCCTAGAAATTTAGGTGGTAACCTTCAATGGGGAGGTCCCATCTCACTTGCATGCCTTGTCTGTCTTGCACATAGAGAGCATGAAACCAGCTGGGACCCCTCTCTTGTGGTATAGGGAATAAGTCCTCTGTGCCAATTTCCCCAGAAAGGGAGCTGTCTCTGGGGACAAGATGGAGATTAGATGGGGAATAAGGGACCAGGAACTCAGGGTTTGTGGGCAGAGCAACACTGAAGTGGGTTAGTGTTGACTGGGCAGGGGCAGATAGAGATAAAGAGGGCAAAGGTAAAAAGTTTTATAAAATCACAGCAATAATACATGAAATCAAGAGAAAGAGAAAGACAAACAGACAGCCAGACTGACTGACAGAGACTGGAAATGGAATGAGAAGGTAATTTCCACTACAGTAGTGCCTGTCAAAACCTAGCAGAGGGCCTGACACTCAGTAGGTAGGTAGGTAGTGAGTATTTGTTGAATGAATGAATGCATGAATGGGGCAGGGAACAAGTTGGGAAGAGAGAAAGACAGAGACAGAGAATTGTATGAGTGGTGGAAGAGTGATTTTGTAACTGAAATCAATTCAACAAACATTTATTGATCTCCTCTTGCCTGCCAAGTACTGAGAAGATTAGAGCCTGGAGGCATTGCGCTGAGTCACGAATAGCTCTGAGCTCTAGTAGGCTGGCAGCTGTGTTAGAGAGCAGCATTGGAAAGTGGTCACTGTTATTAATTGTCGACATTCTGGATATTCCCCAGAATATCCTTACTCTGCCTACTTCTGGTGTGCTTAGTGTCCCTGCCCTTCTATAGGTCAAACTTTAGGAAACCCAACAAGCATGTTTTAATATGTTACTACCATACAAAACTGGGAAGAAACCTCAATTGGAATGTCAGGCACTAGAACCCTGGAACAAAGGTATCAACATTCCTATTTTAGAGATGAAAAAACTGAGGCTCATAAGTTGAATGGCTTGCTCAAGGTCACACGGTAGCAAAGCCACGGTTCAAACAGAGTTCTCTGCTGTTCAGTGCTCTGTCCTCTCTCTCCCGGCTGCCTTCATAAATTCTGCATACACATAACCCCCATACCACCTTCCAAAGACTGGATAAATGAAAATGCGGACATCTAAAGGCAGCACATGTTGAACAGAGGCACATGCTGCACGGAAGAGTCTTGACTTTACATCAGGGACTCACATAAGAAAACTCTCAGTGCAATTCAATTATTATCTCATTATTAACTCATTCACTGAATCCTTCATATATTCAACTATGGTTCAACCATAGGTTGATCGCATACTATGTGCCCAAAAGAGTTGTGAGTGTAAATAGAAGCAAGTCGGAAATGATGAGTACCTGGAGAACATTTCACTCCACTGGGTGATGGGGAAACCAAGGATAACAATGATAATAGCTAACATTTAATGAGAACTTACATTGTTCCAACTACTTCCCATGGTTTAACTTCTTTTATCCCCAAAATAACCCTATGAGGTGTAGGTACCACTATTTCCCTCGTTTTATGACTAATAAATGGAGGCCCAGAGAGATCACACAACTTGCTTAAGGTCACACAGCTGTGTGGCAGAACTGGGATTTGAATCCAGAAAATCTGACTCCAGAGTCCCCAGTGACAGTTCCTGGCTGGAATAAGTGCTAAATTCTCCATCCTCTTCTTTCACTCATTCTCACATTCCTTCCCCTCCTGTCAAAGAGAATCCCACTCCCCTTCCTGTATCATTCTCTTTACCATCCCCATGATTTTGTTTTTTCTATTACCTTTGCCAGGGATGCTCTCCCCATTGCTTTATCTTGCCCCATAAAAACTCTCCTTATACTGAAAATGGCAGTTCAGATGTTGCCAACTCCATCATGAAGCTTAACATGAACCCCCCTAAGAAATGTGAAGTGAGCTCTTCCTCATTCTCTTCAGGATGCCATGATTTTGATTTAGATCTTTTGTAGCACTTACTATGTCCTGCTTATATTTTTGTTCTTATATCGTTGTTACAGTAATTTATCTTTACTCCTCATTGCAGTTTCATTAAGAGCTAGGACCAAGTCTGGAACCCTCAAAATGTTTGGCATGGTGCTTAGGGGTTGTAGGTGCCTGTTTGCATAGAAATAAGTTATCCGATGTTTGGTTCCCCAGACATACATGAGCCTCATGCAGTAAGTCTCAGCTCATGAATATAAGTTACTTCTACCTACCTACCTTATAAAGGCATTCTTCACATCCTTGCTTCAGGCTACAGATAATGGTGTGGAACATGGTTGTGATGATGCAATAAAAGATAGAACTTGTTTTCATCTTGGAATGCAGGTGAATGAGATTTTAGGTACATAGAGGTGACTGCACCATAGAAGATGGCCATGAGAGCCAAATGGGAGCAAGAGCTGGGAATGACTTTGGGATGGAAAGGTGCATAGTGAAGGGCAAGTCAGGAGGGTCCATAGGAGATGAGGATGAACCTAAAGGGCCAAATCAGGCTCATGTACTGCCACCCGGCAGCAGCAGTTCACTGAGGCTAGTAGTGTAAGAGAATTTCAGATTTAGCACAGTCTGGATCTTACAGGTAAAGGAGGCACAGTAGAGTGGTGACATAGTGGACATGAGGATTCCACTGAAAGTGTTTACTCTTATCCAGTAGCTGGCCACCAGACCCATGGAGACCCTCTCTAAATAAGTGGGTAACACAGAATGTTACAGATAGCCCAGATTTAGGCCATGGCAGCCAAGTGGAAGCAGGGAGGAGGTAGTTTGTTATCTGTAGAAAGTAGTGGGCCAGGCAGAGAGTCAGGGTAGAAGTCAGGCCATTGGCCAGTATGTATGGGCTGCTGCTATTGCAGTAGCAGATGTCCAGGAAAGAGAGATTGCTGAGGAAAAGATACATAATATGGCGTGGCGCAGTTGGTTAAGCCAGATGAGGAGGATGAGGAGGACATTGCCAACCAGAGAGATAAGATAGACTGACAGTATGATGCTGAAGAAGAGTACTTGTACTTTTGGATAATTGGATAGGGCCAGGAACAGTCATCACTGTAGAATTTTCTGTCCATTGTCTTCCCCAATGTTGGCTTTGGGGGGAAATGATTATAGAATCATTTGGGTGCTGTCTGGACTGATGATCCCTTAGACCCTGGCCATTTTACCGAGTCCATGAAAATGGTCACAGATTGAGTACCCTGAACATAAACTAAGTCCCTAACTGAGAGAGTTGTATCCAGTTAGGATTTGAAATACTTTTGCTCACATATTGCCAAGGTTTCTTCTCTAACCTTGTCCTCCCCTTGCAGATTTGGATACTGCTGAAGGAATTCTGAGGGGGTGTGTTTCCTTCTACAACTTCTTTCTCCCAGGCCATCGAAGTGTGCAAGAAGGGAGCAGTTCCTTGGTGAAATGAATGCATGAATGAATCAGTGCAGAGACCTCTGAATTTTTTTAGGCCTTGTCTGGGGTCAGATGAATTTTGAGTACAGTCCATTATTATGAAAAATTTATTCCCCTTCCAAAGCCCACTTATCCTCATGTTGTGTTTTTTTGTTTGACTGGTCATTTCTACCTTCTTTTAGAAAACTTAAGATTTCTAAGGAAGCCACTGTGGAGGTGGGGGAAATGAAAAGAGGAGGATGAAAAGATCAACAAATCAAACTGCCCAGCTCAATCAATTTGATTCAGATAGTTGCATCAAGTAATTGACAGTTATATTTGATTATTTAGGGATGTATGGCCACAGAGACAGAACATTTTATTTTCAGCTATTCATTGTTGTTGTGTAACACATAGTCAAGGAATCAAAGGGGAATGTTTCAAATTAAGTCATACTTAAGGCTAAGTTTGTAGTCACCCAAGTAACTACTTGATTCAATGATAAAAATGTCATTGAACCAGTTGTAGTGGTGGAGTATGGGCAGAAATGAAGACCTTGGCTTTCAACTTGTCCTTGAGTGGTGTGGCTGGAATAATTACAATTGACTTGTATCCTGCTTGAAGCCAGCAGGATAGGTGAAAAACTAGATTTATAAAACAAATGCATACCAAGTCTTTCTATTTTTTTCATTTTGAATCTTTGTTCTCCTTTTATTTTATTTTTTTAATTTATTTTCATTTATTGAAGTACAGTTGACTTACAATATTATATTTGTTTCAGGTTTACAGCATAGTGGTTTGATATTTTTATAGATTACACATCATACAAAGTTATTATAAAATATTGATTATATTTCCTGTGCCGCACATTACATTCCTGTGACTTATTTATTTTATAACTGGTAGTTTCTACCTCTTAATCCCCTTCATCTGTTTCACCCCTCCCCGCAATCCTCTTCCCTCTGGTAACCATTAGTTTGTTCTCTGTATCTGTAAGTCTGTTTCTGCTTTGTTATATTTGCTAAGTTGTTCTGTTGTTCTGTTTTTTTTTAAATTTCACATATAAGTGAAAACAGAGTATTTGTCTTCATCTGACATACTTCACTAAGGAGGGTATTTCACATAAATACAAGATTTCATTCTTTTTATGACTGAGTACATTTCCATTATATATAGGTACCACATCTTTTTTACTCATTCACCTGTCGGATATTTAGGTTGTTTCCATGTCTTGGCTATTGTGAATAGTGCTGCTATGAATATTGGGGTGTGTGTAATTTTTTGAATTATAGTTTTGTCCAAATATATGCCCAGGAGTTGCATTGCTAAACCATATGGCAACTCTATTTTTAGTTTTTTTTTCTGCCACGCTGCTCAGTGGGATCTTAGTTCCCTGACCAGGGATCCAACTCGGGTCCCCTGCAGTGGAAGCACGGAGTCCTAACCACTGGACCATCAGGGAACTCCCTATTTTTAGTTTTTTGGAGGAACTTCCACACTCTTTTCCATAGTGACTGTACTAACTTACATTCCCAATAGTGACTGTAATAATTTACATTCCCACCAACAGTGTTCTAGAGTTTCCTTTTCTCCACATCCTCGCCACTACTTCTTATTTCTTGCCTTTTTAACCATAGCCATTCTGATAGGTGTGAGGTAATATCTCACTGTGGTTTCGATTTGCATTTACCTATTAGTGATGTTGAGCATCTTGTGTTGTTAGTATCTTGTGTTGTATGTCTTCTTTGGAAAAATGCCTATTCAGGTTCTCTGTCCATTTTTAATAGGATTTTTTTTTTGATATTGAGTTACATGAGTTCTTTGTATATTTGGGGTATTAACCCCTTATCGAACATATAATTTGCAAATATCTTCTCCCATTCAGTAGGTTGCTTTTTTATTTTGTTGATGGTTTCCTTCAGTGTGCAAAAGCTTTTTAGTTTAGGTCCCATTTGTTTATTTTTGCTTTTGTTGCCCCTTGCCTGAGAAGACAGATCCAAAAGAAAATTGCCAAGACTGATGTCAGGGAACGTACTGCCTATGTTTTCTTCCAGAAATTTGATGGTTTCGGGTCTTACATTTGTCTTTAATCCATTTTGAATATATTTTTCTATATTATGTGAGAAAATGTTCTAGTTTCATTATTTTACATGTAGTTATCCAGTTTTCCTAACACCACGTATTGAAGAGACTTTGCCCCATTGTATATTCTTGCTTCCTTTGTCATAGATTAATTGACCATATGTGCATGGGTTTACTTCTAGGCTCTCTACTCTGTACCATTGATCTATGTGTCTGTTTTTGTGCCAGTACCATACAGTCTTTTTTTTTAACATCTTTATTGGAGTATAATTGCTTTACAATGGTGTGTTAGTTTCTGCTTTATAACAAAGTGGACAGCTATACATATACATATATCCCCATATCTCCTCCCTCTTGCATCTCCCTCCCGCCCTCCCTATCCCACCCCCCTAGGTGGTCACAAAGCACTGAGCTGATCTCTCTATGCTATGCGGCTGCTTCCCACTAGCTATCTATTTTATGTTTGGTAGTGTATGTATGTCCATACCACTCTCTCACTTCGTACCAGCTTACCCTTCCCTCTCCCCATGTCCTCAAGTCCATTCTCTACATCTGCGTCTGTGCTTTATAAGGCCTGTGTAAGAAATCTTTGCCTAACCCAGGTCAATTTGAATTTCTCTAGAAGTGTTTTGGTTTTACATTTAGAATAGTGATACATTTGGAGTTAATTTTAAAATATGGGTTAAAGTTCATTTTTATGCCTATGGTGATCCAATTGTTTCAGCATTATTTGTTGAAAATACTATCATTTCTCCATTGAATACCTTGTCACCTTTGTTGAAAATCAATTGATCATAAGTATTTTGGGTCTTTTTCTATGCTCTTTTCTAATTTGTTCCATTGATCTATATGTTTACCCTTTTGCCAATACCACACTTTCTTGATTACTGTGGCTTCACAGTAAGTTTTGAAAGCAAGTAGTGTATATGGTTATACTTAAAAAAGGGGCCCTTGTCTTTTATGAAATATTATAAAATATATGATGGCTGTGATCTGCTTCAAGATAGCTGGTGAGACAATTGGATAGAGATGTAGAGGAAACAAAACAGCTGAGTTGGTCATTGTTGAAGCTAGGTGATGTGTAGATGGAGGCACATTCTCTCCACTTTGGTATGTGATTAAACTTTCCATTATAAAAAAAAGAAAGCAACTAGTGTAAGTCTTTCAATGCTGTTCTTTTCTGAAATAGTTTTGGCTACTCTAGTCAATTTGGCCCAACATAAAATAGGACCCTTAAGGATTAAAACTCATTATACAAGACCTATTTAGAGCAAGGGTGATTATTCCCACTGCTTTTCCATTTAGCAGCCAAATTTGGCGTGTTCTTAATTTGGACAGAGTGAGCAGTATTTCTTGATGGATTACCTCAACCTTAAATACAGGGGCCACCCATTAAGGCCCCTGTATTACTTTCATATTGCTGCTGTAACAAATTACCACAAACTTAGTGGCTTAAAACAACACGGCTTTGGAAATATGATGGCAAACAGGCACATGAAAAGATGCTCAACATCGCTAATCATCAGAAAAATACAAATCAAAACCACAATGAGATATCTCCTTACATCTGTCAGAATGGCTATCATCAAAAAGTGTACAAAGAACAAACGTTGGCAAGGATGTGGAGAAAGGGGACCCTAGTACACTGTTGGTAGGAATGTAAATTGGTGAAGCCATTATGGATAACATTATGGAGGTTCCTCAAAAAACTAAAAATAGAACTACCATATGATCCAGCAATTCCACTCCTAGTTGTATACCTGAAGAAAATTAAAACACTAATTAAAAAAATACATGCACTCAAGTGCATTTTCTACATCTGCGTCTTTACTCCAATAAAGATGTTAAAAAAAATACATGCACCTCAATATTCATAGCAACATTATTTACAAAAGCCAAGATATGAAAGCAACCTAAGTGTCCACCAACAGGAGAATTGATAAAGAAGATGTGGTATGTATACACACACACACACACACACACACACACATACATACTGGAATATTACTCAGCCATAGAAAAGAATGAAATTCTGCCATTTGCAACAACATGGTTGATGGCCCTAGAGGGTATTATGCTTAGTGCAATATGTCATACAGAGAGAGGCAAATACTCTATGTTATCATTAACATGTGGAATCTTAAAAAATAAAACAAATATAACAAAACAGAAACAGGCTCACAGATATAGAGAACAAATTAGTGGTTGCCAACAGGGAGAGGGAAGGGGGAGGGAAAAATAAGTCTAGGCAATTAAGAGGTAAGAACTACTATGTATAAAGTAAATAAACAACAAGGATATATTGTACAGTATAGGGAAATGTAGCCACTATTTCACAACTATAAATGGAGTATAACCTTTAAAACTTGTGAATCACTATGCTGTACACTTGAAACTTGTATTGTACAACTGTACTTCAATTAAAAAAAAGTTTAATAAATAACTTTTAAAAATGGACAAAGGACCTGAATAGACCTTTTTTCAAAGAAGACAAACAAATGACCATCAGGTACATGAAAAGTTGCTCAACATTGCTAATTAATCATCAGGGAAAACACAAATCAAAACCACCATGAAATATCACTTCATACCTTTTAGGATGGCGAATTTCAGAAAGACAGGAGATAAGTGCTGGTAAGGGTGTGGAGAAAAGGGGATGCTTTTACACTGTTGATGGGAATGTGAATTGGTACAATCATTACAGAAAAAAGTGCTGAGGTTTCTCAAGAAATTAAAAATAGAACAATCATATGATCCAGCAATCCCACTTCCAGGTATACATCCAAAGGAAACAGAATCAATATAATGAAGATATATCTGCACTCTCATGTTTGTTGTGACATTATTCACGATAGCCAAGATATGGAAACAACCTAAGTATCCACTGATGGATAAATGAATAAAGAAAATGTGATACACACACACATGCACACACACACGCACACACATACAATGGAACATCATTTAGCCATAAAAAAGAGAAATTGTGCCATTTGCAACAACATGGATGAACCTAAAGAACGTTATTCTAAGTGAAATAAACAAGAAAGACAAATATTGCATGATCTCACTTATATGTGGAATCTAAAACGTATAACTTATAGAATCAGAGAGTAGGATGGTGGTTGTCAGGCACCGGGAGGTGGGGGAAATGGGGAGATGTCAGTCAAAAGTTACAAACTTTCAGTTATATGATTAATAAGTTCTGGGGAACTAATGTACAGCATAGTTATTAACATTGTATTGTAAATTTGTAACTTGCCAAGAGAGTGAACTTAGATGTTCTGGCCACAAAACAAAAACAAAAACAAAAAAAATAACAACAGAAAAAACTGTGAGGTGATGGATGTGTTAACTAACTTGATTGTGGTAATAATTTCACAATGTATGTTTATATTAAATCATAACATTGTACATCTTTTAAAAAATCATGTTGTTCAATCTAAATGCATACAATTTTTATTTGTCAATCAAACGTCAATAAACCTGTGGGGAAATGAATTAATTTATGCCTACATTATTTGATGATTATAAAACATTATACACTTGCTTTGTAATCATCATCATCACTCTCCTCTATCTTTGTTGACTTCCTCTGATCTCTCTAGTGTAGAATGTTCAGCTAAATATAACATTTGTTAGTTCAATAGGCACTTATGAACCAAACACTGCACTAGGCTCTGGGAAAATGAGGACTAACAAGATGGTCTCTGCCTCCAAGGTAATCAGAGGATTATAACGCAGTAGACTAAAGTCAGAATAGAGGCACCTGCAGAGAATACTCTAGGAATATAGGACTAAGACTTCCAACTCAGACAGAAGTGGAGGAAGTGACAGCTGGGCTGAGTCTTAGAGGATGCATAAAAGTTATCCAAACAGAGAAAGGTAGGGGGCATTTGAGGCAAGGATGAAAACTGGCAAAGTCATGAAGTTTAGTTGGGATAAATGTAAGCTATTTTGAATTCAAAAAGCCACTGTTGCGTCAAAGGACACAATCAACAGAGTGAAATGTAACCCACGGAATGGAAGAAAATATTTGCAAATTGTGTATCTGATAAGGGGTCACTATCTAGAATATATAAACAATTCTTACAGCTAACAACTCTGTTAAAAATGGGCAAAGGTCTTGAATAGACATTTCTCCAAGGAAGATATACAAATGACCAATAAGCACATAAAAGGATGTGTGACATCACTAATCATCAAGAAAAAGTAAATCAAAACCACAGTGAGATATCACCTCATACCTGTCAGGATGGCTACCATAAAAAAAAAAAACAAAACAGAAAATAACAAGCATCGGTGAGGATGTGGAGAAATTAGAACCCTTGTGCACTGTTGGTGAGAATGTAAGATGGTGCAGCTGCTGTGGAAAACAGTATGGAGGTCCCTCAAAAAATTTAAAAGAGAATTATCATATAATCCAGCAATCTCACTTCTGAGTAGATACCCAAAAGTATTCAAATCAGTGTCTCTAAGAGATACACCCACGTTTGTACACCCATGCTCATAGCAGCATTATGCACAATATCCTAAAGGTAGAAGCAACACAAATGTCCATCAACAAATGAATAGATAAACAAAATATGGTATATACATACAATGGAATATTATTCAGCCTTGAAAAAGAAGGAAATCCTACATTTCCCATTCTATAACATGAATGAAACTTGAGGACATTATGCTAAGTGAAATAAGCTAGTCATAAAAAGACAAATTTGTACGATTTCACTTACGTGAGGTACCCAGAGTAGTCAAATTCATAGAGATAGACAATGGAATGACGGTTGCAGGGGTTGAGGGAAGAAGGGAATGAAGAGTGGTTGTTTAATGGGTATATAGTTTCAGTTTTTAAAAATGAAAAGAGTTCTGGAGTTGGTTGCACAATAATGTGAATGTACTTAACACCAGTGAACTGTACACTTAAAAATTATTAAAATAGGGCTTCCCTGGTGGTGTAGTGGTTGAGAATCTGCCTGCTAATGCAGGGGACACGGGTTCGAGCCCTGGTCTGGGAGGATCCCACATGCCGTGGAGCAACTAGGCCCGTGAGCCGCAACTACTGAGCCTGTGCGTCTGGAGCCTGTGCTCCGCAACAAGAGAGGCCGCGAAAGTGAGAGGCCCGCGCACCGCGATGAAGAGTGGCCCCCGCTTGCCACAACTAGAGAAAGCCCTCGCACAGAAACGAAGACCCAACACAGCAAAAATAAATATAAATAAATTAATAAACTCCTACCCCCAACATCTTAAAAAATTATTAAAATGATAAATCAAAAAAGATAAAGCAAATTAGTGAATTTAACAAAGCAGAAACAGAGTCATAGATATAGAGAACAAACTAGTGGGTACCAGTGGGGAAGGGGAAGGGGAGAGGAGCAAGATAGGGTATGGGATTAAGAGGTACAAACTATTATGTATAAAATAAATAAGTAAAAATGTTCTATTGTATTGCACAGGGAATAGAGTCATTATTTTATAATAACTTTAAATGGAGTATAATCTATAAAAATATTGAATCACTGTGTTGCACACCTGAAACTAATATAATATTGTAAATCAACTATACTTCAATTAAATATAAGTAAACAAACAAACAAGTAAAACAGCCCAACTTTATTATGTTATAGCTCTGTAGGTCAGAAATTTGACTCAGGTCTCTCTGGGATGAAATGAAGGTGTTGGCAGGCTTATTTTACTTTCTGGAGGCTCAAGGGTGTGGGATTTGTTATTTTTGATTTTTGTTTTGGCCGCACTGCACAGCATGTGGGATTTTAGTTCCCTGACCACTGATCGAACCCGTGCCCCCTGCAGTGGAAGCATGGAGTCTTAACCACTGGACCACCAGGGAAGTCCCTGGAATTTGTTTTCTTGCCTTTTTCAGCTTTTAGAGGCTGCCCACATTACTTGGATTATGAGTCCTTTCCATCTTCAAAGATAACAATGGCCAGTTGTGTCTTTCTCCTGTCGAATCATTCTGACACTGACTCTTCTGCTTCCTTCTTCTATTTTTAAGGATCCTTGTGTTTCCATTTGGGCCTACTGGTTAATACAGAATAATCTCCCTATTTTAAGGTCACCTGATTAGGAACTTAAACTCCATCTGAAACTTCAGTTCTCCTGTGAACATAATATATTCACAGGTTCTAAGGCTTAGGACATGGACATTTTTTGAGGGCCATTATTCTGCCTGCAATCACGATGCACTTTCCTTTGTATATAGTGCTGGATTTAATTTACTGATATTTTGCTAAGACTTTCTGCATCTATGTACCTGAGGGATATTTGTCTGTACTTTTCTTTACTTGTGATGCCTTTGTTCAGCTTTGATATCAGAGTAATGATGGTGTAATAATACGTGTTAGACAGTGTTTCTTATACTTGTATTTTCTGGAAGAGTTTGTTTATAGTTTATGTTGTTGTTTCTGCTTGTTTGATGATTCTATGAATTGAATTTCTATAGTAGATATAGGACTGTTTACATTGTTTATGTTTCTTGAGTGAACAATGGTAGTATCTTTCAAAGAATTTGCCCATTTCATCTAACTGATCATATTTATTGGCAAAAAATTGTTCAGAATAGTGCTTTATTATGCTTTTAAGTTCTGTAAGATCAGTAGTAATGTCCCTCCTTCCTTTATAACATTGGTAATTTATGTCTTTTTTTCTTCTTCTTGATCCATCTGTGTTGAGGTTTATAAATTTTATTGTTCTTGTCTCAGAGCCAGGCTTTGGTTTCACTGATTTTTGTTGCTTTTCTGCTGTTTACTTTGACATTGACTTGTGTTCTCTATATTTCCTTCTCCTTTTGGCTTTGGGATTAATTTGTTCTTTTTCCTAGTTTCTTAGTTTGGAAGTTTAGATTATTGTTTCAAAAGCTTTTGTCTATGCTGATATAACCCTTTACTGCTCTAAATTGCCCTCTAAGGGGAAGAGATATGCGGATATATGTATATGTATATCTGATTCACTTTGTTATAAAGCAGGAAGTAACACACCATTGTAAGGCAATTACACTCCAATAAAGATGTTAAAAAAAATTCCCTCTAAGCATGTTTTATTTCTGTCTTACATATTTTGATATGCTGTATTTTCATTTTCATTAAATTCAAAATATTTCATGATTTCCTCTGGACTTCTTCTTTGACCTATGGAGTTTTTACTATGGTGTTGTTCAATTTCAAAATAATTCGATATTTTCCAGAATATTGATTTCTAGTTTAATTATGTTGGTCAGAAACTACTTTATATAACCAATTATTTTAATTGTTGTGTTTCTTTTATGCACCAGAAAATAAGGCATTTTTGTGAATGCATCATGTGCACCTGAAACCAATGCATATTCTTCTGTTGTTGAGTGGAGTGCTCTATAACAGTCAGGTCAAGTTTGTTGATAATATTATAAAGACCTTCTATATACTTATTTATTTACTGCCTACTTGTTCTATTGTTAAATGAGAGAGAAGTGTTGAAGTATCCAACCGTAATAGTGTATTTATCTTTTTCTCCTTTCAGTTCTGACAATTTTTGCTTCATGTATTTTGAAATTCCATTTTTAAGTATGCACACATTTAGGGTTATGTTGTTGTCTTGATGAACTGAATTCCTTATCATTATGTAATGTCCCCCTTTATCTTTGGTAGAAATATTACTTGTCCTGAAGAATTCTTGGTCTGATATTCATTTATATAACCATTCCAGCTTTCTTTTGGTTAAGGCTTTCATGCTATATCTTATTTTCCTTTTCATCTACAAATTGTTTTATAATTCTAGTGAGCTTCTTGTAAGAAGCATATAATTGGGTCTTGCTTTTGTAGCCAATATGATAATATCTACCATTTCTGTGGGTGTTCAGACCATTTACATTTAATGGAATTGTTGATATGGTTACATTTACATCTGTATCTTGCTAGTTTTTTGTTCATCTCGTCTCTTTTTTATGAATTTTTCCTCTTGTTTTGTTTGAATAGGTTGAGTAATATTTTGATGCCATTTTATCTCCTCTCTTGACTTATCTACGATCTTTTCAAAATTTTATTATTGATTTCACTATGGTTTATAATATACATCTTTAATTAGAGTCCAACTTCAAGTAATATAATACAACTCACATGTAATATAAGAACCTTTTACCAAATGTTACCCATTACTCTGTCATATCTATTGTGCTACTGTTGCCGTGCATTTTACTTATACATATGTTATAAACTCAAAAATATGTTACTATTTTTTTCTTGAAATTGCCTATTTACTTTTAAAGAAACTAAAATACTCACAGAATGCCTTTTATATTTGCTTTTATTTTTATCATTCCTGTCACTCTTCATTTCTTTGTATAGATCCAAGTTTCTATCTGGTGTCTTATTCTTTCTGCCTAAATAATTTCCCTTAACATTTCCTGTAGCACATGTTTACTAGAAGTAAATCCTCTCATCTTTTGTTTGTCCGAGAAAGTCTTTAATTTTCTCTTCATTATTGAAAAATAATTTCAATAAGTATAGACTTCTAGTTTGACATATATTTCTGTCAATACTTTGAATATGTCACCCAATTATCTTCTGGCCTGCATAGTTTCTTATGAGAAGTCTACCATGATTTTATTTGTTCCTCTGAATGTACTACATCTTTTTACCATCAATATTTTTGTTTTGTAATTGGTTTTCAGAAGTTTGACTGTGATCTATATTGAAGTGTATACTTATATTCCTCCACATCTGAGTTTCTTGGATATGTGGTTTATAGTCTTTCATTATTTTTGGAAAATTCTCAGTCATTATGTTTTCAAATGATTCTTCTCTACCATTTTTTTCTGCCTTCTTTTCTGAAGCTCACTTTACTTGTATGTTAGTCAATTACATGTTGACCCACAACTTATTTTTTTCATTTTTTTAAAAAGATTTTTTTGATGTGGACCATTTTTAAAGTCTTCATCGAACTTGCCGCAATATTGTTTCTGTTTTATGTTTTGGCTTTTTGGCTGTGAGGCATGTGGGATCTCAGCTCTCCAACCAGGGATCGAACCCACACCCCATGCATTGGAAGGCGAAGTCTCAACCACTGGACTGCCAGGAAAGTCCCATTTCTTTTTCACTTTTTTCTCTCTTTGCCTTATAGTTTGGATAACATATGCTGACCTATCCTCAAGTTCACTAATCCTTTCTTTGGCTGTATTCATCTGTTAATGAGCCCATCAAAGGCATTCTTCAGCTGTGTAAACTCATTACTGTATTATTTTGTTACTGTGTTTTTAAAAACAATTTATAGTATTTCCATTTTATTCATTCATATAGTTTCCATTACTGTGCCAAAATTCCCCACCTGTTCATACATATACATCCATCTTTTTTACTAGGTCATTTGTCATATTAATTATAGTTATTTTAAAGTCTCTTTCTAATCATTCCAATAGCTGCAACATCTCTGAATCAGGTTTAGTTTGTTACTTAATTTCTTGAAAATAGATTATTTTTTCTTGCTTTTGCATTTCTCTCAATTTTTCCCCTGTATTATAGCTTAATTTTTAAATGTTTATTGGAGTATAGTTGATTTACAATGTTGTATTACTTTCAGGTGTACAGCAAAGTGAATCAGTTATACATATATATGTATCCACTTTATTTAATGCCAGACATTGTGTTTAGAAGAATAGTAAGAACTATGGTAAATAGTTACTCCTGGATATGACCCTTCCTCTTCTTGTATAAGGCCATTTAATAGTGAAACTGAGTCAGTTCACTCAGTAGTTGAGCAGGTTTTGTGACTTGTGCTATCATTATCATCAGTGCACTACTGGCTTTAAATTCCTGTAGTGGTAAACTGCTAATATCACGTCCTCAGAGTGTGAATTTTGTTGCCAGAGGGTTTTTCTCAGTTTCTCTTCTTCCCCCTCAGCTTTCCGTTGCCCTTGCATGCCTGGGCCACAGAGGGGAGTTCTGTCTATGTTCCTGCCACTCCTTCAGTAGAAAAATGCTGTTACTTGTTATTTTGCTCTGGGATCCTCATGGGGGTATGGCATGTTCTCTGTTGACTTGGTCCAGTATCAGTCTCAGGCAGGCCCTGTACACCTGGGCTTTAGGAATGAAGGTTCCTAGTATTCTTGGCCATCCTTACAGTGGCAGTGAAACTCTGCTTTGTATCTGTCTTTGGTCTTGGGCAAGAGTTTCCTGTCCCTCTCCCAGTAGTAGCAGCTCTATGCTTGGTATGTTTGTAAGATCCAGGCCCAAGAAAATTTCCTTCCCCTGTTCCAGAGGTAGATGGATTTGCTTATATTCTTCCGCAAGGGGCAAAGTATTTTTCCTGAGTTCTGGGTAAAAGATTCTTTATCATTTCCTCAGCAACAGACAGGTTTGCTTCGATTCCCCTGCTTCACTCAAAGCAATAGATCTTTGCCTGTGCCATGGAAGTGAAAGAATTTTCTGCCCTACCCTTAGCATCTTAAGGCTTTTGCTTCATAGGAGAGTAGAGTCTGAGGAAGCTTACACGGAAGTCTTTTTCACAAATACCTAATGAAAGAGTATGAAAAATAGCATGTGTGTGAATGCAAATTTCTCTCGTGTTGGGGACAACCAGCTATTCCACACAAGATATTATTTTTTTTAATCATCTTTATTGGAGTATAATTGCTTTAAAATGGTGTGTTAGTTTCTGCTTCATAACAGAGTGAATCAGCTATACATATACATATATCCCCGTATCTCCGTCCTCTTGCATCTCCCTCCCACCCTCCCTATCCCACCCCTCTAGGTGGTCACAAAGCACCAAGCTGATCTCCCTGTGCTGTGTGGCTGCTTCCCACTAGCTAGCTATTTTACATTTGGTAGTGTATATATGTCCACATGCCACTCTCTCACTTTGTCCCAGCTTACCCTTCCCCCTCCCCATATCCTCAAGTCCATTCTCTAGTAGGTCTGCATCTTTATTCCTGTCTTGCCCATAGGTTCTTCCTGACCATTTTTTTTTCTTTTTCTTTTTTTTCTTTAAGAAGATGTTGGGGGTAGGAGTTTTTATTAATTAATTAATTTATTTTTGCTGTGTTGCGTCTTCGTTTCTGTGCAAGGGCTTTCTCTAGTTGTGGCAAGCAGGGGCCACTCTTCATCGCGGTGCACGGGCCTCTCACTATCGCGGCCTCTTGTTGCAGAGCACAGGCTCCAGACGCGCAGGCTCAGTAGTTGTGGCTCACGGGCCCAGCTGCTCCGTGGCACGTGGGATCTCCCAGACCAGGGCTCGAACCCACGTCCCCTGCATTAGCAGGCAGACTCCCAACCACTGCGCCACCAGGGAAGCCCCTTTTTTCTTTTCAGATTCCATATATATGTGTTAGCATATGGTATTTGTTTTCCTCTTTCTGACTTACTTCACTCTGTATGACAGACTCTAGGTCCATCCACCTCACTACAAATAACCCAATTTCGTTTCTTTTTATGGCTGAGTAATATTCCATTGTATATATGTGCCACATCTTCTTTATCCATTCATCTGTTGATGGACACTTAGGTTGCTTCCATGTCCTGGCTACTGTAAATAGAGCTGCAATGAACACTGTGGTACATGACTCTTTTTGAATTATGGTTTTCTCATGGTATATGCCCAGTAGTGGGATTGCTGGGTCGTATGGCAGTTCTATTTTTAGTTTTTTAAGGAAACTCCATACTGTTCTCCATAGTGGCTGTATCAATTTACATTCCCACCAACAGTGCAAGAGTGTTCCCTTTTCTCCACACTCTTTCCAGCATTTATTGTTTGTAGATTTTTTGATGATGGCCATTCTGACCGATGTGAGGTGATACCTCATTGTAGTTTTGATTTGCATTTCTCTAATGTTTAGTGATGTTGAGCATCCTTTCATATGTTTGTTGGCGATCTGTATATCCTCTTTGGAGAAATGTCTATTTAAGTCTTCTGCCCATTTTTGGATTGGGTTGTTTGTTTGTTTGACATTGAGCTGCATGAGCTGCTTGTAAATTTTGGAGATTAATCCTTTGTCAGTTGCTTCGTTTGCAAATATTTTCTCCCATTCTGATGGTTGTCTTTTGGTCTTGTTTATGGTTTCTTTTGCTGTGCAAAAGCTTTTAAGTTTCATTAGGTGCCATTAGTTTATTTTTGTTTTTATTTCCATTTCTCTAGGAGGTGGGTCCAAAAGAATCTTGCTGTGATTTATGTCATAGAGTGTTCTGCCTATGTTTTCCTCTAAGAGTTTTATAGTGTCTAGCCTTACATTTAGGTCTTTAATCCATTTTGAGTTTATTTTTGCATAACACACTATTTTAAACTCCTCCCCAAACTGTATCTTATATGGAAATGAAGCCAGTCTATTCATTGTTCATGTACATGGTATATTCAAACTTGCCTTTATGTGTTTGCTTATGCTGTTTCCCTTGTATGGAAAGCTGTCTTTTCTATAATTTCTCAAATCTTTCCTAGCCAAGCAAACCTTTTATTTCCTTCTTGATAATTCCAGCCACCTTTAATTGCTTCTTTGTTGATCACCCTTATAACTTATTTTAATTTATTATTGCTTCCAATTTACAAGTGGACATTTAAACGTGTACCATTCAGTGTTTTAGTACACTGTTTTGTATTGTTCCCTAACTGTGTCACAGAGTCTAGCCAGGCATACAGTAGGTGTTCAATGTCCTGATGATAGAGTTTAGTTAGAAAAAATGTATTAAACTGCTCTTGTGTCACATTGACTGCAATAATAAAAGAAATACAATTGTTCCAATTTCCTTTTGATTGGTGTTTGTACAGTATTAACCCATTAGCAGATTAGTTTAACAAATTAGCTCTTAAAGTCAGTGTAATGTTATAGAAAAAAACATAAGCATTGAAGCCCAATGGCTCTGAATTGCAATCTTGGCTCCACAATTTATTGACTGTGTGACTTTTGGTAAGTTACTTAACCCTTCCTAAAGATTAAGTGAATTAATATTATCTACTTAGGCATAGAGAAGATGGTCCAGCGTGAAAAGATGTAAAATAGGTTGTTTGCTGGGAGCAAGAGAGGGCAAAAGATCAGGGTGTTGCCTTGAAAGTGTGAAACTAGAATAGAGCCTTACTATGTGTGTCTGTGTTGTGGGGGGGAGTGTCACGGGGAATGCAGTTTTTAAAGTATTGGCATCAGAGTCATAAAAATCTAGTATCAAGATGTAGGTTTGACACTACTTAGCTTTGTGAATCTTAGGCCTGTCACCACACCCTCTTGGACTTCAGTTTCTTCATCAGTAAAATGGATACTGTACTTAAATTTGCTTCAATAACTTCAGAGAGGTGTCTCAAAGACTAACAAAATAACAATAGGAACAAAGGAATAAAAGAACAACAAAGGAACAACAGCACATAGTAAACTGTACAGAGCTCCACAGAAAGTTGTGGGGTTTGTAATTATAGTGATCCAGAGGGTGAAGAAAACAAGTTCGCTGCCTTCCTACTCTTGGCAAAATCATAATTAGTCAAGTTGCTACCAACTCAATTCATGCCCCCAAAGGGACTTGGGACAGTGATCACAGACATATGATTTAGGATCTCAGTTCTCTGTTCTTTCCTTAATATCTGTCTCAAATATAGTGCTGCTTAAGGGAACCTGGATGTGAAGTTGCCTCAGTAGGAGCAGGACTGGGACAATAATTTGGAAAATGTCTATTCAAAAGTGAAACATGGTTCAGAAAATTTTGAATTGGCCAAGATATCATGTGGACAGGGAGGTATGGTTTAGGGAGGAAGATTTGCCATTTAATAATATAATGAAGGAGAAAAATCCGGTTTGTGGAAGTATTTTCCTATTTCCACCTCTGAGTTTTACTTTATTCAAGAGAAAAGTGTCTTTCAAGTAAACACTCTAGAAGTCCTCAAATACCAGCTGCCAAGGATACGTGGTAAATTGTGTTGGGAGTTGTTACAACTTTTAAAAAATCGAACAAGTTAGGAAAAACTTTAAAAGCTGGAGCAGGTAAAGGAAGAGTTGAGAGTAGTAGCAAGCTACCATTCGGGGAGCATTCCGTTTGTCCAGTTAGCCCAGAAGATGTTTCTAGTCTGTCTGAAAGTGTGTGTATGTGTGTGTGCACACATGTGTGTGTGTGTGGTATCATTTGTATGTGTGCATATTTAAGTATTTGTATCTGTGTGATAGTATGTGTTGGCTTGGTTTTTTTGTTACATTTTGTATGTGTTTGAATCTGCTTGTGTATCCTGTGATCATTTGAGTTTATGTATGTGTATATGTACACATCCAGGGTTCTAGGATTCTTTTAAAGCTTTGTTAAACTATGGACTCTTTAGTTTAAGCTTGTGAGCAAAAAGAATTAGTTGTTCATTTGGAGAACGTTATAGACTAGACTGAAATTTTCTCTAATACTTCAAGACAGTTCCCTTGATCAATGTATCTTCTCCATCCCCCCACACACAACCCATGTAGCCCTCCGACTGCTCCCATTCCTACTCGCACTCAGGCCATTTCTCTACAAGGGGTAGGTGAAGAATGACTGATGAATAATGGTTGGAATTATTTCACGCCTTTCCTTTAAGTGAGTGGCAAGTAAGGTATCACCAGGGAATGGGGCTTTGTTTCCCATATCTACTCCCCTTAGACCATTGAGGATTTGTAGTTCTGGCCTCAGTTCTTTTATGTTTGCCTGCCTGGAGGTCTGCTTACCATTCTTTCTGGAAAATTTCAGGCTGAGTCACAGGGACTGGACCTTTTTGCCTTTGGAGAATGGCTTTCCCTCCTCCAGAGAAGGCCAATTCTCCAGCTCTAGGCTAGGAGGTGAGAATCTAAACTAACCAAAAATGCCTATGGGCTGCTTTAGAAACTCAGCCCTACCCCGTGTTCCAGTGAGACAGCAGAAGGATCTCTCTAAACAGGCCTTGATTCATTGATTGATTCATTCAGTAGATATTTCTGGAGTACTTTCTATGCATAGCTCCAGCTTTAGGAAAATAATTCTTGCCAGCATATTCCTTTTGACAAAGGTCTTTGGGAGGTAATAGCTGAGAGTGACTCATGGTGGGAGTTGCAAACTAGTTCATGGGAGAGGGCAGTGGACTTCAAGATCCCACAGGGAAAGTAGAACCCTGTGCAGTTCCCTAATCTCCAAAGATGGGGCTATCAAGAGATCAAGATTCTGCTTTTGTTTCTGCCTTTGTTTCTAAATTAGCTGCCACAAGATGGTAAATCCTGTGGATTCTAGCTTCTCTCCCCTCCCTCCCTTCTCCCAAAGCCATTCCTGAAACTCTTGTGGAGCAGCAGCTCTTGAACCCCAAGCAGCTTCTATGTCCTGCAGCCAACCTTAGTCTGAATGACTTTTGCTTATGTAAGGTTAGGAGTGGCTTTTTCTGAGCCAGCCCTTAAGAGTCATAGGACCACACACACTTGGGAGGGAGGGCACCTTGGTTCTGGTGTAGTCCTTGCTGCAGAACCAGTAACAAGTAAATATCTCCCTGTTCTATTTATTGAGGAGTCAGACATCAACACTCTCTAAAGTCTCTTCCAGTCTGACATTCTGTGATTACTTCTAAAAACGATTTCTTCAAAGCCTCTTCAAACTGCAAACTGCAGACTTCAAAAGCACCAGGGAGAACACTGAATAGATGTATTTTCTGAGAACTGGAATTCTTGTCATTTCCCTATAGATTTGAAAAGGAACGGATTTGACATTTATTAAGTGTACTATGAGCCAGGCACTCTCTTATATGGTACATTATTATTTCAATAATAATTCATAACTTGAAGAAATTTGGGGCCCATTAAGTGAGTTTATCTGTGAAGTACTGAGTACAATGCCTGGATAAAGTATGCACTCAATAAATGTGATGCCATGCCTCATACTCCAGCCCCTCTCTACCGAGCTCATGACCATTTAAAAGGAAGAAACAGAAACACAGAGAGATTAAGTAACTGCCCCAAGTCACCCAGATTTCTAGGTCCAAAGGCCTTGTGTATCCTGTTACATTACACTGCCTCTGGAGTGTGAAGTCCGCAGTTATTTCCCCTGTGGAAATGCTCCATTACCACGTGAAGTTTGAAGAGTTTGCTTGGAGGCCTCCTACTCTCTGGCCCCGTTCCTCATTGTGATCCAGGGCCTGAATTTGGGTGGTGGCAGTGCAGAGGTTGCAGGTGCAGCACAGATTTCCCTGTGTAGGATTTTAACTGGTTCCACAGAGCTTGAACCCTCCATCTAGGCCTCATTAACACCAGAATCTCATTCTGGGCCAACCATACCCTAGGGCAGTCTTTGGGTCACCTGGCAAGGGTTTCCTGGAGCCTCTGAATTCCAGTTCTGTTCCCATGATGCAGGTATGGGAAGATAGCCTTGTGGGGAATAGCCAAGGGAGCCATCTTTAAATAATTGGAAAGATAAGTTCGTTTGCTTAAGATTTATTTCAGAAAATCATATCCTTGCTGGCAGAATATTGAGAACTGTTGCAAGAGTGGAGGTTACGGGAGTAGCCACAACCAAAGATGAGAATGACCACTGACCTTAGGGGAAGAAGAAGGTAGGCTGAGGCTTGCCTACCCAGAAGTATGGTCATCGGCCCATATATTAGTAGGGTTAAAAGGGATGTTGCTGAGGTGAATGACAGAAGACTGGTTTTGGAGGCAACTTTATGACTTAAAAACAGTCTTCTTCGTAGAGAATGGACTTGAGGACACGGTGAGGGGGAAGGGTAAGCTGGGACGAAGTGAGAGAGTGGCATGGACATGTATACACTACCAAATGTAAAATAGATAGCTAGTGGGAAGCAGCCACATGGCACAGGGAGATCAGCTCGGTGCTCTGTGTCCACCTAGAGGAGTGGGATAGAGAGGGTGGGAGGGAGGGAGACGCAAGAGGGAAGAGATATGGGGATATATGTATATGTATAACTGATTCACTTTGTTATAAAGCAGAAACTAATGCACCACTGTAAAGTAATTGTACTCCAATAAAGATGTTAAAAACAAAACAAAACAAAACAAAATGAAACAAAACAACCCCAGTCTTCTTATGAGATCCATCAAGTCCATTCATTCTGTAGCAGCCTTTCCTGTGTCGCTCTTTATTTAGTAGAAAGGGCCATGACATTCTATGTCTGGTGGTGGAGGTGGGTTTGCATGGTGCATGTCACACTCTGGTCTAGTACCCACCGTGTACACAGAAAAATCCTGGGTTTTGGATGGCATCATTAAATCTTTAGTATGAGAATAGGCAGGTAGTTCAGAATGCTGTTTTACAAAGCAGATGGCTAGACCTGATGGTTTCTTGTGGTCCTTTCCATCTCCAGGGTGACCAGCATGATTGAGTATTTCTCTCTCTCTCTCTCTCTGTTTCTGTCTTTTTTTTCTGCCTCTGTGTCACTCTCTCCTAGGCTACAGAGGTCAGGTCATGTAATAGAGCCCTAGGACTGGGGACCAGCAATCTGAGCTTCCTAATCGTATCTGAGATAATTTAAAATACCTTGCATACAGGGTGGGCGCACATAATTGCCTTCTAAAAGTAGCACAATATTCTGGAAAGAGTAAAGGCTTTGAAGACAAACTAATTTTGGATCCAGATTCTCCCATGTCCTAGCTCTATGATGCTGAGCAAGTCAACTTAACTTCCTTGAACCCCATTTTCCTGAAATTAGGGTAATCCTGGTACCTGTCTCCTAGGTGTATTGTGAAGATTTACTGGGATAATTTAGCTCAGTGCCTTGTACAGAGTATATGCTGAAAGCATATTTATTGAATGAATGAATGGATATTGATACCTTTCTTTCCTCCCTCCCTATGACAAAGTGCTGTTAAACAGGCTTTTGCTATAGTTTGCTATAGTGGCAATATCATGGATGTATAATTCAGTCAATTCAGGGTCTGCACTCTTAACTCAACCATCTACTATCTGTGTGATTTTAGTAGTTAAAAATTTGTCTGAGGCTTAATATCCCTATGCATAAAATCTGGATAGCAAGGCCAAGTATGCAGGGCTGTTGTGAAGATTAAAGGAAATAGTGTATGTGATAGCACACATCACAGGACTGGAACATGAGATGCGATCTATATTGTCAGGTCCCTTTCTCTGCCTCCCCTGGGCACTTTCATGTACATGGACTCATTTACTCTTCAGAACAACCATGTGAGATATGTATTATCGTCATAACAAGATAATGTATGTGGAGACACCTAGTACAATATGATGCAGGTGGTCAATAAATGCTTGTTTCCTTCCCCTCCTTTTCCCTAATTAAGCCAATTATTATCCTGCTAACAATCATGCTTTTGCATAAACTATGTGAATATTTTAAAGAATGAGGTGCTAATCCTATATTGCTATCAATTTAGAAGGCAGTCTGGACACCTGGCCTATAATCAGAATTATGTTGATTTTAATAAGATGACAAAAGATCACAGAGTTGATAGATATAAAGTGCTTGCCTAATTCTTCCTTATTATAGTGAGTTATGAATAGATTAATTTTATATTTCTAAATGTAACAACCATTAGAAAACCATTTTCATATAAATTATAGTTTTACATATTAATGTCATATTTTCCTTAGCATCTGAAAATGCTGGTCTTTACTCAACATGAGGAGAAAGTTTTTATCTATGTATACAGAAATGGGGATTGGTTGGGGTTGAGCTCCTCTGACTTTAACCTGGTTTCTTACCTGGTTTTAAACCTACCATCTAATCTCTACTAATTTGTATGTTAGAGTATGACTTGAAGAGGGCCAAAGAGTGGGGTATATTTGTGGTTGGGACAGAGAGCCTTATGCCAAAATAAAATCTGAATTGCCCTGTTAGTAACCATGGACGAGTTGCTTAACATCTTTTATCCTTTGTTTCATCATCTGCAAAGTAAAGATAATATTAGTATTTACCTGATATGTTTCTTTTGGGGATTAAGAAAGATAATTTATGAATAAATAAGTTAATCCACCTGAAAGCTTTAGCATAGAGTTCACCATGTAGTGAAGGGTCAATAAATGTTAACAGCTGCCACTGCGATGACCACTGTCACCACCACTTCTACCAGTACAACGATGATATGACAAAACCATTGCAGAATGGTTAAAGAATTGGGTGTTCTGTCCATAAACTATTCTAGATCTCTGAAGAGTCATGTCATGCTTTTCTTAGCACCTAAAGAACTTTCTTAATTTCAAACCCCATTTTTGAAATCTTTCCAAGGTGCTGTGTCCACATTGCTTGAATTACTATGAAACATCTGAGATGATCAGTGAATCCTGATACACTGAAACTCTTTCAGGGCCATAGGAGGATCATTCATACTCTTTGTTACCATTGTCCAAAGCCTCAGCTATAGAAGGTATAGGAAACTGGGCTGAATGTGATTTGAATGCAGGAGAGCCCTTGAAAATTTTTGTAATTTTAATTGTGATGGCTTCTATTTTAATTTTTCTTTCTCCCCTAAAAGCAAAGTATATTAAACTTTCTTAGTTTTGATGAGTCTCAACTAATTATAATTTTACAAGAACCTTTTCCCTGTCTCTAAATAAACCAGAGAGCTTATTATATAGAGAGACTTATCTAGGTGCCATGCATATTCAAGGAAGTAGGGAAAAGGGGATACAACTAGGTTGATTGAATTCTTTTTCTTTTGAAAATTGGCCAGTTGTTTGGCTGCTCTGGAGACTAAATTAATACAGGTAAATTTCCTAAGTGGCACATTGATAGCTCAAGTGGGAATAGTGAATCTGGATGTGTAGCCTGGAAATTTTCATTAAGTTACAGACCAGAGTGTGAGCATGACTTTACTGGCAATAAAAATGGGAGGCAAAGAGAGCCATGGAGATTTTGTCCTATGAATTCTTCAAATAGAATGATAAATAATTCAGATAGCCTCCTGTGTGAGTGTGAAAGGCTGGACACCAGTGGTCCCTCATGGTCCCTTCTACCTCCAGGGCCTTAGAGTTAGAGAATGCCTTATTCCAGAACCATTCCTTCTTTAGATATTTGCTTAGAAACTTCCTTCTATCCTTCTTTTCCTTACATTCCTTATATTCTTCCTTCCTTAACTATTTACTGAGTGCATTCTAAAAGTCTAGGCACAGTGCTAGAGATTGGGGTACAGCATAAGCAAGACAGACTCTGCTCCTACTCACGGAACTGACAAATTATAATGTTCTGGGATGCACTCGACCTGATGATTGGAGAAAAATAGCTCCTCAGTCGTGTTTGGGCCTTGTGTTATATAAAATTCCTAATATGTGATTTTTCTCTCTTTCCTTTAACTTGTACTACTTAAGATCTTGAACAAAAAGATGATTTTTCTTTTTTATGCTTTTTATTGAAATATAGTAGATGAACAATATTATGTTAGTTAGAGATGTACTACATAATGATTTGACTTTTGTATACATTAAAAATGATCATGAGGATAAGTCTAGTAATCTTCTGTCCACCTTATTTATTACATTACTGAAGGTTTGTACCTCTTAACCCCCTTCATCTATGGAGCTGAACAGGTTGAGGTGGCAGAGAACTAGGACTAGGGTGGGATGGGAGGTGCTGACTTTTTACCTCTGATGTAGCCTCATAACTTCGCTCAGGAAATCTAGAGAGGAGGTGAAGTGTGCATAATAAAAAAAAATAAGCAAGCAAATACCAAACCAAACCAAACAAACAAAAACCATAAAGAAAATAAATAAACATAGAAAGCTCTTCTTTCCAGTTGGTCCCACTGTAGTTTTCTTTCTTTGGCTGTGAAGGGCTCAGTCTATTTTTTTTAAGTCATCTGATCTGAAGTTGAGGCTGCATCATTAATACCTAATAAGCAAAGAATATAGTACACCCACTTGCTTTATCTATAAGAGAACTTAGGACCAGGTTGCTGGGTCCCCATCTCCCCCTTACAAAACAAAAAAATGGTTTATCTTGGCATCAGTTACTGACACCAGCATCAGATGGCCTCAGGGTGCCATCAGCCTTCCAAAAGTTTGTGAAATACCCTCTTGGAAGAATAGAGGGGCAAAGCCAGGTGTTCTGTGAATGTGGGTTGGAATCAAGGCTCAGGATCCTGGAGTTCATCATGCTGGAGCTGTGCAGCAGGACTTGGGAGCTCCAGGCCATCCTGCTTAGGAAAAATAAAATCGACGACAGATTTTCATCCACTTATTCATGAGTACATCAAAAGGGTATTAAGCGCTAACTAGTACTGGGAATAAAAGAGCAAACTGAAACATCTTCTTTTACTTTTCCAGACTCAGAAAACATCATTTCCATGTGTTAACAACCTCCAAAGGGGACAGTAGCCATCAGTCAAGTAAACAATAATGTTGAGAACAGAAGTGTGAGTCCACTGATATTGTACTTTTTCTTTTCTTTAAAATCTTCTCAATCGATTAGTTTTCTCTTAGCCCAGAGCAAAGAAAATCTAGGTGTGGGAGTAGAATGGGACCACAATATCTCTCTTCAATTATCTGAAGATCAAGATATAGATCAAGATACTATCTATTACATTAGAAAATGTTAGGTCTATGTTATATGGAATCAGTGAGCAGACCAGGGATGAATTTAAAAGGATTCTGATTCTGATTTATTTCTAATAGCTAAAGCTTATCAACTGTGGACTATGTGGTCTTGGGAGCTACTAATAACAATTAATTATTATAATATTTATAATTGTTATTTAATGTATTTTATATATAGTACTTTAAATAATCGTTAAAAACAGTATGTCTCATTTACTCCTCAGCACACATTGTGTGTTTCAGTCAAGGTGTATAGCATTATCCCTGTTTTGAAGATGAAGAAACTGAGGCTTAGAGATGTTAAGAGTATTACTCAAGGTCACACAGCTAAGATAGGATAAGCTGGAAATCAAATCCACACCTGTTGATTGGTCTTAAAGGAGTGTATGAAGAAGACCTTTTTTCCTTGGCTTCTTTTAGAATGTAAAGAAGCTGTCTTCAGACAGGGAAGAATCAAATGGCAGCTCAGACTTCCAGGGAAGCAAGAGACTTTTACCAGGCCAGAGTCCAGTAGAGAACTATGCTCTGCAAACCAATCCAGATGAAAATGAGCTATTTTGTTTATTGCCATTTCTATTTTAAGGTTGTGTTCTCTGATTTCAATGTGAAAATGTAGGTCTGGGCTGTTGGATGGCAAAAAATACACCCTTTCTTGCTCACCGCAGCTACAATCACACCGCCCCCAGTGTGTATAGATGTATGCTTGTGTGTGCATATGAAATTACTTTCCTGAGTCTGTGAACACACACCGGTTTCATAACTTGCCTGAAACAATAAAGGTTGCAATCCAAAAAAGAACCAGGTTTTGCCATTTCCTGCATAAAAACAAACAACTGAGTTAATTCATTTGATTTACTTGTCCATTTTCCCAGTGGTTTTGGCATGGGGAAGAAAACTTTTCTGTGAGTGCAGCCTGTATGTGTGTGTGAGTGTGTGTTTGAGGACCACCTTATACCACTGTTTAAAACTTTTCCTTTTCTTTGAATATGTTTTTCAAAGTTCTGTCTGATAATTGTGGATTGTATCTGGAGGCCCACTTGCTAAAAGCATGTTGAGTCATAGGCAGGTTGTAAGAGTCCAGAGACCTGCAGTGATGACTAAGAGAGTAATTATTTCATAAAAAAGGAAAAAAATAGATATTAGTTTGAAAGGAAGGCTGGGTGAGCATGAAGAACTTCTTGAACAGGAGAAGAAAAACACTTGGAAGCTAGCTGGCAGGGTGAGTGGGGACCGGAGAAAACTGGTCTTGTGCAGTAGGATTTGCTGCTGCATTTTAATCACATCTCTATGTGACTGTTTTTTTCCTCTTTCTGTTTTTTCATCAAGCAAGAAAGTACACAGAGGGGATTCAGCAGGAATGTAGCTCTTTAAACTTTGTACTGTACTCTGGCCCCTTACACATTTGCAAATTGACATCTAGAAATTTTTCATTGTAAGTTCAAATAGATGAAAACACTGTATAATTTCTGTCACCCTGTAGATACTGACAGTTTAAAATTAAACTCTTGTATCATTCTTTTAAATTTTTCAATGAATTCTAAATACTGTAGCATTTTGATGTCCACTATCACGCAGGAAAATATGAATAGACAAGTTCTCTAACAGTCAGACACTTAACATCATTACCTTTTCTTCTTGAACTCACACTTCCAGTCACTTTCCCCACAGAATTTTATCCTAATGTCATACATATTTTTATATTTGAAAGTCTTCTCTTGATCATCCTATTATACATTCAACAAATATATATGTACCATGAAATTTTAAACTAAAGAAAAAGACCCTGTTACCAGAAGTCTGCAAAGTGTTAAACAAGCAAATAAGTCACAGAGTTAGTAAGTGACAGAGAATTAATTAGAACCTGAGACTATGCTCTAACTTCAAGATCTTATCCACTCCACTCTGCTGTACTCTCACAGAAGAAAGTGACTGGAACAATGGTAAGTTTCAAGATGCCTAATGAGTAGACCTTTCTCTTGAAAAGTGGGAGAAGAGTAATTGTGAAAAGGGAGGTGAGAAAAGAGGACCGGAATGATTCTTCAACCACAGGCACATTCTCAGTAGATCAGTTTTAGAGAACAGTTCATATATAAAGTAGAAGTTAATTTTTTTAAAACACTCTCTGTCTGCCTACCTCTTTGGGAAGTCATTGTGTACCTCTAGGACAGGGTTCCTCAACAGCAGCACCATTAACATTTGGGGTCAGATAATTCTCTTTTGTAAAGGGCTGTCCTGTGCACTGTAAGGTGATTAGGAGCATCCCTGCCCTCTATCTGCTAGATGCCCCTCTCCAGTTGTGACAACCAGAGATGTCTGAAGATATTGCCAAATACATGGGGGGGGGATGTGTGCAAAATCTCCCCCATTTGAACACCATTGATCTTGGGTTCTGCATACCCCAGTTTGAAGACTGATTATCTAGCTTGTTAGGAATATGAACCAGTCCCAAATCAGTCAAATGTGTTATTTGTGGTTTGTTTAGGAAAAGGGCAAAATCTGGTTGTTTGTGTTTAAATTCCCTTCCTGAATGAGTGGGGAGGTTTTGAGCCCATAGGAGTAGGAAATTGTTAAATGCATATCAAAGGTTGTTGGGCCTGACCAGGCATTGGGTCTTGAGGGAACCAAAATTAGGTTAGGATAAGGTATTTAAAGATGCCAGAGGGCTTCCCTGGTGGCGCAGTGGTTGAGAGCCTGCCTGCCAGTGCAGGGGACACGGGTTCGAGCCCTGGTCTGGGAAGATACCACATGCCGCGGAGCAACTGGGCCCATGAGCCACAACTGCTGAGCCTGCGCGTCTGGAGCCTGTGCTCCGCAACAAGAAAGGCCGCGGCGGTGAGAGGTCCATGCACCGTTTTGAAGAGTGGCCCCTGCTCGCCGCAACTAGAGAAAGCCCTCACACAGAAATGAAGACCCAACACAGACAATCAATCAATCAATCAATCAATAGAAATGCTGTAGAATTATCTTTAAAAAAAAGATGCCAGAGAAGGGGAAGAATGGAGATGAGGAATGAAGTCATTAACAACAGAAATCATGATAGCTGCCATTTACTATTTGCCAACCACTGTGCTAAGTATTTTATATGGATTATCTTGTTGAATAATCACAATAACCCAGGACATAGTTATAATCATTTGTTAGTTAGGGTACAGGTTAAGCTGTTGTAACAAAACGACTAAAAGCTTCAGTGACTTAGACAAAACAGAAATGTGCTTATCTCCACAAAAGAGCCAGGTAGGCTGTTTAGTGTTTCTCTAGCTGAGGGTTCAGGCTGGTACTGTGCTGTTGCTATGTTATTTTCAATATCCAACTTCTATCTCAGTCCCAGATGGCAGCTGCTGATTTTGCTCTCAGCTCTGTATTCCAGCCAATGGGAAGAGTAAAAAAGGGAAGGGTGAGGATATGTACTTTTCTTTTAAGGGCACGAACTAAAAGTTATACACATCATTCAATTCACACCCATTTGGCCTGACCCAACTGCAAAAAAAATGTGGATTTTCGCTAGGCAGCTATGTATCCAACAACAGGGGTTGGCACTATAGCCTGAGGCCCAAAGACCTGGTTAAGGACGGTCTTAATATTGGGGAAACCAGGGAGAATGAATCTGGGACATAGCTCTTAAGGAAGAGGCGGAAGTCTGAGATGAGAATATCCAATAAAAATCCCTTATTCCTTCTCAAAGGAGGCACAACCAAGGTCAGAAGCTGGGAAGGAACTGGAGAACAGTGTGGGTGCCCATGACTTGCGTGTGGTGGATACCTGGTGCAAAGTAGATGTGTAGGAAGAAGGCTGGCTAAAAGGTATAAGATTGTAAGTCTGCCTTTAATTCTTTTAGACAGCTTTCTGAAAACTCTTTGCTTATACACATACATGTAGATAATAACAGGCAGTGAGTCAGTTTGTGTGGTGGAAAGCCCTCGCACAGAAACGAAGACCCAACGCAGCAAAAATAAATAAATAAATAAATAGATAGATAGATAGATAGATAGATAGAAATATTAAAAAACCTAGAAAACCAAAAGAACTGATGGCAAAGATGATAGCACATGTGACTATCTATACCTGACTGTGTAGATCCAGATGTGTGTGTGTCTCTGTGTGTGTGTGTGTGTTCAGATGTGTGCACATGAGTCTAACCAGCAGTTTCAGATGTCAGCTGCTAGGCTTTCTACCCAGAAGCCTAAAATACAGCCTCTTATGGGGAAGGATTTAAAAGTAAGAAATCTGTATTCATACATATTTAGTATGTACACCTGGTTTTCCAGAATCAGTATACTGTCTCTGCAGCAACTACTGTTCTACTGTCTCAGACATGTCACCAGCAAACAAGCATGGATGGCCCAGTAACATCAGTGGAGTGATTCTCTGCTTCAGTCCTGGCATTTCACCTTCCATTTCATGCTCTGATAAAGAAGATCGTGATTATGATTTACTATCTGGCCTGCCATTTCTTTGAATGGTCAGGATTTAGTAAGAGTTTTCCTTGGGGATTTCTTCTACCCAAAAAGGCACAAAGGATGCCAAGCATGGGCTAAACATGTCCCCTTTGGATGTGAATCTGGGGGTCTTATATTGTTGTACTCTGAATTGTTTCCTTAGGGATGGGGACAGATTTTCACTGAACCATTCCTTCCACCATTTAGTCTCCTCATCCTTATTCCACACCCTGACTAGATGACAAGTTCAGCTAATTTCCATAAAAGTTTTTCTGAGGGCAAATTTAACTGGCTACAATGAGAGCCAATCCCCCCAAAATGCCCTAATCAGTGCAGAGCTCCAACCACTGATTAGAATTGTACTGTGTAGGAAATCTAAGTGGTAATCTGACATAACAGTATGAAGAAACTGACACACCTCCAGGAACTTCTGACTTCTGTGAGACCAGGAAATACCACTATAATGGTGACTGAGTTTATAATACTGGGGTTTGGAGACCTCAAGGAATTGGGTCCCTTGCTCTTCTTGGTGTTTAGCACTGTCTACCTGGCCACCATTTTTGGGAATCTCCTCCTTGTGATCCTGGTGAGCACTCAGCAGGGACTCCAGGCACCAATGTACTTCTTTCTGGCAAACCTCTCATATCTGGAGGTCTGTTATACATCGAATATCATGCCCAGGTTGCTCATGGGCTTGCTGAGAGAGAATAGAGTGATCTCCATGGTATGTTGTATTATTCAGCTCTACCTCTTTGGGGCCCTGGGTAGCACTGAATGTTATCTTCTGTCAGTGATGTCATATGACCAATACCTGTCTGCCGGCCTTTACACTATCCAACACTAATGCATGGAACCATATGTTTGGGGCTAGTGATTGGCTCATGGGTTAGTGGTTTCACAGTGGCAGCTGCATTCCAGGGTGCTATCCAGCTTGACCTTCTGTGGCGGCAATGAGATTGACCACTTCTTCTGTGACTTGAAGCCTCTGCAGAAGCTCTCCTGCTCAGATCCCCAGCTAGTCAACCTGGTCTGCATGAGTCTAACAGCACTGGTGACTCTGGCCTGCTTTGGACTAATCCTAGCCTCCTAGTGGAAGATTCTTTTCACAGTCTTGCATATACCTTTCATGACTGGTAGGCAGAAGGCATTCTCCACTTGTTCCTCTCATCTAGTGGTTGTGACTCTGTTTTATGGGACCTTGATGTTAGTCTATGCTCTGCCCTTGGCTGGCCAGGTGCCAATTCTCAACAAAACCTTCTCCTTGCTCTATACTGTTGTCACTCCCACGTGCAACCGCCTTATCTACAGCCTCAAAAACAAAGATGTCGAGGAAGCACTGAGGAAGCTGAGGGTTTGTGCCTATAATGATAAGCTTCATTCAATCAACCAAAATGATGACAGTCTGAAGGTCAAGACACTCTCCCTGTCCTCAGGGAACTCCCAGTCTGATTAGCAAAACTTAGGATAGATTATAATCTTTATAACCTGAAATATTGGTTAATCTCCAAATCATCTATTTAGCTGATTTGGGGGAAAGGTTAGTAGATGTGTCTCTGTCTCCTTGAAGTGACTTAGTTCTCCTTGAGCATATTTATACTGTGGGAGGGGAGGAGTATTTCCTAGTTGGTGGGAGGGGAGCCACTCTGGGATAGACAATAAATAATGCAACATATAATCCCTTCTAAAGCTCAGTCCTGGAGGTGAGGATTGACAGGTGTGCTTTAGTTGTGTTCAGTTTCTTCTGTGTGTGTGTGTGTGCATGTGCGTGAGTGTGTTATAAATTAGACTGGGAGATCTTGGGGTTGGAGGAGGAGCAATAACTGTGCTACCCCAATAAGAATAAGAGAGCTCCCTAAATGAAGGGACCATATTTATTTGCTTAGCACTCAGGCAAGTGTTCTGGTAGTGAGGCTGACTGTGTTAAATGACAAATAATACTGCACCTGCATTTGGCCTAGGACTAAGAAAGATAAAAGTGGAATCTAATAAAATATACAGAAGCTCACTAGAAGACTAGTTTTGGAGAAATGTGCATTAAGCACTTACAGCAATTTGTTAGACATGTAGATTGCCTCAAGGCGCTCTTTTCTGAGTTGAATTTTCTCTAGCATTCATAACTACTCACTGTGTTTTCATTTCTTTCTTTATGCTCCCCTGCTCCCCTCCCAGATCCTCCTTCTGCTATGTACCTGAGTTAGCCTTGATGGCCTCACTTGTGTTTTTGTTTTATTTTTGTATCTGCTACCAGCTACCTAACATTATCAATGGATATATTCAAGCTACATTTCAAGAGAGAAGGGAAGCAAAAAGACTCTGCTAAGGGAGACAATCAAAAATATGCATTGAAACTAATATTATCCAGGCATCATGCTAGGTGCTAGGAATAGAATAGTGAACTGTGTAGATACAGCATCTGACCTCAAAGATATTACAGTCTGGTGGCCTTGGTATTCAAATTGCTCAGATTATATATTTTTACACTGTTTTTAGACTATGTAGTTCTTGAAAGCACTGTCTATAAAGAGAATCTCTGCACATAAAATCCCAATATTTTTATTTACCTTAATTTTAAGAATAATTTTACAATTAATATGAAACAACATAATGTAAAAGACCTAACAAAGCTTTTAGTAGAACATATGAACAAACACAGAAGCTCAGAATGTCCCTTGCTTAGCTAAATACACACCCTTTTTTCCTTTAAGACCCAACTCAAGTACTATGTTCTCTCAGAACTCTCCCTGCTGCCTTCCTCATGTAATTTATTCCCCTTAGAAGTACTCTATTCCCCTTTATTTGACAAGTAAGCATGCACTGCTCTTCACATTTTGTGTGCATGTCCTATCTTTCCAGTGAGATTGTAAACCCTCCCGGGACAGAGATAGAAAGTCATTTCTAGCTGTACCCCCAAATGCCCAGCATAGTACACTGCACACAGTCAACATTTGATACTTGTCTTCACATAATCAAATCCAAGCTCCTCAGCATGGGATTCAAAGTCTTCCATGACCCTGCTCCTGCTTCCTTTTGCAACCTCATCTCCCACCAAGCTCCATCTCACAATTTACCATATCATACATGTTCATCCTTACTCATGTCCTTTGCCTGAAAATTCCTGCCTATATTTGTTTTTCACCTGGTTAATGCCCCATCATATTTTAACACTTGGATTCATCATCATCTTTACCAGGAAATCTTACCTGATTGTTTTCTCCCATCCAACACATTGAGTAAAGTGATACTCTCCCGTATCTCCATGGGATTCATTGTGGACCTAGGTTTAAGCAGTAATCACATTATCTGGTGTTTTACCACTGAAGTTTTAGTGCTTGGCATAGGAGAGAGTCAACGACTACTTGTTGAGTGAATAGCTGAATGGTTATATGTCTTCCTCCCTTACTAGATTACTATTATTTCCTTGACTTCAAGTACTACCTATATACTGATGATGCTCCATAATTTAATACTGTGATAAACGTTATAAAGGAAAAGCACAGGCTGCTAGGAAGGCATATAACAAGGGTACTGTGGTGCTCCAAGGACAATGGTGCTTCAAGGACAGAGGACAATCCTGCCTGAAAACGTTTCAGCGATACACACCCTATCAGACTCTTGTTGTCCTCCCCGCCATGTTGCGATGGTTATGAAATTCCTAAGCCCACCTGGGCAATGGGACATGTTTCTCTCTTGTCCCAAATAAGGAAAGGCATCTGCTCTGTCCTACTCCCATCCTACAGAAGGATGTTACATGTGCTTCGACCAATCAGAAAACGAAATTTTCACCTCGGACCATTCTTTTGTTCTCTGGCTATAAAAACTGACTAATAGCACATGTTCGGGGTTGGCTCTGTCAGACTACTAGGAAGTCAGCACGCTGTTCTGGCAGTGACCATTCCATTTAATAAATTCCATCTTCTTCACATTCTGCCTTGTGTCTGGAAATTCTTTTCCAACCCACTTTCAGACCACAACAGGTACATAATTTGGATTGGGCTGGAAATATCAGAGAAGACGTCTCTGATAAGGTAGGGCAGGATTTCAACAGAGGGACTAGATAACAGCAGGGTCCTGCAGTAGTAAAGACCTTAGAATGTTTGGGGAACAGAGAAAGTGCTAATGTGGTTCAATGTACTGATCAAAGGGGAGAACATCACAGAAGTGTCTAGAAAAGTGGGCAGGAACCAGATAATACCATGCCTCACTGCATTTCGCTGTGAGATTAGAACTCTTTGAATGATTTTTAGTAGAGTGACAGGATCCATTTTACGTTTTAAGATCATCTGGCTTCTATGTGGAAAATGACTTTTAATGGGACTGGAGAGCTAATAGACATTGAGAAACCAATTAGTACACTGTTACAATGTTACCAGTGAGAGACAATGGTGGTAAGGACTAGAAGAGTAGTGGCAGAGATGGGGAGAAATGAATTGAACTCAATATAGTCAGAGGTAGGAATTATAGAGTTTGGTAATGGGTTATAGAGGGAGGAATCAAAAATAACTTTTAGGTTACTGGTTTTGAATTGAATATGTGCTTGTGCCACCAGCTGAGATGAAAGAACCCTGGAATAGGACAAGGTTTGGGGGAGAAGAGAAATGATGAGATTAATCTTGTATAAGAGTATACTGATATAGCAGTGGATGTTAAGTTGGTAGTTAAATATACTGGTTTGGAACTCAGAAGAGATATCTGGGCTAGAAATAAGAATTTAGAAGCCATCAGCATGTAGATGGCATTTAAAATCATGGAAATGGGGGAAATCATGTAGAGAAACAGTTTAGAGAGAGAAGAGAAAAGAGCCCAGAATGGGGCCCTGTGAATTCCATCATTTAGAGATCACATAGAGGAAGAATAAGGATGAGGAAGGGATAGAGAGGTAGCAGGAAAACCATAAGTGTGTAGGCTCATTCAGGTAGAGAGAAGAGAGTGTTTTAAGGAAGAAAGCCTGGTAAACTATACTGAAGGCTGCTGAGAGGAGGTGTAATATGAGGACAGAGAAGAGTCCATTGTATCTGATAACATGGAGGACATTGATGACCTCACTAAAATAACTTTTGGTAGAGTTATGAGTGCAGAAGTCATACTGGAGTGAGAGAAAGAAATAAATAAAAGGTGAAGGAAAGAAGACACCACGTGTAGATAATGCTTTGGAGAAACCTGGTTCTGAAAGGAAATTGATTTGGTGAGAGCTGGAACAAGGAGCTTAAAGGGAGATGTTTGTTTTTACAATGTGAAGTAATAGAAAATATTTTAATACTACTAGGAAGAAGAATTTATTAGGAAGGGAGAAGTTGAAGATGCAGGAGACCAGAGGGATATAGTATTTTATGGTCCCTGAAAAGGCTGGAAGGTCCAAGGTCCAGTGCATATGTGAAGGGATTGGCCTCTGATCAAAGGAGTGACACTTATACTGTGACAAATATGTACTGAATACTTACTATGTGCTTGGTTTTGTTTTAAGTATTGAAATACTAGGGTTACAACAATGAATGAAGCATGCTCCCTGCTCTCATGCAGCTCACAGTTTGGTGAGAGACAAGTAAACAGAAAATTATAATTAGGTTGATTAATGCTATGATAAGTGTAGGGTCTTATGTCAGTGCTGGGGAGGGAGAGTCATTGTTATGGGTTGAATTTTGTCCCCCAAAGAAAGATATGTTGGAATCCTAATGCCCAGTATCTCAGAATGTGACCTTATTTGGAGATAGGGTCTTTACAGAGGTAATCAAGTTAAAATGAGGTCATTCAGGTGGGCCCTAATCCAATAGGACTGGTGTCTTATAAAAAGGGGAAAGTTAGACAGAAAGACACACACACAGGGAGAACACCACATGAAGATGAAGGCAGAGATGGGAATGATATTTCCATAAGCCAAGAAGCACCAAAGATTGCCACCAGACAACCAGAAGCTAGGAGAGAGACATGGGACAGATTCTTCCTCACTGCCCTCAGAAGGAATCAATGTTGCCTTGATCTTGAATTTCTGGCTTCCAGAACTGTGAGAAAAAGTTTCGGTTGTTTAGTACACTCAATTTATGGTACTTTGTTATGGCAGCCCCAGTAAACTAATACAGGCATGCAAACCAATCCGAGGCAGGAGGTTGGCTAGGTTAAGGGAAGACTTCCCAGCAGAGGTGTTATCTGAGTTGAATCAAATAAGTAGATTGCATGGGTGGGGCCTGGGGAAGCCATTCCATGTAAAGTGATCATCATCTGCAATGGTTTGGAAGTGAAAGACAGTGTGCCTGTCCAAACTACTGCAGGAAATCCAACATGACGGGATCTAGAGTGTGTGGGCAATGGTGGTGACAACTGAGAACTGAGAAGCTGGAGCCAATTCATGAAGGGCCTTCTATTCCAAGCCAAGGAATTTGGACTTTATCCTGAAGTCAAAACGTGGCCTTTAAATGTTCATTCCCCTCCCCACTCTTCACCTGCCTAACTCCATTTTTACAGGAAGTCTTTTCTTACATCTATTGTGGAACTTCTCACACAGAAATATGAAAAACAACTTGCTTCTTGATCTCCTCACATATGCAGCAAGCTCCTTGAAGGAAGGGACTATGTCTTATTTACTGAGGTACACCCAGTGCCTGGCAAGTGCTTGACATATAGTAATCTCTCAATAAAGGGTTGTCTGTTGTGTCCCTAGGGACAGCATTGGGACTTCTTGGCTCTCTTTGGAATGGTAGTCCAGGACACTCCATATTTTCTTTTACTCTTCTCTCCTCTTCCTTCCTCTTACTGATGAGCCTCCATCAACCCTCCACACTTGGTTCTCATTTCCCTTCTCCACTTGGTTTTCTCTTTGGATCAAGGATCCTGAGAGCTTCTGGTGTGCTTCCCCCACCCCAAATCAGTACTCCCCACATCAGACAGCGTCTCATGCATCCAGGTTCCTACTGTCCCCAAGGGAGCCTGGTTCACACCACGCAGAGCCCTGCAGTCCAACCTTGTCACCTTACTCTGCCCCTAGTTCTGCCAGGACTGGTGCTTAACTTAGCCTAAGCTGGGTCATTAGGTCAGTTTCAAGGAAGTAGCTCTGGCCAGAATGGACCAAAGAACAGGTGCAGCTTTGGCAAGAAGATGCAGTTGAGGCTACAGGATGGGGCAATGGGGTTGCTGGGCAGGGTCAGATAATCCGAGCAGTCTCTAACTGAGCCAAATTTGATCCATGGGATCTCTATTGAAAAAGGCAAAATAGGGTACCAGAAAGGGAAACTAGGAACAATGATAGTCAAGGCAAGATGCTGAGCAGAAACCGAGTGTTCGCATCAGATTGAATTCATTTTAAAAATGTACATCCCCTCACATCTGCCCATTTCTCCATGCATAAACACACCCCAACTTGAGCAAGTGCACACACACACACATGCACACACCACAGACACAAAATGTTGACACACAGACCCATACCCCCAGTGACAGAACCTAGTGTGACCTGCTTTGGTTGGCATATACTGTAACAGCTGATCTGTCTGCAACTGGCTGGGAAGGAAGCTCTTTATACATGCAGGTCCCAAATAATAGAAGCATAACTTGAAATAACAAAGTCTTTTTTTTTTTTTTTTTTTTTTGCGGTACGCGGGCCTCTCACTGTTGTGGCCTCTCCTGTTGCGGAGCACAGGCTCCGAACGCGCAGGCCCAGCAGCCTTGGCTCACGGGCCCAGACGCTCCGCGGCACGTGGGATCTTCCCGGACCGGGGCACGAACCCGTGTCCCCTGAATCGGCAGGTGGACTCTCAACCACTGCACCACCAGGGAAGCCCACAAAGTCTTTTTAATTTGTCTCAAACAGATAGCTTTCTGTCTTATTATACCAAAATGAACCTGATACAACATTTTCTGGATGATCCCAAGCCATCTTTATGGGTACTCGTTATTGGGGGCTGGGCTAAAACATAGGGTGTTGTTAGGAGCTATGTTAAAGTGTGTTGAACTCTTTTTCCCTCCACTAAACAGCCCCAGTGTAAACATTCTGTTTACATAGACACTCATATCACCCATACATGTGCACAGATATATATGGGTATGAATATATACACACACACTATCTTTCATATGTGTCTCCATACAAGATGCACATAAATCATACTGTGTAGATACACACACAGTGCATTTACTTATAAGCAACATATGCACTCCCTGTAGCTAGGTTTGTAAGTGGCTCCGTTTCTTATAGCCAATAGCCTGCTTCTTTCGTCATTTTCCTTCCTTCATTTGCACACTAATTTTTAGGATTAAGGAGTTAGTACAGCATTCACTGCAGAGTTGGTGGTTTTAATTGGTCGCACATGACTCAGTTAAAAAAGGCATTTTAACTACAAAGAACTTCACTGGGAGATGGGCTCACAGGGAGTTATTAGAAGCAAGTGCGTAACAGCTCCTTGGGAGGCCATTATTTTGCACTTCTCTCCCCCAAGAAAGCATGCTTATTATTGGTAACAAGGTGAGAGGAAATTCCCTGATTTCATTAGAAACCTGGAAAAATAACTTTTCCTTACCAATATCTTCCTTTCTTGCTGGAACATATTTCTTCTGGAAGGTGGTATGGCAAAATGGCCAGCCCCAAGTATCCTTCTTGTCTAATAAACTCTCTGGAGCTCCAGGACTTATCCCTGGAGAATCCCCACCCCCCACCGCCACCACACACAGATGCAGCAAAACAGCCACCTCATTAACTCAAAGTTGTAAATAACTGAGACACCACCTACTCTGGTAATATTCACATGTGTGACACCTTAGGGAGGGGAGAGAAAAGGTTTCATGAACATTTCACCAGCATCTGCTTTATTTACATATAAATAATGGGCTTATTACAAATGCTTATCTGTTCATTGAAGCCAGGCTGGCAGAACCTAGCGTGACATGCCTTGGTTGGCAGATACCTTAACACCTGATCTATTTGGCATTGGTTGGCAAGGAAATGTTTGCAAGTGCATGTCTCACATAATAGAAGTGTACTTGCAGTGGCCATGTCCTTTTCATTATAATTGTTTCAAATGGATGTCTCTATTTTAAAATTGATTTACAATTAACATATAATATTATATTAGTTTCAGCTGTACAGCATAGTGATTTGATATTTTTATACATTATGAAATGATCACCTCAATGAGACCAGTTACCATCCATCACCATACAAAGTTGTTATAATATTACTGACTCTTGAGCTTCCCTGGTGGTGCAGTGGTTGAGAGTCTGCCTGCCGAAGCAGGGGATGCAGGTTCGTGCCCCGGTCCGGGAAGATCCCACATGCCGCGGAGCGGTTGGGCCCGTGAGTCATGGCCGCTGAGCCTGCGCGTCCGGAGCCTGTGCTCCGCAACGGGAGAGGCCACAGCAGTGAGAGGCCCGCGTACCGCAAAAAAAAAAAAAAAAAAAAAAATATATATATATATATATATATATATTACTGACTCTTCTCTACGTGTACATTACATCCCCAAGACATGTTTATTTTAAAGCTGAAGTTTGTATCTCTTAATCCCCTTCACCTATTTTGCCCATCCTTGTTTTTTCATGCCAAGTGAACCTGACACAATTTGCCCTTTTCAGGTTGATTCCAGGTCATTTTATGGACACTAATCATTGAGTTGGGCTGGGATGTAAGGTGTGTCCTTAGTGTGTCAGACTGTTTAATCATCCAATAAATGGCCCCAGGCTGTCTATTTTTTAAGAAGCATCCTGTCTTCTTTCTAAAGTTTTTGCTTGCTGATTAAATTGTTTATGCCTCCAGTAGCCCTTTGACATCTTCTGTTCTATCCTAGGCTCAGAAACCATGCTGAGTTATAAGTGTGTATAAAGTAAGACTGAAAGCCTTATGAGTTTTTCTTTAAGTACTTTGCATGACTTTTTTTTCTGCATGACTTTTTTTTTTTTTTTTTTTTTTTTTCTTTTTGCGGTATGCGGGCCTCTCACTCTTGTGGCCTCTCCCGTTGCGGAGCACAGGCTCCGGATGCGCAGGCCCAGCGGCCATGGCTCACGGGCCCAGCCGCTCCGCGGCATATGGGATCCTCCCAGACCGGGGCACGAACCTGTATCCCCTGCATCGGCAGGCGGACTCTCAACCACTGCGCCACCAGGGAGGCCCTCTGCATGACTTTTGATGTATAGATTTTATATTATCTCTTTTGGCTGCTCTAAAGTTTTTAAAGGTTAATTTTTAGACTTTAGCTCTGAGAGTACTAGACAATTATGGTTTCTAGGAAGGGAACCTTCAGATAAGTGATATATCATTGTAGTTAGGGTTAATATAGATAAAGTAAATCTCATTAATTTGGATGTCACTAATTCATAATATGGGACTGTCTTATTTACAAACTAGGTTCGGAGTTTACTATTTCACCAGCTACAAAAAGAAAGGAGAGGGTTGGTGGTAAATTAATACCTTAAACAGAACCACATGGGTAATGCAAGTTTCACTTTCACATGAAACCTGACTATATTTATCTATTTATTAATATGGATCCCATTAAGCCATCTACTTGGTAATACAATTCACTGTGTATATTTGGAAGTAACAATAACAAACAACAAGACCTCAGTTAATCAATCCATTGAGAAGGAAGTTCATTTGAATAAAGTCAGCCTGGTATACAGAGACAGAGAGAATTAATGGAAGCTCTCAGTCCTTAGCTAGTGGTAGTGGCAGATGAAGAAAAGAGAGAGCCAAGACCATTTTAGTGGGGAAGTTAAAGGTCTGCAGTGTCTTTAGCTCAAGAATAACTGGTGAGGGGTCATGTCCCAAGGCAACAGAAATATATCCCACAAGCCTGAGAGAGTCACAGCCTCCCCTTGGAGCATGGCTGGAATGGAATATGTTTCTGACATTACTCTGTGAAGCAAGTTTCTGAACAAGAAGAGTCAATATTAGTGGAGGCATTGCTTTATAGCCTTGAAAGATATTCTGACTTTTCACTAGGTCAGACTGGTCTTCCCACCAAGAGAGCTCAGTATGTGCTAGGTATCAAGCTAAGTGTTTTACATATATTATTTCATTTAAGCCTTGTGAACTTTGCAGGTAGACATTATTTTCATTGTATAAATGAGGAAACTGCAATTCGTTGAAAGGGATTCACTTAACCAAGGTAGAGAATGGTGAAATTAGGTTTCAAACCCAGTTCTAACTCCACGGCCTGCTATCTTAACCACTACCATATACTGTAGTTCCTCAAGAGATAGGATAAGACCAATATTCTAGGGTGCTATAAAAGGTACATGTCAGTAACTAAGCTGAAACTCAGGGACCCTAGTAAGCCCTACTTACCTACCTTCAAGTCCATGGAGCAATGACCTTCAGCTAGTTCTGGCTGGGATGATGATTACAAAATATATGAAAGAGAAAGGACAACATAAGTGTCCTAATTTCTAAAATAATCATCCTTGAGTCTACCTCTATACAATCCAACGGGAAGTTGTTACTCAATGTTGTCAACATCAGCCAATCAGTCTTGCACTAGCTAGCACTGGTGGTGAAATGCATGCTATTTTCATGTCACTGAAAAAAATGAGTGGCTATTGTGTAGAGCAAAGGATCAATATTGATACTGTGTGAAATGAATTTGCAAGTAAGATACTTTATGTGTTAAGAGATACTTATGAGGGATGAATAGAATCAAGAGCAAGAATTGGTTCAGGAAAGATGTCCATGCTGATGTACGAATTGATCATCTAGTCATCGAAATGACCCCAATGGAAATATTGAAAAGGTCAAAGATTTGCTTTGTTAAATGTCTTAATGCCTTGCAATTATAAGAATGATGGCTGGGAATCCAATTTGGATGAAGAAGCTAACTTGTTCTGGAAGAAACACTAAACACAAGGAAGTTTCTGAAAAGATATCAGTGCATTTTGAGTGATGAATGAAAACAGGAAGGACTTGACATTTGTTTTGAACTTTCAAGGGAAGTTGGACAAAGCAAGGTGTTCTCAAGCAGAATAGTAACGGGGGTGGAGGATGGCTTTTCTAGTATATCCAAGGAGTAAAAGTGCTAGAAACCTCAGAGGCAAATTCAGCATGCCAGAGACCCCAAAAGGGTACAGGATCCAACTAAACATGAGGATAACTATTCTGCCAACGATGATGCTATTCTGCTCAGAATGATTATACTGTCCATGTAGAATTCAATTCTCAAAGGCAGGCAGTCAGGCTAATAGGATAGTCATTCTAAAGTACTACTAGAATTATGTGACTGGCTTCTTCACCACAACAGTGCTGTGGTTGACAAGTTTTACAATTTTGGTTGTGCCTAAGAGCATTTGAAAATCCCTGTGAGTTTAGCTCTGTCCTAGGCTCTTGGGACAATTTTAGTTTTGCACAGGGGAAATATTAGAAATTCAGTCTTACTCTGACTTTTTCACCCTATAAATTTATTGGGGTCTTGCTTAATTTCCTATAACTTCCTCTAGAATCCAAATCTCTTATTTGGTTCCCCAATTGATAATACATTTCCCCTAAGAGTAGGGTACTGATTTGCCTCTCTTCAGGCCTTTCTAATTCTTACTTTATTGTTTTTTTTTTTTTTTTCTTTTTGCGGTATGCGGGCCTCTCACTCTTGTGGCCTCTCCCGTTGCGGAGCACAGGCTCCGGATGCGCAGGCCCAGCGGCCATGGCTCACGGGCCCAGCCGCTCCGCGGCATATGGGATCCTCCCAGACCGGGGCACGAACCCGTATCCCCTGCATCGGCAGGCGGACTCTCAACCACTGCGCCACCAGGGAGGCCCTCTAATTCTTACTTTAATACTACACTTCTATCTGCTCTTGGGACTCCTGGATTCCTTCTGCATATTTCTTTTTTCTTTTCTTTTTTTTTTTTTTTTTTGCGGTATGTGGGCCTCTCATTGTTGTGGCCTCTCCCATTGCGAAGCACAGGCTCAGCAGCCATGGCTCACGGGCCCAGCCGCTCTGCGGCACGTGGGATCTTCCCAGACCGGGGCACGAACCCGTGTCCCCTGCATCGGCAGGCGGACTCTCAACCACTGCGCCATCAGGGAAGCCCCCTTCTGCGTATTTCTTGTGTTGACCTCTACTATTGCCACTTCCAGGTCTCCCTGACATTTTGGTCACCTCCTTAAATTTGTTTCATAATACTTAGGCCATTTTTAGAGCTAATGTAATCCCTGATGGCCTATCTGATCTTTAGGTCCTGGCCATCTCTGATTTGACCCATGAGCCTGGACAACATTTAATGGCTCATAACTTTAAGAATAATAGTTAAAGAATTCAACTTATCTATTGAGATGATCATATGGTGTTTTTATTCTTCAATTTGTTAATATGGTGTGTCACATTGATTGATTTGCATATATTGAAGAATCCTTGCATCCCTGGGATAAATCCTACTTGGCCATGGTGTATGATCCTTTTCATGTGTTGTTGGATTCAATTTACTAGTATTTTGTTGAGGATTTTTGCATCTATGTTCATCAGTGATATTGGCCTGTAATTTTCTTTTTTGTGTGTGATATCTTTGTCTGGTTTTTGTATCAGAGTGATGGTGGCCTTGTAGAATGAGTTTGGAAGTGTTCCTCCCTCTGTAATTTTTTGGAAGAGTTTGAGAAGGATAGGAGTTAGCTCTTCTCTAAACGTTTGATAGAATTTGTCTGTGAAGCCATCTGGTCCTGGACTTTTGTTTGTTGGAAGATTTTTAATCACAGTTTCAACTTCATTACTTGTGATTGGTCTGTTCTTATTTTCTATTAAACCCTAATCTTGACCAACTAGAAGAGTAGTGATACCAGACATCATGTCCCCACATTTCGCTTGTGTCTTCATTCATGTTTATGCTGCGAATGATCTTGCACTACAGATGAAGTTGGACATAGAAGTTAAACTTGAAGAATCTATAGAGCTTGAGAAACTGAAGAAACAGATAATGGGTTAAAGTTTAGAAACAGTGGAATGCCCTAAATATTGTTTGCCTCTATTCTCAAACTTTCAATCCCACTCTGAACCCCAGTTCATTTGCCTGGGTTCTTGATACTTGTCTATCTCTTGGCAGTCCTCTACTCTTAAGGTACTGAAATCCACCTCTAGGTCCTTTCTCTGGAGTTCTACTTCCAAATATAATGCTCTGGAACACAATTATAACCTTTTGCAATTAGTGCCATTGCCATGAGAGTCATGCAGCCTTCCCCACATCCTAGCCTAACCCCCTTGTATAGAAAAGCTAATGTGGATGGGTTCCTAGTGTTGAGGCAGGTGCTGTTGGCAAGCTTCCTTTAGGGCAAGACTGAAGCCCATATTGTTTCTTCTTGCCCCTGACTTGCCCATTCCAGATTCCTTCTCCCTCTTTCCTGAGCAGCCACTGAGGTACCAGCAAGCCATCTGGCCAAAACAGTGAGGGTTAAGGTATAAACTGAAGCTGGATCTCTTCTAATCTAGTATGACAGTTTGTACCGATCAGGTTAATGAGGATAATTTCTCTTTGGTTTGTACAGAGACATGAAAATGTAATCTGATCTGCTATTAATTACTCTGTCCAATCATTAACATAATGTTTCACTGAATAGAGAAAGACTATTCACACTGCGGAAGCAGTGTATCAACCAAAGCACCATAATAAAAAAAAAATGTTGCCTTTTGTGTTCAGTAGGGAAGCTATACTACCACTGAGAGCAGGACATGCACTTTGACATATTTCTCACCAGTAAGGATGAGCTGTCCTGAGCCATACACTCTCCTCCAGTTCCCTCGGGGGAATTATACACATTTGTGTGATGACTGGCAGGGAATAGGGAGGTACATTGTGGTCTTGGGAACAGAGTGAAACTAACTGGGCCACAAAAAGATTAAATAACTGTATATTGAGTGAAAGCAACATAATGCTTTATCAAATAAATGAAATAACTTTAGATGGCTCTTTTGTATTCTTTTATTAACAAGTATTTATTGAACAATTATTCCTTGTTAAGCTTTGTGGGTACTAGGGATGTAGTGTTCAAACAAGACAGACACAGATCCTGCCTTTGTGAAGTTTATAATCCAGGTAGAGGATATATATCTGTACCTATATTATATCATGCAGAATATTCAAATGCAGTTGTGAGAAATTTATAATGAAAAAGTGAAAAAGCTAGGGTGCTCTAAGAGCATATGATAAAGAGACTGGATGGAACCCAAAGAGTGAGCCAGGTGAAAAGTGAAGTAAGCAAGGGGAGAAAGAACAGCACGTGTGAAAGTTATGAGGAGGCAAACAGGTTTGAAGAACTTAGAGACATCCAGGAAGGAAAGGAGTTCAGAGAGCAAACAAGCAACAAAAGATGAAACTGGAGATTGAAACAAGTGGTATATCATTTTTTGGCCATGAACAGGCTCTAGATGGGCTACAGGTGTCCTTTGATCTTGACAGGTAATGTTGGTTACTTCCATGGGGCATTTGGACTTTATTAAGGGCAATGGGAAGTAGTTGAAGGTTTCTAAGCTCAGTTGACCTATCACCAGTAAATTTAAAAAAAATTCCCAATGGCCAATGCACTAAACAAAACCCTCAACCTATATCAAAAACCTGGGTTCAAGAAAAAGAGAAAAACATGTATGGATAGAGCAGATGAAGCATTTCTACTCTGTGCACCTGCACAGAAGGCTACGCAGAACCCCTGAGAGACAGAAAAGTAATTACACTTCTGCACTGGATTCATGTCTTAACCACACGGAGTGTGTTCTGCAGGCTCTATTTCCTAATTGAGGGTAATTACAAGAAGTTAAAGCTAGATTAGAGACAATTAGACCCTATACAAGAGGGAACTCTGTGGGTGATCAGGAAGGGAGTAGGAGGAACCAGCTGGGAAAGTGTTTCCCAAACTGCTTGGCATTCTTTGACTCATATTGTAGGAGGAGGTTTCTTGGGGGGAGGGAGTCTATCTGTGCTCCTGGTGGTGCCCAGCTGGAGGGTAGGCAGGTGAAATGAGGTAAAACACACACACACACACACACACACACACACACATCACTGACAGTCACTCAAGATTACCTTTTCCTCAAGCCAAAGCTGCTTCATAGGCCAGAAGCCAATAAATGGAAACAAAGAGGAAAGGAAGGTGAGAGTCCCATTACAGTTCGATTGAAGACGTCTTATTTGAGCAACTACTTTTTGTCCCACTCTGGCTCTAGATACTGTGGAAGAGACATGGTGAGCATATGATCTTCCCTTTAAGGAGTTTCCAACTCTATTTGAGAAGTTTGGTGTGGCTAGAGCACAAAGGGGGAGAAGGAGATTGGTGAGGGGTGAGGTCAAGAGGTGGCCACAAGTCAGGCTGAGGATCTCTGATTCCATCCCAGGGGCACTGGAGAACCACGGAGAGTGATAAACAGGGAAATAGTAGGGTCAGTTTTGGGTTTCAGGAAGATACATCTGCCACTGTGGGGAGGGTGGATGAGGGGACATGGCAAGGAGCAAGGTTGTGGCGCTCAGTGAGAGTTGCCTGTGGAGGGAGATGGGGGTGTCTATGACCACGAGGAGGAAACTTGGGAGGAGAGGCCAGTGTAGGCAGAAAAAAAGTGACTTATTTTACTCTCTTCATCCACCAAACCTCCATTGCTTTGGTAAGTCATTGGTTCATTCAATCAACAAATAATTATTTTGCATCTGTGCAGAGCACCATGCTAGGGGACATTAAGAGTAATAAGGATGGGGCTTCCCTAGTGGCGCAGTGGTTGAGAGTCCGCCTGCCGATGCAGGGGACACGGGTTCGTGACCCGGTCCGGGAAGATCCCACGTGCCGCGGAGCGGCTGGGCCCGTGAGCCAGGGCCGCTGAGCCTGCGCGTCCGGAGCCTGTGCTCCACAACGGGAGAGGCCACAACAGTGAGAGGCCCGTATACCGCAAAAAAAAAAAAAAAAAAAAGAGTAATAAGGATGATGTTATTCCAGTCTTCAAGGGTCTTGATTAACTACCTTTTCAAGTGAGTAGAACAGTCAATAGCTTCTCTAGGATTTTAGAGATTGTTCTGATCAGTGGAGGGGCAGATGATCTAAGAAACCACAGAAGGTGAGGTGAATGTGCATGAACCCTGAGGAGAGGCACAGGGAAGGGCTGCTAAGTTTGTATGGGAAGGGTATGGTGACTACGTGTGTATGTAGGTGTGTGTGTGTGTGTGTGTACACATGGGCACATTGGGCACGTGCACATAATGAAACCAAAAACCTTAACACCAACAGGTATTTCTATAACACACATACAGAAAGAGAGAGACAGAGAAAGAGACAAAGACAGAGAGATAGACTTTTGTGTCAAACAAATTTGGGTCTTTTGAATTTTCCCCTAAAAGGCCTGGTAGAATAGCCCGAGGGAGTCACTTGTCTGCCAAACTTAATTTTACCATGCAAGGATTCACCTGGTATTCTCAAGGGCTTTAGGCTATAGGACCCCAGGGATGGTCCCTGCTCTGTTGGCTATTTCTCTGGAAGGAAGGAGCAGCAGTGGTCTGAGCCCCCAAGTACAAAGCCTAGTGCCTGGCTTCGTTCACAGAAGCCCAGGCTGCTCTGAGAAAAAAGACTCCCTATGGATGGCGAGGGTCATTAGGTCCTTTTAGCATACATACACTGACTCATAAGCCTCCTCACTGCCTTTTTAACATCCTTGTTTCTCAAGCTATACACGATGGGGTTGACCATGGGAGTGACCACCATATAGAACGGGGAGAAGGTCTTGTTCAGGGCAACAGCCTGGGTGGCTGTGGGAATGGCATACACTGTTCCCAGTGTTCCATAGTACAGAGTGACCACTGTGAGGTGGGAAGAGCAGGTGGAGAAGGCCCATTGCTTTCCTGCAGCTGATGGAATCCTGAGGACAGCAGCAACAATGTGGTTATAGGAGGCTACAGTGAGCGGGAAGGGCACCATAGTGACAAAGGAGGCCAGTAGGAAAGTGGTTTCCTCCACTGTCTCAGTATCAGAACAGACCAGCTACAGCACAGGGGTCAGGTCACAGAAGAAATGGTCAAACTTATCGGTTGGACAGCAGGGCAGCTGGAAAGTCATGGTAACAGTGACCACAGGGATTAGGAACTCACCCAGCCAAGATCCACCTGCAAGCAGGGTACATGTGTGGAGGTTCATGAGGGATGGGTACTGGAGGGGGCTGCAGATAGCAAAGTAGCAGTCATAAGACATGGCTGCCAGAAGAAAGTGCTCAACTACTGCCATGGAACCGAAGAAGTAAAACTGGACCACACATCCTACAAAAGAAATCACCTGGGAACCTGAGAGAAGGGTCTGCAGCATCTTAGGGGCAATGGAGGTAGTGTACCAGATCTCAAAGGAGAAATTGGACAGAAAGAAGTACATGGGGGTTTGGATACTGAAGTCAAGGGAAATGACTATAAGGATAAGAATGTTCCCCAGCAAGGTCACTACATAGATTCCCAGAAATATCCCCAAAAGAAAAAACTGTAACCCATGGAGACTCCCAAATCCCAGGAGGAGAAATTCATTGAGAATGGTCAGATTACCCATATCTGTGACATTCATGCATTAGACCTGAGGAAAGGAGAGAAATATAGCCAGTTAGAAAAAGATCCATGCTACTGGAGGGGGGCAACAGTACCAGATATGCCATATATTATAAAACTCAAAGACCCTGTCTTTTCTCCTCTGGAATAAATTTTCTGTTTTGTTCTACTAGGTGTATTTACCTAATAGTTATAGTGAAATCAGAAGCTATGCCTTGGAGAGTTAACAGAGAGGGTGTCTCCTTTGCTGTTTTCCACTCTTTTTTTTGACATAACCTGTGATGAATCTACCTTTGGGATTCTCACAGTGGGAGGCAAACACCTCTTTTTTTTTTTTTTTTTTTTGCGGTACGCGGGCCTCTCACTGTTGTGGCCTCTCCCATTGCGGAGCACAGGCTCCGGACGCACAGGCTCAGTGGCCATGGCTCACGGGCCCAGACGCTCCGTGGCACGTGGGATCTTCCCAGACCGGGGCACGAACCCGCGTCCCCCGCATCTGCAGGCGGACTCTCAACCACTGCACCACCAGGGAAGCCCGCTCACAGTGGGAGGCAAGCACCTCTTAATGGGGACATGGCGCGGAAGCTTCTCTGAACTTCTGAAACTCAGCTTTTAAGACTCAATGGAAATGTGAGTCCAAAATGATAAAATAGCATTAGAATTCACACAACCCTATCTCCCCCCAAACCCCTAAGTCAGGGTGGGTTTCCCCAGGAACGTAATTGGAGGGAGGAGGGGAATTCAGAACTACTGATCTTAAAGTATCTGTAAGAAAAATAAGAGTTTCTGCCAGGCTCTGGGGACATGGAGCTGATTGCTTCCATGGCATCAAATTCCTATGGAAATTGGGGGGAAATGTATGTAAAGTTATTCACTTGAAATGTTAGAGGAAAATTATGTTCCATCCTTCATAAATGAAAATGACATTCCTGACTCACAAGCAGTAGGATGTGCATTTAGAGTTATCATTTTTTCCAGCAGCAGGGATGGGTTAGCAGTGAGTCATGGATGCAGTTCCTCCATCCCCGCAAGCACACCCCACCCCCCAGCTCAAAGACCCAGATCTGTGACATGGTTGTCTGGTTTTAGCGCCTGAGCTGTGTGATAGGATTAACAATCAATCTGTGCCGTGGCCTAAATTAGGGGTAAGTGTGAGGCCACAGTTAGCGGCTTGGTTCAGTTGGCATTCTAGGCTGAAGGCTCAATCTGAGGCCAGGGAATAAAAGCCATCTTTGCTGCTTTGCTTGGGGTAATGACAATGTGTCCCTAAAAGATTACAGTTAAGTCATAGTTTTGTAAATGAAGTCCTATTTTAAATCCACTCGGAGAACTGGCTATTCAAAGGACTCTTGTTAAGAATGCTTCTGTGACATGAAAGAATTTCTCCATAATTTATCCTTTGTACCGATATGGATTGTTAATACACAGGGCTTGTGTAAAGGAAGGCCCACCTATAATGGGGGTATCTAGGACATTTAGGGAGCCTAAGGTGGTACTGAATGTAATTACAGTGTGTAAGGAAAATCAGTCAGTAACTAGAGTTGTCCCTGGGGGTGATAGCTGCTTCCTAATTGTGGGATTAAGCTACAGTGTCCTATTACTTACCATTTTACCTTGTCTTCAGAGACGGCAGCCAGCACTCAGAACCAAAATTAACATCATCAGATTTTTATCATTCAGTCCCAAGTCTCATTAATTAACAATGAATAAACTTGATTTTCCCTTTTTGGTTTACAGGTGTGCTCCTTGGTGCCTCCAAATTCAAAGGCACACCAGCTTCCCTAAATCTTTGCCCATGCTCTCTTTTCTTGCAGTGAAGACAGAGTAATGATATCGCAGAAGAGAGGTTTCAGCTCAGAATTCTACTCATTCTTTCATTCAGTCATCTATTCACTCACCACATAGTTTTGGACACCTACTATGTGTCATATATTGGGCTAGGTAGGCATTGAAGATAAAATTATGAACAGGAAAGTCATGGTCTCAATGTTTCCAGAGCTTACATTCTACTAGTGGAAGTGGTCTCAAAAATAACTGTAAAACTGGTATTGTGATCAATTCTATGTGGGTATTAATATAAAATACAGGGTCTTAATATAAAAAACAATATGGGGAGAGGTGACCTTGTTTTGGCAAAATGGTCAGGGAAGATCTCTCTGAAGAAGAAGTCATATTTAAGCTGAGATCTGATAAATATGGAGTAGCCAGCTATGAGAACAGTCAGAGGGGAGGTATTACAGGTAGAGAGGCAACGTGTGCAAAGGCCCTGAGTGAGATAAACACTTGAATACTGGAAGAATAAAATATACAAGCAAACAACAAAAAACAACTGTGGCTGGAGGGCAACAGGTAAGGCAGGTGAGGAAAGAGTGATAAGAGGTGAATTCGTAGAATGCATATCTGATTTACAATTTGAAAAGATCCCTCAAGCTTCTATGTGGAGAATGGATGGTAAAGGGCTAAAAGGGAAGGTGAGAAAACTGGTGAGGAAGCTAATATATTAATACAGGTAAGAAATGGTAGGATCAAGTTGGAATGGATAAGGTGGATTAATTTTAAGGCTTTTTACATAGTAGACTTGATATATATTTTCGTACTTTTCTGTATGCATATTATACTTTAATAAAAGTTTACTTTAATGAAATGACATAGATTGCAGATGAATTGCATTAGAAGAGGGCATGAAGAACAGGAAGGAATTAAGGATGAATCCCAGGCTTTTGGTTTAAGCAACTGCATAGATGATCATCTCTTTTCCTGAGATGGGAGGACCAAGTAGGTAATTTAGTGTGAGGGGAATTTTCTTTTGTTTTCCTCCCTTCCTTCCTTCCTTCCTTCCTTCCTTTTTGTTAGATCTAGTGGGTTATGATCCATTGCTAGGATGACAGTTTCAATCCTCATATGGGTCAGTTATCTGGTAACAGACCGAGCCCCAGCCCTGAGAGACAGGGCTCTCACTGTGGCCACACAACAAGCTTAAGTAAAAGTCTGACAAACTCTTGTCCTTGGTCTCAAAAGGGACCAGGGAAGAGAGTGAAAGTGTCTGTATAACCTTTACTCACTCTGTAGAAATTGCTCAAAGCACAGGGTTAGCAACTGCATATCGGGAGCATCCTGTGCATACGAAGCACAGGGAAGCACAATTCCATGGAGGACTGTTAGACTCGCTTCAGTGTGGGTCTCCAAGAAACCTTCACTAATGGCAACCCATCTACCCAGAGCTTTCAATTATCTGAGATTAAAAAAAAAAATTCTTTTGTCTCATTTTGCCTTTGCGTGAAAGAGACAGGTAATGAAACAAGCTTAGTCAAGAAAACAATTTTCAGATGTCCCGGGGTTGGAATACATTCAGTTCTACTCTTTCTCTCTTCATTTCATTTGTAGTTCTGGCCAATGAGAATTAATGCTCAGAATAATGGCTAGAGGCTCTGAAAGATCCTCAATCAGTAAAGAGTGATTCAAGTATATCCTTATACTTGATTTACTAAGTCGCGACAGTGGACTCAGATATCTTAGTGGCATATTGTTTTTAGCAAATAAAGTGGAAAACAGCTTTGTTCTTACCCTTCAGTTACCCAGAAAATCTAATTAAACATATACCCTTTCCCCCTTTCCCTTGACGTTCCCTTAATCAGGATTTGTCTTGGCATTAATTCTTCTATATCCTTATAATTACCAAAAAGTATTCATTAACATGAAAAATTGGTGCCCGGTGTAAAATAAAATCCCCCAAATTTACCTCCCCCCACCATCTCCAAGATGCTAATAGTTGCAAAAGTACAATAATAAAATTGAAAGTGTAGCAACATAACTAGGGAATGAGAGACTAGGGAATGAGCTCAAACTCATTACCTCTTCTAGAGTCAATCCAGGAAAACCTCTTGGAAAAGAGGGTGGTGAGGAGGAATCCAAAGAATGGCTGAAGATTAACTGCTGGAAGGGAGAAATATACAGCTTGATAAGGAGAGCAATGATCTGGCTATAACTATCATATACCATCTGATCCAGCAATCCCACTGCTGAGTATATATCTAAAGGAAATTAAACTAATATCTCAAAGAGATATCTGCATCCCCATGTTAATTGCAGCAATGTTCATTACAGCCAAGATATAGAAACAACCTAAATGTCCATTGGTGGATAAACAAATAAATAAAATGGGGTATATACATACAATGGAATATTTTTCAGCCTTATAAAAGAAGGAAACTCCTGTCATTTGCAACAACATAGGTGAACCTAGAGGACATTATGCTAAGTGAAATAAGTCAGACAGAGAAAGATAGATGCTGTATGATCTCACTTACATGTGGAATCTAAAAAAGATGAGCTGATAGACCAGAGACTGGAGACGTGGTTACCAGGGGCTGGGTGTGTGGGGTGGGGAAAATGGGAAGATGTTGGTCAAAGGGTACAAACTTTCAGTTGTAAGATGAATAATGTACAGCATGGTGACTAGAGTTAATAATACTGCATTGTATACTTGAATTCTCTAAGAGCGTAGATTTTAGGTGCTCTCATCACAAAAAAAGAAGGTAACTACATGAGGTGATGGATGTGTTAACTATCTTGATTGTGGTAATCATTTCATAATGTATACATATATTAACTCATCATGTCGTACATTCTAAAACAGTTAGAAACCCGGTGCTCTCCCTTAATTCAGACCCCCAACTCTATCCATTTTTCTAAAAGTAAGCAACAAACACATGACATGCAAATGTGCCCCTAGCTCTTTATTCCCCCCAAAGTTATACTGATATCAGGGGCAGTTGTTTAATGATGTCAGGGATAATTGGTAGGTACAGAAGATCATCTTGGTAGCCTAGTCCTCACTCTTTAGGTCATCCTTTTGTCTAAGTACATATAAACCTGTTGCTGAAAGTGGTATCTGAGAGATACTAGGCTGGTGAGCAGGAAAACTACCCGGAGACAGTCTTTGAAAAAGCAGAGCAGAGAAGAAATCCTTAACTAGTACTATACTAGCTCTTCTACCAATAGATGAAGTTGGGGTTTTTTTTGGATCAACCCTCTGTATAAGTAGTGCCTTTCTTGAATAATTCAAATTTGTGCCATGCAGCAGGAAAATTTGATTATAAGTTTATTTTCCTTTGGGCCCAACTTGTGGAACATTATAGACAGATCACTTTTTAAAGAAATTGTACATTAATGCAAGAAACCCCTTGGTGTCCAGGGGAATGATTTTGTTATTTGGGTTCTTGCACCTTGAGACCTAGACATAGGCGTTATTGAAACCAGGAGACAGGCATTGCTGAGATGCCTGAAACAAACATTACTGAGACCCAGAAACAGACTGGGAGATAGGAATTATTGAGACCTGGTGATAGATATTTCTAATTCAACTATACTCTTTGGCGCCAAATACTCTCCCCCTGTTCTGTTCCATTTGTCAACACGACAGACAATGAAATGGGCCAGGAAATATCTTGGGCCAAGTGATATGTGATGTGTCATTGTGTGACATACCTAGCCTAAATGTGAAGAATGGCAACAATTATCCTAGTAAGTTGTGCAAAGAATAACAGGCTCATATTTTTGGTCCCAAACTGTCAAGATATTTCATATAAAAATTTGAGAGAATCTAAATAATCTGTATAAACACCTAAGTTTCCCTTTACCTCAACATAGACTCTCATTATGGTTGTTACTTTATAGCAAAAATCCGAAATTGGTGGAATTCAGAAAACATTCTGTCAATAAACCATTCTAGAAAAAAAATTGATCTCCACAATGCCAAATACCCAGTTTGAATGAGGACTTTACTTTTTAACCTGATATATATATATATATATATATATATATATATATATATTTTTTTTTTTTTTTTTTTTTTTTTTGTGGTACGCGGGCCTCTCACTGTTTTGGCCTCTCCCGTTGCGGAGCACAGGCTCTGGATGCGCAGGCTCAGCGGCCATGGCTCACGGGCCTAGCCGCTCTGCGGCATGTGGGATCTTCCCGGACCGGGGCACAAACCTGCGTCCTCTGCATCGGCAGGCGGACACTCAACCACTGCGCCACCAGGGAAGCCCCCCTGTTATATATTTTTAATTGACTTCTCATGTTCATCTTGTCCTCTGAGTCAAGAAATAGCATTTGCTAGACTTTCTATGCCTGCTCCATTTCCTTATATCCAGAAGAACTGAAACATCTAGATCCATCATTCTAATACTTACCTGCTCATATGCTCATGGTGTTATGCATTTGAATAGTGGTAACATTTCTTTTCTTGCATCTTTCACTCACAGTCCTGGTGTTTGACTCGAACAACGGAGAAAACCTCAGTACCCCTCCTACTCACTGCTTTCTAATCCCCATTTTGTAGCATTCAAGAGCACTATCTGTCACCACTCACATTTTCTTTTTCTTTTTGAAGCTTTCTGCTCCTAGACTCCTCTTCTTCACTGATCATGACAGATTTACAGTGGTTAGGAAGCTGCAATAGTCACAGTGACGAGGTATCTTTGGTCTGTACCAAAGGCTTTATCATGTCACAGGGAAGTAGTATATTGTAGTAGTTAAAAGCATGGTCTTTTGTGTCAGATAGACCTGAGTCTGTGTTCTGGCTCCACCACATACTCTCTGTGTGACTCTGGGCAAGTAACTTAACCTCTTGGTGCTTCAATTTTCTCAGCTGCAAAATAGAGAATAATTATAATAATAAAACTACCTCACAGTGTTTTCATTAGAGTTGAATGAGAAAATCTATATGAAGTATTGGTGAGGTGCTCAGCACTCTGTAAGTGCTCAATCTCATTTTCATTTGACAATGTGTACCTGTGTGTACAATTACTCTTCAGATGTTTTATGTGTTGCCTCCCTCACAAAGTTGTAAGTGCCTCAAAAGTAGGTGCAATCTTGTAGTTTTTCTACTGTTCTCCTCTGATCTCCTTCACATATCTAACGTAAGAAATGAGCCCCCAGTAGGATCTTAATAAATATTTATTGGTATAACTTTTTTCCCATCCCAGCCCAAATCTGCAAGCTTTAATATGGTCATTCTTGACAGAAGTCCAGAGAGATTTTTCTTACTTCTCACTGTCCTTTTCCTCTACAGAGGGGCTTGCCCATGACCCCATGATCTGGTTGCTTCACTCACTTTGACAGAGAATCAGAATCCTCCATCAAGAGCATTCTCAGTCTAGCTGCTTCTCTAACTGCCTAACTTAATATCCTGCCTTAACTTCCTTCCATTAGGGAGTCAGGTCCTGCCTGTTTGCTCAATACGTTGTTCTCATGAAAATCAATTTCCTTTAAGCCTGTTTCCCAAGGATAATGTTTTCTCCTTCCACTGGAAAAGTTAAAATTGTGGAGTATACAAAGAGTATCCAGAATATCTTGTGCCAACAAAATTCTTACCAAATCCTGAACTGTGAAGTTTGTGGGTTCAAAGGAGCCAATTACTACTCTGAAGTCAGACTTCCCTGTTGTGATGAACAGGGCCAACCCTCAGCAACACTGGGATATTGGGAAAGGTTGATCTGAAGCTACATTTCCTCTTTCTTTCTCTAGCACATTCCATCCCAGTTTCATATTGTCTCTGAACCTTTTCCTTTCTCTCCACCTCTAGTTCAGTACTTCTAAGAGTTCCTTTCAAAATATTTTCTCTTTAATTTGTAGTAAATGCACATCTATTTTTTAAATTAATTTTTATTGGAGTATAGTTGTTTTACAATGTTGTGTTAGTTTCTGCTGTACAGCAAAGTGAATCAGCCATACCTATACATATATCCCCTCTTTTATGGATTTCCTTCCCATTTAGGTCACCACAGAGCACTGAGTACAGTTCCCTGTGCTATACAGTAGGTTCTCATTAGTTATCTATTTTATACATAGTAGTGTCAATCCCACTCTCTCAATTCATCCCACCCCCCATTCCCCCCAGTATCCATACGTCAGTTCTCTACTTCTGTGTCTCTATTTCTGCTCTGCAAATAAGTTCACTTCTATCGTTTTTCCAGATTCCACATATAAGCGATATTATACAGTATTTGTTTCTCTCTTTCTGACTTACATGGGAGCAACCTAAATGTCCATCAACAGAAGAATGGATAAAGAAGATGAGGTACATATATACAATGGAATAATACTCAGGAATAAAAAGTAACAAAATTGTGCAATTTGCAGACAGGTGGATAGACCTAGAGACTGTCACACAGAGTGAAGCACATCTATTTTTTTTAAACATCTTTATTGGAGTATAATTGCTTTACAATGGTGTGTTAGTTTCTGCTTTATAACAAAGTGAATCAGTTATACATATACATATGTTCCCATATCTCTTCCCTCTTGCATCTTCCTCCCTCCCACCCTCCCTAGCCCACCCCTCTAGATGGTCACATAGCACCGAGCTGATCTCCCTGTGCTATGTGGCTGCTTCCCACTAGCTATCTATTTTACGTTTTGTAGTGTATATATGTCCATGCCACTCTCTCACTTTGTCACAGCTTACCGTTCCCCCTCCCCATATCCTCAAGTCGATTCTCTAGTAGGTCTGTGTCTTTATTCCCATTTTGCCCCTAGGTTCTTCATGATCCTTTTTTTTTCTTAGATTCCATATATATGTGTTAGCATATGGTATTTGTTTTTCTCTTTCTGATTTACTTCACTCTATATGACAGACTCTAGGTCCATCCACCTCACTACAAATAACTCAATTTCGTTTCTTTTTATGGTTGAGTAAGATTCCACTGTATATATGTGTCACATCTTCTTTATCCATTCATCTGTTGATGGACACTTAGGTTGCTCCCATGTCCTGGCTATTGTAAATAGAGCTGCAATGAATATTGTGGTACATGACTCTTTGAATTATGGTTTTCTCAGGGTATATGCCCAGTAGTGGGATTGCTGAGTTGTATGGTAGTTCTATTTTTAGTTTTGTAAGGAACCTCCATACTGTTCTCCATAGTGGCTGTATCAATTTACATTCCCACCAGCAGTGCAAGAGGGTTCCCTTTTCTCCACGCCCTCTCCAGCATTTATTTATTTATTTATTTTTGTTTTTTGCTTTTTGCGGTACGCAGGCCTCTCACTGCTGTGGCCTCTCCCGTTGCGGAGCGCAGGCTCCGGACATGCAGGCCCAGCGGCCATGGCTCACGGGCCCAGCCGCTCCGCGGCATGTGGGATCCTCCCGGACCAGGGCACGAACCCGTGTCCCCTGCATCGGCAGGCGGCCTCCCAACCACTGCGCCACCAGGGAAGCCCTCCAGCTTTTATTGTTTGTAGATTTTTTGATGATGGCCATTCTGGCCAGTGTCAAGTGATACCTCATTGATTTGCATTTCTCTAATGATTAGTGATGTTGAGCATCCTTTCATGTGTTTGTTGGCAATCTGTATATCTTCTCTGGAGAAATGTCTATTTAGGTCTTCTGTCCATTTTTGGATTGGGTTGTTTGCTTTTTGATATTGAGCTGCATGAGCTGCTTGTAAAGTTTGGAAATTAATCCTTTGTCAGTTGCTTCATTTGCAAATATTTTCTCCCATTCTGAGGGTTGTCTTTTGGTCTTGTTTATGGTTTCCTTTGCTGTGCAAAAGCTTTGAAGTTTTATTAGGTCCCATTTGTTTATTTTTGTTTTTATTTCCATTTCTCTAGGAGGTGGGTCAAAAAGGATCTTGCTGTGATTTATGTCATAGAGTGTTCTGGTTATGTTTTCCTCTAAGAGTTTGATAATTTCTGGCCTTACGTTTAGGTCTTTAATCCATTTTGAGTTTATTTTTGTGTATGGTGTTAGGGAGTGTTCTAATTTCATACTTTTACATGTACCTGTCCAGTTTTCCCAGCACCACTTATTGAAGAGGCTGTCTTTTCTCCACTGTATATTCTTGCCTCCTTTATCAAAGATAAGGTGACCATGTTTGCGTGGGTTTATCTTTGGGTTTTATTTTTGAGGCCCTTATTTAATATAAAACTGAATATAGATCTGTGATGGAAATCTTTGCACATAGTAGGCACAAATTATTTGCTGAGTTAATAAAATAAAGATCCCAAAATACAACTATTTCCTCTTGAGTATTTTCGGTAATGAATCAACAACTAATAAAAAGTGTTTTCAAACTTCCAGCCTTCCTTTTGGTTCAATACTACTAGGAGACCCCCTTCAAAATATCAGTCCTTCTTTTCAGGCCTTGATTTGTGGTTAAATTTCTTGAATTCATTATGAATTTGGAATCCTCTGAATAATGAGGTATAGAACCTCACTACTGCACTAGCTATGAAGGAAAAATTTATTGAGAAAATTAATATTGTAAACAAAGTTTCAGGGGTCGTGCTGAACCTCCTCAGGAGAATCAAGCACACATAGTATAAATCAATATTGCTGATTACAGATAATTTGTGTCTATATATTATAGCAAATGCCTCGGACATTTGACAACATTTAAAGCTGTTAATTCAAGTTATTGAATATATTCAAGAGGAAAATAGTTGCATTTTAGATTTCCATTCTATTACTCAGTCAGAAAACATTTACTGAATACCTGCTATGCATAGTCCCACTATGGGTATATCTTGAATTATATAGTAAGTGTGCTCCTTTAAAAAGTATATATCTTTTAACTTTTTGAAAACTATTGTAATTTCAAATTCATTTAGGGGGCTTTCTAAGAAAAGAAGTCCTGTGGCAAATTTTGGAAGAGTGAGCAATATTTTGTAATATGACTATTTGTCTGATTGTTATATCTCTGTTTTATAAGTATAGAATTTTAAGCAGTAGATTTTCTTAAATAGAGTTATTCCTGTAATTTAAAGTGGCCTTTATTCCCAATTATTATCATCTGTTAGCATGCGACCCTAGATTTCTCTGGGTTTCAGATAGCAGCAGGGAAACATCTACCACTACATCCCTAAAAATTCTTTGGTAAGACAAATTCAAGAAGTCTTCCTCTTCTCCTCCCCCTCCCCCCTCCTCCTCCTCCTCCTCCTCCTCCTTCTTCTTCTTCTTCTTCTTCTTCCTCTTCCTCTTCCTCTTCCTCTTCTTCTCCTCCATCTTTTTTTTCCAGAACAGTGTTACCTCTTTCTCTAAAGAAGCCCATTAGGAGCAAAAGATGGCCTCATTTTTTCTAGACTGCAACCTTGGGAAATTCTCTAGATGCATTTTTAGGGCCTTTGCTTCTTAGGGTAAAAATGAGGGGACTCATTTTGGGGGGTGATCACATTATAGAGAAGATAGATTTGTCAGGTTCTCAGAGATGAAGTCCACACAGAGGACTCACTTGCAGAGTAGACAAGGAGGTTGGAGAAAGCATTCTGACTTCCATTGGTAGTGGAGGATCACAGAAAGGTGGTGGCAGCGAGGAAATGTGATACCAGAGCCTATAGAAAAAGACCCATATCCACTGTGCAAGTGCCAAAAAAAAAAGGGGGATTTACTGTGGAGTACAGGTATTGATTTACGCAGGGGTAGTAGTGTAGTAAAGTAGAGGGAGTATGTGCTTTGAAGACAGAAATAACCCATCAAATCCCAACGTGGCCTCTTGCTAGTTGGGTGACCTTGGACAATTGTTTAAGTTCAGTGCACTTCAGCTACCTCATCTGTAAAATGGGGACAACAACCTCATTAGGTTTTTGTGTGTTTTAAATGCAAATGCCTTTTATGAAAAACTTCTGCTAAAATAAGTGTTCAGCAAATATTACTTCCTTCTGTCCTCTCCCCTTTTGTTTCTTTGGTGAAAAAAAGAGAGAGAGAGAGAGAGAAAAAGATGAGCAGCTTCATTACTGCAGAGAAAAGCAGCCCAAATGCCATAGTGATGCTGATGCTGTGATTGGGAGTCAGGAGCTGGGAGAACCAATATTTCTCACCAAGTGGCGTGTAAAATTTAAAGTTCATAAAAGCTTTATTTAGAAGACTGTACATCTCTTGGGGGCAAAGACCTGACCATATCTTATTTCTCTCTGTAATTACATGGCTTCGTGAACGGTTAAAAATTCAGAGGGCACCAATCAAGCTTACAGGTGATTCAACATAGACACAATTTTGTACTTAAAAGGACTTACATCGGAGATGCCAGGAAAAGAAAGTTTGAAAATTGGATGACTAGTTCTCAAAGTTTAGTTATAGACTAAAAACAAAGTTTCCGCTAGTCAATCTTCAAGAGCTGAAGAATGTTATTGATATAGAGTGGTGATTGGTGTCTGGGCAGGCTAGTAAGTGCCATTACATAAAGGAGTCTAATTTCCTGCTCTGTATTTTTATCAGAGGTTCCAGATGGAGAATTGGATCATAAGTTTAATGAACCCCTCTTGTAAGAATTTGTAGTAGATAGGAGGATGGTTTTCATCAAAGCTGAAGTGGTAAGGACAAAGGGACAAGATCTGAGGTTGTCATAGGAACCTCTTTCCCCTCAAGGGCCATCAGTAGGATTAAATAATGGCCATGGTGCACATTAGCAAGACTACAGACAGGAGATGAACAAGATGGGAAAGAAAATAACTGGGAGTAAGAGATAGGGGAAGAAAGAAGGAAAAGAAAGACGGTGCTAATGCCACCACTAGCAACTTTAATCACTCCATAGTCATGGGTTACCAGTCTCTGAGCCCTCTCCATTTAATCATGTGATTTCCAGCCACAGTCAGGTAAGAGAGGTTTATTAAGTCCCTGTTCTGTGCCACCTACTGTGCTAGGTGCAGTGGGCGATGCAGACAGGATTAGAACACAGTTAGTGTAGAAAAGAGCTTTCAGTCTGGCACAGAAGGCTGACAACTTTTTTCCAAGGTGGAATGAAAAATGCCAAGAGAGAGATTCAAGCAAAGTGCTCGAATTAGAGGAAGTGGAGAAGACTTCCTAAAAGATGTAGCATTTGAGGTGTTCCTTAAAGGGTGCAAAGGACTTCAGTATGTGAGATTAGGAGAGGGCATACAATGCAGAAGAAATGGATTGAGCCAAGAGACCGAGGAGGAGGGTCTAATATGGATAAAATGATAGCAAACTCTTGCCCCCACTTTTTGCTGTTTCCTATGCACCAGGCACTACGCTAAGCAGTCTAGATGCATTACCTCATTTAACCCTTATAATAAGCTTATGAGGCAGGATTCCACTATTATCCCTATTCTATAGATGAGGAAACTGAGACCAGAGAGGCTATATAAATTGTCCAATGTTACACAAATATGAAGTGGCAGAGCCACATTTCGAACCTGAACCTATCTGAGTCCAGAGCCCATGCATGCAACTAACCAATAGACTATTCGCAAGTCAGGTCATGGAAAGGCATGACAGCATAGTGTGGCTTGAGCACAGAGCATATGGAAAGGAGGAATGACAGCTGCAGCCAAACTGTGGAGCATCTTATTGGCAGCATAAGATGCGGGGTCTGGATTCTGTAAACAATGGGAAACCATGGGAAATTTTAAAGTAGTGAAGTGACAGTGAAAGTGGTGCTTTAAGAAGATTAATCTGTCAGCAGTGCAGAGGATGGATGGGAAATGAGAGAAACTGGAGGCAGTTAAGAGGCTATTTCAATACAATAGTCCGGGAGTAAGGTTGTGTATTAAGCACTTGAACTAAGAGAGCCAAAGAGGGCAATGGACAGAGGAGAGACATTGTGAAGGGAAAAGAAAAAGCAGTTCATGACTAACTGGATGTGGGTGTTGAGGAAGAGGGAGGGGTAGAAAATAAATAAGGGACACTGAGGTTTAGAAGCTTTCTAACTAGAAGAATGGTGATGCCAGTCACAGAGTTGTTGGACAGCTACCCTGGAGAGAAGTTTGGACTTGAGACTGAAACAGGGAGAAATTTCTAAAAAGTGATTTTTGTAACTATGGAAATGAATGAGATGAACTTGGTGAGAGACAATAGCCAAAGGTAAAAGCTTAGGAGAATGCCACCATTGAGTTGATGTGGCAAGGAGGGACAGTTATAATGGAGGTAGATGAGGGATGTCACTGGGGAGGGGAGAGAAACAGGGAATGGTGAGAAAGGGATCTTGAGAAGGTTAAGTGATTGACATTGTCAATATGGTAGAGGAGTCAGAGAAAAAGAAAGATGGGAAAATACTATTAATTTGAGTGATTAGAAGATCTTTAGTGATTGACAAGCAACAGTTCCATAATAGAGCCAGATTTCAAGGGGATGAAGAAGAGAGAGAGTAGGGGTCACACACTGGACACAGTGGGTGTAGAAAATGCCCAGAAGAGTTTTTGTGGTGAAATTAAAGGAGCAAAATAGATACTTAAGTGGTGCTAGGACTACTGAAAGGGCTTCTTAGGGTATGCATGATCCTAGCATATTTGTTAGCTGAAGGAAAATGTTTATTAACTAACAATTGCTAGTGCAGATGTAAAGATTTGGTGTCAAGGGTTAATAGTGACTAGAACGAGATCCTGATGAATGTAAGAAAGGGTAGGTCTAAGAGCTAGGTGGAATGTTTGCTTTGGCAAATATGGGGGTGATATGATACACTTTACATGTATTGTTGGTAATCCTCACAATCTTGCAATATGTGTAATATTACCTACATTTTACAGATTAATAAACTGAGGGTCAGTATTTACTTGCACAAATTCACACAACTAGCAAATGATGGACATATTTTTCTCACCCAAGAGCTAAAGTGTGAACTCAGGTTTCCCTGGTTCCAAAATTCATGATCTTTCTCTTCCATCAAGGGGTGGAGGATTTTCTCAAGTTTTGAGAAGCTTTAAGAAGGAAGTACGCATACACACACAAATACCCAAAAAAAAGGAAATACAGTGGACTGTAGGAAGGGTTCAGTGAAAGAATCCTTGCTAGCCTGGTCTGCATTGCCCAAAAGGCAAAGATTAAAGCCACAGCCAAGAAATGTCCTTCCCCATCTTTCTATCTGTGACCTACTCACTTTATTGTAAGAGCCTGTGATCTAAGGATGGCTCTAGGTGTACTGGTGAAGTGGACAACTATTGCTTTAGCAGTAACTACTCACCTCATTTTTCAATCCTCTCAGCTATTGTAGACAACACTCTAACTCATATTTAACACACATACACACACATACACATGCACACACACACATGTACACACACACGCATGCATGCACAGATCTCTAAAACTATTTCCTTAACAATCTAACTTTTCATTGCAGAGGACTTATTAAATACTCAAAGAAGTGTTCATACCGAAGGTGACTTAGTGGCTTTAACCATCCAGTTCAGGGATACAGATTAAGAACTATCCCTACTCACCTGGTTCCAGTTCTAATTCCCTTCCTATAGGGGGTGTTCAGGGGTTTGTGAAAAGTGTCTCTGACTCTTCTTCCCCATGTTAAGAGTATTAGAACACCCCTAATATGACCTCAATCCCCTTTAATATCTTTTCCCCAAAGAGGCCCCTCCCCAACCTCAAGTCATTGCTTTAAGTGGAAGCAACTCTGGGTGGAGAGATTCTAACCAAGGTAGACTGAGCCACAGAGGGCAAGACAAGTTTTGAGGACACCAAGTTGAATGTAGAGGCTCGGACCTTTGCCAGGTTTTCCCTTACTCTCAAACCAGAACCTTGCAGCACAAGCCCTATTGCTCTGTCTGTCCTTTTCTCACCCTCCCTCTCCCGAGTCAGGTGTCTCGGACTCAGAAGATGTGAATTAGTTGCCATGGTTACCTATGAGTGTGCCTGATAGCCTCTTCTCTCAGCCAGTTCTAGGCCCTGGACATCTGTTCTCAGTTCACCTCTTCTAATGTTCCCAAATCTAAGCCCAGGACCATATGCCAAGTTACACAGTATCTGTGTGTAGGTGGTGCAGAGGCCCTCACCTGCATCCAAGGCAAAAGAAACAAGAAAGAGGAAATGGAGTAACAGGAAAGCAGAATGCTTAAAAGGAGTTCTCTGGGACAAGGAGGCCAGGACTACTAATTTAATTAAGAGCTTACTATCTGCCAGCCACAGTGATGTCCTGTCCCTTATTTCATTTAACTCCTTCATACAACGTTATGAAATAAGTATAATTATTCTGATATGCTGTAGGGATGAGAGAAATGGAAACACAGAGAGGCAAAGTGACTTGCCTAACATTGCAGAACTGTGATTTCAACTCAGGCTTTATCTGAGTTTTCAAAACACACCTCATTGGATTACACTGATTTACGGAAGGAAAGTGAGAACTGCAGAGAAATCTTTCCCCAGTCCCCATGCCTATGAATCCCTCACAGCCTTTCCCCACAAATTGGCCCCCTCCTTCAAATGTAGCCCCTCCTCAGACATCACCTTCTCCTTCATAGACTCCTTTCTCCCTCTACGATAACCTCTTTCCACCATTCTGAGGCTCTCCACAATTTCTCTTTGGCTAAGTCCCCACTTTTCCCATATTCTCAGGTAGATCCCTGACTTTTCAATCCTATGGGGTATCTCTCATGGGATGGGAAGGAGAGTGGGATAGGATAATTTTCCTGACATAAGCAGAACAGAGTACTCCTGTATTAGTTTCCTATTGCTATAATAAATTACCACAAAATTTAGTGGCTTAAAACAATACAGATTTATCCTCTTCCAGTTCTGGAAGACAGAAGTCTGAAATCAGTTTCACTGAGCTAAAATCAAGGTGTCAGTAGAGCTGTGCTCCTTCCAGAGGCTCTAGAGGAGAATGTTTCCTTGTTTTCACCAACTTCAAGATGCATTCCTTGTATTCCTTGGCTCATGGCCACTCCTTCCATCTTCAAAGACAGCAGTGTTATCATCTTCAAATCTCTCTTTGTTTCTGTCATAGTGTCTTCTCCTCTGTAGCCAAATTTCCCTCTGCCTCCCTCTTTTAAGGACCCTTGTGATTACATTTACGGTCCACCCAAATTATCCAAGGTAACCTCATCTCAAGATTGTTAACTTAATCATATCTGAAAAATCTCTTTTGTTATATAACATAACATTAGGAGTTTCCAGGGATTAGGACTTGGATATTTTTGGAGGCCATTACTCAACTGACCACAGCATACAAGACACTCAACTGTAGCCTTATAGCAGGAACTAGTTGTCCTTCATCTCTGGAGTAGATGAACCAGGACCTCAAGAGTTAGAGTAGAAGGCATAAGCATGGATGAAGTTAGAAGACTTATGTAAACTTGAATTTTGTTGAAATGAAGTCAAGTATGGAGCAGGTGATTTCTGCTTTCTGAGGAAATGTCTCTTTACTTGCATACTACCCTGACAGAGAGAGGTATAAAGGAAGGTAGGACTTAGAGGTGAAGACTTCTCCCCTTCTCTTTTCCAAACTTACTGTTCTTCTGTCTTGCCTGGGTGGTTTCTCTGGCAGAGGAAAGTTGAGGAAAGGCTGAGACTTTGGCTCCAGAGACAAACGGAGGTGGCTAGAACCCCTCTCTGGGTGAACTCCTCTCTCCCTCTTCATCTCCATATTAAATCTCCTCTTCCCTATCCTTGTTGCCAAGCAGGCACCTCCTGTTTTTTGGGAAGTGAAGCTACAATAAAGTGAAGCTCAGGGTAATAAATAGAGAGTGGAGAAAAGGAGACACTTTCCTTAGGAGAATCCCCCATGTCAGCTCACTTCAGGACAGAGAAAAGCCTTCTCCATCAAGCAGTCTGAGGGACGTGAGGAATTGGGGATGGCTGCCAAGCAGTGACCAAGAGTTACAGGGTCATTCCTTGATAACAATTATCTTCTTTTCCTTGGCACTGAATATTGCTACCTATCTAGGAATTAGGGACCCCCATAAACATCTTACCACAAGGTTCTCTGCCTGATGCTTATCACAAGGAATAGCTTTACTCACTTCTGGCAGGTCTGAGATAAAGCCCAGTGAAGAGAGTGGAGAATAAGAATTTTGGGGGCTCAGATTCTTAAAATCATGGAAATACTGGTTGGGATGGAAGCATGGGAGTGTGCCTGGCCCCTTACTAAATTGTCATGGTCTTGGAGTGTCAGCAACAGCATCATAAACTCAGTGAGGTTTTGATTTATGAGCACCAGATGCACAGTTGTGCACTGATGTTTTTTTGTGGAGTTAGCAGCTGGCTTCCCATATTTTGTTCTTGTTCCAAGACATCATCTATTATATTGCTCAATGCTCCTCCTTACATAAAACCTCATGACAAATTCTTCTGCAAAGTTGGAGCCAGGAGAAAGTTTGTTTCTCCTAGTGAACTTGTCTGCTTTCTTCTGCCAGACAATGAAATCAATGAAACCCATCATACAGAAGTACCCGCACTTCCACACTCTAGCCAGAAGGTTCACAAAAATTCTCCATCTGAATGAGTTTTGAGTCTACTGAGAGATGGAGTGTCAGAGGTAAGGGAGAAGCCACAGGCAGCTCACAGAGCTCACTCAAGACTGAGGATGCAGGGCAAGCTTCAACTTCTGAAGAGAAGGACTGACCAACCATATACCAAAGACCTAATAGGGAGAACTTCCAGGCAACAATGATGACACCATCAAGTTCTAAGATGAACCATGTTAGGACCTTCTCTAGCAGAAAATTTATGAGCTGAGCCTGGTCCCCAGGGTTAGGAAGAGCTGGGAATATTTAGGAACAGGCCTCAGACGGGTCTTCTTCTCAAGTATCGCTGATTTGTGAAGGACCAAGAAGCTCTGGGAACTGGTAGTACTCAGGCAGAAAAAACGGCCTAATTGGCCATGGGAAGTCCAGGGAGATCTACTGATCTGATAGCTGCATGTCCTGAGTCTGCTGTGATAAGGGTCTAGGAGATACTTGACTTTCTAAATCCCACTAAGTCCTTAGACCAGTTCAATTATACTTTCCTGCTAAACTTTTTAGTTGACTATGAGACAAATGGGTCACATCTTGCAGAAATCCATGGATGGTACTATTATAATCCAGTATTAACATTATGTTTTGATTTTCACCTTGGTTGCCAGGAAACTTGGTTCTAAATTTTGCTTGATTGTTTTAGTATACTAAAAATAAGGGGGGGTCACTACATTTTGTTTTTTCCCATCTCCTTCCCTTTGCACTTATTTTATTCTTTGTTAACAGATTTTAGTCTAATTGTAGCAAGAATTTACCAATTGTAAGCCACTTCAATTATTTTTGAAAGTAAAAACGGAATAAATAAGCATACAGATATATGATATTTTATTTGTGGGCTTGTCAAATTCTTCATATGCCCTTGCTTGGATTTATGTGGTAGGGCTATTGACCTTGACTCAAGCTATGCTCACCTTTGTTCTACAGATTTGTTGCCATTGACCATGAGGGGGCCTGGGCCAGTGGATGTCCTGCTAGTAGAGTCATTGCTGCAAAGGAAAGAAAGTATCTCACTTTGTTAGATGCTTTTATTACCCATGGCATCACAATAACACTTTCCTCAAGTTTCTTGCCTTGGGAACACCTAGTGGCAAGACACTTTTGATACTTCGGTAACTAAAGCTCCTTTAATGGGGTCCATGATGAACCTGCCTTGTTTTGTTCTACAGTGAAAAATGTTATAAAGAAGTTGCAGTATATATTTTGCTTGTAACGATGCCTTAAGCTATTAAGGCCATTTGTTATTTTCTGAAAGCAAGAGAGATAATGCTCACTAATAAAATTCACCACACTGAGGGTAGCTCTAAGTTTCTTCCCCACGAAGTGTTCCATTGCCCTTGTGGGTTTGCTACTCTTCTCTATCTTGTGTCCTTGTAAGATGGGGAGGCAGCACAGCTCTTTTAGTGCTGGGGCATTGGACTCTTTCTGAATCACAAGTAAGTCAGGAGTAACAGCCAGCTTAATGCAAGCTGCACCCCCTTTTTATAGTTCCCTCTCCTGGTGCTGGCTTCCTTGTTTGCTTCTCCCTGTCTCCAGAGTCCAGCCTCCTTGGGCCACTGATTCTGGTGTTTCCCTGAAGACCCTGTCCTTTACTCTTTTCCTACTCCCCATCTAATATTCAGACATTGAAGTTTCCCTTAACCCAATCTCTCCCCGAACTGAAAATGCAAATGCGCCTGCTTTATTGTCTGTATGTATTAAGCTTCTACAAGAGACTTTGTGCTAAGCACAATGCTCTGTATGGGGCAGGACAGGAAGGTGGGGGTGGGGAAGCAGAATGGCCTTTGAACTGTCATGGGTCATCAGCTGGAGTGCTTTATGCTATTCAGGCCTGTGATAGGGGTGAGAAGAGCAGAGGGGGTAGGTGGGGGACAGAAGGAGGAAGAAGTACTATGGGCTCCATCATGAAGCCAGAGGGAATTGAGCTGGAGAATTGAAAGCCATCTCAGGGTGAGGAAGCTGCGATTTCAATCTCACCCCAAGTCTCTGGATAAAAAACTGTTCACAATTCTACTGTCATAAGGGCATCAGCTCCCAGTAATAAGAGAACAGTGCAGAAGAGGAAGGCAAGAGAGAAAGGTTGTGGGTTTCTCATCTTCCTTTCGGGTCAAATCCGAGAATCCAGAAAATGTAGTTTTCCTCAGACACAATGCTGTGTGATGTTACACACAGGGACCTGAGGCCAGTTCCACATGAATGGGACTCTCTGACAACTTTGTGTACTAATAGTTCACCTGTAATCCTAATTGAAGGTGTTTATTTCTCTAGCTTCTATTTTTAAAGGCCACTGGAGGTTTGACAATATAAAAGTTTCAACTTTGAAATTTGATGGATTAAACCTAATGTAGAGGGGCTGAAATTTTATAGTCACTATCTGACTGGATTCAAGTGTCTGAAACAGAGAGGTTTTCACAGGGGCAGGCAAGGGTGGTGGCAGTGTGCAATACATGGATCAACAACTGGCTTCTTTTAACAAAACATAAAAGCTATTTCCAGCTGAAATTCTCAGAAACACTATAGGAAATTAGTATAACTGATTAATGTGATCTCATCTAATAGAAATGAGAGTCGAAGTTTTATCCCTCTAGAACAGGTGATTAGAGGCAAATGAGGGGCAGGTTCCCATGGCAACCATGTGGCTATCTGAGACCCGAAGGAGGCCTCTGAAGGGGAAGCTTTGAGAAGGAATATGCATTTTTAGAGGGAAGAGATAGTAGACCTTTGTCTTTTAGGAACATGCTGGAGCGCTTAGGGAATTAAGGTGATGTGGAAGTACCTCTAGAGTTGTTCTGTGCGTGCTGGGGAAAGACCTTGAATACTGTTCCAGTTTCTTGATGTGTGAGGATCATTCCTCCATTTGCTTACTCTTCTCACTCCAGCCCCCTTTGAGGGGGGCCATAACTGAAAGGAAACAGGGTATCTATGGACATTACTGCAAACCTGCTTGGGGTCATGGTGGGTGTGGGTGTCAGGTGAATCCACCATGCCCAGACCCTCCCTTTCTCCACATAGATCTGCCCTCTCCTCCTTGAACTCATAACCAACAATTCTAGCCCAGCATGGGATTGGGAGAATCTCTGGGGTGGCAGTCCTTGTGTTGAGGGAGGTGTGGCAGGATATCACACCTCCTTTTGTGAAGGGGTATGGCTGACAGCTTCCTGTTGATTCCCTTTTAGTAGATTAAAGTCCTGTTTCATAGAAGCTACCATGGATAAGGGTACAAATCAGAGCCAAGTGGCACTGCTTTTCTTATTCTAAGGACTTTAAACTACCGCTTCTGCCATATCAACCTCTTTCTGCTGCCTTCCTCTTCCCTCCTCTCATAAATAAAGTATACAGGGTCTTCTATTTGCATCCTTCTCTTCTGGCTCCAAATCTGGTTCTTTTCCTACTCCTTAGGAGAGTATGGGGGATCAAGGACCATGTGTTCCCAGGAGAAGATGTTATTGCAGTCTCCTGAAGGCAGCTGGAGTGTGTGTGGGGGGTAGATCTTTAAAGACTTATTCTGTTCGACTGTTACAACTCCAGGAGCTTTGCAGCAGTTCTTGAACTTGAGGCCTCTAAACTGTTTTCACTCACGGTGATGGAAAGTAATTCATTCTCAGTCTCCCACAGGAGAATATCCTGTTCCCACCATAGGCCTTGGATGACCTGAGTCAGGAGTTCTCTCCACTCTGCTTTCTTGATTTCCATTCAGTCATTCATTCTTTCACTTGCACATTCATTCCTTCACTCATTCATTCATTTGTTCAACTCTGTTGTGTATATCTCAGGTACCAGACACTAAGTGAGGAGTTGAGGATCCATTGATGATGAAGCCATAGTCTCTGCTTTTCTGTAGCTTATGGTTTTCTGGAGTATTCAGAGACCTGTAGATAATGGCAATGTGATAGGGGGAGAATAGTGATACCACTATGGATTGATTTACAGCATGGAAACTTTGACCTGAGTGGGGGGATGAGGCCAGTTGTGAAGGTTTATCTTTGTAGGAATCAACATTTTCTGGCTCCCAGATATCCACCTCCCCCTTCTTTGCCCAGGTTCCTATGTGTAGCAAATACTCAAAGTCACTACTTTATTTTCTAAATAGGATTTTTCTTTTTTGGTTGGGGGAGGTAGTTCATCATATGAACCATCAATCAGTGTCTTTAAAGAAAAATATAATGCCCAAATACTCTTTCCCATTGAAATTCTGGGAACTATAGTAGGAAATTAGCCCACAACTGACTAATGCGATCCCCTCTAACAGAAATAGTCCCGTACTAATATATCTGATCAATCTAGAGAGCTTAGATTGCCTGGGTACATAAAGAAGTAAGTGGGATGCATTTTTATTATTAACCTGCTTTGTAAATAAATGTCCCTGCATTAGAACATAATCTTTAAGTGCTGTCCTCCATACAACACTCTTCCTGTGTCTTTCTCCCTAGGGGTAGATGCACATGTGCACAGCAGTTACCTTTTCTTCTCTCTAATCTACCTCATTGAAAGCTTGCTTTCTCTTGTTGTTTCTCTTGGAACAGACGTGACATAGAAATTCACACTGTGGGGTAAATGGATGAAAACAACTTAATGCTGTACCTTTCATAAGGTATTTGCATTTTAATGAAGACCAATCACTCAATTTGGAGACATAAGTCCTTCTTTTAAATTTTCATGCCCACGATCAATTTATTTTTTAGAAACTCATGCACAAGTTCCCAAATTCCAGATCTTTCAGACTTAGAATTCTCATGGGAAATTTTCAGACACCAGTAAATTTGACCCAGGGGAAATATTTGGGGGTAGAAGTGGATCTTTCTTTCTCCTGTCAAGTCCTAACTCTGTAATGCTGCTTGGGGTGACATCTGTAATTTCTCCTCACTTCTGGAAGTACTTTTGGCTCAGCCCATCTCTATTTCTTTGCAGTCAGCCATTGAATACTTCTAGTCCATGCAGAGTGGAGCTGAGAACTGAAGGTAGGCTTCCATCATCTCTGAGGTATGAATGGGGAAGATATTATTACAGTGCTATTGGACAATTGACCTGATTCTGGTTGGTTGTTTGGTTGAAAATCAGCCTTTCCTCACACATGAGTTCTGTGGATAGGTAAGCTCATATCTCAGCTCACATGTGCATGTGACCACACACACTCTTGAACATATTTGAAGACAAAAGGGTTGTGGGGGAATTGCTGAAAGACAGGTAATGATTATAAATGCTTTAGACACTGTGCTAAGGGAGTTATATATCCTCAGACCCTCCATATGAGGTAGGTATTATTATTGCCATTTTAAAGATGAAGCTGAAATTCAGATGTGTTAAATAAATTTCTTCAGATCACACAGTAAGTGTAAGAGGTAGTATTTGAAATTCAGTCTTGATCCAGAGCCTGTACTTTTTTTTTTTTTTTTTTTTTTTTTTTTTTTGCGGTACGCGGGCCTCTAACTGTTGTGGCCTCTCCCGTTGCGGAGCACAGGCTCTGGACGCACAGGCCCAGCGGCCATGGCTCACGAGCCCAGCCGCTCTGCGGCATGTGGGATCCTCCCAGACCGGGGCACGAACCCGCGTCCCCCGCATCGGCAGGCGGACTCTCAACCACTGCGCCACCAGGGAAGCCCCCAGAGCCTGTACTTTTAAAACCACTATATAATACTGCTTTTCCATTGGAGTGAGTAGATGGATAAGTTTGAGTATTCCAAACTGGAAGGAGATACAACTTTGAACTATGTCCTGGGGGTAATAATGGACAAGATGTGCCCCATGGGCACAAAGTATGCCAGTCCAGTGTGACTTAGAGGCAAGAATTCTTGCAGGGTAGTAGTGAAAAGAATTCCTGCAATGGTTGTCTAGGGCTACATTGTGGAGGGTCCAGAATGTTGATCCAAAGAATGTATCCTTTATCCTTTATCTAGTACTTCAATTATTTATTTATTTATTTGTTTGTTTTGTGGTACGCGGGCCTCTCACTGTTGTGGCCTCTCCCGTTGTGGAGCACAGGCTCCGGACGCGCAGGCTCAGCGGCCATGGCTCACGGGCCTAGCCACTCCACGGCATGTGGGATCTTCCCGGACCGGGGCACGAACCCGTGTCCCCTGCATTGGCAGGCGGACTCTCAACCACTGCGCCACCAGGGAAGCCCAGTACTTCAATTACTGAAGACCAAGTTTCAGGAGCTAAAGAAGTTTTCAGAAAGTATAAATGAAAATATTTTTAGAATTGTACAGAGGACTTTATAGATAAACACTAAAGCCAGGACAGAAACATATTTAATAAAAGTAATCATTCAGCACCACGAAGCATTAGACAAAGTCTATTGTGAATTGTTTTCCCTTTGCACATCACAGAGAAAACATCCAGTATTGTGATTACCAAGGTAATCTGTCTTCAGATTAATAGGTGATAAGAAAAAATAATGATGTTTTGTTGTGTTCCATTCTACAGGGGCCCAAAGGTTCTGTTTGGCCTATGTAGCATTTACAAAGAAGGTACTAGTCTAATAATCCTAAAATGACAATCCTGGTAACTTCACAAAATGACGTCTATTGTTGGATGGAACAAGAGAGATTCTAGGTAATAATGGAGATGACTCCCTGTGTGATGCTCCCTGGCCTGGAAGACCAGGGGCCTGGATTCCAATTCCAGTTCTACCACTAACTACTTGTGTGACCTGAAGACAGTCACCCAGTTTCTCTCAAGCTCAGTTTTCTCACTTATAAAATATGGGAGTTGCAGTAAAGTTCCTGACTGCCTTCTTTGCTACTTTTTTGCAAGTGTATTTATTTTTTTAATGTTTATTTAAATTTCACTAGTAATATGCAGATCTTTTCTCATTGTAAAAATGTTAAACAATACCAAAGTCTCCCTTCAACCTTCTACTTCATATCTCTTCCAAGATAGAAATTATATTTGTAGTGTAATCTTCCAGATGATTATTATGTATCTATAGACATATAGATATATGTACATAGTTTTGTGGGGGTTATTTTTAAAATAAATACTATCAAACTGTGTTGTTCTGCAACTGGATTTTTTTTTTTATTCAACAGCATGTCTTGGGGATATTTTCAAGTCATTACATATAAACCTACCTCATTTTTTATAACTGATACATAGTATGCAGATACCATCATTTGTTTAGCTATTTTCCCACTAATGAATATATGGGTTGTTTACAAATGATCACAGTTACAATTCTACAATGGACAATCTTAGACATCTCCTTGTACAGATGTGCAAGTGTTTCCTTAGGGTATATTCTCTGACATGGAATTGCTGGGTCTGAATATTTCAGTTTTATTAAATACTGTCAAATTGCTCTGAAACTGAGTTACACACATGCTAGCAGTTTCATTGCAACTTTATCAACACTATTTCATTCGCCAGTCTTATGGGTGAAAATGGCATATCTGGTTACTTGTAAGTTTGAACAGTTTTTCTATGCTTATTGTGGATTTGAATTTCCTTTTTTTTTTTTTTTTTGGTAAGTTGCTCATTCATATCCCTTTCCCATTTATTCTAATGGATTAGTTACATTTTTGGTGGTATTGATGTGGAGGATGACTTTATATTCATGTAAATGTGTATGTTTATAACTTTAAAATCATAATCATATTGTAATTATGTAATTGTAGATTACGATCTCATTTCTTAACTTTGCTTATGGTGAATATCATTATTCAGAAGTTAAAAATTCTTGACCCTGTCAAATTTATCCAGTTCTTTTCTTTATAATTTCTGGATTTTAAGTCTTGCTTAAAAAGTCTTTTTAAATTATTTCTACTATATTTTCTTCTAATATATTAATAGTGTTGTCTTTTTATATAGCTTTTTAATTCATCTGGAATTTATTTGTGTTTATATTGTGAGGTAGAAATTTCTGTCTTTGTCTCTATCTCTAATGTCATTTTCTTTTTGTGCATCTGTGTCTACATATATTTTTTCCCAATCACCAAGTGTCCTAACAACATTTATCAAAGAGTTCCTCCTCTCCCCAGTGATTTGCTTCCTTATTAATCATAAACTGAATTTCCATTTATTTACATAGATCTGGTTTAGAACCCTGTGTTATACTACACTGATCTCTTTGATTATTCCTGTATCAGTACTACTCTATCTGAATAACTGTAGTTTTTATTAACATATTTTGATATCTGATATAATAAATCCTCTTTTTTTGGTTTTCTTTTCCAAAATTGTCTTGGTTATTTTTGTGTAGTTTCCTTTCTGGGTGAGTTTTAGAATCAGCTTCAAATTCTATAAATATTCCTACATGGAATTTTATTGTAATTGCATTTAATTTATAGAACAATCTGAATAGAAATGACATTTCTATAATAGTGATTCATCTCATAGTGTTAGAATTTTCTATATATAGGTTTTAGATATGTCTTATTAGATTTATTCAGGTTTGAATATTTTAATAGACTTCTTCCTAAGTACTCCATTTTTTTCCTATTGCAAATGAGATTTGTTTTCCTATGACATTTTCTAATTGGTTGCTTCGTTGACTTTATTCACTTAACAAATATTACTTGAGTGCCTACAATGTGCTAAAAGGCACTAGGGATTAAAAAGGAAAAAAAACACTTTTTTTTTTTTTTAGTTTTAGTGAGCTTTCATTGATTTATTTGACTTTTTCAAGGTAAACAGTTATATATTTTTCTCTCTTCCTTTCTCATATTTGTATTTCTTACTTACTTTTATTGCACTGTTGCATTGACTTGGACCTCCATTACAATGTTGAATAAAAGCAATGATAGGGGGCTTCCCTGGTGGCGCAGTGGTTGAGAGTCCGCCTGCCGGTGCAGGGGACACGGATCTGTGCCCTGGTCCGGGAGGATCCCACATGCCGTGGAGCAGCTGGGCCCGTGAGCCATGGCCGCTGGGCCTGCGCATCTGGAGCCTGTGCTCCGCAACAGGAGAGGCCACAACAGTGAGAGGCCCGCGTACCGCAAAAAAAAAAAAAAAAAAAAAAAAGCAATGATAGTTTGCATCCTTTTTTGTTCCTTATTTTTATGAGATTTCTTCAATTTCATCATTAAATGTGATTTTTGTTGTATGTTTATGGTAGATACTTTTCACAAATTAAGGATACTTCGTTCTCTTCCAACTTTACCTAGAATTTTTGTTAGGAAAATGTTTGTTAAATAGGTCTATGTAAAATGCTAAGGTATATTGCCAAAAATTCAGCTGAACTTAAAGTTTCACGGGATCATTCCAATGAATGAATTTCTAATAATTCAGTTATTATATTGACATTGATAGACACTATTTTAAAGAAGTTTTTTTTCCTTTGTTTTTTAAGCAATGACTCTACTTGTTCATTAGTATACGCACTTAGGTATTAATTTAATCAAAGATCTAAAAAAATTTAAAGAGTGTAAACATGGTTGAATCATATATAAGAGCTCTGAGGAGCCAGGGAAGAAATACCAATAAAATTTTAGTGGAGAGATAAAATAAATTATAAAGTAGACTTTAAACTCCAAGGCAATAAAAGCAGAACCTTGGAGAAAGAAAAGTGAAAAGAGTGAAAATCCTTGAGACTAATTAACCTGAAGGACCACATTCAAATAGTCAATGAGGTGTAATCAACATGTATAAGCATGGAGAAAAGTATGGAGGTTCCTTAAAAAACTAAAAATAGAACTACCATATGACCCAGCAATCCCACTACTGGGCATATACCCTGAGAAAACTATAGTTCAAAAAGAGTCATGTACCTCAGTGTTCATTGCAGCTGTATTTACAATAGTCAGGACTTGGAAGGAACCTAAGTGTCCATCGACAGATGAATGGATAAAGAAGATGTGGCACATATATACGATGGAATATTACTCATCCATAAAATGAAACAAAATTGAGTTATTCGTAGTGAGGTGGATGGACCTAGAATCTGTCATACAGAGTGAAGTAAGTCAGAAAGAGAAAAACAAATACCATATGCTAACACATATATATGGAATCTAAAAAAAAAAAAGCTTCTGAAGAACCTAGGGGCAGGGCAGGAATAAAGACTCAGATATAGAGAATGGACTTGAGGACACAGGGAGGAGGAAGGGTAAGCTGGGACAAAGTGAGAAGTTGGCATGGACATATATACACTACCAAATGTAAAACCGATAGCTAGTGGGAAGCAGCCGCATAGCACAGGGAGATCAGCTTGGTGCTTTGTGACCACCTAGAGGGGTGGGATAGGGAGGGTGGGAGGGAGGGAGATGCAAGAGGGAAGAGATATGGGGATATATGTATAGCTGATTCACTTTGCTATAAAGCAGAAAATAACACACCATTGTGAAGCAATTATACTCCAATAAAGATGTTTTAAAAATTAATTAATTAATTAATTAATTTTAAAAACATGGATAAGCATAACTTGGAAATATGTATTACAGCTGTAAGCTCAATGCAGTGAATAGAAACAATGTTTTATTAACACTTAAAGAAGATATGCTGAAATAGTGTGTGTCATGTTAGGAATGGCTGGATTCATGAAATAATTTGGGGCATCTATGGAGGTGATCATATAATTTTTATGTTTCAATCTGTCATTTGCATTAATAAATAACCTAATATTAAGCCATATTTGTTTCATAGGAAAAGCCTTATTTATCATGACTCATGCTGTATTTTTCTTTTAGTACACTGCTGGATTTGAAGTGTTAATATTCTATTTAGCATTCTGCATCTATGCTCATGAGCAAGGTTGGCCCCACAGTTTCCTTTTTTCTGCTATATATGTCCAATTTTTGGCATCAAAGTTATGCTAGACTTACAAAATGAATGAAAAATATTCCCTTTTTTCTCTATGTTCCAGAATATTTTATAGTGCATGAGAGTGATTTGTTCCTTAAGGATTTGATATTATTTGTCTATTTAAAACTTTGGGGCCCTATGCTTTTTTTAAAGGGTAGATCTAAGATTCTCTTTCAGATTATTGGTCCATTCAGGTTTTCTATATCTTTTTTTAAAATAAATTTATTTATTTTTGGCTGCGTTGGATTTTCCTTGCTGTGCACGGGCTTTCTCTAGTAGCGGGGAGCAGGGGCTACTCTTCGTTGTGGTGTGCAGGCTTCTCATTGCAGTGGCTTCTCTTGTTGTGGAGCACAGCCTCTAGGCATGTGAGCTTCAGTAGTTGTGGCCTGTGGGCTCAGTAGTTGTGGCTCACGGGCTCTAGAGTGCAGGCTCATTAGTTGTGGCACAGGGGCTTAGTTGCTCCGTGGCATGTGGGATCTTCTTGGACCACGGCTCAAACCTGTGTCCCCTGCATTGGCAGGCGGATTCTTAACCACTGTGCCACCAGGGAAGTCCCTCTATATCTTCTTGAGTCAATTTTAGCAATACATCTTTTCCTGGAAAATAATTCATTAAGTATTGATTTTCAAAATTTTAGTGTCATAAAATTACATTTAATAAAACATTAAATATCCTCCATATATGTACTTATTTTGGCTATTGTTTCAAACATTGCTTATTTATAGCTTCTATCTGTTTTCCTTCCTCAGATTTTTCCAAAAGTTTATCTATTTTAATAGCCTTCTCAAATAAACTGTCTTAGGTTTTATGGAACAATATTACCTACTATTGTTTGTTTCGGTCTTATCAAAATTTCTTTGAATTATGTTTTATATTTATGTTTACTTTCCCTGGTTAAACTTACTGTTTTTTAACTAACATCTTGAATTTTCTAATCAATTTATTTAGACTTTGATATTTACTTTGAGAGCCATTTTGGCCATGCACCATAGGTTTTGCTATATGGTGCTTTCATTCTTGTTCATTTCTAAATAGTTTGCAATTTTAATTTTGATATTTTTCTTTAACCTGGAGTCATAGAGAAGGATTTTTAAAATTATGTAGAAATTCTTTAAAAATTCTTTTCATTAACCATTATTACTAATTTCCAATTGTATTGATATGCTCAGAGTATGTATCCTTAATGTTCTCTGTTTTTCCTAATTTGTTGAGTTTTTTGTAACTTTATATATAGTCAAATTGTGTGCAAGACCTATATGTGTTTAAGGAATGTCAATTCTCTACTTGTTGGATATGTTCATGTACATATCTATTGTATCAAGCTCATTAATTGTGTTCTCCAAATTCTAATTTTTATTCATGTTTCCACCTGATTTGTTGCTGTGTTTCTGAGACAGAGGTATGTAAAAGTTTCCCATTAATATTGTAGGTTGCCAATTTCTTCTTGTTTTCCTACCCATATTTATTTCATTTGTTTCACAGTTATGTTTTTGTGAATAAACTAAAAATTAGTATATCCTCCTGGTGGATTATACCGATATGAAACATTCCTCTTGTCCTTTTTAATTTTTTGTCTATGCTTTAGTTTGCTTGATATTATTATTGTTACACCTACTTTATTTTTGTTGGCATTTTCTGCATGTGTGTTAATTCATTTTCAAGTCTCATGTGTCATTTTATTTAAAATGTATCTCTTTTTAACAGGTTATGGTTAGATTTTATTTGTCCAACCTGAGATTATCTGTCTTTCAGTGAGAAGATTAAACTCATTCAGATTTAATGTGATTATTGATATCTGAGATTGTCTTTTCCATCTTGTTTTGCCTTTTCTAATTATAATAATTTCTTGTCTTTTCTTTTCCAGCAGCTTATTGGAAATAGCATTCTATTCTATTCTGTGGGGTTTTTTTTGTTGTTGTTGTTCTCTAGTGGTTTTTTGGAAGTTTTATATTTTATTTCATATTCTAGTTGTTACCCTTAATTTCTTTAAAAATATTTAAGCATTTATTTTCCTTACATTTCTAAAATTTATAATTATGTACTCATCCTGAAAAAGACAACCATAGCAATAATTTACCTTCCTTTTCTCTTTTCTCCTAAATCCCATAATTGTCTATGTGGAGATCATCTGGGATTTAGTTCCATATTGTTAATATTTTTTTAATCAATAATTATTTAGGTTTTATTATAATTTTTACTGGCTTCTTTTATCACCATTGTTTCTTTTACTGCACATCATCCCCTTGGGTTCATGTTTCATTTTGCTAGAGTACGTTCTCCAATAATTCATTCAAAGGTAAACCGCAGTTAGTAAAATATCTGAGTCTGTGCATACTCAGTGAAAAATACCTTCATTTTGCACAGCCCCCAACTCTCCAACATAAATGTTGGTTTTTCTGAGTATAATATCTTTACTTCTAAATTATTTTTATCATCAGTTTGAAGCTAATCCATTACTATTTTCTAACATTGAGTATTGCTGATGAGCGATCTCATGCTAGCTTGATTCTCATTCCTGTGCAGGTGGCCTATTTATTGCTTTGGAGACTTTCACAGATTTTGTTTTCTTTGTCCTTGGAGTTCTGAAATTTCACCATGATGTGTCTTAGGTATGGATACTTCTTTTTGCCACTTTTTATATAATGTTTATTTAGACTTACCACCATATTCACAGCTTTCTTTGCCCTTAATTCCTTCTTACATCTATATCTTTAGCTAGAATCATTTTCCTTTCTTGCATTTATTCATCAGTACTTTCCATACTTTAAGGCAGTTTTTTAGTGGAATTTTTTCATTTTTGGTTTATCCAAAAAGTGTTTACATTTTTAAAAATAAATCTGCTATGAACATTTATGTACAAACCTTTTAGTGGACATATGTTTTCATTTATTTTTAGGTAGATTCTTAGGAGAAGGATTGCTGGGTTGTATGATAAACACATGTTTGAATTTTTAAGAAACTGCCACACTTTTCCAAAGTGGCTGTACCATTTTATATTTCCACCAGTTTTGTATGAGCCTTATTAAGCTAGCTTTCCCAGAGATTGGTGTGTGCTATTTATTTGAAGATTTTTGTCTTTCCTCAACTCTGAGAAATTTTATACTGCTATTGTTTGCTAGATCATTTTTTTCTTCAATTTTCTTTGTTATTCTTTAACTCCTATTTACTCTGTTTCTTTTTTTTTTGAGGGGGGCATTAGTCCTGATTCTTGAGTTCAGCGGCTCTGTTTTGGGGTGCCTGTTTCCCCCAAATATTTGTGGATTTTTGCTTCGTGCTCACCTTGGGTTTTGAGAAACCCTGTTTGCCTCTAGATGACGTTTCCTTTTCTCACAGCCTGCACACTTGTCAAGAGATTGAGAAGGGACAGGGTATACTTCTGAAAGGAATGTGTAAGTCATTCACCTTTGGGGCATGGAGGCCTCCTGTTTCTCCTGGGTCTCTCCAACCACTTGGAGAGGGTCCCAGCCTTGCTTCTCCAACCCAAGCATCCATAATAATTGTTCTAGCATGAGACAAACACCTATTCTACCCACTACCTGATACAATTGGACAGAGGAGAATTAAGGGATCAAACCACTAAGCTGCTCAAAATGGGATATTATAACAAATAATGGTTTTCCCATGGCTTCCATATACTACCTGTATCTCTTACCTCTGGGCTTGGAGATCATCTGAAGTGATACCCACCTTATTCAGCCACCCTCTATTACATATGTTTTAGGTAGTATGTTTCTCCATTAATCTTATTCTCTCTGCCTTAAGCCTAAAAAAATTCCTCAAAATTTCTTATGCAAATTATACTTTTTATTTTAAATTTCTGTTGTAGAGATATTAATTTCAAATATATATTTCCTACTACTTATGGGGATTTGGAGAGAAAACCAGGCATGTGAGTCCAGTCCTTCTTTAGTCAATTTCTACAGGAATAGGCTAGCTACAGGCGTACTTTCCTTTCTCCCAACTATAATCCCACCTCCAATACAGAAACAACTTTCTAAGAAGTGCCTCATGCAAATTTTTAAACTGTGAGTAAAGTTGAATAATCCATAAGATGATGGTTTGTGAGGGATGTTCTGGGCCCAAAGGGAGTGATTCTAATAGACTACAAAATGTGACCTACAATCACTTTTAAAATTTGCTGAATCTAGATACAGTGCAGAATGTAACAAATTCTTAGATACTTTGCAGGCTGATTGTCATCATAGAACATTGATTTAAGGGGCCTGTATTTAGAGCTTCTATTTAAAGAGAAAAAAGTAAAACGTCGTTTTAAAATTCAAACTTGTAAATATCCAAGTCTTAAAAATTCTGCTCTTTACACAGATCAGAGATTTTCAATTCAAGGTCAGATATGAATCTGATGTGTTGTGTTAAGGCAAGAGCTTTTAATGGAGTCACGTCATATTGGAAATGGTATTTGGTCAGGCAGTTTGATGGAGGTGGGGAAAATGTGTTTTGCAGTGTCAGAGTGGCTTCATTAAAGACAAAAGGAGAAGTGATTTGCAGCTGAAATTTCAGATTCACTACAAAATTGACATATACGCTTGATGGGTTCTCATCTAATAAAACTGAGAGTGGGTGCTTGGTTTCCTAAAGGCAAAACAACTTAATAAAATTAATCTATAGTGGTCCGAATGCTTAGGTACTGCAAGGCTTCAATGATGCATTTTTCATTAAGTGACTGGGGTAAATATAATTGTCTATGCTAGAAAGTCTGAGTTCTTATTCTAATTTATTTAAATTAGAATAAAAGAACTTATTTAATGACTCATCACTATTGAGGAGATGGAAGAGGGGGCATCATTTTTTTGTGGTTCCCATGACTGGGTGAAGACGGGTGGTTTGAGTTACATTTGAGCTTCAGATAACAGGACTCTTCCAGGACTCATTTATTCTTCCCAGATACCTTAGCCCCAATTTTAAGGGCTAGGCAAACCCTCCACTCCATCCATCTAAGTTTTCCAGTGTATGTAGAACTCTACTTTTATGTAAGGGCCAGACTGAGCCAGGAAAAATGGAGCTAGTCCAGAGCCTGGCCTTTGTATTACTGTCATGGTGTGCAGAGTAATCTTAGCAACAGAAAGAACAGACCAGGGGCAGGACCAGCCTAGCTAGTCCAGTGTTACGTGTGTGTGTGGGTGGGTGGGGGTTAAGGAGCAAGCACCTCGGGTTGGGTTGGGTTGATGTGCAGAGGACCCAGGGACAGAGGCTTCTTTTCCTGAAATCTATGCCTCATCTGCCTGTCCCTTATACCAGAGATTCCAATGTTAGTCATTCAGTCTTTATAAGAAGTCTCCTTTTAACCTGCAAATACTCTGAGAGGTATAAATTATTCATATCTCACCAGTCCTCTCAAACTCTGGAATCAGACAGACCCATATCCAAATTGCACTTGTCTTAGATATAGTCTTAACTTATCTTAGTCTTAATTTGCACATCTGTCAAATGGGGATGATAATCTCTACCTCAAAGGTTAATATATTAAATGAGAAAAGCAAATGTGGAAGTAACTAGGAAAATGCCTGACATGCAAGAGATGTCCTCATTTCATTCATATCAGTCAGCTTATGAGGGAGGTGCCAAGATAGAATGTCTTCAAAGTATCTAGATGAGTGGGGCTCAGCCAGGGAAAACAAGATACCGAAAGGCCAACACAGACTCAGAATTATGTCCAGAGAAGGAATTTCTGGACCTGGGCCCTGGAGATAACAAGCAGCAGCAGCAGCAGCAGCAACAGCACAAGCCTGCTGTTAAGCAGCATCATAGTTCAGAAGATGGCTTCTTGGCTCGGCCTTGTTCTCAGCCAGTGGAGGATGACTCTGCTTATTAGTTGTATGATATTGGGTAAGTTATTAATCTCATTGAGCCTCAGTTTCATCCTCTATAAAACTGAGAGTATAATAGTGCACTCCTAAGAATTATTGTTAGGCTTAAATGAGTTATGATGCATACAGTGGTTGGCACAAAGTAAGTGCTCAGTAAATATAATTTGTCATTAATATCATCAGCATCTCCATTATTGTGATTATTACTTTTTAATATCTATGTGCAGATGTTTATTTTACAGGATATTTTAAAATATTTATATTTTTCTCCATAAATGATATTTAAATTCAATTTAATTACTGGAGTATTCTGGTTAATCACTGTGAATATTACCTAATATTATTTCTTCTTATTATTATTATACTCCAGGGTTAATAAATTACTTGAAAGTTCCAGAGCACTCAGTCCTGGGACTACATTTCAGGTGAATTTGGGGAAAACTGAGGATTCTTTCTGGTGTTATCCTACTTCTTATTTTAGAGTCTTTTTAGGTCTGGTGGTACTCTCACCCCAAAGGTCCAGTGCCCTGTTTGCCTTTTTATTCTTTGCTCTTTCATATACTGTGTTTCAGAGTTTCTTGTAAGGATGACTCCAACACTAATTCATGCTAAGATATGAATGGGTATCAACTCAAATGCTGCACCTTCCATTGAAATTACACTTTTAATAAGGGCTTAATTTCAGTGTTGATTAGTTATTTCATTCCCTTCAAACTCCAGGGGTGGATTAGCTATAAACAAGTAGCCCATATACAGACATTTATGGTCAATTTTTCATACAAACTAGGAAATGAAAAACAGCTTGTGATGGAAGAAGCTTAGACCAACGTGACCAAGGCTTGTGAGGAATGACCTGGGCCCAAAGAGAGAGATTCTAATAAATCAGGAAAATGACTTTCTTAACCCCCATTGCTCACTGACGTCAACCCCAAAAGCACAGGCCCAGGTGCTGAGAAGGCTTGCAAGTCACACCAATTTAAGATCCTTAAAGTTTGGGTTACTTTTCAGCCAGGTAAAATGGGGAAGAGGGACTTGGACAATATGTATTTTAAAACCCCAAATTAGAAGAATAAAAAGGTTCACCTTGACCTTTTATTTTTGCCATTTCCTTCCCTGCAGTATTTTTAATCAGGTGGATGCTAAGTTTGGGATCAACAGAGGATGAGAAGGCACTTTGGGTACCAGAAGCAATTATTACAGTCTTTAAAAGAAATTATAATATCCATATGCTCTTTCAAGATAAAATTTTCAAAAACACTCCAAAGAAATTAGCCCTTAAGTGACTGATGTAATCTTCTCTGATCTAAATAGTCCCTTACAAATATGTCCAAAGAGTCTAGAGAGTTTAGATTGCTGAGATTCAGGTGAGTGGGATGATGCATTTTTTGGTTAAGCAGCTTGGTACATTAAACTGCCATTGTTAGAACATAAGTTTTAACTGCTCTCCTCCATGCACCCCTCTTGCTCCCCCATCCCTCGGTGATCTCTGTCTTGCTCTCTGATGGCCTTTACTTTTTCTTCTTCTTTTTTTTTAACATCTTTATTGGAGTATAATTGCTTTACACTGGTGTGTTAGTTTCTGCTTTATAACAAAGTGAATCAGCTATACATATACATATATCCCTGTATCTCTTCCCTCTTGCGTCTCCCTCCCTCCCATCCTCCCTATCCCACCCCTCTAGGCGGTCATAAAGCACCGAGCTGATCTCCCTGTGCTGTGTGGCTGCTTCCCACTAGCTATCTAGTTTACATTTGGTAGTGTATATATGTCCATATACACACTACCACTCTCTCACTTTGTCCCAGCTTACCCTTCCCCCTCCCCATGTGCTCAAGTCCATTCTCTAGTAGGTCTACATCTTTATTCCTGTCCTGCCCCTAGGTTCTTCATGACCTTTTTTTTTTTAGGTTCCATATATATGTGTTAGCATACAGTATTTGTTTTTCTCTTTCTGACTTACTTCTGTATGACAGACTCTAGGTCCATCCACCTCACTACAAATAACTCAATTTTGTTTCTTTTTATGGCTAATATTCCATTGTATACATGTGCCATGTCTTCTTTATCCATTCATCTGTCGATGGGCACTTAGGTTGCTTCCATGTCCTGGCTATTGTAAATAGAGCTGCAATGAACATTGTGGTACATGACTCTTTCTGAATTATGGTTTTCTCAGGGTATATGCCCAGTAGTGGGATTGCTGGTCATATGGTAGCTCTAGTTTTAGTTTTTTAAGGAACCTCCATACTGTTTTCCATAGTGGCTGTATCAATTTACATTCCCACCAACAGTGCAAGAGGGTTCCCTTTTCTCCACACCCTTCCCAGCATTTATTGTTTGTAGGTTTTTTTTTTTGTTTTTGTTTTTTTTTGTTTTTTTTTGCAGTACGCGGGCCTCTCAGTGCTGTGGCCTCTCCCGTTGCAGAGCACAGGCTCCGGACGCGCAGGCTCAGCGGCCATGGCCCACGGGCCCAGCCGTTCCACAGCATTTGGGATCCTCCCGGACCGGGGCACGAACCCCTGTCCCCTGCATCGGCAGGTGGACTCTCAACCACTGCGCCACCAGGGAAGCCCGTTTGTAGATTTTTTGATGATGGTGATGGCCTTTACTTCTTTCTGGACTTCCTCTCAAAACTTTTCATAGACTTTTTTTTTTTGCATTGAATCAGGCAAGAAAAATATCACACTGTGTTGTGAATGAATAAAGAAACACAGCTCAACAAGATATTTACATTGTAATAAAAGACATAAAGTCCTAAAGATAAAATTTCAAACACTAGTAATTATGGAGTAAGGGGCTTCTTGGACAGATGGAGCTTTATTATGTTTCCTTTTACTATGCGTCTGCAATATTTAATTAGGCTCTAGTCACGTCTACCTGGCCTTTTTAATCATCTAGCTTGGATAAGAGGTTATAGGTACCAGACAGTAGCTGATGAGAAGAGGCTCCCACTGGGTTCGAGGTAGAGTTAGCAAGATGTGGCACATATAGGCTACTAATTGTCTTCAAGCAGGCTTTGTTCATCAACACAGGAAATTGAAATAGTATCCAGTATTCATTCAACGTGTATTCAGCAAATGCTACCATGTGCCAGGCTCAGTGTTAGATGTTGGGTTACAACAATTAATAAGGTAGAGTTCTTTTCTTGGAAGAGCTCAGATTCTAGTGGGAGAGGCAAGTAAGCATTAACAAATACATGGTGATTGGGCAACTGGCTAGCCATTTGAATAAAATATCTGGATCCCTACCTGACCCCTTACACCAAAATAAATTCCAGATCGCTCAAAAAGTTAAATATTTAAAAAAGGAAAAACCATAAGGTACTAGACAAAAACATGGGTGATTGTTTTTATAATCTAGTGATGAAAGAGACCTTTGTAACTAAGCATGCTACAAAAGCCAGATACTATTAAGGAAAAGATTGACACATTTAACTTCATAATATAAGTTTTATGGCAATAAATAAGCAAGCCGAAGGGCAAATGACCAACCAAGAAAAATATGTTACACATATAACAGAGGAATTTTGAAATCCTTCTTAAAATAAAAAAATAATTTAAAAAAAAATATATGAAAAGCTTTTACATTGCACAAAGGGCAAAGATCTCACAGAAAAAATGGATAAAAATTTTTAACAGAAAAATAAATATAAATATTCAATGAATATAAAAATTCTACTCAAAACTGCTGATGCTTATTTAAAGACAAATCAAAACAATGAGATATAATTTCCCTACCACATTTAAAACATGATAAAGTTTTATAAAACCTAACCTAATGTTTTTGAGAATGTAGGGATTCATAAACTCTCATTCACAATCAGTTGGACTATAACTTATGGGTTCACTTTTGGAGGACAATTTGATGTATTTATCAAGATTGTAAAAGGCCGTATTCTTTAACCCAGTAATTCTACTTGTAAGAATTTATCCTAAAGGTACATGAACATAAACATGCAAATATACATTTGTAAGAAGATGTTCATTGGAGCATTGTTTCTTATAGCAAACCAAACCAAACTAAAGCAAGAGCAAGGGCAACAAATGGAAATGACAACAGAAAAAAGAGGTAGTCTCTTCAGTAGGTAAAGAAATCATGATATATCCATCCTTTGAATACTATATAACAGATTAGAATAAATATGTATTCTGATATGGGAAGCTCTCTAAGATAGATAGAGTGAGAAAAGCCAGGAAGAGAACGGTATGATCCTGTCTGTGTGAAAACAAAGCATATACAGATATTCTTATATACGCAGCAGCTATTTTTTGAAAAATACATAAGAAACTGTTAACAGAGATTATCTCTGGAGTTTAAGACTGTGGTGGGAAGGATATGGAAATTTTCTACTTTTTATTTTATAATCTTCTGTACTGTTTATGTATTTTAACCATGTGCATTTATTACTACTATTATTCTTAATAGATAAATACTATTTTATATGTAACTGAAATACAGTAATACATGCCAACAATAATTATAACATATATACTATATGTATAATTATAAAGATAGATGAAAAGCCAGATAAAATCGCAAGCTGCTCTAATAGCACAAGTGCTGGTGACCTAAGCCAGATCATAGAGCTGTGTGCATAGTGGTTGTGGTGGGTGAGTGGAGGATGAGGGTGACTGGGGGGAGGTGGCCTCCGTACTGAATTTTGATTGACAATGAAGAATTAGGTGAAAGAGGGAGAATAGGGGTTATTTTAGGTAGATGGAACATTAACATATTAGGAGTTGTTGGTTCAGGCTGGAGTGCGGTGGGAAGTGTTAGGATGGAGAGTGCCAGCAGTTGAAGCTGGAGATGGAGTTTGAGACTAGATATAAAGGACTTTGCCTATCAAGCTAACTACATTACTAAAGTCTCAGAGACTAGTTTTCATGGAAATGATGAACTGAAAGGTTCACACTGTGGTGTAAATGAATCAAAACAGGTATTTGCATTTTAATAAGGGACAGAATGTTCCAAAGGTCTAATTTCAAGCATTAGCAATTAGGGAGGAGGAATCTCCCTCACGTCCCTCAATTCACACAATTATGAGAAGATGACACACCTGGTTATCTGGGTATCAGATTGTTCTACTCAGTGAGGTGTCACCCTACTGGAGGTGGGGGAAGATTCTATTTTTCAGAAGCCCCCTTGTCTCTGGGACTGGTAAAAAGAGGTTAGGGGAGAGAGGGTGGCTTCCACGGTAACGAGTCAGTTGTATTCAGAACCCTGCAGACATTTGTTGCTGAGAGGAAGTGGAAAGGAAACAGGTGTCCTAACCAGCTAGGTCAGCTGGTTTCCCTCCATTGACACTACAGGGCACAGGGGAAAGTGCATAGGTTTTGGAGTCGGACAGACCAAGATGTTCATACCGGCTTTGCCACTTGCTAGCCCTGTGACTGTGGGCAAGGTACTTAATCTTTCTGAGGTGCAAGTCCCATGAAGTATTGTGTAAAATAATACATACAAAGCACTGAGCACTGATGTGTAGGGAGTCATTGATAATTGTTAAACTTTTATAGTAATGATTATTCTGTCTTCTTCATGAGCCCACCAAGGATTACCATGATCTTTGTCATATTAAGTATAATTATCATTATCAGTTCTTACCCATGAATCTTCCCAGGAGCTTTGTCTTGTTCTCCCAAAAGTCCACCAAATATTACTATAATTGTTGCTTTTGCTATTATCATTCCTTCTTCCCTATGACCTTACCATGGGCTATTATTCTTCCTGCTGTCATTATTATTATGGCTGTCACTGATGCTATTTGCTCTTCTCCATGAGTCTTCCCAGGATTACACTCCTTACCCTGTCTCCAGCTCACGACTTCTCCAGGCCCCACCACTAGAGGGAGCAGCAGAGCTGACACACTGATTCCTTGTGCTCCTTTCCAGAGCTACCTAGCCTGCTTTTAGCAGGTGCAGAGGAGGGGCCAAGAAGGCAAAAGTGAAAGGATTTTCTCTGTCTCCCACCCTGCCCCTCCCTCCCTGCTTGCCAGGGTCTCAGGGTCTCCTGCAGTTTTATTCTGTAGCCTCTGCTCCTTTCCTCCTTGATGGAGTGATTGAAATAAGTAAGCTCTACCGGTGGGTGGAAATAAGTCAGCTTGTTTTCCCAGAAAGCAAAAGAGGACCTAGGAGTAAAGAGAAGGTGAAAGAACTCCTCAGATGTAGATGGAATCTATCAGCACAGCCCCAGAAATTCACAGGCTAATGAGAGCAACTTCTTTTTACTGAGCTCTTCTTACACTGTGACAAACACATTACACCTTTACTACGCTCGTATGAATTGGGTATTCTTATTATTCTCCTCCTGCAGATGAGGGAACTGAGGCCAGGAGAAATTAAGGGACTTAAGGTCACAGAGCTAGTAAGGGGCATCACTGGCATGTCATCCCAGGCTCGTCTGACTCCTGGGCCAGGCCTTCATCTCTACCCTAGACTGCAGTTTAAAGAAAAAGAAAAAACAAAAAAACAAAAACAAACTTGAAGTTGAGTAAACCTGGGGCAGAGGCAGCTCAAGGTTATTTCTATTCATATTTCAGTGATTACCTCAGGTTGTGATTTTTATAATTTTTTCTTGTATTTTCCTTTCAAATTGTTGTGACTTTGTAGCCTTCATCTTTTGTTTGCAATTAGTATCTTTCAAACCTTACTAGCTGTTTTCTCTATAGTTTCCAAGAGAAAAGTCCATAGGAAAAAATAATTAAAGCTACTATTTATTGACCATTTACCTACTGCATGCTAGGCACTTGACATACATCATAGCTAGTCGTCATAACCACCCTCAGAATTGGGTACTATTATTATTCACTTCCATTTGACATAAGGAGAGACTGAGGCTCATAGAGCTTTAGTGGGTGTGCAAGGGCATGCATCTGTTAAGTGGTGAAATGGGGGATTCAAACCCTGGGCTCACTCACTCCAAAGCTCGTGTTCTTCAGTACACCATAAAATGAACTGTTTGTGTTCCATGCCACCTCCCAAGGGTTTGTGGCTTGCTTTTGGCCAGACAAGGAGAAATAAAAGTATCGTTGTGTGTTAACCTTGGGAGGAAGATTAGGGGCAGTCTAACAGCAGCACAGCATAATGTCTAGGGTCCGTGGAAGAAAGAAGGTGAGTGGCCAGCTGTCGGCAGACTAAGTATCCCAAGGAGTTTATATTAACAAATTCCTCAGCCTGGAGTTGTCTCCTTCAAAACGGTGACCCCTGACCCAGTGATACCACACTGAAAAGCATCTGGAACCATGATGTGCTACAAGGAAGGATTTTTTTCTCTTTTAGACTACCAGGCTGATAGAAGGTTTAGAATGAAACGTTGGAAGAAGAGTGTGAGGTTTGAAGGTGATGAGGAGTAGGGACAAGCTCAATTCTGAAGAAAGGGCAGGTAAATGAAGTCTCTTCTCTGTCCTTTGGAGGTTCTTCAGGAGGACATGAGTCACTGGAAAATCGTCTGACAGGGCCTTTGCTAAAAAGCACTCAGGAATCACAAATTTTCCCTGCCAGGTCTCCCTTTTGAAGATTCTCTAATGTATGCCTAGTGGGTAAAGAGAAGGGATTTGCTAAATATTGACTCTTCTAATGTTGTAAAATGGTCAGGAGTGTAATAATGGTGATCCTATTAGCAAACCTCAAAGTGGCCTTTTTCTACGTTGTCCCAAAGGATTGTCAGGTCTGGCGCCAGCAGGAATTGCTGCCGAGGGAAGATTCTTGCCTAGAACTTTTTTGAGACCTGCCACCATCCAGTCTGCTCTTTGTTCCCCTTTGAGCCTGGCCTCCTTTTGCTGTTCTCCCTCTGGTATGCCCCTAGCTGGAGTGCCAGCTAAGCCGTTGCTCTTCACACACCCCACCACAGACCGATATGCCTTCTCCCTTTACTTGGCTGCCAGGGAGAGGATTTATGTCAGGATTGCTCAACTAAGAAATGCCCAGCGACATAAAATTCCAATGCTTGCTCTCTGCTATGTTTTTGTTCTTTCATACGGTTGATCCTTAACCTTTGTTGGAGAATCTTCATGGAAGAGTTTACCTTTGAATGATTTGTCTTTGAGTCTTATGTTGAATATTCTGTGTGTCAAATTCTTTTAGTTGCTTGGGCTAGCCCGCCTCCACTGTCATTGACCCACTATCAATAAAGACAGGGTTTGCTTAAGAATAAGGCATATTCTGTTTCATGTGTGCACTCACTGTGATCAAAAGAGAGATGTTTACTATAACTCGAGTTCTCTATGGAGGTCCGAGCCAAGCCACAACCTGGCTCTTTCTGTAGTACTTTCTAAATTGCTGTACAAGTGGTAGTATTGTATAAAATAACCCACTGAGGGAAGTGAGTTTTTATTGCTACAAAACTATTTCTAACCTAACTTTCCTCCCACACACGCCACCCTTCTGGCCCCTCAATTACGGTAGTAGGCGGCAGTATGAAAGCAAAAGTAACCCTAAAATCAACCCCATTGAAATATAGTCTCTTAAGGCTTACAACACTTCCGATACACTTGGTTAACAATATTTTACTTAAAAAATGTTTTTATGCATGGGCCTATAATAGGCAGATGGGAACCTACACTGCAACAGTTGCCTGAGTCAGGGGATAAATTCTGAGTCCTCCTGAAAACTATTAGCCAAAAGATTAAAGATAATTAGTTTTAGAAGAAGGTTCTCAACCTTGGCTGTGCACTGGAATAACCTGAGGAGTTTTAGGAACACCCATTCCTGGGTCCCAACCCCAGAGATTTTGACTTGTTTAATGTGGAGAGCAGTCTGATGATAGGGGTTTTAAAAAAATTCTCTTCAGATGATTCTAGTGTGTAGCCAAGATCTAGAATCACTATTCTAGATCCTTGCTATACAAAGTATAGTCTGTGTACACACAGCATGGACCTGGAGTTTGCCCCAGATCTACTGAGTCAGAATCTGCATTTTAACAGGATCTGTTGGTAACTCATATGCACATTAAAGTTTGAGAAGCACTACTCCAGAAGGACTGTGAGCTCTTGTAAAGCATTGCCTGGAAGGAACACTTTTGCATCATCACTCAGTCTGTCCATTGGCATTATGGGTTTTCTAAAATATGGCATATAAACCCTATAACCTCAACTGCAGATGATGTGTCTACAGCAGTCTAATAAAGATGAATTCTCCCACTTCAGAAAAAAAATGAGGAAAAGTGTAGACAGTTTTGGATCTAGCACTGTTTCTTCCTGGTCTGTCTTATAAACTTGGATACCTTTGCTGGTAGTCTTCCAAGACTTGTGGGTAAGGAGTGAGATGCCAAAAGGCTAAATAAAACAATGATATTTTTTCCCCACAAAGCAAGGAGATACTACACATGCTAGCCTGGTGAGTTTGACTTCGATCCCCCGCAAGCTACTAGAATGGATTATTAAGAAGATGATTTCTGAGCTAAACTCATTTCCTTTTGGATGGGCTTACAAGAGGAGGCTGCAAAAATCATTTACCTGGGTATCGGCAAGGATCTTGAAAAACCCTTCTGTGATGTACTTTCAGGCAGGATGAAGAAATGGGGTAAGCTGATAGTATGGATGGTTTCATGCTTAACTTGTTAAATGACCACGTACAAAATGTATACATTTAATCAATTATTGTAAACCCAGGAAGACAAGTGCTTTCCAACACTTGGATAAAGGTGAGACGTTGACTAAATTTGGGATTAAGATGAAGCTTGTAAGGATATCTGTGTACATTGCACAACAGAAAATAAAAATCCTCCTTGTTGTCACCATCAGGCCTTATATTGACACAGTACTTTTCTATATTATAGAGCACTTTCAAGTATATTATTTCATTTGATCCTCAGCACAAGCCTGCAAAATTAGAATAGTGATTATCTCCATTTTACAGATATGAAAACGGAGGTTGAACGATTCAGTAATTTTCCAAGGGGACAAATAGTTGTGAAGCTGAACATAAAAAGTAAACTCTTACTGTAATGTAGTTGTGACAAATATGAAGCTGTATATTTCAACACTGAAATTAACTACATAAATTCAGAGTGAAGGCAAGGTTTAGAAGTACTTCTATAAAAGGCATAGGGGTTTCTGTTAGCTTAAACTTAGTATGAGCCCATAGTGTTTTGTGATTGCTAAATATGCTATTGAGATCTGAAGGGTATATTAATGGAAATATGCAGTCCACCACATTGGAAGTGATAGTTTCTCTCTATCTAAGGTTGGCCAGAGCATTTCTAAGGTGTTGTTTTACTCAAGTTTCTGTATTTGAAGAAAATTCGGATGTTTCACTTGTAAAAGCAAAGACTTAAGGAAGGATTTTACATTACACGTTTTCTGTGGATCAATGTGTATGAAAATTGGAAGAAGGCAGTCCTCAGAAAATTAAAAGAATTTCCTCAGCATTTCAGCTACCTGATAATTGAAGGGACAACCATTCGTTATAGGTGCCAAGTCTCCTCTGGGCCCCCAAGCCCCCTGTACCCCTTCTCTAGAAGGGTTCAAGTAGAGGTATGGTCAGCCTCTTGTTCGGTATGTTGTAGAAAGTGTGTGCAGTGTATCATTTTGAATGGCCCTTCAAATTCTATGATTTTTAAAGTCTAGGGTTCATTCTTTCACTGTGTCCAGATGTATATGATCAAGTCCAACTTTGGGGCATCAACTGATGAATTCCCAAAATTGACTGCTGGGGTTAAGATGGAACAACTGCTTGAATAATGATCCTGTAAAATAAGGGAGCTTTCGCTAGTTTTGAAGTTTCTTATGATGTGTCACCCTTTATGGGATTTGTCTCAAGCTCAAAATTAATTCTAGCTCCTGTACATTCTGCCAGCCTATGATGTCATATAGGTCATCCTTGGGTCTTTAGCATGTGGTACCAAAGATGGCCTTCTGAAATAAGAAGGGATTTCCTCACAAAAGTCATCCTTTATAGGTTAATAACTCATGTGGATGGCTTGAATTTCTCTGCGCATCCTTACCACACCCAGTTTAAAACATGACTCTAACAAGGATCCTGTAGAGTTAATTTAACATATGATGGTCTGGCCTAGGGCCTATTGTTGGGGATGGGGAGTGGGCTGAGGGAACATCTTTCTTCTCCAGGCCTCTTTTGACCTGTCACCACCAACTATGTGGTTTCCTTTTCAGGTATTTCCCCAACATGGTGACCATTTCATCACATTGCCTGCCTCCTCAGGGAGGGAAGTTGAAAGTGTTGGTCTATAGCAGAACAGAGTAGCATGGAGCTCTGGGAGTGAAGGGGAGAGATCAAGACTAAGTCTGGGGACCTGAACAAGTCTTCATTCTTAATAAGCCTAGAGGCCAGATTCCATTGGTAAGGAAAGGAAATGGAAAAGAAGGGGGAAGCTGAAGTAGATTTCAACAGGAGGGCCACAGGTTTAACACTGGGCAGTGGACAGCGAGTTAGTCCTAGGCACCTCCTTCCCTTGAGAGTGCAAGGTCAGGATCTCAGAAGAGCCTGAGACAGCATAGCTTAGTGGTTATAAACACAAACTCTGGAGCCAGACTGCCTGGGTCCAAATCCTGTCTCTGACACTTGCTGGCTGTGTCACCTAGGCAGTTTGCTTAATTTCTGTGGCTCTGTTTCTTTCTTTGTAAGAAATGTGAATAATGATAGTACCTACCTCATATATGTACTGTAAAGATTAAGATGCTTAATAAATGTAAAGCTTTTTAACACAGCTTAACAAATACTAAGTGAACATGAGTGTCTGTTCAACAAAATAAAGAAAAAAGTAGGGTGCGAAGGTAGACAATTTGCTAAATATTTATTGTATACCTACTATGTTCCAGATACTGTGCTAACCAAAGTTTAGTATGGGGAAATCTGGCTTTGGAGTCAGGCAAAATTGGATTCTAATTGCAGCTCTGACCTTGGCTATGAGCTGGATGGCCTTGGGCATGTTCCCTAACTTCTCTGAGCCTCTGTTTCCTCATGTGTAAAGTGAGGATGATAATAGCACTGGGCCACACAGGATTGTTGTTAGGAGTAAATGAGTTAGTACCTATATGTGTGGTGTATATGAGTGGGCTCACTAAGTGGTAATACATGACTTCTGTAAGCTGGGGCCTATATGATGAAACTTAACAGGGATAAATGTCAAATCTTAAATCTGAGTTTAAAACTCAATTGCAAAATAACACATCACTTGTACACGTGAAGGACAAGGAAGGATTGAACTGGCAAGCTCTTGTGTGAGAAAGAGCTGTGGGTTTTGGTTGACCACAGTTTCCTATGAGCCAACAGTGTGATCTGGCTGCCCAAGGACTAATGTAATTTTAGACGGCATTAAAAGAAATGGTGAGTTGAAATCCCAGAAAATGATCATTTCACTGTCCTCTGTACCTTGTGCTGGTCAGATCACTTCAGACATGTAGGACTTCATTTTGCTTACATTTCTGGATGGACAATGACAAACTCACTGACACACTGCCCAGAAGTGGTGACCTGGATTGGGAGGCAATGGAAAACCCTTTCTTGAGGATGAGATTAAAATAACCCAGGGAAGGAAGCACTAAGGCAATATTTGAAACAGTTTTTTCTTCTAATGAGAATGTTTATAGAACACACCCCACAAGCAATCTGTCAGCAAATCCTGTTGGCTCTTTCCTCAGATGATATCAATAATCCAACCATTTCTCATCACCTGTCTACTACTGTGCTGACCTAACCTACCATCTCTTGCCTCATTATTGTAGTAGTCTCCTTGTAGATATCTCTGCTTCCACCCTGGCCCCTCAGCCTATTCTCTACACAGAAGACAGGATGGTCCTATTTAAATGTAAGTCTAATCATGTCACTCCAGTGGCTTCCTAGTTCATTCAGAGTTAAGTCAAAGCCCTTACAAAGATCTGCAAAGGTCTTGCTTGCCCTGGTTCCCATTACTTCTTTGACCTTATCTCCTACTTTCCCCCTTGCCTACACTGCTCCAGCCACTGTAGTCTAGTCACGGTTTCTCGAACCAGACAGGCATTCTTTTGTCTCAGGGCTCTTGTACTTCCTGTTTTCTCTGACCAGAACCCACTTTGCCTAGATATCTGCATGGCTTACTCCTTCATATCCTTTAATCATAAGTCAAATGTTACATTCTCAGTGAGGTATTCTTAGTCACCCTTTTTAAATTGCAACAATCTCCCCACGAAACACACACGTCTGTATCTCCTTTCTCGGCTTTATTTTTCATCACATCTTTCATCATTGCTTAATAGTCTATATAATGAACGGGTATATAAACTATATAAAAAAGCTGTTCTGGTTGAATCTGGCAGGAGTCGGGTAGGCATGAACTCTGCCCTCTCCGAAACCTGGATAATTGAGAGTTAACTACAGAGAGATACATTTGCAAACGAGTGTTGGCCAAACCTTGGAAGCAACACTGAGTGAGATATTCTGGACTCAAGTAAGACAACTCATACCTTCCAAATGTTGTAAGACTATTATGTGTAAGAAGTAGATTGCATCTAGGTTGCAACTTGGGTCAGAACTAGAGCCAGTGAGTATGAAGGGAATATACACAGGCAGATATGAGATCAATCAAGCAATCTGAAATTCTCAGGTTGTCTCATGGAGTGGTGAGCTCCCCATCGCTGGAGGTGTACAGAAAGAGGCTGTGTACTACCTGTCAGCTTTGCTATGAAGGAGATTCTGTACTGGGTTGGGGACTGGACCACACCACCTTGACAATCTTTGTAGCTCTAAGATGCTGAGGACAACGATGTGGCCCACGGGTAGAGGGTAATTTACATTTGTTTTTTAGAACTGAGGAGAGGATTTTTGGCCTTTGTTTCTGGAGTCCCAGAGACAAATTCTCCTCTCAAAGGTCCATTCCACCCTAATTGAGATTCCATTTCCCAGAAATTACTTGATGCTGAGCTGATTAGAGGCCAGCCAGGGGTAAAGGGACTGATTCCCATGGCAACCAGGTTAAAAAAACATACCATGTGGAGCACTGTCAGCAACAAGCTACGTTTGCATTATAAATAGATATTTAATTCATTGAAATAGCTCTGACAGTGAGTAGGAAAGTTAAATCCCAAAGCCACTCTTTAAGTATTTCACAGTTAATTGACAACTATTTTTTTTTCTCTTCTAAATCATGTAGAACTTGGTTCTCTAAGTGTAAGAATGGTATATGTGAATGCTTTTAGAAAACCAACTAACAGTCCAGTGTCACAATATTTCTCACTACTTGTTTCTCATTTAAAGATTTATCAGAATTTTCTCTTATTGCACAGGTATCTCTGTTTGACTCTTTTTGATACTGGAGACCCCAGGTTCAATGTCTGGATTTCACAAGTCTTTTTCTATCATTTTTGCTTCGTCTTCATCCTGCTTTTCTAACGCAGAGGTTTCTGTAAATTTCAGTCCTTGGCCCTCTGCTCTTTTCTTCCCATCTCTCTTTCCCTGAATAGCTAAAGCAATCAAGTGATCATTTGTTAACTTGCACAGCCCTACCACTAGGGTTGACAATACAGGTTGGAATATCCAATGATTGGAAAACAAAATCAGACCTGATCAAAGGACTTCTATCCTAAAACCAACGACCAAAAACAGGCCTCCCTCCAGGGTTCAAAATGTACAGCTTGATTGAGGGTTAGGGATGGAGAGTTTGAAGGCAGCTAGTGGTGTTCGGCAGAAAGCAACAATTACGTTTTCCTAAATTCAAATGTAAAAGCATTTTTGAAAAGAATTTTTAGAAACACTATAAGAAATTAGTATATGCGACTAATAGAATCTCATCAAATGGAAATCAGTGTGAGACTTTGTACTTCTACATTCCAAAGAGCTTAATACAAATTAGTCTATAGTACTCAAGAGTGTTTCATTCTGTAAGGATTAAGGGAAATGTGATGCATTTTTTTCATTAAGTTGCTGGGTAAATAAGCTTCCTGATATAAGAATATGGGAGTTGTTTTCTAAATTTTATCGTAACCAAGGATAAATAACTCACTGTGTGCAGCACCCTTGTACATTGCTCTATTGAACAGTGATAGCTTAGAATTAAACAGTGTTGGGAGGTAAGGAAATTTAGGGTCAGATGTGAAGGGGTTGTGACCTCCTCTAGGACCCATAGGTCAATTCTTCTGAGGCCTTGAACAGGTTTAAGGAATTAGGTAAGCCCCCTTCCCCAATACAACCCTCCTAATGTGTACTGGATTCTCACCCATGCGGCAAGTTGCATGCTGATCCAAGGAAAGAGATCAGGGGCTCAGAATGTGAGCCAGCCTCCATTTGGAATACTGGGAAGGAACACTGGGACAGGACACTGGGAGGTCTCGTGCTCTAAACCAATCACCTCACTTGCTTACTCACTCTTTGAGATCCCACCACCAGAGAAAACAGGGCTTTCTTTAGGGAGGGGCAAAATATTCAGCTTTTATCAACCTTTCACACCTAAGAGTGAATTAATGTACACCTGTGGTTGTTAGGTAAGGGCCACAAAGCACACTTTGCCAATTTCAAAGTTCTGTAGTGGACTAATCCTAACATTGGAAAGCAGGTGTACTACAGACCTAGAAGTAACACAGTAGAAAGTATGTAACTTCAGTGTTTGCCCTCCTCAGGCTCAACTTGGAGAGAATATTGCCATTCATTCATTCTTCCATTCATTCAAAAGTGAAATGGAAGGATGATGGGACATTCTGTTCAATTACCATGTCTCAAACCAAAATGGACATTTTGGAGCCTTCCCTCCTCCCCAACCCCATCCTTGAGCTCCTTTCTCTGTACTAGCAGCGCTGTGCTCTCTTATCCTGCCGTGGAGATCTGCTCCAATACACCATTTTTGCGAAGTGTTAAGCGGACAACAAACCAATGGAAAACCACTGCCATAGTTTTTGCAGTTAAATAGTGAATACTCTCTTTATTCAGAAGAATATATTTTTAATAGAATTTCATGCACCAGTAAATCAGTACAGTGAGGAGTTACGAGGGCAGGGAATCTCTCTTCAGGAAACATCTCACCCTGGTAGGGCTCTCAACTCCTAAAATCCCCTTGACCTATCTCAGGCGATTAGTGGCCAAGGAACAGTAGATGGGGTGGACTCCCAGGGAAACCAGTCAGATTTGCAGGTCTCTGAGGATAAAAAAGAGGAGAGGAAAGCTCTTGCCAAGGAGGAGATTATTATACTGGGACTGGCAGTTCCACTGAGGTTCCCTGAGAGATTGATGAGGGAGAGTTGGTATTGGTGCTCAGGTCTCCTTCTTGGTTACACTCTTCCAAGGCTATGGTCTGGTCTCTTCCATCTGTCTCTGAGCCTCTGTGTAGAGAAAAAGACATCACTAAGGGAGGATCGATCCAGAGCCATCAACCTGAAAACAGGTTGCATTGTGGGACTCAGATTCTAGAGGAGCGTATTGACCATTGTTTTAACAGAAGCCCCTGGGTTCACAGAAGGAGGCTGACATAAGGCAATTACCTGGTTCGGAGTCGAGGCCACTTCTTCCACTCTATGGCTAGCACCACCCCCAAAGCTACAACCACCACCACGATCAGGGTACTTCGGACAATGTTCCCCAGAGTGCACTCCTGAGCAGCAGGCCCTGTGGTGATAAAAGAGCAGAAACCAAGGCCATAGAGATCAGTGCATGTATGTTCCCCTGGATCTCTTGTTGCCCCCTCATCTGCCCTCCTCCGGGGTTCACTCAGGAACCATATGTTGAGACTGCAGATGGGGTGGTCAGAGGCAGTGCTTATGCTGAGGCAGAAGCAGCCCTCCTTTTGGGGGGTGGAAGAGGCCTTGAGAGTATCCTTCTCACTATCTTTGAGTGAATCTGAGGTTCCACCTCCTTACCAACCCTAGGAGAAAGAAAAATGACCACACTTGAGGTCTCTGACTCCAAACCCCTCCCCCTCCATGTTTGGCCTGTCTTCATGGAGACTATCTCTGGGATCCCACGTATGTCATGCCAGAACCATGGAGGGATTATCATCTCACCTGCTGCCCCCACCAGCTCCAGGGGATCACTAGGCTCTGACCAGATATCAGGGTAGGCCTGCAGACGGTAGCTGCAGCTATAGTTTCCAATGCCCTTTCCTTCTACGTTGTTGATGACAAAGTCTCCATCCTCTGAAAACTGCTGAGGTGCTTCTTCTCCATCATGTTCCAGGACAAACTCCACACCTGGCAGGGGTCCTCTGCACTGAAGGGTGATATCCTTTCCTAGCTTGAACACAGTGCTGGGCCAGGCTGACAGGGAGGGTTTAGGGGGCTTATCTGCAACCAACCAGGACACAGAGTTAGAAATGGCCTTGAACCCAGCCCTGTACCCCCTTAGGGCTAACTACTAAGAAACTACAAAATCTAGACTCTTACGGAAATCTCCAAGACCTTACCAGTCACCCAGATCTCCAGGGAGTCACTGTGATTAGAAGCTGCAAAGGGAGCAGAATCCAAATAATAAACACAGCTATACATCCCAGAATCTTCACTGCTCACTGCTGGCATCCAGAAGTCAGCCCTGTACCCTCTTGGCCTCTGTTGCCTTAAGGGCTCTTGAGTACCCTTCTTCAATAAGACAAACGTTGAGTCTGGCAGTTCCCCTTGACATTGAAGAGTCATGTTTTCTCCAGGGGCCACCATGGGACCAGGCTGGGCTAATAGGCTGGGTTTGGGGAGCAAACCTAGAAGAAATTGACTCTTGGTCATAGAGAGGTGGCCACTTTCCAGGGCATCACTGGAGTCTCAATAAAGAGGAGAGACTACTGCTTGCCTCTCCTTGAGCTCTTGGAAAACCATTTACCGTTTCCCATGAACCATCTGACAGCTTACTCACTCTTTTCTATACTCCCCTGCCCACTCCAGAGCATCTTCCCCTTACCTGTGACTATGAGTTCCAGGGTGTTGCTAGGCTGTATCTTGATAGGGCTGGTCCAGTCAGGATGGTAGCAGCAGCTGTAACGACCTATGTTAGCACCAGATATATTGGTGATGGGGAATGCCCCATCAATACTGATGGATCCCCAGAGCTGCACTGAAGTGGCTTCTATTTCTTTGTGTAGAATGTACCCCACTCCATGGACTGGCCCTTGGCACCAGAGAGTAACATTCTGCCCCATGGGAACCACAGAACTGGGCTCAGCAAACAACCATGGCTTGGGGAATGTGTCTAGGAAGAGACCAAAGATGGAAAGCGGTTAGTATGCAAACTTATCACTCGCTGAATTAACCCTTTATTTTTCTCCTTCCAGACACAACCGTTCCCCTCCATGGCCAAGCCTAGCCTTCCAAGAGGGATCACCCTCTCTAACCCCTATTCCAGTTGTCTCTGTCCCAGTCCCATGTCTTGTCTGTCCTTACCAGTCACCCAGATCATAAGAGGCTTGCTGAGATATGATCCCCTGTTTGACATAGTGGTCTCATAGTAGACACAGCTATAGTTCCCAGAGTCGTCTGCTCCAACAGTGTAGAGGAGGAAGTCAGCCACGTTCCCTGATGCACTCTGAAACTGTAAGGGAACCTGGGTTCCCTCCTGCAAGAGGGCAAACCTCATGCCCTGGAAAGCCCCTTGGCAGCGCAAGGTCACATTCTTCCCAGGAAGCACCACAGGACCCGGCTGTGCCAGGAGAGTGGGTTTGGGGTAGAATTCTGAAATTAAAGAGATCACAACATGAGAGAATCCTGCCCCCGACATTCTGAGCATTGTTTCTTTAGTGTTATTAGAAGAAACAATATATGCTTATTGTAGAAAATTAGAAAATACAGAAAAAACCCTAGGAAGAAAATACAATTCTACCACTCAAAGATAACCATTCGTTCTACATTTTTATGTATTTATTTCCCATTTATTTTTTTGTACATGGCCATGTCATTGTAGCTATAACTATTTGCATAATTGGGCCTACTATATGCAAAATTGTGTAGTTTAATAGTTTTCACTTTATATTGTAAATATTTTCCCATGACGTTAAACAGCCTTTGAAAACTATCATTTGTAATGGCTGCATAATATGCAGTTGACATTTCAAGGTCTTCGCCCTTTCTCTGAGGGCCATCCAGCCCACCAATCTCTGACAGCCCAGCTAAAGAAAAAGTGGACATTGGGCCTAAAGCTCAAGGCCAAGCCACAAAAAGATTTCAGAAATAGGGCAACATGTGAAACACCCCCATCTGCCTCATTTCTTTCCCCAGAAGTGAATTATTTTCCTCCCTCTTCTCCTCTTTCTCATCTTCCTGTATTAGTGATCATATAAGCAGCTGCCTTACATGGACTGTTTACCATGTGCCAGGCACTGTCCTAAGCACATTCTTGGTGACTTTTAGAAGGAGCACTTCTTCCTCTCCCACTGACAGCCCTCCCGCCCACTGTCCCAGAGTCAGTACCACCTCCACCTGCATTTCCCCACTCCTGACCTGTCACCACGAGCTCCACAGGGTCACTGGGCTCAGACCAGATAGCAAAGTCATAATAGCGGCAGCTGTAATTCCCTCCATCACCAATGCCCACCGAAATGATCAGAAAGTGGGCTGCACTGGCTCCCGGACTCGCCCAAGACCTGTCACTGGACGCTATTTCACTTCCATCTTTGTAAAGAATAAAGCTCATTTGCTGGTGGGGGGTGGAGCAATTGAAAGTCACTCGGGCACCAGGAGTGACCACAGGACTGGCCCATGTCTTGAATAAGGGCTTGGGGTACATTTCTAGAAGGCAAAAAACCAAACACAATACAAAACCAAATTAAGAGAAAAGAAAGATTGCTAATATAGCAAATATTGGTTCCAGAAAGCTACTTTGTTTCCTATAGTGTCTCATTCAGAAGAAGGTGCATTTAAAAGTCAAGGCAAAACCACTTTGCAGATGAACTTTTCACAGGGACCCCTCGCCCCACCCCTCACCTCCTCCAGCCGAATCCTCGCTGTCAGCAGAATGGAAGCTAGCTAAAAGAGTGAATTGTCACTGGAGCTCTGCTGATTCCGAGCCTCAGTTTGCCCATTTGGAAAAGAAGGGGAAATGGTACCTGATCCACCTCCTTTGAATATTTGCTCTATAGCTAAATGAGATAATTGATATGAAAATAATTAGAAAAATTAAATCACCCTCTACAAACCCCAGCTATTAATAACGATTATGGCTATTAATATCGTGCAGCCAGAGGCCCTGGCACTCCCAGCGCCACGCCTGCCTGGCTCTAAGATTGGACACAGGCTCCTAGGACCAGCAGCAAAGTTTGCTGTGAGGAGAGGAGTGTCTGACCCAGAGCTTCGCTTCCCCACTCCTCTCTCACACACCCCTTTCAGCTCTACCTTTTATGACAAGCTCCAGGGGCTCACTGGGCTCAGACCACTTGAAGGGGTGCTTTTCAGTGTGAGTGCGGCAGCTATAATTGCCTTCATCTTTATCCTCCATTCTTTGGATTGTAAAGAAGGCTTCTCTCCCAAGGGCACCAAGTTGCTGGACAGGTTCCTGCACTCCCTCCTTATACAGAGCAAACCCCATGCCTGCCAGCCATCCTTTGCACCGGATTTGCAGTTCCTGGCCCCGAACTGGGGGGGAAGCAGAAATGACAGGTTTGGGGAGGATGTCTGGAAAACAAAACGGGGACACTCGGAGTCACTTTGTCAGCACAATAGAAATCCATCCTGGACTGGCCTTTGCCTCTTCCTGTCAGTCTTCTCATAACTCTGTTCCCCACCCCTCCCCCCATTTCAGTGCCCCTCCTCTCCTACAGGCAGCAGAAGCCCCTTGGGCTCTGGGTCTCTGAGCATTCCCCATCCCTAGGAACAGTGCTGGAGTCCCAGGGGCACTGGGGATCACTCCGTGAGGACCCTCTGCCTTTTCTTACCTGTCCCCACCAGCTCAAGGGCCTCACTGGGCTCTGACACAGCCATCTCCTCCCACGAATGGCAGTGGTAACTCCCGGTGTGGCTCTGGGTCAGGGCTCCAAGGGGGAAGGCAGCCCGGACCTGCTCTGAGGCCGGGCGAGTTGCAATCCACCCGGTCCCGTCCTTCAGCAATACAAATTCCTTAGTTGAGCCAGAAGGGCTTCTGCACCAGAGGGTTAAGTTCTTCCACGGGGCCAGAGGGAAGTTGGTCTCTGCCCACAGCTCAGGCTTTGGGGTTGGCATGATTATTTCTAGAAACAGCAGAGTTAGTGAAGCCATCCTCCCTCCCCTCCCCCTCCCCCTCCCCTTTTCCTTGCCCTTGAACACCCTCCCCAGATCACATTGCCCACCTCCCCTTTCAACCTCAATCCAAACTCTCTCCTTCTCTCCGCAGGTGCTGGGGAAAGGGGAAGCTGATGTCTCAGCTGAGGCTCAGAAAAATGCAGAAGCTTGGGGGAAATTTTGCAGGCAGAGAAGCAGAGTTGGAGGCTGAGTTTTGCCAGCAGCTTTAGCAAGTGCCCCTTCCTGGCTGTCCTTCCCTCCCAACCAGTCACTCCCTGGCCACTGACACTGACACTTTGTAGTTATTTCGGATCTCCAGGGAGGAATGTCCCAGTCTGGAGCAGGAAAAACTCACCAGTCTCTTCTGTCAATACCCCATTGCACAGTCCTGCAAAAGAAATTGCTGCCAGGGCTTTGTCCCCTCCCCCACGGGACTTCACCCCGGCCTTCTGCCCAGGCCCCTTCCCCACCCCCTTGTACTCACCACAGCAGAGAAGAGCTGTGAGTATGAAGAGCATGGTGACCCCTTGAGCTGTTCCCAGCAACCAGGCTTCTCTAGCAAGACCAGAAAAGAGATGAGAGGAGTTGCTGGGATTAAGGGGAGGGCGGAGAGAAGGGGGCGGCAATTTATGTCATTGGCTTACTCACCACCCAATAGGGATTGGATATGGCCAGGATAATGGGATATAATCTTTTCTGACATGGATGACTTTTCTTTTTGAGGCCTCACCACCTACAAACCTCTTGCTCTTTCATGACCCACGTGCCCCCCCGCCCCCTCCCCCATCCCCAGACGATATCAAATGTCAGGTCCCCAAGGCCCCTGATTAGGCTGTTGCTGGAATTGAGATGTCAGATGGGAAAATGCCTTTGTAACTCCAGCTCTCAGAACCCCTGGAGCTCAGTGTGATCGGCAGCTCTGGGTGGTGGGTGTGGGGGTGGAGGGAGAAATCTTGGGTGTTTCTCAGTCATCAAGTTTAAGTTGGGAAGCAGTTTTTATTATGGCAGTATTGGTCCTCCGACCGACCTGCCTCACCTGCCTTTGTTATGGAAGGGTTGCCTAGGCAGCAACAGTGAATTACCAGAGGATTGTCAGTGCTGAGCTAAGCTTGTCAGAGAGTGGGATCTCTCTACCCCCACCCAGATTATGACTAGAAATGTGCAGCATGTTTAGGTTATGGGTCCTGTAGAATTAGATTATACTAAGCCAAAATTCATTTGACATTTTTTACTTAGAAAACACTGACCCTCCTTCCTGGTCAGGAAAACATGCTTTTCAAGCTGCATTCTCTGAAATCTGGTTTCTGAATTCATTCTTTGATGCAGTGGTCCTGGGCTGAGGTGGGGCACTTGAAGCTACATTTTTTCTAACCCCTGGCTTGAAGGTTACCCCGGTGTATGTGGAACTCAGGATAGGTTCTGTGGAGAACTAGGACTTGACCCCCATTGAAACTTTTTGAAAGCTCAAAGGGTAGTGGTTTTGCAGAAAGTTTAGGTGGCTCCCTTCTCATTACCCAGCACTCTGTCCCTCAGATCCCAGGGGGAAACACAGGCACACACAGTCATAGTCATCATCCATTGTATACTGAATACTCCCAGGCACACGAAGTCCTGTGATCATGGTGGGGGAGGGGTACAGCCAGGATCACAAGGTGGGGGAAAGTAAGCAAGGCATTTGGGAACAGAGGCCCCACCAAGCTAGGAGCTGTCATTTCTCTTCTCATTTTCAGGCAGAATAGCCTGAGCACAAGGCCGTAAGGATCAGGGAGAGATGGAGATGACCCAGGGGACACAAAAGGATAAAAGTAAATGGCAGGAGAACCTGTTTGGCTTGACATTTTATGGGTCAGAGGAAGCAGTCTGATTCCCTGGCCAAATCCATTCCCTCATCAGATGCCCACCCAGGCTAAGGCTATATTCTCAGAACACTGCACAGTGGTTGGGGGCCAGAGTGGCAGAGAGACTGGTTTCCATAGCAGCTAGGATGGACTACAAGGCTTGCTAGCCCTTGAGAGCTAGGGGTAAGGGTGAAAAGTTGGGATGGGAGTTGGATAACATCCTGGGAGACAGGATAGCATGGCTTCTTACAAAAAACGTTCAATTGAAGTTAATGTGGAAGACATCAATCATCTCTGAGAGGCAGGGTGGCTTGGGAGGGAGATTTGGGCACCCTCCTGGGGGAATCAGTGAATGAGGTTCTGATTACTTCTCCAGGCTCTGGGAAATATGCATTTCTCCACCCTCTGGCTTGGGTGCTGACCCCTCTGTGAGGTGAAAGAGAAACTGCTGGAATGAGAAAGTCTTATATCTTAAGCCCAGAAGGTAGAGGATACAAAGGGTGCCGCCCTGTGGCTTGTCTCAACTGGAGTATGACCAATTCCTGAATCTCTGGGGAGCCTGAACTCAGCTAGATTGAGGAACAGGGAGTTGGGACAAGACAGTTACCTGATTCTGAGTCTCCGACACTTCCACCTTATCCACAGCTCTAACAACAGCAAGGCAACAAGCTGCATGATTAGGGACAACCTGATAGCCTCATTCAGAATGTAATTCCAGGTGAGAAAGCCTGTGGCCAGAGAAGACCAAAAGCAGGGACCTTGATGGGGACAGGGACAGTTGAATACATTCATGGGGGGAGGGGGATCTGGTTACTGCAGGTGAAGGGAAGTTGAGACAAAAGTGGCCTTATTTTCATGAAGAATAGGACCCTTGAAAGTATCCTGCTCACTGCCTTTGAGTGACTGTGAGACCACTCCAGAGGAAAGATGCCCAAACCCAAGGGCCCTGACTTACAAGCCCCCAACTACCCTTTCCACATCCTTCTGGGCATTGCTCTGGGATCCCAGGGGTATGATGGCCAAAGCTGCGTAGGGGGCATCCGTATGAAGAGTGTTCCTCTCACCTGCTGGCCCCATCAGTTTCAGAGGCTTACTGCGATATGACCAGATGTTAGGATGTGCCTCTATGCGATAGCTGCAACTGTAGGTCCCCGTGCCTTTCCCTTCAACATTACTGATGATGAAGTCTCCATCCACTGAGAATTTTGGGGATGTTGCTCTTTCTTCCCATTCCAGACAAAATTCAAGTACTGGTTGAGGTACTCGGCACTGAAGGGTGATGGCCTTTCCTAGCTTGAACACGGTGCTGGGCCAGGCTGACAGGGAGGGTTTGGGGGGCTTATCTGCAACCAATCCAGAGACCAGAGTTAGAACAAGTGACTTTGAACTCAGTGCCTCCTCCCTCAACAAATGTTTCTCAGGTCCCTTATTTGGTTTTCTCTTTTTTTTTTCACTTCCACTAGATCACTGGCTTCAAAATTTGATTGTGCATCAGAACTCCTTGGCCCATTCCTTGATTCTCTAAAGACTCCTAAGTTCCTAGCTTCAATCAGAAAGACCCATACCTGTAAGTTTCCCCTGGTCTTAAGGAAAATAACTTTTCTAGGGGTCACGATGGAGCTTGTCAATGCTGATTGACAGGGCTTGAGTATCAGCCCTGGGAGAGAAGGTACCTAAAGTTTTTGGAGAAAATTCTACACCACTCTCCTAGTGTGTTTTTCTTTGGCTCATAAATCCAAGAGGGTACAGGGCCACTAGCTCTTTCTTATAACACTGTAATTATGATAAAAACAAACAATAGTTGTTAGCACTTGCCTACAACCACAAGCTCCACGGTGTTGTGTGATGACATCCTGATGGAGGTCTTCCAGGAGAGGAGATAGTGGCAGCTATAGATGCCAGCACCACTATAGGTCACATTGTTGAGGAAGAATGACTCATCATCACTGATGCTGGTGGTATCCAAGAGTTGAAGTGTTTTGTCTTCTCCTTTCTTATAGAGTGCAAGCTCCACTCCATCCACTGGCCCTCGACACCACAGGCTCACATTCTGACCCATTTGGACCACAGGACTGGGCTGAGCAAGTAGCCAGGTCTTGGGGAAAGTGTCTAGGACAAGACCCAAAATATAAAAGGCTAACTGTCTGACTTACCCCTCCCACTACTTAGGGTTCTTTTTCTCTTCCTCCAGTCAGTCCTCCCTTGGCAAATCCCATCCTAAGCTCACTTATACAAATTCTGCTCCTTCCCCCACCATTAGCCCTGGCTGCATGATTAGGTTCTCCGGCAGGCCCTGAGCAACTTGTACACCCTTAGTCCCTACAGCAGGTCCCATTGCATCCCCCTCTCTTACCGGTTACCCAGATTTTCAGGATATCACTAAGGAGTGAACCCCTGGATGACCCATCATAGTAAAAACAGAGGTAATGTCCAGCATCGTGGATGTTCAAAGCCCGGAAGAAGAAATATGCCTCATTTTTTAATGGCCTCTTGCGGTAAAAGGACTTCTCCAAATCTTCAAGCCTTATTAAAGCAAAGGTCATTCCACAGATTGGCCCTTGGCACCTGAGATTCAGGCTTTCTCCCGGTGCCATGATGGGCCCAGGATAGGCTGTCAGAGTTGGTTTGGGATAGAGTCCTAGAAAGGGAAGAGACCCTGAGTTAGATGTAGGATGATTCTTCCTTATTATATTCTGGTTTAATTTTCCTAGTTTCCTTAGATAGAAAGTGATAGCTGAAGTTTACCCTCTGCTCCCTCTTCCTTCCTTGAATCTCTGCCTCTTCTAGGAGGTAATCGAGGGTAAGTTCACTTATGCCCCTTCCCTCTCACCAGACTCTATCAGCTCCACTGAGCTCTAGCTACGTGTAGGGTGTGTCTCAGTGGAATATCTACATTTGTAATTCCCTGTATCTTTCGGTCCCTGAAATGCCAAATGTAGTTCTTCAAACCCCCCAAGAAACCAAACTCCTGAAAATGACTTTTATTCCATCTTCATAAAGCACGAATGCTACTGCAGTATTAAGGATGGCTTTTGAACACATTAAGCTCACAGAGGACACTTCCCACAGGGGATTGAAAGAAGCCAATAAGGAGGGATTGGCCAGTAAGTCTGCCACCCAAAGAAACCTCTGTTAATGGGGTCACATCCTCATTTCCATGTATTGTTCCTCCAAAGAGATTAAACTACAAAATAGAGGGCAAACCTCACTCCCAAACCACTCCTTCTTACCCATCCCAATCCCAGGTAGGCCCACCCACCCATTCTTGGAAGGATCAGCTCTATCACATGCTCATTAAGCATTTAGGATGTGTCAGGCATCGTGTAGGTCTAGGAATATACAAGTAAAGAAGATAGACACAGTCCCTGTTAGCCAAAAGCTCATGGCCTAGTGGGAGACACCAGCAAACAGGTAACTGCAGAAGTGTGTGTTAGTGGCATCTACACTGGAAAGACATTTGTACAACAAACATCCATAACACGCAGTTCAAACAGACAGGCTTTTGTTCTTTGATCCTCAATAAAAAGCTATACTAATAAAATTAATATCTACCATTTATTGAGAACTTATATGCCAGGCACTGTACATATATTATATTTAGGCAAATCCTCACAACAACCCTGTGAGGTAGGCATTATTATTATACCAATTTTGCAAATGAGAAAACTGAGTCACAGAGAGGCATCATACAGTAGATTGGATAGATACTGTTATTCCATTTTAGAGTGGGGGAAACCGAAGCATGGAGGTGAAGTAACTTGCTCAATATCACACAGGGAGGCAGTGTCAGAGAAACTAGGATAGAAACTAGGATTACTGCTTCTAAGTCCAGGTACTTTCTGTGGCACCACAGCTTTCCCCAAGCCTATTTAACTTGATGAGAGAGCTAAAGCAAGTGTGGCCAATTCTGTCTAGAAGCATCTGGGCCATGGGGTGGGGGAGTTGGGGGTGGGGTGTGTGTCTAGTGTTTGGGCATTGTGGGGGAGGCTTCTACTGTGTTTAAAGCTTGGTACTGCCTTACTGGATCTGTATATACAAGACTAAATTAATTTATAAAGTCATTTCTAAAATATGAACTATCACTTTCTTTGTCATTTTTTGGTTTATTTTTATCACCAGCACTAGCAACTCATTCTATTTTCCACACTTAAAAATAAAAATCAGAAATAGAATAAAAATACTTTAAATTTAAAAAAAAATCAGTTTACAAGGCTGCAGTGGCAGTGCCTGGCACATATTAAGTGCTCAATAAATATTAGCCTAATGAATGAATGAATGCATGATTTTCGACAAGTAGAGAACAACAAAGCTGTGATGAGCTGAAGCTGCTGGACATTTGGCTGGACTCACTCACTAGCCAAGTGATTGGCTCCCAAACATTTGCCTCATAGCATGTGTGATTCTAATTTGCATCTCAGTAAAATGTCAAATGACTGTAGCTCATGGGCCTTGCAGAGAACTGGGCAAGGAAAGTAATGTCAGAAACCCTGGCTCATCCAACCATGATCCCGGGGACAACGATCATCAGACCCCAGCAGCCATAGCCACACCCACCTGCCACAATCAGCTTCAGGGGGTTGCTGGGCTCTGACCACAGGGTAGGGAGCATCTGGATATGAGTGCGGCAGATGTAAACCCCTTCACTCTCAGGTGTCATGTTGGCAATGGAGAATATGGCCACTGTCCCCGTTGGGACTTGGTAATCCACGGGTTCTGCATATCCCTCTTTGAACAGCATGAATACCAAATCCTGCAGCCAGCCATGGCAGAGTATGTTAACATTACATCCAGGAAGAGGGGAGGTCTCAGCCTGGATCCAGAAGATGGGCTTGGGCAGCTGGCCTGGAAGGAGAGAATGAACTGGTATTCAGGTAGAGCAAGGGTAGTGCTGCTCAGGGAGCAGCAGAGCTCTCTACTTAAGTGAGTCTTCCCTGTATGACCCTTATTTGTCACCCCTTCTTTCCCCATCTAGGGTATCCCCTATGTTGAGAGCTTGCCCTCTAGATCTGTTCCAGCGTCTGTGTCCTCACTCTGCATCTATAGAGACTAGGCACTTATTTACTAACTGTGGAATGCATGCATTATACATGCATGCATTTGAGGCAAACGAATGAATTAAACCCTGCTCTGGGAAGGCAAGTTTGAGTCCCACGAGCTGGAGTTTTTTCTTGATTATCTATCTCTGTCTTCTTACCTGGTGCCTCCAACTCTAAAACTTTACTGGGCTCTGACCAGCCTGTCTCCTTCCAGTAGCAGCACCTGTAAAGACCTGTATTGGACTGAGTAAGGGCACCAATGGGGAATGAAACTTGGAAGGTCTTGTGGGAAGGGCGGATCCAGGTCATCTGTGTCTTATCTTTCAGCAACAGGAACTTGCTTGAAATCCGAGAGGGGCTTTTGCACCAAAGTGTGATGTTCTCCCAAGGGGCCTGGGGGTAGTTGGTCTCTATCCACAGCTCTGGTTGAGATTGCATCATTGCTGTCATTCCCAAAGATAACAAAGATGTCAGCAGTCCAACCCTCTCCCTCCCATAACATGCCCCTCCAATGTCCCTTAAAATTAGCCCCCACCCAGATTCCTCCTTTTGTCTTCCCTTGGGGACAGGAGTGCATGCTTTTATGGGGGGTGGGATAGGGACCCCAAGATATTTGTTTAAGGAATTCAAGTGAGTTGGGGAATGAAGTGCAAGTCTTGCTTCCTTTCCATCTGAGACAAAGTTCTTTACTATTTTGTGGGAAACCAAGTCATGAAGTAAGAGGTCCTGATTCCCAGCCAGCTCAATCTGGAAATTGCCTTTGGGATCTCAAGGCAGTTATGTCCAGGGCCATGGAAGCAGGTCAAGGTCTTGTGGCCTTCAGGAAGGAAGGTCCTTGAGGTAGAAGGACTCACTTACCTATTGGTGTCATACCCAGACTCAACCCTGAAAAGAGAGATGATGGTAAAGGAGAGCCCCTCATTGTTCCCACCCCCCCTCAAACCTCAATATTCTCCATTCCCTCCCCATAGGGGTAACTATGACAGGTTCACTTGCCCTGCCACCACTTCCTTGTACTCACGAATGCAAAAGAGTAAGAGAGTGAACGTCCGCAGCATGGTGGCCCCTTCCCCTGGCCTGTCCAGGGTCATGGAGCCTCTGGAGTCTTGAAGGGCTTTGCCCCTCACCAGGTGGTGAGATCTAAAAGCAGAAGTGTTTTTACTCAGGGGACTGATCCTGCTTCGGAAAGTTTAGTCTGGATCAGTAAGTTGCACCTGACATCCCTCCCTTCCTTCCACTCCCTCACTGGCATGCAGGGTTACTGGCTACTTCTTCTCTTTGTCCCTTTCCCTCACTTCCCCCTTCTCCCACCCAAGGTCTTGGCTGGTATCTACCATGTCAGATTTATTGAGATGTCTGTTTGTCCATGGGATCTCAGAGGCCCAGAGGCCTAATCCAGGCCAGCAGAAGCCACATGGTATGAGGGAGATGGGAGGTGTAGAGAGTCACCTTTTCAGGTCCTTTACTCATACATATATATTTTTGTCTGAGTACTTCAACAACCTAGCAAAGGAAGCGTTTCTACCATCACCATTTTGCTGGCTAGGAAACTGAGGCTTAGACAGGATATAATTTGCCCAAAGTCAAAAGATATTAAATATCAGAGCCAAAATTCAGATCCATGTTTAACTCTAATGCTTATGCTCTAAAACCAGTATTTAAACTTTCAGAGGCAGCCGTTGCCCCCTTTCTCACCCTACCTCACCCGTACCATCTCGTCCCATCCAGGCCTCCCCTTATGCAGAATGTCAGAATGCTTCAAATCTAATATTACTTTCATTCTTATTTCTTACCCCCCAAAATCTCAAAGCCTCCATCTTGAGTAGGTGTTGGGGAATCAAATTACTTGAGCTAATTGATATAAGATGCAAATGATTTATTGGCTGCCCATAATTTATAAGCATTCTTGTTCATTGCCCCTAAGGAAAAAAAAAAGAATTGTTTGAATTTCAGGGAATATGGCAAAGATATTTGAGTTCAGCGAGGCCTTCTCATTTTCTTGAAAATCACTACTGACCACAGGCCCTACACGTCCATAAGTAGACCCCTTACACTTGTCTGCCTCTCCTACCCCACCCCCTGGACCCAGAGTATCCTTTTGCCAAAGAAAGGCATATGCCCATCACACAAACTCAGGCTAACTCTGTTCTACCAACTCTCTGCTCAGAGCCTGAGGTTCTGGCCTACCCCAGCTGTTTAATTCTCTTTCAACACAGTGGGATAAAGGCAGCACCCAGAAGAGAAAGCGGTGATTTTGCTTCCCCAAACTGATCCTGATATTGAGGTCCCTAATTTGCTCCAGGAGGGATGAAGGAGCAGGAAAAAAGAGGAAGATTCAAACACCTGGGCTGTAGGAAGCAGGTGGACCGTCAGAGATCCAGGGAAGCACAGTTTCCCTTTGCATTTCTTACTTTGCATTGAAGGATGCTCAAATTACCCTCTCTGAACTTTTCTTATCTATAAAGTTGGGGAATAATATATACCTAGCCTTGTTGTTGTGTTGAATCTGAGATAATACATGTACAGTGCCAGGCACATAGTGAACATTTCATTAAAACTTGGCTATTTTTCTTCCCAAAGTGGGTATTAATCTGGGATAGCACCCTAAAGATGCTCTTCCATCTCACCTCCTACAGACTCTTGCCCCCACTCCTCTCAGGGTCAGGCCCAGGCCCAGGCTTGGGTGCCACCCTGTTGCTTTGTTCCCCTGAGGCTTTGGGCCAGAATTTATTGGGGGAACTCAGGTTTTACTGCCAAGGGAAAGGTTCAACCTGGGATTCTGCCCGGGAATGCCATCTGAGATTCTAGCCTTGCCACTTGGACCCCTAAACCAGGGTTTCGCTTCCTGTGGGCTTGAGGGGAATAAGGGAAGCTGGGTTTCTCAGCATGGCTGACCCCTCCGCAACCTACTAAGGAAACTCTACCATTTATATCCAGCCAAAATGATGAATCTTCTGTCCAGGGAACATTGGAAGGAGCTGCAGGCTTCAGGTTAATTGGCCACGCCCATTTTGGGCCTTTCACACTCCCCCCCCCCGACACCCCCAACTTCGGCAGTCTAGCCTTTTCACCCTTCCCTTCTACTCCACCCCAAGCACTTTACACACCCTTAGGCAGCGCCGCAGTGCTTTGGAGGGTGACAAACCTGAAATGTCTAATGGCTCGCCCCCTGCATAGCTTTGAGGGTTCCAGGAATCAAAGGGGTTGGGCTCAGCGGGGTGCCGGGTACATGCTCCGCTAAAGGTTTGGAGGGAAGACTGAGAAGGAAAAGGAAAGATATCTGCAGTGCCCAGAGATTCTCAGTGAGGCACGGCTGGGATCGCGGAGGGAAGGAAAAAGGGAGGGATGAAGGGGGTGGGGGGGGAAAGACTTGGGAGCATTTAGATTTACGGCAATTAATTACATTAGGGAGATTATTTCGGGGTTTTGTTTAGGATCTGATGGGCAGTATTTAATCTTCAGCCACTGGACTATGCGCTCATTTGCAGGTACTTACGGTAGTTGAAGGCCCGCTCCGCTGTTGGAGATTCTCCAGTGAGCTCCTCCAGATGCAGCAAACTGCCCGGCAAGAGAAGAGCAGTCTAAGGACAGCCTCTCAGGCTCACGGCCACGCCTCCTTCTCTCCCCCGCCGGCTCTGCCGCTCCAGCCTCCCCTCCTCCCTCTGCCAGGCTCTGGGAGCCCACCTACACTAACTCCCTGACACCTGCAGTCCTCTGACAACCGGGATTTCCACGCCCCTCCCAGCTCCCGCCCCTCCCACGATTCCCTGCAGAGGTTGCTGGAGCCAAATTCAGGCCCCTGCCCCCTCGCCTGTCGCTCAGAGTTTCATTGGGTCATTGTATTCTGGAGGGGAGAGGGCCAGCTCTCAAGCCTGCCAAAGCTGTAGATCCCTCCTCTTCAGCTCCCCAATGCCTTTAAAGGGATCTCAGGTCTTCCTCTGCCCATTTAATACCCCACTGAAGCATAAACACCACTCCACCAGGGCTTATATGCCTACTATGTGCCTCTGAGCCCTGGGCATCTATTATTTCAAATCTTCATAGCAACACTGCAAGGTGTGTTACTTGCCTCAGTTTTACAGATGAGGAAACTGAAGCTCAGAGAGGGTTAAGTAACTTGGACAGCCTTCAAAGTCCAGCTTGGACTAAAAGCCCAGGCTTTAGAGACACAGATTTGGATTTCAGTCTGGTTCCACTATCCAATAGCTGAGTGACCTTAAGAAAGTAAGTTAAACTCTCTGAGTCTCAGTTTCCCCATCAGTAAAATAAAACAACAGAAGCTATTGCACACGGCTTCGATGGGATACTGTAAGTAAAACTTACAGCATAGTAGGCCTGGTACATGGTAGGTGCTCAGTAAATGGTAGCTGCTGCTGTTGCTATCACTACCACCACTACTATTATTATTAATCTGTACAGCTTTCCACAAATGCCCTAGAGAAACATGATTTCAATGATGTAGATAAACTTTCATAAATTTAGTTAACCATGGATGACTTTTTCAAATGATTATGTATGGATAAGATACTAACCAAAGCTCCTGACATATACTATATGATGGGATTAAAGGATAGCATCCAGTGGACCCCCAGATCAATTGATTGTTGTAAGAAATAGCCACATTTTTCTTTATGTACAATTTTTACATTCATAGAAGATTAAAAGTTATCTAAAGAAAAAATACTGTGATTTGAGGACAAACTACATAAAAATAAAGTAACTGTGCTTTTAATAGGAATATTGAATATCATATCTTCATGCATCAGGGATATCAGCTGTGGCTTCCTGGCGTCCTCTGCTCCTACACACCATTATAAAGTACAGATTATCACATAACAATAGAATAACCATATGAATATAAATAGGTATTTTAGGGGCAAGTTATTTAACCTCTCCAGGCCTTAGTTTTCCTATTTGAAAAATGGGGATAATAATTGTACTTAATATCACACAGAGTTTTAGGTAGGATTGAATGAAAATCCCCCTGTAAGCTACTACATAGTGCCTGGGACACAGCAAGCAACCATCCACTAATTCAATACACGTTTGTTGAGTATTTTCTTTGTGCCAGACATTGTTATAGATGCTGACAATCCAGGGAGAATGGCAGTTTCTGCTCTTAAGGAGTTTGTAGTCTGAGGATAAACAGTGATAGAGAACAAGGAGGAGAAAGCCAAAGAAGGGGGTGCCATGGGAATCAGAGGATTGCAATAGGAAAGACCAGCAAGTAAGGCATGGAGAACAGTAAGCAGTTTACTGTTACTGTGTGCCGAAACCAGGGCAGTGGAAGTAAAGAAGGAGGAGAGAGCAAGGGTTCCCAAAATATTTAAGAGGTAAAATTGGCCAAACACAAATGGTTGTTTGGAACACTAAAGTGATAATTATTTTATGTCAGGGCGGAAATATCCATGCCTGTTTTCAAAACATTTGTATAGAAATCACTATGATGGTATCAGGCACTAAGTGCTTTATAAATATTAACTCATTTTATCCCAATCACAACACTCGGGGATAGTATCAGTCCCATTTTACAGATGAAGAAGCTGAAACTCAGAGCCATTAAAAAATTGCCTAGGGCTTCCCTGGTGGCGCAGTGGTTGAGAGTCCACCTGCTGATGCAGGGGACACGGGTTCGTGCCCCGGTCCGGGAGGATCCCCCATGCTGCGGAGCGGCTGGGCCCGTGAGCCATGGCCGCTGAGCCTGCGTGTCGGGAGCCTGTGCTCCGCAACGGGAGAGGCCCCAACAGTGAAAGGCCCGCGTACCGCAAAAAAAAAAAAAAAAAAAAAAATGCCTAAGGCCAACACAGCCAGCAAGTGGAAGAGCTAGGATTCACATCCAGGCAATCTGTATATATGGTCCCATGTTTTTTTTTAATTACTTAAACCACTTTATTGATTATAATATACCTATAAAAAAGGGTCTTATTTAGAAAATAGTTCAAAAAATTTTTTATGCAAAGTAACTGAAAACTTCTCTGTTCCTTCATTCTTTTTTTTCAATTGAGGTATAATTGATACACAACATTAGTTTCAGGTATACAACATAATGATTCAATATTTGTATATATTGCAAAATGAAGTCCCATGTTCTTAACCACTACATCGCTCCCTCTGCATTGGAAGTTTGTAATGATAAAAGTAAAAAAAAAACCTTTTAATTTAAAATAAAGTTACCATGTGATCCTCCAATCCCACTCCTGGGCATATATCTGGAGAAAACTATAATTCGAAAAGATGCGTTCACCCCAGTGTTCATTGCAGCACTATTTACAACAACCAAGACATGGAAGCAACCTAAACATCCACCAACAGATGAATGGATAAAAAAGATATGGTATATATAGACAATGGAATATTACTCAGCCATAAAAAATAAGAAATTATGCCATTTGCAGCAACACGGATGGACCTAGAGATTATCATACTAAGTGAAGTAAGTCAGACAGAGAAAGAGAAATATCATGTGATATCACTTACATATGGAATCTAAAAAAAAAGATACAAATGTACTTATTTGCAAAACAGAAATAGATCCACAGTGGTAGAAAACTTATGGCTACCAAAGGGGAAAGGGGTGGGGCAGGGGTAAATTAGGAGGTTGGGATTACCATCTACACACTACTATATATAAAATAGATAACCAACAAGGACCTACTGTATAGCACAGGGAACTCTACTCAATATTTTGTAATAACCTATAAGGGAAAAGAATCTGATACATATATATGTATATTATATATATAAATATATATTTACATAAAACACTGAATCACTGTGCTGTACACCTGAAACGAATACAACATTGTAAATCAAGTATACTTCAATAAAAAATTTTTTAATTTAGAAAACAGATGTGAATGTACTTAGTAAAACAGAGAATCACCAATCAAATGCATTGTTAATAATGTAGAAAAGAAGGCAATGATAGGATCCTCCTACTCTCCGAAGCCCTTAGGCCGAAGCTTGTGCTCTCAGATCAGCAGCCAGAATCTAGAGCCCAGATTCCCCATTAATGCCATGGAAGCCTGAAAAGGTCCTGGGACTGTGTGGGTGAGAATACCACTCACTCAGTTTTGCTCTGGGTCACTGTAGAATCTTGAAAGGACTTATTATTCAGACTTCATAGGAGCCCCTCATTCAAACTATGGCTGGCAATTGAGATATTGGAAGCTCCATCTCTAGGCTACCTCTGTGGGTCTTGGACCTTGTAGCCTGCCTGCAGAAGGAGAAATATTCTCTGGCTAAGCTCCCTAGAGGAAATTTTGCGGCCCAATATTTATAAAGCTGGTGATAGAAGCCAACAGAGACTGGGGCTATGACTTAGCTGAGGTGGAGTTCTTGACATTGGCTCTGCTGGCCTTCCCCCCACCACATACACACACTTCAAGACAAAGGTTGGCAGCGGAAGCAGGGCAAGCCTTTCTCCTCTCCATAATCTCATTTTGGAGTCCTTCTTCTTGGTGAGGTCTCCAGACGCTGCGATTATTGCAAAGTACTGGATGATCCTTTTGGTGTTCACAGTCTTTCCTGCCCTGGATTCTCCGCTACTCGGAGCAATCAAAACAGAGAGACAAAGAGAAACAAGCCCCGTGAGTGTAAACGGGCCCCCTAAGATGTCACCTGAGCCACGGCAGACACACACCTTCCAACAAATGTGAGACCACTCAGAGAGGCAGGGGCCCCAGGGGAGACTGGCACCACTGAGCAGGCTGGATGGGGAGCTCCAGCTTCCTAAGGCCTCACAGGCCTTCCTGCCCATCTCTCCTCAGCCCCCCCACCCCCACATCTTTGCATCACAGACTTTGTTCTTGGTAATTTCTCATTAACAAAACAGAGCAAGTGGCATCTTCCCCTTCTGCATTGGGGACAAAGGGCCACAGATATGAAAACACACTACACCTTGGATACTTACGTGATCAGAATAGACTGGTTTTCCTGATCTGCCAAAGGGAAAAATAAAATAGAGATGATGGCAATACAAAAAGAGCTTCCTCAACCTAAATGTCCATCGAAAGAGGAATAAATAAAGAAGGTGTGTGTGTGTGTGTGTCTTTATATAAAGACACACACACACACACAATGGACTACTACTCATCCATAAAAAAGAATGAAATAGTGTCATTTACAGCAATATGGATGGACCTAGAGATTATCATACTAAGTGAAGTAAGTCAGAGAGAGAAAGACAAATGCCATATGATATCACTTATGTGTGGTTATGTGATACAAATGAACTTATTTACAAAATAGAAACAGATTCACATAGGTAGAAAACAAACCTATGGTTACAAAAGGGGAAAAGGGGGGTGGGGGAGGGATAAATTAGGAGTTTGGGATTAGCAGATACAAACTACTATTTATAAAGTAAATAACAAGGCCCTAGTGTATAGCACGGGGAACTATATTCAATACCCTATAATAAACCATAGTGGAAAAGAATCTGAAAAAGAATGTATATATATATATATATCTGAATCACTTTGCTGTACACCAGAAACTAACACAACATTGTAAATCAACTATACTTCAATACAAATATATTTTTTAATAAAAATTAAAAAAAAAGAAGTCTCGGTTTCTCTCCTGGTTTATTACTCTAGAGCTGGCTGATATTAAACAACTCTTCTTTCAGGAATGTTTTGAGAATGATCAGTCTTATTCTTAATGGCTGGCCCTCCTCTGATTCTCCATCCCCTTAAACTGGTGAGATGTACAGGAGGTGGGGTGGTATGGGAGCTCTCACTGTTACTGTCTTGGGAGGTGGTGATACCAGAAATATTCCTGAGCCATACCCCTTTGCACTTTGACACCTTGAGCCCTGGGGACTGGAAAAGGGTTCCTCCTGCAAAAGCTTCAAAATCGCCTGTTATGAATTATGAGACAACTGTTAAACACAAGGTTTTATTGAGTACATACTATGCACACTGAAGTAGGGAGTGTGGTTGAGTGTAGAGGCAGGATTAATGTGATTTGTAAGGTCTAAAGACTCTCAGCCTAGAGAGAAGAAAAGAGCAACTGTCTTACAAAAGCTGTATTTGGGACCAGAGGAGTGCTAGAAAAGCTTCAAGAAGGTGGAGCTTAAAGGAAGTGAGACACCAAGGACCATGTACATGCACAGGTTTGTCTGGGGAGCCTTTCTCTGTAATTAAGTCCAGTCTAGGATGATTAGATTTTTTTAAGCTAAATTTGCGTTATAGTAGTCCAACCAGGAGATGCACAGGGCAAAGGTGGTCTCCTCCCAATGATGTGCTGGAGGCAGCTATGGCTGGCTCAGGAGAGCTGAATGTATGCATCTTATCTTAACCCAGCGTTTAGTAACATCATGTTGGTAGCTAAAAATTGGCCACGGCCATAGAATTTACACCACTGAAAAAGCAAATGCTACAAATCAGTTTTGTTTTTTTTTCCTCAGAAAGCCGTTAAACATTCACTAACAAGCCACTTTCTTTCTTTTTTTTTAACATCTTTATTGGAGTATAATTGCTTTACAATGGTGTGTTAGTTTCTGCTTTATAACAAAGTGAATCAGCTATACATATACATATATCCCCCTATCTCCTCCCTCTTGCGTCTCCCTCCCACCCTCTCCTATCCCACTGCCAACAAAGACATGAATGGATGCTCAACATCACTAATCATTAGAGAAACGCAAATCAAAACTACAATGAGGTATCACCTCACACCAGTCAGAATGACCATCAGCAAAAAATCTACAAACAATAAATGCTGGAGAGGGTGTGGAGAAAAGGGAACCCTCTTGCACTGTTGGTGGGAATGTAAATTGATACAGCCACTATGGAGAACAATATGGAGGTTCCTAAAAAATTACAAATAGAACTACCATATGACCCAGCAATCTCACTACTAGGCATACACCCCGAGAGATCCATAATTCAAAAAGAGTCATGTACCACAATGTTCTTTGCAGCTTTATTTACAATAACCAGGACACGGAAGCAACCTAAGTGTCCATCGACAGATGAATGGATAAAGAAGATGTGGCACATATATACAATGGAATATTACTCAGCCATGAAAAGAAATGAAATTGAGTTGTTTGTAGTGAGGCAGATGGACCTAGAGTCTGTCATACAGAGTGAAGTAAGTCAGAACGAGAATAATAAATACCGTATGCTAACACAAACCACTTTCTTCCAGTTTTATGCTTTAGGACAGTGATTCTCAGTGGTAAACAGGAACTACCAAGAATCCTGATAATTTTCGTACAATCTCAAGAGAATAATGAGCATTATAGCGCATTCCTCCTCCCCCCACTTCACTGCTGTGTAAGCCACCTAAGGGCTGGGTTAGATCTCTAGAGTGTTTGGTGCACACGAGAGGTGCTAATATGTTTTAGCACTCCTCCCAATTCCCCATTAAGTCTCAGCCATGGTCCTATTTCAAGGTGGAGTGGGTATGTGGAGTAGGCAAGAAAGGAACTAAGGTGGCACTAGACAAGTAGTGCTCTGGGACAGTGAGGAGGCCCAACCAGACAGATTAGGTTCCAACAGTAAGACCTGGGGTAGGGGTCTTGAAGTTTGGAGGTGGGAAGTACCTTCTTTTAGAGATGGAAAGGGAAGCTGGGGCTCATCCACAGAGTTTGGGTTTCAACTTATCCAGGATTTCAATTATTAAAGGCACAGTTTGGGGCATTAAGTCACTTCCAGAAGCTATAACTGAGGGTATTTTCAGGACTGTGAAGGAAGATTCCAAGAATAAATCAAATGCAAGTGATGAACCAGAACTGAAACTTATTTAATCAAAACATTCATTGTGAGCCATAAGCCATGGAGACCTGCATGATCAGGCTTCTGGATGCCTGTCATAAAGCAAACCAACAGTGTGATTGCCTAGGTGAATTTAACTTAAGGTTAATGGGTGGATAGAGAAAATGATGTTTTGTGGTGTTCCAATCTAGCAGGGCCACAAGGTTCTGTTTGGCCTACATACCATTTACCAGGAAGGTAAACTATTGCCCCACTGTCCCCAAATAATAATTCTCCTAGCATCATAAGATGCCTTTTATTTATATAAGAAACAACAAGAAGAAAAGATATGTGTGTGCTTTTATGTTGTGTGCATCTGAGTACTTGGGGGTAAGAGTTCAGGGATAGACTTATAAAATGAAGGAAGCCTCTGAGGGTGGGCTGCAAAGTGTTTCATTGTCCTCTTTTCCTATGTTGGATGAAGTTGATGGCCCCAGAAGGAAAGAGGTGGGCTCAGCCCCACTGCCTTTGGTGGGCAGGCAGAGTGGCTTTGATGAGCAGTTTAGGTCTGACACAGGCAGGATGCTTTAAAGTGCCAATGCCAGGAAAGCTTTTTTTTCTGCTTCAGAGTCTGACTTGCCTCCAGTGTGTCTAAATTGTAGAAATTTTCGGGGGGCTGGGGTATGAGGAAGAGAAGGGAGGTAATGTCATTCGGGAGCTTTTAATCAGTTGTCCAAAGGAAAGTAAAGAAGTCAACAACTGGGTTCTTTTAGCTCCATTTATTGTATGATTAACAAATTATATAATTAAAGTTAAATGGAGACATCTAAACTGCAGGAGCAATACAAATTAGCAATTTAAAAACACATCACTGCAACATCACCCACTGTTTACAATCTGTTTCTAAAAATATCAGTTTATAGGCAATCATTTCAATGTACATGCATCTCTTCCAGTTCTACTTGTTTTGTGCTCTAAGATATGGTCAAATTTTCTAAAAGATCCAAGTACCCTTGACAGAGGGTGGGGGAAAACTTTCTTTCTCTGAACAACTCTGTTAATTTCCTATAGTTTATTGCTTTCACATTCACAATAAAATTATTTTTTATTATTTTATCTATCATATTCCAATGTCTCCCTATCCCACCCACTACTAATTATTATCTTGCTGTATTCATATCCTCCTTTCCATTTATCCCTCCCTCATCCCTCCCCATTTTTTAAAACTTCTTCTTCTCCCCTTCTCATGTAGAATAGATAGACGATAGATAGATAGATAGATAGGTATAGATACAGATACAGATGTAATATACACACACTTAAGGGCAAATCAGTCAACATTACATTTGTACTTCATTTTCACTAATTACCCTGGCAAAAATGAAATTAATCATAAAACTAAGGTCTACATTCTATTAAGAAACAGTTTTGTAAATCAATTTAGTCACATCTCAAGGAGCACACTCTCCCTGGGCTGCAGCTGTTTGCAGAAAAGCCAGGAGTTTTGCTGACAAATCCCTTGAAGTCATCTTGATTGTCAAAGACTCTTCTCTCATCTTCAGATAGGCAAGATAGCTTGGCAGGATGGTTCACTTGAGGCTTCAGACCCAGGAACTTCAGGTAGTAGTAGACCTTGCTCCAACTTTGTCTCTCTTGCACTGTAAGTAAGGCATAGTCAGGGGTCAGCCCTATCTTTACTTTGTTGAAAATCAGTCCTCCTTTTTTTTCTGAGCAGCTTGCAAGATTATTTCTTTTTCTTTCAAATTCAGGAACTGTACAATTATGTGCCTTGGACTTTTACTTTAAGAGGTATATTTAAGTGGGGACCTGTAAATTCTCTCTGTAAGTTGAGATCTTTGTTTAGCTCTGGAAAATGTTTTTCAATAATTTCCTTAATAATAGTTTCAAGGTTACTCTCATTTTCTATACCTTCAGGGATGCCATATACACAAATATTATACCTCCTTGATGTGTTTTCAAGATCCATCACCTCTTCTTGTACTGTGAAGAACTGTCTGCTTAAAATTTTTATCTTTTGAGACTGAAGCTCAATTTGGTCCTCATTTGTACTGATTCTCTCTTCCATGATATTTATTCGATAATTTTCCTCTCTCAGGGTTTCTTCCAGTCCTGTGACCTCATTCATCAGTGTCCCGTAGTCTTTGATGAGCTTTTCCTCTGTGCTCTTTAAAACGTCCACATGGTCCTGTATCACCTTTAGGGTGGGAAAAATCAGTTCCCTCACGTTGGCCCTTTCTCTGGGTTCTGCTGCTGCTTCTCCAGGCCAGCTATACCTCTTGAACTCTCTGAGGTCCCTGGTTCCTCTGTAGCATCACAGTACTTCTTGCTTGCTCCTGAGCTTGTCTTCATCATTTTTCTCATTCTCTTTAAAGCTTGGGTAGCTTTTGGTCTCTTTTTTTCCTGCTCTTGTAGCTGAAGTTTCCGTTGGCTTTGAGGTGTTTCCAAAGCTCAGCAATTTGGTTCTGCACAAAGCTGCTCTCTCTGTCCTCTCCCCCAGGAGCTCAAGAGCTGGGGTCTTTTAATCAAAATTCAACACCTATTTTAAGCTGAAATCCTCAGAAACGCTATAGGAAATTACAGTACAATTAACTGATGTGCTCTCCTCTAATAGCATTGGGAGTAAGAGCTTCATAGCCCTACAGGTAAGATAAAGAAATACATAAATGCATAAATAAAAAATAAGCATGCACATATAAATACATAAGTACACTAAATACCTGGATACATAAACATACAAACACACAAAAAAATAATATAAATAAAGGCACAAATACATAAACATAGAAATAAGCATGTCATTAAATTGAGCTTCATGTGTTCAGAATATTTAGCTTCTTCCTGGCTGAGGGCACACAAAACATGTTTCTGATTAAACAACTAGATGCATTAGAATTATAAACTAGAGCGTGAGAGAAGTTCATCTAAATGTTTCAGCCTTTGTGGAAAGAGATTTTGACTTTGTGTCAGGGGGCTTGAATTTCACTCCTGGCAGAGCCACTTATTAGCTGTGTAATTGTGTGACATTTGGCAAGCTACTGAAAGTTATTTGGGTCTCCATCTCCTCATCAGTCAAATGAGTATTCAATAACTGTGAGTTAAATCTGAATGTAGAACTCTTTGTTATCCTCAACCTAATCATGTTTTTAAAAAATATCTCTTTACAGTGGTATCTGGGATTTAGCTTGGTGATGATGGTGGGGGTAGAGACAGGACAGTGATGGGGAAGGGGAAACTTGAGTAGGACTCAAATGGATACCCTCTCAGGTCCCCTAGCATCATCTTTATTTTTGAACAATTAAAAATAAGTATTCAGCTTGATTATACCCAAAGTATTGTAGAAAGTGATGAGAGACATGAGAAAATAGATAAACTCTGCCTTCAAGATTATGATCTAATGGGAGATATATCCACATTCACAGCTAAGAATAATATAATGCAAAGCATGGTAAGTTTTGAAAGACAGAACATCAAACAAAACATTATGGGAGTGTAGAGGAGAAAACAGTTAATTCTGATTGGCAGCACTTAGGAAGTTCTCAATCCAAGTTCTCCAGACTGAAATATCCCCATAATTAGGTATGGTGAGAGCACCTATGAGGCCTCCTACTCCAAAATATCTGCCTCACACACCTGATGTGTCCCTCACATTCCACCATATGATTTACTTTTTTGGGAATGTAGGGCAAAGAAGTGCAAACTATGGCAGCATGAGGTGTGTCTGGAAATGAGGCTAGGGACATGGACAGGAGCCAGATCATTAAGGGCCATGTGTGTCTCATATCATTTTTTAGTAAAATTTCTTCCTTGTGCCAAATTTAAAGGCCAGGTCATGATCTAGGTCAAAGGGGAGAGCTTCTAACCAAGTAGAAAATGACCTTCTCTACTCCTAATGCTCCCTGATGTTAGTTATGCTATCCTGGGCACAGATCCTCAGGGATAAGGCTCGAGGCCACTTTTTGAGATGACAGTCCACCTGTCCCTCTAATTCAGGCTCCTAGTAGTTCAGGTTTCTGTTTCAAAAGAAAACAAAAACTAGAGACAGGATAGTTTACAATTAGAGTTCTGCATATTAAATACCCATATATGGAAATGTTGGCATTTTTCAGAGGTCTGGTAATTTAAAAATCAGTGTCTATCTCAGACTTCAATGTGTACAAGTAGATAACTTTGAATGGGTTTGGAGGAGGACAGTTTAAAGGGAGATATGTTGTGTAGGAGAAAAAAAACTAAAATTAAGTGCAGTAAGTTCAAATGAAAAGGTGATTTCATCTGATTCTCGTCTCCATTCTCAGAAATACTGAAAATTGCTATAGGAAATTAGTAAAACACTTGATGGGATTCGCCTAATAAAAATCAGAACAGCTGGGCTTCCCTGGTGGCACGGTGGTTGAGAGTCCGCCTGCTGATGCAGGGGACGCGGGTTAGTGCCCCGGTCCGGGAGGATCCCACATGCCGCGGAGTGGCTGGGCCCATGAGCCATGGCCGCTAAGCCTGTGTGTCCAGAGCCTGTGCTCCACAACGGGAGAGGCCACAACAGTGAGAGGCCCGCGTACAGCAAAAAAAAAAAAAAATTTTTTTTAATAAAAAAAAATCAGAACAGCTGTTTGGTACTTCTACATTCAAAACAACTTAAAAAATAGTCTTTAGAGCTCACAGTGTTTAGGTACTGTGAGATCTATTCCTTTGTGCATTTAATCAAAAATATTTATTGCACACCTACTTTGCTTTCTAGTTCTGAGAATACATGAGTGGACAAAACAGAAAAAGCTAAACATATTAATCAATGACTATATTTTACTAAGTATCTGGGTAAATACACTTTCTAATGCTTTAATATAACAGCTATTTTCATAACTTTACAGTTACTAAAGACACAGAACTGACTTTTGCTACAAACTATGGCAACTGAATTTTTGGATGGCAGTAGTGTCTAGGATTGCTTGGTGTTTGGATAACTCTGATAAGATTTTTGTATGGTCCTATCTAATCTCCTTTCCCTGTACCCCGTTATTCAGAATCAAGTGAACAAAAGGAAGAGGAAGGGTAGGAGTGTAGGAGAAAGATTATGGAAAGTCTTCTACATGTTTAAAGAGGAGTAGAGGAAAAGGTTTGACCAGTTGGCATTAAAAATATTTTTGATTAACTATATGACCTTTACCTACAGAAGACATTTTCTTAGTATTTTTAACAAGATTTCCAGAAACATAGGATGGCATAATCCATTGGGGAAATTGCAGTGCCAGGGAAATCTACAATACAATTGTTGTAGGGCACTATGATGTTAAAAATATGTATTAACTAATGGAAATAGTGCTGGACACTAATTAAAGTATCCAAATGACTTGTCATTATTAATAACTCTGTACTTCAACAAGGAGCACTTGCTGTGGAAGTTCTGTGACTATCCTGGGCACAGCATGACAATATTTTAAAAATATGTACACCATGAAAGAATCCCACTTGAAATAGCTGTAAGATGGAGCCAAAAAGTTACCAAGTGGAACTTAGCACAAACTCAAAATGAAGTGGAAATCTGTTCTTATGACCTCAAGAAGTAGTTTAAATTTTATACTTTTTGAAAATATATGAGATAGACCTAATAACATGCACCTTCTTGAATTTCAAATGGTTAACCCCATTGCTTATGCATTTAACCAGTCTTTTTCGAATGCCCACTATAAACAAGGAACACTCAAATATTTAGTGGAATAAGATGAGTGAAAGATGGAAGGAAGGACAAAAGAATGCAAAACCCTTTGCATATACTCTGGCAGCTAAAAGATTAATAAAACACATTCACTGCCCTTCTAGTAACTAAAAGTCTCGAAATAGAGAAAAATGTGTAAACAAATAAAAATAAAAGCATAATGTGCTAAAATTTGATAAGGAAAGTGCAGAAAAAATAAGTCATGGAAGTTTTAGTAAAAGGCAATATTTTTAATATTCTTCCCAGCTGAGGGGATCAGTGAAAGCCTTGTGGATAAGGTCACATTTGAACTGAACTCTGAAGTACGGTTGGATTAATCTGGTAGCTGTAAATACTGGACGGTTAGTTCTCCAGGAGTAGAGAGGATGACTTACTCATCTGTGTACCTCTTGTGCCTAACACAGAAATAATGCTAATAATAGCTATTGTTTATCATGTGCTACTATAGTGGGGCACCATGTTAAGCATTTTCTATACATTGTCACATTTACCTTGACAACACTCCTGTGGTAGCAATAGGGACAGTAGCAGCAACAACAGCAACATTTGTTTAATGCTGACTGTGAGCCAGGTACTGCTTTAAGAGCAGTACAGTAGTCCCCTTTTATCCATGGGGGATACCTTCCAAGACCCCCAGTGATGCCTAAAATGATGGAGAGTACCAAATCCTATATATATACAATACTGTGTTTTTTCCTATAATACATACCTACGATAAAATTTAATTTATAAATTAGACATAGTAAGAAATTAATGAAAACTAATAATAAAATAGAATAATTATAACAGTATACTGTAATAAAACGTGTGAATGTGCTCTTTCTCTCTCTCAAAAATACCTTATTGTACTTCAGTCGCCCTTCTTCTTGTGATAATGTGAGATGATAAAATGCCTATGTGATGAGATGGAGTGAGGTGATTGATGGAGGCATTATGTTGTAGCCTTAGGCTACTACTGACCTTCTGACGGTGTCTCAGAAGGAGGATCATCTGCTTCGGGAGATCATGGATCGTCCAGCCATGGCAATGTCAATGATTGGCTGTCAGGAGCAGATGATGGTTGGTGATCCCAGGCGGGATGGGGCTGGACAGCATGAGATTCATCATACTACTTCAGAACGGCATGTACTTTAAAACTTATGAATTGTTTATTTCTGGAGTTATCCATTTAATATTTTCGGACCACAGTTGACCTTGGGTAACTGAAACCAGGGAAAGCAAAACCGTGGACAAGAGGGGCTATTGTATACCACTATTAGTATCCCTGTGTAACACATGAGAAAACTGAGGTGCAGAGAGGATGAGCAACTTGCCCAAGATTACACAAGTTAGTCAGAGGGAGTGCTACAATTTGAAACTAGTTCATCTGATTCTAAAGCCCATGTTATCATAGTTCAGCACCTGTTACCTAGAAAGCAGTTAGAAATTTTGAATAAATAAGTGAATGAAAACTGAAAGAGAAAGAAGAGAGATATTGTCAAGATAAGAACCAATGGGAGGACCTTCAAGATGGCGGAGGAGTAAGACGTGGAGATCACCTTTCTCCCCACAAATACATCAAAAATACATCTACATGTGGAACAACTCCTACAGAACACCTACTGAATGCTGGTGGAAGACCTCAGACTTCCCAAAAGGCAAGAAAATCCCCACTTACTTAGGTAGGCCAAAAGAAAAAACAAAGACAAAAGAATAGGGACAGGACCTGCACTTCTGGGAGGGATTTGGGAAGGAGGAAAAGCTCCCCCACAGTAGGAAGCCCCTTTACTGGCGGAGACAGGGGGTGGGCGGGAGGGAAGCTTTGGAGCCACAGAGGAGAGCACAGCAACAGGGGTGCAGAGGGCAAAGCAGAGAGATTCCCACTCAGAGGATCAGTGCCGACCAGCACTCACCAGCCTGAGATGCTTCTCTGCTCACCTGCGGGGGCGGGTGGGGACTGGGAGCTGAGGCTCGGGCTTCAGAGGTCAAATCCCAGGGAGAGGACTGTGGTTGGCTGCAGGAACACAGCCTGAAGGGGGCTAGTGCACCACAGCTAGCTGGGAGGGAGTCCGGGAAAAAGTCTGGACCTGCCTAAGAGGCAAGAGACCATTGTTTTGGGGTGCGTGAAGAGAGGAGATTCCTTCCCCGTGTGCCCACAGAAGGCAGAGCACTGCCTAAGCGAGCTCCACAGATGGGCACGAGCCACTGCTATCAGCTCAGACCCAGAGACGGGCATGAGACGCTAAGGCTGCTGCTGCCGCCACCAAGAAGCCTGCATGCAAGCACAGGTCACTATCCACACACACACACGCCCGGGAGCCTGTGCAGCCTGCCACTGCCAGGGTCCCATGATCCATGGACAACTTCTCCAGGAGAACACACACCACACCTCAGGCTGTTGCAACATCATGCCAGCCTCTGCCACTGCAGGCTCGACTTGCATTCCAAATATGACTACCCTCCCTCCCCCAAGCCTAAGTGAGCAAGAGCACCCTAAAAACCAAAGTTTTAACCCCATCCTGTCTGGATGGGTGACAGATGCCTGAGGGCGACCTACATGCAGAGGTGGGGCCAAAACCAAAGCTGAACCCCAGGAGCTGTGTGAACAAAGAAGAGAAAGGGAAATTTCTCTGTGCAGCCTCAGGAGCAGAGGATTAAACCCCCATAATAAACTTGATGTACCCTGCATCTGTGGAATAAATGAATAGACAACGAATTGTCCCAAAATTGAGGTGGTGGACTTTGGGATCAACTGCAGACTTGGGGTTTGCTGTCTATGACTGATTTGTTTCTGACTTTTATGTTTATCTTAGTTTAGTTTTTAATGCTTGTTATCACTGGTGGATTTGTTTATTAGTTTGGTTGCTATCTTCTTTTTTTACTTAATTTTATTATTTTTGTTTTCTTATTTTAATAATTTTTTAAAATTTTATTTTTTAATTTTTATTTTTAATTAAAAATTTTTTTCTTTATTTTTTCTTCCTTTTATTCTGAACCATGTGGCTGACAGTGTCTTGGTGCTCTGACCTTGTGTCACACCTGAGCCTCTGAGGTGGGAAGGCCGAGTTCAGGATATTGGACCACCAGAGACCTCCCAGCCCTATGTACTATCAACCAGCAAAAGCTCTCCAGAGATCTCTGTCTCACCGCTAAGGCCCAGCCCCACCCAATGGCCAGCAAGCATGAGTACTGGAAGCCCCATGCCAAACAACTAGCAAGACAGGAACACGACCCCACCCATTAGCAGAGAGGCTGCCTAAAATCATACTAAGTTCACAGACATACAAAAACACACCACTGGACACAGCCCTGGACACAAGAAAGGCAAGTTCCATTCCCAACCATGAAAATACGGACACCAGTCCCCTCCAACAAGAAGCCTACCCAACCCACTGAACCAACCTCACCCACTGGGGACAGACAGCAAAAACAATGGGAACTACGAACCTGCAGCCTGCAAAAAGGAGACCACAAACACAGTAAATTAAACAAAATGAGAAGACAGAGAGACATGCAGGAGATGAAGGAGCAAGGTAAAAACCCACCAGACCAAACAAATGAAGAGGAAATAGGCAGTCTACTGGAAAAAGAATTCACAGTAATGATAGCAAAGATGATCCAAAATCTTGGAAATAGAATGGAGAAAATAAAAGAAACATTAACAAGGACCAAAACAACTAAAGAGTAAACAAACAATGATGAACAACACAATAAACGAAATTAAAAGTTCTGTAGAAGGAATCAATAACAGAATAATTGAGGCAGAAAAACAGATAAGTGACTTGGAAGATAATATAGTGGAAATAACTATCACAGAGCAGAATAAAGAAAAAAAATGAAAAGAATTGAGGACAGCCTCAGAGACCTCTGGGACAACATTAAAAGCAGGAACATTTGACTTATAGGGGTCCCAGAAGAAGAAGAGAAAAAGAAAGGAACTGAGAAAATATTTGAAGAGGTTATAGTTGAAAACTTCCCTAATATGGGAAAGGAAATAGTCAATCAAGTACAGGAAGTGCAGAGAGTCCCATACAGGACAAATCCAAGGAGAAACACGCCAAGACACATATTAATCAAACTATCAAAAATTAAATACAAAGAAAAAATATTAAAAGCAGCAAGGGAAAAGAAACAAATAACATACAAGGGAATCCCCATAAAGATAACAGATGATCTTGCAGCTGAAACTCTGCAAGCCAGAAGGGAGTGGCAGGACATATTTAAAGAGAAGAAAGTGAAAAATCTACAACCAAGATTACTTTACCCAGCAAGGATCTCATTCAGATTTGATGGAGAAATTAAAACCTTTACAGACAAGCAAAAGCTAAGAGAATTCAGCACCACCAAACCAGCTTTACAGCAAATGCTAAAGGAACTTCTCTAGGCAAGAAACACAAGAGAAGGCAAAGACCTACAATAACAAATCCAAAACAATTAAGAAAATGGTAATAGGAAACTACATATCAATAATTACCTTAAATGTAAATGGATTAAATGCTCCATCTAAAAGATATAGACTGGCTGAATGGATACAAAAACAAGATCTGTATATATGCTGTCTACAAGAGACCCAGTTCACACCGAGGGACACATACAGACTGAAAGTGAGGGGATGGAAAAAGATATTCCATGCAAATGGAAATCAAAAGAAAGCTGGGGTAGCGATTCTCATATCAGACAAAATAGACTTTAAAATAAAGACTATTACAAGAGACAAAGAAGGACACTACATAATAATCAAGGGATGAATCCAAGAAAAAGATATAACAATTGTAAATATTTATGCACCCAACATAGGAGAACTTCAATACATAAGGCAAATGCTAACAGCCATAAAAGGGGAAATAGACAGTAACACAATCATAGTAGGGGATTTTAACACCCCACTTTCACCAATGGACAGGTCATCCAAAATGAAAACAAATAAGGAAACACAAGCTTTAAATGACACATCAGACCAGATGGACTCAATTGATATTTATAGGACTTTCCACCCAAAAACAACAGAATTCACTTCTTTCTCAAGTGCTCATGGAACATTCTCCACGATAGATCATATCTTGGGTCACAAATCAAGCCTTGATAAAATTAAGAAAATTGAAATCATATCAAGTGTCTTTTCTGACGACTATGCTATGAGAGTAGATATCAATTACAGGGAAAAAACTGTAGAAAATACAAACACATGGAAGCTAAACAATACACTACAAAATAACCAAGAGATCACTGAAGAAATCAAAGAGGAAACCAAAAAATACCTACAAACAACTGAAAATGAAAACGCAGAAACTAACACACCAATATAAAGCAATTATACTCCAATAAAGATGTTAAAAAACAAAACAAAACACGATGACCCAAAACCTATGGGAAGCAGCAAAAGCAGTTCTAAGATGGAAGTTCAGAGCAATACGATCTTACCTCAAGAAACAAGAAAACGCTCAAATAAACAACCTAACCTTACACCTAAAGCAATTAGAGAAACTAGAAAAAAAAAACCCAAAGTTGGCAGAAAGAAAGAAATCATAAAGATCAGATCAGAAATAAATGAAAAAGTAATGAAGGAAACAATAGCAAAGATCAATTCAAATAAAGCTGGTTCTTTGAGAAGATAAACAAAATTGATAAACCATTAGCCAGACTCAGCAAGAAAAGAGGGAGAAGACTCAAATGAACAGAATTAGAAATGAAAAAGGAGAAGTAAAAACTGACACTGCAGAAATACAAAGGATCATAAGAGATTACTACAAGAAACTCTATGCCAATAAAATGGACAACCTGGAAGAAATGGACAAATTCTAGGAAAAGCACAACCTTATGAGACTGAACCAGGAAGAAATAGAAAATATAAACAGACCAATCACAAACACTGAAATTGAAACTGTGATTAAAAATCTTTCAACCAACAAAAGCCCAGAAGCAGATGGATTCACAGGTGAATTTTATCAAACATTTAGAGAAGAGCTAACATCTATCCTTCTTAAACTCTTCCAAAATACAGCAGAGAGAGGAACAGTCCCAAACTCATTCTACAAGGCCACCACCACCGTGATACCAAAACCAGACAAAGATGTCACAAAGAAAGAAAACTACACACCATATCACTGATGAACACAGATGCAAAAATCTTCAACAATACTAGGAAACAGAATCCAACAGCACATTAAAAGGATCATACACCATGATCAAGTGGGGTTTATTCCAGGAATGCAAGGATTCTTCAATATATGCAAATCAATCAATGTCATACACCATATTAACAAATTGAAGGAGAGAAACTATATGATCATCTCAATAGATGGAGAAAAAACTTTCAACAAAATTCAATACTGATTTAAGATAAAAACCCTCCAGAATGTAGGCATAGAGGGAACTTTCCTCAACATAATAAAGGCCATATATAACAAACCCAGAGCCAACATCGTTCTCAATGGTGAAAAACTGAAACGATTTCCACTAAGATCAGGAACAAGACAAGGTTGCCCATTCCCACCACTATTATTCAACATAGTTTACGAAGTTTTAGCCACAGCAATCAAGAAGAAAAAGAAATAAAAGGAATCCAAATCAGAAAAGAGGAAGCAACACTGTCACTGTTTGCAGATGACATGATACTATACATAGAGAATTTTAAAAATGCTACCAGAATACTACTAGAGTTAATCAATGAAGTTAGTAAAGCAGCAGGATATAAAATTAATGCACAGAAATCTCTTGCATTCTTATACACTAATGATGAAATATCTGAAAGAGAAATTAAGGAAACACTCTCATTTACCACTGCAACAAAAAGAATAAAATACCTAGGAATCAACCTACCTACGGAGACAAAAGACCTGTAGGCAGAAAACTGTAAGACACTGATGAAAGAAATTAAAGATGATACAAACAGATGGAGAGATATACCATGTTCTTGGATTGCAGGAATCAACATTATGGAAATGACTATACTACTCAAAGCAGTTTACAGATTCAATGCAATCCCTATCAAACTACCAATAGCATTTTTTCACAGAACTAGAACAAAAAATTTCACAAATTGTATGGAAACACAAAGGATCCCGAATAGCCAAAGCAATCTTGAGAAAGAAAAATGGAGCTAGAGGAATCAGGCTCCTGACTTCAGACTATACTACAAAGCTACAGTAATCAAGACAGTATGGTACTGGCACAGAAACAGAAATATGTATCAATGGAAAAGGATAGATAGCCCAGAGATAAACCCACCCACCTATGGTCAACTAATCTATGATAAAGGAGACAAGTTATACAATGGAGAAAAGACAGTGTCTTCAATAAGTTGTGCCAGGAAAACTGGCCAGCTACATATAAAAGAATGAAATTAGAACCCCCCCCCAACACCCTACACAAAAATAAACTCAAAATGGAGTAGAGACCTAAATGTAAGACCAGACACTATAAAGCTCTTAGAGGAAAACATAGGCAGAACACTCTATGACATAAATTACATCAAGATCCTTTTTTACCCACCTCCTAGAGAAATGGAAAGAAAAACAAAGAAAACAAATGGGACCTAATGAAACTTAAAAGCTTTTGCACAGCAAAGGAAACCATAAGCAAGGCGAAAATATAACCCTCAGAATGGGAGAAAATATTTGCAAATGAAGCAACTGACAAAGGATTAATTGCCAAAATTTACAAGCAGCTCCTGCAGCTCAATATCAAAAAAACAAACAACCCAATCCCCAAATGGGCAGAAGACCTAAAAAGACATTTCTCCAAAGAAGATATGCACATTGCCAACAAACACATGACAGGATGCTCAACATCACTAATCATTAGAGAAATGCAAATCAAAACTACAATGAGGTATCACCTCACAGTGGTTGGAATGGCCATCATCAAAAAAATCTACAAACAATAAATGCTGGAGAGTGTATGGAGAAAAGGGAACCCGATTGCACTGTTGGTGGGAATGTAAATTGCCACAGCCACTATGGACAACAGTATGGAAGTTCCTTAAAAAACTAAAAGTAGTACTACTATATGGCCCAGCAATCCCAGTACTGGGCGTATACCCTGAGAAAATCATAAATCAAAAAGAGCCATGTTCCAAAATGTTCACTGCAGCACTATTTACAATAGCCAGGACATGGAAGCAACCTAAGTGTCCACTGACAGATGAATGGATAAAGAAGTTGTGGCACATACATACAATGGAATATTACTCAGTCAAAAAGAAATGAAATTGAGTTATTTATAGGGAGGTCGATGGACCTAGCATCTGTCATACAGAGTAAAGTATGTCAGAAAGAGAAAAACAAATACTGTATGCTATCACATATATATGGAATCTAAAAAAAAAAAGGAAAAATGTTTCTGAAGAACCTAGCGGCAGGACAGGAATAAAGACGCAGACATAGAGAATGAACTTGAGGATACGGGCAGGGGGAAGGGTGTGCTGCGATGAAGTGTGAGAGTGGCATTGATATATATACACTACCAAATGTAAAATGGGTGGCTAGTGGGAAGCTGGTGCATAGCACAGGGAGATCAGTTCGGTGCTTTGTGACCACCCAGAAGGGTGGGATAGGGAGGGTGGGAGGGAGACGCAAGAGGGAGGAGGGTATATAGGTATACATATAGCTGATTCACTTTGTTATATAGCGTAAACTAACACAACATTGTAAAGCAATTATACTCCAATAAAGATGTTAAAAAAAAAAGAAAAAGAACCAGTGAATCTGCAAACTGGGAGAGAAAGCGTGAGAGACATAAAATTGCCTTGGAATTTTCAGCCTAAGCTAAGAAATGTCAATATTTTTTCCCTGCAAAAGATGAGCTATTGTGTGCTGGATTTGAAAAAAATTATTTTTATAAAGCATTTGAGAAATGTTATGTGTTTTATTACATATAGTATGAGTGATAGCCCATAAAAGTTACATAGAAGACACTTCAAAGAATAGACAAAATATTCATGTTGGTCATTTCTTTATGTGGTGGAGAATTATTGGTGATGTCCTTTTTCCTTCATCCCTGTATTTTCTGCTGTGACAACAAATAATTTGTGATTACAACAGGAACTTTTAAAATGTTGAGTAACATTTTAGGGTAGATTTAAAAAATAATCAGAATTCCCTGTTGTTAAGAAACACACACATACATGTATGAGTGATGTGGATATTATATTTTCAACCTACTCTTAAATTGTTCCAGAAAAATTGGAGGGAAGGAGGGAGGGGGCCAGAGTGAGAGAGAGGAAACAAATATACCAAAATGTCAAAATTTAGAGAATCTGAGAAAACTTCGGAATTGGAATTTTTTATACTAATCTTGCAACATTTCTCTAAATCTAAATTTATGTTAAAATCAGGAAAAAAAACAGTAGTTCAAATAGGTAAAGCAAAAAAGCCAGAGGAAATATATATTTATATATGTATATATACACGTATATATGAACTATAAACAATGCACATCTACTATATATTAGATACATATAGTGTGCATCATTTATAGTTCATATAGTTTACAATTCATAAATATGCAATATTACAATTTTAAATATGATAAAGAAAAATAATCATCAGAAGCATCAAATTTCCACTTTCTTACAACACTTATTTCTGTCAATTTTCCTTGTTTTGGCACTGCCAACCTATTCTTCCTAAAGTTGCCAACTGTACCAGAAGAAACCCATTCGTAGTTTGCACAATTGGCCATGTTACCTACAGTATCATTTCAAGGGCTATCTTCTGCTGAACTTCTTCAAAATCATCTTGAGATAGTCAAGTCTTAATGCTTATTTTGACTAATTCTGAATGAATTAGCTGTTTAGTTGCATTTATTTGGATATTTGGTTAAATGAAAAATTGGTAGGGAGCTTTTGGATAGTGAGGTGGAGTGAAAGGTTGGACTAATGGGGGCAGTTAATCCAAATGGTCAGCCTTTTATGCAAATACAGTTCACCATGGAAACCAAAGAAAACAACAAAAACAAAAAGAAGAAGATAGTTATATAAGGTTTGTGAAATTGCTTTTACTTCTGCTCTCCAATTTCCCTTAGGCCAGATCTGATGACTGTTATTATTATTATAATTCTTCATCTATGTATTGCACTATTGTTGCTTTCCTCCAAAGTGCTCATAGATCCATTTTGTTCATTTACCTTCATGACAGTGCTGCTAAACAGAGCCTTGGTATATGGCGTCAAGTCTTATTTTCTTAGCTAGCTTAGTATACAGCACCTAATTGCAGAAAAAACAATCTGTTCAGAGGCAATGGTGTCTTTGGACTGAATGTTGATATGCCATATAAAATATAGGTATTATAACTGATAATGGACATAACTTATGATACTTTTGAAAGATGTTCTTGAATAGTATTGTTAGCAGATATACAGGACTAGACATAAACTGAGCAGAACTGGAAATGTACAAATTAGCCTTCCCAGATTGAGAAAGTTTTCTCTGAATTTGTGTTCCCTCAGAGTTTAGGGAGAAAAATAAAAGGTAACAACAATCTGAATTTCCTTTAAAATAAGAAGACCATTCTGTGATTTTATAAATACATCACCGTATAACTTAATGTCATCTGCTGGAAATCATTCAAATGGAAAACATCAACAGAGAGGCTTTTCTAAGGCTCATGTTTATCACAAGGTAATAAGGTTAGATTGAGTTCTTTTAATGTAATTTTAATTTTGGCTCTAAATAATTTGTATCTCTTCCAAGGTTAAAAACACAGAAAGTACACATAAACACGAAGTAAGATCTAAAAATTTCCTGAAATACATTAACAATCTCATTTATATAACAAGTACCTTGTTTGTGACCATCTCAACATTAAGCTAGATAAGTAGATGCAAAAATGAAGGGAGTTTGATTTGTGACGCTGTCCATTGCCCAGCAACGAGGGACTGTGGTTATTTTTGCAGTATTGCACCATTTTAGGAGGCTGGGGACAGACTAGGCATATGCCACTTTTTTCCCACTTTAAGCTGAAACAGACAGCAAAATGAAGAATTTAAATCTGTTATTTGTCAACAGGTTAAATTTGAGAATTTTACATTTTAAAGATGAATTTTGTAAAACTAAATGCCCTTGAATGCCTAATTATCTGTGCCTTCATTCTGAAAATTAATTTCCAGCATGAAAACAAAACAAAATAGGACACTTACTTGACTGCAGAATTGATGAGAGTTATTTTCAAAATAACTCTGAAATAAGCTTAATAATACATGCGTCAAAAATAATTTTTAAATGTTCACAAACATGAATGTAAAATCCTGCAGTTGGGTCCAAAAACAATGAGATGTACAAGCAAAGGATGAGATGTGGCTTAGTAGCAACACACATGAAAAAGATTTAGGGGTTTTCAGGGACTGTAAGCTCAATATTATTCAGTTGTGTGTTGTGGCTGCACCGAAAACTAAATCCATCTTCATCTGCATTAATAGAAAGATAGAGTCAGAAACAAGGGAGTGATAGCATAGCCCAGCTCTGTGCTTGGCAGACCTGTACTTGAAATGTTCAATGAAAATAGCAGGATGGGGGGTAACATTTGGGTAGCAGCCACAAACTAAAATGCATCTAAAAGGGAGAGAGGAAGATGCTGAAGAGTCTGGAAACCATGCAGGAAAGGGACTGCTGAGAGGCCTGGGCTACCTTAGCCTAGAAATGAGAATTCTTGAGGAGGAACAGAAGGTAGAAGCTGCTTTTGAATCTTCCTTCTACATTGTGTCCTTCTCCCACTCCTTTCCCCTCTCTTTTGTCCCTTCTCTCTTCCTCCCACTTTCTTTCACCTATCCTTCCTCCCTAAAGCCATTTCCCAAGGTGGTGATGTTCTGATTTGGTTCAATGACACATGTATTATTTACCTGCATACCCTAGAGACCACACTTCCCTGCAGCCCCTTTTCACTTCCTCCTTACTCTCGTGCTTCCCCACTCATAGCTAACAGCACTGGACCACAGTAAATCCCCCCTCCACATTTCATTTTTAGAAAGGGCTTCATGACCCTGGGAAAGGAAAGAGAATATGAGTTAACTAGCACAGACTCTTAAGCCAAAGTCTTGTGAAAAAAGGCCTAGGTACAAAAGGAGCAATTCTAATAAAACTATAAAATGAACTTCTTTATTCTCCCTAATGCTCATTGGAATTAGACATGAGAATCTGAGCACAGATCCTCATGGGTGGGCTGAAAGTGCACCTGTAACACTAATCTAGGATGCTTAAATATCAGGTTCTTATTTAACAAGAAGAAAAGGGGGAGTTTATTAATACAAAAGTTTGAACATAGAACATCACCGCCTGAATGATTAAACCTATTTCAGAGGGCTGAAATACTAATGACTCCAATTTGTCAAAACATAGGAGTTTTAATGGGGGCCAGGAAGGGTTGGCGTTGGTATGCGGCATAGGAATCAACACTTGCGTACTTTAAAGCAAAACATAAAAGCTCTATCCAGCTGAAATTCTCAGAATCACTACAGGATATTAGGTGTAATTGACTGATGTGATCTCATGTAATAGGAATTGGACTGAGTGCTTAGTATCCTCACAGTTAAAACAAGTAAATAAAATGAGTTGGCAGTGCACAAAATGCTTATGGTATGTAACAGCTCATGTAAATTAGCTACATCCTTGATTTAAACATTTTGTAAATATAAATTACTATGCTAGAATATGACAGGGAAGGAAAGAGGAAATGGAAGGGAAACAAAAAGAAGATAATAAGGAAAGGGAAAGATAGATGGAAAAGATAAGGAGAGGAGGAAAAGGAGAAAAGAGAAAGGAGAGGAGAAAAGAGGTAGAGAAATGGAAAATAAATTTAAATAGGAAAATGCAGAAAACAGAAGGGAGAGAGAGAAGATGCAAATATTTGAGTGGCTACAATATATTTGTATGCACAAAAATCTTCAGAAGAGAAGTGAGAAATCACTGCTTTTTTTCAACTTGTAGTCACCAATAACAATATCCTTATAATAGTACTGATGAATTAGACCGGGTGGAGGGGGAGAGAAGTATAAGCCCTGATGGGTTCTTGGTCCAACAGTCTCTTCCAGGACCCATTCATCTCTTGCCAGGAACCTTTGGTCTGAGTTGAGGGGCTCAGCAAGCATATCATCACTGCTAGTTGAATGTTCACAGCAACTTTATTCATAGTAGTGCCAAACTATAAACATTCCAAATGCACATCAACTGGTGAATGGATAAATAAATTGTGCTACCCCTGAACTACAGAATACTACTCAGCAAGAAAGGGGAACAGACTACTGATAGATGTAACAAACATAGATGAATCTTAAAGATATTATGCTAAGTGAAGGAAGCCAGACCTAAAAGGCTGTATTTTTTTTTTTTTTTTTTTTTTTTTTTTTTGCATTACGCAGGCCTCTCACTGTTGTGGCCTCTCCCGTTGCGGAGCGCAGGCTCAGCGGCCATGGCTCACGGGTCCAGCTGCTCCACGGCATGTGGGATCCTCCCGGACTGGGGCACGAACCCGTGTCCCCCGCATCGGCAGGCGGACTCGCAACCACTGCGCCACCAGGGAAGCCCAAGGCTGTATATTTTATGACTTCATTTATATGGCATTCTAGAAAAGGCAAACTACAGTAATGGAGAACAAATCAGTGGTTTGGCTAGGACCAGGGTTGGAAGTATAGGATGTCTTCAAAGGCGACTGAGGGAACTTTTGGGGGTGAAAGAAATGTTATTTATCTTGACTGTAGTGTTGGTTACATGTCTATGTGCATTTGTCACAACTCATAGAACTGTATGCTTACAATTGGTGAATTCTAAATTATACCTCAGAAAAGGCTGATAAAAACAAACAATTCATCTAAGATTAACTTACTACTAAGTGGTGTTGCTCTTGCTTTTTCCCCCTAATCTTCATGAGGAGCAGTATGTAGAAAGCAGATATTTGGGGGCCTAAAGCAGAGATTTAAAGGTGTTTGTTCACAGAATTTCTTAGTGCCTTGTTCATTAAGTTGAAGTTCTTCATTCTGGCATTCAAGGTCTTTCATAATCTGCTCCTACTCTGCTTCTCCAACTTTGATTACACACACACACACACACATACTCTTTTTTTAATCTCTGTCATTTTATTTTATTTTATTTTATTAACATTTTTATTGGAGTATAATTGCTTTACAATGGTGTGTTAGTTTCTGCTTTACAACAAAGTGAATCAGTTATACATATACATATATCCCCATATCTCTTTCCTCTTGCGTCTGCCTCCCTCCCACCCTCCCTATCCCACCCTTCTAACTCGGTGCTTTGTCACACACATACTCTTGACTGCTATCAGGCAGTTCTTCTCAGTTCATGCAACATGCCCTCCCTGCTTACTCTGCTAGCACACATGTACCATGCTTATTTCAATCTATTTGCCTTTGCTATTGCATGTTCTCCCTCTATGCCTGGTATGCCTTACCCTCATTTGTTCAACTGTTTATTGATTGCCTACTATGTGTCAAGTTTTAATAATTAGATACACATTAATAAGACTGCTAAAGTCTCTGTCTTCACAGAGCTGGCCGTTACACTGCAGAATGTAAAGGGTATGGTAGTGGAAAATACAGGGTATTAGTACAACAGAGGAAAGGAACAAAACCCAGATTTAGGAAGGGAGTGGTCAGGAATAGTTTCTCAAAAGAAATAACATCTAAGAAGAGACATGAAAAATACTTTGGTGTTCTTCAGGCACAAGGGAAAGAGTGCTCCATGTGGAAAGAGCTAGAATGCTAAAAGGCCTGAAGGCAAGCAAGAACATGGGAAGGAAGCTGAAGATTTTAAATGATTTAAGTATGGCAAGAACATAGAGGATAAAAGAGGCAAGATATGATGCTGGAGAAAGAGACTGGGTCCAGATTGTGAAGGGCTTTTAGCACCATATCAAGGAGTATGAAATCCTTTAGAGACAAAGGTACCAATGAAACTGTTTGAGTAGAAGAGTAACACCCTCATGCTGGAGTTGAGAAAGGTCATGAAATGAGAATGAATAGGATAAGGAGAGACAGGGAGATCACTTAGAAGAAGTTGCAGTTTTCCAAGGAGACTTGACTATGGTGGTGGCAGATATAACAGAGAAAAAATATTTAAGAGATAAAGGTAAAATTGGTATTACCTACCAATAGATTTGATTATTTGGATAGAGGGATAGGGTGGCATCAAAGATGACTATCAAATCTCTGCTTGGAAAACTTGATGCAAAGTGATTCCTTTCACTGAGATAGGGACATAAGAAAGGTATTCAAGGGGTGATAGATACAAGTTCAGTCTAGGACATGTTAGCTCATGTTTTGTACCCTTGACCATTCTCACCTATATCAACCTCCCCTCTGAGAAATCCTAGAGCCTGATTCATTTACCTGGGCTTTTGTGCCCTACAGACTTCCTAAAGACAATGGAAATCCTTAGGAGCAGGGGCTCTGTCTGAAAGTTCTATTAGTTCACAGACCCTATCTAGTGCTAAGCATAGAATTAATTCTCAAAAATACTTGTTAATCAACTGAGTACTCTCATGGGTAATAAAATGTGATATATAAGTGGACTTGCATCACACCCACTAGTGAAGATGGTTAGTGATAAAGAATAGCTCCAGTACAAATAACAAATATAGCAGGAAAGGACTGCATTCATGGTTTAATTTTGTCTCAGTGTACCCAATGAGTAAATAAAATTTCATATGAAATCCATCAAAATTGCTTAATACTTAAATGAGAGCTCTTGATTATTTTATAGAGAAGAAAAATTTGGGGCGCTCTTAAGAATCACACTCCTGGAGAAGCGGAGAATGGAGGAGGGAAGGCTGTACTTCAAAGAAATCTATGTGGTCAATGTTTGTGTACATCTTTATGAAGATGTCCTTGCGGCACCTGTGAACATTTAGCAGGCACTATCATGAGTGTTTGAAACACTGTTGAAAATAGCAGTATTTGAAGAAACCGGATGTCACTTAAGATATGATCCATGGATAAACATCACATGCTGCTGGCCTTCTTACAAAATGAATGGCAGCTGTTCTCCAGACCCAGTGCCAAGAGGCATGAGAGGAGCTGCAATCTACCTTCCATGGTGAGGCTGGCTGCAGATGCACAGCACAGCTGTGGGCGAGCAGGCTGCTGCCATAGGTGCAAGCACAGTTGATTTCCTCCCAATGTGGATGGAGCAGGATTTTCAGGGATAGCTTCAAGACGGTGGAGGAGTAAGACATGGAGATTACCTTCCCCCCCACAAATACATCAAAAATACATCTACATGTGGAACAGCCCTTACAGAACACCTACTGAATGCGGGCAGACACCTCAGACTTCCCAAAAGGCAAGAAACTCCCCACATACCTGGGTAGGGCAAAAGAAAAAAGGAAAAACAGAGACAAAATAATAGGTAAAATAGATGGCTAGTGGGAAGCAGCCACATAGCACAGGGAGATCAGCTCACTGCTTTGTGACCACCTAGAGTGGTGGGATAGGGAGGGTGGGAGGGAGACTCAAGAGGGAGGAGATATGGAGATATATGTATATGTATACCTGATTCACTTTGTTATAAAGCAGAAAGTAACACACAATTGTAAAGCAATTATACTCCAATAAAGAGGTTAAAAAAAAAAGAATAGGGACAGGCCCTGCACTTCTGGGAGGCAGCTGTGAAGGAGGAAAAGCTTCCACACACTAGGAAGCCCCTTCACTTGTGGAGATAGGGGGTGGGCAGGGGGGAAGCTTCGGAGCCACGGAAAAGAACGCAGCAACAGGGGTGCAGAGGGCAAAGTGGAGAGATTTCTGCACAGAGGATCCGTGCCGACCAGCTCTCACCAGCCTGAGAGGCTTGTGTGCTCACCCACTGGGCAGGATGGGTGGGGCTGGGAGCTGAGGATTCGGCTTCGGTCGGATCCCAGGGAGAGGACTGGAGTTGGCTCCCAGGGAGAGGACTGGAGTTGGCTGCGTGAACACAGCCTGAAGGGGGCTAATGCACCACAGCTAGCTGGGAGGGAGTCTGGGAAAAAGTCTGGACCTGCCTAAGAGGCAAGAGACCATTGTTTTGGGGTGCGTGAGGAGAGGGGATACAGAGCACCACCTAAATAAGCTCCAGAGACAGGCGTGAGCTGCAGCTAACAGCGCGGACACAAGAGACGGGCATGAGACACTAAAGCTGCTGCTGCAGCCACCAAGAAGCCTGTGTGCAAGCACATGTCACTATCCACACCTCCCCCCACCCCGGAGCCTGTGCAGCCCGCCACTGCCAGGGTCCCGTCATCCAGGGACAACTTCCCCAGGAGAACACACATTGTGCCTCAGGCTGTTGCAACATCATGCCAGCCTCTGCCACCGCAGGCTCACCCCGCATTCCATATCCCTCCCTCCTCCTGGCCTGAGTGAGCCAGAACCCCATAATCAGCTGTTACTTTAACCCCATCCTGTCTGGGTGGGGAACATATGCCCTCAGGCGACATACAAGCAAAGCCAGGGCCAAATCAAAGCTGAACCCCAGAAGCTGTGCGAACAAAGAAGAGAAAGTGAAATCTCTCCATGCAACCTCAGGAGCAGCAGATTAAATCTCCACGAACAACTTGATGTACGCTGTGTCTGTGGAATACCTGAATAGACAATGAATCATCCCAAAATTGAGGCGGTGGATTTGGGGATCAACTGTAGACTTCAGGTTTGCTTTTTGCATCTACCTTGTTTCTGATTTTATGTTTATCGTGGATTCGTATTTACAGCTTATTATCATTGGTAGATTTGTTTATTGATTTGGTTGCATTCCTACTTTTTAAATATATATATATATATATATATTTCCTTTTTCTCCTTTTGTGAGTGTGTATGTGTATGCTTCTTTGTGTGATTTTGTCTGTACAGGTTTGCTTTTAATATTTGTCCTAGGGTTCTGTCTGTCCTTTTTTTAAAAAAAAAAAGTTTTTAGCACTTGTTTTCATTGGTGGATTTGTTTTTGGTTTGGCTGCTCTCTCTTTCTTTCTATTTTTTATTACTTTTTAATATTATATATTTAATAATATATTTTTTATTTTAATACTTTATTTTATTTTTCTTTCTTTCTTTCTTTCTTTTTTTTTCCTCCCTTTTCTTCTGAGCCAGGTGGCTGACAGAGTCTTGGTGCTGCAGCTGGGTGTCAGGCCTGAGCCTCTGAGGTGGGAGAGCTGAGTTCAGAACATTGGTCCAACAGCGACCTCCTGGCCCCATGTAATATAAAATGGCAAAAGCTCTCCCAGATATCTCCATCTCAATGCTAACACCCAGCTCCACTCAACGACCAGCAAGCTACAGTGCTGGACACCCCATGCCAAACAGCTAGCAAGACAGGAACACAATTCCACCCATTAGCAGAGAGGCTGCCTAAAATTATAATCAGTTCACAGACACCCCAAAACACACCACCAGATGCGCTCCTGCCCACCAGAAAGACAAGATACAGCTTCATCCACCAGAGCACAGGCAACCAGACCCCTCCACCAGAAAGCCTACACAACCTACCAAACCAACCTTATCCACTGAGGGCAGACAGAAAAAACAATGGTAACTACAAACCTGCAGCTTGCAGAAAGGAAACCCCAAACACTGTAAGTTAAGCAAAATGAGAAGACAGAGAAATACACAGCAGATGAAGAAGCAAGGTAAGAACCCACCAGACCAAACAAATGAACAGAAAATAGGCAGTCTACCTGAGAAAGAATTCAGAGTAATGATAGTAAAGATTATCCAAAATCTTGGAAATAGAATGGAGAAAATACAAGGAAAGTTTAACAAGGACTTGGAGGAACTAAACAGCAAACAATGATGAACAGCACAATAAATGAAATTGCAAATTCTCTAGAAGAAATCAATAGGAGAATAACTGAGGAAGAAGAATGCATAGGTGATCTGGAAGATAAAAAAGTGGAAATAACTACCGCAAAGCAGAATAAAGAAAAAGAATGAAAAGAATTGAGGAGAGTCTCAGAGACTTCTGGGACAATATTAAACACACAGACATTCAAAATATAGGGGTCCCAGAAGAAGAAGAGTAAAAGAAAGGGGCTGAGAAAATATTTGAAGAGATTATAGTTGAAAACTTCCCTAATATGGGAAAGGAAATAGTCAGTCAAGTACAGGAAGCAAAGAGCATCCCACCCAGGATAAATCCAAGGAGAAACACGCCAAGACACATATTAATCAAACTGTCAACAATTAAATACAAAGAAAAAATATTAAAAGCAGCAAGGGAAAAGAAACAAATAACATACAAGGGAATCCCCATAAGGTTAACAGCTGACCTTTCAGCAGAAACTCTGCAAGCCAAAAGGGAGTGGCAGAACATATTTAAAGTGATGAAAGGGAAAAAGCTACAGTCAAGATTACTCTACACAGCAAGGATCTCATTCAGATTCGACTGAGACATTTAAAAATGTACAGACAAGCAAAAGCTAAGAGAATTCAAACCACCAAACCAGCTTTACAATAAATCCTAAAGGAACTTCTCTAGAAGGTAAACACAAGAGAAGGAAAAGACCTACAAAAACAAAAAAAAAACAATTAATAAAATGGTAATAGGAACACATTATTGATAATGTTTAAATGTAAATGGATTAAATGTTCCAACCAAAAGACAAAGATTGACTGAATGGATACAAAAACAAGACCCATATATATGCTGTGTACACGAGACCCACTTCAGACCTAGGGACACATACAGACTGAAACTGAAGGGATGGAAAAAGATATGCTATGCAAGGGGAAATCAAAAGAAAGCTGGAGTAGCAATTATCATATCAGACAAAATAGACGTTAAAATAAAGACTATTACAAGAGACAAAGAAGGACACTACATAATGATCAAGGGATGAATCCAAAAAGAAGATATAACAATTGTAAATATTTATGCACCCAACATAGGAGCACCTCAATACATAAGGCAAATGCTAACGGCCATAAGAGGGGAAATCGATAGTGACACAATCATAGTAGGGGACTTTAACACCCCAATATCACCAATGGACAGTTCATCCAAAATGAAAATAAATAAGGAAACACAAGCTTTAAAAGATACATTAAACAAGATGGACTTAATTGATATTTATAGGACATTCCATCCAAAAACGACAGAATACACTTTCTTCTCAAGTACTTGGGTCAAAAAACCAAGCCTTGGTAAATTTAGGAAACTTGAAATCGTATCAAGTATCTTTTCTGACCACATGCTATGAGACTAGATATCAATTACAGAAAAAATCTGTAAAAAATAAAAACACATGGAGGCTAAACAATACACTACTTAATAATCAAGAGATCACTGAAGAAATCAAAGAGGAAATTAAAAAATACCTTGAAACAAATGACAATTAAAAAACAATGACCCAAAACCTATGGGATGCAGCAAAACCAGTTCTAAGAGGGAAGTTTATACCAATAAAATCCTACCTCAAGAAACAAGAAACATCTCAAATAAACAACCTAACCTTACACCTAAAGCAATTTGAGGAAGAAGAACAAGAAAATACCAAAGTTGGCAGAAGGAAAGAAATCATAAAGATCACATCAGAAATGAATAAAAAAGAAATGAAGGAAACAATAGCTAAGATCAATAAAACCAAAAGCTGGTTCTTTGAGATGATAAACAAAATTGATAAACCACTAGCCAGACTCATCAGGAAAAAAAGTGAGAAGACTCAAATGAACAGAATTAGAAATGAAAAAGGAGAAGTACCAACAGACACTACAGAAATACAAAGGATCATGAGAGATTACTACAAGCAACTATATGCCAATAAAATGGACAACCTGGAAGAAATGGACAAATTCTTAGCAAAGCACAGCCTCCCAAGACTGTCCCAGGAAGAAATAGAAAATATAAACAGACCAATCACAAGCACTGAAATTGAAACTGAGATTAAAACTCTTCCAACAAACAAAAGCCCAGGACCAGATGGATTCACAGGTGAATTCTATCAAACATTTAGAGAAGAGCTAACACCTATCCTTCTCAAACACTTCCAAAATATAGCAGAGGGAGGAACACTCCCAAACTCGTTCTATGAGGCCAACATCACCTTGATACCAAAACCAGACAATGATGTCACAAAAAAAGCAAACTACAGGCCAATATCACTGATGAACATAGCTGCAAAAATCCTCAACAAAATACTAGCAAACAGAATCTAGCAGCACATTAAAAGGATCATACACCATGATCAAGTGGGGATTATCCCAGGAATGCAAGAATTCTTCAATATATGCAAATCAAACAATGTGATACACCATATTAACAAATTGAAGGAGAAAAACTATATGATCCTCTCAATAGATGCAGAAAAAGTTTTCACAAAATTCAACAGACATTTATGTTAAAAACACTCCAGAAAGTAGCCATGGAGGGAACTTACCTCAACATAATGCAGGCCATATATGACAAACCCACAGCCAACATCATTCTCAAAGGTGAAAAACTGAAACCATTTCCACTAAGATCAGGAAGAAGACGAGATTGCACACTCTCACCACTATTATTCAACATAGTTTTGGAAGTTTTAGCCACAGCAATCAGAGAAGAAAAGGAAATAAAAGTAATACAAATCGGAAAAGAAGAAGTAAAACTGTCACTGTTTGCAGATGACATGATACTATATGTAGAGAATCCCAAAGATGCTACCAGAAAACTACTAGAGCTAATAAATGAATTTGGTAAAGTAGTAGGATACAAAATTAATGCACAGAAATCTCTTGCATTCCTATACACTAATGATGAAAATTCTGAAAGAGAAATTAAGGAAACACTCCCATTTACCAGTGCAACAAAATGAATAAAATACCTAGGAATAAACCTACCTAAAGAGACAAAAGTCCTTTATGCAGAAAACTATAAGACACTGATGAAAGAAATTAAAGATGATAGAAACAGATGGAAAGATATACCATGTTCTTGGAATGGAAGAATCAACATTGTGAAAATGAGTATACTACCCAAAGCAATCTACAAATTCAATGCAATCCCTATCAAAATAACAATAGCATTCTTCACAGAACTAGAACAATAAAGTTCACAATTTGTATGGAAACACAAAAGACCCGGAATAGCCAAAGGAATCTTGAGAAAGAAAAGTGGAGCTGGAGGAATCAGGCTCCCTTACTTCAGACTGTAGTAAAAAGCTACAGTAATCAAGACAGTATGATACTGGCACAGAAACAGAAATACAGATCAATGAAACAAGATAGAAAGCCCAGAGATAAACCCACACACATATGGTCACCTTATCTTTGGTAAAGGAGACAAGAATACACAATGGAGAATAGAGAGCCCCTTTAATAAATGGTGCTGGGAAAACTGGACAGCTACATGTAAAATAATGAAATGAGAACACTCTGTAACACCACACACAAAAGTAAACTCAAAATTGATTAAAGACCTAAGTTTAAGGCCAGACACTATAAAACTCTTAGAGGAAAACATAGAAAGAACACTCTATGACATAAATCACAGCAAGATCCTTTTTTATACACCTTCTAGAGAAATGGAAAGAAAAACAAAAATAAACAGATGGGACCTAATGAAACTTAAAAGGTTTTGTATGGCAAAGGAAACCACAAACAAGACGAAAAGACAACCCTCAGAATGGGAGAAAATATTTGCAAATGAAGCAACTGACAAAGGATTAATCTCCAAAATTTACAAGCAGCACCTGAAGCTCAATATCAAAAAAAGAAACAGCCCAATCCAAAAATGGGCAGAAGATCTAAATAGACATTTCTCCAAAGAAGACATACAGATTGCCAACAAACACATGAAAGTATGTGCCACATCACTAATTATTAGAGATATGCAAATCCAAACTACAATGAGGTCAAAATGGCCATCATCAAAAAATCTACAAACAATTAAGGTTGGAGAGGGTGTGGAGAAAAGGGAACCCTCTTGCACTGTTGGTGGGAATGTAAATTGACACAGCCACTATGGAAACAGTATGGAGGTTCCTGAAAAAACTAAAAATAGTATTACCATATCACCCCACAATCCCAGAACTCACATGTACCCTGAGAAAACCATAATTCAAAAAGACACATGCAACTCTAAGTTCATTGCAGCACTATTTACAATAGCCAGGTCATGGAAGCAACCTAATTGTCCATCAACAGATGCATGGATAAAGAAGATGTGGTACATATATACAATGGAATATTACTCAGTCATAAAAGGGAACAGAATTGGGTCATTTGTAGAGACGTGGATGGACCTAGAGACTGTCATACAGAGTGAAGTAAGTCAGAAAGAAAAATAAATATCATATGTTAACGCATATATGTGGAATATAGAAAAATGGTACAGGTGAACCGGTTTGCAAGGCAGAAATAGAGACACAGATGTAGAAGACAAACTTATGGACACCAAGGGGGGGAAAGTGGGTGCAGCAGGGCATTGGTGGTGGGATGAATTGCGAGATTAGGATTGACATATATACACTAAAATGTATAAAATTGATAACTAATAAGAACCTGCTGTATAAAAAATAAATAAAATTCAACAAAATAAACACTAAAAATAGAACTACCATACAACCCAGCAATGCCACTACTGGGCATATACCCTGAGAAACCACAATTCAAAAAGAGTCATGTACCACAATGTTCATTACAGCTCTATTTACAACAGCCAGGACATGGAAGCAACCTAAGTGACCATAGACAGATGAATGGATAAAGAAGATGTGGCACATATATACAATGGAATATTACTCAGCCATAAAAAGAAATGAAATTGAGTTATTTGTAGTGAGGTAGATGGACCTAGAGACTGTCAAACAGAGTGAAGTAAGTCAGTAAGAGAAAAACAAATACCATATGCTAACACATGTATATGGAATATATATATATTATATATATATATATTATATATATAATATATATATGTAAAAGGTTCTGTGGAACCTAGGGGTAGGACAGGAATAAAGACGCAAACATAGAGAATGGACTTGAGGACATGGGGAGAGGGAAGGGTAAGCTGGGACGAAGTGAGAGAGTGGCATGGACATATATACACTACCAAACGTAAAACAGATAGCTAGTGGAAGCAGCTGCATAGCAGATGGAGATCAGCTCGGTGCTTTGTGACCACCTAGAGGGGTGGGATAGGGAGGGTAGGAGGATGACACAGGAGGGAGGAGATATGGGGATATATGTATATGTATAGCTGATTCACTTTGTTATAAAGCAGAAACTAACACAACATTGTAAAGCAATTATACTCCAACAAAGATGGTAAAAAAAAAAAAAAGAATCACACTTTTTGGTGACCTAAATGGGAAGGAAATCCAAAAAAGAGGGGATATAGGTATATGTATAGTTGATTCATTTTGCTGTACAGTAGAAACTAATACAACACTGTAAAGCAACTATACTCCAATAAAAATTAATTTTTAAAAAAGTGTCACACTCTTTAAGAATCTTCAGGTTGGAAGGGCCATGAAAGGTTTTCTGGTCCAATCCCCAGTTGATTCTAGAATTCCTTCTACAATATCCCTGCTGATAGTCATATAGTTGGTACTTACATACTATTAATGACAGGGAGGTCACTATGTCACAACTCTACCTATTCCATCTGCAGAGAGCTGTGACTATTTGAGTGTTCTTCCTTATAACCAACCTAATAAGGTCTCCAAAAAGTACAATGCTTAATTTATGTATTGTTCACCTACATGTTAAAAAGTGGAGATTATAGCCCTTTTAGTTTTCTATTCTCTAGGCCACTCTGATCACTTTCATCAACCACTCTTTATATGATATAGTTTTTCATTCCTCACCCATCATATTTGCTCATCTGAGTGTGTGCTGGTTTATTTATGTCTTCATGAATTCTGGCACCCAGAACCAAGTAAAATATTCCAGGTGTCATCTTGTAAGGACAGAGAACAGTAAGATTATCATCTCCTTCATTCTGGAAATTCTACTCCTGTAAATATAATCTAAACTGACAGCAGCTTTTTAATCTATGGTTAATATGGATATACACTGAGGGTTGATTTCCAGCTCTACACTTTTTACATGCACTGCTTCTAAGCTATGATCTGTGGGAACCAAGTGAAAACTTCAATGTGCAAGTCAAGTTCCCTCTATTCCCATTTATTGTATCAAATTTTAAAGTTAAGATTAGTATATTACATCTCTCGTCATTGTAGATCATTTGCCTATTTCTGATAGGTACATGAGAATTATACATAACAAAGCTCTTTGTGCCATATTCATCTTGAAGCCTGTTATGGACCGAATGTTTGCCCCCCACCAAAATTCAAATATTCATGCCCCAACTTCCAATGTGACTGGGTTTGGAGATAAGGCCTTTATGGAGTTAACTAAGGTTAAATGAGGTCATGAGGGTGGGGCCCTGATACAATAGGATTATTGTTTTTATAAGAAGAGACATCAGAGGGCACATTCTTTCTCTTTCTCATGTTAGGACACAGAGAGAAGGCAGCCATCTGCAAGGCAGAAAGAGAACTCTTATCAGAAACTGACCATGGTGGCACCTTCATCTTGGACTTCCAGCCTCCAGAACTATAAGAAAATAAATTTCTGTTGCTTAAGCCAGCCAGTATGTGGTAATTTGTTATGGCAGCCCAGACAGACTAATAGAGAACCCCAGCCTAGCATAGTGCTTGGAATATTATCAGAGCTTAGCAGAAGTCTGCTACTCGACTAAAAGATAGACATTTTCTAAAAAAGGCAAAAATGTTGAAAATATTTTTATAGTTTTCACCTTTACTATTCTGCAGTAATATGGGGGCTTCTTACTGGTCATATTGGAAGCCAGTTTCAATCCTAAATCACACTCAAAAGACCTCGCTGACTACCTTTCTCACAAACCTCTTCCACACCCTGGTTTCTCAATGTGAAAATGTTTGGGTTTATAATTGGGAAGAGACTAGTACTGACCAGGAAAACAACATAATGATAAATTAATTTGGTTGATATACTGATGAAGTCCCACAGACAAATCACAGTGTAGCACAGTAAAGGATTGTGGCTGTCAGTTTAAAGGGGCAGGTAGAAATCCCATGCGGGATGAGATCATCAGATTGACAGAAAGCAAGTGGTTTCATATGAGTTTTATACAATATTATAACACCAAAGGTAAACCAGATATGACCTAGAAAGTTCTTATCTTCACATAGGTAACAACTATAAACTCTGGACAAAATATAAGAAACAATGACCTAAAACTTCTGTAGAGTGAACAAAAGCAAGCAGATTCTAGGAGTTAATTCTTAGAGAAAGAAGACAGCATAGGATGAGTTACCTATTTTCATGACTTTTAGCCTAGAGCCAGATGCAGTCAGTGCCATGTGGGAAGACCAGAATTCCAAAAGAGTTCTTCTGGCTTGAAGAATCATAGCACAAAGTTTGAGGCAAACACTGACACTGCAAAATGAGAGGAAAATTCCATAAAGGAGAAAACCACAAAGGATAAGCCTCAAAATCTATATGTAATCTCTATTAGAATCTCTGACTGAACTCTTCCTTATGTCTGTGTGGAGAAGACCTCAAGAAGGACAGTTAAGGATAAGATAATTTAACTGAGATTTGATCTGTCATTAAGAAGACAGAATTTGAAGTTTGAATCCAAATATGGTTTTTTAAAAATTTAATTTTATTTATTTTTTTATACAGCAGGTTCTTATTAGTTATCCATTTTATACATATTAGTGTATATATGTCAATCCCAATCTCCCAGTTCATCACACCACCACCACCCCCGCCAAATATGTTAATACCTTCTAAAACAAAATATCAATCCTCTTTAGAGGAACATGAAATAATCCAGAATTTCCATAACATAATATGTGTCCAGAATACAACCTAAAACTACTTGACACAAAGTACCAGAAAAATGTGACACAGTAACAAGAGAAGTAATAATAAAGGGGACCAAGTCCAAGATGATTCAGATGTTGAATTATCAAAAAAGGATTTTTAAAGCAACTATATTCATGCTCAGTGACAAAAAGGAACGTATGCTTATAAAAATGAAAATATCACATCAGTGAAATATAAATTATAAAAGAGAACCAAATGGAAATTCCAGAACTTAACACAATATTTGAAATATAAAAATTCACTGAAAGACGATAACATAGAAAGACAGAAAACTTGTTGATAGATCAATAGACAGTATCCAATCTGAAGAAGAGAGAAAAATTCAGGAAAAATGATCAGAGTCTTAATTAACTGGAGTACCAGATAGAAAAGTGCAGAAAGTTTATTTGAGGAAATTATAATACCCCAAAATATCCACAGTTTGATGAGAGGCATAAATTTATAGACTCAAAAAATTCAATGGATCCAAAGATGAATAAATACAAAGAAAATCACTCTTAGGCATATAACAGTTAAACTGATGAAAACCAAACATTTTAAGAAATATCTAGAAAGACACCAGAGAAAAATGACACATTACATAAAGATGAACAATAACTCAAAGGACCATGGACTTCTTTTTTGTTGTTGTTGTTGTTCTTTATTTCTTAACATCTTTATTGGAGTATAATTGCTTTACAATGGTGTGTTAGTTTCTGCTTTATAACAAAGTGAATCAGCTATACATATACATATATCTCCATATCTCTTCCCTCTTGCATCTCCCTCCCTCTCACCCTCCCTATCCCACCCCTCTAGGTGGTCAAAAAGCACCAAGCTGATCTCCCTGTGCTATGCGGCTGCTTCCCTCTAGCTATCGGTTTTACACTTGGTAGTGTACTACTAGTGGACCATGGACTTCTAATCAAAAGCTATGGAGACCAGAAGATAGTGGGAAGACATCTTAAAGAACTAAAGTACAAAAGCAAATAATCAACCAAGAATCCTACATCAAGTAAAAATATTCCTCAAGAATGAAGGCAAAAATAAAAATGTTTCTATACATAAGGAAACTAAGGAAATTTAGTCGTCAGCAGACCTTCCCTACAAGAACTGCTAAAGGAATTTCTACAGATGAAGTGGAAATAATACTGGTTGGAAACTAAGACACTCTGGAAGAAATAAAGATTATTAAAAGGGTAGGGCTTCCCTGGTGGCGCAGTGGTTGAGAGTCCGCCTGCCGATGCAGGGGACCCGGGTTCGTGCCCTGGTCTGGGAAGATCCCACATGCCACGGAGCGGCTGGGCCCGTGAGCCATGGCCGCTGAACCTGCGCATCCGGAGCCTGTGCTCCGCAACGGGAGAGGCCACAACAGTGAGAGGCCCGTGTACCGCAAAAAAAAAAAAAAAAAAAAAAAAAAAAAAAGGGTAGAGATCTTAGTAAATATAAAATAAATTTTCTCTTAATTAAAAAAAATACAGGGAACTCCTGGTTTCAGTCTTAACACATAAAAAACTTAGAAGTTGTCATTCCCATCCTTACAATAAGAAAATGCTGGACAAAAAAATTAATGACTTTTCTTAGACTCAGAGAATTGTGGTGGTAGGATAACCAAACGCTTCAAAATCTGGAGTAACAAGTGTCAATCAGATCTGCTTACCTTGAGGAGACCTGCTGAAAGCCAGCAGCAGTAGGACTACTTAATTAACTAGTAATTATGAAAAATCGTTGGAGGCTGAGTGTGGACTTCTGTGGGTGTGAAAAATTCCTAGGGGCAAAATATAGGAGTCTCTCCACACTTTTGTGGAGTTTTCCTCCAGGAATCCCATAATATTCTCACAGTGAGGATGAGGAAAAAACCTCTAGTGGCTCTGACAGAAGAAGAAATAAGAGAAAAATATAGAAAAATTATGGAACAATATCAAAAGGAGTAATATACATGCAACTAAAATACCAGAAAGAGAGAACAGCATAGAAGAAATATTGGAAGCATTAACGGCTAAGAACTTAAAAAAATTTATGGTTACCTAAACCACAGATCTGGGAAACTCTGAGAATACTAAGCAAGATAAACACCAAACACCCCCCCCCAAAACACACACACCTGGTTATATCATATTCAGACTGCAGAAACCAAATACAAAGAGGAGTCTTGAATGAAGCCAGAAGGGGAAAACAAAATCTTACAGATTATAAACAAAGACTATGAAATGTGTGTGCAAACAAATTAGATAACTGAGATCAAATGGACAAATTCCTAGAAACAAATTACCAAAGCTGACTTAAAAAGAAATAGAAAAATCTGAGCAGACATATAACAAATAAAGAGACTGAATTAGTATTGAAAATCTACAAAGAATGTAAAACCCAGAAAAAGATGGCTTTACTGGTGAATTCTACCAAACATTTAAAAAACATTAACATTAATCTTTCACAACTCTTCCAAAAAATAAAATGCTTCCCAACTCATTCTGTGAGGCCAATATTAACCTGATACTAAAATCAAGCAAATAGTTCATAAAGAAACAAAACTACAGAAGAATATCCCTAATAAATCTAGATGCAAAAAATCCACAACAAAATTGTAGCAAACTGATTCCAGCAGCACATAAAAAAGATTATATACCATGACCAAGGAGAAATTATCACAGAAATGAAAGGTTGGTTTAATATGCGAAAATCAATGTAATAAACCATAGCTTAAAGAACAAAAGCTACATGACCATTTCAACAGACACAGTAAAAGCATTTGACAAAATCAATCAACATTTCATGATAAAAGCACTCAGCAGTCTAGGAATAGAAAGGTTAGAGACTTACCTCACATCATACTCAAAAATTAACTCAAAGGGACCCTAGACCTAAATTAAAAACCTAAACCTGCAACGTTTATAGAAAAGAATGTAAGAGAAAATCTTTATAGTCTTGAGTCAGGCCAAGATTTTTTAGATACAACACCAAAGACATGCTCCATAATTGAGAAAATAATTTATAAATTGGATTTCATGAAACTTGACATTTGAGCTTCAAAATACATTAGGAAAATGAAAAGCCAAGCCTGGACTGGAGGAAAATATTTGCAAATCATACATCCACTATAGCATTTTTATCCAGAATATATGAAGAAAAATTAAAACTCAATAGTAAGAAGATAAAGAACCCAATTAAAGATATGGATAATGATTTAGATAGACATTTTCCTAAAGAAAATAAACAAATGGCTAATAAGCACATGAGAAGATGGTAAATATCATTCATCATTATGGAAATACAAAATGAAACCATGGTAAAATACCAACACACCCTCTAGAATGTATACTATGCAGAAGAAAGACTACACCAAGTGTTGGTACGGATATGGATAAATTGGAATTTTTATACACTGCTGATGGGAATACAAAATGGCAAACGCACACTTTGGAAAACATTGTGGCAGTTTCTTTTACGTTCAGCTTAAACTTATAGTGTGATTGAACATTTCCACTCACAAAAATCTACCCAAGAGAAATAAAAACATATGCTCAAAGACATATACAGCATAGCAACATTGTTCATAATAGCTCAAAACTTACAATATTACAAGTATCTGTTGACTGGTGAATAGGTAAAAATAATGTAGTTTACCCACACAGTGGAATGCCTTTTGGCAATTTAAACAATGAACTACTGATATGTGCTATAACATGGATGAACTTCAACAACATTATGCTAAATGAAACAAGCAATACACAAAAGCTATATACGTATGATTCCATTCAGGTGAAATACTTAGTGGAAAGGTAAATATTTAGAGACCGAAAACTGATCTGTGGTTGTCTAAGGTTAGGAATAAATATAATCCTAGGATTATATAGGAGAGCTAGGATTAACTGTAAGTGGACACAAGGGAACTTTTTAAGGGGATGAAAGTATTCTAAAACTGAATTGTTATGATGGGAGCACAGCTCTATAAATCTAATGAAATAATTGAATTGTTACATACACACTGGGTGAATTTTATGGTGTATAAATTAAATCTCAATAAAACTGTGAAAATAAAGATAACAGGAGGATGTTATGAGTAACTTTATGCCAGTAAATTTGGCAGATTCCTTCAGGACAGAACTTATCAAAACTGACTGAAGTTTAAACTGATAGAAGAAAATCTGAATATCCTTAAATATATTTCTAAAATTGAAATATCAAAAATCTTTCTACAGAGAAACTCCAGGGCCAGATGGTTTCATTGTGACTCCTATCAAAACATTAAGGAATGATATTTATACAAACACTTTCGCATAATTGAGGAAGAAGGCACACATCCAAACTCATTTTATGTGGTTTTAACTCTAATATCAAAACCTGCAAAGACATTATAAATAAATGAGAAGTACAAATAAATATCCCCCATGAATATACATACAAAACTCTTTAACAAAATATTAGCAGTCAAATCCAGCAATATATAAAGAGGATAATATAGCATGACAAATACGGTTTATCCCAAGAATGCAAGGTTTGCTTAACATTCCAAAATCAATCATTTATTCAGTATATTGAGATAACAAAGGAGAGAAGAAATTATAATTTTAATGGATGTAGATATTTGATAAAATTAAACACAAATTTATTATAAATAGGAGTAGAAAGGAATTCCTCAATTAGATAAAGTGTATCTATAAAGAATCTATAGCTAATGTCTTATTCATTGCTAAAGTATTGAATGCTTGGCCATGATATTAAATTGGGAACAAGATAAAATGCCTACTTTTACAACTACTATTCAACACTGTTTTGGAAGTCCTAGTCATTGCAATAAGGCAAGGTAAAATAAAAGGCATAATGTTTGGAAAAGAAGATGCAAAACTGTCTCTATTTGAAGATGTCATGATTACTTACACAGAAAATTCTAAGGAATCTACACAATATCTAGTAGAACAGGTTAATTCAGCAATGTCACAGGACACAAGGTTATTACACAAAAATAATTGCATTTATAAATTAAACTTTTTATCTTAAAATAAGAAGTCTAAGATATAATACCGCAAAATCCAATTTACCCTTTACCCACTTTCCCTAATGGTAACATCTTGAAAAACTACAGAACAGTATAAAAACCAGGATATTGACATTGATACAAAGCAGTTCCATCTCCATAAGTATCTTTCCTGTTGCTCTTTTATAGCCATACTCACTGTGGTATCCCTTTACCCATCCTTGACTTCTGGCAACTACAACTCTGTCCTCCATTTCTATAATTCTGTCAACTCAAAAATGTTATATAAATAGAATTACACAGTATACGACCTTTTGTGTTTGGCTTATTTCATTCAGCATAATTCCTTGGATATTTGTCTAAGTTGTTGCATGTTTCTATAATTTTCTCTTTTTATTGGTGAGTAGTATTCCATGGTAAGGAGGTACCACAGTTTATCTGTTCATCCATGAACATCTTGATTGCTTCCAATTTTGGGCTATTATAAATAAAGCTACTATAAATACTCATGTTTGTGTTTTTCTATGAACTTAACTTCATTTCTTTGGGATAAATGTCCAAAAATGCAATTGCTGGCTTGTGTGGGAGTTGCACGTTTAGTTTTCTAAGAAACTGCTTATTTGCCAGAGTTGCTAGGCACTTTTACATTACTTTTGCCAGTGAATGAGTGATCAAGTTTCTCTGCATTCTCAACAGCAGTTGGTGTTATCACTATTTTGTATTTTGGCCATTCTGATAGGCATGTTGTGGTATCTCATGGTTTGCTGGTCACTAATGGTTAACGATATTCAACATCTTTATATATGCTTATTTGCCATCTCTATATCCTCTTTGGTGAAATATCTGTTCATATTTTTGCACATTTTATAATTAGATTGAGTTGTTTTTAATTTATTTTAATTTATTTTTGGCTGCGTTGGGTCTTTGTTGCCACATGCGGGCTTTCTCTAGTTGTGGTGAGCCGGGGCTACTCTTCATTGCAGTGCGTGGGCTTCTCATTGTGGTGACTTCTCTTGTTGTGGAGCACAGGCTCTAAGCTCATGGGCTTCAGTAGTTGTGGCACGTGGGCTCACCAGTTGTGGCTCGTGGACTCTAGAGTGCAGGCTCAGTAGTTGTGGGCTTAGCTGCTCCTTGGCATGTAGGATCTTCCTGGACCAGGGCTCGAACCTGTGTTCCCTGCATTGGCAGGCGGATTCTTAACCACTGCACCACCAGGGAAGTCCCTAGATTGAGTTTTTAATCACTGTGTTTTGGGAGTTCTTTTTAAATTCTAGACACTAGTTCTTTAGTATGTGGTTTGTAAATGGTTGCTCCCAGTCTGTGTTTTGTTTTTCATCCTCTTAAGAGTAAATTTTGCAGAGCAAGTTTTAAAAGTTTGATAGAGTCCAACTTATTAATTTTTCCTTTTATGTATCAGGTTTTTGGTGTCAAGTCTAAGAACAATTTGCTTAGTCTTAGATCCTGAAGATTTTCTCCTATGGTTTTTTTCCTGAAAGTTTTTTAGTTTTATGTTTAATATTTACATCCATGGATGGAAACAAAAGGAAAAATATACAAATGGAACTATATCAAACTAAAAAGCTTCTGCACAGTGAAAGAAAACATCAACAAAATAAAAAGGCAACCTAGTTAATGGGAGAAGATATTTGCAAATCGTTTATCAAGTAAGGGGTTAATATCCAAAATATATAAAGAACCCATACAACTCAACATCAAAAAACAAACAAACAAACAAACAAACCGAAACAACCTGATTAGAAAAGAAGCAGAGGGTCTGAACATTTTCCCAAAGAAGACATACAGATGGCCAACAGCCCATTAAAAGGTGCTCAATATCACTAATCATCAGCGAAATGTAAATCAAAACCACAATGACATATCACCTCACACCTGTCAGAATGGCTATTATCAAAAGAAGAAGAAATAACAAGTGTTGGTGAAGATGTGGAGAAAAAGGAGCCCTCATACACTGTGGGTGGGAATGTAAACTGGTGCAGCCTCTATGGAAAACAGTATGGAGACTCCTCAAAAAAATAAAAATAGAACTACCATATGAGCCAACAATTCCACTTCTGGGTATTTAGCTGAAGAAAACAAAAACACTAATTAGAAAAGATATAAGCACTCCTGTGTTCACAGCAGCACTATTTACAATAGCCAAGATATGGAAATGACCTAAGTGTTCATCAATGGGTAAATAGTTTTCTTTGTTGTGCAAAAGCTTTTTAATGTGGTGTGGTCCCATTTGTTTATTTTTGCTTTTGTTTCCCTTGCCTAAAGAGACGTATCCCCCAAAAAATTACTAAGACCAATATCAAAAAATTACAAAAGCTCTTAGGAAAAATCAAAGAAATACTAAGTAACTGGGGTAAATACATAATGTTCATGGTTTAGGAGACTTCGGTAAGAAGCCGTTTCTCTCCAAATTGATCTACAGGTTCAATATAACCACAATCAAGGCATCAGCAGATTTTCGTATAAAAATTGACTAATTATAAAGTTAATGTGAAAATTCAAAAGACCTAGAAAAACCAAAGCGATGTTGAAAAAGAACACAGTTGAAAGACATACATCACTTGATTTAAGGACAATATTAAAATACAGTAATCAAGACAGTGTGATACTCATCTTAGGAATGACAAATAAATCTTTCAAATAGAACAGAGCATCTAGAAACAGACCCAAACTTATATGGTCATGTGATTTTTGACAAAAGTGCCCAAGCAATCCGGTGGGGAAAGGGAGTACTTTTGTTTTGCTTTGATTTGCCTTTTAACAAATGGTGCTAGAATAACTAGATATCCATGTGGGAAAAAAATGAAAAATTAATCTCAAACCTTTTGTGACAACATATACAAAAATTCCATGTGTAAAAACAATAAATCTCAAACTTTTTGTCATAACATACACAAAAGTTAATTCTAGATGGATCATAAGCCGAATTGTAAAGGTAAAACCATAAAGGTTTTAGAAGAAAATATGGGAAAATATTTTTGTTACAAAGTATGTAGGCAAGAGTTTCTTATACAGGTTGCAGAAAGCAATAACAATATAAAAGTGGTAAGATAGATTCTATCAAAATTTTAAACTGCTGCTCATCAAAAGAAACTGTTAAGAGTGGAAAAATCATGTACTGGGAGAAAATGTCATATATATTGTATATAAGCATATATATGTGCTTATATAGTATTTGTTCTATACATGTATAAAACAAATACTACTTATCCAGGATATATAAAAAATTCTACAACTCAATAATGAGAGGAAAAGAAACAAATAAAAAATGGACAAAAGTTGTACATTCTATCTGAAAATAGTTTTACAGTTTCTTATAAAGTTAAACATAAGTCACCATATGACCCATAACCTCTCTTCAATATTTATCCAAGTAAATTAAAAACTTATATTCACACAAAAACATGTACATAAAGTTTTAAAGTGCCCTATTCATTATTTCCCCAAATTTGAAACAACCTAGATGTCTTTCAAAAAGTGAATGGATAAACTGGGGTACCATGGAATATCATTCAGCTGTCAAAAGGAACAACATAGGTGAATCTTAAATGCATTTTGTTAGGTGAAGGCAGCACGACTACAAGGGCTACATAGTATGTAAATCCATTTATACAATATTCTGGAAAAGGTAAAATTATAGGGACAGAAAAGAGATCTATGGTCTCTAGGAGCTGGGAGAGGGTCAGGAGTTGACTACAAAAAGGCCATGCGAGGGAATTTTCAGGGTGATAGAAATATTCTGTGTGGTACTATAGTTCTGGGTGCATGATTATGCATTTGTTAAAACCCATATAACTGCACCCCATGGAGAGTGTCTTACTGTACGTAGATTTTAAAAAGTCAACCAGGATGTCTGGGGAAACCAGGATAGAATGAAGACTATGGCAAATTAATCAAATGCTATTACAAGTATGGTATAACTTAATTGAAGGAAGAGGAGAGAAAAGGAGCTGACTTAATTATTTTATAAAACTGGTTTGTCTAGATACTGTTTTAAAGATAACAAAAAAAGGACCTGTACAGAAACACTGTACTCTTGTCGGTACATATATTTCTTACAAGGGTATGATTCTGCAATTCTGAAACTACATTTCGACTATACTAAGGGCAGAAAAAAAAATAAGCAAGTGGATTATAGTGACAGCCAGATTTCTCTATCAAAGAAAGAAGTTACAAATAAGCGCTGAGGGTGTATTAGTTTTCTATCACTGCTACAACAAATTACCACAAACTTAGTGGTTTATAATAATTCATTTTTTTTTATATTAATCTTCCATAAGCTGGAATTCTGACATGGGTCTCAACGGGATAAAATGAAGGAGTCTGGTGACTGTGGGGTTTGTTCTATTTCCTAGCCTTTTCCTGCTTCTGGAGGCTACTCATGTTCCTTGGCGCATGGTGCCTTTCCCCAATCTTCAAATCCAGAAATGTTGCATCTCTCGTGTCTTTCTTGCATAGTCACATCTATCTCTGACTCCTACTTTGCCCTCCCTCTTCCACCTTTAAGGACTCTTAATTCTATTGGGCCCACCCAGATAACCCAGAAAAATATCCATATTTTAAGGTCAGTCGATTAGAAACCTTTATTCCATGTGCAAACTTAATTCTGTGTAAGGTAACATATTCACAAGCTTCAAGGATTAGAATGTGGCCATTTTTGGAGAGGGGTGGCATTAGTCTGCCCACCACAGGAGGAATAATAAAATAAACCCTGTAATGCTGAATTAGAGTAAGAGGTATCAGTGTAAATCCATGTTTATTCATGTTTATTTTCATAGATACACAGATATAAAATAAAATATAGATATGTGTGTATATGCACAGATTTCCTAGCTCTGTCCACTAGAAGCAATAATATCCCAGTAGCAACAAGCACTTTTAGGCACAGATTTTTTTTCTAAATACTATTCTCCAATAAAAGTAACCAGGGCTCCTTGAAGAAATCGGTGATTCTAGGGCTGGGGCAAGGAAAGTACAAGATGAACCTGGAGTATCTTGTAGTACTAAAAAACACTTTTAAAAACCCCAGAAGGATCGGGGCTTCCCTGGTGGCGCAGTGGTTGAGAGTCCGCCTGCAGATGCAGGGGACACGGGTTCGTGCCCCGGTCCGGGAGGATCCCACATGCCGCGGAGCGGCTAGGCCCGTGAGCCATGGCCGCTGAGCCTGTGCGTCCGGAGCCTGCGCTCCGCAAGGGGAGAGGCCACAACAGTGAGAGGCCCGCATAACGCAAAAAAAAAAAAAAAAAAACAACCAGAAGGATAGAGCCATGTCAAAAGGATATAGGGCCCAACCTGAAAGAGTTCTCAATGACTGAAATTGGAGCAACAAACTAAAAAATGGCATTATTGTATTTTAACTCAGAGAATAAGTGAGCCCATACTGATATAAATATATAATTGAATAATGGGGAAGAAAGGGCAACTCTTTCTTACAGAAGAATTCCAATTAATAAACCTAGAAGGAATGCAGGAAATAGAAAATCACCTTGGAGTAGCACAATAACTTCTAGGTAAAATGCACTGATGAGTGCCAAAATCAGTAAACAAAACTTTAAGGGGAAATGGGGTATTTACATTGCCCTCAAATATTATAACTTCCTGTGGTTAAGAAACATTCGTAAGTTCTTTGGTACTCCTCCCCCTAGGAGATAGAGTTTAATTCTCCTCCACTTACATAAGGGAGACACTTTTCCTATATCTCTGTTTTATATGTTTTCTTTTCTTATATATAATGACTACCAATTCTCTTACTTTTCTTTAATATAAACTTACTCATTTTAAGTTGATGCAATCATGTACTTCATTATGCTGTCTGATATAGTCATGCCCTTGCATTTTTCTATTGAAATAAATATCTTTTATTGTAAATTGCTCTCTGTGGATTTCTCATTTATATTTCAGTTAGGTCACTATATTGATTTTTTAAAGAATTATGTACGTAGGTAGGTTATATTACCTATGAACTTCATTTCATGATAGTGAAGGGGGAGTCACAAAATATTTATTATTAAAGGGAGTATTAGGTCTCACAGGAATGAGAACTACTGATCTAGTGCTAAAAATAAAAGATGAATACGGATAATAAATAAGACTTGAGGTTCTTGAAATCCTGGCTTATTATTACCAAAGTAGGAGGAACAAATCATCGGTGAGCAGAAAGTTTCTGTTTGAGAAGAATCATTACTGGTGTGTGTCAGGCCTTTTTCATCAGCTTGTCATTTTATCCTCACAACAACCCTATAAGATAGGTACTACTATTATTCCCATTTTTCAGATGAGGTAATTGTACCTCAGAAAGATGAAGGCAGTTGCCTACGTTTTCTTAGTCACCGAGTGGCAGGACCTACAGTGGAACTCAAGTCTGTCTGATACCAAAGATACATGCTTTCTATTATCCTACTCAGGTTCCTCAAGATCAAGCTGGGTAAGAAAGTGCTAGACATCCCCATCTCTCTACAGAGGAAACAGCCTGTGAAGGTTCATCAGTGGGGATCTTTCAGCATTTTTTGAGTGCTGCGAGTTGTGCTAAGAATTAGGAAAAATAACACAGAAACCCCTTTCTTTCAATGAATTTCTAACTTAATTGGATACATAAGATATACAGTAAGTACAAGTTTGAAGTAGAGGAAGGGGAGAAAATGGTGGTAGCTGCGGAATAGCAAGGACTGCTGTGTGTGTGTGTGTGTTCCATTGTGTTCCATGTGCTTCTGAAGGAAATTTCAACAAAGATTTACTGAATGCCTACTATGTGCATGGCAAAAAGCAAGGAAAGGGATTTTAGACATAATGAAATGCTGGGGTCAGGAACCAGTCTTTGAGGAGGTGGGAGGGGAAGGGGCCAGAGCACAGATGAAAGGACACACCCATTTGACAGAAGCCAGACACCCACAAGAGAAGGGGATTGCAACCTGAAAGAAATCTGGGAGGCAGAATAGGGGGGCATCAACCAGCCTTACTGTGCAAGGCCAGGATGAGGCCATCCTTACCACTGAACAAGAGTGAGAGGAGGGGGTAAGTTGAGAGGCCAAGAATACCAGAAAAGGTTTGAGACATGATGTGGGCATGAATAAGCCCGAAGAATCAACAATAAATGAATAAAAGATTGTGGAGCTGCTTGCAAGGTTCTGGTAAAGTTAAGCTCTAGGGATTTATGCATTTGTTGATTACCCACTTTGTGCACTACCCATAGTAAATATTCAACCCCAGGCAGCTGCCTCTGCAACCTCCCCACTCTTGGCCCCCCAGCTAATGTTCTGTCTCATTTTTTTCCTAAGTTGTGAGCAATCTGAGTGACAAATTATGAAGACAGAGCATACACATATAGGGTTTGCTGTTATAATCAAAATTTACAACAAAATGAATCTGGCATATTTAACGATATACATAATTGTTATTGTGCTGGGTGGTAATTAGGCATAAATTGTAAACAGTTCACATAAATGCCTGTAATTAGAATTACTTCCACACAGTTAAACCAAATTCTTAGTTTCTTTTCTGAGTTTGTCAGCTCCTGTATATCCATCATCTGCATCCACGTCAGCAGTGCAGATACCGAGTTGGCAGTAATCATCACCTTCATGCACTTGTTATCATTAGAGGGTAAAATCTGGAATCTTCTGGTCCAACAGTTATCTTTGACTGCCACGTGTAGGGCCCTTTCATCCGAAGTGCCCAGCAAGAGCCAGCCCTCTCTCATGTGGTCCTCTGTCAATCTCAGAGGGTATTCTTTGCCCCCTCTCAAGGGATTTCAGGTAGGGAGGGAGGAGAAAACCCTGGCTAGTGATGGCAACATAGGGGAAGAAATGGATTCTGAATCTCACTATCTGGAACTCCAGGGGTGAGTGGATCACAAGGAAAGGGAAAATGGTTGAATTCAGGACACACACACACCCTCATCTCTGCCCCTGATCCTATGAAATGACTAAAGTGGTCATTTTCACAGCTGTCCTTAAGGGGATAGATTCATACTAAAAAGAAAACCCTGCTCCAGCCTAACTCTCGAAACATCCCTCCTTCCATTCAATGAAGCTAAGGCCTGAAATGCCTTTAAATTCCAGGCACGTGCTGCTTTTCTTTTGCCATTAAAAAGAAATGGTTTAAAAAATCCAGAGGAAGCCAGCATATTGATGGGAATACTTGCCCATAGACTAAGATTTAGAGTCCTATAGACCAGGATGCTACAACTTGCTAGCAGTGAAATTTTAGTATTTAACCTCTCTGAACCTCAAATTCCTCATCTGTAAAGTGATGATCATAATAGTATCTATCTCATATGGTTGTTGTGAAGATTTCATGGGATCATGTATGTAAAATATTAGTACACTGACAAGAGCATAGTAAAATTTGATTAACTATTAGTTGCATTTATTATTAAATGGTTATTTTTGCTTTCCCCATTACTGTGACTGCCCCTCCATGTGTTTACTTCTCTAGGAAGCAGAACTGCAGGAAATGAATGTATGAAATGCTAGTGGTGAAATCTGGATGTTAAAGCCACAGATGACCTTAAATCAAACAGAACATCACAGATGGCTCAGACCCTCATCTATATTCCTATTTTGCTAGAGGGAGGTTGATGCCGACCTGGTACACACTGAAACCTGGCATTTAGAGGAGACCAAAGCAAAACCAGATTAAAATGATCCTTAGAAACATTCATTTGATCACCAAAAATGTATTAACTGAACCCCCAGTGCAAGACACTGGGGAGACGAAAGTAATATATAGGAGGGGAGAGAGAACATGTGCAACAAGTATAACAAGGGCACTAATAGAGAAGTATCCTCAACACAATGGTAGCACCCAGGATAGACAAAGTACTCGTCTTTGCTTAGGAGGCTCAGGGAAGCTTTAGAGAAAAAGGTCTTCAAGTGAGTGTAACAATGTACTAAGTGGTATAATGCATGCTTAAAAAAATCACTGTTGGTCAAGAAGCATTTTCCCGTACAGCTGAAATTTCTGAACCTACTTTTTGCTTCCTAAAGTAGCATGGATTCCATAGCCACTATTCTAGTCACCATTGCTTCATAACAAACTACTCCAAGAATTAGTGGAATAAAACAATTGAATTATGTTAATGAATTCCATGGGTCAGAAATTTGGACAGGTCACAGCAGGGATGGCTTGTCTGTGCCTCAAAATGTCTGGGCCCTCAGCCTGAAAAACTTTATGACTGGAGGGGGCCAGAGAGCTAGGAAGTGGGATCATCTATAGGTATCTTCTCTCACATATCTGACAACTGATGCTGGTTGTCACTGTCACCCTTTGTTAATGCTCCAGTCATACTCTATTGATTAAAGCTGTCATGGCTTTTCCATATTCAATGGAATGTCAAAGAATTGAAGATATTAAATATACCCTATAGGCCTTGTATAGCTATCACTTCTGTCTCTGCAGGAACTATCAACCAGAATACCTCTCCATGTGACCTGGTCTTCTTCTCAGCATGGTGACCCGAGGATAGTCAGACTTCTTACATGTTATGCCAGTGTGCCAAAAGCCAGTTTACAGTGAACAAGGCAAAAGTGGAATCACATTTTATGACCTACCTTGGAAGTCACTCCCTATATTCTGGGTGCTACTATTGTGCCCAGGTGCCTTTGTTGTACTCTATTGGTCCAAGCTGTCAGCAAGCCCTTTGAGATTAGGGAGAGAACATCACTCCTATCTTTTGATGGCAGGATTATCAAAGAATTTGTGGACATGTTTCAAAGCCTCCTTAGCTACTCATCTGTCAAAACCTCAACCATTGAATACCTACCCATTGACTAACCAAGGGATGAGGATTCCAAAAGCATTTGTTCATTTATTCATCAGATATGCATTGAGTGCTTACTATGGGGCAGGCAGAGGTTCTGGGAGACAGGCATGGAAAACATAAATATACAAATGATTACATAATGACAACTTTGCTAGGTGCTAAGAATGATGAGATATTGAAATGAAGCCTAACCAGGTGGAGGTGATGGTGTTGTCAGGGAAGTTAATTTAGATGGGGTGGCCAGGCAATGTGTATCTGATGTCAATTTAAGGAGAGTACAGAGGATAAGAAAGAGACAACTAAGTCAAATTTTGGGGAAGAGCATTCAAAGTAAAGGAAATAGCATACAAACATTCCGAGGCAGATAAGTTTTTACAGATTCAAGAAACTGAAAGAGGATCCCATATGTGGCCAGAGAACAGAGAGAATCATGGTATGTGATTAAGCTGGGATTCAACTCTTTGCAGTTTAATAGGTCCATTTTCCATTAGCCTATTCCTATTATGCACCTGCTTTGTGTCCCTTCATATTAGGTGTTGTCAGAAGGACAACATGGCAACTAAGTAATTAAGGACAACATGGCGATTAAGTAATATAAAAGGAAATATGGTTCTTGCAAAAATAATAAGGTAGATCCAGTCTGGCCTTATTGTTTGGACTTCAATTAAAAGCCAGATGTTGGACAGCAGGATTCAAAGTTTCCAGAAGCTGTTTGATCAACTAATATATGAAATATGTTGGTGCCCAGCTTGTATTTTGCTTGCAATGATGATGGTAAGTTGAGGCCCTGGCAAAACTGAGAAGCCTCAGAAGCTTGGTCTCTAGCTTCTGCTTTCAGCTGTCAGACTACTGTATAATTATTTGGATACCTCCTTGGTCAATATTTCTTTACTATGTCAAAGCAGGAAAGGTCCCAATGACATCCAATAATAATGATCATCATCATAATGACAACTACTAAAATAATAATTAACACCTATTTAATATTTATGTGCCAAGGGTTTTATATATTTTCTCTTTTAATCCTCATAACAGTCTAGTGAGGTAAGTTAGATACTAGTATTTTCATTTTACACATGAGAGATTTAAAGATCAGGGAGTCTAATATACTACTCTAAGCCCAAAGAGCCAGGACTCAGAAGCTAGCCTGTCTGAGTGGTGAGCCCATTCTTTTAAGCATGATTGAATATTGTAATTCTTCCAGAGAGTGAAAAATACAAACAGGCACCTGGGAATTTTGCACATGCAGTGTCCCTAAAGCTGAATATTTACCTGAATTTTTTACTTTTATCCAGACGCTTGGCTTCTTATAGGCTAAACTGAACTGTGGCCTGTGAAAAAGTATCTACCCTTTCTTAAGGCAATGACTTCACACTCTAATTCAGGTTTTTCTCAAAGGATTTCTTATTTGCATTCTGATTTAAGAATCAAGTCCTTAAACTTACACAAACCACCATTTTGAGCTTCAGTTATCCTTGGAGACCATGGCTTATAATCAGCCTCCTTAAGTACTTTGAATTAAGTGATATGCAGAGAACAGCTTGCCTTTAATAGATCTTACCTGATCTCAATAGGGCCCTGTCTCAGGTATTAAAAAGAAGAAACCCAATTAGCTCTAATTACTGCTCTCCATGGATGTATTGCCTTCTCATTGGCAGATGGTCGCTGGTGTTGTAGAGGAGGCAATGATGAATTTTCTAGGTGGAAATATCCCTCCACCTTCTTCTCACCATATTTCTTTTTTCCCCCAATGCATCCTACAATTCACATATCTACGGTACCTGTGACTCCAGGTTTAAGAATACAGGTATTAGAAATTGATGATCTTCTCAACAGAGGACAGTTCCATTCCCAGAAATTCAGGCCACTCGATCTTCCCTTGGCTTGGTTTAGTTGAACAAACATTTACTGGGTGTGAGCTATATGTCTGGGACTGTGTAGGTATTCTACTGGTTAGACTAGAGAGTTTTCTTGGTAAATTCAGATGAACCTTACTCTTTTTGTGCCCAGAAATGTGCTATATGCATAGTAGATGTTTATATTATTTCTTTTGAACAATTGTGTTAAAGATATTAATTAATTAATAATTTAGGCTGGCTTTCCAAGGACTCAAGGTAATGCTTGCCTCTGACCCTAAGAAGAAATGCTCAAGATTTCTCAGTCCTCACCCCAAATTCTACTGTTAAATTTGCACCAAGGCAAATCTCAGACTTTTAGAACTGGAAAAATAGCGGCATTATATACTAGAAGAACAATTGACTAGATGTCAGAGGTCTGACCCATTCCCTAACTAATTGTGTGACTTTAGTCATTTAATAATTGTATTTATTTCAAAATGTTTATTTGAATGCCTATTCTTTGTCAGGCCCCATTCTAGGTGCCGGGAAGAGCTGGAGGTGAAAGTGTGGTAGAGACAGAAATGAATAAGACATATTCTTTGTCTTAAGGAATTCATTATTAAGTGGCGAGATAGACATATATGCAAAGAATTGCTGTATAACCTGATCAATGCTAAAATAGAAATATATGCAAAGTGCCTTAGTAGCATAGGAAGAAAGAAGGCCTAACTTTAGATGGTGGTGAAAAATCAAGGGATGCTTCACGGAATTTGTGACACTTGACATTTGATATTTGAGTTGGGCTTTGAAGTATGAAAACAAGTTAACCCAGGAGAGGTGAGGCAGAGGTTAAAGTGGAAACAGCGTATGCAAAGTCATGGAGTCATAAATTGTGTGAGATCTTTATTCTGATCTTCACTGGAGATCCTTATGTCAGAGGTTGATTAAACACAGGAGGGACAAATTTCCATTATAAGGAAGATCACTCTGGTGATAGTGTAAGGAACAGCCTAGGAAACCATTCTCAGTTCATGCCCAGCCCCTTGCCAGCCTTTAAGGTTGCACGTCCATGGAGTACTAAGGAGAACATCAGATACACAGCTCGTACTTTTCCCCCTTGGGTTTTCCATTCTATAAGTGGGAATGCATCAAGTTGTTAGAAATTGTTATGCTCTCTGCATGTTGAGTTCCCCTGTCTTGGATGATAATAACAATTGTTAAATTAAACATCTATGCTATGCACATTATTTTGGTATTTAGGGTGCTGTGGGAGAGATACAGAAATAGTAATGACAAGGTCCCTGCCCTTAGAGAGATTATAACTTACCTGTGAGAGAAGAGAAGCCTCCTAAGTGTCTAGAAGTACTTCATACTGACATATGAAAGTGGGCTGCTTAACAATTTTACCTTTTGTATAATTTACAATGATTTGTTAAGTTTGATGAATTTTCAATAGGTAATTTATTTACATGATTCCCATCTCAAAAGGTACACTTCCCCTGCATTTAGTTTTTCTACCAAGAAGCAATTGATATCACCAAATTCATATGCATCTTTCTAGAACAGTCTATGCACCTACAACTAAGTATAAATATGCTTTCTTTTACCTTCTATTACACAAATGATGTCATACTATAGACACTGCTTTTTTCACCTTGCTTTTTGTCCTTACAATATATCACGGAGCTCTTTCCATAATAGCACATGTAGAGCTGACCCACTCTTTCATGTTGTTTTTGTTTGTTTATGGGTGTATTGTATTCCATTGTTTGGATGTGGTTTAATTTATTGAATCAGTGAGGTTGATTTTAATCTTTTGTTTTACTAAATGATCCTGAAAGGAAAACTAAAACCAATTTTAATCCTATGGCTTTTTTTCCTTTTTTTTTTGTGGTAGGCAGGCCTCTCACTGCTGTGGCCTCTCCCGCCGCGGAGCACAGGCTCCGGAGACGCGCAGGCCCAGTGGCCACGGCTCACGGGCCCAGCCGCTCCGTGGCATGTGGGACCCTCCCGGACCGGGGCACGAATCCATGTCCCCTGCATCGGCAGGTGGACTCCCAACCACTGCGCCACCAGGGAAGACCAATCCTATGACATTTTTGTCTCATGCATTTTTATCAAGACTTTAGGTGGAGAAAGGAAACAGGCTGGGCTTTAGATTGCATTACATTACGTTTCTGCTGCTTCTCACCTCACATCTAACTCATACTCCCCCAAGAAAAGTCATCTGCAGTAATGTCTTCCATGTTTCAAGACAACTGTTTTGAACACCTCAGGATTCTGGGCTACCCTCAGTTAGTGGAAAAATCATGGATTTGGTGCTAAGCAAACCTTGGGCTCAAATTCATATCCTGGTTTCATTACTGTCTGGCTGGATAGTCTTGAGCAGGTGAATTAATCTCTAGGACTCAGTTGTGATATCTGTAGAGTAGGGATAATAACAGTAGCTACCCTACTGTGTTGCTATGAGGATTTAGCACAATAATCCATGCAAAGAAAAGCATAATGCCTAGTATCCACAAAATGTTTAACAAAAGAAAGTTTGATACACTTCCTGTTCATTAATGTGGAGAAACTTGATGGGACAAAGGAAAACACATCATTTTCACACTAGCTATTCTTGACCCTTTAGAAAGATTTCCACTTTGTTAGGGTTTTCACAAACTACCAAGAGCTACTAGAAAAATCAAACTTTTTTTCACAAGGTGTACATTCCTCATTACATCAATTTTCTCAGGGCTACTTTTACATTCCTGTTCCTTAGAGTGTAAATAATAGGGTTGAGGGGAGGGGTAAGTACTGTATACAGAAGGGAAAGCAACTTCAATAAGTCTTCATTCTGAGGCCCTGATGGGAAGCCATAGACAATGCCCAGAGTCCCATAATACAGACTGACCACTGTAAGATGGGAGGAACAGGTAGAGAAGGCTCTCTGCTTTCCTGTGACAGAAGGAATCCTCAGAATGGTGGAGATGATGTCAGTACAAGAAGCCAGAGTTAGCAGAAAGGGGCCTAGTGCAAATAAAGAGGTGCATATAAAAGAGGTCATCTCAGCTACTTGAGTATCAGTGTAGGCCAGTTTCACAATGGGCTTCATATCACAGAAGAAGTGGTCAATCTCACTGGCAGCACAGAATGTTAACCAAAAAATGTGGACCATGAGAAGGATGGGTGCCAGAAATCCAGCCATCCAAGAGGCGCCAGCTAGCTGTAAGCAACCCCAGTGGTCCATGATGCTGGAATAATGCAATGGGTTACAGATGGCTATGAAAAGATCATAAGACATTACAACCAGTAAGAAGCATTCTGTAGCTACCAGAGCCGCAAAAATAAATAAATAAATAAATAAATAAATAAATAAATAAATAAATAAATAAATAAATAAGTAAAACTGACAAGCACAGTCTGAGAAGGAAATAGGTACATGAGGTGACAGCAATGTCCTTAGCATCATGGGCTCAATGGTAGTGGTGTAGCCAAACTCTAGGAAGGAAAAGTGGTCAAGAAAGAAATACATGGGAGAATGAAGGAAGCAATCAGCCAAAATCACAGTTAGGGTTACAATGTTGCCCATGAGAGTCACCACATAGATGACCAAAAATACCCCAAAAAGAAGATACTGAAGGCCGTGAAGATCCCCAAAACCCAAAAGGATAAGTTCGGAAATCTGAGTCATATTTTCTTCAGTGCTAGCCATGACTTGGATCTAAAAAAATAAAAAATTAAAAAAAGAAAAGAAATATAAAGAATGACCATTGATCAAATTCTATTTTTAGAAAAAAATGAAACTGCTTAGAGGCATCACACATATCAAGCATAATTGGCTTCTTTCTGGATGTTCAAGATTTTTAATTAATAAATTTGATCACAGTCCCCCAGAGGCCATTTGGAAAGTTCATCTTTGACTTCAATTATCCCTTCATATATAGAATGTATAGGCCCTTGAAGCTATGATTATGACCCATGAAGATGCACATTTTTCCTGCTATTTATTTTTGAAAAAATAGAAAATATTCTATCTTTGGAGATCTTACTCTGGTTGTTTCCATTGCTGCTAGAGGTGTTATCATGAGCAATGAATATTCTGAATGACTTACCTGTAAATTGTATAAAGTCTATGATCAAATTTGTTTCCTGTTTTAGAAATTCCATACCAATTAAATAATATGAATTGAATTCCAAATGTTGAAGGATGTTTAATTCTTAAAACTTATTTAATAGTAAGTTCTCTATACATTAGTACAGGAGGCATAATGACATGAGGGTGAACTAGTGATGGTAGGGATATGGTATGATATAATAGAGACATACCTGAATTCAAATTCCAGCTCTGCCACTGAATGACGTGTGCCTTTGAGTAAGTCACATCACTTATCTGACAGTTTCCTCATCTTTAGAACAGCATATTAATTCTATGTAACACGATTTGCACAATCACTTGTCCATATTAGGCATCTAATACATTCATCCATCCATTCGACAACACTTATTGAGTGACTACTCTATGCCAAACTCTTTGAAAGGTGCTTAGAATAAAATGGTGAAAAAGTCAAGAATTTTTTAACAAGTCAGGAGTACTCTCTACATCTCATGGAGTTAATATTTTAGTAGGAAAGAAAGACTAAAAACAAGTGAAGAGACCCATAAAATAATTTTGAGTTGTCCACTATGAGTGTAAAAAACTAAGGACCCAAAATAGGAATATGCCATATGTATGTGTGTTTAGGAGAGGGCTACTTTGGTTGGTGTGGTCAAGAAAATCCTAAAACATTCAGACCTAAAAAAATGGGAAGGAGATATTCATGCAAGATTTGGGAGTGAGGGGTGGGAGAAAGTATTCTAGGCAGAGAGAACAGGCCTTAAGCAAGGAATGATTTAGAGTGTTAGAAAAACTGAAACTGAAAAATACATATATATGGTTTAGGGGGAGTTGGAGAGAGAGAGAGAGAAACAGAGTCAGAGACAGAGAGAGAGAGACAGAGACATAGAGAGACAGAGAGAAAGAGATGAAGAAGAGACGAGTAGAAAAATAGGAAAGGGCCAGGTCATATATGTCCTTGTAGGCCATGCTATGCCATGTAGACATTAAATATGGTAGGAATTCATTGGAGGAGGTTAAGCAGCATTGTGATCAAATTTACACCTTATAATCACTTTTTACACTGTGTAATTAATTAGAGTGAGAACTTCATGGGTAGATTAAGACAGTTAAGAGATTATTTCAGTGGACCAAGTGAGAGATGATAGTAAACCTGAATAAAGTGGTTGCAAAAAAGTTGGAGGGAAGACAGGGTCAAGATACATTTTGGAGGTAGACATGCCAGGGCTTACTAATAAATTAGATGTGAGGAGTGATAAAAAGTGAACTATCAAAGATAACTCCTGGGTTTCTGGTTTGAGCAACTGTTTCCGTTTACGTTAATGGTAATAATGTGGAGGGAAGTTTAGGGGAAAGTTCAATTTGAAGGTGTTAAGTTTAAGATGTTTGTTTATGAGAATTCTGAGTGGAGAGGAGAAGCAGACAGCTGGATTTGAGAGTATGTAGCCCACATGAGAAGGCCGGAGTAGAATATAAATTTAGGAATCATCAGCATATGGATAATATTCAAAGCCACAATAATGGACAAGGTGACCTGCAGAGAGATTATGGATACACAAGAATGTACTACGCTGAGCTTTAAGACCCTCTTTCTCTTAGGCCTGACAGAAGGAAAAGTAAGAAAAAGAGATTGAAAAGGAGTCAGTGAGGTAGGATGTAAAGTGGGAGGAAATACAATAAGAGAAGCCATGTTTGAAGAAAGTTATTGATTGTGTTAAAAGCTGGTATAAGGTTAAGATGAAGACACAGAATAGTCTCTTATGTTTGGTTACATGGATAATAGATTCAGTAAAGTAGTGGAGACTGAAGAGGAACAGAAAAATTGAGTGGTAACTATAGAGAGATGAGCATTGACTTTCCCTTTTGCATGCTGATCAGAATGATCCAGCATAGAGGGGTTTTTGATGATATATTAGTAAATGAGGAGCTAATTTTAAGAGTGAAATCTTTTATAAAGTGAGAAAGGATGGGATACAGAGCACAAGTGGAGGGGTTCACCTTTGGTAAGGGCATGGACACTTCATCTTTTTAATAAGAGGAAGGCTAGAGAAAATAGATGCAGTTGTAGTTAAGTTGATACATCTAATCTTAGGAAGATGGTGGAGTTTGCTTCTAATGGTTTCCATTTTCTCAACGAAGTAGGAGAAGATGTTATCATGCAAAAGTGAGGGTAAAGGAAGACATATGGGAGGTTTGAGGGCAGAGGAAATATAATAGTCATATCTGCAAATGAGAATGCTATCCTTCTAAAAGAAACACTAAAATTTCCAGGCAGTATTGAGTGGCAATTTGATTTTTGAGAGCATAAGTTTAAGGTGTAACCACACGGCTTTCTTGCATGATCTTCATTAGCAATGTTTAGCTGCTAGAGTGGAGTAGGCAAATAGTTGGTTTCAATCAGATTTGGAGTTTGACAAATGAAAACAATGGAAGAAAAGAGGGGCAAGAGAGTTAGGGAATATTTGTAAAAAAAAGTTGTAATGAAGTGTTAAGTCTCTCCCATTTCCTTCTGCTGTTTATTAAAGACAGAAAGGACGTTAAAACTGTCTTTTGACCAACCCTTTAATTTTTTGACTAAAAAAGAAAATTCAGGCAGGTAAATTGTCTTTCTTAGGATCTAGATCTAGTTAGTAACAGAGCAGGAAATGATACCCAGGTCTTATTTTCTGGTACTTGCTCTTCCATTATAGCATGCTCTTATACTTTTTGCTTTCTTTTTTGTCTCTCTTCCGTGTCCAGCCCTTAATGTGTAACATGTTAAGTACCTGAAGAAAGACTTACCTTCAGTTTAGTAACTTACGTGTCAGGAGCTTAATGATTTTCAAAGAACTTTCAGATCCATCATTATTTTTAATCTTCCCCAAAATCTTGTGAGGTATGTGGGAGTGGGAGTAGGTCTTTGATTCATCTCATCTGATTTTTCAGATACAAAAACTGAGTATGATGATTACTATACTACAACATTGTATTTGTATTTCAATTGTGGCTCTTTTTTTTGGAGGTAAAAAGTTAATCTTATGTATGTTGATATAAGTGTGAATTTACAAGATGCTGATCATATTATGAGCCAAGAGTTTTTGTTTAGAAACTGGGTGATAGGAGTCATATGGAGATTGCCATCATCTGAGCCGAACAACAAATACCGGAAACTGAGGCAGCTTTCCATGATGGACATGTAACAAAAAACCTGCTTTAGAAAAAAGGGGTTTGGAAGGTAGGATGAATAAACTATTTCAGAGCTCTGGTGGGTGTCCAGCAAAAGTAGTACCTTCTTAGGAGAAGAGAGAGAAGGTATTTCAGGCAGAGGGAATAATGTGGAAAAATGTCCAGTTACCTGAGGACCATGTTGGCCATTGATTTCAGAAAGATTGTTTGAGCAAAATGAGTAGGGGGCTGAGGACAGAAAAGTGGGGGAGCACATACATTTTTCGAGAAAGAAATACCAAAAAAAATTTTTAATGGGTTAAAGTGGGAGAAACAAAGAGAGTGATACCACAGAGTCCAAGGAAGGAAAGGAGACATCAGAATTGTTAGTAAAGAAGGAGCCATGAATATTGGAGTGCTGTGACAAGAATCCTGACAGTACTGAGACAGGGAGGTAAAAAGTAAAAACAACAAATGTAGGTTATTTCAAGACTGTTGGTGAAGTAAAGGAGAGGGAGAGAGAGCCAAAATAAAGTAGAGGTAGAAGAGAGAGAGAGGGTTGAGAGAAGATATTCTTGTTCATTCTTGATTTTGCTTTTTAGTAAAGGAGAAACTTGATCAAGATTCTAGGTGAAGAGTCTAAGTCCAGAGAGAAGTAAATATGAAAGACATGCAAAGGGATGACTGATGGGGCAAGGAGGGTTAGAGGGGATGGGATGGGGAAATATACAAGTGGAGGCTTTATCTTTAGACAAGAAAGAACAATCATCTTTTAGAAGAGGAGAAAGGGGTAAAGATGGGTGTGGATAGTGATTATCAAGATAATTACTTCATCTTTTTCCTTCCACTTGAGTTTGGAAACTTAAGCCATCCTTAGATGGCTACGATGAGCCCATGGTAGAGATGTTCACTTTCCTTCCTCAGAGCCTGTCTTCTTGTTCAATCTGCATATGTGGAGCCCAAAATACTTAGCAGAAACCAAAGTGGATTGCTAAGACATGTAGCTGGTTTGCTGTACCACTACTATGTCGTTTGACCAGGAATAGATCCAGCAACATCATGACAGACACGATATTATATGTCCTTTAAAAAGATCCAACAGGGCCTTAAGAATCATAGCTTTCCAACCTTTCCTTTTATATCTGCACAATTATACTTTAATCCCTAACTTCCCTGGAACCCACTAAGCTTCCAAAAAGAAGAACTAAGAGTACTTCACCCTAAAGGCCCTTTTGGTTTTCAGGTGGTTGTAACCAAAGCATTTTTAGCTCCTGCAGTGACCTCCTTTGGGTTTAGAAAAAGCACAATACTTGCCTATGTATCCATGTTTTAAACACTCCTACAACCTTCTGCAAGCAGGGATTGGTAGATACAGTTCAAATAAGAAAACCAATTATCTTTAAGTTTGGCTCCCAGGGGAGCTTTGCTTTTTAATTGAGAGATCAATGTTGGATTCTCATGACATCCTGAACTTCCATTCAGTGACTGCTGACTAATAGTGTGAAATTGGAAATTGGAGTATCTGACATGTCACATGGGTCAGAGCCACGATCCATTTAGGCCAGCCTCCAGAGGCTGCTGAAAGCACCAAGCAATAGCTTGGAGAGGGTACAGTGTGAAAAAATACTGAAACGAGTGACAGAAAATCTAGGTTCTAGACTTGGATCTCCTGCTGCATGTGCAATCAGGTGTGTCATTTCATTTATCTTTACTAAATCCCAGGTTTTCCTACTTTGAATGGGAGCGATAATCCCTGCCCTGCTGACCTCACAGAGTTGCTGTGGGACTCAAATGATGTACGGGAAACCCTTTATCAACTAGAAATCTATATGATCCATAGTAATATCATACTTGAGGAGTGTGTTAATGATGTCGCTGATCACAGAAGTTGAGGATAGTTTTGTCTTTAAGTTCAAAGATATCTGGACCCCTAAAACTGGAAGTAAAACTCTTACTTTTTTTACATCATTAAATACCGCCTGAAAACATCTAAATCCCTTCCCCCAAAGCCTTCAGTCAACTCTAAATGAGTCTTACATTCTAATTAAAAGCACAACTGCTAGAGTTTGGTTTTTTTTGTGTGTGTGTGGTACGTGGGCCTCTCACTGTTGTGGCCTGTCCCGTTGTGGAGCACAGGCTCCGGACGTGCAGGCTCAGCGGCCATGGCTCACGGGCCTAGCCACTCCACGGCATGTGGGATCTTCCCGGACCGGGGCACGAACCCGTGTCCCCTGCATTGGCAGGCGGACTCTCAACCACTGCGCCACCAGGGAAGCCCTAGAGTTTGGTTTTATAATCGAATTAAAAGTCTTCTTACACAAGCTGCCAGAGGTAGTTTTTAAAACCAGTTACTTTGTCATTTTTCCACCCTTGGTAGACAGATTGCATCTAGCCTCCTGAGTAAGTTTTGTCAGTGCAGGTTCTGCTTTCCAAGCTATATAGAAAAGAGTTGTTTGGGGTAGTAAAACCTCTTTGTATAGCAGTTAGTGAGGCCTCTCCCATTTCTCTGATGACTTTGTGAAGCATCATACAAAACAGAGCACTTGTAGAGACATGACCATTTCTTCTCTTATCCCAGGCCATCATCACTGTCACCATCTGGTTACAGAGTTCACAAACAATGCCTGGCCCCTCCTCTGTGTCAGTCAGTACTCTAAATGCTGGGAATATAAAGGTGAAGAAAGGCTGGGAAGCTGAATCCATGACTTAGGAACTCAATGACTAGTGGAAATGACAGACATGTAAACAAAGCAGTGGAACTGAAACACGATAAATGCAACAAAAGGACTCTGTATAACATGTAGATGTAGCACAGAGAAAGGAGTTGTGGGATGGGGGAAATAGAAACAGTGAAGGTCCATTGAAGGACCTGCCGTTTGTTTGAGGATTTTTTGGTTTATTTGCTTCCAAAGCACTTTTTCATCTATCATTTCATTAATCTTTATAATGCATTGGGTTTTGAAGGATGAATAGAAGTCTTTTGAGCCAATAAGTGGGTGGAGTTTCAGTCAGAGGGAATAGCATGTGCCAGTAAAGAGTGACAGTAGAGAAGGCTGGAGAAGGAGGCAGACACAGAAGATGGTGGGCCCTGTACACCATCTTAAACAGTGTGGAGTTTATCCTGAGGTCAATGAGAAGGGTTTTTAAATAGGGAAGTGGCGTACTCATGTTTGTGTTTTAGAAAAGCTATATACTTTGGGTGGATATGCAAATAAACTAGAGTCAAAGGAGGAGACTCAAGACAGGAAGTCCAATGAAGAGGCTGTTACTTCAATTCACGAAAGAATGATGGTTATTGGAAAAGGAGAGGAGGCAATGGCTTCAGGCAGTAGTAACATCACTGTCTTTATCACTAAGACCATCTTGTCCCTTCATCATTATTCAACTTTATCAAAAGTAATTTGTGGAAGAAAATAATTTTTCTGAGTATTTGCAAACATATGAATGGATCATAACCCTGAAGTTCACGTGTGACTTAGTTATTTGGTGTCAACTCACATTTCCCATAGAAACAACAGCAGTCCTAAATCTCTGGCCATCCCAGAGAAATCGATTTAAAGTACAAAGTACTTGAAAAGCTTTATGTTTGCAGTGAAGTATAGTTGTTCTCTAATAACATTTGTCACATGAATAAACGAAAGAATGAAGGAATAAATGTATTAATATAATTTACTAACACAGGCAAAAATCTGTATTAGGTATTATCAGAGATGCAAAGATGTCTCAGATGTAGCTCTTGGCCGTGAGGGAAATGAAAAAAATGGTTCAGTTGGACAGCTCACCAAAGTGACACCTCCTCTCTAATGGCCAGCATGCTCATCGCTAAGGCTCAGCACGAAGTTTTATTAAAAGAAAATTCAATAAATGTTACGTAATCTTCAATACACAAAGAGTACTAACCTAAGAATCACACAAGGTGTCAGGTCTTTGATTTTAAGCTCATGAATTTTTCAAAAATGAAGTTTAATGAACAATACATAATTTGCACATGGTGAATAATTAAAACAGTATAACTAATCCTCCCTCCAATTCCAGACCAACAGTCCCTCTCTCCAGAGGCAACTATTGTAAGTTGTGGGTGCTTCAAGAAACTTTATGTGCTTATACCAGCATTTATATACATTTACATTTTTTCATATTTATACAAAAGTGATTGCACAATCCATAATAATTTCACAGAGCTTTTTAATTTAATATATTTTGGAGATCTTTCTGTATCTGCATGCATAGATCAATCTCATTCATTTTAACATTTACATTCTGCCTTGGCATATGAATAAGCCATTATTTATTTATTTTTGTTACAGAGCTTGTTTTCTAAGAAATAAAAACATTATAGATATGATGAAAATTCTTTTTGTCCCCAATCCCATTTCTCATGAGCTCCAGAGGCATCCACTGTGCTAAAGTTGCTGTGTGTCCTACATGTTCATGTTTTTATCCTACTATATATGAATGTATCTATAAATAATACATGATAATATTTTGTATATTTTAAATTTCACACAACTGGCATAACATTTTGCAACTTGCTTCCCCCCAACCCCCGCCACTTCACATTTGTTTCTTCAGACCTATCCTTGTTGATAGTTGTAGTTTTCGTTCACTCATTGTTGATTTATCTTGCTCCTAGTTATACTGAATACTGTGGGTTTGTTGGCTATCCCTTGTAGGCTATAAATAAAAGTCCTACAGTTGGAATTATTTTTCTCAAATCCTTGCTTTGACTTTGAACTGGATAGATTAATAAAAGGATGGAAGATTCTTATAAATTGAAAACCTGGAAACTTTTTGGTCTAGAAAAGGATGGACATTTATGTTAATAAATTTTAGCCAGTACAAACAATAAATATTCTTGAATATGTTGTTTTGTATTTCTTTAAGGTACCTGGGAGTTGAATTGCAGGCTCGGAGTATATTCATATTTTCATATTTACTAGGTATGACCAAATTGCTCTCTAAAGTGGATGTGCAAATACTTATTCCCACAGGTAGCATAAACAGTTATGTTTCCTCACATTCTTGCCTGCATTTGGTATTAGCAGATATTTTTATTTGTGGTAATCTGACGTAATAGTATCTCTGTGCTAATTTAATTTGCATTTCCCTGATTATTAGTGAGGATAAAAGAATGTTTTCATCTTTTTACTGGCCATTCAGGTTTTCTCTTTTGTGCATTGTCCAATAATATTTTGTCCATTGTTAATTTGGATTGTTGTTTAATAAATGTAGTCCTTTATGGAATCCATATCTGTCTGTTATATATTTGTTGCAAATATCTTCTCCAAGTCTGTCACTTGCCTATTAACTTTGTTTACTGCAATGTCTTATAGCATAGAAAGATGGAAGGTTTTATTTTTTTTGATATGGTTAAATTTATCAGTCATTTACAATTTGTACTTTTCATGCCTTATTCAAAAAATCCTTTCCTACCCCAATATCATTAGTATATTATTCTAAATTTCTTTAAAATTTTAAAAGTGTTTTAAAAAACATTGTTATTGAGTCCATCTTGAATTTATTTCTATATATGATGAAATATAGGAAATTAATTTTATTTGTTCCAATAGGAATAAGCAATTGTTTCTACACCACTTATTGAATAGTCCCTCATTTCCTCTCATGATCTACAATGTCAATTCTGTCACATACCAAGGTCCCTTATACAGCTGACCCTTGAACAACATGGGTCTGAATTGCACAGGTCTACTTATATGTGGATTTTTTCCAACAGTAAATACTACAGTACTACATTATCCGTGGTTGAATCCACAGATGTGGAACCAGGGATACGAAGGAACTGTGTGTATATGAAGGGTCAACTGTAAATTATACATGGATTTTCGACTGCAAGAAGGGTTGATGTCCCTAACCCATGCATTGTTCAAAGGTCAATTGTATTCTCAGCTTTGTGTCTGGGTCTCTCTTTTCTCCAACTGACCTGTTTGCCTCTCTCTATGCAAATACTACGCTATTTTAATTACTATAGTTTCTAAGTCTTGATATCTGTAGGATAAGTACTTCCTATTTATTCTTCTTCATAATTGTCTTGGATATTCTTTGTTAATTTTTCATATGAATTTTAGAATCAACTTGTTAAGTTTCATGGAAAATCCTGTTGGAAATTTGTTTGGAATTGCCTTGAACTGATAGATTAATTTTTGGAATTGTGGACATCTTTAAGTTAATGAATTGTTGTATATAGAAAAATGGTATATATCTCCTCTGATTAAAGTCTTCTTTTAAGTCCTTCAGTAGTGCTTACAATATTTTCCTAAAGAAAATGGGCATCTTTTGTTAGAGTTATACTTAGGTTAATAGTGTTGCTTGTTATTATGAATGGTAGCTTTATTTTAACTAGTTTTATATTTTATTTTTTTTAATTTTATTATTTATTTTTTTAAACATCTTTATTGGAGTATAATTGCTTTACAATGGTGTGTTAATTTCTGCTTTACACAAAGTGAATCAGTTACACATATACATATGTTCCCATATATCTTCCCTCTTGCATCTCCCTACCTCCCACCCTCCCTATCCCACCCCTCTAGGTGGTCACAAAGCACTGAGCTGATCTCCCTGTGCTATGCAGCTGCTGCCCACTAGCCATCTATTTTATGTTTGGTAGTGTACATATGTCCATGCCTCTCTCACTTTGTCACAGCTTACCCTTCCCCTTCCCCATATCCTCAAGTCCATTCTCTAGTAGGTCTGTGTCTTTATTCCCATCTTGCCCCTAGGTTCTTCATGACCTTTTTTTTTTCCTTAGATTCCATACATATGTGTTAGTGTACGGTATTTGTTTTTCTCTTTCTGACTTACTTCACTCTGTATGACAGACTCTGGGTCCATCCACCTCACTACAAATAACTCAATTTCGTTTCTTTTTATGGCTGAGTAATATTCCATTGTATATATGTGCCGCATCTTCTTTATCCATTCATCGGTTGATGGACAGTTAGGTTGCTTCCATGTCCTGGCTATTGTAAATAGAACTTCAATGAACATTTTGGTACATGACTCTTTTTGAATTATGGTTTTCTCAGGGTATATGCGCAGTAGTGGGAGAGATTACTACAAGCAACTCTATGCCAATAAAATGGACAACCTGGGAGAAATGGACAAATTCTTAGAAATGCACAACCTTCCAAGACTGAACCAGGAAGAAATGGAAAATATAAACACACTAATCACAAGCACTGAAATTGAGACTGTGATTAAGAATCTTCCAACAAACAAAAGCCCAGGACCAGATGGCTTCACATGCGAATTCTATCAAACATTTAGAGAAGAGCTAACACCTATCCTTCTCAAACTCTTCCAAAATATGGCAGAGGGAGAAACACACCCAAACTCATTCTACGAGTCCACCATCACCCTGATACCAAAACCAGACAAAGATGTCACAAAGAAAGAAAACTACAGGCCAACATCACTGATGAACATAGATGCAAAAATCCTCAACAAACTACTAGCAAACAGGATCCAACAGCACATTAAAAGGATCATACACCATGATCAAGTGGGGTTTATCCCAGGAATGCAAGGATTCTTCAATATACACAAATCAATCAATGTGATACACTATATTAACAAATGGAAGGAGAAAAACCATATGATCATCTCAATTGATCCACAGAAAGCTTTTTTTTTTTTTTTTTGCGGTACCCGGGCCTCTCACTGCTGCGGCCTCTCCCGCTGCAGAGCACAGGCTTCGGACGTGGAGGCTCAGCGGCCATGGCCCACAGGCCCAGCCGCTCCATGGCATGCGGGATGCTCCCAGACAGGGGCATAAACCCGCATCCCCCGCACCGGCACGTGGACTCTCAACAACTGTGCCACCAGGGAAGCCCCACAGAAAGCTTTTGACAAAATTCAACACCCATTTATGATAAAAACCCTGCAGAAAGTAGGCATAGAGGGAACTTTCCTCAACATAATCAAGGCCATATATGACAAACCCACAGCCAACATCGTCCTCAATGGTGAAAAACTGAAACCATTTCCACTAAGATCAGGAAGAAGACAAGGTGGCCCACTCTCACCACTACTATTCAACATAGTTTTGGAAGTTTTAGCCACAGCAATCAGAGAAGAAAAGGAAATAAAAGGAATCCAAATTGGAAAAGAAGAAGTAAAGCTGTCACTGTTTGCAGATGACATGATACTATACATAGAGAATCCTAAAGATGCTACCAGAAAACTACTAGAGCTAATCATTGAATTTGGTAAAGTAGCAGGATACAACATTAATGCACAGAAATCTCTGGCATTCCTATACACTAATGATGAAAAATCTGAAAGTGAAATTAAGAAAACAGTCCCATTTACCATTGCAACAAAAAGAATAAAATATCTAGGAATAAACTTACCAAAGGAGACAAAAGACCTGTATGCAGAAAATTATAAGACACTGATGACAGAAATTAAAGATGATACAAATAGATGGAGAGATATACCATGTTCTTAGATCGGAAGAATCAACGTTGTGAAAATGACTCTACTACTGAAAGCAATCTACAGATTCAGTGCAATCTCTATCAAACTACCACTGGCATTTTTCACAGAACTAGAACAAAAAATTTCACAATTTATATGGAAACACAAAAGGCCCCGAATAGCCAAAGCAATCTTGAAAATGAAAAACGGAGCTGGAGGAATCAGGCTCCCTGACTTCAGACTGTACTACAAAGCTACAGTAATCAAGACAGTATGGTACTGGCACAAAAACAGAAATATAGATCAATGGAAGAGGATAGAAAGCCCAGAGATAAACCCATGCACATATGGTCACCTTATCTTTGATAAAGGAGGCAAGAATATATAGTGGAGAAAAGACAGCCTCTTCAATAAGTGGTGCTGGGAAAACTGGACAGGTACATGTAATAGTATAAGATTAGAACACTCCCTAACACCATACACAAAAATAAACTCAAAATGGATTAAAGACCTAAATGTAAGGCCAGGCACTGTAAAACTCTTAGAGGAAAACATAGGCAGAACACTCTATGACATAAATCACAGCAAGATCCTTTTTGATCCACCTCCTAGAGAAATGGAAATAAAAACAAAAATAAACAAAAGGGACCTAATGAAACTTAAAAGCTTTTGCACAGCAAAGGAAACCATAAACAAGACCAAAAGACAACCCTCAGAGTGGGATAAAATATTTGCAAATAAAGCAACTGAGAAAGGATTAACCTCCAAAATTTACAAGCAGCTCATGCAGCTCAATATCAAAAAAGCAAACAACCCAATCCAAAAATGGGCTGAAGACCTAAATAGACATTTCTCCTAAGAAGATATACAGATTGCCAACAAACACATGAAAGAATGCTCAACGTCTTTAATCATTAGAGAAATGCAAATCAAAATTACAAGGAGATATCATCTCACAACGGTCAGAATGGCCATCATCAGAAAATCTAGAAACAATAAATGCTGGAGAGGTTGTGGAGAAAAGGGAACCCTCTTGCACTGTTGGTGAGAATGTAAATTGATACAGCCACTATGGAGAACAGTATGGAGGTTCCTTAAAATTCTAAAAATAGAACTACCATACAACTTAACTAGTTTTATTGGGGCATAATTTACAAACAGTAAAATTCACCAATTATGTGATGAATTTTGGCAAATGTATACAGTTGTGCAATGGTGACTATAATCAAGATGTGGAACATTTCCCTCACTCAAAAAAGTTTCCTCATGCCCTTTGAAGTGAATCTCCTCCACTCACACTGGGTCCTTGGCTACTGCTAATATATTTCTTTTCACAATAGTTTGTCTTTTTCTAGAATTTTATATAAGTGGAATTATTATATATGGTATATAGGCCTTTGTGCCTGACTTCTTTTACCCAGCATAATGTTTTTCAGATTCACCCATGTTTTTGTTTATATCAGTAGTTTCCTTTTTATTGCTGAGTAGTATTCTATTGTATGGATGTACCACAGCATATCCATTCACCAGCTCATGTTTGTGTCCATCTTTTGGCTATAATGAATAAAGCTATTATAAACATTCAGATGACAAGTCTTTGTGTGGACGTGTTCTCATTTCTCTTGGATAAATTCCTAGGGTGAGGTTGTTGGGTCATATAATACGTGTATGTTTAACTTCATAAAAATTGCCAATCTGTTTTATAAAATGGCTATACCATTTTTGCATTTCCACCAACAGTATATGCAAAGTTCTTAGAGTTGTCCCCCATCCTTAACAACACTTGATGTTATCAGTTTTCTTCATTTTAGCCAGTGAATGGTAACTATTAAAAAATTCTATTTTCTAATTGTTTTTGCTACTGTATAAGATTATTATTGAGTTTCTAAAAATATCTTCTTTGCAACAATATTTATGAATTCCCTTAATAGTTAAAATAATTTGTCTGAAAATTCTCTTTGGTTTTCTATGTAACCAATCAGGTAGTCTATGAATAATGATACTTTCTCCCATTCCAGTGCTTAAATCTATTTCTATTCTGTCTTACTGAATTGACAGTGATCTCTCCAATGCAATGTTAAATAGTAATTTGGAATGCAGTTATCCTTATCTTGTTCATCGCTCTGATGAAAATATTTCTAAAGCTTCTATATTAATCATAATGTTTATTGTAGGTTTTTGGTAGCTATTATTGTCAGATTAAACCTTTCCCTCTATTTTGATTTGTTTCAAGGGTTTTTTTTCCATAGAGAGTGGTTGAATTTCGTTTAATTTTTTAAATCTATTGAGATGAATACATATTATTTTCTCTTTAATCAGCTTTAGTAATGACTTGTAGTAATGGATTTTCTAAGGTTAGACTATCATTTAATGCCTGAAAACAAGCCCAATTGATTGTATAGTATTATTTTTATACATTTGTTGAGTTCAATTAATGAATATTTTAATTAGGACTTTTGAGATTTTTATCAAAAGTGAGGTTGGCATATAATTTTTGGTCTTTTAAACAAGCTTGTCTGGTTTTGGTTTCAAGGTTTTACTAACCTCATAAAATGGATTGGGTAGATTTTCCTGTTTTTTCTGTTCTCTGGAATATTTTATATAATGTAGAGATTTCCTGTTCTGTGATAGTTTGATGAACCTTAACTGTGAAAGAATGTGGGATTGGTGCCTTTGTTGGCAGAGAGGTTGGCTACTGATTGAACTTCTTCAGTGTCTAATGGCCTATTCATGTTTTCAACTTATTCTTGAATAAAATTTTGTTAATTTGGATTTTTCTACAGAATTTCTCATCTCATCAACGTTTTTATATTTATTGGCATAAAATATTTCATAACATACTCATTACTTTAAAAATCTAAAATGTTTAGTAATATCCCTATTATCATTGCTCATATTCATTATTCAGGTCTTGATTCTTTTTTACTTTTTCAATCTTATCAGAATACTGTCTATTTTATTAAGCTTTTAACAAATTAGGTTTTGGGTTTATTAAGCATTTTTATTTTTGTTTCCTATTTCATTAATTTCTGTTTTGATATTTATTTCCTTTCTTTTTCTTCTGGTTCGCTTCACAATTCTTTCTAACTTTTTGAGTTGAATGCTTAACATATTAACATTCAGCTATTTTGTTTCATATTGCATACATCACATTTTCTTATATCACATCAGTTACACTCTACAATTTGATATATGTCATTCAATAATAACTGTGTGTAATTTTAATTAAAATTTTTCTTTATTACATTTAGAAGGATTTTTGTCTAAATGTGTGGGGGTTTGGGGGGTATTTTTTATTAACTTCTATTTTATTGCATTTTTTTGAGAATGTTATTAATATGATATTGCTTATTTAGAATTTGAGACTTGCTTTGCTACTTGACTTGTGTTCCAGTTTTGTAAGTCTTTCAAATGTGACTGAAAATAATGTGTATCCTATATTTTGGGGGCCCAGGACTTGATATGTATGTGTGTTTGTGTATTAACTCAAACTTCATAATTGTGCTGTTTAATATCATATTCTTCCATATCTGCTTTATCAGTTTCTGAGAATGGTGTGTTAAAATTTCCCTTCTAGTAATAAGGATCTGTCAATTTTTCTCTTGTTCTGTCCAATTGCTTCATCTCTCAGACCCCCAGTTTCTCTGTCTGTAAAATGCAATGAGAAATTGTGTATAAAACAATAAGTTCTGGGGTTGTAGGCACTCAGTCATCCAGAGGTGCTCTTGCTTGGTTGTTATTACTATTTTACATAATACTGATATTAGTAAATCAAAGCCCTGCTCTCTCAATAAGTTCTCAAGAGGGCTTGGTTTTGGAGGGTGAGGCAGAATGAAGCCCAAACAAGGAACACTAAATCACGTTGATCAAGTCGTATTATCTAGGCAAGGCCAGTGACAATTAGGGGTCACCTCATTCACAAGGAAAGGCAGTTGCTTCTAGAATGTGCATCTCTTGGGAACTTTCTTCAAGTCACCAAAGGGACAATGGTCTCAGGGTGGAGTGAGCAATTATAGAGCAATGTAGGGACCAGACCTCAGTATCCTTCCTTCAGCTAAGCAGGGCTCCCGGGCATTGGAACCTCATGAAGTTCTTGAAGGAACACATGGCTACTGGTAAAGTCTTTAAAGATTCTAGACACTCCCAAGGGTCCCTTTCTTAAAATATGTTTCTAAAGAAGTTTTGGCAGTTTATGAGAATTGGTGTTTTCTGAGGTATCTGAGCAAGACGCTGAAGTGATTTTGGGGAAATCTCTCCTTCTCCTACCTGGGTCTAGTTTCAGGAGAAAGCCCTAAGAGCAGACCAGAGGGTGTGGTGACCCTCCACTCCCATCTTTACACTTTCTAAATGAATGGGATGGCAGGACATTTAAGGATATTTTCTTTCTTTCTTTACTCCCTTCTTCCTTCCCTCCCTCCCTCCCTTCCTTCCTTCTTTCTTTCCTCCCGTTCTTCCTTATCTTTATTTCTTTCTTCCCTCTGTGCCTCAGATATGTTAAGCAAGGGCTCAATCTAAAGAAAATGTGTTGCTACTGACTCAGTCTCCAGTGTTCATCTCTCAGTGCCTTGATGCCACATGTATATAGCACAAACCTAGGATTTTAAAAAAAGTGAAATGATCACTCTAATAGAGGTTGGAAAAGTAGTTTAACATGAAGGCTCTAAAATCAGACAGACTTGAGTTCAAAATTCTGATTCTATCCTATACTGTCTGTGTATGTGTAACTGAGCAAGCCACAAATCCTGATACTCCTGATAAAGTCAGGATAAAATCATGTTGTTGAACCCATGGAATATACAACACCAAGATGAACCCTGATATAAACTATGAACTTTGGATGATTATGATGTGTCAATGTAGGTTCATCAATTGGAACAAATGTACCGCTCTGGTGGGGAATGTTAATAATGGGGGAGGCTATGTATATGTAGGGGCAGAGGATATATGAAGACTTTCTGTACTTTTCCTTGAATTTTGCTGTGTACCCAAAACTTCTCTAAAAAATAAAGTATTAATAAAAAAAATTAAATCAGTTTGTTGTGAGGATTAAATGAGATAATCTGTGGATTTATCATAGTGTCTGGTATTTGCTAGGCTCACAATAAATGCTAGCTCCCTATTCCCTTCTTTTTTTTTTTTTTTTTTTTTGCAGTACCCGGGCCTCTCACTGCTGTGGCCTCTCCCGTTGCGGAGCACAGGCTCCGGACACACAGGCTCAACGGCCATGGCTCACGGGCCCAGCCGCTCCGCGGCATGTGGGATCTTCCCGGACTGGGGCACAAATCCATGTCCCCTGCATCGGCAGGCAGACTCTCAACCACTGTGCCACCAGGGAAGCCCCCTATTCCCTTCTTAATCTCATATCTAGTTAACTCTGCCCTGCTTTGAGCTCCACATAAACCCTCTTCAGCTACAGGCACATATTTGTTCACCCAGTGGGCGCTTGCTTTGCACAGCTCACTATTACTGGGAAAGTCAAATACAGATGTCATCCATTTCCCCAAAGAACTGTAATCTAGATGGAATACAACACACACACATCAAATCAATAGAAAGCAATGTATTTGCAAATGCTGAGTTATAATGCTGGGGTGGGGGGCGCAGGCAGAGGAATAAGAAAAGGTCAAACGGGAAGTAAATACTGGAGGGGAGGTAGACTATTGAAAAAGGAAAGGAGGGGGTGAATTAGTAATACCCCTTTGGCTTTTCAGAGGGTTCAGAAGTAGACACAAATGCCTATGGCAAAGCCCAGTGAAAAGTTCTTATTCTTCCCATGAACAACATTTCATTAATGCCAACTTGGCTCCAGGCACTGAGGTGGTTACATAGGTATGAGACACCTTGGTCTTCCCCTACAAGCATACAATCTAGTAGAGGAAGCAAGATATGGGTATAAGAAAAGTGGAATAGAATAAGGTAGTATAGGAGTATAGGATGATTGCATGCTGTAATCATTGGTTCTAAAGTTCCAAGGAAGGGGTGAACACTTTTGGTCAGCTCAGGAGGAAGGTCTTGATTAAAAATATGGGGAGTATCTTTCACTGCTGAAAAGTGAGGGTGTTTTGAATGAAGAAAATAGTAAGTGCAAAGGGGAGGATATGAAGTATGGGGGGAAGGGAAGAGGGGTTGTGAAAGATAAAGTTTGAGAGGTAAGATTCTGATTGTGGGGGATCTGTAAGTTAAAGGATTTGGACTTTATTCCGAACTTTATTCCGAGGACAATGAAAAGCCATTGAAGAGTTTAAAGTAGAACAGTGGATGTAGTCAGACTTCTGCTTAGAATAATCATAAGGCAGCAGTGTGGAGGATAAACTGGTCAGGGCAAGCCTGGAGGCAGTGAGACCAGTTAGGAGGCTACTGCAATAGTCCAGGCAAATGATAAAATAGAGAAAAGTCTGCTCTAGGACAGAGGAATTCCCAATAAAGAAGGTGTCAGAAAACAAGATCCTCCTCTATGTCTGGCTGCCTTTAGACTTGAAGCGACTACACTAGGTCACACTTGTTTAGACCTTGCCCAAACCTAACTTGACGACAAGTTTTGAGTCAGGAAGTAATTCCCTGATAGCTTCTTGTAATCAAGGCCTCACATTTGTTTGTTGTCTGGCCAATCTGAGTAGTGTGGACTGTAGACAGAGAACAGAGTAAAGCTAGAGTAAAGTTTTATGGAGGTCTTGGCCTCCATAAAATATGATTCTTACTACAACTGTAAGTATTCACTCACTCAAAGCCATCTTGGGTCAATTTAGGGAAATCAAAGCTCTATTTAGAACTTCCTCACATATGGTAGTAAGGAATTGTTTAGATGTTAGCAAGACCTACAAAGAAGGTATATCAGCCCTACCCAAACATCACCCCATTTTGTCAATAACCTTTGCTTCTAAATTTGCCTTCTACCCTGTTCCAGCCAAACCAGCCTTTTATGCATCTAGATTCTATTATCTCAGCCTTTGATTCCAAGATCCCCTCATTCCCTTCACTACGCATACATTCTTACCACTCCTCACTCTTCATAGATTTTATTCAAACCACCCACCTCGAAGCAGCCGCATAGCACAGGGAGATCAGCTCGGTGCTTTGTGACCACCTGGAGGGGTGGGATAGGGAGGGTGGGAGGGAGACGCAAAAGGGAGGGGATATGGGAACATATGTATATGTATAACTGATTAAATTTGTTATAAAGCAAAAAAAAAAATCCACCTCTTCCTAGAGGCTCTCTTATGGACCCAATCCATTCTGCTTCCTTTGCCTTGAGTCCCAGCCTCACAGCTTATATCCCTTGGTGCTTATTGATAGGCACCCCAGTAATCCAGGAAGTGATATAACAGAATGGAAAGGACATAAGCTCTTTGGACAGAGACCCGGATTCAACACCTGTATTAACCATTAATTAGCTGTGTTACCTTGAGTGAGTTACTTAATGCTTTTTAGCTATAGTATTCTCATCTGTAAAATGGGAGCAACAGTAGTACCTATATCACAGAGTTCTTAGGAGGATTATGAGGTAACTGCTTTGGCATTTATCACATAGAAAGGACTCAATAAATGTCAATTTAAATGAAAAGTCATAGTTCAGTTGCCTTTTGGGTGGGATCTTCTGTCTTCCATAAATTAATTGAAAGATGCCAAAAGTTAGTGACCATAGATTTCTTCCTTGTTATCCCTCTCCACCCCTGCATCTCGTATAGGGCTCTGTATAGAACGTGTTCATTAATTTAATGACCAGATCAGGCATAATACAAAGCCACAGATAAAGAATTGGCTATGGGAAAGGGAGTGGGTCTTAGGGGACAGAAACTAATATAAATTTGAGAGACCAGATTTAGCAGAAAGGGAAAAAAATTCGGAAACTTTGGACCCTGAAGGTTAATAGAGAGGGCAGCATCTTGCCTTATGCAGAAATGGTGTAAATTAGTAGAAAGGGAGTTTCAGAGTCAGGCAGTCCTGAATTGAAATCTAGTTTTCACTGCATTCAAGCTATATGACCTTGGACAAATCTCCAAATCACTCAGGGCCTCAGTTTCCTCATCTGTAAAATTAAGATAATAATATTTGACTTCCAGAGTTGTGGAGAGGATTCAAGGTCTAACCTATTTAAAATACCTAGAATAATGCTTGAGACTTGGTTGGTGGCCCAAAACACATCACCTACCTCTTCTTCCCTTCTCTGTCCTTCCTTTATTGCATTGAACATCATGGAAATCTGGGTATGGGGAGGGGGAAGAATTGTGAGGTCTTCCTGAGAACATTCCCAAATGTTTCCTTCACATCTTTGTTCCTCAAACTGTAGATCATGGGGTTGAGCATGGGGATGACCACTGTGTAAAATACAGAGACCAGCCTTTCCCTGCCTAGTAAGTACTCAAAGGTTGGGCACAAGTAAATGAATACCATGATTCCATAGTACAAACTGACATCAGTCAGGTGGGATGCAAAAGTGGAGAATGTCTTGTGTTCGCCCTGGGCTGAGGGGATTCTGATGATAGCCATGAAGACACATGTGTAGGAGACCAGGACTACTGTCAGGGACACAGACACATTAAAACCACCACAAACAGGAGAAGTTGAAGGACCTGTGTGTCAGAGCAGGAGAGCTTTAAAAGGGGAGAAATGTCACAGAAGTAATGAGTGATGACATGGGACTTACAGAAGGTCAGATGAAAGGCTGTGTTAGTGAGGAGCACTGTGTTCATTAGGCCTACTGCATAGCTGGCAGCCACTAGCTGCAAACAGAACCTTGGGAACATGATGATATGGTAGAGCAGAGGACTGAAGATGGCCACGTAGTGGTCATAGGCCATGGAGGCCAAGAGGAAGAACTCAGTGATAGCAAAGATCACAAAGCAGCTTGTCTGGACCACACAACCAGAGAAGGAGATGGTTTTGCAACCAGAGAAAAACCCCATCAACATTTTAGGGATGGTGATGGAGGAATAACAGAAATCAATAAAGGACAGGTTGCTGAAGAAGAAATACACGGGAGTGTGGAGTCGGGAGCTCACCACAATGAGAACAAGGAGGCCCAGGTTTCCAACTACTGTGACTGCATAGATGAGGAAGAAGAGGGCAAGGAGAATGGGCTGGAGCTGAAGCTCATTGGTGAAGCCCACAAGGAAGAATTCGCTCAACTCACTGGCATTGCCTGCTCCCATTGGGCCACTGCAGGTCTGAGGGAGGGATATGCATGAAAATAGGGAGACGTGTACAGCTCAAGTCCTTAAACAGACACCTGTAGGATCTGGTCCTGGCTACCTAGGGCATGACACACACAGTTGTGTGTGTCAACTGTGACAAATACTTCATCCTGGCTCACTTATTTCTTGCTACCCTCCAGCCTATTGTACACAAGGTTTAAAGGTATGAGAATGGAATTTAAAGTCAGAAGAATGGTTCTTAATCTCAAATTTTGCCACTTATTTTCTCTGTGACCCTGGGGGAGTGTCTTAACCTCTCCGAGTCTTCTTTGTAAACAGGGATAAAATACCAATCTTGTAAGAGTGGTTGTAAGGACTAAAGGTGATGGTAGGTGTATGTAAAATATCTAGCAAGGCATGGGAAGAAAGCAGGTACTCAGTGAATCCTAATTTTCTTCCTCCTTCTACATACTTCTTCTATCCTCAGCTAAAGTTTAACCTGAATATAAAGTCAAGGACACAAATCTTAGACATGGGAGGGACTCTACAAACTTACTAGTTCTTTCATTATCAGTTGTGTGTTTGAGGGACATCAGGGGATGAGTGGAGGGGGAATATAATATAAAACAATAAAATATAGAGGTAAGAGGGCAAGCTCCAGGGTCAATTATAGGAGGGTTAGAATCCAATACTATGTCTTACTAGCTGTGTGACCTTAGACAAGCTAGTTAACCTATCTGAGCTTCAGTTTCCTCACCTTTAATATGAGAGTACCAAAATTTTCCTACTTCATTAATTTACTGTGAAGATGAAATAATTTATGTAAAGCACTTAGCACAGTGTCTGGTGGACACTAGGCATGTGGTAGCTTTTTTAATGATTGGGAATCTCCTAGTTTGTCTGTTCAAACCACACAGAGGCCCCTTTTAGATTCTGCCATTTGCCTCCTTAAGAATCCTTCCCTAACTTAGCTCCTGTTACTACTCATTGTGTTGTGATTCTCCAGTGTGTTGAGGCAGTAAAAAGGGTGAGAACTATTACTCTAATACTGCTTTCAAGATCTAATACTGTTTTCAAGAGGGAGAAATCCAGAAATCAGGACATCAAAAAGGGGAATAATTTGCCCAAAGTTGTCCCGGGATTTGATGGAAGTGCCAGAACTTGAACCCAGGTGTCCTGTCTACAGTATTCCTTCCACTTGGGGTAGGTAACAGCCTCTGACCTCTCTTCTTTCAGAAACATGGAATCCATATCCCTATCAGAACACAGGGAGCAGCTTAGAAATCACACCGCTGAATTCTGCTTAGGGCCATTTCTATCCTTTCTCTTAGTCAGGAAGATTGACAATGCCTAACCGTACTTTATTTTAATATTGTTTTTCCTGTTAAGAGCTGAGACAGTGAAGGACAAATGATAGCATTGCACAGAGAATTTATATCAATGGACTTAGAGTCAGAATATCTGGGTTTGAGTTCTGATTCCATACTGTTTTTTGCTCTATAGAATTTGGTAAGTCCTTTCTGGGTCATAGTATCTTCACTTGTAAAATGGGCATAATAACACTCGCTCTTCTGTACTCACAAGATTACTGCAAAGATCCAAGGAGAGTCTCCAGGAAAATGCTTTGTAAAGATAAATATAGTCAGGGCAAATATTCAGAAAGCATGCACTGGGATAGCCATGTCAACTTTTAAAAAGTTCTATGACGATTGCTAAATTGCTGCTTTTGAGCCTCCTCCTCCCTGGGTGCTTCCCTGACACCTGCCAGCACACCTTGGCTTTCACAACACTGGCCTCCATGTTCTTGTGGGCTACAAGGGAGGCCCTGGAAGAGAAAAATAGATTATCCTCCAGCAACCTGTAAGTTAATGCTTGTTGCCCTTCGGCCCCTCCAAAGTTGTGGCTGCCTGCTTTTGGCTGGTGTTCCATTAAACTCACCTTTATGGCCATCTTTGGGAACTGAAATTTCCACGGTACATAGTACTGGTTGTTAAAATTTTAAATATTATCCTGAATATATTACTAAATACCATTAATAAAGTACCTAGTAAGTGCCACACATTATGCTGGGTGATTGACATAAATCACTTTACTTAATCTTCTTAACCACCTTAGCAAGTAACTACTATTATTAGCATTTCCACCTTACAAACCAGGCAACTGAGGCTTGGAGAATTTCAGTGCCTTGCTGAAGATCTCATAAGCTGTTAAGTGGCAGAATCTACATTCAAATATGGTTCTGCAATATTCTAATGCTATTGTTGTATCCATGTTGTCTTTTCTAAATATAGAGTCATACAATTAGAGATTGTTAGTTTTTTTCCCAAGGAATTTACAAATCCATCCTTTCTCTGTTATCATGCTAATCTTGGAAATAATCAAGATGGTTTCTCTTAATTTTATAGATGATGAATTGAAGCCACAAAAAGTTATGTACTTTGTTCTTGGACATGCATGCATTCATTCACTCAACTAATATTCATTGGATGCTTGGTGTGTTCCAGGCAATGTGACAGGCACTATGGGTATTCTCATGGGCTTTACAATCTAAAGGAAGAGATGGCCAACCAACTAACAAACAAACAAATACATAAATAATATCTGAATAATAAAATTATAAAGAAAACCAAACAAGCTAATTGAATAGAGAGAACTCAGAGTTTGGAAAGGCAACATTAGGTAGAGTGGAAGGTAAAACCTGCCTGAGGAGTTGATATTAGGAGCTAGAATCTGAAAGGAGAGAAGCTAGCCATACAAAGTCCAGAGTACACCCAGATGCTTAGTGACATTGTCAGGAATAGAACCTAGGTCTCCTAGATTCTACCAAGAGCTGCCGTCTCCAGGTGGAAGAAAGTTGACTAGGAATGACTGAATATGTGGGACATTCAAAGTTTAATCTGCAAGCACCCCTGTCCTTTATCACCCACCTTTATTCTTTGAATGTCTCTAGAAGTCACAAATATTCACCAGCCACTTTTCTGTTTCTGTACTCACTGAAAATGCTTCAGCTCAGCATCAGTGGTTGGGCTTTCTCCAGATGTTCCCTTGGCAAGCGCAGATAAGTTTGTGTGCCCACAACAGTAAAGCCTCTGGAACTAAGCTCCAAGTTATACTTCCCTCCCCACTTCCCCCTCCAGGCTTGGCCTTTTCTGTGTAATTGGAAGAATCATTAATATAGCAAAGTTTCTGTCTTTGTGACTGGTCTCCTGAGATGCTGAGGAAAGTAAGCTCAAGGACTGAGCAGCTGTGATGTCCAAGATGGCTGAAGCCGTAAGCAGAGCCATCCCCAATGGGGTGTTTTCACTGACTCATATTGAGAGTTGGGGGACCTGTAGTCACCACTGAGATGTTTTGGGAAGAGTTGGAAGAATCAACTTGTCTATGAGATATATTGTGTTATAAACTTTTTATCTAAAATACATTCTTAGTCATATTAAAAAGTCTTACCCACAATTAAAATACCAGTTGTTTCCCCAAACATATGGATTCTAGGAATTAAGGATAAATGACCAATACAGAAGATGGTAGTAAGAATATATTTCTCATTTTATGACCTGTCATATTACCTTGTTTACTCAACCTTTTACTCTGATTATAAACTATAAATTACTTTAAACATTAAAGAATTATTTAATTAGTTTTTATGTGGTCAGTAAAGTCTCTGAGTGCCACTCAGTGTTCTAATAACATACACTTGTACCTGAGATATATGTGGCAGCCAGCTGCCTTGTACCATACTGTTTCATTTCTTATCAGACTGGATTTGGTTCTATGCATTTGTTTTATTTTTTCTATTCAATAAATGTTTATTAAATATCTGTCATATGCTTTTCATTGTGTTAGGACCTGGGAATACAAAATCAATAGTAAATTAATAATATCCCCTGCATACACTCCATTCCCACTCCCTAATACATGCACACGTGTGGATGTGCTCACACACATACACACATAGTCTCTCATTTGGAAGGCAAAAGCAGCTTCAGTCTCCTTTGGTGCTGGCTCATTAGCAGCTTTTATAGAAAATACCAAGTTGTTATGTATTTTAAGTGCTAAAGCTATTGATTTTAAAGCAAGAAAATTGTTTAAAAAGTAGACTTTATAGACATGTCTCTTGTGGGCAGATTCATTTAATTCTGTTGCTTGGCTGTGCAGATTTTGTAGCCATTTAAAGGAGAAACTATTTTTTTCTTCAAGTTAAATTGTGGTACATTAGGTGATATTTGAACCAGTTCATGAGCTTCTGTTATGGCATGATGGGCTGACTCACGTATTGAAGAACGCTGCTCCCAAATTTAATTATCTTGGGGCATTACACCGCACAGGGTAAAATGAGCCATTTTGTTCATCACGACTGCAGCCTTTGCTGAAATGGAGGTTATGGGATAACAACTTAAAGGCTAACTCATTAATGCTCAAGGACGAATGAGGTAATGTGCCAGCAGACCAAATTGGAGCCTGAATGTTTTCATGTAGAGACCTGTATCTCTTTCCCATGTTGTGATATATTAATGGGGATGTCTTTATCCATTGTCACTGCCTGTAGACATTTGAATACCGTAGATGCAATACCTTCTGGGCACTCAGCCTTGCACACTAACTACTTCTCAAACTCCAAGTATCTCTCAATGGCTAGAAGCAAAACTGTGATGGTGCCATAAAATGCCTAATTTATAAGGATTTCTAACAATGGCATCAGTGTAGTCCCTGCTTTTTTTCTCATAGGTGTTTATTAGTGAGCATTGCACCATCCCTAACTATTTGATAGGGGCAATGGAGTAAATTAGTTCTCCAAATTGTGAAGGCTGTGGATTTATGCCTCACTGAAAGCACTTCCTTCCTTGCAATGCCAAAGTGAGTAACCTTTCTGACATTTCTCCATCTGTGCCATGCATTTCTGGAGGACATGAGGAATAGTCTTGATGATACCCAAATATGTTTCCCCTCTTTGTATTTTTTAAATATTTTACACAATTTTTAAATGTTACTTTCCATTTACAGTTATTGCAAAATATTGGCTATATTCCCCATGTTGTACAATATATCCTTGAGCCTGTCTTACACCCAATAGTTTGTGCCTCCCACTCCCCCACCCCTATGTTGCCCCTCTCCCCTCGCCCCCACTGGTAACCACTAGTTTGTTCTATATCTGTGAGTCTGATTCTTTTTTGTTATATTCATTAGCTTGTTGTAATTTTTAGATTTCACATATAAGTGATATCATAGAGTATTTGTCTTTCCGTCTGACTTATTTCACTTAGCATAATGCCCTCCACCTCCATCCATGTTGCTGCAAATGGCAAAATGTTATTCTTTTTGTGGCTGAGTAGTATTCCACTGCATATATATACCATGTCTTCTTTATCCATTCATCTGCTGATGGACACTTAGATTTCTTCCATATATTGGCTATTGTAAATAATGCTGCTATGAACATTGGGGTGCATGTACCTTTTTGAATTAATGTGTGTTTTTGTTTTTTCCGGATATATACCCAAGAGAGTGATTGCTGGGTCATATGGTAATTCTATTTTTAGCTTTTTGAGAAACATCCATACTGTTTTCCACGGTGGCTGCACCGATTTACATTCCCACCAACAGTGTATGAAGGTTCCCTTTTCTCTACATCCTTGCCAACATTTGTTATTTTTCGTCTTTTTGAAAATAGCCATTCTGACAGGTGTGAGGTGATATCTCATTGTGGTCTTGATTTGCATTTCCCTGATGATTAGGGATGTTGAGTATCTTTTCATGTTCCTGTTGGCCATCTGCATTTCCTCTGTGGAAAATTGTCTATTCAGTTCTTCTGCCCATTTGTTGATCAGGTTGTTTGTTTTTTTGATGTTGAGTTGTATGAGCGGTTTATATATGTTGGATATTAATCCCTTATCAGTCATATCATTTGGAAGTATTTTATCCCATTCAGTAGGTTGTCTTTTTACTTTCTCAATGGTTTCCTTTGCTGTGCAGAAACTTTTAAGTTTAATTAGGTTTCATTTGTTTATTTTTGCTTTTATTTCCTTTACTTCAGGAGACGGATCCAGAAAAGATATTGCTGTGATTTATGTTAAAAAGTGTTCTGCTCATATTTTCCTCTAGGAGTTTTATAGTATCTGGGATTACATTTAGGTCTTTAATCCATTTTGAGTTTATTTTTGTGTATGGTGTTAGAGAATGTTCTAATTTCATTCCTTTGAATGTAGCTGTCCAGTTTTCCCAGCACCACTTAATGAAGAGGCTGTCTTTTCTCCATTGTATATTCTTGCCTCCTTTGTCATAGATTAATTGACCATAAATGTGTGAGTTTATTTATGGGCTCTCTATCCTGTTCCATTGATCTATGTATCTATTTTTGTGCCAGTACCATACTGCTTTGATTATCATAGCTTTGTAGTATAGTTTGAAGTCAGGGAGCATGATTCCTCCAGCTCTGTTCTTCTTTCTCAAGATTGTTTTGGCTATGTAGGGTCTTTTGTGTTCCCATACAAATTTTAAAATTATTTGTTCTAGTTTTTGGCCATGCAGTGTGGCATGCAGGATCTTAGTTCCCTGACCAGGGATTCAACTCATGCCTCCTGCATTGGGAGTGCGGAGTCTTAACCACTGGACCACCAGGGAAGTCTTATTTGTGTCTTCCTTAATTTCTTTCTTCAGTGTCTTATAGTTTTTGGAGTACAGGTCTTTTGCCTCCTTAGGTAGGTTTATTCCTAGGTATTTTATTCTTTTTGATGTGATGGTAAAGGGGATTGTTTCTTAATTTCTCTTCCTGATACATCGTTGTTAGTGTATAGAAATGTAACAGATTTCTGTATATTAATTTTATATCATGAAACTTTACTGAATTCATTGGTGCACTCTAGTAGTTTTCTGGTGGCATCTTTAGAATTTTCTATGTATAGTATCATGTCATCTGCAAACAGTTAATTGTATTTCTAAATTCAAGCAATGAACAATTAGAAGTAAAAATTTTGAAAATATATGTATATCATTTTAAATGGGTCTAAAAAGGAAATTGCTAAGTATTAATATAACAAACTTGTATAGGATTTGTATGCTGAAAACTATAAAATTCTGATGAAAGATTTCAAGGAAGATATAAATGGTGAGACATACCATGAGCATGGATTGGAGGATTCAGTGTAATAAAGATGCCAGTTCTCCCCAAAGTAATCTATAAATTTAATGCAATAGCAATGAAAATCCCAGCAGAATTTTGTGGTTATTGTTACTATGGACAATAGGAATTTCTATATTCTAGATTTTATATAAAAGGAAAAAGAAAATAAAATAGCTAAAACAATTTTGAGAAAAAGAACAAAGTTGAAGGACTCACACGAACAGGTTTTAAGACTTTGAATAAATCTACAGTAATGAATACAGTATGCATTGGCAAAGGAATAGACCCTTGGATCAATGGACCAGATAGATAGTTGAGAAATAGACCCATGCAAATATGGCCATTTGGTCTTTGACAAAGGTATAAAAGCAATTCATTGGAGGAATTGTAGTCTTTTCATCAAATGGAACAAACGGCCATTCATATGGAAAAAAATAAAAATAAAAATGAACTCTGACCTCAAATTCACACCTGATACAAAAATTAACTCCAAATGGTGCATGGATATAAATATAAAATGTAAAGCTTTAAAGCTTATGGAAAACATAGGAGAAAACTTATATAATCTGAGTTTAAGCAAAAGTTCTTAGAAAGGAAATGAAAATCATGATATATAAAAGAAAAAAATAAATAAGTTCTTTGTTAAAATTAAGAACTTTTTCTCTGTAAAAGGTGCTTCCATGAAGATGAAAAGACAAAGACTTGGAGAAAATATTTGCAATTCATACATCCGACAAAGGACTTGTATCCAGGATATATAAATAACTCTGAAAACTCAACAGTAAAAAAACAATCCAATTAAAAAATGAGCAAAGGGCACAAGCAGACATTTCACTGAAGAGAATATACAGATAAAATAAGCACAGGAGAAGATATTTAACATCATTTGTCATTAGGCAGATGCAAATTAAAAACAAGATAACACTATACACCTATTAGAAATTCTTTTGGAATACTAGTCTGGTGAGAATGTGGAGCAACTGGAATTCTTATACGTTGTTCTTGGGAATGCAAAATGGTACAGCCACTCTAGAAAACTTATTGGAAGTTTCTTATCATGTTAAAAATGCACCTACCATATGACCAAAAAATTGTACTCTTGGTAATTTTTCTTAGAGAAATGAAAACTTATACTCAGATAAAAATTTATATACAATTGTTTATAACAGCTTTGTTCATAATAGTGAAAAATTGGAAACAATCTAAACATCCTTCAATGGATGAGTGGTAAAACAAACTGTGGTACAGCCATACAATGGAATACTAACTACTCAGCAAAACAAACAAAAAACATTTCTGCCCTGGAAGCTCTCCCAGGAAGCTCTTACAGTTTCAGACAAATGCATTTGGATGTAAATGGTTTACAGTCAACAGAATAAAGGCATTTGACTACATTACTAACTAAAGGGAGGTCAGGATGATTATGATTACCATGTTGTGGATTAAGACCTTCTAGTGGTGGAATGAAAGGACTTGGGAAATAGAGAAACATGAGCCAGAGATAAAGTCATTGGATATTTATGAAGTGCCTTCTGAGCTCATGCAGTGCACTATCCTAGCAATGGGGACTGGTGAACTTAAAATTTATTGTACAACAAGGAAATATGTAAGTGATTGCAGGAGGAAATTAGGTACCAGTCATGCAGGGGTTATAGATTAAATGCATTCATAACAAGTTGAATGTAAAGCGAATAGCCTACCATATAGAAAATCATATTTTCTCACTGACTTCCATTATGACTGGAGAGATGTAATATTTTTATTTTGCTTCAGCTAAAATAAACATCACATTTCAGGTTCCAAATGGTTGATTCAAAAAGCATGCTGCCTTTGTTGCTATATGTGAGGTTTAAGTCTTTCACAATCTCTGAAGTCCAAATGGTCAATCAAGCCACTTAAAATTTCAAGATCTTTTAAAGCACCCTATGAATGATATACCACCAAACAAATCCCTATTTAATGGACATACTCCCTGATATCAGGTTAGAAATATGTAGTGCAAGGAGCAGAAGCTTGGGAAACAAACAAAAAAGGTTACAGTCTCAGCACTACCACACCATCTGTGTTGACCTTGGGATATAACCTATCTGAACCTCAATTTCCTATATAAGGGACTTTGTTTCCATGGGATCATAATATGGGAACCAGCTATGCTATTGAAGCAGATAGTACAAGTTTGTACCTATATGAGTCATGTAGAAATTTCTGAGACTCATCAGAGACAAGAAAATAAGCCCTTATTTGTACATTAACACTTTAATAATAAAGATTTAAACACACCTATTACCTTCAAGCAAATATTTCATTAATGGTAGTGTATTAAAAGCAATGCCTTTGACATGAAATGTGTTACTTCATTGGACTTCATAAAATATATAGTCTACATCAAAGAACTATTGTAAAATGTTGTTTACTTTTAATGAACTAGACTAGTGATACCTCAAAACTTTTAATGAAAGTTTCATCTGAACAGGTGGAAAAGAATGATGGATGGAATTATGAATAAAATTCTATCAAAACGTTTTCTACAGATATTTGGTTTTGGCATGGAGATCACCTCACTGTAGAACCAGAAAACACCCTCTCTCTTCCCAGGAAGTAACCATGTCAGGATCATGGGGTGGAGGTAGGTGATTCCATAGCACAGGCTGAAAAGAATTGTATTGCAGTTAGTGAAATCAGGGAGTTCAAAGCTGGAAATCATGTTTTGGAAATCAGCTTGAACTTGGGAGGAATGGCCCCGAAGTGAGGAGAAGTGAGAACTGAAGAAGGAGGGCTGGAATATAAGAGATGGGAGGACTCCTGAGTTGATGGTCAGTTGAATCTCTTGGACTAGTGACAAGGGAGAAAAAAGGGCCACAGAGAGTGACAAAGTCATCACAGGTCATTCATGTTAAGAGAAAGAACGCTGTGATACACAAGATGCTTAAGATTCTCATTATGCTTTAGGACCTCAGAAAGAGAAGGGTAGTCCAGGCTTGGAAAACACCTTTGCTAGAAATTTGAGAATGGAGAAATTGAATGGCCAAAATCTAGGCAGAACTGAAAGATAAGTTGAGACTAACCCCCATGAGAGTGACCATGTCCAGGTTCCCCATCATGATGACAGTATACAAGACAATGAACAGTCCAAAGAGAGGGGTTAAACCAAAGGTAATGCTGAGGAAGATCAGTCATCCCTTGGAGAAGGAATTTTGCCACTACACTGGGATTTCTCTCCCATGGTTTCCAAAAGGCATCTAGGACAGAACTCCCAAGACACAGACTCAGCAATCTGGACAGGAATTTACACTGAGAGATCTTCTGGCGCAGTACCTTGCCTTCAGGTTGGTGAGGGTCTCAACTTGTGATTGTCAGTGCTAACCCTAATGTCTCTGTTCAACCTCAATGATCTTTTATGGCATAAAAAATGTTCTTTGCTCCACATTTATGGATTTTAAATTCCCTCTCTTAAGGGCTGGTTACCAAGTTATGGGAAAGGACAGTGAAATTGAGTGAAGCTAGAAAAGGAAGGCTGCAAAACCCAGGAGGCTGTAAAGAGAACAGGTATACTACATCTTCCACTCTTGCCTTTTTTCCTTGCTGTAACTTGCATCTTCGCATAGATAGCAAGAAAGGGGTCAGATCTAGGGCCCAATCTTGGTGTAGTTTTCACTTAATAACTGAAACCCAAAGGATAAGGACCCTGAGAATAAGTTTTGTTTCTGTTTCCCAATCGAGGAGCCAAGTTCTCACTGTGTCACTCCCTTCTCAATATACTCATGTGTCTTCCCAGTCTTACTGGATTAATTTCCCATTTCACAGCTTGGCATTTAAGGCTCTCTTTCTACAACACTTTTCCAATTATTTCCAGCCTTGGTTTTACTGTCTACGTTTATAAAACTTACAGTGGGCATTTCAACCAGTAACAATTGTATCCTCTCTCTGGCTGAAGTGTAAAAATTAAGTCATGAAGGATGAGACAGCACCATCTTTTTTTTTTTTAAACATCGTTATTGGAGTATAATTGCTTTACAATGGTGTGTTAGTTTCTGCTTTATAACAAAATGAATCAGCTATACTTATACATATATCTCCATATTTCCTCCCTCTTGCGTCTCCCTCCCACCCTCCCTATCCCACCCCTCTAGGTGGTCAAAAAGCACCGAGCTGATCTCCCTGTGCTATGTGGCTGCTTCCCACTAGCTATCTATTTGACATTTGGTTGTGTAGATATGTCCATGCCACTCTCTCAGTTCGTCCCAGCTTACCCTTCCCCTCCCCGTGTCCTCAAGTCCATTCTCTACGTCTGTGTCTTTATACCTGTCTTGCCCCTAGGTTCTTCACAACCATTTTTTTTTAGATTCCATATATATGTGTTAGCATACGGTATTTATTTTTCTCTTTCTGACCTATTTCACACTATATGACAGTCTCTAGGTCCATCCACCTCACAAGATAACTCAATTTTGTTTCTTATTATGGCTGAGTAATATTCCATTGTATATATGTGTCACATCTTCTTTATTCATTCATCTATCAATGGACACTTACGTTGCCTCCATGTCCTGGCTCTTGTAAATAGAGCTGCAATGAACATCGTGATACATGACTATTTTTGAATTATGGTTTCCTCAGGGTATCTGCCCAGTAGTGGGATTGCTGGGTCATATGGTAGAACTATTTTTGGTTTTTTAAGGAACCTCCATACTTTTCTCCATAGTGGCAGCACCAATTTACATTCCAACCAACAGTGCAGAAGGGTTCCCTTTTCTCCACACCCTCTCCAGCATTTCTTGCTTATAGATATTTTGATGATGGCCATTCTTACAGGTGTGAGGTGATACCTCATTGTAGTTTTGATTTGCATTTCTCTAATGATTAGTGATGTTGACCATCCTTTCATGTGTTCGTTGACAATCTGTGTATCTTCCTTGGAGAAATGTCCACCTAGGTCTTCTGCCCACTCTTGGATTGGGTTGCCTGCTTTTTTGATATTGAGCAGCATGAGCTGCTTGTAAATGTCGGAGATTAATCCATTGTCAGTTGCTTCATTTGCAAATATTTTCTCCCATTCTGAGGGCTGTCTTTTCGTCTTGTTTTCCTTTGCTGTGCAAAAGCTTTTAAGTTTCATTAGGTCCCATTTGTTTATTTTTGTTTTTATTTCCATTTCTCTAGAAGGTGGGTCAAAAAGGATCTTGCTGTGGTTTATGTCATAGAGTGTTCTTTATATGTTTTCCTCTAAGATTTTTATAGTGTTTGGCTTTACACTTAGGTCTTTAATCCATTTTGCATTTATTTTTGTGTATGGTGTTAGGGAGTGTTCTAATTTCATTCTTTTACATGTAGCTGCACAGTTTTCCCAGCACCACTTATTGAAGAGACTGTCTTTTCTCCATTGTATATTCTTGCCTCATTTATCAAAAATAAGGTTTATCTCTGGGCTTTCTATCCTGTTTCATTGACTTACATTTCTGTTTTTGTGCTAGTACCATACTGTCTTCATAACTGTAGCCATGTAGTATAGTCTGAAGTCTGGGAGCCTGATTCCTCCAGCTCCATTTTTCTTTCTCAAGATTGCTTTGGCTATTTGGGGTCTTTTGTGTTTCCATACAAATTGTGAAATTTTTTGTTCTAGTTCTGTGAAAAATGCTAGTGGTAGTTTGATAGGGATTGCATTGAATCTGTAGATTACTTTGGGTAGTATAGTGATTTTCACAGTGCTGATTCTTCCAATCCAAGAACATGGTATATCTCTCCATCCGTTTGTATCTTCTCAAATTTCTTTCATCAGTTTCTTATACTTTTCTGCATCCAGGTCTTTTGTCTCCTTAGGTAGGTTTACTCCTAGGTATTTTATTCTTTTTGTTGCAGTGGTAAATGGGAGGGTTTCCTTAATTTCTCTTTCAGATTTTTCATCATTAGTGTATAGGAATGCAAAGATTTCAGTGCATTAATTTTGTATCCTGCTACTTTACCAAATTAATTGATTAGCTCTAATAGTTTTCTGGTAGCATCTTTAGGATTCTCTATGTATAGTAGCATGTCATCTGCAAACAGTGACAGCTTTACTTCTTCTTTTCCGATTTGGATTCCTTTTATTTCTTTTTCTTCTCTAATTGCTGTGGCTAAACTTTCCAAAACTATGTTGAATAATAGTGACAGCACCATCTTGACACTGTTATGTAGTCCCTGGGATGTGTTGGGGAGCAGAGCCTGAGGGGAAAATAAAAGACCAGGATGTTGACTGATAATGCAATCTCTTTGTGATCAGACTGAGACACTGGACCCATAATGATGTCACAATGGGTATGCCTGGGTGTATATGGGTTTGCTTAACCCAACTTTTTGGGATATTCCAACTTCTCACTCTCTTTGAGTCCATTCCTGCCTCTGTGCCCTTATGCTGACCGATATGCTTATGTGCGTTTCTCTTCTTCTCAGTAGTCCAAGCTTCTTCTCTGTTAAGTTCCAGCTCAGAATGCTCTCTTTTAGAGGAAGCTTCTCTGATTGTTTCTTTCTCTGTATACCTATTTTCCTTCCTTACTCTCTCTGGAATCTTTTAACAATCACACATATGTTGCTACTACGAATAACTGAATTAAGGCCCTCAACTAGATACCAAGTCCCCCAAGGCAATCTGCCATGGCCTTTTTAGTCCTCTCTCCATCCAATTCCAGTCTCAAAATTTTATTCTTTCTTGGCATGCACAACTCCATTCCCTCTTGGAGGTTCTAATTCTCTCACCATTCTTTTTCAATATTTTGCTGGATACTCTTCTTCTACCCAAACTTTAATTGTTGGGATTCTTTCATTCACTCATTTGTATCTTAATTTGATTTACAGTTACACTATGACAGTCTGTGCATATTGTTCATGAATCTCTTCCCTTCCTTTCCCTTCCCTCCTCTCTCCTTTCCCTTCCCTCTCCCCTCATCCTCTTTCTCCTTGCCCTCCTCTCCTCTTAAAACATCAACTAACTTGAAAGTGCTGATGACCCCTATTCCATAACTTTAACCCAAATGTTTCTCTTCAGTTTCAGTCCTGTTTCTAGCTGCTTACTGGATGTTCTCTCCTAGATATCAGAGAATGTATCCCAAACCAAATATCTTCTACCTCTTTCAACTTGGCCTTCTCCTTGTATCTCTCATTTCCATTAATTGTCTAATGTTTTATCAATTCATCATCATCATTGGCTTTCTTATGATTACCTCCTATGTCTAATCAGTCACAAAACCTTACTAATTCAACTTCTCAGAAATCTCTCATATCTGTTTATCCCCATCCTTGCATGTGTCTACTGTTATTGCCTTAATTCTGGTCTTCATACTCTTTTATATGGGTTATTGTAATAGTAACTTTAGTTATCTTTCTTCCTAGCTCCCCCCAGTCCATCTTCCACCTGCTTCTAAAGTTATCTTGCTAAATGAATTTGACCATGTAATTCCTCTGCTTTGGAAATATTTATAATTCTCCACTGTATACAGTACAAAGTCCACCCAATTTGGCATAGCAGTTTCAGGCCAACACAATCTGGCCCCAAATCAGTTTTCCAGATGTACTTCCCATCATTCCCTCCATGTGCTCTACACTTCAGCTCCACTTAAGCTATAGTTCTCCAGCACATGAATATATAACATAATGTAAAATCCTCTATTTTAATCCTGATTACATTGTTTTAAGGTATTTATAAGTATCCTAAAGGCAAGGACTATGTATTATTCACCTTTGTAGTCTCAGTGCTGGGCATAAGTAGATCTCAATAAATATTACATAAACTCATGAATGAATGATAACCTGGATTTGAATTCCATTTCTTTTTTTTATTAGTTATCCATTTTATACATATTAGTGTATATATGTCAATCCCAATCTCCCAATTCATCACACCACCACCACCACCCCCTGCCACTTCCTGTGACTTTTGAGCAGTTATCTAAGCTTTCAGAGCCTTACTTTCCTCATCTGTAAACTGGGCATGGTAATAATTGCCATCCAGCCTTATAGATTTTGAAGGGAGTTTTCTTTTATGTGTCCCTTTTATGTCTTTTAACCTCTAAATTCTCAAGACCCTACCCTGGCTTTGGCAGACAGTGGCAGAAGCAACAAGAGGAGTGCTCTGGGGCCAAACCCTGAGCAGCAGCTGCAGTGGGCCTGCCTCACAGCTGCTGCCTAGGCTCTTGGGAACTTTGCATTGTTAACCCTTTGGGTGTAGTTCTTGAGAACCCTACAGATTATTTAACCTTTAACTTTTTGCTTCTTGGTTTCTGGATAACCAACACAGATTATTCACCTACCCAATCTGCTTCATATTTTCTGGGCAACCCTTCTCAAGCAGACCATGATTAGATAGATACAACACACCCACCAATGTCTCAGATGAAATGATTTCTTAAGCTTTCTCCATCTTGGTGGCTCTCTTGTAGACATGTTTCCCTTTTTCAGTTAACACAGTGCTCCAGGTATGGCTTGACCTGTATAAAGAACTGTTAAACTCAAACCTCTGTTCTTTTAGACATTCATATTGTATTATTGATAGCTCAACTTGCATGATTTTATTTAGCAACTGTGTCACACCCTTGCCTCACATCAGCCTGGGAGCAAGTGTAAAACCCCAGGGCATCTCTACACCAATTGCTGTCATGACAAATCATCCTGTATATGTGTACTTGATGTTCTGAATCTTTAAGGAGAACTGTGAAATTTTAATTAATTTCTATTCACCATTCCATTATCTTGATAATTGTTACTATCTTGATTCTATTATCCATCTTTTTCAGCTCTCATTCCTGTATTCCTCCCTTCTTATACCCAGCTTTGAGTCATCTGCCTGTTTGATCATTTGTCTGTGTCCTCATCCACATAATCTGTATATTTTTTTCTCCAATTCTTTACTGTGGGAAAATATACATAACTTAAAAATTTACCATTTTAAGTTTAAATGGTTGAACCATTTCAATTAACTATTTATTTATTTATTTATTACATATATATACTTATCAACTGAACGTGGCCCCCCAAAATTCATATGTTGAACTCCTAACCCCCAAAGTGATGGTATTAAGAGGTGGGGCTTTGGGGAGGTAATTAGGTCATGAGCGTGGAGTTGTTATGGATGGGATTAGTACCCTTATAAGAAGAGACAGGAAACTTTGCTCTCTTTCTATCTGCCCTCTACCATGTGAGTACACAATGGGAAGGTGGCCATCTACAAACAAGAAACAGGGCTCTTACCAGAACCTGAACATACTGGCACCCTAATTTTAAACTTCTCAGCCTCCAGAATTGTGGGTAATAAATTTCTTTTGTTTAAGCCACCCAGTGTGTGTGTGTGTGTGTGTGTGTGTGTGTGTATTTGCATGTATGTATGTATATTGAGTACTTACTACAGTTATATATGCCCAATACTGAAAAATTATGAAACATGATTCCAGTTTTTATGAAGCTAATAATTTCCTTGGGGAAGGTAACAGTTTATCTTTTTAACATATCACTATATTTCTAGGTTTTATTTCACCCATACTATAGCAATAGCTCTCTGCTCCTCGACAGTCTGCTCACTTATGGCCTTGGCCTTCCTGGATCCCCAGTGCATCCTCCAAATTATCATTAAAATGGTCTCTTAGAACTCTAAGCTCATTTTCTCAACCCTGGATGCACCTTAAAAACACCAAAGGACAATAAAAATGTTAAAATCTGGGTTTCAAAATAGATCAGTTAAGCAAGAGTTTCATGGGTAGGGCCTGAAAATCCATATTTTTGAAGATCCTCACATGATTCTGATGCACAATGAGGGTTGACAACCAGTGCTATAGACTGATTATGCAGCTCTTCTATTTGAAACTCTACCCTCTTGTGGTCACCTCTACTCAAGCTCCTTTGCATGGCTACAGTGACTTCCATGATCTGGCCTGGGATTCATCTCTTAACACTCTTCATGTCACTCTTCATAATTCAGAAATTTATTCTCTAAATTAGCAGTGCTGCTTCATAACGTTATACCTTTTCATGCACTGTATCCTCTGCTTGAAATATCTTTCCCTTCCTTATTTGTCAAAATATAATTCATCCTTCAAAACTTAAATGACACCTACTCCAGGAAGTTTTTCCTGAACGTACTGTCTCTGTAGCTGGTAAAAAATTTTATTGTTACTTATTATAAAAAATGAATTGTAAGCATTTGTTTATACATGTGTCCCCTATTCAACTGTAAAGTCATTGAGGGCTGGGAATGTGCGTTATTTACTTCTGTAGCCCCAAAACGTAGACACTAGATCTAGCACATAGTAGGTGCCCAATACATATCTGTGGACTGAGTTGATGAATGAATGAATGAATTTTTAAAAATGTTTCAACATCTCTAAGACCGAAAAATAAAGAAGAAATAATGACGTAGATTCAAAAGAAGGGGTTTGTCTGTTTAAAACACTCAGTGAGAGGATCTCTATCTTTGGGAAAAGGGATTTTGTCTGGAGAAAACTAGGCTGTACTAGGAAGGATAACTAATTCCATGTAGACAGGCAGCCAAGAACAGGCAGTGGCCAAAGTGTTGATGGATGACAGCTGGAAATATGGCTTGTGAACCAACTAAAAACGACACATCAATCTGAACTGCAAAATAAATCATTGAGACTCCAAAGGCTTTTATTCACTTTAAAATCTCACCCTCCGTGAACATTTAATAAGAACACTTCACATTGTTGTAGCACTTTGCCACTTCACACATTCACATACATAATCTCATTTAAACTTCCCAACAACCCTATAAGGACAGCATTATCAACCCTGGTTTAGGATGGAAAAACTGAGGCTCTAATAAATTCAGTAAATAGTCCAAGGTCACACAGATGATGAGTAGTAGATTCAGAACACAAATAGGCCTTGAGATAATAAAGGGAGGTAAAATAATAAAACCAAAAATATATATATAGGGAAAGTAAAGAAAGAAATCCACAATATATACTTTAAATTTCATTCTGGGGTCTATTAACCTCAAGTTTATTAATCTTTTCTCAGTGATGGTAAAGGAATTGGTCAGAGAAAGAGATGCTCCTAGGCTAAGATCAATTGACTATCTATGATGTACTAGGTATGGTGCAAGTCACTTTACATTTAATACCAATGATATCCTTATATGGTAGATATTATTAGCCACAGTTTAAAAATGGAGAAATTGAGACACAGAAAAATTAACTAATTTGCCTGAAGTTCTGTAAAAATGTTGAATCCTGTTCTAATTGACTCTAAAACCAGTGCAACTTAAATAACATTATGTAGTTAATTCCTATATGTTGGTTACACTTAAGAAAAATGTTTCATGAAAGAACTATTTGGAATATCTATTATCTTTTTAAGAAAGTAAGACAAAAAGTCAGAGGAAGAAAAGAACGGTGTTCTGAGCAAGGTTGAAATAATCATGAAAGTCAACCTGGAGGAAAAGTGGGACTTGAATTTTTTTTTAACATCTTTATTGGAGTATAATTGCTTTACAATTGTGTGTTAGTTTCTGCTTTATAACAAAGTGAATCAGCTATACATATACATATATCCCCATATCTCCTCCCTCTTGCATCTCCCTCCCATCTTCCCTATCCCACCCCTCTAGGTGGTCACAAAGCACCAAGCTGATCTCCTTGTGCTAAGCAGCTGCTTCCCACTAGCTATCTGTTTTACCTCTGGTAGTGTATATATGTCCATGCCACTCTCTCAGTTCGTCCCAGCTTACCCTTCCCATTCCCCATGTCCTCAAGTCCATTCTGTACATCTGCGTCTTTATTCCTGTCCTGTCCCTAGGTTCTTCAGAAGCTTTTTTTTTATATTCCATATATATGTGTTAGCATATGGTATTTGTTTTTCTCTTTCTGACTTACTTCACTCTGTATGACAGACTCTAGGTCCATCCACCTCACTACAAATAACTCAATTTCATTTCTTTTTATGGCTGAGTAATATTCCATTGTATATATGTGCCACATCCTTTATTCATTCATCTATCAATGGACACTTAGGTTGCTCCCATATCCACCCTGATACCAAAACCAGACAAAGATGTCACAAGGAAAGAAAACTACAGGCCAATATCACTGATGAACACAGATGCAAAAATCCTCAACAAAATACTAGCAAACAGAATCCAACAGCACATTAAAAGGATCATACACCATGATCAAGTGGGGTTTATCCCAGGAATGCAAGGATTCTTCAATATATGCAAATCAATCAATGTGATAAACCATATTAACAAATTGAAGGGGACTTGAATCTTGAGGGCTGGGTAAAGTTTGCAGTGCCAGCTAGGCAAGAAGGGCATTCCAGGAAGGAATAATGACATGGTTGAAGGTACTGAGGAGAGCGGCATCTGCTGGAGAGTCAGTAAAGAACCCAAGAGCATTGGGTGTAATAGTTTGCTACCATCGAAGAAATGCAGTATGTCCTAACCTTCATGGTTTGAGAAATACATTCTGCCCCCTGAAATTTTGGGGTTTGGGAGAAGTTACTTTCCTGGATACTAACAACAACTGAGGGCCTTTCTGGTACAAGGAAATTGAATTGTTGATTGCTGGACTGTGTTATGAAAGGGAACAAGCCACCGATTATCATCAGCTCCCTGCAGGGCCCTACTGGCACAACAGTGATAACTGGCAAATAGACCCTGAGATAAGAACAAGAGAAGAAATGAGAGATGAGATAAGTAAGCTTTAAAAAAAAGATCCAAAATAGGTATCTTTCATAGATTAGGTATTTTTTATTGAAAAAGTAATACAGGCACTTCATACAAAAAGTTTCAGAGTACAAAAGGGTATTACAATGAAAGCCAGTCTACTTCTGCACATACAAACATATGTATGTATATATATCTTTTTTTAATCAAAAAAGGAAAGACACGGTGTACTCCATTGTGATCCTTACTTTTTCTTTAATCTCAATAAGCTTTGAAAATCATTATGTTTTGAACTGAATGGATATTGTTTCAATATATGAATGTACACTATCTGATCCTATAATAATGGACATTTAACTTCGTCCCAATTTTTCACTGGTACAAATAATGCTGCAATGAATTTGTATATGTATACCTTTGCATACTTGTACAAGTATTTTCATAAAATAAACTTCTAAAATGAGAATTTTTGAGTCAAGGATAAATGCATTTTTCATATTCATAGATATTGCAAAATTATGCACACCAAAGAGGTTGCACCAATTTATAATCTCACCTACAAGGTATGAAATGCTCATGTCTCTACCCTTACCAACACTAGGCATTACTTAGCCTTTGATATTTTCCAATCTGATGGAGAGAAATGATGTTTCATTATCGTTTTAACTTATGTTGCTTTAATTATTAGTAAGGTTACACATATTTTTCTGTGCTTATTGGCCACGTGTAGTTGTTTTTCAGTGAACTGTGTATTTATGGCCTTTATTCATTTTTCTATTTATGTGTTTTCTCTTTTACCTATTGATTTGTAAAAGATCTTTACATATTAAATAACAGTCCACTGTGGATCAGGTGTATTGAAGATGTTTCTTCAGAATTGTTTTTCAACTTTACTGTATTTTCATGAAAAAAAATACATTTAAAATGTTGTATGTAGTTAGATTTATCAAACTTTTTGTTTTCTGGGTTTCGCATCTTCCTTAGAAAGGCCTTTCCACTTCAAGATTGCATATAATTTTTCCATGTCTTTTCCTGATACCTTTACACAATTGCCCCTTCCATTTGACTCCTTGATACTTCTGGAACTTATTTTTGGGTAAGAAGTTGAGAAATCTCTATTCTGTGGCATTAATTTATCGAGAGTAGTGTTGCCAGATTTAGCAAATAAAAATACAGGATGTCCTGTTAAATTTGATTTCAGATGAACAATGAATTTTTTAGTATAATCATATGCTAATTATTACACAGGACATATTTATCTGATTATTTGTTGTTTATCAGAAATTAAAAATTACTGTGCGTCTTCTGTTTATAGGCAATCCTAACTAAGAAGAAAGTGAGGAGTAGCTTAAAAGTATAAAATAAAGTTGTGTAGATTGATGATTAACACTTTCTGGTCAGTGGGAAGCCCTTAATACAGGCACTTAGACATTGGCTCGAGCAGAGCAATTACAATTCTGGGGTGTGAATTAAATGAGCTTGTTTTGTCTTCTGGGCTTTGGCTTGAAAAATGAAACCTCTTAAATAAAATGCAAGGGGCTCAATGGATTTGAAGGGTTTTTTGGCTTTCCGACTCATCTTTAAAAGAAAAATCAGCTTAATAGAAATTGAAAGGATTATGTTATATTTGTGTCATACTTTGACAATTTTGATATATAGGCTTTCTCGTAAGATTAGTGTTTCAAGTTCAAATTATTGGTAAAGTTGCCAAATTGATTTTATCATTTGGAGTTGGTAGGGAAATGTCATTCTTATTAATCACTTTAGATAATGTTTAAGTGGAATTCTTTGTGATAGATTCAGTCTTTTATTTTTTAAGTGACCAAGTGAATTGTATCTGAAATTTGGAATGTCTGTAATTCATGAACATTTGCTTACCTAGTTCTTTACTAAAAATTAACCTTACTTTTAGAACAAGCTCCTTTACTTGCTCCTGTGGTATGTGAAGAAAAGCATTGGGTCTGGAGTTAGAAGACCAATTAAAGACCCAGATCTACATTTTGTTATCAAGGTGCTATAAAAGTTAAATGGTTAACACCTTTGATCCACCAATTTCCTCATCTATAAAGTGGGCATAGTAATCCCTATATCATAGCAATTAAGAATGAAATGAGATGCACAGGCAAAGTGCACTGTGCACAGTGCACAGGCATGGCACTTTATAGGTATTCAATAAATGTCCATTTATTTGTCGATACCTAGACATTAAAAATTATATATATTTGGAAAATCATTTCCATTGATGTTTCTCTAGAAAGTGGAATTTTGTTTAGCATGTGATTTCTCTTTAAAGACTGATGAGTTTTCTATTCTCACAAATATGGGGAAAACCAGATAAATATAAAGATCTAATTTTAGAATGCTCAGTATGAAACAAAGAAAACCCACAAAATATATATGTACCAATGGGGTTCCTTCTGTAAATTTACTGAATTGCAATAATATTGTTTGCCTTTGTTTTATAAAAAATAAGATCTTAATAAGATCCTCTTACCTAACTAAGGAGAAAAAACCACCAGCAAGACTTGGGGTGGGGGTGGAGTGAGCCCAGTGACTTTTCTATTGTGCACCTTTGAAATAAGCCTATGCTTGGACACATCAAGTCACAGATGGAGGGCATTTGGTTTCTGCTACATTTTTTCTCATTGGAAATTTGTCAAGGATTTGTTGTATGCTGTGGAATGGTTAGATGTGGGAAAAGAGCCCAAGCACTGTGGCTGGCCCCAGGATTTTTGGATGAGTGTTGATGATCTGTAGGAGTAGGAAGGCTGCTGGTGAGAATGTGTGATATCCAAGAGACACCCAGGGAAAGGTAATGAAGAACAAGGCTTCCCAGAAACAGGATTTTGAATGATAATCCCATAGATTATCTGTTGTCACTTTCTCCAACATAGGCTGTACTCCCAATTATAGTCAGCAGCCCTGGGTAGGAGTTAGAAGACCTGGGTTCTAGTCATTAATTCTCTATGTGTTCTGCAGCAAGTAATTTCAACTTTCTGGGCCTTAGATTCTTCATCTGTAGAACTGAGGTGGTATGTGTGTGGGGTGTGGGTGGGGATAGCTTAACTATCTCCAGGTCTGGTGTAACAAGAAAATGAGAGAACAGATTTGAGTGTTCTTTGAAAAGGCAAGAAGTGTTATGTAAATACAACTGTAGATATTATTTGTCATCATTTACAGTGATAGCAATGATAATTTGATAATCAAAAGTAACCAGACATTCTTCTTGATTTAGATAAAGTGTGAAGATAGCCTTGGGTAGCATCAAAACCTGGGATTTCTTGGGAAACTTCAGGAGCAGCAAACTGTTCCTTCATCACCTCTTCTTCACCCCTTTTCTCCAGTCAGCTCATGGCCCAGTACAGGTCAAGGAGTCTCTCTTTTTTAGTACCTCTGATAAGGATATAGTTATCCTCATATCAATACCTAGATGTATACTAAAGCTCTACTGAGAGGGGACATTATAGAAGTTTAAAGCCATTAACTTTTCAATTTAATTTGAAAATAAAACTCTACTTCACAATGAAGAGTCATCTGACTTAGGACAATGAAAGGAAAGTCACGTCATCAATCAAATAAGAGCTTGGGCCAACATATTATTTCCAAAGTTTTCTTCCAGCTTTGATATTTAAACTAAGAGTCCTTGTGACAAAATCTCAGCTACCTTTCCAATCTAATCTCCCCCTGCTCCCAGTCTCTCATTGTAAGCTAAGTCATTTCCTTTGCCTTCCCTTCCCAACCTTGTCCCAGTTGCCCTCCCTCAGCATTTTAATGCACTTTCTTCCAAAAGTAATTTTCATCCCTTTCCTTTTCACCTAGCTAAGCCTATCGAGCCTGAGTTATCAATGATGAAAAAACGGACTACTGACCTGGCAATGTATTAGGTGCTTTATCTATGTAAATTCTAATCTTTACATAAACAATTTTGAGGTGCACTTTAGTCTTCCCCATTTACAGGAAAGGAAGCTGAAGCTCAGAAACTTCAAGTAACTTGCTCGAGATCACACAACTAGTGGCAAAGTTAGGGTTTGAGTTAAAATCTGTCAGCCTCCATAGTTGTCCCTTCAAGTTCAAGACCCACCTGCCCCAGGCCCAAGACCTTCACCTTCCTCAGACACCCTCCAGGTCTTCAAATCAAGCCATACATTTAATACTATCTTGCAGTAGACTTATTTTAGTTCATAACTTCTCTTTCCAATTCCTTTTTGAGTTCCCTAAGAGAAAGGACCATAGCTGATTCAGATCTCTATACCCAGTGGCCAGTTCTGCGATTTGCACACAGAAGGAGCTTAATAAATATTTGTTGATGAGTGGACCTCAGATTAATTTTCTGTTTTAAACTTGTTTAAGTATTGTTGAATATGTTTTTATCAGTGAAAGGAAACTGTAGCTAAGGTAATTTGTGAGCTGAAGCCATTGTTACCTCTGTTGCTAAGGGAAGTCAGTTACCCTGGGATACTAATTAACTGCAGCTATCGTGGAAATTAAGCCAGCAGCCCACAGCGGGTTCAGAGAGCTGATGGGAGTAGGGAAGCTAGAAGGTGTCAAGTAAGAAAGTATCTTTTCTGATTTCAGGAAAAGAGACTAAGGGAGGGGGTAGCTTGTACACTTTCAGCATCATCACACCTCTGTGAAGCTTTTCTCTTCCTTAGTGGGCAGAGTTTGTTCCCTATAATTAGCTCAAACAGTGGAGGCAAGGTGAATAGACAGCCTATGGCTGAGATCAACAATTTGGTTTTTGCTAACCATTGAGGGATAAGCATCTGGGGGTAGGGGGCTTTGATGTAAAAGCAACTCCAAGTCTGAATAAAAAGTACCTGTTGGAAGAGACTTTTGACTGTAAGTTATGATTCCAGTTGAGCTGATGAAGGGAAAGCAAGAGATCAATAAGAAAAGGTAACAGACTCTACATAGGGCATCTATTGCATTTAAGAGAATTATCTACTCTGATGTCTAAACTGGAGTTCAACAGTTTTAATAAAGAGATTTATAATTCTAGAAAATGTCTGAACAACATACCCAGAGCTCAAATTTTTGGACTCGGCCTCAAGTTGCTCTAACAGACTAGTTCCATCTAGTGATAGTGTACCTAAATTGCAGTTTGTTTTTCTGAGAAAATGAAAACGTGGCCTTTACAAGTGGCCACTGCAGCACTGAAGTCATGAAATTATTCAACAGCTGAGCACTGGCTTCAGGAGAGGCCCAGGGCTAGGGATGGTGACGCATGTCTGGGGAAGGGAAAGTGAGTGCTTTGCATATTGGCTAAGTGAGACAATAATAAAACTTTGGATTAACAGCAGGAGGTGAGAGCAACAGGCCTCCAAATAATATTTAGAGACCAAAGCAGGTGGGATTCACTCCTTCCCTACTGACTCATGCTGTTAAAAGATCTGTACAAGAGCTCTGCTAAGTGAGAGAGCCACAAGAAGGTGAGAGAAAAAAAAATTTCAGGGCGGATTCTGACCAGAAGGACAAGAAAACACAATGAAATCCAGCAGCAACATGGTACCCCTCCTTTTAATGAAGTAAATTTGATAAGGTAATTGTCCAAGTTCACCAGAGTGACACAGAGTTTTTCTTAACTCCACACTCACACAGTCAAATGCATGCTGAGTTAAACACCTTCCACTCTGAGCATCCAAAGCATGGTGGACGAAGGTACAGGTCTGACAGTCCCCAACCAGGGCTATTCTGTACTAGGAATCAGTGGAGCAACCACACCCTTTAATGCCAGAGATGTGGAAATAGCCGGGGTGGATCAGGCCTTCTGTATTTCAAATAAAGGTGAGTTTCAGACCTCATCCTGTGGGCAGAGTTCACCAAGCTCACCGGTCTGCAAGTGTAGGCTTTGGGCTGCTGCACTCGTATCTGGGGACCTAGACCCTGAACACATTCTCCAGACTTCACAAACATCTTCCTCATCCCACTGATCTCAAATTTCCCATTGTTATAGCCTGAACCCACCAGGGGGAATTGGTAACATTTAAACAAGAACTGTTTTAAACTTTTTCAAAGATTTCTGTTTAAGAAGTATCTTGCTTTGAAAGTGATGCTGTCTCCTACCAAAAACAGTTGGTAGAAATTCTTTTGCTAAAGCAGTTTGTAGTCGTTCCCCTGGGTGTGTGTCTTCTATTAAGGCAATGATCTGAGAATCCTTGCTACAAAAGCCTGAACAAAATGCTAAATCCCTTCAAACATCCCTGGACAGGCAGATATATTGGTGGTCAGCTGCAGAGGGCAGCTTGGAAACTGAAGTCAATCTGCTTTAGCCTCTGTGCTTTAGCAGCATTTTCTTAAATTGCTCTGCTCTGTTGCTGGTTGTTATAAGGCACCTTCTGTTGAAAGGGAAATTTGTGCATGTAAACCCCAAGAAACACCTAACACAGATCCCTGGAATCATAAATTCACATCAAAGCGGGGAACAGAAAGGAGAAAATTTTGTAGATGGAAAGAATTCCCCCTTTTACCTTGCAAAAGTCATCAGGTAGGACCTTGACTTAAGCTGGTACAAAATAATGATTCATTTATCAGGACTGAAGTGAAAACTCCTGAGAGCCAGAAGGGATTCCTTGGGGAGAGAAAAGGGATGGTGACTGCCATGTTGCATAACTCCAGGGGGCACCACTTAACAAGTGGAAGGATGTGGAGAAGGCTCCAAAGAATGGTCCCCTGGTAGCAAATGAAACAGGTGGCTTAGAGGAGCTCTAGGAAACAAGTTGAAACCAGAGTAGGATAGCAAGTGGCTCTGGATAATAAAATCAGTTAGCACTGAGAGTGTAGGTATCTGTATGGAGCTCTAGCTCTGCAGGAGTCTAGGCAAATGAATCCAGCAGAGGACAAAAAAAGCCAGCCCAGTTCCAGGTACTGATACATTGCTAGGGAAGGTAGAGGTGTTAATTAATAGAGGGTCAACATGGGAACTTGGGGCACCAGGCTATAAGTCTGACTTATAACAGGAGAGACAGGAGAGTAAAGCAAGACTGGAATGGAAGAACTGAAATTGCTGCTAGGATTTCTGCTAGAAGTAGCAACAGTTCAGAAAAGAGTGAAGGAGAGTTTGCAGTTGGGGAATTTAGTTGCTTGCACTGGAGGAGCTGTAAAAGGTCCAGAGGTTGGGAGCTTACTAGTCTAACCCTAAGTGTATTCCTCAAAATCCTGTTCTGCTTCACACAAACAAATTTGAAAACCTGGACTTTTAAATTTTATTTTCTACAACAATAAAAATTACCAAAACTTACTCCCAGGACACATAGATAGAAAATATAACCAAACAAATTACCATATAAGAAACTGAGAAAATTGTCAAAGAGCAATTCTTCCCCAAAAGCACCAGGCCCAAAATTATTTCATGGGTAAATTCTACCAGATTTTTAAAAAATACATTTAAAAAAAAATTAGGACACTTAAATTTACCAAAAATTTGCAGAGATAGGACAGAGAGTTCTGAAATACTCCATACCATTCTTCCCTTATTTTTATTACCTTACATTAGTATTGTATATTTGTTAAAGAAACAATATTGATGCATTACCAATTAAAGTCCATATTTTATTCAGATTTATTAGTTTTCACCTAATGTCCTTTTTCTTTTTATTTATTTATTTATTTATTTTTATTTTTTTATTTTTTTATTTTTTTTATTAGTTTCTGCTTTATAACAAAGTGAATCAGTCATACATATACATCTGTTCCCACATCCCTTCCCTCATGCATCTCCCTCCCTCCCACCCTCCCCATCCCACCCCTCCAGGCGGTCACAAAGCACCGAGCTGATCTCCCTGTGCTCTGCGGCTGCTTCCCACTGTGACAAAGCGAAAGAGAGGCATGGACATATATACACTACCAAACGTAAGGTAGATAGATAGTGGGAACCTAATGTCCTTTTTCTGTCCCATGATGTCCCAGCCAGGATCCCACATTACATATAGTCACCATGTCTCCTTAAGTTCCTCTTGGCTGTGATGGTTTCTCAGACTTTCCTTGTTTTTGATGGTCTTGGTTGTTTGGAGGAGTACATGTCAAGTATATTGTAGAATATCCCTGAATTGGGATTTCTCTGAAGTTTTTCTCATGATTAGACTGGGTTTATAGACTTTGGGGAAGAAGACCATAGAGGTAAAGTGCCATTCAAGTTATGTCATATTAAGTGAGCATGTTATCATCATGACTTATCACCGTAGATGTTAACCTTGATTACCCAGCCGAGGTAGTATTTGTCTGGTTTCTCTACTGCAAAGTTAGTCCTCTCACTCCCACCTTTTCATACTATACTCTTTGGAAGGAAGTCACTATGTGTAGCCCATGCTTGAGGAGTGAGGAATATCCTGAGGGTGAAGTATCTATTGAAATTATTCAGAATTCTTCTGCACAGATGATTCACCATCTCTCCCTCATAGGATGATTTAGTCAATCCTTTATTTACATGATATTTATTTCATGGATATGTACTTCAAATTTTGGGTTATAATCCAATACTATTTTATTTTGCTGTTAAATTATTCCAGCTTTGGCCATTGGGAGCTCTTTTAGTTAGCGTCTTTGTCCATTTGACGTACTTCCATCATTTTAGGGATTTTTTTCATGCTTTCCTACTTTCTGGCACTAGAAGCTTTAAGTTCATTTTGTAAATTCCTGCCCCAGTCCTAGAATCTGCAGTTTCTCCAAGGAATCCTGATTCCTTTCACTGGAGAACAGTATTAAAAACCAATGTCTGGGTGGTAGGTGTGCTTGTTGCTACAGGAGTGTCATTGCTTCTAGGCCCTCTCACCTTAAAGAGAAAGCAAATATATGTATGTATACTGACCTGTGTATGTACACATATCTATAAATATTTCTATATGTAACCAGCTGTAACTAAACAAAACATGAGTGCATACCAATGTCTCTGACTCTAATTCATTAGTACATGGGTCACTCCAGCCTCTTTTACTTGCTTTTCTGTAAATTTCCACTCCAGTGGTGAGAAACCTGTTTAGCACTATCCACCATCCACTTAATTAATTGTTGAATGCCGGCATACATGTATAACAATTATCAGAATTTGTAACCTGTACTCCCATGGGACAAAACTTTACTAACTAAAATACAAGGCTTATGTACATTTCCTTTTGCCTTTATTCTTACAGACTCCACTCATTTCCAAACTTACTTATGTCAGCCTCTTTCTCCCACACTCCTTTCAGTGAAGTTGTTTCATATATTGATAATAGGTTTAGATTCTCTTGTCATAGTCTGCATTCTTTGCTGTGGACCTCTGACCTCCTAAATGATTTTTTCATTTGCATACATTAAGGTTCACTCTGTGTCGTAAAGTTTTACAGGTTTTGACAAATGCATAGTGTCATGTATCCACCATTACAGTATCACACAAAATAGTTTCACCACCTTTATAAATCCCCTGTGCTTCACCTGTTAACACTCTCCATGGTCTTTCCCTATGTCCCCAGAAACCCTGCCAAATACTGATCTTTTAAACATTTATACATTTGCCTTTTCCAGAATGTCATACAGCTGGAATCACACAATATGTAGACTTTCCAGATTGGCATTTTTCTACTTAGAAAATATGCATTTAAGATTCATCTATGTGTTTTTGTGGCTTGATATCTCATTTCTTTTTATAGCTGAATAATATTCCATTGTATGAATGTACCACTGTTTATCCATTCACTTATTGAAGGATATGTAAGTATCTTGCAATTTTTAGCAATTGTGAATAATCTGACTTCTTTCAAGGTTTTCTTTGTCCTTGGTTTTCTGAAGTTTTAATATGATATGTCTAGGTGTAGATTTATTTGTTTGTTTTGACATTTCTTCTGCTTGGTATTCTCTGAATTCCTGGATCTGTCCTTTGTGCCTGTCATATATTTTGGAGGGTCTCTGCTGTTATCACTTCAAATTGCTTCTTCTCTTCCATTCTCTTTTCTCCTTCTGGTATTCCAATTGTGCCTACATTACACCCTTTGAAATTGTCCCACAGTTCTTGTATGCTCTGTTCTGTTTTAAAATATTTTTTTCTCTCCTTTCATTTCAGTTTAGGAAGTTTCTACTGACCTGTCTTCAAGCTAACTGATTCTTTCCTCAGTTTTAGTCTATGAATGAGATTATCAAAGTAATTCTTTATCTCTGCTACAGTGTTTTTTCATTTCTAGCATTTCCTTTTGATTCTTTTTTAGAATTTCTATCTTTCTGATTATATTACCTATCTATTTTTGCATGTTGTCTATTTTTTCCATTTAAGTCCTTAGCATATTAATTCATAGTTATTTTAAATTCCCTGTCTGGTAATTCCAACATTCATACCATATCTGAGTCTGGCTCTGATGCTTGATTTGTCTCTTTGGACTGTGTATTTCCTTGACTTTCAGCATGTCATGCAATTTTTTGTTGAAAGCCAGACATGTAGCAGGTAATAAGAACTGAGGTATATTAGTAAAATTATTTATGTTAATCTGCCTAGGAGTTGGACTGAATTTTATGGTTGCTGTAGGTATAGGTGCCAGAGGCCTCACATTCCTCCAGTGTCCTTGTTTTTGTCTCCTCCGTTGATTTGAGATTTCCATAAGTACTCTTCCTCAGGGAGAGTCTGTGATTTGCAGCTCTTTCAGATGTAATCTACTGTTATTATATTGGCACCTTTTTGGTATGGTGGTAAGGTATAGGGAAAGGGGTTATATAGTGTTGTATAATCTTACTATTAAATTTCAGTCTTCTAGTGGGTCTGTTCTCTAGGCTGTGACCTTCACAAGTGTTTCTTCAGTGGTATAGCTTCCCTCTGTTTGGTGAGACAGGAAAGTTAGAAGGGACTGGAGTGATGGAAATGCCCTTCTCCCAGCTGGTATAAGGCTCTGGTAAAGTATTATGCCTTGTATAGTAGGCATTTGTTATGGAGAATGCTCACAGCATATTTCATAAGGATTACTTTTCCCCTCCCCCAGTCACAACCACAAGGGGATCTTTCTCAGTTCTTCACCTTAAAAATCTATTGGGGTTCCTGTAAGTAAAATCCATAAAAGTGTGGCCCCCCAGGAGTTTCTTACTTTTGAACTAGAACATACTGGTCCAAACTTAGCCTCAATCAATTTGTCAAAATTACCATTTAAGTATTCCTACCAATTTATGGCTCTAGCAGCTTCTACTCCAGGTAAGTAGATCTGGGCTTTGACTCTGAATTCACCTGTTTCTCCAGATTTTGGGGTGGCAGTTTGCCTTGAAACCTCAGTTTTCTGATGAGTCTCAGAAGAGTCAGTGGTTTTCAGTTTATTCAGCTATTTCTTGTTGTTAGGACAGAAGTGATGACTTCCAAGCTCTTTACATATTGGAGCTAAAACTGGAAGTCTCCAATTCTATCAGATTTTAAAGAAACAAAGTACGTTAATGCTGTTTAATGTGCCATAGAACAAGAGAGAGAAGAAAAGTTTCCAAACAGATACAAAAAACCTGATAAAAGAAAACTATAATCAATTGCCAATTCTTAACACCAATGGGAAAAAAAAAAACAAATTAAATGTCAACAATTAGAAGCCATCAGTCCATTAAAAGAAAAAGACACCAAGACAGTGAGTTTAAACCAGAAATGCATGAAAGATTCAATATTAGGAAATCTATTAATAAAGTTAAACATGCAAATTTGTCAAAGAAAAATCTTATAATCATTTCCAAATACAACATGTCTTTTAATAAAATTCAATGGCCATGCCTGATTAATAAAAGCAAACTATTAATAAAACAGGACAAAATGAACAGAAGAATAATAATAAAGAAATAAAGTGAGAATGAGAAAAATAATTAGCATATTGCTAAATGGTATAGTGATACTAGAAGTGTTACTATTTGTCAGAAATAAGGCAGAGACGTCCACTATTATCTCTATTACTTAACATTATTTGAGAACTTTCTAGAGCAAATAGCTAAGAGTGAGAAGAAACAGACATCAACTTTGAAAAGGAGGAGTTAATTTTTTTTAATTTTCCACAGATGATATGACTGTATACCTTAAATCAACAACACAAATACATGTAAATTATTAAAAACAGTAAGAACATCCTTCTTCCTTTTCTTTTCCCTTGGAGATGATGTGGCTGAGATTTAGAAGGTGACAAGGCTGAGGAGCCAGTGGGCTGAGGAAATCACCAGCCAGGAAATTGATTATATATAAGAATATTGAACATATCAGTAAACATATTGAGAATAATGAGAGCTAGGTATCTCACTGTCGGAGAAGGGATTTACAAATACGGAAAGGGGAAGGCTAGAAAGAGTCCTGGGATGTTGTATTTGAATTGGAGATATTGATGGGTATTAATCACAGGCATACACAGAAAAATAAATATAGATGTATGTGGGGAGTGAGTGTGTTGTGTACACACATGTACATGTATGTACAAAAATATTTCCTAGCTCTGTCTACTAGAGGGCACTGAATGCACAGATCTTGGTTTATAATTATCACCCTTATTTAAAAGGAACCAAGGCTCCTTGGAAAATGACCGATTATGGGACCAGAGCAGGAAAAGTACAAGATGATCCTGGAACATCTTATTGTATTTGACACATAAGGAGGCAATCAAAGAATGAAGGGGATGTGTCAAAAGGACACTGGATCAAGCCTGAAAGGACTCCCACTAGCCAAATATAGGATAATTTGAGTATCAAAATAAATAATGATAGTGAACGACTACAACCAAATAAATATAGGAATCCATAAGTCCATATAAATACAAAAGATTAATGAGTTATTAAAACGGAGGAGAAATAAAAGTTCTTCTTTAGAGTAGAATGTAAGCTAATGAATGCATAAGGAATAATGTAAAGAGAAAATCATTATTTGAGAATTACCATAGTAGCAGTTAAGTTAGGCAGGAATCATCAAGGCAAGTTAGTGGGTGTTTGATTGAAGAACGGGATAGTGAAATAGCCTCAGAGTATCTCCTCAAAAAAGGCAAAAATTATAAGGGGAAGAATGATGACTCTAAGATGGAGAAACTGGAAGACACCATCTTATGCAAGTAAAGAAGACTACCATCATCACTGGTGGAAAAGAATTGCCATCATTGCCCCTTGATGCACTGTTTAAAGCATATTATCATTTCTGTGTTCTTTCTGCCAGGGTTGTATGGCTTGAATTTGAACAGGAGTAATTACCAAATAGACCCAGGTTGAGGGACGTCATACAAAATGGAAGACGTGTACTTATTAAACTGTCAAGGTCATAAAAACAAGAAAAGATTGAGAAAATGTTCTAGACTGTGGAGACTATAAATAAATGAAGACTAAAAGTAACATGTGATCCTGGATTGGATCTTGGACCAGAAAATAAAAAGGCATAGCTGTACACTTGGCAAAATTTGAAAAGGATCTGTAATTTGGATGGTAGTGCTGTATTAATGTTGATTTGTTGATTCTGATGGTCTTATTTGTGACTATGAGAGATAACATACTTGCTTCTGAGAAGTACACACTGGAGTTATTTGGGATGATTGGGCATATATCTGAACTTTGCTATCAAACCAATTGGTTTATAAAAAAGAGTAATAAAAAAAGAGTAATGATTGTGTGTGTGTTCATATGTGTGGTTGTGTGTGTCTACAGAGAAAGGGAGAAATGGAACCAATATGCTAAAATGTTAGCCACTGAGTAATATGGGTGAAGGAGATACAGGAGTTCTTTGTTCTTTCAACTTATTAGTAAGGTTGAAATATTTCACAAAAATACTGAATCACCATGCTGTACTCCTGAAACTAACACAATATTATAAATCAACTATACTTCAATTTAAAAAAAAGAAATGAAAAAATAAATCCACCATGCAACTTTGTAATTTAGACCTGAGAAGGTCATTAAAATAAATATCCTATAAGATAGAAAAAAATAAGAACTATAAATATTGCTAAATCACCTTTTCTAAAGCAGAGAAAGTATTATCAAGCATTCTGTATTAAGATTTATAATATTGTTCAAAATTAATCCAAACTTATAGTTTATTTACTTAAGAATAAACATATTTTATTCTTTAAAAAATAGGAGAGATCAATAAGACCAATAACACAAAAGTAAAATTAAAAAATGCAAGTGTTCATATGTAAACACATTTTTAAACTTTTTAATTTTTTAAACACATTTTTAAAATGTCATGAAAGAAAACATATCATTTACAATTGTAACTATAAGAGCAAACAAAAAAAAGAAAAACAAATATCGTATACTAACGCATATATGTGGAATCTGAAAAAATTGGTAGAGACAATCTTATTTACAAAGCAGAAATAGAGACACAGACGTGGAGAACAAACGTATGGATACCAAGGGGGAAAGGGGTGGAGTGGGATGAACTGGGAGATTGGGATTGACATATATACACTACTGATACTATGTATAAAATAGATAATTAATGAGAACCTACTGTATAGCACAGGGAACTCAACTCAATGCTATGGTGACCTAAATGAGAAGGAAATCCAGAAAAGAGGAAATATATGTATACGTATAGCCGATTCACTTTGCTGTACAGTATAAACTAACACAATATTGTAAAGCAGCTATACTCCAATAAAAAATAAAAAATAAATGCTATTGAATAAATAGAGCATAGCAATTTAAAAATGTAAGCATACTATATTTTGAAAAATTATATCCTTTGCAGGTATTTAAACATATGATGAAAAACTTTAGATGTCAACCTAAAATTTTTAAAACCACTAACTTAAGTTTTTTCTATTCTCTCCTTTGTACTATAACTATTTGTTTTCAAACTTTATCCCCTTTATGAGTATGCAGGTGAGTGAGGATAGGGATCAAGTTTTCTAAGCTTTGTATCTTTTACAAAACTTTAATAAAGTGTCTTGTTCATAAAAAAGAAATAGACTCTAGGAATAGACATAACTAGAAATGTATAGGGAGCACATAAAGAAAATATAAAACACTGCGTTGGGTCATAAAAGTTAAATGAATGGGATGACATACTTTGTTGTTTAAATTCACCTATAATGTTAACATGATCCTATTATAACACTAACAGGATTTTTTTTAACTTTATTTTTTAGAGCATTTTTAAGTTTATGACATTTACAACATTGGGAGGTAGTTACAGAAATTTCCCAGATACCCCTTGCCTCCACACATGCATACCTGACACCTTTATCAACATCACTCACCAGAATGATACTTTTTCTTAAACCAAGGATGAACCCACATTGACACATGATTATCAGCCAAAGCCCTAACGGTTTACCTTAGGGTTCACTCTTGGTGTTGTACATTCTCTGTGTTTGGACAAATGCATAGTGACATATCCATCACTATAGGAATTTTTTAATTAATCAAGCTTATTTTAAAATTCCTCTGGGAAAAAAATCATTGAAGAATAAACAAGGCCTTTCTGCAAAAGAATAATAATGAAATGGAACTGGCATATAACATCTTATGCATTATAAAGTAAAGAGGCCCAAATCATACTGGAATTTGGTATATTGAAAAGACGGCATGTAAAATCAGTAAGAAGAAGAAGAGATGATTCAATTAATAAATAGTGCTGAGACAAATGTGTTTCCCACTAGAAAAAAAAGAAGAGTTGGCTCCTGATCTCATGCCATAAATCAAAAAAAAAAAAAGGTGGATCAAAGATGCAAATTAAAAAATTAAGACAAAGTACTAGAAGAAAATATAGGAGCTCTTGTCTTTCATTTCAGAGTAGAGAAGACCTTTCTAAGTATGGCACACACCAAGAAGCCATAAAAGAAAAGACAGGTAAATTAACTATTCAAATCTTTATGAATTTTTGCTTCTGGAAAAATAGAATCTATTCAATTTTTCTAACTTACCCGGCTAAGTACAGATAAAAACCTTGGATATTATGTATAAAACAACCATTAAAATATTGAAAGTGGAGGGAACAAGACATAGGCCTGGGACCTCAGGACCCAAGGAATGGCATGGAGGAGAGTTCCCTAAGTATTCGTTTTTCTTCATATTCCCAGACTAGGTAATGGAGAACCTGGAAATCTGGAAGCACCAATGGGAACTGATAAAAAAAAAAAGAAAATAAAGAAATAAGAAAAGCCTGCTCTCTCTAACTAAAGGGCCAGAAAAGGGGCAACCTAACAAAACAGAAATTTTTAGACAATAAGTGTTCTACTCTGACTACACACCACAGAAAATCTTTGGCCCCATCCACACTCTTGCCAGCAAATGTTAATGAAGAGTGTAGACTTGCACCTTCCTCAGGCTATGAAGTATCTTGACACCCTTATCAGGGTGGTGTCAGAGTGGGTATTTGGGACATTCACCCACACTTGGCAGTAATGAGACATCCTCTCATCCACAATATCCATGGAAACCACAAGGGGAGCAGGAAGGAGATGCCCCTCCCTCTTGCAGTCAGTGTGGTATCACAGTAGGCCTAGTAGAGAAATCAAACTCCCACACCTGACCAGTGACCATCAGTAATGAAAATCTCATCTGCACCCTGCCCTGTATCAATAGAGACCAAATGGGAACATCAGCAATATCAGAAAACTAGAGCAATATCTGAGGAAGCTTACTAAAACCCAACATTTAAATAAACTCCAGAGTATCATAACATAACAAAAATATCCGAGTTTTAACCAAAAATCATACCAAGAGCCAGAAAAATCTCAACTTCAATGAAAAAAGACAACTAACAGATACCAACCTTAAGATGACAGAGATCTGAGAATTAAAAGCACTCATCATAATAATGCTTCAACAGAAAATTACAAACACACTTGAAACAAATGAAAAAATTAGGAAGTCTCAACCAAAAATAGAAAGTCTCAGCAAAGAAATTGAAGATATAAAGAAGAACTAAATGGAAATATTAAAACTGAAAAATACAATAACTGAAATAAAAAACTAAATAGATAAGATCAGCAGAAGAATGAACAGAACATAGGAAATAATCAGTGAACTTGAAGATAGAAAAGTTAAAATTACGCAATTTGAACAACAGAGAAAAAATAGAGGTTTAAAAAATGAACAGACTCTCAGGAACATGTGGGACTATAACAAAATAACTATCATTCATGTCACTGTATTCTCATAAGAATTGAGAAAGATGATGGGAATAAAAAGTTTGAAGCTTAAGGTAAAAAGTAAAAAAAAAAGTGTTTAAAGGTATAATGGCTAAGAATTTCCCAAATTTGGCAGAAGACCAACAGATTCATGAAGCTGAGCAAATCATAAACACCAAAAATATTCATGCCAAGACACATCATGATTAAATTCCTGAAAATTAAAAACAAAGAAAAAGTGTGTAGGCTGCCAGAGAAAAACACCTTATCAGTAGGGAGAAGGCTATTAAAATGATAAGGAATTCCTCATCAGAACTGATGGAGGACAGAAGAAAATGGCAAAATATTTTTCAAATGCTGAAAGAAAAGAACTGTCAGCTCAGAATCATACATCCAGTGAAAATGTCCTTCAGGAAAGAAGGAGAAATCAAGATATTCTCAAATGAAGGAACACTAAGAATTTTTCACTAGTAGATCTACCCTAAGAACAGCTAAAGAGAAGTTCTCTGAACAGAATGGAAATGATAAATGAAGGAATCTTGGAATATTAGGGAAGAAGGAAGAACAATGGAGAGAGAAAATATATGAGCAAATATAATTTTAACACTGCCTAATATGGTTTTCAAAGCATGTAGAGAAAATGTTTAAGACAATTATATAGTAAGTGGAGGACGGTAAAGAGATGGAAAAGGAAGTAAGTTTTCTAGTCTTCATTTAAATAGGTAAAATGTTGATACCAGTAGACTGGCATAAGTTATACATATATATAATGCAATAATTCCTGCAAATAGTAAAAAAAGCTATACAATGAGACACTCTCAAAAACATTATATATAAGTGTCCATCATCGGATGAATGGATAAAGAAGATGTGGCACATATATACAATGGAATATTACTCAGCCATAAAAAGAAACGAAATTGAGCTATTTGTAATGAGGTGGATAGACCTAGAGTCTGTCATACAGAGTGAAGTAAGTCAGAAAGAGAAAGACAAATACTGTATGCTAACACATATATATGGAATTTAAGAAAAAAATATCATGAAGAACCTAGGGGTAAGCCAGGAATAAAGACACAGACCTACTTGAGAATGGACTGGAGGATATGGGGAGGGGGGAGGGTAAGCTGTGACAAAGTGAGAGAGAGGCATGGACATATATACAGTACCAAACGTAAGGTAGATAGCTAGTGGGAAGCAGCCGCATAGCACAGGGAGATCAGCTTGGTGCTTTGTGACCGCCTGGAGGGGTGGGATAGGGAGGGTGGGAGGGAGGGAGACGCAAGAGGGAAGGGATATGGGAACAGATGTATATGTATAACTGATTCACTTTGTTATAAAGCAGAAACTAATAAAAAAATATATACATGTAAAAAAAAATCAACCCCCCCCAACAGACATATGCAGAACATTCCATCCAACAGCAACACAATACACATTCTTCTCAAGCGCCCATGAAGCATTACCCAGGATAAATCACATGTGAGGTCACAAAACAAGCCTTAACAAATTTAAGAAGACTGGAATCATACCAAGTATCTTTTCTGACCATAATGGAATGAAACTAGAAATCAATAGCAGAAGGAAAAATGGAAAATTTATAAACATGTGGAACTAAACAACACATTCTTGAATAACCAATAGGTCATAAAAGAAATCAAAAGGGAAATTAGAAAATATGTTGAGACAAATAAAAACAAGACACAAGATAGCATACCAAAACTTATATGATGCAGCAAAACAAAACAAAGAGGGAAGTTTAATGCAATAAATGTATATATTAAAAAAGAAAGCTCCCAAATAAACCACCTAACTTTACAGCTCAAGGAACTGAAAAAAGAACAAACTAAGCCCAAAGTTAGCAGAAGGTAGGAAATAATAAAGATAGATTAGAGCAAAAATAAACAAACTAAAGAATAGAAAAACAATAGAAAAATCAACAAAATTAAGAATTGATTTTTTTTATTTAACAAATATAATTTTTTAAAAGCTCAAAGAAATCGACAAACCATTAGCTACACTAAGAAAAAAAAATAGAGATGACTCAAATAATAACCAGAAATGAAAGAACCATTACAACTAATGCCACAGAAATAAAACATATTATAAGAGACTATTACAAACAATTATGTGACAACTGGATAATCTAGAAGAGAAGAATAAATTCTGAGAAACATACAATCTACCAAAACCAAATCATGAAGAAACAGAAAATCTGAAGGGACCTATGACTAGTAAGGAGGTTGCATCAATAGTCAAAAACTTCCTTAAAAAGAAAAGCCAAGTACAAACAGCTTCACTGGTCAATTCTACCAAATATTTAAAGGATTAATGTCAATCCTTCTCAAACTCTTCCAAAACATTGAGGTGAAGGGAACACTTCCAAACTGATTTTATAAGTGTATCATAAGTATACACTTATACCAAAACCTGGAAAAAAGCTAGAAGAAAAGAAAATTACAGGCCAATAACCCCAATGAATATAGATGCAAATATCAGGAAAATACTAGCTAATCTAACTCAACAGCACATTAAAAGGATCATACACTATGACCTACTGGGATTTATCCCTGGGAAGCAAGGATGGTTCAACATATGAAAATCAATCAACAACATACACCATATCAACAAAACAAGAGATAAAAATCACACGATCACCTCAGGAGATGCAGAAAAATATTTGACAAAATTTAAAACTCATGAGAAAAACACTCAACAAACTAGGAATAGAAGAAATTACCTCGACTTAATAAAGGTCATATATAAAAAGCCCTTAGCTAACATCATTCTTAATGGTGGAAAACTGAGAGCTTTTTCTCTAAGATTGGAACAAGGCAAGACTTCCCACTCTCACTACTTCTATTCAACATAGTTTTGGAAGTCCTAGTCACAGCAATCAGAAAATAAAAAGAGATAAAAGGCATCCATACTGGAAAGGAAGAATTAAAGCTGTCACTATTTGCAGATGATATCATACTATGTATAGAAAATCCTAAAGACTCCACTAAAAAACTACTAGAACTACTAAATGAATTCAGTAAAGTTGCAGGGTACAAAATAAATATACAGAAATCTGTTGTGTTCCTATATACTAATAATGAACTATCAGAAAGAGAAAATTTTAAAAACAATCTCATTTATAATTGCATCAAATAAAATATCTAGGAATAAATTTAACCAAGGAAGTAAAAGATCTGTATATTGAAAACTACAAGATATTAACAAAAAAAAAATTGAAGTGAACAGAAATAAATGGAAAGATATACTGTGCTCATGGATCGGAAAAATTAATATTGTTAAAACGGCCATATTATCCAAAGCAATCTACAGATTCAATGCACCCTCTATCAAAATTCCAATAGTATTTTTCACAGAAATAGAACAAACAATCCTAAAATTTGTGTGGAACAACAAACTACCCTGAATAGCCAAGGCAGTCTTGAGAAAGAACAAACTTGTGAAAGAACAAAACACTCCCTGATTTCAAACCATATTATAAAGTTATTATAATTAAAACAGTATGGTATTGGCATAAAAGCAGACACATAAATCAACGAAACATAATGGAAAGCCCAGAAATAAACCCACACATATATGGTCAATTAATTTACAACAAAGAAGCCAAGAGTATACAGTGGAGAACGGACATTCTCTTTAATAAATGGTGCTGGAAAATTCGACAGCCACACGCAAAGGAATGAAACTGGACCACTATTTTACACCATACAAAAAAAAGTTAACTAAAAATGGATGAAATACTTGAATGTAAAACCTGAAACCATTAAATTTCAAGAATAAAACATAGATCGTAAGCTTCTTGACTTAGGTCTTGGTGATGATTTTTTTAACCTAATACCAAAAGCAAAAATGACAAAAGCAAAAATAACAAGTGCAACTACATCATTTTAAAAGCTTCTGCACAAGGAAGGAAACCAGCAAAAAAATGAAAAGACAGCCTACTGAATAGGATTAAAACACATATATTTGATAAAGGACTAATATCCCCAATATATAAAGAACTCATACAACTTAATAGCAAAAAAAAAATCTGATTTAAAAAAATAGGAAGAAGATCTGAATAGACATTTTTCCAAAGATGACATAGAGATGGCCAACAGGAACATGACCAGATGGTCAACATCATTAATCATCAGGGAAATGCAAATCAAAACCGCAAGGATATATCACCTCACACCTCTCAGAACGGCTATTATCAGAAAGAGAATATATAACAAGTGCTGGTGAGAATGTGGAGAAAAGGGAGCACTAATATACTGTTGGTGGGAATGTAAATTGGTACAACGATTATGAAAAACAGTATGGAGGGTCCTCAAAAAATTAGAATAGAACTACCATGTAATTTAGCAATTCCACTTCTGGGTATTTACCCAAAGAAAATGAAAACACTAATTCTAAAAGAAATATGCACCCCATGTTCATTGTAGCATTGTTTACAGTAGCTAAGATATGGCAACAAACTAAGTGTTCACTGAGGGATGAATGGATAAGGAAATTATATATATATATATATATCATATATATATATACATATATATATAATGGAATATTATTCAGCCATAAAAGAATGATATGCTACCATTTACCACAATGCGCAAGGATCTCAAGGACATTACTATAAATGAAATAAGCCAGAGAGAGAAAGACAAATACTGTATGATGTCTCTTATATGTGGAATCCAAAATTTAAAAAAAAAAGGTCATAGATACAGAGAATGGATTTACAGTTATAAGAGGTGAGCGGTGAGAGGTGAGAAAAATGGGTGAACTGATTTTTTTTAGTTTAAATAAACTGAATATTTTTAATGATTTACAATATAAAATAAAGAATCTGAATCATAAAACAAGACACTATTTTATTTATTTATTTTTAAATATTTTAATTTTTTTAAACTTTTTTTTATTGGAGTATAATTGCTTTAAAATGGGGTGTCATGTTCTGCTTTATAACAAAGTGAATCAGCTATACATATACATATATCCCCATATCTCCTCCCTCTTGCGTCTCCTTCCCACACTCCCTGTGCCACCCTTCTAGGTGGCCACAAAGCACCCAGCTGAGCTCCTTGTGCTATGTGGCTGCTTCCCACTAGCTATCTATTTTACATTTGGTAGTATATATAAGTGCATGCCACTCTCTCACTTCGTCCCAGCTTACACTTCCCCCTCCCCGTGTCCTCAAGTTCATTCTCTACATCTGAGTCTTTATTCCTGTCCTGCCCCTGGGTTCTTCAGAACCATTTTGTTTGTTTGTTTTTAGATTCCATATATGTGTTAGCATACGGTATTTGTTTCACTCTTTCTGACTTACTTCACTCTGTATGACAGACTCTAGGTCCATCCACTTCACTACAAATAACTCAGTTTTGTTTCTTTTTATGGCTGAGTAATATTCCATTGATTATATGTGCCACATCTTCTTTATCCATCCATCTGCCGATGGACACTTAAGTTGCTTCCATATCCTGGCTATTGTAAATAGAGCTGCAATAAACATTGTGGTATATGACTCTTTTTGAATTATGGTTTCTTCAGGGTATATGCCCAGTAGTGGGGCATGGTAGTTCTATTTTTAGTTTTTCAGGGAACCTCCATACTGTTCTCCATAGTGGCTGTATCAATTTGCATTCCCACCAACAGTGCAAGAGGGTCCCCTTTTCTCCACACCCTCTCCAGCATTTATTGTTTGTAGATTTTTGGATGATGGCCATTCTGACTGGGGTGAGGTGATACCTCATTGTAGTTTTGATTTGTATTCCTCTAACGATTAGTGATGTTGAGCATACTTTCATGTGTTTGTTGGCAATCTGTGTATCTCCTTTGGAGAAATGTCTATTTACGGCTTCTGCCCAACTTTGGATTGGGTTGTTTGATTTTTGATATTGAGCTGCATGAGCTGCTTGTAAAATTTGGAGATAAATCCTTTGTCAGTTGCTTCATTGGAAAATATTTTCTCCCATTCTGAGGGCTGTCTTTTCGTCTTGTTTATGCTTTCCTTTGCTGTGCAAAAGCTTTTAAGTTTCATTAGGTCCCATTTGTTTATTTTTGCTTTTATTTCCATTTCTCTAGGAGGTGGGTCAAAAAGAATCTTGCTGTGATTTATGTCATAGACTGTTCTGCCAATGTTTTCTTCTAAGGGTTTTATAGTGCCTGGCCTTACATTTAGGTCTTTTATCCATTTTGAGTTTATTTTTGTGTATGGTGTTACGGAGGGTTCTAATTTCATTCTTTTACATGTAGATGTCCAGTGTTCCCAGCACCACTTATTGAAGAGGCTGTCTTTTCTCCATTGTATATTCTTGCCTCCTTTATCAAAAATAAGGTGACCATAAGTGCGTGGGTTTATCTCTGGGCTTTCTATCCTGTTCCATTGATCTATATTTCTGTTTTTGTGCCAGTACCATACAGTATTGGTTACTGTAGCTCTGTAGTATAGTCTGATGTCCAGGAGACTGATTCCTCCAACTCCGTTTTTCTTTCTCAAGATTGCTTTGGCTATTCATGGTCTTTTGTATTTCTGTACAAATTGTGAAATTTTTTGTTCTAGTTCTGTGAAAAATGCCATTGGTAGTTTGATACGGATTGCACTGAATCTGTAGATTGCTTTGGGTAGTAGAGTCATTTTCACAAGTTGATTCTTCCAATCCAAGAACATGGTATATCTCTCCATCTGTTTGTATCATCTTTAATTTCTTTCATCAGTGTCTTATAGTTTTCTGCATACAGGTCTTTCATCTCCCTAGGTATGTTTATTCCTAGGTATTTTATTCTTTTTGTGGCAGTGGTGAATGGGAGTGTTTCCTTAACTTCTCTTTCAGATTTCTCATCATTACTGTATAGGAATGCGAGAGATTGCACTGCATTAATTTTGTATCTTGCTACTTTACCAAATTCATTGATTAGCTCTAGTAGTTTTCTGGTAGCATCTTTAGGATACTCTATGCATAGTATCATGTCATCTGCAAACAGAGACAGCTTTACTTCTTCTTTTCCAATGCAGATTCCTTTTATTTCTTTTTCCTCTCTGATTGTTGTAGCTAAAACTTCCAAAATTTTGCTGAATAATAGTGGTGAGACTGGACAAGTTTGCCTTGCTCCCGATCTTACAGGAAATGGTTTCAGTTTTTCACCATTGAGAATGATGTTGGCTGTGGGTTTGTCATACATGGCCTTTATTAGGTTGAGGTAGTTCCCTCTATGTCTACTTTGTGGCAGGTTTTTATCTAAAATGGGTGTTGAATTTTGTCAAAAGCTTTTTCTGCATCTATTGAGATAAACATATGGTTTTTCTCCTTCAATTTGTTATTATGGTTTATCACCTTGATTGATTTGTATATATTGAAGAATCCTTGCATTCCTGGGATAAACCCCTCTTGATCATGGTGTATGATCATTTTAATGTGCTTTTGGATTCTGTTTGCTAGTATTTAGTTGAGGATTTTTGCATCTATGTTCATCAGTGATATTGGCCTGTAGTTTTCTTTCTTTGTGACATCTTTGTCTGGCTTTGGTATCAGGGTGATGGTGGCCTCATAGAATGAGTTTGAGAGTGTATATATACACTAATATATATAAAATAGATAATCAGCAGGGACCTACTATATAGCACAGAGAACTAGTCTCAATACTTTCTAATAACCTATAAGGGAAGAGAATCTGAAAAAGGCCATATATATATGTATATATTTACATAACTATATCTATATATATGTATAACTGAATCCCTGTGCTGTACACCTGAAACTATAATGATATTGATATTATAAATCAACTATATGTCAATAAAAATAGAAGACATATTCAAAAATTCTTGTCAGTCCAATCAAAAAGGTCAAAGTCTGTGCCACCATCCCTTGAACTTAGTTGGAGCTTTGCAACTGCTTTAATGAATAGAATAGAGCAGAAATGATGGTGCATGACTTCCAAGGCTAGGTTAGAAAAGATCATGCAGCATCTACCAGTTTCTCTTAGGACAATTGCTCTAGTAGCATTTAGTTACCATGCATGTAGTCTGGCTATCATGAAGCCACCATAATGGGGGTAGGGGGGGAAGAAGCTGGAAGAAAAACATAGGAGAGAAAGAGAGAGAGAAAAAAAAACAGAGAGAAACAGAGAAAGGCAGCTAGACAAAGATGGAGAGAGATATGTCTGAGAAGGAATTGGTCCTTGTCCCCAGATGCCAGACATATTAAGTGATGAAGCCTGTAGCTATAAAAGTATTCCACCCCAAATTACCATCTGATTGCAACCACATGAGGGATCCTAAGTGAGAATTCCTACCTGAGTCCAGTCCACCCCAGATTCATGATCAAAATAAATGATTTTTATTGTTTTCTCACTCTTTTGAGGCTTTTTCTTGTGCCAAATAGATAACTGGAATAGCTGATATAGAACATTCTCTAAAATATAATTTTATGTGAAAAAAGTAAGGTGCAGAACAGTGTGTACAGTGAAATAATTTTTACATTTTTCAAAGGCATGTTTTAATGTATTTATAACATGGAAGGATGAATAAAGATGAATAAGAATAGTTGCTCCTTCAGAGGAAAACTGGAGGACTGAAGATTGTAGATAAGAGGGAAACTTTTTACTCTATACCACTTATTACCATTTAAAAATGTTTTACCATATGTATGTGATATTTTAAAATTTTACCTCGTATCATTTATGAAGCAGAAATAGGATTGTTTAGGAGTAGAACTCACTTTTTAAAAATTTATTTATTGTTAGTTATTTGTTTATTTCGGCTGTGCTGGGTCTTAGTTGTGGCACGTGGGATCTTCGTTGTGGCATGAGGGATCTTTTAGTTGTTGCATGAGGCCTTCTTAGTTGTGGCATGCTTGTGGGATCTAGTTCCCAGACCAGGGATCGAACCTGGGCCCCCTGCATTGGGAGCGCAGAGTCTTACCTACTGGACCACCATGGAAGTCCCAGAACTCACTTTTATGAAGCAAACGTTCCATTATTTCCTTCTGGTTAGTAATGCCAGTCACAGGGAATCTTTCTATGGCTCCTAAAAAGACACTGTTTATACTAACACCTAGTTAGAAATAGATAGGCTGATCTTTCTCTTAAGTAACCACCTTATATAGATATAATTCACATATTTAGATGCAACAAAACTATTTAAGTTGCACAATTAAATGATTTTTACTATATTAACAGAGTTGTACAACTGTCACCACAATCAATTTTAGAATATTTTCATCATCTTCCCCAAAATCCTTGTACCCATTAGCAGTTACTCCTGATTCTCCTCTCCTCCAGCCCCTGGCAACCACTAGTATATATTTTGTCTCCATAGATTTACCCATTCAGAGCATTGCATATAAATGGAATCATAGAGTATATGGTCTTTTATGACTGGTTTCTTTCACTTAGCATAATGATTTCAAGATTCACTCATGTTGTAGTATGTATCAGTACTTCCATCCTTCTTATAGCTGAATAATATTCCTTTGTTTGGATGTATCACATGTATTCACTCATTCATTGATGGACACTTGGATAGTTGCAACTTTTTGGCTACAGTAGATAATGTTTCTATGAAACTTTATGTATAAGTTTTTGTGTGGACATATATTTTCATTTTTCTTGGGTATATACTTAGGAGTGAAAATTCTGTGTCATATGGTAACTCTATGTTTAACTTTTTGAGGAACTGTCTGACTATTTTAAACAGTGGCGACACCATTTTGCATTCCCGCCAGCAGTTTATGAAGTTTACAATTTCTCCACATCCTTGCTAATAAACTGATTCGTAGAAGAAGTGACAAGGGCATAGACACAGAATAAAGATATGAGGAAGAGATGTGGTGAGGGGATCAGGACAGAGACAAGGGAACAGACAAAGCAGGTAGAAAGGCTGGTGGCCTCAAAGAATCCAAGCCTTCAAGAAGATATTAAGCTTGTCTGGATTTAAAATCCCTGATCTTCCAATTGTATTATATTTCTATGTGAGACACAAAAGGTGGAAATGAGAAAAACGTTAGGTTAGAGAAAGAAGATAGGAAAACACTTAATGAGATCATTCTTCCTCTATGGAGACAGAAATAACAAAGTCCCAATTTAGGCGCTGGACATGCAAAGTCATATCTGATCCTTGAAGAAAGGATAGTTCATTCTTTATCCTGGATTGAAGCTATGCTCTTGCATCTGCCACCACCTTGCCACTATCACCTCTAATCAGGTACAAAGGAGCAGCAACATCTCATCCAGGGTCTTGCTTCTCCATATTTGGGATTCCCCATCACTTGGGCTCCATGGTTTAGAAGATGACTTAATTGTATTCTTGGAGCCTGAGACCAGAACATTACAGGCTTAATGGGTGTTGTTAGATATTACAAGTGGTGTTTTTGACTTGTGAGTAAGGAAATGAAAGTTACACCCTTCACATACGAAGAATTTTAATTCCACTACCCACTATATCTTTTTAATGGAATGCAGTTGCAAACCTTCCCAAATTGCTTCTTGTTTTTTCAACAGTGTAAATGAAGATCTACTGCCTGACGTTCTCCGTAGGTGTAAGTTTTACTACTAATGGCAAATTTTTCTTGAATACTTTTTATGTACATTATCTTATTGAGGTCCCACAATAATCTAGACAGGAAGAAACTGTGATTACCTTTAGGTTTTACATGAGAAAACTGAGGTTATGTTGCTTTTGGCTTGATCAGAGGTTCAAGTTAAAGATGAGTGAATATTGTTGGATAAACACAAGAACTCCTAGCTCTAAAGAAAATGCCTACTGGAGGTGGGTGGAGGGGAGGGTGGGTGGAGGGTTTTCAATGCTGGCAATTATCAAGTAGAAAGGGAGACAGTCGTCTATCCAGATGGTTTAGACTAATGATTCTCAACATGTTCCATGTTATGACACACCAATTTTGTCTAATTTTACTAATTCCCCAAAGCAATATGTGGGTTCTTAAAAGTAATTAAAGTAGAATTAAATATTATGTTAATTAAACATGCCTTTAAATGAATTTAAATGATGTAAATTGGTTTTACCCCTTGGGATAACTGCAAATTGCCTATACTGATTTTGTGACAACTCTGAGTAAGAACCAAAACTAGAGGACCAAACCAGAATATCTCTCAGATCCCTGAATTTGTATCTTAGGAGGTTTATTTCAGATGCCTTTTGGGAACTATGGAAGAAAGTTTCAGTGTTATGGCAAAGTTCATTCTCCTAGAGCTGACTGATCCTCCTCAGATTTACTTTTATTTTAACTCTTCTCTTGGGCTACTCATCCTCCTCTATACTATCACTATAGTACCAAAACTGGCTGTCATCTTCACTGGGGTAAGTCCCCTTTTATCTCTCTGTCCTGCTTAGATTTCTTTACTCACTGTGCCCATGGCCAGCATCCTGTCCAACTTGTTTTCCAAGCACCAAGGGCCATCAACTCCAGTGTCCTTATCAGCTCTTATGCTTTACACTCTATTCTGCAACTTCCACTACTGACCACTTCTTTTGTGATACTCCTCCTTTGATTAAACTGCTATGCCTTCCTCCTTATCCTCTGTGACTCTGAAGCCTTTAATTTCCTCTGCACTGCATTCACAAACAGCCGTCTTCCTTACCATCCTCAGAAGGCTCTCAGCTCCAGGGCAAGTACAAGTCCTTCTTGTACTGGCTTCCCATCTGACTGCTCTTAGCCTAGGTTATAGAACCAGGGCATTCACCTGCTTCTCCCCTGACATCCTTGGGATGAACACTCAGTGGCTGGCACAGGCTGGTTTCAGTGTTCTACACTGAAATAATATGCATGTTCAACTCCACAATTTAAGGGAAAATGTCTAGTAAAATCTTTTAGAATATCAGCTTTTTCTCTTTTCCACCTGTTCAAATAAAAGTATCATTTAAAGCCTTTGTGTTCACATGAGATTTTATCATAGGAGATAATTCTTCTTCCTAGTAACTTCATTTAGCCAAGGCTCATATGAATTAAACAAAATGTAGTCACATTCAAATTGTGTATTCCATCTCTTGCTTTGAGCACATTGATAGAAGCTAGAAGTCCTTCTTGTCAGTCTTTTCAAAGTTCTTTGTTAACAATTAGTCATGAGAGTTCATCTATACAGTGGGTATTATGCAGCCATTAAACTCAAGAGGAAGAATACTTATCGACATGCATATTTATCTAACATATTTTAAGTGAAAAGGACATGGCACAAAATAGTATTACATTATTATTCCACTAGAAATACATTTATAGACACACACATACACACACATGTATGCATGTATTAAAAAGCATAACACTAAAAGGACATATAACAAAGTACTGATGGTTGTCTCCAGATGCTGATTTATATTCCTCTTATTTCTCCGTATTTTCCCATTTCTCAATAATGTGCATGCCACTCTTTTATAATCAGGAAAAAAGTAATTTTAGATAATTCAATTAGTTATCAAGGTCAATCAGCATGTGTGGAAAAGGTGGCAGTTCTTACTGAAGAGAAATTAACACCTTTATTGTTGTTTCGAATTGAGGTTATATTTTTTAAGGTAGGAACACATCTCTAAATTTAAAATGTAAGTTAGTGGGAACTTATTGAGCTCTAAATAGTCATTTCACATATCCCTTTTCAAGAAAAACATAAAGTAAAACCAACTTATATTTGACTTTTTCTTTAAGTACTTAAAGATACTTAAGTATCTCTCACCTCTCTCCCCATTCTCTTCTTTATGCTTCTATACTGCCTAGAATACGTTTGTGTACACCATGAATACTTAGAAAATATTTGTTGATGGACTTGTTTATTTCTGTTTTCCATTAATCCCAGCCGAGCCATGTTCTCAGAATTCTACAAAATGGATTCTGCCTCTTCAGAAGCCTGATATCTGCTCCTACTGCCCCTGTTTAGTGCTCTGGGTCCCAGAACTCCACTTGTGCAGTGTGAGACAGACCTCAGCTGGTTCCATGCTCCAGGATTTCTCCCCTTGCAGGGATTGTGGGTTTGCTCCAGCCAGTCCCCCTGATCCACAGAGGCTTGACCAGGAGGCCACTCAATATCCAGGAGGCCAGATGGGGACATTCCTCCCTGAATGGGACACCCCTGACCACATCCTCAAGGAAACCCAAGTGGCTGACAGAAGAAGTGTCGGCTCCGGGCCAAAGGAGTCCCTGAGATGTCCTTGGCTTGGACAATAGCTAAGAACCACATAGCCAGCTGGACTGCGTGGCTCAGCCTTTGCGGGCTGTAGGATCCTGTCACTGGGACCCCCAGCACCACCCTCCCCACAATATCGGAGCATTTGCTCAGGCCCCCCATTCAGCCGGAGGACTGGCTCTGGCTGAGTTCAGTGTGGCTGAGAACTGTCTCAGCAGGGTCCTTCAGTCAGAGAGACCAAGACCAAATGCTTCTCTGAGCACCGCCACCTGGAGCAGTGCTGGGGAGGGAGACCCAGGCCGGAATAGCTGGAGAAGCCCACCCCCCAAGTGTAGCTGAGTGCAGCCCACCCTGTGTGCATGCGGGGCGGGGATGGAGGGCTTGGAGACGTGCTGAGAGCTCCCTGGAAAGCAAGGCTTAGCTTCTCCTGCAACTTTGAGTGGCAGATGCAGAGAGGGGTCAGTGATTATTCTCTTATAGCATCTGAGGGGACAGAGTTGCTGCCTTAACTTATAGAGGCCTCCCTCCACCCACCATCCCTCATCCCCTCACTGGGAGGGGCCTTGCTCCCTCTGGAAGGGCTGGCCTAGGCCCCACTGGTTTCACACCTAGTTCTGACTCCATGACTGTCCATGTCCCTAAGGGCTGGAGCTGCAGCAGCAAGACTGAGATAGGAACGCCAGAGATTGCCTTGGAGAGTCTCTTCCATTAGCCCTATAATTAAGAACCACTATTTATAAGACAATAAGGATATCCTCTTCTTGAAAGCTAGTTGGAGAAGCAGCAGAACTAGATGTGAGGTCCCTGAGGCTGAGTTTGGTAGTTTTGAGATCCAGTATGGTACAGCCTAACACTAACTCAAATGGGTCCTGAGTCTGTAAAAGAAGAAACTCTAAACCGTACCACTGACAGCTGGCTGGGCTCACTCAGTTTGTATAAATCTAGTGGACTTCCCCTTAAGCCTGAGAAGTCACTGGAGACTAAGTCTGGTTATATGCTGTGCAAGCTGGGTAAATACCATTTGGAACACAGGCCTATAGCAGATCCAGAGTAAACAAAACCTGATGCCTGTATTGAATACCCGAAAATTGTAGAACCCTACAATAAGGATAAGGATATTCTTATTATCCTTATTTTACAGATAAGAAAACTGAGATAGGAAAGTTAAGTAACTTGTCTAAGGTCAAAGAATTAGAAAGTGAGGGAGGTGGGCCTCGAAGTCTGGCAGTCTGAATCAGAGCTTGTGCTCTTAACCACTACATTATACTGCCTGACAAAGATAAAAGAAATCCTTCTCCCTAAGCAGAACTGGCTTCATGGACATGTGATCAGTGCAGTGGTACAGCACCCTGAGCTTAGAAGAGCCTTGTACTTGGGGTTTAATGCCACTGTCTTAATTTTAATAATTTGAATTTGTGCTTTGTAAGTGAAAACCAAAATGTGATAGAATAATTGAGTAGGCACTTGAAGCTTGGAGTCTCAGCTAGCACATAGTCCCATCTTTCACTGCTTCTTCACCTCCCTGGGACAGATTATTGATTGCCACTTCCCTGTCCATTAATACTCAGGGCCCCACCCAGCCTCTTCTTCTCTGTCTCACCCAGTGACTGCTGCAACCCTCCACTCTCAGGGATCTGGGCATGGGCCCAGGGAGGATTGGGGTCAGGTACACATGCCCTGCAACATCTCAGGGTTGGACGTGATGACAGCCAGCCATCCTGGCCCCAGGGTGGTAATGCCATTGCACATTTGGCAGATCACCCAGCAGGGCTCATTGCCCACCCTGATCCAGGTACCTAGTGTATCCTGGTGTAGAGGTTGCAATACCCTTGATGGTCACCTGTCCACCATGGGTTGGGGCAGCTGACCCATGGGAAGAGGATATGCCTGGTTCTACCTACTCACTCCTGACCAGGGTACAATGCATCTGTCCAGCAGGTAGGAGGAGGACCCAGCAGCCAGTGGGCCCCGCACATGTGCATCAGATCACAGGGCGGGGTCACAGGGCACTTGTGAGGCTATACACTTGCCCCACAAGTATCCCTGTGCCTGAGAGGGTATGACATTAAATGGAAAATTTTAAGCACCATGAGAGGTTGACAGAAACACTCCAGTAGAAAGGAAAAAAACTTTCTATCTGAATACCTTTAACAGCACTTTTTCTTGCTTTTTTTTTTTTTTTTTTTTAAAGCGAATTCTCAGATCCTACCCCAGCTCCACTGACTTAGGAATTCTGGGGCGGGACATGGCACTATGTGTTTTTTTTAATTTATTTATTTATTTACTTATTTAGGGCTGTGTTGGGTCTTCGTTTCTGTGTGAGGGCTTTCCCTAGTTGCGGCAAGCGGGGGCCACTCCCCATCACGGTGCGCGGGCCTCTCACCATCGCGGCCTCTCTTGTTGCGGAGCACAGGCTCCAGACGCGCAGGCTCAGCAGTGGTGGCTCACGGGCCTACTCGCTCCGCGGCATGTGGGATCCTCCCAGACCAGGGCTCGAACCCGTGTCCCCTGCATTGGCAGGCAGACTCTCAACCACTGCGCCACCAGGGAAGCCCCTTTCTTGCTTTTTGAACAGGGACTTCACATTAACATTTTGCACTGGGGCTACAAATTATATAGCCAGTTCTGACTGTAAGGACTGTCTATTACTAAAGTATTTTGTTATCCCCTGAGATCTACCATTCCCTGTGTAGAAATGATGAAGCTGATGAGGTTTGAACTGTCTCTAGTCTTGCTGGGGCTGTTTAGAGAATAGGGGACACTTCTACTTGCCAAGGAAGAAGCCCATTTCGTCCCAAACTCCCAGCTGTGTTAAGTATCTCACATCATGAGAGGGGTTTAGGAGGATGTGGTAGTAGACAGTATTCTGTGGTAGGAATCAGGAGACCTGAATTCCAAATCTGCCTCTCCCTCTGACTAGCCGAGAATGCTGCTCTCCCTTGGGGACACTGTGTGTCTTCATATGTGAAAAGAGCAGTTTCAATTAACCTAGCGTTTTCAGACTGTCATTGAGTTTCTAGAGCAGTGCCTCAGAGAGGGAGAGGTGAGTGCTAGGCAATGGGGCTATAGGCACCCCACACTTTTCCAGCCAAATCTGTTCCACTTTTGTTTTATATTTTTTTGTTCTGCATTGGAATTCACTTAAAGAAATAATTCCAATGCTTAAAAAATTAAAACCCGTAATTCTCAATGATCTCTATGGGCCCTTATACCTCTGAGTTCTGATTGTGAGAGTCTTTAACCTTGAATCCTACAAAAAGGATGATCTTTATTCCAGGAAGAAATGTATGATATGCATGGGCTGGTTACCATAGAAGAAGAGAAATCCAGGGAGGACAAGGGGTTAAAGGGCAAAGGCCTGGGTGGTATAGAACTAAAAGATAAGGGCAATGAAGAAGAGGTTCAGGTTCCCTACTGTGGGTTGAGTGTTAACAGGAAACATCCATAAAACCAGGAGATTCAGCTAGATGATCATGTCTCAAGAGGTAAGATTTTCTACCTCTCCTCCATTACATGGTAGAATGTAACAATGTCTTGTGGATAAAATGAACTGAATAAGGAAAAGGGTTAGCTGGGAGTGAACTTCAACTCTGCTAATGTTTTTTGAGCCTTTACCGGGTACCAAACTTTAGGCTAGACTTAGGGTGGAAGATAAAAAAAATTAACCAAATATGGCTCCATCTTTCCAAAAGTGTTTCAACACAGGTGAGCAAAACAGAAATTCTGAAAAATGCACAGAGTATTTTATAAGGCCAAGCATCATAATGGTAAAATAGAGGTGCAAAGTACAATGGGAAAACAGTGTATGAATACTCACTTCCATCTGAAATGTCAAGAAAAGTTATCTGGAAATGAAGATTGGATTTAAGTTTGGACTTTATAAATGAATAGGACTTGGACGAGCAGGACCTGAAGGTCTTCACATGCCAAATTTAGAAGTTTGGAATATGTGTTATAGGCAAAGAGAAACATGGAAAAGTTGTAAGCAGTGCGGAGGTTAGGAGAAGGCTGATCTGGTTGGATTTACATTTAAACCACTGGGCTTGTTATGTGAAAAGTAAATTTAATAGGATCCAGGGTGGATTCATAGAGAGGAGATAAAAGACTATTTTGCTAATCCAGGCAAGAAAGGAGTGTGCCATGATCCAGCACAGTGCCAGTGGCAGTGAAAAAGAAACTAATACAAGAGGCATTTGGGAGGGAGAATTGACAGGATTTGGTAATTGATTAAATACAGGGAGCTACAGGGCAGGGAAGTAACAAGGACTCACTCAGATTTTGGGCTTAAGAAACTGGGTGATGCCATTCACTCAGGGTACAAGGAAAGAGCAGAGCAGGTTTAGAAGAGTTCAGTTTCTGAACGTTAAGTTTGAAGTGCCTAAGGAACTTTCAAGTGGAGGTTCTACTTGGTAACTAGATATAATGATCTGGAGCTCTAAGGGGACTGGTTTTCACACAGCTACCAAATAAACCACATTCCCTCACAACTGGGTTTTAGGAGTCCTTGGCAGATGGCTACTAAGGTTAGACAGTTTCTGGGAATAGAGGCAGAGGCAAAACCATTCTTGAGGCCCCAAAATTGCATCTAACCTAGATGTAGCTAAATACTACTTTCTATTTTCCTTGCAGCTTGAGCCACTCAATTACTTTTCCCCAACTAGCTGTTTGATATTGGTCACTTTCTCTTCTCTTGGCCTTGATTTCCTCATCTATAAAAGTAAGATATTAAGGTTTTATATTCTTCAGATATAGGATTGTTTGTTTTTATGGATAGCCTGTTCAACATATTTAGATAAGATAGCAATATCCATGCATTTCGTGCATCTTTACAAATTCTGAGGACTAGCCATGGACTAATAAATTAACTGGGGTTCTACTTACACTTGTGTTTCATATTGGAAGTATATTCAGAAATACTAATGGATTTGGCTCAGATCCATTCAAACTTTGCATAAAAAAAAACCCATCGCTGCAATTCAGGCCTGGAATTTTCATTAATAAATGATCCATTGTTCCTTGCAAAGGATCTTCAAATCCTAGTCTAGCTAGTGAAAACAATCTCTTGTTTGGCTGAGTACTGTTCTCTTTAAGATTTATCCCTGTAGGGCTTCCCTAGTGGCACAGTGGTTGAGAGTCCGCCTGCCGATGCAGGGGACACGGGTTCGTGCCCCGGTCCGGGAAGATCCCACATGCCGCGGAGCGGGTGGGCCCATGAGCCATGGCCGCTGAGCCTGCGCGTCCGGAGCCTGTGCTCCACAACGGGAGAGGCCACAACAGTGAGAGGCCCGCGTACCACAAAAAAAAAAAAAAAAAAAAAGATTTATCCCTGTAAATCTCAATAATTGCACATGTGAATTCATATATAGACTTACATTTTACAGCTTCACTGTGGCAGATATCATAGAGCATTTGGAAAACACACATCTAGGAATATTCTGAGTCCTTATGAAAGATATGGATTTAACTTAATTCAGCCTAAGGGATATCAAGGAAATCCTCTATATAAGTACATGAGTGGTAAAGCAAAGGAATTAATGTTCTCTTCTATAACTTATAGTCAAATTACATTGTTGTCTAACCTTGTTATCTTGGAATTAACTCATGACTAGTGTTATACTCGTTCACAACTCAGACTGACATATTCATACCCACATATATTATTTCCTCCTCTTAAAGTATTTCTTATCAGTTGTTTCAGAAAATACACATCATTTTGTCCATATAATTTCTTCCTATCATATTGCTGTTTATCTAAGCATCTACACCTAAACACTTAGCCAGAGCAATTCAATTATTCTTAAAAGGCTTTATTCGCAGGTAAGGAAAACACTGTGAATAGAACTATGAGCAAGTCTTCATAGAATATATTACATTTTGGAGACACAGAATGGGAGATTAGGGACTTTTTTTCAATATTTTCTGTAGAGCAACTTTCACTTCCTGGTTTCTCAAACAATAGATGAGAGGATTTAACACTGGGATCACCATTGCATAAAACACTGAGACCATCTGACTTCCTGCCTGGGATCCACGTTGAGAGGGCTGCAAGTAGGTGTACATAGTTGTTCCATAGTATAGGCCAACAGCAGTCAAGTGGGAAGCACAGGTAAAGAAAGCTTTTTGCCTGCCAGAAGCTGAGGGAATTCTCAGGATAGTCATGAGGACAGACAGGCAGGAGACAAGGATTACCATAATGGAGGTGATCAGGGTGAATCCTCCACAGCCAGCAATCAAGATCTGGGTGACCCAGTGGTCTGAGCAAGCCAGTGCCAACAGTAGAGGGTTGTCACAGAAGTGAGGAAGGACATGTGGTTGACAGAACGATAGTTGTGTGATGGAAGTTGTCACAGAAACCACGTTAACTAATCCACCAAGGTAGCATCCTGCTACCAATTCGAGACGACGGACTCTAGACATGGTGATGTGGTAGAGCAGTGGGTGACAAATGGCAGTATAGTGGTCATAGGCCATGGAAGCCAAAATGTTGCATTCAGCGGAGGCAAAGATTATGGACAAGCCCATTTGAGTCACACATGCAAGGAAAGAGACAGCCTGCAACTTAGATAACAAATTTGCTAAAGTCTCTGGGATCATGACAGAAGAAAAACAGACATCAAGAAAGGACAGATTAGAGAGGAAAAAATACATGGGGGTGTGGAGGCAGGGACTGACTCTGATCAGGACTACCAGGCCTAGATTCCCCAACACAGTGACAATATAAACAATAAGGAAGACTCCAAATAGCAGGATCCCAAGCTGAGGGTTATCTGTCATGCCCAGAAGGATGAGGTCAATCACTGTAGATGAATTCTCCATCAATACAAGCTGGGTATTATCCTTGATGAGGTAAGAGTGCTTTTGACATGCTTTAAGTGAGGAAATAATAGAAAACTGGATGATACGGGTAAAACAGTCCCACTCAAAACACATGAAACCACAGCACTCTCCAACCCTTCCCTGCGTCTACAATCTCACTTGAAACACCTTCCCAAATAGTATCACTATTTCCCAAGCATAACATTGGGAAAGTAATGATAGGAGAAAAAAGGGGAAGGAAAATGAGGTAAAGAAAATTCAGAAAGCAAAAGGAACACAGCAGTAAGAAAGTAAAGGCCTAGGATGCAAAAGACACTTAATATTTGTTGAAGGAATAAATGAAGTAGAAAGAAAAACATGTCATCAGGAGATGTTCTTTACTAATACATATATCACAACATTGTAAATCAATTATACCCCAATAAAAATGTTTTAAAAAATAAAAGAGATTGGCTCGGTGCTTTGTGGCCGCCTGGAGGGGTGGGATGGGGAGGGTGGGAGGGAGGGAGACGCAGGAGGGAGGGGATGTGGGAACAGATGTATATGTATGACTGATTCACTTTGTTGTAAAGCAGAGACTAATAAAAAAAGAAAAGAGACTATTAAATTAAAAAGAGAGAGAGAGAGATGTACTTTACTGATACAGGACTACAAACTCTTAGAAAATTTGGGGGTATGGAATTCCATCTCACCCTCCCTCACTTTTCCAAATCAATCTCAAGGAATTATTGCAGATGAAGTAACAATATAGTAAATATGTCAACTGATTTCATCTTGACAGACAGCCCCCTCCTCCCTTCAGTATTAGTGACATTGTTTCTGAAAAAGTAGAAGTCACAAATACTCACTATTTTGCTTGGTAAGTAAAGGGTTTTCCAGGACCTTGATCACCTCTTCACTGGTAGATTGTTGCAGAATCAGAATGCCCCGAAATGGCCATCAGAAACTGAACTCAAGGTTATCAGGTATCATTTGGATCCTGTGAAAGAGCAACCGAAAGATTCATGAAGTTGTTGTCTGATCATCACCTGATCGATTCCTTTAACTATGCTTGGGGCAAAGGTTATGCAGCTGCACAAAACTAACTGCAAATTCCACAAGGACTTGTTGGTCAGATCCGTCTGAGCAAAGGGCCAGGTCACAAAATAGTTGGAGTCAGGTGGCACTGAGGCTAAGTGCATGGACTCTGTCCCCCTCTCTTGTGGTCACAGGATATTTCTAATGCTGACTTGCTCCCACGCACAAATGCCTGGGTCTTACCCTGGATGAAGCACCAAACAAGAGAAGGGATAAATCCATACAGATCCATCTCCACTTATACAATTTAAACTAAATCAGAACCCTTGTGTTTCACTGGGTGGCCATCAGCAAGGGGTGTTTAGAAGGGATTCCTGTATTCAGTGAGAGTGTGGACAAGGAAACCTCAGAGGGCTCTCCCAACTTTGATTTAAAAAAAAAAAAAGAAAAAAAAGCCTATCTGTTTCAATTCACCAGAAAACATAGGTTCTTTATTTGGTGTAGTAGTTAAGGTGTCTGATTCTGGAGCTATACGGACCTATTTGAATCCTGGTTTTGGAGATCACTCGTTCTGTGACTTAGGACTTAACCTACCTAAGTGCACTAATCTGTAAAAGAAGGGCACTAATAAGACCCACGTTATGAGGCAATAGCAAAGGTTAAACTAAATATTTTAAGTAAAACACTTGGTACATATTGATTGCTCACTGACTTCTACGCTCTTTATTCCTTTATGACCACTCCTACTTATGTATTTACTATTTTTTTTCTTCTGCATTTCACTAAATGGAAGCAGAGGTATTGTTTTTTGTATACTATTATCGTTTTAGACCAACAGCAGTGAACCTTAGAGACTGGCTGAAGTATAATCTCCATGTTTCACCCCCTAACCATCCCTCAGACACACACACACACACACACACACACACACACACACACACACAACCACAGCAGTTTTGTCCGGAGCAGATGAAAGAAGCATCTTTTACTTGTGGTAGTAATTCACTCCTTTTTGCTCTATCCAAACTGTTGGAGTTAACTCCTGCTGCTACTGCTGCTGCTGCTCAGCACAGCAGCCTGCCCAGTGGAATATTCAACTTATACCTCCAAAATGGGAAGACTGGAGGAGAAAATCCTGGGCTGAGTGGAGACAATGGATAAAACACTGTTTTGAGAGACAAAAGACATGAGTTCTAGTCCTGGCACTAATTTGTATTGTCTTTCAGTGGAAAAGCCACTTACCCCCTTTGAGCACCATATTTTCTCATCTTGAAAATGGAAAAAGCAATATCCACCATGGCATTCTTTTAGGGTTGGCATGAGGATCAAATAAGATAATGAATGTGAAAACACTCCGTAAACTCTGAAGGGTGATACAGTACACCTGGAACGGATCCCTATTATTCTTCCATCATGGGAGGTGGGAGAGGGAGGAGGAATGCGTCAATATGATCATTTTCTGCTGCCTGCTTCAGTTCCTGCTTACAGAGCTGTACTCTTTGCCCTCCCACTCACCCCCTACACACACATCATCTGTTCTGCCTCTCCACTGTGAAAGTTTCAACCTGTGAAGGCTTAAACAAACAGCTCTCGGTTGTTCATGTATCTTGAATCACAAAAAAGACAGGTTTTCAATATTAGTTTCACATCCTTGTATCATTTTTTAAATTTCCCATTTTAGGCTAACACTATTCCTTGATGTCTGTATCCATTGTAGGCATTCAAAAAATATTAGTTGAATGAATAAATGACTCTCTATTAGTCTTTAGAACATAGTGAAATCTTCCCTTAAAATAAGATTGAATTGCTTTTTCTTCCCCAAAGAAATAAACATACAAAATTAAGACTGTATTAAGGAAATGATTGGATACACCCCATCTGCACATGCCACTGCATTAACTAGTGTCAATATAACAGCCAGAATGGGTATGTTATTAACTTGGCTAATGTGTCTTGGATATGTACTTATAGGAAATAATCAGGCACTCCTCTTATTTGTTGAAGAAGTAACCTTTCATGTTCAAAAAATGCATTCATGTAAATTTACAGTACCAGATGTTTAAGAAAAATTTTTTGGTTACCTGTCTTTTCTTCAGTTATGTAGCTCACTGGGAATCTTCCAAAAATAGCATAACATTTAGAATTTAAATAAAAATTCACTTATTTACTTATTCAATAATTTTTTTTTAATGCGGTACGCGGGCCTCTCACTGCTGTGGCCTCTCCCGTTGCGGAGCACAGGCTCTGGACGCGCGGGCTCAGCGGCCATGGCTCACGGGCCCAGCCGCTCCACGGCATGCGGGATCCTCCCAGACCGGGGCACGAACCCGTGTCCCCTGCATCGGCAGGCAGACTCTCAACCACTGCGCCACCAGGGAAGCCCTAAAATTTCTTTTTTTAAACATCTTTATTGGAGTATAATTGCTTTACAATGGTGTGTTAGTTTCTGCTTTATAACAAAGTGAATCAGTTATACATATACATATGTCCGCGTATCTCTTCCCTCTTGCATCTCCCTCCCTCCCACCCTCCCTATCCCACCCCTCTAGGTGGCCACAAAGCACCGAGCTGATCTCCCTGTGCTATGCAGCTGCTTCCCAATAGCTATCTATTTTACATTTGGTAGTGTATATATGTCCATGTCACTCTCTCAGTGCAGTCTTCCAAAAAATCATATATTCCAACCCACATATTTCCAGATGAAGAAACAGAAGTCCAGAGAGGTTAAGAGACTTGTCTAAGGTCTCACAATGAATTAGTAGCAGAGCTGGTGTTGGAACCCAGATCTCCTTGACCTAATTCAGTGACCTTTTCACATCACTATCTGGCTTTCCCCTTAATTTGTTTTCTGAAGTTATTCTGGATAGGACTTTCACATTTGGTACATTCATTCTTTCAATAACAGATGAAATAACAGCGTCATCCTCTGTTGCTGTATTTGAGCTATACAATCTTGTGAAAATATCTTGCTCTTTCTGGGTCCTAGTTTCTTCATCAATAAAATGAAGCAGCTAGATTAGGTGGTCTCTGAGGCTCTTTCCAGCTTTGAGCTCTAATTTCCCATGGCTCTGTGAGTTAAACTGTACACACATCATTGGTCATTCTCAATATCTGACTGAGGGATGCTGAAAGATAATTTCTGTAATTCCATGAATCTAGGCTATACAAACCACTCCATCCTACTTGCTCTCTCAGCCCTCACAGTGACAGAAATGTCATATTGGTGTTTGGTCTTAGTGCGAGGCACTGAGGTAAGAGCATGGGAGGGATGTTTCCAAACTTACTAGCCACCTTAAGGTAGAAAAGCTCAATCAAAGATCGGGTTAAAGTGTCCAGGTTATGTCACATTCTAACCCTATAATCTCAGACAGTTTTTTCAACCTCTCTGCCATCAATTCCCTTATCTAAAATGGAAATAATTTTACCTAAATTAAATGACTGTTTTGAAGATTAAATAAGAAAAAATATACAAAGTGCTTAACAGATATTTAGGTGCTTAATAAATGTTGCGTTGGCTTCTCCTTAGAAGTCCATTTTGGGGCTTCCCTGGTGGCGCAGTGGTTGAGAGTCTGCCTGCCGATGCAGGGGATGTGGGTTCATGCCCCGGTCCGGGAGGATCCCACGTGCCGCGGAGCGGCTGGGCCCGTGAGCCATGGCCGCTGAGCCTGTGCGTCCGGGGCCTGTGCTCCGCAACGGGAGAGGCCACAGCAGTGAGAGGCCCACGTACCGCAAAAAAAAAAAAAAAAAAAAAAAAGTCCATTTTGTGTTTTATGATTCCATATATATGAAAGGTCCAGAACAGGCAAATCTACACAGGCAGAAAGTAGATTAGTGGTTGCCAAGGTCTTGAGGAGTGGTGCAGGAATGGTAGGTATGGAGGTTGGTCTGTCTGCTTGTTTGTTTTGATTAAAAGCTACCTGATCCTTAAAAATTTATGGACTTATACTTTTAATAGGTCTTAAACTTTTAACACTTATGTTGCCAAGGACCTTATTGTTCCTTTATTTCAATGTCCACCATTATTTGATATTCCCATATGTTTACAAGTTTCTCAGCCTTTCTCTCTTTTTTTGGTGATGAAATGTTCTAAAATTATGGTGAAGGTTGCACAATTCTGAATATACTAAAAACTCTTGAATGTACACACATTCACATGTGTGTATTTTATGGTATGTGAATTACATCTCAATAAATCTGTTACCAAAAAAAGTAATCCTGATGAGTACTAGGGGAAAAAGTCCATTATAGATTGGTCATCCTTGGCTGCATCTAAATCCTTCTACTGACCTACAGCAGAGAGCCCTGGTAAGCACTGGATGAGATGATTAATTTAAAAATACTTTGAAAAATTTAAGAATGATACAAGAAATATATTCAAAACAAATGATAAAATCATAATTGGAGAAATAAAGAAATGGAAAGAGACACCTTGCTCCCAAACAGCAAGGCTAAAATATAAGAAAGATGAGACTCTTTAAGTTAATGTATAGATTTAATGCAATATCAATTTAAAATTCTCCAGGATATTTTATAGACTATGAAAATTTTATAGTGAAATTCACCTGGAAGAATAAGAAGACAAAAATGACAAAAAGTATTATGTTTAGTAATGATGCAGATAGCCTCTCAGGTTTTAAACTTTATTACAAATCCATACATGTAAAAAGGACCATCTGGAATTGGGTTAAAAACAAAGATTGATCAATGAAATAGCATATTTTAGAGAAAGAGAACCAAATACATAAAAATGTCTCCAGTTGGCTAGAAAGAACCTGCATACACATACATATATATACACATACAGTAAAGGAAGTACTAACAAATAAATATTATTGGGAAAAGTGTGTAACCATAAAAAGAGAAATAAATTTGGATATGTACCTCACATCATATATTTCAGTAAACTCCAGATCAAAAAGTTAAACATAAAAATCTAAACTGTGAAACTAGAAAAAAATGAATAGCATTGTTTATCTAGCTAGTGTAGCCATTGAAAAAATGGAAGGTAACATCAAAGCCAAGATGATGTGTTCAAATATGACTAAAAATCTTGTGCACACTGTACTATAACAAAATGAAGATCAAAAAGGAAACAACAGAGAGAGAAAATTATGTAATTGAGCAGAACTTTTAAAACACACCAGTCAGATCATATAAATAAATAATGAAACATATGAGATCAATGTATGAAGCTCACTAGATGGTCAAAAAATGGACAACATTCACAGTAGGAAACATACTGAGTATGTAATCACATAACAAAACATGTGACCTCAGCATAATACAAATTAAAACACAGTTTCCCAAAAACATTGGTAGGTATATATATATAATAAAGAGCACTATCAGGAAACAGGTCACCCTATAAATTCCTGATGGAAATGTTTATTATCTGTCTTGCCATGTAAATTGCGGGTGATATTTCTGAAACACAGCTATTTGCCCAAGTAATTTTATTTGCAGGAATACAATCCAAAATAAATAAAAGTAATTTATGCAAAAATGTTCATTATATTGCTATTTAAATATTCATCTACTGTATACGTATATCTGTAAATCACCATGTTATATGTTTAGGGGATTCAATTACGTGTAAGACCCAATCCCTCTCCTCAAGGATCCCATAATGTAGCAGGGAAGGCAACTATATGTAAGATAAAGACAAAGAACTACAGCAGCAAAGAAGAAGAACCAATTTCATTCCATGGGGGTGGAGTGGGGTGGGGTTGGGGAGAAAAAAGGTATCATGGAGGAGGTAATATTAAACATGGACCTTGAAAGATGAGTGGGGTTTGGTGAAAGATGGGAATGGTTAAAAGACATTTCATGAAAGATTCCAAATGATCAATAGCTGAGAGATGGCTAAACACACCATTGGATATTAACAGGCTGGATGCCTATGTAGTCACTAGAAACAATGAAAAGAAATATATTTGTGAAATAACCTCAAGCCACATAAAACCATGATTGTAACTGAAAAATGTCAGACAGGCACTCAGAGTGCTGGATATCCACAATGTTTGATTCAGTAAAGTTGCTCAAGTTTCATAATTTTAAAAAGTCAACACCACTAGATACATATGAGTGCTAAGACAAACCAACAAGCATTTGATCTGATCCTTCTCTGAGATTAAACTCTCAGGGTCAGGAAGGCTGTGAACATTGAGTTCCTGCAGTGTCTTCAGGAAATTAAGAGTGGTAGTTGCTTGTGGTTACTGCAAGGGGCTGGATTCTGTGCTTCACTTTTACATTTCCTATGAACACGAGTCATGTGTTTGACGTGCTGCTCCCTCCTCTATTCACCCTCTTGCCCCCTCATATCCTAGCCCAATAAATCCTCTTCTATTTCAACAAGCAATTGCAATGTCTTGTCTCCAAAATCTATGAGTAATGGGATAGGAGTTAGGAGGACTCCAAACATCTGTCTTGTTTTACTAAGTCTACTAACAGGGAGAAAGAAAAGCACCCAGGATTGAGAACCTTAGTTTATGTAAGCTTGGAATTCATCAGCTCTGATTCCTCCCCACTACATTCTTACCCAAATTTATTGAGTGTTTCCTTTGCAGACATAAAATAGAAATGTGAAAAGCAATTTGGAGCTACTCAAAGACTATCTTGTTTCTATGTCTGAAGTTTTTCAAGTTCTATGCCTCAGGCAAAAATATAAAAATAGATCAATTTTTACTGTATGACCAAAATCAGTGGCTCTTGGTGAAAAAGCCCACCCCATTGTTCACTCTCCTCCACTCCAAATGTAGGAATTTCAACAAAATGCACAATGCTGCTAAACTCACCGACAATGTCTTGTCATTTTTATCAAGGACACCTTTAGCATTTCACCCATCTCCCTCAACTGGTTCTTCTGGAAGGATTGAGGCTTTCAGCTTCCTGGACTTCCATATAAATAGCCACTTATGATTCAACTGTGTAGTATTCAAAACAAGCAATATACATCATATAATGCAGAATCATTCTCCTCTGAGAAAATCTGAGGCTAACTGAAAGGCTACTGTGTAAAAAAACTCTTTGCTTAATTATATCTTATGTTTTAGCAAATGTTAAAAAAAACCTCATGCCACTAATTTTTTTCATCCAAATCCCACTCAAATCTATTCCTACACTTTCACTGTCCTAACACCCCTGTGAGATTACTAGGCCAGTGTTGGTACACACTTTCACATCTGGGCTGATTACAATCAGGTCCTATCAACAGGCCTCAAATTAGAAAGAGCAATGGGAGAGACCTTCAGGATGGCAGAGGAGTAAGATGTGAAGATCACCTTCCTCCCCACAAATACATCAGAAATACACCTACACGTGGAACAACTCCTACAGAACACCTACTGAACGCTGGCAGAAGACCTCAGACCTCCCAAAAGGCAAGAAACTCCCCACGTACGTGGGTAGGGCAAAAGAAAAAAGAATAAACACAGACAAAAGAATAGGGACGGGACCTGAACAAGTGGGAGGGAGCCGTGAAGGAGGAAAGGTTTCCACACACTAGGAAGGCCCCTCGCAGGCGGAGACTGTGGGTGGCGGAGGGGGGAAGCTTCGGGGCCGCGGAGGAGAGTGCAGCAAGAGGGGTGCGGAGGACAAAGCGGAGAGATTCCGCACAGAGGATCGGTGCCGACCGGCACTCACCAGCCCGAGAGGCTTGTCTGCTCACCCGCCGGGGTGGGTGGGGGCTGGGAACTGAGGCTTGGGCTTCAGAGGTCGGATCCCAGGGAGAAGACTGGGGTTGGCTGCGGGAACACAGCTTTAAGGGGGCTAGTGCACCACAGCTAGCTGAGAGGGAGTCCGGGAAAAAGTCTGGACCTGCGTAAGAGGCAAGAGACAATTGTTTTGGGGTTCATGAGGAGAGGAGATTCCTGCCCTGTGTGCCCACAGAAGGCAGAGAGAGCACTGCCTAAGCGAGCTCCACAGATGGGCGCGAGCAACTGCTATCAGCTCAGACCCCAGATACAGGCATGAGACGCTAAGGCTGCTGCTGCCGCCACCAAGAAGCCTGCATGCAAGCACAGGTCACTATCCACACCCCTGCCTCCCAGGAGCCTTGCAGCCCACCACTGCCGGGGTCCCAGGATCCAGGGAAAACTTATCCGGGAGAACACACGGCATGCCTTAGGCTGTTGCAACATCATGCTGGCATCTGCCGCCGCAGGATCTCCCTGCATTCTGTACCCCACCCTCTCAGTGGCCTGAGTGAGCCAGAGCCCCCTAATCAGCTGCTCCTTTAACCCCATCTTGTCTGGGCAGGAACAGATGCCCTCAGGCGACCTACATGCAGAGGCGGGTTCAAATCCAAAGCTGAACCCCAGGAGCTGTGTGAACAAAGAAGAGAAAGGGAAATCTCTCCCAGCAGACTCAGGAACACCGGATTAAACCTCCACAGTCAACTTGATGAACCCTGCATCTGTGGAATACCTGAATAGACAACAAATCATTCCAAAATTGAGACGGTGGACTTTGGGAGCAACTGTAGACTTGGGTTTGCTTTCTGCATCTAATTTGTTTCTGGTTCTATGTTTATCTAAGTTTAGTATTTACAGTTTATTATCATTGGTAGATTTGTTTATTGATTTGGATGTTCTCTTCCTTTTTTATTTTTTTATATGTACATATATATATTTTGTCTGTATAGCTTTGCTTTAACCATTTGCCCTAGGGTTCTGTCTGTCCATTTTTTTTATTACATATTAATTTTTTTATTTTAAATAATATCTTTTTTATTTTTAAAAACATTAATTTAATTTATTTATTTGTTTCTTTCATTTTTTCTCCCTTTTCTTTTTTTTTTTTTTTTTTTTTTTTTTTGCGGTATGCGGGCCTCTCACTGTTGTGGCCTCTCCCGTTGCGGAGCACAGGCTCCGGACGCGCAGGCTCAGCGGCCATGGCTCACGGGCCCAGCCGCTCCGCGGCATATGGGATCCTCCCAGACCGGGGCACGAACCCGTATCCCCTGCATTGGCAGGCGGACTCTCAACCACTGCGCCACCAGGGAGGCCCTCCCTTTTCTTTTAAGCAGTGTGGCTGACAGGGTCTTGGTGCTCCGGCCACTTGTCAGGTCTGCACTTCTGAGGTGGGAGAGCCAAGATCAGGACATAGGGCCACCACAGACATCCCCACTCCAAGTAATATCAAACAGTGAAAGCTCTCCCAGAGATCTCCATCTCAATGCTAAGACCGAGCTCCACTCAACGACCAGCAAGCTACAGTGCTGACACCCTATGCCAAACAACTAGAAAGACAAGAACATAACCCCACCCATTAGCAGAGACGCTGCCTAAAATCATAATAAGGTCACAGACACCTCAAAACACACCACTGGACATGGTCCTGCCCACCAGAAAGACAAGATCCAGCCTCATCCACCAGAACACAGGCACTAGTCACCTCCACCAGGAAGCCTACACAACCCACTGAACCAACCTTAGCCACTGGGGAGAGACACCAAAAACAACAGGAACTACAAACCTGGAGCCTGTGAAAAGGAGACCCCAAACACAGTAAGATAAGCAAAATGAGAAGACAGAAAAACACACAGCAGATAAAGGAGCAAGGTAAAAACCCAGCATACCAAACAAATGAAGAGAAAATAGGCAGTCTACCTGAAAAAGAATTCAGAATAATGATAGTAAAGATGATCCAAAATCTTGGAAATGGAATGGAGAAAATACAAGAAACGTTTAACAAGGACATGGAAGAACTAAAGAGCAAACAATGATGAACAACACAATAGGTGAAATTAAAAATTCTCCGGAAGGAATCAATAGCAGAATAACTGAGGCAGAAGAACGGATAAGTGACATGGAAGATAAAATATTGGAAATAACTACTGCAGAGCAGAATAAAGAAAAAAGAATGAAAAGAACTGAGGACAGTCTCAGAGACCTCTGGGACAACATTAAATGCACCAACACTCGAATTATAGGGGTCCCAGAAGAAGAAGAGAAAAAGAAAGAGACTGAGAAAATATTTGAAGAGATTATAGCTGAAAATTCCCCTAATATGGGAAAGGAAATAGTCAATAAAGTGCAGGAATCGCAGTGAGTTCCATACAGGCTAAATCCAAGGAGAAACACGGCAAGACACATATTAATCAAACTATCAAAAAATAAATACAAAGAAAAAATATTAAAAGCAGCAAGGGAAAAGCAACAAATAACACACAAGGGAATCCCCATAAGGTTAACAGCTGATCTTTCAGCAGAAAATCTGCGAGCCAGAAGGGGGTGTCAAGACATATTTAAACTGATGAAAGGGAAAAACCTACAAACAAGATTACTCTACCTAGCAAGGATCTCATTCAAATTTGACAGAGAAATTAAAACCTTTACAGAGAAGCAAAATCTAAGGGAATTCAGCACCACAAAACCATCTTTAAAACAAATGCTAAAGGAACTTCTCTAGGCAGGAAAAACAAGAGAAGGAAAAGACCTACAATAACAAACCAAAAATAATTAAGAAAATGGTAATAGGAACATACATATTGATAATTACCTTAAATGTAAGTGGATTAAATGCTCCCACTGAAACAAAGACTGGCTGAATGGATACAAAAAAAAAGACCCATATATATGCTGTCTACAAGAGACCCACTTCACATGTAGGGACACATAGAGACTGAAAGGGAGAGGAAGGAAAAATATATTCTATGCAAATGGAAAACAAAAGAAAGCTGGAGTAGCAATTCTCATATCAGAAAAATAGACTTTAAAATAAAGACTATTACAAGAGACAAAGAAGGACACTATATAATTATCAAGGGATGAATCCAAGAAGGTATACCAACTGGAAATATTTATGCACCCAAAATAGGAGCAACTCAGTACATAAGGCAAATGCTAACAGCCATAAAAGAGGAAATCCACAGGAACACAATCATAGTAGGGGACTGTAAAACCTCACTTTCACCAATGGAAAGATCATCCAAAATGAAAATAAATAAGGAAACACAAGATTTAAATGACACAGTAAATGCAATGGACTTAATTGATACATATAGGACATTCCATCTTAAAACAACAGAATACACTTCCTTCTCAAGTGCTTATGGAACATTCCCCAGGATAGATCATATCTTGGGCCACAAATCAAGCCTTGGTAAATTTAAGAAAACTAAAATCATATCAAGTATCTTTTTGGACCACAATACTATGAGACTAGATATCAATTACAGGAAAAAATCTGTAAAAGATACAAGACCTTCCGGGTAAGATGGCGGAAGAGTAAGACGCGGAGATCACCTTCCTCCCCACGGATACACCAGAAATACAGCTACACGTGGAACAACTCCTACAGAACACCTACTGAACGCTGGCAGAAGACCCCAGACCTCCCAAAAGGCAAGAAACTCCCCACATACCTGGGTAGGGCAAAGCGGAGAGATTCCCGCACAGAGGATCGGTGCCGAGCGGCACTCACCAGCCCGAGAGGCTTGTCTGCTCGCCCGCGGGGGCAGGCAGCGCTGGAAGCTGAGGCTCGGGCTTCGGTCAGAGCGCAGGGAGAGGACTGGGGCTGCCGGCAAGAACTCAGCCTGAAGGGGGCTAATGTGCCACAGCTAGCCGGCAGGGAGCCCGGGAAAACTCTGGAGCTGCCGAAGAGGCAAGAGACTTTTTCTTCCCTCTTGGTTTCCTGGTGCGCGAGGAGAGGGGATTAAGAGCGCTGCTTAAAGGGGCTCCACAGAAGGGCGCGAGTCACGACTGAAAGCGCGGAGCCCAGTGATGGGCGTGGGACGCTGGGGCTGCTGCTGCCGCCGCCAAGAAGCCTGTGTGCGAGCGCAGGTCACGGTCCACACCGCCCTTCCGGGAGCCTGTGCAGCCCGCCACTGCCGGGGTCCCGGGATCCAGGGGCGGCTTCCCTGGGAGAACGCATGGCGCGCCTCGGGCTGGTGCAACGTCATGCCGACCTCTGCCGCTGCAGGCTCGCCCCGCATTCCGTGCCCCTCCCTCGCGCCCGGCCTGAGTGAGCCAGAGTCCCCGAAGAGGCTGCTCCTTTAACCCTGTCCTGTCTGAGCGAAGAACAGACGCCCTCCGGCGACCTACACGCAGAGGCGGGGCCAAATCCAAAGCTGAGACCCAGGAGCTGTGAGAACAAAGAAGAGAAAGGGAAACCTCTCCCAGCAGCCTCAGAAGCAGCGGATTAAAGCTCCACAATCAACTTGATGTACCCTGCATCTGTGGAATACGTGAATAGACAACAAATCATCCCAAATTGAAGAGCCAGGAGTCAGTGCTGTGCCTCTGAGGTGGGAGAGCCAACTTCAGAACACTGGTCCACAAGAGACCTCCCAGCTCCACATAATATGAAACGGCAAAAATCTTCCAGAGATCTCCATCTCAACACCAGCACCCAGCTTCACTCAACGACCAGCAAGCTACAGTGCTGGACACCCTATGACAAACAAATAGCAAGACAGGAACACAACGCCACCCATTAGCAGAGAGGTGGACTAAAATCATAAAAAGTCCGCAGACACCCCAAAACACACCACCAGACGTGGACATGCCCACCAGAAAGACAAGATCCAGCCTCATCCACCAGAACACAGGCACTAGTCCCCTCCACCAGGAAGTCTACACAACCCACTAAACCAACCTTAGCCACTGGGGACAGGCACCAAAAGCAACGGGAACTACAAACCTGCAGCCTGCAAAAAGGAGACCCCAAACACAGTAAGATAAGCAAAATGAGAAGACAGAAAAACACACAGCAGGAGAAGGAGCAAGATAAAAACCCAACAGACCTAACAAATGAAGAGGTAATAGGCAGTCTACCTGAAAAAGAATTCAGAATAATGATGGTAAAGATGATCCAAGATTCTATTTCCCAGATCCAAAATCTTGGAAATAGAATAGACAAAATGCAAGAAACAGTTAACAAGGATCGAGAAGAACTAAAGATGAATCAAGCATCGATTAAAAACACAATAAATGAAATGAAAAACACTCTAGATGGGATCAATAGCAGAATAACTGAGGCAGAAGAACGGATAAGTGAGGTGGAAGATAAAATAGTGGAAATAACTGATGCAGAGCAAAATAAAGAAAAAAGAATGAAAAGAACAGAGGACACTCTCAGAGACCTCTGGGACAACATTAAATGCACCAACGTTCGAATTATAGGGGTTCCAGAAGAAGAAGAGAAAAAGAAAGGGACTGAGAAAATATTTGAAGAGATTATAGTTGAAAACTTCCCTAATATGGGAAAGGAAATAGTTAGTCAAGTCCAGGAGGCACAGAGAGTCCCATACAGAATAAATCCAAGGAGAAATACGCCAAGACACATATTAATCAAACTGTCAAAAATTAAACACAAAGAAATCATATTAAAAGCAGCAAGGCAAAAACAACAAATAACACACAAGGGAATCCCCATCAGGATAACAGCTGATCTCTCAGCAGAAACTCTACAAGCCAGAAGGGAGTGGCAGGACATAATTAAAGTGATGAAGGAGAAAAACCTGCAACCAAGATGACTCTACCCAGCAAGGATCTCATTCAGATTTGATGGAGAAATTAAAACGTTTACAGACAAGCAAAAGCTGAGAGAGTTCAGCACCACCAAAGCAGCTTTACAACAAATGCTAAAGGAACTTCTCTAGGCAAGAAACACAACAGAAGGAAAAGACCTACAATAACGAACCCAAAACAATTAAGAAAATGGGAATAGGAACATACATATCAATAATTACCTTAAATGTAAATGGACTAAATGCTCCCACCAAAAGACACAGATTGGCTGAATGGATACAAAAACAAGACCCACATATATGCTGTCTACAAGAGACCCACTTCAGACCTAGAGACACATACAGACTGAAAGTAAGGGGATGGAAAAAGATATTCCATGCAAATGGAAACCAAAAGAAAGCTGGAGTAGCAATTCTCATATCAGACAAAATAGACTTTAAAATAAAGACTACTAGAAGAGACAAAGAAGGACACTACATAATGATCAAGGGATCGATCCAAGAAGAAGATATAACAATTGTAAATATTTATGCACCACACATAGGAGCACCTCAATACATAAGACAAATACTAACAGCCATAAAAGGAGAAATCGACAGTAACAGAATCATAGTAGGGGACTTTAACACCCCACTTTCACCAATGGACAGACCATCCAAAATGAAAATAAATAAGGAAACACAAGCTTTAAATGATACATTAAACAAGATGGACTTAATTGATATTTATAGGACATTCCATCCAAAAACAACAGAATACACATTTTTCTCAAGTGCTCATGGAACATTCTCCAGGATAGATCATATCTTGGGTCACAAATCAAGCCTTGGTAAATTTAAGAAAATTGAAATTGTATCAAGTATCTTTTCTGACCACAATGCTATGAGACTAGACATCAATTACAGGAAAAGAGCTGTAAAAAATACAAACACATGGAGGCTAAACAATACACTACTTAATAACAAAGTGATCACTGAAGAAATCAAAGAGTAAATTAAAAAATACCTAGAAACAAATGACAATGGAGACACGACGACCCAAAACCTATGGGATGCAGCAAAAACAGTTCTAAGAGGGAAGTTTATAGCAATAAAATCCCACCTTAAGAAACAGGAAACATCTCGAATAAACAACCTAACCTTGCACCTAAAGCAATTAGAGAAAGAAGAACAAAAACATCCCAAAGTTAGCAGAAGGAAAGAAATCATAAAAATCAGATCAGAAATAAATGAAAAAGAAATGAAGGAAACGATAGCAAAGATCAGTAAAACTAAAAGCTGGTTCTTTGAGAAGATAAACAAAATTGATAAACCATTAGCCAGACTCATCAAGAAAAAAAGGGAGAAGACTCAAATCAATAGAATTAGAAATGAAAAAGGAGAAGTAACAACTGACACTGCAGAAATACAAAAGATCATGAGAGATTACTACAAGCAACTCCATGCCAATAAAATGGACAACCTGGAAGAAATGGACAAATTCTTAGAAATGCACAACCTGCCAAGACTGAATCAGGAAGAAATAGAAAATATGAACAGACCAATCACAAGCACTGAAATTGAAACTGTGATAAAAAATCTTCCAACAAACAAAAGCCCAGGACCAGATGGCTTCACAGGTGAATTCTATCAAGCATTTAGAGAAGAGCTAACACCTATCCTTCTCAAACTCTTCCAAAATATAGCAGAGGGAGGAACACTCCCAAACTCATTCTACGAGGCCACCATCACCTTGATACCAAAACCCGACAAGGATGTCACAAAGAAAGAAAACTACAGGCCAATATCACTGATGAACATAGATGCAAAAATCCTCAACAAAATACTAGCAAACAGAATCCAACAGCACATTAAAAGGATCATACACCATGATCAAGTGGGGTTTATTCCAGGAATGCAAGGATTCTTCAATATACGCAAATCAATCAACGTGATACACCATATTAACAAATTGAAGGAGAAAAACCATATGATCATCTCAATAGATGCAGAGAAAGCTTTCGACAAAATTCAACACCCATTTATGATAAAAACCCTGCAGAAAGTAGGCATAGAGGGAACTTTCCTCAACATAATAAAGGCCATATATGACAAACCCACAGCCAGCATCGTCCTCAATGGTGAAAAACTGAAACCATTTCCACTAAGAACAGGAACAAGACAAGGTTGCCCACTCTCACCACTCTTATTCAACATAGTTTTGGAAGTTTTAGCCACAGCAATCAGAGAAGAAAAGGAAATAAAAGGAATCCAAATTGGAAAAGAAGAAGTAAAGCTGTCACAGTTTGCAGATGACATGATACTATACATAGAGAATCCTAAAGATGCTACCAGAAAACTAGTAGAGCTAATCAATGAATTTGGTAAAGTTGCAGGATACAAAATTAATGCACAGAAATCTCTGGCATTCCTATATACTAATGATGAAAAATCTGAAAGTGAAATCAAGGAAACACTCCCATTTACCATTGCAACAAAAAGAATAAAATATCTAGGAATAAACCTACCTAAGGAGACAAAAGACCTGTATGCAGAAAATTATAAGACACTGATGAAAGAAATTAAAGATCATACAAATAGATGGAGAGATGTACCATGTTCTTGGATTGGAAGAATCAACATTGTGAAAATGACTCTACTACCCAAAGCAATCTACAGATTCAATGCAATCCCTATCAAACTGCCACTGGCATTTTTCACAGAACTAGAGCAAAAAATTTCACAATTTGTATGGAAACACAAAAGACCCCGAATAGCCAAAGCAATCTTGAGAACGAAAAATGGAACTGCAGGAATCAGGCTCCCTGACTTCAGACTATACTACAAAGCTACAGTAATCAAGACAGTATGGTACTGGCACAAAAACAGAAAGATAGATCAATGGAACAGGTTAGAAAGCCCAGAGATAAACCCACGGACATATGGTCACCTTATCTGTGATAAAGGAGGTAGGAATGTACAGTGGAGAAAGGACAGTCTCTTCAATAAGTGGTGCTGGGAAAACTGGATAGGGACATGTAAAAGTATGAGATTAGATCACTCCCTAACACCATACACAAAAATAAGCTCAAAATGGATTAAAGACCTAAATGTAAGGCCAGACACTATCAAACTCTTAGAGGAAAACATAGGCAGAACACTCTATGACATAAATCACAGCAAGATCCTTTTGGACCCACCTCCTAGAGAAATGGAAATAAAGACAAAAATAAACACATGGGACCTAATGAAACTTAAAAGCTTTTGCACAGCAAAGGAAACCATAAACAAGACCAAAAGACAACCCTAAGAATGGGAGAAAATATTTGCAAATGAAGCAACTGACAAAGGATTAATCTCCAAAATTTATAAGCAGCTCATGCAGCTCAATAACAAAAAAACAAACAACCCAATCCAAAAATGGGCAGAAGACCTAAATAGACATTTCTCCACAGAAGATATACAGACTGCCAACAAACACATGAAAGGATGCTCAACATCTTTACTCATTAGAGAAATGCAAATCAAAACTACAATGAGATATCATCTCACACCAGTCAGAATGGCCATCATCAAAAAATCTAGAAACAATAAATGCTGGAGAGGGTGTGGAAAAAAGGGAACACTCTTGCACTGCTGGTGGGAATGTGAATTGGTACAGCCACTATGGAGAACGGTATGGAGGTTCCTTAAAAAACTACAAATAGAACTACCATATGACCCAGCAATCCCAATACTGGGCATATACCCTGAGAAAACCATAATTCAAAAAGAGACATGTACCAAAATGTTCATAGCAGCCCTATTTACAATAGCCTGGAGATGGAAACAACCTAAGTGTCCATCATCGGATGAATGGGTAAAGAAGATGTGGCACATATATACAATGGAATATTACTCAGCTATAAAAAGAAATGAAATTGAGCTATTTGTAATGAGGTGGATGGACCTAGAGTCTGTCATACAGAGTGAAGTAAGTCAGAAAGAGAAAGACAAATACTGTATGCTGACACATATATATGGAATTTAAGAAAAAAAATGTTATGAAGAACATAGTGATAAGACAGGAATAAAGACACAGACCTACTAGAGAATGGACTTGAGGATATGGGGAGGGGGAAGGGTAAGCTGTGACAAAGTGAAAGAGCGGCATGGACATATGTACACTAGCAAACGTAAGGTAGATAGCTAGTGGGAAGCAGCCGCATAGCACAGGGAGATCAGCTCAGTGCTTTGTGACCGCCTGGAGGGGTGGGATAGGGAGGATGGGAGGGAGACGCAAAAGGGAGGCGATATGGGAACATATGTATATGTATAACTGATTAAATTTGTTATAAAGCAAAAAAAAATAAAAAAATAAAAAAATGATACAAGAACATGGAGGCTAAAGAATACACCACTTAATAACCAAGACATCATTGAAGAAATCAAAGAGGAAATCAGAAAATACCTAGAAACAAATGACAATAAAAACACAACTACCCAAAACCTATGGGATGCAGCAAAAGTAGTTCTAAGAGGGAAGTTTATAGCAATACAATCCTACCTCAAGAAACAAGAAACGTCTCAAATAAACAACCTAACGTTACACCTAAAGCAATTAGAGAAAGTAGAAAAAAACCCCTAAAGTTAGCCAAAGGAAAGAAATCATAAAGATCAGATCAGAAATAAATGAAAAAGAAATGAAGGAAATGACAGCAAAGATCAATAAGACTAAAAGCTGGTTCTTTGAGAAGATAAACAAAATTGATAAACCAGATTCATCAAGAAAAAAAGGGAGAAGACTCAAATCAATAGAATTACAAATGAAAAAGGAGAAGTAACAACTGACACTGCAGAAATAAAAAGGATGATGAGAGATTACTACCAGCAGCTATATGCCAATAAAGTGGACCACCTGGAAGAAATGGACACATTCTTAGAAAAGCACAACCATATGAGACTGATCCAGGAAGAAATAGAAAATATAAACAGACCAATCACAAGCACTGAAATTGAAACTGTGATTAAAATCTTCCAACAAAAAAATCTAGGAGCAGATGGCTTCACAGATGAATTCTATCAAACATTTAGAGAAGAGCTAACACCTATCCTTCTGAAACTCTTCCAAAATAAGCAGAAGGAGGAACACTCCCAAACTCATTCTGTGAGACCACCATCACCCTGATACCAAAACCAGACAAAGATGTCACAAAGGAAGAAAACTACAGACCAGTATCACTGATGAAAACAGATGCAAAAATCCTCAACAAAATACTAGCAAACAGAATCCAACAGCACATTAAAAGGATCATACACCATGATCAAGTGGGATTTATCCCAGGGATGCCAGGATTCTTCAATATATGCAAATCAATCAATGTGATAAACCATATAACAAATTGAAGGAGAAAAAACATGATTATCTCAATAGATGCTGAAAGAACTTTTGACAAAATTCAACACCAATTTATGATAAATCCCTCCAAAAATTAGGCATAGAGGGAACTTTCCTCAACATAATAAAGGCCATATATAACAAACCCACAGCCAACATCGTCTTCAATGGGGAAAAACGGAAACCATTTCCACTAAGATCAGGAACAAGACAAGGTTGCCCAGTGTCACCACTATTATTCAACATATTTTTGGAAGTTTTAGCCACAGAAATCAGAGACAAGAACGAAATTAAAGGAATCCAAATCGGAGAAGAAGAATTAAAACTGTCACTTTTTGCAGATGACATGATACAATGCATAGAGAATCCTAAAGATGCTATCAGAAAAATACTAGAGCTGATCAATTAATTTGGTAAAGTAACAAGATACAAAATTAATGCACAGAAATCTCTTGCATTCTTATAAACTGATGATGAAAAATCTGAAAGAGAAATTAAGGAAATATTCTCATTTACCTTTGCAACAAAAAGAATAAAACACCTAGGAATAAACCTACCTAAGGAGACATAAGACCTGTATGCAGAAAACTATAAGACACTGATGAAATTAATTAAAGATGATACAAACAGATGGAGAGATATACCATGTTCTTCAATTGGAAGAATCAATACTGAAAATGACTCTACTACCCAAAGCAATCTACAGATCCAATGCAATCCCTATTGAACTACCAATGGCATTTTTCACAGGAATAGAGCAAAAAATTTCACAATTTCTATGGAAACACAAAAGACCCAGAATGGCCAAAGCAATTTTGAGAAAGAAAAACGGAGCTGGAGGAATCAGGGAGCCTGACTTTAGTCTATACTACAAAGCTACAGTAATCAAGACAGTATGGTACTGGCACAGAAGCAGAAATATAGATCAACGGAACAGGATAGAAAGCCAGAGATAAACCCACACACATATGGTCATCTTATTTTTGATAAAGGAGGCAAGAATATACAAGTGAGAAAATACAGCTTCTTCAATAAGTGGTGCTTTGAAAACTAGAGAGCTACATGTAAAAGTATGAAATTAGAATACTCGCTAACACCATACACAAAAATAAAGTCAAATTGATTAAAGACCTAAATGTAAGGCCAGACACTAAAACTCATAGAGGAAAACATAGGCAGAACACTCTATGACATAAATCACAGCAAGATCCTTTTTGACTCACCTCCTAGAGAAATGGAAATAAAATAAAAAATAAACAAATGTGACCTAATGAAACTTAAAAGCTTTTGCACAGCAAAGGGAACCATAAACAAGACCAAAATACAACCCTCGGAATGGGAGAAAATATTTGCAAATGAAGCAACTGACAAAGGATTAATCTCCAAATTTACAAGCAGCTCTTGCAGCTCAATATTACAAAAACAAACAATCCAATCCCAAAATTAGCAGAAGACCTAAAAAGACATTTCTCCAAAGAAGGTATACACATTGCCAACAAACACATGAAAGGATGCTCAACATCACTAATCGTTAGAGAAATGCAAATCAAAACTACAATGAGGTATCACCTCACACCGGTCAGAATGGCCATCATCCAAAAGTCTACAAACAATAAATGCTGGAGAAGGTGTGGAGAAAAGGGGACCCTCTTGCACTGTTGGTGGGAACGCAAATTGATACAGCCACTATGGAGAACAGTATGGAGGTTCCTTAAAAAAGTAGAAATAGGGCTTCCGTGGTGGCGCAGTGGTTGAGAGTCCGCCTGCCGATGCAGGGGACACGGGTTCGTGCCCCGGTCCGGGAAGATCCCACATGCCACGGAGCGGCTGGGCCCGTGAGCCATGGCCGCTGAGCCTGCGCGTCCGGAGCCTGCGCTCCGCAATGGGAGAGGCCACAACAGTGAGAGGCCCGCATACCGCAAAAAAAAAAAAAAAAAAAAAAAAAGTAGAAATAGAACCACCATACGACCCAGCAATCCCACTACTGGGCATATACCCTGAGAAAACCATAATTCAAAAAGAGTCATGTACCACAATGTTCATTGCAGCGCTATTTACAAGAGCCTGCACATGGAAGCAACCTAGGTGTCCGCTGACAAATGATAGATAAAGAAGATGTGGCACATATATACAATGGAATATTACTCAGCCATAAAAAGAAATGAAATTGAGTTATTTGTAGTGAGGTGGATGGACCTAGAGACTGTCATACTGCATGAAGTAGGTCAGTAAGAGAAAAATAAATACTGTATGCTAACACATATTTATGGAATCTATAAAAAAAAGAAAAAAGCAAATGGTTATGAAGAGCCTAGGGGCAGGACAGGAATAAAGGCACAGACATAGAGAATGGATTTGCGGACCCTGGGATGGGGATGGGTAAGCTGGGACAAAGTGAGAGAGTGGCACGGACTTATATATACTACCAAATGTAAAATAGGTAACTAATGGGAAGCAGCCACATAGCACAGGGAGATCATCTTGGTGTTTTGTGACCATCTAGAGCGGTGGGATAGGGAGGGGAGTGGGAGGGAGACGCAAGAGGGAGAAGATATGGGGATATATGTATATGTATAGCTGATTCACTTTGTTATACAGCAAAAACTAACACACCATTGTAAAGCAATTATACTCTGTTAAAGATGTTAAACAAAAAGAAAGACTACCTCTGCGTCAAAAAAAGAAAAGAAACTAAAAATAGAACTACCATATGACCCAGCAATCCCACTACTGGGCATATACCCTGTGAAAACCATAATTCAAAAGGAGTCATGCACCACAATGTTCATTGCAGCGCTATTTACAATAGTCAGGACATGGAAGCAACCTAAGTGTCCATCGACAGATGAATGGATAAAGAAGATGTGGCAAATATATACAATGGAATATTACTCAGCCATAAAAAGAAACGAAATTGAGTTATTTATAGTGTGGTGGATGGACCTAGAGTCTGACATACAGAGTGAAGTAAGTCAGAAAGAGAAAAACAAATACTGTATGCTAACACATATATATGGAATCTAAAAAACAAAAACAAAAATAGGTTCTGAAGAACCTAGGGGCAGGACAGGAATAAAGATGCAGACGTAGAGAATGGACTTGAGGACATGGTGAGGGGGAAGGGTAAGCTGGAATGAAGTGAGAGAGTGGCATGCACTTATATATACTACCAAATGTAAATTTGATAGCTAGTGGGAAGCAGCCACATAGCACAGGGAGATCAGCTCAGTTCTCTGTGACCACCTAAAGGGGTGGGATAGGGAGGGTGTGAGGGAGTTGCAAGAGGGAGGAGATATGGGGATATATGTATATGTATAGCTGATTCACTTTGTTATAAAGCAAAAACTAACACACCATTGTGAAGCAATTATATTACAATAAAGATGTTAAAAAAGAAAAGAAAAAGAAAAAATACCTATTGGAAAAAAAAAGATTCAATGAGTTTAAATTCATAGACATGTTTCAGGGCAGTCCACTATTTGCAAAATATAGTATTGGATGAGACGCAAGAGGGAGGGGATATATGTATATGTATTCACTTGGATTCACTTTGTTATAAAGCAGAAACGAACACACATTGTAAAGCAATTATACTCCAATAAATGTGTTAAATAAATAAATAAATTAATTAATAATAAAGTTGAAATTATATTGGCTTTGACGTACAAGAAAACTGAGTCTGAATCTTGTATTTACTACTAAGCAGTTTTACTTTAGCAAAGTTGTCCTCTCTGAACCTCACCTTTCTTGTCTGTAAAAAGGTGATAGTAATACTAACCTCATATGCTATCGTGATGATTAAATATGAAACATAGGTAAAGCACATGGCACATGACAGCTTCTCAATAAATGGTGGTCACTATTAGCTGCTATGTAGGTCAATACATTGTAGCTTTCTCTTCAGAACATATTTGTACATTAATTATTTATAAATACTCTCTCTTTCTAGTTCTCAGAATAAACATAGATCTTCTCTACTTTCCCAAAGAATAGCTTGGCAATACTGTAATTATTAGCAACCTGATTTTACACATAAGGAAACCAAAGTTATATGACTAGTGTAATGTCATACAGCGAGTTAGTGACAGAGCTGAATCTAGAACCCAGGTCACCTCATCCCCAGGTCAGCAGATTTTATGCACCCAACTGATACCCTTTAGACTAGGCTGTACTGCTATTAACAGTTTGTGGTGTCAGGCAATAATAACAATTATTTTCATTCACTTTTTTTAACATCTTTATTGGGGTATAATTGCTTTACAATGGTGTGTTAGTTTCTGCTGTATAACAAAGTGAATCAGCTATACGTATACATATATTCCCATATCCCCTCCCTCTTGTGTCTCCCTTCCACCCACTCTAACCCACCCCTCTAGGTGGTCCCAAAGCACCGAGCTGATCTCCCTGTGCTATGCGGCTGCTACCCACTAGCTATCTATTTCACACTTGGTAGTGTATATATGTCCATGGCACTCTCTCACTTACCCTTCCCCCTCCCCATGTCCTGTATTGCTTATCTAAGTCTATGCAAGAAGAGCGAAATAGAAAACTGGAAATCTGAGTAATTCAGACTAAAGCTTTTTTTCTATGTTCGGGGCAAAAGAGCCAAATGAAAAATACTTGGGCAGTTGCAGAAGGAGCAGGGCAAATTAATGTCAATGCTTACTTCCCCATATATACTCCTGTCCTCCTCCAATTAGTCTGACCATCTGAGTGAAGGGTGCAACTCTCCATCTAGCCAGAAACCTAGGAGTCACACTTAACACCTTCATATCAATACCTCCTTTCTCCACTCCTCCCTTATCCAAGGTAACCAAGTCCTTCTAACTCTATCTTCTAAATTCTGTTCAGTACTTTCTAACCCCTTTACTAGGTGAAAATTTTTTCTCACCTGGAAACTGCAAAAATCTGCTAATTGATCTCCATTTGGATTTTCTTAGGCTTCTAAAATAAATTTATTATGCACATCCAGTTGGTCTTTTAAGACAAAAATTGGAATATGTATGGAAAAAGTGAAAATTTACGTAATATTATTATGTATCTTGTCCTGTATACCTTTTTTCCTTGAGTCTCTAATTATCATGTTGACTTGACTAATTTTCTATATAATTATTTTCACTTTTCCCACAAACACTATCAGATGTTAAGACTACAAATATCATTTCTTCCAAATAATAAAATGTCAGATTAATTTATTCAACAAATATTTACTGAGGGTCTATTATGTCCTAGGCACTAGAAATGCATAGTGAATGAGATAGACAATATCCCTATTTTTATGAAACATGCATACTTGTAGATGAAGACATATAATAAACATATATAAATATATAATACAATGAAAATGCTACAATAAACTTGTTCAATGCCATGATGAAAAAGGGTTTCCAGTTAAATGCAGTGGATTAGACATTCATATTTATCTATAAATGACATAAAAGAACTATTTTAGAGCCATAAACCCATGAGAAAAAAACAGGAAAGAGTATGAAAACAGCAGCATTTTGGGAAATGGAAAGCTAAAGGCAAATATTAACTGATTAGCAAACCCATGGAACCTGAATCCTAAACCAGCAGTGAGAAAATGAACAATACAATTTGTACCAACAAACTCCCAAAAGGCTCAGAAACTAGCAGCATCAAGTCAGCATCCGGTACTTCTATAAGTGAGGGTAAAAGTGGAGCCAAAAACATGGGAATTAGTAGATAAGTGATTTGTGAAGCAATTAGGCCTCCAAATCCCCTTCTTTATTCTTTGCAGCTGGGTAATTCCCCTACATACTTCCCTCTCACAAAAGACTAGAGACTTATTCTCTGATAATTAAAATAGGAGTTCTGTCTTAGAACTGAGTGTAAGATTAGGTGAAAGTCTAGCTATATACTGCATGTTGAGACCACCAGCCCTCTTCCACTTGGTTCTCAGAAACCTACAGCCAAGGCTTGTATTCCCCAAGTAGAAGATTAGAAGATTATTTTCTGAGAGAAGTTGACCAGACTTACAGAAAATTATCTGAAAATAATTAGGGATTCACCAAAGGAAAGAATCCAGCCAAATCATCCTACAGTAGGGCCCACCATAACAAAAAGTTTTAATCGTGCTTTTCATGCCCCATTCAAATATAACCAAACATTCAAGGATCTCAAGACATATGATTTGTTTTTAATTCTTTCATGGAAGGAAGAGATCAAAACAAATGAGGAAAAAAAGCAACTTAGAGGAAACATTTCAGGAAGATGAGAACCTTAAAAATCTTTAAGATCATCACAAATATAAAAGAAGATATTGTAGTCATTAAACAAGAATAGTATATTATTTTTTAAATGTGCATTAAATAAAAAGAGTTCTTGGACATTTTAAATGACAGCAGAAATAAAGCTTCAGTAGAAGTAGTGGAAAATGAAGTTGAAAGATTCTCACAAAAACTAGACCAGAGGGGGAAGATGGCGGAAGAGTAAGACGTGGAGATCACCTTCCTCCCCACAGATACATAAGAAATACAACTACACGTGGAACAACTCCTACAGAACACCTACTGAACGCTGGCAGAAAACCTCAGACCTCCCAAAAGGCAAGAAACTCCCCACGTACCTGGGTAGGGCAAAAGAAAACAGAATAAACAGAGACAAAAGAATAGGGGCGGGACCTGCACCAGTGGGAGGGAGCTGTGAAGCAGGAAAGGTGTCCAAACACTAGAAGCCCCTTCGTGAGCAGAGACTGTGGGTGGTGGAGGGGGGAAGCTTCGGAGCCGCGGAGGAGAGCACAGCAACAGGGGTGCGGAGGGCAAAGCGGAGAGATTCCCGCACAGAGGATCAGTGGCGACCGGCACTCACCAGCCCGAGAGGCTTGTCTGCTCACCCGCCGGGGTGGGGGGGCTGGGAGCTGAGGCTCGGGCTTCGGTCGGACCCCAGGGAGAGGACTGGGGTTGGTGGCGAGAACACAGCCTGCAGGGGCTAGTGGGCCACAGCTAGCCGGGAGGGAGTCTGGGGAAAAGTCTGGACCTGCCAAAGAGGCAAGAGGCTTTTTCTTCCCTCTTTGCTTCCTGGTGCGTGAGGAGAGGGGATTAAGAGCGCTGCTTAAAGGAGCTCCAGAGACGGGCGCGAGCCGCGGCTAAAAGCGCGGACCCCAGAGACGGGCATGAGATGCTAAGGCTGCTGCTGCCGCCACCAAGAAGCCTGTGTGCGAGCACAGGTCACTATCCACACCTCTCTTCCAGGGAGCCTGTGCAGCCCGCCATTGCCAGGGTCCCGGGATCCAGGGACAACTTCCCCGGGAGAACGCACGGCGCGCCTCAGGCTGGTGCAACGTCACACTGGCCTCTGCTGCCGCAGGCTCGCCCTGCATTATGCCCCTCCCACCCCCCAGCCTGAGTGAGCCAGAGCCCCCGAATCAGCGGATCCCTTAACCCCGTCCTGTCTGAGCAAAGAACAGATGCCCTGAGTCAACCTACATGCAGAGGCAGGGCCAAACCGAAAGCTGAGCCCCGGGAGCTGTGCGAACAAAGAGAAAGGGAAATCTCTCCAAGCAGCCTCAGGAGCAGTGGATTAAATCTCACAATCAACTTGAAGTACCCTGCATCTGTGGAATACCTGAATAGACAACGAATCATCCCAAATTGAGGAGGTGGACTTTGAGAGCAAGATTTATTATTTTTTCCCCTTTTCCTCTTTTTGTCAGTGTGTATGTGTATGCTTCTGTGTGAGATTCTGTCCGTATAACTTTGCTTTCACCACTTGGCCTAGGGTTCTATCTGTCCATTTGTTTTTCTTTTCTTTAAAGTTTTTTTTTTCTTCATAATTTTTTATTTTAATAAATTTATTTTATTTTATCTTACTTTATTTTATTTTCTTTATCCCTCCCTCCCTCCCTTCCTCCCTCTCTTTCTTTCTTTCATTCTTTCCTTCTTTCTTTCTTTCATCTTTTTCTCGCTTTTATTCTGAGATGTGTGGATGAAAGACTCTTGGTGCTCCAGCCAGGAGTCAGTGCTGTGCCTCTGAGGTGGGGGAGCAAACTTCAGGACACTGGTCCACAAGAGACCTCCCAGCTCCACGTAATATCAAGTGACAAAAATCTCCAGGAGATCTCCATCTCAACACCAGCACCCAGCTTCACTCAACGACCAGCAAGCTACAGTGCTGGACACTCTATGCCAAACAGCTAGCAAGATAGGAACACAACCCCACACATTAGCAGAGAGGCTGCCAAAAATCATAATAAGTCCACAGACAACCCCAAACACACCACCAGACATGGACTTGCCCACCAGAGAGACAAGATCCAGCCTCAGCCACCAGAACAAAGGCACTAGTCCCCTCTACCAGGAAGCCTACACAACCGACTGAAACAACTTTAACCACTGGGGACAGACATCAAAAACAACGGGAACTACGAATCTACAGCCTGCAAAAAGGAGACCCCAAACACAGTAAGATAAGCAAAATGAGAAGACAGAGACACACACTGCAGATGAAGGAGCAAGATAAAAACCCACCAGACCTAACAAATGAAGAAGAAATAGGCGGTCTACCTAAAAAAGAATTCAGAATAATGATAGTAAAGATGATCCAAAATATTGGAAATAGAATAGAGAAAATGCAAGAAACATTTAACAAGGACCTAGAAGAACTAAAGATGAAACAAGCAATGATGAACAACACAGTGAATGAAATTAAAAATACTCTGGAAGGGATCAATAGGAGAATAACTGAGGCAGAAGAACGGATAAGTGACCTGGAAGATAAAATAGTGGAAATAACTACTGCAGAGCAGAATAAAGAAAAAAGAATGAAAAGAACTGGGGACAGTCTCAGAGATCTCTAGGACAACATTAAATGCACCAACATTCGAATCATAGGGGTCCCAGAAGAACAAGAGAAAAAGAAAGGGACTGAGAAAATATTTGAAGAGACTATAGTTGAAAACTTCGCTAATATGGGAAAGTAAATAGTTAATCAAGTCCAGGAAGCACAGAGAGTCCCATACAGGATAAATCGAAGGAGAAACACGCCAAGACACATACTAATCAAACTGTCAAAAATTAAATACAAAAAAACATATTAAAAGCAGCAAGGGAAAAACAACAAATAACACACAAGGGGATCCCCATAAGGTTAACAGCTGATCTTTCAGCATAAACTCTGCAAGCCAGAAGGGACTGGCAGGACATATTTAAAGTGATGAAGGACAAAAACCTATAACTAAGATTACCCAGCAAGGATCTCATTCAGATTTGATGGAGAAATTAAAACGTTTACAGACAAGCAAAAGCTGAGAGAGTTCAGCACCACCAAACCAGCTTTACAACAAATGCTAAAGGAACTTCTCTAGGCAAGAACACAAGAGAAGGAAAAGACCTACAATAACAAACCCAAAAAAATTAAGAAAATGGGAATAGGAACATGCATATTGATAATTACCTTGAATGTAAATGGACTAAATGCTCCCACCAAAAGACACAGATTGGCTGAATGGATACAAAAACAAGACCCATATATATGCTGTCTACAAGAGACCCACTTCAGACCTAGAGACACATACAGACTGAAAGTAAGGGGATGGAAAAAGATATTCCATGCAAATGGAAAAAAAAGAAAGCCGGAGTAGCAATTCTCATATCAGACAAATTAGACTTTAAAATAAAGACTATAACAAGAGACAAAGAAGGGCACTACATAATGAACAATGGATCGATCCAAGAAGAAGATATAACAATTGTAAATATTTACGCACCCAACATAGGAGCACCTCAATACATAAGGCAAATACTAACAGCCATAAAAGGAGAAATCGACAGTAACACAATCATAGTAGGGGACTTTAACACCCCACTTTCACCAATGGACAGATCTTCCAAAATGAAAATAAATAAGGAAACACAAGCATTAAATGATACATTAAACAAGATGGACTTAATTGATATTTATAGGACATTCCATCCCAAAACAACAGAATACACATTTTTCTCAAGTGCTCATGGAACATTGTCCAGGATAGATGATATCTTGGGTCACAAATCAAGCCTTGGTAAATTTGAGAAAATTGAAATTGTATCAAGTATCTTTTCCGAGCACAATGCTATGAGACTAGATATCAGTTACAGGAAAGAAATTGTAAAAAATACAAACACATGGAGGCTAAACACACACTACTTAATAACCAAGAGATCAGTGAAGAAATCAAAGAGGAAATCAAAAAATACCTAGAAACAAATGACAATGGAGACACGACGACCCAAAACCTATGGGATGTAGCAAAAGCAGTTCTAAGAGGGAAGTTTATAGCAATACAATCCTAACGTAAGAAACAGGAAAAATCTGGAATAAACAACCTAACCTTGCATCTCAAGCAATTAGGGAAAGAAGAACAAAAATAATCCAAAGTTAGCAGAAGGAAAGAAATCATAAAGATCAGATCAGAAATAAATGAAAAAGAAATGAAGGAAACGTTAGAAAGATCAATAAAACTAAAAGCTGGTCCTTTGAGAAGATAAACAAAATTGATAAACCATTAGCCAGACTCATCAAAAAAAAAAACAGGGAGAAGACTCAAATCAATAGAATTTGAAATGATGAAGGAGAAGTAACAATGGACACTGCAGAAATACAAAAGATCATGAGAGATTACTACAAGCAACTCTATGCCAATAAAATGGACAACCTGGAAGAAATGGACAAATTCTTAGAAATGCACAACCTGCCAAGACTGAATCAGGAAGAAATAGAAAATATGAACAGACCAATCACAAGCACTGAAATTGAAACTGTGATAAAAAATCTTCCAACAAACAAAAGCCCAGGACCAGATGGCTTCACAGGTGAATTCTATCAAGCATTTAGAGAAGAGCTAACACCTATCCTTCTCAAACTCTTCCAAAATATAGCAGAGGGAGGAACACTCCCAAAGTCATTCTACGAGGCCACCATCACCTTGATACCAAAACCCGACAAGGATGTCACAAAGAAAGAAAACTACAGGCCAATATCACTGATGAACATAGATGCAAAAATCCTCAACAAAATACTAGCAAACAGAATCCAACAGCACATTAAGAGGATCATACACCATGATCAAGTGGGGTTTATTCCAGGAATGCAAGGATTCTTCAATATATGCAAATCAATCAACGTGATACACCATATTAACAAATTGAAGGAGAAAAACCATATGGTCATCTCAATAGATACAGAGAAAGCTTTCGACAAAATTCAACACCCGTTTATGATAAAAACCCTCCAGAAAGCAGGCATACAGGGAACTTTCCTCAACATAATAAAGGCCATATATGACACACCCACAGCCAACATCGCCCTCAATGGTGAGAAACTGAAACCATTTCCACTAAGATCAGGAACAAGACAAGGCTGCCCACTCTCACCACTCCTATTCAACATAGTTTTGGAAGTTTTAGCCACAGCAATCAGAGAAAAAAAGGAAATAAAAGGAATCCAAATTGGAAAAGAAGAAGTAAACTGTCAATGTTTGCAGATGACATGATACTATACATAGAGAATCCTAAAGATGCTACCAGAAAACTAATAGAGCTAATCAATGAATTTGGTAAAGTAGCAGGATACAACATTAATGCACAGAAATCTCTGGCATTCCTATACACTAATGATAAAAAATCTGAAATTGAAATCAAGAAAACAGTCCCATTTACCATTGCAACAAAAAGAATAAAATATCTAGGAATAAACCTACCTAAGGAGACAAAAGACCTGTATGCAGAAAATTATAGGCCGAGATCACCTTCCTCCCCACGGATACACCAGAAATACAGCTACACGTGGAACAACTCCTACAGAGCACCTACTGAATGCTGGCAGAAGACCCCAGACCTCCCAAAAGGCAAGAAACTCCCCACATACCTGGGTAGGGCAAAGCGGAGAGATTCCCGCACAGAGGATCGGTGCCGAGCGGCACTCACCAGCCCGAGAGGCTTGTCTGCTCGCCCACCAGGGCGGGCGGCGCTGGAAGCTGAGGCTCGGGCTACGGTCAGAGCGCAGGGAGAGGACTGGGGCTGGCGGCGAGAACTCAGCCTGAAGGGGGCTAATGTGCCACAGCTAGCCGGCAGGGAGTCCAGGAAAACTCTGGAGCTGCCGAAGAGGCAAGAGACTTTTTCTTCCCTCTTGGTTTCCTGGTGCGCGAGGAGAGGGGATTAAGAGCGCTGCTTAAAGGGGCTCCACAGACGGGCGCGAGTCGCGACTGAAAGCGCGGAGCCCAGTGACGGGCGTGGGACGCTGGGGCTGCTGCTGCCGCTGCCAAGAAGCCTGTGTGCGAGCGCAGGTCACTGTCCACACCGCCCTTCCGGGAGCCTGTGCAGCCCGCCACTGCCGGGGTCCCGGGATCCAGGGGCGGCTTCCCTGGGAGAACGCACGGCGCGCCTCGGGCTGGTGCAACGTCACGCCGACTTCTGCCGCTGCAGGCTCGCCCCGCACTCCGTGCCCCTCCCTCCCGCCCGGCCTGAGTGAGCAAGAGTCCCCGAAGCGGCTGCTCCTTTAACCCTGTCCTGTCTGAGCGAAGAACAGACGCCCTCCGGCGACCTTCACGCAGAGGCGGGGCCAAATCCAAAGCTGAGACCCAGGAGCTGTGAGAACAAAGAAGAGAAAGGGAAACCTCTCCCAGCAGCCTCAGAAGCAGCGGATTAAAGCTCCACAATCAACTTGATGTACGCTGCATCGGTGGAATACATGAATAGACAACAAATCATCCCAAGTTGAGGAGCCAGGAGTCAGTGCTGTGCCTCTGAGGTGGGAGAGCCAACTTCAGGACACTGGTCCACAAGAGACCTCCCAGCTCCACATAATATGAAACGGCAAAAATCTTCCAGAGATCTCCATCTCAACACCAGCACCCAGCTTCACTCAACGACCAGCAAGCTACAGTGCTGGACACCCTATGCCAAACAAATAGCAAGACAGGAACACAACGCCACCCATTAGCAGAGAGGCGGCCTAAAATCATAAAAAGTCCGCAGACACCCCAAAACACACCACCAGACGTGGACCTGCCCACCAGAAAGACAAGATCCAGCCTCATCCACCAGAACACAGGCACTAGTCCCCTCCACCAGGAAGCCTACACAACCCACTAAACCAACCTTAGCCACTGGGGACAGACACCAAAAACAACGGGAACTACGAACCTGCAGCCTGCAAAAAGGAGACCCCAAACACAGTAACATAAGCAAAATGAGAAGACAGAAAAACACACAGCAGGAGAAGGAGCAAGATAAAAACCCAACAGACCTAACAAATGAAGAGGTAATAGGCAGTCTACCTGAAAAAGAATTCAGAATAATGATGGTAAAGATGATCCAAGATTCTATTTCCCAGATCCAAAATCTTGGAAATAGAATAGACAAAATGCAAGAAACAGTTAACAAGGATCGAGAAGAACTAAAGATGAATCAAGCATCGATTAAAAACACAATAAATGAAATAAAAAATACTCTAGATGGGATCAATAGCAGAATAACTGAGGCAGAAGAACGGATAAGTGAGGTGGAAGATAAAATAGTGGAAATAACTGCTGCAGAGCAAAATAAAGAAAAAAGAATGAAAAGAACAGAGGACAGTCTCAGAGACCTCTGGGACAACATTAAACGCACCAACATTCGAATTATAGGGGTTCCAGAAGAAGAAGAGAAAAAGAAAGGGACTGAGAAAATATTTGAAGAGATTATAGTTGAAAACTTCCCTAATATGGGAAAGGAAATAGTTAATCAAGTCCAGGAGGCACAGAGAGTCCCATACAGAATAAATCCAAGGAGAAATACGCCAAGACACATATTAATCAAACTGTCAAAAATTAAACACAAAGAAATCATATTAAAAGCAGCAAGGCAAAAACAACAAATAACACACAAGGGAATCCCCATCAGGATAACAGCTGATCTCTCAGCAGAAACTCTACAAGCCAGAAGGGAGTGGCAGGACATAATTAAAGTGATGAAAGAGAAAAACCTGCAACCAAGATGACTCTACCCAGCAAGGATCTCATTCAGATTTGATGGAGAAATTAAAACGTTTACAGACAAGCAAAAGCTGAGAGAGTTCAGCACCACCAAACCAGCTTTACAACAAATGCTAAAGGAACTTCTCTAGGCAAGAAACACAACGAAGGAAAAGACCTACAATAACGAACCCAAAACAATTAAGAAAATGGGAATAGGAACATACATATCAATAATTACCTTAAATGTAAATGGACTAAATGCTCCCACCAAAAGACACAGATTGGCTGAATGGATACAAAAACAAGACCCACATATATGCTGTCTACAAGAGACCCACTTCAGACCTAGAGACACATACAGACTGAAAGTAAGGGGATGGAAAAAGATATTCCATGCAAATGGAAACCAAAAGAAAGCTGGAGTAGCAATTCTCATATCAGACAAAATAGACTTTAAAATAAAGACTACTAGAAGAGACAAAGAAGGACACTACATAATGATCAAGGGATCGATCCAAGAAGAAGATATAACAATTGTAAATATTTATGCACCCAACATAGGAGCACCTCAATACATAAGGCAAATACTAACAGCCATAAAAGGAGAAATCGACAGTAACAGAATCATAGTAGGGGACTTTAACACCCCACTTTCACCAATGGACAGATCTTCCAAAATGAAAATAAATAAGGAAACACAAGCTTTAAATGATACATTAAACAAGATGGACTTAATTGATATTTATAGGACATTCCATCCAAAAACAACAGAATACACATTCCTCTCAAGTGCTCATGGAACATTCTCCAGGATAGATCATATCTTGGGTCACAAATCAAGCCTTGGTAAACTTAAGAAAATTGAAATTGTATCAAGTATCTTTTCTGACCACAATGCTATGAGACTAGACATCAATTACAGGAAAAGAGCTGTAAAAAATACAAACACATGGAGGCTAAACAATACACTACTTAATAACGAAGTGATCACTGAAGAAATCAAAGAGGAAATTAAAAAATACCTAGAAACAAATGACAATGGAGACACGACGACCCAAAACCTATGGGATGCAGCAAAAGCAGTTCTAAGAGGGAAGTTTATAGCAATACAATCCCACCTTAAGAAACAGGAAACATCTCGAATAAACAACCTAACCTTGCACCTAAAGCAATTAGAGAAAGAAGAACAAAAACATCCCAAAGTTAGCAGAAGGAAAGAAATCATAAAAATCAGATCAGAAATAAATGAAAAAGAAATGAAGGAAACAATAGCAAAGATGAATAAAACTAAAAGCTGGTTCTTTGAGAAGATAAACAAAATTGATAAACCATTAGCCAGACTCATCAAGAAAAGAAGGGAGAAGACTCAAATCAATAGAATTAGAAATGAAAAAGGAGAAGTAACAACTGACACTGCAGAAATACAAAAGATCATGAGAGATTACTATAAGCAACTCTATGCCCATAAAATGGACAACCTGGAAGAAATGGACAAATTCTTAGAAATGCACAACCTGCCAAGACTGACTCAGGAAGAAATAGAAAATATGAACAGACCTATCACAAGCACTGAAATTGAAACTGTGATTAAAAATCTTCCATCAAACAAAAGCCCAGGACCAGATGGCTTCACAGGTGAATTCTATCAAACATTTAGAGAAGAGCTAACACCCATCCTCCTCAAACTCTTCCAAACAATATCAGAGGAAGGAACACTCCCAAACTCATTCTACGAGGCCACCATCACCTTGATACCAAAACCAGGCAAGGATGTCACAAAGAAAGAAAACTACAGGCCAATATCACTGATGAACATAGATGCAAAAATCCTCAACAAAATACTAGCAAACAGAATCCAACAGCACATTAAAAGGATCATACACCATGATCAAGTGGGGTTTATTCCAGGAATGCAAGGATTCTTCAATATACACAAATCAATCAATGTGATACACCATATTAACAAGTTGAAGGAGAAAAACCATATGATCGTCTCAATAGATGCAGAGAAAGCTTTTGACAAAATTCAACACCCATTTATGATAAAAACCCTGCAGAAAGTAGGCACAGAGGGAACTTTCCTCAACATAATAAAGGCCATATATGACAAACCCACAGCCAACATTGTCCTCAATGGTGAAAAACTGAAACCATTTCCACTAAGATCAGGAACAAGACAAGGTTGCCCACTCTCACCACTCTTATTCAACATAGTTTTGGAAGTTTTAGCCACAGCAATCAGAGAAGAAAAGGAAATAAAAGGAATCCAAATTGGAAAAGAAGAAGTAAAGCTGTCACTGTTTGCAGATGACATGATACTATACATAGAGAATCCTAAAGATGCTACCGAAAAACTACTAGAGCTAATCAATGAATTTGGTAAAGTAGCAGGATACAAAATTAATGTACAGAAATCTCTGGCATTCCTGTACACTAATGATGAAAAATCTGAAAATGAAATCAAGAAAACACTCCCATTTACCATTGCAACAAAAAGAATAAAATATCTAGGAATAAACCTACCTAAGGAGACCAAAGACCTGTATGCAGAAAATTATAAGACACTGATGAAAGAAATTAAAGATGATACAAATAGATGGAGAGATATACCACGCTCCTGGATTGGAAGAATCAATATTGTGAAAATGACTCTACTACCCAAAGCAATCTACAGATTCAATGCAATCCCTATCAAACTACCACTGGCATTTTTCACAGAACTAGAACAAAAAATTTCAAAATTTGTTTGGAAAAACAAAAGACCCCGAATAGCCAAAGCAATCTTGAGAACGAAAAACGGAGCTGGAGGAATCAGGCTTCCTGACTTTAGACTATACGACAAAGCTACAGTAATCAAGACAGTGTGGTACTGGCATAAAAGCCGAAAGATAGATCAGTGGATCAGGATAGAAAGCCCAGAGATAAACCCACGCACATATGGCCAACTTATCTTTGATAAAGGAGGCAGGAATGTACAGTGGAGAAAGGACAGCCTCTTCAATAAGTGGTGCTGGGAAAACTGGACAGGGACATGTAAAAGTTTGAGATTAGATCATTCCCTAACACCATACACAAAAATAAGCTCAAAATGGATTAAAGACTTAAATGTAAGGCCAGAAACTATCAAACTCTTAGAGGAAAACATAGGTAGAACACTCTATGACATAAATCACAGCAAGATCCTTTTGGACCCACCTCCTAGAGAAATGGAAATTAAAACAAAAATAAACAAATGGGACCTAATGAAACTTCAAAGCTTTTGCACAGCAAAGGAAACCATAAACAAGACCAAAAGACAACCCTCAGAATGGGAGAATATATTTGCAAATGAAGCAACTGACAAAGGATTAATCTCCAAAATTTATAAACAGCTCATGCAGCTCAATAGCAAAAAAACAAACAACCCAATCCAAAAATGGGCAGAAGACTTAAATAGGCATTTCTCCAAAGAAGATATACAGACTGCCAACAAACACATGAAAGAATGCTCAACATCATTAATCATTAGAGAAATGCAAATCAAAACTACAATGAGATATCATCTCACACCAGTCAGAATGGCCATCATCAAGAAATCTAGAAACAATATATGCTGGAGAGGGAGTGGAGAAAAGGGAACACTCTTGCACTGCTGGTGGGAATGTGAACTGGTACAGCCACTATGGAGAACAGTATGGAGGTTCCTTAAGAAACTACAAATAGAACTACCATATGACCCAGCAATCCCACTACTAGGCATATACCCTGAGAAAACCATAATTCCAAAAGAGACATGTACCAAAATGTTCATTGCAGCTCTATTCACAATAGCCCGGAGCTGGAAACAACCTAAGCGTCCATCATCGGATGAATGGATGAAGAAGATGTGCCACATATATACAATGGAATATTACTCAGCCATAAAAAGAAACGAAACTGAGCTATTTGTAATGAGATGGATAGACCTAGAGTCTGTCATACAGAGTGAAGTAAGTCAGAAAGAGAAAGACAAATACCGTATGCTAACACATATATACGGAATTTAAAAAAAAAATGTCATGAAGAACCTAGGGGTAAAACTGGAATAAAGACACAGACCTACTTGAGAATGGACTTGTGGATATGGGGAGGGGGAAGGGTAAGCTGTGACAAAGCGAAAGAGAGGCATGGACATATATACACTACCAAACGTAAGGTAGATAGATAGTGGGAAGCAGCCGCCGAGCACAGGGAGATCAGCTCGGTGCTTTGTGACCGCCTGGAGGGGTGGGATGGGGAGGGTGGGAGGGAGGGAGATGCATGAGGGAAGGGATGTGGGAACAGATGTATATGTATGACTGATTCACTTTGTTATAAAGCAGAAACTAATAAAAAATAATAATATTAAAAAAAAAGAAAATTATAAAACACTGATGAAAGAAATTCAAGATGATACAAATAGATGGAGAGATATACCATGTTCTTGGATTGGAATAATCAACATTGTGAAAATGACTCTACTACCCAAAGCAATCTACAGATTCAATGCAATCCCTATCAAACTACCACTGGCATTTTTCACAGAACTAGCACAAAAAATTTCACAATTTGTATAGAGACACAAAAGACTCCGAAAAGCCAAAGCAATCTTGAGAATGAAAAACGGAGCTGGAGGAATCAGGCTCCCTGACTTCAGACTATACTACAAACCTACAGTAATCAAGACAGTATGGTACTGGCACAAAAACAGAAATATAGATCAATGGAACAGGATAGAAAGCCCAGAGATAAACCCACGGACATATGGTCACCTTATCTTTGATAAAAGAGGCAGGAATGTAGGGTGGAGAAAGGACAGCCTCTTCAATAAGTGGTGCTGGGAAAACTGGACAGGTATATGTAAAAGTATGAGATTAGAACACTCCCTAACACCATACACAAAAATAAGCTCAAGATGGATTAAAGACGTAAATGTAAGGCCAGAAAGTATCAAACTCTTAGAGGAAACCATAGGCAGAACACTCTTTGACATAAATCACAGCAAGATACTTTTTGACCCACCTCCTAGAGAAATGGAAATAAAAATAAACAAATGGGACCTAATGAAACTTCAAAGCTTTTTCACAGCAAAGGAAACCATAAACAAGACCAAAAGACAACCCTCAGAATGGGAGAAAATATTTGCAAATGAAGCAACTGACAAAGGATTAATCTCCAAAATTTACAAGCAGCTCATGCAGCTCAATAGCAAAAAAACAAACAACCCAATCCAGAAATGTGCAGGAGACCTAAAAAGACATTTCTCCAAAGAAGATATACAGACTGCCAACAAACACATGAAAGAATGCTCAACATCTTTACTCATTAGAGAAATGCAAATCAAAACTACAATGAGATATCATCTCACACCAGTCAGAATGGCCATCATCAAGAAATCTAGAAACAATAAATGCTGGAGAGGTTGTGGAGAAAAGGGAACACTCTTGCACCAATGGTGGGAATGTGAATTGGTACAGCCACTATGGAGAACAGTATGGAGTTTCCTTAAAAAACTAAAAATAGAACTACCATATGACCCAGCAATCCCACTACTGGGCATATACATTGAGAAATCCATAATTCAAAAAGAGTCATGTACCAAAATGTTCATTGCAGCTCTATTTACAATAGCCCAGAGATGGAAACAACCTAAGTGTCCATCATCGGATGAATGGATAAAGAAGATGTGGCACATATATACAATGGAATATTACTCAGCCATGAAAAGAAATGAAACTGAGTTATTTGTAGTGAGGTGGATGGACCTAGTGTCTGTCATACAGAGTTAAGTAAGTCAGAAAGAGAAAGACAAATACCGTATGCTAACACATATATATGGAATCTAAGAAAAAAATGTCATGAAGAACCTAGGGGTAAGACAGGAATAAAGACACAGACCTACTAGAGCATGGACTTGAGGATATGGTGAGGGGGAAGGGTAAGCTGTGACAAAGTGAGAGAGTGGCATGGACATATATACACTACCAAACGTAAAATAGATAGCTTGTGGGAAGCAGCTGCATAGCACAGGGAGATCAACTTGGTGGTTTGTGACCACCTGGAGAGGTGAGATGGGGAGGGTGGGAGGGAGGGAGAAGCAAGAGGCAGGAGATCTGGGAACGTGTGTGCATGTGTGGCTGATTCACTTTGTTGTAAAGCAGAAACTAACACACCATTGTAAAGCAATTATACTCCAATAAAGATGTAAAAAAAAAAAAAAACTAGTCCAAAAAACAGAGACAGAAAATAAGAAAAGAAAATTTTTTTTATTTTGAAGATCAAACCAGGAGGTTTGGAATAGTTTTGATAGGAATGAAAAGTATTTCTGAAAGAGAGCAGTGAAAATGGAGGAGTGGAAATTATCAAAGAAATCATTTTAGTAAAATTCCCAGAACTGTAGAAATAGTTTCCAGATTAAAAGTGCCAATTGAGTACCCAGCAATACTGATGCAAGTAGGTTCACACTAAGGCATGCCATATTGAAATATAAGAATACTGGAAACCAAGAGGAGATTATATTTGAATGGCAGAAGTTGAGTAGGAAGGCAAAGATGAATAAGGGCCACAGAGATGACCATAGTCATGGCACTGCATATAACTACTATATCCAATCCATCATACTCTGCCTGCTCTGCTCTAAAAGGTCATCCAGTATCCAAAGACTTCTATTTACCTCTACTGTACCCTCTTAGCCCAATCCAATTGTCTTTCTCTTAGATTACTACAATAACCTATAACTGGGCTCTCTGTCTTTACTCTGGGTCCCTATCGCCCATCGTCCAGATAGCAGCCAGAATCATCTTTGCAAAGTGTAAATCAGACCCCTTTTCTTCCTTTCTTAATCCTATCAATGGCTTTCCACTGCTTTCAGAATTAAGTCCAAACACTTCACCATAGCATTCTGGACTCCACTATTAGATGACCTTGAATATCTTTTGACATCATCATCTATCTGTCTCTCTCATTACTTCCAGACACATTGATTTAATTTACATTCTATGTACATGCCCACTACATTTCCAGCTTAGGTGTTTTTCACTAGTCTCTATCTGCAATCTCCAGCTCTTTCTCATCACTCATTACTTAGGTCTCAGCTCACTTGTCACTCCCTCAGAGAAAAATTCCCTGATCAACTTACCTAAAGCAGTCACTGACCCAGCAATTCTCTACACCATTTTATTCCAGCATTTATTCTAGCTATTATCAGCTAAAATTATGTTTTTAAATTCATCTCCCTGTATATATTTATTATCTGTATTCTCCGACAAGAATATAAGTGCCATATGGGCAAAAGTGAATTTGCCTATCACTTTGCATGTTCATCGGTGCTCAATAAATATTGCCTGAATTTCTAATGGATTAACCACCAAGAGTTCACAGACCTTAACACAGCAACAGAATAGAGTTGCAGATATTCATGGTGACATAGTGGCCACATATTAGATAATCCGAAAGGCATCCCATGGCTGAGGAAAAAATGATAAACAGGCTCATCAATGTCACACCTGAAGAGAAACCAATAGCTTCAAACTCTGCTATAATGTCCTCTAGCTTCTTTGTTCCCATGACTAAGGAGTAGCAAACATGGAGAAAAGACACACTAGTGAGTAAGAAATACACAAATGGTGTAAAATGGAGCATGTATGTGCAAGGTAGGGGTGATTTTTTTTTTTTTTTTTTGCGGTACGTGGGCCTCTCACTGCTGTGGCCTCTCCTGTTGCAGAGCACGGGCTCTGGACACGCAGGCCCAGCGGCCATGGCTCATGGGCCCAGCTGCTCTGCGGCATGTGGGATCTTCCCGGACTGGGCACGAACCCGCGTCCCCTGCATCGGCAGGCAGACTCTCAACCACTGCGCCACCAGGGAAGCCCAAGGGGTGATTATTTTTATACAAGAGGGTAATCAAGCCCAGTTCCTCAGTATAGCAATAGAAAAAATAATTTTTATTGCCCCTCAAAAAGAGACCCCTGAAGAGCCAGGCTCTAACGGATTCTCAAGAACATAAACTCAAATTGGTGGTATTAGATTTCCTTTCTTTACAGATCACATGGCAAGCCCAGTTTAGGAGAGGGTACTTGTCTTAGTCCGCTAAGGCTGCCATAACAAAATACCACTGAGTGGCTTAAACAACAGAAATTATTTTCTCACAGTTCTGGAGCCTAGAAGTTGCAGATCAGGGTGTCAGCATGGTCAATTAATGGTGAGAGCTCTGTTCCCAGCTTGCAAACAACCACCTTCTTGCTGTGTCCTCACATGGCAGAAAGAGAGAGAGAGAGAGAGAGAGAGAGAGAGAGTGAGAGAGAGAGAGAGAGAGGGCGCCCTCTGATGTCTCTTTTTATCAGACATCTAATACTAATCCCATCATGAGGTGCCCACACTCATAACCTCATCTAAACCTAATTACCTCCAAAAGGTCCCATCTCCAAATGGCATCACACTGGGGGTTAGGGCTTCAACATATGGATTTGGGTGGGGGGACACAATTCAGTCCATAGCAGTAATGAAACTGATAGAGAAAGGGGGCAAAGTGTAAGGCAGGCCTGCCAGATGATACAGTTGAATGAAAGAGTCTACAATTACATCCCTCTCAAGATTTATCTATTGGTGGAGCTCACTAAAGCACTCCTACATTTCCAATTATCCAACTCCCAGAACTCCCCTCTGCATCCTACTACCCTTCCAAACCATCATGTGGTAAATACAAAGATTGTTATATTCTAAAGTTATCTGATGGGATCAACTTACATAGCCAGGAAAGGAATTCCTTCATGTTTAATAGATCATAAATCTAATATGCATATCTGGAAAATAATATGTTCAAAGTCACACTGAAAATAAGATTTCAAGCCGGATTTGGGACCAGAGCTCTTGTGTCCCAGCAAAAGGCTTTTCCCTCTGAAGATACGGCTATTGTCCCAAGGGACCCATGCCTCAGGTTGGTTCTGAAAGAATGCCATAGAGATTTAAGGGCTGCTAAAACCTTGGGTCACTGTGACCCTTACTCTGTACTTCGTTGTTGAATTCTGTCTTTCACTTCATCTAAGTAACTGAAAATCAGGAAGATCGTCCTTCTCTACCAACCTTGAACCTCATTAGGGAAGAAGCACACTGTGTACTTGTTCCCTTGGCACTTCGGGTGGCAAATTTCATCCTTTCCCAGGCCAATTAGAAGCTTGCAAGTATCTTGTTCCCTTGCCAGCTGTCTTCAAGGACAGTGTGCTCCCTAAGACCCGCATGACAACAAATATTACTTAACACAGACCAATAATTCCATATCACAGTTGAAAATATCAAGATTACTACTGAGATTGAAGTATTGACTAGAAAAGAGTCACAATGATCTCCTGATTATGAAGCAATTATGGGTATAGGAACTGTCACCTCCCCTAAACTTATGTTCTCCAGGACATCTTTTATGATAAAACCCACCTAACTCTGACTACTCAATTCCTCTACTTTGCATTCTATTGTTTGCCTTTGTTCAGTTGTTGCTTTAAAAGACTACTTTGGGATGCAGAGCTGTCATCGTACAAGTATGTGTTCTCCCTAACCAACTTGTGTGTTCTGTATAGCTGCTTCTGAGTATGGTCTTCATTACCTGTGCTTTATCTGTTCTAAATTTCTCTTTCCTGCATTTCTTTTCACTGACAAAATAATCTAATGTTATGGGGAAGCATAAAAGCTAAGGATTGGCAAAATATGGCTCATTCACCAAAAAAGCAAGCTGAATAGCAAAATGTGACACCATCTGCTATGATTCTCTGTGATAATAAGAACTAAATGGTTTAAATTTGATGCCCAAATATCTCCCTACTAATCTCCCTTCAATAGTCCTGCTAGGTCCCAATGACTCCTTATGTAGCTGCCAACAAGACCTTCATAAATTGATAATTGGATGGAACAGGGATGCTGTAGGTAATCTAACACTTGCTCTCTCAGCTTTCTCACTCCTCTCAGTATTTTTTGTTTTATTATTATTATTTTTTTGCTGTAAAGGATGTTTGTGGAGGGGAAAGAGAAACAGGTAAGAAGGGGAGTCAATCATAGATGCTTGGGCCCCCTCCCCCAACTGGATGAGAGAGGAGAGCGGAGACCTGTGGGATGCTTCTCTCACTTCATTTTCTCTTCTCTAATCCTGAAGAACAGCTTTAATACTGCCTCTTTCTCCCATTAGTGAAACAATGAATTAATGGATAATCTGTTTGTCCACCTTGAAGAGGTTGCCATTAAAGGTAGAAAGAGAGATTGGCTCCAATTTAGTTGACAAGCTGATAACAGTTCCTAGTGTTTTTCAAAAACTTTTATTAATCAGATTACTTAAAGCTATGTTTAATCTTTTTCTCTCCCTTCTGCTGCTTACCTTTACTACCACCTCCAGATGACCCCTCTTCCCTAACACCTCTTCTATAATAAGTCCACTACCCCCACACATAGCATAGGTGAACCGATCAGGCAGAATGTAATTTTATTGTCACAAACTCTTTCTAAGCTAGAAATTGAAAAACTTCATGAATTATACATCAAAACACATACACCAAACCAACTGTATTAGATGAAAAGAAATTGTACTATTTCTAATACCCACCTTCTAGTCATCGATGATCACATTTCCACCACAACCTTCATAAATGTACCCAATTAGAAATCATAGAATTGTCAAGTGTCAGAGTGGGAAGGGAGTATAGAGATAATTTAGTCTAACCCTCTCATTTACAGAGGATAAAACTAATACCCAGAGAAAGGGCTTTCCAAAGGTCACTCAGGTAGTTGAGAATATAAGTTCAACTAAAACCATGGCCATGTTTATGATCCTCTGTGTCAAAACAAACATATATTCAACTAAGAATTTAAGGGTATTTGGATCCATCCTCCAAACGAGGAAGCATCAATCTTTTCAAAGCAAAAATGACCCCATTCATCATATCTGAACATCCCTGCTCTTTTCTGTACTGCTTTGCTGCTATTGTCAATTCCCAGGACTCTTTCCTTCCCTGGCCTCTGAACAGCCCCCACGAATGAGCAATTCCTAAACGCATTTGCTATGACGTTTGCAAAGGCAGCCACTCAGAGAAAAGGTCAGTGTCACTGTTCTCTGTTTCCAAATATGTCCCTTTAAAGAATCAGACATTACAATACTGAATACCAATTGCCTAAAGACTTAGAAATCTCCTCTAGGAAAGTTCAAGGCTCCTGAAAAAAATGGAAAATCCAGTGAAGTTTGTGAAGTGATTTACCAAGTTGAAAAAGGAACACAAAAGGGGAATGAAGAGACACCATTTTTCTACTGGCCTGGGGAATTGCGCTGATGGGTTCACAAGAGTGTGACATGACTCCTCATTCCTCTGTCTTTATACTCAGCCATTTCTCTAGTGAGTTGGAAAGTCAGGCAAGCCCCACACATGCTCTCTGGTCACTAGAAATAGGGGGTCAGGTTTCTAAGGAGCCTCCAAACATAGAAGTAGAGCCACAAAGGAAAGAAGTAATTATTTATAGCTATTTTGCTTTGTACTTCTGATGTTAGTTCTTACCTGGTACCTGTCAGTCAGCTCTGATCTCTGAATTTCCCACGACAGAAAATGATGCTTACTATTTCTCTTAGATGTTTCCAAGCATCCTTAATCATATGGTATACACAAAAACCTTCACAATCATACCCAACCTATTACTTTCTAGTCTCACCTTCTACCACTTTCTCCTGTGCTACAGCCCACACTGGACAACTCTAAGTTACTGCACGCATCTTGTATTTTGAGGACTCACACATTTTTCCCCTCTATATCTTTACAAATTGTGTTTCAAATTGCTAGAATGCCTCCATCCCATCCTCCATTTCATTACATAAAACATATTTTTAAGCTATTTTCTCTTTAAAGTCTTCCATGATCCCTACCCCTACCTCAAATTAATTGTTCTATAAATAATTTCTATTCTTCTATTAATTCAATCATTCACAAATTGTTGAGTATGAACAATTTGTCAGGCACTTTGCTAAGCACTGGTAATATAACAGTAGGTAGACATATTCCCTATCCTTATAGAATTTATAGGATAATAGAAAAAAATAAGTATTTGCAGTACTTTTCATAGGAGATGTATACATGGCTATGGGATGTCACTGCAAGGATTTGACATAGTCTTGAGAGGTCAGAAAAGGTATACCCTCAGAAGGAGCATTTAAATTGAGAACTGAAATAAAAACATGAGTTAGCCAAATATAAAGACTATTCCCTTCCAGAAAGAGAATATAAACATATGAAAAAAACAATAAGGTAAGAAGGAATTTGGTATTTTCAAGAAACTGAAAGAAGGGGAAAGTGGCACAATGTGAGAATTCAGAAGAAGGCCAGGCATTGTAGGCTACATTATTAATTCTGGAACATAAACTAAGAGGATTAGGAAGTCACTGAAAATTATCAGCCTGGGGACTATTTGGAGGAAACAAAAGTAGATGTAGAGACATGGTGATGGCTTAGAATAGGGTGATGGAGAGAAGCAGATACATTTGAGAGATATTTAAGATGGGGAATCTACAGGACTTAAATAATGGGATCTTAAGAAATAAAGATGGAAGGTATCAAAAATGACAAAAATTGATAATGCTATATTTTATTGAGGTAAGGAATAATAGAGGGCCAAAATTAATTTCAGCAGTGTTGTGGGTAGACAATGAATATGGTTTTGAAAATACTGAATTTGAGGTGCTTATGAGATACAGAATTGTATATAACAAACAGTCAGGTGTGTGGTTCTGGGGTTCAGAAGAGAGAGCTAATTAAAGATAAGAAACAGAATCATCAGCATAAAGGTGGTAACTGAAGTTATGAAAGTGGATAATTTTATTTTAGGGATAGAGTAGAGTGAGCAAATAAAAACTTTGTGATATTACAACAAACATTTAAAGGTTATATTGAAGAGCCATGAAAGGACATGGAGAAAGAGTGGTCAAAGAGATAGAAGGAATACCAGGGGATTGCAGGTTCTCAACATCCAACAAAAGAGGGTACATCAAGAAAGAGGACCTACTGTATAGCACAGGGAACTATACTCAATATTTTGTACTAACCTACAAGGGGAAATAATCTGAAAAATGATATATATGTGTATATATATATATATATATATATATATATATATATATATATACACATATATGCCTGAATCACTGTGCTGTACACCTGAAACTAACACAACATTGTAAATCAAGTATACTTCAATTAGAAAAAAATATATATATATATATAAAGAAAGAGGACCATCATCTGAGGTGAGTGTTGTTGAGTTGCCAAGAAGTGTGGATTTAGCAACATGGGTGCCATTGTGACCTTATCAAGATCTATTTCAGTAGAGTTGTGTGAGGCAGAAGACAGATTGGAGTGGGTTGAGGTGAAGAAATGGAGACAGAAATGTAGACAATTCAAGAAATTTGTGTTTAATGGTAAGAGTGAGATTGTTTAGTAACTGAGGAGGCTAAGGGATCCTGGGGGCCTTGCTTGTCTCTTTGTTTGAACATAAGAAAGACTATAACATGTTTTAAAGCCAAAAGAAAAATCCAGTAGAGAAGGGCTGATTGAAGATGTAAGAAATAAGTTAACTGATAGCATAAGTCTTCTGGGAAAGCAAAAGGGGAAGGAATCCAGAATATAGGTGAAGGGATTGGCCCTTAATAAAAGGAAGGATAGCCTTCCATAGTAACATTAAGAAAGAAGAGGGTAGTGAAATGTCCATAATCTCTCGGTTTGGAGGCAGAGTTGGACAGGAAGTGAGGTCCTTTGCTGGGATTCAGGGTAGGGAGAAAGATAGGAGTGAAGTTTCAGAAGATAATTTTTAGTCAAGTTCTCAGAATGCTTTTTTTTCTAGAGATCCCCCATGATTATTAAGGGATATTTTAATGCAGTGATTAAGAAAATGGGATCAAGAGTGAGAGTTTCTGGTAAGAACCTTGGCTCTACCATCAAGTAGTTGTATGACCTTGGGCAAATCATTTAACTTTTTTATTTTCAGTTTCCTCATCTGTGAAAAGGGGATGATATTTTTACCCACCTCATACTTTTATTGTGAAAATAAATCAACTGAGTTAATATACATGAAGGGCTGAGAATAGTGCCTGACAAATAATCAGCACTCTGCAGTGTTGCTTTCATTATTAAAGCTCACCAAATATCACCTGAGTCAGTATGTTATCAGATTACGAGGAGATACAAAAGATAATTATTAGGTAGAAAGGAAGGTGAAGTTCTTCAACAGTTGATATTTTAGTTTTCTAACTAGAGTAAAAATACAACAGGGACATAAGGCTTACTTTCTATTCATATATATATATATATCACAAGAAATCAGTGAGTATCAATATATCCCAGTAGAGAGGACTTCATCCGTAGAGGATGGAATTGAGAGTGGTTTCTAGTGAGTAGCCTAGAGAATTGTGTCCTGAGCCCTAGGGTGATCTTTTTCTAATTCCAGAAGCAGGGACAACACCACAAGTTGAGGTTTTCAGTTTTATTTCAGCCCTCTCCTCTGTCTTTTTCTGTATTTAGAAAGAGAAAAGGTTCACATCTGTGGCTGGGAAAATCACCATTTTTTGAGTGGAGGAAGTGGAACTGTTTTTTTCTGGAAAAGCTTTGGAAATAGCCACAAAACGTCTAGGTAAGTTCTAAAGGAGGGGGATCCCCAACCCAAATACACAAATGTTTGTTCCCCAAGTCCACTACAAGAGTATTGTGCCTTGATTCAAATCACAAATTAGTGACTTGAATATACAAGGGTTGAAAACCTGAAGATACTTATGTGTTTGGTTGTAAAAGATGGTGCCACCTAGGAGATAGTAGATGAGAACATGCAGTTAAATGGAACTGACTGATACGGTGTTTGAAGGTGAAATCAGAAACGTGGACTGTCAGATTTTGCTAATACAGTCTGCATTAGTGAAAAGCCTATATTACATGTACATAATAATATGCCACTTTATTATTTTCAGTACATTCTGCACATATGAAATGGCTAAATGTTGCCTAGCAGAGGTCCCACCAGAACTGATCCTGCCTGATTTATAATCAGCACATTTATTTGTTAGTATGCAAATAAGAACTGCTATAGTACTTGGGGAAAATTGTGTTGTTAAGTAAGTGCAACATTTCTCCTGCAATTTTGCTCCAACTGTTAATTAGTTCTGCTAACCTCTTTTTGCAGATTGTATGAAGTTAAACAGCAAACCAGCAGAAGTATGTGAATTTATACAATGTCAATCCAGTTGTGTTACACTGGGAAGGTTGTATGAAGACATACAGATTTTTTTTAAGAATTAATTTTTTATAGGTTTTATTTATTTATTTATTGTTATTTATCTATCTACCTATCTATTTATTTATTTATTTATGGCTGCGTTGCGTCTTCGTTGCTGCGCGTGGGCTTTCTCTAGTTGTGGCTAGCGGGGACTACTTTTCGTTGTGGTTCGCGGGCTTCTCATTGTGATGGCTTCTCCTGCCATGGAGCACCGGCTCTGGGAGCATGGGCTTCAGTAGTTGTAGCACGCGGGCTCAGTAGTTGTGGCGCATGGGATTAGTTGCCCCTCGGCATGTGGGATCTTCCCGGACCAGGGCTCGACCCCGTGTCCCCTGCATTGTCAGGTGGATTCTTAACCACTGCACCACCAGGGAAGCCCAAGACATACAGATTTTTCAGTAAGTAGCAAGTGTGTAAAATGGATTTCACAGCAGCATAGATAAGGTACAAGCTGGAATAATCAAAGACAAAGCTTCCCATTTGTTAGCCCATTTGCTCTCATTTGGACTTACACAGATATGGCAAAAACACTTTGGCATCAAGATTCAAAGTCAAGCTCCACCACCTGCTAGCTTTGTGACGTTGGCTGAGCAAGCTCTTATGTGCCTAGAACATAGGTGATGGTCTTCACAAACATGAAGCTGTAAGCAATATAGTAGCAATGGAGCACAGTTGTTAAGTAAGAGGGTTCTGAAGTCAGACTAACTGAGCTCAGAATCCTCACTCCACTACACTAGCTATGCATCACTTTTATCAAATTACTTAACGTCTTTAATTCTTGATTTATTCATCTGTAAATGGAACATATTCTTAGTAGACTTACTCAGCTCACAGAGTTGTGGTGAATATTTAATAAAATAATCAATGTAAAGCACTTAGCACTTGCATGCAACTGCAACATAGTAAGCCCTCAATAAACACTTGCTGTTAAAAGTGTTATCCCAAAACTTTCTTCATTGTGGCTTATGCCCAATCAGCTCCAATATAAATAGCCTTGTTAAGGACACTTACCTTTGCATTGCTTAATTCAGTGGACACCCCTGCATGACTTCAGCAGCATTTATGGCAAATAACTAATTTTTCCTTGTTGAGAAGTAAAAACTGGGAAGTTTTCAGAAAGATATGAGGAAGAGCTAATTACTTAAAGGATAAAATTTTGGATCAGGTGCTGGAAGTAGAGTGTGGCATCTCTCTCTCTGGAACACTAAAACATGATCAGCTAAACCATTGCATGCATATTGAATATTTAACTGCCCAAATACAGAGGCTCAGCTAGATGTTCTCTGAAGGTTTCTTTTTGCCTTTAAAGTCTGTGATTTTTCCAAATTAGTGAATGATATCAGCTACTATTTGTGCAGCAATAGCTAAAATACAGATATGGGCATTTTACATATGTCCTTGCAATCCTCACAAAAATCCTATAAAGTGGGTATTCTCCACATTTTAAAATTGGTGAAATAAGCTTAGAAAAGCACAGATAACAGTCATGAAGATACTGAGTGGTAAATTCAAAATACTTCTTTTTTAATTTATTCACTCATTCTTGTATAAATACAACCAATATTTATGAACACCTACTATGTGCTGGGCACTGTCTTTAACACTGGTGTATAGCACTGAACATAGTAGATAAAATCAACGCCCTTGTGGAGCTTGTATTTTGGTAAGCAGAAAATAAGACACAAAACTATCTGGTTCCAAGGCTTGATTCACTTCTATAATATGGTACAATGTCCTCTGACTGGATTTTGTGTCATGTTAGCATTTTACGGTGAAGTCGAATTTTTCCTGTTTTAGACACAGCAATATCATGCACCAAGGAAACCAAACTATCTCCGAATTTTTCCTCCTGGGACTCTCAGTGGTGTCTGAACAGCAGCAACACATCTTTACGCTGTTTCTGTGCATGTATCTGGTTACGATAGTGGGAAACTTACTTATCATCCTGGCTATTATCAATGATGCTCACCTCCACAGCCCCATGTACTTCTTCCTTGCCAATCTATCCTTCACTGACATCTGCTTCACAACCACTACCATCCCAAAAGTGTTGGCAGACATCCAAAGCCAGAGCCTAATCATCTCTTTTGCAGGGTGCCTTACACAAATGTACTTTTTTATGTTGCTGGTGGACCTGGACAATTTCCTCTTGGCAGCCATGGCATATGACCTGAATATTGCCATCTGTCACGCATTACACTATGCTGCATTACTGAGTCCCAAGGGTTGTATCCTGCTGGTAGTGACTCCATGGGTTGTCTCTAATCTTGTTTCAGTACTGCATCTCAGTCTGCTGGGCCTCTTGAATTTCTGTGATCAGAGAGAAATCCCACACTTCTTCTGTGACCTGGAAACCATGTTAAGGCTTGCTTGTTTAGACACCCAGATCAATGATTTGACAATCCTAGTCATTGGGGGATCAATTATCTTCATCCCATTCACCTTCATTTTTGTCTCCTATTCCCTTATTGGTTGCACTGTACTTAGGATTCCTTCAGCCAAGGGGAAGTGGAAAACATTCTCCACTTGTGGCTCCCATTTCTTAGCTGTGGCCCTCTTCTATGGATCCATTGTTGGGGTCTACTTTCCTCCGTCTTCTGCCTACTCAGCAGAAAGGGATAAGGTGGTGGTCATCATGTATACAGTTGTAACTCCCATGATGAAGCCTTTCAGCTATAGTCTAAGGAACAAGGACATGAAAGGAGCACTGAGGAGACTACTCATCAGGGAAATCTATTTCTGGAGATGGTGATCCCTGCCGTAAGAAATACCTGTATCAACTTCTTAGACTTAGATGAGCACACAGAGGATCTAAAGCCTCAGGCTACTGTGCCACCATGGTAGTTTCTTCCCCATCCATTTCCTGCCCCCAATACAGGTCCAAGACTCTAGATCAGACTCATCTCTCCATAAAAAATAATACCAAAATAAAACAAAAAAATGCTCCTTTACTCCACAGTCCTTCACAATTTACAAACAGAGTTTTACCTGAATAAGCTTATGGCTGTGTAGTCAGTAATTACTAACTGGTCTCTAATTTTTGGTTGGTGTCTCCTTTCCCCCTCTACCAAACCCTACATGCTAGATCACTGATAGGAAGGAAGGGAGGAAAAGAGGAAGGAAGGAAGAAAACATTGATGACAATAGTTCAAAATATCTTACAGATAATACCATTTTGAACTTCACAACTTCCAAACAATGACTTGATTCACACTAATATTTTGGGGTGAATACTGTATCATTCTCATGTACGAGGCAAGAAAAAAGATGCACTAATAGAAGATAAACAAACTAAGGCAAAAACAATCATGTCATTTGTCCTGCTCTGAGCCCTACAGAGGATCCACAGCAAAGCTTAAGTTCTTCAGCATCTAAGGTCCTCTACCACCTACACTCACCTACATTTCCAGAAGTAAGAATCATCATTCTCTACCTGCTCAACATCTTTTGAACACCCTACATCCCAGGTACACTGGACACTTTGTCATTCTTTGGGCAGTGTATGGATTTGCATGACTCTTGTCTTTGTACATGTTACATCCTCTCCTTGGAATATCTGTTCCATTCTCTCTTCCTATAGACATTTGACACTTTTTAAAGGCTCCATCTCAGGTCTTACATTCTCCATGAATTATTTCATAATTCTTCCACCTTTCTAGGTAAAATTATTCCCTTCTCTCCTCTAGGATCCTGTAGCACTTTATTTTGCTATTGTATCACTTATCACAATTAATTATAATTATAAGGATATTTGTCAGTGTTATCCAAGATGATCTGAACTCTTTACAGTGTACAGGAACTATGTTTTATTAGTCTCTGTAGCTCTAGCCTAGTATAATGCCTGAAACAGGGTAGGTATTCAGTAAACCAAATAGAATAAAACAATTGTCATCTCTCAAAACAGAAAATTTATTTTTAGTTTATCTTCTGCTGACTTGTTGAGTAATACTAGATGACTCAATTAATCTCTCTGAGCTTAGTTTCCCATTGATACAATTCATGAAACAGTATACTAACTTTTGCCTCCTAGCTACCCCCATTGATGATATAGAACATGACAGAGGTTAAAACTTTCTGAGACAGAAGGCTGTTAAAGTGCCACACTGGGTAGGTGCCAGGAGTCCAAAATAAATCAAGAGAAACATAAAGAAAATCAGGTGTTCAACATACACAAGAATATGAGGATTTGAGGTGTGGTTATGAAACTTAAGACATGATACCTGGGCTCTTTTATTCTGTATCTGTGTAATATCCTAACCTTTGATCACGGAGGAAACGTCAGGCTTTTCATGCATCTGATACTGCTAAAACATATCCCAGTTATACTGTCTGGTTGAATGAACCTAGCTCTTTGTTCCGCCTTCAGGGTTGGGTTGGTGGCTTTGCTGTGACACCACAATAGTCCAGTCAGTGCACTCAAAGTGTAGTTTGCCGACCTATGCTAATCACAAAACTATTTGTTACTGGTTAGCAGAGGGATTGAGGTGAGATAAGTTTAGAAACTGAGACAAACATTTAGAAATATAGAGCAATTTCACATTGCTATGAAGTTTTTGTTTTATTTTACAAAAGTATCAGTTTACAAAATTTGGAAATTAAAAAGTCTAGAAGCATTAGATGCTTCTCTGTCTTCTCCTCCTCCTTCTACTTTTTCTTCTTCTCCTTCTTATACTCCCCTTCCTCCTTTCCCTCCCAAATTTCTCCTTCTCCTTCATCATGTTCAACATAAAATCTTAAGCAGGACTCTGTATGATGAATACCTTTTAAACCAATACCATCAGGGACTGATATTGGATATTTAATTTAAAGCATCAATTAAAGCATTTCTAAAGTATACAAACAACTCATACAGCTTAATACAAAAAAGAAACAAACAACTCAATCAAAAAATGGGCAGAAGACCTAAATAGACATTTCTCCAGAGAAGACATACAGATGGCCAACAAGCACATGAAAAGATGCTCAACATCACTAATTATTAGAGAAATGCAAATCAAACCTACAATGAGGTACCACCTCACACCAATCAGAATGGCTGTCATTAAAAAGTCTACAAATAATAAATGCTGGAGAGGATGTGGAGAAAAGGGAACCCTCCTACACTGTGGGTGGGAATGTAAACTGGTGCAGCCACTATGGAGAACAGTATGGAGGTTCCTTAAAAAAGTAAAAATAGAACTACCATATGTTCCTACAATTCTACTCCTGGGCATATATGTGGAAAAAATGAAAACTCTACTTTGCAAAGATACATGAACCCCAATGTTCATAACAGCACTATTTACAATAGCTAATACATGGATGCAACCTAAATGTCCATCAACAGATGAATGGATAAAGAGGATATAGTGTATATATATCAATGGAATACTACTCAGCCATAAAAAAGGATGAAATAATGCCATTTGCAGCAATATGAATGTACCTAGAGATTATCATACTAAGTGAAGTGAGTCAGACAGAGAAAGACAAATATCATGTGATATCACTTATATGTGGAATCTAAACTATGACAGAAATGAACTTATCTACAAAACAGAAACAGACTCACAGACGTAGAGAACAGACTAGTGGTTAGCAAAGGGGAAAGGGGGGGAACTCAGTTGGGAATATGAGATTAACAGAGACACATATCTATATTTAAAATAGACAAACAACAAGAACCTACTGTATAGCACAGGGAACTATATTCAATACCTTGCAATAACTTATAATGGAAAAGAATCTGAAAAAGAATATATATATATGTGAAACAATCACTGTGCTATATACCTGAAACATTGAAAATCAACTATACTTCAATTAAATAAATAATTTAAATTTTTAAAATTAAAAATACATCAATTAAAGCAAAGAGTCATTAAGCACACACGGCCCCTTAACACTTCATTTTTCAGAATACTCTATTTTGGCTTATTCCATGCAAAGATATATTCCTTAACTAATCTTTTGATGTAGGGGACAAGACCCTTTCTTTGATTATGGATTGACTGATTGTGTTCTGAATAATCACTGTTGAATGAACTTCACATTTAAAAAAAATATCATATATTGTTTTATTCTTGATAATAAAACTGGGCCTACTCATGTTATAAAATTTAGAAAATACAGTAAACTATATAAAAGATAAAATTTTAAAAATCACCACAATCCCACTTTCCACAGATAGCCATTGTGATATTTTGGTGTATTTTTTTCTATGAAAATATATGAGATATATAAAGAATATATATAAGGATATACATGTAATATAGAAGTTAAACTAGAAATGTAACAGGTGAGGCCTTAGATGTACTTTTGGCATAGATGTATTCCTTTTGATATCAGTGTTGTTAAGCCCTATGCCTTCAAGTCTTTGCACCCCTGTTTAGCTTTGCAACATGCCCTCACCCCACCTATGCCTTCAAGTCTTTGCACCCCTGTTTAGCTTTGCAACATGCCCTCACCCCACCCCCAGCACTTCCAGCTTCCCTATCCTGCTCTACTTTTGTTTTCTTCAACACTTGCCACCTTTAATCTATTAAAAACTTTTCTTATTTATTATGTTTATTGCTTTCTGTGTGTTTTTTCCTCACCCCTTCAGTGTAAGCTCCAAGAAGGCAGGATCTTGTCAGTTTTGTTCAATGATGTATCTCAAATGCCTAAAACAATGGCAAGCGCAAAGTAGGTGCTAAATAACTCATTGTGAAAGAATGACTTAAGATTATATGAGTCTTGGGGGGGAGTAGTCAAGATTGCAGAAGAGGAGGACGTGAAATTCACCTCACCTCACAAGTATATCAAGAATACATCTACATGCAAAGGAAACCATAAACAAGACCAAAAGACAACCCTCAGAATGGGAGAAAATATTTGCAAATGAAGCAACTGACAAAGGATTAATCTCCAAAATTTATAAGCAGCTCATGAAGCTCAATAGCAAAAAAACAAACAACCCAATCCAAAAATGGGCAGAAGACCTAAAAAGACTTTTCTCCAATGAAGATATACAGATTGCCAACAAACACATGAAAGAATGCTCAACATTAATCATTAGAGAAATGCAAATCAAAACTACAATGAGATATCATCTCACACCAGTCAGAATGGCCATCATCAAAAAATCTAGAAACAATAAATGCTGGAGAGGGTGTGGAGAAAAGGGAACACTCTTGCACTGTTGGTGGGAATATAAATTGATATAGCCCCTATGGAGAACAGTATAGAGGTTCCTTAAAAAACTAAAAATAGAACTACCATTCGACCCAGCAATCCCACTACTGGGCATATACTCTGAGAAAACCATAATTCAAAGAGTACAGAGTACAGAGTCATGTACCAAAATGTTCATTGCAGCTCTATTTACAATAGCCCAGAGATGGAAACAACCTAAGTGTCCATCATCTGATGAATGGATAAAGAAGATGTGGCACATATATACAATGGAATATTACTCAGCCATAAAAAGAAACAAAATTGAGCTATTTGTAATGAGGTGGATAGACCTAGAGTCTGTCATACAGAGTGAAGTAAGTCAGAAAGAGAAAGACAAATACCGCATGCTAACACATATATATGGAATTTAAGAAAAAAATATCATGAAGAACCTAGGGGTAAGCCAGGAATAAAGACACAGACCTACTTGAGAATGGACTTGAGGATATGGGGAGGGGGAACGGTAAGCTGTGACAAAGCGAGAGAGAGGCATGGCCATATATATACTACCAAACGTAAGGTAGATAGCTAGTGGGAAGCAGCTGCATAGCACAGGGAGATCAGCTCGGTGCTTTGTGACCGACTGGAGGGGTGAGATAGGGAGGGTGGGAGGGAGGGAGACGCAAGAGGGAAGGGATATGGGAACAGATGTATATGTATAACTGATTCACTTTGTTATAAAGTAGAAACTAATACACCAATGTGAAGGAATTATACTCCAATAAAGTTGTTAAAAAAAAGAATACATCTACAAATGGAATGATTTTCACAGAACACCTGCTGAACTCTAGTGGAAGACCTCGGACACTTAAAAGGACAAGAAAAATCCCCACACAACTGCATAGGATGAAAGGAAGAAAAAAAGAAAAGAGGAAACAGGAAGGGACCAGCACCCCTGGCAGGGAACTGAAGGTGAAGAGAGGTTCTCGCACTCAGAAAAGCCCCACTCATGGTGGGGAAATCAGCTGGGACAGAAAGAGACCTTCGGGGAATTGGAGGGGAATGCAGTAACCAGTCTGTGGAAGGCAGGACAAAGTAAGAACTGTGCTCATGGTCCGTGCCACAGCCCTGCACACCCCAGCATGAGTCATGTGTCCCCTTGTAGAGTGGGGGCCTGGGAGCTGGAAAGTGGGGTATGGAGAGTGGACCCAGGGAAGGGACAGCTGTTGGCTGTGAAGAGACAGCCTGAAGGGATGGAGTAAGGAGCCCCACAACTGGAAAAGTTGCAGAAGAAGGCTGGGCCACCATAGAAGCAAGGTGCCACTGTTGAGTGGCATGCAAGGGGCGGGGTCAGCATTGCAACCCCTTCCCCCCTCACTGGCCCCTGCCTCCATGGGCACTGGCGGGGGGCACCCATCTGAACAGGCTCGCCCACTCCACAAGCTAAGGCCTCCTCCATCTGTGCAGGCTCCAAGGTCCTGAGCGCTGACACTGCCAAAGCCTCCATTGGCTGCACAGGCCCTGGTGGGCCCACGCATGCTGCTCATGCCAAAGCCTCCTTGGGAATCAGCCTGAGGTGGGAATCTGCCAATGCTGGCAGCGGCTGAGCGCTAAAGTGTGGGGTTAGGAGAGTGGATCAGGGAGAGGACTGCTATCGGCTGCTTGGAGAAAACCTGAGGGGATGGGAGTGAGGGACTCCAAGGACAGGAGTGAGGAGCTCCATGGCTGGGAATGCTCCTAGAGGAAGCATGGTCTGCCTTGGAAACGAGGCACCATTGTTGAGTGGTGTGCAAGGGGCGGAGCCTACATCCCGGACTCTCTCCCCACATGCCAGCCCCTGCCTCTGTGGGCACTGGGAGGGACTCCCACCAGAGCAAGCACACTGTAGGCTGTTGCAACTTCCTTCCAGTCTCTGCCACCACAGGCACTTTGCGCATGCCCTAGTTGTGACTGCCTTATCCTTCCCCAGCCTGAGCAAGTAAGTGTGCCCCAATCAGTTACCGCTTTTGGCCCCTCTCGCCTGGGCAGGGAACAGATGCCTGAGGGTGGCCCACATGCAGAGGTGGGGCCAAAAGCAAAGCTGAGCTCCAGGGCCTGTGCAACTAAGGAAGAGGAACAGAAATCTCTTCCTTGCACCTGCACAAACTGTGGATTAAAGCCCTGCAATTGGCATGGTAAACCCTGCATCTGTGGAATATCTGAATGGGCAAGTGCTCCCACAACTGAGACCAGTCTAGCTTTAGCAGCTGTGGACTTTGGGGGCAAGTACACATGGGAGTTGTGCCAGGTCAGAGTCTGAGCTGCCCCCACAGTGCCCACAGTGGGTTCAGAGACCTACCTAGAGGTATTGGAGAGCCTGCTGGGGAGGCAGCGTTTGGCTGTGGCTCACTGTGGGGGCAAGGACACTGACAGTGGAGGCCCCAGGAAAATATTATTATTACTATTTTATTGTTTTGTTTTGTTCTGTTGTTGCTTTTACTTTTTATTTATTTTTTCTTCTTTTAACTTTTTAATGTATTATTTCTTTTAATATTTTTACTTTACTTTTTTGTTGTTTCTGTTCTTGTTTTTGTTTTGTTTTATTTTTATCTTTTTTTGATTGTTTTTCTGTGTTTGTTTTACGTTTTCTTTTTTTAGTTTGCTTTCTGTTTTTCTTTTTTTGTGTGTTTTGTTTTTATTGTTTGTTTTCATTTTGGGTATTTTTTGTTTGGTTGGTTGTTCTCTTATTTTGTTTTCTTTGTTTTTTGGGGTCTGTTTCATAGAATGTTTTTGTTTATTTTGTTTTGCTTTTATCACTTGTCTTGGGTTTTGTTTGTCTGTTGTTTTCTTTTCCTTTTCTTTTGGCTGTTGTTGTTGCTGCTGTTTCTTTGTTTTTGTTTTTGCTATTTGTCTTGGGTTTTGTTTTACTGCTTCTTTTCTTTTCTTTTTTTTTTTTTTTTGGCTGCACCGCCTGGCTTGAGGGATCTTGGTTCCCTGGCCAGGGGTTGGGACTGGGCCTCCGGGATGGGAGCGCTGAGTCCAGGATGCTAGAACACCAGATAATTCCTGGCCCCAGAAAATGTTAATAGGCCTGAGTGCTCCCAGAGGTATCCATCTTGACACCAAAACCCAGATTCACCCAAATGCCTGCAGGTTCCAATGCTGGATGCCTCTCTCCAAACAACCAGAAAGACAGGAACACAGCCCCACCCATCAGCAAGACAGGCTGCCTAAAGTTGTACTAAGCTCACAGATAACCCAAAGCACAACCCCTGATGCAGGCCTGCCCATCAGAGGGACAAGACTCAGCTCCACCCACCAGAGTGCAGGCACCAGTCTCTCTCACCAAGGGGCCTACACAAGCCCCTGGACCAACCTCAGCAACCAGGGGGTAGGCATCAGAAGCAAGAGCAAGACCCTGCAGCCTGCTGAAAGGAGACTACAAACACAGTAAGTTAGACAAAATGAGATGACAGAGAAATATGTTGCAGATGAAGGAGCAAGGTAAAAACTCACAAGACCAAATAAATGAAGAGGAAAAAAGTAATCTATCTGAAAAAGAATTCAAAGTAATGACAGTAAAGATGAATGAAGATCTCAGAAACAGAAGGGAGGCACAGATTGAGAAGACACAAGAAATGTTTAACAAGGACATAGAAGAACTACAGAACAAACAAACAGTGATGAACAACACAATAACTGAAATGAGGGACTTCTCTGGTTGTCTAGTGGTTAGGACTTCACCTTCCAATGCAGGGGATGTGGGTTTGATCCCTGGTCAGAGAGCTAAGGTCTCACATGCCTTGCGGCCATAAAAACAAAACATAAAACAAAAGCAATATTGTAAAAAATTCAATGAAAGCTGAAGAAATGAGGGGGGGGACCTTCAAGATGGAAGAGGAGTAAGACGTGGAGATCACCTTCCTCCCCACAAATACATCAGAAATACATCCACATGTGGAACAACTCCTACAGAACACCTACTGAACACTGGCAGGAGACCTCAGACTTCCCAAAAGGCAAGAAACTCCTCACATAGCTGGGTAGGGCAAAAGTAAAAAGAAAAAACAGACAAAAGAATAGAGACAGGACCTGCACTTCTGGGAGGGAGCAGTGAAGGAGGAAAAGTTTTCACACACTAGGAAGCTCCTTCACTGGTGGAGACGGGGTGGAGGCTTTGGAGCCATGGAGGGGAGCACAGCAATAGGGGTGCAGAGGGCAAAGCGGAGAGACTCCCGCACAGAGGATCAGTGCCGACCAGCATAACCAGCTGGAGAGGCTTGTCTGCTCACCCGCTGGCTGGGATGGGTGGGGGCTGGGAGCTGAGGCTTAGGTTTCAGAGATCAGACCCCAGGGAGAGGACTGGGGCTGGCTGCGTGAACACAGCCTGAAGGGGGCTAGTGTGCCACAGCTAGCCGAGAGGGAGTCCAGGAAAAACTCTGGGCCTGCCTAAGGGACAAGAGACAATTGTTTTGGGTTGCATGTGGAGAGGGGATTCAGAGCACCATCTAAACGAGCTCCAGAGACAGGCGCAAGCCACTGATATCTGCATGGACACCAGAGATGGGCATGAAACACTAAGGCTGCTGCTGCAGCCAACAAGAAGCCTGTGTGGAAGCACAGGTCACTATCCACACCTCCCCACCTGGGAGCCTGTGCAGCCTGACACTTCCAGGGTCCTGTGATCCAGGGACAACTTCCCTGGGAGAACACACGGCATGCCTCAGGCTGTTGCAACATCATGCTGGCCTCTGCTGCTGCAGGCTTGACTCGCATTCCGTACCCTTACCTCTCCCTGGCCTGAGTGAGCCAGAGCCCCCTAATCAGCTGCTACTTTAACCCTGTCCTCTCTGGGCGGGGAACAGATGCCCTCAGGCAACCCAAATGCAGAGCTGGGGCCAAATCCAAAGCTGAACCCAAGGAGTTGCGTGAACAAAGAAGAGAAACGGATGTCGCTCCCTGCAGCCTCAGGAGTAGTGATTAAATCTCCACAATCAACTTGATGTATCCTGCATCTGTGGAATACGTGAATAGACAATGAATTACCCCAAGATTGAGGCAGTGAACTTTGGGAGCAATGATATATATATTTTATTACTTTTCCTCGTTTTGTGAGAGTGTATGTGCATGCCTCTTTGTGTGATTTTGTTAGTATAGCTTTGCTTTTACCATTTATGCTAGGGTTCTGTCTGTCCATTTGTTTTTGGGTTTTTTTAGTATAGTTTTTAGCACTTGTTATCATTGGTGGATTTGTTTTCTGGTTTGGCTGCTCTCTTCTTTCTTAATAATTATTTTTTATTTTAATAACTTTATTTTATTTTATTTTTATTTATTTATTTATTTTCTCCCTTATCTTCTGAGCCATATGGCTGACAGGGTATTGGTGCTCCAGCCAGGCATCAGGCGTGTGCCTCTGAGGTGGGAGAGCCGAGTTCAGGACATTAGTCCACCAGAGATGTCCCGGCTCCACATAATATCAGAAGGTGAGAGCTCTCCCAGAGATCTCCGTCTCAATGCTAAGACCCAGCTCCACTCAACAACCAACAAGATACAGTGCTGGACACCCTATGCCAAACAACTAGCAAGAGAGGGACACAACCACACCCATTAGCAGAAAGGCTGCATAAAATCATAATAAGTTCACAGACACCCCAAAACACACCACCAGATGCCGTCCTGCCCACCAGAAAGACAACATTCAGCCTCACCCAGCAGAACACAGGCACTAGTCCCCTCCACCAGGAAGCCTACACAATCCACTGAACCAACCTTAGCCACTGGGAGCAGACACCAAAAACAAAGGGAACTAAGAACCTGCATTCTGTGAAAAGGAGACCCCAAACACAGTAAGTTTAGCAAAATGAAAAGACAGAGAAACACACAGCAGATGAAAGAGCAAGGCAAAAACCCACCAGACCAAACAAATGAAGAGGAAATAGGCAGTCTCCCTGAAAAAGAATTCACAGTAATGATAGTAAAGATGATCCAAAATCGTGGAAATAGAATGGAGAAAATACAAGAAACGTTTAACAAGGACCTAGAAGAACTAAAGAGCAAACAAACACTGAGGAACAACAAAATAGGTGAAATTAAAAATTCTCTAGAAGGAATCAACAGCAGAATAACTGAGGCAGAAGAACGGATAAGTGACCTGGAAGATAAAATAGTATAAATAACTACTGCAGAGCAGAATAAACAAAAAAGAATGAAAAGAATTGAGGACAGTCTCATAGACCTCTGGGACAACATTAAACACCCCAACATTCAAATTCTAGAGGTCCCAGAAGAAGAAGAGTAAAAAAAAGGGACTGAGAAAATATTTCAACAGATTATAGTTGAAAAGTTCCCTAATATGGGAAAGGAAACAGTCAATCAAGCCCAGGAAGCGCAGAGTCCCATACAGGATAAATCAAAGGAGAAACATGCCAAGACACATATTAATCAAACTATGAGAAATTAAATACAAATAAAAAATATTAAAAGCAGCCAGAGGAAAACAACAAATAACATACAAGGGAATCCTCATAAGGTTAACAGCTGATCTTTCAGCAGAAGCTCTGCAAGCCAGAAGCCCAGAGGATACATTTTAATAGACTCAGTCATGAGCACCATAATAGGGCTTGCTGGCATGACCTGAGTTAGTAAATATGTACACAAGACCAGTTACTGGTTGTCATGGAACAATGGTCTGGACTCTGCCACTGTCTCCATGGGTATCTTTGCATCTTTGCTCTCAAGATTCCCCATTTACAAATAAGATTAAATGAGATGCTTTCAAAGGTTACTTCTGAGCTCAACATTCTGTGATCGCTTTTAGTAAATTTCTTGATGGAAATATTGCCTAACACAAATGCTCGATGTTAGTTTGTACTTTAAGAGGAAGCTAAACGAAACTCTCACTGGAAGAGTTTGTGAGGTCAGGTTATTCCAGTTCCTAGTGTGACCACAGCACCTGTGACAGGAGTAAGACTTCAATGTGGGTTCTCTATTCTTGGAGGTAAATGTGTTCTTTGAACGTTATGTTGTATATTATTTTTAATATTCCTTTGGGAGCCATGTAGAAATTCTAAGAAGATGCCAAACTTTATTTGAAGAAATTATATCATCAGGCAGTTACCTTGGATTTACATCTTTTTCATTTTTGCCACACAAGAAAGATCTACAGAAATGAATTAGTTCAAAGTTTTGAATGTGTATAGGCAAGAGCATTTTTCCCTCTTCTCTCTTTATGAACCATTCACATAATAGGCATTTGAAATCTAAATCCAGGTTAACTTAACAGATCTTTCTAGAGTATCCATAAACTCACCAGGTCATGAAATTCACATACAAGAGAAAGTTTATGTAACCCACAAAACTGTACTTGTATTTAGATAGCCATCTCAGATGTGTGTTCAGAGCTAAATAAGGAGCCGATCTAGATAACGTGCTGGCTTAAGTAAAGGGGGAAAAAAACCCTGTATATGCTTAAGTCACAATGTAAAAACTACATATAAATGATGGTGGTATTAAAACATTAACTATATCCATTCTGGTAAGAATCACTCACAACTCTATTAAAACCAAAAAGAGGGCCTCCATAGTGGTGCAGTTGTTGGGAGTCCGCCTGCCGAGGCAGGGGACACGGGTTCGTGCCTCAGTCGGGGAAGATCCCACATGCTGCGGAGCAGCTGGGCTCGTGAGCCATGGCAGCTGAGCCTGCGCGTCCGGAGCCTGTGCTCCGCAACGGGAGAGGCCACAACAGTGAGAGGCCCACGTACTGCCAAAAAAAAAAAAAAAAACCCAAAAAGAATGCTTGATTGAATATATTCCAAAATAATGCTTTGTGGAAGGTCAAGAAAATGTGGTTCCATTGAAAACTGCTGGAAATAAGAAAGTATATACATACATGTAAGTTTATTAAAGTGTTAAATATCTGAAACGCAGGACTTTCAGAAATACTGTGAATAAGACTTCCCAAGTAAAGGGACATTCAAAAAATCATAGACATTTCATTATGAACATGGACACCTCCTCACAGGTAAAGAATGTGAAGTGCAGAGAAGATTAAGGGTAGTTTCCACTCATAAAAGAAAGAAGAATGAGGCAGACATTTCAGCTTAAAGGGCACCCCAACTTTTTGCTGACACGCTGGAAAAAAATGCATACCCACAAAGGGAAAATAAAGACGTTAAGGGAGATGGAGTTAGAAGAAGGGGCCAAAGTAAGAGGATGCAAGTGCTCAGTACAGGTCCCAGCAGACATTATGACTCTGGGCATGTGGTGGGAGTACCCATTTATCTCTGCCATCTCTCCCTGCCCACTCATGCTCAGTCCCTCTCTAGAGAAACCCCTGCTCTGGAGAGAAAACCCTAGATCATGCTCACTACAATAGAAAGACTAATACCAGTTCCCTGGGGCTCCTGGGAATTGCTGGGGGTGAGCAGGAGAGAGGTGGGGAGACAGATGGAAGAGAGGGTGGTGAAGGGTGTGACTGTTAATAAAGGTGACACCAGTGCATTCAGCTAAAGGAGTCTGGTGCAAGTGGGAGAAGTTGGGGCAGGAGGTCTTCCCTCTCTTCCTGCATCTGTGTGGGGCTGTGCTTGTGACCGCCACACTTTCAAAAATGTCCTGTTGCAAACAAGTGCCAGTGTTCTTGCTACACTAATGAGCTAAGTGACGCAGTGAACAAAGCAAGGATGCTGTTCCTGGCTCAATCTCCCTTCAACAACGATAATTTGCCACGTCAACTTACCTTGCCAGGCATGAAGCATCAGAGGGTAAGCTATTAAAAGATTTTCTTGCTCATTACAGCCTACAATGCAAAATGTCCAGAGATGTAAGGAGTTCTGTTTTCACCATTAAAGTAGAAATTATTTCCGGCAGCTTTGGGAGAAAATGCAATTATTTTCCTTCCTGTCACTGAGTCTCCACACTCTCCTAGAGATGATCATACCCTATTAAAATGGCCTCATCTTCCTTTGAATGATGCCAGTGAAAGATCTTCCCTGACCTGGGTGGGGGGCTGGTCCCTGAGCCCTCACGCCTTGGGATGTGGGGTCACCAAAGGCAGAGGTAATTAGACAGCACTGAGTCATTGCCACTCACATCCCCTCGCCGCAGGAAGAGGAAACTTTTTATGGAGGCAAATGAGCTCTTCAGGCAGAGTCCACTCATTTTTCCAATGACCAGAACCCACTCGGGCCAGATTGCCACAGGCTGTGTCAGCGCTCTACTCCTGGAGAAGTCCAGTGGGCCCCCCTAGGAAACACTACACTTTGGGTCTGCTTAGCCTCAGCTCTTTCCCCTCTTAGCCACCACAGAGAAAGAGGGACACCTGTAGCTCCACCTACACGAATCAGAGCTCATTGGTGGTGGTCACATCTCTCCGCCAGCTTGGTTGTTGAGTGAAATTGGCCCAGGTGGCAATTTGCCTCCCTGCACAACTGATTCACTCGGCTTTGATCTGGCCACTGGGCTGGCCATAATCTCAGCCCCTGCTTCAGGCCCTCTTCCTCTTGGTTCCAAAGAAGAACCCAGTGAGATGGTGTGGCTATCTCAGTGCAATCTCGTCCTCATAAATTCAGGATCAACATTCTAAAGATGACACGTTTGCACCACCTGGCCTCATGAACATTCGTATCACCACCCAAGACAGATATCCAGAATAGATAAGTCAAGAGTCCTTCTCTCTCTACACACATACCTTCTTACCATGCTTTTTACTTCAGTATGTTTTCCATAGTTCAGTGAAAATTAAGTGTTATGATATAACCGTAGCAGTGAAGTATTCTGTTTTATGTTTTTTAAAAAAGATTGCTCTGTTGAAAGTGTAAAATAGATTCAAAGAGAAGGCAAGAGAAAAGTTAGAGCTGCACAGAGGTTCTGGGCAATATGTGATAGTGTGAGAAGGGTACCTGGAGAGATAGGTTTCTATATAAGACAAATTTTGTAGATGGAATACACAGTATTTGCTAATGAATTTTAAATAAGGGGTATAGGGAAAAGAGGATACAAAGATGACTCGCAATTTTCTGACTTGAATAACCAATTTTACGAACATTCCAGTTTTGGAGATAGTGAAGATTACACTTGTGAACAGGTTTTGGGGTAAAAAACTTGTATTTCCATCAAACAACTAACTTTCTGACCATTCTCCCCCACTCATAAATCAAATCTAACAAGTCAACTCCATCTGGTTAAGGCCAGCCAAGCACGACCAGTGCTCCCAAAGGATAGTCCTACGTTCTCATTTTTGTGTGGTTCCAGCATAGACTGTGAAGGGAATAAGTCATCATACTGGTAATTCTTATACAATGACAAATATCTTCATGCAAAATTCAATCCACCATCCAGAAATTTCCAATTACTAAAACAGTAGAATTTTATTCGGCCTTAAAAAAGGAGATCCTGCCATTTGCAACAGCATGGATGACCCTGAAGAATGTTATGCTAAGTGAAATAAGCCAGATACAGAAAGAAAGATGCTGCATAACCTTACTTATATGTGGAACCTAAAAAACTCAAATACATAGAAGCAGGGAAAGAAATGGTAGTTACCAGTGGCAGGGAGGTGGGAGAAATGTGGAGATGTTGGTCAAAGGTTATAAAGTTGTAGTTATATAGGATGAATAAGTCTAGAGATCTAATGTACAGTATGATGACTGTAGTTAATAATACTGTAGTGAGTACTGGAAATTTGCTAAGAAAGTAGATTCCAGGTGCTCTCACCATACACACAAAAAAATGGTAATTGTGAGAAGGGGATGATAATTAGCTTAACTGTAGTAATCACTTCACTATGCAAAAATCAAAATATCAACTTAAATATAAACAATTTTTACTTTTAAAAAATGATGTTTGAGCAATATTTTTAGATGTTTGAGATTTTTCTCTTTTGATCCAGATATTTCATGCTATAGACCATATCTTGAGCATGCCAAGGAAAAGTTAAGCATTGTGTGGTCATTCTAAAAACCACTTAGGGTAAAAACTTTTCTTCCTGGAACTTTCATATAGTGAAGGATCACAGTTATTTGACCACCTCCTTCACCAAAGATGCAAGTGCCACAACCTCAGGCTTCTGGGCATATTGTTACACTTTTCCATGTCAAGGGACGATTTTTCAAGGCTGTCATTCTTTAACACATGTAATAAAAATGTCATGATCCACTTCCTTCTTAAGCAAGAGACAAAGCCTAGGTTGCCATGACAACAAACAATTTAATAAAAAATAGAAAAATTCAATTAATCAGTAAATCAGTCAATCCTTTCATTTCCAGAAGGATCAAACAACTTACTGGGCATAGTGTGACATTCTTTTAATGTCTTGAAGAGACAACCAGAATTTTTACAGCAAATTTTAGTATGATATACGAATAATTTAAGCAAAATATTGCCTTTCAAGTTTCCTGTTTAACTGGATATTTCAAATAAAAATGTTAATGTTGCTGAAATGAGTTGATAAATGTTCTCAACTCCCCATATCACTTGACACTTCTTGGCAATTTAAGTTGCCTTCATATTTCAAGCTCATAATAGTAATGGAAATCAGACCTGCAATAACAGAGATTAACTTTCATCACATGAGAACCCAGTTTCTTATCACTGATTAACAAAGTATAACATACAAACACTGACTGTAGGACGTATATGTGAATTGTAACTCCTATCATGTAGTTGTGTTGCACTGAGTCAGTCATAGTCCCATATTCTCACTTTTTTTGGCAACAATATGCATTTGTTAAATGATTTTTAAGGATTTAGAGTGAGTTTGTAGTTGACGTGATGAATCTTTCTGTGGCCAGGACGAGGATCTGTTTGTTTATTTATCTTTCTCTATCTAAATCTGTCCAGTGAGCTATTATTCTATGATTAGAAAAAAACAGTTTGAGGCAGATCATAAAGCTAAACATAATACAAGATACATATAAAACTATTAGTAAAGTTAATGTGCAAAGTTTATGTAACAATCTGTGTACTATGCTAAGAAATGACCCACAAATTTTGCTCAGTCCCACACAGTAGCAAAAGCAAAGGAGGAAATACAGTGACAACAGCCATAGTGTTCACAAGAGTATTATAAAAGAAAATTTTCATGAGAGACAGTTTTTTTGGGGTAGCAAATCCAGAAAGAAATGTATAATGTGGGTCTTTATAAAACTGGAAAATATAGAGAACAATGTCCTCAAAAGCATTCTGTCAGTAAAATACAATAAGTAGCTAGTTTCATAGGACTCTTGATGATATACCTCAATGCAGGCTGATAGCATTTTGTTAAAGGGCAATTTCATTAAATAATTCTGCAAAAAGACAAAATAATGTGGTCTAAATATACATCTCTCTGATGATATAGCTTGATTTCCAAAGTATAAATCTGGAGAAGTGAATGTAATATATTTCCTTTAAGCTATTATATGTATCCTTTTCCCCCCCTCACAACTCAGGTTTAGGTAAGATACAAAAATTAAGACTATACTTTCTGAAGACCAATTGGGGTAAAGATTTTCCAGTTTGCCAATTAAGGACAGACTAGTAAGTTTTAATAGTTGCTTAAACAGCTTTGAGATAGATATCACATCATGAAAATTACACAGTGTAATACTAATTTCTGAATGTATGGCCACATATTGAATATTTTCGCAAAAAATGAGCAAATGAGCTAAAAAGGTCCCAAAGTTCTGTGACATGATGCAAGGTCTTTTTAAAAATTTCTAACCTTTTCAATTCAGTGGTGTTAAATGTAAAATATATTCACAAGGTTATGCAACTATCACCACTATCTAATTTTAGAACATTTTCGTTACCCCAAAAAGCCGTCAATCCCCATTTTCCCACCTCTCCAGCCACTAATTATCTGTCTATAGATTTGACTATTCTAGCCATTTCATATAAATTGAATCATAGTATATGTGGAGTTTTGTGACTGGCTTCTTTCACGTAGCATAATGTTTTCAAGGTTTATCCATGTTGTAGCATATATCAATGCTTTATTACTTTCAATGGCTGAATAATATTCCATTGTATGAATACACCAAACTTTGTTGAGTCATTCATCAGTTGAAAAACCTTTGGATTTTCCCAGTTCTGGGCTATTATGATTAATACGGCTATGAACATTCATGTACAAGTTTTTGAGTATATACCTAGAAGTGAAATTGCTGGGTCATATGTTAACTCTATGTTAAACTTTGGCCAACTGTAAAACTGTTCTCAGAAGTGATTAGGATTGACATAAATACACTACCATGTGTAAAACAGATAGCTAGTGGGAACCTGCTATAAAGCACAGGAAGGTCGGCTCAGTGCTCTGTGATAACCTAGATGCGTGGGAAGGGGGTTGGTGGGAGGGAGGTCCAAGACGGAGGGACTATATGTATACATATAGCTGATTCACTTCATTGTACAGCAGAAACTAACACAACATTGTAAAGCAATTATACTTCAATTTAAAGTGAATGCAACATTTTACATTCTCACTAGATATGTATAAGATTCCAATTTCTCCACCCTTGCCAACACAGTATTGTCCATATTTTTATTATAACCATTATAGTCGGTGTGAAGTCTTATTGTGATTTGGATTTGCACCTCCCTAATGACCAATGACGCTGAGCATCTTTTCATGTCCTTACTAGCCATCTGTATATCTTCTTCAGAAAATAATGAGTCCAACCCTTGGCTTATTTTTAATTGGATAATCTGTGTTTTTATTATTGAGTTGTAAAATTTCTTTATATATTGTGGACACAAGTCCCTTATCAGATATGTTACTTGCTAGCATTTTCTTTAACTCTGTTCATTGTCTTTTTCACTTTATTGATGGCATTCTTTGAGAACAAATATTTTCAACTTTGACAAAGTAGAATTTATCCATTTTGTTGTTGTTGTTATTGTGCTTTTGGTGTCATAGCTAACAAACCGTTGCATATTACAAAGTCATTAAGATCAACATCTAGGCTTCTATCTAAATTTTTTTATAGTTTGGCTATTACAGCAAGGCCTTTTAATCAATTTGTAACTTTTGAGCTAATTTTTTTAGATGACAACAGTCCAACTTCATTCTTTTGCATGTGCATATCCAGTTTCCCCAGCACTGTTTGTTGAAAAACTACTCTTTCCCCCATTGAATTCCCTTGGCATACTTGTCAAAAAATAAATTGACCATAAATGTGTGGGTTTATTTCTGGATTCTCAATTCCATGCCATTGATCTATATGTTCGTATTTATGCTAGTACTGCTGTCTTACCATGACTCAAGCTGTGCAATAAGTTTTGGAATCCAGACGTGTGAACTCTCCAACTTTATTATTCTTTTTCAATTGCTTTGGTTGTTGTGGGTCCCTTGTACTTCCATATGAATTTTAGGATCAGCTTCTCAATTTCTGCAAAACTGCAGGGGGGATTTTGATAAGGATTGCATTGAATCTATAGGTCAGTTTGTGGAGTATTGCCATCTTAATATTAGTCATCCAACCCATGAACCATTTATTAGGATTTTTAGAAATTACTTTCAGTGATATTTTGCAGTTTTCAGTAGTAAGTTTTGCACATATTTTAAAAGTTCTTCCTAAGTTTTTTTTTTGTTTGTTTTTATTGTTTTGTTTTGTTTTGTTTTGCAATACGCTGGCCTCTCACTGTTGTGGCCTCTCCCATTGCAGAGCACAGGCTCCGGACGTGCAGGCTCAGCGGCCATGGCTCATGGGCCCAGCCGCTCCACGGCATGTGGGATCTTCCCGGACCGGGGCACGAACCCGTGTCCCCTGCATCGGCAGGCAGACTCTCAACCACTGCGCCACCAGGGAAGCCCTTCCTAAGTATTTTATTCTTTTTTTATATTATTGGAAATGGAATTATTTTCTCATTTTGTTTTCAGATTTTCATTGCTTGTGTATAGAAATACAATTGATTTGGTACACCGATCTTGATACCTGTAATCTTGCCAAACATATTTACTAGATCTAATAGTTTTTGTGTGCATTCCTTAGTATTTGAAATATAGAAAATCATATCATCTGTGAATAGAGGTAGCTTTACTTCTTTTCCAACTGGGATTCTATTTTATTTTACTTTCTTCCATAAATGCCCTGGCTAGAAGCTTCAATACAGCGTTGAATGGAAGCACAGAGGAAATATGTGGGCTTTTTATAATGCCCTTTATTGGGTTAAGAAATTTCCCTCCTATTAATATTTTGTTGAGTGTTTTATCATAAAAGGGTGTTGGATTTTGTCAAATATATTCTCTGTGTCTACCAAATGGTCTTGTGAGTTTTGTCCTGTTCCTCTTAATGTGGTTTACTATTTTGATCTATTTTCCTATGTTGAATCACTCTTCCATTCACGGGATAAACTTCATTTAGTCACACTGTATAATCCTTTTTATATATTGCCAAATTTGATTTGTTAGCATTATGCTGAAATTTTTTCTATCTACATTCATAAGGGATATCAGTAGGTAGTTTTCTTTGTCTACATTGATACCAGGGTAATACTGGCCTCAGAATGAGTTAGGTAGTGTTCGCTCTTCTTCTATATTTTACAGAATTTGTCAAAATTTGATGTTAATTCTTCTTTAGATGATTGGTAGAATTCACCCGTGAAGATTTTAGTCTTGAGATTTCTTTGTGGCGAGTTTATTGATAACTAATTCAGTTTCTTTACTTGTTATAGGTCTGATCAGATTTTTTCTTTCTTCTTGAGTCAGCTTCAGCAGTTTGTGCTTTTCTATGAATTTGACCATTTTGTCTAGGTTACCTAATTTATTGGCATATAATTGCTAGTAATATTCCCTTACGATCATTTTCATTTCTGTAAGGTTGATAGTAGTACCACCCCTTTCATTCATGATTTTAGAAATTTGACTTCTCTCTCTTTTTTGAGGGGTTGTACACAAAAGACTTGTCAACATTGTTGAAATTTTTGGTTTCATTGCTTTTTCTCTCCTGTTTTTCTATTCTATATTTCATTTATTTCTGTCTAATATTTATTTTCTTTCCTCTACTTGTTGTGGGTTTATTTTGCTCTTCTTTTTCCACTTTCTTAAGGTAGAAAGTTAGGTTATTGATTCGAGATCTTTTTTCCCCAGCTCTATTGCTCTACTGAGATATAATATATACATATATATATATATATATGTATACATATATAGAATTGTATAAGTTTGAGGTATACGATGTGATTACGTGATGTTAATATATATTTTAAATGTTTATGACAATAAGGTTAGTTAACATATCCTTCACCTCACATAATTACCATTTTGTTGTTGTTATGGTGAGAACATTGAAGTCACTCTCATAGTAATTTTCAAGTATAAAACTCAATATCTTTAACTATAGTCACCATGCTGTACATTAAAACCCTGGAACTTACTCATCTTATAACTGAAAGTTTGTACTCTTTGACCAATATATCCCCATTTCTAACACCTCTCAGGCCCTAACAAACACCATTCTACTCTCTGGTTCTATGAGTCTGATGATTTTAGATTCCATATACAAGTGAGATCATAAAGTATTTGTCTTTCTTCTTCTGACCTATTTCACTTAGCATAATGCCCTCAAAGTCCATCCACGTTTTTGCAAAATGCAAGATCGTTTTCTTTTTATGGCTGAATAACGTATGTGTGTGTGTATATATATATGTGTGTGTGTGTGTGTGTGTCTGTGTGTGTGTATATATCTCACATTTTCTTTATCCATTTATTCATCAATGGATACAAGTTGTTTCCATATTGTGGCTACTCTGAACAGTACTGCAATGATCATGGAGGTGCATAGATATTTTTGAATTTGTGTTTTCATTTTCTTTGGGTAAATACCATTGACCACAAATGTGAGGATTTATTTCTGTGCTCTCTATTCTGTTCCATTAGTCTATATGTCTGTTTACTGCCTGCATCATACAGTTTTGGTTACAGTATGTTTGTAATATATATATTTTTTTTTGGGGGGCGGTAAGAGTTTATTAATTTATTTATTTACCTTTGCTGTGTTGGGTCTTCGTTTCTGTGTGAGGGCTTTCTCTAGTTGTGGCAAGCGGGGGCCACTCTTCATCGCAGTGCGCGGGCCTCTCACTATCGAGGCCTCTCTTGTTGCGGAGCACAGGCTCCAGATGTGCAGGCTCAGTAGTTGTGGCTCACAGGCCTAGTTGCTCCGTGGCATGTGGGATCTTCCCAGACCAGGGCTCGAACCCGTGTCCCCTGCATTAGCAGGCAGATTCTCAACCACTGCACCACCAGGGAAGCCCCTGTAATATATATATTTTGAAAACAGGAAGTGTAATACCGCTAGCTCTGTTCTTCTCCTCAAGATTGCCTACATGTGGTCTTTTATAGTTTCATACATATTTTAGGATTGATTTTTACAATTTCTGAAAAAATGCTATTGGTATTTTTTTAATTGAAGTATAGTTGATTTAAAGCCATACTATAGAGGAGCTTCAAGATGGCGGAAGAATAAGACGTCGAGATCACCTTCCTCCCCACAAATATATCAGAAATACATCTACAGCTGGAACAACTCCTACAGAACACCTACTGAACACTGGAGGAAGACCACAGACCTCCCAAAAGCCAAGAAACTCCTCACGTACCTGGGTAGGACAAAAGGAAAAAGAAAAAACAAAGACAAAAGAATAGGGACAAGACCTGCACCAGTGGGAGGGAGCTGTGAAGGAGGAAAGGTTTCCACACACTAGGAAGCCCCTTCGCGGGAGGAGACTGCGGGTGGCGGAAGGGGGAAGCTTCAGAGCCGCGGAGGAGAGAGCAGCCACAGGGGTGCAGAGTACAGAGCGGAGAGATTCCCACACAGAGGATCGGTGCCAACCAACACTCACCAGCCCTAGAGGCTTGTCTGCTCACCCGCCGGGGCGGGCGGGGGCTGAGAGCTGAGACTCGGGCTTCAGTCGGATCGCAGGGAGATGACTGGGGTTGGCGGCGTGAACACAGCCTGCAGGGGGTTAGTGCACCACGGCTAGCTGGGAGAGAGTCCGGGAAAAAGTCTGGATCTGCCGAAGAGGCAAGAGACTTTTTCTTGCCTCTTTGTTTCATGGTGCATGAGGAGAGGGGCTTAAGAGCGCCACTTAAAGGAGCTCCACAGACGGACGCAAGCCGGGGCTATCAGCGAGGACCCCAGAGACAGGCATGAGACGCTAAGGCTGCTGCTGCAGCCACCAAGAAACCTGTGTGCAAGCACAGGTCACTCTCCACACCTCCCCTCCCGGGAGCCTGTGCAGCCCTCCATTGGCAGGGTCCCGTGATCCAGGGACAACTTCCTCGGGAGAACACATGGCGTGCCTCAGGCTGGGGCAATATCACGACAGCCTCTGCCGCCACAGGCTCACCCCGCACTCCGTAGCCCTCCCTCCCCCCGGCCTGAGTGAGCCAGAGCCCCCGAAGCAGCTGCTCCTTTAACCCTGACCTGTCTGAGCGAAGAACAAATGCCCTCAGGCGACCTACAAGCAGAGGCAGGTCCAAATCCAAAGCTGAAACCCAGGAGCTGTGGGAACAAAGAAGAGAAAGGGAAATCTCTCCCAGCAGCCTCAGAGCAGTGGATTAAATCTCCACAATCAACTTGATGGACGCTGCATCTGTGCAATACTTGCACAGACAACAAATCATTCCAAATTGAGGAGGTGGATTTTGGGAGCAATGATATATATATTTTTTCTTTTTCACTTTTTGTGAATGTGTATGAGTATGTTCCTGTGTGTAATCCTGTCTGTATAGCTTTGCTTTTACCATTTGTCCTAGGGTTCTGTTTGCCCATTTTTTTGTTTGCTTGTTCGTTTTTTAAGTATAGATTTTAGCAATTCTTATCAGTGGTGATTTATTTTTTATTTTGCTTGCTCTCTTCTTTCTTTGTTTGTTTCTTTTTATTACTTTTTAATTTTTTTAATAATTACTTTTTCTTTTAATAACTTTATTTTATTTTTCTTTCTTTCTTTCCTTCTTTCTTTCTTCCTTTCTTCCCTCCTTCCTTCCATTTCTTTCTTTCCCTGCCTTCCTTCCTTCCTTCCTTCCTTTCTTTCTTTCTTTCTTTCCTTCCTTCCTTCCTTCTTTCCTTCTTTCTTTCTTTCATCTACCTATCTATCTTCCTGTCCATTTTATTCTGAGGAGTGTGGATGACAGGATATTAGAGCTCCAGCCAGGTGTAAGACCTAATTCTCTGAAGTGGGAGAGCCGAGTTCAGGACATTGGTCCACCAAAGACCTCCCAGCTCCAGGTAATATCAAATGGCAAAAGATTCCCAGAGATCTCCATCTCAACGCCAGGACCCAGCTCCACTCAACGACCAGCAAGCTACAGTGCTGGACACCCTATGCCAAACAACAAGCAAGACAGGAACACAACCCCACCCATTAGCAGAGAGGCTGCCTAAAATCATAATAAGCTCACATACACCCCAAAACACACCACCGCACGTGGACCTGCCCACCAGAAAGACAAGATCCAGCCTCATCCACCAGAACACAGGCACAAGTGCCCTCCACAAGGAAGCCTACACAACGCACTGAACCAACCTTAGCCACTGGGGGAAGACACCAAAAACAACGGGAATTACAAACCCACAGCCTGCATAAAGGAGACCCCAAACACAGTATGTTAAGCAAAATGAGAAGACAGAGAAACACACAGCAGATGAAAGAGCAAGATAAAAACCCACCAAACCAAACAAATGAAGAGGAAATAGGCAGTCTATATGAAACAGAATTCAGAGTAATGATAGGAAAGATAATCCAAAATCTTGGAAATAGAATGGAGAAAATACAAGAAATGTTTAACAAGAACTTAGAAGAACTAAAGAGCAAACAAACAATGATGAACAACACAATAAATGAAATTTAAAATTCTCTAGAAGAAATCAATAGCAGAATAACTGAGGTAGAAAAACGGATAAGTGACTTGGAAAATAAAATAGTGGAAATAACTACCACAGAGCACAATAAAGAAAAAAGAATGAAAAGAATTGAGGACAGTCTCAGAGACTTCTGGGACAACATTAAATGCACCAACATTCGAATTACAGGGATCCCAGAAAAACAAGAGAAAAAAAGGGACTGAGAAAGTATTTGAAGGGATTATAGTTGAAAACTTCCCTAATATGGGAAAGGAAACAGTCAAGTTCAGGAAGCGCAGAGAGTCCCATACAAGATAAAGCCAAGGAGAAACACGCCAGGATACATATTAATCAATCTATCAAAAATTAAATACAAAGAAAAAATATTAAAAGCAGAAAGGGAAAAACAACAAATAACATACAAGGGAATCCCCATAAGGTTAAAAGCTGATCTTTCAGCAGAAACTCTATAGGCCAGAAGGGAGTGGCAAGATATATTTAAAGTGCTAAAACGGAAAAACCTACAACCAAGATTACTCTACCCAGCAAGGATCTCATTCAGATTCAACAGAGAAATTAAAACCGTTAGAGACAAGCAAAAGCTAAGAGAGGTCCTGAACCAAGATTGTGGAGTAGAAGGACGTGCTCTTGCGAAAACACCAGAATCACAACTGGCTTCTGGACAATCATCGACAGGAAGACACTGGAATTCACCAAAAAAGATACCCCACATCCAAAGACAACGGAGAGGCCACAATGAGACAGTAGGAGGGGCACAATCACAGTAAAATCAAATCCCATAACTGCTGGCTGGGTGACTCACAGACTGGAGAACACTTATACCACAGAAGTCCATGCACTGGGGTGAACGTTCTGAGCCCCAAGTCAGGCTTCCCAACCTGGGGTCTGGCAATGGAAGGAGGAATTCCTAGAGAATCAGACTTTGAAGGCTAGTTGGATTTGATTGCAGGACTTCGCCAAGACTGGGGGAAACAGAGACTCCACTCTTGGAGGGCACACACAAAGTAGTGTGCGCATCGGGACACAGGGGAAGAAGCAGTGACCATAGGGGAGACTGAACCAAACCTACCTCCTAGTGTTAGAGCGTCTCCTACAAAGGCAGGGCTGGCTGTGGCTCACCGAGAGGACAAGGACACTGGCAGCAGAAGTTCTGGGAATTACTTCTTGGCGTGAGCCCTCCCAGAGTCTGGCAATAGATGCAGCAAAGAGCCAAGGTAAGCTCCAGTGTTGGGTTGCCTCCAGCCAAATAACCAACAGGGAGGGAACACAGCCCAACCCATAAGCAGTCAAACAGACTAAAGTTTTACTAAGCTCTACCCACCAGAGCAACAGTCACCTCTACCCACCACCAGTCCTTCCCATCAGAAAACTTACACAAGCCTCCTAGAGACCCTCATCCACCAGAGGGCAGATAGCAGAAGCAAGAAGAACTACAATCCTGAAGCCTGTGCAACAAAAACCACATTCACAGAAAGATAGACAAGATGAAAAGGCAGAGGGCTATGTACCAGATGAAGGAACAAGATAAAACCCTGGAAACTCAACTAAATGAAGTGGAGATAGGCAACCTTCCAGAAAAAGAATTCAGAATTATGATAGTGAAGATGACGAGGACCTCAGAAAAAGAATGAAGGCAAAGATCGAGACGATGCAAGAAATGTTTAACAAAGACTTAGAAGAATTAAAGAACAACAAACATAGATGAAGAATACAATAACTGAAATGAAAACGACACTAGAAGGAATCAACAGCCGAAGAACGAATAAGTGACCTGGAAGACAGAATGGTGGAATTCACTGCTGTGGAACAGAATAAAGAAAAAAGAATGCAAAGAAATGAAGACAGCCTAAGACTCTACTGGGACAAAATTAAATGCAATAACATTAGCATTATAGGGCTCCCAGAAGGAGAAGAGAGAGAGAGAAAGGACCATAGAAAATATTTGAAGAGATTATAATTGCAAACATCCATAACATGGGAAAGGAAACAGCCACCAAAGTCCAGGAAGCACAGAGAGTCTCATACAGGATAAACCCAAGGAGAAACATGCCGAGATACATAGTAATCAAATTGGCAAAAATTAAAGACAAAGAAAAATTATTGAAAGCAGCAAGGGAAAAGAAAATAACATACAAGGGAACTGCCATAAGATTAACAACTGATTCCTCAGCAGAAACTGCAAGCCAGAAGGGAGTGGCATAATATACTTAAAGTGATGAAAGGGAAGAACCTACAACCAAGATTACTCTACCCAGCAAGGATCTCATTCAGATAGGCTGGAGAACAAAAGCTTTACAGACAAACAAACGCTAAGAGAATTCAGAACCACCAAACCAGCTCTACAACAAATGCTAAAGGAACTTCTCTAAGTAGGAAACACAACAGAAGAAAAGGACCTACAAAAACAAACCCAAAACAATTAAGAAAATGGTCATAGGAACATACATATCGATAATTACCTAAAACATGAATGGATTAAATGCTCCAACCAAAAGGCAGAGGCTGCTTAATGGATACAAAAACAAGATCCATATATATGCTGTCTAAAACAGACCCACTTCAGACCTACGGACACATACAGACTGAAAGTGAGGGGATGGAAAAAGATATTCCATGCAAATGGAAATCAAAAGAAAGCTGGAATCGCAATTCTCATACCAGACAAAATAGGCTTTAAAATAAAGAATGTTACAGGAGACAAGGAAGGATACTACATAATGATCAAGGGATCAATCCAAGAAGAAGATATAACAATTATAAATGTATATGCACCCAAAATAGGAGCACCTCATTACATAAGGCAACTGCTAACAGCTATAAAACAGCAAATGGACAGTAACACAATAATAGTGGGGGAGTTTATCACCTCACTCACACCAATGGGCAGATCATCCAAAATGAAAATAAATAAGGAAACAGAAGCTTTAAGTGACAAAATAGACCAGAGGGATTTAATTGATATTTATAGGACATTCCATCCAAAAAAATCAGGTTACATTTTCTTCCCAAGTGTGCACGGAACATTCTTCAGGATAGATCACATCCTGGGTCCCAAATCAAGCCTCAGTAAATTTAAGAAAATTGAAATCATATCTAGCATCTTTTCTGACCACAATGATATGAGATTAGAAATTAATTACAGGGGAAAAAAAGTAAAAAACACAAATACATGGAGGCTAAACATTACATTAATAAATAACCAAAAGATCACTGAAGAAATCAAAGAGGAAATCAAAAAATACCTAGAGACAAATGACAACGAAAACATGATGATCCAAAACCTATGGGATGCAGCAAAAGCAGTTCTTAGAGGGAAGTTTATACTTATACAAGCCTACGTCAAGAAACAAGAAAAATCTTAAATAAACAATCTAACCTTACACCTAAATGAACTAGAGAAAGAAGAACAAACAAAACCCAAAGTTACCAGAAGGAAATAAATCATAAAGATAAGAACAGAAATAAATGAAGGAGAAACAAAGAGAGCAATAGAAAAGATCAATATAACTAAAAGCTGGTTCTTTGAGAAGATACACATAATTGAGGAACCATTAGCCACACTCATCAAGACAAAGAGGGAGAGGACTCAAATCAATAAAAGTAGAAATGAAAAAGGAGAAGTTACAACAGACACCGAAGAAATACAAAGCATCTTAAGAGACTACCAAAGCAACCCTATGCCAATAAAATGGACAACCTGGAAGAAACGAACAAATTCTTAGAAAGGTACAACCTTCCAAGACTGAACCACAAAGAAATAGAAATTACGAACAAACCAATCACAAGTAATGAAATTGAAACTGTGGTTAAAAATCTTCCAACAAACAAAAGCTCAGGACCAGATGGCTTCACAGGCGAATTCTATCAAACATTTAGAGAAGAGCTAACACCCATCCTTCTCAAACTCTTACAAAAAATTGCAGAGGAAGGAACACTCCCAAACTCATTCTATGAGGCCCCCATCACCCTGATACCAAAACCACATGTAGACACCAGAAAAAAAGAAAATTAAAGACCAATATCACTGATGAATATAAATGCAAAAATCCTCAACAAAATACTAGCAAACAGAAAGCAACAACACATTAAAAGGACCATACACCATGACCAAGTGGGATTTACCCCAGGGATGCAAGAATTCTTCAATATACACAAATCAATCAATGTGATACACTATATTAACAAATTGAAGAATAAAAATCATAGGATCATCTCAATACATGCAGAATAACCTTTTGACAAAATTCAACACCCATTTATGATTTAAAAAAACTCTCCAGAATGTGGGATAGAAGGAACCTACCTCAACATATTAAAGGACACATACGACAAACACATGGCAAATATCATGCTCATTGGTGAAAAACTGACAGCATTTCCTCTAAGATCAGGAACAAGACAAGGATGTCCACTCTCACCACTATTATTCAACATAGTTTTGGAAGTCCTAGCTACGGCATTCAGAGAAGAAAAGGAAATAAAAGGAATACAAATTGGAAAAAAGATGTAAAACTGTCACTGTTTGCAGATGACGTGATACTACACATAGAGAATCCTAAAGTTGCTACCAGAAAACTACTAGAGCTAATCAATGAATTTGGTAAAGTTGCAGGATACAACATTAATGCACAGAAATCTTTTGCATTCCTATACACTAATGATGAAAAATCTGAAAGAGAAATTAAGGAAACACTCCCATTTACCATTGCAACAAAAAGAATAAAATACTTAGGAATAAACCTACCTGAGGAAACAAAAGACCTGAATGCAGAAAACAATAAGACACTGATGAAAGAAATTAAAGATGATACAAACAGATGGAGAGATATACCATGTTCTTGGATTGGAAGAATCAATATTGTGAAAATGTCTATACTACCCAAAGCAATCTACAGATTCAGTGCAGTCCCTATCAAGTTGCCATTGGCATTTTTTACAGAACTAGAACAAAAAATCTTAAAATTTGTATGGAGACCCAAAAGACCCCAAATAGCCAAAGCAGTCTTGAGGGAAAACAACGGAGCTGGAGGAATCAGACTCCCTGTGTTCAGACTATACTACAAAGCTACAGTAAACAAGACAATATGGTACTGGCAGAAAAACAGAAACATAGATAAACAGAACAAGATAGAAAGCCCAGAGATAAACCCAAGAACTTATGGTCAACTAATCTATGACAAAGGAGGTGCAATATACAATGGAGTAAACACACTCTCTTCTATAAGTTGTGCTGGGAAAACTGGACAGCTACACGGAAAAGAATGAAATTAGAACACTCCATAACACGATACAAAAAAGATAAACTCAAAATGGATTAGAGACCTAAATGTAAGACGAGACACTATAAAACTCTTAGAGGAAAACATAGGAAGAACACTCTTTGACATAAATCACAGCAAAATCTTTTTTGATCCACCTCCTAGAGTAATGGAAATAGAACAAAAATAAACAAGTGGGACCTAGTGAAACTTCAAAGCCTTGGCACAACAAAGGAAACCATAAACAAGAAGAAAAGACAACCCTCAGAATGGGAGATAATATTTGCACACGAATCAACGAACAAAGGATTAATCTCCAAAATACATAAACAGCTCATGTTGCTCAATATTAAAAAAAAAACCCAATCCAAAAATGGGCAGAAGACCTAAATAGACATTTCTCCAAAGAAGACATACAGATGGCCAAGAAGCACATGAAAAGATGCTCAACCTCACTAATTATTAGAGAAATGCAAATCAAACTACAATGAGGTATCATCTCACACCAGTTAGAATGGGCATCAGCAGAAAATCTACAAACAACAAATGCTGCAGAGGGTGTGGAGAAAAGGGAACACTCTTGCACTGTTGGTGGGAATGTAAATAGATACAGCCACTATGGAGAACTGTATGGAGGTTCCTTAAAAAACTAAAAATAGAATTACCATATGATCCAGCAATCCTACTACTGGGCATATACCCAGAGAAAACCATAATTCAAAAAGACACATGCACCCCAATATTCATTGCAGCATTATTTACAATAGCCAAGTCATGGAAGCAACCTAAATGCCCGTCAACAGATGAATGCATAAAGAAGATGTGGTACATATATACAATGGAGTATTACTCAGCCATAAAAAGGAACGAAATTGGGTCATTTGTTGAGACATGGATGGATCTAGAGACTGTCATACAGAGTGAAGTAAGTCAGAAAGAGAAAAACAAATATCCTATATTAACGCATATATGTGGAATCTAGAAAAATGGTACAGATGAACCGGTTTGCAGGGCAGAAGTTGAGACACATGCAGAGAACACACGTATGCACAATAAGGAGGGAAAGGGGCAGTGGGGTGGAGGTGGGGATGTGATGAATTGGGAGATCGGGATTGACATGTATACACTGATGTGTATAAAACTGATCACTAATAAGAACCTGTTGTATAAAAAAATAAATAAAATTAATTTTTAAAAAAGCTAAGAGAATTTAGCACCACCAAACCAGCTCTACAACAAATGCTAAAGGAATTTCTCTAGGCAGGAAACACAAGAGAAGGAAAAGACCTACAGTAACAAACCCAAAACAATTAAGAAAATGGTAATAGGAACATACATATCGGTAATTACCTTAAATGTAAATGGATTAAACGCTCCCACCAAAACACACAGACGGGCTGAATGGATACAAAAACAAGACCCGTATATATGCTGTCTACAAGAGACCCACTTCACACCTACGGACACATACACTGAAACTGAGGGGATGGAAAAAGATATTCCATGCAAATGGAAATAAAAACAAAGCTGGAGGAGCAATTCTCATATCAGACAAAATACACTTTAAAATAAAGACTATTACAAGAGACAAAGAAGGACACTACATTATGATCAAGGGATCAATGCAATAAGAAGATATAACAACTGTAATATGCACCCAATATAGGAGCACCACAATACATAAGTTAAATGCTAACAGCCATAAAGGGGAAATCGACAGTAACACAATCATACTAGCGGACTTTAACACTCCACTTTCATCAATGGACATATCATCCAAAATGAAAATAAACAAGGAAACACAAGATTTAGATGATATATTAAATAAGATGAACCTAATTGATATTTAAAGGGCATTCCAGCCAAAACCAACAGAATAAACTTTCTTGTCAAGTGCTCATGGAACATTCTCTAGGATAGATCATATCGTGCGCCACAAATCAAGACTTGATAAATTTAAGAAAATTGAAATTGTATCACGTATCTCTTCGGACCACAATGCTATGAGACTAGATATCAATTACAGGAAAAAATCTGTAAAAAACACATACGCATGGAGGCTACACAATAAACTACTTAATAACCAAGAGATAACTGAAGAAATCAAAGAGGAAATCAAAATTACCTACAAACAAATGACAATGAAAAAACGATGACCCAAAACCTATGGGATGCAGCAAAAGCAGTTCTAAGAGGGAAGTTTATAGCAGTACAATCCTACCTTAAGAAATGAGAAAGATCTCAAATAAACACCCTAACTTTATACCTGAAGCAATTAGAGAAAGAAGAAGAACAACAACAAAAAAAACCAAAGTTAGCAGAAGGAAAGAAATCATAAAGATCAGAGCAGAAATAAATGAAAACAGAAATGAAGGAAACAATAGCAAAGATGAATAAAACTAAAAGCTGGTTCTTTGAGAAGATAAACAAAATTGATAAACCATTAGTCAGACTCATCAAGAAAAAGAGGGAGAGGACTCAAATCAATAAAATTAGAAATGAAAAAGGAAAAGTTACAACAGACACTGCAGAAATACAAAGCTTCCTAAGAGACTACTACAAGCAACTCTATGCCAAGAAAATGGACAACCTGGAAGAAATGGACAAATTCTTTGAAAAGCACAACCTTCCAAGATGGAACCAGGAAGAAATACAAAATATAAACAGACCAGTCACAAGCACTGAAATTAAAACTGTGATTAAAAATCTTCCAGCAGACAAAAGCTCAGGACCAGATGGCTTCACAGGCGAATTCTATGAAACATTTAGAGAAGCGCTAACATCTATCCTTCTCAAACTCTTCCAAAATATAGTAGAGGGAGTAACACTCCCAAACTCATTCTACGAGGCCACCATCACCCTGATATCAAAACCAGACAAAGGTGTCACAAAGAAAACAAACTACATGCCAATATCACATGAACATAGATGCAGAAATCCTCAACAAAATACTAGCAAACAGAATCTAACAGCACATTAAAAGGATTATTCACCATGATCAAGTGGGGTTGATCCCAGGAATGCAAGGATTCTTCAATATATGCAAATCAATCAATGTGATACACCATATTAACAACTTGAAGTAGAAAAAACATATGATCATCTCATTAGATGCAGAGAAAGCTTTCCACAAAATACAACACACATTTATGAAAAACATCCTCAAGAAAGTAGGCATAGAGGGAACTTTTCTCAACATAATAAAGGCTATATATGACAAACCCACAGCCAACATCGTCCTCAGTGGTCAAAAATTGAAACCATTTCCACTAAGATCAGGAACAACAAAGGTTGCCCACTCTCACCACTATTATACAATATTGTTTTGGAAGTTTTAGCCCCAGCAATCAGAGAAGAAAAAGAAATAAATGGAATCCAAATAGGAAAAGAAGAAGTAAAGTTGTCACTCTTTGCAGATGGCATGATACTATACATAGAGAATCCTAAAGATGCTACTAGAAAACTACAAGAGCTAATCAATGAATTTGGTAAAGTAGCAGGATACAAAATTAATGCACATAAATCTCTTGCATTCCTATACAGTAATGATGAAAAATCTGAAAAAGAAATTAAGGAAACACTCCCACTTACGATTGCAACAAAAAGAATAAACACTCTCAACCACTGCGCCACCAGGGAAGGCCGCTCAACATTATTAATCATTAGAGAAATGCAAATCAAAACTACAATGTGATATCATCTCACACCAGTCAGAATGGCCATCATCAAAAAATCTACAAAGCATAAATGCTGGAAAAGTTGTGGAGGAAAGGGAACCCTCTTGCACTGTTGGTGGGAATATAAATTGATACAGTCCCTATGGAGGTTCCTTAAAAAACTGCAAGTAAAACTACCATATGACCCAACAATCCCACTACTGGGCATAATCCCTGAGAAAACCATAATTCAAAAAGAGTCATGTACCACAATGTTCATTGCAGCTGTATTTACAGTAGCCAGGACATGGAAGCAACCGAAGTGTCCATCAACAGATGAATAGATAAAGAAGATGTGGCGCATACATAGAATGGAATATTACTCAGCCATAAAAAGAAATGAAATTGAGTTATTTGTAATGAGGTGGATGGACCCAGAGTCTGTCATACACAGGGAAGTTAAGTCAGAAAGAGAAAGGGGCTTCCCTGGTGGCACAGTGGTTGGGAGTCCGCCTGCCGATGCAGGGGACATGGGTTTGTGCCCCAGTGCGGGAAGATCCCACATGCCGTGGAGTGGCTGGGCCCGTGAGCCATGGCCACTGAGCCTGCGCATCTGGAGCCTGTGCTCCGCAACGGGAGAGGCCACAACAGTGAGAGGCCTGTGTACCACAAAAAAAAAGAAAGAAAGAAAGAAAGAAAAAGAAAAACATATACCATATGCTAACACATATATATGGAATCAAACAAAAAACATGTCATGAAGAGCCTAGGGGTAAGACGGGAATAAAGACACAGACCTACTAGAGAATGGACTTGAGCATATGGGGAGGGGGAAGGGTAAGCTGGGAGAAAGTGACAGAGTGGCATGGACATAGATACACTACCAAACGTAAAATAGGTAGCTAGTGGGAAGCAGCCGCATAGCACAGGGAGATCAGCTCGGTGCTTTGTGACCACCTAGAGGGGTGGGATAGGGAGGGTGGGAGGGAGGGAGATGCAAGAGGGAGGAGATATGGGGACATATGTATATGTATAACTGATTCACTTTGTTATAAAGCAGAAACTAACACACCATTGTAAAGCAATTATACTCCAATAAAGATGTTAAAAAAAAACTGCAAGGTTTGAACATGTGTAAAAACAGACTGTTTTTCCTGGATTTTCTGGGATAATCCTGGTGTCAATTTGATCATATCTAAGATGCTATTGATTTTAAGACACACCATTATTTTTTGTACTGCTGATCAAGAAAAAAAGTTAAACCAACTTGTTATTGATTGCAAGACACATCCTTATCCTTATTTCAGTGATGTTAGAATAATAAAACTATGTGTATATTAGAATTGATTAAAAAATACTCTATACTGTGTTTTTGTTTGACCATGTGCACCTAGACCAATGTGTCTGACCAGTATGCTTCAAATTTGATTCAGAAAATATGATTATATTATACATAACTAAAAAAAAGCACAGACACACTCACTAAGCAAGGCTGGGCCATGTAAAAAGGGTACAAGAAACTATCTTGCTTTCAAATAGATTCCAGGTTTAGACACTCTCACAATAATGCACAGAACCTAGTACAGGGCTGACATCAGAAATCACCATCCAGCATAATTTCCCCAAGGATTCAGAATACAACACAGTAACCCCTGCAATGCCTTTGTCCTGTGCCACTGGGTGGGGTTAACTACTTTTTGTTATTAGACCTTTAAGTGCTACTATAGCTATCTGCAAATGGAGGACTTAGATAAATGCATTTAGAAACTAGGAGACAATGAGGGGACATTGATTGTAGGACTAATAAGAAATGGGACTAATCCTAGCAGTTAACTCCTCTGCATTTATCTCATGCCACTGGCTATTAATATCACTAGCTGATTTTAAAAAGACTTTGATAAATATTTGCTGATATCTGGGGTGTCTCCTTGTGGGAGTATACCTTCCCATCTCCTCTGCTTCCATTCGTCTTCATTCATAATGCATTTATTGAATATCTATTTTTGTAAAGCAGTTGGCTAGGCATTGTGACAGGTTATAAGAACAAGACACTGTTCCTGCCTTCAAGGACCTGAGAATTCATCAGAGGAGGTAAGACATGAATGCAAAGCTCACTAGGGCAGAGTAGAGACAGACATGTTCTAATATCTAATAATCCTAAGGAAGCACGTGGTAAACTCTGAGAAAGGACAAAGAATATATTTAGAAGGCCTTGAAGGATGTTAATGTTTGCACGTGTGATTGTTTGAGAGGGGCATTTCAAATGTAAACAAAAACATGGCAGCAGCAAATTATAAGACATGTTTGGGGAAAAAAAGGAAATAATTTGATTAGGCTGAAACTCAGTCTCTGACTGACTATAGGGCAGTGGTTGTATTTAGAAACATTGAATGCCAAGTTAATGGTTTAAACAAGTTTTTGTAGGTAACAAGTAGCCAGTGAAGATTTCTGAGCAGAAAATGACAGACTCAGAAGTATGGTTTAGGAAAGCTAACATAGGAACAAGTAGAATGGCCAGAAAGTCTGGAGGCAAAGAAAACACACACACACACACACACACACACACACACACACTGCTGCCTGGCTAGTTCAATAGCCTGGTGAAAGCTTACTAGACTGTGAAGAAAGAGATTAGAAGGGGGAAGAGAAAGGAGATGACAAAGTCAAGTGATGTTGAAGATGTAAAATTGCCAGGCTTTGGCAATGGATGAGATGTGAGAACATGAGGGATGGAGGTAACAAATATGACTGACGCTTTCAGCCTGGCTGACTCGAAAGATTCAATGTCATTAACATAGGAAAGGAACAGAAAAAGAAGAAAAGGTATGGGAGGCGTTAATGATGTTTTTTATTTTTTAAGACAGCCTTGGAGAGGAGAACTTCTCAGACTTAAAGGTACTTTCGAATCACCCAAGGATTTTGCTAAAGTGAAGACTGATTCATTAGGTGAGGAGTGGGGCATGATATTCTACATTTCGAACTGAGTGCATAAGAAATGTTAATGTCACTGCCCTACACCACAGTTTAATGCAGCAAGGCTGCAGAGAATGCCAAGCGGAGAAGTCAAGGAGAATTTTGGTGGAATAAAGCAGGCCTGCCTAGGAGCTGTGCCAAGAAATCAATTTGACAACAGCATTAATAAAAATCCATATAAAAGGAAAAACAACATAATTTAGGTCAAATATATTTTAGGAAAATTAAGCGCAATTATTTTTAAAGTGCTTTCAATTTTTCTTGCTTCTTATTCATAGTACCCATAAACACATATGCATACTTACTACTCACATTCACAAATCCACAAACACATACAAACACAAACACATGCAACTTCTTTATTTATTACATGGGTTTTTTTCCAAACAGAAATCCCTCATAAACACCTAAGTGTACTGGTATAGACAAGTATCTGTATTAAAAATTAAGATGGAGGGGTTCCCTGGTGGTGCAGTGGTTAAGAATTTGCCTCCCAGTGCAGGGGACACGGTTTTGAGCCCTGGTCCGGGAAGATCCCACATGCCGCAGAGCAACGAAGCCCATGTGCCACAATTACTGAGCCTGCGCTCTAGAGCCTGCATATCACAACTACTGAAGCCCGTGTGCCTAGAACCCATGCTCCGCAACTAGAGAAACCACCACAATGAGAAGCCCGCGCACGGCAACGAAGAGTAGCCCCCACTCACCACAACTAGAGGAAGCCCGCGCACAGCAACAAAGACCCAACTCAGTCAAAAATAAATAAATTAAATAAATATTTTTTTAAAAGACAGTATATGTGTCAATCCCAATCTCCCTAAAAAAAAAAATTAAGATGGAGAAAAGAAATTAATGTGCCTTCAAAAATACCATATTCACACATAATTGACTGTAAGTTGCTCTTTCTCCTTGAACTCCCACCCCCTACTTCATGATAACTTTGATTATATGGATAAATAACTTTATCCTTTTAATTCTCAGATGTAAATATGAATTATCTCTACATGCCATCTTTTCACTAGTCAGTAAGTGAACACTTCTGTCAGATACACCATTTAGCATGAGTAATAAAATTAAATATTTGCTAACTTTATATCTTCTCTAAAGAATTTGGTTAGCCTGACTTATATGAGGAGACTCAGATGATTCCACTTAATGGGCAGGGAAGGTGCATTGATATACCATGAACACCTGACTGTGCACAACTTCTCAGGGAAATCATGGATTCTCTTTTAACTGAGAAGTTTTTTTTTTAACATCTTTATTGGAATATAATTGCTTTACAATGTTGTGTTAGCTTCTGCTGTATAACAAAGTAACTCAGCTATATGTATTCATATATCCCCATATCCCCTCCCTCTTGGCTTCTCTGCTATCCAAAAGAAAGGGCATCAGAACAGCCAAAATACCTGCTGTGGAAATGTTTCTTCACTGGTCTTTGAAACCTCTATTCTATGCTGACTTTCATAAGTATAAAACCTTCCATACTCGATCACCTGGGGAGCTGTGATGTTAACTGCCAAGGACCTGCATGACACAAAAGCTGAAACCAAAGGGCAAAAAGAGGCTCCATGTGGATAAACAAGCATGGGCACTGTGAACCCCATCCCAGGCACATATTGTGAATTTGTTAGAGGGAATGTGGAGCATCACAGGCGGAACTTCTTCTGGCCCTTAATTTTTAGGACGCTCCCTGAAAATTCTCAGCAGAGGAAATGGCAGGAGTGATGAGCCTGTTTCCAAAGCTCTTTCCAACAACCTTCAGACTTGATACATTCAGATTGCAATTAAAAATATCAAGCAACTCACCAGTATTTTTAGAAGTGTTCCAAATGGGTCACCTTTAAAGGAAATAATTGGAGGCAAGCTGAAAAAACAGCAGGCACTCAATAAATGCTTCTATGAATGAGTGAAATGAATGAATGTGTGAGAGAGTGAATGAAAAGCCTACAATCTAAATAGTCTAAATCTGTAAATGATAAGAAAAGTACATTTCCTGAGGAAGCTAGTTCATCTCAATTTGAAAATACTAATTTCTGACCTTAAGAGTGCATATAATGTATTTTCTCATCCATTTGATATATGTTTATAAACTAGCTTTTCCAGACAAAGTTCATTATAGGAAAAAGAAAAAAATAACTTATTCATGCCCTCTGCCTGAGCCCTTGAATCTGATTGATTCGAATGAGAAACCTGGTCCTACTGACTTTTGTCCAGTGTTGCAGCCATTTGATGAAGTTTTAACTGCATTGCGCTGGTCTGTCCCCATCTACAGTTATAAATCCCAGGTAGATTTGAGAGGGACCCAAAATAGGAAAAAGAATGAGTTCTCTTCTGCTGCTATACAAACGCATTTCCCATGGTCAATATGATTTTATACAAAGTCAACTGCTTTTCTTCACTGAACAATGGCCATGCTCCTCCAATAAATTATTATGAGGTGAGAAATCAGTAAATTATGAGCTTTAATTTCTACAGGAGTAAATAAAATGTTCATGAGATGACTATGGAAGTCCTTCCTAAGAATCATTTCAAATGATTTTGATAGATTATCTTAATATTGAAAAATAAAATAGTACTTAATATTAATTTTCATTGCTAATTTTGGAAGAAAATTGAAACTGTGTGCTCAAATATGTCTTTTTTGATAAATGGTTATGTTAACTACCGTGCACACTGAATTGCAGCTAACTCGATAAGAAGCCATTATTGGAGGGAAAGTAATGATTCTATTAAAAACTGAGGAATATAGGGTAAATCTAAATTTATTAAAGTGTTAACTCTCTGAAATGCAGGACTTTCAGAAACACTTTCTGTGAATAAGACTTCCCAAGTAAAGGAACATTCAAAAAATCATACATTTCATTATAATCATGGACACCTCCTCACATGTATAGAATGTGAAGTGCAGAGCAGGTTAAGGGTAGTTTCCACTCATAAAAGAAAGAAGAATGAGGCAGACGTTTCAGCTTAAAGGGCACCCCAACTTCACACTGACACGCTGGCAAAAAAATGCATACCCACAAAGAGAAAATAAAGACGTTAAGGGAGATGGAATTGGAAGAAGGGGCCAAAGTAAGAGGATGCAAGTGCTCAGTACTGGTCCCAGCGGACATTATGACTCTGGGCATGTGGTGGGAGTACCCATTTATCTCTGCCATCTCTCCCTGCCCACTCATGCTCAGTCCCTCTCTAGAGAAACCCCTGCTCTGGAGAGAAAACCCTAGATCATGCTCACTACAGTAGAAAAACTAATCCAAGCTCCCTGGGACTCCTGGGAATTGCTGGAGGTGAGCAGGAGAGAGGTGGGGAGACAGATGGAAAAGAAGGTGGTGAAGGGTGTGACTGTTAATAAAGGTGACACCAGTGCATTCAGCTAAATGAGTCTGGTGCAAGTGGGAGAAGTTGGGGCAGGAGGTCTTCCCTCTCTTCCTGCAACTGTGTGGGGCTGTGCTGGTGACCGCCACACTTTCAAAAATGTCCTGTTGCAAACAAGTGCCAGTGTTCTTGCTACACTAACGAGCTAAGTGACGCAGTGAACAAAGCAAGGATGCTTGTTCCTGGCTCAATCTCCCTTCAACAACGATAATTTGCCACATCAACTTATCTTGCCAGGCACGAAGCATCAGAGGACTAGTTATTAAAAGAAAGACATTTTTCTTGCTCATTACATCCTACAATGTAAAACATCCAGAGATGTAGAGTTCTGTTTCACCATTAAAGTAAAAATTATTTCCGGTGGCTTTGGGAGAAAATGCAATTATTTTCCTTCCTGTCACTGAGTCTCCACACTCTCCTAGAGATGATCATACCCTATTAAAATGGCCTCATCTTCCTTTGAATGATGCCAGTGAAAGATCTTCCCTGACCTGGGTGGGGGGGCTGGTCCCTGAGCCCTCACGCCTTGGGATGTGGGGTCACCAAAGGCAGAGGTAATTAGACAGCACTGAGTCATTGCCACTCACATCCCCTCGCCGCAGGAAGAGGAAACTTTTTATGGAGGCAAATGAGCTCTTCAGGCAGAGTCCACTCATTTTTCCAATGACCAGAACCCACTCGGGCCAGATTGCCACAGGCTGTGTCAGCGCTCTACTCCTGGAGAAGTCCAGTGGGCCCCCCTAGGAAACACTACACTTTGGGTCTGCTTAGCCTCAGCTCTTTCCCCTCTTAGCCACCACAGAGAAAGAGGGACACCTGTAGCTCCACCTACACGAATCAGAGCTCATTGGTGGTGGTCACATCTCTCCGCCAGCTTGGTTGTTGAGTGAAATTGGCCCAGGTGGCAATTTGCCTCCCTGCACAACTGATTCACTCGGCTTTGATCTGGCCACTGGGCTGGCCATAATCTCAGCCCCTGCTTCAGGCCCTCTTCCTCTTGGTTCCAAAGAAGAACCCAGTGAGATGGTGTGGCTATCTCAGTGCAATCTCGTCCTCATAAATTCAGGATCAACATTCTAAAGATGACACGTTTGCACCATCTGGCCTCATGAACATTCGTATCACCACCCAAGACAGATATCCAGAATAGATAAGTCAAGAGTCCTTCTCTCTCTACACACATACCTTCTTACCATGCTTTTTACTACAGTATGCTTTCCGTAGTTCAGTGAGAACACACTTTGACGTAAATTGTAGCAATAATTTTTTGTATCCGTCTCCTAGATTAATGGAAGTAAAAACAAAACTAAGCAAAAAGAAACAAATGGGACCTAATTAAACTTAAAAGCTTTCACACAACAAAGGAAACCATAAAGAAAACAAAAAGACAACCCACAAAATGGGAGAAAATATTTGCCAACGATGCTACAGACAAGAGATTAATTTCCAAAATATACTAACAGCTCATACAGCTGAATATCAAAAAAACCCAAACAACCCAATCAAAAAATGGGCAGAAGGCTTAAATAGACATTTCTCCAAAAGAAGTCAAAATGATGGCCAACAGGCATATGAAAAGATGCTCAATTATTAGAGAAATGCAAATCAAAACTACAGTAAGGTATCACCTCACACCAGGGAGAATGGCCATCATTAAAATGTCTAGAAATAATAAATGCTGGAGAGGGTGTGGAGAAACAGAAACCCTCTTACACTGTTGGTGCGAATGTAAATTGGTGCAGTCACTATCAAGAACAGTAAGGAGGGCTTCCCTGGTGGCGCGGTGGTTGAGAGTCCTCCTGCCAATGCAGGGAACGGGGGTTCGTGCCCCGGTCTGGGAGGGTCCCGCGTGCCGCGGAGTGGCTGGGCCTGTGAGCCATGGCCGCTGGGCCTGCGTGTCCGGAGCCTGTGCTCCGCAGTGGGAGAGGCCACAGCAGTGAGAGGCCCGCATACCACAAGAAAAAAAAAAAAACAACAGTAAGGAGTTTCCTTAAAAAACTAAAAATAGAGCAACCATCATGGGAGTGATACAGTAATACCACTTCTGGGCATGTACCCAGAGAAAACCGTAGTTTGAAAAGATATATGTACCCCAAACAGCAGCACTATTTACAATAGCCAACACATGGAAGCAACCTAAATGTCCACTGACAGATGAATGGATAATGAAGATGTGGTGTATATATATACAATAGAATATTACTCATCCATTAAAAAGAATGAAATAATGCCATTTGCAGCAACATGGATGGACTTAGCAATTATCATATTAGTGAAGTAAGTCACACAGATAAAGACAAATATCACAATAGCACTTATAGGTGTAATCTAAAAAATGGATACAAATGAACTTGTTTACAAAACAGAAATAGACCCACAGACATAGAAAACAAACTTGTGGTTACCAAAGGGGATAGTGGGGGAGAGATAAATTAGGAGTTTGGGATTAACATATACACACTACTACATATGAAATAGGTAAACAACAAGGACCTACTATATAGCACAAGGAACTATACTCAACACCTTGGAATAACCTATAATGGAAAATAATCTGTATAACTGAATCACTTTGCTGTACACTTGAAAGTAATACAACATCGTAAATTCAAAAAATTTTAATTAAAAAAATAATACTGAGCTTTTATAAATCTAATAAATTAAGCTCAAATGTATAAGGCAAAAAAGTTAATAGATATACAGGAGAAATGAACAATCCTGACATCATACTGGGGAGATTTCTACATAACTTTTCTTGATTATGCACAGGTGATTCAGATAAAAATTAAATATTAATGATTTGTAAAATACTATTAACAAGCTTAATCTAATGGACAAAGGTTGAATTCTGTACACAACAATTAGAATATACCAATTATTCTCATACATACACAGAACATTTACAGATATTAATTATACTAAGGGGTTAAGAAAGTCAAGTTTCAGAGAACTGGTATCTGACTAAAACACAAGCTAGATGTCAATAACAAAAAATTTTTTAATTCCTTACATTTGGAAATTTAAAAGCACATTTCTAAGTCATAGATTAAAGAAGAATAACACTGGAAGTTTTTAAATACTTAGAACTCAATAATAATAAAATGCTTCATATAAAACCTGTTAGATATAAATCGCAGGTACTTAGAAGGAAAGTTATTGTCTTATATGTTTTTATTAGAAAATGATATCAATTAATTAATTTAATTTACTTAAATTATCTCAAAATTAATATGCTATGCATCTAACTTAAGAAATTTGAATAAAGAACAAGATAAAAATGTAATAAAAGGAAGGAGACAACAATGATAAGAAAAACAGACAATGAAATAAAAAACAAGGAGATTAAAAAGAATATACAAAACCAAAGATTGCTTCTTTGGAAAGATTAACAAAATTGGCAAACCTTTGGTAAAATTTATCCTAACAAAAATAGAAGGCAAAAACTATAATTCTAGAAATGAAAAGTGGGTCATCACTACAGATACCACACAGATTAAAAATATAATAAGATAATACTTTTAAAAACTTTATGCCAAAAAGTGAAAAAAATAAAGTTCTAGTTACATATAAATTACCAAAATTTATTAGAAATATACAATCTTAATAGTCCAATAACTATTTAAGAAAAAGAAGCAGTACTAAGAACTTTCCCACAAAGAAAACACCACACCCAAATGTTCTTGCTGGTGTTTTCTACCAAAATATCAAGGAGCAGATTATTTCCATCTTAAATAATACATTCTAAAAAATAAAATAGGTAATACTCTCTAACTCATTCTGTGAAGTTATTATAATCTTGCTATCCAAACCAGAAAAAGACACTGTGAGAAGGGAAATTCATAGGCCATTCTCTCTCATGACCTAGATTAAAAGAAAATCTTAAAATTGAAAAGAGTTAATTGAGTCAAAAGATATGTAAAAATACTAATATACAATGATCAAGCTGAATTTATCCCAAGCAGTCAAGAGTGATTGGCCTAAAAAAATCAATAAATATTATTATGTTAACATATTAACCACAAGGTGAGAAATGAAAATTTCATCCTGAACATGCATCTGAGCCCATGTGGAACAAATTTGCCTCCCACTGACACTCATTCATTTATTATTCAAATATATTTAATGAATACACTCTATTCCACGTGTATTATCACATGGCACTGTAATGATATATTTATGCGATGGCTTCTTCAAAGAAACTGAGTGTTCCTTAAAGGCAGTCAGTATTCACCACTGTGTCTATAGCACAATCACTGGAATAGTCTGTATATATAACATATGTGTGTATATGTGTGATATATGCTTGGAATATTCTAAGAAACAGGGCAAAAGATACCTCGTGTAGAGTCAGGAAAGCCATGTTTGAGTTGGCAGTGCCCAAACTGAAATTTACCTTAAACAACACATGTAGCAAGAGTCAAAATATGGAAACAACCTAAATATTCATCGACAGATGAATGGATAAATAAAATGTTGTATTACCATTCAGGGAAATGTTATTCTGCCTTTAAAAAGAATGAAATCCTGCCATTTGTAACAACATGGATGGATCTGGAGGACATTATGCTAAGTGAAATAAACCAGACACAGAAAGACAAATATTGTATTATTTCACTTATATAAGAAATCTCAAATAGTCAAATTCATAGAAGCAGAGAGTAAAATGGTGGTTTCCAGGGGCTGAATGGAGGGGGAAACAATGAGGTGATGATCAAAGGGTCCAAAGTTTCAGTTATGAAAAATAAACAAGTATTGGTGATCTCCTATACAACATAGTGCCTATAGATAACAATGCTGTATTGTGTACTTAAAATTTCCTAAGAGAGTAGGTCTTATATTGAGTGCTTTTAACACAAACATACACAAATAATAATGATAACAATAATAATAATAATAATTGGAGTAAGAGGAAAATTTGGGAGATGAGAATACATTGTAGTGAGAGACCATATGGTGTGTGTGAGAGAGGAGTGATAAAACCATTCATTATTGTTTGAGTTCAAAGTGTGACACACTGACTGGTAAAAGCTGTGCCTGCAGAAGCAGTCAGAAGCATATCATGGAAGGCCTTGTTTTTAATATTGAAGAATTTGGACTTCATTATGCTATTATTAATCAAATGAATAGATTCTCTAATACTGATCCATCATTGCTTTCTGGGAATGAGCTCCACTTGTGCTGCTTTATTCTATTTGCTAAAATTTTATTTAGGATATTTGCATCAATATTAAGATTGATATGAGGGCTTTTTTATATATACTATTTTTGTCAGGTGTTGTTATTGGTGATATTCAAGCTTAGGAAGACATTGAAAACTTTCCAATCTCTGCCAGTGATTCTCAATCTTTTGTGTGCATAAGAATCACTTTGGAAACTTGATAAGAATGCAGATTCCCAGACTTCACTTTCAGGTCTATAATTCAAAATGTCTGGGTTAGAAAAGCAATTTGGGGGACTTCCCTGGTGGTTCAGTGGATAAGACTCCATGATCCCAATGCAGGGGAACCAGGTTCAATCTCTGGTAGGGGAACTAGATCCCACATGCATGCTGCAACTAAGAGTTTGCGTGCTGCAACTAAGAGTCCATATGCCACAACTAAGGAGCCCACATGCCACAACTAACAAACCCACATACCGAAACTAAAGATCCAGCATGCCGCAACTAAACATGCCACAACGAAATCCCACATGCCACAACTAAGACCCAGCACAGCCAAAATAAATAAATAAATAAATATTTTTTTAAAAAAGAAAAGCAATTTTGAAATTCTCAGGTGCTCTTGAGTCAGATACTTTAATGGTCAAGCTTTTTAAGAAACAATGTTGAATGTTCTGGATCAGGTTAAATAACTTTGAAGTTACCTCATTCTTAAAGGTTTCACAGAATTTCATTTGGAGTAGCAATACTCATATCAGACAAAATAGACTTTAAAATAAAGACTGTTACAAGAGACAGGGAAGGACACTACAGAATGATCAAGGGATCAATCAAAGAAAAAACAATTGAAAATATTTATGCACACAACATAGCAGCACTTTAATATATAAGGCAAATACTAACAGCCATAAAAGGAGAAATTGACAATAACACAATAGAGTGGGGGAAATTAACACCCCACTGACACCAATGGACAGATATTTCAGACACAAAATTAATAAGGAAACACAAGCCTCAAATACACATTAGACCAGATAGACTTAATTGATATTTATAAGCCATTCCATCCAAAAGCAGCAGAACACACTTTCTTCTCAAACGCACATGGAACATTGTCCAGGATAGATCACATCTTGGGTCACAAATCAAGCCTTGGTAAATTTAAGAAAATTGAAATCATATCAAGCATCTTTTCTGACAACAACACTATGAGATTAGAAATCAATTACAGGAAATAAAAAACACAAACACAGGGAGGCTAAACAATATGTAACTAAACAACCAATGGATCACTGAAGAAACCAGAGGAAATAAAGAATTACCTAGAAACCAATAAAAATGAAAACACAACGACCCAAAACCTATGGGATTCAGCAAAAGCAGTTCTAAGAGGGAAGTTTAGAGCAATACAACCTTACCTCAAGAAACCACTCTTATTCAACATAGTTTTGGAAGTTCTAGCCACAGCAATCAGAGAAAAAAAGGAAATAAAAGGAATCCAAATCGGAAAAGAAGAAGTAAAGCTGTCACTGTTTGCAGATGATATGATACTATACATAGAGAATCCTAAAGATGGTACCAGAAAACTACTATACTCATATCAGATAAAATAGACTTTAAAATAAAGAATGTGGGCTTCCCTGGTGGAGCAGTGGTTGAGAGTCCACCTGCCAATGCAGGGGACATGGGTTCATGCCCCAGTACGGGAAGGTCCCACATGCCACAGAATGGCTAGGCCCGTGAGCCATGGCTGCTGAGCCTGCGTGTCTGGACCCTGTGCTCTGCAACGGGAGAGGCCACAACAGTGAGAGGCCCATGTACCACAAAAAAAAAAAAGAATGTTACAAGAGACAAGGAAGGACACTGTGTAATGATCAAGGATCAATCCAAGAAGAAGATATAACAATTATAACTATATATGCACCCAACATAGGAGCACCTCAATACATAAGGCAACTGCTAACAGCTCTAAAAGAGGAAAGCGACAGTAACACAATAATAGTGGAGGAGTTTAACACCTCACTTACACCAATGGACAGGTCATCCAAAATGAAAGTAAATAAGGAAACAGAAGTTTTAAATGACACAATAGACCAGATAGATTTAATTGATATGTATAGGACATTCCATCTAAAAACAGCAGATTACACTTTCTTCTCAAGTGCACACGGAACATTATCCAGGATAGATCACATCTTGGGTCACAAATCAAGCCTTATTAATTGAAGAAAATTGAAATCATATCAAGCATCTTTTCTGACCACAATGCAATGAGATTAGAAATGAATTACAGGGAAAAAAACGTAAAAAACACAAACACATGGAGGCTAAACAATACGTTACTAAATAACCAAGAGACCACTGAAGAAATCAAAGAGGAAATCAAAAAATACCTAGAGACAAAAGACAATGAAAACACGATAATCCAAAACCTATGGGATGCAGCAAAAGCAGTTCTAAGAGGGAAGTTTATAGCTATACAAGCCTACATCAAGAAACAAGAAAAATCTCAAGTAAACAATCTAACCTTCCACCTAAAGGAACTAGAGAAAGAAGAACAAACAAAACCCAAAGTTAGCAGAAGGAAAGAAATCATAAAAATCAGAGCAGAAATAAATGAAATAGAAACAAAGAAAACAATAGCAAAGATCAATAAAACTAAATGCTGGTTCTTTGAGAAGATAAAAAAAATTGATAAATCATTAGCGAGACTCATTAAGAAAAAGAGGGAGAGGACTCAAATCAATAAAATTAGAAATGAAAAAGGAAAAGTTACAACAGACACCACAGAAATACAAAGCATCCTAAGAGACTACTACAAGCAACTCTATGCCAAGAAAATGGACAACCTGGAAGAAATGGACAAATTCTTAGAAAGGTGTAACCTTCCAAGGCTGAACCAGGAACAAACAGAAAATATGAACAGAGAAATCACAAGCAATGAAATTGAAATTGTGATTAAAAATCTTCCAACAAACAAAAGTCCAGGACCAGATGGTTTCACAGGTGAATTCTATCAAACATTTAGAGAAGAGCTAACACCCATCCTTCTCAAACTCTTCCAAAAAATTGCAGAAGGAACACTCCTGAACTCATTCTATGAGTCCACCATCACCCGGATACCAAAACCAGACAAACATACTATAAAGAAAATTACAGACCAATATCACTGATGAATGTAGATGCAAAAATCCTCAAAAAAATACTAGCAAACAGAATCCAACAACACATTAAAAGGATCATACACCATGATCAAGTGGGATTTATACCAGGGATGCAAGAATTCTTCAATATATGCAAATCAATCAATGTGATACACCATATTAACAAATTGAAGAATAAAAGCAATATGATCAACTCAATAGATGCAGAAGAAGCTTTTGACAAAATTCACCACCCATTTATGATAAAAACTCTCCAGAAAGTGGGCATAGAGGGAACCGACCTCAACATAATAAAGGCCATATACGAAAAACCCACAGCAAACCACATTCTCAATGGTGAAAAACTGAAACCATTTCCTCTAAGATCAGAAACAAGACAAGGATGTCCACTCTCACCACTATTATTCAACATAGTTTTGGAAGTCCTAGCCACGGCAATTAGAGAAGAAAAGGAAATAAATGGAATGCAAATTGGAACAGAAGAAGTAAAACTGTCACTGTTTGCAGATGACATGATACTATACATACAGAATCCTAAAAATGCCACAAGAAAAATACTAGAGCTAATCAATGAATTTGGTAAAGTTGCAGGATACAAAATTAATGCACAGAAATCTCTTGCATTCCTATATGCTAATGATGAAAAATCTGAAAGAAAAATTATGGAAACACTCCCATTTACCACTTCAACACAAAGAATAAAATACCTAGGAATAAACCTACCTAAGGAGACAAAAGACCTGTATGCAGAAAACTATAAGACACTGATGAAAGAAATTAAAGATGATACCAACAGATGGAGAGATATACCATGTTCTTGGATTGGAAGAATCAATATTGTGAAAATGACTATACTACCCAAAGCAATCTACAGATTCAATGCAATCCCTATCAAATTACCAATGGCAGTTTTTACAAAACTAGAACAAATCGTCTTAAAATTTGTATGGAGACACAAAAGACCCCAAATAGCCAAAGCAGTCTTGACAGAAAAAATGGAGCAGGAGGAATCAGACTCCCTGACTTCAGGCTATACTACAAAGCTACAGTAATCAAGACAATATGGTACTGACACAAAAACAGAAACAAATCAATGGAACAAGATAGACAGCCCAGAGATAAACCCACGCACCTATGGTCAAATAATCTATGACAAAGGAGGCAAAGATACAATGGAGAAAAGACAGTCTCTTCAATAAGTGGTGCTGGGAAAAACTGGACAGCTACATGTAAAAGAATGAAATTAGAACACACCCTAACACCATAACAAAAATAAACTCAAAATGGATTCGAGACCTAAATGTAAGACGGGACACTATAAAACTCTTAGAGGAAAACATAGGAAGAACAACTCTTTGACATAAATCACAGCAAGATCTTTTTTGATCCACCTCCTACAGTAATGGAAATGAAAACAAAAATAAACAAATGGGACCTAATGAAACTTAAAAGCTTTTGCACAACAAAGGAAACCATAAACAAGATGAAAAGACTACCCTCAGAATGGGAGAAAATATTTGCAAATGAATCAACGGACAAAGGATTAATCTCCAAAATATATAAACAACTCATGCAGCTCAATATCAAAGAAACAAACACCCCAATCCAAAAATGTGCAGAAGACCTAAATAGACATTTCTCCAAAGAAGACATACAGGTGGCCAAGAAGCACATGAAAAGCTGCTCAACATCACTAATTATTAGAGAAATGCAAATCAAAACTACAATGAGGTATCACCTCACACCAGTTAGAATGGGCATCATCAGAAAATCTACAAACAACAAAAGCTGGAGAGGGTGCAGAGAAAAGGGAACCCTCTTGCACTGTTGGTGCAAGAATGTAAATTGATACAGCTACTATGGAGAACAGTATGGAGGTTCCTTAAAAAACTAAAAATAGAATTACCATATGATCCAGCAATACCACTACTGGGCATATACCCTGAGAAAACCATAATTCAAAAAGAGACATGTACCCCAATGTTCATTGCAGCACTATTTACAATAGCCAGGTCATGGAAGCAACCTAAATGCCCATTGACAGACGAATGGATAAAGAAGTTGTGATACATATATACAATGGAATATTACTCAGCCATAAAAAGGAACGAAATTGTGTCATTAGTTGAGACATGGATGGATCTAGAGACTGTCATACAGAGTGAAGTAAGTCAGAAAGAGAAAAACAAATATCGTATAGTAACGCATGTATGTGGAACCTAGAAAAATGGTACAGATGAACCGGTTTGCAGGGCAGAAGTAGAGACACAGATGTAGAGAACAAACGTATGGACACAAAGGGGGGAAAACCGCGGTGGGGTGGGGATGGTGGTGTGTTGAATTGGGTGATTGGGATTGACATGTATACACTGATGTGTATAAAATTGATGACTATTAAGAACCTGCAGTATAAACAAACAAACAAAAGAATTTCCATAATACTAACTGCCTTTTGTTAAGTGTTTCTTATGTTCTAGGCACATTGCTTATCACTTTCTATATAAACTGTTTTATCTCCTTAAGCCCATTTCTTAATCTACAAATTATTATGTGTTTCATAGGTCTATTGTAAAGGTAAATGAGCTAATCTATATATCTATGGATATATATTCCCCCCCAAAAAAAAGACAGGTAAGGCACAGTGTATTCTACCTGAAATTTAGACCTAATCCTGAGATCTATAGGCTTGTTCTGATTCTATTTAAAACCCTTAAAATAATTCCATGAATTTGCATATTTCTTTATCGTCAAGTGTCTTTCATACTCAGTATATAATTTGGTTCTTACAATGCCCATATGCAGTACTTAGAGTGGGGATCATTGTTCACCATTTCACAAACAGGAAGAGGTTAATAGACATACTACAATATTAAGGCAAGTGTGACATAGCCAAGCCTAGAACCCAGATCTCCCCCACAGGGCATTTGTATTTTTTATATTGGGGTCATTTATGATAAAGTCTCATATTATAAAATTTGTGTCATTTAAATGAGCACATTTGGTACAACTCTCTTGTGTGAAACTCATAAAAAGTTTTTGAAATTAAATCCCACTGCTTGGCTTCTGTTCATACAGAACATTTTTTTCTTGTTTTTAAGCCTTCAAAGTTTCTCCACTTTCATCTTGAGGAAGAGTTCTACATTTTCCCCATTGTTTACAATTAGTATGTCATCATACAGCTGGAAGTTTCAGGTGAAGTTAACTGCCAAGTCTGACAACTTCTTAACAATGCCCAGTGTGGCATCTTTGGGGGTTTGTAAGAAATAATTTTTAATTGCTCAACTTTGAACAATGCACTGAGGCTAATCATGCCTCCTGAGCCTGGACAAACCTCCAGACACAAAGCTGTTAGAAGCATTCTGTAAGTTCCTTTATAAACCATTCAAAAGTTAAAACCCTAGACCCTTAGTAGTCACACCATAGCCCTTTACTTTAATATGTTTCAAATGGAAAATATTTGAATTTGGAGGGAAAGAATGACTTTACAGTATTTTGTCTGAACCACCTCTAGAAGGAGGCATTCACTGATTCATTCTTTATTTTAACAAATATTTATGGGGTACCTGCTGTACCCTAGGCACTGCTGGACCTGGGATAAAGCATTTAATAATCTTACTGCATGTTACATTAATTAGGGTTCCCTTCCTTTATTCTAAACTTACAGCTTATATTGTTACCAATGTATTGTCATAGGCAAGATGGGACATTTGTCTCAAACCTTACTTTATTTTTTCAATCTGGTATTCACAGATATTTTCAAAGTTAATAAGGCAGTGTTGTGGGTTCCCTTTAGTGATCATTCATTAAGGTGTTTTTCTTATATTTCTTCTTTTACTGATCCTTAGTTTTCAAAGGCAAATTCTTGCCTTTGTATTTGACAGCAAGGGCCAAATACAGAGACACACTTGGGTACTGTGCAACTACAAGAAATAAATATTTAGCGTGAATTTTTCAAAAAGAAAAAGATGTGTTCTGTTTGTCTGGGATCAACCTCAAAGAATCACAGGTGGGAAGAACATTTTTCCAATTGAAGATGAGCACATCATATTTCAATATTAAGACAAATTTCCTTATAAATCTTTTTAAAGACTATTATGAGATGTTTGGCTAATCAGTCCTCCCCGGAACCTCATCTCCCTTTTTTTCTGCTAACACATGGTTCAGGTCTACCTCGTAACATGAAGGAAAAGGAGAAGGCAGAATTGTTACTTGCTAAATGAAGATTATAATTTTGTGCATAATTCCAGACAGGCACCCAAAGACTAGGATGAGGAATTGCTTATACTACAGTCAGCCCTTTGGAAACCACTACACACTCTTTCTTTTGCTCATCCTCTGACTAAGGATCTTTCAAGAGTGCATCAGAAGCAGAGTTACTGAAGAGGTCTTCTACTAGTCACAATCTTTCCGAAACAGAGAAATGTATTCCCACCAGCTTAGTCCCCAACCCCTGCCTCTTTCCCTTTGCCCACAGTAACTCCTGCTGTTCAGTCTTCAAAGGGCTTCATTTGACTGTTAGGATACCTCCCTACACTAAGCTACAGAATCCACAAATGTTTCCTTTTTTTACCTTAACCCAGATCTTTCCTGACACCCTTTTACTAGGACTTAACATAACTTCCTTAGCTGTCTTCCATATACAAGAAAGATATTTATCACCCACTATCAAAAAAGAATGCTTTGAATAGGAAGAGTTTCTCTAGAACCAAGAATGTCATAACTGGAATGGGCCTTAGAAATGGTCTGTACAGTAAAAAAACAAAAAAACAACAACAAAAAAAACTGAGCCCCAGAAAGTTGAAGTGACTTGCTCAAAGTCAGGCAGTTTGTAAGGTGTCCACTCTCTCGTTAGGTCCTCCCTTTTAACCAATTTGAGAAATGACACATTAGGGATGCATTCAGTGGTTATAAGGCTGACTGAAGTTAAGTACTCTCATAAGAACTCATTCTTTACCCTAAATATTACTGTTTTCTAATTGGCAGGGAAACAAGCTCCAGCTAAAGACAGATGTCTTAATAAAGTGGTAACAATATCATGTCACTCTGAGTTACCCAAAGACCTGGACAAAATCCTGCTCAGTACCAGCTTTGATACATTTGCCCTCAAAGCAAGCATCAAGCAAAAGACCATAAAGATAATTTCTAAAAGTCAGTGATCTGGAAGTAATAAACTCTGAGTTTCATATCCATCTCTGTCTCTAATTAATTGTGTGACCTTCAGTCAATTCACGTCATTGCTTTAGGCTACAATTTTCTCATTTATAAAATATAGGAACCAATTTATGCAAATGTGTTTGTAGAAGCAAAAATAGCTAACAATGCTAATATTTATTGAAACTTACCATGTGCCAGGCACTATTATAAGCATATCCATGGGTGTTTCCACAGAGATGGAACTCCCGGCTCGGGGTCTCTTCCCTCCGCTGTCACGGAACTGCCCCGGAGCCCAAGGGGAGGGCGGCCTCACTGAGGCTGCCAGCTCTGGAGGGGCCTCGGTGGCCGAAGCCACGACAGTCGTGGGGACAGTGGGCCAGAATCATCGTACCTAGGGGGGAGGAGCAAGATGGCAGAAGAGTAAGTCCCGGAGATAACCTTCCTCCCCACAGATACATCAGAAATTCATCTACACGTGGAACAACTCCTACAGAACACCTACTGAACACTGACAGAAGACCTCAGACCCCCCAAAAGGCAAGAAACTCCCCACGTACCTGGGTAGGGCAAAATAAAAAAGAATAAACAGAGACAAAAGAATAGGGACGGGACCTGCACCAGTGGAAGGAAGCCATGAAGGAGGAATGGTTTCCACATACTAGAAGCCCCTTTATGGGTGGAGACTGCGGGGGGCGGAGGGGGGAAGCTTCGGAGCCACAGAGGAGAGCACAGCAACAGGGGTGCGGAGGGCAAAGTGGAGAGATTCCCGCACAGAGGATCAGTGCCAACTGGCAATCACCAGCCCGAGAGGCTTGTCTGCTCACCCGCCAGGGAGGGCGGGGGCTGGGAGCTGGGAGCTGAGGCTCGGGCTTCGGAGGTCAGATCCCAGGAAGAGGACTGGGATTGGCGGCGTGAACACAGCCTGCAGGGGTTAGTGAACCACGGCTAGCCGGGAGGGAGTCCGGGGAAAAGTCTGGACCTGCCAAAGAGGCAAGAGACTTTTTCTTCCCTCTTTGTTTCCTGGTACATGAGGAGAGGGGATTAAGAGCGCTGCTTAAAGGAGCTCCAGAGACGGGCACGAGCCGTGGCTAACAGGCATGAGACACTAAGGCTGCTGCTGCAGCCACCAAGAAGCCTGTATGTGAGCACAGGTCACTATCCACACCTCCGCTCCAGGGAGCATGGGCAGCCCACCACTGCCAGGGTCCCATGATCCAGGGACACTTCCCCGGAAGAACGCACGGCGCGCCTCAGGCTGCTGCAACATCACGCCATCCTCTTCTGCCGCAGGCTCGCCCCGCACTCCATACTCGTCCCTCCCCCCAGCCTGAGTGAGCCAGAGCCCCCGAATCAGCGGCTCCTTTAACCCCGTCCTGTCTGAGCGAAGAACACACGCCCTCTAGCGACCTACACGCAGAGGCGGGGCCAAATCCAAAGCTGAACCCCGGGAGCTCTGCGAACAAAGAAGAGAAAGGGAAATCTCTCCCAGCAGCCTCAGGAGCAGCGGATTAAAGCTCCACAATCAACTTGATGTACCCTTCATCTGTGGAATACCTGAATACATAACGAATCATCCCAAGTTGAGGACGTGGACTTTGAGAAGAAGATACATTATTTTTTCCTCTTTTCCACTTTTTGTGAGTGTGTATGTGTATGCTTCTATGTGAGATTTTGTCTGTATAGCTTTGCTTTCACCATTTGTCCTAGGGCTCTGTCAGAACATTGTTTTGTTTTTTTTTTTACTTAAAAAATTTTTTTCTTAATAATTATTTTTTAATTCTTATTTTAATAACTTTATTTTTATCTTATGTTATTTTTCTCCCTTTTATTCTGAGTCATGTGAATGAAAGGCTCTTGGTGCTCTAGCCAGGAGTCAGTGCTGTGCCTCTGAGGTGGGAGAGCCAACTTCAGGACACTGGTCCACAAGACACGTCCCAGCTCCACGTAATACCAAATGGTGAAAATCTCCCAGATATCTCCATCTGAACACCAGCCAACACCCAGCTTCACTCAACAACCAGCAAGCTGCAGTGCTGGACACCCTATGCCAAACAACTAGCAAGACAGGAACACAGCCCCACCCATCAGCAGAGAGGCTGCCTAAAATCATAATAAGTCCACAGACAACCCAAAACACACCACCAGACATGGACCTGCCCACCAGAAACACAAGATCCAGCCTCATCCACCAGAACACAGGCACTAGTCCCCTCCACCAGGAAGACTACCCAACGCACTGAACCAACCTTAGCCACTGGGGACAGACAACAAAAACAACGGAAACTACGAACCTGCAGCCTGCAAAAAGGAGACCCCAAACACAGTAAGATAAGCAAAATGAGAAGACAGAAAAACACACAGCAGTTGAAGGAGCAAGGTAAAAACCCACCAGACCTAACAAATGAAGAGGAAATAGGCAGTCTACCTGAAAAAGAATTCAGAATAATGATAGTAAAGATGATCCAAAATATTGGAAATAGAATAGAGGAAATGCAAGAAACATTTAACAAGGATCTAGAAGAACTAAAGAGGAAACAAGCAATGATAAACAACACAATAAATGAAATTAAAATTACTCTAGAAGGGATCAATAGGAGAATAACTGAGGCAGAAGAACGGATAAGTAACCTGGAAGATAAAATAGTGGAAATAACTACTGCAGAGCAGAATAAAGAAAAAAGAATGAAAAGAACTGAGGAAAGTCTCAGAGACCTCTGGGACAACATTAAATGCACCAACATTCGAATTATAGGGGTCCCAGAAGAACAAGAGAAAAAGAAAGGGACTGAGAAAATATTTGAAGAGATTATAGTTGAAAACTTCCCTAATATAGGAAAGTAAACAGTTAATCAAGTCCAGGAAGCACAGAGAGTCCCATACAGGTTAAATCCAAGGAGAAACATGCCAAGACACATATTAATCAAAGTATCGAAAATTAAATACAAAGAAAACATATTAAAAGCAGCAAGGGAAAAACAACAAATAACACACAAGGGAATCCCCATAAGGTTAACAGCTGATCTTTCAGCAGAAACTCTGCAAACCAGAAGGGAGTGGCAGGACATATTTAAAGTGATGAAGGAGAAAAACCTACAACCAAGATTACTATACAAAGCAAGGATCTCATTCACATTTCATGGAGAAATTAAAAACTTTACAAACAAGCAAAAGCTAAGAAAATTCAGCACCACCAAACCAGCTTTAAAACAAATGCTAAAGGAACTTCTCTAGGCAAGAAACACAAGAGAAGGAAAAGACCTACAATAACAAACACAAAACAATTAAGGAAATTGGACTAGGAACATATATATCGATAATTACCTTAAATATAGATTGATTAAATGCTCCCACCAAAAGACACAGACTAGCTGAATGGATACGAAAACAAGACCCATATATATGCTGTCTACAGGAGACCCACTTCAGACCTAGGGACACATACAGACTGAAAGTAAGGGGATGGAAAAATTTGTTCCATGCAAATGGAAATTAAAAGAAAGCTGGAGGAGCAATTCTCATATCAGACAAAAGAGACTTTAGAATAAAGACTATAACAAGAGACAAAGAAGGACACTACATAATGAACAATGGATCGATGCAAGAAGAAGATATAAAAATTGTAAATATTTATGCACCCAACATAGGTGCACCTCAATACATAAGGCAAATACTAACAGCCATAAAAGGAGAAATCGACAGTAACACATTCATAGTAGGGGACTTTAACACCCCACTTTCACCAGTGGACAGATCATCCAAAATGAAAATAAGGAAACACAAGCTTTAAATGATACATTAAAAAAGATGGATTTAATTGATATTTATAGGACATTCCATCCAAAAACAACAGAATACACATTTTTCTCAAGTGCTCATGGAACATTCTCCAGGATAGATCATATCTTGGGTCACAAATCAAGCCTCGGTAAATTTAAGAAAATTGAAATTGTATCAAGTATCTTCTCCGACCACAATGCTATGAGACTAGACATCAGTTACAGGAAAAGATCTGTAAAAAATACAAACACATGGAGGCTAAACAATACACTACTCAATAACGAAGTGATCACTGAAGAAATCAAAGAGGAAATTAAAAAATACCTAGAAACAAATGACAATGGAGACACGACGACCCAAAACCTATGGGACGCAGCAAAAGCAGTTCTAAGGGGGAAGTTTATAGCAATACAATCCCACCTTAAGAAACAGGAAGCATTTCGAGTAAACAACCTGACCCTGCACCTAAAGCAATTAGAGAAAGAAGAACAAAAATACCCCAAAGCTAGCAGAAGGAAAGAAATCATAAAGATCAGATCAGAAATAAATGAAAAAGAAATGAAGGAAACGATAGCAAAGATCAACCAAACTAAAAGCTGGTTCTTTGAGAAGATAAACAAAATTGACAAACCATTAGCCAGACTCATCAAGAAAAAAAGGGAGAAGACTCAAATCAATAGAAATAGAAATGAAAAAGGAGAAGTAACAACTGACACTGCAGAAATACAAAAGATTATGAGAGATTACTATAAGCAACTCTATTCCAATAAAATGGACAACCTGGAAGAAATGGACACATTCTTAGAAATGCACAACCTGCCAAGACTGACTCAGGAAGAAATAGAAAATATGAATAGACCAATCACAAGCACTGAAATTGAAACTGTGATTAAAAATCTTCCATCAAACAAAAGCCCAGGACCAGATGGCTTCACAGGTGAATTCTATCAAACATTTAGAGAAGAGCTAACACCTATCCTTCTCAAACTCTTCCAAAATATAGCAGAGGGAGGAACACTCCCAAACTCATTCTACGAGGCCGACATCACCTTGATACCAAAACCAGGCAAGGATGTCACAAAGAAAGAAAACTACAGGCCAATATCACTGATGAACATAGATGCAAAAATCCTCAACAAAATACTAGCAAACAGAATCCAACAGCACATTAAAAGGATCATACACCATGATCAAGTGGGGTTTATCCCAGGAATGCAAGGATTCTTCAATATACGCAAATCAATCAATGTAATACACCATATTAACAAGTTGAAGGAGAAAAACCATATGATCATCTCAATAGATGCAGAGAAAGCTTTCGACAAAATTCAACACCCATTTATGATAAAAACCCTGCAGAAAGTAGGTATAGAGGGATCTTTCCTCAACATAATAAAGGCCATATATGACAAACCCACAGCCAACATTGTCCTCAATGGTGAAAAACTGAAACCATTTCCACTAAGATCAGGAACAAGACAAGGCTGCCCACTCTCACCACTCTTATTCAACATAGTTTTGGAAGTTTTAGCCACAGCAATCAGAGAAGAAAAGGAAATAAAAGGAATCCAAATTGGAAAAGAAGAAGTAAAGCTGTCACTGTTTGCAGATGACATGATACTATACATAGAGAATCCTAAAGATGCTACCGAAAAACTACTAGAGCTAATCAATGAATTTGGTAAAGTAGCAGGATATAAAATTAATGTACAGAAATCTCTGGCATTCCTATACACTAATGATGAAAAATCTGAAAATGAAATCAAGAAAACACTCCCATTTACCATCGCAACAAAAAGAATAAAATATCTAGGAATAAACCTACCTAAGGAGACAAAAGACCTGTATGCAGAAAACTATAAGACACTGATGAAAGAAATTAAAGATGATACAAATAGATGGAGAGATATACCATGCTCCTGGATTGGAAGAATCAATATTGTGAAAATGACTCTACTACCGAAAGCAATCTACAGATTCAATGCAATCCCTATCAAACTACCAATGGCATTTTTCACAGAACTAGAACAAAAAATTTCAAAATTTGTTTGGAAAAACAAAAGGCCCCGAATAGCTAAAGCAATCTTGAGAACGAAAAACGGAGCTGGAGGAATCAGGCTCCCTGACTTCAGACTATACTACAAAGCTACAGTAATTAAGACAGTCTGGTACTGGCATAAAAACAGAAAGATAGATCAGTGGATCAGGATAGAAAGCCCAGAGATAAACCCACGCACATATGGCCAACTTATCTTTGATAAAGGAGGCAGGAATGTACAGTGGAGAAAGGACAGCCTCTTCAATAAGTGGTGCTGGGAAAACTGGACAGGGACATGTAAAAGTTTGAGATTAGATCATTCCCTAGCACCATACACAAAAATAAGCTCAAAATGGATTAAAGACTTAAATGTAAGGCCAGAAACTATCAAACTCTTAGAGGAAAACATAGGTAGAACACTCTATGACATAAATCACAGCAAGATCCTTTTGGACCCACCTCCTAGAGAAATGGAAATAAAAACAAAGATAAACAAATGGGACCTAATGAAACTTCAAAGCTTTTGCACAGCAAAGGAAACCATAAAGAAGACCAAAAGACAACCCTCAGAATGGGAGAAAATATTTGCAAATGAAGCAACTGACAAAGGATTAATCTCCAAAATTTATAAACAGCTCATGCAGCTCAATAGCAAAAAAACAGACAACCCAATCCAAAAATGGGCAGAAGACTTAAATAGGCATTTCTCCAAAGAAGATATACAGACTGCCAACAAACACATGAAAGAATGCTCAACATCATTAATCATTAGAGAAATGCAAATCAAAACTACAATGAGATATCATCTCACACCAGTCAGAATGGCCATCATCAAGGAATCTAGAAACAATAAATGCTGGAGAGGGTGTGGAGAAAAGGGAACACTCTTGCACTGCTGGTGGGAATGTGAATTGGTACAGCCACTATGGAGAACGGTATGGAGGTTCCTTAAAAAACTACAAATAGAACTACCATATGACCCAGCAATCCCACTACTGGGCATATACCCTGAGAAAACCATAATTCAAAAAGAGACATGTACCAAAATGTTCATTGCAGCTCTATTCACAATAGCCCGGAGCTGGAAACAACCTAAGTGTCCATCATCGGATGAATGGATAAAGAAGATGTGGCACATATATACAATGGAATATTACTCAGCCATAAAAAGAAACGAAACTGAGCTATTTGTAATGAGGTGGATAGACCTAGAGTCTGTCATACAGAGTGAAGTTAGTCAGAAAGAGAAAGACAAATACCGTATGCTAACACATATATACGGAATTTAAAAAAAATGTCATGAAGAACCTAGGGGCAAAACGAGAATAAAGACACAGACCTACTTGAGAATGGACTTGAGGTTATGGGGAGGGGGAAGGGTAAGCTGTGACAAAGCGAAAGAGAGGCATGGACATATATACACTACCAAACGTAAGGTAGATAGATAGTGGGAAGCAGCCGCAGAGCACAGGGAGATCAGCTCGGTGCTTTGTGACCGCCTGGAGGGGTGGGATGGGGAGGGTGGGAGGGAGGGAGATGCATGAGGGAAGGGATGTGGGAACAGATGTATATGTATGACTGATTCACTTTGTTATAAAGCAGAAACTAATTAAAAAAAAAAAAAAAAAAAAGATGGACTTAATTGATATTTATAGGACATTCCATCCAAAAACAACAGAAAACACATTTTTCTCAAGTGCTCATGGAACATTCTCCAGGACAGGTCATATCTTGGGTGACAAATCAAGCCTTGGTAAATATTAAAAAATTGAAATTGTACCAAGTATCTTTTCCGACCACAGCACTATGAGACTAGATATCAATTATAGGAAAAGAGCTGTAAAAAATACAAACACATGGAGGCTAAACAATACACTACTTAATAACCAAGTGATCACTGAAGAAATCAAAGAGGAAATCAAAAAGTACCTAGAAACAAATGACAATGGAAACACGATGACCCCAAACCAATGGGATGCAGCAAAAGCAGTTCTAAGAGGGAAGTTTATAGCAACACAATCCTACCTTAAAAATCAAGAAACATCTCAACTACACAACCTAACCTTACACCTAAAGTAATTAGAGAAAGAAGAACAAAAAACCCCAAAGTTAGCAGTAGGAAAGAAATTATAAAGATCAGATCAGGAATAAATGAAAAAGAAATGAAGGAAATGATAGCAAAGATCAGTAAAACTAAAAGCCGGTTCTTTGAGAATATATACAAAATTGATAAACCATTAGCCAGACTCACCAGGAAAAAAGGGAGAAGACTCCAATCAACAGAATTAGAAATGAAAAAGGAGAAGTAACAACTGACACTGCAGAAATACAAAAGATCATGAGAGATTACTACAAGCAACTCTATGCCAATAAAATGGACAACCTGGAAGAAATGGACGAATTCTTAGAAATGCACAACCTGCCGAGACTGAATCAGGAAGAAATAGAAAATATGAACAGACCAATCACAAGCACTGAAATTGAAACTGTGATTAAAAACCTTCCAACAAACAAAAGCCCAGGACCAGATGGCTTCACAGGTGAATTCTATCAAACAATTAGGGAAGAGCTAACACCTATCCTTCTCAAAGTCTTCCAAAATATACCAGAGGGAGGAACACTCCCAAACTCATTCTATGAGGCCACCATCACCCTGATACCAAAACCAGACAAAGATGTCACAAAGAAAGAAAACTACAGGCCAATATCACTGATGAACATAGATGCAAAAATCCTCAACAAAATACTAGCAAACAGAATCCAACAGCACATTAAAAGGATCATACACCATGATCAAGTGGGGTTTATTCCAGGAATGCAAGGATTCTTCAATATACGCAAATCAATCAACGTGATGTACCATATTAAAAAATTGAAGGAGAAAAACCATATGATCATCTCAATATACGCAGAGAAAGCTTTTGACAAAATTCAACACCCATTTATCATAAAAACCCTGCAGAAATTAGGCACAGAGGGAACTTTCCTCAACATAATAAAGGCCATATATGACAAACCCACAGCCAACATCGTCCTCAATGGTGAAAAACTGAAACTCTTTCCATTAAGATCAGGAACAAGACAAGGTTGCCCACTCTCACCACTCTTATTCAACATAGTTTTGGAAGTTTTAGCCACAGCAATCAGAGAAGAAAAGGAAATAAAAGGAATCCAAATCGGGAAAGAAGAAGTAAAGCTGTCACAGTTTGCAGATGACATGATACTATACATAGAGAATCCTAAAGATGCTACCAGAAAACTACTAGAGCTAATCAAAGAAGTTGGTAAAGTAGCAGGATACAAAATTAATGCACAGAAATCTCTGGCATTCCTATATACTAATGATGAAAAATCTGAAAGTGAAATCAAGGAAACACTCCCATTTACCATTGCAACAAAAAGAATAAAATATCTAGGAATAAACCTTCATAAGGAGACAAAAGACCCGTATGCAGAAAACTATAAGACACTGATGAAAGAAATTCAAGATGATACAAATAGATGGAGAGATAAAACATGTTCTCGGATTGGAAAAATCAACATTGTGAAAATGACTGTACTACCCAAAGCAATCTACAGATTCAATGCAATCCCTATCAAACTACCAATGGCATTTTTCACAGAACTAGAACAAAAAATTTCACAATTTGTATGGAAACACAAAAGACCCCAAATAGCCAAAGCAATCTTTAAAATGAGAAATGCAGCTGGAGTAATCAGGCTCCCTGACTTCAGATTATACTACAAAGCTTCAGTAATCAAGACAGTATGGTATTGGCACAAAAACAGAAATATAGATCAATGGAACAGGATAGAAAGCCCAGAGATAAACCCACGCACATATGGTCACCTTATCTTTGATAAAGGAGGCAAGAATATACAGTGGAGAAAAGACAGCCTCTTCAATAAGTGGTGCTGGGAAAACTGGACAGGTACATGTAAAAGTACAAGATTAGAACACTCCTTAACCCCATACAGAAAAATAAACTCAAAATGGATTAAAGAACTAAATGTAAGGCCAGAAACTATCAAACTCTTAGAGGAAAACACAGGCAGAACACTCTATGACATAAAACACAGCAAGATCTTTTTTGACCCACCTCCTAGAGAAATGGAAATAAAAACAAAAATAAACAAATGGGACCTAATGAAACTTCAAAGCTTTTGCACAGCAAAGGAAACCATAAACAAAACCAAAAGACAACCCTCAGAATGGATGAAAATATTTGCAAATGAAGCAACTGATAAAGGCTTAATCTGCAAAATTGACAAGCAGCTCATGCAGTGCAATAACAAAAAATCAAATAACCCAATCCAAAAATGGGCAGAAGACCTAAATAGACATTTCTCCAAAGAAGATATACAGATTGCCTACAAACACATGAAAGAATGCTCAACATCATTAATCATTAGAGAAATGCAAATCAAAACTACGATGAGATATCATCTCACACCTGTCAGATTGGCCATTATCAAAAAATCTAGAAACAATAAATGCTGGAGAGGGTGTGGAGCAAAGGGAACACTCTTGCACTGCTGGTGGGAATGTGAATTGGTACAGCCACTATGGAGAACAGTATGGAGTTTCCTTAGAAAACTACAAATAGAACTACCATATGACCCAGCAATCCCACTACTGGACATATACCCTGAGAATACCGTAATTCAAAAAGAGTCATGTACCAAAATGTTCATTGCAGTTCTATTTACAATAGCCCGGAGATGGAAGAAACCTAAGTGTCCACCATCAGATGAATGGATAAAGAAGATGTGGCACATACGTACAATGGAATATTAGTCAGCCATAAAAGTAAACGAAATTAAGTTATTTGTAGTGAGGTGGATAGACTTAGAGTGTATCAGATAGAGTGAAGTAAGTCAGAAAGAGAAAGACAAATACCGTATGCTAACACATATATATGGAATCTAAGAAAAAAAAAGTCATGAAGAACCTAGGGCTAAAACGTGAATAAAGACACAGACCTACTAGAGAACAGACTTGAGGATATGGGGAGGGGGAAGGGTAAGCTGGGACCAAGTGAGAGAGTGGCATGGACATATATACACTACCAAACGTAAAATAGATAGCTAGTGGGAAGCAGCCGCATAGCACAGGGAGATCAGCTCGGTGCTCTGTGACCACCTACAGGGGTGGGATAGGGAGGGTGGGAGGGAGGGAGACACAAGATGGGATACGGGGATATATGTATACATATAGCTGGTTCACTTTGTTATAAAGCAGAAACTAACACACCACTGTAAAGCAATTATACTCCAATAAAATGTTTTAAAAATAAATAAATAAATAAAATTATTTGGACCAAAAAAAAGCATATCCATGTATTTACTTATTTCCTATAAAAAGGAAAATTAGGCTCAGATTATTTGGATTACTTGAACAAGGTCACATAGTTGGCATGCCCCTGGGTACACAGCCATAACTACCACCTCAGACTGCTTCCCACTACCCTATTATCTACTGGCACTACCATAAAAAGTCCTAAAGAAATAGAAAAACAAGTATCTGGCTTCTGGTTACCTATGATATAGCTGAAGAATCAGATAACATAGAGAACCATGTAACAAAATAGATAACAAAAGAGCCAAAAACTAGGTTTAGTGTTGAAAGATGGATTAGGTACTATTTTGCTTTCCAAGTTGGTATAACATCAGGATCATTGGTGTAGAAGGAGTAGGGGTGAGCACTCATGGAGCAATGAAGAAGGTAACCAGACTTAAGTGGAGAGAACTTGTTGAGCAGTCGTAGGAGACAGAGGTGGATGTGGGAATCAGTAACAAATACCACCAAGTAGCTTGTCTGCATAGCACTTACCACAGGTGCGTATTTATATTCTTGATAGTTTGGTTAATGTCAGTTTTCCCTACCAGACAGTAAGCTCCATGAAAGTGGGAACTGTGTCAGAATTTTTTTTTTGCTCCGTTGTATCTTCAATGCAAAGCACATTGCCTAACACACAGTGGGTACTCATTAAGTATTTGTAGAATAAATATATTAATGTGTAAATGCGTGAACAAATGAATGTTAAATGATAGATGAGGAACTGCCACAGTTGGCCTCGCATGTCACATGACTTGATACAGTTGAAAAGAAGCTCCCATGGAAGCTCTTTGAGCAGGCTGGGGTGGTGGAAGTGGGAATGGAAAGGCAAACATAAGGGCTATTTCAACGTGGGAATCAATAACACATGCACTCTCTGTTGTGCACTCTCTATCCCAGCTGTCCCCTGATAGACATTTCTCTACCAGCTGCGGGCTCTGTCACGACACCAATTTAATACTGAAAGAATGTGAAGAGACTATGGACCAAAATAAAAAAGAATTATTTCTTAGTTCTCTGGAAAGCCCAACAGTGGTATACAGAAGTCTCATGGTCTCAAAAGTCTCCTTTCTCTTTATTTGTTTTCCCTACACAAAATACTACTTTTTTTTCAAACAGCTCTGGTTTGGCAAAATTTAATTGCCTGTTTGGGATGAGGTCCCTGAAGCTCTCACAAGCTAATTATTTCTTTCTGCTGAAGACCAGAAACTTTGAACTGTACTCGTGAGATAAATAGTCTGGTAGCACTTTGGAACTTCAAGTTATTTAAGTTACTGAGCAGCTCATCAACTTTCTCCCTGCATTTGGAATTGAATCTGGAAGAGAATCAGACCCCAGACATCATAAGTATGCTGATGATGTAGGATTTATAGATTTAGTTCAGAGCAAAGTATGTTCCCAGAGATAGAGCTCTGGTGACAGCTTCCGGGTAAACATATATCGATGGATTCTTAACCTAGATCAAGAGAAGGGGAGGAACGGCACAATTTCTAAAAACCATACTGCTCAATGAAAGGCAGGTTCTGGTAGTTATATTTTCTGGACAAGTGAGGGGTAACCAAACAGCTTTGCACTTCAACTCCAGTTTAATGCTTTTGAAACGCCTGAGTCTATTGTCCAGCCTTAGTGGGTAGAGTAACTGTCATTAGATCTTTTTGCTGACCGAGGGATGCTCAGGACCTTGGAGTCCTCAGGTTTTACACTTTCACACTCCGGCACTGAAAATAGGTAGTGGTGAAATAGTAGGAAACTGGGTAGGGTATACACAGAGCCCAGGACACTTCCTTGAAATCATCCAATTTAGTTTAAAGCCCTGGATGCTGCATGTTTTATTATCATTTCCCTCTTTTTAAAGAAAGTGACAATTTGGTTTAATTGTGTTCCAGTTCATCAAGATAAGATAACAGATAGATAAATATTGCCAACAGGCAAAAGATGTCTAATCTAGCAGGTTGAAAATTGAAATAACCTAAGGGTCTTGATGCAAAGTATTCAAATGACCTCAATCGTCCTTGTTATAACTTTTCTAGGGAAGATAGAACAAAGATGTACATGAGTCAAAGGACAGTGAAAGAAATGTTTGCCTAAGAAATTAAATAATTTAATCAGATACCATCAACAAGGGCTGCACATTAAAGTTTCTGGCAACTGTAATTTGATCTAATCAAAAAAATTTTTTTTCTTCAGAGGTTTCCAGGAATTTGAGAGTTTGAGAAGCTGGGAAGGCTTTTGAAATCTCACCAGGAGAGTTTGCACAGATATGGTCATGTTCCAAACCTGACAACCGTTGGAAACTTGGTATTTTCAGCAGTCTCATTCTGTTCCACCTACTGGTACTTGAGGGGAACCTCCAATGGTAAGTCAGTAACAGGAAAATGCTCCAGTTTCTTTCATTCCCCCTCCCACTTTTTTTTTTTTAACCTCTAACCATTTATCAGACATGGGTGACCTCCAGGAAGGCAAGAGGGCAGCTGTTAGTTGAGAGAAAAGTTAGGCTATATAAATAATTGCAGGCAACAAGACTAAGATGGGAAACATTCTAAGCCCAGTTTTCCAGGAATCTTTTAACGATAATTTTAGGATGAGACAATCAGCACTGCCTTGGAAAGCAGGGCCCAGACTAAATGATTAATAGGTCCCTCAGTTTGGATGCTGAGTAGCCTTTAAGTGTGAAAGGGAAGTTGTCATCAATTTTAATTCCATAGGTTCAGACACAGTACTAATGGAGGCAAAGTCATGGGTTCGATCCCAATCTCTATCAGTAAGCTTAACACCATTAAAAACAAGTCTTCCCGCAACCATAGACAGATCACCAATTTTTAATCAAATGGCTCATCAATTTATTCAGCTAGGCTCATGAAAGAATGAGGGATAGACTCTATAAATAATACCTCAATACTAGAGAAATAAAATACATCCTGCTGGTCATTAAGAATTATAGGTTCTGGGCTTCCCTGGTGGCGCAGTGGTTGAGAGTCCGCCTGCCAATGCAGGGGACACGGGTTCGTGCCCCGGTCTGGGAAGATCCCACATGCCGCGGAGTGGCTGGGCCTGTGAGCCATGGCCGCTGAGCCTGCGCGTCCGGGGCCTGTGCTCTGCAACGGGAGGGGCCACAACAGTGAGAGGCCTGCGTACCGCAAAAAAAAAAGAATTATAGGTTCATATAAGGAGGGAAAACATTTATTTATCAATATTTAACAGCAAAATCAGTGTGCTTTATAGAGTTCTAGGAGCAACAGAGACTTTTAAATAGCATAATAATCAGCCATCTACTTCTATGCAAAACCAGTTCATCCTCCCATCTGCAGCTTGTCCATCATCTTTTTAGATATTCTACTGTGAATGGCCCATATATAGGTAATTGAGAGTTAAACATAGACCACAAAGAAATTTAAGGTATGACTGTACTAAATTAAAATATAACAGGCTTCTGCACATTGTTTCATACAGCCATGTGACTCTCATCTTTCTGCATTTTCCCTCTGTGGAAATGATTATCTCATTAGGTCTCTCAAGATCTGAGGACACTCCTGTGAAGGCAAGTTACTATCTTCTCCCTCCCTTACATGTGTTTGACACTTCACAAGTGGAACATACACTTTCACTTCCATGAATTTGCCATTCTCATGTACTTAGCCTGTCTGAGAGGCTGAACAAAGTAGAGAACTAGACACAGGGACAGGTTACTTGGACTCCAGGACAGGGAAGTGGGGGAACTGTAGAATCTTCTTTGCTAAAGACTTTTAAGGACAAGCGAGTCTCCCATTTCAAAGATGGTTAGAGAAACTTCATCCCTTAGTAAACCCCTTCTGTAGCCCACATGAATTTCCAACAATGGAGGAAAATGTAGTAGATTCCTCATATTCTGAGGAGTGTTAAGTTTTGTTTTGTCTTCCTTTTAATTGAGGGAAATCAGAGAATCCTAGCACGTTAGAGCTAGAAGGGCTCTTAGAGATCACTTAGTTTAGCTAGATTGCAAATAAAAATCTAAGCCAATGAGGGGAAGAAACTTATCCAGAGAAATAGCCAGTGAGTAGCAGAAGCTTCAAGGAAGGGATTAGAAGAAAAGGGAGAGTTAATCTCATGAAGGATCACATACACATTAGGGGGTGCTTGCCATATAAACAGCAATATCTAGGGAAGAGGCAGATGGAAAAAGAGAGGCTGTCTTTCATTGTGGAAAAGCTAAAGAGTTCCATTCACACATTCATTCAGCAAATAATTCTTAAGCACCTTCCATGCACCAGGCACCATTCTAGGTTTTGGGCATATAGCAGTGACTTCACTGAGTATGCATTCTAGTTGAGAGAAACAATCAATAAACATAATTAATAGATAAAATATACAAGACACTAGAAATAATAATTCTAAAGAGAATTGGAAAGGGGAACATAAAATGCCAGGGGCTAGAGATGAGCTTTTAGACAGGGTGGCCAAAGAAGAACTGACTAAAAAGATGCACCGTGAGTAAAGACCTGAGAGAAGTGAGAAGGTAAGCCATACAAGGATCTCGGTTTCAGAAATATGGAGCAGCAAGATCAAAGAGATCAAAGGCTCTGAGAAAGGGATGTGCCATGAGTGTTTAAGGAACAGTGAAGAGGCCAGTGTGACTAGAAGAAAGTAAGCAAGGAAGAGTAGTAGGAACAGAGGTCAGATAGGTAAAGGGGAGGCAAACCATGTAGTGCCTGATAGGTCACAGTAAGGAGGTTGGTGTTTAATTAGGTTGAAATGAGAAGCTATTGAAATTTTTTAATGGAAGAGTAACCTGATCTGATTTACAATATAACTGAATCATTTGAACTGAATGGAGGCAAAGCCAGAAACAGGGGAACCAATAAGGAAGTTATTGACAAAATCCAGGTGAATAATGACAATGACTTGGAATAAAGGATGGCAGTGCAGGTGGCAAGAGGAGCAGTTAGATTCTGAATAACATCTGTAACAGCCCAGGACTTTATACGTTCATTTATTCATTCGATATCAGCTCCTTATGATGCCCCAGGCACTGTTCTAGATACTAGGGATAAGCCAGGAAACACAGCAGACAAGGTTCTGTTCTCAATAAATTTACATTCGAGTGGGAGACAAGTAATCGAGTAATACAGGAGTCCCCAACCCCTGGGCTGCAGACCAGTACCGGTCTGCCGGCCTACTAGGAACCGGGCCACACAGCAGGATGTGAGCGGCGGGCGAGCAAGTGAAGCTTCATCTGCTGCTCCCCGTCGCTCCCCATCACTCTCATTACTGCCTGAACCATCCCCCCGCACACCCCGCCCCGTCCGAGGAAAAACTGTCTTCCAGGAAACCGGTCCCTGGTGCCAAAAAGGTTGGGGACCACTGAAGTAATAAACAATCAAATCATTAATGTAGTTTCAAATATTGGAATGTGCTATAAGGAAAATTAAGCAGCGTGAGGGAAAAGAGAGTGATGAGGGTGAGAAGAGAGTGACTTTTCAGGTAGGCTGGTCACTCCTTACCACTCATACTTTTAGAAACATCACATTAGATTTTCACATTGCTAACTGGGGCTCAGCAATCACAACACAGAAAACACCAGAGAACCTGGAAATGTAACTCCAACCACAGACATTAGCAGAGGGTTTTCATAGACCTCAAGGGTTCCATGACATACTGTATTTACATAATATCAGTTCAGATCAAAGAAATACTTGGGGACTTCCCTGGTGGCACAGTAGTTAAGAATCCGCCTGCCGATGCAGGTGACATGGGTTTGATCCCTGCTCCAGGAAGATCCCACATGCCGCGGAGCAACTAAGCCTGTGCGCCACAACTACTGAGCCTGTGCTCTAGAGCCCGCGTGCCACAGCTACTGAAGCCCAGGTGCCTAGAGCCTGTGCTCCGCAACAAGAGAAGCCACTGCAATGAGAAGCTCGCACACCACAATGAGTAGTCCCCGCTCGCCGCAACAAGAGAAAGCCCGCGCACAGCAATGAAGACCCAACACAGCCAAAAATAAATAAATTAATTAATTTTTTTTCAAAAAGAAATACTTGGCAGGACTCTAGGACAAGCACCGTGGTAGATACTAACACAATGGGAAAATGGAGGTATGAACAATCTAGGAGTGACAGACAGACAAAAGAATAGGCAATATTTTAGCTAAGACTATCAGAAGATACCCTCTTAGTGGAGATTAGTAACTCAAGCTGACAGAGGTTCAACCATCTCTATGAATCAGATTTATCTTTGAAAATGGAGAATGAGTGAGAGAAGCAGGAAGATGCCCTCCTTTTCCTCTCTTCTTACTTGGAAAAAAAATGATACTAAAAAGTATCTGGCAAAAGTGGGCTGCAGAACTTTTCATATAACCATTTCAAAAGGATGGGGAATTTGCTGTTTTCCACGGGAGGGAGTAGATTTTTAACTTTGCCTCTGTTTCCATTATAGATATCTCATTTGTATTCTTATATCTTTTTTTTTTTTTTTTTTTTTTTGCCGTACATGGGCCTCTCACTGCCGTGGCCTCTCCCGTTGCAGAGCACAGGCTCCGCGGCCATGGCTCACGGGCCCAGCTGCTCCGCGGCATGTGGGATCCTCCCGGACCGGGGCACGAACCCATGTCCCCCGCATCAGCAGGCGGACTCTCAACCACTGCGCCACCAGGGAAGCCCTGTATTCTTATATCTTTTGAAGAGGACAACGAGAATGATCCTGTACACCCTAATTATTTCCAACTTTCTCATACCATCCCTCCATCTTTATTCTCATTCTTTCAGGTAAAATTAGGCAACTACATTGGCACCCATCCAATGAATAGTGGCAAGTGGGAAGAATGGCCATGGACAGTGCTACAGCAGTATTTGAGTTTCTTCTTATTGGAATCTCTAACTATCCTGAATGGAGAGTCACATTTTTCACATTGGTCCTGATAACTTACCTCAGAACATTATTGGGGAATGGACTTATCATCTTTCTTATCCACATTGACCCCCACCTCCACACTCCAATGTACTTCTTCCTTAGTAATCTGTCTTTCTTAGACCTTTGCTATGGAACAGTCTCCATGCCCCAGGCCTTGGTGCATTGTTTCTCTATCCATCCCTACCTCTCTTACCCACGATTGTTTGACCCAAATAAGTGTCTCCTTGGTCTTGGCCACAGCAGAGTGCCTCCTGCTGGCTGTCATGGCCTATGATCATGTGGTTGCTATCAGCAATCCCCTGTGCTATTCTGTGGTCATGAATGGCTCAGTGTGTGTTTGGCTGGCTGCTACCTCATGGGGGGCATCACTTGTGCTCACTGCCATGCTCATCTTATCCCTGCAACTTCATTTCTGTGGGGCTAATGTCATCAACCATTTTGTCTGTGAAATTCTCTCCCTTCTTAAGCTGGCTTGTTCTGATACCAGCCTCAATAAGCTTATGATCTTCATCACAAGTATTTTCCCTGCTCCTACCCTTTGGGTTTGTTCTCCTCTCCTATGTCCGAATTGCCACTGCTGTTCTAAGGATTCACTCAGCCCAGGGTAGGCTCAAGGTCTTTTCTACCTGTGGTTCTCATTTGACTGTGGTGGCAATCTTCTATGGGGCAGCCATTTCCATGTATATGAAACCACAGTCCAAGTCATCCCCTGACAAGGACAAGTTTATCTCAGTGTTTTATGGAGCTTTGACACCCATGCTGAACCCCCTAATATATAGCCTGAGGAATAAGGATGTTAAAGGGGCAACGAGGAAAGTTATGGCAAAAGGGGCATAAGCCTTCTTTGCTTCTAAACTTCTAAAATAATATTCAGCTACATCTTCACTGACAGAAAAAACTGTTTAAAACATCTGACTTTACCCTTGGTACAGTAGGTGATCATTATATGAGAAGCTTCAGGAAGTGCTCCCACCCCAAAGTATTATTCTTACTAAGACTTGAATTTCCATTACAGACATTTTTTTTTTACTCTTTCTTTACATATAACACATTAGTGGTCGGTCACCCATTAAGTTACTCAACTTCAGGTAAATAAATTTATCAGAATCATTTCCTCACTGACAGAAGAGACCTAAGCAGCAAGAGAATCTCCTATGACTGTTAGCAGGAGGCGAGGCATAACCGAAATTGGAAAATAGGATGAAGAATGGTGTAATAAAAGGTCAGAAGACAAATGTCAGAAATTTTATAACTTTACTGAAGGCAAGCCCTGTTGTGAAAGCACAATCCCTTACTCTACTTAACCTCAGAATCATGAGAAAATTTTATCATAGACATTTCCTACATTAGTGTAGAGTGTTTCATTTTTTTCTTTTTCTTTTTCTAAACTTCTTTCAAATATATTATTTCATTCTGTATTCCTAATATCTCTGTAAAATTGGTAAGAAAAGTCACCATAATCCACCCCTCATGTTAACAATGAGAAAAAAAATAGCCACTGAAACCATGTTTTAATATCAAGAAATAAAAAATATTTAGAAAAAAATCCAAGTGACTTAAATCTTTGATTTATTCATTCAACAAATATTAACTTTCTACTTTCAACCTGGAACTAGGTACTAGGTGCCAGGGCAAGTTTCATACATTATGCAAAACATTTCAAATTAACATTTTGAAATAAAGTTAAATTGGTGAAATCAATAAAATTTTACAGGAAAAAACAATAGAGCCTTCAGGTAGAGAGAAATTCAGAAATTAGGAGAAATATTCAGAGTACTCATTTTAATGACCCTGCTTTTGGGGGGAGAAATATTCTACTCTTTATTACAGCTCTCTATTTGCAGCTTAAAATAAGAATCATATTTTTGTTAATGGTGCCCCTACTACAAAATGGTAGCTCTGTCACTATGTGCTTTGTCTCTTTATTGACTTGTTGGTACAGGCACAGCCTACAGACAGAGTGACATAGTGGAGTTTGGAGACAGGGCTGCAGAATTGATTCTGCTACTAACTAGCTGTGTGACCTTAGTTATAGCACTCTTTGGCCCTCAGATTTGCTCAATATAATAGGAAGGTTGTATTTTGTTACCCAAGGATCTCTCTAGTCTTAACATTCTGCATCTAGGTGTTATATAGATTTTCTTTATTTTCTTAAAAAAATAGAATAATATCATCAATTTACTCTGCAACTTGCTTTTTCCACTTGACAATATATCATGGACATTCCTCAAGATCAATATATATAGATCTATCTGCCTGACTTTAAATGTTAGCTTTGACTGGAAAAGTAGACATACATAGCCGCTAGTTAACATAGCTATGGCCCTTCCAGCACTAACATTCTGTTTCTAGGCATCTAAACCCCAAAGACAATCTAATTCAACATTGATATTAATTCCTTTTAAATATAAAAATGAACTCTATGAGGGTGCTGTGGAATGAAATCAATTCTTGATTGTTGAAAACTCCTAAGGTTGACTATCGCTTCTCCACCTGATCACTCACGGGCATTGTGAGAAGCATTCCACTGTGCACCTCATCCTAGGCAGCTGGGTAGTGAAGCTTACTTTGCTTCACCCTGGAAAGCAAATAAAGACCGGTTTGAAACTAAGATAGTTCTGTTAGAAATTGAGGAGAAAGTTTGAAAACTGAAAAATAGTTTCCAAGTGATATTTTCCAATAGGGATTTAAGAAAAAGATGCCATACCCCATTCACAGGATTTGGGATTTCACTTGAGGAAAGGCAGTGAAGTATAACTATTTAGGGCACAGGCCCTGGAGCCAAACTTTTTGGATTCAGACTTTCATTCTACCACTTATATTTCAAGTTACTCTCTATGCTTTGATCTCTTCACCTAAGTGAGCTAATAGTACTTGTAACACTAACTGTAGTGTTCAGAGTTTGATCATGTAGACACAACCACTCTAGTTATACCAGGCAAGAAGGGATTTAATAAACAGAATTAGAGGCCTATGAAGCCTTTGGAAGGGCTGTGACATAGAAGGTAAAGGAATATTGCCAACAACCTCAGACAGTTGCAGGAATCGCAGGAATCTTGGGAAGTTTTAGGGATATTATGTAGGAAACTGTTACCAATGATGTCACTGAAGTAGATGTTTCAGAGAAGAATGCTCAGAAGCCATTTAAATCTCTGTTTACAAAGTCTACACACTTTTACAATACAGGTGAGAGCTAAAAAGGATGTGTTGAATGTGACTTCATAGCTTGGTTATAAGAACTGTATGACTCAATTCATGTAAAGCACTTAGAAAAGTGCCTGGACTATAGTTAGAGAACAATAAACGTTAGCTGTCATTGTGAAGTCTGGATCACGTGAGCCTAAGACGCCACGAATTGAAATGCCTACTTGCTCCTTAAATAGTGCATTCCAAGGTTGCTCTCTCACCCATGCATTCAAGCATCTGTACATATATCATTCAATTAATATGCATTTATTAACTACCTACTATACAGCCGGTACTGTGATATTGCCAGAGATGCGGTGGTCAAATAAAAGCATATTTGATCCTTCCCCTCAAAGAATTCACCGTCTAGGCGGGAAGAAAGACGTGTATGCAAGCAACATTACTATGTGAATTTATATCTTCCTAGTTCTTAAGATTATAAAGCACTTTATACACTTTACAGTTTATCTTATTCTTGAAAATATATTACCTCATATCATCTTCTAAATAATTTAATGAGATAAGCAAACATATTGTTATTAATATTATGAAACTGACATTAAGAGGTGATAAAAAGATGTAGAGAGGCTGTGATATCATCAAGGTCAACAGTTAGCGATCTGACTAGGAAGAGAATACAGTTCTCCTAGAATTATGGTGGTGGTAATTTCTCACTGTATACACATATCAAATCATTATGGTGTACACCTGAAACTAATATAATGTTATGTGTCAATTATACCTCAATAAAAAGTTAATTTAATTTAATTTAATTTAAAAAATACAATTCTCCTGATGCCTAGATGCTCTTTCTGATGGGAGCTTGATGGGTTCAGGGAGTCTTTGAAAAAGAAAAGTAGGAAGAAGGTAAGATTGTTGCTGAACAGAGAAAGGAAAAAATGCTATGTTTTCAGATTGTCTAGCTAAAACATCTGACCCTGACACTTATTGGCTATATGACCTTGGGCAACTTCCTACCTCAGTTTCCTCATCTATAACAGGAAGACAATCATAGGACTGACCTCATAAGGTTGTTAAGAGGATTAAATCAGTTGATTTTATATAAAATGCTGAGAACTATGTCTGGGACATAGTAAGCCCTCAATAAGCATTAACTTATTTTATTATTGTTATTATACAGTTATTATTACTAATACTGAAGTCTCAATTGGCTCAAAAGTAGTTGGTGCCCATCTCACTGGGTGCCTTCTCTCCTGTCTTTTCTCCCACTAGTAATATGAAGAGCAAATGTTTCCGATTAACTGTGAGCAGCAGGTCAAACACTTTTTCAGTACAACATCACGATGGAGTGAGAAAAGCACATGATTAGGCGTCAGGATGTCTGGATTCTAGTCTGGGTTCTGCCATTAATGAGCTACGAAACTCTGGGCGAATCACTTAATTCTCTGGACTGAATCTGTCAAACAGGGAAAAATATACTCTTTAACCTACCTCAGAAGGGTTGGAAGATCAAATGAGATCATAGATGTTAGATGTTAAAAAGTTAAAAGCATGTTACAAATGCTACATGATGGTATTTTCATTATCCTCAGAATTAGCCTCTCCATCTTCTCCTCACTTACCCTTAATGACCACTCACTCACTGAATCTTATTGTTTCTTTCTCTGAAAAGTCTTCGAAATCCATCCCTTCTCTGTCCTCAATGCATCTGTCCTAGTCCACAGCTTACTCAACCCATACCAGGATAACTGTAATAAGCTCCTATTTTTCCCTAGTCCAGTCTCTCTCTAAACTAGCCATCCAATCAACTTCTCCAGAATGATTTTCTAAAGCGAAAATCTCATCATGTTAAACCTTCTCCTACAATTCCCCTCCAAGATTAGAAACTTGCAGTGGCTCCCTATTGCCTATAGGATATGCCAACATTAATTGAGGACCCTGCTAACCTCTTTATCCTCCTTCTCTACCTCATCTCCACAAACCCCATGCTCCAGGAAAACAATACTTTTTTTCTCCACCTTTTATGTGTATATGCCACTGTATACACTGTTCTCTCTGCCTGCAGTGCCTTTACTGTCTTCCATGCCTGGCAAAACCTCAGTCATCCTTCAAGGTCAGATCTAATGTCATGTCTTCAGTGAAGCCTTCCCCAGAGCTCATTCCATTCTGTTTAACCCTGGATAGGTGACTTAATTCCATTTTCTTTTGCTTAATAACATTTTGTGCAACCCTAAATTTAGCCTCTTCCATATTATTTTATAATCAGTTGTTTTGGAGTGTTTATCCCCAATTAGATCATAAGTTTATTGAGAACAAGAAGTTTGTTTCCTTCATCTCTGTCTCCCTAGCATAATTCCTGGCACAGAGTACATGCACAATAAGAATTGCTTAAATGAATAGGTGTTAAACCAATACTTTTCAAACTATCTGTGGTAAAACACAGCTGTTTTTTTAAAGTTCCAAGCTGTCACAGTCTGATATTTTATAAAATACAATGAAAATATTATGGCAATGTCAAATCACTTTAAAAGTTACTGTTTACTCTCAATTCTGGTTTTTTTGTTGTTTTTTTTTGTGTTTTTTGTGGTATACGGGCCTCTCACTGTTGTGGCCTCTCCCGTTGCGGAGCACAGGCTCCGGACGCGCAGGCTCAACGGCCATGGCTCACGGGCCCAGCCGCTCTGCAGCATGTGGGATCTTCCCGGATCGGGGCACGAACCCATGTCCCCTGCATCGGCAGGCGGACTCTCAACCACTGCACCACCAAGGAAGCCCATCAATTCTGTTCTTATGTCATTGCAAACATTTTGAGTAGCACTCAGCTAGACCATTTGTTGAGATGCCTCATTCCTAGCCCCAATATCCTGAACTCTAAGTTGGAAATTTTGAGAAGGATACATGAAAAAATAATAAGCAATTACATCATATATTCAGGCCACAACTGGGCAAGAAGTCAATAAAATAATACTATTATAATTAGGTACATGCACAGATGAAGTAAATCAATGGGACAGTGAATGAGAAGATGATTATATTTAGACAGTCACAGTTTGTATGGCACCTCAAATTTAATCCAGCAAAGTTTTAGGAAAAAGTGGGATTTCAAGTCAAAGATGGCTGGGATGGGCTGGGGGGAGTTAGGATAAAGTGAAGAGGAAGAGGAAACCTCCAGTAAACACTGTTAACATTATTTACCTGAATGCTTAATTGAAGCTTTCATAGCATCCCAATAAATTGTGGCCATTCCCCCTTTCCTATTCATTCATTACCTTCTGAGTCACTGTATTGGAAACCCTCCCAAGAAACACAGGACTCTGAGTAATCACCCTAGAGTTGGTTCTGCTCCCTGGTAACTTAAGAGCAAAAGTGGAGTTGAGGGTGTTAGTCAAAAGTTTTATCATATTGTCACTAATGAAGTATTGGCATTAGTAGACAAAATCTACTTGTATTTTAATGACTTAGAAATAACACTCCCAGAAGAATGTACAGCTTTAGTTCAGTAGCAGGATTTAATTGCCTTTTAGGGACCTGATCCCTGATATCTCTTCAGTGAAATCACTTCTTTGGAACCAGAATGAATAAACTCAGAAGGTAACAGCAGAGAATGTTTAAGATTCTTCTCTCCTTCTTCTCTTGCTCATATTTTGGACCATTTGGAGCCCCGGTTTCTAAAATGCTGAACAGAATCAAGACAAAACCCATTGTAAGAGCAAGTGACGAACATACACCCTGGCAAGGAGGAAAGAAGCCATAGTTGTTTGTTGGAACAAATCAACATATATGTGTGGAATGGTCAGTCTTGACATGGATCTCCCAGGATGCACCTGTAACTCACTCCCCTTGAAAGACTCCAACACTTCAGTGAGCTAATGATCCTGCACAACTCTTAGAGACCTTGGTGTTTTTGTTTGGGAGGCTTTTATGCTATTCAGGTGAGAAAAATCAAGTTGATTCCCCAAATAATCATTTATTCATTAAGTTCCTGCCATGTGTCAGGAATTGAGACATGTACTGAAGTTATAGAAATGAAATGCATATTCTTCTTTCAGAAGGCTCACAGTATAATCTGACCATATTGCCTTATTTTTGTCCTCATTTATTTATTTTCCCCCTTCCAGAAAAGAAAGATAACAAATGTGGCCATATTGTTATGGGTGCTACTTCCCAAATGAGGATTCATTTTAAAATATTATTAAAAATAATAATAGCTTATATATATGGCACAAAAGCCCTATGAGATAGTTACTATAATTTTCCCAATTTTATAATTGAGGAAACTAAGGTGTAAACAAGTTAAGAAAATTACCAATGTCGCACAGTGAATCAGTGATGGATCCAGGATTCAAACTTTGATCCAGGATCCATGCTCTTAACCAACAGTCCACACTGCCTGATATGAATAATAGAAATTCCGGTCTGTGCGCACTATCTATTCGAGTATATGTTGAACTCCTGGGAGCTTTCTGAAGAGCTCAGAGAACAGGGAAGATACTCCAAACATCCCTTAATTTAAGTATTAAAAATGAAATGAGTCCTCCTGGGAAGCATGCTCCTACATGGTAAGTGGGACCAGGAAAGCCCTCTTTGGGAAATCTGTGTGAAGAAAAGTACACCCAACATGTTTCCAAAAGATCAAAAGCCTGTGACTATATGTGAGAATCTCCACATATGTCTAGTTAATTTAGGAAGATTCTGGCCTACACAGTGCTAAAACACTGAATTATTCAATAAAAAATATATATGGTTAGTCTAGTGAAATTCTCTAAAATCACGTAAACACATAAATGTGTTCTTTGTTTTTCAGCTATCTATACTGGCATTTGTTTTGAGATTTTTAGGACTATAACATGGTGAATATTGTAAGTCAAAATAAGGCTTTATGATTTTAAATGTTGCCATTCTAGTGTGAAACTTTAGTACCCCTTGAAAAAGTTTGTGCCCCGAAAATCCCATTCTTGTAATGCTGTTAAGAAACTATGCGTTTGGTGTCACCATTGAATAAAGACTAGATTACCTGACTTCTGCTTCAGTCTCAATCCTATAACTCTACCCCAAGAAGACTTTTTCACTTCAGATTGATTCTGTTTTCTGATTCCAATTCTGGGAGTATACAGAACAAAAAGGAGCCTTTAAATTCTCATTACAGGTAGTCAAGGGCCTCCTTGTAGGATCACTCTCTTTAATAAGTAAAAAAACAACTGTAATTAGAAGTTTAGCAGCAGCTAAGTATTTTTTTCAGTTTTTCAGCCCTTGGTTCTGATTTCTTTTCAGAACACCCTTATCCTGTATTAGGTTTTATTGAGGATCTTGTTATAAATTCTTACTCTACTTCCTGAATTACTTGTCCATAAAGGTCTTCTACCTCCTGAGATTTGGAGTTTGTCCTGAGTAGAGAATCCAAAGAGATTACCTACATCATTATCCTGAATAGTTCTCTCTGCTGCCTAGCTCCTAAGACAAACCTTCCCACCCACAGCCTGTTCTCACCAAGGCCTGACAACTGCCTCATGAGTCTGAAACTATACACTGTAGATGCCCCCAATCCTGATTTATGACTACAACTTCCTGGAAATTTTACAGACAATCCAGGAAAAGATCTTGACCTTAATAATGAGCTGGTCTGTGATAGCATGCATATCTGATAGAACTAGAACAAACAAAGAAAATAAAATTTTGATTGGATGAAAAAGGGTGAAAACACTTTTCTTTCAGATTCTAGAATAAACCCATTTTCTCTCTTCACTATCACACCTTCCTTCCATGCAGAGGGCAAATTGTAAGGCTAAAAAAGTATCATTTCTGATCTACAGGGCATTAATAAGACTGAACACTATGAGGAACTTCCCTGGAAGTCCAATGGTTAAGACTTTGTGCTTCCAATGCAGGGGATACGGGTTCGATCCCTGGTTGGGGAACTAAGATCGCACATGCTATGCGGTGCGGCCAAAAAGTGAAAAAATAAAAAAGACTGAATACTATGAGATATTAACTGTTTCTCATCATAGGCTTTTTTTTTTTTTTTTTTTTTTTTTTTGCGGTACGCGGGCCGCTCACTGTTGTGGCCTCTCCCTTTGAGGAGCACAGGCTCCGGACGCACAGGCTCAGCGGCCATGGCTCACGGGCCCAGCTGCTCCGTGGCATGTGGGATCTTCCCAGACCGGGACGCGAACCCGTGTCCCCTGCATCGGCAGGCGGACTCTCAACCACTGCGCCACCAGGGAAGCCCCATCATAGGCTTTTTACCATCAAACATTTAGTTTCTTCAGCCAGTTCAGAGTAGTTTCAGTCAAATCAATTTCATGACATTGGGTAAGAGAGAAGAACCAAATAACTGGCTTTGATTCATTCAATAAACGTATATTGAACCCATATTTTGTGGGTTCACACCAGGTATTGTGTGAGGTAGTGAAAATAAGGTAGTACATAGAACAGTCAGGGCCTCGTTCCTCCTAGGGCTATAGTAAGAGAGAAGAAATTAAATAATCACACAAATATATAAATACAAACTGTGATAAGAGCCATACAAGGAAAGTTCTGAGTACTATGAACAATTTTAACAGAGATCTGATTTAAATTAGTGGGGTTAGGGAAGGCTTTTGTAATGAAGTCCCTTCTAGGCTGAGGTATTAAGAATGACTAGGAGTTCACCAAGCAAAAACGGTAGGAAGAACATTTCCCCCAGCAAGAACACAATGTGCAAAATCCTGAGGTAGGAACAATCTTAGAGTGCTTCATAAAGATAATATTGCTGAAACAAGGTCAGCATGAGAAGAGACTATGCAAGATAAGGTTAGGGTCAGGTCATTTAGGCTCTTGTGGGTCATGGTAAACAGGTTAGATTACATTCCAATTGTAATTAGAAGCCCTAGAGTGGTTTTAAGCATGGGAATGATACAGTCATAATTATGTATGTTTGTAAAAGGCTGCTATGTGTAGAATAGACTATAGAGAGGCAAGAATGGAAGTAGGGAGACGTATTAAGCAGCTCTTGTGTTAGTCCAGATGTGAGACTATGGTGGCTCTTACTAGATAAGTGTTGGCTGTGGATATGGAGATTTGTAGGTAGATCTGAAATATATTTAGGAGGACAAGCCAATAGTACTTAGTGATTGATTGGATGTGCAGGTTAAGGAAGAAATGAGAGTGAACTGGGCACACATTTTATGCCAAGGATATGAACAAGCTAAAGATAAATCTCTGGCTAATATCCATAGCAGGAAAGAACAATTAGTAATTCTGTAATTCAGGGATCTGATTACATTTAAGCAGTAAATTAGCACATTTTCTTTTAGGGGGAGTGTTCAAAGCATGCTTCAGTTGGAGTCCAACCTCCCTCATTTTATAGATGAAGGGATTAAGACTCACAATGGGGCTTCCATGGTGGCACAGTGGTCGAGAGTCCGCCTGCCAATGCAGGGGACATGGGTTCGTGCTCCAGTCCGGGAAGATCCCACATGCCGTGGATCGGCTGGGCCCGTGCGCCATGGCCACTGAGCCTGCGCGTCCAGAGCCTGTGCTCCGCAACGGGAGAGGCCACAACAGTGAGAGGCCCGCGTACCGCAAAAAAAAAAAAAAAAAGACTCACAATGGATTGTGCTACTTTGCAAATTAATCTTGTGCTGTGTATGACTGCTTTATCTTTCAAAATAGAACATAAACTTACAAACAGCATCACTTGTTTCATAGACATCTCCTCCTAATAGCACCTGATATACTACTGAGGATACAGCAAACACTCAATAAATGTTTCCCACATTAAAATGATTTCAATTTCTTCTTCCTCAGCAGATAGAACAAAATGGATATTCTGATTACAGATAATGCCAGCGAAGTGACAGAGTTCATCCTGGTGGGTTTGTCCAATCATCCAAAAGTCCAAGGTAGCAGTCTACCTGATTACATTGGTGGATAACAGTCTCATCATTGTTGTGGTTAGAGTAGATAAGCAGCTTCACACACCTATGTATTTTTTCTTAAGCAACGTGTCCTTCCTTGATATCTGCTACTCTAGCAATTTAGTGCCTTTTTTATTGTTCAATGGTTTAAGAGACTACCCCACCATTTCCTATACTAGCTGTTATGCTCAGATGACCATTGCTCTTTTTCTGGGGATGACAGAGTGCCTCCTCCTTGGTGTCGTGGCTTATGATAGATTTATTGCAATATCCAATCCCCTGTGTCACACCATCATTATGAATGACCAGGTCTGCATACAGTTGGCTGTGGTGACCTGGGCTAGTGCCTTCCTTTTAGCAGTAATAACAATCACTGCAATTCCTGCCAGTTTTTGTGGACACAATATCATCAACCATTTTACCTGTGAGGCACAGGCCCTGTTGAAGCTCATCTGGTCAGACACCCTAGTCAGACTTATTCTGGGTCTGGTCATCGGTATATTGACCTGCCACTGCCCTTCACCTTCATCCTCATCTCCTGTACTCCCATTGTGGGTGTCGTGCTGAGGGTCCGCTCTGCAGAGGCCAGGCTGAAAACTTTCTCCACCTGTGGATCCCATCTGACTGTGATCCCATATTTTATGGGACAGCCACCTGCATGTACCTGAAACCTCAGTCAAGAGAGTACCAGGACCAGGGCAAAGTCACCTCTGCATTTTACAGTGTTGTAAGCCCTGTGTTGAACCCTCTCATTTATACCTTGAGGAACAAGGATGTGAAAGATGCCCTAAGAAAAATAATTAAGAAGAAATAGTCCTAAAAAGGGCATGAATAGCCTACAGAGGCTCATCTAACCAACAGCTTGACTTTGACTTGTAAAAATAACAAGGTCCAAATACTAAACAATATTTTAGTAACGTAATTATTTTCAAATGTGTTTTTTTCTATTTCCAACAGGTGTGTGATAAAGAACTTACTCTCACTGAGAAAAACAGTAAACATTTACAATGTCATCCATTTAAGTAATAAATTATACAGGACAATCTTGTGGGAGAGCCTATAAAACAAAATAATAATTAGCACATTTGAATCCTGAGTAGCTTGATTTTGTTTTAATAAATGAGAAACATTTCAATATTCTAGATTCCCTTTTATAGATGATAAAGAGCAAACTTGTAAAATGGACAATTCTTAACTCAATACGTTTTGTATGAGGAATATTATGACCCAGGCTTAGAAATGATAGATGTGAGTGGGTGGAGAGAGAAAAAATCACTCAACTGCTATATAACACTTCCACATAGAAAGTCCTCTGCTGAAGCAACGAGCCCTTCAAGACTGTGTACATACTGAGGGCCAGAACTGATGACTCTACAGAACCTACAATTGCATATCTTGATCAGTAGATAGGGCCACATTTTCTCTGCCAATGTACCCTACTTCTGGATAATTGCATGCCACTTCCAAAGTTGTTGAACTCACATAGAGCAAATTTAACTCAGGAGGAACTCCTTAAAAAAAAAAAAGCAAAGGGGCTTCCCTGGTGGCGCAGTGGTTGAGAGTCCGCCTGCCGATGCAGGGGACATGGGTTCGTGCCCCGGTCCGGGAGGATCCCACATGCCGCGGAGGGGCTGGGCCCGTGAGCCATGGCCGCTGAGCCTGCGCGTCCGGAGCCTCTGCTCCGCAGCGGGAGAGGCCACAGCGGTGAGAGGCCCGCGTACCGCAAAAGAAAAAAAAAAAAAAAAAAAAAAAAAAAAAAAAAAAAAAGCATGTACTGTATCTTTTGATTATAAGAATTATAATGTTCATTTTTTAAAACACACTGGGGGAGAAGAAATGAAATACCACCTATAATCCCAGCACTCAGTGAGGCTTGCATAGGTGTTAGAATCTGGAAGACATGTATTTAAGTCTGGTACTCATGGTTGTGTGGTGTTTAGTTAGTTTCCATCTTTAAGCTTCAATTTTCTCATCTGTAAAATGTAGATTATAAGAGTGCCTACCTCACAAACTCATTTTGAGAATTAAATAGGATAATACACGTTAGCTTCTACCACAATGACTGGCACATGGTGGACACAGAATACACATCAGTCAAAAAAGAAAAAAACTGTCAATAACTCTCTAACACAAAGCCATTTTTGAGTGTTTGCTTATGTCTATATAAATAATGACTATATCATTTTAAAAATAATCCTTGAAAATAGGATAGACTGAAAAAATATGTTCCCACTGTGGTGTTAATTTGAATTTATCTTATTAGAAAGGAGACTGAATATGTTTCTCATGTTCATTGGTCATTTGTGTTTCAATAGTCAGGGTCTTTGTTGTTGGTTCAAAATGGCAATGAACCAGTCCAATTTAGGAAACAAAATTCTGCACTCAGTAACATATGACTAATAAAAAGCCACAAAATTCGTTTCAACATTGATTGACTCCATCAGTTTTCAGATACATCCTGACAGGCAGATCCCCAGTTTGAGCCATTTTACTTCACTCTGGTAAGCACTCCTGCAATTAACGCCTAATCAGTCGACAACAGAAGCTGTTGTAAATGAAAATGAAAATAAAACCGTGTGAATCCCAATAGAGAACTCTTTAGAAAGAGAATCTATGGTGTTATACAAATTTCGTTGTAACATTACCATTTTAACCTTGAACAAATTCTTGTGTAAGTTTTATTTCTGGTGTTTCTAAAACTTCTTGCTTAAACTAAAGCACCCCTGAAACTAAAGGGAAGGTACTAATAACTAACTAACAGGACACAGTAAGCAGATAAAGTCAAACACTAGAGGGGGGAAACAAACGTGATTCCTCAAAAGAAAGGAAAAATGGAGTAAAACTGCAAACCTAATACTTATTGGAATTTGATCATTTTCATTAGGGACTAAGAAGAGGTAGAATAGAACAAGCAATGAGATGTGCCTTTTGCTGACAGAAAGAAATTTATTGGGGAGAGGCAGGGACTTTTTTAGCTACAAGAGAAAATTAGACAGGTAAACTAATGTCTTCCCTTTTGATTACCTCAGGAAGAAGTGAGACAGGGTTCTCTCTAGAGAGATAAATATGTTACATCTAGAAGTGGAGAACAAGCTGCAGGAAGACTTCTGACATGAAGTCAAGACTCTGGATGAAAAAAGAAAAGACTGGATGAATAGAAAGTGTAAGATATTATAAGAACAATTAATCAGATAGAGATATGTGTGTAAGGTGCCTTTATGTTAAATGTTTATTGTGAGAGCTGTTTTCTTAAAACCTTCCTTGTATTACTAAGTAAACAGGTTAGAATTATAATAAACAGGCAATACTTTGGAACTACCTATGCCTTGGGAAACTTGTTTAAATTTCTTATCTCTGCCAAACAGCACTTTTGGCTTGCAGCTGATAATGGGCAACTCTGCCTCCCTGCACACCATCTCCTCAATAAGGTGTGCCAAAATCACAAGGCGACATCTTAAAAGGTTGAACTGACCCCTTAAAAATCAACAGCACTGAGAAGAGAGCTTCGTGCTGTGTACTGGCAGCAGCAAAGTGAAGAAAATACACTTGAGAGCCATAACAACAACTTTTCCTGTAAGTGTTTAAAAGAAAGAATTTAAAATTTGAAGAAGGCTAAGAATATATCATTGGCTTTTGAGTATGTCAACAACACCAGTACTAAGTAATAAGAAAATAAAATTATCTGCAGAATGACCCTTGAGTTTCTATAACTCATGAAAGCAGAACTGTGAAGTCTACCATTTTCATCATATGGAAAGGAGCACCCAGAAAAGTGTTCATTTATTCCTGCAATAGTTTTGTTGAATATGATGTAAATAATAGAATATGATATAAAGGAAAGCATACAATATGTACCTTTTTAGCATAATGTTTTCAAGGTTCATCTATGTTGAGTAATGATTTATGGCTGAATGATATCCCATTGTATTGGATATATCACATTTTGTTTATCTATTCATCAGGTGCTTGTCCCTATGTTTTCAGAAATAATCTTCAGGATGTGAATACATGTGTCTGCAAAACTAGAGAAATAGGGGAATCCACACCATAGCAATATATAGTTTCCAATTTCTCCACATGCTAGCTAATTCTTGTTAGTGTACAATTAGATTTTTATAGCCATCTTAGTGGGCTAAAACTGGTATCTCATTGTGATTTTTATTTGCATTTTCTTAATAACTAATGATGTGCATCTTTTCATGTGCTTGTTTTGTGAATCTTCCAACTTTGTTAGTTTTCAAAATTGATTTCGCGACTGTGGGCCCCTTGCATTCCCATATGAATTTTAGGGTTGATGGGCCAATTTCTACAAAATTCCAGCTGAGATTTAGATAGAGATTGGGTTGAACCTATAGATCAATTGGGGGAGTATTGCCCTCTTCCTATTTTCCAATATTAAGTCTTCCTAGTCATGAAAATAGGAATTTTTCCCATTTAGTTAGGTCTTCTTTACTTTCTTTCAACAGTTTTTTGTCATTTTCATTGGACAAGTCTTGTACTTTTTTGCTAAATTGATTCCTAAGTATTTTATCCTTTTGTATGTTATGGTAATTAGAATTACTTTCTTAATTTCATTTTTGATCATTCATTGCTAGTTTATAGAAATACCATTGATTCAGTATATTTTTGTTGAAAGAGCTTATTAGTTCTAATAATTTTCTCTGTGGGTTCCTTAGGATTTCCTATATATGAGATAATGACATTTGTGAATAGAGCTAACAGAACTTCTTTTCCAATATGGATGACTTTTTATTTTTATTTTTATTTATTTATTTATTTTTGCCTAATTGCCCTGGCAAAAAATGCAGAACAATGTGGAATAGAAGTGGCAAAAGTAGAAATCTTGGTCTTCCAGGATCTTAGGGGGAAAACTTGCAGTCTTTCACCATTAATTACAATGTCAGTTGTGTGGTTTTCATCTATGGCCTTTATCAGGTTGAGTAACATTCCTTCTGTTCCTAGTTGCCCAATGCTTTTAATTTAGTTTTTATTTTTTTGGCTGAGTTGGGTCTTCATTGCTGCACGCTTGCTTTCTCTAGTTGCAACGAGCGGGGGCTACTCTTCGTTATGGTGCATGGGGTTCTCATTGTGGTGGCTTCTCTTGTTGTGGAGCATGGGCTCTAGGCTCGTGGGCTTCAGTAGTTGTGGCTCATGGGCTCTAGAGTGCAGGCTCAGTAGTTGTGACACACAGGCTTAGTTGCTCTGTGGCATATGGGATCTTCCTGGACCAGGGCACGAACCTGTGTCACCTGCATTGGCAGGCAGATTTCCAACCATGCGCCACCAGGGAAGTCCCCCCCAATGCTTTTTTATTATGAAAAGGTATTAGATTTTGTAAAATTATTTAACTGTATCTGTTTAGATGATGATGTGGCTTTTGTCCTTTAATGAATTAATATAGTGTATTACATTGATATGTTAAGTCAACCTTGCATTTCTGGGATAAATATCACTTAGCTATGGCAAATAATTCTTTTTATATGAAGCTGGATTTGCTTTGCTAGTATTTACTTAAGGATTTGGGATCTATATTCAAAAGGGATACTAGTTTGTAGTTTTCTTGTGATGTGTGTCTGGTTTCCCTGCTCTACTATTTTTGGAAGAGTTTGTGAAGTACTGGTGTCAATTATTCTTCAAATGTTTGGAAGAATTCTCCAGTGAATCTATATTGGTTAGAACTTTTCTTTGCGGAAAGATGTTTGATAATTAATTCAATCGCTTTACTTATAATAGGCCTATTCAGATTGTCTATTCCGTCTTGAGGCATTTTGTATTTTTTGGAATTTGTTCATTGAATTTGGTTTATCAAATTTATTGGCATACAATGATTAACAGTATTCCCTTATAATTATTCTCACGTCTCTAAGTTTGGTAGTGATGTCCCAAATTTCATTTCTGATTTTTTTTTTTTTTTTTTTTGCGGTACATGGGCCTCTCACTGTTGTGGCCTCTCCCATTGTGGAGCACAGGCTCTGGACATGCAGGCTCAGCGGCCATGGCTCACAGGCCCAGCCGTTCCGCGGCATGTGGGATCTTCCCAGACCGGGGCACGAACCCGTGTCCCCTGCATCGGCAGGCGGACTCTCAACCACTGCGCCACCAGGGAAGCCTCATTTCTGATTTTATAAATTTGAGTTTTCTTTCTCTTTTTCTTGGTCAATCAAGCTAAAAGTTTATCATTTTTTTAATCTCTCCAAAGAATAAATGTTTATATTTTTGATGCATTTCTATATGATTTTTCTCTTCTCTATTTCATTTATTTCCATTCTAATCTTTATTATTTGTTTCTCAATGCTTGTTTTGAGTTTCGTTTTATCTTCACTTTCTAGTTTCTTTACATAAAAGCTTAGGTTATTGAAATATTTCTTTTTTTACTATAGACGTTTAAAGCTAAAACTTTCTAAGCACTGATTTAACTGTATCTCATGAATTTTGGAATTTTATGTGTTTTCACTCATTTCAAAGGACTTCCTAACTTACCTTTTCATTTCTTTTATGACCTATTGATTACTTAGAGTATTTGTTTAATTTTCATATATTTGGGAATTACTCTAATTTTTGTTTTTAATTTCTAATTTTATTCCACTGTGGTCATAAACATACTTGTATGGTTTAAATTATTTTCCATTTATTGAGAATTGTTGCATTTCTTAGTTTTTGATCTATCCTGGAAATGTTTTATGTGCACTTGCGAGGAATGTTAATTCTGTTGATGTTGAGCAGAGTCAACATCAACAGAATTGGATAGATCCAGGTGGTTTACAGTGTTGTTAAAGGCTTTTATTTTCTTGTCTTCTGTTTAGTTATTCTATCAATGATTGAAAATGGGGTATGGAAGTCTCTAACTATTATTGTTGAATTGCCTATTTCTCACTTAAATTCTGTCAGATTTTACTTTATGTATATTTTGACTCATTTGTTAGATGCATATGTTGTTAGATGCATATAGCATATAACTATTGTGTGTCCTTGATGGACTGACACTTTAATCATTACAAAATGTTCTCCTTTGTCTGTAGTAACAATGTTTGTCTTAAGGTCTATTATGTCTAATATTAGTTTAGTTCCACCAGCTCCATTTTTGGTGCTGCTTGCATGTTTTCTAAACTTTTATTTTCAATACATTTGTGTCTTTGAATCTAAAGTGAGTTTCTTGTAGATAGTATACAGTTGGATCATGTTTTGATATTTTCTAAATCCCACTGGCCAGTTTCTATCTTTTGGTTGGAGAGTTTAGTCCATTTACATTTAATGTAATTATTGATATGGTAGGATTTAGACCTGCCATTTTGCTTTTACTTTTCCATATGTCTTATATCTCATTTGTTACTCTATTCCTCCATTATTATTTTCTTTTGTGTTAATATACATTTCCTAGTATTTCATTTTAATTCAATTGTTTCTTTTAATATATATTTTTAGTTATGTACTTAATGGTTGCTTTTGGAATTATACTTAACATTTTAATATATAGCAATCTAGTTTGGATAAATAACACTTGAATTTCAACAGTATACATAAACTTTGTTCTTATATAACTCAGTTCCTTCCCCCCTTATTTGTAATGTTGTCATACAAATTATATCTTTATACCTTAGAAGCCAATAAACATACTTTTATAATTATTCCTAAATCTTTGAAAGAGTTTGGGTAGTGGAGAGTCCTGATCTGACTTACATTTTTAAAGAGTAACTCTGACTGTTAAATGAAAAAAATGACTTTAATGGGGGCAAGGACAGAAGCTTTGAGACTATGTAGAAGGATATTGAAATAACCCAGGTAAAAGATGATGTTGGTTCAGAACAAGGTGGTAATCAAAGTAGTGAGAAGTGATAAGATTTTGGAAATATTTGAAGGGAGGGTCATCAGAATTCAAAGACAGTGGATCAGGGGTGTGAAGGAAAGAGTTAAGGATGACTCAAATGATTATGTTCTAAACAACTAGATATGGGGGATAATAGAGATGGAGGTTATCAGGAAATATTTTGGAGATGGAAAGTGCAGGGAGAGAGCAAGATTTCAGTTTTACACATGTTAATTTTGAGACGTGTATTAAACAAAAAAGAGACAATATCACTAAACAGTTAAAAATATGAATCTGGAGTTCAGAGGAGAGAGGTAAACTAGAAATATAAATATGGAAATTTTCAAAATACAGAGTATATTTAGAGCCATGGTATGAATGAGATTGTCAAGAGAAAGTAACGGGAGAAGTCAAAAACCCAAGAAATCTGACCTGAGGAACTCCAACATTCAGAGGTCATGGAGAAAAAGAACCTGCAAAAGATAGAGACATAGAGAGGCCAGTGAGTTGTAAAGCAAATTACATAGGTGTATTGTCCCAGAAAACAAAAAAACAAAGGTTCTCAAGAGGGAGAGGATGACCAACTCTTTCAAATGCTGTTGATAGACCAAGTAAGATGAGAACAGATAATTGACCAGAAAACTGGCATTTTCTATGAAGTGAAATCAAGATAGATATCACTTTCCATTTAATAAACTGGTTACTGAGAGAAGAAGTGATTGGTCCCATGGTTACACAAACCCCTCCCCAGAAATTGAGATATATATTATAGAAAGAACCACAGATAACTGTATGACATTTTCAGTTTCATTAGTAAATGTATTGGCACAATTCAGCCTGTGATATGTCATACAATTTTTTTTTCTCTTTTCAACATTTTTTAAAAGACAAAAAATTTGGACTCTGGTAATGGCAGAGTGGCTTGTTTTGGACCAACTGTCTCACAGATTAAAACAAAATCTGGAGAGAATATTAGAAATGAACAATTTGGAAGCATAACCTGCAGAGTATTCAATCTGTCAAAAGAACACAATCGCACTAGGTGCGATCCATATTTATATGGCTTTTCCTCTGAAGACGTTACCCAGGAAATTTGGTGTGAGGTAGCTAAAACACAAGCAGAAATCTCACATCATATTGGCTTGGGGTACCAGAGAATGGATTTGGGGCTTTCCAGAGAGGCTAAAATTTGAATGAAGAAGTCCCAAAAAGAGGAGCATCTGGGCTTCCCTGGTGGTGCAGTGGTTGAGAGTCTGCCTGCCGATGCAGGGGACACGGGTTCATGCCCTGGTCTGGGAAGATCCCACATGCCACGGAGCAGCTAGGCCCATGAGCCATGGCCGCTGAGACTGCACATCCGGAGCCTGTGCTCCGCAACGGGAGAGGCCACAACAGTGACAGGCCCACGTACCACACACACACACAAAAATTACAGGCCAATATCACATGAACATAGACGCAAAAATCCTCAACAAAATACTAGCAAACAGAATCAAACAACACATTAAAAGGATCATACATCATGATCAAGTGGGATTTATCCCAGGGATGCAAGTATTCTTCAGTATACTCAAATCAATCAATGTGATACACCATATTGACAAATGCAAGAATAAAAGAGCATGATCATCTCAATAGATGCAGAAAAACCTTTTGACAAAATTCAACACGGATTTTTGATAAAAATTCTCCAGAAAATGGGCACAGAGGGAACCTATCTCAAGACAATAAAAGCCATATACGACAAACCTACAGCAAACATCATTCTCAATGGTAAAAAACTGAAAGCATTTCCTCTAAGATCAGGAATAAGACAAGGATGTCCACTCTCACCACTATTATTCAACATAGTTTTGGAAGTCCTTGGATGTCAATCAGAGAAGAAAAAAAACATAAAAGGAATCCAAATTGGAAAAGAAGTAAAACTGTCACTTTTTGCAGATGACATGATACTATACATACAAAATCCTAAAGATGCTACCATAAACCTACTAGAGCTAATCAATGAATTTGGTAAAGTAGCAGGATACAAAATTAATGCACAGAAATCTCTTGCATTCCTATACAATAATGATGAAAAATCTGAAAGAGAAATTAAGGAAACACTCCCATTTACCACTGTAAATAAAAGAATGAAATACCTAGGAATAAACCTACCTAAGGAGACAAAAGACCTGTATGCAGAAAACTAAAAGACACTAATGAAAGAAATTAAAGGTGATACAAACAGATGGAAAGATATACCATGTTCTTGGATTGGAAGACTCAACATAGTGAAAATGACTACCCTACCCAAAGCAATCTACATATTCAATACAATACCTATCAAACTACCAATGGCATTCTTCACAGAATTAGAATAAAAAATTTTACATTTCATATGGGAACACAGAAGACCCCAAATAGCCAAAACAATTTTGAGAAAGAAAAATGGAGCTGGAGGAATCAGGCTCCTGGACTTCAGACTATACTACAAATCTATAAAAATCAAGGCAGCATGGTACTGGCACAAAAGCAGAAATATAGATCAATGGAACAGGATAGAAAGCCCAGAGATAAATGCATGCACATATGGTCACCTTATTTCTGATAAAGGAGGCAAGAATATACAATGGAGAAAAGACACCCTCTTCAATTAAGTGCTGCTGGGAAAACTTGACAGCAACATGTAAAAGAATGAAATTAGAACACTCCTTAACACCATACACAAAAATAAACTCAAAATGGATTAAAGACCTAAATGTAAGGCCAGACACTATCAAACTCTTAGAGGAAAACATAGGCAGAACACTCTATGACATGAATCACAGCAAGATCATTTTTGATCCACCTCCTAGAGAAGTGAATATAAAAACAAACATAAACAAGTGGGACCTAATGAAACTTAAAAGCTTTTGCACAGCCAAAGAAACCATAAACAATATGAAAAGACAACAGTCAGAATGGGAGAAAATATTTTGAAACGAAGCAACTGACAAAGGACTGATCTCCAAAATTTATAATCAGCTCATGTAGCTCAATATCAAGAAAACAAACAATCCAATCCAAAAATGGGCAGAAGACCTAAATAGACATTTCTCCAGAGAAGATATACAGATTGCCGACAAACACATGAAAGGATGCTCAACATCACTAATCGTTAGAGAAATGCAAATCAAGACTACAATGAGGTATCACCTCACAGCAGTCAGATAGGCCATCATCAAAAAATCTACAAACAATAAATGCTGGAGAGGGTGTGGAGAAAAGGGAACCCTCTTGCACTGTTGGTGAGAATGTAAATTGATACAGCCACTATGGACAACAGTATGGAGCTTCCTTAAAAAACTAAAAATAGAACTACCATATGACCCAGCAATCCCACTACTGGGCATATACCCTGAGAAAACCATAATTCAAAAAGAGGCATGTACCACAATGTTCATTGCTGCCCTATTTACAAGAGCCAAGACATGGAAGCATCCTAAGTGTCAATCGACAGATGAATGGATAAAGAAGATGTGGCACATATATACAGTGGAATATTACTCAGCCATAAAAAGAAATGAAACTGAGTTATTTGTAGTGAGGTGGATGGACTTAAGAGTCTGTCATACAGAGTGAAGTAAGTCAGAAAGAGAAAAACAAATACCGTATGCTAACATATATATGGAATCTAAAAAAAATAAAATGGTCAGAAGAACCTAGGGGCAAGACAGGAATAAAGATGCAGACCTGCTAAAGAATGGACTTGAGGATACGGGGAGGGGGAAGGGTAAGCTGGGACAAAGTGAGAGAGTGGCATGGACATATATACACTACCAAACGTAAAATAGATAGCTAGTGGGAAGCAGCCACATAGCACAGGGAGATCAGCTCGTTGCTTTGTGACCACCTAGAGGGGTGGAATAGGGAGGTTGTGAGGAAGGGAGATGCAAGAGGGAAGAGATATGGGGACATATGTATATGTATAACTGATTCAGTTTGTTATAAAGCAGAAACTGACACACCAGTGTAAAGCAATTATACTCTAATAAAGATGTTACAAATAATAATAATAAAATAAAATAACAATAAATAAATAAATAAATAAACAAACAAGAACAGCAACAAAACCTTTACAGTTACCACCATCAGGTGAAATACTGAATTATTTCCAGCTGAGTTTAGGAAGCAGTTAAAGGTGTTAACTCTCACCACTTTACATTCAGTATAGTACTAGAGGTTCTTGATAGCAAAATATGGCAATAAAATAAAATAAAGGCCATCAAACTGGAAAACTGTCCTTATTTGCAAATAGCATAATCTTGTATGTAGAAAATTCTAAACTATTTGTGAATATAGAAAGCTAGTAGAAAAAATAAGTGAATTTATAAAGTTTACCAACTACAGGTTCAATATACAAAAATCAATTTCATTTCTATGAGATGTTAATTCTCCCCACACTCATCTATATGTTCCACACAATCTAGTCAAAATCCCAAAAGGAGTTTTTGTAGAAATTGACATTTTTTTCTAATATATATATATATATATATATATATATATATATATATATATATATATATATATATATATATATATCAAAAATGAAGAATCTAGAATAGCCAAACAATTTTGAAAAAGAAAACAAAGTTGGATGACTCACATTACCTGATTTTAGGACTTACTCTAGAGCTAAGTACTGCTTTAAGCATGAGCAAATAGAGCAACAGATTAGAATACAGAGTACAGAACTGGAGCCTCACCTACAAGAGCTATTGAATTTTGACAAAGATTACAAGGTAATTTGGTGGTAAAAAGATAGTCTTTTCAAGAAATGGTGGAGGAACAATTGGAAATTGCAGTGGGTTGATTAGTATCTCTCCCCGCCAAAAAAAATTATCTTCACTCAGAACCTCAGAATGTGATGTTATTTAGAGAAAGTCTCTTTGCAGATGTAATTAGTTAAGGATCTCAGGATGATGCTACACTGGATTTAGAATGGGCCCTAAATCCAATGACTGATGTCCTTACAAGAAGAGGAGAGAACAAGAGACATAGCGAAGAAAGCCATGTGAAGATGGAGGCAGAGTTTGCAGTTATGCTATCACAAGCCAAGGATGGCCTGGAGCCACCAAAAGCTGGAAGAGGTACGGAAGGACCCTTCCCTAGAGACCTGTTGACACGTTGATTCTGGATTTCTGGCTTCTGGAAATGTGAAACAACAAATTTTATTATTTTAAGTCACCTAGATAGTGGTAATTTGTTATGAGAGTCCTAGAAAACTAATACAGATGCCATATGGGGAAAAAGTGAACCTCTACTTTTGCCTCACACCATACTAAAAAATTAATTGAAGATAGATCATAGACCAAAGTAAATGTTAAAACTGTAAAGCTTCTAGAAGAAAATATAGAATATCTCTATGACATTGGCAGTGGTAAAGATTTCCTGGACAGATCACAAAAAGCACTAATCATTTATAAATGGATACACTGAACTTCATCAAAATTTAAAACTTCTTCAAAAATACCATTAAGGAAGTGAAAAGGCAAACCACTGACTGTGAGAAAATACAATGTTCACATTTGACAAAATACTACATTTGAGATATATAAGAAACTCCTAAAAATCAATAACAAAAAGACAACTCAATAAAAATAAGCAAAGGACTTGAGCACATACTTCACAAAGAAAGATTCTAAATCAACAATAGTCATATGAAATGTACTCAGCATTATTTGTCATTAGCGAAGTGTAAGTTGAAACCACAATAGGAGGGGTGATGTTAGGGTGAAAAGTGTATGGGAACTCTCTGTACTATCATTATAATTTTTCTAAATATAAAGTTATTTCAAAATAGTTTTTTTAAAAAACCCAATAAGATACTACCACATACCACCAGGTGGTTAAAATTAAAAATACCAACAACACCAATATTGGCAAGGATATGAAGCAACTGGAACTCATATATTGCTGGTGGCCATGTAAAATTTTATAAACAATTTCAAAAAACATCTGAAAACTTCTTTAAAATTAAACCTGTATCTACTCTGACACAGCCATTAGACTCCTAGGTATTTACCCAGGAGAAGTGAAAACAAATGTCAACAAAATGACTTTTACATGAATGTTTATAGCAGCATTATTCAATATAGCTCCAAATCAGAAACAACTCAAATTCTATGAATAGGGGAATAGATAAAACAACTGTGATATATTCATACAATGGTCTATTCCTCAATAGTAAGAAATCATAAGCAATTGATATATGAAACAACATGGATAAATCTCAAAAACATTACATTAAGTAAAAGAAGCTACATACAAAAATGTGCATTCTATATGCTTCCATGCATATGACATTCAAGAACTGGCAAAACTAACCTGGGGGAATATAAAACAAAATAGTGGCTGCCAGTGGCAGTAGTGATTGACTGGAAAGGAACACAAAAGAATTTTGGGGGGTGGTAGAAATATTCTATATCTTTACTGAGGTTGTGGTTACATAGGTATATACATTTTTCATAATTCCTCAATTTTACATTTAGTGTATTTCACTATATGTAAATTTCACTTCAATTTTAAAGAAAGAAAAAGAAAAAAATAACCTTAGTCTCAGAGAGGCTAATGGATTGCCTAAAGTTTTATTTCAAGTTTATGCAGGTGTCTTCAGACCTAGATCTCACTGTCTCAGCAAACACCTTTATAGTAGGCAACTGATACTCCAACAACAAAAATGAGCAATTCCATACTCTTAGCACTTCAAGTCCAGTCCCAGGTGTATGAGAAGCTAACCCACTGTCTTCCAGCCTCCCTTTTTCTCCCTTCAGGTGCAGGTCTCAGATGTGTCTCCAACTCCTAAAAGAATGGGAGTTCTTCATAGAATACTTCAACTTTGCTTTCCAACTTGTCCAAGCCATATCCCCCAAAGCAAGAATTATAAATGCATTTCAACCACCTCATTGGGTTTATTATGTTTTTTGGAAAAGCCAAATATGGAGCTGTCAACCTTTTGCTAGAGAAGTGAAACAGTAAGATAGGCACAAGATATTATACCCCACTGCTTATCCTGTCTTGTGGTACCATAACTGAAGGCTATTTTTCTACCTGTTTTGCTTTAATGACCTAGGATTTTAGTTTCCTGATTGCTACTGTCTAAGCATACCCTGATATAGCTATAGTCCCAGAAGTTGAAGGGGTATTAAGGGACTACCGTTGCAGCCCTTCATAAATACGTCTAACCTTACGATATGCCAACTCAACAGAATAATTGATGGTATACCCTCAGAATGACCTAATACTTCATAAAGTACTTGCATACACATTTACCACTTCAGCTACATCCTCTCATCTTGCGAACTCGATGAAGAGATCTGCTTCTCAATAATAGTAGCTACCATTTACTGAACACTTTAATCAGGCACTGCTGTGCATTGTTATATTTTATCCCCAAAACAACCCTATTAGATAAGTATTACTATATTCATATTTATTTTTCAGATGAAGAAACTGAGATGCAGAGAGGTCACACAATTAGTAGGTGGCAGATCTGGAAATTCAACTCAGGTTTGCCTGACAATGGAGCTCTCACTCAAATACTAGGCCATGCTGCTTCCTTGCTAAATATTTATCAGGCCCATAGCCTCGGTTTGCTCACAAAGGGAGTTTGAGACATGAAAGCAACATCTGATATTTTATAGTAAATTCACCCCTGTATGATGGAAGGAGAAAAGAGGGTATGTGATCACACTCTGAAAATTGTTTCAAGAAATGAAAAGGGGGAGGGATTACTAGGAGAATCAAGTTATCAAAATATTTTTCTGGATAGTCTCTGTAATCATTGCAGAGCGGGTAAGGGAAATAATAAGTCATTGCCCAGGGACCCTGCCCCTTGAGTATCCAAAAGAGAAAAGCTTCTGGGAAATTGAATTTACAGCCATTAAATGTTTTCATTGCAATGCAATGCTTTCTTATTCAAGACATTAGCGGCAGTTGGAAATATTTGGGGACCTCAAGGTAAATTGTTCGGCCTTGATAGGAATCTGGCATGACTTGCAAAGTGTTACAGAAGGCAGGTCCAGAATATGAGACTTGATCTCTTCTTAGATACCACAATGGGGTGCCTCTGGGTCCAGTCCTTAAAAGCTTCTACCTCACACAGGCAGTGGAGCCATCATTTTTTCAGAATAAGAAAATAATTTATTTCAGTTCATGCCAAACTTTTCAAGTTTCCCTGAATAGTTTTCCATATTTCTTGCAACAATAGAAGACTATTCAAATTAACCTCATCCATTCAGGTATTTAACATCAATAATATTCACATTCAGAGATAAAAGGAGCTTTTATATTTCGAGAGCTTCTTATTAACTGTTCTTATCTGGTCAAATTTCACTAGGCAGACCACAGGAAGTTGTAGATCCTAGCGCTTCCCGGATATTGGACTTTCTCCTACATCTCTGCCTGGGAACTGCCAGCTGAATTATTGCTGTCGGAGAATTATGCAGTGTGTCTGGGCTTTGAGGTTATCTGATCAGCACAGGCAATGGTAAGTAAAGTTTATTTTCCCCTCGGCCAAAGAATTATAAACTCAGAGTCTCAGGCCTGGAATAACTTAAAGAGCCATTTTGTCCAACTTCTAGTCAATGCCTACATCACTTGTGCATCATATTCAGGCCCCTGTAATATTAATAGAATAGAAATAAATTTATCGAGTACTTATTGTATACCAAGGATAATGTTTTATCAGTCATCTCATTTAATATCCATAACATCACTCTAGAGTAGAAATTATTTTATAAATGACAAAACTAAAACTCAGAGAAGTTAGGTGGTTTGGCCAAGGTCACGTGACGTAGCAAGGGCAAGATTCAAACCCATGTCTGTCTGCAGAGCCAACACCCTTAAACACCACACTGTCCCTCATAACTCAATTATCTAGGATAACTCCAACTTCTAATACTCCATCATGATATTCCTGAAAGTTGCCTAGTAATTGTCAGAACATCCATATCAGTTTCAGATTCAGAAAATTCAGTTACCATTCCTCTATCTTCTCATTTTTCCTCTTCTCCCAACAAAAACAACTCTACTTTGATTTTTAATATTAGTCCCTTCTCATGGTGAGAAAAAAAAATTGGCTAGCAGAAAAATGAAGCTGGTCATCAAATCATGAAATTCCAAGACAAAATAAAAGCCTCTATTGAAGACAATACAGGAAATTTGGAACCAAATATAAATCTGTCAAGTGAACTCAAGATCCCCTGGTCAAAATACATCTCTCAGTTGTTCACTGGGTTCTATAAAAGAGTGGCAAGACTTGTTTGTCTGACTTGTTTAAAGTTATTTGTATTCAGAGGTCCTCTCCTCTTCTACCTGCTAGGTGGTGACCACTGCCAGAGCAGGGACCATGTCTTTCACTTATCTCTGTCTCTTTTAAAGAATCTACATATTTATCCTTCCAACATTTATTGAGCACCCTTTTTGTCCTTGACACTGTACTAAGCACTGGATACGCTTAAAAAAACATACTCTCTCAGTCTCGTGATGAAACCAAACTCTGAACAAACAGCTGCAGCTTAATACACAGAGTGCTCTAATAGAAGTATATGCGGAGTCCTATAAGAACACAACAGGTAGCACAGAATGTACATTACAGATGCTCAAAATTCATTTGTTAAATTTAAGTTACTTAAATAGAAGAAGAGTTTAGCTCAGTAGAGAGGAACCATGAGGTGGATCAAGGCCAAAAAATGTGTCTATAACCAATGGTTTCTCAGTGTACACTCCTCCTTGCCTCCCACTTACTTCCCTGAATTAAGCACACAGAGGCTAAGGATATTAAAATGTAAGAACAAATTCTCTATCCTTAGTGTTTTACCCCCAACATTGCACTCTGCAAATGTAATCTTAAAGGAGAGTATCCTAGTATCACATGGCCCAGAAATAAGTTATGAGTGGGTTGGAACTGATGGTAGTGGCAGAAGTGATGTAACCCAAACTTTCTTGTGTTAGTACTGGTTAAAGCTTTAGGGTTAGAGAGGGTGGGGTGAAGGATGCTTACCATGGCTGGATTAATAGTAACAAGCTAAAAGTGATATGGAGGCAAGAGCCTCTGGAAATTGCGAATAGACAGTTGTATAATGTTGGCTGGTAGAGAACAGTAAGTAATTGATGTTTCCAGCAGAGGTAAACAGTAAATAGGACTAGGTAATCTTACTGACGTAATGAAAACCAATTACTAAACTAGATTATAGATTATGTGGGGATGGTTCTTAGGAAAAATGTTTGGGTGGCATACCAGTAGGAAAGGAACGGATCTGCTATCACCTCAGGAAAAAAGAGCTCGAAGTGTATGAGATTTTCCTATCTCCCCTTTCTTCCTCCCTCTTCCTCCCTCTGTACCCCCTCTGTGCTCACATTTCTTTCTTTCCTTGCTCTCATCTTTTTTTGCTCCCTAATGTCTGTCAAAAAAGTATTTATTGACCCCTACTGTGGGCAAAGCATTATACCAGGTAAGGAAATAAATGATACATGGTTTCTGCCCTCAAAAAGCTTACAACATAGAGAGGGAGATAAACACGTACTATATCTACTCAATTAGCTACAATTTATTGAAAAGAGTGATATGTACTATAACAGAGGAAGAAAAAACCAAAAGTACTGTGAGAGAACACTAGAGGAAAATATTAATTCTGAATTGAGAGAAAGGATTCTTGGAAGAGATTGATCAATAAATGTCTAGAATTTTAATGGAGAGAATAGGATGGTTAGCCATTCTGGTCAGAGGTGTGTGACCAAAGTCATAGAAAGTGGCATGTCTGGGGAATGATGAGTATGGAAAATCTATGGAGGCCAACTCATCCTAGTTTGCCTGTATTCCCCAGGTTTGGGCACTTGAACTCCTCCACTCCAGGAACCCTCTTAGTCCTTAGTCCTTAGAGAGTTCTGGTGTAGGACATTGAGTATAAACATCATAGGGAGCACATAAACAAAGGGAAAACCAAGGATCAGTGAACATAACTGACAGAAAGTTAGGTTGAGGACAAATAATGAAGGATAATGAAAGGTACTGAATGTCAGGCTAAGAAGTTATGACTTGATTTCATAGGCAGTGGAGAATGAAACAAGGGTTTTGGATAAGGGAGTGATATACTCAAAATATAAGATTACTCCGGCAAAAATGTCCAGGACAGATGAAAAGGATAAAAAACTATTTTGGAACCTATTGACAGAGTCCATGTAAAAGGTACAGAAAAGACTTTGACAGGGAATCTCTATCAGGGATGGAGCAGAAAAGCCACATTAAAGAGACAGTGCAGTTTGGTGATACGTTAGTGACTGATATGGGAAACTTAATGAAAGAGGGATGGTGACTAAGTTTCTCAACCTGCTTTATTGGGAAAATTCAGATGCCATTAGTACAAGTAGGGAAGTAACAATGACAGTTTTAAATAGGATGGTGACGAGTACATTTTAATTTTTTAAATTTTAGTTTCCAATAGTCTGGGGCTTCAGAAGCCAAATGGACATGTGACTCTTGGGCTAAAAACAAAGCTATCTGGCCTCTAGCTATAAGCTTTTGGAGTCGTGAGTACAAAGAGTTAGATGAAGTCATAAAACCAGATATGACTATCCATGGACAGAATAAAGTTACAGAAATTAGGAAGGAATATATGGTAGTCATTAGAGTCTTTCACAAGTAATCCAGTTCTCATTTCCTTCCAGATACATGACATCATTGCCATATGATTGTTTAGCCAACTAAACATGAGTAAAAGTGACTTCCAGGCAGAAGGTCAAAGAGGCAATGCACAATTCAATATGCCTCTTTTTTCCTGCCTCAGCAATCATTAAAGCATACATAAAGAAGACTCCTCAGTAAGTCTGGGTCCCTGGGTGACTTCAATGAGCAGAGACCCACCACAGATGAAAAAGTAGCATGAGCAAGAAGTAAACTTTCATTGTTTCAAGCCACTCAAAATCTGAGGGTTGTTTGTTGCTATAGAGCAAGCTAGCTTATCTTGAATGCTACAGAAACTTTAGAAATACATACATTTAGAAGTTAGAAAGAAGAAGAAGCTAACATGGTAAAAGGATAATCAGAGAGGTGAGAGGTGAGAGGTGAATTGAGAGAAATGGGCCTTAGAAGACAAAGGAAGAAAAAATTTCAAGAGGTGGGAATGGTAAGAAGTATTAGATGAAATTAAAGACAGAGAAAGAACACTGGATTTGGTCCTTAGTAGTCCATTGGGTCACTTTCTAGTAGGTACAGTTGTGTGATGGAAATCGAAGCTCTGAGTTGACTTACTAATCTTGTATAGCTGAAACTTTGTACCCTTTGACTAATACCTCCTCATTTCTCCTTCCCTGTGCCCATCCCTGGCAACCACCATTCTACTCTCTGCTTCAATGAGTTTGACTATTTTAGATTCCTCATATAAGCAGTATCACCTAGTATTCGTCTTCCTAGTCTGGCTTATTTCGCTTAGCATAATGCCCTCCAAGTTCATCCATGTTGTCGCAAGTGGCAGGATTTCCTTCTTTATCAAGGCTGAATAATATTCCATCGTGTACATACGACATTTTCTTTATCCATTTATCCACCAGTGGACATTTAGGTTCCTTTCATGTTTTGACTATTGTGAATCATGATGCAATGAAAATGGGAGTGCAGCTATCTCTTCAAGATACCGATTTAAATTCCTTTGGATATATACCCAGAACTGAGATTGCTGGATCATCATTCCTAGAGATCTACTGTACAGCATAGAACCTATAGTGTATTTTATACTTAAAACTTTACTGAGAGGGTAGAACTTGTGTTCTTATCACAAATACTAATTGATAATAATAAAAATAAAGAGGGAAGGAAAAAACTCTTGGAGGTGATAGATATATTTATGGCTTAGATTGTGGTGATGGCTTCACAGGTATATACTTATTCCAAACTCATCAAGTTGTATATATTAAATATGTACAGCTTTTTGCATAGCGATTATACCTCAATGAAGTGTTTTAAAAATAAAAGCAGAGTTAACAGGAAGGGTGGAAATGGAGCTAAGTAATAAAGATAACCCTAGTTAGAAGCTTGGTGAGGAGAGGAAGTTACTTAACCAGTGCCCTGCAGCCCTTTGAGGGCATGGTTCTTTCTCTCTCTTTCCACCTCTCTCTGCTTACTCTCTTCCTCCGTATTCTCCTAGTTTAACTCCCTGGATCTGTCCCTCTCCTAGATCTGTCTCTTCTCTCTCCTGCCTTCTCTATGCCCTTGTTTCTTTCTTCCATTTCTTCTCGCTCATAATTATGGCATTATAGATTCTCACAGTTGTATAGACTGGGCCTAGTTCAGGCTATGGTCTAATATGGGAGATCCCCCTACTGTACTGATAACCAGGCTGAAATTGAGTGTTGCATCAGTGAGGGAGTGAGCTCACTAATTCATGAAATTGCTTATTCCATCATATTAGATAACTCTAGTTATCTAGACCAGGGGTCCCCAATCCCCAGGCCATGGACTTGTACTGGTCTGTGGCCTGTTATGACCGGGTTGCACAGCAGGAGATGAGTGGTGGGTGAGCAAGCGAAGCTTCATCTGTATTTACAGCCGCTCCCCATCACCCGCATTACCACCTGAACTCCACCTCTTGTCAGATCAGCAGCGGCATTAGATTCTCATAGGAGCGCAAACCCTACTGTGAACTGCGCATGCGAGGGATCTAGGTTGCGTGCTGCTTATGAGAATCTAATGCCTGATGATCTGAGGTGGAGCTGAGGCAGTGATGCCAGCGCTGGGGAGTGGCTTCAAATACAGATTATCATCAGCAGAGAGGTTTGTCTGCACAGAGACCATAATAAATCAATTGCTTGCAGACTCATATCAAAACCCTATCAATGAGTGGCAAGTGACAATTAAGCTGCATCTGGTGGCAAATTTTATAGTAGCAAATGAGTTGATGTACTTCAATTGTACAGCTGCATCTGGTGGCGAGCTTTCAGTCAGAATCTGACACTTATTTTAGTCCACGCGTGGTCTGCCCATTATTTTATTTACCACTTCCGTCCTCACCTCTTTCCTGCACTGCACTTGTCACAGTTTTGGTAAGCCCACAAGCTAACCCTAGCCGAAATGAATAAAAAGCAAACGTCGCTGGAGAGCTTCTTTGAAAAGAGGGAAAGACCCAATGATGAGACAGGAGAAGACTCTAAGACTGCCAACAAAAAGAAAGTTGCATTGAAAAGAAAATACCAAGAGTCCTATTTAAATTACAGGTTCATTGCAACAGGTGATTCACATTCTCCAAGCCCACTTTGTATAATATGTAGTGATCAGCTATCCAATGAAACCATGAAACCTTTAAAACTGCTTCACCACATGGAGACCAAACACCGTGCGTTAAAAGACAAGCCTCTGGAATTTTTCAAAAGAAAAAACATGAACACGAAGAACAGAAGCAATTATTGAAAGGCCACCACCTCGTCAAATGTGTCTGCACTGAGAGCGTCATTCTTAGTGGCTAACCACATTGCTAAAGCTAAGAAGCCCTTCACTGCTAGTGAAGAGTGGATCCTGCCTGCTGCTAAGGACATTTGTCGTGAACTTTCAGGAGAGGCTGCAGTTCAAAAGGTGGCACGTGTTCCTCTTTCGGCAGCACCATAACTAGATGAATTGATGAAATAGCAGAGGATATTGAGGCACAATTGTCAGAGAGGATTAATGAGTCACGATGATACACAATCCAGGTTGGGGAGTCTACCGATGTTGAGAACAAGGCAACAATGCTTGTTTTTGTGTGATATATTTTTCAGGAGGATGTGCATGAGGATATGTTATGTGCACTTTTGTTGCCAACCAACACCACAGCTACAGACCTATTAAAGTCTTTGAATGATTACATATCAGGATAACTGAATTAGTCATTTTGTATCGGTATGTTCATGGACAGAGCGGCTGCCATGACTGGACGGCTTTCTGGTTTCACTACTCAGGTCAAAAAGGTCGCTTCTGAATGTGGGTCTATGCACTGTGTCATCCACAGAGAAATGCTGGCTAGCTGAAAAATGTCAACTGAACTTAACAACATTTTGCAGGATGTGATTAAAATTATCAGCCACATTAAAGTACATGCCCTTAACTCACATCTGTTTGTGTAGCTCTGTGAGGAGATGGACGCAGAGCACACACGTCATCTCTTATTCGCAAAAGTAAGATGGCTTTCTAAAGGTAGATGACTGGCCCGAGTTTTTGAGTTACAAGAGCCACTGCACAGATTTCTTTTAGAAAAACAGTCACCACTGGCAGCACATTTCAGTGACACAGAATGGGTCGCAAAACTTGCTTACTTGTGTGACATGTCCACCCTGCTCAATGAACTCAATCTGTCACTTCAGGGAAGAACTACAACTGTGTTCAAGTCTGCAGATAAAGGGGCTGCATTCAAAGCCAAACTGGAATTATGGGGGTGATGAATGAACATTGGGATTTTTGACATGTTTCAAACATTAGCAGAGATTTTGGAAGAGACTGAGCCAGGGCCTTCTTTCTCCCAGCTGGTGCACGATCACCTATTTCAGCTTTCAAGAGTTTGAGCACTACTTCCCAACCACAAAAGACCCCCGAACTGGGAAGGAATGGATCTGTGACCCATTTGTGAATAAGCCAGGTGAATCGACTTTGTCCACGCTAGAAGAGGATCAACTGCTTGAGATCGCAAATGACTGGGACCTTAAAAGTATGTTTGAGACAAATTCAAATCTCCATACGTTCTGGATTAAAGTCAAGGTGGAATATCCTGAGATTGCCACAAAGGCACTGAAAAGCCTGCTTCCATTTCCAGCATCCTATCTGTGTGAAGCAGGGTTTTCTGCAGTGACAGCAACCAAAACGAGATCATGGAGAAGACTGGACATAAGCAACACACTTCGGGTGTCACTGTCTCCCATCACCCCCAGATGGGACCAGCCAGTTGCAGGAAAACAAGCTCAGGGCTTCCACTGTTTCTGCATTATGGTGAGTTGTATAATTATTTCATTATATATTACAATGTAATATTAATAGAAATAAAGTGCACAATAAATGTAACGCACTTGAATCATCCCGAAACCATCCCCCACCCACCAGTCTGTGGAAAAATTGCCTTCCACGAAACTGGTCCCTGGTGCCAAAATGGTTGGGGATCGCTGATCTAGACAGAAAATCTGTCCTCCTACTCAGCTGAAATCTGCCTCTCTTTAACTGTCTTCCAGTTCTAGGTCTACTCTCCTATATCACAATAAAATTATTCTCTTCTATACCTCATTCTTGATATTGATGTTCTCTCTTCTCTCTGCCTTCTTTTCTCCATTCCTCATTTTCATCTCTCACTTCCTATCTCTCAGTCATTATCCTGAACTACAAACTTAACATTAGTTTTATGTTTAATATCCTTAGTTTCACCAAGTTATTGAATAAACTGGCCTTACTTTTAATAATATGCATAAATGTAAATATAGATATCAGTATTTAGGAGAGTTAGAAAACCACATTTCTAGCTATGCAAACAACTTAGATTAATGTGTATTTAAAATTACGTTTTTTACTACAAATAGAACTACCATATGACCCAGCAATCCCACTACTGGGCATATACACTGAGAAAACCATAATTCAAAAAGAGTCATGTACCAAAATGTTCATTGCAGCTCTATTTACAATAGCCAGGAGATGGAAGCAACCTAAGTGTCCATCATCAGATGAATGGATAAAGAAGATGTGGCACATATATACAATGGAATATTCCTCAGCCATAAAAAGAAACGAAATTGAGTTATTTGTAGTGAGGTGGATGGACCTAGAGTCTGTCATACAGAGTGAAGTGAGTCAGAAAGAGAAAGACAAATACCGTATGCTAACACATATATATGGAATCTAAAAAAAAAATGTCATGAAGAACCTAGGGCTAAGACGGGAATAAAGACACAAACCTACTAGAAAATGGACTTGAGGATATGGGGGGGGGAAGGGTAAGCTGGGACAAAGTGAGAGAGTGGCATGGACATATATACACTACCAAAAGTAAAACAGATAGCTTGTGGAAAGCAGCTGCATAGCACAGGGAGATCAGCTTGGCGCTTTGTGACCACCTAGAGGGGTGGGATAGGGAGGGTGGGAGGGAGGCAGACGCAAGAGGGAAGAGATATGGGAACACATGTATATGTATAACTGATTCACTTTTTTATAAAGCAGAAACTAACACACCATTGTAAAGCAATTATACTCCAATAAAGATGTTAAAAAATAAAATATAAATTACGTTTTTTGTGCATCAAGTGTTATATAAAGGAGGATTAAGCTTCCTCTTTTAAAAAAATAGGTGTTTTTATGAAAACACTAATCTGAGAAGATACATGCACCCCAGTGTTCATAGCAGCATTATTTACAGTATCCTAGACTGTAAATAATGGAAGCAACTTAAGTGTACATCAACAGACGAATAGATAAAGACGTGGTATATACATACAATGGAATATTAATCATCCAACAAAAAGAATGAAATTCTGCAATTTGTAACAACTTGGACGGACCTAGAGGATATTAGGCTTAGTGAAATAAGTCAGACAGAGAAAGACAAATACTCTGTTATCACTGATATGTGGAATCTAACAAATAAAATGAATGTATATAACAAAAGAGAAGCAGACTCACAGATATAGAGAACAAGCTGGTGGTTACCAGTGGAGAGAGGGAAGGAGAGAGGAGCAAGATAATGGTACAGGATTAAGAGATACAAACTACTGTGTATAAAATAGATAAGCAACAAGGATATATTGTACAGCACAGGGAAATATAACCATTGTTTTCTAGTAACTTTAAATGGAGTATAAGCTATAAAAATATTGAATCACTATGTTGTACACCTGCAACTAATATAATATTGTAAATCAACTATATTTCAATAAATAAATAAATTTTAAAATAAGTGTATTTAAGTTCACAAAGAAAAAGTTAGATTGAACATTTTAAAATCATCTTCTTTTCTTCACAAACAAAACCATTCAAAATTTTGAACTTACTTTTTACTTATGTATGGCCCCTGACTGATATGTGGGAGTTGAGTCAGTTATCCTCAGTAGGAAAAAGCTTCCTATACGTAAGGTGTTTATAAATGCAACTACTGAATTCCTAGCCTCCCTTACACCTTGAAAAGAGACAAGAAGGTTGGATAAGGGGACATCTTGGTTGTATTCCTTCTTCCAGAAACAATAATCACTTATGTTTTCATACATTTATAATTTTCACAGTATCCCCCAATCCATTATCTTGTTGGGACTTAATATTTCTGTGACATAGGAAAGGCATATATTTTTCCTCATTCTATAGGTAATGAAACTGCAGCTCAGTTGGGTCACACAGCAAGTAAATAGTCAAACCAAAACTAAAATGCCCTTACTTCAGTATTCTTTCCTATGATTTACTCTGGTTCTTTCAGTTATAACTCAGCTACAGGAGAATACAATTATCCTGGGTAAGAGTTGCATGGAATTTCGCAAAAAGCAAAACCCAAAATTGGCACAGAGCTGCCCTTGGCACATTCTCGACTTCTCTTCATGATCAAGTCCTTCTTCAAGTTCCTTGAATTCTATTATCAGATCTTTAATTTCTACTGTATATTTTACCCTCTTGTACCTAAGAAATTTTTCTCTAAAGACAAGAGATGCAGCCATAAAAAGAAACAAAATTGAGTTATTTGTAGTGAGGTGGATGGACCTAGAGTCTGTCATACAGAGAGAAGTAAGTCAGAAAGAGAAAAACAAATACCGTATGCTAACACATATATATGCAATCTAAAACTTAAAAAATGGTTCTGATGAACCTAGGGGCAGGACAGGAATAAAGATGCAGATGTAGAGAATGGACTTGAGGACTTGGGGAGGGGGAAGGGTGAGATGGGATGAAGTGAGAGAGTGGCATGGACATATACACACTACCAAATGTAAAATAGATAGCTTGTGGGAAGCAGCCGCATAGCCCAGGGAGATCAGCTCGGTGCTTTGTGACCACCTAGAGGGGTGGGATAGGGAGGGTGGGAGGGAGATGCAAGAGGGAGGAGATATAGGGATATAGGTATTCGTATAGCTGATTCACTTTGTTATACAGTAGAAACCAACACACCATTGTAAAGCAATTATACTCCAATAAAAAATGTTTTAAAAAAAAGACAAGAGATGTTCAAGACCTGAAATCTGACTGTAAGCAAAATAATTTTGATTTTGTTACCTAGGCAAAGACAAGGGAAATGTTCTGTTTAGGGTTTGAGATGCCTGCCCTTGTGTCTGATGGCTTCTATCATCATTCTGGGCCAAGTAAATGCCTCAGTAAGTACAGAAGTTCCTTTGAAGAGCTGCACTTCACCATGAAAACACTCATTACAGACATGAAATCAAGGATAGCCACCCAAAACAAATCTCTATACAAAATACTCCCTTGTAATACAAATTATAAGGAGGGTGTGGTTCTGCGCCTTCAGGTTTGAATGCTGAGTGAGAGGATGAGGAGCTAAAAACACGGCCTCATTGACCTAACCACAGCTATGAGAAGATCCAAAGGATTATAGAGTGGCATAAACTGTATTTTTTTTCTCCCTCTGGTGAAGTGAAGTTCTTCCTCATCATTCAGCCTTGCCCTTTTCCCAGTGCCTTCTTAGGATTACATCACGTTTGTCATACTTTCCTCCTTTTTCTCTTCATAGAAAGGATGATGATTTCCCCAACGGAAGAAAATAATCCAAATGTGATGGAATTCATTCTGATGGGGCTCTCCAGACAGCCTGCATCTCAGCTCCTTCTTCTGGGCAATGTTGTTAATCTAATCTGTCACCTTGGTGGGTATATTCTCATCACTGTCATTATCCGGATTGATTCACATCTTCACACCCCCCATGTACTTCTTTCTCAGCCAATTATCCTTCTTAGATATCTGCTGGTCTACAAGCTCCACACCCATGGTTCTGGTGAACTGCTGGAAGGACTTTCCCACTATATCCTATAGTGACTACTTTTTCCAAATGACGATCTCTCTTTACTTGGGAGTGATGGAGTGTTTCCTTCTTACTGTTATGGCCATGACAGATTTATTGCCATCTCAGAACGCCTGCGCAACAAGGTTTGTATCTGGATGGTGGCAGGAGTTTGGGCCAGTGCTTTCTTAATGGCTGTGATTCCTGTCCTAGTCACACCAATCCAATTTTGTGGCCACAATGTAGTTAACCATTTTACATGTGAGCTACAAGTAATCTTCAAACTCACTTGCTCTCTTTTACTAGTAAAGGAGATCCTAATGTTTGCTAGTGGTGTAGTAGTACTGTTCCTGCCTTTTGGGCTCATTGTGCTCTCTTATTTCCGTATTGCTGTGGCTGTCCTGAAGATCCACTCTGTAGAGTCCAGACACAAGGCCTTTTCTACCTGTGGCTCCCACTTGACTGTGGTCATAATTTACTATGGGAGAGCAATCAGTGTATATGCACCCACACTCTCAATCTTCCCAGAATGAGGATAATATCATTACACTGTTGTACGGGGCAGTAAAACCCATGCAGAACCCACTCATTTACATTCTGAGGGACAAGGATGTGAAAGATGCCCTAATGAAGGTGGTCAAAGGAAGGATAATGGTCTGATGGCCTTAGATATCTTGTCCTGCATCTCTGTCAATGAGTCACCAATCTTTTGCTCTTTCACAATTGTCCACAAAGAAGAATTGAATAAAAGATGAACCTATCTCAGACCCAATCAAATGGGAGTCAGTTGTTTTTAAAGGACTCTTTTCCATGACAGTTTCATCTTTAAGAAAATGGATCTTGATAGTTCTCCAGTTTATGAACTTATTTCTCACTGATTATAATCATTAGAAAAAGCAGGTGCTAGCTCTTGGGGTAGAGTGGACAGTCCAGTCTCTGTGGTTCCACATATGGAAGAGAACTGGTCTCTTATATACAAACTATACAGTATACTCTTGCTTATAAACTGTCCCTTCCCAAAGAAGAGATTGCCACAAAAAATTGTGTTGCTAACTCACTAATAGCAACAAATTTCACACACTAGCTCTGAAGCAGCTAGGTAGCCATGGTGTTCACCTGATGGAATAAAAGGATGTGGCAGGAAGGCACGCTCTCCACATTCTCCCTGGTATGCCATTTATCTTGATATGTTTGCTACAACAAGTTTGTAATTTCCAGAGCCAGATCAGAATAACTTTTGGATCAGCCATTGCTTTTTTTTGCCTACCCTAGTACATCCCTGCCTACATACAGAAATGAGAGTCCAGGAAGTAAAGGTAGAAATCTGTTTATCTTCCAGAAGCTTATACCACGAAAAGGACCAGATGACTACTGAAAAACTAAGACTAGAGGAATAAGAATTTAACAAGACTCAGATGTGCATACACTATCTAATCTAGGCAACTTCTATGGTACTGCCAAACTAACTTTCTCCAACTCCCTTCCTTCCTAAGGAGTTGGCCTGGCCTATTCAGTACTGGCTGAGTTGAATGGGTAAGGGTGTGGAATTAGGTTGTAAGGAAGTAGAGCTTCAATATATGTAGTATATATTTATATACTAAAAGCAACTGGGACAAGTTGGTGAGTCAAACCAATGTGCATAAGAAAAAGTAGAATTTCAGACACTTGAGAGAACACATATACTATAAAGAAAGGCAAGTCCATAGGGCTAGAGTCAGGGATTGATGTAAGGATCCCAAAGCAAAGCAGAGTGGGGCACAGGAACAGAGCCTAAAAAGTTAAGAAGATTGAAGTGAGTTGACTCAAAAGAACAGGTTAGTGTAGACCCCTGGTTTTCAAACTTTATGAATCACCTGGGGAATTTTGATGAAATGCAGATTCTGATTCAACAGGTCAGGGTTAGAATCTGAAATTCTGGATTTCTAGCAAGCTCCCAGGTGATTCTAACACTGCTAGTGTATAGACCACACATTTGAGTATCAAGAGTGCAGATAATTCCATCTAGAATTGGCAACACTGATATGGTAATGTGGATATCAAGTAACACTTGAATGGGGATAGTGGAGAGAAAATTTACATGCATAACGTCACACAGAAATCGTTAAACATTTAGACACTTTGTTTTATAATTCTTATGCTTTCCTATAACACTGAGAATAAAGAAAAAGTTTTTCACAGAGAACACATTTCTGCCTTAGATATCATTCAGGACTCTACAGCTTACATGACAATGACTCAGTGATGCTTTTCTTAATCTTTAATGATGTTGTTTACAAAATGACATCTAAACTGAGACTTCCTCAGAGGATAATGAGACATTTGCTGCATAGACGGGGTTTGTAAGCTATATTTTTGGCATTAGACTGGAAAGGACAGAGCACTGGCCCAGGAACCTAACATCATAAATAAGAAATTCATCCACCCTGAAGCCAACGTTACTGCATTTGTATCATATGCAAAATTTAAGGCAAATCATATAAAGAGCTTTATTCTCCTAAGCACTAAAGATAATTTCTTAGAATAATAACTAGCATTTGCATAACATTTACACATTGTTTTCACATATATTATCACATTTCATACTCATAGCAAATCTATGAGGTAGATAAGGCAAAAATAGTAGCCTTTTTTTCAGAATAGAAAAGAGAATCAGAGAAGTCAGATGACTCACTAAGGGCACAATTTACAGTCAGGTATCTTGACTAAAAATCCAGTGTAGCTTCTATTGTACATTTAACAGTGTGTCTTAAAGTAAATTGTTGAAGGTGAACTCCTGATCATCACTCATTTGGTGACATGTTCAAGCTTTCTCATCAAATAGGTGAAGAAATTAATGTGTCATAAAGTGAAATGCTAAACCAAGAAGCATGGGGTCTGTATTAGGAGTATATTACTTGTTTCACTCCACCTACCAGGGTCATCAAGTGTAGAAATGCTGACTTTCCTGTCAATTTCTGTGTCATTCCCAGTCTTTGGTCTTTGAAACACTTCTTTCCACATAGCGAGTTTTACTTTGCCCTCCTGCCTACATACTAAGCCCCACTCCAATTTCAAGCTTGAACTTAGGCAAGGGTTATGCAGGAAACTCTATATACTTTTGTGATTCAATATCAGGACATACAGCTTCTATTCCATACTTGACCCAGTGCATCAGTTGACCTCCATTACCTTTTTTCCAATTAAATCTTTGGGTCATGGTCAAACGCCTAGCACTCTAGGTCCTCTAGGACTCATGAGTAGTCTTACTCTTGCAAGCAGTGTTCCCTCCATCCTTCCAGAAACTAGAATCCTACCTGACCTGGAGAACAACTTTATGATATTAAAATTCCTGAGTGATGATTACATGCATAGTCTACTGAATACAGTACCCAGTACCCATAACAATGAATTTCTGATCACCAGGTCCCATATACATGTCTGGATAAGCTTTCATTACCACTAAATCCCTGATTCTGACTGCTGATCTGTATCCTCTATTGTTTGTTTTGGCCATGCTTGCCTAAATCATATCTTATATACAAGGTCTTATCTCATACCACTACCCTGATTTGAGGCACAGTATTTATGTGCAGTTGTTGTATTGGGAGTACAATTCCAGAGAATAAGAATGAGGGACATGGATAATGAATCAAAGAAACAAGGAAAGCCAATTCAAGGATGTGTTACTGAGCTGACCTCAGCTAAGTGAGACTGTTTGCTTAATCTCATTGGATTTTTCAAGAAGTTGTATAAACTCAACCCTATTCATGGGTGAAAACAAGATGGATGAATTTAGCCACCATCTCCTATCTCCCAATGGATAAAAGGTTCATTCATCAGTCATTCATGCTTTCAGATTGTAGATATATAGGCATCAGTGATGGTCTTATAGTAATGTTCACTGGTAAATCCCAGCCCAGGAGTTGAGAGGCGTACAAAGAGTGCATGAGGTATTGTCAGGTTGCACCTGCATGAAGTATGTTGGAATCCACACAGCTGATTGTCATAATGACAGGTAAAATAATATACAGGTGAAGCCAAGATGTACAAAAGAGATGCTAATATATCCCAACACCTGAGGATGTTCTTGTCTCCCTGTGCCAGATCCACCCAAATGCCTGAATAGTATTCAGAATCTTGTCCTTTTGTTGATACATCTAGCATCCTTAATTAGCCCATGTCTAGCCATATCAAATTTCTGTGTTTGGTTACAAATAACAATAGGCAAAACCAAATGGGAAGAACATTTCACCATGGGGAAAACAGTATGAAAAAAATCACCTGGAAACATAAACTCAGTACCTGCTTAGTGAGATAGACCAAGTTTTCGGATGGATTCTACTTTATAAAGGAGGTACCTGACAGCCAAAAGCAAATGGCCCATTTCACAAGCCTGAATGACTTCAAGGATGTAGCGGAAAAGTGTTTGTCAAAGACCAGTACATAAAAGGGTGCTGGTAGTGGTAAAATTTTTACCAGTCTATGTTGAAATGAAAAGAAATGAAAGCAAAGTAATGAGCTGTTCATAACTAGATTCATTTCAAAGAGTGTTCTAAGCCAGTTTACTGAAGCACTGCTCATAATAGCAAAAGCTTAAAAATAATCAAATGTCCATTAATAAATGGCTATTAAGCAAATTTGGTAAACCTATACAATGGACTACTATGCAGACATGAAAAGAATTAGGAATCTCTTTATGTATTGACATGGAATGCTTTTAAAGATATCCTTTTTAGTTGAAAAATGTATGTATAGAATGGTGTACACAGACAGGTATTTGCTTGTTTATACAAAGAACATCTCTGGAAGGATGTCTAAGGGGCAGATAACAATGGCTGCCTCCAGAGAGGGAAAGTGGGTGATGAAGGGACAGGGGTAAGTGGGAGCCTTTTTATTATCTATTCTTCTGTACATTTTGAATTTTCAACAAGGACTGTTCTTTGCTTTGAATTTATCTCCTATTTTTTACCTGTCTTTTAAATGAAATAACAGGGTCTATAAATCGTGCCTAGTTAGTTGCTTTGTTTTTAATATATATTTACTTGGGAAATAAAAAGTTGGCAACATTATGGCAAACTCACTCAAAAATTTATGCACTAATATGTGAAATCCAAAATTTGGGGAAGCATGTTTCTAAGGTCCTTCTTGGGGACCCAACAACCAGTCTATCTTTTTGCTATTCCCCTCTTACTCTGTGTCTCAGTTCTGGATCTATGTCTCTGCCTTGAACCTTTGCTTAGCAGCCCATTCCTTCTAAGACTGAGATCTTGCTGTGCTTTTGTCAATGTCCTTCAACATCACCATCACCCATGGATTAGCATCCTATACCTGAAATGGGATATTGTGACTGGGATCCTTCTACCTACTGATGGACCCCCCTGATGTACACACTTGATCAGTTTACTTTCCAAACATTACTTGTTCCTGCATTTTCTTTACTCTTCTCTAAGTACCTATGAGGTTATACCTGGTAACTCATGTTGGATCTCTCTGATGTCAAGTGTTTGCCTGGGCTACCCCTCAAAATGTTATGTTCCACTTGTTAGACTGGAAGTCTTCCCATGGATCTTCTAGGTGGTACTTTCTTTAAGATCTTCTTTATACCAAATGGGTCCAAATTGAGATTATGTCCTATGGCAGGGATTGCTAGTTATCTATGCCATTATCCATTCTCCCAATCTTCTTTGGTAATAGATCACAGAATTTTATTTAGGTAGCAACATATGTAGCTAAAAAACAAACAAAAAACTACAACTCCCAACTTCCCCTGATTCTAGGTGACAAAACTCTTATCAATGAAATATAAGTAAAAATACTGTGGTATATTTTTAGAAAGCCCTAAAAAGGAGAAAATGAGTCCTCCTTATTTTCCTCTTCCTCTATCCGGATGTTTAGAATGTAAATATGATATCTAGAGTTCTACCAAGCTTCTTGCTCTATGAGAATGAGGGCAGAATGTTTAGCTGGAAGGAATGCAAGTCCATAAATATTGTAGAACTACCATAGCTTTTCTGGACTTCTCATCTTCAGTTATCTATTATGTGAGGTACAAAAAATTATCCATTTTTTTAACCACTATATATTAAGTTTTCTGTCCCCTGAAGCTGAAACTGATTCTGACTGATACATGGTCCCTGCCAGTTTGTCATGTCCATTTGAAAATAACTAAGCCTTACCCCACAATGTTTCAATACTCAACATGCCTAACTAATTATACCTCTCTATATATGTATGGTACATGGATATTTACAACATTTCAATCCTAACTGTACTGTTCATTCCTTTACTGCCTACATACCAATTTCTTATTATTCATTGTATACTTGGAGATTATTGCTTTATATTGATTTCATTCTCTACCCCAAACCATAAAGGGAGAGGATATACCATGGTATGGGTGAAATATGACTTCTACAAGACAACTAGAGCAGAAGATATTAGTAAGGGCAAGTTCAAACTCATGAACACTGTCACAAATCATTATCTAGAGTAATAACTGCCAAAGCTCTATTTATAGCTCAGACATCTCTTCTGAGCTCCAGTCACATGTGTTCTCGAAAAATGGACATGTATCTACCTCAAAGCTCCACAGACAACCCAAATGGAACCATTCCAAACCAGAAAGCTTCATATTTCCCCTAAAATCTCCCCTTCCTCTTGTTTTCTGGATGTCATTTAATGGTGCCACCATCCATCTGAGAGACAGCCTATAATCTTCCTCCTCCCTCACTACACAATCCAATCATCTTTGAAGCTTTGCCTATTCTACTTCTGTGATAAATCTCAAGTTCATCCCTAGTCTTTCATCCACTGTCTCCCTCTTAATTCCAGCACTCATCATTTCTTGCTTTGACTATTGCAATGACTTCAGACATGGTCTCCTCAACAGCCCACTGCAACTAGGCTCTACACTATAGTGTCAGCCATCTTTCCGAGACATGTCAGAGCATGTCACTCTCTCATTTAAAAATCCTCAATGATATTTAGTCACATGGAGGCAAAAAGCTAGATTCATCAGTGTGACATTTAAGACTTTCTGAGATCTGGACCCAGCTCACATGGGTGTCCTGACTTGCTAATCCAACCACACAAACTGATTACCATTCCCATAAAGACTTTATTCTTTTACAATTCTGTGCATAGGATTCATGTGGTCTCTGTAAAATGTTTGTATATTGAACTAGTAAGCTATCCAACCCTTGAAACCCAACAAAACTGTCTCCTTTAATATGAGCCTTCTTCATTTACCTTTTATCTCTAGGCCTGGAAAGCGAATCCCTTCTTTATCAGTGCTCCCATGCACAAACCTATATTTGCCTATTTTGTACATCTTTTATACTTTGTACATGACTACAATGTAGCACTCTTTCCATGTGGTTGCAGGTCTTAGAAAGCAAGAGACAATGACATCCATATGAGCCAGCACTAGGACATACCCTTTGCTGTATGAACTTCCCCAGAGGCTCTCATGAAAATGGGGCCTCCAGAGATCCAAAGAAGAGGCTGCAACAATAAGAAGTCTACCTCTACGCTTGTATCCTTCTCACTCTACTAATTCAAGGGACTCTCTCTTCTTCAGAAGCATCAACAGCCCATTTACCTCCTCCTCAGGGCTTGCACCACCCAAGCTTTTGTTGGGTGGGACTGAGGTCCTTCTTCCAGGTGTCCCACAGTGGCAACTTGGCCTCCTGAGAGATGAGATGAGTCTGACCAGCCAGGATTGCAGTATAGCTGACCCTTCCCAACCACTAAGGACACTCTGTTCATAGCTGCTTGGCCTGAAAAGTCTCAAGTGGATGGAACCTACTCATTGTCACTAAATTCAAGCTTTCAGAAAAATATCGGCTGGAACTTTGTGTCTTCATCTTTTTTTTTTCTTCTTAGAAATATAAAATCTCTGTCTAATAGCGCTCTTTCATCCCTAAGCCTAGAGTCAAGTGGAACAAATGCAGAGAAGTTGTCCTATTTTCTGCGCAGTTAAGAAATGGAGAATTCAATATGTGTTTACAATGATAGCAACATTAAAATAGCTCATGCTACATTGCCAAATGAAGGATAACAGACATAAACACTGTCTTTTAAAAGATTCTTTTAGAAGAAAAAGTATGAATCAAATAATTTACTGAAGTACTGTTTGAACAGATGGTGTGATTAACAGCTAACATGTAAGCCATCTTGGGAGCTTATGGAAAAGTAAACAAGTAGAGCTAAAAAGAAATCACTTTATTCCCCAAAAGCATCTTTCATTCATTTTACTAGGAAAATTAGAAAGTCTGTATTTCCTTGGGGGATGTTAGGAGTGAGCTGGGAGAGTCTCTTTAGAGCAAGACCACATCAATGCCAGGTTGAGTTCTGAATTTGCTTCCTGAGGCATGAGATGGGTCAGAGCAGTCAAACCCCCAGCAAAGCTGACCCTTGGAACCACTAAGGACACTCTTCACCTCTGCTTGTCTTGGAAGACCTCATGTGCAAGGGGTGAAGAGAAGGGAGTTAAGAGTTGAGAACCAATTACGTAACAGGCACTCTGCCAGGACCATCACATGCACTCTTTCCTCTAAGGCCAGCTCACAATGGCCCCAGGAGTCACATGTTATAAGGCCAATTTCCCAATCGGGAAATTGACATCAGAAAAGGGGGAAACCCTCTCCTAAGACCATGTAACTACTTCCTTTGTGGAGCTGCCATTGAAACTGTTGAGTTTCAGAGCTCTTAGGAGAGGCAGCTGATTCCAGAGGGAAGAGCACTGACCAGGACATCTGGAGATACAGGTATGAAAGTCTCCTCTGCTAGCTAGAGCCTTAGGGGCAGACTCTATTCCTTTCTGGGCTGCAATTTCTCCATCTTTAAAATGTGGGCAGGGAATTCCCTGGTGGCTCAGGGGTTAAGAATCCACCTGCTGATGCAGGGGACATGGGTTCAATCCCTGGTCTGGGAAGATCCCACATGTCACGGAGCAACCAAGCCTGTGTGCCGTAACTACTGAGCCTGCACTCTATAGCATGCAAGCCACAACTACTGAGCCCACGTGCCACAACTACTGAAGCCCGTGTGCTACAACTACTGAAGTCTGTGTGCCTAGAGCCTGTGATCCACAACAAGAGAAGTCCTCACTCGCCGCAACTAGAGAAAGCCTGCATGCAGCAACAAAGACCCAACACAGCCAAAAAAAAAATTTTAATAATAAAATAAAATAAAATGTGGTCACTGTATCAGATGGGCTCCAAGGTCCTCATTTGGGTATGAAAATGGTATCAGAATATCACACCGGCTTCCCCAGCCCCATTCCTGACCTTCATCAACTGACATGAGGAAGAAACCTCATACATTGGTACAGCTCTAGCCTTTGTGCCAGTGCCCACTTAGACAAATCTCCAGGTATTGGCCGACCCTTGACAGAGCCCTTTCCCTACTGCCTTCATCATAGAACATTCCATTAGTGACGGCCCACCACAGGTTGCCCAAGTGTTCTTTCATTTATCTAATATCTGTGGGTGTATAGTAACATTCCACACCCTGTGCTACATATGGTGGAAAGGAAACAACAGTGGGCAGGAAGGACAGTGTCTCTCCTCCCAAAATTAGACCCAGAGCTGGAGACACACGAGTGAACAGATAATAAAAATATAGAGGCGTAAGTGTGAACATAAGAAAAGGAACCAGATTTCTTCCTGAGGAGTCAAGGTATGCTGCCCCAAGGTAGTGATGTTGGCACCAAATTAATACATGTTTTATCATCCATCCAGATATTTAGAATCATCCAGGTGACTACTGCAGATTTGCTGGCCTTTCATCCTGGCATTTGGTACCACTTAGACCCACATGTTGGATTCCCAGGCCAATTAGAACCAAAAGTTGCCAAGAAGGCAATGAAATCTTTTATGTTTCCAAAGATAGAGAATTAATTAAGGAGGAAAGCAACTTTAGCGTTAATAATCTAGAAATAAACTCTTTACCTTGGGCCTGTTCTTGTAAATACTACTGAACTCTTTCATTTGAACAGCCTTCTAATTGCATCTCTGGGACCTAATCCTGGAGGGTTTGAAATGATTTCACTTTGCAACTTTAAAACCTTTGATACTGTGTCACCTGGCAGGTGCGATTCCACTCCTTCCCTGGCCGTTTTAATAAATGGACTTTGGAGTGTTCCTCTCCCCATTTACTAAAGGTGCTGCTGCTTTTGAGTTACATTTGGAATTCACTTCAGGTCTCTACGAAATGGAAAGGAAAAACCTACTGCTACTGCATGTTCTGTGTTGATACATAACACTGCTCAGCCCAAGGATCCTTTCCTGGTGTGGAAGGATCCACTGGAACACTGCTCCAGGTCAAGAGAAGAAAGAAATTCCTATAACACCTCAGATGCCTCTCTGCAAGGATACCTACCACTTTGCCCCTCACCTTATATTTACTTGTGTCCAAGGGTCACCCCTCCCCTGTGCAAGTCAGGTGTGAGTCCCTGCAGGCAACAACAGTGTTTAGGTTTTCCTGGGGTGCTATGTGCCAAGGGCCAATACCTTGTATGAGGAGGTGCTCATCCAATATTTGGCCAACGTCCAAATTTCCAATGTTGCTTTATTGGTCTCTAGATACTGGTTTTTTATCCATGTCTGCAAAACCTAGTATAATTTTTTTTACATCTTTATTGGAGTATAATTGCTTTACAATGGCCTGCCATAATTCATTCTCAAAGTCAGCCATCTTCATTCTTTTCGATATGGCATCAATATTGCTTCATTTTTTTACTGGGTACTAAAAGTTATACTCTAAACTCCTTAATTCAGAGGAGTTTTCTGTTTTTTAAAAAACATTATATTTGTTCATCTCCAGTAATTTTCATAAAATCTGACTTCTGCCCTTAGGGACCATATGCTTCTCCTGGGGGAGAAAGGAATGGTATAATTGGTTCTTTAATTTACCACACTGGACCGTTCTTTAGGGTACAATCCAATCAAGGGCCAACAAGGGTAAATAAAGGATTGTAATAATTCTTTCTAAGTTTATAAAGAATTTATTTTTACAATTCTTACATTTATTTTCTATGAAAAACTTTATATTGACTTCTTTATTGGTTAAAAAATCAAATGTTATTTACCATGATTTTTGATGGTCTATTTTACATGGACCATAAGAAACCAAACATACCTGAAATCAAAGAGCAAGAAGAGGCTTCCCTGGTGGCGCAGTGGTTGGGAGTCCGCCTGCCGATGCAGGGGACGCGGGTTCGTGCCCCAGTCCGGGAGGTTCCCACATACTGTGGAGCGGCTGGGCCCGTGAGCCGTGCCCGCTGGGCCTGCGTGTCCGGAGCCTGTGCTCCGCAGTGGGAGAGGCCACAACAGTGAGAGGCCTGAGTTCCGCAAAAAAAAAAAAAAAAAAAAAAGAGCAAGAAGAGTCCTTAACAATTGTCTACTGCCATGGGAAAATGCTTGAGTGGGAAACAGGTCCCAGCATTTTCTACAGTTTGACATAATGACTGTGAAAATAGGCATAGGAATAGGGAAAGAGCCCAAATGCTGTTAATGGCCATGACTGAACAGTACAATTCTCTGTGGTTTTAGTTCAATTACCTACAGTTTTCTGTGGTTTTCATGTTTTCTCTTTTGATTGGAAAAAATGTTGATTAAAAAGAGTAATTGTCCAGTGAGAGTCACTTGCTTTACACAGGAGAAATGAAAGTCCCGGGTATTCTGGCACAACCAGGACAAGAAATCTGGCCACAGGACATCTAGAGTAAATTGTTCCTTGACTTGAGATTTGGCAAAGACATAGAATTCCATTTTTCAATTACTCTAAAATTTCAGTAAAATAAGAATTCTATGCATTTGAAAACCTGGCACTCATTCTAGAGTCAAGTAGGAAATGTGGTTTTACATAAGCAATGGATATGCTTAGGAGACTTCCACTCTCTTTTAGATGGAACAGTCATTCAGACTCATCGTCTTACAGGGATCCCCTTGCCCTGCTCTAGTTTCTCTTCTCAGTCATTTGCTCTACCCAACTGCCCGTTGCCAACAGTGGCTTCAGTCATCCAAGGATGCTCATTACCTCTGGTGCAAAAGGAGATTAGACTGTTTTGGTAAATGGCTGCCAATGCTCCGGGTATGAGTTAGTTTCAGTGAAAGAAACCTGAACTTTTACATGATGGGTGCTAATTCCTGCTAATTGCTATCACCTCATAATTAGATTGGCAGAAATTTCACTCCAGGGACAGGGGATATGAAAACTGGTAGGCTTAAAAGCAGCCTTCTCAGAGGATTTTGAGCCTGGGGACTGTGAGATCAACAGCATGTTTCCAGGCCTTAGTTCTATGAGGGATGCAGAGGGCATAGACAACCACAAATTAGTGCTGTTAGCCACAGGACACAAGACCTCCAGATGCCTGAGGGACTACTATTTGCAGTGACCTGTAGGGCACAGGTGATCTCCAATTAGTATAATGCAAAAAGCAAATGCAAGGTAGTAGCTAGGCTATCGGATAGGATTTCAAGAATAATCACCATCCCTTCTAGACCAGTAGTTGGTAAAACTGCAGCATGAGAGCCAAAACTGGCCCACTGCCTGTTTTTGTAGGTAAAGTTTTATTACAGTACAACCGTGCCCATTCTTTTTCATAATCCCTGTAGCTACTTTTGTGCTACAGTGGTAGAGATGAGTAGTTGCAACAGAGACCTATGGCCCCCAAAATCTGAAATATTCCTGATGACAGAAAAACTTAGCCAACCCCTGTTCTAGATCATAAAGGAAAAAAGTTGGAAGAAATAATCCTGAAAGGGAGCCAAGATAAAAGGGAGTTAAAGAAATCCCAACCTACAGTGTTGAAGCTTAGTAATAAAAGAGCTTAACATAGAGAAGGAAGGGCAGGGGAAAACTGTATATTCCTGGACCGTGTATGAGGATATTTCTATAAGGGTGATTCTGGATCATCTAAGCTGATGTTGGCAAACTACACCCTGCCAGTCAAACCTGGCTTACCATGTGTTTTTGTAATTGAAGTTTCATTGGAACACAATCACACCCAGTCATTTATATATTTTCTATGACTGTAGCATCATTACAAAAAAAGAATTCAGTAACTGTCTAAGACATTTAACTCTTCATTTATACTCAAGCCCCCTCCTCTTCTGGTCTTTCCCAAATTGTAAGACCTCTGAATCAGCTCTTTTTCTCCATCCTAGATTTGACTACTGTTCTCCAGCTGTTCTAGCCTCATTTCCAATCTTATCATCCATTATTCCCAGTAATCTACAAGGACAAATAAAAGGGGCTTTATCTTCAGGCAATATTTTGGCTTCATGATTACATGCCATATCCCAAATCATGAGTAACAGAGTACACTTGAAGTTTTAAAATTTAGTATCTGCTTAAACAAAATTTTCCTAACGTATTGATTAATGAATTAATGCTATGTTGGAAGGTCTCCAGTGACATGCCCAGGGCCGTGTTTTGTCCAACATTTTTATCAAATGACCTCGATAAAAACCCAGAAGACACATCTGTCAAATTTTTGATGACCCAAAGAAAGTAAGAATTGCTTAAGTAAAGTTTCAGATACCAGAATTAGCATTCAAAAAGACCTCAAAAGGAAGGGAATTCTGAGCTAAAGTGAATAAGAATGAGCATTGCTTAGCAAATGGTAAAGTTGAGCCTTGAGGTTGAAAGAAAATCAGCTTTACAGTTACAGGAAGTGGACGACTAACTGGTTTGAGAGTAGTTTGTGTGGAAAAATCAGGGCTAGTGGACTTATTTCCTTGCTAAGCATAATACTACTAAAAATAGCTGGCTATCCTAGGATGACTTACTAGAAGAATGCTGCCACAATCTGTAGTTTCTCCATAATGGACATTGGTCATCCCATGTTTTCAGAAGGGTGTCTGGTTCAAAGGGCCACTCTTCAAGAGTACATGGGGGAAAAAATCAAGTATATTCTCAGGAGTAGTTCTGGGTTTGTGATTGAGAGGTCTTAGAACTAACTATATCATCTGAGTTGAGATGGAAGGACTACAGAATGCTTAACTTGAAAAAAAATACTCCGTGAGGTTAGTGTCATTAACGAGTTTCTACGGTAATACTAAGTCCCACACAGGGTTTGAAGGGTTTCCTAGGACATGAGACTTTCAAGTGGTAAAACCAAGAAAGTCTGGGACAAGCCAGGATGATTGGTTACCCTACACTATGCTTCAGCCACACTTATCTGCTATCTATTCAGCAAATAGTTAAACCTGTTCTTGCCCTAGAGTCTTAGCACTGGCTGTTCCCTCTCCCTGGAACTCTCTTCACCTAAATTTTCACATAGTTCCTTTGTGTCCTTTTGATCTCAACTCAAACATTACCTTCCTTGAAAGCTAACATCTATTGTACAATAACAATCTTGTTCCAGCACTCTCTTTCATATCACTCTGTTTCCTTCATAACAGTTATTACTATATCAATTGCTTTATTTGCTACTTCTTGTTCTCACTATCATCCCAATAGAGTATAAGTCAAATAAGAAGGTAAGCCTTGTCTCTTTTTGATCATTGTTGTGTCCTCAGCAACTTTAACAGTACTGGACACATGGTATGAACTCAATAAATATTTGTTGAATGGACAAATGAATGATTCTGCCTGACTATAAAGCCTATATTGAATTCTCTCATAGACACACCAGAAAGCTCTGAGAAAAATATCCACAAGATAAATAAAATCCAGGTACTTAGTAAACTTTCAGATTAGGCCACACAGATCAGGACGCTATAGGGATGGGTCTAGTAGAATCTGACTACAAGGCAGGAAAGCTGCTGTCAATTAGGCCTTATGAGATTGCTACGTAAGTACTGTCTACACCCAGGAGATCTGAGTCTGGGCTGTTTGCAGGTTCTGTGCTGTGCTCTTGAAGTGGAAAAGGTCTATTTTCACCTTAAATCTCATGATTCTCTGCCTCTGGTCAAACTATCATCAGAGCCTTTAAGAAATCTGAAATTAAAAGATTGAGAGAAAAGATATCTATGGTCTCATAGCCAACTTCCCTTTTGGAAATACTTGCTATAGACTTTCTTTCTATTATGAACTCCCAGATGATATGGTTATTTTCCCCCAAGATCCTGGTCCATTCCATCATAATTAAGTTCACAGCATCATTTCCCCTCAATGCTTCTTTAACCTTCTGAAAAATGAAATTGTCCACAAGGCAAATACCAAATTTATAAGATGCCTTGCTTTTACCAGACTGAGACTTCTATCAAATGCCTGGACAGTTGAAGCTTTCCATTCCTACTGTAGCTTGCCTCTATGCCAGTTCTGTAATCTTCATTAGGGAAGCATCAACCATGTCCTCCATGCAATATTTCCTTGATGGCACTGCAATTTCTTTCAATTTGTACGCTACTACAAATGTTCATCATCTTATTCTCCTTCACATTTTGTGAATTTCCACATAGGTTTAATGTATTTTTTTATATATGGGTGTGAGAAGGTCCCTAGGATAGAATCACACAGAAAATTCTTCAGGAATGGGTATCTCACATAAGCAGAACCTTACCATCAACCCTCTGTGGAAGGAGTGACCCACAAAAGCATGATATGAAGTGACTATCTGGGTGAAAGTTCTCCTTTTCTGTTGTTTTTCTACAGAGCACTGCTCTGTCAATTGATACTTTTTTTTGCACCAAGAAATTGACAAGTAAAAACTTCAGGAAAAAAATTGTTCAGGGTCAGATAGCCAAAAACAGATAGTATGATTAAATGCAATATAAAAATACCTGAATGGAAAAATCCACTTAGTGAAAGTGACATCAAGAGCTTTTATTTCAGCAAACATCTTTCAAGAGTTTCCTCTGTGCAAGGTAGAGTTCCAAAGAAAACGGAGATGACTCAGATATGGTCGCTAAATCAAGGAGCTCACAGCTTCCAAAATGTACACTCAGTCTTACTTCCATTATACAGGGTCAAAAGTCCCTCAAGTTAAAAAAAAAAAACTAAATAAAAATTGAACTCACAATCATACTTGGGAGACAATTGGATTGACAAATATAGCATATCTTTGGAAGACCCAGTAAACACAAAATTAAGTTATACAATCATACTATGATGTACATTTTGATCCCCCAAATTCCTCAATATAAATTCTTTATAGCACTACCTGAACATTTAACTTGCTATCAGAAGAGAAAGTAAATGAAGAACTGCCCAAACAGAAGAAAGTTTCTCCTTGAGGAAAACCAGCCCTGGTTCCTGACCACCACCATATTTACTGACCAGAATCATTGCTATAGGGAACATTCACTGAAATGCTCATTAACCAAGTTAGGAGGAAAGTGAACATTATTTTAATGAGCTAAATATAGCAGATGTCTCCTCCTCATTTGTTTTCTCTCTCCCTATTTGCATTAGGCAACTTAATTACAAAGCAGGGATATCTCCTAAATCCCCAAAGTGGAAACTGTTCTTCAAGTCTGAGGTTATAAGTTCTTAAACCCACCACAAGATTATCCAAATTTCCAAACTTCCTTCTTGCATTTGAATTGTGGCTTCTTTTAATACTACCTAAATATTTTTGGTCTGTAAGTAGACTATACACTTTTGGCAAACACCAATACTTTAAAAATATCTCAATGTATTCAGAAAGGACATCTCCTCAATTTATTTTTCTGTGGCTGGGAACAAAGTAACAGAATTTTGGACACCTCTAGAAGAAATATCATTCTAATATTTGCACAGGCAAAGAAAAACTGCATGTCGTGAACTGGCAACTATATTATTATTATAAGACTAGAAAATGAATTTTTTTATTGTTTTTTAGACACCAACCTTTCATGGTAGCCTTATTACAAGCCAACTCTGTGTAAATAAAAGAAAACGATATTTAACAAGTAGAAATAAATGTGCATGATTCACCAGCACAGTTAACTCAAGATTTTCCAACCTTATAACCACAACCGATAGGAAGATTTATCACCACAGCTGCCTGTGTTAAACCTCTTTTCCTTGCAGTTGAAGGAATCAAATTTCTTCTTGGAGATTAGTCATTTGTGGGGGTGTCACCAACTGCAAAATGCTTCTGTTATGAATGAGGTGCACTTCTCTGTTACTGTCCTCCAGCCCTAAGTCAGTGAGTAATTTTCATCTCTTTATATGTCTTTTCCCACCTAACATCAGGAACAAATTTTAATGACTTACACAGTCAAATTTTCTTTAGTTGTTGCTCAAACTGAAAACTTCAGATGGTATTGTTTCTGGTAACATGATAACCTTACAAGGAAAGGTAGGATGAAATAACATTTCGGCACATGGTTACAAGGATGAAATCTAAGCTGAAGGAAAGGTCTATGTGGGGTGTGAAAGTGAGAAGGGAGCTAAAGTTTCTTGGGTGGTATAATTGTGCCAGGCACTGTGTTAGGTTCTTTATAGAAATAATCTCATCTGATTCTTGGAACAGTCCTGCCAGAGGCTAGGTGATATTCCCATTTCACGTATGAGAAAACTGAATTGCTCAAGATTATGCAGCTTATTAGTGGCTGAACCAGAATTCAGACTTTGATCCAGCTGACTCCCTTGCTTTTGCTCTGTATTTCAACATTCTGCCTATTGAGCATGAAGAATTACCTAATTATATGCAGCACTAATATAACTATACAATAAGGAGAGATTTGATTCTGTGTCTAAATAAGAAAATCTTTTTTTTAACATCTTTATTGGAGAATAATTGCTTTACAATGGTGTGTTAGTTTCTGCTTTATAACAAAGTGAATCAGCTATACATATACATATATCCCCATATCTCTTCCCTCTTGTGTCTCCCTCCCTCCCACCCTCCCTATCCCACCCCTCTAGGTGGTCACAAAGCACCAAGCTGATCTCCCTGTGCTATGCGGCTGCTTCCCACTAGCTATTTTATATTTGGTAGTGTATATATGTCCATGCCACTTAAAGCCAAAGGAGTCTTCAATGGGTCATCTGTTTTACTACCTACTGAAAGCATATAAAACTGACAGGGCTCTGTCTTTTTCTTTCTTTTATTTTTAAACACTTCTGGAAACATGCATTCCAAAATTTGCCTTGTCCCTCTTCACAATTTCTGGTAACTGTTGTTTTCATGAAATCCTTTTATCTAATAAGATTTTCCCATCACCCTTTAAGATCTTGTTTGGAACTATATGGAGATGGCAGGATGTGCACATAGTAAGTTTCTGTCATTTGAAAATGGATGTCAGAACAATTAAATAGGGTGAGATTTCAACAAATCCACCAGTTGCTTGGTTTATTTCATGTCATTTTGGCTAGTGATGTTTTTCCGTTGAATTGATTGATAGCTTTAGCTACATATACACTGTCTAATTTAACATGCATAGGTGGTTTTTTAATATGACATATAAGAACAACAACCAAAAAAAAAAAGGTTGAAAAGCAAAGAAGTATTTGAAGTATTTCAAGCATTCACAACTGGATCATTGAGCTTAAACTTAAAACTTATTACTTGCTGAGTAATATTCCAAGTAATAATTTTCAAGTTTAAGCTCAATGATCCAGTTATAAAAAAAATTATTATGCTCTTCTTCCTGCAGCGGTGGCAGCAGCACTTGGCAGCGGCAACTTGAGACTGCGCCTGGGGCAAGCCCCCCCCAGGGTGGTGCTCAACTGAGACGGGGGCTCAGTGCCCGAAGGGGCTGCCCCTCCAAGAGCAGAGGCAGCGAGAGGACGAGTGTGCACCGGTCCGCACGGGGAAGCAGTAGGGACGGAGCCTGGCACCACCTCCCGGTTCTCCCTCCAGGTAGTCAGGGCCTGTTGGACCAGAGTCTGGCTCGGCACAGCCGCCGCCGCCACCGCCGCGCCTTGGCCTTGGTGCTGGCAGTGGCCACCACCGAGACAGCCGCGCGGGCGAGCATCCCCAGGCAGTACGTCAGAGGTTGTTGTCAGCTGCGTCCCGCCCTCACTGAATACATCCCGTTCTGCACACATCCAGTGTGAGGGCAGGAGAGACGGAGGAAGATGCCGGAAGAATAAGATGCGGAGATCACCTTCCTCCCCACAGATATATCAGAAATTCATCTACACGTGGAACAACTCCTACAGAACACCTACTGAACGCTGACAGAAGACCTCAGACCCCCCAAAAGGCAAGAAACTCCCCACATACCTGGGTAGGGCAAAAGAAAAAAGAATAAACAGAGACAAAAGGATAGGGACGGGACCTGCACCAGTGGGAGGGAGCCGTGAAGGAGGAAAGGTTTCCACACACTAGAAGCCCCGGGTGGCGGAGGGGGAAAGCTTCGGAGTAGCGGAGGAGAGCACAGCAACAGGGGTGTGGAGGGCAAAGCAGAGAGACTCCCGCACAGAGGATCGGTGCCCTCAGGCACACACCAGCCAGAGGCTTGTCTGCTCGGCCGCCGGGGCGGGCGGGGCTGGGAGCTGAGGCTCGGGTATCGGGTTTCAGTTGGGGCGCAGGGAGAGGACTGGGGCTGGTGGCAGGAAGAGAGCCTAAAGGGTCTAGTGCACCACGGCTGGCCCGGAGGGAGTCCGGGGAAAAAGTCTGGAGCTGCCGAAGAGGCAAGAGACTTTTTCTTCCCTTTTGTTTCCTGGTGCGCGAGGAGAGGGCATTAAGAGCACTGCTTAAAGAAGCTCCAGAGACGGGCGCGAGCCGCGGCTAAAGGCGCAGACCCCGGAGACGGGCGTGGGACGCTGGGGCTGCTGCTGCCGCCGCCAAGAGGCCTGTGTGCGAGAGCAGGTCACTGTCCATCCCCCCTTCGGGGGAGCCTGTGTAGCCCGCCACTGCCGGGGTCCCGGGACCCAAGGACGGCTTCCCCGGGAAAGCGCACGAAGTGCCTCAGGCTAGTGCAACGTCACGTTGGCCTCTGCCGCCGCAGGCCCGCCCCACACTGCGTGCCCCTCCCTCCCCTCGGCCTGAGTAAGCCAGAGCCCGCGAATCAGCGGCTCCTTTAAACCCGTCCTGTCTGAGCGAAGAACGGACGCCCTCCGGCGACCTACGCGCAGAGGCGGGGCCAGGTCCAAGGCTGAGACCCAGGAGCTGTGAGAGCAGAGAAGAGACAGGAAGATCTCTCTGTGCAGCCTCGGAAGCAGCGGATTAAAGCTCCACAGTCCGCTTGATGTGCCCTGCGTCTGTGGAGTGCATCAATGGACAGCGAATCATCCCAAATTGAGGAGGTGGACTTTGAGGACAAGATTTCAGATTTTTTCCCCTTTTCCTCTTTTTACAACGAATTATCCCAAATTAAGGAGGTGGACTCTGAGAGCAAAATTTCAGACTTTTTCCCCTTTTCCTCTTTTTACAACGAATTATCCCAAATTGAGGAGGTGGACTTTGAGAGCAAAATTTTCGATTTTTTCCCCCTGTTCTCTTTTTGTGAATGTGTATGTGTATGCTTCTCTGTGAGATTTTCTCTGTATAGCTTTGCTTCCACCATATGTCCCAGGGTTCTACCTGTCCGTTTTTTTCAATAATTACTTTTTAATTTTAATAACGCTACTATATTTTATACTTTATTCTATTTTACTTTATCTTCTCTCTTTCTTTTTCTCCTACCTTCCCTTGCTCCCTCCCTCCCTCCACCCCTCCTTTCTTTCTCTCTTTCTTTCCTTCCTCCCTCCCTCCTGTCTTTCTTTCCTTCTTTCTTTCTTTTTTTCTTTCTTCCTTTCTTTCTTTCCTTCCTCCCTCCCTCCCTCCCATCTTTCTTTCTTTCTTTCCATCCTTCCTCCCTCCCTCCCTCCTTTCTTTCTTTCTTCCTTCCTTCCTTTCCTTCTTCCTTTCTTTCTATCTATCTTTCTTTCTTCTACTAATTCTTTCTTTCTACTTTTTCTCCCTTTTATTCTGAGCCGGGTAGATGAAAGGCTCTTGGTGCTGCAGCCAGGAGTCAGTACTGTGCCTCTGAAATGGGACAGCCAACTTCAGGACACGGGTCCACAAGAGACCTCCCAGCTCCACATATCAAGCGGGGAACATCTGCCAGAGATCTCAATCTCAACACCAGCACCCGGCATCAGTCAACGACCAGCAAGCTACAGTGCGGGTCACCCTATGCCAAGCAACTAGCAAGACAGGAACACAACCCCACCAATTAGCAGAGAGGCTGCCTAAAAACATAATAAGGCCACAGGCACCCCAAAACACACCACCAGACATGGACCTGTCCACCAGAAAGACAAGATCGAGCCTCAACCACCAGAACACAGGCACTAGTCTCCCCCACGAGGAAAACCACACAACCTACTGAAACAACCTTAGCGACTGGGGACAGACACCAAAAACAACGGGAACTACGAACCTGCAGCCTGCAAAAAGGAGACCCCAAATACAGTAAGATAAGCAAAATGAGAAGACAAAAAACCACACACCAGGTGAAGGAGCAAGATAAAAACCCACCAGACCTAACAAATGAAGAGGTAATAGGCAGTCTACCTGAAAAAGAATTCAGAATAATGATAGTAAAGATGATCCAAGATTCTATTTCCAAGATCCAAAATCTTGGAAATAGAATAGACAAAATGCAAGAAACAGTTAACAAGGACCTAGAAGAACTAAAGTTGAATCAAGCATCAATTAAAAACACAATAAATGAAATGAAAAATACTCTAGATGGGATCAATAGCAGAATAACTGAGGCAGAAGAACGGATAAGTGAGGTGGAAGATAAAATAGTGGAAATAACTGATGCAGAGCAAAATAAAGAAAAAAGAATGAAAAGAACAGAGGACAATCTCAGAGACCTCTGGGACAACATTAAACACACCAACATTCGAATTATAGGGGTTCCAGAAGAAGAAGAGAAAAAGAAAGGGACTGAGAAAATATTTGAAGAGATTATAGTTGAAAACTTCCCTAATATGGGAAAGGAAATAGTTAATCAAGTCCAGGAGGCACAGAGAGTCCCATACAGAATAAATCCAAGGAGAAATACGCCAAGACACATATTAATCAAACTGTCAAAAATTAAACACAAAGAAATCATATTAAAAGCAGCAAGGGAAAAACAACAAATAACACACAAGAGAATCCCCATCAGGTTAACAGCTGATCTCTCAGCAGAAACTCTGCAAGCCAGAAGGGAGTGGCAAGACGTAATTAAAGTGATGAAGGAGAAAAACCTGCAACCAAGATTAATCTACCCAGCAAGGATCTCATTCAGATTTGATGGAGAAATTAAAACCTTTACAGACAAGCAAAAGCTGAGAGAGTTCAGCACCACCAAAGCAGCTTTACAACAAATGCTAAAGGAACTTCTCTAGGCAAGAAACACAACAGAAGGAAAAGACCTACAATAACGAACCCAAAACAATTAAGGAAATGGGAATAGGAACATACATATCAATAATTGCCTTAAATGTAAATGGACTAAATGCTCCCACCAAAAGACACAGATTGGCTGAATGGATACAAAAACAAGACCCATATATATGCTGTCTACAAGAGACCCACTTCAGACCTAGAGACACATACAGACTGAAAGTAAGGGGATGGAAAAAGATATTCCATGCAAATGGAAATCAAAAGAAAGCTAGAGTAGCAATTCTCATATCAGACACAACAGACTTTAAAATAAAGACTATTAGAAGAGACAAAGAAGGAAACTACATAATGATCAAGTGGTCGATCCAAGAAGAAGATATAACAATTGTAAATATTTATGCACCCAACATAGGAGCACCTCAATACTTAAGGCAAATACTAACAGCCATAAAAGGAGAAATCGACAGTAACACATTCATAGTAGGGGACTTTAACACCCCACTTTCACCAATGGACCGATCATCCAAAATGAAAATAAATAAGGAAACACAAGCTTTAAATGATACATTAAAAAAGATGGACTTGATATTTATAGGACATTCCATCCAAAAAGAACAATACACATTTTTCTCAAGTGCTCATGGAACATTCTCCAGGATAGATCATATCTTGGGTCACAAATCAAGCCTTGGTAAATTTGAGAAAACTGAAACTGTATCAAGTATCTTTTCAGACCACAATGCTATGGGACTAGACATCAATTACAGGAAAAGATCTGTAAAAAAATACAAACACATGGAGGCTAAACAATACACTACTCAATAACGAAGTGATCAGTGAAGAAATGAAAGAGGAAATGAAAAAATACCTAGAAACCAATGACAATGGAGACACGACGACACAAAACCTATGGGATGCAGCAAAAGCAGTTCTAAGGGGGAAGTTTATAGCAATACAATCCCACCTTAAGAAACAGGAAACATCTCGAGTAAACAACCTGACCATGCACCTAAAGCAATTAGAGAAAGAAGAACAAAAACACCCCAAAGTTAGAAGGAAAGAAATCATAAAGATCAGATCAGAAATAAATGAAAAAGAAATGAAGGAAACGATAGCAAAGATCAAAAAACTAAAAGCTGGTTCTTTGAGAAGATAAACAAAATTGATAAACCATTAGCCAGACTCATCAAGAAAAAAAAAGGGAGAAGACTCAAATCAATAGAAATAGAAAGGAAAAAGGAGAAGTAACAACTGACACTGCAGAAATACAAAAGATCATGAGAGATTACTACAAGAAACTCTATGCTAATAAAATGGACAACCTGGAAGAAATGGACAAATTCTTAGAAATGCACAACCTGCCAAGACTGAATCAGGAAGAAATAGAAAATATGAACAGACCAATCACAAGCACTGAAATTGAAACTGTGATTAAAAATCTTCCAACAAACAAAAGCCCAGGACCAGATGGCTTCACAGGCGAATTCTATCAAACATTTAGAGAAGAGCTAACACCTATCCTTCTCAAACTCTTCCAAAATGTAGCAGAGGGAGGAGCACTCCCAAACTCATTCTATGAGGCCACCATCACCTTGATACCAAAACCAGGCAAGGATGTCACAAAGAAAGAAAACTACAGGCCAGTATCACTGCTGAACATAGACGCAAAAATCCTCAACAAAATACTAGCAAACAGAAGCCAACAGCACATTAAAAGGATCATACACCATGATCAAGTGGGGTTTATTCCAGGAATGCAAGGATTCTTCAATATATGCAAATCAATCAATGTGATACACCATATTAACAAATTGAAGAAGAAAAACCATATGATCATCTCAATAGATGCAGAGAAAGCTTTCAACAAAATTCAACACCCATTTATGATAAAAACCCTGCAGAAAGTAGGCATAGAGGGAACTTTCCTCAACATAATAAAGGCCATATATGACACACCCACAGCCAACATCGTCCTCAATGGTGAAAAACTGAAACCATTTCCACTAACATCAGGAACAAGACAAGGCTGCCCACTCTCACCACTCTTATTGAACTTAGTTTTGGAAGTTTTAGCCACAGCAATCAGAGAAGAAAAGGAAATAAAAGGAATCCAAATTGGAAAAGAAGAAGTAAAGCTGTCACTGTTTGCAGATGACATGATACTATACATAGAGAATCCTAAAGATGCTACCAGAAAACTAATAGAGCTAATCAATGAATTTGGTAAAGTTGCAGGATACAAAATTAATGCACAGAAATCTCTGGCATTCCTATACACTAATGATGAAAAATCTGAAAGTGAAATCAAGAAAACACTCCCATTTACCATTGCAACAAAAAGGATAAAATATCTAGGAATAAACCTACATAAGGAGACAAAAGACCTGTATGCAGAAAATTATAAGACACTGATGAAAGAAATTCAAGATGAAACAAATAGATGGAGAGATATACCATGCTCCTGGATTGGAAGAATCAATATTGTGAAAATGACTGTACTACCCAAAGCAATCTACAGATTCAATGCAATCCCTATCAAACTACCACTGGCATTTTTCACAGAACTAGAACAAAAAATTTCAAAATTTGTTTGGAAAAACAAAAGACCCCGAATAGCCAAAGCAATCTTGAGAACGAAAAACAGAGCTGGAGGAATCAGGCTCCCTGACTTCAGACTATACTACAAAGCTACAGTAATCAAGACAGTGTAGTACTGGCACAAACACAGAAAGATTGATCAATGGAACAGGATAGAAAGCCCAGAGATAAACCGACGCACATATAGTCAACTTATCTTTGATAAAGGAGGCAGGAATATACAGTGGAGAAAGGACAGCCTCTTCACTAAGTGGTGCTGGGAAAACTGGACAGGGACATGTAAAAGTATGAGATTAGATCATTCCCTAACACCATACACAAAAATAAGCTCAAAATGGATTAAGACCTAAATGTAAGGCCAGAAACTATCAAACTCTTAGAGGAAAACATAGGCAGAACACTCTATGACATAAATCACAGCAAGATCCTTTTGGACCCACCTCCTAGAGAAATGGAAATTAAAACTAAAATAAACAAATGGGACCTAATGAAACTGAAAAGCTTTTGCACAGCAAAGGAAACCATAAACAAGACCAAAAGACAACCCTCAGAATGGGAGAAAATATTTGCAAATGAAGCAACTGACAAAGGATTAATCTCCAAAATTTATAAGCAGCTCATGCAGCTCGGTAGCGAAAAAACAAACAACCCAATCCAAAAATGGGCAGAGGACTTAAATAGGCATTTCTCCAAAGAAGACATACAGACTGCCAACAAACACACGAAAGAATGCTCAACATCTTTAATCATTAGAGAAATGTAAATCAAAACTACAATGAGATATCATCTCACACCGGTCAGAATGGCCATGATTCAAAAAATCTAGAAACAATAAATGCTGGAGAGGTTGTGGAGAAAAGGGAACACTCTTGCACTGCTGGTGGGAATGTGAATTGGTACAGCCACTATGGAGAACAGTATGGATGTTCCTTAAAAAACTAAAAATAGAACTACCATATGACCCAGCAATCCCACTACTAGGCATATACCCTGAGAAAACCATAATTCAAAAAGAGACATAGGGCTTCCCTGGTGGCGCAGTGGTTGAGAGTCTGCCTGCCGATGTAGGGGATATGGGTTTGTGCCCCGGTCTGGGAAGCTCCCACATGCTGCGGAGCGGCTGGACCCGTGAGCCATGGCCGCTGAGCCTGCGTGTCCAGAGCCTGTGCTCCGCAATGGGAGAGGCCACAAACAGTGAGAGGCCCGCATACTGCAAAAAAAAAAGAGAGAGACATGTACCAAAATGTTCATTGCAGCTCTATTCACAATAGCTCGGAGATGGAAACAACCTAAGTGTCCATCATCGGATGAATGGATAAAGAAGATGTGGCACATATATACAATGGAATATTACTCAGCCATAAAAGGAAACGAAACTGAGCTATTTGTAATGAGGTGGATAGACCTAGAGTCTGTCATACAGAGTGAAGTAAGTCAGAAAGAGAAAGACAAATACTGTATGCTAACACATATATATGGAATTTAAGGGAAAAAATGTCATGAAGAACCTAGGGGTAAAACAGGAATAAAGACACAGACCTACTTGAGAATGGACTTGAGGATATGGGGAGGGGGAAGGGTAAGCTGTGACAAAGCGAAAGAGAGGCATGGACATATATACACTACCAAACGTAAGGTAGATAGATAGTGGGAAGCAGCCGCAGAGCACAGGGAGATCAGCTCAGTGCTTCGTGACCGCCTGGAGGGGTGGGATGGGGAGGATGGGAGGGAGGGAGACGCAAGAGGGAAGGGATGTGGGAACAGATGCGTATGTATGACTGATTCACTTTGTTATAAAGCAGAAACTAATAAAAAAAATAAAAAATATTTAAAGGTAAAACATTAAAAAAAAGAATTATTACTTGCTAATTAATGAACCAGCTTAAATAAAGCCGACTATAAACGAGCATTTTAGGTGGGGAGATGTAGCATATTTGCCTCTTTTTTTTTTTTTTGGTCAAGAATAAAGTCAATCATCTGGCTATGCCCCTTTATGAGAGTAATAATTCTGTTTAACCCACTCTTAATGATTGTCTTACTTAATGAAATATAAGTATCTAACAGTCCAAACAACTTAATAAGCCTTTCCTGATATACGGTTCTACAAGACAGAAAAGCAAAGAGAAAACCTGTATTTCCACCATTGGATACTTGAACAGCCGAGTCTAACCCAGTAAAACAAATGACACACAATGATCAGAGCTGCAGAACAGGAACTCTAACAGGCTATTGAGATGCTACTCTTCTTATTTTCCTCATGTAGGTGACATTATGTTTTGTCTTCTTTCCTAGTACTTGAGACAATTAAATGGGCAGTCTAAAGAGAGGCAATGCCTCTGAGGGGACTGAATTCATCCTTGTTGGATTTTCCCAACAGCCTCAAATCCAGGCTGCCTTCTTCTTAGGACAGCTGTTTTTCCAGCTGGTCACAATGTTTGGGAACAACCTATTGTTGTTGTAGTGAGATGGGATTCTCGACTTCATACCCCTAAGTATTTTCTTCTCACTAATTTATCCTTCCTTGATATCTGTTACTCCACCAGCTCAGAGCCATATATGTTGGCCCAATGCTTCAGAGACTTCTGCATCATTTCCTATACCAGCTGTTATGCCCAGATGACCACATCCCTCTTTCTGGGGATGACAGTGTCTCCTTGCTATCATGGCTTATGGCAGGTTTGTTGCAATCTCCAATCCCCCGTGTTACACCATCATTATGAACAATCGGGTTTGCATACATTTGTCCTTGGGAACCTGGGCCAGTGCCTTCTTAGTAGCAGCCACACCAATCATTGCAATCCCTGATCGTTATTGTGGGCATAATATCATCAACCATTTTACCTGTGAGATCCAGGCCCTGCTGAAGCTTGTCTGCTCAGACACCCCTGTCAGTCTAATTCTGGGTCTGGTTATCAGTGTGTTCACACTGGCTCTGCCATTCACCTTCATTCTCATTTCCTACTTTTGCATTGTTGTTGCCATGCTGAAGATCCGTTCTGCGGAGGCCAGACTTAACGCCTTCTCCACTTGTGGATCCCATGTAACTGTGGTCACTGTATTTTATGGGACAGTCATCTAAATGTACCTGAAACCTCAGTCAAAGGAATATCAGGAAGAAGACAAAGTCATCTCAATATTTTATGAAGCAGTTACCCCCATGTTAAATCCCCTCATTTATACTCTGAGAAATAAGAATGTAAAAGGTGCACTTAGGAAGTTAGCCAAAGGAAATGAAAAACCCTAATGGCTCTCTTTATAAGCCTCTCCAATGTGCAAGAATAAAAATGAAAACTCAGTCCATAAAATTTCAATTTATGTTTTTAAAAACAAACAACAATGAAAATCTTAGTGAGCATTCTTTCCGTGGTCATCACTAGGCACTCATCAAGTCTACCGTGAATGTTAACATTTTGTCAAGCCATATTAAGAGCTAAAGCCATGAATGTGCACAAAATAGTTCACAAAGAGAATAATACTAGTAGGTAGGCAAAGGTGACTGCTACAGCCATAGTAGCGCATCAGGAAGAAGTTTCTTTTCTGGGATACAAACCACAAGATTTTTGCAACCAAACATCTTTGTATTTGCCACACAAGATAGATGGAATTCATATATAGGACAGTGGTTATGCAACCATAATAGAGCATTTGCTCCTCACATCACATTTTATAGATGTCTGACCCAATTTTGAACCTAACAGACAAATGACCTCTCACTTCCCACATTTAGGTGAAAATATCTCATGCCAAGACATATCTTTTGTTTGTAAAGCACTTTATCATTTAAAAAGTGTTTTTAAATAAATTATTCTAGTTTATACTTATAATACCTTATTTTTAAATAGTTTGCATATTATACATATTAATAAATATTTTCTCAACCAACATTTGTTTCTGCAAATATTAAATTTCCATCATATCAATTTCTTATAAAAATGTCTAAACTGAAATTGTTATTCTTTTGCCTTCTTCTATTTCTCTGCCTTCTTTTCCATGGTGTGCTTTAGTGACCCTCTGGCCATTTCTACTCCCACTTCTCATACACATTCATGAGCTTCAGCATTTCTGCTCTACTCAAAAGTGTTCATGGCCAAGATTGTGATTATTTTTCTCCTTTTTCCCAATTTAATAAGATGCCATATGCAGTTTCTATTGTTGTCAAGCAACGTTTATTTTACACTTTGTATTATGGTAACTTGTTGATTCTTTTTCTCATCTTAAGTTGATTGACTCCAGAAACCTTCTGCCATAGCACATTCAGAAGGTAGTTATGTCTTGCTTCTAAAATTTCCTTTATTCCCAGAGCCTTCTCTTGGGTAGATGACTATCTGGTCAGAATACTTTCTATCCTTGGCCTTTTTCTTCACTTTCTAAAGGTTGATTATTCTGAAGGTATATTATCTGACAAATTATATATATACATGTATACATATATTTAGATATATTATGTGTAATATATATATATATATTATTTATATAAATTAATTAATAGTAAATTAAATTAAATATTTAATAAAATTAAATAAAATAAATTTAAAGTAAATATATAAATTATATAAAATATATTATAAAGGTATAATATAATGTAATTATATTCCACACTGCACTTTGTTTGTGGTTCCGTGTATATAATTGAAGCTATTTGGATTGTGGGCAATGGATTCAGAAAGCTTTGGTTCAAATTTAAGCTCCACTATTTATTAGCTATGGCATCTTTGGCAAATAACTGCTCTGTGCATGGCAAATAACTGCTCTGTGCATCGAGTTCCCCACCCATAAAATAAAGATAATAATAGTACCCTTCTTATAGTGCTGTTGGAAAAATTAAATTGATAGTCTATTTAAAGTTCTTAGAGCAGTTCCTAGCACATAGTAAGCGTTCAATAAATGTAGATATTATTGCTATTTTCTAAAAGCTTCCAAATACTCCTATTCTTTGTTTTCTAAAATCATTTTCATTTATGCATCATTTTCTCCAGGGTGTGCAATGAGGAGCCTCACCAGCCCATTCTCTAATTTTAGAAACACAGTAATATCACATTTCCCTTTGGCTCTCACTTTTATGGCTTTACTCTTAATCTGGTTGACTCCTATTCCAGTTCCTCTGACCTATGCTTGATATATTTTAAGTAGAGACAGCCTCAAACTTAGGAATGAGTTATGTCCAAAAGTTAACTCATAAGTCATCAGCTTGGAACTCTGAGCACGTTTTCCCCACTGAGACAGGATAGCAACATTCCAAGGGCAGTTCACCAACACCTATTTAGGTCATCATTCTATCACTAATAATACTAAAGGCCTTAGGAGAATTTTTTAAAGTATGTTTATTGGAAGATAGGTTTTGAGTCCCCATTTGGATTCTAAAAGCACAGGCACTGTAAGGTGGCATTAATGATAAAAAAAAAATCTGCCATGAGGATCTGTGTAACCACTCTCATGACCTGCTGGGTGTATGAGGAAATCTCCACAAGATGTAAGAGTGAGACTCAGGGAACTTTTCTAGCGACTAAAAATGTAGTAACTTGCTTCTATGTATGGGTCATGCACAATTCAGAGGACTGTTTTTTATGTTAGTGCTGGTGTTGAATGACTTGCTAACAGAAGGCCTGGGGTCATTCATTCCATAAAGATTTAAAAAGTGGCTACCATATGTTAGGAATACAATCCAAGTAAGTCATTTTCTTGCCTCTGAGAGGCTCACATTTGAGTTGGGGAGTAAATAAGCATAGTGAAGAGCTACAGATACTGCGATCCGTATTTGTACAAGTTACAGAGACCAGTTCTAACTTGGCAGTCAGGAAATATTTAATAGAAGAGATGACACTTTTAGTAGAGTCTTGAGAGAGGAATAGTTTGCCAGTTGGATAAAGAAGGACAATTTTAGTGGATGCAATGTGAACAAGTACAGAGGTATAAAACCCAGTTTGCTGTACTTCCAGATACTGCCAATTCAATTCCCACAGAAGAGGGTGTGGGAAGTGTTTTAGCAAAATATAAAACTTGAAAAGAAAGCAGAAGGCCAAATTATGGGAAGATTGTTATGCTATATTAAGGAGTTTGCACTTTATTTATTCTATAGGTTAACAAACTACAGCCTAAAGGGCCAAAGCCAGCTGTTGGCTTGTATAGCCCATGAGCTAAGAATGGTTTTCAACTTTTTAATGGATGTAAAAACAAAAACAACAACAACTAAGAAGACTATTGACAAAGACTGTGTGTGGCCTGTGAAGCCTAAAACATTTACTGTCTGACCTTTTACAGAAAAAATTTTGCTGAGCCCTGCTATAGGTGGTGGGTAACTACTGAAAAGTTTGGGCAGATCAGTAGCATGTTCAGAATTATGGAGTTTTTTTGTTTTGTTTTGTTTTTGTGGTACGTGGGCCTCTCACTGCTGTGGCCTCTCCCATTGTGGAGCACAGGATCCAGACGCGCAGGCTCAGGGGCCATGGCTCACGGGCCCAGCCGCTCCGTGGCATGTGGGATCCTCCCGGACCGGGGCACGAACCCATGTCTCCTGCATCGGCAGGCAGACTCTCAACCACTGCGCCACCAGGGAAGCCCCGGAATTGTGTTTTTCAAAGCTCAATTTTACAGCAAATGTGTAAAATTGATTGAAGAGACAGAAGACTGGACATAGGGCCAATTAGGAGGCTGTTAACAATAATCTAAGACCTGATGCAGACCCAAACTAAGGCTGTAGCAATACCGATTTGGAAGAAACTTGGGTCATTAGAGTAAACCTTCCTTTTTCGTTTTTACATGCAATTTCATTCACATTCAACATTCATTTTCTCAGAAGCAAGATCTTTAGCACAAATATAATAAGGGGCCTCGGGGTTGGGTGACCTCATCCTCAACATCATTCATTTCTTTCCTAACATTCCGTGAGCACAGAGAAATATGAAGAGAGCAGGGTCCAAAGTCACTTAGTTGTGTGTTTTACTCATACATTACAGTCCCTTCTCTGACCCAGAATAGCTTTGTAAGGCATATAAAATTGCATTTTGTTCAAACAAAATGTGTTTATTTAAAGATAATAAATATCCTCTGGCTTCTCATATGATCTCTGAAGTCCACTGATCACCTGTCACTCGTTTAGACATAGTGTTGCATCTCATGCATCATGAATAGTGCCACCATGAGCCTTAATAAAAAGATTTCTAAAAATAGTGTTTAGTAATGTCAGTGACTCCCAGTTTCTTTTTCTTTGCTCAAATGCCATTAACCCGCCTTGTTTTATCATATTGGTCATTTCTTTCTTATCCCATATACCACAGAAACCACAGATATAATCATTTTGTAATATATACATATATAAAATCACTATGCTGTACACCTTAAACTTACACAAGGTTACATGTCAGTTATATCTCAATAAAGATGGGGGAGGAAAGAAACCCACAAATAAATACTTGCTCAGCCCATGCAAATACAAGTCCTAGAATAATAATATCTAAATTTTGTTCAAGATATGTTCACAAATATTGTTTCATTTGAGCTTCACAACAGTGTGAAGTCACTTTACAGATGAGAAATTCAAGGATCTGGAAGCTGGAAAGATTTGCCTAAGGTAAAAGTAGGACTAAAACCCATCTCTAACCCCAAAGCTTGTAGATTTTCCATTGTGCTGCATCCATAAGGCAGCAGATTCATGTTTTCTCATCAACAAGTTGTTCATCATGCTCATTCACACCCGAGCTGTGAAGTCTGTTGCTGAGTCACTCTTTCATTTGTTGCTTGTTTTTTCATACCCCCATGTTAGCCTATATCCTTTCCTGCATTATAAATCCATAAAGGACTCTCATAACTGACTTAAAGTCACCTTAACCTACCTGTCTATAATCTCTCAAGCACGTGGCAACCTTCTTGTCTTCATGCACATGAGAAAATGCCAGTAGACTTGCTTGCCTTTGCCTCTTCCTTATATTACCCAGACTTTCTGTCTATTGCAGACATTTATCACTTGCTCTTTGATTTTCCCTATTTCTGTTCTAATTTCTTTATTTTTTTCCTGTGCTCTACATTAATTTGTTCTAAAATTCAAAATGCCTATTTTTCTCTTCAAAGCATTTGGCTTCATTTCTTTCCTTGAGAGCTTTCTTCAAATTATTTTTTCATCTGTACCAATCCTTTCTGACAGCTTGAAATGAAAGCTGGGCTTCTCTCCCCTTGACCATTCCTCATCGTTTTCAATGCCTTCTCTTACTTATATGAATTTGCTCATCCTCCATTTACCTCTGCCAAATTTCCAAGCTTTTAAGAAATTAATTTAGGCTATTACCTTTGCACGATCAGAAAAAGTGCTATCTTTCATTTTATATGTCGGACCTCTACTGTCTCTTGCATATAAATCCAGTCAACCCTACTGGATCACTTCCCTTTTATGTAAGCATATTGCAAAGTGTTAGCATACGCTTCCAAATAATCTTTCAAGTTAAATTTTTGCACACAATTTTCTAAGTATTCAGCTTCACTGGTCAATTTCCAATTATCTCTGGCCCTTTTCCCTTTTCTGAGATGTAATTGAAATGTCCCTCCACTCCAAAACCACTCTACTTTATGAAGAATGAAGAATGGGCACCACATCCTTAATTTACAAATCCAAGCTCTTCTCCTCCCTGACATCCTTGATCATGCCCTCCAATTCAGATCTCCCATCTTTCACATATTTGCATGGTGATATTTTACCAAAAATCTTCCTCTCTATTGTAGTCTCTTTCGCCTTTTCAATAACAAGAACATCAAACAAAGCCATGTCAAATGAATAATGGACGTGTACTATAAGCAAACAACAGTATGTTATGGATATAAAGTAAATAGATAAATTATCTATGGGTAAGAAGGAATGTAGTATATTTCTTTAACACTGAAGAATTTGAGCTGGGTTTAGAAGCATGGATAGCATTTAATGGTATGGGATATGATCATATTCCAAATGGCAGGGAAAAAATGCACACAAGTGTAAATAGGGTGTATCATGTCATAGGGTGTATTTTCAGAATGGCTAGTTCCTGTTGGCCGAAGGATGGGCTGCAAGAGTCATAAATCAGGAAAGGTAAGGTGGGGGTATGCTGTAGAGCATATTGTTGACCTAAGAAGTTTATCTTTTATTCTATAGGAAAGAGTAAGCCATTGGAAGTTTAAAAAGGAGTAACAAAGTAGACTCTCAAATCTTTGCCAAAAGAGTGAGTGAGTGAATCAAAGATAAATCCAAAATGTTTTATTTGGATGAGTAGGAAGAGAGCAATGCTGTTAACAAAGGAAAGAAGGAAGGGGAGCTGCTGGCTTTGGTCAAAGGGAAATGGGCTCAGCTTTGGATATAAGTGAACATAAGGTGCTTGAAAGCCATCCAAATCAAGTTATTCATCAAAAACATGGATATGAAGGTTTGTTGAATATACAGATAAAGATTGAAATTCTACCACATAGAAAGAAGTTAAAATTATAGGGGTGAATGAAATCACCATGTCTAAAGTCAGAGAAAAGGTCAGAAGGAGTTTCCATGGAGAATACCCACAGGGGTAGGAAGAGAAAGATGGGAGGTTAAGGAGAAAAAGCATTGTATGGGAGTTAGAAGAATCCAGAGACTGAAATATTATTGAAGCCAAAGGAATACAGAATTTAAAGGAAGGGAGTGATTAACAATGCTGAATGTTTCAGAGATACAGATGAAAATGTGTTCTAAGAAGCATTAGATTTGGCAATTAGGAAGTGATTGGAGACCTTCAAATAAGGTATTTCAGTAGACAGGAAGGTGCAGAAGCTAGACGGTGGGGGGGAAGTGAGAAAGGAGAGGCAGCAATTGTAGACTACTCTTTAGTGAAGTTTGGTGATAAAGGGAAGGTAAGAAATGAGATAGCTCATGAATTTATCAGGATTAAGGGATGAGTGATCTTAAAATTGGAGAATCCTCTGTATGACTGTAAGCATAAGGAATGGAGTTTGGTACAAATTGGGATATATATATATTTATATTTATATTTATATTTATATATTTATATAGTAAAATTGGTAGCATGGAACATGAGGATTAACTACTAAAGCAAGATCCTGAAAAATCAAGAGGAAGTGAAATCAGTTAACCATGTATATGTTAGCTCCAACAAGAAGGCAAGTGGGAGCTTCTTTCTTAGAGGCAGAAAAAAGTATAGTTTCGGATATAGGAAAGAGTTAAAATTGAAAGGAGAGAAAGGAGCAAACAGATATTATTCCTCTTTGATCAATCTAAATTTCTATTACCCATTTCTTTATTCCTTGTACTTCTATGTCTTGAAGTCCATCTTCAGGAAATCTGTAGTATTTATGTTCTTGTGTATGTCTCTATGGTCCTTCTTTCCCCGCTCTGTAGATGTTTTATGTAGCAACTCCACATTGTCTTTTTACTTCAGTTTACCCCAGCTTTTTTGCTGCACTTCCATTTTACTGTTTTCCTTTACTCCTTTCTCTACCCCTCCTAACATCCATTTTTATTCCTCCCTTCAACATAAACCTATCATCCACACATATTAGTCCCTGAATCTCTCTTTCATACAGACCTTTCCTGATTTGTGAAGACTAGAGCTAGTGATTACTACATTTTTCAAGAGGTTCAACTGTGATAAAAAGTGATAGCCGGAGAAGAGATAGCATAGTGGGGGGAAAAAAAAACTTGAACATGCTTACAGGATAAGGGAAAAGAGTCAGTAGAAAAGGGAAGTGAGGTGTTAATACAAAACAAAGTAAATTATTTTATTCTACAGCAAATAAAAGGAAATGGAATCCAGAGCACAGGTAGAAGAATTTTTCTTAGGCAGGAGGGAAGGAGTCAGTGATGAATCAAACATATACCTGTTTGTAGGAGGAGGGGACAGGAAGTGTAAGAATTCTAACCTGATGACTTCTATTTTTTGGAGTATTAGAGAAGTCAGGTGCTGAGAGTGAAGGTAGAAATGATGAAGGAGAAGATAAGGAGAGGCTCATGGAGGTTCCAGTAAGCTACTGTGAGAAATGGAGAAGAGAGCAGTCTAGGAAAACATCACATTATCATGACATGGAGGGTCAACGAGAGCTTAAAAGCCATAAATATGTAGAAGCATAAATTCACAAAGGTGTGAGATCTTGTCTTGGCAATATTTAGCAGTCTACATGTAGTAAAAGATGGCCTGAATAAGGCCTACGTGCAGGAAAAGAGTTTAATTAATTCACGTGAAATTGAGATAGGGATGAATTCCAACGTCCCAAGAGAGTATGCTGTGCTTGAAAAACTATAGGAGTTTGTTATGGCTGAAAGCATAGTATCTGAGGCTGAAAAAGTTAATCAGGGACCTAAGAGTTGATGTCCTCACATTCCTTTGGCAATGGAGATCCACTGAAGGCTTTTGAGCATGAGAATGATTTGATCACATTTGTGTTTTGAAAACCTCTCTAGGGAGTATCTGCGGAGGATGGATTGGGAAGAGATATTGGAGGCAAAGGCGCCATTTAAGGAGTTTTTTCAATAATATAGATGAGAGGACCTACCCAAAGTGGGCACAGAGTGGAGGAAATGGATTAGAGAGAACTAATTCATTGGTTGAGGATAGATTTGAGAAAACTTGGTGACTAAATGGGATTTTAGTTTATTTGAATCGTTGTATTTCTTCCTAAAGATCCTTCTTCATTACTCCACTCTGTAGCTGATAGCTATAAGCGATCCTTCCTCTGATTGAAGCCAAGAGGGAAAAAAATAGCTTAGGACTAAATGCATCTGAAGCTTATAGTGTATTCTTGAAACTTGAGCAGTCTAATGAAAAAAGCATGGACTTTGGAGTCAGACAGTCCTGGGTTCTAAACCTAGCTCTGCCACTTAATATCTGCATGATTTTGCATTGTTAGCTTCACTGAGCCTTAGTTTCTTACTGTATAAAATGAGGATCATACCTATTTTCCAAAGTTGTAATATTTAAAATGAAATACTGAAAAAATGTATAGAAATTGGTGGTTTGAATACTTCCTGGTACATAGTAAGTGTTCAATAAATGGTGGCTAGTTCTGTTTTCGTTGTTTCTGATATTATTAGTATCTTTGTTATTGCTTCAATATTCATGTAGTCCTCTTGCCAGGTTCTGCTGTCCCCTTCAGGGCTAGTTTCATATGTCACAAGCTACTCCTGCCTTCTTTACACTGAAGTCATACATACATTATACATACATACATTCATACATTATAGATAGGTGACTCCTCAAATATATCTAAATAAGCCATTGTGCTTTAAGTACCCTACGTGCTTCAGGTCACATGGTTTGGAGGACCCTCCCCTCTTCTTGTCCACCAATGAGTCAGCTGGTACCTGGTTCACACCAATAGCAGAGGCTGTCCCTGAAATCAGATTGTATTTGGCTGGCAGATAAAACCATACCATATAAAGATGGCTTCTCAAATCATGTGTTTAATGGTTGCTGCCATATTGTATATACAAATAAATATCATACCATTCTATATGTCATGAATATGTTATATTCATATTGTCCCAGTCATGCCTCACATCAACTACCTGAAAAAGTATGAATTGGGAGAAGCCCCTTGAGTCCCATCACTTAAGGAGCTCCTCCAAAAGCAAAATCATAGCAGCCAAGACCCCTCTAATTGCATCATGGGCAGCTGTCCCTAAAATGATATCTGCCAAACTGGATGGCTGTCCACAGAGACTGCCCTACAAATAACCTTTGGTATGGGGTTGTGCCTCTAATTACATCCTGTGAATGACAGAAATCCTGCCACATAGTGGCTTTCCTTGGGTTATACGTGTATAGACGGAATCAAAATAGCTTACTGTTTTATTCTAAATAAATCCAATATGGTTCCTTTAATAAAGTAACATGGGCTTCCCTGGTGGCGCAGTGGTTGAGAGTCCGCCTGCCGATGCAGGGGACGCGGGTTCGTGCCCCGGTCCAGGAAGATCCCACATGCCACGGAGCAGCTGGGCCCATGAGCCATGGCCGCTGAGCCTGCATGTCCAGAGCCTGTGCTCCACAACGGGAGAGGCCACAACAGTGAGAGGCCCGTGTACTGCAAAAACAAACAAACAAACAAAAAACAAACAAACAAACAAAAGTAACATGTTTAGGGTTCTTTCCTCAGAAATCTACTAGGTTGTTGCTCAAAGGTATCACTTTTCCAGAACTAGGGTCCAACTTTAAGTGATAACCTGAGTTAGGCATAAGGCGTACAAAATAGCTTGTGCATGAAAAGAAATCCAAACTATCAGGGATTTTCCAAAATTTCCCTTCAGCATCATCCCTAAGCCCCTAAATTATTAAGACCTCTGATAAGACCTTATTAGGTGCTTTTGACAGTGTTTTCAATCAGGTATTCTAGAATATTTTGCTGCCGAAGCTAGAACTAGGCTCAATGGCATTCTCCATGTTTATGTTTTCCTGATTGTAGTGTGGAACCACTTTACCCAGAATGTAGCAAAATGGGGTTGTGAGAGGAAGAGAGAAAAGTGGTCTATCAAATACTGGTCCTAACTTCATCTCACCCTCAAATATTCACAAGGCTGCTCTCCACATGGTGGAGAGCTTTAACAAGTGTGAAGGGTCTGCTTGGCTATGACAGAAGGAGCAAGGAGTCTGTAGCGACAAATTAGGAATATATTTCAGGTAAAAGCAGGTAGACCTTCTGTTAGCCTAGAGATTTCAAGGACATTTAGGACAAGAGCACCCAGTCACCTCACTATTTGAAGAGCAGCCGACTGAATGTTTATGGAGTTTAAGATTAATGTAAACTGTATTTAATTAATTAATTAATTTTAACACATTTTTGTAAACAACAGCTCAAAAAACAATCCACAAGGCTAATTTCAGGGGCAGGGACAGGTAAGCTACATCAAGGAATATCTCCACTCTAGTCCTACAAAGGTTTATGCCACTTGCCTCCGGCTCCCAGTGTTTCATTGCCCTTGAGGCACATGTGGCCCAGACTATCACTGCCTAACACTTTTCCATTAGAGTTATTTAACTTCATCTCCTGCTAGTGTACAGTGCAAAGCACCTGGGCATGATAATCAATTTTAAGCATTTATGCACAGTAGTAAACACAACCTCGTCATTGTGTTTCACTGTAAGATGGGCCCCTCTGGCTTTTCTGGTATCCACATGTGTGTTTTTGTGTGTGCATGTTTACATGCATGTATGTAAACAGTAAGTAACAAGCAAAAACACAGCAGTGTGCTATAGGAACTAGAGCAATGAGTGCTGAGTGTGACTCTCTATCCTCATTCCAGGCTGAATCATGTGCCCCTCCTGTGTACCGAGGTTAAATAACCACTAATATCTATGATATTACATAGCACTTCCACTCTAGAATCGTCAAAAATTTACCAGCGTTTTCTGAATACATTGGCTTGAGTAGCTGGACCCCAGAAATACAACTATCTAAACACCGATTTACTTCTAATGGCAGACATAAAATTGGTTGCTCTTATGGTGAACTAGATGGAACCAACTGAAACAGAAGGTGGTATGAGGGTATCCACGGGAGTTTGAGTATATAATTCAAACATAACTTTTGTCCCAATTCTAGGAGGTCATGTAGACCATCATTCAAGAAATATTAAAATATAAATGGAACCCTACATAAACCAAAGGGTGTGACACTGTAATTGAAATGGTGAAGTCTGCTTTCATCTTTAGTCTTCTCAGTACAGTAAGTCACTGTATGTCTACCTGAAAATCCAAATTGGAGAATAACTGGGTACCTCAGGGCTTGTCTAGAAAGTCAGAGATGAGGGAGTGCCATTTTCAGTCCTACATCATCATTGTTCAATTTCTAGTGTATGGGTAAAGTATCCCCAGCATGGAATGTTGAAAGGCAGGCAGATGAACCTCTTCCCCAGCTTTTTATTGGTCTATCCCTGGCACTTCTAAAGAAGAGTGCTGGAAGAAATAGCTGAAATGAAAGACACTGAACAAAGAGCCACAGGTTACAGTTGGGCTAAAGCCCTTGAGTCAGCACTAGCTGGCAACAGAGAAATTGAGAGATGGCAAACATGAGCAACTTAATGTGGCCCTCTACTTTACTCCGGGGTAAGGTTTCTGTGAAATGGATTCTCACCAAAAAGGGAGAGGCAAAGAAGCAAACAATTATAATACAGTATGTAAAATGCTGTAAAGGAGATAAACACAAGATTCTATGGGATTATAGTGACACCTAACACAGGCTTAGAGGATAAAGGTACCAGGGAAGGCTTCCTGTAAGATATGACATCTGAAATGAGCTTTGAGGGGTGAACGGGATTTTATTGGATGAAGAAGTTGTGGCACGTATTCCACACAGAAAGAAAATAGCCTGTTCAGAGGAGTGAAAGCATTAAACAGAAGCATGGGCAAACCGGAAGTAGCCCTGCCTGGCTGCACTATAGGGTTTGAAGGGGTAGGGAAGAGATGGCAAGATAGGGCACAGGATGGAATGGCAAGATAAGAGGCTGGAGCAGGAACCAGATCATGCACGGCCTTCTGTGGCACTATACTGTAAGCTCCAAATATGTTATGACTTTAATAATTAAGCTTCATGAAAGAAGAGACTGTATATGTTTCATTTATGAATTGACCCCCAATGTCTCTAACATAGTACATAGTACATAGCACAGAATAGGTTGTCCAAAAGAAACATGAAGGAGTCCTACGCTAAAGCATTTACACATCATCCTGAAGGCTAAGAACAGCCATTAAATGTTCTCAAGCAGAGAAGTAACATGGTTAGATTTAGATTTTAGATAGAGTCTGGTTGCTGGGTGGAGAATAAATGGGAGGAATCAACACAGGATGTGGGCAGAGTGTCTATAAGGTCGCTGCAGTAATCCAAGTGAGAGGAGATGGTAGTCAGGAATGAGGAATGTGGAAAATTGCGTAAATTCAAGAGATATTTAGGAAATAGAATGAACAGGAAGAGGTAATTGAATGAAAAAGAAGATAGAAGGAAGAATGTGTCAAAGATGATACCACCAGTTTGATGACTTGAACAAGGTGGTGCTGTTTAATGAGATGGGGAATACTGGGAAATGATTAAGTCTGGGAGGCAAAGAAGGGGTTTTGACGTGGGATGGAAATGTGAGGAGAGTCGATGGCAAGGAGAGTAAGGAAAATAGTAGTTCCCTTTTGGAAACTTTGAGTTTAAGGTGTCTGATGGATATTCAATTGGCTATATATCAAGTAGCCAGTTGTGTGTATGTATATTATGTGTGTATGTATGTGTGTATATATATATATATATATATATATGCTTAGAAGAAAAGTCTGGAAATACACATTTGCGAATCTGCATGCAGATGACAGTTGAAAGTATGTATTCCTTTTGATTGACTTATTTAATGTCTCCTCTCATGCCCGTGGCTCAGGTGAGGTCTGCCTAAAAAGTTAGGCCACCATTGCCTGAATTCCTAATCAGTATTTAATCTTTTTCCTTATGTCCCCAAACCCAGTCCAGGCCCTGGTGGCACCATCTGATAAATCCTTCAGGAGGCTGGGCAAAATTATCTGCATCCCACACAGTTATTGCGGCATCTAATGATTCCCACAGCTCTCAACTTCTAATAGCACAAGAGTGCCCTCCAGTGTTCCACACGATGCATTCAGGGGCAAAGAGAAGAGAGCTGGGAACCTTTGCTTTCAACCAGCATCATTGCCCTGTTGCTCTTTTTTTTTTTTTTTTGCGGTACGCAGGCCTCTCACTGTTGTGGCCTCTCCCGTTGCGGAGCACAGGCTCTGGACGTGCAGGCTCAGTGGCCATGGCTCACGGGCCCAGCCGCTCCGCGGCATGTGGGATCTTCCCGGACCGGGGCACGAACCCGGGTTCCCTGCATCGGCAGGCGGACTCTCAACCACTGCAACACCAGGGAAGCCCCCTGTTGCTCTTAATTCAGGGGGAAATTTCACCAGCAACGTGCAACCCCAGGTTAGGAAGGACTCTAGAGACCCGATTCTGACAGAACATGAGAAGAGTCTGGCAAGCTCGATTCTCTTAGGCAATAATTTTTTTTTCAGTAGCCCCACCAGTTAGGAGACAGCCTATAGTGCCATTGGTTGACTAGAAAGAATAGGCCCTTTAGTCTGAGTTCTCAGAGAGTCTCAGGGGAAACTACTAGATGGATCAGTCAGAGTAGTATTATTTTTTCAGAAATAATAAGCCTCAGGATGGGAGGGGAGGGGCAAGATAGGGATAGGGGATTAAGAGGTACAAACCACTATGTATAAAATAAATAAACTACAAGGATATACTGTACAACACAGAGAATGTAGCAATATTTTATAACTTTAAATGGAGTACAATTTATAAAAATTCTGAATCACTATATTGTATAAGGTATACAATATAATATAGTGTTGTAAATCAACTGTACCTCAATTAAAAATTAAAAAAATAATAAGCCTCAGGGCATGAATACAAATGTGTCCACAAAACTAGAGAAATAGAGGAACCCAAGCCAGAGGACTCCTGGACACACTAATCTCTGAATATGTACCAAAGTAGAGCTAACCATTTTGCCCATATGTACCATCTCCACCATTGGAAACTCCTACTAACCAGGGTCCCAGGGTAAGAGTAGAAGGTTCACCTTTTACACTTACCTGCCAAGGGCAGTGGGAAGAGCAATTCATAACATAGAACTCTGGGTGGTATGCTCTGGCCTTTACACTAGTGACAAGATCCAAGGTTATCCTAGTTTAAATGGAAACTCTTTTAAATATCCCATGTTGGAAGGGATAGAGATAACTGAATTAACATGCTCATAAGATAACATGCAAAAAAAAACAGTATTGTCAGCCTATTATTGCTCATAACCCATTCCCTGGTCTATTGCCTTTACAGATAGAGATCCAAGTGCCTCGGATCTTAAGAAAACCTTTGTTTTTCATCTTATTTTGCACTTCTGCCTAAGTTCTCTAGCTCTGCCCACTATGGCCCTACACCATCTGTCAGTTCCTTGCCTGAGGTTCCGGACAAGTCTGCCACTTACCAGAAGGCACTTTCAGAATTGAAGGCAAAACTACATGTGAATATGATTAATCTGGGATCTGGGGCCCACGATTATGTCAAGCACTTGAATAGTTTCTCTAAGCCCAAGGCCAAGTCCTTCCAATAATATACAGATAACTTATAGGAGAAGTATGTCAGACCCCTGTACTAGTCTTATACAAAATGGAGAGTTCTGCCTCTTCCAGGCATTACCTCAGCCTCATGGTAATAAGCTTCTGACCATACCTATTGATTCAGGACCTGTCAGATCATCTTGGCAAAGCATAGCTTCTTTTAAAAATCTTTTTTTGAGATATAGTTTACATACAATAAAATTCACCCATTTTGAGTGTACTTTATGAAGAGTTCTGACAAGCTTATGTACCCCCTGGAAGTAACAACTACCACAGTCAAAATATAAAAGATTTTCATTATCCCAGAAGTTCCCTTGTGCCTATCTCAGTCAACTAGCACCCCAATCCAAGCCTCAGGCAACCATGAATATGCTTTCATCATCTAGAATAGATTTATCATTTCTGGAGTTTCATATAATGGAAGTATATACTATGTACCCTTCTGTATCTATCTTCTTTCACATAATATTTTTGAGATTCATCCATGTTATTGCATATAGAAGTAGCTTATTACTTTGAATTGCTAAGTAGGATTCCATTTTATGGATATATCACAATTTTTTCAGTTCAGCTGTTGATGGAAATTTGGGTTGTTTCCAGTTTTGACCATTTTCAACAAAGCTGTTATGAACATTCACATACAATTCATTGTGACGACATATGTTTTATTTTCTCTTGGGTAAATACCTAAGAATTGAATTGCTGGGTCAAAGAGTAAATGTATATTATTTTATCAGAATTTGGCAAGCTCTTTTCCAAAGTGGTTTTGCAATTTTACAATCCCACCACAATGCAGGAGAGTTCCAGTTGCTCCACATTCTTGTCAATACCTGGAGTTTTCAGGCTTTTTAAATTTTACTCATTTTAGTCATACAGAGTGAAGTAAGTCAGAACGAGAAAAACAAATATCGTATATTAACGCATATATGTGGAATCTAGAAAAATGGTATAGATGACCTTATTTGCTAAGCAGAAAGAGACACAGATGTAGAGAACAAATGTATGGATACCAAGGGGGAAAGGGGTGGGGTGGGAGGAATTGGGAGATTGGGATTGACACATACATGCTATTGATACTATGTATAAAATAGATAACAAATGAGAACATACTGTATAGCACAGGGAACTCTACTTAATGCACTGTGGTGTCCTCAATGGGAGGGTAATCCAAAAAGGAGGGGATATATGTATATGTATGGCTGATTCATTTTGCTGTGCAGTAGAAGCTAACACAACACTGTAAAGCAACTCTACTCCAATTAAAAAGAAAAAAAGACCAAAAATTTTTACTCATTTTAAAGGGTTTATATTTGTATACCACGGTGGCTTTAACTTACATTTCCCTAGTGACTAAAGACGTTGAGTATCTTTTCATATGCCTTTTGGCCATTGCTATATCTTCTTTTGCAAAAATTTTTGAGTCATCGTTTTTATAAAACTGGAGTTATATCTTCAACATGAGTGAGAGTGATGTGCGGAAGGTGGTAGACTACATGTGTCTCAGGCAATATTTTTCTGTCGCTTGTCTTATTCAATATCCATTTTCAGAAACAGATAAATTGAAATCCCACATGACTGCCTAACCAAGAGATCATGGTATACCTCAATGACATTCTGGTTTTACTTCTGATAATGAGATCACAGAGTTTCCCGATCACCTGAAATAGCACCACTTTTGGAATAACTCTGGAAGAAGACCCATTCGAAAGTTCAAAGGTAGAATTATTGGACCATGGCCTATATATTCTGTATGGCCAAGATGTTCACATGATGTCCTATAAAGCATCAGTCTTATTAAACTTAGGAACATCCTGGTTAAATACAATTTGTCCTGGGATTGCTGGTGTTTACCAGGTTCTATCCACAGTTCTAGTTAGCCCAATAACTGATTCAAGAAGAGGAGAGGATTTTTTTTTCATTGGCAACTTTCCCACCTACTTACTGGATTATATGTTTGTGAAATATTGATCCTCTTGTCCCTTGGAATGGCCATGAAGATCTGGGACATCCAGAGCATGAGGGCCAGTTGCCATCAGCTGTGAGTAATCTTGTCCAATTCCAGTATGCCATATAGATATCATTTTCTATGTACTTCATAACATGAAACTTTGGGGGAGTACTAGTTATAGTCATCTAGCAGATGAAGATGAGAATCCCCTATTCACTTCCCTACATTTTGTTCTTTTCTCTGACCCTAACATTATCGTACTTGAACCTGGCATCGTCTTATACCATAAAGAAAAATGCCTCCAACTACACAGTGAGGATTATCCTACCTCCAGAAGACTCATCTTTTGGGGACATCCATTTCAACACCAGGAAGCTGTATCTACATTAAGTTCACCATATGCTATGGGAATTAGGGTATTGACCATCAAGGCTTTCTCTGAGATTTAGAAGTGAGACTTTACTCAGAACTACATAGCTGGGAACACCTAAGGCAGACCAAGAAGCTCAGCTTGTGCCACCATACAATTATTACTGAGTGCTTACTATGTATAAGGCACTAGTACAATGCTAGGTATATCACGTTTCTGGAATCCTTTGATTTTACCAGACAGCTCAAATCACCAGAGTTTGAGGCCAGATTATTTGCACCAACAAGCATGCCCTGGTAGATTACCCAAACTGATCATTTCAGGGGCATCCATTTCCAACTACAATTAAATAAAATGATCTGACAGAGAAAGTACACAAATACCTGGGCATACTGGTGCTGGACTGAAAGTCAGGTATATCCAGAAACAAAAATGGAAAGTACAGAATAATAGGCTCCCTCCTATTTAGGAGACCTGTCCTCAAATACTGTGCCTATGCAAAGACATTTTATGTCCAGTGATCATTCAAGATATTAATTAAAGTTTACAGAGACTTTTGGAGAATCCATATCTACTATAACATTCTCCAACATAGTAGCATCTGGGAGACCTGTGGGCAGAACAAGAAATACCCTTAGTGGGCTTCCCTGGTGGCGCAGTGGTTGAGAGTCCACCTGCCGATGCAGGGGACATGGGTTCGTGCCTCGGTCCGGGAAGATCCCACATGCCGTGGAGCGCATGGGCCCGTGAGCCATGGCCGCTGAGCCTGCACGTCCGGAGCCTGTGCTCCGCAATGGGAGAGGCCCCAACAGTGAGAGGCCCGCGTACCGCAAAAAAAAAAAAAAAATACCCTTAGTGATTTGAAAAAACAATGTACTACCCACAGCCCCTATATGTGTCTCTAGGATTCCACAACATTAGAATTTATCTTTAACTTGCTCCCTTTCCACTGCCATAACTTCAATCTGGTGATTATGGAATTCCTTACTAAAAATGTCACACAGTATCCCTCTTCTGCTTCTCAATTCATTTGCACAGATAATAATTTAAATTATTGATCTATTTTGCTTCCAGGATCTTTGAAGTTTCCAATTCTAACACGAAGTTTGAAGAATACTATTGAAGGCTGTTCATAATGGCATCCACTATTAATGGCTTAATGGAGCACAACCAATTTTTCAGGAATACTTCTGATGTTCTACCTACTAACAATTCAATACTGTCACGTACTTATAAGAGTTTGACTACAAAATAAAACATTCTTTCACATGAAACACCTCTTTCAAAGCAGCCATGTCTTCTTCCCCTAGGACAAATACCTGCTAAATGGTCTGTACTAAGAGAACTGCAAGATCTTCACAAGGGCTGGAAGTCAAGGACTGATATATATTGGGGGAGGATATGCATATGAGAAATCTATATAATTGCTTATAGGCAAGTACCTACCATCCGTGCTGAAAGATGATTACTTAGGACCATTTGAATGATGGATTGTCAATTACCATCTTTTGATGCCAACTGCCATCTTCATTTGCATGCATTTTACTTCCACCATTCTCTAGAATGTCTGTTCCCTTGGGACCTGAATTCACTACCACCCCCACGCTGACACAACAATCTAGAATAGAGAACCAGAGTACATCACAGAAAAACTTCTAGACTTTTGGCAGGAAAACTACCAAACCAATTGAGAAGACTATGGTCCACAGAAGCAGACATAGAAATACACTTTCAGAAAAATCTTCAAGAAGGCACTGTTTTTCCATAGGTCAAAATCCTGACCTGCCTTTCCCAAAGAAGAAGGTAATGAAGTAGTGTGATAAATGTCAACATATTTGACTGCTACCTACTATGTCTATGACTGGGTTAATGAGCTCTGCAAAGGAAGACACAGCAAGCATCTGAATTCTAGCTCTTGCATTAACTATCTTTGGTTCCTAAAGCTCTTGGGTTTTTTTTTTCATTTTGTTTACAACTACCAGGAGTTAAAATATGTTATTCTAGGAAACATTCTCCCATGGACAAATTTACAATTTTCCCTGCCAACATTTGCCTTTTTAACTCATCTTCTGAGTGCTCTCAACAGGATGAAACCACCTCCATATTAACACATTTTTTTCCTTAAGTTACATTAATGTCTTGAGACTATATTTGCTCTTTATGGTGAATGTGCATATCTTTGCTATTATCAATTATTATGCTCTGATTTTCAAGCTATAATATTGAGGTCGGTTCCCCAACTGACCCCGAGATGAGCCCTATAACCACGCCATTCTTTTTTTTTTTTTGGCCTGCCCACTTTTTGAAGTGCCACACATGTAGTAGGAAGCCAAGCAGAGTGAAGTAGTACCAATGAGTTGAGAAGACAGAGTCTGGATGATACAGAAGCTAAGGTGGCTGGAATTTGCAAAGCTGAATACCAGAGAGGGGAAACTATGCAGAGAAAGTTGCTAAGGGTTCCTTGTAACTATTCTGGTGAATATTAAGGTGTGTATGCAAAGGGTGAAATGCCAAAAGGCTAGGCAAATGACAGTTACCAGAGAGATTTAGGTTGAAAATTTTTTAGTGCTCACACAGGAATGGGAAACATTTGGCTTTCATCTAGCAAAAGTGGATAAATTTTACTGAAATCTGGAGCATTCAGTAGAGATCTCAGAAGGATTAATTTCCTGTGGCTACTGTAACAAATTACCACAAACTTGATGGCTTAAAACAATAGAAATCTATTCTTTCACAGTTCTGGAGGCTAGTAGCATAAAATTAATGTGCCATCAAGGGTGCACTCCCTCCAGAGAGTCTAGAGGAGAATGTGCTCCTTGTATCTTCTAGCTCCTGCTGACTGATGGATGACTTGGCATTCCTTGGCTTGTGGCTGCATCACTCCAATTTCTGCCAGCTTCTTCACATCACTTTCTTGTGTGTGTGTGTGTGTGTGTGTGTGTGTGTGTGTGTGTGGTGTGTAAACTCTCTCTGCCTCTCTCTTATAAGGATACATTGCATTTAGTGCCTACCCAGATAAGTCAACATAAACTCCTCCTTTCAAGATCCCAAACTTAGTCACATATTTTTACAAATACAATATTTACCCTTCAGTCATAAAAGGTAATGTTGATGGGTTCTGGGGATTTAGAAGTGAATATTCTGGGGGAGGAAGGAGCATTTTTTTCAGCCTACAATAATACCCTAGTAGTAAGGCTAGAGTAAGACATATTTGGTCCACCCTAACAAAGCTTTTTAAAAAGCCTTGAGAGTGACATCAGGAAGATGGCAGAGTAGGAAGCTGGGGGCCATTGTTTCGCCCACAAACACACCAATTCAGCAATAATTCATGGACAGATTCACTTTGTGAGAAACCCAGAAACTAAGTGAAAAGCCCGTGCACTCTAAGCAACCATGAAACCAGACTGAAGCAGGTGGAGAGATTCAGGATATCCTCTTGGCAGAGTCCTTGCCCCCAGTGCAATGCCATACTATCAGAAAAAGACTCCCAAGATCCTGGATTTTGTCGGGGGAGGTATAAGAGGATGATTTGTGCATCCAGTGTCCTGACTATTCTGAGGAGGCTCCCCAGAGGACTGACCTCTGCCCTGTCAATCTTGCAGCTTGGATGAGTCTAGTAGGCTAGGAGAGAACACAGATAGCAGCTTCCATAGCTGTCTCTCCTAGCTCAGCACACAAGAATAGGAAGAAAAAAATTGTCAGTGGGTCACTTAGGGGAATAGTGAGTGGTGCCACTCTTATTTCCATCCCTTGATTCCAAGGACCAATGAATTGTGACCATCAGAGAAATAGCACCATATATGGGACATTGATTCAGAGCACATTCAGCTTTCTAGAGAGCCTAGCCCCAGTTTTAAAAGGTAATGCCATCTAGCTGGCACTGTAACTGAGTCTTGAAAGTGCCATTTGACCATTTTAACAAGCCAGATGCCTCATGATGGTGGGAAACATGGTAAGGCCAGTGAATTCCATGAGCATGGGCCCATTGCCACACTTCTTTTGCTGCAAAGTTAGTTCTTTGATCACAAGCAATGATGTGTGGAGTAACATTACAGTGAATAAGGCATTCTGTAAGACTGTGGATGGTAGTTTTGGCAGAAACATTACATGCAGGGAAGGCAAACCATATCCAGAGTGTGTATTCCCTTAAGGACAAAACACTGCCCCTTTAATGATCAATCTGTGATCAGGTAGCTGGTGAACAGGTGGATACCAAAATTAAATTTTAAAAACATAATAACATTTACAATTGCTCAAAAAGTAAAAGATTTAGATGTAAATCTAACAAAACATGTAAAGGAATTGTATGCTGAAAACTACAAAATAAAAGAAACCAAAAAAGATCTAAATATATGGAGACATATAGCATGTCCATGAATTGGAAGACTCAAAAAAGTAAAGATGTCAGTTCTCCACAAATTGATATACATATGTAATATAATTCCTACCAAAATCCAAACAAGGTTTTTTGTAGACCATATAATATCTACTATATATAGATATATAAACAATATACCGACAAAAATATCTTGCCTAGATTTTAGCAGGGATTATTGTAAAACTTATATGAAAAGTTAAAGGAACCTCCATACTGTTCTCCATAGTGGCTGTATCAATTTACATTCCCACCAGCAGTGCAAGGGTGTTCCCTTTTCTCCACAACCTCTCCAGCATTTATTGTTTCTAGATTTTTTGATGATGGCCATTCTGACCAGTGTGAGATGATATCTCATTGTAGTTTTGATTTGCCTTTCTCTAATGATTAATGATGTTGAGCATTCTTTCATGTGTTTGTTGGCAATCTGTATATCTTCTTTGGAGAAATGTCTATTTAGGCCTTCTGCCCATTTTTGGATTGGGTTGTTTGTTTTTTTGTTATTGAGCTGCATGAGCTGCTTGTAAATTTTGGAGATTAATCCTTTGTCAGTTGCTTCATTTGCAAGTATTTTCTCCCATTCTGAGGGTTGTCTTTGGGTCCTGTTTATGGTTTCCTTTGCTGTGCAAAAGAGTGTGTATGTGTATGCTCCTGTGTGTGATTTTGTCTGTATAGCTTTGATTTTACCATTTGTCCTAGGGTTCTGTCAGTCCAGTTTTTTGGGGGGGGTTTTCTTGGTTTTATTAATTTTACAAATTTTTCCTTAATAATTATTTTTTGTTTTTTATTTTAATAACTTTATTTTATTTTATCTTCTTTCTTTCTGTCTATCTATCTATCTATCTATCTATATATATATTTTTCTCACTTTTATTCTGAGCCGTGTGGATGAAAGCCTCTTTGTGTTCCAGCCAGGAGTCAGGGCTGTGCCTCTGAGGTGGGAGAGCCAAGTTCAGGACACTGGTCCACGAGAGACCTCCCAGATCCACGTAATATCAAATGACGAAAATCTCCCAGAGATCTCCTTCTCAACGACAAGACCCAGCTTCACTCAATGACCAGCAAGTTTTCACACAGATCTATAAGAAGATACTCCTCAGCACATCCCAGCACCATAGGCCATCCATAAAAGGGACAACTTTTCAGTTTGTGTTCATAAAAATTAGTTCCTGATTGACTCATATTTTTTGTAGTAGCTCACTCTCTTGGTTCTCCTATTAACCAACTGTCGAGGTGGTCTCATGAGGTCTTTTCACTGATCAATAGCCTCTGGCTGCATTTCCTGCTTTGGCTACTGAACCTAGGGTTATTACTCTGCGCTCTCTCTCTCTCTCTCTCTCTCTCTCCCTCCCTCCTTCCCTCCCTCTCTCTCACTCTTCTCTCACTTACATGCTTAGAGTTTACCTGCCCTCCCTCCCAGCACAGCCAGAGATACTGCAGTTTCCTTCTTCCTCAAAAACAAGATCTTCCCTCTTTAAGGGTTCTACTGAAGATCATGCTGGAAAAGAGGAGACATCAAATATAATAGACTTCAAGGACTATCAGTGGATTACAGAACACAGAGTTTTCACCATCTCCATTATCTATCATTCCAAACACCCTTCTGAGTTGGGTCTTTGCCCCAAGTAGGTGGAGCTCCCCCTTTCCTCCTACCATCCATTTCTTGATTGCCACCTGAAGGTATATCCTACATCCCTTGAAAGCTCCTCTTCTCATTTTGAACACATGCAATGCCCTAAATATCCCTTTGTCTAGTGGCCAGTGGGCATCTCTGAGGCAATCCAGACAGAGTGACCCCTTGCTCACTAAACCTCTGGGTATTTTATTGCTCACACTGCTCCTCACAGTCTGTGGCTCCTCTCCTGCTTAGTTTTTCCAGTTTACAGCAAAATTTACCCTGTTTTCCAACTCTCAATCTTCCTGCTTTATGTCTGTATTCTGACTAGTGTTCTTTGATTCAGAGGATGCTTGGCCATATGTATACATATAGCTGATTCACATTGTTATACAGCAGAAACTAACACAATATTGTAAAGCAATTATACTCCAATAAAGATGTTAAATAAAAAAAAAAAAAACAAGGCATGATCTTTGACCCTTTCCATGCCTGCAAAGAATAGTAATGTATGCTCTCTCCTGGAAGAGGAGTGGAATTGGTCACAGACACAGTTCTAATACACTCCCTAGACACAGCCATGTACAGGACCCAAGCTGGCCTCACTGCAACCATCTCCATGGAAACTAGAAAAAGTATGCATTTTGAACAGCCTGAGGTCAGGTCCCTGTGGCACATATATTTTCCACACTGAATGATGCAGGTGAAAATGACTCAAGTAACAGTGATAAAGGCTAAGTCCTAGATGGACCTGCTTGTCCCCAGCCAACCATCAAAGGTCACACTGAGGTTTCTCAATTTGCCATACTACTACCAACTGACTGAATGTTATCACAGACTTTCTTAGCCTCACTATCCAACTAGCTAAATTCTCAAAGAGGAAAAAGTTTTGAGAATTAATGGCCTTTTTTCTCCATCACCCAAGCATGAAATGCCCTGACCCATGGGGCCATCCATCCATTCAGAAATGAAACAATTCTGTGTGAAAAGAATCTGCAGAATACTGCACTGCTATGTTGTTCTTGCCTTGCTCCTATGTAAACAGCCTTGTGACTGAGCTACCCAGTGCTGTAGAAAGAGCCACTGTCAAGGTGACATCAGTAAGATGATGACATAGGTTGTTCATGATTTTGGTCCCCCTTACAAGAAGACCAACTAGCTGCTATCCATAGAAGACTCCATTGTGAAAATCCCAGAACCCAGGGATGAGGCTGAAGCACCTCCTTGGACCACAGAGACTGAGACAGACCACACTGGAAGGATAGGAGGAGAAGTTTCACTTTGACCACATCACCCTTCCCCCAGGCCAGCACAGTGCTACACTGAGAGGGCCCCCCGGGCCCATGGTTCCTCCAGTGGGAAAAGAGAGCCCAAAGTATTACAAAACACTTCCAGGAAGGCCCACTCGAGTGTCGCCTCATGGGGATCACTGGGTGAATCTGTGGGGTTCAACCACTAGGGATCAGATAGGGACTGAGAAAGGGGACAGGGCTTAACAGCAACCAGCACTCAGCTCATACAACTCAATAGCAGAAAAACAAATACTTCTATTTAAAAATAGGCAAAGGACCTGAATCTATGTCTTTCCAAAGAAGATATGCAAATGGCCAACAAGTACATGAAAATGTGTTCAACAGCACTATCATTAGAGTAATGCAAATCAAATCCATAATGAGGTATGACTTCACACCCGTTAGGATGGCTATTATCAAAAAGACAAGAGATGTGTGCTGGTGAAGATATGGAGAGAAGGAAACCTTCTACACTGTGGATGGGAATGAAATTGGTATAGTCACTATGGAAAACAGTATGGCGGTTCCTCAAGAAATAAAAAACAGAACCACCATGTGATCCAGCAATCCCATTTCTGGGTATTTCTCCAAAGGAAATGAAATCACTATCTCAAAGAGATATCTGTACTCCCATGTTCATTGAAGCATTATTTACAATACCCAAGGCACGGAAACATCCTAAGGTGTTCACTGACAGATGAATGGATAAAGACAATGTTGCATATACATACAATGGAATAGTCAGCCATAATAAAGAAATTTTTGCATTTGCTACAACATGGATGAAACTTGAGGGGATTAAGGTAAGTGGCCTAAGTCAGACAGAGAAAGACAAATACTGTATGATCTCACTTATATGTGGAATCTTAAAAAACTGAACTTATAGAAACAAAGAGTAGATTGCTGGTTGCCAGAGGCAGGGGTAGGGGCTGAGGGAAATGGGTGAAGATGGTCAAAGGTTATAAACTTCCAGTTATAAAAATAAATAAGTTTGAGGGAAGTAATGTACAGCATGGTGACTACAGTTAACAGTACTATATTGTGTACTTGAAAGTTGTTAAGAGAGTAGATCTTAAAAGTTCTCCCCACAAAAACAAGTAACTGTGTGAGGTGATGGATGTGTTCAGTAATCTTTCCTGTGGTCATCATTTTGCAATATATACATAGATCAAATCACATTGTACACTTTAAACTTACACAGTGTCATATGTCACTTATATCTCAATAAAGGTTTCTCAAGAAAAAGCCACTGTCTGTAGGAACTAAATTTCAAAATATTCAAAGGGACTCTGGGTGCCCTGCATGTAGTACACAATATGTTCAAGTTATGGAAATGCGTGATCCACAAACCTAAAGGGCAGAGAAAGCCCAGGAGAACCTGAAGACCTCGTTTGTCTAATTATGACCCCAAAGGGCCAATAGGTGATGGTTTCCCTGAACTCTATTTTCATTCAATCTAGGACTATGTTCCACTTTGTCATGGTGGATACACTACTCAGGACTCTTGACCTTGGAGGCCGTATTGTATCAGCCAGAATCCTTGAGGGAAACAGGTATCACACTCACACTGGGTAATTTGAGAAGAGTTTAATAAAGTGACCATTAATAAAAGTGTTGGCAAGATTTAGATAAACTTACCAGGTTTAGTGCAATATGGCTTTACTGACAAGAGGGAAGAGACATTACCATGCCTAGACCGGAAGGTATAAGGGGGTGGTATCTAGAACCCAGAGAAGGTAACTCTGTATTCGGGTAGCTTGACAGGAGCTGTGGCCTTCAGTAGGCAAACTGAAGTCAACAATGGTGACTCGTCAGGGAAGAAACCAGGAGAATAAATACTCTGTCTTCAATTTCTCCCCACATTCCAATATCCTGCCTATGTCTCCCATTCGCCAAATCCAAGCAGGAAAAAAAGGTAAGGAAGTCCTTTGTTGTAGACAACAGAGGTCATCCTCCCGGGGTCTAGAGCAGGGTGGAAAATGAATTGGAAAGAAAAATGAAAATATACACCATATACACACTCTTTAGATATGGATTAAGTCTCTGGCCTTCCCTGTCTCTCTGATGCTATCATTTCACAGGCAGCTGTTGAAAGCTCGTTTTTCACATTGTTTCCGCCTACACTGTGTATGGTGAATTCCTCTTCCTGCAATTCCACCAGAGATGAGAACAGCAATGGGTCTTCCTTCTGTAAAGGGCTCTTCACTTTCTGGAGTTTAGGTCATTGGATTATCTTGTCTTCAGCTCACTAATGTGCTTTTTTTAAACTATGATTGTATACATTATTTAGTTTATTTTGGTTCGATAATAAGAGTGAGTTCCATGAGACTTTCTATATCTGAACTGGTAGCAAAAATTGGATTCAGGATGCATTTTGATGATAGAGCTAATAGAGTTTGCTGAAAGATTGAATGTGTAGTATGAAAAAAGAGAAGACTATTTCTGTTTTGTAAATAAGTTCATTTGTACCATTTTTTTAGCTTCTACATATAAGTGATATCATATGATATTTGTCTTTTCTCTGTCTGACTTACTTCACTCAGTATGACAATCTCTAGGTCCATCCAGGTTGCTGCAAATGGCATTATTTCCTTCATTTTTATGGCTGAGTAATATTCCATTGTATATATGTACCATATCTTCTTTATAGCACAGGGAACTCTACTCAGTACTCTGTAATGACCTATATGGGAAAAGAATCTAAAAAAGAGTGGGTATATGTATATGTATAACTGATTCACTTTGCTGTACCTGAAACTAACACAATATTGTAAACCAACTATACTCCAATAAATTTTTTTTTAAAAAGGAAGAAACAAACAACAAAAAAGAGAAGAGACAAAAATGGTTATTTTGGGCTTGAGCAATTAGAAGAATGAAGTTGCTATGTAACTTCAATGCGGCAGACTGTGGGAGCATCAGGTTGGGGATAGGGGTGGGGGAGAAGAGTGTGAGGTAGAGAACAGAAATACAACTGCTCATCTTCAGAAATCTTACATTTATTTGTGTTTAGATAATATTATCTTATATTGATTAAGTACTTACTGTGCACCAGACACTAGGTTAGGTGCTATACCTGGATTGATTTCTTTAATCCTCACAAAAATTCTATGAGGTAAATGCTATAATCATTATCAATTTTGCAAAATAAAAGATAGAATATTAGAGAGCTGACATGACGGGCATGAAGAGTAGCGGCTGAGTGAGGCTTTCAACCAAGACTTTCTGTCTCCAGAACTCATGTTTATGTACAAAGGTTTGCTCTTCTCTACCATATATGACACAGGAGTCTATAAGTGAGACTGACCTTCTAATTCACCAAGGCTGCTTTGTAACTACTATTCCTTTACTATTGTGTAAAACTTTCCTGCCTAGGAGAGTTGTAACATCACACTGTCCCTTCTCACCTTTCACAGTTTTGTTCAATGTTATTTACAGACCACATTAATCAATGGCCTTGGCATCTGGGCTTCCCTCTGTTCTAAGTTCTGCTACTGTCCAATCTGTCATTCTAAGCTCTCCATCCCATGATATCAACTGTAGGACTTATCTGCAGTTGAATACCACTTCAGTCACCCCTATTCATGGTCATGCCTTGGACCTTGTCACCACCCATTAGTGTCCTAGCCCACTGCTCTTCCACCACCTTAGACCTCTTTAGTCCCCTAACCACCTTCCATTTTCCCCTGTTTGCAAACCCCTCCCTCCTTCCTCATCCTGAAGCCTGCAGTCGTTCACCTGCACTGTACTCACCAATCCCTACAACTGTGTTTTCTGTTCCTCCAGCTTAAGTACATCTCCCTTTCAAAATCAAACCCCAGTATCAGTCTCATATCCATAGTTCTCTTCTCCTGTGTCTGAGTTTCTGGACACTGCTGGAGAAGAAGTCTGAAGGTATCATTCTAAATTCAGAGTATCCAAACTCAGCTGAGCTTCGATGATCCTCCTTTTGACTTGTTTCAGGTCAGTGCCCAGTTCCATTCTAACATTCTAGCAACTAATATTCCAAACATGTGTGACTCCATTCAAGCCTTCCAACCCAATTTCTACCCCCTATATTCTCACCCAGTAACTTTGAATATTATATCATTGATACAATTAAAGTGATTAGGTATAAACTCCAACTTCCCTCCACATGTCACCTATTTAACTATAAACCAGGAACCTGCAACACCAGGTTCTACGTGGTTGTATTTTCTTTCCCACTAATATATCTACTTGTCTTCTTGGTCACACCACCTCCCTCTCTTCCAGGATTTCTATTCATTAATTACTTGTTTTAATTTCCTGTAATTTCAACCTCTCACTCTCTACTGGCTTCTTAAATAAGATGTCTTCACTTGCTCAAATTACTCAACTCCCATTTACTCCAAATCTATGACTTCAACACTCATGCTTCCATGAGTGATTATACCTCAATCTAACCTTACTTGATCTTTCACAACCTTAGATGGTTGCTGAATATGACTTTCTAGACGCTTTCCCTTCCCTGGGCTCCATGGCACCACTATCTCAGGGTTTTACTCTTTTGTCCTTATCTGCTGCTTTTCCTTCTCTTTTACTGGAGACTCTTTCTATCCCCATTACTTAAATGTTGTTATTTTTCAGAGGCCTGCCCTTTCCAGGACTTATTATCTTCTCAGACTATACCAGTTTTTTTCAACTGACTAAGTTCCAAAATCACCTGTGTAATCTTTTTAAAAAAGTTTAACCAGACTCCATACCTAGAAATTGGGACCAATAGACTTATTTTCCATCTTTCCTTACTTTCCTTTTCTCCTTCCTTCCTTCTTCCCTCCCTCCCTCCCTCCCTTCCTTCCTTCCTTTTTCCTTATTTTATTCCTTCCACCATTCCTCCCTACCTCTTTCTCATTCTCTGTAACTCTCTCTCCTGTCATTTCTCCCTCTCTCTCTTCCACCTAACTGATAACTAAACTTTCATTGAACACTATATATTTCAGATATTGCATTTTGCACAGTGGGAAGGCAGCAAAGATTGTAAACCCATGTACATTGCTTTAGATGACATTGTAAAAAGAATCTAAAACTGAATGTGAAATCTCCTTTTTGGACCCCAGTCAAATCTTGCCCACCCTAATCATGAGCATAAATTTGAACCCAGGTTAAGATGGTGAATCTGATGCCTAGGTTGCTATCCCCCTGGTGCGTTTTTGAGACTGGGGAAATGTTGAGGCATGTGAATCACATGGTCAATTCTGCATAGTCTATTAGGAAGCAGATAATGTGCATATGTAGCCAAAGCCTTTACCACAACTCTGATTTTCCCATAACAAACTTTGCAATGGAACTAAGAAGACATATTCTCATACACTGGAGAGGAGAAACAAGAGTAGCATGAACACCTCACACCTCATAGGATAACTACGATTAAATACATACATATATATATATATATATATATATATATATAAAGTAATAAATGCTGGTGAGAATGTGGAGAAACTGGAACACTTGTTCACTGTTGGTGGGAATGTAAGTGGTAAAGTCACTATGGAAAACAGTATGGTGGTTTTTTTTGAAAATTTAAAAACAGAACTGCCATATGATCCAGCAATCCTACTCCTGGGTATATATCCAAAAGCATTGAAAGAAAGGTCTTGAAGAAATATTTGCACACCGTGTTCATAAAAGCATTAGTCACAATAGCCAAGAGGTGAAAACAACCCAAATGTTCATCAACAGATAATTGGATAAATAAAATGCAGTATATGCAAACAATAGAATATTATTCAGCCTTTAAAAGAAAGAAAATTCTTTCACATGCTATAGCATGGATGAACCTTGAAGACATTATGCTAAGTTAAATAATGCAGTCACAGAAAGACAAATACTGTTTGATTCCACTTATCTGAGCGTCTAGAGTAGCCAAATTCACAGAAACAGAAGGTAGAAGGGTGATTACCAGGGCCTGGGGGGAGGGGGAAATGGAGAGTTGATACAATATTGGAAATAGGGCGTGGAAACCCCAAAGTGACTAAAGTTACATTTCTGCCTCTCTGTCAAAATTGGGGCTCAAAGTAGAAACAAGTTTAATTATTTATTTTAAAAATAGTTATATTTCTGGTAGGCTGTGGATTGAGAGTCATAATGAGATGGAAAATTGCAGTATGACACAAATCATACCTTAGAAGAATGCTCATGAGAATTGTCTTCACTATTCATATCAGTTTCGGTTCTTTTGCCAGTGGGTCTTGAAGGTGGCAAGAAACAGACACTCTGCAATAAATATTCCAGTTTACTGTCTCTGATTATAAACATGGAATATAAATGTGTGAGTAATGAGTGAGCTCTGGAAAAAGGGGTTATAAAAATTTGGGAGCTATATGTAAAGAAATGAGGACCTGGAAGTGGAATTTGATAGGTTTTTGTCAGCTACCGTGCTTAACAATGGACCTAGGATTGTCTCTAGAGTTTCCAACAGGGCCAGCTGCAGTGGATGTCACAGAAAAACCAGCTTGAATCTCTTACTTGATGGTTTGCACTGGTTAGCACTGCTTGTACATAGAAACCACAGAACCGGGAGGAGCTTCAAGATGGCGGAAGAGTAAAACGCGGAGATCACCTTCCTCCCCACAAATACATCACAAATACAACTACATGTGCAACAACTCCTACAGAACACCTACTGAACGCTAGCAGAAAACCTCAGACCTCCTCAACGGCAAGAAACTCCCCCATGTACCTGGGGAGGTCAAAAGAATAAAGAAAAAACAGAGACAAGAGAATAGGGATGGGACCTGCACCAGTGGGAGAGAGCCGTGAAGGAGGAAAGGTTTCCACACACTAGGAAGCCCCTTCGTGGGCAGAGACTGCGGGTGGCGGAGGGGGGAAGCTTCGGAGGCACGGAGGAAAGCACAGCAACAGTGGTGCGGAAGGAAAAGCAGAGAGATTCCCGCACAGAGGATCAGGGCGACCAGTACTCACCAGCCCGAGAGGCTTGTCTGCTCACCTGCGGGGCGGGCGGGGGCTGGGAGCTGAGGCTCGGGCTTCAGTCGGCTACCAAGGAGAGGACTGAGGGCGTGAACACAGCCTGAAGGGATTAGTGCGCCACGGCTAGCTGAGAAGCAGTCCGGTAAAAAAGTCTGGAGATGCCGAAGAGGCAAGACTTTTTCTTCCCTCTTTGTTTCCTGGTGCGCGAGAAGAGGGGATTAACAGCGCCGCTTAAAGGAGCTCCAGAGATGGCCGCGAGCCGCAACTATCAGCACGGACCCCAGAGACGGGCATGAGACGCTAAGGCTGCTGCTGCCGCCACCAAGAAGCCTGTGAGCAAACACCAGTCACTATCGACACCTCCCCTCCCAGGAGCCTGTGCAGCCCGCCACTGTCAAGGTCCCATGATCCAGGGACACTTTCCCAGGGAGAACGCACGGCGCGCCTCAGGCTGCTGCAACGTCACGCCGTCCTCTTCCGCCACAGGCTCGCCCCTCACTCCGTGCCCCTCCCTCCCCCCGCCCTGAGTGAGCCAGAGCCCCCGAAACAGCGGCTCCTTTAACCCCGTCCTGTCTGAGCAAAGAACACACGCCCTCTAGCGACCTACACGCAGAGGCGGGGCCAAATCCAAAGCTGAATCACGGGAGCTCTGCGAACAAAGAAGAGAAAGGGAAATCTCTCCCAGCAGCCTCAGGAGCAGCGGATTAAAGCTCCACAATCAACTTGATGTACCCTGCATCTGTGGAATACCTAAATATCCAACAAATCATCCCAAATTCAGGAGGTGGACGTCGGGAGCAACGATATATATTTGTTTCCCTTTCTCTCTTTTTGTGAGTGTGTATGTGTATGCTTCTGTGTGTAATTTTGTCTGTATAGCTTTGCTATTACCATTTGTCCAAGGGTTCTGTCAGTCCATTTTCTGTTTTGTTTTGTTCAGGATAGTTTTTAGTGCTTGTTATCATTGGTGGATTTGTTTTTTAGTTTGGTTGCTCTGTTCTTTCTTTCTTTTTTTTAATTACTTTAAAAAATTTTAATAATAATTTTCTATTTTTCATTTTAATAACGTTTTTATTTTATTCTATTTTATGTTCTTCTTTCTTTTTTATTCTCCCTTTTACTCTGAGCCATGTGGACCACAGACTCTTGGTGCTCCAGCCAGGCGTCAGGGCTGTGCCTCTGAGGTGGGAGAGCCAAGTTCAGGACACTGGTCCACAACAGGCCTCCCAGATCCACATAATACTGAACAGCAAAAACCTCCCAGAGATCTCCATCTCAACGCCAAAACTCAGCTCCAATCAATGACCAGCAAGCTACAGTGCTGGACAGCCTATGCCAAACAACTAGCAAGACAGGAACACAACCCAACTGATTAGCAGAGAGGCTGCCTAAAATCATAATAAGACCACAAACACCCCAATACACACCTCCAGAAGTGGACCTGCCCACCAGAAAGACAAGATCCAGCCTCATCCACCAGAACACAGGCACTAGTCCCCTCCACCAGGAAGCCTACACAACCCACTAAACCAACCTTAGCCACTGGGACAGACACCAAAAAACAACGGGAATGACGAACCTGAAACCTGAAAAAGGGGGACCCTAAACACAGTAAGTTTAGCAAAATGAGAAGACACAGACACACACACAACAGATGAAGGAGCAAAGCAAAAACCCACCAGACCTAACAAATGAAGAGGAAATAGGCAGTCTACCTGAAAAAGAATTCAGAATAATGATAGTAAAGATGATCCAAAATCTTGGAAATAGAATGGAGAAAATACAAGAAACGTTTAACAAGGACCTAGAAGAACTAAAGAGCAATCAAACTCTGATGAACAACACAATAAATGAAATTTAAAAGTCTCTAGAAGGGATCAATAGCAGAATAACTGAGGCAGAAGAACGGATAAGTGACCTGGAAGATAAAATAGGGGAAATAACTACTGCAGAGCAGAATAAAGAAAACTGAATGAAAAGAATTGAGGACAGTCTCAGAAACATCTGGGACAATATTAAACACACCAACATTTGAATTATAGGGGTCCCAGAAGAAGAAGAGAAAAAGAAAGGGACTGAGAAAATATTTGAAGAGATTAGAGTTGAAAACTTCCCTAATATGGGAAACGAAATAGTTAACTAAGCCGAGGAAGCATAGAGAGTCCCATACAGGATAAATCCAAGGAGAAACACGCCAAGACACATATTAATCAAACTATCAATAATACAAAGAAAATAATACAAAGAAAACATACTAAAAGCAGCAAGGGGAAAACAACAAATAACACACCAGGGAATCCCCAAAAGGTTAACAGCTGATTTATCAGCAGAAACTCTGCAAGCCAGAAGGGAGTGGCAGGACATATTTAAAGTGCTGAAGGAGAATAACCTACAACCAAGATTACTCTACCCAGCAAGGATCTTATTCAGATTTGATGGAGAAATTAAAACCTTTACACACAAGCAAAAGCTAAGAGGATTCAGCACCACCAAACAGGCTCTACGACAAATGCAAAACAATTAAGAAAATGGTAATAGGAGCATACATATCGATAATTACCTTAAATGTAAATGGACTAAATGCTCCCACCAAAAGACACAGACTGGCTGAATGGATACAAACACAAGACCCATATATATGCTGTCTACAAGAGACACACTTCAGACCTAGGGACACATACAGACTGAAAGTGAGGGGATGGAAAAAGATATTCCATGCAAATGAAAATCAAAAGAAAGCTGGAGTAGCAATTCTCATATCAGACACAACAGATTTTAAAATAAAGACTATTAGAAGAGACAAAGAAGGACACTACATAATGATCAAGGGGTCGATCCAAGAAGAAGATGATACAATTGTAAATATTTATGCACCCAACATAGGAGCACCTCAATACATAAGACAAATACTAACAGCCATAAAAGGGGAAATCGACAGTAACACAATCATAGTAGGCGACTTTAACACCCCACTTTCAACAATGGACAGATCATCCAAAATGAAAAAAAATAAGGAAACACAAGCTTTAAATGATACATTAAACAAGATGGACTTAATTGATATTTATAGGACGTTCCATCCAAAAACGTCCAGAGATAAACCCATGTACACATGGTCACCTTATCTTGATAAAGGAGGCTAGAGTATACAATGGAGGAAAGACAGCCTCTTCAATAAGTGGTGCTGGGAAAACTGGACAGCTACATGGAAAAGAATGAAATTAGAACACTCCCTAATGCCATACACAAAAATAAACTCAAAATGGATTAAAGACCTTAATGTAAGGCCAGACACACTAAAACTCTTAGAGGAAATAAAAGAAGAACACTCTTTTGAGATAAATCACAGTAAGATCTTTTTGGACCCACCTCCTAAAGAAATGGAAACAAAACTAAAAATAAACAAATGGGACCGAATGAAACTTAAAAGCTTTTGCACAGCAAAGGAAACCATAAACAAGATGAAAAGACAACCCTCAGAATGGGAGAAAATATTTGCAAACGAAGCAACTGACAAAGGATTAGTCTCCAAAATTTACAAGCAGCTCATGCAGCTCAATATCAAAAAAACAAACCACCCAATACAAAAATGGGCAGAAGACCTAAATAGACATTTTTCCAAAGAAGATACACAGATTGCCAACAAACACATGAAAGAATGCTCAACGTCGTTAATCATTAGAGAAATGCAAATCAAAACTACAATGCGGTATCATCTCACACCGGTCAGAATGGCCATCATCAAAAAATCTACAAACAATAAATGGACAACCTGGAAGAAATGGACAAATTCTTAGAGAAGGTGTGGAGAAAAGGGAACCCTCATACACTGTTGGTGGGAATGTAAATTGATACAGTCACTAAGGAGAACAGTATGGAGGTTCCCTAAAAAACTAAAAATAGAACTACCATATGACCCAGCAATCCCACTATGGGGCATATATCCTGAGAAAACCATAATTCAAAAAGAGTCATGTACCACAATGTTCATTGCAGCTCTATTTACAATAGCCAGGACTTGGAAGGAACCTAAGTGTCCATCAACAGATGAATGGATAAAGAAGATGTGGCACATGTATACAATGGAATATTACTCAGCCATAAAAAGGAACGAAACTGAGTTATTTGTAGTGAGGTGGATGGACCCAGAGTCTGTCATACAGAGTGAAGTAAGTCAGAAAGAGAAAAACAAATACCGTATGCTAACACATATATATGGAATCTTTAAAAAAAATGGTCATGAGGAACCTAGGGGCAAGACGGGAAAAAAGAGGCAGACCTGGGCTTCCCTGGTGGCATACTGGTTGAGAATCCGCCTGCCGATGCAGGGGACACGGGTTCGTGCCCCGGTCTGGGAGGATCCCACATGCCACGGAGCCATGGCCACTGAGCCTGCGCGTCCGGAACCTGTGCTCCACAACGGGAGAGGCTGCAGCAGTGAGAGGCCCGTGTACCGAAAAAAAAAAGTTTCTCAACAAAATAGGATATTGATTGGGTAGTGATATAATACAGACATGGGGAGGGGGAAGGGTAAACTGGGACGAAGTGAGAGAGTGGCATGGACATATATACACTACCAAATGTAAAATAGATAGCTAGTAGGAAGCAGCCGCATAGCACAGGGAGATCCAGCTCGGTGCTTTGTGACCACCTAGAGGGGTGGGATAGGGAGGGTGGGAGGGAGGCTCTAAGAGGGAGGAGATATGGGGATAAATGTATATGTATAACTGATTCACTTTGTTATAAAGCAGAAACTAACACACCATTGTAAAGAAATTATACTCCAATAAAGATGTTTTTAAAAAAAAAGAAAAGTGTGTTTGTTCAAAATAAATAAATAAATAACTTTCCTAACTGCTTAGGAAAGTTATTTCTCCTTCCTATGAAATGAAAAGTCATCTATAAGGGTACTTAGTATTGACTATAAATTCCAGTTCTGTCAGTGATGGTATCTGGCGCATGAGGGGCACCCAAGTTAGGGAGCTTTTGGTTAATTTCCCTGGGCCATATAGAGCAAAGTGTTCTCTCAAATACTCTCTGGAAATTCGGAGCCTCAAATATGTTTGCCACCTTCCCCCAAGTCATCACATTTATTAACATCCTTGTCTTATTTTTCTAGAAGCAGGAGCTTCTAGCAGATCTTTTCCCTTTGTGAAAGGATGTATTTCTGTGTGAGGTGGATCTAGGCCACCTTAGTCTGTCCTCTAATGTTCACCTCAGTAGCACTCTACCTGGTTGATAATATCTTTGAGGCCAACTTCCTGTAATGTTTTTCTTTTTCTTTTCTTTTTTTTACCTTAGGAGCACTGTATAATAAAAACACCATTAAAGATGCAAAACCAAAGTGAGCCATGAAGCAAGACACGATGGGGCCTATCAGCATTCCTAAGTGTGTTCAAGGCAAAAGCATTTCAGAGGGAGGCAAACAACAGTCATTATAGCTATCTTTGTTGACCTCTGACTATATATGCCAGTCACTGTGTTTGACATACATTAATTCTCATAAAACTTCTGTCATGTTGACATTATTATCTCCCTTTTACAAATGAGGAAAGAGGTTCACATAAATTAAATGACTTTCTCAGGGCAACAGCTAGTAAGTTTCAGAGCTGGCTTTGTATCCAAAATAAAGTCGGCTTTTTTTGGTTTTCTGACTCTATTTTCTTCTTAGTAATACTGCATACATTTATTATTTATATGTATTAAAAAGGATAAAATAAGTTTGGACTCCTCTCTCACACAACATGAAGTTCTGTATGATCTAAAGATAAAAATGTTGAAGTAAAATATATATATTTTTGAAAACTTATGTATAATCTAGGAGTCAAGAAAAATTTCTATGCAAGCTGGAAAACCTAGACACTCTAGAGAAATGACTGACAAATTTGAGTGCTTAAAACTTAAAATGTAATCATATGGCAAATGTAAAGGTAAATAAAACCAAAAGACAAATAATAGAGGAACATATATTTGTAATACACATGACAGATAAAGGGTTCAATATCCAACATATAAAAAATTTCCTACACATTAATAAGAAAAGACAAACACCCTAATTGAAAGTGGTTAAAAAGGGTAAAAAGGGCTGTTCAATGAGGCAGAAAACCACCTTGCCAATAAACAAGTGAAATTACTCAACTTTACTAGCAATCAGGCATATTGAAATTAAATTAACAAGGAAATATCACTTTAAGACCATTAAACATGTTATCACACATTGCTGGAGTGTTGTGGAGGTTAATATGTTATCTCATACATTTGCCGAGGGAAATGTGCAGTATATTAAAGCCATTTGGAATTCAATCTGGCAACCTCTATTAAAATTAAGAATTTACATAAACTTTAACTTAGCAATTCCATTTCCGGGGACTTCTTCCATAGAAAATAAAAGCACGGGTATATAACAGTGAATATGAACAAAATAAATTATATGTATATATTCAGATTAATTGCAACTTTTTTTCTAGTAGGCAAAAAACTGGAATCAACTTGTATGTCCTCAATAGAGGAATGGTTTAATAAGTTGTCTTTCACTCAAACCATTGCATTTTACATAACTAGTTTAAAAAGTGTGTTAAGTCTATACCAGACGATGTGGAAAACATTTCTCTGAAATGTTTCTAAGTGAGAAAAACTATGTGCAGTAAAGAGTAAAATAGTGCCCCTTTATGTTTTTATGCATACATATGTATGTTACCTTATTTATGAACATGAACAAAGATATGCAAAGATTCACAGCAGGCTTTTAACATTGCTTATCCAGTGGAGGAGTGGCTAATGAAATGTAAAAATCCTATAGATGTACAGGTTTTCTCAACATTTATGTATATGTATGTATGTGTATATATATATATATAATTCTCAACATTTATATATAATTGCTTTATGTAAATGCACATGTAAATTACATATGTGTAAAGCCATGTACAAAGAGATAGTTGCTGAAAGTGTGCATATCATAGAGAGTGTTTTGAGTTTTTAGTGTTTAGGGTTCTGTTTTTTTAACTTTCTTTCTTGTACTTTGAGTTTTTCAAAATAAAAATTTTACATGATTTTAAGTTTAACATTTTCTAAAGCAAACATTATAGAGCAGGTTAAGGAAATGATCCAGTATCTACAGAATGATTTGATTGTTCAGTCCTCCAGCAGTTCATCAAACTACATTGAGCAGCAACCATGACATTGTGTCAGGTGTGTTAAAGTGGTTGGGATTACAGAGATGAATGAAATATGCTCCTTCTTGTTGTATATTACAACAAGACAAACATATAAATGAACAATTCTAATACAATATGGCTATTGCTTTAATATAAGAATTTGTAGGACAATAGGGGCAATGAACTCTGCAGGCATTGGTGGTAGAGAGGCTTCAGAGGGAAAGAACCATTTGAGCTTAGCCTTAAAGACTGAGGATGCTTTCATCACTCACCAGCCTTAGGTGGGGAAGGGAAAGCAATCCCTTCAAAGAGGAAGGAATCAACATCTAGTCCTATTTCATTCATCAAGAATGTGGAGGAGGAAGTAAACAGTTTATTATTTATAGTCTCAAATGATGGTAATGTGGAAGATGGGCAAATGGAACAAGAGACTTTGGAAGAGTCCTGATCAGGAACTAATAAAATGAGAACCTGCTTTGAAACATGCAAGCAGGTTTTTCTGAGGGAAGAAGAACTCAAAGCTGCGTTTGAAAGGAAGCAACTGTCAAAGCAATCTGACTAAGTTCAGTACATTAGGTTTGCAGTTGGGGAAGAAATATGGGTTGCTGTTCATTTAGGACCTGTGGAAGAGGTTGGAGAAAAGGGGATAGGTATTCAAGCAATGATTCATTAGGTAGAAAGAAGAGAATGTTAGAAATCAGACACTACTGCCACTTACTGAATAAATTCATCATAAGCCATATACAGACACATTATAAAGTATCTAAAGGTACCAGAATGCTTGACCATTGAGGTAAGGTGCCCCAAAATACTGTGTCTTCAAGGAAAACACAAGGGTTCAGTACTCATGGGTTAGCAGCAGTTAACATAAGACACACTAGCTTTTGGGGAGTGGGGGAGAAAGAAGCAAGGATTATGCATGTATGTATTTATATCATAGATGATAACAACAGAAGCCATTTAATCAAATGCTTATTATTGGCCTAATATAATGTCAGGTGTTTTACATAAATTACCTCATTTAATCCCAGCATGGCTCTAAGATCTAGATACATGTTACTATCATTCCCTTTTTACAGATGAGGAAACTAAGTCTTACAGGAGTTAAAAAATGTACTCAAGGTCAAATAGCTTTTAGGTGGTGAAGCTGTAAATTGAGATCGGACTTTAAATCCTATGCTCCCAACTGCTCAACTAGACACTAAGTTATATTCCCCCTGCTAAACCCTAGTCCCAGCCATCATCATATCACACCTGTATTGTCCCAACAGCCTGTCACCACTCTGGTCCTACACAGTTCACAACATCCAGTGAACTTTCTAAAACATACATCAGACGACATCACTTTCCTTTATCAAACCATCCAGTGGCCCTCCACTGCACGTAAGATAAAATCCAAGTTCTTACCCTGCAAGTCCCTATGTGACCACTTCTCTGCCAGCCTCTCCAGTCTCGGTCATCAATCTCCGCTCTGCCCCTCTCTGACTGCACTCCAGTCACTCACCCTTCTGCTCTTCCTCAACACACTGTTCTCGTTCTGGCCTCACGGCATTGCTACTTGCTAGTCTACCTAAAATGCTCTTCTTCAAAGTCTTCACACAGCTGACTCGACCTCATTATTCAGATCTTGATTCAAATATCAGCTCCTTAGAGAAGGTTCCCCACACCAACAACAAGAACGACCCCTTTGCCCATGAAAACAGAAGTTACTTGAGGACAGGAACTATTGATTTCATGTTCTTCACTCTAATTCCAGAACCAAGAGTAATATCTGACACCTACTAGGCACTCAGGACATATTTGTTTCCTGAAATACTGGTATCTTTTTTAAAGTGTCATACTCATATGCCTATGAGTATATCTACATATATATATATATATATATATATATATATATATATATATATATATATATATATATATATATATTATGGATATGTGAGCTTGTTGTCACCTCACAGAAGTGGAATGTACATCCCTCACCCAAAATTTGGTTTGAATGTCAAGACTAATGATGCCACACATATACCAAGAAGGTATGAAAAGGATTATTACTCACATAATGAGTTATGCATCAAAAATGCAGTTAGACCAAAAAAAGAAAAAAGAAAAAACTGGGAACTGTGACGTGTTGGGTAATTAGATGGTTGTGATTCTTTCATTCTATAGATATAGGAATAGATATAGAAATAATCAAAACATCAAGTTCTACACCTTAAGTATATACAATTTTTATTTATCCATTATACCTCAATAAAACTGAAAAAAATGGGATCAGTCTCAATGACAACTTACCCATGGTGTTTGTCTGATAACTAAAACATTGCGTGGTTTATTTAATTTAATTTGGACTTGTTTATGTAAGCCATTATGGCACCTGCAGCATGAGACCAATAAGAAAGGTGAACGTTCCATTGAATATCTAGTACTATCAAGAGCTAGTACTATATATTCTGAGAAGTGAAATGAGTGCCTTAGTCTCTCTATCAATGTGCAGAACTTCAAAGAAGGTAAAGAGTGCTATGGTGAGACATTGTATTGTGGCTTTAATATGTGCAGAAGATGTGTGACCTTGATTTATATTTTGGGTATCCGTGAGGCAAGAGATTCTATGAGTTCTTTACCCCAAATGAGGCAACCTTGGAGAAGGAATTGTTTTCATTGGCCAGAACAGATGGTCAGACCGCTGGCAGTGGCCCAAAGATCTATAAAAATGTGAAGATGAGGCCAATTGTTGGCTAAGACATGGCCAAGTGCTAAGATAACTTGCTAAAGTTTGGCCAACTGAGCTGATCCTGTGTCCTGTCCTTTATCAGGAACATTCTGATTAAGAGATGAAAAGCAGCAAGAGTCAAGCAAGCTCCATTAAGTGTGACAGTGGCAATGCCATTGGTTAAGTGAATGAACCCCCTTTGGTATTCACTGTGTTGAGCCTAAGGGGCTCCCCAGGTATCCAAGTGTTCTAAGAGATGACCTCCTCTAGCACTGTGGCATCCGGCAAGGGACCCAGCACAGGGGACGTTACCCTCTCCTGAAAGTAGGGTATGCAGAGAGCCCAGGTTCAGCTCCATCCTGTAGCAAGGAGGCCTCACTAGCTGTGCTGGGCTTGCAGGGTGCTGTTTCCATGATCAAAGGCCTAACGGGCAGCTGTATACTGAGGGTCACAGGTTCAGGACCTGAGATAGTCTATATTTCCAGGAAAGTCCAGTATGTACCCACCAATTGCTACACTAATGGCATACAGCATTGGGCCAAGGAAGGTAGTTCCTTGTATCAGAAGCCCATGCAACTAACGGCCATCACTGATGGTAGAGGGACTCCAAGATATATGAGAGAAGGTTGCTAAAGCTCCCACAGTGAAGGAATCCCGGGGGGCCGTAACAGGAATGCCTGTTCTATGGCCATTCAGGCAGATTCTAGTATCTTTTTACAGGGGGTCTCATTCAAGTTGGGCCTATTTGCAAGTTACAGAACAAAAAAAAAGCTTTGCAAATGAGGAGTGTTGCCTCCAGAATCTAAACATGTCGAAAACATGTTGGGCTTGTTTTAACAATGTGGGTCCTAAGAAGACTAAAAGCTGTTTCTTGACACTGTCAGGACTGGAGCAGCCCTCAACTTACTAAATAATTTTCAGGAGCTTAACTGAAGTGGTGGGGCCCTGTACTATGTGTCTCATGTGAATCTCCTCAAAGGAGGATGTCATTAGTGTGATGTCATAACTGTGTACCCGAAAAAAGTTAGAGCTGGTTAAAATATTGCCTGTGAAGACTATGTGAGATGGCAGGCGTGGAGACTGAGCCCATTGAGTACCCAGGTGAAGGTGTATTGTGTCCCTTTAAAGGTGAAGGTTAACTGCAGCTGAGAGGTTGTTGAACTAGGCACTGAATAGAACATGCTAGCCAAATACTTTGCTCTAACTGCAAAGTATTTACCAGTTACTTATTTATTATTGGGTGGAATCAGTCATTTCAATAGGTGGGGCCATGACGCCAAGGGTACGAATTCACACTGAGGCACCGGTCCTGTTTTGCCGGGTTTAAGAACAAGTAAAACTTGGCTGTTAAATGCAGCAGAAGTGGGGATAACCACACCTTCTCTAAATAGGTCTTATATAATGGGTTTCAATCTGTGAAAACTGTGCTTTCATTTAGATTGAACCTTTTCTTAAACACTGAGGTGAAAGGTATTATTTTAACTAGGGGGAAAGGTCCATAGGGTCCCATAGTTTTCAAGCTGATTATAAGGGCCAGAGACTTAACTTGATTACTTATTGGGTCAGGTTCTCCACGTGCACTAGAGGATATTTTAGGGTAATGGATGTCTTGGCTATGGAAAAGTTAGGCACGGAAGTAATTCGGATGGTTCAGGTTAGGCATATCTGTTTCTATTTTATGTTCACCTACTCCCTGGCTGGGAGTGGATGAACATAAAGTGTGGCCAGATGTGGGCCAGAAGGGGAAGGGGAATTAATGAGGCTTCAAAACTGTTCATTGTCAAACATCAAAAGTGGAATCAGATGATGACACACACTGCCACCACCCATACAGCACCCCTCTCCCCATCTGGGACCTCCCAAACACACACGGAAACACCAAGTCCATTTCCTCCTCAGCAGCAGGATAAAGTGTTCAGGAAGAAATCTGTCTTCAGAGCTCAGTCCTCACCCAGTCCTTATTCCCGGTGTCTGGCTAACTATGGACTGGCTGGTCTGGGCCCCAAACTGGCAGGATACTACCTCCCTCCCTTCTCACACGCCTGCCCCTTCCTGCCTTCCTTCAGTCCCCATCACCGAAGAACAGACAGAGATACACACACATCTTTCTACAACAGCTTGTACATCAATAGCTGAGGGCTTTTTTATTTGGTCTCTACACAGGTGACCATGTCTCCAGTGCTTTCTCTGGAGAGACAACAGAGACAGCAAGGTCTCAGTCACCTGATAGACCCAGGGCAGCACTTTATGAACTGCTGGAAGAGCCCTCTGGGACGTTTTCATGCTCCTCTGGCTCTTTAGTCATTGTTGTACTCCGCCAGTAATAGAATGCTAGCATCTTTGACTTCTTCTGTGTAGAACCTCTTCCCGAATTCTGACGACGGACTGATTTTGTTAACTCGACCACCTCCTGAATCTGGTCGGAAAACAAAGTGATACAGAAAGATATTGATTTGGGGAAAGAGGATGGGAAGGAGAACTTTGAGAGAATGGGTGTGGATTGAGAAGGGGTTTGTGCCAGGGAAGGGCTGGGTAAGTCTTGGGTGGGGGATGAAGAGGAGGCACGTGAGTCGAGTAATCTGACCTCCTCCATCTTATAGCCCTGGAGTGGAGAATTCATCCTCTCCCTTCTGCGTTGGCCCCCCGGTGTTTGTTGCTCTGACCTCTCGGTGTTTGTCCGTGCATCACGGTTAGGCTCCTGGGGGACTGTAGTTTCCTCTGCCATGTCAGTAGCAACAGTGTGCTCTACTCCAAGGCTCCTGGCCTCTCTATATATACCCTGCCAGGACAATGAAGAGCCACACCCATCAGCTTTGATTGGTCAGCCAATGGTAGCGCTGGGGTGGCTGTGACATCACAAAGCACTACCCTTGAAGATACGTGGGGGGAGGGGAGGGGTGCAGAGGAGTCTAGGTGCTCTGGTTAGAGAAAGGGAGTGCTTCCTCAACACCCAGTAAAGAGCCTTCCCAAATTGACCTTCCACTCTTCCTCATCTTCTCTGGTTCAATCCTTGTGGTGCACATGTTAGGGAGAAGGTGTTCCCTCCAAACCATTCCACATGGCCACCCCCATTCAGTGTTTAATTCTGTTGTCTCCCAGATCTCATCACCTGGTATTGTGTGGTTTTTAAAAACTTTTTATTTTAGAACAGTTTTAGGTTTACAGAGTAATTGTGAAGATCATATTCATACACTCCACAACAAATTTCCCTTCTTAACATTGTACATTAGTATGGTACAATTGTTCAACTTAGTGAACCAACACTGAAACAGTATTATTAACTAAAGTCTGTACTTCATCAGAATTCCTTTCTTTTTTAAATGTTGAGCCTTCTTTTAATTAATTTATTTTTATTTTTGGCTGTGTTGGGTCTTCGTTTCTGTGCGTGGGCTTTCCCTAGCTGTGGCAAGCAGGGGCCACTCGTCATCGTGATGGGCGGGCCTCTCACTGTCGCGGCCTCTCTTGTTGCGGAGCACAGGCTCCAGATGCGCAGGCTCAGCGGCTGTGGCTCACGGGCCTAGTTGCTCTGCGGCATGTGGGATCTTCCCAGATCAGGGCTCGAACCCGTGTCCCCTGCATCATCAGGCAGATTCTCAACCTCTGTGCCACCGTGGAAGCCCCAGATTGCCTTATTTTTTACCTAATATTCTTCTTCTGTCCCAGGATCCCAACCAAGATTCTACATTCAATTTAGTCATTCCATGTTATAACTTCTTAGGCTCCTCTTGGCTCTGACAGTTTTTTAGACTTCTTGTTTTTGAAGACTTTGACAGTTTGGGGTCTTGTGTTTTGTCTTTTACATTAGGTCTGCAGATGTTATTGCTCTTATAGGTAAAAGTTTTTATAAGTTTCTTCTTCCAGAGAACCTCAAATCAAGTCAGTACCATCAGTGTTATGGACTTCCCCGTGGCAATGGTTGAACTAATCTCTTGGCTTTGTCACAGAGGTGACACAAATGTTTTTCTCTAGAGGTCTGAGGATCAGGATCACTTTTATTTATGACAGAGGCACAGGGGCAGCAGCAGAAGCATTTTGTAAGGTACTAGTGAGTCATTTACTTTTAGAAGTATGACCTCAGCATCCCACATAGTTAACGGCTCTTCCTCCACACGAGTGACCATCCAATGGACCTGTATATTGAACAGACTGTCAGTCTTTCTCCTGAGCTCTATATAGAAAGGGGGCCAACATGTGGTTGAGACACAACCAGTGTTCACAAGGTAAGAGTCATTTCTTTGAGGTTAGTATCAGTCACACCTTATTTTGGAATTGAAACACGTGATTCAATCTGAGAATCACAAACAGGTCCAGGTTGAGACACAGGATTCAGGACTGCTTTAAGGAAGGTCCCAATCCAATAATCCTTTCACTATATGCCAAGTGGCTAAACTGACTTATGTTGGTCAAAGCTTTAGCAGACACTCAGTAGGACTAACAAATGCAGCACAAAGAAGCAAGTTCAAAGCACAGGCTAGCCAGCAGGCAGTAGCCCAAGTGCATGTTCACCAGCATACAGCAGAGCCAGTTAGAAAGCCAAAGCAAGAGAAGAAAGACCCCTGGTGGTAAGGGATAGCACCTTGATGTCCTGCTCACAGGACCAATTGTAATCACACCACAGAGACAGGATGGATCCTTCAACCCAAATTCGGTTTGGATGTCAAGACTGATAACACATACACCTAGAGAGTATGAAAAACTTTATTACATAAGGAGGCTTTCTGGGGAGAGCAGGGCAGGCTCTCAAGCAGGTTCAAGAATGGCTTAAGAGAGCAGAAGAAGGAGATTGGCTTGGCTTTTATGGTGGTGAGGGGATGACGCTGGAGTGTTCCCACACACAGGTCAGGTTTTGCACAGTCTGAACTTCCTCCTGGCCCACAGAAGAGAGAGTACCTGAGCTTTCTTATCAGATATAGGTAAGCAGGGGAAGAGGCAGTGGTAGGGCTCTTTTATAGAATAATGTTGTGTAAATGCAAGGTGTTTAGCACAGTTTAGAATTCTCATAACCATTATAACCACACTTATTGTTTTCAGTTAAACTACGTTTCACTAGATTAGTATTTCCCAAATTATGGTCCTTTACATATTATTTAAGGTGGCTTAGAATTATCTTGGTTCATCACAGAGAAACTGTGTAGAAAGAGTAAAGACTGCTAGCCTCAGGAGGTCTGACACACTGGTCACAAAACAGCAGACTTCATTGTACAATCTGCTGAATTATGAGGGGTTTCTAACATGTTTCCCATCCTGGGTGACTACTGTAGCATCCAAAGACTGTAATAATAATTACAGAAACTAACATTTACTGACTACTAACTCTATGTAGGAATTATGCTAAATACCCATATACATAGTTAATCCTCGTCACAACCCTATTGAGATAAGTGGCAAAATAGCGGTTTCTGTCATTTCTGCCAGGACATCTCCATTCCAATTGCAGAAGCAGAAAAGAGCATACAGGAGGGCACATGGAAATATTTATGGGCCAGGCTCAAAAGGGGTATGCATTACTCCTGCTTACATTTCATTGGGAAAAACTCACATAGCCACATCTAACTACAAGAGAAAATGAGAAATGTAGGCTACCTAGTAGAAGAGGAGAACTTAAATGTTGGAGATAAGCTAGCAATCTCTGTCTCCACCATCTTGTTCATCACTCTCCCCAGTATTTACAGTAGAGCCTGGCACATAGTAGGTGGCCATGAATATTTCTGTTGAATGAATGGGTTTGAACTTTTTTGGTCAGTTATGGGGATCAAAAACATATAGAGGGCTTCCCTGGTGGCGCAGTGGTTGGGAGTCTGCCTGCTAGTGCAGGGGACGCGGGTTCGGGCCCTGGTCTGGGGGGATCCCACGTGCCGCGGAGCGGCTACGCCCGTGAGCCTCAATTACTGAGCCTGCGCATCTGGAGCCTGTGCTCTGCAACAAGAGAGGCCCGCACACCACGATGAAGAGTGGCCCCCGCTTGCCACAACTAGAGAAAGCCCTCGCACAGAAATGAAGACCCAACACAGCAAAAATAAATAAATTAATTAAACTCCTACCCCCCAACATTAAAAAAAAAAAACCAACATCACTGCAGGTAAAACTCTGAACTTTAAAAAAAAAAAAACATACAGAACTTGGTTAAGCAATGGCTTCCTAGATATGACACAAAAAGCACAAGCAACAAAGAAGGAGTAAATTGGACTCTATCAAAATTTTAAAATGTTTTCTTCTGCAAAAAAATACCATGAAGAAAGAGAAAAGGCACACCAAAGAAAGATCCGTGCAAATCATATATTTAATAAAAGTGTAGTATCCAGAATACAGAAAGAACTCTTACAACTCAACAACAAAAATACAAACAACCCAACTGAAAATCAGGTAAAGGACTTAAATAGACATTGTGCTAATGAAGATATACAAATAGCCAACAAACATATGAAAATATGCTCAATGCCATTAGTCGTTAGGGAAATGCAAATCAAAACTACGATGAGATACCACTTCATACCCACTAGGAAGGCTATAACTTTTTTAAAAAGAAAATAAAAAGTATTGACAAGGATGTAGAGAAATTGAAACACTCATACACTTCTGGTGGGAACATAAAATGATACAGCCTCTGTGGAAAACATTTTGGCAGTTACTCAACAAGTTAAACACAGACTTGCCACATTACCCAGTAATTCTACTCCTAGGTATATAATGAAAAGAGTTGAAAAGGAGGGAACAACAACAACAACAAAAAAAACAGGTGAATTGAGCAACACAAAAGCAAAGGGCAGATTATGTTTCAAGAAATAAAAAATGGTCAACTTTATTAAATACCTTTTACAGGTAATATAGGGACAGACATGACTATTGAACTTGTTAGTATAGAGGTCATTGGTAAATTTGATAAAAAGGAAATTGAAAGAGTGGAAAATATTTTAATATAAACCTGGATGTGTATTAAGGAGAAAATGTGAGATCAGAAAGTGAGGGGAGGATAGACAATTTCTTTTGAGAGTTTTGGTGTTAAGGGGAGGAGAAATATGGGACTATAGCTGGAGGGGGGTTTGGTATTAAGAGAGTGTATTTTTAAGAGGGTAGATTCTAGAATGCATCTAGCCAATATAAATGACTGAATGAAACTGATGATATAAAACACCAAAGGGATAATTGCAGAAGAAAAAATATTGAGAAAGCAAGAGGGGTATTCAGAGCACTAGTAGATGGGATCCGTAGCAAATGTGGAAATGTTGGCTTTCCATGAGAACGAGTAATATTTATAGATTTTGCAGTGGAGAAGGAAACGATTATGGTATGATTACAAATGCAGGTAAGATGGTAGATTTGGTGGGGAAGATATAAAAGAATTTTCTCTTGACTCTTAGTTTTCTCAGTGAAGGATGAGATAAGGGCATAAAATAACAAGAGTGAGGGTAGGGTTTTGAGAAATTGAGGGGAAGATAAAGTATTGGATATTCATTTTGTATAATGGAAATGGGTATATAATAGGGAAGGATTGATAATTTAAGATATGTGGTCAAGAATTTCAGGTGAGATCAGTTAGCTTTGTCTTGTAAATTTCTACAGCAACATCCATCACTTGTATATAGGAACAAAGTAGGTAGATAGCTAAATTTAACAAAGGTTGTGGTTTTGCCAGGGAAGTACTAGGGTGGGAAAGTGAGTAGGGAGATGAAGGTTGATGAAAGTAAGTGATACTAATGATAAATTGGTAAGCAATGAGGAAATGCGAAAAGAGAAATGTGGCTGATGCTGAAAAGTAGTAGAATTCACAGACTGGAGTTCAAAATTGAAGAATTTTTAGAGTTGGGTGTGTGTAGGTGTATATACCTGCATGAGAGAGAGGTATTTTGCTAGGAAGAATAATCAGTTGTAGCCCAAGAGATGTATGTTTTAAAATCAGGATTTCAGAGTTGCTGTAATTTTTGAGAATGTCAATGTCTAGTGCATGAGCATTAGAGTGAGTGGCTTAAGTATGATGGAAGAAAAATACCATTGGAATTGAGGGCATGAAAGATTTGCAAAGCCAAAAATGCTGGATGAATATCCACATAGATGACAGATGTTGAAGTTGCCAAGATGGTGGCAGTACTAAAAGTGGAGAAGAAGATCAGGAAAGTGTCTAATGAATTAAGGTAAAGAAATAGATGGCGTAGCACATGATATTACCTAATAGCAAGAACTACAAATGAGCTCTGAATTTTGAAAGAGAAAGGAGCAGAAATGGTTTGAAAGTGACAATGAGTCGACTCCTTGGGGTATGTGAGGAAAACTAACGTTTGCTCAAGAGGACTGCAGGGGAAGTGATTTCCTCAAGGCACAGCCATATTCCAGTCATAAAACAGAGATTAAGGGAACACTGAGAGAACAACTTGAAGCTACTGGGGAGTTTCTTAACGATAGACTATGAGTTACAGAGGGTAGGAAAGAAGGGCTAATGAAGTTGGGGAGAGAGTTGGGTCCAATTCTGTCAAGGGCAGAGCAATACGTGAATAAGGGTCTAGTTAATGATGGATACTCTGCAGGGTGGTGACTTAAGTAAAAGTGATAAGACACGATGGACCTTGTGACTGCACGGCAGATTGGGAGGTGAGTAAAGCCCTCCAGACTGGAGATTGCTTAATCTAGGCTGACCTAGAACTAAGAAGAATCCAGAAACACCATTGAAACCCATTTCCTCTAAATATCATGTATCCTGTATGATGATCCAGCATTTCAAAGATAGACTAGTAAGGACATCTAAAAGGGTAGATCTGAAAGGAAAGGAATGTGTTTGCTCAAGAGTGTGAGTGTGTATGAAAAATATCAACAGCAAATTCTAATGTCAGAGGGTTGCTACTATAGGCTTTATGGAACCATGCACTATTCTTGGACAACCCAAGATGCCTGCACAGACGTGGCCCAGATGCAAGCACCAACACTTACTGGGCACCTGCAAAGCCAAAGCTGGGGAAGATGGAAGGCCAAGCGGAAGTGGTATTATCCCAATACAGGAATGCATTTACTTAGGCTTCCTAAATGGCAGGTGGACAAAAAATGGAAGAAAGGAAATTAAGCTTCTTTTTGCCTAACATCTCTCCTCAGGAAGAAGTACTTGGAGTTGTATTTCCTACATAAATTCAACTGCTAAAACTCCAGGGAGCTCATCAGTGGGCAGATGTTCCCACCTAAGTATGGTTACCAGCAAACATTTAATCAAAATCATGGCTGCATCTGGCTCACATTAAAAGGGTTCTCTTTGTCATTGTCTTTTAAAAGAACAATTCCCCATGCTTATAAATCCAGACTTAGAACATCAATTCAACCAACCTCAGGAGCCTTGTGGCTACACCTTCCTGCTGGGAATCAGCATGGTCCCCAGAGAATCAATTTGAGGAGTATTGCCAAAGTGTTTTCATTTTCAGTGTTTATCCACTGGGATGTCTAGGAGTGAAGAATAGACAGGGCAATACATCCTAAGATTCAATTTCTTTCATCAAATACAAACTGTGTATATGAGCATCAAGGCAAGAGGATGGAGAACTTTAACTGAAATTCCAATAGAGATCTAAGCACAAATCCTGGAACCATCCCATGCTAGCATAGTGAGTTAGGATAGGTACTTAACCACTCTGAGCCTGTTTTCTGATCTCTGAAAAAAAAATAGAAGGATAATATCTCATACAGCTGTTGCCAAGATCAACTCAAATAATTCATGTACAGAATATAGCACAACAACCTACAGAATGGGAGAAAATATTTGTGAGTCACGTATCTGATAAGGGATTTTTATTCAGAATATATAAAGAACTCTTACATGCCAGTGATAAGAAGGTAAATAACCCAACTTTTAAAATGGGCAGAAGATCTAAATAGACATTTCTCCAAGGAAGATACACAAATGGCCAGCAAGCACATTAGAGATGCTTGACATCATTCTTCATCAGGAAAACACTAATCAAAACCACAGAAAGATACCATTTCATACCCATTCGGATGGCTAGAATCAAAAAGTACAGATAATCATAACTGTTGGTGGGGATTTAGAGAAATCAGAACCATCATACACTGTTAGTGAGAATGTAAAATAGTATAGCTGCTTTGGAAAAGTTTGGTAGTTTCTCAAAGGGTGAAACAGTGTTACTGTATGACCCATTTGTAGGTATATTCCCAAGATAAATGCAAATATATGTCCATACAAAAACTTGTACATAAATATTCATAGCAGCAATATTCATAATACCCAAAGATGGAAACAACCCAAATGCCCAACAACTGACCAGTGGACAAACAAAATGTGGAAAATCCACACAACAGAATATTATTCAGACATCAAAAGGAATGAAGAACTAATATATGCTACAACATGGCTGAACCTTAAAAACATTATGCTAAGTGAAAGAAGTCAGTCACAAAAGACCACATATTATGTGATTCTATTCATATGAAATGCTCAGAACAGGCAAATCTATAGGTACAAAATAGATCAATAATTGCTTAAGGCTGAGGCAGAAGTTGTTGGGAGCATAGGGGATTAATAGCTACAAGATACAAGGGTTTCTTTTTAAGGTGTTGAAAACGTTCTAAAATAGACTGGAGGGAACTTCAAGACGCCGGAAGAGTAAGACTTGGAGATCACCTTCCTCCCCACAGATACATCAGAAATACATCTACACGTGGAACTGCTCCTATAGAACACCCACTGAACACTGGCAGAAGACCTCAGACCTCCCAAAAGGCAAGAAACTCCCCACGTAGCTGGGTAGGGCAAAAGAAAAAAGAAAAAGCAGAGACAAAAGAATAGGAACGGGACCTGCACCAGTGGGAGGGAGCCGTGAAGGAGGAAAGGTGTCCACACACTAGAAGCCCCTTCACTGGCGGAGACTGCAGGCGGCGGAGGGGGGCGGCTTCGGAGCCACGGAGGAGAGCGCAGCAACAGGGATACGGAGGGCAAAGCAGAGAGATTCCCGCACAGAGGATCGGTGCCGACCGGCACTCATCAGCCAGAGAGGCTTGTCTGCTCGCCCACCGGGACAGGCGGGGGCTGGGAGCTGAGGCTCGGGCTTCGGTCTGAGCGCAGGGAGAGGACTGGCAGTGTGAACACAGCCTGAAGTGGTTAGTACGCCACGTCTAGCCAAGAGGGAGTGCAGGAAAAGTCTGGAGCTGCCGAAAAGGCAAGAGAATTTGTCTTACCTGTTTGTTTCCTGGTGCGCGAGGAGAGGGGATTCAGAGCGCCGCTTAAAGGAGCTCCAGAGATGGGCGCGAGCCGCGGCTATCAGCACGGACCCCAGAGACGGGCATGAGACACTAAGGCTGCTGCTGCGCCACCAAGAAGCCTGTGCGCGAGCACAGGTCACTATCCACACCTCCCCTCCCGGGAGCCTGTGCAGCCCGCCACTGCCAGTGTCCCGTGATCCAGGGACACCTTCCCCGGGAGAACGCACGGCGTGCCTCAGGCTGCTGCAACGTCACGCCGTCCTCTTCCGCCACAGGCTCGCCCCTCACTCCGTGCCCCTCCCTCCCCCCGCCCTGAGTGAGCCAGAGCCCCCGAAACAGCGGCTCCTTTAACCCCGTCCTGTCTGAGCGAAGAACACACGCCCTCTAGCGACCTACACGCAGAGGCGGGGCCAAATCCAAAGCTGAACCCCGGGAGCTCTGCAAACAAAGAAGAGAAAGGGAAATCTCTCCCAGCAGCCTCAGGAGCAGCGGATTAAAGCTCCACAATCAGCTTGATGTACCCTGCATCTGTGGAATACCTAAATATCCAACAAATCATCCCAAATTCAGGAGGTGGACGTCGGGAGCAACGATATATATTTGTTTCCCTTTCTCTCTTTTTGTGAGTGTGTATGTGTATGCTTCTGTGTGTAATTTTGTCTGTATAGCTTTGCTATCACCATTTGTCCAAGGGTTCTGTCAGTCCATTTTTTGTTTTGTTTTGTTCAGGATAGTGTTTAGTGCTTGTTATCATTGGTGGATTTGTTTTTTGGTTTGGTTGCTCTGTTCTTTCTTTCTTTTTTTTAATTACTTTAAAAAATTTAATAATTATTTTCTATTTTTCATTTTAATAACGTTTTTATTTTATTCTATTTTATGTTCTTCTTTCTTTTTTATTCTCCCTTTTACTCTGAGCCATGTGGACCACAGACTCTTGGTGCTCCAGCCAGGCGTCAGGGCTGTGCCTCTGAGGTGGGAGAGCCAAGTTCAGGACACTGGTCCACAACAGGCCTCCCAGATCCACATAATACTGAACAGCAAAAACCTCCCAGAGATCTCCATCTCAACGCCAAAACTCAGCTCCAATCAATGACCAGCAAGCTACAGTGCTGGACAGCCTATGCCAAACAACTAGCAAGACAGGAACACAACCCAACTGATTAGCAGAGAGGCTGCCTAAAATCATAATAAGACCACAAACACCCCAATACACACCTCCAGAAGTGGACCTGCCCACCAGAAAGACAAGATCCAGCCTCATCCACCAGAACACAGGCACTAGTCCCCTCCACCAGGAAGCCTACACAACCCACTAAACCAACCTTAGCCACTGGGACAGACACCAAAAAACAACGGGAATGACAAACCTGAAACCTGAAAAAAGGGGACCCTAAACACAGTAAGTTTAGCAAAATGAGAAGACACAGACACACACACAGCAGATGAAGGAGCAAGGCAAAACCCCACCAGACCTTACAAATGAAGAGGAAATAGGCAGTCTACCTGAAAAAGTATTCAGAATAATGATAGCAAAGATGATCCAAAATCTTGGAAATAGAATGGAGAAAATACAAGAAACGTTTAACAAGGACCTAGAAGAACTAAAGAGCAATCAAACACTGATGAACAACACAATAAATGAAATTTAAAAGTCTCTAGAAGGGATCAATAGAATAACTGAGAATAACTGAGGCAGAAGAACGGATAAGTGACCTGGAAGATAAAATAGTGGGAATAACTACTGGAGAGCAGAATAAAGAAAAAAGAATGAAAAGAATTGAGGACAGTCTCAGAGACCTCTGGGACACGATTAAACGTACCAACATTCAAATTATAGGGGTTCCCAAAGAAAAAGAGAAAAAGAAAGGGACTGAGAAAATATTTGAAGAGATTATAGTTGAAAACTTCCCTAATATGGGAAAGGGAATAGTTAATCAAGTCCAGGAAGCACAGAGAGTCCCATACAGGATAAATCCAAGGAGAAACACGCCAAGACACTTATTAGTCAAACTATCAAAAAGTAAATACAAAGAAAAAATATTAAAAGCAGCAAGGGAAAAACAACAAATAACATAGAAGGGAATCCCCAAAAGGTTAACAGCTGATCTTTGAGCAGAAATTCTGCAAACCAGAAGGGAGTGGCAGGACATATTTAACGTGATGAAAGGGGAAAACCTACAACCAAGATTACTCTACCCAGCAAGGATCTCATTCAGATTTGACAGAGAAATTAAAACCTTTACAGACAAGCAAAAGCTAAGAGAATTCAGCAGAACCAAACCAGCTTTACAGCAAATGCTAAACCAACTTCTCCAGGCAGGAAACACAAGAGAAGGAAAAGACTTACAATAACAAATGCAAAACAATTAAGAAAATGGTAATAGGAGCATATATATCGATAATTACCTTAAATGTAAATGGATTAAATGCTCCCACCAAAAGACACAGACTGGCTGAATGGATACAAAAACAAGACCCGTATATATGCTGTCAACAAGAGACCCACTTCAGACCTAGGGAAACATACAGACTGAAAGTGAGGGGATGGAAAAAGATATTCCATGCAAATGAAAATCAAAAGAAAGCTGGAGTAGCAATTCTCATATCAGACAAAATAGACTTTAAAATAATGACTTACAAGGGACAAAGCAGGACACTACATAATGATCAAGGGATCGATCCAAGAAGAAGATATAACACTTGTAAATATTTATGCACCCAACATAGGAGCACCTCAATACATAAGACAAGTACTAACAGCCATAAAAGGGGAAATCGACAGTAACACAATCATAGTAGGGGATTTTAACACCCCACTTTCACCAATGGACAGATCATCCAAAGTGAAAATAAATAAGGAAACACAAGCTTTAAATAACACATTAAACAAGATGGACTTTACTGATATTTATGGGACATTCCATCCAAAAACAATAGAATACACATTCTTCTCAAGTGCTTATGGAACATTCTCCAGGAGAGATCATATCTTGGGTCACAAATCAAGCCTTGGTAATTTTAAGAAAATTAAAATCATATCAAGTATCTTTTCCGACCACAACGCTATGAGACTTGATATGAATTGCAGCAAAAATCTGTACAAAATACAGACACATGGAGGCGAAACAATACACTACTTAATAACCAAGAGATCACAGAAGACATTCAAAGAGGAAATCAAAAAATACCTAGCAACAAATGACAATGAAAACAGGATGACCCAAAACCTGTGGAATGCAGCAAAAGCAGTTCTGAGGGGGAAGTTTATAGCAATACGATCCTACCTTAAGAAACAACAAACATCTCAAATAAACAACCTAACCTTACACCTACAGCAATTAGAGAAAGAAGAACAAAAGAACCCCCAAACACAGCAGAAGGAAAGAAATCATAAAGATCAGATCAGAAATAAATGAAAAAGAAATGAAGGAAATGATAGCAAAGATCAATAAAAATAAACGCTGCTTCTTTGAGAAGATAAACAAAATTGATAAACCATTAGCCAAACTCATCAAGAAGGAAAACGGAGAAGACTCCAATCAATAGAATTAGAAATGAAAAAGGAGAAGTAACAACTGACACTGCAGAAATACAAAGGATCATGAGAGATTACTACAAGCACCTCTATTCCAATAAAATGGACAACCTGGAAGAAATGGACAAATTCTTAGAAAAGCACAACCTTCTGAGACTGAACCAGGAAGAAATAGAAAATATGAACAGACCAATCACAAGCACTGAAATTGAAACTGTGATTAAAAATATTCGAACAAACAAAAGCCCAGGACCACATGGCTTCACAGGCGAATTCTATCAAACATTTAGAGAAGAGCTAACACCTATCCTTCTCAAACTCTTCCAAAATATAGCAGAGGGAGGAACACTCCCAAAATCATTCTATGAGGCCGCCATCACCCTGACACCAAAACCAGACAACAACTGTGAATACCCAGTTGCAGCCCAAATACCCAACCACGGCCCAAAAAGGGAAAGGCCACTGAGTGCTCAAACCCCTCTGGGATGAAGGTCAGCGTCACCCCACCAAGCAAGAAACTTAAATTAGCCAAGGTGCTAGTTTATTATGAGGAAAGTATTAAAATGGTGGTCATATAGGTAGATGATTAATATAAATTACGGTTCTGTCCTGGGCCAGATAGAATACCAGGAACTGTATCTTGGTGTAATAACACTTATTAGACCTTTTCCAAAATGTACAAATGGCCACTATCTTGCAGGACTGCTCCCTCATGCAGGAAAGAAATGAGGACATGTTCTCACGAAAATGGAGGTTCCAAATGATAGTATCAAGGGGTGGATTATACCATCCTGAATTTATGCCCCTCTTCAGTTTACACAAGAGGAGTGCTTGGCACGCCAGGTCCTGAGGGGCCACTTGCTCAAAGGTGATCGCTGGCTGTCACCACTATCACCTTGTCTCCTAATATCACCAACTGTCATAGCCTTCCTTGGGCGGAGATCTAGGCTCCAGTAGAGCCCCTTCATGCCTGTTTCAACGGAAACGAGAGCAGCTTCAGCACAAGGTCTGATCCTATCAATCACACTCATAGAAACTCTGGTTTTTTCCACCTCTTCCAGCCTCAAATGAAGTGGTATTCCATGGGCTGTAGGTTCTGACATTCCAATGATTCCTTGAAAGGGGGACGGGAGTGACACAATCTGGAAGTTCAAGGGAGTTAATCAGCTGAACCAAGGTGTAGTGGTTCCATAGTGCTTATCCAGACACATCCAATGTGAACAAGCAACCAGCTGTGTTTTCTCATGAAACTGTAGGAATCTCTGTAATGTGCTACTTCGTATTGCTTTCTCTCCCTCCTTGCCTCATTTCGTTTCTCTGCTCACTCTTAACTTCTCTAGAATTGCAGCCCTACCCTCAAGAAGCCCTTAGCACAAAAGCTTTGCTTCAATTTCTGTTTTCTAGTGAACTCAGGCTAAGACACACTCCTATATCTCTTTGTCATCAGCACCATACCTCCAGTTTCACAGGTCACAAACCTTAAGGGTGTTCCTGGACACTTCCCTCCTGTTCAATCCCCATAACCACTCCCGATCACCTACCAGCAAGGTCTAAACACTGAAACCCGGTGAACAATGACCTACATGCTGCAGCTTCTTCCATCTCTATCACCACTTCTCTTGTGCTTTTCCTCCTTTTGAGGTTCCTCCCAGCTACCATGATCTACTTGCAGGATGTTGTATGCCTGCTTCTATACATCTTCTCATGAGCCTCCTAAGTTCACTACTCTCTGTTCACAGCATCTCCTAAAAAACTACTCATCACTCAAGATGAAGTCCATAGGTCTTACCTTCTATGAAACTGTACCTGACACTGTTGCTAGAGAGAGAGAATTAAAAAAACACACACACAACTAAAACTTACATAGTCCTTACTCTACTTTCCTGGGTGCTTTGCATGTGATATGCTCGCTTAGTCCTTACAACAATCCCATAAATTACATACCATGATTATCCCCCCATCACAGATAAGGAAACTGAGACACAGAGAACTTAGGTCACATAGGTAGTCCAGTATTTAAGTGAGTATCTATGTTCTTAAAAATCGCACTCTCGGGGTTCCCTGGTGGTGCAGTGGTTGGGAGTCTGCCTGCCGATGCAGGGGACATGGGTTCGTGCCCCGGTCTGGGAAGATCCCGCATGCCACGGAGCAGCTGGGCCCATGAGCCATGGCCGCTGTGCCTGCGCGTCCGGAGCCTGTGCTCCGCAGCGGGAGAGGCCACAACAGTGAGAGGCCCGCGTACCGAAAAAAAAAAAAAATCGCACTCTCCTGCCATGCCATCAGACAGGTCTGCCTGGCCAGGCATGCTGTATTCTCTGTGTCCTATCACAGCATGATGCTTGATTACCTTCTTTGTTCATACGAGTGCCTCCCAAGTAGACTGTTTGTTGCTAGAGTTTGAGATGTTGAAATCATTGCTGTGTGCCTAGCAGAGAGCACAGAGTAGGTACCTGGTAAATATTTGCTGAATTAATTAATTAATCTGCTACAATTTTTAAGAATGGCGGGTTGTGGTTAAACATTTAATAAGTGGAATAGGCAAGGCTTGAACTCAAATGTTTTTATACAAACCCAGTGCTTTTCCTGAGTCTTACATTTGGCTCATCTGCTTCTGTGCTACATCAGGTGAAACATCAGGAACAATTTTGAATTTTCTCCTTCTTATGTCCCAGGGGCTAGGTAAAACAGCTACATCTGTTGAATTCTTTAGAGAGATGACCAAGCTCGGGCAGAATTTTATAGACCCAAAGTTGTACTTTATCTCAGTAGATTCATTCTAACAGAAAATAAGATTAAACAAGCTATCTAATTTAAAGAAAAGTTACAGTCTGCTCTGGCAGTATAGCTGATTCACTTTGTCATACAGCAGACACTAACACACCATTGTAAAGCAATTATACTCCAATAAAGATGTTAAAAGATAAATACAAAATAAAATAAAAAACAATCTGCTCTGGCCAATGAATTGGATCTCCAGTATGTTAAAGAGAGTAGTACCAAGCATTGCCAAAGTCCTTACCTTTGATGTTAAAGGATCCTTCACCTCCCTCAGTAAACATGTATCATAATCTTTAGAAATTGCTCTTGGTAATCCTCTTAATAGGATTTACTAACATTTGAATCTATTAATATATGTCCTTTAGTCGAATCTTTGAAGCTCACTGAAAGTGTTACTACTGTATTTTGCCACTCAGACAATTTAATAGAATGGTCCAAAATTAAAATCGTTGTCACATCTTGGAAATAATTACAATCCTTTGTATAAGCAAATGATCATGCAAACAATGACTGAACTTCTAATATATACTAAACATTGTGCCTAGCACAGGTGGAAACAAAAGAAGCTCCATGAGTGTGTGGATGCTGTTTTAACTCACCATTGTCTGTAAATAATTAATCACAGTGCTTGGCAAGTAGCAGGTACTCTACTCAAAAATATTGACATAATATGTAAATAAAATAGGACAAATGCATGGCCCCTGCTCTTGAAAATATTGCAATATATAATAGTTGAACCTCAAGAATCTATCTATCTTGAGCCCATGGACAAGCTCACATTCCACAACTGTACATGAGCATTTGTGGGGCCACTAGGCCAAGCCAGGAGAGCCAATTAGGTATGATATGATATGAAGAGCACTATGACATGTGGCATTGTAGGGAGAGGACAAGATTGTGGAAAAGAAAAATGACCCAGGTGTGCTCAGGGGTCTTACAGTACTCACTGTAGGAGGTTCCATTTCTCTAATTTATCCCTTTGGAAAAGAGAATACGGCTGGGGAATGAGGCTGCTCATTTGTAAAGAGTTCAAATCTCACATATTGTAGCTTGAGTCATTCTGTGAACTCTGTGACCCAGAGGAAGATCTTCGCAGAGAGCCACGACATAGTGGGTGCTTCCAGCTGAGCTCTATATCGGCATCTTGCAGTCATCATTGCACATAACACTCAGGCCCAGAAACAGGACTGAGGAAGACCAATTCATTTTCACAGGTGGGTAAGAGGAGAGAAGCTTAGCGTTGGGTGGGAAGTGGATGGGGGAGGGGGATGGGCAGCAAATGTTCTCTAAAGGAAGGACTGGCCCCCCACCTTGGTGGCTCTGTCCTAGGACTTGGTGGGTACAATGACCCACAAGCAGGGGCCTCAGCAGCCTATTCTCTGCTTACAAAGGCACCTCTGGGCTGGAGCTGGGCTGACAAAGTGACTTATCTTGAGAAGTTTAGGCCATCCCAGAGCTCAGAGAACAGGATTTGGGTAAATCCCTGCCATATCTTTCCAATGCCAATGTTAAGCAGTTGGCGTGGAGGTGAGGAACTGAGCCGCCATATCACAAACGTGTGAAAGCAAAAGGAGAGAGCTGATCTGAAAATGGCAAGATTGAGAAGACAAATGGTCCTGGTCTGGAAACAGAAGGGATATGTTGTACAGGAGTTCGTTCCATCAATCCTGGAATGTTAGATTTGCCCTACCTACTAATACGCCTCAAAAGACAAGGAGCTATTCCACATTTTGTTTATCCATTCACCAGCCATAAAAGGGAATGAAGAACTGATCCAGATTACTACATGGATGAATTTTGAAAACATCATGCTAAGTGTAAAGAAGTCAGACACAAAATGGCACATATTGTATGATTCCATCCATATGCAGTGTCAAGAACAGGCAAATACATAGACACAGAAAGCGGATTACTGGTTGTCAGGGGTTGGGGATGGGGTGGGAAATTGGGAATGAGAGCTTAACGAGCATGGGGTTTCTTTCCGGGGTGATGGAAAGGCCTAGAATTAGACAGTGGTGACTGTTGCAAAGCTCTGTGAATATACTAAAAACCACTGAATTGTGCATTCTGAAAAGGGTGAATTTTATGGTATGTGAATTATATCTCAATTTTGTAAAAAAAAAAAAAAGCAGTAAGAAACTGCAGGACACATACAAGAAGGAAATTGCAGACCACCCTGAACTTTGTGCACGGTACGGTGCAGCAGGTCAGCCTTTGGGAACCCTGTGGTCTCTGACTGGTCATTATCAAGCAGCATTGTACCCTGGAGTGTGGACAGCACCTGCTGGGTGAAAGCTTGGCTAGGGTCCCAGGAGCAGCATTTTATGCATGGGCCCTAAAGCTGTGCTCCCAGGGTCAAATATTTACGCCAAAGGGGATGGCTTTCTATCCGTGGGTGGAGGGAGTTTCTACTTTGTCTCATATGTTCCCAGAGAACACTGGGACTTGAGTAATTTGCTGCCAGGCCTGTCTCAACCCAGAGCATAGCAGCAGCAACACCAACACCAGGGCTTTGTAGAAAACTAGGGCCAAAAATCACTTAGCAACCACCAGACACAGTTTATGAAACCAGGGACAAACCCCAAAGACAAAAGCCAGGAGCTCTAAATGGGAAATGCCAAAGAGAGAGAGAGAGAGAGAGAGAGAATTTCTGTGGCCTTACTGTGAAAGTCCAAGATGATAAATTAAAATAACTGACATATATGCCAGGTATTGTCATAAGTGTTTGAGAAATACAGATTCATTTCATTTCCATAATAACTCCATGAGGTAGGTACTATTACGGTCCTCATGGTATATATGGGGACACGTAGGCACAGAGAGGTTAAGTAACTAGGTCAAAGTCACACAGCTACTAAGATGTGGCCCATGTCCTTAGCCCAGCCCACAGTACTCCTAGTTGCTGTCTGGGTTATGGTGAGGTCAAGAGAGAAGCCGGACCCGTGTCTTCTACCACGTGCGGGGGGGAGGCAGTAGGTCTGAGGAACACAGGGACAGTCAGAGACAGCTACATTCGCAGCATCCATCCCATCTGATTTTATTGGTGAAAACAGTCACTCACACTGTGTGATCACGGAAGGGAAAGAATTCTAAAGAGAGAAGGGTCCCGGGTGGAGCAGGAAGTGGTTTACAGCCTTCATTCACTCAGACATGTGTGTGAGAGGTGAGGGGAAGATATGGTGTGCCGGTTGGTCCCGGGTCCTAATTTCACCCATGGGATGAGGACAAACTTGACCTGTGAAAAGCTGCCCTCAGCCCTGGAAGAGACGTGAGGCATCCAGCCTGGTCTCTGTCGCCATCTAGCGGCCACTTTGGCGAACGACACCCAACGCAGAACCTGCGGCCGTGAAACTAACTGCAAGCTGGGAGAGCAGGGGTTCTGAACTTGGGAGTTCAGAGGAAGGGCGGGGAGGTTCTGTGAACATAAAGCCCCTTGAATCATATGTAAAAGCAATTCTGGGGCATTTCCCGACAGCTGCCACCAGGTCCTCGGAGGGTTTTGTGACGCACACGAGAACCACTGCTGGAGGGTCAGGAAGTGGCACCCCAGAACGGCTGGCTCCGGGCTGGGGGACCCTCCCCATGCGTCAGAGCCCTGTGGGCAGAGAGGCCGCAGGTGGGGCCGAGCCCTGTGCTCTCTGCTCACAAGGGCACGACGCTGGGGGCCGAACTACACCCATGGGACCTTCTTGGTGACGTTCAAGCCCTCTTGGTATTCAGAGGACAGGGGCAGGCCCTGCCTGACAGGGGTCTCCTACTCCACCCTTTGGGTGCCCTTTTCCTCTGGAAGCCTGGCTTCAGAGGGGGCCAAGGCCACCGGAGCGCCTCCCCTCCAGGGCCTCAGATGCCCGGCACACGGTGCATCCTGCTTCAAGGGCTTCCCTCCGGATCAGGCAGGGAAAGGGTCAGGGCACCCATAGCAGGGCTCCTAACACGTGCAGGAGCCACAGACAGCAGAGCACCCTCCAGAGGTCTCAGAGTTCCCATTGCTGGTCTGTGGGTTCCATTGCTGGTCTGTGGGTTCCTTCTCCCTCTGACTCAGTGCTGACACCTGGAAGCCCACCTGGGCTCCTGTCCTCTGCTTTCTTCTCTGACGGTCGACTCTCTGCACCTTCCCCTGCTTTAGTTTGCTGCCTTGAGGTGTACTCGCTGATCCGAACTCCATCCCTCACCCTAAAGAAGGAAGGATTCTTCTGATCTGCTGAGGCTTTTCCCTAATTCCAGATCACTTTAACCATTTTTCTTTCTTGCATCACCTAAACCTGACTTATTCATACTTAAGATAGATGCTTCTATTTGCAGTGTGAACCAAACTCACACGGGGTTATGCAGGAGACCTTAGCCCTTTCCTCAATTTCTTGAGAAAATTGTTCTCAGATAAAACTAACTGCCCCTTATTTGCACAGAAATTGATAGTCATAAGATCTAGGGGTAAGAGAAGAATTGCTGGTTCATCTTTCTCAGAAATACTAGCATGGGCAAGACCAACTCTAAGCCACCCAAAGATCATCTTTGTCTGGATGCTGTTTGTGAGTCTGGGGCAAATTCAGGTAAAGGTGGGTGACTTAGAGTATCAAGATCGAGGTGAAGAACCTTAGGAGCTTGTTTGATGGGCAAGAACCAATGTAATCAGGTAGGTAAGTATGAACCACAATTAATGAGAAAAGGCAAAGACCAAAACTTGAAAAGCTATATGAAACATCAGGCCTGACTTTAGCTCAGGTGAATGAGGTGAGGCTGTAAATGGGCAGAACAGAATGTTCAGGTAAGAAGGCAGAAACCGGGCTTCCCAGGTGATGCAGTGGTTGAGAATCTGCCTGCTAATGCAGGGGACACGTGTTCGAGCCCTGGTCTGGGAGGATCCCACATGCCGCGGAGCAACTAGGCCCATGAACCACAACTACTGAGCCTGCGCGTCTGAAGCCTGTGCTACACAACAAGAGAGGCCGCGATAGTGAGAGGCCCCCGCTTGCCACAACTAGAGAAAGCCCTCGCACAGAAACGAAGACCCAACACAGCAAAAATAAATAAACAAATTAATAAACTCCTACCCCCAACATCTTCTTTAAAAAAAAAAAAAGAAGGCAGAAAGCTTACAAAGCAAGCAGGGAGCAAGTGACTGGTCAGAATGAACAAGAGGAAGATTCTAAACCCTGCAAGGGAGTCAGAGGCCTGTTTTCATAGGGTACCTACTATCGAGTGTTGAGAAATGTTGAAGGTAACTTCACTAAAATAAGATTCAGAAAAATATTCCCTATGATTCAATTTGTTTAATGCTTTAAAAACACTTCTCCTATAGTGCTTTTTTTAAATGCCATAATGTCTCACAGGGAACGAAATTATTAAAAAAATATGTGGAAACTTTAAGGCATTCTTTAGAATGCCTCCACTTTCAGGAAAACTAAAACATGACTTTTCTTCCTTATGAAAATACACTGATTAAAACCCAGCCATGATTTTAAGCTTCAATCAAGGCCTTAGTAGCTATAGACTCAGTGGTTCTCAACCAGAGGTAAGGGCAGAGTGGTACAGGAGGCATTGCAGAAACACTTGTGAAACTTAAAACACACACACTCCCAGTCCACTTGCACCCATCATGCCTGGAACGGTGGGAGGGAGGAAAGGACAGAGGCAGCCACACTTTAAAAAAAAAAAATCCTTCCCAGGTGATTTGACACATATCCAACGAACACATGTCTCCATTGGAGAAATGTTGAATTATGATGAGTAGCTAAAGTTAAATTTAGTCAATGATAATTCTAGCTTGCCAAAAAAAAGAGAAAGAAACATAAAGGCAAGTATGTAACATTTAATTGTATTTATTTAAAGATATAATTGCAAAAGTACATATGCTATAAAAGATGTATAAGGAAAGTCATTTCTCCATTTATTTGAAGTGAAGAACAAAATGTTATATAAACAGAAATGGGTGGTTACTGGTTTTTACAAAAGGGCAATCATTTACTCTGTGACTTGTTTTTCTCACTCACTTACTATATGATGGACGTCTATCCAAATCAACTATATATATGATTGTTTTTAATCGTTGCAGAATAATTGATAATGGGAATGTACCATGCTTTATTCAACTATTCCTTTCCCTTCTAGGTGAAACTTCAGTTTGGTTTCAGTTCTTCGACAGTACAAATAAAGCTGAAATAAACATTTTGTACATATATCTTTGTGCATTAATGCTTTTGTTCCCAAGGGATTGATTCCCCAAAGCGAGTTGCGCTGAGTAAAAGAATTTGTGTATTTTTACTATTACCACACATTATCATAACTATTTCATTAAAAGCTTTTAGCAGTTTACCCACGCACACCCACCAGCAGGGGATTTGTTCCTTCAGTTGTTGTTGCTTCATTTTGCATGTCCCTCACTAGTAATGAAGTTAAGGATTTTTCCATATATTTATTGGACATCTTTATTTTCTCTTCTGGGAATTGCCTGCTCATTATGCATTTTACTATTCATTCATTTGCTTTGCTCTGATCAAGATATATTTAACCTTTGTCTAACATATATGCCATATATTTCAGTTTTTTGTTTCTCATTTGGTTTTGTCTTTAGTGATTTCTTTTTTTTAATTTTTTTAAATTATTTATCTTTGGCTGTGTCGGGTCTTAGTTGCGGCATGCAGGATCTTTGTTGAGGCATACGGGATCTTTCGTTGAGACACGCAGGCTTCTCTCTAGTTGTGGCACGCAGGCTCCAGAGCGCATGGGCTCTGTAGTTTCTGGCACGCAGGCTCTCTGGTTGAGGTGCGAGCTCCATAGCTGTGGCGCTCTGGCATGTGGGATCTTAGTTCCCTGAGCAGGGACTGAACCCACATCCCCTGCATTGTAAGGCGGATTCTTTACCACTGGACCACCAGAGATGTCCCAGTGATTTCTTTTTTTTAATTAAAAAATTTTATTGGAATATAGTTGATTTACGATGTTGTGTTAGTTTCAGGTGTACAGCAAAGTACACCTGAAGAATCAGTTATACATATACAAGTATTCACTCTTTTTTAGATTCTTTTCCCATATAGGTCATTAGAGTATTGAGTAGAGTCCCCTGTTCTATACAGTAGGTCCTTATTAGTTATCTATTTTATATACAGTAGTGTGTATATGTGACTCGTGTTACCTACCTTACAAAGGTCTTTCCTCTTCAAAGACTATGAAATAGCATCCCCATTTTACTTCTCATATTGCATCATTTTATCTAAGGCATTAATCCAGCTGTACATTACTTCTGCACAGGTATGAGGAAAGGGGCTGGCTTAGTTTTGTTCCATGAATTTCCAATTATCCCAGCATCATTTATAAATAAACCACCCTTTGCTGACAGACCATGAACACCTCTTTTGTCATGTATTAATCATTAATCCATATATACTTGGATCCATATCTGAAATATCTATTTGTCCTTACTAATTTACTTGGTTTTTTTTTTATTCCACTCTATGTGTCAGCAAGAGCTGGAGCAGTGTATAAAGCACCATACTCTCTTTTAGGGAGTGGTTTATTCTCTGGAAGAATATGACTTACTGTGCTCCCTTTTACTTCAGATCAGATGGTTTGATATTTCTAATTACTGTTTACATCTTAGCTGTTAATAAAAATTTTATTCAAATTCGAGTCTACAAAATAATGCATAATACAGAAGACACAGTATCTGTACTTAGAGTGAACGATACAAAGTGAGTGGTAAAGCAATTTTATCACCTTGTTGTGCTAGCAATGTATTTATGCTATCTCCTGAACACGATTTAAATTCACTGGTCTTAATGGGTAAGCATAACTTTTTTATTGTTATAATTAACATACAATATTAGTTTCAGGTGTACAACATAGTGATTCGATATTTTTATCCATTATAAAATGATCACTGCAATAAGACCAGTTACCATCTGTCACCATACGAAGTTGTTACAATATTACTGGCTATATTCCATATGTGTACATTACATCCCCTGATTTACTTATCTTAGAGCTGAAGTATGTACCTCTTAATCTCATTTACTTGTTTCGTCCATCACCCCACACACCTCCCCTCTGGCAACCACCAGTTTATTCTCTGTATCTATGAATCTGTTTCTGGATTTTTTAATTAGTTTGTTCATTTGTTTTTTAGATTCCACATGTAAGTGATGATATACAGTACTCGCATTTATCTGTTTTTATTTTGAGTTGATCGAGCTGTATCTTTTTTTAATTTAATTTTATTTTTTATACAGCAGATTCTTATTAGTTATCCATTTTATACATATTAGCGTATATATGTCAATCCCAATCTCCCATTTCATCACACCACCACCCCTACCCCACCACTTTCCTCCATTGGTGTCCATACGTTTATTCTCTACATCTGTGTCTCTATTTCTGCCCTGCAAACCAGTTCATCTGTACCACTTTTCAAGGTTCCACATACATGCATTAATATACGATATTTGTTTTTATCTTTTGGACTTTCTTCACTCTGTACGACAGTCTCTAGATCCATCCACATCTCTACAAATGACCCAATTTCATTCCTTTTTATGGCTAATATTCCATTGTATATATGTACCACATCTTCTTTATCCGTTCCTCTGTCAATGGGCATTTAGGTTGTTTCCATGACCTGGCTATCGCAAATAGTGCTGCAATGAACATTGGGGTACATGTGCCTTTTTGAATTATGGTTTTCTCTGGGTACATTCCCAGTACTGCGATTGCTGGGTCATATGGTAATTCTATTTTTAGATTTTTAAGGAACCTCCATACTGTTCTCCATATTGGCTGTACCAATTTACGTTCCCACCAACAGTGCAAGAGGGTTCCCTTTTCTCCACACCCTCTCCAGCATTTGTTGTTTATAGGTTTTCTGATGATGCCCATTCTAACTGGTGTGAGGTGATACCTCACTGTAGTTTTGATTTGCATTTCTCTAAAAAATAATGATGTTGAGCAGCTTTTCATGTGCTTCTTGGCCATCTGTATGTCTTCTTTAGAGAAATGTCTATTTAGGTCTTCTACCCATTTGTTGATTGGGTTGTTTGTTTTTTGAATATTGAGCTGCATAAGCTGTTTATATATTTTGGGGATTAATCCTTTGTACGTTGATTCATTTGCAAATATTTTCTCCCATTCTGAGGGTTCTCTTTTCGTCTTGTTTGTAGTTTCCTTTGCTTTGCAAAACTTTTAAGTTTCATTAGGTCCCATTTGTTTATTTTTGTTTTAATTTCTATTACTCTAGGAGGTGGATCAAAAAAGATCTTGCTCTGATTTATGTCAGTGTTCTTCCTATGTTTTCCTCCAATAGTTTTATAGTATACGGTCTTACATTAAGGTCTCTAATCCATTTTGAGTTTATTTTTGTGTATGGTGTTAGAGAGTGTTCTAATTCCATTCTTTTACATGTAGCTGTCTGGATTACCCAGCACCACTTATTAAAGAGACTGTCTTTTCTCCATTGTATACCTTGCCTCCTTTGTCATAGATTAGTTGACCATAGGTGGGTGGGTTTATCTCTGGGCTATCTATCCTGTTCCATTGATCTATATTTCTGTGTTGGTGCCAGTACCATACTGTCTTGATTACTGTAGCTTTGCAGTATAGTCTGAAGTCAAGGAGTCTGATGCCTCCAGATCCATTTTATTCCTCAAGGCTACTTGGGCTATTTGGGGTCTTCTGGGTCTCCATACAAATTTTAAGATTTTTTGTTCTGGTTCTGTAAAAGATGCCACTGGTAATTTGATAGGGATTGCACTGAATCTGTAGATTGATTTGGGTAGTATAGTCATTTTCACTATATTGATTCTTCCAATCCAAGAACATGGTATATCTCTCCATCTGTTTCTATCATCTTTAATTTCTTTCATCAGTGCCTTATAGTTCTCTGCATACAGGTCTTTTGTCTCCCTAGGTAGGTTTATTCCTACGTATTTTATTCTTTTTGTTGCAATGGTAAATGGGAGTGTTTCCTTAATTTGTCTTTCAGATTTTTCATCATTAGTGTATAGGAATGCAAGAGATTTCTGTGCATTAATTTTGTATCCTGCAGCTTTACCAAATTCATTGATTAGTTCTCATAGTTTTCTGGTGGAATCTTTAGGATTCTCTATGTATAGTATCATGTCACCTGCAGACAGTGACAGTTTTACTTCTTGTTTTCCAGTTTGGATTCCTTTTATTTCATTTTCCTCTCTGATTGCCGTGGCTAGGACTTCCAACACTATGTTGAATAATAGTGGTGAGAGTGGACATCCTTGTCTTGTTCCTGATCTTAAAGGAACTGCTTTCAGTTTTTCACCATTGGGAATGATGTTTGCTGTGGGTTTGTCATATATGGCCTTTATTATGTTGAGGTAGGTTCCCTCTATGCACACTTTCTGGAGAGTTTTTATCATAAATGGGTGGTGAATTTGTCAAAAGCTTTTTCTGCATCTATTGAGACAATCAGATCGTTTTTATTCTTTAATTTGTTAATATGGTGTATCACATTGATTGATTTGCATATATTGAAGAATCCTTGCATCCCTGGGATAAATACCACTTGATTGTGGTGTATGATCCTTTTAACGTGTTGTTGGATTTTGTTTGCTAGTATTTTGTTGAGGATTTTCTCATCTATATTTATCAGTGATATTGGTCGGTAATTTTTTTTTTTTGTAGTATCTTTGTCTGGTTTTGGTATCAGGGTGATGGTGGCCTCATAGAATGAGTTTGGGAGTGTTCCTTCCTCTGCAAATTTTTGTAAGTGTTTGAGAAGGATGGGTGTCAGCTCTTCTCTAAACTTTTGATAGAATTCACCTGTGAAGCCATCTGGTCCTGGACTTTTATTTGTTGGAAGATTTTTCATCACAGTTTCAATTTCATTACTTGTGATTGGTCTGTTCATATTCTCTATTTCTTCTTGGTTCAGTCTTGGAAGGTTATACTTTTCTAAGAATTTGTCCATTTCTTCCAGGTTGTCCATTTTATTAGCATAGAGTTGCTTGTAGTAGTCTCTTATGATGCTTTGTATTTCTGCATTGTCTGTTGTAACTTCTCCTTTTTCATTTCTAATTTTATTGATTTGAGTCCTCTCCCTCTTTTTCTTGATGAGTCTGGCTAATGGTTTATCAATTTTGTTTATCTCCTCAAAGAACCAGCTTTTAGTTTTATTGATCTCTGCTATTGTTTCCTTTGTTTCTATTTCATTTATTTCTGCTCTGATCTTTATGATTTCTTTCCTTCTACTAACTTTGGGTTTTGTTTGTTCTTCTTTCTCTAGTTCATTTAGGTGTAAGGTTAGATTGTTTATTTGAGATTATTGTTGTTTCTTGATGTAGGCTTGTATAGCTATAAAATTCCCTCTTAGAACTGCTTTTGCTGCATCCCATAGGTTTTGGATCATCTTGTTTTCATTGTCATTTGTCTCTAGGTATTTTTTGATTTCCTCTTTGATTTCTTCAGTGATCTCTTGCTTATTTAGTAACGGATTGTTTAGCCTCCATGTGTTTGTGTTTTTTATGTTTTTTTCCCTGTAATTGATTTCTAATCTCATAGCATTGTGGTCAGAAAAGATGCTTGATATGATTTCAATTTTCTTAAATTTACTGAGGCTTGATTTGTGACCCAAGATGTGATGTATCCTGGAGAATGTTCCCTGTGCACTTGAGAAGAAAGTGTAATCTGCTGTTTTTGGATGGAATGTACTATAAATATCAATTAAATCTATCTGGTCTATTGTGTCATTTAAAGCTTGTGTTTACTTATTAATTTTCTGTTTGGATGATCTGTCCATTGGTGTAAGTGAGGTGTTCAAGTCCCCCACTCTTATTGTGTTACTGTCGATTTCCACTTTTATAGCTGTTAGCAGTTGCCTTATGTATTGAGGTGCTCCTATGTTGTGTACATATATATTTATAATTGTTATATCTTCTTCTTGGATTGATCCCTTGATCATTATGTAGTGTCATTCCTTGTCTCTTGTAACATTCTTTATTTTAAAGTCTATTTTATCTGATATGAGTATTGCTACTCCAGCTTTCTTTTGATTTCCATTTGCATAGAATATCTTTTTGCATCCCCTCACTTTCAGTCTGTATGTGTCCCTAGGTCTGAGGTGGATCTCCTGTAGACAGCATATATATGGATCTTGTTTTTGTACCCATTCAGCGAGCCTGTGTCTTTTGGTTGGAGCATGTAATCCATCCACTTTTAAGGTTATTATCGATATGCATATTCCTATTACCATTTTCTTAATTGTTATGGGTTTTTGTAGGTCCTTTTCTTCTCTTGTTTTTCCCACTTAGAGAAGTTCCTTTAGCATTTCCTGTAGAGCTGGTTTGGTGGTGCTGAATTCTCTTAGGTTTTGCTTGTCTGTAAAGCTTTTGATTTCTCCATCGAATCTGAATGAGATCCTTGCCAGTTAGAGTAATCTTGGTTGTAGGTTCTTCCCTTTCATCAGTTTAAATATATCATGCCACTCCCTTCTGGCTTGTAGAGTTTCTGCTGAGAAATCAGCTATTAACTTTATGGGAGTTCCCTTGTATGTTATTTGTTGTTTTTCCCTTGTTACTTTCAATAATTTTTCTTTGTCTTTAATTTTTGTCACTTTGATTACTATGTACTATGTAATCTTGGCGTGTTTCTCCTTGGGTTTATCCTGCCTGGGACTCTCTGCACTTCCTGGACTTGGGTGGCTATTTCCTTTCCCATATTAGGGAAGTTTTTGACCATAATCTCTTCAAATATTTTCTCGGGTCCTTTCTCTCTTCTTCTTCTGGGACCCCAATAATGCGAATTTTGCTGCATTTAATGTTGTCCCAGTGGTCTCTTAGGCTGTCTTCATTTCTTTTCATTCTTTTTTCTTTATTCTGTTCCACAGCAGTGAATTCCACCATTCTGTCTTTCAGATCACTTCTCCGTTCTTCTGCCGCAGTTATTCTACTATTGATTCCTTCTTGTGTATTTTTCATTTCAGTTATTTTATTGTTCATCTCTGTTTCTTCTTTAATTCTTCTAGGTCTTTGTTCTTTAATTCTTCTAGGTCTTTGTTAAACATTTCTTGCATCGTCTCGATCTTTGCCTCCATTCTTTTTCCGAGGTCCTGGATCATCTTCACTATCATTATTTTGAATCCTTTTTCTGGATCGTTGCCTATCTCCACTTCATTTAGTTATTTTTCTGGGGTTTTATCATGTTCCTTCATCTGGTACATAGCCCTCTGCCTTTTCATCTTGTCTATCTTTCTGTGAATGTGGTTTTTGTTGCACAGGCTTCAGGATTGTAGTTCTTCTTGCTTCTGCTATCTGTCCTCTGGTGGATGAGGCTATCTAAGAGGCTTGTGCAAGTTTTCTGATGGGAGCAACTGGTGGTGGGTAGAGCTGGGTGTTGCTCTGGTGGGCAGAGCTCAATAAAACTTTAATCTGCTGGCTGCTGATGGGTGGGGCTGGGTTCCCTCCCTGTTGGTTGTTTGGCCTGAGGCAACCCAACACTAGAGCCTACCCGGCTCTTTGGTGGGGCTAAGGGCTAGTAGCTTTGTAGTGTAGCCTGAAATTAGGGAACATGATTCCTCCAGCTCCATTCTTCTTTCTCAAGATTGCTTGGCTACTCAGGGTCTTTTGTATCCATAGATTTTCAAAATTATTTGTTCTAGTTCTGTAAAATGTGCCACTGGTATTTTGATAAGCATTGTACTGAATCTGTAGATTGTCTTGGGTAGTATGATCATTTTAACAATATTAATTCTTCCAAACCATGAAAACAGTATATCTTTCCATCCATTTGTGTCATCTTCAATTTCTTTCATCAGTGTCTTATAGTTTTCTGAGTATAGGTCTTTTATTTCCTAAGTTAGATTTATTCCTAGGCATTTTATTCTTATTGATGCAGTTGAAAATGGAATTGTTTCCTTAACTTCTCTTTCTGATAGCTTGTTGTTAGTGTATAGAAATGTAACAGATTTATGCATATTACTTTTGTATCCTGCAACGTCACTGAATTCACTGATGTGCTCTAGTAGTTTTTTGGTGGCATGTTTAGAATTTTCTACATATAGTATCATTTTGTTCACAAACAGTGACATTTTTATTTCTTCCTTTTCAATTTGGATTCCTTTTATTTCTTTTTCTTCTCTGATTGCCATGGCTAGGACTTTCAAAACTATGTTGAATAAAAGTGGCAAGAGTGCGCATGCTCATCCTGATCCTGATCTTAGAGAAAATGCTTTCAGCTCTTCACCATTAAGTATGATGTTACCTGTGGGCTTATCATATGTGGCCTCTATTATATTGAGGTATGTTCCCTCTACACAGAATTAGTGGAGAGTTTATCATCCATGAATATTGAATTCTGTCAAAACATTTTTCTGCATCTATTGAGATAATCATATACTTTTATACTTCAATTTGTTAATGTAGTGCATCACATTGATTGATTTGCAGATATTGACCCATCCTTGCATTGCTGGGCTAAATCTCACTTGATCATGGTGTATGATCCTTTTAATGTATTGTTGGATTTGGTATGCTACTATTTTGTTGACAATTTTTGCATCTATGTTCATCAGTGGTATTTGGCCTATAATTTCTTTTTTTTGTGATATCTTTGTGTTTGGTATGAGAGTGACGCTGGCCTCATAGAATGAGTTAGAAAGTGTTCCTTCCTCTGCAATTATTTGGAATAGTTTCAGAGGGATAGGTGTTAACTCTTCTCTAAATGTTTGCTAGAATTCACCCATGAAGCCATCTGGTCCTGGTATTTTGCCTTTTTTAGTATTGATTCCATTTCAGTACTAGTAATTGGTCTGTTCATATTTTCTATTTCTTCCTGGTTCAGCCTTGGGAGATTGTACACTTCTAGGAATTTGTCCATTTCTTCTAGGTTGTCCATTTTATTGGCATATAGTTGTTGGTAGTAGTCTCTTATAATCCTTTGTATTTCTGTGGTGTTGTTTTCAACTTCTCCTTTTTCATTTCTAATTTTATTGATTTGGTCCCTCTCTTTTCTTGATGAGCCTGGCTAAAGGTTGATCAATTTTGTTCATCTTTTCAAACCAGCTCTTAGTTTCATTGATCTTTTCTATTTTTCTTTAATCTCTATTTCACTTATTTCTGCTCTGATCTTTATGATTCCTTTCCTTCTACTAACTTACAGTTTTGTTTGTTTTTCTAGTTCCTTTGGGTGGAAGGTGGGGTCCTTTGAGATTATTCTTGTTTCCTGAGGTAGTATTCTTGTTTCCTGAGGTAGACTTGTATTGTCATAAACTTCCCTCTTAGAACTGCTTTTGCTGCATCTCATAGGTTTTGGATCACTGTGTTTTCATAAGCCTCCACGTTTTTGATGTCTTTTTTGATTGCTTCAGTGATCCATTTAGTAGCATATTGTTTAGCCTCCATGAGCTTATGGTTTTTGCAGTTTTTTTTTCTTGTAGTTTATTTCTAGTCTTGCAGCTTTGTATTCAGAAATGATTCTTGATATGATTTCAATTTTCTTAAATTTATTGAGGCTTGGTTTCTGGCCTAGCATGTGATCTATCATAGAGAATGTTCCATGTGCACCTGAAAAAAAATGTGTATTCTGCTGCTTTCAAATGGAATGTTCTATATCTCTTAAGTCTGTTTGGTCTAATGTGTCATTTAAGGCCAGTGTTTCCTTATTGATTTTCTGTCTGGATGATCTGTCCATTAAAGTGGGGTGTTAAAGTCCTCCACTATTATTGTGTTACTGTGGATTTCTCCCTTTATGTCCATTAATATTTGCTTTATGTATTTAGGTCCTCCTATGTTGGGTACATATATATTTACAATTGTTATATCTTCTTCTTGGATTGATCCCTTCATTATGTACTGTCCTTCTTTGTCTCTATTAACAGTCTTTTATTATTTTATCATTTTGTCTGATATAAGTATTGATACCCTGGCTTACTTTTGATTTCCATTTGCATGGAATAGCTTTTTCCATCCCCTCATTTTCAGTCTTTTGTGTCTTTAGATCTGAAGTGAGTCTACTGTAGGCAGCATATATACAGATCTTGTTTTTGTATCCATTCAGCCACTCTGTGTCTTTCATTTGAAGCATTTAGTCCATTTACTTTTTTTTTTTTTTTTTTTTTTTTTGCGGTACGCGGGCCTCTCACTGCCGTGGCCACTCCCGTTGCGGAGCACAGGCTCCGGACGCGCAGGCTCAGCAGCCACGGCTCACGGGCCCAGCCGCTCCGCGGCATGTGAGATCTTCCCGGACCGGGGCGCGAACCCGTGTCCCCTGCATCGGCAGGCGGACTCTCAACCGCTGCACCACCAGGGAAGCCCAAGTCCATTTACTTTTAAGGTAATTATTGATATGTATGTACTTATTGTTTTTTTGTTAATTGTTTTGGGGTTGTTTTTGTAGGTCTTTTTTCTTTCCTTTTTCATCTTTTGTTCTCTTGTGATTTGATGACTATCTTTTGGATTCCTTTTTCTTTTTTGTGTATATCTATCACAGGTTTTTGATTTGTGGTTACCATAAAGTTTTTATATAGCCAGATGTATATATATCTGTTTTAAGTTGCATTCTCTTAATTTCAAATGCACTGTAGCAAACATGCATGGGTACTCTCCTCCCCTCACGATTACTGTTTTTGATACCATTTTACACCGAATTGTCTTGTGTATCCCTAAATTGCTTATTGTGGATATAGATGATTTTACTACTTTGTCTTTTAACCTTCCTACTAGCTTTCTGTGTGGATTATTTCCTACGTTTACTGTATGTTTGCCTTTACTGATGAGCTTATTCATTTCTTAATTGTCATGTTTCTAGTTGTGGCCTTTTCTTTTTTGCTTAGAGAACTTCCTTTAACATTTCTTGTAAAGCTTGTTTGGTGGTGCTGAACTCTTAGCTTTCAGTTGTCTGTGAAACTTCTGATCTCTCCATCAAATCTCAATGAGAATCTTGCTCAGTATTCTTGGTTGTAGGTTTTTCCCTTTCATCACTTTAAACATCTCATGCCACTGTATTCTGTTCTGCAGAGTTTCTGTTGAAAAGTCAGCTGATAGACTTATGGGAGTTCCTTCCTTTGTTATTTGTTGCTTTACCCTTCCTTGTTCCTTTTAATATTGTCTGTATCTTTAATTTTTGCCATTTTAATTACAATGTATCTTGTGGTCCTCTTTGTGTTGATAATCATTTTATTTCTTAATCAAACTTAGAGCAATTTGATGTATTTTATTGATGTTTTCAAAGAGCCACTTTGGAATTTTTTTATTATTTCTATTGCATTTTTAGCTTTCTATTTCCTTGAATATATTTTTATAATGATTGACTCAGTCTTTCCTTTTGGGGAGAATTTTTTTTATTGTTTCCTAACATTTAGTAAACTGAGCTCATTCTTTTCTTATTTCTTTAATTAAAAAATTATAAAGGCATTTATAGATGAAAGCATTCCTCTGATAAAGCATCTACAGGAATAACAGAGTTGGATTTGATGTCTTCTTTCTTTAATTCCTTCATGGATGTTATGTAAATTACCTTTTTGTTTCCTATTTGAGTCAAAGGAAATCCAAAACATGTTGCCTAATTTCAAATTAGATAAGATTTGGTAACTTTTCATTAATTATTTCTAAAACTACTGAAAAATGGACAATTTGGACTACAATATACTTATGATTGTAAAATATTAAATGATTTCTGTGTCAAACAAATGACTAATTTATATAAATATTTCAAAAATTTATTAAAAATTCTCATTCTCTAATTGGAGAAATTTAAGATGTTACAGTTAATAAATAATTTATGTTTATTGATTAATTCAGTTCTCTGTCTTCTACAAGAACCTAAGTTTGGTGTATGTGTAAAGCAAAAGAATCAGAAGTGAATATGCATAAATTTAATCAGTGCTTATTTTGACATGCTACATTTACATCAGTGATTTTCTTTTTTGGAGAACATTTCTTTATTTCCTCAATCTTTTTATAAATAAAAGGTATTTTCTACTGAAAAAATGGTAACATATCAATAAATAATAAAGAGAAAAATATTAAGATATATAGAAGAAGGAAGCTATTTAATGACATTGGAAACTACTTCTATCGCAATCTTAAATGAGATCCACAAGAAGCATACACTCCATTAAAAAAATGTCTATTATGAAAGAAGTGTATAGAAGTGTGTCATGCCATGTGAGGCATTGTTTTGAAGAGTGTGAAGAGCACCAAATAGGCCCTACTGTTGGGCTTCAAAAAGGGTTATTTCGTACAAAATAGAGGTATCAGTGTTAAGACAAAAAATGGTATCAGAATCTCTGAGAGACTCAGACACAAGTTGTATGGCTAGAGATATCCTCTTCTATGCTTCGAACCTCCAGCATTTTCTTTTCTATCTTAAACTTGGAAATGTCAGATTTATCCCTTGAGGCATAAAACTTGATGCCAAAGGAAAATACTGAATATAAAATGCTGAATGAAGAAAAGAAGAAATGCTTAGACTAGGTAGAATGGAAATGTGATTTCTGAAAGAACAAGATACCTGATGAGGGTGGGTGGTTTTAGGCCTCAGTTTGATCTCAGATGGAAAACTAAAGCAAAAGTGTAGCGGCTTGAGCAAGTTTCCTCAAATTGGACAAAATGCTAGACAGCTACTCGTCTTGGTTCTTTTGCCTCTTTGTGGTGTTTTTTCAAACTGGAAGGGTAGGGGAAGAGAGCTGAGGACAGGGCCTGCTGGCATAGCTGGAGCACTACTGCCATCGTGCGGAAATAGTTTCAAAACACCCGAAGCTGTTACAGCTTTCTTCCTGTGAGGCCCACCAGTACAGGAAGTTTGGATCTTTGAGGAAGTAGAACAGGCTTGGGCTCCCAGCTGGACCTCCTTGCCTTCTCTCCTAAGGCCTTACCTGGATGTTGAGAGTATCTTGGTGTAGAACCTGGAGGGTGAGGGGGTCTGGAGTAAGCTAGCTGCCCCCAGGAAGTCAAGGCACAGGAAGTTGGGGGGTGGGGCCTAGATTTCCTTCCAATATGGGCAGGACTAGAAGAATTGACACAAAGACACATGTAGGGGGCTTCCCTGGTGGGGCAGCGGTTGAGAATCTGCCTGCTAATGCAGGGGACATGTGTTCGAGCCCTGGTCTGGGAGGATCCCACATGCCGTGGAGCAACTAGGCCCGTGAGCCACAACTACTGAGCCTGTGTCTGGAGCCTGTGCTCCTCAACAAGAGAGGCCGCGATAGTGAGAGGCCCGCACACCGCGATGAAGAGTGGCCCCCACTTGCCACAACTGGAGAAAGCCCTCACACAGAAACGGAGACCCAACACAGATAAAATAAATAAAATAAATTAATAAACTCCTACCTGCAACATCTTCTAAAAAAAAAAAAAGGCAGAACAGAGGTCCATAAAAAATGATCTTTAAAAATAATAATAATAAAGACAAGGCTCATGTAGGCATTTGTCTGCTGTTCCTGCCCTTTGCAGCCAGAGTTAACAGGCTTTCATGCGGTATCCCTGTGCTGTGGGGCTCGGGTCCCTTTGGCTAAAGTGTTAGATCATGATGGACAGGCCTATTACAAGGGAAATATAGCAGCATTTGGTTTGACTGCTGTGAGTCCGAGGTCACACAAAATTCTGGAGTCCCATTGCCTGGAGCAAAGGGGGCCTGATTAGAAGTAGAGGATAAATTGCCCAGTCTAACTTTGGCTAGCTGAAGAAAAAAGATCTACCCCAGATGGAATTTTGATGTCCTCTCAAGTGTCACAATAAGGGAGGGCATAAGACTCTTGAGGCCTGAGACAACTAATCATATTATATTACCCAATAGTCTCTGTTCCTGCCTCATAGCTGGTTGGAGATGAAGATGCTTCATAGGCCTGTCCTCTTCTGATACCTGAGATAAGATCAAGACTCCATCAAGCGTTTTATCTAGGCCTAATAATCAGCTACAAATCTACTGTAGCTGCCTTCTCTTCTAGACCTAGAGAATACTTCTTGGTCTTCCTCTCCATTTAGTGACCTCACTTGGATGTGTAAGTCTATTCTGCTAGCCAAAGTTACACTGGGCTCCAGAATTTTGTATGGTCTGTGACCCACAAGCATACCAGATGCTGCTAAACTGCCCTTGGAACAAGCTTAACCATCTTGCTGCTGACTCTTCAGCCACAAGGGACCCAAGCCTAGGCCCGGCCCCACAACTTCCTGTTTCTTGACCTCCTGGCGGCAGCTAGCTTACTCCAGACCCCCTCACCCTCCAGGTTCTACACCAAGATACTCTCAACATCCAGGTCTCTGGTAAGGTCTTAGGAGAGAAGGCAAGGAGGTCCAGCTGGGAGCCCAAGCCTGTTCTACTTCCTCAAAGATCCAAACTTCCTGTACTGGCGGGCCTCACAGGAAGGAAGCTGTAACAGCTTCGGGTGTTTTGAAACTATTTCCGCACGATGGCAGTAGTGCTCCAGCTATGCCAGCAGGCCCTGTCCTCAGCTCTCTTCCCCTACCCTTCCAGTTTGAAAAAACACCACAAAGATACAAAAGAACCAAAACAAGCAGCTGTCTAGCATTTTGTCCAGTTTGAGGAAACTTGCTCAACCTACTAAACTTTTGCTTTAGTTTTCCATCTGAGATCAAACTGAGGCCTAAAACCACCCACCCTCATCAGGCATCTTGTTCTTTCAGAAATTACATTTCCATTCTACCTAACCTAAGCATTTCTTCTCTTCTTCACTCAGCTTTACCTGTCCAGTACTTTCTCATGGCACCAAATTTTCAACTTCAAGGGATATAGTAGGTAGATCCAGACAGAAAAAGAAGAAATTGCCTGAAGCCTGGGCCTCTTTTCAAACGAACAAATCACAAATTCAAGTGGTCTTTGACCTCGATCATCTTTCAGACAACCTGGGAGTATTTCTCCATGTTGTCACCTTTTAGGTTGAATTTTAAGTAACAATTTGGCATGAGCCGTAAAAAAAGGTATCAGACAGCTGTCATTACTGCATACCACAAATGGCGTGATACATATAATTGCATATGAATAAATTCCAATTAGAAGTTAGAGTTTTGTCACAGGGTTTCATCATTTAACATTAGAACAGTCTTTTCCCATGCCATTAAATATTATTCATCTACTTCCTTGGACTTTATGGTGTTTGTGTACGTCTCTATGTGTTACACTTCATCTCTTAGATATAAGACTTACAATATTTTTTATTAGTAAATGAAGGAATAGTGCATGCCAAGGATCTGGAAAATAACCATGTGACGATCAAGAAGAAAATCACTATCTTAAAACCTGTTAAGACAACTGATAACCTTTTTGATTATTTATATCATATATTTAAATAGATATACATTTCTAGATTTAGTTTCACACAAAACATAAATCTGTATTAAAATTGGATTTATGTGTATAGTGTGGTTTGGATCAGACCAGTGTTTACTCTACAAAAGTATTGAGGGGAATGAAAAACATGAATATTATCAATAATAAACCTTGTTTGTCAGTATTTAAAGCCTTCATTTTATACATATATAAAATTATATATATATATGTATATATATATATATATAAAACTTAAAAGTTCACCCTCAAAAGACTGATTTGGAAAGGAAGAAACCATTAGTGGTTTGGTTTTGTTTTTTGAAATTTTATGTATACAACACAAGGTACACATTGGCTCTCTCGAATACATATGCTCATGTGTTTGGATCAACATAATCACACTTGTGGAGTAAAAGACACTTTACTTTGCCATTTCTCTTACCTGCTCTTAGCCAGCTTTTAGGGTTTGATCCTGAAAGTCCGTTTGATTTTCTCCCTAAAACACAGGAAGAGAATGTCTCTTCCTATCAGGACAAAGAGAATGGAATTCAGGCTTTGTGAGGGCTGAAGGGAATACCTGGTGTAGCTCAAATGAATGGATTAAAAAACAAAAAATAGCGGAATGATGGATCCATTGCCCATCCACACTATCCACTCTTGCAAAGGAAACACTAATGAAATTTCTTGACTCCATCACTGAGACTTGGTTAGATGGGATCACCTTAGGCGTCCCCTCACGACTAGGCACATGGCCTCTAATAAAGATAGTTTGCAAAGGATGAACAAAACAGTCTTGAGCTGAAGGAATTCCAGGTCTAGGAGCAACCACATCTCTAGCCTCGGATATGGGACACTGTCTCCATACATATATATCTCTGCAACCTTCCAAGAAAATGGTCAGGTCAGACTATTTCTCCATTGGAGACAACCCCACTCCTCTGGTCCAGACTCTCCAAGGCTACTCTAGGTGAAGTAGGAGGGGAACATTATAGGTCATTTCTCTCTTTCACAGGACCTGGAGCAAAGGAGGCATGTTTCCCTAAGGATCTCTAAGAAACTTATAGCTGCCAATGAGACCAATGTCCACACACCACCAGTGAACTCAGTTATGATCAGACTGAAGCCTATGATCAGACTGAAGGCTAGGAACAGGTGAGGATGTCACAAAAGCCAGTTCTCTTCCCCTGGTACTGATGGAAGCTTACCTTTCAAAGTAAAATGTCTGTTTGCATCCTCAGAGCCCAGGAGAGACCTTACCTAAAAAACATCTTGAACCACGAGAAGGCCACAGCAGAGCACCAAACTGACATTACTTCCTTTCTGTTAAGAATTCAGATACTGATATACAGAGATTAAGAAGGATGGCATGGTATATGTATAACTGATTCACTTTGTTATTAAGCAGAAACTGACATATCATTGTAAAGCAATTATACTCTAATAAAGATGTTAAAAAAATAATAGTTTACAGTAAAAAAAAAAAAAGGATGGCACAATGAGAGAGGCAGCCATGAATTTTTATGATTCTACCATTATTAACCATGAGGTATCTGTAGGTCTCAATACCAAGAGGATGGATATCTTATAAGGTCATTAAGGAATCTTCATCACGAACTACCTATGAAGCAGGCACAGAGAACACTAACTAGTATGAGGTAAATAATGTTTCCTCAGGCCTAAATAATGCCATCCTTTTCAGGGAAATACCAACCCCAAAAGCCACATCTCTGTCCTCCTTGCAAGAACTGAGATAACATCAGGATCCCTTCAGGACAAAAGATTTGACCCTGGGGTTTACAGTGAAGCTGCAATGCCCCAGGAGCCACCAGCTGGTGGGTGGGCTCAGAGAATTCCTCAGGGCCTTCCATTACATTCCTGGTTTCCATCCACTTGAGCAATTAATTTTAGGCTCCCAGAAGATGTTCTGGGCCACACGGGCAAGTCAGTGTATTCCCATTCCGTCTATACAGGTCCTTCTTGCTCCAGGCAGTGGTACTTTAGGCTTTCGGTCTCCATCGGTGACATGGGCTATTTAGGGTACTTGGCACTGGCCTGTCCATTGTGCTCTGTCACTGCTGTCACAACGGGCCCAGGCCCCACAACACACGGGTAGCCAGCATGCCTAAACCCCAAAGGGTACATTCACAAGACAAATGTCCCCAGCTTCTGCACTTGGCTCTAAGTCCTGCCCACACTGTTAGGAAACTGAGGCCCCACCTCCCTACTTCCTGGCAGCAGCTGGCTGGCTCCTGGGTTGTGGCCGCTCGTCGATCAGATACTAAACCAAGGCCCTGACTCTGCACTGCTCCTGCCAAGCCACAGAGAAAATGGTAGGGAGGCCAGTCTTGGGTTCAGGTTCCCTTTAGCCTTCCACTGGCCTGACCTCCCTCCACTGCTAGGCCTTGCAAGGAGGAACTGCTCATGGCTTGGGCCCGATGAAACTATTTCCACACGATGGCAGTATTGTCCCAGGACAGCCAAGTAGCCCTGCTCTGAGCATTCTTCTCCCGCCCTTTGAGTTTGAAAAAACACCATGAAGAGACAAAGACACCAGAAAATATGGCTGCCTTGTTTTTTGCTCAGTTTGAGGAAACCTGCTCATGCTCTTTGCATTTTCTTTTTGGTTTCCAGTGGGTATCAAACTGAAGTCTAAGCCATCCAACCTCATCAGGCATCTTCTCTTTTTCAGATTCCAACTTCTACTTGACCAAGTCTTCCCAAATTTGCTCTTCTTCACTCAGCATTTTATCTCCAGCATTTTCTCGTGCTATCAAATTGTTTGGGGGTATCAAGGGGCAAACCTCAGGGATCCATGCCTAAGAGAGAAAAGAAAATGATTATACTTAAGGGCTTGGCAAATCTAGGCCACAGGCCACGTGGCTGTTATCCTGTCTCACTTCCCAAATTCCCTGGGGTCTTCAAATATTAGGCCTTGTTTGTTGAGTTGGAGAAGCCATTTGGTGGAGCTCTAGGAGGAAGGTCCAGATACCTCTTAAGACTGAATGCCAGACAATGCCTTACTTGGAATGATACATTCTTAAATGACTGTAAATTCCAATCAGATGGGACACATGACTTTGTCTCACGGTGTCATCATATAACATTGGAAAATGAGCATTTTCCATGTCATTAAATGGCCTTAGACTTTATTGTGTATGTTTGTCACTGTTTTTTACTTAAAGATTAGTCTTATAATATTTTCTCATTTGTAAGTAAGACAGAGCTTGCTTTTACTCTTGCACAAAGTCTTTAGCAGCACCTTATATTATTTACATATATCCATATTAATATACCTTTCTGAGTGCTTGAATTTTCTTAATATTTTATTCTAGAACACGTTTCGGAAATTATAAAGTCAAAAATATATGGTAGGTCATTCACAGTGAGAAGAAATAACCACTTTAAAAATGTCTTTGCCGTGCATTATCATCCCTTCCCTATGTACATAAAATATGTAGTTTTATAAAATAATGTTCAAATTCCCCAGTACTATGATTGTTTAATACAATATTTTATCACTTATAGCTTGTTCAAACAAGATTTGTGAATTCTTTGCCCCTGACATCTAGAACAAGATAAGAATGCCCAGTTTTGTCAATTCTATTGAACGCTTAAGCCAGGGTAATCAGGCAAGAAAAATACATTAAAGGCATCCAAATTAGAAAGGAAGTAGTAAAATTATCTCTAGTCACAGATAAAATGATTACCTATAAAGAAATTCCCAAGAAATCTACAAAAAATAATATTATTGCTGATTGATGAATTCAGCAAGTACTATAGGGTAGAAAAGCAACTCACACAAATCAATTGTATTTGTATAAAGTAGCAATGAACAATCTGAAAATGAAATTAAAACAATTCCATTTATAATAGCATCAAAATGAATAATATATTTAGGACAATATTTAACTAAAGAAATTTAAGACTTTTACATTAAAAATTACTGACAATTAAAGATGACCTAAATAAATAAAAAGATATCCTTTATTCATAGGCTGGGATCCTAAATATTGTCAAGACAGCAATACTACCCAAAGGGATCTACAGATTCAATGTAATCTCTGTCATTGTCACAACAACGGTTTTTGCAGAAATGGGAGAACTAATCCCAAAATTCCAATGGAATTGCAAGTGACTTCTGTAGCCAAAATAATCTTTTTTTTTTTTTTAAATAATCTTGAAGAGGAAAAACCAAGCTGGAGGACTGACTTCCATTTTTCAAAACTTGCTACAAAGCTACAGTAATCAAAGCACTGTGATACTCAAATAAAAATAGACACGTGGAACCATAAATAGATTGAGAGTGCAGAATCAACCCATACACTGTGGTCAGTTGATTTTCAAAAAAGGTGTGTAGGTAATTCAAAGGGCAAAGAGTAGTCTCTTTAACAAATGGTGCTGAGACAACTGGTTATCCACATACAAAAGAATGACTTTAGACACCTACTTCACACCATATGCAATAATTAACTCAGTATGGGTCAAAGTTCTAAATGTAAGAGGTGAAACTATAAAACTTTAGAGAAAAATAGAAGGACAAAGTTTCATGACCTTGGATTTGATAATGGTTTCTTAGATATGTCACTAGAAGAAAAGGAAGAAAAAAAATTCATCAAAATTTTAAAAAAACAAACAAAAAAACAAACAGCAACAACAAAAAACAACTTTTGTGCATTAAAGGACTCTATCAAGAAAGTCAACAGACAATCTGGAAAATGGGGAAAAACATTTGCAAATTATTTATTTCCCAATGTTCTAGTATCCAGAGTATATAAAGAACTCAAGAACAAAAAGACAAATATCCCAGTTTTAAAAAATAGGAAAAGGACTTGAATATACATTTCTCCAAAGAAGATGCATAAATGGCCAACAAGCACATGAAAAGATACATAACAGTCAAAACAGAAATGTAAATTAAAACCACCAAGTGATACCTCTTCATGTCCACTATAATGTAAGAAAAGATAAGGAAAGAAAAGTACAAGTATTGATGAAGATGTGGAGAAATTGGAAGATTCATACAGTGCTGGTAGGAATTCAAAATGTTCAGCTGCTTATGGAAAAAGTCTGGCAATGCTTCAAAGATTTAAACATAGAATTACCATATGGCACAAAGTTATTTCAAGAATTTTACTATCATAACTTTGTGTCTGAAAGCAGGATCTTTCATTTGAGAACAATAAGAATTGCTGATGAACTGCAAAAAGAAAAGGCCATTTGGAGTTCTTTTAGAATTTACCCTGCAGCAAAACAAATAAAAATATTTAGTGAAATCTCAGTCTAAGTCCAACCAATGTAAGCAGAAAAATGCCAAGATGGTTTTTAAACGTAATCCTTAACCCTTAATCCTTGTCACACGATATTACTAATCACGTGACAAGGGAAGCAGAAGAACTGGAAAAAAAAGTTACCATATGACCCAACAATTCCACTCCAAGGTATCAAAAGAAATGAAAAACCACTACTTACCACAAGTACATGTATATATACACATATTCATAGCAGTCTATACACAAGAGCCAAAAGGTGGACACAAGAAAAATGTCCATCACTTGATGAATTGATAAACAAGATGTGATATATATATATATATATATATATATATATATATATATAAAATGGATATTCAGCCATAAAAAGCAATGAAGTAATGATGTATGTTATGACATGGATGTACCTGGAAATCATTATGCTAAGTGGGAAAGGAAAGACAGGAAAGGCCACATACTGTATGGTTCCATTTGTATAAAATAACGAGAGTAGGTAAATCCAATGGAGGCAGAAAGCAGATTAGTATTTTCCAGGGGCTGGGCAAATTGGGTAGTGTAGAAAAACTATTTCACGGATCTAGGGCTTCCTTTGGGGTAATGAAAATGATTTGGAGGCAGACAGAGATAATACCTGCACAGCATTACGAATGTACTAAATGTCACTGTATTATACACATTAAAATGATTAATTTTATGTTACATGAATTTTACCTCAACTTTTCAAAGTGGCAATATATTTAAATATGCTAGTATTCCAAAGATTTATTAATGATATTTGAAAAGGATTCAAGCTATGTGATAAAATACTTTTTTTAATTAATTAATTTTTTTTTTTTTTGGCTGTGTTGGGTCTACGTTACTGTGCACGGGCTTTCTCTAGTAGAGGTGAGCGGGGACTACTCTTCATTGCGGTGCACGGGTTTCTCATTGCGGTGGCTTCTCTTGTTGCGGAGCACAGGCTCTAGGCGCATGGGCTTCAGTAGTTGTGGCACGCGGGCTCAGTAGTTGTGGCTCAAGGGCTCTAGATCTCAGGCTCAGTAGTTGTGGCACAGGGGCTTAGTTGCTCCATGGCATGTGGGATCTTCCCGTACCAGGTATTGAACCCGCGTCCCCTGCATTGGCAGGTGGATTCTTAACCACTGCACCACCAGGGAAGTCCCTAAAATATTGTTTTAAACAATCATAGTACTGGGGAATTTGAACATTATTTTATAAAACTACATATTTTATGTACATAGGGAAGGGATGATAATGCACGGCAAAGACATTTTTAAAGTGGTTATTTCTTCTCACTGTGAATGACCTACCATATATTTTTGACTTTATAATTTCCGAAACGTGTTCTAGAATAAAATATTAAGAAAATTCAAGCACTCAGAAAGGTATATTAATATGGATATATGTAAATAATATAAGGTGCTGCTAAAGACTTTGTGCAAGAGTAAAAGCAAGCTCTGTCTTACTTACAAATGAGAAAATATTATAAGACTAATCTTTAAGTAAAAAACAGTGACAAACATACACAATAAAGTCTAAGGCCATTTAATGACATGGAAAATGCTCATTTTCCAATGTTATATGATGACACCGTGAGACAAAGTCATGTGTCCCATCTGATTGGAATTTACAGTCATTTAAGAATGTATCATTCCAAGTAAGGCATTGTCTGGCATTCAGTCTTAAGAGGTATCTGGACCTTCCTCCTAGAGCTCCACCAAATGGCTTCTCCAACTCAACAAACAAGGCCTAATATTTGAAGACCCCAGGGAATTTGGGAAGTGAGACAGGATAACAGCCACGTGGCCTGTGGCCTAGATTTGCCAAGCCCTTAAGTATAATCATTTTCTTTTCTCTCTTAGGCATGGATCCCTGAGGTTTGCCCCTTGATACCCCCAAACAATTTGATAGCACGAGAAAATGCTGGAGATAAAATGCTGAGTGAAGAAGAGCAAATTTGGGAAGACTTGGTCAAGTAGAAGTTGGAATCTGAAAAAGAGAAGATGCCTGATGAGGTTGGATGGCTTAGACTTCAGTTTGATACCCACTGGAAACCAAAAAGAAAATGCAAAGAGCATGAGCAGGTTTCCTCAAACTGAGCAAAAAACAAGGCAGCCATATTTTCTGGTGTCTTTGTCTCTTCATGGTGTTTTTTCAAACTCAAAGGGCGGGAGAAGAATGCTCAGAGCAGGGCTACTTGGCTGTCCTGGGACAATACTGCCATCGTGTGGAAATAGTTTCATCGGGCCCAAGCCATGAGCAGTTCCTCCTTGCAAGGCCTAGCAGTGGAGGGAGGTCAGGCCAGTGGAAGGCTAAAGGGAACCTGAACCCAAGACTGGCCTCCCTACCATTTTCTCTGTGGCTTGGCAGGAGCAGTGCAGAGTCAGGGCCTTGGTTTAGTATCTGATCGATGAGCGGCCACAACCCAGGAGCCAGCCAGCTGCTGCCAGGAAGTCCAGACACAGGAAGTAGGGAGGTGGGGCCTCAGTTTCCTAACAGTGTGGGCAGGACTTAGAGCCAAGTGCAGAAGCTGGGGACATTTGTCTTGTGAATGTACCCTTTGGGGTTTAGGCATGCTGGCTACCCGTGTGTTGTGGGGCCTGGGCCCGTTGTGACAGCAGTGACAGAGCACAATGGACAGGCCAGTGCCAAGTACCCTAAATAGCCCATGTCACCGATGGAGACCGAAAGCCTAAAGTACCACTGCCTGGAGCAAGAAGGACCTGTATAGACGGAATGGGAATACACTGACTTGCCCGTGTGGCCCAGAACATCTTCTGGGAGCCTAAAATTAATTGCTCAAGTGGATGGAAACCAGGAATGTAATGGAAGGCCCTGAGGAATTCTCTGAGCCCACCCACCAGCTGGTGGCTCCTGGGGCATTGCAGCTTCACTGTAAACCCCAGGGTCAAATCTTTTGTCCTGAAGGGATCCTGATGTTATCTCAGTTCTTGCAAGGAGGACAGAGATGTGGCTTTTGGGGTTGGTATTTCCCTGAAAAGGATGGCATTATTCCCTTCCTGGGATTTAAGATGAATAGCAAACCGTTGTACCTTGAGGATCAAAATATGAGGTTTCTAACACCAAGTAAAAGTACTGGCAAAACAAATTGTATTTTACTCTACTTCTGTATGTGATAAGTTTGAACCAAACATAGAAATATTTATTTATTCTATAGAGCCAATATTCACATTGGGATTTATGTTTAAAATTTTGAAGAAAACAACTAATGGCGTCTTCACGTCTAAAGCAATATGTTTCTGGGTGTACTTTTGTCCATATACATAGTGAAGGCTTGAATTGTTGACAAACAAGGCTTAATTTTGATAATATTCTGCGTAATATTATATTTTCTAAAAGTGACACACAGCAGTATCCACATTATGGAATGATTAAATATCTTGCTCCTACAGTCAAGGAAACTGAAAGCTTTTTTTTTTTTTTTTTTTTTTTTCTTTTTGCGGTATGCGGGCCTCTCACTGTTGTGGCCTCTCCCGTTGCGGAGCACAGGCTCCGGACGCGCAGGCCCAGCGGCCATGGCTCACGGGCCCAGCCACTCCGCGGCATATGGGATCCTCCCAGACCGGGGCACGAACCCGTATCCCCTGCATCGGCAGGCGGACTCTCAACCACTGCGCCACCAGGGAGGCCCCTGAAACTGAAAGCTTTTGATAAATTATTACTTAACACAAAATCCGGTCATCTATATTTAAAGACATTTAAGTAGCCTCTCTATATAAGACCTGAGAAAGTGATAGGACAAATCTCAAACCACAAGGAAATTCCACACAAATGATGTCATTTTAAATCCATAACAAACAAAACTTTCATGCACATACACACCTGCTACACCCTGTAAAAAAAAGAATGATCAGAATGCAATACATCAAAATATTGAGTTCCTATAAGCTTTTGAAAGCTTTATAATCTTTATAATTGTTCACTTTTGTATTTCTTTGCCAGATGCTTAAAATATCCTTAGGATTTGAGCAACAGTAAAGAAGTGTTATGAGATTTAGCAATAAAGTTTCAGCAGTTACGTCATAAACAGTTAATGTCATTGGAAATTTTCAATTACCTAATATTGTGTGAAATATCCATGGCACTAAATTCTACCTATTGTGTGACCAGGATGGAATTGAACAAAGATTTGGTGTGATTGTCTATGTACGTATGTGTGTGTGTGTTTGTTTTAAACACTCCTTTAATCAAAAAAAAGGAGTATATTGATGGGCCTACATCTATTTAGCTAAATGATATCAGCTTTCGTGATCAATCATATATAATATTTGAATGCATTTATCATCAAGTTGGTAATGGTGGTTGCCTCAGGAAAGTGGGATTTGTGATCAGGTGTTTCTATTTGTTCTTCAAAGATTTGTGAATTCTCATCCACTTGATCAACTGCAGTCTCCTAGAAGATATTGTGGGCCACACGGGCAAGTCAGTGTATTCCCATTCCGTCTATACAGGTCCTTCTTGCTCCAGGCAGTGGTACTTTAGGCTTTCGGTCTCCATCGGTGACATGGGCTATTTAGGGTACTTGGCACTGGCTTGTCCATTGTGCCCTGTCACTGCTGTCACAAGGGGCTCAGGCCCCACAACACACGGGTAGCCGGCGTGCCTAAACCCCAAAGGGTACATTCACAAGACAAATGTCCCCAGCTTCTGCACTTAGCTCTAAGTCCTGCCCACACTGTTAGGAAACTGAGGCCCCACCTCCCTACTTCCTGTGTCTGGACTTCCTGGCAGCAGCTGGCTGGCTCCTGGGTTGTGGCCGCTCGTCGATCAGATACTAAACCAAGGCCCTGACTCTGCACTGCTCCTGCCAAGCCACAGAGAAAATGGTAGGGAGGCCAGTCTTGGGTTCAGGTTCCCTTTAGCCTTCCACTGGCCTGACCTCCCTCCACTGCTAGGCCTTGCAAGGAGGAACTGCTCATGGCTTGGGCCCGATGAAACTATTTCCACACGATGGCAGTATTGTCCCAGGACAGCCAAGTAGCCCTGCTCTGAGCATTCTTCTCCAGCCCTTAGAGTGTGAAAAAAACTCCATGAAGAGACAAAGACACCAGAAAATATGGCTGCCTTGTTTTTTGCTCAGTTTGAGGAAACCTGCTCATACTCTTTGCATTTTCTTTTTGGTTTCTAGTGGATATCAAACTGAAATCTAAGCCACCCAACCTCATCAGGTATCTTCTCTTTTCCAGATTTCATGTCCTATTTAGCCAAATATGTTTAATTAACATATACTTAATAGTTTTATTCCTTTACAGATTCAAAATCTTTTGTTATTTTCACAAATTATATCTTCATACATTGCATGTCCATTAACATAGATTTATATTGCTTATGTACTTGCCTTGCCTTTTAAATTACATAGGAAAATAAAAGGTTAAAAAGCAAAAATAGGACATTCCCTGGCGGTCCAAGCCCAGGTTCAATCCCTACTCCAAGCCCAGGTTCAATCCCTACTCAGAGAAGTAAAATCGCACAAGCCACATGGCATGGCCAAAAATATATATATATCTTATATATATATAAGATATATCTTATTATATATAAAATATATCTTATACATATATATATTTATATTATACATACATACATGTTTATATTATATATAATATATATCTTATATATATATCATATATATATATCTTATATATATATATATATATATATAATATATTCTGGCTTTTATATGTATCTATGAAGTTTCCTTTTTCCTTGTACTGGCTAGTGTCTTCATTTCACCTTGGATGACTTCCTTTTGCATTTCTGGTATGTTAGCTCTTCTAGTAACAAACTCCATCTGTATTTCTTTTCTAGCAATGTCTTAGTTTCGCCTTTTTGAACTTAGTCTTGCTGGACGTGGAAACCTTGGTTGACACGTTTTTTTTAAATGCCTTTTGGTTTCCATGGTTTCTGAAGAGAAATCAACTGCAAATCTTATTGAGGCCACCTTGTATTGATATATGATGAAACCCCTTCATGCTTACAAGATTCTTGTTTGGTGGCTCTTGGAAGTTTGATTATAATGTGACTCATTTTGGATCTCTTTGTGTTTATGTTATAAAGAGTTTCTTGAGCTTCTTAGATGTGTATATTCATGTTTTTTTATCAAATTTCTAGTGTGGGCCATTATTTCTTCAACTACTCTTTCTTCCTCTTTCCCTCTCTTCTCCTTTGGTAACATTATGCGTAAGACAATATACTAAATCATGTCCCACAGGTCTTGTAGGCACTGTTCATTCTTCTTCATTATTTTTTTGTTTTGCTCAGACTGGATAATCTCAACTGACCTAGCTTCAAGTTCCCTAATTCTTTCTCCTAACTGTTCAAACTGCTGTTAGAATATTTTAGTGAATTTTTTATTTCAGTTATTATACTTTTCAGTTCCACAATTTCTATTTTATTATTTTTTATAATTTCTATCTGTTTATAGATATTCTCTATTTGGTGAGACATTGTTCTCCTGGTTTCCTTTAGTTCTTTGTATTTAGTTTACTTTATCCCTTTCACACCATATTTAAGAAAGATGATTTTAAGTCTTTTCTAGTAAGTCCATTGCCTAGGCTCCATTCTAGACAATTTCAACTTATTCCTTTTTTTCCCTGTGAATGGCCATACTCTTGTTTCTTTGGATGTTTTGTTTTTTGTTGGTGGTGAAAACTGAACATTTTGAATATTACATTGTATCAACACTGGAAATCAGATTTCTAACCCAGAGGTTTAGTTGATGGTACTTGTTGTGGGTTGTTTTCTGCTTGTTTAGTGACTTTTCTCAATTATTTTTGTAATGTCTGTATTCTTTGTCACGTGTGGCTACTTAAGTCTATGTTTTGTTAGCTTAGTGATCACTTAATGTTCTGACAGACTTTCTTTAAACATCTGAAAAATACTGTCAGTCTTTGCAATTGGTTTTGTATTGGGGATGTCTTTCAATGATTATCCAGGCTGTTCACAACTCTACTTTACCCTTCACTTCCAGATTGCAAGGAGCCTAAAGAGACATGAGAGATTAGGGTCTCAGGACTTATCTGAGCAGTTGTCCAGCCCTGGGTATGTCTGTGGTTTTCTAATTTTTCCAGTACATGCAAGAAGTTTTAAAGCTCCTTTCCCCCCACATTTCCTTTCACATCCTTCTCCTTCCTATGCTTCTCTGACTACTGCTTGTCCTAACTATTTTCTCTTGCCCCAGGCTGCTCTGGCCAATAATTGTGCCTTTAAATTATTTTAGTAAATGCCTTTCTTCAAGACAGCCCAGCCCTGGAAACACTCCAAGTAAGTCAAAACGAAGGCATGCTCTTGCACCAACCCTTCAGGGAGCCTCCAGATAGGTCAAAATGGACCACCACAATTCTTTGAGAATAAGTCCATATTGCTCCCTCAGGAACTAACATCACAGACCAGGAGGGCAAGATCCATCTTTAAGACAGTGTGGTTTTTGGGGGGTGGCAGGTGGGGAATTTTAAATGCCACAGTCCTCTCTCACTGCAAAGTAGTCACTTCTTTTTCACCAAGCCACTTTTGGTTTCCTTAAGTTTTCAACTAGATCTATAGTTTTGTAAAATTGGATTCTGACACTTTTTGTCAACTCATTAGTTACTTCTATGAAGGGATGGATCATTGGGGTTCCCTACTTCGGCACCTTCAATGACATCATCTTTGCCACATGTTATTACATTTCTAGAAATAATCATGCTTCTTTACAATGCACTTGCTACAACAGCCATGTATGAAGAAGTGAAGTGAGGTCATGAGTAATGGCTACCTCTGGCAGGGAAGGATTTTTTTTTTTTTTTTTGCGGTATGAGGGCCTCTCACTGTTGTGGCCTCTCCCGTTGCGGAGCACAGGCTCCGGACGCGCAGGCTCAGCAGCCATGGCTCACGGGCCCAGCCACTCTGCGGCATGTGGGATCTTCCTGGACCTGGGCACGAACCCGTGTCCCCTGCATCGGCAGGCGGACTCTGAACCACTGTGCCACCAGGGAAGCCCGGGAAGGATTTTTTTTTTTTTTTAAAGAAGATGTTGTGGGTAGGAGTTTATTAACTTGTTTATTTATTTTTGCTGCGTTGGGTCTTCATTTCTGTGCCAGGGCTTTCTCTAGTTGTGGCAAGCAAAGGCCACTCTTCATCGTGGTGAGCGGGCCTCTCACTATTGTGGCCTCTCTTGTTGCAGAGCACAGGCTCCAGATGCGCAGGCTCAGTAGTTGTGGCTCACGGGCCTAGTTGCTCCATGGCATGTGGGATCCTCTCAGACCAGGGCTCGAACCCGTGTCCCCTGCATTAGCAGGCAGATTCTCAACCACTGCGCCACCAGGGAAGCGCCCCGGGAAGGATTTTTAAATGTGTTCATTTTCAATCCTTTTCACCGTTTTTGGTCCCTTATCAGTTTTAACACTTCTTAGTTTGGTTGGGTGGTTCTGCTTCTCTTCAGGCTCTCTGAACTCCAGGCAATGGGCTTTTAAACATTTGGATGTACCCGAGTAGTTTAGCAAGCACACCTGCTCCTGTTATAATGCCACCTGGAACTGGCCTGTCTTTGGTGCCCTGACACTGTTGCCATAAAAGATCCATGCCCCACAATACCAGCATAGCACTTGAAAGCCTGCTACCTCTTGTTCACAGGAGACAAATGCCTACAAGAGCCTGCATTTGTCTTTCAATGGATTTCTCTTTTCTTCCACACTGGGTGGAGAACAAGGCCTTGCCCATGACTTTCTGTCCCTGGACCATCTGGCAGCTGCTGCCTCAATTCTAGTCCCTCACTCTCCAAGTTGTACAATAAGATCCCACCAATGTTCAAGTATCCTGTAAGGCCACAGAGAAGAAGGCAAGGAGGTCCAGCTTGGGTCTAAGCCTGTTCCAACTCCCCATATGCATGATCTTCCTCAACTTTTGGCCTCAAGGGAAGGAAGTTGTAAGGGTTTTTGGTGTTTTAAAACTACTTCCTCACAATGGCAGTAGTGCTCCAGATTATGTAGGCAAGCCTGGTCCTTGAGCTCTCATCTCCCACCCAACCAGTATGAAAAAAAAAAAAAAAAAAAAAAACGCCACCAGAAGACAAAGGTGCCAGGAAATATGGCTGCCTTGTATTTTGCGGGTTTTAAGAAACTTACTCACACTGTTGTTCTTTTGTTCTTGGTTTCCATCTGAAATCAAAACTGAGGCCTAAATTACCCATCCCCATCAGGCATCTTCTCTTGCGAGAACTCAATTTCTATTTGACCTAGTTCTGCTCTTCTTCACTCAGCTTTACATCCCATGCATTTTCCCAAGTTATCAAGTACTCTGCTTCTGAGGCCAAGTCTCAAGGAGCCAGGCCTAAGAGAAAGAAGAACATTCCAGAAAATCAAGGGCAGCATTAGGGCATCTCTAGGCAACAAAAATTGCTAACAATTATTGAGTATTTATTGAATACAATGTACCAGTAAATATTCCAAGGATCTTGATAAGAATTTATATATTGATTCTTCATAACATCTCTCTGGGTAAGTAGTATGATTCTTGCCGCTTAATAAATAAGGAAAGGTAGCACAGAAAGTTTAAAAACCTTTTCCAAGGTCACATAGCTAATAACAGAGACAATTTAAAAATCAGATTAGCCAGACTTCAGAGCTCACACTCTTAAGGACTCGGGAGGCAAACTATAAGCTCACTTCTGAGGCACTTTGAGGAAGCCTCCCAACTTTTTCTGGTTTTCCTGTATTCTCTAAGACTCAGGTGCAGAGAGGATTGAGGAAGCAAGCTCAGTTCAGTTCTATCTTCGATTCTTGGCATACAGGAACAACAGGTAAAAATAAGTCAGATTCTGTTGACCTTCTAATCATTAGTCCACTTGCTTCTCAGTTAAGCCCTTTCCAAAATGTGTTGCTTTTTTTTTTCCTTTTTTTCTTTTTTTTTTGCGGTACGCGGGCCTCTCACTGTTGTGGCCTCTCCCGTTGCGGAGCACAGGCTCCGGACGCGCAGGCTCAGCAGCCATGGCTCACGGGCCCAGCCACTCCGCGGCATGTGGGATCCTCCCGGACCGGGGCACGAACCCATGTCCCCTGCATCGGCAGGCGGACTCTCAACCACTGCGCCACCAGGGAAGCCCTGTGTTGCTTTTTACTGCAAACCTTGAAACTTCCGAAAGCCCCCTAACCCAATTTTTATTTGCTTAAGCAGGCGAAGGAATAAATTCCCACAAAGGCCCCACTTACACTCAGCTACCTGTAGATCTACCTGTAGATCTAGCTGTACAGCTACCTGTAGATCTCCTTTGGCTCAGAAAGAGCAGATGAATTGGGAGTGGAGAGGAAAGGAGCCACATTCAGGTCCCAGTGTTTCAATAATCAGAAACCTGTTGACTTTGTTTAATTGTATATATGGTACATGTGTATTGATATGTATTTTTCAGTATCTTATTATGATATTAATTTTGGCTATTTACCAAATATTTCCATTACTCCTCCTGGATACTGGATCAGCAATATTAGGCCAAGGGATGGAGCCGAACCCACAGGTCTGATTAAATAAATACCCCAACCTGTCTCTGAAATCATAGCAGAACCCTCTAAGGCACAACATAACCGGGACTCATAAATAAAGCAAAACAGCCAGATTATGTAATCAATATGGGTCAACCATTTGAGGCACAGAGAAGTAGAGAAAAATGAAGAGTGGATAAAGAGGAGGACACAAAGATAGCCAGCAGAAAAAAAATTCCAACATATATTATTATCCAAGTTGTGTATAAAGATAAAATACATACAGTTTATAGTAATATTATAGGTCACTTTGTGTTCACTTATCTGAGTTCTATATTAACTAAATATTCTATACTGAAAAAAAGTTATTTTTCATAAGTAGAAAAACAGCTTTTTTCTTTTTTGTTTTTCGGCCCTGCAGTGTGGCTTGTGTTCCCCAACCAGGGATCGAACCCGTGCCCCCTGCCGTGGAAGCATGGAGTCCTGACCACTGGACCGCCCAGGAATTCCCTTTTTTCATATTTTTAAATTATACTTTGGATAACTAAAGTATACTGTCAAAACGCTCATAAAATACAAAAGGGAAAAAGGTACAAAATGGAAAAGATATGCAAGAAAATACCCGATTATTGTAAATATGTATGTATGTAAATTAAAATGTATCACTATATTTATGTAAATATAAAACATGGTAAGGATCAAATAAAGACATAATCAGTGTTTGTCTCAAGACTGTGGAATTATAAATACAGTGAACATTCCTCTTAGTTTTCCTTGGGAAGTCACAGTTTACAGCAGCTGTCTAACTTAGACAATAAATTATGTAAGCACTTGGAGTAGACAAATTATATTCTCTACTTAATTACCAAATTCATTATTAAGGACACATCATTTCTATATTCTTATAAAGCATTAATACTTATGCCAAAATTAAAATATGGATATATATGATGCATAAAAGTGTAAAGATATAAGAAAAGGTCAATGATAAAGTTGAGTCTTAACACATACATTCAAAACCCATGGGGTTGGTAGATGTAAACTATTACATTTAGAATGCATAAACGACAAGGTCCTACTGTATAGCACAGGGAACTATACTCAATATCCTGTGATAAACCATAATGGAAAAGAATATTAAAAAAGAATGTCTGTATGTGTATAACTGAGTCACTTTGCTGTACAGCAGAGATTGGCACAGCATTGTAAATCAACTATACTTCAATTTTAAAAAATTAAAAAAATTAAAAAAAAAAACCTATGTAGAGCTTGACTCTAATTTCTGTTAAAAAGAAAACCACAGGCCCAAAATGCAGTCACTTATGCTAGACCACGCCAGCAAACCAGGGCTTAATATCTAATCAAATTGAAGATTCAACCTCCCCCAGAAATGTAGTCTTAACTGAAACAGTCAGTCAGTAATTTTATCATCAGCACCAATGAGGTACTATGTTACATGGGCCCTCTCCATTCCCCAAAAGAAGATGATGTAACCCATATAATAAAACCCTTTTTCCCAAAAGGGAGAAGACCTACTCTGAAATAATACTCTTCTCTGTTTATGACTTCCTCATCCTGCCTTTGAAAACCTTTCCCTTTCTGTAGCCATTTGGAGCTCCCCTCTACTTGCTAGGTGGGTTGCTACCTAATTCATGAATGAATCATTCAATAAAACCAATTAGATCTTCAAATTTTTCTCATTGGAACTTTGGTTTTTAGCATTTCCTTAAATGAAAATAACTAAATATGAATGTTTATTTTGAGCATCAGGTTTGAGCCACTGGAATACTTACTAGTGAGCTCTCCATCTGTAAAGACATTTAAAAAGAGAGATGCCATTTTGGTTACTTTCAAAAATATGTGAGCCAGAAAATGGGGGACTCCATAGGAGCCTGAGAAATGAGCCAAATCAAACAGCACAAGTTCTAATGGCTGAAAATGGCTTCCTGCAAGCTTTGAGATTCCAGCAATTTCTTTTCCTCTTGCAGGGATCCCTGAGACTTGAGCCCTGCATCAGAAAACTTGAAAATGCGGGAAATCCTACAGAATGTTGCAGAAGAGATCTGCAAGGCTTTGGTCTAGTGGAAACAGAACTCTTGAAAAGATGCCTGATGAGGGTGGGGGGTTTTCAGGGACATTTCGATTTCAAATGGAAACCAAAAGCAAAAGCACAGCACTGTGAGCCGTTTCTCCAAAATGGGTTTGATGCAAGGCAGCCATGTTTCCTAGCTCCTCTGTCTCTAGTTGGCATTTTTTTTAGACTGGATGGGCGGTAGAAGAGGAGCCGGGGGCAGGGCTAGTTGGCTTTTCCGAAGCCATACTGCCATCACGAGGAAGTAGTTTTAGAAAAGCCAAAATTGTAAGAGTGAATTCCCCTGAGACCTAGCCTTTAAGAAATGTGTGGCTAATTCCCAGGCCTAATGGGCCCTGACCAACCTGGGTCTCCTTTACTTGAACTCTGAGGCTTTCTAGGAGCTCTGGACAAAGGAAGAATGTTGGTAGAGAAGCTTCTGAGTGAGGGGCTGGGACTGTGGCATGGTTTTTGTTTCCTCCCACTGGGGGCGGAACTAGAGGAAAGCCCTCAGAGCCTATGCAGAGCTTCTGTGCATTTGTCTCCTGCCCCTGCCCCTTACAGAATGAAACAGTTGGGCTGGCACAAGATGTCCTTGTACTCTGGGGCCTGGGCCCCCTGTGTCAGCAGGGTCAGAGCTGGGGTTCGGGATGGGAATCTCACTCCATGTCACATCTAACAGCTGCTGGTCTGTGATCTGGAGTTCTCATGGATACCCAAAAGGCTGGTACACTGATTGCCTGGAGCAAGGATGGCCACCCTGCCATGCCAAGCCGGTGAACTCCAGAACATCAGGAGTCCCAGTGTAACAACCAAATGAGAACCAAGAATGGAGAAGAAGGCCTGGAGTTATTTTCTGAGCCCAGGAGGATGTGGCTTTGTAGCTTTTTTTCTAGGGCTCAGTATGATGACTACCCCTTAAAGCGACCTGCTCTCATCAGGGACAGAGATACGTTCTTTAGTGGTTAGCTTTCCCCTAAGGAAGATGAAACCCTTGGGGCTTGGGACCGAATCATTTATTCCTATCCGCTAGTATTATTCTCTGTGCCTGCTTCCTAGCCTTTTACTGATGAAGATTCCTTGTAGGCTTCACAAGACATCCTCTTTGGAGAACTGAGCACATCAGGACCCCTGAACACTTGCCTATTTTAGTGCCACTCACTCTTCTGTACCTGAGATGATCTCAGTATGTAACCTCTTAGAGAAAGGCCAAGCAGCCCATTGAAACAAGCTTTGGTATTTGTATCTTCTTTCTCCTGCTCTCTCTTCTAAGTCTATTTCATTTGAATGTTTTCCTGTGTAGCTACCATGGGGTTGTTGGTATGACTTTAGTATGAGGATATCCTTGGGTTTTGAGTTTTTCCCTTCGATCATACATTTCCCAGTCCTTGTATCACAAGTGCACCTCACATGTCATTAAATATCCTTCAGATGATTGGATTTTGTGTTACTTAGAAGTTTGCCCAAAGATTTTTGTTTTCTTTACTACAAAAAGTGACCTTTTTCATTTCCATATGTAAACAGAACTATGCATATTTTTTTTAGAGAAATACAATCTTACGCTGGAGGCTATTTTAAAGCCTGAAGGCTATTCCTTGGCTTCTTGATTTCAAATATAAACCAGTCTTGTTAATATGTCAAAGATTCAGTCATGTATAAAGTAAAAATCTGATGGCATAACCTTAGAAAAATTATTCCAGAAAGGTGGACACAGTGAGCAGTTTCCTTGGAATCCTTCCTTTGTGCATATTCACTCTTTAGAATCCATACATATTTATGTATTCAACTTCAGGTAATAATACATGTGATAAGCATATACTTTATTTTTCCCTTTCTCTTTTCTTATATTAACAAACTAGGATGATTTGATCCTGAAGATTCAATAATTTGCTTTAATCCCTAATCAAAGGTGTGAGATATCTTGCCTGATCACGACAGAGAGAATGGAATTCAGTCTTTGCAAGGACTCACGAGGACTACCTAGTGTAGCGGAACCATGTGAGATCCAACCTATCCGAGAACAATAGGTGCTTTCCCCTCAGCAATGTCAGCCATTGCAAAGGAAAGCTCAATGAATTTACTTTCCCTACTCACTCTTCTCCTATAGGAATGTGGCTGTGTGATCACTTTTGAGAGGCATAGTCTCTAGAGGAAGGGTATGATCACGTGCAAGGTTAACTGATGCACATAACTTGCCCTCGGACAAGTTAAACAAATTGACAATGCTTCCAGGCTCATAGGAGCATGTTTGTTTCTACAAATAATCACATAACACTGGGCAATAAGGATGGCTTCAATTTCAGCAGCTTGCTCAGGATACATTAGTTGGGAGTTGGAGATAGTTGAGAATTTCTTGAACCATAATTTACTTGGATAATGGTGAATTTGAGAACCTCTGCCAATAGACTTTTCTGTGCCATGGCCTTTTTCTTCTGGGAAGTTCTTGCCCCGTTCTTTTTTCCCCTTTCCTGCTAAATTGTTTTCCTTTAGCTTTTCATTTTGGAATAGCTAACGATCGGTAATGGATGTCAGTGGTTGAAGGGGAGTAAACACTGACAATAGTTGTTCTTAGCTTCCAGTTTTGGCTATTTTCATTATAACTGAAATACTGAAATTCAGCTAGGAACTATTTCCTTAGGCTTCTATCAATTCTCAGTCCATTGGCTTCTGTTAAGGATAGTTGGGGTGAGGTGAACACAGTATTCTTGAGCCTAAGGAATTCCAGAGCTGAGGCCACCTCTTCTTTTTTTTTTTTTAATATATTTGTTTATTTACTTATTTTTGGCTGCGTTGGGTCTTCGTTGCTGCGCACGCAGGCTTTCTCTAGTTGCGGTGAGCAGGGGCTACTCTTGGTTGCGGTGTGCGGGCTTCTCATTGCAGTGGCTTCTCTTGTTGCGGAGGACAGGCTCTAAGCACACGGGCTTCAGTAGTTGTGGCACGTGGGTTCAGTAGTTGTGGCTCACGGGCTCTAGAGCACAGGCTCAGTAGTTGTGGCGCATGGGCTTAGTTGCTCCGCGGCATGTGGGATCCTGCTGGACCAGGGCTCGAATCTGTGTCCCCTGCATTGGCAAGCAGATTCTTAACCACTGAGCCATCAAGGAAGTCCCTGAGGCCACCTCTTGTGTTGCCTACAATTCAGTCTTCATACATTTGTCTACTCTACTCCACCATGTGGCCAAGTCAAAGTACTGTTCCAAGGCAGGCACCCCAGCACATCGGATCCAGGCTTTCTCTCTTGGTTTGTTTTAGCAGAAATAATTTCAGGAGGTCAGCGGTCACCTTTCACCTTCACAAGGCACCTGGGGTCGTTGATGCATACTCTACCAAATGTCTCCAAGACACTCCTGAGAGCTAATGACACTTTGTCAATAATCAATTATTGCCTCTCGACTCCAAATACACTCTTCAAAATATGCTCTATGATAAACAGTGAGATTTTTCCCCCTGCACTCTGAGCTCTGACACTGCTGCCAAATGGTGCCAAGGTCCTGGTCCCGAAGTTCTATGTCCCAGACGGTCTGCCTCATGCTCAAGGGACAGGAAGACGAAGCAAATGATCGTAACCTCTGCATTAGGTTGTGAATCACTTCCTATAATCTTGCCTGCACTGGGAGGGGCTCCACCCTGACTTCCTGTGCTTGTACTTTCTGGCAGCTGCCTGTTCGGTCCTGGCCACTCACTAGCCAGCTTTTACAATTATGTCTTGCCTTTGTCACCGTATCCTGGAAGGCCTCAGAGATGAAGGCAAGGATGCAACGCTTGGAGCTAGGGGGATGCTCAACCTCCTGCAGGTGCAACATTCTTCAACTTCTGGGTCTCCTGGGAGGAAATACTGATGGCTTAGGGCTTCACCAAATGATTTTCTCATGATGGCAGCAGTGCTCCAGAAATGTCAGCCAGCCCTGCCCCGAGGCCCTCTTCTCCCACCCATCTAGTCTGAAAAAACAAAAGGCAAAGGCACCAGGAAACAAAACTGCCTCACATATTGCCCAGTTTGAAGAAAGCTGCTCACACTACTGTGATTTTGCTTTCCATTTCCATCTATAATCAAACTGAAGCCTAAACCACTCCTCACCATCAGGCATCTTCTTTCATCAAGCATTACCTTTTCACCAGATACTGGCTTCACAGTTCAGCTCTTCTTCACTCAGCATTAGTTCTCCAGCACTTTCCCAATTATCAAGTTAACTTCTAGGGACGAGTCTCAGGGTACCAGGACTAAATGGAAGAAAATGTTGGAAGTTCCAGGCCTGGAGGAGGTCACGTCTAGTCATCTGTCCTCAAGGGCCTCCTAGATTCCCAGGAAGTTTCCATCCATTCTCTAGGACACACTAATATGTTTGTGCTTGGTGGAAGGCTGTTTTTTGACTCAGCTCCTGAGAACTCTTTTCTTAAGGCCTATGATAACTCTTATTGGTTAATAGCACGTCCTACATGTGACACCAAACGTACCCTTATATTTATTTACTTTTTAATTTAAAAATGTATATTAATTATTTTTACCATGTTTCTGTCACTTCTATGGAAGGAGCTAATTTCTGCTTCTTTAGTTTAGAACAGATAGATTATTCTGTTTCCAGTGAATCTTGGGGACATATTAGAACTTAAGATTTCAGTGCATTCCTGACTATATTTTGAATTTTCCTGTCGTTTCCAATGTCTGCTTTTCAGGTGGAACTACTACATTTTATTGTATGTACATTTTTTAAAATTTATTTAATTTGTTTATTTTTGGCTGCATTGGGTCTTCGTTGCACGTGGGCTTCTCATTGTGGTGGCTTCTCTTGTTGCGGAGCTTAGGCTCTAGGCACACAGGCTTCAGCAGCTGTGGCACAGGGGCCCAGTAGTTGTGCCTCACGGGCCCTACAGCACAGGCTCAGTAGTTGTGGCACACGGACCTAGTTGCTCCATGGCATGTGGGATCTTCCCAGACCAGGGATCGAACCCATGTCCCCTGCATTGGCAGGCAGACTCTCAACCATTGCGCCACCAGGAAGCCCCTGTATGTACATTTTAAATGATATTTTTCATACGTATTTGTTTAATAATCTGTTTTTACATACATTGGCATAAACTATATAATTCTGCCAACAGAAATGAATTTATTCGGTGGATATGAATATGTTTGCGCATGTGAATTTTTAGAAATTATGTGTTAGATCATATTGAATCTAATTTTGTCCTATATTTTTAACACATTAATTATTGTACATGGGCCCATACCCTTAATCTTTTTTGCTATGAGAATAGCTTTATTTTCCCACATACATTAAGGTGATACACACCACTTTAAAATATTCAAAACTAAAGAGATTATGAATTAGAAATTAATAAATGTTCATAACCTAACTTTTATACATAATAACTAGAATTTTTAAATTTTATGGCTCTTTTCTTTCCTTTGTAGATATAATATGAATAGTTTTTAATCACAGAATAGATTTATACTTAATATATATTTTTATATCACTCTTTGTTCACATACTGTATAATGAGCATCTTGCCAAAATCTTCTTATATTTTGGGGGCTTGTTTTCTAGACATTAAACAAATAACTCCATTTGTTTCATTAATTTATCATAGTTATTTATGAAATATCCCTATACTTCATATATATGATGACGAAAACAGATGTTATTTAAAATCCTATTTTGCTCATGCATAATGACTGAAATAAATTTATTATATATATATATTCCTCTATGGAAGTATACAAGCTATCTAAAATATCTCTCAAGAATTTCATTCATATTAAGTATTTGTATCAATTTGATCTACTTGGCAAAATTTATCTCATAATTCTCTTACCCCCTTCAATGTGTCCTGGTTTCCCCTCTGTCTGGTGCTTAACATTCTGATTTTCCTTTCATTAACAGTCAGTGGATTTTTTTTTCATATCTCCTCTATGGGATCTCCAATTTCATGAAACCCATATTTTCCCCTTTTAAATTGTTTGTAAAACTTTTTTTTTTAAAGCACAGGGTAAAGTAACTTTTTGAAAAAGGCTATAAGGCTAAATTTTTAAGACCTTGCATATCTAAGGATATCTTTATTCTTACATTTCATTGAAAGTTTGGCTGTGTATAGAATTCTAAGTTGGAAATAATTTTTCTTCAGTATTTTGAAGACATTGTTTCACTGAATTCTAGTTTCCAGTGTTGATATTTAGAAGTTCAAAGTCATTCTGATTCTTCATACTTGTAGGTTAGTTATATGATCTTCCCTGTTACTGGTGTTCCAAAATTTCATAATATGTACTCAGGTAGGTCTTTTTTACCCACTATGCTGGCATCTTGGTGGCCCCGTTCAACCTGGAATATCATATTTTACATTTCTGTGAACTTTCTGAGAACTCCTACTATTCAGATAATAAATCACATTTACAGATGTACTCTAAATTTCTTAGCTTTTTCCCCTTTTTAAATTTTTAAAATTACAAGTATGGTCTTTTTCCAACCTCTTTGATGAGTTTTGTATTTCTACTATGTTACTTTTAATTGTTGTGTTCTTTTTCATTATTTTTTTCATTGTATCCTTTTTGTCTATCACCGTTGCAATATCATCTCTTGCCTGTCTCAAGATATTGAGAAAAATTATTTTTTAAAGTTCTCTTCTCCCTTAAAGTTGATCTTCTCCAATGTAGTTCTTCTATGTTTTTGTCTATATCTTTCACCGTTAGGGCTCCTTTTAGAGATTAAAAGAGACACTATGGTTTTCTTTTGATTAGTGTTTGCTTGGTATATATTGTCCCATCATTTTTATTTTTAACATATCAATATCTTTATATTTAAAGTGAATTTCCTATAGCCAGAATATACTTGGTTCTTACTTTTATTAATACAATCTGAAAAATCTGTCTTTTAAATAGATTATTTAGATCATTTACATTGAATGTAATTATTAATATGGAAATATTTAAATCTATCATTTTGCTGGCTGTCTTCTATTTGTTCTTTTTTTCATCTTTCCTGAAATTCTAGTGGGTCAACTGAGCATTTTTTATGATGCCAGTTTTATCACTATTAGTTCATCAGTTATACTTCGTTTCAAATTTGTATGTGGTTGACCTGGGTTTAAAAAATATATATGTAATTAATTCCAGTTTAATTTCAAATAATGTATCACTTCTCGTATACTGTAAGAACCTTATGACAATATGGTCTTGCTTCCCATCTTTTGTGCTGTCATTATACCGCTAAAATATGCTACTGGGCTTCCCTGGTGGCACAGTGGTTAAGGATCTGCCTGCCAATGCAGGGGACACGGGTTCGAGCCCTGGTCCGGGAAGATCCCATATGTCACAGAGCAACTAAGCCCGTGTGCCACAACTACTGAGCCTGCGCTCTAGAGCCCACAAGCCACAACTACTGAGCCCGCAAGCCACAACTACTAAACCCTGTGCACCTAAAGCCTGTGCTCCACAACAGGAGAAGCCACCACAATGAGAAGCCTGTGCACCAAAGCCTGTGCAACAGAGTAGCCCCCTGTTCGTCGCAATTAGAGAAAGCCCGTGCGCAGCAATGAAGACCCAATGCAGCCAAAAATAAAATAAAATAAATAAATTTTTAAAAATAAATAAATAAAATAAAATTTACTATAAAAAAATAAAATAAAATCTGCTATTTTTCTAATAGTCAAATACATTTTAAAACAATTAGAAATAAGGAAAAATGTCTTTTGTATTTACTTTCATTTTAACTATTTCTCTAGATCTCTGATTCTTTGTGTCAATCTCGGGTGTCTGTCTGATACCACATTCTTTTTTACTTTCTCCTTATTTTGAAAGACATTTTTGATGGTATAAAATTCTGGGTTGATCATTTTATTTTTATTTTGTTTTGTTTTGTTTTCAGTACCATTAAGATGCCAGCCTGTTTCCTTATAGCTTACATAATGCTTGTCCAGTCTACTATAAATCTTATATTTGTTCCTCTCCAGGGAATATCTTTCCTTTGTATCCAGCTGTCCTCTAAATTTTCTCTTTACCTTCAGTTTCAGGAGTCTGAGCGGGCCTCTCACTGTTGTGGCCTCTCCGGTCGCGGAGCACAGGCTCCGGACGCGCAGGCCCAGCGGCCATGGCTCACGGGCCCAGCCGCTCCGCGGCACGTGGGATCTTCCCGGACCGGGGCACCAACCCGTGTCCCCTGCATCAGCAGGCGGACTCTCAACCACTGTGCCGCCAGGGAAGCCCTGATGTGTTTTTATGTGTGTATAAGTCCATGTTTAACTACTTGACAGTTTCACCCCACACATCCGGTGCTGGGACTTCCTTGCGGCTGAAGTCCAGGCAGTCCCACTGGCTAGCTCCTACACCTGGACCTCACCTTTGTCATACCAGCATTAGGACTTTGGCCAGAACTCCTATAATAACTCAGAGAAGACAGGGAGGCCCAATTTGGGACCAGGGCTCAAGAAGCCCTTCCACTGAATGGCTCTTTCGAAACCGAAAGTAATCACGGAAAGAAAGCAATGCCGGCGTAGGTAGATTTTAAACTATTTCCTCACGATGGCAGTAGTGCACCATCTATGCCAACGAGTATTTTCCTCCCTGCCTCCCCAGCCCTCTTCACCCGCCCATCCTGTTAGAAAAAAACTTTACCAAGAGGCCAAGTCACTGGGAAATATGGCTACCTAGTATCTTGCCCAGTTTAAGAAAACCTGCTCACTGCTGTACTTTTGCTTTGGTTTTCATCTGAAAACTGAGGCCTAAAACTACCCACCCTCATCAGGCGTCTTCTCTTCACAAGAATTCAATTTCCACTAGGCTTCATCTTCACAGTTCTGTTTTTGTTCACTCAGCACATTATATCTCCAGCCTTTTCCCAAGTTATCAAGTTGTCTGCTTCTGTGGGTAAGTCTCAGGGATCCAGGCCTAAACAGAAAAGTAAAATGCTGAAAATTTAACCAGGAGGGCATCTCTACATATCCATGTGTCCTTGCCTGGCTCATCTCTATGGCTCTCAAGTAATTTTCCTACATTTTCTAGGTAAAGACATAGGTTCTGTATGTTGAGTTGTTGGCAGCAATTTGACTGGGGCCCTAGGAAGAGGGTCCACATAGCTCTCACCATTAAATGCTATACAATGCCCTACATGGCAGGATATATGTGTGTATATATAGAAGATATGTATATATCTTCTAATCGGAGGTTACTCAGATAACCTAGTCCATTAGAGATCAGTTTTAAAACCATTTCCTCATTAATAAGATGTGCCTGCCAAGGATTCAGAAATAACCATATGCTGATCAAGACTAGAGCACTGCCATAAAACTTACGACCACTGATAACCTTTTGGATTATGTCTTTCCACTCCTCAATACACAGAGTTCTATATTTGTGTTCAAACACAACACTAAATTTATATTAAAACTGAATGTTACATGACTTTTTGAATTATGGTTTTCTCAGGGTATATGCCCAGAGTCTGTCATACGGAGTGAAGTAAGTCGGAAAGAGAAAAACAAATACCGTATGCTAACACATATACATGGAATCTAAAAAAAAATGGTTATGAAGAAGCTAGGGGCAGGACAGGAATAAAGACGCAGACGTAGAGAATGGACTTGAGGACACGGGGAGGGGGAAGTGTAATCTGGGACGAAGTGAGAGAGTGGCACTGAGATATATACACTACCAAATGTAAAATAGATAGCTAGTGGGAAGCAGCCACATACCACAGGGAGATCCAGCTCGGTGCTTTGGGACCACCTAGAGGGGTGGGATAGGGAGGGCGGGAGGGAGACTCAAGAGGGAGGAGATATGGGGATATATGTATATGTATAGCTGATTCTCTTTGTTATACAGCAGAAACTAACACACCATTGTAAAGCAATTATACTCCAACAAAGATGTTAAAAAAATAAATAAACCATAAGGAAAAAAAAAACCCCAAAACTGAACGTTAGTACATTATTGTTTCCATTAGAAATTTTAGCTCCTGATTCCCAAGCATTTTAAGACTATTATATAAAATTTGAAAGTCCTCATTTTTATAAATAATTTATTTAAAATGCTTTTTGTTGCCCTACTTATATATTGAATATACAGTATGTATGAGGTATATGTTATATGCACATATATATATGTGCACATTTGTTTCTGCTTAATTATAATTTTATTTATATTGGGTGTAGTTTTACACAAAGTCTTCTGCATAACCATATGTAAATTGTGTGGTCTCGTGTCAATATGTATTTTACCCAGCTTGAAATTTCTTTACATTTTATTCTAGAAAAGGTCTCTCTTCCAAGCAATTAAAAGAGTGACATCTGTTGGCAACCTGTTCACATTTTAAAGCCAAAAATAAATGGCACCTCAGTCAAAAGTTCATAACTTTTTTTTTTTTTTTAATGGTACGCGGGCCTCTCACTGTTGTGGCCTCTCCCGTTGTGGAGCACAGGCTCCAGACGTGCAGGCTCAGCGGCCATGGCTCACGGGCCTAGCCGCTCCGGACCGGGGCACGAACCCGTATCCCCTGCATCGGCAGGCAGACTCTCAACCACTGCACCACCAGGGAAGCCCCAAAAGTTTGTAACTTTTAAACTATCTCTGCCATACATTCTTACATGTTTCCTGTGCACATATATTTTTTAGCCTAAAATCCCAGTTCCCTTGTACCTCAAGTGTTCAAATATGTTTTCTTCACTGATTATAGTTTGAGTTCTTTGCAAACATCATTAAATATTCCTTGGAATACTTCATATGTCTAAAGGTGCCTCCCCATCTTTTTGCATTTCTTAGAATTAAGCATACCTGTTTACAAAATTACTAGGTACATTAGCCATGTATAAAGTGCAGTGAGGGCATAAGTAATGCCCATTCAAGCAGACAAGGATTTCCAAAATATGGGGTGTCTCAAATGCTCTTGTTTTCTGTGATCAGTTAGAGATATAAATACATTAGGTCTCAAATGGCCACCAAATTAAGTTTTGCTAATAATTTCTTCTGTACATATTTGTTCTGAATTGGTTCTCAAATTACAAATATATTATTGGCTTCTTGAAATACATAGTCTATGAAGAACAAATAGAAACACTTTATCCCAAATCCTTCTTTCCCAAGGGAACCACTATTAGCAGCTTGATGAGTATGTTGGTTTAAATTTAATAAAAAGTGATATAAAACTATTCTCAAGAGCTAAATAGATTTAGCCTACATGTCATCATTATACTCCCTATATTCCTCAGCACAATGCTAAACACACACACACTAAACATTTCCATTTCTTTTCTTCAAACCCATCTTGGTCACACTGTACATGGAGTTTGGTGCCCTGAATTTTTGAGTCAACAGTGGACAGTGGGCAATTGCCAATAGCATTAACTATTCATGAGCAATATGATAGTTTTTCGTGGTTAAATCTCATAGCATTCCTTTGTTATTGATCAAATCATAAGAATAACATGCATCTGGAAAAGAATCACTAATTTGACAAAACATAAAGCAATAAAGAAATGATACTAAATGGGAAGGAAATCCAAAAAAGAGGGGATATATGTACATGTATAGCTGATTCACTTTACTGTACAGTAGAAACTAACACATTGTAAAGCAATTATACTCCAATAAAATTTTTTTTAATTAAGAAAATTTTTTTTAAAAAGTAATACCTGTTTTCATAAAATAAGAAAAAAGAAATGACACTCTAAGTCACAGGAACTCAGTAGATACACCATTGATGTTTGATCTACTGCATTTTGCTTTTATGTTACATTTATTATATAATTATATATGTGTGGACACCTGTGTAATGGCTGTCATAGTTTGCTAGTATGGATTTTGACTTACATGATATATGTGGAATATCCTTACAGTTTGAGTTGCTTCCTTCTATCATCATTTTCTTAGGTCTTATAAACGCCTCTTCATATGACTTTAAATATGCTTCAGAAACAGGATTTTCTGTTCAGCACAATTTAGAAATGCCATTCTGTTTGTATAACAATTAAGTGAGGCCTTTAAATCCTGCATATACATAGACCTGTGCACATATTTAAAAGAAAAATAGATCTTGTAACACACTCTTTTCTTAATTGCATGTTGGGATAACATTCGTTTCTTTTTAAAAAAATTTCAAATGCAAGCTTTTCTTGCTTTCAACACTTCAAGACTTCAGACAAGTAGAAAGTTAAAACTTGAAGGCAAGCCATTGGAAACATCACTCTAGAAAGTTAGACACTGTCAGTTGTTTGGTTGTACACTTTCCAGATCCTTCCCTTGTGCCTATTCACTTTTTTAAATACATGTGTTTATGTGTTCGACTTGAATTAACCATGTATGTAATAAGTAGAAAAAGACAGACTTTATTTTTCCTTTTCATTTTCCTTGTATTAGACACCTAGGATGGTTTGATCCTGAAGTTTCAACACTCTGCTTCTTTCCGCTGAATCAAATTTTTGGACATCTCTCCTGAGAAGGACTCAAGAGAATGGATTTCAGTCTTTCCAAAGATTGACGAAGACTGCCTGCTCTAGCTGAACTTGCTGAAGCTGAACCCAGAAAATGGACCCTTTGCCCCTCCTCACTATCCATTCTTATAAAGGAAAACTCAATGATCCTCCTTGGCTCCACCTCTCTGCTTTCCTGCGGGAGTGTGGCTGTGTGATCACTTTTGAGAGGCAGAGTCTCTGGACAAAGGGTATTCTCCTGTGAAAGATTAACCAATGCTGACCAACTGACCTCCAAAGAGTTGAGCCAATTGACAATGCTTCTCACCTGGTTAGGAGGTTGTCCAATTCTACAAATCATTACACAAGCTGGGTGATATTAATGGCTTTATTTTCAGTGGCTTGCTCAGGGTTATAAGGAAGAGTGAAGAGTATTATAGGTGAACAGGTGGAATTGCAATTTATTTTGGTACTGGTGAATTTGAGAATCTCTGCTAGTAAGACTTTTGTGTTGCATGGCCTTTTATTGCCTGGAAAGTGCCTGTTCTTTCCTTTGCCGCATTTCCTACTGGGTGGGTTTTTTTTTTTTTGTTAACTTTTCATTCTGAAACAGCTTTTGATCTGAGATGAGTATCAATGGTTGAGCAGTAGTTAGGGTTGGCAAGAGTTACAATCTCCTGTTACTGGGTCATGGTATCATGCTTGAATTCCTGAGACTCAGAAAGGTGCTGTTGTTTTAGGCTTCCATCCACTTCCTGGCCAAATGTAGTCTCTTAATGCATACCAAAATGTGTGAACTGAAAATTCTTGAGCACAAAGAATTCCAGGTCTAGGGAATTCTGTCACACTCAATTCTAACTGCAGATATGGGTCACTGTCTTTACACAGTGTAGCATATGACCAAGTCAAATTGTTACAACAATCAGGCAGCTTAGTTCATCTGATACAGGCTTTCTTTGCTATCTGCTTAGCTGAAGTAGGGTCAGAGGGCACGTTACATCTTCATAGGGTACTTGACCACTGGGGCATGCTTTCTCAAATGTCTCCAAATCTTCCTTGGCTGCCCTTAACCAAGAACAGCCTCAAGGATATCTAGACCTAAATGCTTCAGATTTGAAGTGAAGGAGGCCCAACTCAGGGCCAGCCTCCACTCAACCTCGCAAAAGACCAAACCTTTCTCAACTTCTAGGCCTCACAGGAGTGCTAACAACTTTAGGTTTTGCCAGACTACTTCCTCTAGGTGGCAGTATTGCTCTGGAAAAGCCAATTAACCCAGCCCACCCCCACCCACCCCAGGCCTACTCCTGCCCATTCAATCTGAAAAAGCCACCAAGACACAAAGGAGTCAGGAAAAAAGCTGCCTTGGTATCGCCCTGTGGGGGGGGGGAATTTGCTCAAACAGACATATTTTTGCTGCTAGTTTCCCTGATAAATCAAACTGAGGCCTAAACCACCTACTCTCATCAGCCATGTTTTCCTTTCAAGAATTTCATTTCTACTCTACCAAACCTTTGCCGGTCTGCTCTTCTTCGCTCTGCCTTGATCCCCAACATTGTCCCTTGTTATTTGCTTTAATGGGCAATTCTGAGGGATCCAGGGCTAAGAGAGTAAAGAAAATGGTGGAAATAAGGGCCTGGAGAAGAACAAACCTAAGCACTAGGCCACGTGGTTCTTCACTGATCTCACTGCCAGGTTCCCTAGGAGTCCTCCACTTTCTGAGAGAGCACTAGGCCTTGTGTTGACTGGGAGGCAGCTATTTGGCTGGAACCCTAAGAGGAGGGTCCAGATAGCTCTCAAGTCTGAATTCCACACACTGTTCCACTTGGAGTGACACAGACACTCGAACGTATATAAATTCCAGTCAGAAGGGACAGGATTTTGTTTCATGGTTTCATCATTTAACACTGGAACACAACAGTGTTCCCATGCGTGTGATTATGACCTTCAACAGCTTCCTTTGACTTTAATATTTATGGTAATAAACTACAACAAATTTACATTTAAATTGGATTTATATATGCATACTGTCTTAGATCCCAAATTTTCACTTCTGATTCCTGGGTAGTTTGAAATTATCATGAAACTTTTGCAAGACCTGGATTTTAGACAATGAAACACTTGCAAAGAACTACTCGATTGACACATTTATTAAATAATATTAATTAGGTTCTCACTTAATCTTTTTTTAATGCATACACAGGACCTAAAATACCAATAATGCCACCACTCAGGAATCTTGATTTTGAGATTTGCCTTACCTAATCATTAATACGATGACATACACGTACAAATTTTTTTTTCTAAAACTAATATTGGAACAGACACTGGATACTCATGAGCCAGAACATTAGGGTTTCTTTTCTTATACTACTCAAAATTTACACCCAATTTTTATCTTAAGATTTTCTTTAAAGACTGTAAAGAACGAAAACAGAATTCAATAATTGAAGGTTGAAATTGGTATCTCTCAAATTCCATCACCCAGATGTGTATCCTAAGAAGACTTTAATTTAAGGAGGATGCACTCACACCCTTCACATGCAGCTATAATCTCTCATTAATGCCTTGCTTTATATAAATATAAATATGGATATAAATGTCAACTGAGAATTTCAAGTTGAAAAGCATACTCACTATAACACTGACCATCATTTTAAATAGGCAGCTTTTAAAAATGTTTATATATATTTGTATGTGTATAAACATATACATATATATATAAATAAATGTTTACACACACATATACAAACACACACATACACACAGGTCTGCTTCTCTCTAAACATAATTGGACGCATACTGGCTGTAGCTTTACACAATCCTCAGCACTACCTTATACCGTTTGCATACTTGCATATCAATATATATTTCTGAGTGCTTGAAAATGTTTTATAGTTTACTCTAGAAAACCCTTCTATTTCAAGAAATTACAACAGTTATACCTACTGGCAAAGCATTCAGTTTTGAGAAATTATAAAGTAGAAAACAATTGGTACCTCAATCAGAAGAAATAACCACTTTTAAAACATCTTTGCCATGCATTTTTCTCTCTTCACTTTGCACATATATTTACTTTTAAAAAACAATGTTCAGATTCCCTTCTACCTTGAGCATTAAAACAAGTTTTCCTACTTTGCAGCTTGAATGCTTTTTAAAACATCATTAAATATTCTTTGGAGTTCTGACATGTTTTAAATCTTTGCCACCTGTTTTCGCATTTCTAGAAACAATCATGCTTCTTTACAGTGTACCTGCTACAACAGCCATGTATGAAGAAGTGAAGTGAGGTCACAGGTAATGCCACCTCCTGCAGACAAGGACTTTTAAAACGTGGGTTCATCTTCAATCCTCTCCCCTTGTTTCTGCTTCCCATCTGTGCGAGATCTGCTCTCAGAGCAGAAGTGGTAACCCTTCTTGGCTTGGCTGGGTGGTTCCACTTTTCTTCAGGCTCTCTCAGCTCCAATTTGGGTGCACCTGAGACCTCCTACAACACACTTCATCCTGCTATAAGCCCCCAGGAATTGTCCTGTCCTCCGTGCTCTGACTCTGCTACCACAAAGGGCCCAGGTCCCAGAGCAAGGGAACACCACGTGCTCTGAGGCGCAAGGAGAAAGAAAAATACCCACAGGCTTAGTATTTTGTTAGCGCTTCCTGTGGTCCCGCCCACCCCGGCAGAATACCAAGACCCCACCCCACGACTTCCTGTGCCTGGACTTCCTGGCAGATGCTGGCTGTCCTGCCTCCCCAAAGGGCAGCCCCTAGACCTGAACCCCACCTTAGCTCCTGGTTGGCTTCTGGAGCAGACACCCAGCTCTGGCTGGGGGCCCGGCCCTTCAGCCTCCTCACCTTCTAGAAGGGACCTTTCCAAAATAAAAGTCCGTTCAGAGGGGAAACCTTGGGACTTCTTCCAGTGACTTCCTCACGATGGCAGTATTGCTCCAGAAATTTTACCTAACGCTGCCCCCATGCCCTCTTCTCCCGCCCGTCGGGTGTGAAAAAAATGTGACCAAGAGACACAGGCGGGAAGAAATATGGCTGCCTTGCTTCTTGCCCAGTTTGAAGAAACCTGCTTACACTATTGTGATTTTGCTTTTGGTTTACATCTGCAATCAAACTGAGGCCTAAACTTACACTCTCCTCATGCAACTTTTCGGTTCAAGAACTCAATTTCCACTTACCTAGTCTTTGCAGTTCTACTCTTTCTTCACTCAGCATTATATCTCAAGTGTTTTGTTACCAAACTGTCTTGGGATATCAAGAGGCAAACCTCCGGGATCCAGGCCTAAGGGGGAAAAGAAAATGTTTGCACCTAAGGGCTTGGAGAAGAGCAAATCTAGGCACTAGTACTTGTGGTTCTTGACCTGGCTCATTTCCCAGGTTCCCTGGGAGTCCTCCTCCATTTACTGGCCTGGCACTAGTCCTTGGGTGTATTTAGGGAGAGGCAGCTATTTGTCTGGAAGCCTAAGATAAGTGTTAGATAGTTCTCAAGACTTCATATTATACAGTGCCCATGTGAAATGATACACATACTCAAATATGTACAAATTCCAGTCAGAGGGGACAGGCATGGTTTGGCCTCATGGTTTCATCATTTAACATTGGAACACAGGCACATTCCTACACCATTATAGGGCCTTCAGTGGCTTCCTACAATTTTAATGTGTGTGTGTGTTTCACTGATTATATCTTAGGGATCAGTCATATAGCATTTTCTCATACGTAAATACGACACGGTGCTTGCAAAGGATTCAGAAAATAAATGCGTGCTGATCAAGAGTAAAGCATTGTCATAAACAGTACTTGTTAGTACCTCTGATAAAAACATTTGGATTATGTTTTTAACATGCCCATACAAACTGTTTCCATACACTCATGCACTCATTTCAATATACACATACATACATGTATATTTAGCTTCATACAAAACACGTTTACATTAAAATGAGATTTATTCGTACGTCATGGTTTGGATCATATTTTCATGAAAAATTTGCAAGGCCTGATTTTTAGTAAATAAAACATTGGCAAAGAGCTTCTTGATCACTACATTTGCCAAAAATATTAGGATCCTAATGAAGAAATGTTCAGTTCAGGGACTTCCCTGGTGGCGCAGTTGTTAAGAATCCGCCTGTCAATGCAGGGGACCCCTGGTCTGGGAAGATCCCACATGTCATAGAGCAACTAAGCCTGTGTGCCACAACTACTGAGCCTGCACTCTAGAGCCCGTGATCCACAACTTACTGAGCCTGCATGCCACAACTACTGAAGCCTGCGCACCTAGAGCCCATGCTCCACAACAAGAGAAGCCAAAGCAATGAGAAGCCCATGCACTGCAACGAAGAGTAGCCCCCTCTCGCCGCAACTAGAGAAAGCCCACACACAGCAACGAAGACGCAGTGCAGCCAAAAATAAATAAATAAATTTATTTTTTAAAAAAGAGAAATGTTCAGTTCATAAGACACTTATTTAACTGAAATTTAATGCCTATGATGTCACCCCTCAGCCATCATTACTTGAAGATCTACGTTTTCTAGTCTTTATTATGCTAACATGATATATATAGTCTTAAAACTAATACTGAATGACAACTATACATGTATGCCTCAGAAAATATAGGGTTTTCCCCCTTCTCAAAAATTTAACCTATATTTTTAATCTAAAATTTAATCTTAACATTTTATTATTAGAAAATATAAGAACAGATTACATTACTGTATAAATAAAGTCTATGTCTACATCACTCTAATATTGTGACCCAGGTGTGTATTCTATCAAAGAGTCAAGGTGAAAGCATTCATATTTTTTTATAGTCATCAATAATATTTCATCAATGTTTATTTATTTACTTATTAAAAATTAAGTCTTGCAAATTTTTTATGATAATGACATGACAAACTGTCCAGGAAACAGAAGTGAAAAGATGATCCAAATGATGACACATGAATGAATCCCATTTCTTTTTTTTGGCTGCACCACGTGACATGTGGGATCTTAGTTCCCCGACCAAGGATCTAACCCGTACCCCCTGCAGTGGAAGTGCGGAGCCCCAACCAGTGGACCGCCAGGGAAATCTCAATAAATCCATTTTAATATAAACTTCTTATTGTGTATGAAGATAAATATCAATATATATTTGTGTGTATGTATGTATGTACGTATGTATGTATATATATATATATATATATATATATATATATATATATATATACATACATATACATACACAAACTCCACACATGCATATATGGACACAGAGGTGAAGTTTAATTGCATTCTTATTGTAATAATCACTATGATTAAAATATATAATATATAATTTTTACATATGCGTAGACATATAGATGGTTATATATGATGCACACATATGTATGTTTATTTCTCTTTGAACATAATTGGATGCATACTGAAGGTAGTTCTGACAAAATCATCATCTTATACAATTTCCATATTCTCATATACATATACATATTTGGAGAACTTGGAATTTCTTTATTCTCCTGTAGGAAGAGCCTTATCAACCAAGAGATTTACAAAAGAAATACCTGCTATAGGCAAACTGTTCAAATTTTGAGAAGTCATAAGGCCAAAAGTAATGGAAGTTCAATCCCAACAAGAATAAAGACTTTTAAAATGTCATTCTCACCTCTTACACAATATACTAATAACTTCTAAAAAATAAAATTAAAACTCCTTCAGATCTCTGGTGTTCAAATATGTTTTCTGCGTTTACTGAGGCTAGAGTACTTTCCAAACTTCATTAAATATTCTTTGAAATGCTGGTTATTTTTTAAAGAGTAGCCGCTTACGTTTGGAATTTCTCAAAATTAGACATGCTTCTTAACAATAAGTCCAGCTACAACAGCCAATTTATAAAGAAGTGCAAGCAAGTCACAAGCAATGCCACCTCAAACAGACAAGGACTTATAAAATACGGTTGTCTCTTCAATCCTCCCGTTGTGTATGTTCATATTCCTTAGGCCTCCTGAGGTCAACACAGCAAGTTGTCACCAATAATTTTTCCTGCATATACTTGTTCTGGATTTGCTACTGAATTACAGTATAGTACAAACATTGTGAAGACTTTTGCAGAATACACACATCTCTGAAAGACATATGGAAATACTTCATCCCAAATCAACCTGTCCCAAGGGAACCACTATGGACAGCTTAATGGGTACATGTGTTTGAATGCTGTAAACAAGATGTACAACCATTCATTCATGAGAGCTGATAATATTTAACTAAATATAGTCTACTGCTCATCAATAAACTCCCCTATTTGCTCACACAGTGCTTGAAAACACATAAACTTTCAACCACAGATGAACACATCATTATTTATTTTCTTCAATTGTATCCTGGTTATACTGTAGGTGGAATTTTTTGTCATTGTTTCTTCACTCAGCATTAGATAAATGGATACTCATACGTTTCCTTTATTCTTGGTCAAATTCTAATGATAATATATGCATCTGGCAAAGAAATGATAAATCAATCAATTATAAAACAAGAAAGAGGATACTCTCACTGACATAAACTCAACTGATATTTTAATTTATCGCATTCTGTCCTTTCTTCTATATGCATTGTATTTGTGTGCGTGTGTATGTGTTTCTGTGCTTCTGGACAGGGGTTTTTGGCTATAAATTTTAACTGACATCATCTATATACGGGATTTTCTTGTGGTTAGAAATTTTTCCTTTTTCCATGCTTTTCTCTTTTATCTTTTATAGCAAGGTCACTTCAAATGTCATTAAATATACCTAAGAACACTGGATTTTATGTTAAGTAATAATAGCCAAAAGTTTTTGTTTCCACGACCATTAAAGGTAGGACATTTAATCTTTCCAGAATGTACATAGAACTATGTCTATTTCTATAGAAAAAAATAGCATCTTACGGTAACTGATCCTTTATAACTTGCAGTTTCATTAAATTTATAATGGGACCAGTTTTGTTTCGTTTTCTGTGAATTTCAAAAGTAACCTTTGCTTGTTTTCAAAAGTTCAATCCTTAAGACAGGCATAATTAAAACACGTAGGCTCTACCTTGTATTCCTTTTCCCCCCAGCTTTTTTGCGATATAATCAACATATAATCTACCTTGTGTTCTTGAGAGGTAGATCCTATTAGTAGTTTGCTTTGAAGCCCTCCAGATACTTTGCTTTGTGCATATTCACTCTTTAGAATCCAAATGTGTTTATGGTTGTAGGTAATCATAAAATAGAGAAAACAGTCCTTCATTTTCTGTTTCTTTTTCTTAGTAAACTGAGAGAGTTTGATCTTGAAGGTCAGATAATTTGGTTTCCTCTAAATCAATGGTGTGAGATATAGAGATAGGAATTTAGTCTTTATGAAGTCTGAAGAAGATTCCCTTATGTGTTTGTAAGAAAATGTGTGTGTATGCCATCTAAAACTTTAGATGCACATAGAAGCATGAAAATGTGACTCATAACTAAAAGAAAAATTAGTCAATAGAATCTGGCCTAGATATACCTGAATAAATTGAATGAACAAACAAGGATTATAAAAGAGTTCTTATAAATACATTTAAGGATTTGAAGAAAAATCTGACCATAATAAGAGAGCAAAACAGAAAATTAAATAAACAACTAGAAACTAAAAATGAGAACCAAATGGAAATTCTGAAGCTGAAAAATTATATGAAATGAAAAATTCGTATAATTTTTCAACACTGTGGGGAAAATATCAGTGAATATGAAACATAATAATAATCATCCAACCTTAAGCACAAAGATAAATAAGGCTAAAAAATGGAAAGACGAAAACAAACTTATGGTTACCAAAGGGGAAATGCAAGGGGGAAGGATAAATTAGGAGTTTGGGATTAACATATACACACTACTATTTTTTAAAATAATCAACAAAACCTATTGTATAGCACAGGGAACTCTACTCAATATTCTGTAATAACCTATATGGGAAAAGAATCTGAAAAAGAGTGGATATATGTGTATGTATAACTCAATCACTTTGCTGTACACCTGAAACTAACACAACATTGTAAATCAACTATACTACAATATAAAATAAAAAATTAAATTAACAAAAAATGATGGAAAGAGTCACAGTGATCTTTGGGATAATACAAACTAACATTCATGTCCTTTGAGTTCATGAAGGAAAAGAGAGAAATTGCAGGAGTGAAGGGCAGAAAATATTTGCAGAAAAAAAGTAAACCATTTATCAGATTAAATAAAAATGATAAATGCTCTGATTGAGGAAGATCAAATAACACAAAGAAAACCAAAATAAGGAGAAACATAATCAAGTTTCTAAATACCACTGATAAAGAGAAAATCAATAGTAGGCTGAATAAAAAGACTGATTACATAGAGGAGAACAGCTATAACAATGACAGATGACATATTAAATTTGACGCAAAGTAGCCAAAGGATTACCACCTATAAATCGCTGTTAGAAAAATCTGTCAGTCTATAATTTTCTACCCAGAAAATTTAACCTTCAAAAATTCAGGCAAAACAAGGCATTTTCAGGCAAACAGAAGCTGATAGAATTGGTTACCAGCAGACCTGCTCTAATATATGTGTTAAAGGAAGTTCTTCAAGCTGAACTTTAATGATAACATATGGAAACTCTGGACTACAAGAAGAGATGAAGATTCTTGGAAATAGTAAATATATAGGCAAATATAAAACAGGCTTTACATTTTCTTAGTTTCCTTAAAGGAAATTGACTACATAAAATAAAAATAATAGCAACATATTGTGATGTTTAAAACATGTAGCAGTAAAATATCTGTAAATAAAACCAGAAGATTTGAGTAGGGAAGTACCCTCTTGTAACTTTATTCCATTATTTTATACCTAAACCAGTATAATATTATTTGAGAGTAGAATATAATAAAAGTTTTATATTTTAAACTCTAGCATTGACCACAAATAGTGGTATATCTAATAAGTCAAGAGAGGGAATAAAAAGGTATTTTAAAAAGCACCCAGATAATTCGAAATATGACACAAAAGGAGCAAAAAGGAAGAAAGACCAGATTGGACTAATTGAAAAGAGCAAAATGGTAGATGTAAACCCAACCATATGAATATTAAATATAAACGGACTAAACCCCAATTAAAAGGCAGAAATTGACAGTATGGATAAGTAAGGAAAACCCACCCGTATGATGTTTAATGTACATTAAATCTGCAGAACATAGACTAAAATTAAATAGGTGGAAAAGTTATATAAACACGAATCATAACAAAGCTAAAGTAGTTATGGGCATACCTCATTTTATTGCACTTTGCTTTATTGGACTTTACAGATACTGCATTTTTTACAAATTGTAGGTTTGTAGCAACCCTGCACAGTATTTGAATATAATCTATGCACATTCTCCCATATACCTTAAATCATCTCTAGATTACTAATGTAAATGTAAATTACTAATACAATGTAAATACTATGTAAATAATTGCAACACAGTGTCAATGCTATGTAAATAGTTGCTGGCACACAGCAAATGCAAGTTTTGCTTTTTGGAACTTTCTGGAGTTTTTTATTTTTCAAATATTTTCAATCGATGGTTGATTAAATCTGCAGATGCAGAACCTATGGATAGAGAGTGCTAACTGTATAGTCTTTTGTATTTACCCAGATATTCAAATTTTCTGCTGTTCTTTGTTGGCTCCTGAAGATCTGTGTAATCCCTTGGTGTCATTTTTCCTCAGCCTGAAAAATGTCCTATAGCATTTATTTTAGTATATGTCTGCTGGTGACAAATAATCTTAGTTTTATTTTTTCTGAAAACATTTCATCTTCATCTGTGAAGGATATTTTCAATGGATACAGAATTCTGGGTTGATTTTTTTTTTCCTGTCAGCACTTTCAAGAGAATGTTCCATGTACACTTAACACTAATATAATATTGTAAATCAAATACAATAAAAAATAAAATCAAAATAAAGAGGATGTTCCATTGTCTTCTGCTCTCCATGTTTACTGGTGAGAAATCCATAGCTATCTAAATGAGACAAGTGATATATGACAGTAGTAGCATTTCAAGTCTATGGGGAAATGACTGCCTTTCCGATAAGTGGTCTTGGTACTGTTGGGTATCCATGTGTACAAATGAAACTTTACTCCTCCCTCACACTATGTACAAAAATCAATTCCATAGGCCCTTTTCAGGAGTCAGAGAAGGTAAATTCATCATAAATCTGTACTGCTACTATGGAAAGCCCAAGAAATGGTGGAGGGCTTTGATGGACTTGGGAGGTGAGACTGACTCTCTAAACAGGGGTTGGAAAACTATGGCTCACAGAATAAATCTGGCCAGTGATCTGTATTTGTAAGGCCTGAAAGCTAAGAAAAGTCCTTATATTTTTAAAGAGTTGTTTGAAAAACTGAAGAGTATGCAACAGAGACCATATATGGCCTACAAAGCTTAAATTAGTCACTATCTGATCCTTTGCAGAAAGAATTTGCTGTCCCCTTCATCTAGGACTAAAGAAATCTTCACCCGCATTATTTCCTAGTTAAAGAAAGAGCATTTTCTAGAAACCTCACTGTGGTCACACGTGTACTTCCTCTTCATGGGGATGGCATTGCTGAAGTAATCATATGATGGTCCAGACTAGTATTTATGTTAGGCCAGGCCCCGGAAGTATATTAGAATCACCGCTAGACATAAATTATAACCTTACCTATGACATGTTCTTTACCTATGACATGTTCTTACATGAAACCAACAGAAATCATTCCTGAATGAAAGGCAGAGGTCTAATGAATTGGGGGTAGGAGTTCACTATTTTTTGAAAATCTCTCAGACCACTGTCATGCAGAATCAAGGGGGCACCTCGTGGAGTGCTATTTTCTATCTTCAGGTCTTAGATTCTCAACAGACAGCATGTTGAGAGGAAGGGAAATGAAGGACAATACGAGAGACCATTGGGATCTTGGTTTAGGAACTGTCAAAGAGTCAAAATGAAACTGAGAACTACAGGATGGTGATTTTTGAGAACTGTTAGGTTCTTTTAAATTTGTTTCTGCAAGTGATAGCCCTGCTATTCCCTGAATGTTTCCCAGCATGGTCAAGAGTCATATCCTTAAAATAAGAATTATCTGGGTACTGGTCATCTGGGGTCCCAGGGAAGGGAGGAGTGGACAGTGGCTACTGTACCTCCCTCTGCAGCCAGGTTTTAGAAGACACGGGTGAAAAACAACAAAGGGCAGTTTGAAATGGCATTACAGGGATGATAAGATTGGAGGGGAGAGAAACAGAAAAGAGCGGGGAAGAAAGAGGTGAACTTACCTGCACACACACATATACACACACATCCATTAACACCTCTGACTTCATTCTTCCACAGTGATGTGTTCTCTTTTTTTCTGATTCACATTTATGGAGCTAAATTATTATTTTTTTCCCCAAAACAGTTGTCCAATTTTATTAATTTTAGACTTTCTTTTTTAAAAATGTATTTTATTGAAGTATAGTTGATTTATAATTGTTGTGTTAATTTCCACTGTACAGCAAAGTGATTCAGGTATACATATATATACATACTTTTTCATATTCTTTTCCATTATGGTTTATCACGGGATATTGAATATAGTTCCCTATGGTATACAGTAGGACCTTGTTGTTTATCCATCCTATATATGTAATAGCTTGCATCTGCTAGTCCCAAACTCCCAATCCATTCCTCCCCTGCTCTCCCTTACTCTTGGCAAACACAAGTCTGTTCTCTATGTCTGTGAATCCATTTCTGTTTCATAGATAAGTTCATTTGTGTCATATTTCAGATTTCACATATAAGTGATATCATACGGTATTTGTCTTTTTCTTTCTGACTTACTTCACTTAGTACAATAATCTCCAGTTGAATCCATGTTGCTGCAAATGGCATTATTTCATTCTTTTTCATGGCTGAGTAGTATTCCATTGTATAATATATATGTACCACATCTTCTTTATCCATTCATCTGTTGATGGAACATTTAGGTTGTTTCCATGTTTTGGCTATTGTAAATAGTGCTGCAATGAACATTGGGGTGCATGTATCTTTCTGAATTCTAGTTTTCTCCAGATATATGCCCAGGAGTGGGATTGCAGAATCATATGGCAACTCTATATTTAGTGTTTTGAGGCACCTCCATACTATTTTCCATAGTGGCTACACAAATTTACATTCCCACCAACAGTGTAGGAAGGTTCCCTTTTTTCCACACCCTCTATAGAGCTAAATTATGTGTACCACCGATCACAGATGCCAACAGAGAACTTTATAGAAAGTGCCACCTTTGACTCCAGTGGCTGAAATCAACCATAAGTGAAACTGTCTACTCATTTGCATTCACTTAACGTTTATAGAGTACCTGCACTGTTTCAGGCCCAGTGTTACAATCTCCTTTTTGGTCTCTGGACTTTAATGCATATTAGTTGGAAATGATACCAGGATTTTTCATAGAATGAGAGATTTTTCTTTCTCACATTTATTTTTATATTAAAAAACAAATAATATTTCAAGGGAAGAGGGTCAGGGTTAGGGTGAAGGCCTGGATTAAGTGGGTATCAAGGATGATTTCTCAAACTTCTTGGTAATTAAGAATAGCAATTTTTAAGATAGGATATGGTATAGTGTAGAAGATTTAGGTAAAAGTTTATGAGTAAGGATGAAGGTAGTTTGAGGGGTTTTGTCAGTGGGGGTGATGTTATAAGGAAAAGCCATGAAAGTGTCAGAAAAGGGGACTGGATTAGGGAAGGAATAACAGTAGGGGAAGATTTTTTGCATTTTCCTTGCTTGCTAATTTTAAAAAGTGACCTTTACAGAATGTATAAGATCATGTTTGTTTTGGAGATGTGATAAGGGTCAGGCATGCTTGTTTCTCACATTACTTAACTTTTAAAACTACGGCGATTTTATTTACAGTAAGAGACCAAGTGGAGGACTAGAATGAAGTCAGCATCAGGTATACAAGAATAAGCTCCATCTGTTTGTTATATTACTTGGTAATTTTGGAAAGTGGGGAATTTACATAAGACATAGAATAGCATAGTTATCGAGGGTGACAAGATTAGGAAGACTAGTAGCAGATGTGATGTAAGGGTTAGTGATGGATGAGGATCATGTGTATGGTGAGCACTACAGGGGTTCTTTTTCTCTGGGGGGAATACTTGCTAATATAAAATAGTGGTTTTACTTAAATGGAAGAATTACATGACAGTTGTCGATGGTGTGAACGAGGATCAAAGAATTCTGTTTACAATATTACTACCTGTACAAAGAGTGATTTTAAATAGGATGATGGTCAGGGATGGATTCAAAATTAAGGATATTTCTTTCTCATATTACTTGCTAATCACACAATCACAGGGGATAAAGGAGCAGGTATAAGTCAAATAGTTGGCGAGAGTTAAAGATAACCTCAGGGTCAGTGATGGGATGATACCAGGGATGTTTGTTTTGAACATTGCTTGAACACTGAAAAAGAGTGATCTGTAACTGAAAAGGGGCTTGGTAGAAATAAGGATCAAGTGAGTGTCAGTGATGTGCTGAGGGTCACGTGTGTCCATTTTTTACATTAAATGCTCATAGAACAGCATTTTTATTACTATGATTATTATATGAGTGTTAGGATAGGAGTTAGGGATGGGACGGATCAGAAATTTTGTGAGTGTTGGGGGATGCCTGTTTCCTATATAATTGATCATTGAAAGTGCTGATTTTACATAGGATAAGGTATTGGAATGGAGTCAGGGATAGAGGTCAAGTCAGCAGTAGATGAAAGGTCAAAGAAAGTGTTAAGATAAGGGATGTACTAAGGATGCATACTTTACATATTACTTCATCAGAAAAACAGAATATAGTACAGATAGGGTGGGGTCAGGGAAGGAGTGATGGGAATAGATGTCTACTTGGCTATGAAATTAGAGATTTTTACATATAATCAGAGGGTATTCTTTTAGTGATGGAATGAGTATCAGAAATGTTTGTTTGCTATATTATTCAGTAGTAGAAAGCACTGATTTTACATAAGGAATGGATCTGGAGTCTATGTTGGAATGAGATTGCAGAATAGAAGGAGGGTCAGGGATGGTTTGAAGCCAGGTTCAGAGAGATCTGCCTTGTACGTTTGCTGTTTTAAAAAATAAAATGAACAGTCCAATAGCAATGAACACACCTAGTACCCAGATCTTGGTTTTTAATACCATTCTTCAATAAAAGGAACCTTGGAGAAATGGCCGATTCTAGGACTAGGGCAGGAAATATACAAGGCGAACCTGGAGCATGTTATAGTTCCAGAAAGTAAAAAACTGCTCTCAAAAAATCGCATTGCTGAGGGTTTGTCAAAGGGACACAGGAGCCAACAGAAAGAGCTTCCAACGACCAAAGCTGGAACAATTTCAGGAACAAAATTAAGCAGCATTGGATTATAACCCAAAGTATAAAATAAATATACATGAGTCCATGCTGATATAAATGAATGATTGAAGAAATAAACAAATAAAGGAAAAGAGACAAGTCTCCCATGCAAAAGAATTCCAAATAATTCAGGTAGATACTCGGCTTTTAAGGACAGAGAGCAGAACTTTCTGCTCCTGAAGTGCGGGCTGCTCAGAGTGACTTCCTTCCAAAGAGGACAGTGTAAGGGAGAAAAAAAAAAGTAGTTTTATAGTGGAGAAACCTGACAGACTCTATCTCAGCCAGGTGATCAAGGTTAACTTCAACACTAGGTTGTGTGGGACTTCCCTGGCCGTCCAGCAGTTGGGACTCCGTGCTTCCACTGCAGGGGGGTCGGGTTTGATCTCTGGTCGGGGAACTAGGATTCTGCATGCCTCACAGAGCAGCCAAACACACACACACACACACACACACACACAAAACACACACAAAACGCAAAAAACAAAAAACACTAGGTTGTATGGACAGTATGTCCCCTTGATATGATCTGATGAAAATGGTACTTTACCTCTGTGATCTTCCACTTCAAAATCTATAACCCCAGTTTAATCACAACAATAACAACAGATAAATCCCAATATACAGTCATTATATGAAATACCTGATCAGTATTCCTCAAAACTGTCCAGGTCATCGAAAACAAAGAAACTCTGAGAAACTGTCACAGCTCAGAGGAGCCCAAGGAGACATAATGACTAAATGTAGTATGATTACCTAGATGGTCTCCTGGAGCAACAAACAAACAAACGAACAAAGGACATTAGGTAAAACCTAAGGAGATCTGAATAGAGTGTGGACTTCAGTGAATAATGACGTATTGGTACTGGTTCCATAATTGTGACAAATGCACCATACTAATATAAGGTGTTAACGACAGGGGAAACTGGGTGCAGGGAACATGGGAATTTTCTGTACAATCTTAGCAATTTTCTGTAAATATAAACCTATTCTAAAATTTAAAGTTTATTTAAAAATAAATACATGACATCACAAAAGCTGAGGGATTTAGTGGGTAGTGGTCAGAGTTATGCTGAAGATTATGGGTAGTTTGTATGTCAGGTTTAGGGAGATCCGGTTTACACCTTATTTTGTAATTTGTTTTGAAAAAGTGATTTTACATAGGATGAAGAATGGGAGGGTTTTGGAAACAAAGTGAGGGGCAGATATTTGGGAAATGGAGGATGAGGCATGGGGGAGCTTCATGTATGGCTTGAGATTAGAGAGTCGTGTTAGGAAAACTGTATTGCATATCAATTGGTAATAAAATAGTATTTTTGTTTGTTTGTTTACAAAGGAAGAAGGATGATGTAGGTACCTCAGGTAAAGTCAAGATGTGGGATGGAATGAGGTAGAAGCTTCAGTGAGAAGAAGGTATAGAGAAAAGGCTGAACTTTAGATGTTGGACATGGGTGTGATGGGGGAGATAAGTATGATGGTTTCTCACATGACTTGGTAATAATGTAAGAAGTAACACAGTGGTTTAATCCGCTTTTGTGGTAGTCTATGTACAGCCTTTGCAATTAGTCCAAACGTCCTGCTAGCATTTAAGACATTCTGTCTTTTTGTTACACTGTGCATAAAGTTACCACCCAGGAGACTGGACAGTGTGTGGCCCCAGGGGATGGGCCTTGGAGGCTGTCACATATCAAGGAGGCTTCTCATCCACACTTATCACACTCATCATCGACACTCTCAAAGCTCTAAACTACGGTGTCCAGGGGGCAGATATTATAAAAGGGCTTCAGAGAAGAGTTAAGCAGAGCTGTATCACCAGCTATCATACTGTCATAGTGTTCAGGATCTACGTCAATGTCTTCAGGGCACCCTGTCCCTCACCAACTCCCTCACCAGACCTCCGCCTGCACCTTGAATCAAGAGTTCATCTGGGGCTTCCCTGGTGGCGCAGTGGTTGAGAGTCCGCCTGCCGATGCAGGGGACACGGGTTCGTGCCCCGGTCCGGGAAGATCCCACATGCCGCGGAGCAGCTGGGCCCGTGAGCCATGGCCACTGGGCCTGCCCGTCCGGAGCCTGTGCTCCGCAACGGGAGAGGCCACAACAGTGAGAGGCCCGTGTACCACAAGAAAAAAAAAAAAAAAGAGTTCATCCGATCACCTAGTGCCACGGTTCTCACCCCTGGCTGCCCCTTCAAATCACACAGGGGGCTTTTTTAAAAACACCAAAGCCTATACTCCATGCTCAAAATTCCAATTTTATTCATTTGTGATGGAACCCTGGCATCAGTTTTTTAAAAAATTACACAGGTGAGAACCACCAACCTAATGGCTGCTCTTAGCCTCCTGCTTCCAAGTATTGGGCTGGCCAAAATGTTCGTTCAGGAAAACCCTTAAGGAACTTTTTGGCCAACCCAATACTTTCCCAGTTTCACGGACCCTTGCCTTCGGGGTCTCAGCCGCCTATTCTTGGGGGCTGTTGGAGTCTTCTTCAACTGAAACTGGAGATGACCACTACACACTGGAGACAGGGGACACCCAGTTTTCTTCCTGTCTGGATATTCTGGCCAGGTCATGATTATCTTTCAAGGCAGCAAACTAAAGCAGGGGAAGGTGCAGAGAGTCGACCGTCAGAGAAGAAAGCAGAGGACAGGAGCCCAGGTGGGCTTCCAGGTGTCAGCACTGAGTCAGAGGGAGAAGGAACCCACAGACCAGCAATGGAACCCACAGACCAGCAATGGGAACTCTGAGACCTCTGGAGGGTGCTCTGCTGTCTGTGGCTCCTGCACGTGTTAGGAGCCCTGCTATGGGTGCCCTGACCCTTTCCCTGCCTGATCCGGAGGGAAGCCCTTGAAGCAGGATGCACCGTGTGCCGGGCATCTGAGGCCCTGGAGGGGAGGCGCTCCGGTGGCCTTGGCCCCCTCTGAAGCCAGGCTTCCAGAGGAAAAGGGCACCCAAAGGGTGGAGTAGGAGACCCCTGTCAGGCAGGGCCTGCCCCTGTCCTCTGAATACCAAGAGGGCTTGAACGTCACCAAGAAGGTCCCATGGGTGTAGTTCGGCCCCCAGCGTCGTGCCCTTGTGAGCAGAGAGCACAGGGCTCGGCCCCACCTGCGGCCTCTCTGCCCACAGGGCTCTGACGCATGGGGAGGGTCCCCCAGCCCGGAGCCAGCCGTTCTGGGGTGCCACTTCCTGACCCTCCAGCAGTGGTTCTCGTGTGCGTCACAAAACCCTCCGAGGACCTGGTGGCAGCTGTCGGGAAATGCCCCAGAATTGCTTTTACATATGATTCAAGGGGCTTTATGTTCACAGAACCTCCCCGCCCTTCCTCTGAACTCCCAAGTTCAGAACCCCTGCTCTCCCAGCTTGCAGTTAGTTTCACGGCCGCAGGTTCTGCGTTGGGTGTCGTTCGCCAAAGTGGCCGCTAGATGGCGACAGAGACCAGGCTGGATGCCTCACGTCTCTTCCAGGGCTGAGGGCAGCTTTTCACAGGTCAAGTTTGTCCTCATCCCATGGGTGAAATTAGGACCCGGGACCAACCGGCACACCATATCTTCCCCTCACCTCTCACACACATGTCTGAGTGAATGAAGGCTGTAAACCACTTCCTGCTCCACCCGGGACCCTTCTCTCTTTAGAATTCTTTCCCTTCCGTGATCACACAGTGTGAGTGACTGTTTTCACCAATAAAATCAGATGGGATGGATGCGGCGAATGTAGCTGTCTCTGACTGTCCCTGTGTTCCTCAGACCTACTGCCTCCCCCCCGCACGTGGTAGAAGACACGGGTCCGGCTTCTCTCTTGACCTCACCATAACCCAGACAGCAACTAGGAGTACTGTGGGCTGGGCTAAGGACATGGGCCACATCTTAGTAGCTGTGTGACTTTGACCTAGTTACTTAACCTCTCTGTGCCTACGTGTCCCCATATATACCATGAGGACCGTAATAGTACCTACCTCATGGAGTTATTATGGAAATGAAATGAATCTGTATTTCTCAAACACTTATGACAATACCTGGCATATATGTCAGTTATTTTAATTTATCATCTTGAACTCTCACAGTAAGGCCACAGAAATTCTCTCTCTCTCTCTCTCTCTCTCTCTCTCTCTCTCTCTCTCTCTTTGGCATTTCCCATTTAGAGCTCCTGGCTTTTGTCTTTGGGGTTTGTCCCTGGTTTCATAAACTGTGTCTGGTGGTTGCTAAGTGATTTTTGGCCCTAGTTTTCTACAAAGCCCTGGTGTTGGTGTTGCTGCTGCTATGCTCTGGGTTGAGACAGGCCTGATAGCAAATTACTCGAGTCCCAGTGTTCTCTGGGAACATATGAGACAAAGTAGAAACTCCCTCCACCCACGGGTAGAAAGCCATCCCCTCTGGAGTAAATATTTGACCCTGGGAGCACAGCTTTAGGGCCCATGCATAAAATGCTGCTCCTGGGACCCTAGCCAAGCTTCCACCCAGCAGGTGCTGTGCCCTGCTTACTCAAGTGCATAGTTCTGTTTGACCAAGAACTTGCACAGCTCAAAGGCTTCCTCATTCAACTACTTTTCTACTCCCAAATTTAGGAAGGTCTTAAATGCTCTGTATGTTAACTATGCTGAGTTGTTCAGTGCTCTGGTTGAACCTTAGCTAAGACAACTGGAAATGAAGACAGTCTCATATAGGCAGAGGCAGAATTAGGTATCTTCCTCCAAAAGCCAACCTGCAGGCCCATTGGAGAGGTCACTAGAAGTTGTCAACTGTATTGCATAATCAACTACATATGTTCATACCATGACCCCTTCGCTAATAAATTAGGTATAAATTCATGAAACAGAACCAGGTATTCCTAATGAATGTATCTCAAGAGTAATTTCAGTAAATAGAAGAACAAGGCCGGGCACTAAGAAGATTCTTTCAAAGACGGGCCAGACAGTACATGAGCAGGTTGGGAAGTTTCACTAGCATCTCCATCTCTGCCAATGTCTGAGGCCACCTTCCCAAACTCCATGGCACACTTCCAGGTTTTTGTTAAGATTGGCTAGGTTATTCCTACCAACTCTCCCTCTGAAAACAACTTTCAAAAACCTGCATAAAATATAAACAATATCTTCTTATATGAAAAGCTCTGAAGTGAGTAAGGCGTTACATGGAAAAAATAAAGGGAAAATGGAGACCTAGAGGGACAAATGAGGACTAGAGGCCACTTTTACCATGTGAATATTTTCCAAACCAGGAAATTGTTCTGATAACCTCTTAGGACAAGAGGAACACAAACCAAAGGTCAAGATGTAGACAAAGAAGGGAGTCTAACATGATACCTTCCTTCAATAAGCTGACACACAAAAAGGCTCCACCCCCAGGGTGTAGAATGTGGCCTTGCCCTCAAACAGAATTTCATCACAGGTTCTACTTGCCTGATATATAGGGAATCCCAAGCATTAAAACTTAAGGTTGTCTCCAACTGAGAGAAGCCCCAGTAATTGGCAGAGGCAAATGGAAATCTTTCTGGAGGAATGTGACTCCATCCTAGCCTAAAGTTATTGCTACAGATAATTGTTAAAGTATGATGACCAAAATAACCAGGCACATAAACAAACAAGGCACCATGGGCAAGAACAAGCAGAAAAACAGACAAAAGTGAGACACACAAAATTTCGATGAATGTAATGATCAGACACAGACCATAAAACAACTATGTAAACTATGTTTACAATGTTTAAAGATATAAAAAAAGGAAATGCCACTTCTGGTCAGTATAGAATAATGGAGACTACTCTCATGCGTGAACAACCAAAAACTACAAAGAAATGAAACAACTATTATCAAGACACTGGACATCAGATTACAATGGATAGTGACCCTTAAAGATGGACAACATGACAATGTATTCCCCACAACTGTCCCAGCTTACTGCCTTGTTTCCAGGTCTCAGCAGCAGAGCCTGGTGGACTCCCTGAGCTGAGGAGGTGGGAAGAAATGTTGGGAAAAATGAAGTGGCTCAAGGTTGCTAGACAGAGTACCAGGGAGGGGTTTGCACAGAGAGAAAAATTAGGGTATCTTCAGGAATACATAGGTGTGGGGTGTGAAACTACCCAAACCTGGGGAAAGAACTCTCCAAAAGGGCTGGAGGAAACAATACCCAGCAGTCATACAAGGCTGAGAATGGAACCTATTCCTATCTGCCAGACTTAAAAATATCAAAATTCAAGAGCATTGAGTAGAATAAGAAAGTGCTTGCCTCAGTAGTGGAGAATACTCCTGCACTAAACATGGTTCTGGTGCTACCTAGCAAATCCAAATAATCAAACTGTTTCCAAGTAACTAAACTGCATCCTAGTAAAAAGGCACCAAATATTTTTAGAAATACAAAAATAACCAGTATCCAACAAGGTAAAAGTCACACTGCCTGGCATGCAGCACAACATTACAGGCATGCAAAGAATCAGGTAAATACAACCCATAATGAGGGAGAAACCAGTTGAAATTGACCTGAATCTGACAGAGATGTTAATATTGGCAGAAAAGGAAATTAAAACATATTATATCTGTATATCTATGTTCAAAAGGGTAAAAAGAGACATGGAAGATATAAAAAGAGTCCAAATCAAAATTTTATAGATTAAACTACAATATTTAAAATGAAAACTATACTGGATAAGATTAACATCACCTTAGCCATGGCAAGAGATTAGTGAACTTGAAAACATAGCACTTGAAACTATGTATCTATCCATGTACCTATGGAACTATTTATCTTCTATCAAACCATGAGTTCATACTAATACCTCCAATTCCAATCTAACAAAATATGATTCTATTTAGTATTCCCCTTTTCGTATTTGTAACTACCTTTTCTGACAGTGAGGAACCTGGCCTCCATTATACACTATGTTTTTTGTTTTTTGCTTAATACTAGAATTCAGAGAAAGTAGTTTCAGAATTGATAACACATAACTATAAAAAAACAAACTTATGTGAGATACCTACATGAAATTCACTTTTGAAGTAGCTATAGATAGACAGGTAGATAGAATGATAGAATGACAAATAGATATAGAAAGACATATAGGTGTGTCTATATGTAAATACATATAAATATTTACATATACATACACATATTTCCTAGCTCTGCCCATGGAGAGAGCCTAGAAATGTGACACCACACTAGGAATGAGCATACTTACCATTCAAATCTTATTTTGGAAATAACATTCTCTACCACAAGGAATCAAGTTTTTTGAAGAACTGGCTAATCCCAGGGCTGAGACTGGGAAAGTACATTATGGCCTTTGAATACCATGTTGTCAAGAAAAGAAGAAAGTGGTCAAAGAATGCTGTGTACATGTCAAAAGGATAGAGAAGCTGGCTTAAAGTGTGTACTAATGGCCAAATCAGGAACAATCTGAGCATCAATATAAACAATGGCAATAATAGATTATAACCCATTGACTAAAAACAAATCCATTATACTGGGATTTCCCTGGTGGCACAGTGGTTAAGAATCCGCCTGCCAATGCAGGGGACATGGATTCGAGCCATGGTCCGGGAAGTTACCACATACCACGGAGCAACTAAAGCCCGTTCGTCACAACTACTGAAGCCCGTTCATCACAACTACTGAAGCCCATGCGCCTAGAGCCCATGCTCTGCAACGAGAAGCCACCACAGTGAGAGGCCCGTGCACCGCAATGAAGAGCAGCCCCTGCTCGCCACAACTAGAGAAAGCCTGCACGCAGCAACGAAGACCCAACGCAGCCAAAAATAAATAAATAAATAATTTTTAAAAAATAAAGAATCCATTATACTGAAATAAATAAATGTGGAAAAAAGGATGAACTCTTCCTTACAATGGAATATGAACTAATAAGTGTAGAAGACATAATGGAATTAGAAAATCACCGTTTGGCAGCCATCATAATAATTGATTCAGGCAAGAATCAACAATGGATGTTAAAATGAGTGTCAAACATTTGATGTATAACCAATTAATACATAGTCTCAAAAGTCTCTCCCAGAAGATATTTATTATTTACAAAGGGGAATATTATAACTTCATAGTGGAGAAAATTGGGAGATACCACCTTAACGAAATGATCAAAATTATCAGTTAACAGCATCGTAATGGGAAACTGACATTTTTTTGCTTCTTGATATGATGCACTGAGAAACACACACCAGTTCTGTGATATTTCTGCCAAAAAGGCATAACCAGAATCTACTCATGAGGAAACATCAGACAAACCCAAACTGAGGGACATTCTGCAAAATAACTGCTGTGCAGTCCTCAAAAATGTCAAGGTTATGAAAGATAAAGAAAAACTGATGAATTGCTCCAGATTAAAGGAGATTAAGTAAAGAGACATGACAATTGAATGCAACTCATGATTCAAATTTTCTTCTCTAGAAAGGACATTATTGAGATAAGTGGTAAAATCTGAATAAGGTCTGTAGATAAGCTGTGTTAATGTTAATTTCTTGGTTTTTGTAACTGTGCTATGGTTTTTAAAGAGACTGACCTTGCTTCTAAGAAACATAAAGTGAAGCATTGTGTCTGCAACTTATTCTTAGTGGTTCAGAAAAAAAATTACACAGACATATACATACATAAATACAGAGAGAGAGAGAGAATAAAGCAACTGTAATAAAATAACCTATTGGTAATCTTGCTGATAAGTATAAGGGAATTCTTTGTACTATAGTTAGAACTTTTCTGTAGGTCTGAAATTATGTTTAAAAGATTTAAAAAAATCTATCATGCTTAACAAAATGAGACTGCTGTATTAAAACTATTAGGTAGAGGGCTTCCCTGGTGGCACAGTGGTTGAGAGTCCACCTGCCGATGCAGGGGACACGGGTTCGTGCCCAGGTCCGGGAAGATCCCACATGCCACGGAGCGGCTGGGCCCGTGAGCCATGGCCGCTGAGCCTGCACGTCTGGAGCCTGTGCTCCGCAATGGGAGAGGCCACAACGGTGAGAGGCCCGCATACTGCAAAAAAACAAAAAAACAACAAAAAAAAACCTACTAGGTAGAACTTTTATAAAAAACAAGATATTTACAGTCTCAAAGTATCTCCCTATGAAGTATGTATCATGTACCAAGGGGAAAACAGTAGTAAACTCTGACATACATCACCATTACCAAGTATTAGATGTTACCATCATTAATATTGGAACAAAACAATACCACGTGCCTTCTGATATTGGTATAATGCAATTAGAAGGAAATAAAATAAAATGTCTGTGGTACTTCTGACAAAAAAAAGGGAAAGGGTAACCTGAATCTAATTATGAGGCAACATCACATGAACCCAAATTGAGAGAACTTTCTGAAAAATAACTGACCGATATTCTTCAAACAATTGAGTCATAATAGAGGAAGACTGGAACTATTTCAGATTAAAGAAGGATAAAGAGACATGACAATTAAATGCAATGCATGATCCTGGACAATAAATTGGAAAGTCTAGGTGAAAGGGTACATGATAATTTTTTCTCTTATTCTTGCAAAATTTGGGGGTGAAATAATTAAGAGTTTTAAAAAGTGAATCTGACGGCACTGATTCTTTTTCTATGCTTTGAAGTTGTTTAAGTTGTATTGGACTAAGATTATATTTAAAAGTTTTGTAGAATTCTCCAATGAAGACTTCATAATCTGGTGCCATTTATTGGAGGGAGGGAGATCCCTATCTAAATTTATTTAATTTTCTTTTGCAACTGGCCTACTAGACTTTTTGTCTCTACTGGAGTCAATTTAGCAAGTTGGATTATAATAAAAATTATCCAAAATTTTCAAATTTATTTACACAGAGTTGTATAAAATAGTTTCTCTTTTCTGGCTTAAAGCAATATATATTTATTTCTCATGATTTTGTGGGCTGGTTGTGTGATCCTTCTGGTTCAGCCTACCTCAGATGATTCTGAGGTCAGTTGACAATGGGGCTGAATGATCTTGGATCATTTACATACTTAGTGATTGGTAGGCTGTTGACCGAAGCATATCAGTGCTCCACACAGCATCTTCAGTAAATTATTTCAGGCTCATTCCCAGAAGATGGACTCACATCTCACTTTGAATGCATTACATTTGTTAAAACATCACTAACCACAGCAAGCCACCTGGTCAAGCCTCAATTTAAGGAGTGAGGTAACAGGCTCTACCTCTTGATGGGGAGAGTGGCAAAGTCACTTTGCTAAAAGACATGCATTTAGGAACAGGAGTAATTTGCAGTCATTTTGCAACCTAGCACACCTTGTCTGGTTGAGTGTTGAGAGCCTTCTATAAAGTGGATATATTCTGGTGGGCATGTACATGAGACATAAATATCTTATACTCTGTGCTCACTTTGAGAAGTCCATCTATATATCTCTTCTCCACACTTCCTAGGCACCAGTCTGCCAACGTTGCCCTTACCAAGTCCTTAACCAGTTGGTCAAGCTATTAACTACTGTTCATGAATAGATACATATATTTGAGGCCACGCCTCCATGCCTCCTTCCAGTGGGCACTTGGAGTTCTGACCAGTAGTACTACTTCACTACTCTTTTCCTGGGCTGACCCTGAGTGAGGGTGCAATGCACCATCCATCCGCTTCTGGCTGGTTCCAACAATTGACGCAGATCTATATGTAAACCAGTTCTATTCTTTTCTTTCCCTGTTAACTGGTCATAGGAAACTCTATGGGGGCTGAAGGAAAAGCAGTGAAGCAGGAACAATGGAAGCTGGAGCCATCTGCTTCCTAATGCCTTCCCTACTTACTCAGCTCTGTCCTTATATACAATTTTCATTTTACAATGGAATACTGCTTTATATATGCAATTTTATGATTTGATGGATTAACAACACACACTTCATGACAGGAAATTCAGGTTAAATCGTCATTTGGTATTCACAATACAATGTTCAGTCTCTACTAGGGCATAGTAGCAAGCCAGGAGTTGCTTTTCTAATAGAGAGTTGTTGACAAAGAAGGGCCTTACTCAAAAACTCTAGGCATCTGTGCAGTAATGCTACACGGAGCATTTCTCCCTGCCACAGACACTTCAGCAATTCTAAGACTCTTAGGTCTGCTGAATCATAACAACCAAGCAGCAGGGTAGTTTTTTTTTTTTTTTTTTTTGCGGTATGCGGGCCTCTCACTGTTGTGGCCCCTCCCGTTGCGGAGCACAGGCTCCGGATGCGCAGGCTCAGCGGCCATGGCTCACGGGCCCAGCCGCTCCGCGGCATATGGGATCCTCCCAGACCGGGGCACGAACCCGTATCCCCTGCATTGGCAGGCGGACTCTCAACCACTGCGCCACCAGGGAGGCCCAGCAGGGTAGTTTTTATCACAGCTTCGCTCTGCGACAGAGCCTTTGCTTCCTTCTGGCACCACTCACCAATGGCAATATTATAGATTTCCCGGTAAATGGATTGGAGCAGCACATCTAAATGTGCTGCCTGTTCTCTACAAAATCCAAAGAAGCCTATGAGGTATTGTGGTCTTTTCCTGGCTGTGAAAAAGAGTGAAAAGGTGTGACAACTTCTTTCGGGCCACTGGACCCCTAATAACTTCACTAAGGAGGCAGGCCCTTGAGTTTGATGAGATTTATCTCACATGCATGTGTCTTCTAACGTATGTAGAGTTCCTTCTACTTGCTGATCATCAGCTCAAGTTAGTATGATGTCATCACTGTAAGAGTCCTGTGCTATGATCTGTCTGATATCGAAAAGATGATGACCCCTTTACACTCTGCTGTGATAGACAGCAGGAGGGGTGCCACAGTAAGAAAGTGAAGCAAGTGAAGCAATTTCTCCTGTTCCCTCAGAGGTAGATTTCTTATCATCTGTTGCTGGGGATGGGGGCAGCGTGGCAATCACATTTGATGGGTCAATATCTGCACACTGATAAAGGAGGCATTGGTTCTCCAGGCCCAGATAAAGGGGGGCAGTGAAGAAGACTCATATTAGAGGAGACATTCTTGCTAGGTTTCCATGGTTGGATAGAAATTCCACTAGTTGAGAATCACATGCATTTTGCAGACACTGCATCAATCCTCTGCACAGAATCGGAGATAAATGTTTATGGGAACAGGAGTTGGCTAGTTGTATGGCTAGATCAGCAAGAGTTACTCCATGCACATGGGCTGTGGGTCCAGATCGTGGAAGACCTTAAGAAGGCCTGAGGAATCAGTTCCTCCTTCATCAGGGTCCCCACGCATGAATTTACACATCTCTCCTTTATACACCCAGTACACTTTGTACATGACTTTATAGTACAGCACTTCCCCCCTAGCTAAATGTCTTAGAAAGCAGGAAAGAGTGGCATCCATATGGACCAGCAATAGGACATAGCCGTGTTGCTGTATGAACTTCCCCAGTCATTTGATACGGGGCCTTCAGAGGTCCACAGAACAGCTTGCAGCAAAAAGAAGTCCACCACCTCCTCTCAACCTCATTCCAGGGCTAAACCCATAGTAGCTCTTTTGCTTCCTGCCAAGACCTGTGTTCACCAAAGCTTTGGGCCTGGACTAGCTGGGGTTGGGGTGGGGGAACAGGCCCTTCTTCCCAGATGTCCTTATAAACCAGTGACTTTGCCTCCAGGGATGAGAGGGATCTGAGCAGCTGGACCCCTCATCAGAGCTGACCCTTCCCAACCACTAAGGACACTCTGTTCATAGCTGCTTGGCCTGAAAAGTCTCAAGTGGCTGGAACCTACTCGCTGTCACTAAATTCAAGCTTTCAGAAGAAATATTGGCTGGAACTTTGTGTCTTCATCTTTTTTTTCTTTTTAGAAATATAAAATCTCTGTCTAATAGCACTCTTTCACCCCTAAGCCTAGAGTCAAGTGGAACAAATGCAGAGAAGTTGTCCTATTTTCTGCACAGTTAAGAAATGGGGAATTCAGTATGTTTACAATGATAGCAACATTAAAATAGCTCATGCTACATTGCCAAATGAAGGATGACAGAGACATAAACACTGTCTTTTAAAAGATTCTTTTAGAAGAAACAGTATGAATCGAATCATTTAGTGAAGTACTGTTTGAACAGATGGTGTGATTAACAGCTAACATGTAAGCCATCTTGGGAGCTTATGGAAAAGTAAACAAGTGGAGCTAAAAAGAAATCACTTCATTCCCCCAAAGCGTCTTTCATTCATTTTACTGGGAAAATTGGAAAGTCTGTGTTTTGAAGGCTGTGTTTCCTTGGGGGATGTAGGAGTGAGCAGGGAGGGTCTCTTTAGAGCAAGACCACAACCATGCCAGGTTCAGTTCTGAATTTGCTCCCTGAGGGATGAGATGGGTCAGAGCAGTCAAACCCCCAGCAAAGCTGACCCTTGGAACCACTAAGGACACTCTTCACCTCTGCTTGTCTTGGAAGACCTCATGTGCAAGGGGTGAAGAGAAGGGAGTTAAGAGTTGAGAACCAATTACGTAACAGGCACTCTTCCAGGAACATCACACACACTCTTTCCTCTAAGCCTAGCTCACAATGGCCCTAGGAGTCACATGTTATAAGGCCAATTTCCCAATCGGGAAATTGACGACGGAAAAGGGGGAAACCATCTCCTAAGACCACGTAGCTACTTCCTTTGTGAAGCTGCCATTGAAACTGTTGAGTTTCAGAGCTCTTAGGAGAGGCAGCTGATTCCAGAGGGAAGAGCACTGACCAGGACATCTGGAGATACAGGTATGAAAGTCTCCTCTGCTAGCTAGCGCCTTAGGGGCAGACTCTATTCCTTTCTGGGCTGCAATTTCTCCATCTTTAAAATGTGGGCAGGGACTTCCCTGGTGGTTCAGGGGTTAAGAATCCACCTGCTGATACAGGGGACACGGGCTCGATCCCTGGTCTGGGAAGATCCCACATGCCACGGAGCAACCAAGCCTGCGCGCCACAACTACTGAGCCTGCGCTCTATAGCATGCAAGCCACAACTACTGAGCCCACGTGCCACAACTACTGAAGCCCGTGTGCTACAACTACTGAAGTCTGTGTGCCCAGAGCCTGTGCTCCACAACAAGAGAAGCCCTCGCTTGCCGCAACTAGAGGAAGCCTGCGTGCAGCAACGAAGACCCAACACAGCCAAAAAAATTTTTTTTAATAATAAAATAAAATAAAATGTGGGCACTGTATCAGATGGGCTCCAAGGTCCTCATTTGGGTACAAAAATGGTATCAGGGGCTTCCATGGTGGCACAGTCGTTCGGAGTCCGCCTGCCGATGCAGGGGACATGGGTTCGTGCCCCGGTCGGGGAGGATCCCACGTGCCACAGAGCGGCTGGGCCCATGAGCCATGGCCGCTGAGCCTGCGCGTCTGGAGCCTGTGCTCCGCAACGGGAGAGGCCACAACAGTGAGAGGCCCGTGTACCACAAAAAGGAAAAACAAATGTTATCAGAATATCACACCGGCTTCCCCAGCCCCATTCCTGACCTTCATCAACTGACATGAGGAAGAAAACTTGCACATTGGTACAGCTCTAGCCTTTGTGCCAGTGCCCACTTAGACAAATCTCCAGGTATTGGCTGACCCTTGACAGAGCCCTTTCCCTACTGCCTTCACCATAGAACATTCCATTAGTGACGGCCCACCACAGGTTGCCCAAGTGTTCTTTCATTTATCTAACATCTGTGGGTGTATAGTAACATTCCACACCCTGTGCTACATATGGTGGAAAGGAAACAACAATGGGCAGGAAGGACACAGTGTCTCTCCTCCCAAAATTAGGCCCAGAGTTGGAGACACACAAGTGAACAGATAATAAAAATATAGAGGCATGAGTGTGAACATAAGAAAAGGAACCAGATTTCTTCCTGAGGAGTCAAGGTATGCTACTTCAAGGTAGTGAGGTTGGCACCAAATTAATACATGTTTTATCATCCATCCAGATATTTAGAATCATCCAGGTGACTACCGCAGAGTTGCTGGCCTTTCATCCTGGCATTTGGTACCACTTAGACCCACATGTTGGATTCCCAGGCCAATTAGAACCAAAAGTTGCCAAGAAGGCAATGAAATCTTTTATGTTTCCAAAGACAGAGAATTAATTGAGGAAAGCAACTTTAGTGTTAATAATCCAGAAATAAACTCTTACCCTTGAGTCTGTTCTTGTAAATACTACTGAACTCTTTCATGTGAACAGCCTTCTAATTGCATCTCTGGGACCTAATCCTGAGGGTTTGAAATGATTTCTCTTTGCAACTTTAAAACCTTTGATACTGTGTCCCCTAGCAGGTGCGATTCCACTCCTTCCCTGGCCGTTTTAATAAATGGACTTTGGAGTGTTCCTCTCCCCATTTACTAAAGGTGCTGCTGCTTTTGAATTACATTTGGAATTCACTTCAGGTCTCTACGAAATGGAAAGGAAAAGCCTACTGCTACTGCATGTTCTGTGTTCATACATGACACTGCTCAGTCCAAGGATTCTTTCCTGGTATGGAATGATCCACTGGAACACTGCTCCAGGTCAACAGAAGAAAGAAATTCCTATAACACCTCAGATGCCTCTCTGCAAGGATACCTACCACTTTGCCCCTCACCTTATATTTACTTGTGTAACTGGCAGTCACCCCTCCCCTGTGCAAGTCAGCTGTGAGTCCCTACAGGCAACAACAGTGTTTTGGCTTTCCTGGGGTGCTATGTGCCAAGGGCCAATGTCTTGTATGAGGAGGTGCTCATCCAATATAGGGCCAACATCCAAATTTTCAATGTTGTGTTATTGCTTTATTGGTCTCTCGATACTGTTTTATTCTCATGTAAAGCTTGCCATAATTCATTCTCAAAGTCAGCCATCTTCATTGTTTTCCATATGCCATCAATATTGCTTCATTTTTTTACAGGGTGCTAAAAGTTATACTCTAAATTCCTTAATTCAGAGGAGTTTTCCATTTTTAAAAAAACATTATATCTGTTCATCTCCAGTAATTTTCATAAAATCTGACTTCTGGCCTTAGGAACCATATGCTTCTCCTGGGGGAGAAAAGAATGGTTTAATTGGTTCTTTAATTTTCCACACTGGACTGTTCTTTAGGGTACAATCCAATCAAGGGCCAACAAGGGTAAATAAAGGATTGTAATAATTCTTTCTAAGTTTATAAAGAATTTATTTTTATAATTCTTCCACTTATTTTCCATGAAAAACTTTATATTGACTTTATTGGTTAAAAATATCAAATATTATTCATCATGATTTTTTTTTTGTTTTTTTTTTTTTGCGGTACACGGGCCTCTCACTGTTGTGGCCTCTCCCGCTGCGGAGCACAAGCTCCGGATGCACACGCTCAGCGGCCATGGCTCACGGGCCCAGCCACTCTGTGGCATGTGGGATCTTCCCGGACCGGGGCACGAACCCGTGTCCCCTGCATCAGCAGGCGGACTCTCAACCACTGCGCCACCAGGGAAGACCCTCACCATGATTTTTGATGGTCTATTTTACATTGACCATAAGAAACCAAACATACATGAAATCAAAGAGCAAGAAGAGTCCTGAACTACTGTCTACTGCCATGCAAGAATGCTTGAGTGGGAAACAGGTTATAGTTTGACATAATGACTGTGAAAATAGGCATAGGAATAGGGAAAGAGCACAAATGCTGTTAATGACCATGACTGAACAGTACAATTCTCTGCGGTTTTAGTTCAATTACCTACAGTTTTCTGTGGCTTTCATGTTTTCTCTTTTGATTGGAAAAAAAATGTTGATTAAAAAGAGTAATTGTCCAGTGAGAGTCACTTGCTTTACAAAGGAGAAATGAAAGTCCCGGGTGTTCTGGCACAACCAGGACAAGAAATCTGGCCACAGGACATCTAGACTAAGTTGTTCTGTGACTTGAGATTTGGCGAAGACATAGAATTCCATTTTTCAATTACTCTAAAATTCCAGTAAAATAAGAATTCTATGCATTTGAAAACCTGGCACTCATTCTAGAGTCAAGTAGGAAACGTGGTTTTACATAAGCAATGGATATGCTTACGAGACTTCCACTCTCTTTTAGATTCAACAGTCATTCAGACTCATCGTCTTACAGGGATCCCCTTGCCCTGTTCTAGTTTCTCTTCTCAGTCATTTGCTCTACCCAACTGCCAGTTGCCAACAGTGGCTTCAGTTATCCAGGGATGTTCATAACCTCTGGTGCAAAAGATTAGACTGTTTTGGTAAATGGCTGCCAATGCTCCGGGTATGAGTTAGTTTCAGTGAAAGAAACCTGAACTTTTACATGATGGGTGCTAATTCCTGCTAATTGCTATCACCTCATAATTAGATTGGCAGAAATTTCACTCCAGGGACAGGGGATATGAAAACTGGTAGGCTTAAAAGCAGCCTTCTCAGAGGATTTTGAGCCTGGGGACTGTGACATCAACAGCATGTTTCCAGGCCTTAGTTCTATGAGGGATGCAGAGGGCATAGACAACCACAAATTAGTGCTGTTAGCCACAGGACACAAGACCTCCAGATGCCTGAGGGACTACTATTTGCAGTGACCTGTAGGGCACAGGTGATCTCCAATTAGTATAATGCAGAAAGCAAATGCAAGGTAGTAGCTAGGCTATCGGATAGGATTTCGAGAATAATCACCATCCTTTCTAGACCAGCAGTTGGCAAAACTGCAGCATGAGAGCCAAAACCGGCCCACTGCCTGTTTTTGTAGGTAAAGTTTTATTAGAGTACAGCTATGCCTATTCATTTAACCAATCTCGAAGGCTGCTTTTGTGCTACAATGGCAGAGCTGAGTAGTTGCAACAGAGACCTATGGTCTGCAAACTCTAAAATATTCCTGATGACAGAAAATCTTGCCAACCCCTGTTCTAGATCATAAAGGGGAAAAGTTAGAAGAAATAACCTTGAAAGTAAGCCAGGATAAAAGGGAGTTAAAGAAATCCCAACCCACAGTGTTAAAGCTCAGTGATGGAAGAAATTAACAGAGGAGAAGGAAGGGTGGTGTGTGGAAACTGTATTCCTGGACTAAAATATACATGGATGAGGCTATTTCTACAAAAGTGATTCTGAATCATCTAAAACTGGTGTTGACAAAATATGGCCTGCAGGCCAAATCTGGTCTGCATGTGTTTGTTGTTGTTTTAATAGACTATTTTTTTTTAAAAAAGCAGGCTTAGGTTTACCAAAAAATTGAGCAGAAAATACAGAGTTCCCATACTCCCCTTTTCCCTGGCCCATATTTTCCCCTATTATTAACATCTTCCATTATTTTGGTACATTTGTTAAAAATGATGAACAAGTATTGATATATAATTATTAACTAAAGATCACAGTTTACATTAGGTTTTAGTCTTTGTACTATGCAATTCTATAGGTTTTGACAAATGTATAATGCCATGTATCAACCATTAGAATATCATATAGAATAGTTTCACTGCCCACCAGCAATGAATGAGAGTTCCTGTTGCTGCCTATCCTCCCACTATTTGGTGTTGTCAATGTTTTGGATTTTAGCCATTCTAATAGACATGTAGCGGTATATCATTGTTTTAATTTATAATTCCCTAAAGATATATAATGTTAAGCACCTTGCATATGTTTATTTGTCATCTGTATATCTTCTTTAGTGAGGTGTCTTTTCAGATCTCTTGCCCACTTTTTAACTGGGTTATTTCCTTATCATTGATTTTTTAAAGTTCCTTCTATATATATTTTGGATACAAGTCTTTTATCAGATATGTGGGGATTTTTGTTTTTGTTTTTGTTTTTTTGGGTGTGTTGGGTCTTCGTTGCTGTGTGCGGGCTTTTCTCTAGTTGTGGCAAGCGGGGGCTACACTTCATTGCGGTGCATGGGCTTCTCATTGTGGTGGCTTCTCTTGTTGTGGAGCACAGGCTCTAGGTACACGAGCTTCAGTAGTTGTGGCACATGGGCTCAGTAGTTGTGGCTCATGGGCTCTAGAGCACAGGCTCATTACTTGTGGCACACGGGCTTAGTTGATCCGCAGCACGTGGGATCTTCCTGGACCAGGGATCGAATCCAAGTCCTCTGCATTGGCAGGCAGATTCTTAACCACTGTGCCACCAGGGAAGTCCAATATATGTGTATTGCAAAGATTTTCTTCCAGTCTGTGAATTATCACTTCATTCTCTAAAGAGTGTCTTTCACAGATCACAAGTTTTACTTTTATTGAAGTGAAATTCATCACATTTGTCTTTAATGGATCAGGCTTTTGCTGTTGTACATAAAAGGTCATCATCAAGCCAAAGGTGACATAGATTTTCTCCTATGTTATCTTCTAGGAATTATACACTTTGTATTTTAAAATTTAGGTCTCTGGTTCATTTTTAGTTAATTTTTGTGGAAGGTGTAAAGTGTATATCTAGATTGTATTTTATACATGGGGATATCCAGTTGTTTGAGCACCATTTGTTGAAAAGACTATCTTTCTCCATTGAATTGTCTTGCTCTTTTGTCAAAGATCAGTTGACCCTATTAGTGTGTGTCTACTTCTTGGTTCTTCTTTACATTCCATTGACCTATTTGTCTATTCTTTAGCTAATATCACCCTGGATTAATCACTATAGCTTTATATTAAGTCTTGAAGTAGGGTGAGGTCAGACCTACAACTTTGTTCTTCTTCAGTATTGTGTTGGCTGTTCTGGGTCTTTTCCTACTCCATACAAACTTTAGAAGCAGTTTGTTGCTATCTGCAAAATTACTTGGTTGGATTTTGGATTGGATTGTGTAGAATCTACAGTTTAAATCGGGAAGAATTAACATGGCAATTGATGGAGAAAATCATTTGATAAAATTTAACATACATTCATGATACAAACTCTCAACAAATTGGGTATAGAAGGAATGTACCTCAACATAATAAAGGCCATATATGACAAGACCACAGATTACATCATATCCAATGGTGAAAGATTGAAAAATTTTCCTCTAAGACCAAGAGTGCCCAGTCTCACCATTCCTACTGAACATAGTACTGGAAGTCCTAGCCAGAGCAATTAGGCAAGAAAAAGAAATAAAAGACATCCAAATTGTAAGGAAAAATAAAATTGTCTCTGTTTGCAGATTATAGGATTTTTTATATAGAAAATCCTAAAGATTACAACCAAAAGTCTGTTAGTACTAAAAAACAGATGAGGAAAAGTTGCAGAATACAAAATAAACATATAAAAATCAGTTATATTTCTAAATACTAACAGCAAAATATATGAAAAACAAATAAAGAATACAATTCTATTCACAAGAGTATCAAAAACAATAAAATACTTAGAAGTACATTTAACCAAGGAGGTGAAAGATCTGTACACTGAAAACTGAGACATTGATGAAAGAAATTGAAGAAGACACAAATAAATGGAAAGATATTCAGTGTTCACAGACTGGGAGAACTAATATTATTAAAATGTCAATACTCTGCAAAACTTACTATAGATTCTGTACAATCTGATCAAACTTCCAATGACATTTTTCACAGAAATGGAGAATACTGAAATTTGCATGGAACTACAAAACCACTGAATAGCCACAGAAATCCTGAGAAAGAACAAAGCTGGAGGCATCACATTTCTTTATTTCAAACTATAATACAAAGCTATAGTAATCAAAACAGTATGGTCCTGGCATAACAGCAGACACATAGACCAATGGAACATAATCAAGAGCCCAGAAATAAACCCTCACATATATGGTCAATTAATATTTGGCAAAGGAGCCAAGAATACTCAATGGGGGAAAGCATAGTCTCTTCAATAAATGGTGTTGCGAAAATTGGATAAACATATTCAGAAGAATGAAATGGACCCCTATCTTACACCATTCATAAAAAGTAACTCAAAATGAATTAAAGACTTAAGCATAAGGCTTGAACCCATAAAACTCATACAAGAAAATATAAGGGGAAAAGGCTCTTGATGTTGGTCTTGGCAACGTCTTTTTGGATATGATGCCTAAAACACAAGGAAGAAAAGCAAAAATAGGTAAGTGGGACTTCATCAAACTAAAAAGTGTCTGCACAGCAAAATAAACAATCAAGAAAAATGAAGAGGAGACCTATGGAATGGGAGAAAATAACTGCAAACCATTTATTGGGATAAGAGATTAATATCCAAAATATATAAGGAACTTGTGTAACTCAGTAGCAAACTAAACAGATTAAAAAATGGGCAGAGAACCTGAATCGATATTTTTCCAAAGAAGTCACATAAATGGTCAACAGGTATATGAAAATATGCTCAACATCACTAATCATCAGGGAAATGCAAATCAAAACCTCAGTGAGCTATCACCTCACATCTATTACAATGGCTATTATCAAAACGACAGGAGATAACAAATGCTAGCAAGGATGTAGAGCAAAGGGAACCCTTGTGAACTGTTAGTGGGAATGTAAATTGGTAGAGTCACTAGGGAAAACAGTATGGACCTTCCTCAAATATTAAAAAAAAGAACTATCATATGATATAGCTATCCCACTTCTGGTATACATCCAAAGGAAATGAAATCAAGATCATAAAGAGATATCTGGGGACTTCCCTGGTGGTGCAGTGGTTAAGAATCTTCCTGCCAATGCAGGGGACATGGGTTCAAGCCCTGGTCCAGGAAGATCCCACATGCTGTGGAGCAACTAAGCCCGTGTGCCACAACTACTGAGCCCACGAGCTACAACTAGTGAGCCCGTGTGCCACAACTACTGAAGCCCACATGCCTAGAGCCCGTGCTCGGCAACAAAGAGAAGGCAACCACAATGAGAAGGCCATGCACTGCAATGAAGAGTAGCCCCCACTCGCCACAACTAGAGGAAGCCCATGTACAGCAATGATAACCCAATGCAGCCAAAAAATAAATAAATTAATTAATTTTAAAAAATGCTTTAAAAAGAGATATCTGCACTCCCATGTTTATTGCAATATTATTTATAATAGCCAAGATAAGAAACAACCTAAGTGTTCACCCTCAGATAAAGAGATAAAGAAGTGATGATTAGGAGTATTATTCAGCCATGAGAAAGAAGGAAGTCCTGCCATTTGCAACAACATAAATGTATCTTGAGGGCACTGTGCTAAGTGAAATAAGTCAGACAGAAAAAGACAAATACTGTCTGTACGATCTTACTTATATGTGGAATCTAAAAGAGCCAAACTCATAGAAAGTAGAATGGTGGTTGTGAGGGGCTGGGGGTGGGGGAAATGGGGAGATGTTGGTCAAAGTATACAAACTTCCAGTTATAAGATGAATAAGTTTGGGGGACCTAATGTATAGCATGGTGACTATAGTTAACAATACTGTATTATATACTTGAAAGTTGTTGAGAGTAGATCTTAAATGTTCTTAGCATAAAAAAGAAATAGTAATTATGTGAGGTAATGGAGGCGTTAACTAACCCTAGTAATAATTTTGCAATAATAAGTGTATCAAATCTTCACACTGCATACCTTAAACTTATGGAATGTTATGTGTCAATTATATCTCAATTAAACTGGAAAAAAGTGCAAAAGAAGAGAAAAACCCCTCAAAGCACTACTTAAACACTTACTATCTGAGAAGAGAATGAATGTACCAAAAATCGACCAGGGAGAAAAAAGTTTCTCTTAGAAGATCAGACATCCTTTCCCCAGAATCATTGCTGAAGTTCCCATTCTTAGAAATTCTCAACAAATCTTTGGGATGAAAGTAAACATTAGTTTTAGTTAGGTAAATATAGCAATGTCTAGCCTTCCACCACCTTAGTATTCTCTTCTCCCCCACCCTCAGCCTCTGTTTGCATTAGACAACTCAATTGCAAAGCAGCAACATGTTCCTTTCTGTACCTAAAGTGAAAACATTATTTTGAGCCTGAGGCTACGAATATTTAAATCACCACAAGACTTTCTATACTTGCATTTGAATTGTGGATTATTTTTTATCCTACTTAAATATTTAGGGTCTCAGTGGACTATATATTTTTGGCAAATAGGACTGTTTTAACAATTTGTACATACAATCAAAAAGTCTTCTCCTTAATTTATTTTTCTGTGGCTGGGATCAAGAAAACAATATCTTGAACACTGCAAGCAGAAATATTATTTTAATATTTGTACAGAGAAAGGAAAACTGCATGCCGTGAATTGGCATCTACATTATTATCATGGATGCTAGAAAATGAATTCTCTTTGGTGGTTTTGTGATACCAGTGTTTAATGGTAGCTTTAATATAAGCCATCTCTGTGTACATAAAGGAAAAATATATTTAAACAAGTAGAATTAAATGTGCATGATTCATCAGCACAGTTAACTCAAGATTTTCCAGACTTATAACCACAACTGATAGGAAGATTTATCACCACAGCTGCCTGTGTTAAACATCTTTTCCCTGCAGTTGAAGGAATCAAATTTCTTCTTGGAGATTAGTCATTTGTGGGGGTGTCGCCAACTGCAAAATGCTTCTGTTACTGTCCTCCAGCCCTAATTTTTATCTCTTTTTGTGTCTTTTCCACTTATAAACAAAATTTAATGACTTACACAGTTGGGTTTTCTTCACTTGTTATTCAAACCTAAAACTTCAGTTGCTTTGTTGGATGGTAATGTGATAACCTCACAAGGAAGGGTGGGATGAAATGGCATTTTGGCAAATGTTCACAAGGATGAAATCTGAGCAGATGGGAAATTCTACATGACAGTGAGAGCGGAAAGGGAGCTAACATTTCTTGGGTGGCTATAAATGTGCCAAGCACTGTGCTAGGCTCTTTAGTATTTTTCAACATCTTTATTGGAGTACAATTGCTTTACAATGGTGTGTTAGTTTCTGCTTTATAACAAAGTGAATCAGCTATACATATACATATATCCCGATATCTCCTCCCTCTTGCATCTCCCTCCCACCCTCCCTATCCCACCCCTCTAGGTGGTCACAAAGATCACACCAAGCTGATCTCCCTGTGCTATGCGGCTGCTTCCCACTAGCTATCTACTTGACATTTGGTAGTGTATATATGTCCATGCCACTCTCTCACTTCGTCCCAGCTTGCCCTTCCCCCTCTCCGTGTCCTCAAGTCCATTCTCTACATCTGCGTCTTTATTCCTGTCTTGCCCCTAAGTGCTTCACAAAGTTTTTTTTTTCTTTTTTTTAGTTTCCATATATATGTGTTATCAAACAGTATTTGTTTTTCTCTTTCTGACTTACTTCACTCTGTATGACAAACTCTAGGTCCATCCGCCTCACTACAAATAACTCAATTTCGTTTCTTTTTATGGCTGAGCAATATTCCATTGTATATATGTGCCACATCTTCTCTATCCATTCGGCTGTCGATGGGCACTTAGGTTGCTTCCATGTCCTGGCTATTCTAAATAGAGCTGCAATGAACATTGTGGTACATGACTCTTTTTGAATTATGGTTTTCTCAGGGTATATGCCCAGTAGTGGGATTGCTGGGTCATATGGTAGTTCTATTTTCAGTTTTTTAAGGAACCTCCATACTGTTCTCCATAGTGGCTGTATCAATTTACATTCCCACCAACAGTGCAAGAGGCTTCCCTTTTCTCCACACCCTCTCCAGAATTTGTTGTTTGTAGATTTTCTGATGATGCCCATTCTGACTGGTGTGAGGTGATACCTCATTGTAGTTTTGATTTGCATTTCTCTAATAATTAGTGATGTTGAGCAGCTTTTCATGTGACTCTTGGGCATCTGTACGTCTTCTTTGCAGAAATGTCTATTTAGGTCTTCCGTCCATTTTGGGATTGGGTTGTTTGTTTTTTGTTATTGAGTTGCATGAGCTGCTTGTAAATTTTGGAGATTAATCCTTTGTCAGTTGCTTCATTTGCAAATATTTTCTCCATTCTGAGTGTTGTCTTGCTTATGCTTTCCTTTGCTGTGCAAAAGCTTTAAAGTTTCATTGGGTCCCATTTGTTTATTTTTGTTATTATTTCCTTTTCTCTAGGAAGTGGGTAAAAAAGGATCTTGATGTGACTTATGTCATAGAGTGTTCTGCCTATGTTTTCCTCTAAAAGTTTTATAGTGCCTGGCCTTACATTTAGGTCTTTAATCCATTTTGAGTTTATTTTTGTGTATGGTGTTAGGGAGTGTTCTAATTTCATTGTTTTTTGTTTGTTTGTTTGTTTTGCGGTACGCGGGCCTCTCACTGTTGTGGTCTCTCCCGTTGCGGAGCTCAGGCTCCGGATGCGCAGGCTCAGAAGCCATGGCTCACGGGCCTAGCTGCTCCACGGCATGTGGGATCTTCCCGGACCGGGGCACAAGCCCGTGTCCCCTGCATTGGCAGGCGGACTCTCAACCACTGCGCCACCAGGGAAGCCCTAATTTCATTCTTTTACATGTAGCTGTCCAGTTTTCCCAGCACCACTTATTGAAGAGGCTGCCTTTTCTCCATTGTATATCCTTGCCTCCTTTGTCAGAGATTAGTTGACCATAGGTGCATGGGTTTATCTCTGGGCTTTCTATCCTGTTCCACTGATCTATATTTCTGTTTTTGTGCCAGTACCATACTGTCTAGATTACTGTAGCTTTGCAGTATGGTATCAAGTCGGGGAGCCTAACTCCTCCAGCTCCATTTTTCTTTCTCCAGATTGTTTTGGCTATTCGGGGTCTATTGTGTTTCCATACAAATTGTGAAATTCTTTATTCTAGTTCTGTGAAAAATGCCATTGGTAGTTTGATAGGGATTGCATTGAATCTGTAGATTGCTTTGGGTAGTAGAGTCATTTTCACAATGTTGATTCTTCCAATCCAAGAACATGGTATATCTCTCCATCCGTTTGTATCATCTTTAATTTCTTTCATCAGTGTCTTATAGTTTTCTGCATAAAGGACTGTTGTCTCTTTAGGTAGGTTTATTCCTAGGTATTTTATTCTTTTTGTTGCAATGGTAAATGGGAGTGTTTCCTTAATTTCTCTTTTAGATTTTTCATCATTAGTGTATAGGAATGCAAGAGATTTCTGTGCATTAGTTTTGTGTCCTGATACTTTACCAAATTCACTGATTAGCTCTAGTAGTTTTCTGGTAGCATCTTTAGGATTCTCTATGTATAGTAACATGTCATCTGCAAACAGTGACAGCTTTACTTCTTCTTTTCCGATTTGGATTCCTTTTATTTCTTTTTCTTCTCTGATTTCTATGGCTAAAACCAAAACTATGTTGAATAATAGTGGTGAGAGTAGGCAACCTTGTCTTGTTCCTGATCTTAGAGGAAATGGTTTCAGTTTTTCACCATTGAGAATGATGTTGGCTGTGGGTTTGCCATACATGGCCTTTATTATGTTGAGGTAAGTTGCCTCTATGCCTACTTTCTGGAGGGTTTTTATCATAAGTGGGTGTTGAATTTTGTCGAAACTTTTTCTGCATCTATTGAGATAATCACATAGTTTTTATCCTTCAATTTGTTAATAGTGTGTATCACATTGATTGATTTGCATATAGTGAAGAATCCTTGCATTCCTGGGGTAAACCCCACTTGATCATGGTCTATGATCCTTTTAATGTGCTGTTTGATTCTGTTTGCTGGTATATTGTTGAGCATGTTTGCATCTATTTTCATCAGTGATATTGGCCTATAGTTTTCTTTCTTTGTGACATCTTTGTCTGGTTTTGATATCAGGGTGATGGTGGCCTCATAGAATGAGTTTGGGAGTGTTCCTCCCTCTGGTACATTTTGGAAGAATTTGAGAAGGATTGGTGTTTGCTCTTCTCTAAATGTTTGACAGAATTCGTCTGTCAAGCCTTCTGGTCCTGGGCTTTTGTTTGTTGGAAGATTTTTAATCACAGTCTCAATTTCGGTGCTTGTGATTGGTCTGTTGATATTTTCTACTTCTTCCTGGTTCAGTCTCAGAAGGTTGTGATTTTCTAAGAATTTGTGCATTTCTTCCAGGTTGTCCATTTTATTGGCATAGAGTTGCTTGTAGTAATCTCTCACGATCCTTTGTATTTCTGCAGTGTCAGTTGTTACTTTTCCTTTTTCATTTCTAATTCTATTGATTGGAGTCTTCTCCCTTTTTTTCTTGATGAGTCTGGCTAATTGGTTATCAATTTTGTTTATCTTCTCAAAGAAGCAGCTGTTAGTTTTATTGATCTTTGCTATCGGTTCCTTCATTTCTTTTTCATCTATTTCTGATCTGATCTTTATGATTTCTTTCTTTCTGGTAACTTTGGGTTTTGTTTGTTCTTCTTTCTCTAATTGCTTTAGGTGTAAGGTTAGGCTGTTTATTTGAGATGTTTCTTGTTTCTTGATGTAGCATTGTATTGCTATAAACTTTCTTCTTAGAACTGCTTTTGCTGCATCCCATAGGTTTTGGGTTGTCGTGTTTTCATTGTCATTTGTTTCTAGGTATTTTTTGATTTCCTCTTTGATTTCTTCAGTGATCTCTTGGTTACTTGGTAGTGTATTGTTTAGCTTCCGTGTGTGTATTTTTTTTTTTTTTTTTTTTTTTTGCGGTACGCGGGGCTCTCACTGTTGTGGCCTCTCCCGTTGCGGAGCACAGGCTCTGGACACACAGGCTCAGCGACCATGGCTCACAGGCCTAGCCGCTCCGCAGCATGTGGGATCTTCCTAGACCAGGGCACGAACCCGTGTCCCCTGCATCAGCAGGCGGACTCTCAACCATTGCGCCACCAGGGAAGCCCCGTGTGTGTATTTTTTACAGATTTTTTCCTGTAATTGATATGTAGTCTCATGGTGTTGTGGTCGGAAAAGATACTTGATACGATTTCAATTTCCTTAAATTTACCAAGGATTGATTTGTGACCCAAGATATGATCTATCCTGGAGAATGTTCCATGAGCACTTGAGAAGAAAGTGTATTCTGTTGTTTTTGGATGGAATATCAATTAAGTCCATCTAGTTTAATGTGTCACTTAAAGCTTGTGTTTCCTTATTTATTTTCATTTTGGATGATCTGTCCATTGGTGAAAGTGGGGTGTTAAAGTCCCCTACTATGAATGTGTAACTGTTGATTTCCCCTTTTACGGCTGTCAGCATTTGCCTTATGTATGAAGGTGCTCCTATGTTGGGGGTATAAATATTTACAATCGCTGTATCTTCCTTTTGGATTGATCCTGTGATTTTTATGTAGTGTCCTTCTTTGTCTCTTGTAATAGTCTTAATTTTAAGTCTATTGTGTCTTATATGAGAATTGCTACTCCAGCTTTCTTTTGATTTCCATTTACACGGAATATCTTTTTCCATCCCCTCACTTTCAGTCTGTATGTGTCCCTAGGTGTGAAGTGTGTCTCCTGTAGACAGCATATATACAGGTCTTGTTTTTGTATCCATTCAGCCAGTCTGTGTCTTTTGGTGGGAGCATTTAATCCAGTTACAGGTAAGGTAGTTATCAATATGTATGTTCCTATTACCATTTTCTTAATTGTTTTGGGTTTGTTATTGTAGGTCTTTTCCTTCTCTTGTGTTTCTTGTCTAGAGAGGTTCCTTAGCAATATGTTGTAAAGCTGGTTTGGTGGTGCTGAATTCTCTTAGCTTTAGCTTGTGCGTAAAGGTTTTAATTTATCCATTGAATCTGAATGAGATCCTTGCTGGGTAGACTAATCTTTGTTGTAGGTTTTTCCCTTTCATCACTTTAAATATGTCCTGCCACTCCCTTCTGGCTTGCAAAGTTTCTACTGAAAGATCAGCTGTTAACCTTCTGAAGATTCCATTTAAAGTTATTTGTTGTTTTCTCCCTCACTGCTTTTAATATTTTTCTTTCTATTTAAGTTTTGATAGTTTGATTAATATGTGTCTTGGTGTCTTTCTCCTTGGATTTATCCTGTATGGGTCTCTCTGTGCTTCTTGGACTTGATTGACTCTTTCCTTTCCCATATTCGGGAGTTTTCATCTCTAATCTCTTCAAATATTTTCTCAGACCCTTTCTTTTTCTCTTCTTCTTCTGGGACCCCTATAATTCGAATGTTGGTGCATTTAATGTTGTTCCAGAAGTCTCTGAGACTGTCCTCAATTCTTTTCCTTTTTCTTTCTTTATTCTGTTCTGCAGTAGTTATTTCCACTATTTTATCTTCCAGGTCACTTATCTGTTCTTCTGCCTCAGTTATTCTGCTATTGATTCCTTCTAGAGAATTTTAAATTTCATTTATTCTTTCGTTCATCATTGTTTGTTTGCTCTTTAGTTCTTCTACATCCTTGTTAAACGTTTCTTGTATTTTCTCCATTCTATTTCCAAGATTTTGGATCATCTTTACTATCATTACTCTGAATTCTTTTTCAGGTCAACTGCCTGTTTCCTCTTCATTTGTTTGATTGGTGGGTTTTTACCTTGCTCCTTCATCTGTTGTGTGTTTCTCTGTCTTCTCATTTTGCTTAACTTACTGTGTTCAGGGGTCTCCTTTTTGCAGGCTGCAGGTTCGTAGTTCCCATTGTTTTTGGTGTCTGCCCCCAGCGGGTAAGGTTGGTTCAGTGGGTTGTGTAGGCTTCCTCGTGGAGGGGACTGGTGCCTGTGTTCTGATGAATGAGGCTGGATCTTGTCTTTCTGGTGGGCAGGACCACATCTGGTGGTGTGTTTTGGGGTGTCTGTGACCTTATTATGATTTTAGGCAACCTCTCTGCTAATGGGTGGGGTTGTGTTCCTGTCTTGCTAGTTGTTTGGCATAGGGTGTCCAGCACTGTAGCTTGCTGGTTGTTGAGTGGAGCTGGGTCTTGGCATTGAGATGGAGATTTCTTGGAGATCTTTTGGCATTTGATATTATGTGGAGCCAGGACGTCTCAGGTGGACCAATGTCCTGATCTCAGCTGTCCCACCTCAGAGGCACAGGCCTGACAGCCAGTCAGAGCACCACGACCCTGTCAGCCACACGGCCAGGTACATGGGGAGTTTCTTGCCTTTTGGGGAGTCTGAGGACTTCTGTCAGCATTCAGTAGGTGTTCTGTAGGAGTTGTTCCACATGTAGATGTATTTCTGATGTATTTGTGGGGAGAAAGGTGATCTCCTCATCTTACTCCTCCACCATCTTGAAGGTCTCTCCCCTAGGCTCTTTACTGAAAGTATCTCATTTTATTCTTAGAGCAATCCTGCAAGAGGTTAGGTAATACTCCCATTTCATATATGAGGAAATTGACTTTTTCAGGATGGTACAGCTTATCAGTAACTAACTGAGCAGGTATGAGAAACCAGCTCCCAGTGACTCCAAAGCTCTTCTGTTTTCTTTATCCACTTGACCATATAGCCGCTAGAGTCCTAGAGTACAGTTGGATCAGACTTGTGCAACTATGACGGGTCAATTTTAGAATATTTTCATCACCTCAGAAGGATATCCTGTACAATTCAACTATCACCCCCATATCACCCATCCTCCCTCCAGTCCTAAAATGCCACTAATCCACCTTCTGTCTCTATAGATTTGCCGATTATGGACATTTCATATAAATGCAATCATATATTATGGGTCCATTTGTTACTGGCTTCTTTCACTTATCATAAGGTTTTAAAGGTTCATCCATGTTGTAGCCTGCATCAGTACTATGTTCTTCTTTATAGTTGAATAATATTTATATGGATATACTACATTTTATTTATCTACAACTTATAGGGATTTGATGCCACATCTACATAAGAAAATTCTAAAGCTGAAAGAGACATCAGTGGTTCATATGCTCTATTAGCTACCTAAATCATGCAAAACTAATTGAGTATGTCCTACTTTTTTCTACAGGCTTCATGCATCCCCAAACTTGCCTAGTCCCATCTCATAACTGTCTTTGCGAAATCATTTTAATTAATCAGATTTTGCTTAGACCTATATGAAGATTAAGGAGCTACACATAATAAGTCTTTGTCAATTGAAGACAGATAACAGGACAACTGAGCAAAGAGTGAGATTTCAGTAAATCTATCAGATGAACTTATTTCATGCCCCTTTTACTAGTTTGATTTTCACTGAATTGACTGGTTTTTTTACCAACATATAGATAGTTTAACATATTAGGACATGTCTAAAATGACAGCTGGAAAAACTGGTTCAAAAGCAAAAGTAATTCAGACATTCACTTGACATCATTACTGGTTGTCTGAGTACAATTTACAAAAATGTATGGCGTGGCCAGAAAATTTGTTTAAAACCTGGTAAAATTATTTTGTGGGGAGATATAGCAACTATGTAAAGATAAAACTGTCAAAGTTTTAGTCATCCAACCAGTTAATATCATTTCATGAAAGTAATAGGACTATTTAATTACATGTTTAACTGAATTGACCAGAAATACTGATATAATGTAACCTAGTTTCAATACCTTTCTTCAGGGTCCAATAGGCTAAATAAACAACTTTATCAGCTTTCCCTTGCCTTCTTAGGTTCTAAAATGGAAAGAGAGGGAAGCCCTTATTTAAGCCATTGTACAAATGTACAGTAGAATCTAACACATTGGTACAAACCCTACAAAGTCTTGGCTAGAATGAAACAAAGAACTCATTAGTATTTATCTCTCTGTCTTTTTTTTTTAGTATTTATCTTGATTAATCACAAAACATAAGCACTTTCGGAAACCACTTTAAGTGCTTTCCACAAGTGTGCCCAAAATAGTGCACAGAGAGAGAGTAGTACTGGGTACAGTCACCATAGCAGCCCATTGCGAGAAGTTTTTCTTCAGGGTGTGAACTGCAATTTTTTGTTACCTACACCTTCTTGGTACTTGTCACACAAGATGAATGCAGTTAATACACAAGGTAGGGTTTATGCAACCACAATCTAGGAATTCTTCCTCAAATCTCATTTTATATGCAAACCCCCTCTTTGAACTAATGTATAATAGACCCTCAAATCCTATGTTAAGGTGATTCCATCTCATGATAAGAATTATCTTTTGTAATGAAAATACTTTTTCATTTTAGAAGTACTATTGCATAAATTATTCCTGTTTATCCTTACAATTTCTTATTTTAAAGCATTTTACATATAATAAACATTAATAAATGTTTTCTCAAACATCATTTTTACAAATATTAAATTTCCATCACATCAATTTTTCATAAAAAGGATAAATTGAAATTGTTATTCTTTCCTTTCTCCTGTTTCTTTGCCTTCTCTTCCATGGTGTGCTTTAGCAACCCTTCTGGCCATTTTTGGGCCATTTTTGCTCCCAATCCTCATCCACATTTATGAGCTTAGCATTTCTTCTCTCCCTGAGAGTAATGGCCAAGATTGTGATTCCTTTCCTCCTTCTTCCTATCATATCTCATATTCCTTGTGTACCTTACCTAATCTTTTTCATTGTTGTCTTGGCCTACTACCTCCCAAGGACTTCTCACATGCCATATTCATAAGGGTCCCTGAAACAGGGTCTCTTCCTTTCTACTATGTCCCATTTCCCTTCCCCCAAGACTAATTCAGTCTTGATTGAATGTTATCTTTGTTGACCAAAACTTCTCAATCTTTATCCTGATTCCCTTTTGTGAATTTTTTTCATGTCTTTTTCAACTCTATTTTGCAAAATCTCTTCTCCAGAGGGATGTTGGGTATAAGGAGAGGGAAATATCAAGAATGACTCTGAGGTGTTAGGGCTAAAGTTAATGATGTCATACTGAGGTAGGAAATAGGTACTCAAATGTTTTTTGATTGAGTCAACATATTTGCCTGGAGTTCTGGAGAGAGGCCTAAGCTACTGATAAAAAATTGGAAGGGATGAAGAGAGAAGAGGAGTTGGAACTCAGAGTATATTAAAAGATAATTTGATGGGGGTGTAGGGCATGGTTACCTGAAAGGTGCTCTCTTCCACTGAGAAAAGTGAAAAAGAGAAAAAAATATTTTCTGATACAGAAATTTTGTAGCCATGGGGATAGAAAATGTGGGAACCTCTGCTATAAAGAAGGAGTTTTGAGGGTAAGGGGTTTGAGGAGACTGAGAAAAGTTTGAAATAGATTTTGAGGGAAAGGGGGAAAGGAGTTGATTAGGCTAGGCCCACAGAGGTTCTCAAACTTCAGCGTGCATCACAACCTATTGGAGGACTTGTTAAAACACCGAATACGGGGCTCCAGCCCCAGAGTTTCAGATTCAGCAGGTCTGGGGCCCATGAATTCACATTTCTAGCAAGTTTCTAGGTAATGCTAATGTTGCTGGTCAAGGAGGCCACATGTTGAGACCCATTGGCTGAGGGATATAGCGAGCAGTTGCCAGAAAATGTAAAAGAGCTCAGCTGAGTTTGAACACCAGTCCATAGGTTTTTGAAATTTTTCTCAATTAGCTTTTAGCAGCCCAGGTGTGGAGAATCAGAGAAGGCAGCTAGTTGGATTGCTGGATGTGTGTTGAGCTGCAAATATGAAATGCGAGCAAATGAAATGAAACGCAAATGAAAAGCAGATTAAATGAAATGCCAGCACCTAGTTGGTACTCAATAAATGGTAGCTGCATTATAAAAAAAGATGAGATAGCAAGTGTTGGCAAGGATGTGGAGAAAGGGAACCCTTGTGCACTGTTGGTGGGGATGTAAATCAGTACAGCCACTATGGAAAACAGTGTGGAGGTTCCTCAACAAATTAAAAACAGAACTACCATATGATCATGCAATCCCACTTCTGGGTATATATCCAAAAGAAATGAAACCAGGATGTCGAAGAGATATCTGCACTCCCATGTTTATTGCAGCATTATTCACAATAGCCAAGACATGGAAACAACCTAAGTGAACATCAATGGATGAATGGATAAAGATGTGATATTATATAATATGAAATATATGATATATAAAATATAATATGATATATATGAATATTATTCAGCCATGAGGAAGAAGGAAATCGTGCCATTTGTGACAAGATGGAAGGATATTGAGAGCATTATGCTAAGTGAAATAAGTCAGACAGACAAAGACGAATACTGTGTGATCTCACTTACATGTGAGAATCTTCAAAAAGCTGAACTGATAGAAAAAGAGAGTAGAATGGTAGATACCAGGGGCTGGGGGGGTGGAGGAAATGGGGAGATGTTGGTCAAACTGTACTAACTTCCGGTTATAAGATGAATAAGTTCTGGGGATCTAATGCACAGCATTGTGGTTATAGTTAACAATACTGTACTATATACCTGAAAGTTGCTAAGAGAGTAGAGCTTAAATGTTCTCCCCACAAAAAAGGAAAGGTAATTATGTGACATGATGGAGGTGTCAGCTAACACTATGGTGGTAATCATATTGCAATATATATGTGTATCAAATCAACACATTGTACACTTTAACCTTACACAATGCTACATGTCAATTATATCTCAGTAAAGCTGGAAAATTAGATAGATAGATAGATAATTATCTATTTCTCTATGCCTATACAATGCCTTTGCTGGACTCTGCTGCCCCTCGGGGACTGGCTTCAAGTGACAGCCTGTTCTTGCCTTTTTTTTTTTTTTTTTTTACTGAAAGCATACCAGGCAAGCCCTCAACTGTCATTGCAGACAGATGACTTCCCAAATATTGCCATATAAGTCACTGTATTTCAGTTTACCCCACCAACGCATAAAAGTTTCCATATTAAACTAAGCGGGTAACTGTTGCCTTCTGAATGCTCCCCAGTTCCTTATCTGTACCTCTAATGCTAAATAAAGTTTGTTGCCTTGTGGCTTCACTATGTACCTATTTTGTCCTATGTCCTCAAATGCAGGAATTATGTCTTGCCTGTAAACACTGAAGTCCTGTGGTATAGGGGATCTTTGCTGCTTCTAGTCCCACTATTGAGTCAGCTCTCCCTAGATTCACACCAATGGCAGAGGCTATGCCTCAAACCAGACCGTATTTGGTCCGCCAATGAAAACACACCACAGAGAGAGTGCTTGTCAGACCACGTGTTTAACTGTTGCCATGTTGTATGCACAGATGCACCTCATATCTTTCTACATGTCATATGAGGATACGTTACCTTCTCAAATATTGAGAATATGTTATATTCTATATGTTAGCCAGAACCCAGACCACGACAACACCTCCCCAAATCACATTATACAGTGGATATGAGGGACATGCTAATCTTCTCTGCGGTGTCCCAATTTTAATATAGATCCTGCTGGGCTGAGCACAAACTACATGTAAAGCACGGGGGCTGGCTGCTTCCTTTAAATCTGAACACAAAACCACTCCTCCACCCCCTAACAATCCCACTTATAACTCATGTTCAACTCATAAAACCCCTCAAATTTCATGACTAAAGTGAATCTCTTATAAGCAAAATCTTAGCAGTTCAAGGCCCCTCAAACTTCACTATGTACAGTGTCTATATACTATGTCTCTATGTGTGAGACGGTGTGCTAAAAATAACTGAAGACCTAAGAGCATCTTTGAGGGGCTGCTTTAATGACTTCCAGTTATTAACATGGAAGAAGATGTCCAGGATAACATGGGAATTTTAAAATTTTTTGTGGAGAACAAAGAGGAGCATTCAGTTAATTTCTAAATAGCATGTATATAGTCTTGTGGACACTGTATAGGGGCAGCTGTCACTGAGGTCACACCTGCCACTTAGTGCCTGCAGGGACTGCCCTCTAAATAACCCTGGGTAGGTGGTTATGCCTCTAATTACACCCTGTGAACCAAAGTCCCAGAAATCACACTATGAAAAGCCCCTCCTCAAATTACATCATTCACAAATGCAATAGAAACTGTTACAATTTTGTTCTAAGTTAGCCCAATAAGGCCACTTTAACTGAGACAGTTTGAAATTGAGGTCATCTTCTCAGGAATTTGTTAAGAAGTTGCTAAGCGGGATCAGTTTCCCAGAGCTGAAGTGAATTTTGCTGTTGTAACTTGAGTTGAGGCACATAGGACAGCTGGTGGTCTACCAAAAGGAAGGAAAAACATACTCAACAGAATAAAAGCAGCTGTGAGGTTCCAAAACATGGAGTCTACCACATCTGGTACTGGCTGGACTTCCACATTATCTGGAAGTTTTCCAGGCTGCTCTCTTCTGATTTCATGGTCACTGGTGCTGAGCCTCCTGGAAATGGTTTCTCTGATCTTTAGAACCAGTAATTCCCATTCATATACAGGGTAGTTGATTACAGCTGTAAACAGCTTCTTCAAGATATACACACATAGGCACAGTCTCTAGAGATACTCTTACAAAAAGATTGCCAACACTTCCCCATTGGAGACATCTGTCTCCACTTTGTAGACAAGACAGGTTACTTGGGCTAGGTTGGAGAAGAAGGTAAGCAAATCCATAGCTGCCAGAATGCCTCGGCCACAGCAAAGGTTCTACAATTCTTTGGGAGGCTTGTCAGGTGAAAGGTCAGAATAGATAAATTAAACATGAATTTGTGAATGCTCTTGAAGGGGAGAGGTGGTTAGGAGAGTAGCTACCATTTTGAAAACATGGGATCAGCAAAGTAAATCACCAAAATAGTTACACGGCACTATGTATTTGTATACATCAAATACAAAGAGAGAGAGAGAGATTATACATATATATATATGTATATATACACATATATATATGTATATATACACAAGTATATATGTGTGTGTATATATATATATATATATAGGCTCTGCCCACGTGGTCAGTTTCATGGAGGAATGTCCCCTCTAACACCCCCAACCCCATATGACCAATATTATCTCCTATATGTTAGCCTGTAGTAGATGGTTCCAGAGAATTCCTGTAACTGCACTTGTAGTGTAGTGTTGTTATAAGGCCAATCCTAGATAAACAATGTAACTCTGAAGAGCAGTGACTGACAGTCATCTTCTCTTGATGGAGGAAGAAAAACATGTTGATGCTAGGTCATGCTTTCCCCTCAGTGTGGACATGAACTTTATGTAATCTGTACAAAATAAGATACTGTTCAGATGAAGATTACTGGGCTCATTTAGGAGTCCCCAATGTAATCACGTTGAAAGAAGGGCTACCATCTTCAGGTCTCTTCTTATTCCTGCACAATCCCTCTATATTTCAAAACTCTTTACAACAACACACAGCACTAACCCACCAGGTACCTATGGTCTTATAATCTGATTCAAAGATTTGGGAGCTAAAGCTAAAGTTGTCTCCAGTTTGATACCCCTTTGACACACCTTCCTGGCCTGCCAGACACAGGCCCATGAACTACGTAAAGTCCACAAATATCCCACCCAGGCTGCTTGGTGGGCTTCTTGTAAACTGCTCTGCACTTTGATCCTTCTCTATTGGGGCAAAAGGAGGGGAAAGGTAAAGTCTATCTAAACTTTTAGGATTGATACAAGACCCTGTGCTCCATATTGTTTCTCTTGCTGGACGTGGAATATATTTTCTTTTAATCTTCCTCCACAAATATATTTTTGCTAGACCTCCAGTGCATAGAACTGAATTAATTATGATTTTCAGTTCATGATACTTCATCACTAATTCATGAATTTATTTTCATTTATTTATCTATTTATGTATCTACTTATAATTGAACACCAGTAAAACTACCATCCAAACCGGAACTAGAACATTAACAGTAATTTACCTGTGTTCTTCTCTCTTATCCAATCCCTCTATCTGCCTCACCAAAGGTAACCACTCAGGGCCACCACGAGTCCAACCACTAGAGCTTTTATGCAAATTAGAGAAAGATGCCCTTTCCCTAAGCACATTTTTTAGTTAAAATATCATTTATTTATCAAAAATAAAAACATCACTATGTTCAGCACAAATTATATAAATAAAATTATTTCAAATTATTGTATAAAAATTAGAAAATTAGAAGTGATTTGAAGTTTTAGTTATTAGAAAATAAAATTCTTTATAATATAAAAATTTCTTTAAAAACAGCTATATGGGGCTTCCCTGGTGGCGCAGTGGTCGAGAGTCCACCTGCCGATGCAGGGGATGCGGGTTCGTGCCCCGGTCCGGGAGGATCCCACAAGCCGCAGAGCGGCTGGGCCTGTGAGCCATGGCTGCTGAGCCTGCGTGTCCGGAGCCTGTGCTCTGCAACGGGAGAGGCCACAACAGTGAGAGGCCCATGTACCGCGCAAAAAAAAAAAAAAAAAAAAAAGCTACATGTCTTGCTTTCGTGAAACTGAATATCATATGAGAATTTGAAAGCTTATTTACTCCAATATCTTGTTTTCAATAGAAGTAGCCAATAGATTTTATAATCTTTCTAATATATTGTATTCCTTAAGTAATTTTAAATAAATTTTAATTTTGAGGTGCTACATTCTTCACTCACTGATGACCAATACTGGAAATTTAAATATATCCAGAGAGCCACAAAAATATTTAAAAGTGTATAGGCCAATCATACTAGGTATTAAAATACAATATAAGAGAGTTAGTTCCTTACACAATGGTCTTCAAGCAACATCACATCCCTTACAATATTGATTGGTCAATTTCAACTATAAATTTTTTACATAATTTCAATAGTTCACAGTCTTCATAATTCATCAAATCACTAGTCATCTGGAACATTGAAAAGGCCATAGTATTAGTATATTTTTGTACATACTCATTTTAAAGATGCCATTTTGTATCCAATTTAGAAAAGCATAAATTGATTTTGACATTTACTTTTGGATTATAAATGGGCTGATTCTGGAATTTTTGGCCAAAATGAGGCTTCTTCCTTCTTTTTCTGGTATTTCTTTCATTGGAGAAGTTGGCGTCAGTGTCAAGAGACTCTGTAATTTGTTTGGCATCAAGAATGTAATTTCATAAAACTACCCTGTTGTTTTCTTCAAATAATTTCTTACTTCATTTAATGCTTTCAAGGGAAAAATTCACATAAATTTTATTCCTTTTATCATTTTCATATAACACTAATTTTACTTAAAACACCACATCAAATTATTACCAAGAACATAAACTTAAGAGTAGATGTTATTTGAAATTATACTCTGGACTTAAATTCTAGAATCTATATCTTGTTTACAAGTTTTAGTTTAGATGTAGAGGTTATTTTAGTTATTAGGTCAAAAAGGTCTTCCAGTTATCAAACTTGACTCTCAATTGTAACTTTCAGTAGAACAACATGTTATTTAAATAAAACATGTTGCTTCCAACTATAGAAAAACTGTTTTCTACAGATACTGATTTTGTTAGAACAAGAGCAATTACCACAATGTGTGGATAATAATTATAATAAACACACAAATGACCTGTCTTTGGAATCAACAATTTTGTAACAAAAGTAAGAAAAAAATTCAAAATAATAAGGTGTTTATTATGCAAGTGACATTTCTTTTATTTATTTATTAATTTTTTTGGATGACTTGAATACTTTTTTTTTCTACAGCAGGTTCTTATTAGTCATCAATTTTATACACATCAGTGTATACATGTCAATCCCAAACGCCCAGTTCATCACACCACCACCCCCATGCCCCGCCACTTTCCCCGCTTGGTGTCCAAACATTAGTTCTCTACATCTGTGTCTCAATTTCTGCCCTGCAAACCAGTTCATCTGTACCATTTTTCTAGGTTCCACATATATGCCTTAATATACAATATTTGTTTTTCTCTTTCTGACTTACTTCACTCTGTATGACAGTCTCTAGATGCATCCAGGTCTCAAAAATTACCCAAATTTTTTTCCTTTTTATGGCTGAGTAATATTCCATTGTATATATGTACCACATCTTCTTTATCCATTCATCTGTCAATGGGCATTTAGGTTCTTCCATGACCTGGCTATTGTAAATAGTGCTGCAATGAACATTGGGGTGCATGTGTCTTTTTGAATTATGGTTTTCTCAGGGTATATGCCCAGTAGTGGGATTGCTGAATCATATGCCAATTCTATTTTTAGTTTTTTAAGGAACCTCCATACTGTTCTCCATAGTGGCTGTACCAATTTACATTCCCACCAACAGTGCAAGAGGGTTACCTTTTCTGCACACCCTCTCTAGCATTTGTTGTTTGTAGATTTTCTGATGATGCCCATTCTAACTGGTGTGAGGTGATACCTCATTGTAGTTTTGATTTGCATTTCTCTAATAATTAGTGATGTTGAGCAGCTTTTCGTGTGCTTCTTGGCCACCTGTATGTCTTCTTTGGAGAAATGTCTATTTAGGTCTTCTGCCCATTTTTTGATTGGGTTGTTTGTTTTTTTAATATTGAGCTGCATGAGCTGTTTATATATTTTGGAGATTAATCCTTTCTCCGTTGATTCCTTTGCAAATATTCTCTCCCATTCTGAGGGTTGTATTTTCGTCTTGTTTATGGTTTCATTTGCTGTGAAAAACCTTTGAAGTTTCATTAGGTCCCATTTGTTTATTTTTGTTTTTATTTCCATTACTCTAGGAGGTGGATCAAAAAAGATCTGGCTGTGATTTATGTCAAAGAGTGTTCTTCCTATGTTTTCATCTAGGAGTTTTATAGTGCCCGGTCTTACATTTAGGTCTCTAATACATTTCATGTTTATTTTTGTGTACGGTGTTAGGGAGTGTTCTAATTTCATTCTTTTACATGTAGCTGTCCAGTTTTCCCAGCACCACTAACTGAAGAGACTGTCTCTTCTCCATTGTATATCCTTGCCTCCTTTGTCATAGATTAGTTGACCATAGGTGCGTGGGTTTACCTCTGGGGTTTCTATCTTGTTCCATTGATCTATGTTTCTGTTATTGTACCAGTACCATATTGTCTTGATTACTGTAGCTTTATAGTATAGCCGGAAGTCAGGGAGTCTGATTCCTCCAGCTCCGTTTTTTTCCCTCAAGAATGCTTTGGCTATTCAGTGCTTTTGTGTCTCCATACAAATTTTAAGATTTTTTGTTCTAGTTCCATAAAAAATGCCACTGGTAATTTGATAGGGATTGCATTGAATCTGTAGATTGCTTTGGGTAGTACAGTCATTTTCACAATATTGATTCTTCCAATCCAAGAACATGGTATATCTCTCCATCTGTTGGTATCATCTTTAATTTCTTTCATCAGTGTCTTATAGTTTTCTGCATACAGGTCTTTTATCTCCTTAGGCAGGTTTATTCCTAGGTATTTTAGTCTTTTTGTTGCAGTGGTAAATGGGAGTGTTTCCTTAATTTCTCTTTCAGATTTTTCATCATTAGTGTATAGGAATGCAAGAGATTTCTGTGCATTAATTTTGTATCCTGCTACTTTACCAAATTCATTGATTAGCTCTAGTAGTTTTCTAGTGGCATCTTTAGGATTCTCTATGTTTAGTGTCATGTCATCTGCAAACAGTGACAGTTTTACTTCTTCTTTTCCAATTTGTATTCCTTTTATCTCTTTTTCTTCTCTGATTGCTGTGGCTAGGACTTCCAAAGCTATGTTGAATAATAGTGGCAAGATTGGATATCCTTGTTTGTTCCTGATCTTAGAGGAAATGCTTTCAGTTTTTCACCATTGAGAATGATGTTTGCTGTGGGTTTGTTGTATATGGCCTGTATTATGTTGAGGTAGGTTCCCGCTATGCCCACTTTCTGGAGAGTTTTTATCATAAATTGGTGTTGAATTTTGTCAAAAGTTTTTTCTGCATCTATTGAGATGATCATATGGTTTTTATTCTTCAATTTGTTAATAGTGTGTATCACATTGATTGATTTGCATATATTGAAGAATCCTTGCATCCCTGGGATAAATCCCAATTGGTCATGGTGTATGATCCTTTTAATTTTTTGTTGGATCTGTTTGCTAGTATTTTTTTGAGAATTTTCGCATCTATATTCATGAGTGATATTTGTCTGTAATTTTCTTTTTTTGTAGGATCTTTGTCTGGTTCTGGTATCAGGGTGATGGTGGCCTCGTAGAATGAGTTTGGGAGTGTTCCTTCCTCCACAATTTTTTGTAAGAGTTTGAGAAGAATGGGTGTTAGCTCTTCTCTAAATGTTTGATAGAATTCGTCTGTGAAGCCATCAGGTCCTGGACTTTTGTTTGTTGGAAGATTTTTAATCACAGTTTCAATTTCAGTGCTAGTGATTGGTCTGTTCATATTTTCTATTTCTCCCTGGTTCAGTCTCAGCAGGTTGTGCATTTCTATGAATTTGTCCATTTCTTCCTGGTTGTCAATTTTATTGGCATACAGTTGCTTGTAGTAGTCTCTTAGGATGCTTTGTATTTATGCGGTGTCAATTGTAACTTCTCCTTGTTCATTACTAATTTTATTGATTTGAGTCCTCTCCCTCTTTTTCTTGATGAGTCTGGCTAATGGTTTATCAATTTTGTTTATCTTCTCAAAGAACCAGCTTTTAGTATTATTGATCCTTCCTATTGTTTTCTTTGTTTCTATTTCATTTATTTCTGCTCTGATATTTATGATTTCTTTCCATCTGCTAACTTTGGGTTTTGTTTGTTCTTCTTTCTCTAGTTCATTTAGGTGTAAGGTTAGATTGTTTATTTGAGATTATTGTTGTTTCTTGAGGTAGGCTTGTACAGCTATACACTTCCCTCTTAGAACTGCTTTTGCTGCATCCCATAGATTTTGGATCATCGTGTTTTCATTGTCATTTGTCTCTAGGTATTTTTTGATTTCCTCTTTGATTTCTTCAGTGGTCTCTTGGTTATTTAGTAACGTATTGTTTAGCCTCCATGTGTTTGTGTTTTTTATGTTTTTGCCGTGTAATCGATTTCTAATCTCATAGCATTGTGGTCAGAAAAGATGCTTGATATGATTTCAATATTCTTAAATTTACTGAGGCTTGATTTTTGACCCAAGATGTGATCTACCCTGGAGAATGTTCCATGCGCACTTGATAAGAAAGTGTAATCTGCTGTTTTTGGATGGAATGTCCTATAAATATCAATTAAATCTCTCTGGTCTATTGTGTCATTTAAAGCTTCTGTTTCCTTATTTATTTTCATTTTGGATGATCTGTCCATTGGTGTAAGTGAGGTGTTAAAGTCCCCCACTATTATTGTATTACTCTCAATTTCCTCTTTTATAGCTGCTAGCAGTTGCCTTATGTATTTAGGTGCTCCTATGTTGTGTGCATATATATTTATAATTGTTATATCTTCTTCTTGGATTGATCCCATGATCATTATGTAGTGTCCTTCCTTTTCTCTTGTAACATTCTTTATTTTAAAGTCTATTTTATCTGATATGAATATTAGTACTCCAGCTTTCTTTTGATTTCCATTTGCATGGATCATCTTTTTCCATCCCCTCACTTTCAGTCTGAATGTGTCCCTAGGTCTGAAGTGGGTCTCTTGTAGACAGCATATATATGGGTCTTATTTTTGTATCCATTCAGCAAGCCTGTGTCCTTTGGTTGGAGCATTTAATCCATTCACTTTTAGGGTAATTATCCATATGTATGTTCCTATTACCATTTTCTTAATTGTTTTGGGTTTGTTTTTGTAGGTCCTTTTCTCCTCTTGTGTTTCCCACTTAGAGAAGTTCCTTTAGCATTTGTTTTAGAGCTGGGTTGGTTGTGCTGAATTCTCTTAGGTTTTGCTTGTCTGTAAAGCTTTTGATTTCTCCATTGAATCGGCATGAGATCCTTGCCAGGTAGAGTAATCTTGGTTGTAGGTTCTTCCCTTTCATCACATTTAGTATATCATGCCACTCCCTTCTGGCTTGTAGAGTTTCTGCTAAGAAATCAGCTGTTAACCTTATGGGAGTTCGCTTGTATATTATTTGTTGTTTTTCCCTGGCTGCTTTTAATAATTGTTCTTTGTCTTTAATTTTTGCCAATTTGATTACTATGTGTCTTGGTGTGTTTCTCCTTGGGTTTATCCTATATGGGACTCTCTGCGCTTCCTGGTCTTGGGTGGCTATTTCCTTTCCTATGTTAGGGAAGTTTTTGATTATAATCTCTTCAAATATTTTCTCTGGTCCTTTCTCTCTCTCTTCTCTTTCTGGGACCCCTATAATGCGAATGTTGTTGCATTTAATATTGTCCCAGAGGTCTCTTAGGCTGTCTTCATTTCTTTTCATTCTTTTTTCTTTATTCTGTTCTGCAGCAGTGAATTCCACCATTCTGTCTTCCAGGTCACTTATCCGTTCTTTTGCCTCAGTTATTCTACTATTGATTCCTTCTAGTGTAGTTTTCATTTCAGTTATTGTATTGTTCACCTCTGTTTGTTTGTTCTTTAATTCTTCTAGGTCTTTGTTAAACATTTCTTGCATCTTCTCGATCTTTGCCTCCATTCTTTTTCTGAGGTTGTGGATCATCTTCACTATCATTATTCTGAATTCTTTTTCTGGAAGGTTGCCTATCTCCACTTCATTTAGTTGTTTTTCTGGGGTTTTATCTTGTTCCTTCATCTGGTACATAGCCCTCTGCCTTTTCATCTTGTCTATCTTTCTGTGAATGTGGTTTTTGTTCCACAGGCTGTAGGATTGTTGTTTTTCTCACTTCTGCTGTCTGCCCTCTGGCCACAAGTGACTTTTCTTTAATGTGATCTTCTTATGCAGGACAGAAAGGTAAAAACCTACTTCTGATTAATAGTTCTGAATGCTTTATCCTACATTTTATGTTTATCATTGCTTGGGGTGAGTTGATCAAGAGGCACTAATGCAACAAAATTAGGTGACATGGGCATATGGGCTACCTATTCACATACTTGATTCATAATTTCTGGACCCGCTTGAGCCCAGTCCAAATGTATTACTTTATTGTACAGAAGACTAAATGCCTAGTTGCTATGACTACTCAGACTCATGACATGTTGGATCTGATAACATGTTGAGTCTAGATAATTAGATGCTCAAGTCATAATGCACATCTGGTTTGCAAAGTCTATTGGTATCTTGTGCCCAGTCTCAATTAGGGTCCAGTAGCATATCAGAAATTATTTTTGAGCAGAGCATTTCTAGGTTATGGATTGAATGGTGTTGCTCCAGGGCTCTAGAGGCCTGTACTGTTGCTCTCCTACTGAGGCCAAATTAAGTGATGTCCTTCTCTCTTGTTGGTAGGAGGTACAAGATGGAATAATTTGTACTTAAGAAAAATATCCCAGTAGTTCCTAGACAATCCTATAACTTCACCAATATGACTGAACCACAAAACTTTATGGGGTTTATCTCCCATCTTTTGGCATCCAAGTGTCTTAGTCAGTTGTCTAGGGGTATTGCCACTCCAGCTCAGCAAGTCCAATTAATAAGATGTGGATAAGAAGAGCTTCTCAGGAATTTCGAGATACTCAAGGTTCCTACAGACTATATTATGTCAATGAGCATGAGTTAACACAGTGCTGAGGCAAGAGAATGTTTGAAACTGCTATCTTTACCATGTAAATGTAAATTGCTTTCAGTCCTCCCTGCTGATGTACATCAAGATGAAAGCATTCTTACAGATCAATAGCTGTATACTAGAAACTAGCACTGCATACTAGTGCTAGAAACTAGGTTGATATGCTTTCATAAAGATATTATTACATCAAGCACCGCAACTGCAATCAGGTCTTTCATTTAGTTAACTTTATAGTAATCACTGCCATCAGCCATGAACCATCGGGTTTTACAGAGACCATGTGAGAACATTGAGAGAAGGAACCATATCTTTTATTTATTTTTATTTTTTTTAATTTTTAACATCTTTATTGGAGTATAATTGCTTTACAATGGTGTGTTGGTTTCTGCTTTATAACAAAGTGAATCAGCTATACATATACATATATCCCCATATCTCTTCCCTCTTGTCTCTCCCTCCCTCCCACCCTCCCTATCTCACCCCTCTAGGTGGTCACAAAGCACCGAGCTTATCTCCCTGTGCTCTGTGGCTGCTTCCCACTAGCTATCTATTTTACGTTTGGTAGTGCATATATGTCCATGCCACTCTCTCACTTTGTCCCAGTTTATCCTTCCCCCTCCCTGTATCCTCAAGTCCATTCTCTGGTAGGTCTGCATCTTTATTCCCATCTTGCCCCTAGGTTCTTCATGAGCTTTTTTTTTTTTTTTAGATTCCATATATATGTGTTAGCATATGGTATTTGTTTTTCTCTTTCTGACTTCACTCTGTATGACAGTCTCTAGGTCCATCCACCTCACTACAAATAACTCAGTTTCATTCCTTTTATGGCTGAGTAATATTCCATTGTATATATGTGTCACATATTCTTTATCCATTCATCTGTTGATGGACACTTATGTTGCTTCCATGTCGTGGCTATTGTAAATAGAGCAGCAATGAACATTTTGGTACATGACTCTTTTTGAATTATGGTTTTCTCAGGGTATATGCCCTGGTAGTGAGATTGAATCTCAGTGAGATTGAATCTCTGATGGTGACACCAATTTCTGCAGTGCCTCTAGGAATAGAATAGATTTCTGATTTAAATTTCTGGCAGGGGAAGTTTGAGGGTTTCTCACTTGGTTCTTCCTACTATAATGATCCTTAATCCACAGGTCAGAGAAACAATGGGAGGGGTCTTCTAGCATCTAAGAATGGGTATCCCAATTATATACTCAGAGACCAGAGAGAGAGTCATAGTGTAAGTGTATGGACCCATTGGGCCAAAACTCCCTTTCTTAGTTGGATTCTGAGAGCATCCACACTAATCAGATGAACATGATGATAGTTTAGGTCCTCTGTGATCAATGTCAGCTCAAACCCTATATATAACAGTTCTAGAGTCTGAATATCCCCTTTTGCCCAGTGTAAAAGTATGCTGTAAAGTGGCTGAAGGCCTCTTTGGGGAAACATCAAAGGAACATTCACTGTTTATATCTGAAGGTACCCAGCATCATCTTGAATCAATAGGTCTATGAACTGACTTAAATCCGGAAACTGTGTGAGGGAGTACGAGCTTCCATTGTGGCATCTGACACCAACGTTGTGGTTACAAACTTTCCATTTTTAAAAATTACAGTCAAATTGAGCAACAGCCTAGTTGGCTCCCCATTTAGGAACACTATGATCTATTTCGATTGCTATAGATTTCTGTATATTCTATATTATTATTTCACTACCTATTATATTAATAATGATTGGTGGCTAAGAGTTATGATCTGGCCTCTGTAATTCCAGAATCTCATTGTCCACATTAATACTGTAGAGCCCATTTCCATAGTAGAATCTCAGACTATCAACTCCAGTCTACAGATAGCAACCATCACTGAGCTCAGAGATACTAGTGTCTCCATCACTAGTGCATCCTCTATTAAAGAAGTGGCCTCTGGCCCTCCTAGGTACAAAGTCAGTTAGTAAATTTTCAAGTCTTACATTGTAAATCCATTCCAACCCCCTGAACATTCCAGGAAAGTTTAGGTATTTCTACTTTGTTACCATAGGCCACTGACATGACCAGGCTTCATAGAGGTATTCACGTAAATATTAGGACCAGCTCCAGATAGCCTTGCCAAAGCATTAAATTTGAATTCACAAATAAAGTACACTAAAGGAATGTGGCAACTGCCTGCCACTTGTGATATGAGATTCTCTTTCCCTATAAAGGACACCGTTAGGACAATTGCTAGACTTTGTTTTTTGTTTTTGTTTTAATTTTATATTGGAGTATAGTTGATTAACAATGTTGTGTTAGTTTCAGGTGTACAGCAAAGTGACTTTGAATAAGGTTAATATATTAGCTAAAATATTGCATTAATGTTAATTTCTTCATTTTGATAATTTTACTGAAGTTGTATGACAATGTTTTTCATTTTAGGAAATATACATTGAAGTATTTAGGGTTAAAGGGCAAATGATCCTTAACTTACTCTTGAATAGTTCAGAAATAAATAGCATGTATGTATGCATGATGGGGAGAGGAGAGAGATAGGAAGGAAGGAAGAGGAAAAGGAAGGGAGGAAGGAAATGTGGAGCAGGGATAAAGCAAATGTGGGAAAATATTAACATTGGGGAATATGAAGTTTCTTTGTATCATTTTTCAACTTTCTTAAATCTGAAATTATGTCAAAATAAAGGATTTTAAATGTTCCAGTCCATAGGTTAATTCCCCATACAATGAATTCTTTCCCAGACTTACATTCTGCCGCTTACTGATCTTAACCCTTCAATTCACATGTAATACCCTGGTTCCTGCTAGTACATATTCATTAGGTCTTATAATCCTTTTATATTTAGGCTATTTCTTCCTGGACCAGGGATTGCATCAGGTTGAACCACATAAAATCATCCTGACTTGAAGGATAGACTTATTATTATTATTATTATTTTCTTGCAGTACGTGGGCCTCTCACTGTTGTGGCCTCTCCCATTGCAGAGCACAGGCTCCAGATGCGCAGGCTCAGCGGCTATGGCTCACGGGCCCAGCCGCTCCACGGCATGTGGGATCTTCCCGGACCAGGGCACGAACCCGTGTCCCCTGCATCGGCAGGCGGACTCTCAACCACTGCGCCACCAGGGAAGCCCCAGGATAGACTTTTAAGGTTCTCCAAATTGAGATCTACACATCAGTGAGGGATTTAAGGAAGCATGTGAACTAAATACAGTACTTGGAGAACTTAGAGATTTCCCTGCACTTGCCTACAAGGAGCCCCCTGTTTCAAAGTCATTAGGAATTTCACCCCTGTATTTCTGCACCAGCCAGCAACACTATGACATAGGATACTGTTCTATACCAAGAGGAACTAAGATCTACAGAATGACCTTGAGTTGGACTGGGGATCATTCTAAGTACTGCTTACCAAGGTAAGCCATCAAGTAGAGACACAAGCTGATTTTCTGTCCCACCCACTTCATCTGACCCTGCAGGAAACTCAAGTACCAGTCCCAGGCCCATTATAAGTCAAGAGGGTTATAATACCTACCACCTTCCACTTCCAGCCCCACATTTTTTAACATATAGTCCTCAATTCCATATATCCACCCTTACCTGAGCTCACTCATATCTCACACATTTACATTTCATCTGAATAATCAGAAACAATAAACCAGAATTTTCACGGTACAATGTTTGTTTCTCACCATCTTTTAGATCAACTGTACAAAAAACCTATAAATAATATGAGTGGGGTGTGGAATATCATGAGTATTTCTCCTATACATGCTCTGAGGCACACTGCAATCTTTCTTCAGTATATCCCATGTACTAAAAATAAGTAAATAAATGGACCTTAATCCACAAAGTGAACATATTTGGAGTATCCTCCCCTTTAATAAAAAGTCAAGTTTGGAGGGGAGTACAGGTACAAACGCATTAGGGTGGGAGGTACAGCAGGGATCTTTAGTATTCAGTATTATCTTTCTGTGTATTATCTGGCATCATTGACATGTTGACCATCCTATCTGGTCCTTTGCCATTTGTCATATGAGACCTGTCATATGAGAACTGACTGCCCGTCTGTCCAAAAAACCCTCTAGGTCTAGCAACTGTCACTGTTGCTTCTTTTTCCTCTCTAATATCTGAGAATTATTTTGTTGTTCCAATGATCAACAATGGGAAACTATGGTGCTATCTGAAGCTCAGGACTTTTTAAACACACTATGCTTCCCCAAGTTCTGTGCTATCCCCATGTTCAGGGAAGTCATTCCCATGCACAAAGAACTCACACAGTGTCAAAGATCTCTTCTGCCAAGATACACTATATGGTCGTTTCTTCTCTGCATTCTTGCCAACTCCTCAGCACTCTACCTGGGAAAGCGGGTACACGCTTTCTGTATTAGTTTTCTAGGGCTGCAGTAACAAAGTAACAAAAACTGGGTGGGCAAAACAGCAGAAATTTATTCTCTCATAGTTATGGCGGCTAGAAGTCGAAAATCAAGGTGCCAGCAGTACCATGCTCCCTCCAAAGCCTCTAGGGAAGAATCCTTTCTTACCTCTTCTATCTACTGGTTGTTGCCAGAAATCCTTGGCATTCCTTGGCTTAGAAATGTACTATGTCAATCCTGCCTCCATTTTCACATGGCCTTCTCCCGTGTGCAGCTGTTACTCTGTGTCAAGATTTCCCTCTTCTTATAATGACACCTACCATATTGGATTTAGAGCCCACTCTAATCCAGTATGACCTCATGCTAACTTGATTACATCTGCAAAGACCCTATTTTAAAATAAGGCCACATTCACAGTTTCTGGGTGGACATGAATTTGGGGGGAGATGCTTTTCAACCTAGTATATTCTGCCCTCTGGTCCCCACAAAATTCATGTCCCTCATATGTACAAAATACATTCATCCCCTTCCAACATCCCCCAAAGTCTTAACCCATTCTGGCATTAACTCTAAATTTAAAATCTCATCTAAATGTCATCAACTTATAAAAATTTCAACTCTCATCACCTAAATCAGGTATGGGTGAGACTCTGGGTATGGTCCGTTCTGTGACAAAATCCCTCTCTGTCCACAGACCTGTGAAACTAGAAAAGAAGTTATCCACTTTCAAAATACAATGGTCGGACACCCACAGGACAGAGAATATTTCAGAATATTCCCATTCTGAAAGGGAGAAAATAGAAGGCATAAAGGGATTACTGATCTAAAGCAAGCTCACAACATAGTAAGTTTCAAGGCTTGAGAGTAATTCTCTGTGACTCAATGCTCTCTCATCTGGGCCCTCTGGGGGTTGTGGCCTTGTCCTCTCTGGCCTTGGCATCCGTGCTCTGCTTCAAAGTCATGTTTCCTTAATTTGTCAGTCCAGGCTAGTATATGGTAATCATAACCACCTCATAGGGTTGTTATGAAAATTAAATGGAATATTGTATTTACTTAGTATAATGCCTATCATAAAGGCATTACCCAATACATGGTAACTATTATTTTATTGTACTAATTTATCTCATCCCTTACCCACCCAAAAAAATAAGTAAGGAGATGTGGCTGTCTTTTGGATGCCAGCAGCAACTGTGGCATTGCAATATCTCTAGATGCTCTTCAAACTCTTCTACCACCCTGGCTCACTGTAATCTACTTTGCCCTTACTGAATGGAGACAGATAACCTCCAATGCAACACAGTGAGCCATCCTTTTGTGCAAGGGAAGCCCTGGGAAACATATCTGGGCCTTAGTGCATGCTTATTATGGCAGCCATTTTTTGTTGAAATAGATGTAGGCAGGAATTGCTCACACAACAAAAGGCAATACTAAAATCTTGAAGGAACCATCTTGTCTCATGATTATGATTGTGGTACTCAATTTTTGAGGATCAGCTCTGAAATAAGGATTTTGACTTGGTTCATCCTTTTGGGTATTTAGAGTTCCATGCTAACCCAGATAGAAATTTCCTTGTTTTAATGCTCATCTCAGAATTACATCCACAAACAGAAGACCAAATGACATACTGCTAGAGAGTGGACTAGCACTGAACATCTACTCAATCCTCACTTTTAGCAAAGCCAGACCTGTTTTGGATATCTATCAAACAGGACAGCAGAAAAGTTCTTCTACCAGGTATTCTCTTTATACTTTGCCTGATATTTTGGGCACTCAGAAGGACATACTGACTGTGTAGCCCATAGGCAATGTTTCTGGAAGAAAGCCTAGGTAAATCTCTGGAGTCAGCTTCTTTAAGACACCATGAAGTCATGAATTGAAATGATGTATTTATCCAAGGCTACAAATGATAGCTTAGCCAAAGAAAGAACCCAAGTCATGATTAAGAGGGAAGCTATAGTGGACACTGATATAGCCCCACGATATTCATTCCCCAGTCTTCCAGAAATACGACCTCATCTTCTGCTTGATGATATACTTTGCCCAACTTTCAACCCATTTGATTTGGTTGGAAATGACCTCCACTCTCAGTTCCAGGAGTAGACTTTATTTGGTCAAAGCAAATCAGCATATCCCTGGCCATAGTGATTATCTCATGGATTGGCATGTGACTAAATCTGAACCTATGAGAAGTCATGAGCCCTTTACTGATGTTTCTGAGAGGTAGAAGTACTTTCCTCTTCATTGACTTTGGCTTTATGAGAATATGAAACTTGGGGCTGCTTCAGCCATCTTGTTACCAAGAAAGGAGGCAACCTGGAAAGGCCAGCAGGGAGAAAAAGCAATGCCAAGATATTCACAGAAATTGGCCCTAACATTATCACTTGAGCCTCTGTAACAAGCTACAATTGAAGCCATTATTACCCTTAGACTTCATTAGCATGAACCAATAAGTCCCTCCTTTCTTGTTTAAGCCATCTATGTTTGTAGCCAAACAAATCTTGATACAGAAGACAAAAATCAAAGCTAGAAAAATAGTATGAAGTGGCAAGTCTCAGAGTTGAGTAAAACTATAAATGGGAAAGAGCACCCTCAAAAATCAGAGCACAAACCAGGGGCTCCATTAATAGGTCAAGCGTCTGGAAATACAAAATGGAACCTGGTTGCTGTAGGGGGTTGGATGGTGTCCCCCCAAAATATATGTCCATCTCAACCTCAGAATGTGACTTATTTGGAATAAGGGTCTTCATAGATGTTATGAAAGTAAGGATTTTGACATGAGATCATCCTGGATTAGGGTGGGCCCTAAATCTAATGATAAGTATTATAATAGACAGAAAAGAAGGAGATACAGAGGGAGACACAGCGGAGAAGACCATGTGGATATGGAGGCAGAGATTGGGGTTATGCAGCCACGAGCTAAGGAATGCCTGGAACCACCAGAAGCTCAAAAAGGCAAAGAAGGATTCTCCCATAGAGTCTGTGGAGGGAATGTGGCTTTGCTGTCACTTTGACTTCGGACTTCTAGCCAAACCAGAACTGTGAGAGAGTAAATTTGTGTTTTTCTAAGCCACCAATTTTGTGGTAATTTGTTACAGCATCTCATAATGCAGATGCTATGGAAGACAGATGCAAGATATAAAATGTGTTATGAGGAGAATATCCGTCACTGCTGGAAAAATGCCAAGACTGTGTGAATGAGGCATATTGGAGATAAAAACTAGATTGACCTCTAAGAGGAGTAGGGAAGGCATACAATGATCTCTTGGGTCACCCCATCCTGTTTCTGATCATTTAAAATATGAGACTGCTAAAAGTCTTGGTAAGCTTAGTCACAATTTTGAAAGGGCCATAGTGGTGATATTGTGCCATAGGCTCATGGGTATAGGTCTTCTCTGCCAGGAGTACAGCTGTGTATGATCATCCTTATCATTATACAGTACTTTCCAGATAAGATCATGTCTTCCACCAGGTTTGTTTACCAGTTATATAGGATTTGATTGAATCAGGCTCTTGGGTAGAGGTGGCTGGAGTCAGAGTCTTGTTGGGACAAGAACCCCCATCACAATGTTAGATTCATTTTATTTTATGGGTAGAAAGCCATAGTAGATCAAGGTTGTGAAACTAGGCAAAGGTAAAGGAACTTGAAGACTTTCTATTTCAAAGGCTCATATAGTCTTTCCCTCTTTTCAGTAAGTTGTTTACTATGGCTCTCAAAACAGAGAATTATGGAATGAATTGTTAGTAACTTGTAAATTTTGGAGAGAGGAACTACAGTTTCTCCATTCTGAGTTCTGTCTAATGCAAAAAATATATAGAATATGGTACATTGATAGTCAAAAGGGGATCAGAGAGTATCAGCTTTATTAGTGAACAGGGCAAGTGCTCAATAACCTCCAAAACATATGACTTTCTCGCTAAAGCTAGATTAGAGAATGTAGCTGTATCTTGAGATCAAAACAGCATCTTTCTATTACCTTGCTGAAACTCTCTTTGCAGAGAGTTGTATCTATATGGTAGATCCTGGCTTACAAAGTCATTTCTAAGGACCACAGGTCTGCTTTACACATATAGTTACCAGCAAGAGAACAAACAAAAGTGTGTGTGTGTGTGTGTGTGTGTGTGTGTGTGTGTGTGTGTGAGAGAGAGAGAGAGAGAGAGAGAGAGAGAGAGAGAGAGATGCTGACCAAGTTTCCATATAGAGGGTGGCATGTTATAGGCCCTGCATACATGGGAGCAGGTAACTGCTTACACATTTACCAATCCATGAGTAAGGCAGTTAAAGGGAAAAAGAGAGAAAGAGTAATATTAATTCTGTTTTGGAATTATTGTTACTTTACCCATTTGTTGAGTGTGGCTCAACAGATGTCAAGCAATCACCAATCATACTAGTTATTCTTCCTTCATTAGGCAGAACCAAGTAATGAATGGACAGAATAAATGTGGCAGAATCTCCTTCCTCTAAACTATCTTTGAAAGGTAGAAGAGTTGATGAAGTTCTGTCTTCCATGGCCTGGGGAATGGGGAGGAAGTGTTTTTTTACAGTACCATTGAATGGATTCCAGGAAGTGATAAACATTTCTGATTTACATGGGAGTTTCTCACTGTAGATCCCCTGGGACATTTTGTCATAAGACATCTTGGCTGGGCCTTGGCCAAGGAATTTCACTGGAACATACTAAATCGTTATTTTATCTTTATTAGAATGGGTTTATCATCACCACTTAAAAGCAATATCATAAAGACCTTAAATATTAAATGTTCAAAGATCCATGCTCCATGAAGTTTATCCATGAAGATTAATAGTAATAAGTAGAATGATCAGATATTGTGTAGAGACCACAGTTAAGTGGTCCTTTATCAGAAGTGTAGCACTCCATTTTTCTTTAGAGGGGAAGAGAAGTGCTTGATGAACTGGGGTCAATAAACTGGCAGAAAGCTTTGATGCCTGAAAATACTATATAAATTTGGCAGGAAAACAGACAAAGGGCATCAAATCAGTCACTAAGCTCCATTCACAATGCAGGAAACTTTTTCTTCATCATGTCCAAAATTACTTCCAAATTCTAGGTACAGAGGGTCACATAAGGCAAGACTTGGCGGAAATGTAATAATTGCCAAAATGTGTGCAGTATGCAACTCTTAAGGTAGAACGGGTGTTCCTTCTTGCCAAACAGATATATTCACCTTCCACGTCTTTCATGATCATATACATATCATATAGATTGACACTAGAAGTGGTCTGGCCCCCACCATAGGAGTGCCTTGGTGATCTTTGCCAAGAACAAAAATTTAATGAAATATTCCTAGTCTACCACTGACTCAACACAGCCACTTTCTGAGGTTGCTATCCATGTCATCTGATCTCTTAACTTCTAGACCACTTCTAGGGAGTCTGGGTCTTTGGGCACCTTTTAAACACATTCAATCTTATCTAAATAAGGAAGGGTGACAGGTGCAAGATGACTTTCCAGAGAAGTTTCTATGTATAAAAATAGTATTTGGGGTGCAGGACTTTTGGAATGAGTCCAGCTTACCCTCTCCCCAGCCAAACAACAATTTAAGTGATGAAAATTATTTAAAAAATAATTCAAAGTCACTGGAAAATTTCCTAAGGGCTACAGAAAATGGAAAAACATTCATTCAAGAATATCTACTAAATCTCAGCAGGAACAGTAAGTCTGTGACCTTTGAGCCACAATTCACTCTATTACTCTCTCTCCTCCACCAGCTCATGTTATGGAAGTCTACCCTGGGCATGTGCGGCCAAGAAGTTAGGGGTTCCTTCTCCCCCAGTTTCTAGTTTGGGGATACAGTTTCACCCAGAATGGTGAGGTTGCTGTTGTTTCTCATACCCTCTAGCAACATGTTACAGAAACTCTATTCCAGCCAGGCATGGCATATAGGATGGGTCTCTCTTTAGCTACACATCGTTCACTCATGGGGTGTAAGCTCTACTCTAGGTGTAGGAGGCCAATAATACTGCCCCCAACCACCTGTGCCACAGCTGTCTCATAATGTAGAGATTTCATGCAGGGAGGGGTAAGCTAAGAAGACTAGAAGCTACCACCTTCCTCCAGTGCCCATCTTATAGAGGGGGAGGGTCACCCTGGGTTTGAAATCAAAGTATGTTCTCTAGCCATAATGGAATTAAATTAGAACTCAATAGCAATAAATTATGGGAAATTCACAAATATGTGGAAATTAAACAACATATTAGTAAATAACCAACGGGTCAAAGAAGAATCATGAGAATTTGAAAAGTACTTTCAGAGGAATGAAAATTAAGACACAACATACCAAAATCTTCTCTAACACCATACACAAGAATAAACTCAAAGTGGATTAAAAACCTAAATATAATACCGGATACTATAAAACTCTTAGAGGAAAACATAGGCAGACCATTCTCTGACATAAATCGCAGCAAGATCTTTTTTGATCCACCTCCTAGAGTAATGAAAATAAAAACAAAATAAACAGATGGGACCTAATTAAACTTAAAAGCTTTTGCACAGCAAAGGAAACCATAAACAAAATGAAAAGACAACCCACAGAATGGGAGAAAATATTTGCAAATGAAGCAACTGACAAGGGATTAACCTCCAAAATATGAAAACAGCTAATGCAGCTCAATATCAAAAAAAACAAACAACCCAATCCAAAAATGGGTGGAAGACTTAAATAGACATTTCTCCAAAGAAGACATACAGATGGCCAAGAGGCACATGAAAAGATGCTCAACACCACTAATTATTAGAGAAATGCAAATCAAAACTACAATGAGGTATCACCTCACACTGGTCAGAATGGCCATCATCAAAAAATCTACAAACAATAAATGCTGGAGAGGGTGTGCAGAAAAGGGAACCCTCTTGCACTGTTGGTGGGAATGTAAATTGGTACAGCCACTATGGAGAACAGTATGGAGGTTCCTTAAAAAAACTAAAATAGAGCTACCATATGATCCAGCAATCCCACTCCTGGGCATATATCCAGAGAAAAATCATAATTTGAAAAGATACATGTACCCCAATGTTCATTGCAACATTATTTACAATAGCCAGGACATGGAAGCAACCTAAATGTCCATCAACAGAGGAATGGATAAAGAAGATGTGGTACATATATACAATGAACTATTACTCAGCCATTAAAAGAATGGAATAATGGCATTTGCAGTGACATGGATGTACCTAGAGATTGTCATACTGAATGAAGTAAATCAGACAGAGAAAGATAAATATCATACTGTATTGCTTATATGTGGAATCTAAAAAAATGGTACAAACGAACCTATTTACAAACCAGAAATACAGTCACAGATGTAGAAAACAAACTTATGGTTATCAAAGGGGATAAATTGGGAGATTGGGATTGACATATACACACTACTATATATAGAGAATAGATAACTAATAAGAACCTGCTGTACAGCACAGGGAACTCTACTCAATACTCTGTAATGACCTACATGGGAATAGAATCTAAAAAAGAGTGGATATATGTATATGTACAACTGATTCACTTTGCTGTACAGCAGAAACTAACACAACATTGTAAATCAACTATACTCCAAAAAAAATTAGTTTTAAAAGACATAGAACAACAACAGAATCTATGGAATGAAGCTAATGCGGTGGTGAGAGGAAAATGTGTAACTTTAAATGCCTGTATTGTAAAAGAAGAAAGGTCTCAAATCAATAATGAAACTTCCAACTTAGAAAACTAGAAAAAGAAGAGCAAACTAAATCCAAAGAAATCAAAAGAATGAATCAATAAACATTAGAGCAGACATAAATGAAATAGAGAGCAGAAAAAATAGAGAAAATCAACAAAACCAAAAGTTTGATTTGAAAAAAAAATCAACAGAATTGGGACTTCTGTGGTGGCACAGTGGTTAAGAATCCGCCTGCCAGTGCAGGGGACACAGGTTCGATCCCTGGTCCAAGAAGATCCCACATGCTGCGGAGCAACTAAGCCCGTGCACCACAACTACTGAGCCTGTGCTCTAGAGCTGGCGAGCCATAACTACTGAAGCCCACGTGCCTAGAGCCCGTGCTCTGCAACAAGAGAAGCCACCGCAATGAGAAGCCCACACAGCACAACAAAGAGTAGCCCCCGCTTGCCACAACTAGAGAAAGCCCACAAGCAGCAACGAAGACCCAACACAGCCCCCCCAAATTAAAAATACAAAAAATTAATATTAACAAACTAGGACATTTCCTCAACCTAAAAAGGGCATCTACAAAAACCCCACATCTATCAGCATACTTAAAGACTGAAAGAATGAAAGCTTTCCCTGTAAGGTCAGGAGCAAGACCAAAAAATGTCTGGTCTCACTACTGTTCGACATTATATTGGAGATCCTAGCCAGGGAAATTAGGCAAGAAAAAGAGAAAAAAATGGCATACAGAATGGAAAGGAAGAAGTAAAACTATCTTTACTTTCGGATGGTATGATCTTGTATGTGTGATTCTGCAATCAAACTTCAGAATAACAGATCCCGTGGTATCTGTAGATTTCCAGAGGCCTCCAATAATCTTCATTTCATGATCCCATGAGGTTTTGCCTTTACATTTCTAAGATGGCTTTCACTACCAGTAGCTTCTTCTCTTGTGCTTAAAAGCCAACAATGGAATAACCAGACAAAGAATTCATATCATGGCCAAACTCATAATATAAAGGTCAGAGCTGAGGAAGTGGTGCTGAAATTAGATGATGAAACTGTTGGGAAAGATAGGCTACAAGGTCAGAAACCGGGAAGATCAGGAATAAATTGGCAAGCAGAGACTGTGAGGCAGGTTAGGGCATGTAGTTCAGGATAGAGTGAAAAAGGTGTAGCTATCAGAGGCCTGGTTTTACATGAAGCCAATTGGCATGGTGGGGGGAAAGGCCTGATGACTTACAGGAGAAAGGCCTGAGCCTTGACCATGTGACCTTTTGCCTGTAGAGATCCAACCTTTCATGAACGTTTACCCAATGTTCTACCAGTCTCTCCTCCTCCTGGCCTAAGAGAATTGCTCCCTTCTACTTAATTCCTTCATGACAATCTGTCCTGGCAAAAGTAGGTATGGAAGTTGGGCATAAATATAGTTCAGGCAGTGCTGGGCTCTCACTGATGCCTAGAGAAGCTCCAGTATCTGAGAAACTGGAGGGGTTAAGCCTGAAGAATGACGTGAAGACTTCTGTTCTCCTACATAGTCCCCCCCTACTTAAAGATTAATGTTTCTATGGATACCACACAAAACCCTACTAAACAATTTGAATATCGGGATGAATAGTATAGGCCCTGGCTCTGAAGGGCCTCATGGTCTAGTGGGAGAGGGAAATTATTCAAAGCAGTTAATGAATCACAAGATTTGTTAGCCCAGCCAACCTGAATCACATATTGGCTTTCATCAGTATATAACTGAAAGGCATTTCTGAGTTTCAAGCAAAGTAGTAGCCCTCACCTATCTTGGAAAGTGAGAGACCAGAGAAATAACATTCTCCTCTCCCATTACCAAGGGATTACATTTCATCCACAAATCTGTTTATTCCTCAGCAAAAGTGAGATAATACCCTTACCTTAACCATTACTTCACAGGGTTGTCTTGAAAATTCAATAAGATTATGTATGTAAAGCCTTCCCTACCCACCCCTGCCAACATAAATCCATTTGACTATTCTTGTGCCCCATGCAATGGGACTTCCATTGTAAACAGGGCAAAAAGACATTCCCTAAACATTGAAGAATGTTGAACAAATCTCATGTCTAAGAGCCTATGGTTGGGGGACTTCCCTGGTGGTCCAGTGGTTAAGACTCTGCGTTCCCAATGCAGGGGGCCCAGGTTTGATCCCTGGTCAAGGAACTATATCCCACATACCACAACTAAGAGTTTGCATGCTACAATTAAAAAAGATTTCTCATGCTGCAACTAAGACCTGGCGCAGCTGAATTAAAAAAAAAAAGATCCTATGGTTGGGAGGGAAGATAATACTTGTTTAATACACAGTGCTTCCTTTCTACTAGACGAACTCTATGAAACAAACTACAAATTTTAAAAATCCAACTAATAATCGAAGCCAAAGGTTACACCTAATGAAATGAATGCCCTTTAAACGGCAAAGACTAAGTTTGTTTGATGCTCCTATCCTCACTGTAAGATTCTTCCTGTTTTTGGCCTTAAAAATAATAGTGGATGGCATATATTCACTGACAGGCCTACCAAGATCAGGGCTTTAAGGGTGGTATGTCCCCAGTATAGGCAGTAAAGGAGTGACTTTTCTGTAGAGAACTTAAAGAAAACTGACTGAAACTTGATATGCCTTTTATCACCATGACCTACAAATCCTAAATAAAATCAGTGATAAAATACTCCTCCACTCCGAGGTAGTCTCCTCCTATCCCCTCACTCTTGATTCACCACTGTACTCACTATATTCCAGGAACTTCACAAGCATTACCTCATTAATCCTCACAGCAACACTGTGAAGTAATTATCTTCATTTTACAAAGGAGGAACACTGAAGCACAGAAAGGGTAACTCATGCAAGGTCAAAAAGATAGTGAATGGTGTAGGCTTGCTTCAATGTAAAGAAGAGCTTTACAAAAATAGAGCTGAATAATTGGTACTAGAATTTGAGCCAATGTTTATGTGAGTTCATATTCCATATTTTAACTACTACAAAATACTAACATTGTAGAAAAAATGTCTGTCTAAGACTTTGAACAGCTTTCTCTGGCATAGGGACTAGAATTGTCTGGAAAGAATTGTCTGTCAAGAATGTGACAGAAAGAGCACTGGACTTAGAGGCAACCAGGTCAAGACTGGATCCTGACTCTACCACCAACTAGCTGTGTGATCCTGGGCAATTCATTTAACCTCAGTGAGCCTCACTTTCCACACTGGAAACTTGTACCTGCTTCACAGTGAGGATTAAATGACTTGGCATATACGAAAGTGCCTGGCACGTAACAGGCATTCAACAAATGCTAGTTTCCTTCCTTAGCATTAAGGCCAAAGAAAATTACCTAGGGGTATACCCAGAGTCCAAATTTATAATTGGTTGTACTCCTCTGTAAAAAAAAGCCCCATTCATTTTACCTCAATTTCTATCCCACTTGCACCAACCCAGTGGAGTTAACCCTGCCATTCTACATCAGAGTCAGAAACTTCACCTTGAGGAAGTAGATGGTTGTATTAGCATGTCTTGAGCTACAAGTCACAGAAAAGCCAACATAAACCAACTTAAATAATAAGAGAAAATTTTATCTCACTTGACTGGAAATCCAAACACGGTATGGACTCTGGGCATGGTACAATCAGGTCCCCAGTTCTATTTCTCTCTAATTTTCTCAACTCAACCTTCCTCTGTGTGTGTCCACTTTGAGCACAGGCTGGCTTCCTTCACAGTCACAAGGTGACTGCCTAAAGCTACCGGGGAAATACATTTCCTTGTTCATGTTCAATGACAGAGAGAAAAATCTTTCTCCTGATCATAAAATAAAGAGTACTTCCCTTCAAACGGATTGAATCAAAGCCACAACCCTACTCCTGTATCAATAATAGTTGCTAGGTATATGTCATGCATTTATTAGCTTAATTTTTATTTCTGAGCCAATCACTTGGAAGGAGGTTTGCATTACCTTTATTGACTGAAATAATCAAGACCCATTCCTAGAGCTAAGGACAAGATCACCTTCCCCTGGGTCACTTGGGTTAGTGTGATTGGGGGAGTGGATGATGGACATCTGAATAAAATCAGGGGTCTGTTATAAAATCTGAAAAGGGAGAGTGGGTGCTAGGTAGCCATCCAAATATGTCCACTACAATGATGCTATCATATAGATGCAGGTGTTTTTCTCTTCCTCACCCACTACACAGACTCTTCAAAGTCACCTACCAAAAGCATCAGTACCTAGTTTTCCAAAGAAAATCTAAATATAAGATCAAAAACAATGAATTACGATATTAACCCCAAAGTAGCAGGCTATCTGGAAAAAAATGGTAGGCTTATTCTTATTCTGTGAATATCTGAATGGGTGCCTAGGCTGAGATGAAAATTCCAAGGAATCCTGATTCAATATAAGTAAGAACTAGGGCTGACTATAAGTGAAATGGCCTGTTTCACAAGTTAGTGAGCTCCATGTTATCAGAAGTATCTAAGAACCTGCTGAATGGCCGCTAGGTATGGCTACTGTAGAGGATATTTCTTTACCAGGTACGGGGCTAGAAGAAATGACTGCAAAGATTACTTCTAACTCTTTTATGTTATAATTCTATGATGGATCTGTGATTTAGCTCAAAATAAATGACAAACACCTCTCCGCAAACTAATGAAGGCATATTGTGAGAGACAAGGCCTGTCAATGAGATAGATTAGATTCAGATTTGATGGACAACCAGTCAATGAGATAGACACATCTGTACAATGGATATGGACAGTGAAGATACTATTGATGAATCCCTAGCAGTGTCCAACTCAACGAACTAGACAGTTTGTCTTTGGGGAAGGGAAATTTAGAGGATGACTCCTTACTTCACCCTGTTTGTCCTTCGATTTGCTTCTAAATAGAAAGCAAATGAGTATGCCAATCACAAAATTCTCCTGAAGCTTGAGGCACTATGTACTCAAATGATTTTCCTTTCTTTGACATACTATGTGTACATCTTAGATCTTCATCTGCAGGGTTGAATCTACATTGTCAAGTAAATGGGTATGAGTTGCCATCTTAATTTAGCAAAGTAGGGGTTATTTTCTACCATATTTCTTTCTAAACCTATTGCTCAAATAACTTTAGTGATCTTAGTTCCCACTGTTCATTCCACTCATTTGAAGCAGAAGTCTCAGATTAAGGCTAAATTGCACTTATCCTAGGATGGAAGTCTATCTGGAAACATTGGGAGAATGGTTTGAAGTACCTGCTGGGTTCTACCTGTATGGGAGACAAAAGAAAGAACTGACCTTAAGGGTTTAAATCTACCATTGTACTATGTGTTCTACCTATGTACATTCACTTCTCTCTCTTTTCTTGCCTTATTAAGCATTTTAAAATGATTTCTCTTTACCTTCTCTCAGTTTGTTAGTTATTATTATTCTTAATGCTACTCAATGCTAGAGTAGTGGTACTCAAAGTATGGTCTACAGTTCTTGAAACTCTTTCAGGGGTCCACAGGGTCAAGACTCTTTTCAAAATAATTCTAAAAAGTCATTTTTCTTTTTCACTGTGTTGACGTTTGCACCAATGGTACAAAACAATAGTGGGCAAAACTACCAATCAGGGCAGTAGCACCAAACTGTACTAGTTAGTCATTGTATTATTCACCACCATGCCCTTGAAGGGGGAAAAAGTTTTCACTTAAGAATGTCCTTGATGAAGCAGTTAATTTTTTAAAATATCAACCCTTGCATGCACATTTTTCTTAATATTCCATGTGACAAAATGGGGAGTGTACATAAAGTATTTCTGATGTATGTTAAAGCAAAATAGTTGACTTGAGAAAAAGAATTTTGCATTTGTTTGAGTTGTAAGTCAAACTAGCCTTGTTTTTCTTTCCTTCCAGTTTTATTGAAATATAATTGACATACAGCACCGTATAAGTTTAAGGTGTGTGGCATAATGATTTGACTTACGTACATCATCAAATGATGACCACAATGAGTTTAGTGAACATCCATCATCTCATATATATACAAAATTAAAGAAATTTTAATACCATTTTCTTTTAATGAGAACTCAGGATTTACTGTCTTAACAACTTTCATATATAACATACGGCAGTGTTAATTATATTTATCATGTTGTACTTTACATCCCTAGAACTCATTTATTTTATTACTGGAAGTTTGTAACTTGACTGCCTTTATCCAATTCCCACTTCCTCCACCGCCTGCCACTGGTAACCACAAATCAATCTATTTCTCTATGAGCTTATTTGTTTTTGAAGTATAATTGACCTACAACACTATGTTAGTTCCCATTATACAACACAGTGATTTGATATTTCTGTATATTTCATAATGGACACCACGATAAGTCTAGTTACCATCTGTCACCATACAAATATATTACATAGCTATTGATTATATCCCCCACACTGTACATTTCATACCCGTGACTCATTTATTTTGCACCTGGAAGTTTGTACCTCTTAATCTCCCTCACCTATGTCTGTCCCTCCCCTTCTAGCAACCACCTGTTTGTTCTCTGAATCTATAACTCTGTTTCTGTTTTGTTAAGTTTGTTCATTTGGTTTTTAGATTTCCACATATACGTGAAATCACATGGTATTTGTCTTTCTCTGTCTGACTTATTTCACATAGCACAATATCCTCTAGGCTCATCCATGTTGTCACAAATGGCAAGATATCATTATTTTTTTAAAGCTGAGTAATATTCCATTGTATATATATATATCACATCTTCTTTATCCATTCATCAATTGATGGGGACTTAGGTTGCTTCCATATCTTTGCTATGGTAAACAATTCTGCAATGAACATAAGGGTGCATATATTTTTTTCTAATTAGTGTTTTTGTTTCCTTCAGATAAATACCCAGAAATAGAATTGCTGGATCATATGATAGTTCTATCAATATTTTTAATTTTTTGAGGAATCTCCATACTGTTTCCTATAGTGGCTGCACTAATTTACATTCCCATCAAGAGTGCATGAGGGTTCCTTTTCCTCCACATCCTCACCAACACTGGTTGTTTGTTGTCTTTTTGATAATAGCCATTCTGACGAGTGTGAGGTAATAACTCATTGTGGTTTTGATTTGAATTTCCCTGATGACTAGTGATTTTGAGCATCTTTTCATGTGCCTGTTAGCCATGTATATGTCTTCTTTGGAAAAATGTCTATTCAGATCCTGTGCCCATTTTTTAAATGGGTTGTTTGTTTTCTTGATGTTGAATTATATGAGTTCTATGTATATTTTGGATGTTAACCCCTTATCAGATATATCATTTGCATATATCTCCTCTCAGTCAGTAGGTGGATTTTTCATTTTGTTGATAGTTTCCTTTGCTGTGCAAAACTTTATAGTTTGATGTAGTCCGATTTATTTATTTCTGTTTTTTCCCTTGCCTGAGGAGATATATACAAAAACTACTGCTAAGATTGATGTCAAAGTGCCTACTGCCTATGTTTTCATCTAGGAGTTTTATGGTTTCAGGTCTTACATTTAAGTCTTTAACCCATTTTAAGTCTATTTTTGATATGGTGTTACAAAGTGGCCAGTTTCATTCCTTTGCATGTAGCTGTCCAGTTTTCCCAACACCATTTATTGAAGAGACTGCCTTTTCCCCACTGTATATTCTTGGCTCCTTCGTCTTAAATTAATTGATATAAGGGTGGGTTTATTCTGGGCTCTCTATTGTGTTCCATTGATCTATTTATCTGTTTTTGTGCCACTACCACACAGTTTTGATTACTGTAGCTTTGTAGTATAGTTTAAAATGAGGGAGCATGATACCTCCAGTTTTGTTCTTCTTTCTTCAGTTTGCTGTGTCTACTTGGGCTCTTCTGCAGTTCCATACAAATGTTAGGATTATTTGTCTCAGTTCTGTGAAAAGTGTCATTGGTATTTTGACAGGGGTTGCATTAAGTCTGTGGATTGCTTTGGATAGTATGAACATTTTAACAATATTAGTTCTTCCAACCCATGAACGTAGTATATCTTTCCATTTCTCTGCATCACCTTCAATTTCTTTCATCAGTTTCTTACAGTTTTCAGAGTACAAGTGGTTGACTTCCTAGGTTAAATTTATTTCTAGGTATTTTATTCTTTTTGATGCAATTATAAATGGAATTTTAAAAATGTCTGTTTTTGATAGTTTGTTATTAGTGTATAGAAACACAACAGATTTCTGTATATTTATTTTGTATCCTGCAACTTTACTGCATTCATTTATTAGTTCTAACATTTTTTTGGTGGAGTCTTTAGAGTTTTCTATATATAGTATCATATCATTTGCCAAGAGTGACAGTTTTAATTCTTCCTTTCCAATTTGGATGCCTTTTATCTCTTTTTATTTTCTGCTTGCTGTGGCTAGGACTTCCAATACCATGTTGAATAAAAGTGGCAAGAGTGGGCATCCTTGTCTTCTTCCTAATCTTAAAGGTAAAATTTTAATCTTTTCACTCTTGAGTATTATGTTAGCTGTGGGTTTTTCATATATGGCCTTAGTTATGTTGAGGTACATTCCCTCTATACCCACTTTGTTGAGAGTTTTTATCATAAATGGATGTTGAATGTTGTCAAGTGCTTTTTCTGCATCTATTGAGATGATCATATTATTTTTATCCTTTATTTTGTTAATGTGGTGTGTCACATCAATTGATTTGCAGATATTAAGCCATCTTTGCATCCCTGGAATAAATCCCATTTGATCATGGCATATGATCCTTTCAATGAATTGTTGAATTCAGTTTGCTAATATTTTTGGAGAATTTTTGCATCTATGTTCATCAGAGTTATTGGCCTGTACTTTTCTCTTTTTGTAGTGCCTTTATCTGGTTTTGCTCTCAGGGTAATGTTGGCCACAGAGAATGAGTTTGGGAGTGTTCCTTTCTCTTCAAATTTCTGTAGTAATTTGATGAGGATAGGTATTAACTTTTCTTTAGATGTTTGGTAGAATTCACCTGTGAGGTCAAGTGATCCTGGACTTTGTTTGCTGAGAGTTCGTTTATTACTGATTCAATTTCACTACTAGAGATTGGTCTATTCAGATTTTCTATTTTTTCTTGATTCAGTCTTGGAAGATTGTATGTGTCTTGAAATTTATCCAGTTATTCTAGGTTGTCCAATTGTTGGTGTATAATTGTTTGTATTATTCTCTTATGATCCTTTGTATGTCTGAGGTGTCAGTTGTAACCTCTCCTCTTTCATTTCTGGTTTCATTTATTTGGGCCCTCTTTTTTTCCTTGATGAGTCTGACTAAAGGTTTATCAATTTTGTTTACCTTTTCAAAGAACCAGTTCTTAGTTTAAATAATACTTTCTATTTTTTAGTCTTTAGTTCCACTCTAATCTTTATTATTCCCTTCCTTCTATTAACATTGAATTTTGTTTGTTCTTCTTTTTCTAGTTCCTTTAGGTATAAGGTCAGATTCATTATTTGAGATTTTTCTTGTTTCCTGAGGGAGACCTGTATCACTATAAATTTTCCTCTTAGAAGTGATTTTGCTGCATCCCATAGATTTTGAACAGTTGTCTTTCCATTTTTATTTGTCTCAAGGTATTCTTTTTATTTTTTCTTTGATGTCTTCATTGACATATTGCTTTCTTAGTAGCATATTGTTTAGCCTCCATGTATTTTTGTTTTTTCCAGTTTTCTTCTTGTAGTTGATTTCCAGTTTCATATCTTTGAGGTCAGAAAAGATACCTGATGTGATTTCAATCTTGTTAAATTTATTGAGACTTGTTTTGTAGCCTAACATGTGATCTATATTAGAGAATGTTCCATGTGCACTTGAAAAGAATCTGTATTCTGATACTTTGAGGTGGAATGTTCTACACTTATCTATTAAGTCTATCTGATCTAATGTATCTGTTTAGGCTGATGTTTCCTTATTGATTTTCTGTCTGGATGATATATCCATTGATGTAAGTGGGGGTGTTAAAGTCCACTACTGTTATTGCATTATTATCAATATCTCCCTCTATGTCTGTTAACATTTGCTTTATGTATTTAGGTACTCCTATGTTGGGTGAATATTTAAAAGTGTTATGTCCTCTTTTTGAATTGATGCTTTTATGTAATGCCCTTCTTTGTCTCTTGTTACTGTCTTGTTTTCAAGTCTATTTTGTCTGATATACATATTGCTAATCCAGCTTTCTTTTTCTTTCCATTTTCATGGAATATCTTTTTCCATTCCCTCACTTTTAGTCTGTGTCTTTAGATCTGAAGTGAATATCTGGTAGGCAATATGTATATATATCTTGTTTTATTTGTATCCATTCAGCTTTTGATTCAAGCGTTTAGTCCATTTACATTTAAAGTAATTATTGATAGATATGTACTTATTGCCATTTGTTAATTGTTTTCTGGTTGTTTTTGTAGTTCTTCTCTGTTTCTCTTTTTCTTCTCTTATTCTCTTCCCTTGCAATTTGATGATTTTCTTTAGTGTTCTATTTGTATCATTTTCTCTTAATTTTTTTGGTATTTGTTACAGGTTTTTGGTTTGTGGTTACCATGAGGTTCATATATAACAGCTTATGTACATGGCAGTTCACTTTAAGTTGATGGTCACTTAAGTTTGAGCACATTCTAAAAGCACTACATCTAAACTCTTCCTCCCCCATTTTATGTTTCTGACATCATATTTTACATCTTTTTATTTAGTATATTGCATAATTAATAATTTTGTATATAGATGAATTTACTACTTTTGTCTCCTCCTTCATAGTAGCTCTACAGTGGTTGATTCACTATCTTTACGATTTGTTTGTCTTTACCAGTGAGTTTTTTCTTTCATAATTTTCTTGTTTCTAGGTATAGACTTTTCTTTTCCATTTAAAGAAGTCCCTTTAACATTTCTCATAATGCTGGTTTAGTGGTGATGAACTCTTTTAGCTTTTGCTTGTCTAGGAAACTCTTCATCTCTCTTTCAGTTCTGTAGGAGAATCTTGCCAGTTAGTGTATTCTTGGTTGTAAGTTTTTTCCCTTCAGTAGTTTGAATATATCATGCCAGTCCCTTCTGGTCTGTAAAGCTTCTGCTGAAAAATCAGCTGATAATCTTATGGAAGTTCCCTCATATTTAACTAGTTGTTTTTCTCTTGTTGCTGTTAAGATTCTCTCTTTGTCTTTAAATTTTGACATTTTAATTATAATGTGTCTTGGTGTGGATCTCTTTGGGTTCCTTTCATTTGGGACTCTCTGTGTTTCCTGGACTTGGATTTCTGTTTCCTTCTCCAGGATAGAGAAGTTTACAGCCATTATTTCTTCAAATAGGTTTTGTGTTCCTTTCTCTGTCTCTTCTCCTTCTGGGTACCCTATAATGTGAATGTTAGTACACATGATGTTGTTGCATAGGTCCCTTAAGCTATCCTCCTTTTTTAAATTCTTTTTTTTTCTTTTTGCTGTTTTAATTTAGTGATTTCCATTACCCAGTGATCTGTTTTTCTGCACCCTCTAATCTGCTATTTATTCCCTCTATTGTATTTTTCATTTCAGTTACTGTATTCTTCAGTTCTATTGGTTCTTTTTTATATTTTCTATCTATCTTTTATAAGTTCTCACTGAGTTTATCCATTAATTTTCCAAGATCAGTGAGTATCTTTAGGTCTATTACTTTGAACTCCTTTTCTGGTAAGTTGCATATCTCAATTTTGTTTAGTTCTTTTTCTGAGGTTTTGTCTTTTGTTTGGAAGGTATTGATTTGTCTCCTCATTTTGCCTAACTCTCTGTGGTTATTTCTATGTATTAGGTATATCAGCTACGTCTCCCTAACTCGAAAGAGTGGCCTTATGTAGAAAGTGTCCTGTGGGGCCCAACCTTCCCTGGTCACCAGAGCCAGGGTCTCCAGGAGTATCCCGTGTTGCCTGCATGTGTTCTACTGTGTAGCCAGGCTGTGATTGCTCTGGGCATGCTGGAATGCAAGCTTGGCCCTCCAGGCTGGCTGGCTGTGAGGCCTGGCTGTGACTGCTGCAGGTGCACTGGGGGGTGGGGCTGGACCCTAGCCTGGCTTGCTCTATGGGTTGGCTACAATTGCTGTAGATGCCCTAGTGGGCAGGGCTGGTCCACAGCATGGCTATCTATGAGGCCTGGCCACAACTGGTGTGGGCATGCTGGTGGGCGGGACTGGTCTCCCAGAGTGAGAGCCACTTTGGAGTGGTGCCAGTGCTAGCTGGGGTCATCCACTCGCTGGGGCAGGTGGGAGCTGCTTTGGAAGAGCCAGTTGGGGTGGGCAGTTTGGGCAGGACTGGTATTCAGGGGAATGCTGGGGCTGGGCACCCAGTGTTAGCTAGATTGATGGAGAGTGACAGAAATGGTCCCCACCATCATCTGGTCAGCTAGAAGGAAGAAGAGTAAAAAAAAAAAAAAATGGTGACTGCCAGCACTACCATCCCCAGAGAAAGTTCCACCAGATCCCTGCCCCTCTGGCATATGCCCTAAAGTTAGTCACTTAATCATCTTCTCATATGATCCAGGTGCTTTTTAAGCTGCTGCCTCTGTGCTGGAACTCAGAGCGAGCCTTCAAGAGCTCAGTGTCCCACAGCCCTCTGACTCTCTAGATATAAGCCTCACATATTTTCAAAGCCAGATGTTACAGGGGCTCACCTTCCCAGTGTAGGTCCCCAGGGCTGGGGAGCCTGATGTGGGTGTTGGATCCCTCATTCTTTGGAGGACATCTGCAGCTGTGATATCCCTCCTACTTGTTGGTCACCTCACCAGGGCTGTGGGTTCCAAATAGTCTCCATCTCTTCCCCTCCTAGCCATCTTGATGTGACCTTTTCTTTATATCCTAAGTTGTAGAAATCTTTTCTGCTAGTCTTCAGGTCACTCTCAGAGATAGTTGTTCTATATGTAGTTGTATTTTTGGTGTGTCTGTGGAAGGAGGTGAGCTCAGGATCTTCCTACTCTGCCATCTTTATCCAGACCTAGAAGAAGATTTGCTAAATTTCAAATGCAAAGTATCTTCCCCAATCACAATGGAGAAAAACTAGAAATCAACAGAAGAAGGAATACTGAAAAATTCACAAATATGTGAAAATAAAACCACATACTCTTAAACAATCAGTCAAAGAATAAATCACAAGGAAAATTAGAAAATATCTTGAGACAACTGAAAACAAAAATGCAACATACCAGGGCTTCCCTGGTGGCGCAGTGGTTGAGAGTCTGCCTGCCGATGCAGGGGACACGGGTTCGTGCCCCGGTCTGGGAAGATCCCACATGCCGCAGAGCGGCTAGGCCTGTGAGCCATGGCCGCTGAGCCGGCGCGTCCAGAGCCTGTGCTTCGCAACAGGAGAGGCCACAACAGTGAGAGGCCCGCGTACCACTCAAAAAAAAAAAAAAAAAAGCAACATACCAAAACTTATGAGATGCAGTAAAAGCAGTATTCAGAGGGCAACTTATAATTGTGAATGCCTACATTATAAAAGGAGAAAGATCTGAAATCAATAATCTAATTTTACAACTTAAAAAGCTAGATGAAGAAGATCAAACTAAACCCAAAGCAAACAGAAGGAAGTAAATAATAAACATTAGAGCAAATATAAACAAAATTGAGAATAGAAAAGCAACAGAATCAACATAACCCAGTGGTGGATCTTTGAATATATCCACAGAATTGAGAAACTTTTAGCTACTTTGATGAAGAAAAAGAGAAAAACACAAATAACTAAAGTTTCAAATTAAAGAAGGAACATTACAACCAACCTAACAGAACAAAAAAGGATTATAATAGAATATTATGAACAGCTGCATGTCAACAAATTAGATAACTTAGGTGAAGCAGACAAATTCCTAGAAAGATACAAACTACCAAAACTGCTTTTAAAAGAAATTAAAAATCTGAGTATCTCTATAACAAGTGAATAGATTGAACTAATAATATGAAAACTACCCACCAAAAAAGTGTAGGACCAGAAGTGTTCTTTGGTGAATTTTACCAAACATTTAAAGAATTAACACCCATTCTTCTCAAATTATTCCAAAAAAAATAAAAGAGGAGGAAACACTTCCTAACTCATTCTTATAAGGCCAGCATTTACCCCGATACTAAAGTCAGACATCATAAGAAAACAGTATATCAATATCCTTTACAAATATATATATATATATACAAAAATCCTCAACAAAACACCATAAACTGAATCCAGTAGCATACTAAAAGAATTATACACCATGACCAAGTAGGATTTAACCAGGAATGCATAGGTAGTTCAACATAATAAATGCAGTCATTGTAATACACTATATTAATAGAATAAGGGGGAAAGCACACATGATTATCTCAATAGATGCAGAAAATTTATTATCAACCTCCAACACTCTTTTCATGGTAAAAACTCTCCACAGACTAGGAATAGGAGGAAAATTCTCCTACATGGAAAAGGGCAAGTATGAAAAACTCACAGCTAACATCACTCTATGGTAAAAGACTGAAAGCTTTCCCTGTAAGATCAGGAACTAGACAAGTATGATCAATTTTGCCACCTCCATTCACGTTGTACTGGAAGTTCCACAGAGCAGTTAGGCACAAAAAAGAAATAAACGGTATCCAAAGTGGACAGAATGAAATAAATCTATCTCTATACACAGGAGATATGATCTTACAAAAAGAAATTCCTAAATAATCTACAAATACAAATTGAGCTATTAAGCAAAGTAGCAGGGTGCAAATAAACACACAGATATTGGTTGCATATAATGTAGAGTATATGCTAGCCATAAACAATCTGAAAGGGAAATTAAGAAAATAATTCTATTTATAATAGCATCAAAATAATAAAATACTTAGAAATAAATTTAACCAAGGAGGTGCAAGATTTATACACTGAAAACCACAAGACAGTGCTGAAAGAAATTAACGAAGACCCACATAAATGGAAATATGTGCTACGTTCATTGACTGGAAGACTTAATACTGTTAAGATGGAAATAATACCCCAAATCAATCTGCAGGTTCAATGCAATCCTTATCAATATTCCAAAGGCCTTTGTTGCAGAAATGGAAAAGTCAATCCTAAAATTAATATGGAATTGCAAGGGACCCAGAATAGTCAAAACAATCTTGGAAAAGAGCAAAGTTAGAGATTCATACTACCCTGTTTCAAAAATTACTACTACTACTTATTTCCCTTACTTAAAAAAAAACTTTCTACTGCTACTTACTATAAAGCTACAGTAATCAAAAGTGTATGGTATTGACATAAAGGTAGACATATAAATCAATGGAATATAATTGAGAATCCAAATAAACCCATATATCCATGGTCAACTGGTTTTTAGCAAGGATTTCAAAAGCATTCAATGGAGGAAACAGCAAAATGGTGTTGTGACAGGTGGATATCCACATTCAAAAGAATGAAGTTTGACCCTTATCTCAAACCATATACAAAAACTAACTCAAAATGGATTAAAGACTTAAATATAGGAGGTAAAAGTATAAAACTCTTAGAAGAAAACATAATGGTAAATATTTGGTTTTGGCAACGGTTTTTAAAATATGACACCAAAAGCACAAGCACCAAAAGCAAAATCAAAGCAGATATTAACAAATTAAATATTTTGTTCATCAAAGGAAACTATCAAGAGAGTAAAAGGCAACCCATGAAATGGGAGAAAATATTTTCATATGATATACCTGATAAAGGTAGTAGTACTTAGAATATTTGAAGAATACTTAAAACTCAACAACAAAAAGACAAACAACCCAATTTAAAAATGAGCAAAATACTTGAATAGACATTTCTCCAAATAAGATACACAAATGGCCAACAAGCACATGAAAATATGCTCAATGTTGTTAGTCATTAGGGAAAAGCAAATCAAAAACTCCATGAGAAATCACTTTGTGCACACTAGGATGGCCGTGTATATACTCAAAATAATTGAAAACAAGTTTTCAAACAAAAACTTATACATGAATGTTCATAGAAGCACTATTCATAATAGTCAAAAAGTAGAAACAACCCAAATTTCTAACAGTGGATGAATGGATAAACAAATGTGGTATATCAATACAATGGAATATTATTCAGCCACAGAAAGGAAGTACTGATACCTGCTACCATATGGATGGACCTTGAAAACGCTGTGCTAAGTGAATGAAGCTTAACACACAAGACAACATATTGTATAATTCCATTTATATGAAATATCCAGAATTGCTAAGTCCATAGTGGTAGAAATCAGATTAATGGTTGCCAGGGGCTGGTGGGAGGGGCAATGGAAAGTAACTCCTTGATGGGTTTCCATTTGGGGTAATAAAAAGGTCTGGGACTAGATAATGGTAATGTCTATGCAACATTCTGAATGTACTTAATGTCACTGACTTGCATGTATTAAAATGGTAAATTTTATGTTACATGTATTTTACTACAATAAAAAGTTAAGCAATATTATTTCCACAAAATACACTTATAAGAAATTGAAAAGATAAGGTACAGGCCATAGAAAATATTTGCAAATCGCATATCCAACAAAGCATATTCAGTACCCAGAATATATTAAAAAAACTCTCTACACTTAATAGTTCAAAATCAAAGAGCCCAACTGAAAAAATGGCGAAGGACTTGAGCAGACACTTTACCAAAGAAGATACAGGATGGCAAATAAGCATATGAAGATATGTCCAACATCATTAACCATAAGAGAAATGCAAGTTTAAAAAAATGAGATACTACTATGCACCTATTAGAATGGCTCAAATGAAAATTACTAATACTAAATGCTGGCAAGGATGCTAATGTTTTAGGGGATGATGAAATTGTTCCATGTCTTGATTGCTGTGATAGCTATATGAATTACCTGTGTTAAAACTCACAGAGCTGTACACCAAAAAAGTCAATTTTACTGCATGAGAAGTCAAAAATGAATTTAATTAAATTCAAAAAACAAAAAGGAAAAAGAAAGCCTGTGCCTGTAATATTCCATTTCTAGAAATCAGTTTCACTCAAGAAATCAATGAGGACCTGACACAGTCTAAAATATATGCTTCAGCCTTAAACTCAACTAAAAGAAAAGTGGAAGACAAAAGAAGATGGACTGATTTAAGCTAAAGGACAAGAGAAATGTCTTTTTAAAAGGCTGAGATCCTCAAGTCCATTCTCAAGTAGGTCTGTGTCTTCATTCCTGTTTTACCCCTAGGTTCTTCATGACTTTTTTTTTCTTAAATTCCATATATATGTGTTAGCATACAGTATTTGTCTTTCTCTTTCTGACTTACTTCACTCTGTATGACAGACTCTAGGTCTATCCACCTCATTACAAATAGCTCAGTTGCTGTGACAAAGCGAAAGAGAGGCAAGGACATATATACAGTACCAAACGTAAGGCAGATAGATAGTGGGAAGCAGCCGCATAGCACAGGGAGATCAGCTCGGTGCTTTGTGACCGCCTGGAGGGGTGGGATAGGGAGGGTGGGAGGGAGGGAGACGCAAGAGGGAAGGGATGTGGGAACAGATGTATATGTATGACTGATTCACTTTGTTATAAAGCAGAAACTAATTAAAAAAAAGAAAGAAAAAAAATAAAAGGCTGAGATCTTAGAAGATAGGCTAGATATATATGTGTAGGAAAAATGAGACGTTTATAAAGGGAAAAGGATATGCACCCAGGTCTAACTAGTGAGTCCATGTTGAGAAGATACAAATCTTTGTTCTTCAAAAGTCATGCTGGCTCTATTTTGTCATCTTTACCTGGAAAGGTGAACTGGTTCTGAAGGACTGAGCTAGCTTAAAGAGAAAGCTGGAGGATGACACCTGCAGGGTTGGTATGCAAACACCCTAGTTAAGCCTCAAAGTTTCCTCAAAAATAATTCCTGATCCAGGAAGCCCCATGGCAGCAGAGTCTCTTCTACTAGTGTCTGCAAGCTCTGTGTGCTCAGGCACATCCTTCAATGCAAGATACTCCATAGTATATGGGGTCCTTATGCTCCTTTGCATATAAGTTATATTCTCAATAAATTCTATCATAGCCACAATGTGTGTTGCTAGAACCATAGCAAGTTGCAACTAGAGACTTGCATGACAACCATTAAAGAATTGTGAGACACCACTGAAGAGAAAGGCAGTTGTAGGAAGTGATTTGAGAAAATTTGGACTGAATTGAGAGGAAAAGACAAGGAGAGTCAGCATCAAATATCTCAGGAATTACTGTGTAAGTTTCAGGATGACAGGGGTTTTGCAGATAAGAAGAAGTAACTCTCTGTATCCTAAAGAAATACACTAGTGAAATTTATGGATTGTGGCTCTAAGGAGAGGCAAAGCAAAGATGAACCATATTAAAGGGGATCCAGCCAAGGGCAGTAATAGAGTTTGGTTCTGACGGGAAAATATCTCCTGAGTGGGACTACGCAATTTAAGGAGATAAAAGTGGACAGTATTTCTCTGCACAGTGGATGGTTTTGGAAGAACCATAATTTATGTTCCATATATCTTACTAAGAGAGACCCCACAAGGGAGAACCTAGAAGAGTATGTTAAAAAAATTTCTAAGTCAGAAAGCAAAGAGAAAGTAAAAGAAAGGATCCAGCACACAGAGAAGAAAGGGAGGAAAAACTTAAGGAGTAAATTCAGCTGTTAGAAACTTAGTCGAACCTTTCAGAAAAAACCAGAGAGGGAGATGCAACACTTGAAGCATACTCCACTACTGCAGAGAAACATTCAAAGCCTGGAACCTTCAAAATCTTAGGTAAAAAATAGTACCATAGTTAACATCATCATGGGAAATTTCTCCCATTTGAGTTTTCATTTATCCTCTCCTGGCTTTTATGTTACTGTCATCCATTTCACTTCTACATATGTTATCCATCCAATTTTACATTGTTATTATTTCATTTAAACCACCAAATATCTTTTCAAGAGTTTAAATAATAAGAAAACAAAAATTCCTGAGTATTTACCCATTAGTTACCTTTTTGGTGCTCTTCATTCCTTTGTATAGGCCCATATTTCCATCTGGTATCATTTCCCCTTCTGCCTGAAGGAAAATTTTTAACATTTCTTATAGTGTCAGTTCTGGGTTGATTTTGATTGATGGATTTTTTTCCCTCATTGTGGGTTGAATTTTCTTGCTTCTTTGCACACCTGGTAATATTTGATTGGATGCCAGACATTGTGAATTTTACCTTGTTGGGTGCTGTATATTTTTGTATTCCTATAAATATTCTTGAACTTTGTTCTGGGACACAGTTAAGTTACTGGGGAACAGTTTCATCCTTTTGGGTCTTGCTTTTATGATTTGTTGGGCAGGTTCAGATCAGTGTTTAGTCTAGAGCTAATTTTTCCCCACTGTTGAGGCAAGACCCTTCTAATTACTCTACTCAATGACCTGTGAATTATGAAGTTTTCCAGTCTAACTAGTTGGAAACAGGCACTATCCTGGGCCTGTGTGAGGACCAAGCACTGTTACTTCTAATCCTTTCAAGTGGTTCTCTCCTTGACCTTGGTTATTTTTCAAATATGAATGTGCTGATCGGAACACTACTGAGTACGTGGGAGAGACCCTCTGAAGATCTCCATCATGTTTCTCTCTCACTCTGTCTCTCCAGCTCTGCCATCTCCAGTACTCTGCCCCACCACCTTGGTCTCCCAGGACTCTAAGCTCCATTTCCTCAACTCAGCAAGCCTGCCAGGCTCTGGCTGTGTTCCTCCTCCTGGCACCATGTGGAATCTCTCTCAAGGCGGTGAGTTAGGGCTATCATATGGCTAACCTTACTGTTTCCCATATCTCAAAGATCTCTGTCCCTTGTTGCCTGATACTCAGTGTGATGAAAACCATTGTTTCACATATTTTGTGTGGTCTTTTAGTTGTTTCAAGCAGGAGGGTAAATCTGAATCCCTTTACTCCATTTGGTCAAAATTTGAATTTCCAAGGTTTTAAGCCTTGAGTTCATTCATAAACCATATATTTATTAAGTATCTACTATGTGCCATATTACTAAGGATAGAGCACTGAAGAAACAGACAAAAATCCCTGCCATCATACCTCAAGTAACTTATAATCTGGGAGGAGGAGACAGAGACTGATAATAAACAAGACAAATGAGTAAAATATATAGTGAGTCAGATTGTAATCAGTGCTCAGCAGAAGCAAATAATGGGGGAAAGTGGTTGCACTTTGGATAGGGTGGTCAGGGAAAGCCTCACTGAGCGAGTGATACTTGAGCAAAGATCTGAAGGAGATGAGAAAGCAAGCCATGAAGATATCTGGGAGAAGAGTGGCCCAGGCAGAAGGAACAGTAAGTGCAAAGGCCCTGAGGTAAGGTCTTGGGAGTTTGAGGAACAGCAATGTGTCCTGTGTTGCTGGAGAGGAGTGAGCAGAGGGAGGAGCAGGGAACCAGATCATGCAGGCCTTGAAGTGGAGAGATGGCTTTGTCTTTCTTTGTCATTAACTCTGAGGGTGATTGAAAGCCATTAGAGTGTTTGAGCAGAGGAGTGAATGACATCACTTAAGTTTTAACAGGATCACTTTGGCTACTATGTGGAAATAAACTCTGGGGGCAAGATGAAGGGCAAGAGAGAAGGCATAAAGGGCAGCTAATAGGCTATGGCAATAATGCAGGAAAGGAATGGTGGTGCTTTCCACTAGAGTAGTAGCAGTAGAGGTGGTAAGAAGAGATTGGATTATGGATATCTTTTGAAGTTAGAGCCAATAAGGTTTGCTGATGAAGCTTTTTTGTTTCTAAGATTGTAAGAGAAAGACAGGACTCAAGGATGACTTCAAGGTATAAAGGGCCTGAACAGCTGTAAGAATGGAGTTGCTATTATTGAGACAGAGAAGATTAGGAAAAGGAGTTTTAGGGGAGTAGATCAGGAATTCTGACATGTAAGGTCAGAGTTGTCAGTTATACATCCAAGTGGAGAGATCTAGTAAGTGGTTGGATATATGAGTGTGGAGTTCCATAGCGAGGTCCTGGTTGAAGATATAAATGTAAGAGTTATCAGCATGAGCATAGTGCTTATAAAAGAGAAGAGGTCCCAAGATTGAGCCCTGTGATACTCCAGTGTTTATGGGTCAGGAAGATAAGGTGAAAATAGCAAAGGTGTTTGAGACAACAGCCAGAGAAGTAGAATGTGGTGTCTTGTAAACCAAATGAAGAGAAAGTTCACGGAGGAGAAAGTAATAAATTATGTCAAATGCTGCTGATAAGACAAATAAGATGAGAACCGAGAATCAATTATTGGATTTGGCAATGAGGAGGTCATCAATGGCTTTGATAAGTGAAGTTTCAATTGAGGAATACAGGCGAAAGAGTAATTAGAATGGATTCATGAGAGAACAGGAGGAGAGGAATTGGAGACACAGAATATAGATAAACTCTTCCAAGGAGCTTTGCTGTAATGAGGAGAGAGAGAGAGAGAAAGAGAGAGAGAGAGAGAGAGAGAGGAAGTACTTAGAGGAAGGAAATGGAGAAAGGATTTTAAGGGGGTTGGTTTTGTTATGGTTTTAGGATAGGAGAGCTGTGTGAGTATGGGAAAACTCCAGTAAAGACAGAAAAAATGATGATGTAGGAGCACGAAAAACTGTTGGAGTAATGTCCTTAAATCAAGGACAAGGCATTGGTTCTGGTTTACAAAGAGAGAGTCTTTCTAGGAGCAGGGGCAGTGCGTCTATAGTAACAGGAAAGAAGGCAAGAGTATAATGGGCACAAATGCCAGTAGGTGGCTAAATATAATTATACGAGCTTACAAAAAATTCTCAGATGAGTGCTTCTATTTCCTCAGTGAAATAGCAAGCAAGACCATCAGCTGAGAGTGAGGGTGAGAAAGGAGATGTTGGAGTTTGTGGAAAGAGGACAAGGTATGAAAAAGTTGTCTAGCAGAGAGAGTGGGAGAGTGAATGGACTAGGGAAATGTATTATAATTGGCAGCAGCAATTAAGGGCCCCCCTTAAGGTTCATTGCCCTGAATATAAAGTGAGATAACTCCCCAGGGTTGTGGGTTTTTCTCCAGCCATGTTCATCCAAGTTGCAGGCTACATATAATTAATGTATGGTTCTTAACCTTTTCTGGAAGCAAAAAAATCCACATTGCCCACCATTAATCTTAGTAGGATACCCCCAGTAAGAAGTGGTACTGGGAAAGTGGTTCATGAAGCAGAGAACCTCAAAAAGCCACTGATCTCCTTTCCCAAAGGGGAGAGCTCTATCCCTGGCTGGCCATATATTTAGTGGTTGATAACAAAAAGCTAGAGAAACTTGGGAGGACACAATCTCCCCCAGTTCAGGACTCCATGTGAAGAGATTTCTTAATCACTCCTGGCCTTTTTCCTCACTTCTTACTCATTGCTCCCCATCAGAGAAGTGACATAATTAATTGGTAAGCATGGATGAATAACCTGGGCATCTTTGCCTTGGCATTCTCCTCTCTTCTCTTTTGGGATCTGCCTGCCTGCACAGGAGGGTGCTTTCTGGTATGCTTGCTCCACTTTCCCATAGGAAAGTGAGGGGTAGTTTCAATTAAAGGCAAGGAAGGTTGCATTGGTGAGGTCCTCAAACCTAAGCTAGGTTCTCCCATCAGCATATGAGTAGTAAAACCGACTATTTTGATTGACATTTGCCTGACCCTTGGCACTCTCTCTCTCTCTCTCCATTGGTTCTAACCTCAGAGAGAAAGTGCACAGATATGTATTGGTTCCCCCAAACCCAAAAGAGATGTTTACATTGTTCAAAGTAAAACTGATTATTTAATGCAATGGGCAGTAGAACCATATATCGCAAAAGTATACCACTATATGATAAAGTAGAAAATTACAAATCTGCCTGAAACACAGTGGGTGCTCATTAAATATGTTGAATGGATTTCGTGGATTTTGTAGATTACAGAGGTAGGGATAGCAGTCCAAGTAGACCAAGAACCACTACAAGCCTCAATCTAGCTATGAACAAAAAATCTGGGGGTAAATTTTTACTTCATTGCTAAAAATTTCATTGCAAATAAAGGTTATAAGCATTTTCCCACAACTCCACTTTATAAAACAGGCTGGAGTCTAATAGTAAATTAGCTGTACCCTCACAAAGGGTCCTCATAATAATAGTGATGCTGATTTGACACTAATGATAGTCCTAATATGACCTAACATTTACTGAGCATTTGCTTTATGCCACACAGTTTTTGGTGATTCGTATGCATTATGTCATTTAATTCCCACAACAACTATGTGAGGCAGGTACTATTATCATCTCTATTTTAGAGGTGAAGGAACCCAGGCAAAGTTAATTAACTTGACTAAGATCAGACAGCTCATAAGATGGTAGAACAGTAACTCAAACTCAGGAAGTCTGATTCCAGAAATGCCTTCGTAACCATTAAATTATACTAGCCAGACATTCACGATGGTGGAAGAGTAAGAAGTGGAGATCATCTTCCTCCCCACAAACGCAGCAGAAATACCTCTACATGTGGAACAACTCCTACAGAACACCAACTGAATGCTGGCAGAAGAACTCAGACTTCCCAAAAGGCAAGGAGCTCCCCATGTAAATGGTCGTGTGGATGACAGGGTCTTGGTGCTCTGGCTGGGTGTCAGGCCTGTGCCTCTGAGGTGGGAGAACCGAGTTCAGGACACTGGTCCACCAGAGACCTCCTGGCTCCACATAATATCAAATGCCGAAAGCTCTCCAAGAGATCTCCATCTCAACACTAAGACCCAGCACCACTCAACAACCAGCAAGCTACAGTGATGGACACCCTATGCCAAACAACTAGCAAGACAGTAACACAACCACACCCATTAGCAGAGAGGCTGCCTAAAATCATAATAAGGTCACAGACAGCCCAAAACACACCACCGGACGTGGTCCTGCCCACCAGAAAGACAAGATCCAGCCTCATCCACCAGAACACAGGCACCAGCCCCACCCACCAGGAAGCCTACAGAACCCACTGAAACAACCTTACCCACTGGGGGCAAGCACCAAAAACAATGGGAACACAAACGTGCAGCCTGCGAAAAGGAGACCACAAACACAGTAAGTTAAGCAAAATGAGAAGACAGAGAAACACACAACAGATGAAGGAGCAAGGTAAAAACCCACGAAACCAAACAAATGAAGAGGAAATAGGCAGTCTACCTAAAAAAGAATTCAGAGAAATGATAGTAGAGATGATCCAATTCTTGGAAATAAAATGGAGAGAACACAAGAAAAGTTTAACAAGGACCTAGAAGAACTAAAGAGCAAACAAACAATGATGAACAACACAATAGATGAAATAAAAAATTCTCTAGAAGGAATCAATAGCAAATTAACTGAGGCAGAAGAATGGATACGTGACCTGGAAGATAAAATAGTGGAAATAACTACTGCAGAACAGAATAAAGAAAATAAATGAAAAGAATTGAGGACAGTCTCAGAGACCTCTGGAATAACATTAAATTCACCAACATTCAAATAATAGGGGTCCCAGAAGAAGAAGAGAAAAAGAAAGGGTCTGAGAAAATATTTGAAGAGATTAGAGTTGGAAACTTCCCTAATATGGGAAAGGAAAGAGTCAATCAAGTCGAGGAAGCACAGAGAATCCCATACAGGATAAATCAAAGGAGAAACATGCCACGACACATATTAATCAAACTATCAAAACTTAAATACAAAGAAAAAATATTAAAAGCAGCAAGGAAAAAACAACAAATAACATAAAAGGGAATCCTCATAAGGTTAACAGCTGATCTTTCAGCAGAAACTCTGCAAGACAGAAGGGAGTGGCAGGACATATTTAATGTGATGAAAGGGAAAAACCTACAACCAAGATTACTCTACCCAGCAAGGATCTCATTCAGATTCGATGAGAAATTAAAACCTTGGCGCACAAGCTAAAGCTAAGAGAGTTCAGCACCACCAAACCAGCTTTACAACAAATTCGAAAGGAACTTCTCTAGGCAGGAAACACAAGAGAAGGAAAAGACCTACAATAACAAACCCCAAACAATTAAGGAAATGGTAATAGGAACATACATATCAATAACTACCTTAAATGTAAATGGATTAAATACTCCAACAAAAAGACATAGACTGGCTGAATGGATACAAAAACAAGACCCGTATATATGCTGTCTACAAGAGACCTACTTCAGTCTTAGGGACACATACAGACTGAAAGCGAGGGGATGGAAAAAGATATTGCATGCAAATGGAAACCAAACAAAAGCTGGAGGAGCAATTCTCATATCAGACAAAATAGACTTTAAAATAAAGACTATTACAAGAGACAAAGAAGGACACTACATAATGATCAAATGATAAATCCAATAAGATTTAACAATTGTAAATATTCATGAGCCCAACATAGGAGCACCACAATACATAAGGCGAATGCTAATGGCCATAAAAGGGGAAATCGACAGGAACACAATCATAGTAGGAGACTATAACACCCCACTTTCACCAATGGACAGATCATCTAAAATGAAAATAAATAAGGAAACACAAGTTTTAAATGATACATTAAACAAGGTGGACTTAATTGATATTTAGAAGACATTCCATCCAAAAACAGCAGAATACATTTTTTCTTCTCAAGTGTTCATGGAACATGCTCCAGGATAGATCATATCGTGGGTCACAACTCAAGCCTTGGTAAAATTAAGAGAATTGAAATTGTATGAAGCATCTTTTCCGACCACAATGCTATGAGCCTAGATGTCAATTACAGGAAAAAATCTGTTAGAAATACAAACACATGGAGGGTAAACAATACACTACTTAATAACCAAGAGATACCTGAAGAAATCAAAGAGGAAATCAAAAAACACCTAGAAACAAATGACAATGAGAACATGACGACCCAAAACCTATGGGATGCAGCAAACCAGTTCTAAGAGGGAAGTTTATAGCAATACAATCCTACCTCAAGAAGCAAGGAACATCTTAAATAAACAACCTAACCTAACACCTAAAGAAATTAGAGAAAGAAGAACAAACGAACCCCATGTTAGCAGAAGGAAAGAAATCATAAAGGTCAGATCAGAAATAAATGAAAAAGTAATGAAGGAAATGATAGAAAAGATAAATAAAACTAAAAGCTGGATCTTTGAGAAGATAAACAAAATTGATAAACCATTAGCCAGACTCATCAAGAAAAAAAGGGGAAGACTCAAATCAATAGAATTAGAAATGAAAAAGGAGAAGTAACAACGGACACTGCAGAACTACCAAGGATCATGAGAGATTACTACAAGCAACTCTACGCCAATAAAACGGCCAACCTGGAAGAAATGCACAAATTCTTAGAAAAGCACAGCCTTCCGAGACTGAACCAGGAAGAAATAGAAAATATGCACAGACCAATCAGAAGTAATGAAATTGAAACTGTGATTAAAAATCTTCCAACAAACAAAAGCCCAGGACCAGATGGATTCACAGGGGAATTCTTTCAAACATTTAGAGAAGAGCTAACACTTATCCTTCTCAAACTCTTCCAAAATATAGCAGAGGGAGGAACACTCCCAAACTCATTCTACGAGGCCACCATCACCCTGATACCAAAACCAGACAAAGGTGTCACAAGGAAAGAAAACTACAGGCCAATGTCACTGATGAACATAGATGCAAAACTCCCCAACAAAATACTAGCAAACAGAATCAAACAGCACATTAAAAGGATCATACACCACGATCAAGTGGGGTTTATCTCAGGAATGTAAGGATTCTTCACTATATGCAAATCAATCAATGTGATACATCATATTAACAAATTGAAGGAGAAAAACCATATTATCTTCTCAATAGATGCAGAAAAAGCTTTTGACAAAATTCAACACCCATTTATGATAAAAACTCTCCAGAAAGTAGGCATAGATGGAACTTACTTCAACATAATAAAGGCCATATATGACAAACCCACAACCAACAGCGTCCTCAATGGTGAAAAACTGAAACCATTTCCACTAAGATCAGGAAGAAGATAAGGTTGCCCAGTCTCACCACTATTTTTCAACATTGTTTTGGAAGTTTTAGCCACAGCAATCAGAGAAGAAAAAGAAATAAAAGGAATTCAAATCAGAAAAGAAGACGTAAAGCTGTCACTGTTTGCAGATGACATGTAGTATACATAGAGAATCCTAATGATGCTACCAGAAAAGTACTAGAGCTAATCAATGAATTTGGTAAAGTAGCAGGATATAAAATTAATGCACAGAAATCTCTTGCATTCCTATACACTAATGATGAGAAATCTGAAAGAGAAATTAAGGAAACACTCCCATTTATAACTGCAACAAAAAGAATAAAATACCTAGGAATTAACCTACCTAAGGAGAAAAAAGACCTGTATGCAGAAAACTATAAGACACTGATGAAAAAAGTTAAAGATGATACAAACAGATGGAGAGATATACCATGTTCTTGGATTGGAAGAATCAACATTGTGAAAATGACTCTACTACCCAAAGCAATCTACAGATTCAATGCAATCCCTATCAAACTACCACTGGCATTTTTCACAGAACTAGAACAAAAAATTTCACAATTTGTATGGAAACACAAAAGACCGCGAATAGCCAAAGCAATCTTGAGAAAGAAAAATGGAGCTGGAGCAATCAGGCTCCCTGACTTCAGACTATACTACAAAGCTACAGTAATCAAGACAGTATGGTAGTGGCACAAAAACAGAAATATAGATCACTGGAACAGGATAGAAAGCCCAAAGACAAACCCATGCACATATGGTCACCTTAACTTTGATAAAGGAGGCAAGTATATACAATACAGAAAAGAGATCCTCTTCAATAAGTGGTGCTGGGAAAACTGGACAGCTACATGTAAAAGAATGAAATTAGAACACTCCCTAACACCATACACAAAAATAAACTCAAAATGGATTAGAGACCTAAATGTAAAGCCGGACAGTAAAAAACTCTTTGAGGAAAACATAGGCAGAACACTCTATGACATGAATCATAGCAAGATCCTTTTTGACCCACCTCCTAGCGAAATGGAAATAAAAACAAAAATAAACAAATGGGACCTAATGAAACTTAAAAGCTTTTGCACAGCAAGGGAAACCATAAACAAGATGAAATGACAACCCTCAGAATGGGAGAAAATATGTGCAAATGAACCCACAAAGGATTAATCTCCAAAATTTACAAGCAGCTCATGCAGCTCAATATTAAAAAACAAACAAACAACCCAATCAAAAAATGGGCAGAAGACCTAAATAGACATTTCTCCAAAGAAGATATACAGATTTCCAACAAACACATGAAAGAATGCTCTACATCGTTAATCATTAGAGAAATGCAAATCAAAACTACAATGAAGGGGCTTCCCTGGTGGCGCAGTGGTTGAGAGTCCGCCTGCCGGTGCAGGGGACACGGGTTCGTGCCCCTATCCCGGAGGATCCCACGTGCCGCGGAGCGGCTGGGCCCGCGAGCCATGGCCGCGGAGCCTGTGTGTCCGGAGCCTGTGCTCCGCGGCGGGAGAGGCCACAGCAGTGAGAGGCCCGCGTACAGCAAAAAAAAAAAAAAAAAAAAAAAAAAAAAAAAAACTACAATGAGGTATCACCACACAGCAGTGAGAATCAAAAAATCTACAAAGAATAAATGTTGGAGAGGGTGTGGAAAAAAGGGAACCCTCTTGCAATGCTGGTGGGAATGTCAATTGATACAGCCACTATAAGAACAGTGTGGAGGTTCCTTAAAAAACTAAAAATAGAACTACCATATGACCCAGCAATCCTACTACTACTGGGCATATACCCTGAGAAAACCATAATTCAAAAACAGTCATGTACCACAATGTTCATTGCAGCACTATTTACAATAGCCAGGTCATGGAAGCAACCTAAATGTCCATCAACAGATGAATGGATAAAGAAGATGTGGCACATACATAGAATGGAATATTACTCAGCCATAAAAAGAAACGAAATTGAGCTATCTGTAGTGAGATGGATGGACCTAGATTCTGTCATACAGAGTGAAGTAAGTCAGAAAGAGAAAAACAAATACCATATGCTAACACATATATATGGAATCTAAAAAAAAAATGTTTTGAAGAACCTAGGGGCAGGACGGGAATACAGACGCAGACCTACTAGAGAATGGACTTGAGGACACGGGACGGGGGAAAGGTAAGCTGGGACGAAGTGAGAGAGTAGCATTGACATATATGCACGACCAAATGTAAAATGGATAGCTAGTAGGAAGCAGCCGCATAGCACAGGGAGATCAGCTGGGTGCTTTGTGACCACCTAGAGGGGTGGGATAGGGAGGGTGGGAGGGAGGGAGACACAAAAGGGAAGAGATATGGGAATATATGTATATGTATAGCTGATTCACTTTGTTATAAAGCAGAAACTAACACACCATTGTAAAGCTATTATACTCCAACAAAGATGTTATAAAAATTTTATAATAAAGGAACATCTGACACTGCCACAACAACAAAAAATTATACTACCCAATAGTCAGAAATTGAACAGTCAATGTACACTTCCTATTTATAGCAAGAGCACCAAAGCACATACAATGGGGAATTACTAAAATCCATACAAACAAGCCCTTTATTTATGGCATTCATAATCTACTCTAAGCAACAAGGGTATACATTCCATGGGTAATGAGACTATGTAAGTATATTTGCTGACACTCACTCTATATTTCCTAGTTGGATAGGCCCAGAAATCAAAATTCTTGAAATGGATTTAAGGGAGACTCTGACCTCTCACCTTTAGTCAATAGAGTGGATCCCAATCTCCCAAATTTATATACACCAGTGACTGGGAGAGCAAATTTTAAACTTATGGTTTTGATCACCTGAAAGTGGGATATATTACATTGTATCTGAGAAAACATATTTATTGAGACAGGAATTCAGCTAATGCTTCTGGGTCCATGGCCAGATGCTCCCAGAAGACAATTTCCTTGTGATCTAGAGCACACAGTGTCTTCTTCACTTTCCACTGCGAATGGAAGCAGGCATACTCTAAGAAGACATACAGATGGCCAAGAGGCACATGAAAAGGTGCTCAACATCACTAATTATTAGAGAAATGCAAATCAAAACTACAGTGAGGTGTCATCTCACACCAGTTAGAATGAGCATCATCAGAAAATCTACAAACAGTAAATCCTGGAGAGGGTGTGGAGAAACGGGAACCCTCTTGCACTGTTGGTGGGAATGTAAATTGATACAGCCACTATGGAGAACAGTCTGGAGGTTCCTTAAAAAACTAAAAATAGAATTACCATATTACTCAGCAATCCCACCAGTGGGCATATACCCAGAGAAAACCATAATTCAAAAAGACACATGCACCCCAATGTTCATTGCAGCACTATTTACAATAGCCAGGTCATGGAAGCAACCTAAATGCCCATCGACAGACGAATGGATAAAGAAGATATGGTACATATATACAATGGAATATTACCCATAAAAAGGAACGAAATTGGGTGATTTGTAGAGACGAGGATGCATCTAGAGACTGTCATACAGAGTGAAGTAAGTCAGAAAGAGAGAAACAAATATCACATATTAACACATATTTGTGGAATCTAGAAAAATGGTACAGAAGAACTGGTTTGCAAGGCAGGAATAGAGACACAGATGTAGAGAACAAACATATGGACACCAAGGGGGGAAAGGGCGGTGGGATGAATTGGGAGATTGGGACTAACATATATACACTAATATGTATAAAATAGATAACTAATGAGAACCTGCTGTATAGCACAGGGAACTCCACTTCTCTGTATGGTAGAAACTAACACAACATGGTAAAACAACTATACCCTAATAAAAAAATTTTTTTAAATAAGTGTCTAGACATTGCACAGGAAGGTGTCATCCACCGTGCTTGTTCTAAATACTCCATTGATAGTAATTTATGGCCACACAGAGAAGGGACAAAATAAGGAAGTGAGATGAGGAGGAAACTAATAATTGCTGCATTCCAGCACTGTGCTAGGTGTTTTCTTTCATGCCCTTTCATTTAATGAAGTAGGTTTGATCTCCAATTTACAGACAAGGAAACTGAGGCTGGGATGTTAATTGATTTGCTCAGGGTCACACAGCCACTGAGTAGCAAAGATGTGAATGAAATCTGCTTTTATGTTTCAAAGCCTGTATGTTCTCAATATTGTCTCTTTCAAGGAGCTGCGACCTCAATAGGTCCAATTCCTTTATTTTAAAAATGCAGAAATTGAGGCCCAGAGCATGAATTACCTTGCCCAAGGTCACGGGTTTCATTAACTTTCCTGTGGTTATACTCTAAGGAAGCAGAGTGACGAGAACACCGCTAACCCCAGCAGGGCCCTATGCAGCAAGAAATTTTGCTGTCCTCTTCTGAGGGTGCACATCACCCTCCTTGGCCACTAGGGCAGAGTGGAAACAACAGCAGTGTCTGGACGCCCTTTGGAAATAGTTTTTCACAGCATCATGATGAACACTTTCCATGTGTGACTCATAGGCCAGTCTTATTTTCCCATTTTCTGAGGAGAAAAAGACACTGTGTGGCTTGAACCAAATTTTAACTCGAGAGTCCTATTTAAACTGAATTCCAAGCTGTGGGCAGCTCTGAAAGACCAGGGCAGTGAAGCTCTAAGCTGGCCTTCACTCCCAGCTTGGCAGAGACAGGAATGCATATGGAGGAGTGTCCCTTCTCATCTCTCACCCAACTCCGAGTCAAGCTGTTTATTGCAAATGCTTGGTGTGGGCCTTGCTGGACTATTCCTTGGGGTAGTGGAACTCTCTAGAAATAGATGTAGGATAAAGATTTTGTGAATTTAGGCCATGAGATTTTTAGGCTCCTCGTGGGAACCAGACTAGGTCCCAGTGTTGATTAGTATCCATGGCTCCTTATAGGAAATCCTGGATTTAATAGTTATTTAGGGTCCAAGCAGATACCATGGTCCCTATTACCTTTTTTTAAAAAAATCTTTTAATTTTTATTTTCTGGCTGTGCTGTGTGGCATGCAGGATCTTAGTTCCCCAACCAGGGATTGAACCCATGCCCCCTGCAGTGGAAGTGCAGGGTCCTAACCACTGGACCACCAGGGAAGTCCCCCGATTACTTTTAATAGGAACTGGACATATGGCATTCACAGTCAGTCAGTGACTTGAAATACATTCATTGAGTGCTCCCTCGGTGTCAGGATCTGTGCTAGTAGGCTGGAGTTATATGACAGTGAACATCATAGATGTACCCCTATTCTCGTGGAACTTCCTGGATACCACGTGCAGTCACCAGTAAGACAACTAAGAAGGCCCCTGCTTGGGAGGATGATGGAGATACGATGACTGAAGTCAATGGAGCCCACGCCAGAGAGAAAACATGCTGTGCAGAGAAACTGAGGTCACATCTTGATTTGCTTGATTCAGGCTGGAATGACTGGGGGAAGCAGCGAGTTAGGGGTACTTCAGAAAGGCCTTCAAAGAGGAAGTAGCTTCGTAGGCCACTCTGGTAGGCAGGCTCTAAGGAGAGACTTGTGAAGAGATGTTAGCAGAAGCCTTGGAAGGACACAACTGTGGAGTCGAGTTCAGCTGCCTGCCCAGTGAGCAGTCTTAGGCTGAAATTCAAGGGTTATGGCTGGGGCTGGCCTAAGAAGAAAGGATGGCGAGTCCCCTAAATTAGAAGTAAGGAACAGCCCACCATCATGGATGGGAGGGGTGGAGCTAGGTGCGTATAACAGAAAATTTACGGTCTGAACCTAATCAATGTGACCTAAGCTAAACTAAGGGAAATCAGGAGTCATACTTGTCACTTGTTTTAATGCATTTCCTCTGTTATACCGTCCCTCTGGCCCAGAGTAGCAAAGATTGTGCTCCCTGTAGCCTCTTGATGCAGACAGAGGCTTGTACTGGAGAGAAAAAGAAAGAGGCCAAAGTCCAAAGCTATGTATGTGATCGTTCGTGGAGCAACTTCTGTGACCTTAGATGGTGGCAAGAGAACCTTATCAGCAGGGTGCCCTAGGTGTAGGCAGTCCAGGTACATCCATATCAGGGAGGCAGGCCTCAGCTGTCAGGTCATTGCAATACTACTGATACTGGGCATTACATTGCTTTACTTGCCCCAAGACTGATTTGAACATAGATTATCACAACTGGAGGGGCCGTTATAAAGTATCTACAACAGTGGTTCTTAACCTAATGCTTCTTTTTAATAAGAAAAAACAAATTAACTCCTGCCATTATGCTGAAGTGGAAAACAGGTGATTCAACCCATCTACATGTGTTTAAAAAATAAAAATAAAAAAATAATGTCCTGTGATATAAAAGAGGGAAAAGGGGAAATGATTTATTATAAAGCAATATTTGTTTCTATATGTAAAGGCTTGGGCAGAAATACACAAGAAGACAAGCCTGTCCCAAAAAATTTCCAAAACCCCTTCTAGAAGGCAGTACTAGCCCTGTTGAGAACCTCTGCTCTGTACTGGCCTTAGTTCCCCCATGGACAAAGCAGTTCCCAGAGAAACCAAGGATCACAACATGGGGTCTTTCTTCTGCTGGATCATAGCAGCCTTTCAGTGAGCTCCACTTAGAGTTTCCAATCAGAAATATTCTGGAACTCCAAGGCTAGTACCAGGGAGCTCATGTTCTTTTTCTTTTTTTTATGAGTTTATTTATTTTATTTGTTTATTTTTGGCTGTGTTGGGTCTTCGTTGCTGCACACGGGCTTTCTCTAGTTGTGGCAAGTGGGGGCTACTCTTGGTTGTGGTGCGCGGGCTTCTCATTGCAGTGGCTTCTCTTATTGCGGAGCACGGGCTCTAGGCTCCCGGGCTTCAGTAGTTGTGGCACACGGGCTCAGTAGGTGTGGCTTGCAGGCTCTAGAGTGCAGGCTCAGTAGTTGTGGCACACGCACTTAGTTGCTCCGCACCATGTGGGATCTTCTGGGACCAGGACTCGAACCTGTGTCCCCTGCACTGGCAGGCGGATTCTTAACCACTGTGCCACCAGGGAAGCCATCATGTTCTTTTTCATAACTCTTGCTACCATATAGCTCAGTGATTAAAAGCATGGGGTTTGAAGTTAAAATCTTTGAACTTGGGCAGCCACTCAGCAGTTATATGACCCTGTGCCAGATGCTTTACCCTCTCTGTTTTCTCATATGTAAATTGGAGATAAGCTAGTACCTACCGCATGGGATTGGTAATAAAGTATGAAAGAGGCCTGATACATAGTAAGCCTCGAGAAGTGGTGTTATTGCTATTAATATCTGTGGTGCACCACTAACTGCACCCAGCACTCTGTTAATGCAACTGTCATCACCCCATTGCTACTCTTGCTCCAACCACTACTGCTACAGGGGTCCCCAATGGGGAGCATATCTTCCTTTCAGTAACACTCTCTTGACCAGCCTAACCTGATCTATTCTCAGATGCATACGATCTTGTGCGAGGCAAGGTATCCTGACTATTCTGGGTTTTGTTCTTTCCTTTGCTGTGCTATAAGGTCTGAAGAATCAGACCACAGGGCATGTGAGCATTGCCCTCCAGAGTCCCATTAGTGCATTTCTCAATGCTTCCAAGCTAGTGTCACAGGAAGGAGCCCAGGGACCTCACTTCTTTCCTACTTTCAAGTGAGTTCCCGTCAACCCTCATTGTTGGAACAGCCTTTGTCTCCCCTTCTTTGTTCACATTTTTAATACTGTTGTGCTGAGAGCCTTCACTATTTATCCCAGGAGGCCTACGTGTCCTGTGTCCTTATGTAAATAAGACTCCTGACAGCTTACCCTTCTCATCACAGAGTTCCCAAAATAGGAAATTGGATTTGGTCCCCATTGTGACCCTTATCTCAGTAATTTGGATAAACCCTATGGTTCCTTTCAACAATAATGAACCTCTGATTTGGGGCTTAGCCAGTTTGCAAGGCTGCAAGGCTCACTGTCATCAGTCTGGAGTCTCACAACAGTGTGGATGGGAGGTACAGCTAGATATAGGTAGGGGCCTTGGACCTTGGCAAACAACTGACTTCTACAAACAAGTATGTCCCTCACACAGCTGTTAAGACACCTGAACATACACTCGTTCTCCTCTAACCTTTTCTGCCCCTCATGTGAAAACACATTTTCCCAACAACTAATGTAAACAAGGGATCCTGGGAAGTGTTTGTAAGGAATATGTGTGGGGGAGGAATACTGTGCCTAATCCTTTCCAATTTATGCTGAGGTTAGACACCTGCGTGAATTTTATATCCATCCATATTATTATAGACCCTAAGGCCCAAGGAGATTAAAAAACTTTTTTTCATCATGATTTCTCAAGTTTCTTTTTCACAACTCTGAGAATGTCACACTACTAGTAGCCTTCAGGGTATCTGCCAGCTTCCTGCTGGGGGCTACCCTGTGATGTTTCAATCACAGCAAAGCACAGGGATGGGGAGAAGCATGCATGCATGTACTCATGCATGAGTGCACGCACACACACGTGCGTGCACACACACACACTTGCACAACCCAGCATAAAGCCATAATTCTCATGTTGTCATTGCATACTCAGAAACAACTCTAAACCCTTAGAAACTCTTAGATGAAAGAAGAAAAGAATCTTAAGCTCACTATTTTATGTTTGAAATACGCAAATCATCATTATTAGAGCCCCTCAAGCATGCAATATCACATATATTTGAACTGCGCATTCTTGAATATAACTTCCCTATCAACAGAGATATATGAAACTAAAGAGAAATAAGCTGGGACATACTATGCAAGCACGCATGGACACGTGTACACAAACACACACACACACACACCCCAAATCATTATCAGAATTTTGTCCCAATGGAATTCATAGTATGAGGATGTCTAAAAAACAGAGGTTTAAGCTTAACGTCAATTGTACTTGAGCGAGTAGGAGGAGAACAAAACTGTGAGGTCAGCATTCCAGTGGGTTTTGTAAAATCAGGAAATCAAAAGAATACTGAAGAAGATAATTGCAGCAGATAGAGAAGCTAGCTCTTTTAAATCCACGTAAGCCATAGAACAGCACATGCCACTATCCACACAGCAGTCTCCATATCCAATCACATCAGTCTTCCATACTGTCTCCGTCACTCCCTGGTTTGTCACCCTCCCTGCGACACTAAATCGTGACCACATGATTTGGTCACAACAGCCTCCCTTCCCAGGTCACACTCTGTGGTCAGCTAATTTAATGGTGCCCTCCTTTCAACTTTCTGTTCATGTTTCAGCGAAGCCCATTCCAACTACATATTTGAATTCCTGGCTATGGGAAGTAACAGCCCAGCATGATAGTAAAGAGCTCAGGCTCTGGAGTCAGATAGGACTGGATTTAAAGCCTACTTACTAGCTGTATGATCTTTGGCAAGTTACATAATTTCTCCCAGGCTCAATTTCCATTTTCTGAAAAATGGAGGTCCATAATAGCACTTAGACCACAGGATCATTGTAAAGATAAACGATATCACCCATGTGAAGTGTCTGGCCCCGTGAAGAGTAGGCATTCAGTAACTAGTAGCCACCACCACCATCACCATCATCATTATCACCATCATCATTGCTTCTCCCAGTGTGATGAAACTGTCCAGATGACCCTTACTGTTTAACTCTGAAACATGTCACTTATAAAATCCATGGAAGTAAAGAAGCTTCTTTCTTTCAACCTCTGATTTCAATTTACTTGCTAGCATACGTCCCAAGTTTTCCATAATTGTACTAAGATATTCTAGGATTTTTTTCTGACAGTTACATGCCTGCCCCATGGCTCCAAAGAGTTGTGGTGAGCAAGGTTCCAGCCCTTGGGATACTGCAATGAAAGGTAAGTACTGTCTCCTACTGGGACCACACGCAATGGGAAATTCCTCAAAAGGAGACTGGAGAACTATTAAGAAAGAATAATTCAATGCTGATGACCAAACTATGGCAAATGCATACTATACCCAGGAGTGCAGTGTGAAAGCTACCACCCTAGACCTCAGGAAGACAAATGCTAACAAATGTTAACCAACTTCTCCCTTCTCCCAGCACCCCCCTTCCACACTGAAGAAGAGTAGCACAGCAGTAGAGTCCTCACATTCCAGGACACTATTGGTCCATTGTCTTAGGAGTTCAAGAGTCTGCCTCTCTCTTGGGACCTCCTCTCCAGGCAGCCTCTTGCTTCCACAAGGTTAAACAGGTATCAGCTCTCTTTTCTTTGTCTCTTTCTCTCTCTCTCTCTCTCTCTCTCTCCCTTTCTCAGCTTGATTCCTTTCATCCTCAATTGTTAGATATTTCTACTCTGGTACCAAGAAAATACATGTCAGTCAATGGGAAGCAGATTAAAAGATTAAGGCAACAGAGTAAAAGAGCCAGAACCAGAGTCGGAGCTTAAACCAAACCTTAGCCCAGTAGCCCTTCATCCCATGGAATAAAAGCCCATTTCAGCTTCTCTTGATATAACAGGTGTTGTTGGAGCTCCACCTATGTCCCTCAGTCCTTTCCATGTGCTTGGGCTGAGTTCCAACTGCCAGTATCTGCATGACTGCTTGAGGACTCTTTTCCCAGAACTGTAGATCTCTATGCTGCCTATATGTGCAGCAATCTAAAAAAATGCCAGTGAATTAACACACCGCAGGAGCGCTAAGATGTGGCTCGTAAGTTGGTGTATAAATACTTCGGTTCCCTTGCCTCTTGGGTGGGATAATTCTGAGGTGTATGTGTTGCACCATTTTCCAGAGGTTCCCTACATGATTAAGTATTAGTCCCCAACTGTGGTAGCTGGCTCAATAGCATACTCTTTTTTAAAAAAAAATTATTGAGGTATAGTTGATTTACAATATTCTGTAATAACCTATATAGGAAAAGAATCTGAAAAAGAATGGATATATGTATATGTATAACTGATTCATTTTGCTGTATACCTGAAACTAACACAACATTGTAAATCAATCGCATACTCTTTACTGACTGCCTTTATTTTCTTTACAGCTAACCCATTCCCTTACAGGTGTTACTGCAACTCCTGAACAAACCATTTTCATTCAAATCCCTGTCTCAGGGTCTGATTCCTAGAGAACCTAAGCTAAGATTCCATGATTACCCTTGAGTCAGTTGATAAAGAACCATGAGTGAAGCAGAATCTTTCCCAAAGTGTTTTTGTTATTTTGTCTTGCAATAACCTCTGTAATGAACCTTTGGATCTTAAGTCATACCCTAATGAGTACTTATCAGCCAAATGGGATATAGAGAAAGTAACTATAGATCTGATATAGTATAATGTACTTACCTAATTTCCTCTTGAGAATATCAATCTTCTAAATCTAAGAGATGTGGAAAATCATCATTTTACTGTGAAGTAGGAATGTTGGGATCAAGGGTCATTTTCACAAATTGGCAAATAAGGGGATGAGAAAAAGCCACTCTTGATCACTAAAAAACATGAACTTTCTCTGAATAATCCAAGTGAATACAGAAATGCTTGCCAAGATTTGTTTGAAAATGTTTTTTTGAAAAAATTAAAGATAAATATTTCTGAAACAAGCTGAATACCTTTAAAAAGAAAGTATAAATGGAACAATATGCTAACAGCTTCAACAATAGATGAATGACAAAATCAACAGCAAAAGTAAAAACTGTCATTTTTGAGTACTTAAGTATAGACAGTTTGCTAAATGTTTTATGTACATTATTTCAGTTAATCCTCACAATAATTCTTGGAAGGTATTATTTTTTAATCCCCATTTTACACATGAGGAAAATGAGGCACAGAAAGGTTGAGTAATGCTTCTGGGGTCACACAGCTAATAAATGGTATAGATAGGATCTGAAATCATGTTTTTCTATTCCAAAGCGTTTGCATTTTCTAATTTACCTCTTTGCTTCTCACTCGTATACATTTCTATCGCTGTCTACTGTGTTTCTCTTCATGTGTGTTTATTACTTTCAATAAAGATCAATTGTAAAATGTAGAACTAAATGTGATTTAATGTTTAAACCTTATAATAATTTATAACAACTTTATATAAATAAATTGAGTCCTGAGACAAAATCCTTAAATCATGTGTCTGATCTGGGATTCATAAGTTAGAGTCGTCATATTCATAATGAGTGGGAAAGCACATCATATGCCCAATCAGGTCTGTACATTCCATACACCTGGCTTTTTGACACTATCAAATCTGGCATGGTTTATACTTTTGATGTGGCCACTGAGTTCCAAATTGTCACATTCCTGATTCAGAACCTAGCAGAGAGACTTGCACATAGTAGGCTTTCAATAAATGGATTGAACTGAGTCCTAAGTTTCCTTACTGGTTTCCAGGCCCAAGGCCCTTGCCTAAGTTTGAAACTATAATCAACCCAATCACCAGGATTTCAGGCCATCACTTTCTCTCCTCTGAAGTCAGCGATGAGAAGCTTCTTCTTTGACCTCCCGCCACCACCTTCCCAGCCCTGGACAATTTTCCAGGTGTTCTCCTGGGTCCTAAAGCTTGATTTCTAGATCCTCAGGTTCCAATGTTCCTGGGCGCTGACAAAAGATCCTAACTATTCCTCAGAAGTGCTCCCTGCCTTCCTGCCTCTTTGTTCACAGTATTCCCTTGGTCTGGAATATCCCCCTCCCCCAGGTCTTGGCTTCTGCCTGGCTCTTGTCTCAGCTTCATGAACCTTGCCTGAACCAGGTGCAGATGTAATTCCAGCCCCAGCCTCCAGTCCCTGCTCTCCAAACCAGCTGGGAGTACTTACTTGAGCCTGCTGGGGTCTCCACCCTTGACCTGGCCCCTCAGATCTGGTGCTGGCCAGTGTGAACCTAATAAGGAGGCAGAGTACCCTGACAGGTTGCCACCAGTATGTCTGTTTCCGCTGGAGGCCTGGTTTCCAGCATGTGCCTGCAAATATCTAACTTATTTACTCATCCTGCCTTTTGTTTGAGTTCTTTGAACACAGCAGGTTTCCCCAAACGATTTCAGACAGTACAGAAAGAACCCTGCCCTCATCAGTCCATGAATGAAATGGCAAGTCAGGCCTGTAAATAGGATTCTGACCTTTTCTAAGGCTCAGCTGCCTGTAGAGACATGCAGCCCTGCAGCATGTCCCCCACAGAGATACAGGGCCCGGACAGGAGGTGGGAAGATGAGTATTGACATGGTTTGTGCATCTCTAGATATATGATTCTATTTGAAAGGGCGACTAGACTCTTGGTGAGAGTCCTGTGGACTCCATCAAGGAGAGCAGTGATATGATGTACTGTAACGAGGGTCCCACTGGCTGTTTAGAAAATGCAGTCACTTGGCCTGAAGCGTGGCAGTCCTCAGCATATATTGTCAACACTTTGTACACTTTCTTTTTGTACTGTCTTCAGAAAACTGAGCATGCTTTATATACACTTCTGAAATATGAAAAAGCCAAGGGCAGAACTTCCCTGGTGGTGCGGTGGTTAAGAATCTGCCTTCTTGGGCTTCCCTGGTGGCACAGTGGTTGAGAGTCTGCCTGCCGATGCAGGGAACACAGGTTCATGCCCAGGTCCGGGAGGATCCCACATGCCGCGGAGCAGCTGGGCCCGTGAGCCATGGCCACTGGGCCTGCGCGTCCGGAGCCTGTGCTCCGCAACGGGAGAGGCCACAACAGTGAGAGGCCCGCGTACCACAAAAAAAAAAAAAAAGAATCTGCCTGCCAGTGCAGGGGACACGGGTTCGAGCCCTGGTCCCAGAAGATCCCACATGCCGCAGAACAACTAAGCCCGTGCGCCAGAGCTACTGAGCTTGCGCGCTAGAGCCCGCGAGCCACAACTACTGAGCCCACATGCCACAACTATTGAAGTCCACGCGCCTAGAGCCCACGCTCCACAACAAGAGAAGCCACTGCAATGAGAAGCCCACACACCGCAACAAAGAGTAGCCCCACTTGCCCGTGTGCAGCAACGAAGACCCAACGCAGCCAAAAATAAATTAATTAATTTTTAAAAATGCCAAGGGCTTCAGTGTTGCCTGAGGTACATTTTCACTCATGGTTGATAAAAGATAAGTCTGAGGGCTTCCCTGGTGGCGCAGTGGTTGAGAGTCCGCCTGCCGATGCAGGGGACACGGGTTCGTGCCCCGATCTGGGAAGATCCCACATGCCGCGGAGCGGCTGGGCCCGTGAGCCATGGCCGCTGAGCCTGCGCGTCCGGAGCCTGTGCTCCACAATGGGAGAGGCCACGACAGTGAGAGGCCCGCGTACCGCAAAAAAAAAAAAAAAAAAAAAGATAAGTCTGAGACCCCCTTCTTGCTACACTTGCACCTTCAGCTGGAAATGAAAGCTCCAGGTGGTTGGAATCCTAACTCTCCCTGCTAATAGGCCAGCCTGGCCCAGCATAGGGGCTCCTTCCTATTAGTGTGCCCTTGCAGAAGAACATGTCATCGTTTGCCTGGATGCTTGTTGTTTTGTAATTGTCTTACCCTGACCACCATCCTCTCCCCTCCTCACCAACTCTTCAGCCCCCTGCAGTCCTCATCATAGTCCATACTTCCACCAGTCCTATTGAAAATTATTATAGCACATACACAGTGGTTGATACTAGCCTATAAAAATATTTCTACAGGTAAAGATGGATAACCTGTTGATTTTGTTTCCAATATATTGGCATTTTTCCCCAATAGAGTTGAATTCCGTTTGTTAATGATGCATTACTCTATTGATTGGAAATACTAGGGGGGGGGCATGTTCCCTGAAGCATCTCTTCACAAGTAAAGGGCAACCTATATTGGATTAGTTTATTTAGTAAGGGGGTCAGCTCTTCTCAGACATCAGTACCTCTGAGATAGCCCCTTCCATTTTAAGTTATGGTGTTAAGAAAGTTCAGATCCCTTTGAATAATGAGAGATGTGTGAAATAAGGTTAGTCACAGGATTTCCTGCCACAAAGCTCACAAACAAACTTTCCTCACTTCCTCTTTTTTAAAGTTCAATTTAGGCTCACTGGTCTAGTTGCTTTTGTTTTAGTGGTTACAATCTCCACCCTGTACCAATGGTTAAAAAGTTTGACAGAATCTCAAGTTCTCTCTCTGTCTGTCTCTTTCTCTCTGTCTCTCTGTCTCTCTCTCTCTCTCTCTCACACACACACACACACACACACACACTAGAGGCATTATACTGAAACAACAGACATTCTATCCATCAGAAACTTAGACTCAGAAAACTTAGTTTCTTCTAGTTCCAGTTTTGGGTTGGTCCTCTCTCTTCCTTATAGGCTTTGTTATCGGTCTTCCAATCCACAGAATTTACCATCCTCCCGTCCCAGCCTACCTTTTACTATGATCCTCTTCCTTTGTCCCCAGATGCTTAGGTTTTCAGCCTCTACAGAGCTCCAAGCCCTGAACTTTTCCTAGTTGTCTGCACATTCTCTCTCTCCCTCTCCCCCTCCCCTCCCCCTCCCCCTCTTCCTATCCCCCTCCCTCTCCTCCATGTAACCTCATCCCATCTAACCTCCTCCTAAGACGAATTTTCCTGTACCATCCTCACATAAGGCCCTAAGCGCAGCTAAACTGTGAGCTTCTTGAAAGGGAGGATTAGGTTTTATATACATGTGTACCCCTAGCATTGTATCAGGCCCTCAACGTTTGTTGAAAGAAGTTTTGGAGACAAAACTAATGAATCAGATAGAGGGTTATCCTCCAGGGTAATAATGTTTCAGTTCAATTAAAAGATCTGTCTCCTCAAGGCCATGGAAGATAGAATCTAATCGTGGGGATTTCAGACCCTCAGGCATGCTTCCCCCACTTTGACATATCTCAGGTTCTAAAGATGCCATGTGTAATGGGGCTGGAGATTTCTTTAATTGGAGTTATAAGTTCCCCATTTTCACCAGACTGTCCAGGTTTTCCAGTAGCATTCGTCTCCCCACCTTGTCCACTGAGGACCAGCACAAGTAATTTATAACTCAGCCTCCCTCCAATATAAAGACATTCCAAGCTCTATACTATGTACCAGTGAAGTTTCTCCCAGGTACAGTTCACGTGGCTCACTTTGCACAGATATAAGCCATGCATGGATTCTAATTCAGGATCCATCTCCTGGCATTCCTTTCTAATCCATAGGCTTTTCCTTAGAGTGATGGGATTCAGGTTGGTTCACTTTAAGTCCACCCACCAGTCCAACGTGGAGCTATTATCTTTGGTTCTCATTCTGGTTTCTGGAGGCCTAACGTTCTGTTTTGTTTGAACCCTTTATGGAACCTATTTGCTTTTGGTAGAACCCAATTCTATGTATGCAGTCTATACCTTCATCACCAACACAACTGGCACATTCTGACTACTCTGCTCTACGAATGTTGCTTCTTTTTACCTCCTACTCCAGCTCACGACACAGGTCTTGCTCTCTCCATGAACCTTCCTATGTGTTTTTCTGCCTTAGGAGACTCTGCCTGGCATTATCCACCACCATGCATCTAGGATCCTCTGCTCTGAATCTTCCTTTTTCCTTTCTTAATTCTTCAGCCAATCTCTGTCCCCCGACCTACATTCTCCTATCATAGCTTGTCTGCTCTGTTTTCTTTAAATGCCTCAATTAATAAGTTCATAACATACCAACTAAGGGTCAACTTTACCTCTTCCTCCCATCCGTGATCTAGCTAAGGGATTCCTCTACCACCTAACTAAACAGCTTAAAGGCAAGGACCCTGATTTATGCTTCCACATGTCCCACACAGCAATAAGCACAGGGCTTTACACATAGCAAATACTCAATAAAGGTTTGTTGATTTGGTTTTCTTGAATAACATCTTGCATTTAGAGCTCCACAGTGCACACATGTTTTAAAGAAAACTCTGATTTACTTCAGCTTTACTGGGAAAACACTTAAGGCCCCACATTTTTCAATGAAAACAACTATTTTCAACTCTGTGTAGTGGAGGTTGAGGGCTGTTCAAAATCACTTTTGAGGGAAGGCATGTAGCCTCCCAGTTAGCTAACTTAACTGATAGTGGAGGGAAATATTTCTACAGGTTGTGCCACAGTATTACAGAGGGTGCAAGCCATAACCACTGGCATCACATTCTGTTTGAGATTACGTGGAGACTCGGCAGTGCTAACCTAGGAAAGGGCGCCCAATGGGGAGCACCAAATGTCCACCCTGATTTATTCAAACTTTGATTAAATGAAAAGCAAGTGTGCTTTCTTCTCAATGAAAATAATGGATCTGAGCTGCCTTAAATTAAGTATTCCAACTGTGCCACATCCCAGACAGGTAGAATTCTGCCTCCTAACACTTGGAGGAATTTAGTTTCAGTTTCTGAGTACTTTCCTTGAGTCAGTCTCCTGGGGGATGGTATTTCTCCTTAAATAACACAAAACACCTTCACCTTTAAAAGGACTTGGGTTTATTAAATCTGACTTACAATGAGTACTGTGACAGCTGCCAGATGGCAAATATTCAATTGCTGTTGGCCCTTCCTAAGTAATCATCATTTCTAAAGGAAAGAGGTGCCTCCCTAGTTTCAAATCTTCTTCTAAACTGCTATAGACTTTTAGTCAGTGCCGCACAATATCTCAATTATAAAACATCTTATGTTGCTCCCCGGCAAAATGAACTGTGTAATTCTCCTCTTTTCAGTAAGGCTTGGACCTAGGACCTTCCCACGTGTCCCAGAGTTGGACACATGGTAGATAATTAATCATTGCTTATGAGTTTCATGTAAAAAAAGATTTTTTTTTACTCCGTACTATGTTCCAAACACTGTGGAAGGCAAAAAGGCTGGGTATATGTTTCACAGGGCAAGTCTTTGGCCCTTGTCTCAGAGTCTAGTGCGTTGGATGAACATGTTAATCAATAATTACAACTAAAGTTGTTAAATGCCATAACAGGAGTTTATATGAAGTTGAATAGAAGGACTACGTCAGAGTTAGAATATCTCACTGGAGACATTTGTTATGGGCTGCTCCCACGTAATAAGGTAGACAACAGGAGGAAGAGATTTTTCCAATAGAATGAAAAACACAGAAAAGAGAAAGGTCATGAGAGGTTCAAGGAGGAGAAGAGAGCTAGGTCTAGCCAGAGCACAGGGTGTATAAAAAGAAGAGGAAGAAAGGGATGAGGTAGGGCCAGGCTAAGGAATTAGGATTCCATTCTGAAGGTGTTGAGGAGCCATTGATGGGTTTTAAGCAAGTGAGTGTCATGTTCAGATTTACACTTTTTTTCTCTTTTTTTCTTTTTTATTTGTTTTTGCGGTACATGGGCCTCTCACTGTTGTGGCCTCTCCCGTTGAGGAGCACAGGCTCCGGACGCGCAGGCTCAGTGGCCATGGCTCACGGGCCCAGCCACTCCGCGGCATGTGGGATCCTCCCGGACCGGGGCACGAACCTGGGTCCCCTGCATAGGCAGGAGGACTCTCAACCACCGCGCCACCAGGGAAGCCCAGATTCACACTTTTAAATAGCCCACTTTAGCAGCAACATACATGTTGCTGTAAACAGAGCAGAAGATCACAAGCAGACCAGTTAGGAGACTATTGCAATAATCCAGATTAAAAACAATGGTGGCTTGGGCTAGGGCCATGGAGATGGGGATAGGAATTTCAATAGTGGATAGATTTGAGAAGCACTATGGAGGTGAAATGAATAGCAGCTCATGACTAGTAGAAGAAAGGGTTTGAAGGAGAAGTCAGACACAAGGGTTATAGACCAGGAACCCTGGTAGATGGAGATAATATTAATCAAGATTAGGTGGGATGTCAAGAGCCTAGAATTTGGTGTCAATGCTGGAATGTTCATCACTTAACAGCTGTGAGGTTTGGGACAAGTCTTTTCACCCTGGAAACTCAGTGTACTCACAATAGAAGCAAAAATAGCTATGACTTACCTCACATATCTATTGTAGGAGTTAATTAAAGTCATGTTTGAAAATATGCTTTATATGCTGGAAGGTACCATATACAAATGTTAATTGTTCTTCCGTTGACTTGAAAACTCACATTTCTTGAATCCAACAAAACTAAATCATGACCTTTTCCCTTAGAACCAGTTACCGACACTGTGTCTCTCATAATGAAAGAAAGTGTTGCTTGTTCAGGACAGGTAGGCAGAAGGGATTATTCAAGTCATAATGACAAGTCAATCACCCACACTCTCCAGCACCCACCCCCTTCCTTATGCTGCCAAGCAGGAAATGGCTGTCAGGGGTTATTATGCAGGTGACAGTTAACAGCCATACTTTTAACATTCCATCAAACCTAGTGCTTTGGTCTGCTTTTAGTCACATAGGTAAGGACTCTTTGTTTATGTCCTAAAAAAGCAACAGTTGTAACTTGGTGATTTGAGATTTGTTTATGCCAGCTAATCAGCGGATTTGGAACAAGAAAAATGTCCTCAGGCCCAAGGAGGACACAAACACAAATGTTATTTTCTCTCAACTGTCAATTAACAGTCTACATAAATAATAATAAACATGACCTTTCAGTTGGTCATCAGTGATGTCTTGCCCTCAAACTCCTATCTTGGAAAGGAGTTGCACCTTCATTCTCTTCCTCTAAATTGTGTTTGTGAGGGAAACTACATCTTGTTTTCACGGGTTGACCAGACATCTTACACAGTTTCTAGGTGAATAACGTTGGCTTCTGCTTCCAGCTTTGTTACATCTGCTGACCTACACTGTTCTGAGTTCTCATGGTACTAATTCAGTTGTCAACTCTACACATTTGATTAGACCTCATCTTTTTAAAGTATAGCTTTCAGGTCTCTGTTGGAACATAGGGACCCTTCTGTCTTCATGTATTTCTTGGGCTTATTTCTTATGTTATTTTAATCAGTTTTATTTCTTTCTAGCATCAAAGACATTTTCTAGAGTTTTTACTTTGAGGTGGCATAAATCCGACTCCACTAACAGTAGCCTTCCAACTGAGAATATATTATATATATACTGGGAATAAGCAACCTTAAATTTTTATTTATATAGTAATAGCTTACATTTCTTGATCACTTAGTATGTCTCAGAAATTCCACTAAGTGCTTTGCACGAACTATCCCATTTAATTATCAAGACAACCCTGTATGGTAGGTACTATTATTACCTTCAAAGATCAGCAAATCAAGGCTCAGAATGATTAGGAAACTTGCCTAAGACCACAACTATAGTTCTAGAACTTTCTATAGTTCTACAAAGTGGCAGAACTATAATTTGAACCCAAGTCTGTCTGATACCAGAACCTGGTTTCTTAACCATTATTGGATGCTGTTAATATAATACCATTTCATGTATTCTTATTACTGCTGGCCTAAAGCCAAATGGGGATGTAAGAGAAGCTTGTCTTACAGTACTGTTCCACTTCTCTCTTCTAGGACCATTCCTACTTCACCCCTATATGTCCCATCCTGTGCCTTTATAGTGTCCTCGTGATCTAAATCTGTCCTTTGGGAATATGAACCTTTGCCTCTACTATCTTCCCATCAAAATATACCAGTCAGGTGTCTTCTTTAAGACGCCTCTCTTTTAATTAAGTGTTAGTGGAAGGGATCTGATAAATTAATTCACACCTGGGTGCTAATGACTGAGAACAATTTATTACTTCTCTCAGAGATATTTGCATGTTAACAATGGATTCTTACCTTAACCCAGAGTAAATAAGAGGAAACCTGAAAATTTCAGGTCAGGGTCTTCTCACTGCTACCATATAGGTATTTTGTATGTCATGGGTACATAAGGTTGAGCCTGATGCTCATCACAGCTTCACACCTCTGTGAATGAGAAAGCTAATATGATGTGTACAATATTTTGTTATTCATTTAAGAGAGAATGCAGAAATTAATAAGTGGAATTGTTACAGGATTTATGTGAAGCTACATTAATAATTGTTACCTGAGTCATCAGTAGAGATGAAACTAGCATTTAGACAGGAAGTGTATAATTAGGAAACTACTGTTGGAATGAGATATTTATGGAACATTCTTTAAGGGTCTTCAAAGTACTATTTGGGAAAATCATACTGTCTCTTCGTCTAGATGATTATTACTAAAATTTCTTTGTATAACTGCATATACAAAAATCTATATAACCCTGAGAAGTTACCATTATATTTGAGTTTTCAAGTAACAGGGATGGAGTCATGCTGTAGATTTATCCATATTCTGTTACCCATGTTCCATTGGGACCTGCAATTGTGAAATAGCTGGCTGAGGTTAGGGTTACAGACTATGTCCATGAAACTGAATGAGACTAACTTAAACAAATGGGAATTGAACCACCAACTTTGACCTCAGTAATTGCATGCTCTAAACAACTGAGATTTGCCAGCATCCGAATAAGATTTAACAAATTCATTCTCTGGAACTGAAAGTTTGACTTTGCTTTAAGAGTACCTAATCTACTCACTTAGCCAAATAGATCCAGTACATATTTAATTTTTAATATATCCACTGCATACTGGTACCATTCACTAAATACAAAAGTTATACTCTCTCCTCAAATATAGAGGTAAAACAACACTAAAGTCATAGGATTAATTTTCAAAAATTATGTAGTAGTTGTAAAAACACTCTAAAGCACAATACATGGTAGATCAATATTATTGTCCTAATTGGAAGAGTCTATCTTCTAGAAACCCAGACTCATATGTATAAAATAACAATCAGATACACATATGGAAATGAAAATGTTAAGAAGAGGAGTAACAGGATCAGATCTATGTTTTAGAAAGATTACTTTGGTGGAAGTGTGGAGAATGGATTGGCAGGGGATAAGGGGCATGGGAGAGTAGGACCAGGGGAGAAAGAGACACTGGCCACAGGGAGACAAGTTATTAGGATACTATTGCAAATAGCTCAGGCAGGAGGTGATGGATTCAGGAGACATTATGGAGAATAGAATTAATACGTTTTGGCGATCAATCAGTGGGTGGGCTGTTGGGGGGAGGTGAGTATGAAGAAGGGGAAAAAATAGTAATTCTTCACATCTAAGAATTCAGAAATACTAAACGGTACATACTATAAACCATCACTTTTCTTCCTCATGTACTTTAGATAATATAGAAATTCAGTTGACTCTTCTGTACCTAGTGATGGGGCAATCAAATTCTTTCCTTTCCATTTGTTTTCTGTTCCTTCTGAGAGCAGTATCAAGGAGTCACAAATCTCTCAAATCTGAGTTCTGTTCCCAGGATGTGGTGTATGGGGCAGGGGTACCTTTCATGGGGACCTGGATAAAAGTCCCAGGGAATGGGTTGGTCCCCATGCGGCACTCATTCATCGATGCCAACAGCAGTCTACCCAAGTGGGGAATCTGATTACTGGCCAAAGAGGACTGCAAAAAGGTTCAAGTTGGAGAAGTACACCGAGTGCCAGGTCCTAGGGTGAGGTAAGGTGGTAAGAGGAAAAATGAGTCACGAGATCAGACATTAGAGCAGACTGAGGAAGAGGTAGGAATAAGTGTTAGATAAGCTGGGGTGAATGGTTCAGGACAGAAGCCATGAATTCTGAAAGAATGAGCAAGGCCTGTTTCCATGTAATGTGGGTAGGTTGGTACAGGCAAATACCTGATAGCTGAAGGCACTGAACAGGCCCAGACACCGTATATGGAATCCCTAGTCCAAAGTATCTCTGTGTCAAGAGCTGAAGAAACTTACATTCTTAGAATTATAGCAGAGGTTCCTATTCGTGTTTCATTTTCCTAAGATTTGCAGTAGAAATATATATTCTCGATAGGTAAGAGCACAAGTTCTTTCACCTCCTTGAAATACACGGGACAGATTTCTAATCCAGAAGTCTAAATCCAAGGCTATCTATCTTTCTCATTCTATTAGGTTACTATTTTCAAAGACAAATCCTCTAATTTATAAATACAGACTGCTTCATTAACTGTCGTTAACAGGTAGCAGAGGCTTTGTTACTGACAGCTGCCAGGCAGTGACTTGGAACACAGCCCCTGGTTTTCAAATTTGCTGTAACATGATACAGAGCACATAGCACGTATTTTACTTCAAGAGACATGTCTAATTTTGTTAAACTTTTTGCTCTGGCTGCCATAATCTGTGCATGCTGCTCTAGGCTCTCCAAGTTCACATTAGCCTTGTGGTTGACAAAGAATAAAACAAGGAAGTAGGAAAAGTGCATAAAGAAAATACAGTGAATCTTTCTCCCATTACCCCCAATACAGTTGTAGTTACAAAAGGGATAAAAAGCTTAGGCAAGAAAAAGCTTGTGAAGGAAATCCAAGCTGGGAAGGGCTCAGTAATCACAGCTGTCTCTGATTCTTTCTCTTCTGAGTTTTGACCTTTATTCTGCTGTAAGACTTCTCCCCATCCTCTAACTGGGGCAGTCATTACCACTACCATCCCTGGTTTCCAGCAGTCCTCTAATCGCCTAAGCTCTCCTGGACCAGTTATGGGCAATTCCCTTTGTTCTACCAGAACCAGGTTGGCATTTTTCAGGTGAATTTTTATTAAGACAGAAAGAGGAGACAAAAGCAAGGAGACTCTGATGCCTAGAACTGGACAGGATCCTTTATTCTGTGACAGTGATTCTCAAAGTGGGCCCCCAAGATCAGGGAACTCATTAGAAATGCAGATTCTCAGGCCCCATCCTCAACTTCTGAATCAGACACTCTGGGAGTAAGGCCTAGCCATCTGTCATTTAATGAGCCCTGTAATACCAGTACAGGTTCAAGTTTGGGAACCACTGTTCCAAGGAAACTGCAACCTAGTCCTAGGTAGCCTTGACCAGTCTCCTTTTTCTTTCCTTGTGCCAACCATGTTTGGTTCTGTTTGCTGACGGCCTGCTTACTAGTGGCTAACTCTACCTTTGGGCCAGTGGACTTCATGTTCTGGGCTAGCACATGCACCAAGTATTACTACCACTAATGATTCCAGAAGCTTCCAGATGTTTTGCATGTTTCTCATGTGCCTTGCACTGTACTAAGTACATTACACTCAGCGTTTCACCTAGTCCTCACAACAGGTCCATAAGGGAAGCATTATTATCTGCATCTTCCAAATGAGGAAATGTAGACTCAGAGAAGGTGACCTGCCCAAGGGATGCCAGGTAAAATGAGGCAGGGCCAGGATTCATACCTAGGTGTCTGTGACTCCAAAGTCCATACATACACCCTTGATTCCATACTGCCTCCGCACAGCTACGTGGCTCCTGCACCAGGCATCACCAGCTTTATCATCGCATATCAACTCACTGTCTTGGCTAGCTGACTTCTCTCCTCCCGCACTAGCCCTTTCACATATTATCCCAGGACAAGTTACTTAACCTCACTGAGCTTCAGTTCCCTTGTCTGTAAGACGGAGAAATAATCCTTACCTCACAGGGTGGCTTTGAGGACCAAACAGGTAAATGTGTGTCAGAGTGTTGTCAATTGTAATAGAAAGGAAGGGTATTATTAGCTCCATTCTACAGATGAGGAAACGTAAGGTCACTGTGGTTACCTGATTTAGACAAAAACTGTTGGCTTTCTACCAGATATTTGAGGGTGTCCGGAGGCCTCTGCTCCCAAAATATCTCTGCTTGCAACTAGAAGTAAAGAGAGAGCTGCATTTAATAAGTATTCTCTGTGAAGCTGAAAATGCTCTCAAGCCAGGGTAACAAAATGGGCAGAACACAGATTCATTTTGACCAAGAGAGGTGAGAATGGCCTAGCACCAGGGCACTGCCTGGGGAAGTACTGGCTTAACTGCTAGCTGTCGAAATGAGCTTTGGGCAGCCAGAGCACACAGGGTCAGGGTGAGGGGAGTGAGGAGAGCACAGAGCCTCTGCTATGAGAAGTAGAATAGCTCAAGGGGTTGGTCAGCTTCGCCGTTTTGCTTATGGCCCAATTATCCATGTTACCATTTAGATCCACATTTAGTCCTATCTCTCTTTTAAACAATTTTTAAAAGAAATTTTTAATTTTTATTATTTCTGTTGTTGGCCACACTGCATGGCTTGCAGGATCTCAGTTCCCCGACCAGGGGTTGAACCTGGGCGACAACAGTGAAAGCCTGGAATCCTAACCACTAGGCCACCAGGGAACTCCCCAAACAATTTTTAATTGTATAATATACTTCAGAACAATGCTATCTTTTCATTTGTCCCTTTCACCTTCCTCTGTTTCTCAGCTTTCCAATTTTTTTTCATTTTTCTTTTCATACTTCCTTCCCACAAATAAGGTTAGTTCTCTGTGAACTACACATTCACTCCTAGACTTTCTTCTCTGTTTCTTTTTCATGGTATGCCCGGCACACACACAGTGTTTCAAAAAGGTAGAGGTCACCAAGCCAAGGGAGAACGTTGGTGTATTCTGTGGAATCTAGCAGTGTTATACCAACAAGACTGAAGAAGCCCTCAGCAACACTGGATGAGTCTGTGCTTGAGTTTCATGAGGACTGATGTGACAGAGAAGGTACTATGTACTATTTTCATGGGAGGGACTTTACACAGGGTTATTCTTTTAAGCTATTTTTTTTGTTTTTCCTTGTATGCAATGTATTTTCTCTGAAATGTAATATCTTTAAGATATATGGGCATGAAATAACCCAAAATAAACACTGACTAGAGGGTGGATATTAAAGCAAAAACCCTCTACCTGCTCTCTGTGTGGCAATTCATTCTTCTGCACGTAATTTTTTGAAAAAGATCCATTTCTGCAGGGCAAAGCTTTGCTGAAAATAGGATTATGTGTAGTTTAAGTTATCAATGAAAACATTCAAGTATAGTATAAATTACAACCATCTTGAAATACCCACAGGGAATTCATGTACCATTCCCCTACTTACGTCATAATTAAAAGGAAAAGCCACACTTGGCCAAATTTCTGGCCCATCCAGCCCAGAATTTGTACAGGGGGATTCAGACACACGTTGGCAGTAGGAGAGAGGGTGTGGTTGTCCTCATTTATGACAACCTCAAAGGTTAAGGACATTTCACAAGATTCTCTTCATAAGCTATTTTGGTTTTATCTTCTATAAATATAGTCTAAATCCTTCTTGGAATCTCTTTTCAGCTCAACTTGTACTGTTGCTTTAGGTGGTGACTTCCCTAGGTTTTACTGCCCACTGTGTAAAGTCTCACTTCCTTTTGCTTGTCTTGGATTTGACTCTTTTGAGGTTTAAGGTCTGTGCTGAGCTCTAGCCAGTGAGTAGCTTTGATCACTATTTACTCTGTACATATCCTTTATGATGCTTTTATAATGAGAATAATAGTGGGACCTACGTTATAAGGTTAATAGGTATTGAATGATTCAGTAAACATCAAGTGCTAAGACCTGTGCCAGGCACAGAGTGAATACTAAATAAGCACTATTAGTGAACTTTGGCCGTTGCCTCTATCTTCCTCCTTTTGGGTTAAAGAATCCTAACACTGAGTCTGTCTCAGTACAGCTCCTTCTCACTCCTTCATTCTTGCTGCCCTTGCTTGCTACCACCTTGAGGTACATTTTGCCTTTCTTAAATTAAAACCCCCAGAATTAAATATTCTGTTCCAGATGTGGCTGTAGAAGGTTTAATTTTTTTTTCAAAAATAGGATAATGTGTTATTCTGGTTCTAGTCTGTTTTCTATTGACGCACAGCATTTTGTTGACCTTTCCAGCCAAAATGGCACAGTCAGCTGAAATTGTTCTAGAAATATCTACAACTCCTGGGTCTCTTTCCAGAGCCATAAGTAACAACAGATCTTATTATTCATATTGTACAGTTAGGAATTTTTTTTCCATAAATGCTTTACCTTGCTGAAGTAATGTTTCTTTTTCTTACTCCCCCAATTTTGAGAGATTTTCCTGCAATTTATCCTATGTTGGCTTACCACTTCACTACTGAGAAGAGCTTAGTGCCAGCTACAAACACAGAAATACCACTGTGTACACCTTATTTTACACGACTTATAACATTTAAATAAGCCTGGGACCATGGGAATCTTAATGCTGACACTTCTCCATCCAGAGAAGCACCCACTTTTTCCTATCCTCCATTTCATTCTGTAAGTTAGCCCACCTTCCATGGCAAAATGTTTCCCCAAGTCCCACAGGGACTCATTTAACAACAACAAAAATGTCAACAGTATGGAGGCCTGTCAAAAGATTTTTTAAAAGTCTGTGTAGATCCTATCCCCTGGTTTCTCCTTGTCCATATGTTATTTACTCTCTTGAGTGCCAATAGATTAATCAGACATGATTTTCTCTCACAGAAACCCTGCTGCCTTTCTTCTGAAAGGTGATGTTTGACTGTGACTCTAGATTTATTATTTGTCTATAAAACAATGGCTCAGAGATTTCCAGATTTTGCTTTTTAAGAAATTTTTAAAATATAATCATTAAATGTCAGTGCTGGAAAGAACCTTAGAGATGGACTAATTGTCTTCATTTTACAATGAGGACACTGAGGCCCGAAAAGGCTTCTGCCAAACTCATTTTTCATTTATTAATCTTTTAACAATTTGAATAAAAATCTTATTCTGGTTTGTGTTAAAATGTTTGGGCATATGTTTTCTCTGATGTCTCAAATGGAATGTATTTTTCTTACCATGGAATACACAATAGATATAATTTATAGAAACAAAATATTTTCCAGAACTCTAATATTTTTTAAAGAAGCTTGTTATATTTAACTTTGTCATTTCCTTTAGCTCACAAGTTTGCTTTCGATTTCGTTATTCCTATTAAGAATTCTACCCCCAAAACATACCTTCTTTCTTGTTATGGTTAAAATCACTTTGGAAAGCTTATATTTTGTTTACTATGTGCCAGGCACTGTTCTAAGCACATCACATTGATCCTCATTTAAAGTTCAAAGGTAGAAAATATGAATCCACAAGGTTTGAAGACAAGGAGGTGGATACATTTGGGCTGGAGGAGGTATTGACTGGATGAGGGCATCAAGAAGACTTCTGGGGTGTGGGTAGTGTTCTGTTTCTTGATCTGGGTGACAGATATATGAGTGTGTTAATTTTGTGGAATTTCATTGAGCTGTTCAGCACATGATCTGTGCAACTTTCTGTATGTATGGCATACTTCAATAAAAGTTTAAAGGAAAAATAGCACATATTTAAGGTCTTAAGTAAACTCGATTAGATAGGTATTTTTATTACCCACATTTGACAGATGAGGAGACTGAGGTACAGAAAACTAAACACCTTGCTGAAGATCACAGAGCTAGTATGTAAACAAGACTGGGATTTGAACCTCAGTAGTCTGGCTCCACAGTCCATGTTCTTACTTAGCGCACTATATAGCACCTTCCCGAATTGATTTTTTTCAATATTATAATGACTTTGTATTTGACCATAACTGCATCTGATTTTATTATAGTAACTTTTGTATTTTCCCTCATCACACATCACCACCTCGTGCTTCAACACACATGCGTGTGTATACATGTATACACAGGAAAATGCTTTAATGACATAATTTCCCTGCTCTTGCCATTTCTTTTTGTGCCTATGTCCCTCAGAGATGTCCATGGTGACTTTCCCCATGAAACTTAAGTATATAAACCCCACCCTTAAACTCTAAGAACATTCTCAACGTAGGGGGGAAAAAAGCACCTCCAAAATCCTCACAACGAATCTCTTAAGAGCATAAATCACACTGTACTCTTCCGTTCTAACCTAAACATTTTAGGGGTTCAAACAAATCACAAAAAGAAGAAAACATTTTACACACTCTGGATTCCAACTGACTCTACCCCTGATTACTATGTAACCTCTGGGCAAGTCAAAATGCTCTCATAAATAAGCAGAAGATTTTCAAAGATTCATGAGGGTTGCTGACAGTAGTGGAGGCTCAGGGGAAGAGGCAAAGGTACAGAGGAAAGGAACTACCACTATTTGTAAAGTGTCAATTCTGTATCAGATACCACATTACAGCGGTGTATGTTCATTATCTCATTTAAGCCTCATCATCACCACTTGAAAGAGGCATTAATAATCCCCGTTTCCTAGATGAGGAAAATGAGGCTCAGACATCATGTTCGCACAGCCAGTAAGGTCTGTCTGGCTCCAAAGCCCAGGTTTTTTCCATTAAATTGCATTACCTTGCAAAAAGTCGATGCCCCTTTATCTGTTCTAGAGTAAAAATATCAGAGGAAGAGAGAAGAAAATGGTGTGAGTAAATACATCACATATTTTTCTTTTAAAAAGCTCTTACTCTTTATAAACAACACGAAGCTGCTTTCTGAAGGAAGAGTAAGGTGTTTTGAATAACAGTACTGATCAGTTAATTCCACACATCACACTGAATCACACTTTTTCTTTAGTCTCTCTCCTTGGAGAGCACTGAAGAAAAAATTAGTTCAAAAATGTTATAGGTCTTATTAGTTTTAGAACAAAAATTCTCACTATAAATACTGTGCCCAAATAATAGTAACAATTAGAGTAAATTGAAATAAATTCAAACTTATAAATCTATGATCCTGCCCGTGAGGTATTCATGAGTCATGATATTTTTCAATATTCCTCATATAGATAATAAAGCACTCTACCCTGCATTCCTTATAACCAGTAAAAGCATAGTGGTCAAGAGCATGAATTCTGATGTCACACCCCCTGGGTTCAAATTCTGGTTCCACTCCTTAATAACTGTATGACCTTGGCTTGTAGGGTTGTCAAATTTAGCAAATAAAAAAGCAGGACAGCCAGTTGAATTTGAATTTCAGAAAATGATACTTTTTAAGTACATGTCTCATGTAGAATTATTCATCTCTTATTAAAATTAAAATTTAACTGGGCATCCTGTACTTTATCTGCCAGCCCACCTTGGATGAGTTACTTAATCTCTCTGTGCCTTAGTTTCATCAACTGTAAAATGGGAATGACATTATGATAGTAGTACCCAGCTCATGGATTCATGCTGAGGAGTACGTGGGTGTATATATAATTTGCAACCATGCCTGACACTATATAAATAATAGTAAGCACTATATAAATAATAGCTTTGATTCCTCAATTTACATTAATATGACTTTGGCTTGAGCTTCTTGCTTTAAAAAGGACAATGAAAGAACTACTTTATACCTAATTTACTATGTGCAGAACCAAAGTAGAAGAGTGATATTGAAGTGTATGGTTATGCATTCTCACATTGATTACCTTACTTTTTTTTTTTCTAGTAGGAAACATATTCAACAACCCAGCATTTTACAATCCAGACACAGTTTCTTTTGTCATTGTTCATACAAGTGACCTTTCCATACAGCAATAACCTTTTTATGCTTTGAGAGTCTGGCAAAAAAAGAAGAAAATAATCTCTTTTTAGTATATGTTTCATGAACTAAATCCATCCTTCACAACATAGTAAGCACTCATTTCTCTATATTTGCATAGCAGGAATCTGTATACTGTCAGATGCAAAAGTTACTTTAAAATTTAAGAGCTGGTATATTTGTTTCTTTTTTTTTTTTTTTTTTTTTTTTTTTGCGGTACGCGGGCCTCTCATTGTTGTGGCCTCTCCCGCTGCAGAGCACAGGCTGCGGACGCACAGGCCCAGCAGCCATGGCCCACGGGCCCAGCCGCTCCGCGGCATGTGGGATCCTCCCGGACCGGGGCACGAACCCGCATCCCCTGCATCGGCAGGCGGACTCCCAACCACTGCGCCACCAGGGAAGCCCTATTTCAGTTTCTTGTAACACCTGAGAAAAACCCAAACACATAATAAAATGCACTGTACAAAACATTTAAAATATACTCTATTTGTATCTGTTTTCATGATCTCAGATTGTAAATGTCTACCACTATTTTCACACTTTATATGAAAAGCATGATTTATCTGTTAATTTCAAGTTGGCATTTAGCCACTTGAATGCCTACCTTCACATATGGTAAATTATAGGGATGTGTGAAGTTTCATAAAAGGTCAATAGCACAGAAAGAATGGAAGAACCAGAATGGCATGAATGATTCTGAAAAATTGAAGAAGTATTAACTAAGGTTGCTGTGCACTTTCACAGCAGGCAAACATCATGACTTTGCTAGTAATCTGTGCTTTAGATTGCAATAAATTGTTCCTGTTTTTCTTTCTGTTGTAGAAGACACTGACTTGGCCTCATGAAACCAGGCATGCATGTCATCTCCCACCTCATTTTCTTTTGAGTGTAGGAGGGGAAATATAATACAAACTGTTCTGGCGCACAATAATCTGTTTTACAGTTGCAAGCAAGAACACCATCCCAGAAAACCTGGCAACATAGCATTCAGATCTCTTCACATCATTTCTGTCCTTTGCTCCATTCCTTTCTTTACTGTCATTATCATGCATTCAAAAGGCAATCTACGTATGCAGGGACACAGCAGAAATATTTGGTAATACCATCTTATAGACATGAGATTAACAATCATTACTCTGAAGAAAATAGTATACTTTTTGAGATAGATATGATGTCAGTAGGCACAGGCAGCATTTGACTGGACCAAAACATAGAAAAATTATTCAAGAAGTGATTTTCTAAATAGGAGGTGAATGGGTCCAACTTGATTTCTATTTTTTATGCCCTCTATTGACACCTTGCCATGAGGTTACAAAGCATTTCTCTTTGCAATTCTCAGATGTGTATTTGCAATCTGACCTCTTGTTATTTTCAACTGCCTTCTAGACATCTCCACTTAGATGTCATACAGGCACCTCAAACTCAGTGTATCCAAACTAAACTCCTTATCTTTCCCCAAAACCTGGTCCTCCTTCTGTATGCCCTGGCTCAGTTCCAGGCATCAACATTTACCCATTTCTCTAAGCTAGATGTCTCTGGCATTTTAAACCTCTCCCTCTGGTCCTGTCCACATCCAATCAACTGAATGTTGTTGATTTCACCTCCAAATTACTTCTGGAATCTATCCCCTCCTCTTCATTCTCACAGCCATTAATTAATTAATTAATTAATTAATTTTAAAAATTTAATTGTATCAATGTTTAATTAAGTTATTGATTTGTACATCATAATAATATAATACAGAATATGATAAAAAAACTATTGTTGATCACATGTGCTTCTCTTTTTCTCCCCATAATTCTTATTTTTATTTTTGAATTTCAGAGTTAATTGCTTAAATTACAAAAGATGACTCTTTTATTAACAACTTTGTCCTTAGTTGGAATTACTTTCATACAATTTTTTAACATCTTTATTGGAGTATAATTGCTTTACGATGGTGTGTTAGTTTCTGCTGTATAACAGAGTGAATCAGCTATACGTATACATATATCCCCATATCCCCTCCCTCTTGCGTCTCCCTCCCTCCCACCCTCCCTATCCCCCCCTCTAAGTGGACACAAAGCACCGAGCTGATCTCCCTGTGCTATGCGGCTGCTTCCCACTAGCTCTCTGTTTTACATTTGGTAGTGTATATATGTCAGTGCTACTCTCTCACTTCATCCCAGCTAACCTGTCCCCCTCCCCGTGTCCTCAAGTCCATTCGCTACGTCTGCATGTTTATTCCTGTCCTGCCCCAGGTTCATCAGAACCTTTTTTGTTTGTTTGTTTTCAGACTCCATATACATGTGTTAACATATGGTATTTGTTTTTCTCTTTCTGACTTACTTCACTCTGCATGACAGACTCTAGGTCCATCCACTTCACTGCAAGTAACTCAATTTCGGTTCTTTTTATGGCTGAGTAATATTCCATTGTATATATGTGCCTCATCTTCTTTATCCGTTCATCTGTTGATGGACACTTAGGTTGCTTCCATGTCCTGGCTATTGTAAATAGAGCTTCAATGAACATTCTGGTACATGGCTCTTTTTGAATTATGGTTTTCTCAGGGTATATGCCCAGTAGTGGGATTGCTGGGTCGTATGGTAGTTCTATTTGTAGTTTTTTAGGGAACCTCCATACTGTTCTCCTTAGTGGCTGTATCAATTTACATTCCCACCAACAGTGCAAGAGGGTTCCCTTTTCTCCACACCCTCTCCAGCATTTATTGTTTGTAGATTTTTTGATGATGGCCATTCTGACCGGTGTGAGGTGATACCTCATTGTAGCTTTGATTGGCATTTCTCTAATGATTAGTGATGTTGAGCATCCTTTCACATGTTTGTTGGCAATCCGTATATCTTCTTTGAAGAAATGTCTATTTAGGTCTTCTGCCCATTTTTGGATTGGGTTCTTTGTGTTTTTTTTGATATTGAGCTGTAGGAGCTGCTTGTATATTTTGGAGATTAATCCTTTGTCAGTTCCTTCGTTTGCAAATATTTTCTCCCATTCTGAGGGTTGTCTTTTCATCTTGCTTATGGTTTCCTTTGCTGTGCAAAAGCTTTTAAGTTTCATTAGGTCCCATTTGTTTATTTTTGTTTTTATTTCCATTTCTCTAGCAGGTGGGTCAAAAAGGATCTTGCTGTGATTTATGTCATAGAGTGTTCTGCCTATGTTTTCCTCTAAGAGTTTGATAGTGTCTGGCCTTACATTTAGGTCTTTAATCCATTTTGAGTTTATTTTTGTGTATGGTGTTAGGAAGTGTTCCAATTTCATTCTTTTACATGTAGCTGTCCAGTTTTCCCAGCACCACTTATTGAAGAAGCTGTCTTTTCTCCATTGTATACCCTTGCCTCCTCTGTCATAGATTAGTTGACCATAGGTGCATGGGTTTATCTCTGGGCTTTCTATCCTGTTCCATTGATCTATATTTCTGTTTTTGTGCCAGTACCACACTGTCTTGATTACTGTAGCTTTGTAGTATAGTATGAAGTCCGGGAGCCTGATTCCTCCAGCTCTGTTTTTCTTTCTCAAGATTGCTTTGGCTATTCGGGGTCTTTTGTGTTTCCATACAAATTGTGAAATTTTTTGTTCTAGTTCTGTGAAAAATGCCCTTTGTAGTTTGATAGGGATTGCATTGAATCTGTAGATTGCTTTGGGTAGTAGAGTCATTTTCACAATGTTGATTCTTCCAATCCAAGAACATGGTATATCTCTCCATCTGTTTGTATCATCTTTAATTTCTTTCAGTGTCTTATAGTTTTCTGCATACAGGTCTTTTGTCTCCTTAGGTAGGTTTACTCCTAGGTATTTTATTCTACGGCCATTAATCGAGTTCACTTCTTTTCTTGTACTTTTACAATGGCCTCCTAATAGCATCTTAATAGGTCCCTCTGCTTCCAGTCTCTCCCATATCCAATCTATCTTTTATGTACTAAATAGAGAGTTTTTTAAAAAATTACAAATCTGGAGCAAATTCCTCTCTTCCTTAAAACCACTCAGTACTCCTGGGAGCCTATGGGATCAAGTCCAAAGTCTTTAGCATGGCAGGCAAGCCTCACAGTCTGTCCCCCATTCCTCCTTCCAACTTCATTGCTGGGATGCCTCATGTAACAGGCCTCTGCCTTTTAGACCAAACTACCAGCTTGTCCTCAAAGAAAGCTTGTCATTCCTCTAAGTTAGTGGTTTATAACCAAGAGGACACATCATAATCACCTGGGGAGTATTTTTTTTTAATAAAATACAAATGCCCTTTCTTCATCTGAAACCTTCAAAATCAGAATCTGTCCAAATGGAGCACAGGATCTGTATTTTAACCAGGTCATCAGGTGATGGGAATACACATGCCTCGCTTAGGTATTTGCTCATGCTGTTCCTTCTATCTGGAATCCCCTTTCTTCTCCACTCCCTTTTCCCGATTCTCTACCCATTTTTCAAGGTGTAGCTTAAATATCACCTTCTTTGTGAAGCCTTCCAGGGTTTACAAAGGTAAAACGAATTGCTCTCTGGTGCCAGTTGCTGTAACATTTTTTAAAATTGTATTGCTATTATCATAATGTATCACTTTGAGTGCTCCTTGTTTTTTGATTTTTTTAAAATTTTATACAATTTTTAAAGGTTACTGAGTGATCCTTGTTTTTTTTATTGTATTTCTTGCAAGAAAGTAAACCCCTTGCATTTCTTTGTATTCCCAGCACTTAAGCACAGTTCCTGGCACTGTGCTCGAGAAATATGTGAAAAAGCAAAGAAGGGAAGAGAAACGAAAGGAAAAAGGGAAAGGTGGTGTGGCCTAGCCTGGCTCTGGGGCCCAAGTAAAAGTATAAAAAAAACGTTCTGCCTTCGATTTCTCAGCAAAAATCCCCTGTTGCAGTCTATAGTTGGACCCTTCTAGTGGGCCTCACGGGGGAACATACTGAATTTTAACTAATCTTAAAATATCTATTTGGCCCAGAAAAAAAAAATGAGTAGAGAGGGAGCTCTGCTTGTCTACAATGTTGAGTTTCTGCCCCAGAAACTTCTGGTAGTCCCTGATAACAGTCCTGCAAGGGCTGCCTGCTATTCTGCAGTTCTGTTCATGTTCTCTTGAGTACAGACGTAACAAAACTATGGGGACTTTTACCACAGGGTGACAGAACCTCAGCAAGCAAGTTGAAGGGTAATTTTACACAACTGCCTTTCTTAGAGGTACTGGCAACAACTTCCTTTTCCTCAGTGTGAGCTGATGGCATAGTCACTTCCTATTCGGTCTCAACTGCCAGTTTGTTTTTCCTGTTTTTAACTGCCACCTTTGACTAGAACTGTTTCTTGAGAAACCTACAAATTAAAGAACAAGTGGTCAATTCAATGCATGTAAAACAGTTAATTGTGAGGGGAAAAGTATCACCCAAATCGGTTGTCTAGCATCATTTCATGGTAACCCACGAATGGTTCTCCTGTGACTAAAAACTACACTCTGGAGAATACAAAGAAGTTACTTGACTTCATTACAAGAAGCCTAGTCTCCCAAAGAATCTCTCCTAAGAAACTCCCCAGTCTCCTCATGCACCCCTATGGTAACACAAAACTCAATTATAGGATGAATGGTACAGCAAGCAGTGGTCTGTCATCATTGAGGAGACTGTGAGTGAGTGCCGGCAGGCTTCTGAGGGCCTTCACCTTGGGTCTAAGCCATCTAAAGACCAACAGTGCAACTGTGTGAGAATTAAGGCAGGCAGCAAAACTAGAACCAGGAAGTTATTTCTTATCGTGCTATCTTTCGACTCCTACCTCTCCATGTGAATGAAATTGCTCGGGCCACATCTACCTCTCAGTTCTGTAACCAATTGGTGAAGGCAAGAAGTAATGAGCTCAATTCTTTTCATACTTAAATGCAAATATTGCAAAGTGAGTAAGCGTATATGTAAAGAAATGTTCTAAGCAGGAAACCGCTTAAGCAGCATCTGCTTCCACCCACCTCCTCCATTGCTCTACTCCCCTCAGTAGCGTCAGGAAGTAAAGCTAGCAAGAAAATTCAGCTGTGCTGAGTCTTAAATACTAGGTTTTTGTTATAAATAATACTATGGCAGAGTACTGTGTGAGCCCCCCAAAGGTGCAAGGTGATTCAGGAGAATTAAGCAATTGCACAGGTTTAATGCTCCTTGACCAAGAATTGATTCAATATGTTTTTCTTTGGGATGCTTTGCTGAAACAATAGCGAGGTTACAACATCTGCAAGAACTATTATTTCGTGCTTTCCAATTTGATACCCACAGAGAGTAAAGTAAAGAGGACAGTTACGGTATCACATATGCTTTTGTAAAAAAAAGAAAACGAAAAGAAAAGAACCCTTGAATGTTATATTTCCAAATATCAATAGAGTCTAGTGGCTTAAATCAAAATATTCCTATCACTGGATGGTGAGGTTCTAGAATTACCCAGAGAATTTCCTTTAGTTTCACATATTCAGATAATTGAGAGAAATTCAGATAATTATATCAACTTCTCTTACACTTCAGACATATATGCACTTCATACATTTTAATGTAGTCATGAGTCTCAAAATGTGACAGTCCAAAATGTGAAACCCTACCTTTAAATTTTATAAAGTGGAGTAAGAGGTCAAATTTATCTCGATGAGGTAACATATTTGAAGGCTCCTAGGTAATGCCTGGTACATTAGAACATGCTTTATGATTAAATTTTTTAACACAAATCATTAAATTTTTCTTAAGGTTATTTTCTGTTCAATAGCATTTTTCATTAGTAGAATTCACTCTTTGGGGGAAGATAATCTATGGTCTATACAAAGGTGGCATAAAAATACTGCTTTGTTTCCGGTACCCCCTTGATGTGGCCCGATATCTTGTGGGATTGTTTGTTTCTTTGTTTTAGCCCCAGCCACCACATTGAACTAAAATCTTCAGGGAATAAGGATTCTTAAGTCTGTTACCTGGTTATGGGACTTCCCTGGCTGTCCAGTGGTTAAGATTTCGCCTTCCAATGAAGGGGGTCCAGGTTCGATCCCTGGTTAGGGAGCTAAGATCCCACATGCCTCATGGCCAAAAAACCAAAACATAAAACAGAAGCAATATTGTAACAAATTCAGTAAAGACTTTAAAAATGGTCCACATCCATTGGTTCTGTTTTATGTTTTGTTTTTTTGGCCAAGAGATATGTGGGAGATCAGCTTGGTGCTTTGTGTCCACCTAGAGGGGTGGGATAGGGAGGGTGGGAGGGAGACGCAAGAGGGAGGAGATACGGGGATATATGTATATGTATGGCTGATTCACTTTGTTATAAAGCAGAAACTAACACACCACTGTAAAGCAGTTATACTCCAATAAAGACGTTAAAAAAATGGTCCACATCAAAAAAAAACTTAAAAAAAAGAGTCTGTCACCTGGTTAGTAAACCCTAATGTAAACAGTATAGAGCATGGTGTTTCAAACCTTGGCACCATGGACATTTGGGGCGGGCTAATCCTTTGTTGTGAGGGCAGCCCTGTGCATTGGAGTATGGTTAGCAGCATCTCTGGCCCCTACCCACTACCAGTAGCACCCTTTCCCCCCATTCGTGACAACCAACAATGTCTCCAGGAAGCAAATTTGCTCCTGGTTGAGAACCATGGCCCTAATGCATTACCTCACTATTGCCTACATGAAAGTTTGGCCATTTCTGTCTACCTACACTTTAGCTATGAACCCAGTCCATTCAGTAAATATTTATAAACATGGGAAAAGTTAAATATTTAATATTGAGGGTATGACTAATGTCAGGAAACTGAAGCCACAGATTGTAAATTTAAATTAGTAACTTTTATTGGGTTCAAGGGCACAGTCTAACTTGGAATTCACTGACTTTGCTTAATCTGTATATAATCTTGCTTTATTTATATGGTTATTAAGTATTCATACCCACTCAGGTCACATCAATCAAGCAGGTACCAAATCCGATCTGATACACCATGTCACACTCTATGGGGCTACTCAGAACATAAGATGTGTTGTCTCCCCTCAAGCTGTGGGAACACATTGTAATATATTATTAGACTCTAGGCTGACATTTTGGAGTAAAAATATTCAAGTGCCGTTTTTGGGGGGAATAAAAAAAGCATACTTGAATTTCTTGTCATTTTGTTTAAATTAAGAAATAGACACGTGAAAAAGCATCAGCAAACTACAAGGAACTCCATATAAAAACTCAAGTGATCTCTATCAATAATAACAACAACAGTTTATTTAATAGCAGGAAACCTAAAGAAAGGTCAGAAAGTTCACTAAGATCTCAAAAGCAGTGTTTTTAAGGAAATTTCTCAATAGTTCAGGTCTCAAAATTTAGCATTCAGTCTTCCATAGGCTTACATAACTCTGGCCCAGAATCATGTCAGGAAAAGTCACTTCTTAGATATGCTTACCTTATTTATTAAAATTACACAAGCTACTCTTAGGTAGTTGTGAAATTAAAGTAATGGAAAAGAATTTAGGAGACAAAAGAAAGAGAGATGTAACATATAGTAAAGTGAACAATTTAAAGATTCAGGAAGAGCAGTGCCTAGGAGTTAAACCAGGCCATCAATAAAACACTATACCAACTAGCACTATGCCAACCTCAGTGAAGAGTTCAAAGGAAATCCATCCACCCATTCATTCAACAAATATCTATTGAGGGCCTCCTATGTGCCACACACTGTTCTAGGCTCTGAGGATACAGCAATGAACAAAACCGACAAAAATCTTGCCCTCAGAAAGCTGACATTCTATCTTAATAATTCTTACGTAAGAGAAGCAAATGAAATGCGTGAAATAAGAAGAAAGAACTACAATGTGAGTGCTGCTTCCACCAACATGCAACAGGAGGAGTTTGAAGGATGGCTTCGATCCATGAGGAAGAGTCAGTGGGGGTGGGACTCGAGATGAGCCTTAAATGATGGAGCTTGATTCAGACCCTTGCTACTCAAAGTGTGGTCTAAGAATCAGCACTATCCGCACCACCTGGGAAATTGAGAGCAATGCAGAATCTTGGGCCACTCCAAACTTGCTAAGTCAAAATCTGCACTTTAAAAATATCCCAGGGAATTTCTATGGACATTGAAGTTTAGATGGCACTGCAGGTTTCTGGTCAGGCTGGCATTAAGTGTGAACTGGGCTTGTGGGAGATAGAGACTGGATTGTGGCCTATCATCAGTTTAGAAGTGGCGAGGGCCTAGACTTGAGGATGATATCCTTTACCATCTGAATGGATAAAGAAAATGTGGTGTATATACGTGAAATGGAATATTATTTGGCAATAAAAAAGGAAATCCTGCCATCTGTGACAACATGTTTGGACCTTGAGGGCATTATGCTAAGTGAAATAAGGCAGACAGAGAAAGACAAATAATACTGTATGATCTCACTTATATGAGGAATCTAAAAAAATACCAAACTTACAGAAACAGAGAGCAGATTGCTGGTTGCCAGGGGAGGGTGATGGGGGAAGTAGGTGCAGGTGGTTAAAGGGTTCAAACTTCCAGTTAGAAGATTATTAAGCTCTGGGGATGTAATGTATGGCATGGTGACTTACAGTTAACAATACTATTTTGTATACTACTTGACAGTTGCTAAGACAGCAGATCTTAAAAGTTAGAAGGACCTGGGTTTGAATTCCCAGCCCTACCACTTCTTAATTAAGTGGTATTTGGCTCAAATGATTTAACCTCACTGAGCCTTTTTCTGCATTTCTGCAAAATGGAAGAAAAGCAATGTGACCTCAGGGGACCCTTGTAAAGATATAATAAGGTAACATATATATAGCACTTAGCGGTCCCTGGCACAAAGCAAATGGCACCCATTAACAATAACTATACTGATAACAATAATTTGCTATCTTTTGAGACAGATTCAAGAGGAACAAGAGAAACATTTATTGTCTGCCAGAGCCCCAACACTGTGCTGGGTACAGACCTACAACAACCTGCAAGTTAGGGAACTCCATCCTCATTTTAAACTGGCACTTGGATATTACATATTACAACCCCTTGTGGGTTCTCAAAGGTTCCTTCATAATGAGATGACCATAATTGCTATTATTATTATAGCGCTTGTTATTGTTAGGTTATTCTCAAAAGAGCCTGTCTCCCTGCTGGAGTGAAACTTCAAATGGGGTGGAGGCAGGGAGTTGCTAAAACCACTGCTGTGTATGCTGAGTTCAATAATACGCCCATCTAATGACCCAATCTCATTTCCCATGCCTCTATTTCCTCATTAATTTTTCTGCTGATGTACCATCTGTTTTCCAACTTCCCTCTCTCTTACATGTGTAGAACTTGTGATGAAGAGAAGCCCCAGTCTGGTCGCCCCCCAAAACCCCCCAACTGACAGACCAAGAGATAGGTAGGGGTAGCCTCAGTTCTAAGTCACCTGAAGCCTGTCTGGGGGCGGGGAATCCGGAAAGAGGAGAGTGGGCACGGACCCGCCCAGTGGCGCGGCCCGAAGCTGGGGAAAGAGCAGGGGTCCGCCGACTCGGCGGCTCTCTGCGTCCCCGCCCTCGACCAGATCGGGGAGTCAAGAAGGACTTCCAACACCCGCCAAGTTTCAACTCAAGACCTCTGCGAGGCCGCGTGTGCCCGAGCCCTCGCACGCCTGCCTGCAACGTGGCCGCGTCCGGGACGCCCTCGGACCCCGAGGGTCACCCGAACTCTTCCCTTCTCTCTCCAGGCCGAGCCGTGTTCCAGGCCCCCCTGTCCGCGGGTTCTCCTCTCCGTGAGCCGGGAGAGCCTCCCTCCTCTCGGGCTCCAACCACCCCAGCCGAGCCCCTTCCCGGCGCGGAGCCTTAGCTCTCCTGACACCGCCCGGCTGCGGGGCGGGGGCAGGGCCAGCGGTGGAACCGCCCCCAGCCGCCTCCCCGGCCCGGCGAGCAGGCGGGTGGCTGGGGCGCCTCCACCTCCTCTTCCTAAAGCGGCGAGGAGTAGACGAGCGGCATCACTCGAGCCCAGGTCCCGGCCACCGCCACACACGGCGCCCAGCGTTCAGTAGGGGGAGCAGCAGCTGAGGCGGCTGCCACAGCGGCGGGCGGGCGCCAGAAAGGTAGACTGAGTCTCGGGGAGCCGCGCCGCGCACCGCCCACCTCCCGGCCCCGGGCCGCGCGCGCCACCCGCCCCGTAACCCCACTCGTATGTGTCCTTCCAGGCCCCGGTCGAAAAGCCTGGGAGGGCCGCCGACCTACCCCCGGAGGAGGAGCCAGTCGGAGCCCAAGGCGCCACTGCCGCCGAAGCCGCGCCGAGCAGCTTTCGCCTTCATGGCCCACTCACCGGTGGCGGTCCAAGTGCCCGGGATGCAGGTGAGGACGCCCGGGCCTCCCCCGCCGTCCACGTGACTGCCCGGGAGCCGGGGGCGCGCTCCGCGCTGGGCACGGGCGACGAGAGGCGGCCCAGGGCTTCCCCGAAGCCGGGCCGGGCGCTCCGGCCAGGTGACCCGGGAAGAGCGTTCTCAGTGTTTCCCGGCGTGTAAGCTAGGTGGTGCACTGCGCCGGCCGGGCGCGGAGGGACTGGGGGCGCGGCGAGGTGGGGATGCTGGGGGACGAGGTGGGTGCACAAAATGGCCCGGAGCGAGACACCTGCGCCGGCTGAGCGTGGTGCGGTTGGGGGTTGGAGGTGGGAGCACTTAACTTGGGAGAGATGGAGGTGTCTCGGAATTTGTGGGGTAAAACGCAAGTGGTGCTCCCCCCTCACACACACACACACACACACACACACACACACGACACAAGTTGGGGCGGAGCAAGGCAACGGGGTGGCGGTGGCGGCTTTGAATTGGGCTCTTCCTGTGTGCGTAGAGCAAAGAGCGAGGTGACTTCTTTTCCCCTTTTGGTGCTGCTGCTTCAGGGCCAAGTTGTATCTCGCTCCCCCAACCTGGTCCAGCCCATAGGGTGGCGTGAGAAATGCAGGGTCCTAGGTTAGAGTAGCGGAGGTGATGACTCCCCCGCCCCGCCCCCTGCCTTTCCCACAGGAGGTCTGTTGCAATGTGGTTAAAGGAAGCTTTTTGTCCTGAACAAGGGACTACTTGCATGGGACCCAACTTTTTACTCGACATCTTCCCAGCTCTCCCATTATATTTTCATTTTATTGAAGAAGAAATAAGCTACGGCCACACACTTTTTATGCTGTTATGTTTTTAAATCGGTGCATTTCAAGCTATCTACTAAATGTTATCCAAGTTTACTAACTTTTAAGCCTTCACATTATATTTTTTTTCCTTTGCCAGACAGCCTAAACAACCTATTTATGAATAGGTCAGAGACTAGAAACACTTAAGCCTCATTACCTTCTAAAAATGTGAAAGCAAACTTTTTCTGCGTTCAGAAAAAATGTTTAGAGTAGTAAACAGCTTATGTTTCTAGTAGAAATCAAAGTGCTATGGATTGGGGCCTCAGTTTACTAATTAATTAATGGAATTCATTTTTTAAAAAAAGCAGTTGGTCACATTTGATGCATGGTCACACAAAAAAAGGGATTTTTAAAATACTTTCCCCCAAAAGGACTGTTTGTGTTGGACATATATCTAACCTAGGACGCCTGTGTCTCCTAAGCACCAGGCCTTTTAGCTAAATATAGGGCAAGTCTGGGTTGAGTCCCAGGAAGTCGCTGTGTAGTTAAGAAAAAAGAAAGGAAGAAAAAGGGAAATGAGAAATATTAGGGCCTTTTTATAGGTTGATCCATTCGAGCTTTACAAAATGCCTCAAACTTCCTTCTTCTCACGCCACCCCCCTCCTTCCCTCCCTCTTTCCCCTAGCCACTGCCCCTCACCCCATTCATTCAGTTCTGACTTTGATTATATCAAGAGAATTAGTAATTTGCATTACTAACTACAGTTTTGCTTTGTCTGATGTGGAAGAAAGTGCGAAATTTTTCCCACCGTGCTCTCCTTTCCGGTCTGTGAAGAGTAGAACGTTACGGTTGTGTAGTTTGTCTCTGAGGGTCTCGGTACTTCTCTCTCCATTGTGTGCACGCGCTGCCTGCGTGCGTGCGTCAGCAGATTGAGTGCCTCCCGTTCATCAAGTTTGTGATTCTGGGGAACTCTGTGTGCTGAGGAGAAAATGGTTTCTGGTCTTTATTTCATTTGTCTTGACTTTATTTGATTTATATGGTTTCTGGTCCTTATTTGATTTGTCTTTATTTGATTTATATGGTGTAGGAACTGCTTGCTGTTCAGTATTTATTATGGCTCCCTGCTTTGTTTCATTATCTGAGTTCCCTATCTCTTGAATTTTAAAATCTTAATTAAGGTGGTTTAGAATGTGAATCACATATTTTGAATGATAAATTCTGCTTTTCACTTTATGTCTGCCCAAAGTTGTGATTACTTTGTCTACCCTGATTTGGGGAGGGCAATCATCTCAATATTAGAAAAGAGGAGAGGAATATTTATTTGTCATTTTCTCTGTCTGAATGAAATGGTAAATGCTTAACTTCTTATTTCCATTTTCTTTGTATATGTGGTTCTTACGCATTTGGTGCAACACAAAAGTTTTCCACTTTTAAAATTGTGGAGTATCCTAAAAATAAATTTGATGGCATGCAGTGTGACTCTTGAGCCTAGACTACTTTGACTATTCTTTTGTTTAAAAATATTGCAGATGAGATGCAGAAATATATCACGAGCTTGTAGAATTCTCCTCGAGTTTTGTGAAAGAGGGGCAACTTTTAGACCTTTAGACTAGTAAGAAAACGTGAGTTAGCCTTGTGTTCTTGAAATTCTTATATAGTATTTCCACAAATCTGGGTGAAGTGGTCGACCGGCCTATAACTTTTTAACAGTTTATTTTAGGGAATTATGAAGATTGATGGAAAAAATGATTTTTCCAGAAGTAAAAACAAATTTACTTTACCCACAGTGTTTTTCTCCCCCTGAGGAGAGACGTGAAGTCGAGCTACCTGTTCTATCACTTAAGACTTCCAGCATTCCTGACTTTCAAACAAAGAAATTTCTGTTGCCACTAGTTTAAAATAGAAAAGAAACTTGGAGTGACGAAAGAAAACCCAGGATTTGGTCCAGTTCAAACCCTTCCTTGTGAATTAGTTATTCAGACTCATATTTTTAATATTTCTTAATATTGTGGTAATGAACTTTTTTGCCATATTACACCAAATGTGGAGGGTATGAATTTTGGGGGTACTTAATTTGTGCTTACTTCTCTAGTATATAACTAATTTTCCATACCAGGAGCTAAACTCTTGAAAAATATTTAAAGCACAACTTAAAAAAAATAAGCCAATAAACCTGTTTCTTTCCACTCAAATATTTACTCTTTAATGGTTTAAAACATGTTTTTTCTTTGAAGTTCTCAGTTGTAAATCATACTTAAGTTTAAGACATTTCCCCTTAGAACCTGCATTAGTATTTATGAAGACAAGTGTTCTAAATTGGGTGTTAAATCTTTCATAAAGTGTGGGTGGGAGAATAAAGTTAAATGTTGAATTAGAGTACTAAGTATTATTATGTTATGCTTTGTGTTATGCCTTTTGTGAAAGAATTTTTTGAACTTCCTGCTAAAGTATTTAAACATTAGTCTTCATGTATCTTTAAATATGATCAGGGTGGTACAGTTTGTAAATGGTTGTTATTTGAGATGTGAGATGGAAATGAAGTTTAAGGATTAATGAACACTTTATTGGAGACTTTTATCTAAGAGTTGGAAAACATTGCCTTGCATTGGTGAACCTAGTTACTGGGTTCTGGGAAGGATACAGAAGTATACTACATGATGTCTGCCCTTAAAGATCTTAAAATGTTGTTGAGGAGATAAATCTAGCACATGAAATATCAAATAATGCAAAATCTGTGATACTTATTCTATAATAGAAGTTGCTGACTGGAAGAGTTGAAGGCTTGCCCCCAAAGGATTTTTAGGATCCATATTGGGGAGGGCATTTCCAAGCAGGGAAATACCCTGAGCAAGTGTGTGCGTGCACACAATCTTTGAGTGTGGGATAAAATCACTTGGACTATGATGAAGAATTCCACTAGAGAAATAATAGGGGGTAAGATTGGAAAACTTGACTGGGTCCAGATTATGGTGGTTCTTGAATGCTAGGGAAGGGTTTTGGCCTTCAGACTAGCCACTCAACATTTCTAAGTAAGGGAGGCTCAACAAACAAAGTTGTATATAGGAAGAGAAATCTTAAGATTGGTTGAATGGATGAACTGGAGGATTGAGAGACTTGAGGCAGTTTGATCTACTGAGACTACTTCAACAAGGTATTCATATCTGTACAGATGCAATGGACCTTGCATTGACTGATTGCCTTCCCTATGCCTAGTACTATGAGGTAGAAAATATAATTACCAGACTTGTAATTAGCTAGTTACAGGAGGAAGAATCGAAGCCTTTGTGATGTTGAATATGGGCAACTGGGACAATTATGGTACATCCAAAAGAAATCAGAAAGTCAGGGAGAAGAGCCAGATCCAGTAGAACATTAATGATTTCTGTTCTAGGCTTGTGAAGTTCGAGGTAACAGTGGGATGACAAAATAAAAATGTAGAGCTTTATGTCTATTATCTTGATTGTGGTGATGTTTTCAAAGGTGTGTACATATGTCCAAACCCATCAAATTGTATACATTAAATATGTACAGTTTTTTTGTATCTCAACATGCCTCAGTAAAGCTGTTTTTAAGAATGTCCAGTGAATACTTGAAGATATAGATCTGGAGCTCTGGTCATTCATCAGACATTTACTGAGCATTTACTATATGCCAGTTTCTTTACTTGAAACTGAAGGGTGGGAGCCACCAAGGAGGGAAAGGTCATAATGCCAGAGAGCATGTGGAAGTGAGGGCCCTCGTGAGGCAGGAAGCATAGGTGGAGGGTTGGCTTGTAAGAAAAGGAAGGGTGACTTAAGGTGCATGGGGGGATGAGAAAATGTGTCAGGATCGGGAAGGAGTTAACGGGTGGGGGCACTTCTTTATTTACCTCTCATCATGAAACCTAAATTGGAGAAATAATTCAGTTTCGTGTCAGAATCTAGTATGTAGTCTTCTTACCTTCCTTCCACCTTCTGAAAGGACTGATCAGCTTTGCAGTTTGAGGTGGAAAGAGGTAGAGAGCAATGCTTGCACTAATAGATAAAGCCAAACCATTGTCCTCGTTGGTGGGAAGCATATTCAGAGATGCTGAATATGCTAATGATAGTGGCAGAAGACCAGCTGAAACAGAATAATCAAAGACAACTGTGAGCTGGGAGAGTTGGAGGTAGTTGCAGGGTATGGGGTAAGCAGGCTGGGGGCTGAACGGAGAGTAAACAGGAATTGGGCATGGTAGGACATGTGCCTTAAACACTAATGAGGGTCTAAAAATGGCACATGAGGACAAATGTCCATCATGTACCTCCCTTGCTTGAGTTATAGAAAATGAGAGAATATAATTTAGCTGGTACCTAGGAACCATTGAACATTGTGATACTGTGTTTTTTTTATTCTGCCTTTCATTTATTCAGTGACCTTGAGCAAATCATCTACAAAATGGGGAATAATAAAAGCTGCATTTCCTTTGCCTTAATGAGATGCTCTTAGGATGAATTAACTATCATCTGTGGAGTATATTTTGAACTCCTTCATCAAAGGTGTTATGATGTATGTGGGCAGTTCATCCTACAGAACAATGCTAGGCTAATCACATGAAAACACTGTCATTATCCCCTCTCACTCCTGCTTGACAACCCATGTTTTTCTATTGAAATCCAGTCTCCCCACCCCCCACCCCAAAACACCCACGCACATACCACCACCACCAGACCCAAAGTCTTCTCTTTTTTTTTTTTTTTTTTTTTTTTGTGGTACACGGGCCTCTCACTGTTGTGGCCTCTCCCGTTGCGGAGCACAGGCTCCGGACACGCAGGCTCAGCGGCCATGGCTCACGGGCCCAGCCACTCCGCGGCATGTGGGATCCTCCCGGTCCGGTCTTGGTCACGAACCCGTGTCCCCTGCATCGACAGGCAGACTCTCAACCACTGCACCACCAGGGAAGCCCAGACCCAAAGTCTTTTGCTCAGCTTTCCAGACTTTCTGTTATCTGGCTCCTCTCTACAGATCTGTGCTTAGTTATTTTTACTCCCCAACAAGCAATCCCTTTTGTTCTACCATGCCAGTTGCAATTCAGCAATCACTGACTGGCCAAATCCTACCTGATTTTCAAGATCTCCATCTTGCTTTCCCCATGAACTTTCTCTGAATGTTCCAGGCTACAGAAATCACTCCCATTTCCAAGCACCTGTTATATCCCTTGTCAGTAGCAGACAGTCCAGTCCTTGATTTATATACTGCCTTAGATTTTCCCTAATTATATATGTTATACTTGTCTCCCAAACTAGGTTGTAAATTTCTTGAAGGCAGGGACCATGTATCTTACTTTTCTTTATACCGTTAGGTATGAATTATATGTAAAAGTGTAGGCTAGTGAGTGCAGTACATATAGACTAGACTTTTCTGACTTTTTTCCATTCTGTTTCTGTAACTATATTGTGTAATGCTTGAATTCTCCTAGCTCGTGAAGGCTAATTTATGTATGTACAATGTAGACATTTTATACTTACTAAAATGATTTTAATGTATTACATTTAATAGGTCTAACAAAATATACTTGTAACTAATCAGCTGTCCACACACTGAAGCTCTCATTCTCATCTTGCAAGACCTTTGAGAGAAAAAGGAGCCCTCATTGCTTTCCTAGTAACTAGGCCTGATTTCAGACAAATTTATGGCTTTGGGAGAAATAACCTCTTGTTCCTTCCCTTTGTTTCCCCATCCCAAAAAAATACAAACAAATACATAAAAGAAACTTCTTTACTTCTCTGTCCCAGCTGTCACATTAGAAAGAATCTGATACATTTCACTGATACTAAGGTGTTTTTGATTAATTGCTCACTATGTGACCCCTCCCATGGATGTTCACATGTTACAGGAAGTAATGCCTTTTAAAAAGAAATATAATAGTAGAATTTCAAACTGCTTGGTGATAATTTTTTAATGAATTGTATCTTCTGAAAGAGTGGTGGTTTTACTCATTTGTTGCTAAAAAGCAGAGTTAGGAGAACAAAAACTAACACTATTATTAGGTGTGATGCAACAAACTCCTTTTCATTTCTTGTAGTTAAGACCCAAAGAATTTCTACCACAGGTACATATAAAACAATGTCTCTGGGGCTTCCCTGGTGGTGCAGTGGTTGAGAGTCCGCCTGCTGATGCGGGAGACATGGGTTCGTGCCCCGGTCCGGGAAAATCCCACATGCCGCGGAGCGGCTGGGCCCGTGAGCCATGGCTACTGAGCCTGTGCGTCCGGAGCCTGTGCTCCGCAATGGGAGAGGCCGCAACAGTGAGAGGCCTGCGTACCGCAAAAACAAACAAACAAACAAACAAAAAAATGTCTCTGGAGGAATGCCATGAGGTAGCTCGTTTTTAAAAGAACAAAAGTCAATAAAATATGCACAGCTAAAATTTTCACTCCATCTTATGTACATTTCTCATTTGGTCATCTGCCACTTTAGACTAAGGTGTTATATGGTAGGGACCACAGAAAGCAAACATTTCAATAAGATATTAACTAATTCCTCTCAACAATCCTATGAAATAGGAAGAGTTCTCCAATAGGAAAATGACTTCAAATTTATATTTAAAAACAGAAGAGCACATTGCTGGCCAACTCTACCCATCATCCTCTTTGTTGTCCCTCCCCCAAATCCCATATATTTCAAGCAGATCTTCTGAAATGCACATTGAGAGAAACTAGGAAACCTAGTGCAGAGCAGATCCCATCCTTCTCCTCTATTCCTGCTTGTCTCTCCCCATTACCTCTCACCAGCATTTACCTTACTGGGGACAGAGCTATACTCCCCCTCAGCCTTTTCTGGACTTGTTCCAGCGTACTTCTGACAGCAGCCCGCTGGCCTTTCTTTTCCTTCGTTTATCATACGATCATGGATTCGAATGATCCGTGTCCTAAAATATTGGCATTGGTACAACAGCTTTGGATATTCTAGCAAAATATGAACAAAATTGTGGTTCATACTTCCTGGGGACTAGAGTAAACAAAACTATAGACAGCTTAGGTGTAATAGTTAAAAATATTCTAATTATCTTTTTTTTTTTTTTTTTTTTGCGGTAGGCGGGCCTCTCACTGTTGTGGCCTCTCCCCTTGCGGAGCACAGGCTCCGGACGCACAGGCTCAGCGGCCATGGCTCACGGGCCTAGCCGCTCTGCGGCATGTGGGATCTTCCCAGACCGGGGCACGAACCCGTGTCCCCTGCATCGGCAGGTGGACTCTCAACCACTGCGCCACCAGGGAAGCCCTAATTATCTTTTTTAAAATGTCCACTCTCCTCCTTTTTGATCAAGTAACTTCAAGAATGTGCTGCTGAGGAAATCCAAGGCATTGTGTTTTTATCTTTTTCTCATGAAAAATGTTTACAGAAAAAAACTTCTCAACCTTTCTTTAAGATCCTTGTAACAGAGATTGTGTGTTCTTAGTGGTATTTTTCCCCCTCTCTCCCTTTCACCTGTTTTATAAAAAAGTGAGGAAAAGAAATCTGTAAAACCCTATCCATTTAAAATGTAAAGGACTGAAAAAAGTAGGGTTCAAATCAACTATCATTGAATTTATCAATTTGTTTATTACGGAACAATAGAGTGTCTAGCTGAAGACTAACAGTTGCTTTGAATCATAGAAATAGCTTCCCAGTATCAACTTAATGAAGTTTTTACTGGATTTGAAATCCATACCATACTAGATATGTTAGGGAATTTCTAAGCACACTAGTGAATTACTCTACCAGATTTCAATAGTGCCTGGTAACACAATCCTAGGAGTGAATTTTTGGCAGGTGGAGTAAAGACTTCAAGGACATTTAGACGCATCCAGATTTTTCTTTGAAAATGCATTTTTGAGTTGCTCTGTTAGTGCCTTTTTATCCCCCTCCTCCGGCTTTCCATTAAGCCATTGGCTTTGGGACATATCATTTTACAGTATGTTATATTAAGCTAGGATTTAACTGCTTGCTGCAGTATAGTATAAATAACATAGCAGTGGGTGATGGGGAAGGGATGGGCAACATAGATAATCAAGTGGGGCATAGGTTGTTATTAATGCAAGAAAATTTGGGGCAGCTGAGTCAGTATAAACCATAAAGTCATAATTTCTTCCCAGAGCTAGGTTCATCATTATTGTTGCCCCCTAGAGCTGGGAATGTTTCTGGCCTCCCTGGTCTCAATTTCCTGCTGCCTGCCTTAACTTTAAGTAGAAGCATAAAAGAAACCAATCAGCAAAGCATGCACACATGCTACTAAGTATAGGGATAGAAAATAGAACTTTGACCTCTTGTGGTTAAGGAGACTACAGTCAGTGTGTCTAGCAGCCTCAGGGAAAGAAGCATATTTCAAATGTATGCTTTTTAAGTGCTACCGACCCCATGGGAAGAACAGTGAGCAAGCTCATTAATTAGGGTCCTGTTTGCTTCTCTAGTTCTATTTCAAATCCTTTGTTTGAACTTTGCTCTGAGCCTTCCTATGTGCCTGTCAGTTAATGGTAATAGACTTTCCGAAGTTGGACGCTGGTGATCCAGGTTTAATGTTTTTACACGCTTAGTCTTCATGAAACAACTAGGTGTGATTTAAGCTAGAAAAATATTAGCAGCAAAGTTTGGAAGACCCACATTGTGTAGGACATAGTGCTTGATACCTATCTTTGAGATACAAAAAGTATAAAGGAGTCCCTGACCTCAAGAAGTTTATACAGAAACTGAAGAGATTAGACATCTACACATTTAGGCATCTAACAATGCAGAGCAATAGTAATGAATCCCAAATGTGATAGAAACTGACATAGTAGCATTCCAAGGAAGATCAGACTAAGGAAGGGAATTATCATTTATAGAATGCCTTTATGCTAGGCACTTGTGCTTTTGCCACTGCACTACCTTGCTTCTAGGCAGGGCATCCCTGAACAGACCCTTAAAGGAGAGTGGGAGACAGGCAGGGGAAAAGGCATAAAGGGACACACACAAGGTTCCTTCCATAACAGAGGTGTGAGGTAGGTGCTTGTTGCCATGAACTACGTTAGGACCAAATTATGAAAGGCCTTGAATGCCAGACTGAGACAGTTATTTTTAACTCAGTCTGCAGCAAGTTGTTGCTGTTGTTGTTGTGTTGTTTTTTTTTTTAATCAAGAAAGTGAACTGCTGAAAGCAATGGTTCATTGTCTGTTTTTGGAAGATTACATTAGGCTTCCAACCTAACAGGCTGGGTTGGAGAGGGAAAGGCTAGATATCATAAGTGGATGTTGTAATAGCCCAGGCTTTAGCTGTTAAGGGTGTGATCTAGGGCAGTGATGGTCAAGCTTGAGCATGTATCAGAACCACCTGGAGGGTTTGTTAAAACACAGACTGCCAGGCCCCATCTCCAGAGTTTCTTTTTTTCTTTTCCTTTTTTTTAAACATCTTTATTGTAGTATAATTGCTTCACAATGTTGTGTCAGTTTCTGCTGTATAACAAAGTGAATCAGCTCTACGTATACATATATCCCCATATCTCCTCCCTCTTGCATCTCCCTCCCACCCTCCCTATCCCACCCCCCTAGGTGGTCACAAAGCACCGAGCAGATCTCCCTGTGTTGTGCAGCTGCTTCCCACTAGCTATCTATTTTACGTTTGGTAGTGTATATATGACCATGCCACTCTCTCACTTTGTCCCATCTAACCCTTCCCCCTCCCCGTGTCCTCAAGTCCATTCTCTACGTCTGCATCTTTATTCCTGTCCTGCCTCTAGGTTCATCAGAACCTTTCTTTTTCTTTTAGATGTCATGTATATGTGTTAGCATACGGTATTTGTTTTTCTCTTTCTGACTTACTTCACTCTGTATGACAGACTCTAGGTCCATCCACCTCACTACAAATAACTCAGTTTTGTTTCTTTTTATGGCTGAGTAATATTCCATTGTATATATGTGCCACATCTTCTTTATCCATTCATCTGTCGATGGACATTTAGGTTGCCTCCAGAGTTTCTGATTCAAGTAGGTCTGCAGTGTCCATGAATTTTCATTTCTAATGAGTTCCCAGCTGCTCCGCTTGTCTGGGGACCACTCTGAGCACCATGTAAGGAAGACTTTACAGACCTTGGTGACTAATTGGATATGGGAAGGGCAAAAACATGATGGGAGAGTAAAGACTCAAAGATATTGCCAAGTTTGGGAGAAAATGGGTTTATTTTTAAAACTTGAATTTGAAGCACTGGCCACACAACCAAGCAGAAGCAATTAGTAACAGGTTTGTTCAGGAGTGAAGATGGAGATGGGAGGTCCTACATGGAGGCAGATAGTAGATGAAATTGTGAGAAATCAAAATAACATGATTTTCAATCATCCAAGAAGCTGAACTCAATTTTGTATTAAGTTTTGTAGTTTCCAAAATCTCACTGTCACCCACCACTTCTGAGCTCCTTGATCCAGGTAGGTTTGACAGCTCAGTAAATGCTCTTCAAATGCAAACACTTTTATTAAGAACATGAAATCTATTTATGCTTATACTTGTGAAAATGCAATTTGGCTGAAGTGAAATAAAATGCCAGTTTCCTAAATGCCAGTAAGTGGCACCATTTACCCCAAAGATAGACATTTTAAAGACTTTTTCCAATTTTGATACATCTCATCAATTTTGTTGTACAGAATCCCTTTCCCTCACTCTGTATTACCCCCCCAAAAAAAAACCCGGATGTAATAACTCTGAGCTGCTATTATGTCAAAAATACCCATTCAAAGTTATCATATTCCAAAGCTACCTTGTGTTTACATATGGAAATTCTTGGAGGGGGGAGGAAGTTACTTCTGAATCATTAAGGAAATATCAAACCACTTCCTAAATGGCCTTTCTGACTCCAGCTTCTGCTGTCTAAAATATTCTCTATACCTGTCAGATTAATATATTACCATTTGCCAACGGGTACCATGTAGGAAAGCTCAGAGCTCAGTTTAAACAAAGGATTAGAACTGAAAATAAGAGAAGCAAATGAGCCTACTTAATGAGTTTGCCAACACCAAACAATGTGAGCAAACTTGATTCCCCACTTCATTCACCAGCCTTGGACCTAAGTCACTTTTCAATTTCTAAAATGAACACACAGCTAACAAAACCGAAATTATCCTTCAGAATCGAAGATGTGCCACGAGTGAGGATGTTCAAAAACATGTGTAGAAATGTACCTCTAAACACATTTTAGGTGATGCTTAATTACCATTAAAATAAGTTCCTTGAGTGCCTAGGGGACTTTCTCCCCCTTTAGGGAATACAATTTGTTTGGGTGTAAAATTCTGATATGTTTACCTTATACCTCTCACCTCTTTTGGGGTAGCTGTCTCTTTTCCAGGATACTTAACTACTTTTGTGACCCATTTTTCATTATTTTGGACGGTAAATTAAGTTTTCATTGGGGAAAATTGATGGGGGCTGTGTGTATATGCACATGAAATGTATATTGTACATGAAGTATATTTTGTGTTTGAAAACACTTTTGATCTATTCAAGAAAATGAGGCTCAACATTGGCCAGTAGAGTTTGTAGTCAGCTGTACCAAATTTAGACATAACTATTTTAAAAAGTAGACAAGTGCATTGTCAAAATAAAAATGGGTAAAAGATAGCATGGTCACTAAGTTCAAGAAGCAGAAAATGATGATTTGGTAATGTTTAAGAAGGTCTGCATATAAAAGGAATTCAGTAAAATTGATGTAAAAATTATGTACTCAGTAAAAATTATGGTATCCATGGATTTGCTAAATATTTTTATTATATAGTAATATATAGAGTTCTTTACCACCTTTAAAAAGACTTATAAAAATCTTTAAATATGTATTTATAAAAGGTAAATACATATGCATATATGTACCTGTGACTAAATACATAACAGTGTTATCAGGATTTTACACGTTGAGGTTTTATCATCACTAGTTCCTTTTTCTGTCTTTAATATTTAAACTATTACTATTCTTAAAGAAATTGGACTCACAGCAGTCTATTCCATACAAGAAACAGATCATGGAAAACAACTTTTAATGAAATTCAGTACCAGTGTTAAGCTGTTTTAGTGAATTAGAATTGGATTGAACATTACGTAGGATTATATTTATCAAGATTCTCAATTCTCTGCTTAATTTCTCCCATAGAATAGTCTTACAGAGAATCATTGCATCAAAGGAACTGCTTTTGATAGATACAAATCTGTTTACCTATTAGTAAAATCAGAGGCATGTGAGTAGTATACAAATGACTTCTGGTTAACAGAAACTTGTGATCATTGTCTAAGCTCTTATTTTGAAGCTAAAATTGTTATAGGTACTTTACACTAGATTCTAAGGTGATAAGGAATGGAGGGGGTTAGGGCATTGGATTCTGTTTTAGTGGCAAACAAAATCTCATACAGGAGAGCTGCTTTTTTTTTTAACTATTTATCTCTTCATGAAAAATGGTGACTGTCACTGAAAGATCTTTTTTTACTCTGTCACAGGCTTCCCAAAGGGCACATAAAATGAAAACGTGGGATTTGACTAGTTAAATAGTGAATCAGGTTTTAGCATAGGTGACACCTCCATTGTCATCTTTTCGGACTGTGATTTCTGGTAATAGCAAGTGAAAAAAAAACTATTACCGCTGTTGCTATGGCTCTTCTATCTGCTGAGGTTCAGGCATCGTTTTGGAGGCTGCAGTGTAAACCGTGCTTTGGGAAGGTAGAATTTCATAATACCAGAGGATTCCTGCTGCTCATGAGCAGACAGAAAATGTAGGTAAGGGAAAAGGTGTTGGACACTGGAAGAAGAGAAAGACAGTATTTCCTAGGAAGGGAAAAAGTAGTCTTTTGCTTTAAAGATTGAGAATTCTCTCTCTATTTTTTAGAATGGGAAATTTCTCTACTTTCTGCAGAGAGGAGAAAAAGCTAACAGAAAAGGAAATTGGGGAGGTAATAGTAATTCATTTCTTTCTTGTTGCTTATGACTTCTGTGATAAAAGTTACATTTACGTAATCGACTTGTTATGGCAAGAAAATGTAAAGAGTCTTTTGTGGTTGGGAGAAAGCTTGTGAAAGATCAGGGGGAAGAGCTGACCTCATAGGGATGGTGATTTCAGCTGCTTTTCTGTTTAAGATGTGCAATTTTGGTGGCGTGTGTACTGCACCAATAAATTGTTTCTAGACCCTTGGAGTCATTTTGGGTGGCCTTTTTTTTCCCTCTGTAGGCAAAATGAATACTTTTCATTAACAAGGAAAAGTGCCAGATTATCACTGGATTATATTTGACTAATTTGGACTGTTATTTGGGGATGGGGAAGGGGAGGCTAAAGAGAAGAAATCTTTCTTCCAAATGACTGGAATTAATATTGTTACTTTTCCAGTAGGTTCTGGCCTTAAAATTCTCCCTCAGGGAATGATTAAAACAGTTTTTTGGAGCATTTCAAGGCTGTGTAGCATCTCAGATTTACTTTAAAATAAGTTTGCTTAATCACTTTTTAGCACCACTTGATTTATGTCTTGGCTGGGAGAAGAATTCTAGAGAAGTATGTAGTCCAATTACTTTTTTCTAAGAAGACTTATGGATACCAAATACTACATTATTTTATTGTTGGCTTTTAACTTTCCAATAGTTTAAAAGGTATAAATGTCTTCATACTTGGAAAAAGCCAACAACAACATTGTATTTTGCCCAGGGATTGCAGCCCCCTCCCCACTTTCCAGGATAGAGACAGCTTTCTCCCATTGTCCATCCACGTGCCTGGGTTTTTTGGCAGAGTCAATCTGTATAACCCAAAGCAATTTAATTTGATTACTCTTGTGTGTTATTCTTTAATGACAGTGTGTCGTGCAGTCATAGTGTAAGTATGATCCTGATTGAAAGATAAGGCACAGTTTTAGATGATTTTTTAAAAACCCCTTTAACTCAAAAGATGATCCATATATTGTGAAAGGATATTCTTATTTAATATGGCCGAGTGATTCCAGAGTTTGAGAATTTAATTCTTTTTTCCTAGTAGGACACTAAATTGTCTTCTCCTAATTACTAGAATGAAGAATGTAGTGTATTCTCTTCCTTTATACTGTGAAATAATGCCTGCACACATCTCCTCGAATGTAAAACTGTGAGCTTCAGGGATTCTGCTCAGGAGTCTGGACTAGGCTATTATTTATAAAAGATAAGAGATCATGTATTCATTCCAAGCAAATTTTGAATTGGATGTAATTAATTTTCTACTGAGGCAATTAATGTGTTTAATTACTTTTCTACTATGTGTAATTAATTTTCTACTAAGAGGTAGGAAGGCTATAATGTTTGTCTTATGTTTTGTATGAAAGGAAGTTTCCTTGAAATTTTGGATTTTCCCCTCTCCCTTGTAAATATTTTTGAATGCCTGTATCTTTAAAAAATAGTAATGATCACTCTCCTCCAGTAGTGTTTTTGGAGCTTTGTTAATCTAATGCAGCCTTTCTCAATTGCAATTGTCATTCTGCACCACAAAACAGAGACAATGGTATGAGTTAATGTTTTCTCAATTCTCCCAAGAAGGACACAACTAAAACCATTCTAGATGCACTAGAGAGGAGTTTATTTATTACACACAGTAGATTCCTTAGAGCAGCAGTTGGCAAACTATAGCCAAGGGCCAAATCCAGCCTGCAGTCTGTGTGTAGCCTGAAAGCTAAAAAAACAATTTTTTTTTTACATTTTAAAGAGTTGTTAAAAAAGAATATGTGACAGAGACCAGAGACTGTACCTGGCCCACAAAGCCTTTAAGACATTTACTACGTGGCCCTTTACAGAAAAAGTTTGCCAAACCCTGTCTTAGGGCATGGAACCTCATTGAAAATTGCTGATCTAAAAAAAGGAAGCATTTTATAGTATTTTCTCTGGGATTAGGTATACAGTAAGATAACAGGAAAGTTTCTCTTTTTGAGGTAACTGACTTGTATATTGGTCCCATTATTGTAATGCTTAATTCAAGGAAAGACTCCAGATCATAATTAATAGGGAAATACATTTTTATTTGTTTTCTAGACAAAAATTTTAACGGTTGAGTGATATAGAAAGTTGTTGGTAACAAAAATGAATGATAAATTATGTGTATGTATATACAAATATATTTTAATATTTTTCTTAGTTTCTATAGCAAGAAAATAAAAGTGATTGAATTTTATAGGACTATGAAGGAGGGCATTGATTGCTTTTATCACTGTTTTAAATTAAGGGGCTATATCTGTTAGAGAAGGAAAGTGAATAGAGAGTACTAGGTGTCAGATATAATCACATTTGTTCCTTCCTTGTACTGAATAAGTGTCTTCACCCTACAATTAACATCTCAGGTACCTTGTCAGCAGTAAGGAGAATAGTACTTAATCAAAACTGCATTAAAATTATTAGATCATAGCATGTGAAGTAATCAGGCTCTACCAAATGCCACTTAACTACTTGATTTAGTAGGGCAGGTGCCATCAGCCATAAAACATATATTGGTCAATCACAAAATTATCAAGGGAGAAAAAGACAAGCAGGCATTATTTGTAATTTGCTGCTGATTTCCTTTATCTCTATATTTAGTTAATCATGAAGTTCTAGCAGTGATTTTTTTTTTTTTTTGTCTTTGTGGTACATGGGCCTCTCACTGTTGTGGCCTCTCCCGTTGCGGAGCACAGGCTCCGGACACGCAGGCTCAGTGGCCATGGCTCACGGGCCCAGCCGCTCCATGGCATGTGGGATCTTCCCGGACCGGGGCATGAACCCATGTCCCCTGCATCGGCAGGCGGACTCTCAACCACTGCACCATCAGGGAAGCCCCTAGCAGTGTTTTTTTCTTGGGAAATGTCAGACATCATCCCTTCTTTTATCATGCCATTCTGGCCTCTGTCACTAAATACACTTGGAAAGTTGTGTTGACAACGTTCCAAGGCAATGTGCAGAAATAATGAAACTACCTGAAACACAGACTTTAGTTTTTCACTCATCGGCTAAAAGCTTTCAGTGGCTCCCTACTAACCTGATCAGAAATTCCTAGGATGGATGAGACAAGTGAGGCTTCTGAGATGGTCAGGAAAGGCATCACTGGATGGCTGAGCTGGCTTTAAGACTGGGTGGGAAGAAGGGAAAGAAAGGAAGGGAATGAAATTAGGCAAGACAAGAAAAGACAAATGGACTTCTAAGGTTGTGTTTTTCAAAATCTTCTGTGGGCCCTTTTGGGGAGGGCCATAAAGATTTGTTTGGTGAATGGTACTTTATCTCTGGTTATGGCTGTAAAATGATAGGGTACCAGTCAGCTCAAGTTGTAGATCACAGATCTTTTTGGGTAGCATACTGTTCAAAGCATTCTAATTACTTTGAATTGCTCATCAAGATTATTTTCACTATGGCAGTTCAAAAACTAATTAAAGAACTTGGCCATTTGTCTGCATCCTGAGGTTACTTGTTTGTCATTGCCCCCCCCACCTCATCCCCAGCTAGAAATCACTCATTATAAAATCAAAACCGCCAAGTATTTTATAAAGATCACTTCCAGTTCTAAAATCTTATGGTCCTTTAAAGTTTCTAAACAGATTGTATAGCATATTTTTTGGAGGAAAAAATCAGATTTTGTACATGTATTCAAACTTGGTACTAGATGTTGATTATCCTTATTGGAGAATTACAGTTTCGTTAAGTTGATTGCAAAGTGAACAGGACCATATATTTCAACTACTAAAATATATTACCTTAGCCGTGGTTTTATGGAGAACATGTAAACAGCCTTATGTTTATAATGGTATTTCTTAAAAATTAAAAAATTCAACTCATATTAGTAGGTATCTCATACTTTCAGTAGCACTTTCCCCTTTATTTGAAAATTTATTTTTCTAATATTGTGCTTTGGTGACATGAATAGATTTCAGCAATGTCAGCACAGATCAATGGGGATTAAAAACTGATGAATCTGTACCTTTAGGGATAGGGATTAGAACATTCACAAATGTTATTGACAGTGGGGTGTAGGGTAGGATGGAGATGGGTTTGAGAAACTTCAGTTCAGGAAAAGCTGATGAACTCTGAGCAGAGATTAATTTATAATAAAAAGAAGAAGAGTTCTCTAAGCTGAATTCTTTGGGAAAATGGAAATATGGCAGTATTTAGGACTTTTTTTTTTTCAAATGAACTGGTACTCCCTGTGCAAAGGAAAGGGAATACTGATGATAAAATCCTCATCAGTGAGGATGTTGAAATCCAGCCCCTATTTTGTTAATGTAACAAATTTGTTGATGCGAGCTAATTTCTCATATATGTTGAGTGTATCATGGTGCGGGGCACAGAACTACCTTATGCTCACTTGTAGTAGTTCTTCTTAGCTTAGGTTTTCAGGTACAACTGTTACACATATACATCCCACTTTACTTCATTTCTGAGTGCATTCCTATTTATTAATGCACTGCTCCAATTCTTTTAAAGAAGTAGATAGGGCATAAAAAATAATAAACATTATTCTTTTAGCCATGCACCCATACACACACATAAACACACATTGTGATGATATTTTTCACTTTGGGGAAATGAAAAGTGGGAGATGGATTGTTGAAAAATTAGGGAGCATTCTTTTAGAGCATTCTATAATCTCCTCTCTGCTCCATTCTTAGGGTTTGCCAAGATTAAAATTGTTTGCTATTGACACATCATGCCATCAGTATCATTTTTCTTGGGATCAAAGAATGTTAAAGCCAGCAGGACCCAAGAGATAAATTTCCTTAGTCCTAAGATTCCATTGGGTAACTCCTTGCAAATACTATTTGATTAAAATCGTTCAAAGTATAGATTTGATTAAAGAGGGAAATGTTGGAAGGAAATTATACTGCAACCGCTTTCTCATGAAGAATGAAAAGGTAAGTCTATGTAAAATTCTTTTTCAGTGTTAATTTTCTAAAAGAACTCATGGTGTTAATAATTTAGTGCTGTGCTTACAAGTTTCAAACCTATTGATTTTAATTGGAGTTCCACATCGAGAAGGAAGATAGACAGTGAGCAAATCAATTTTGTTTTAATCCAATGCATTTTAATAAGTGTGTTGAAGATTCACCATAACATTATCCATGATAGTTTGATATTTGCTGTAAGGGGCCTCTGCCTTACATTCTATCCAAAGGTGTTTATTTCTGAAAGTGCTAGAATGACATCCTTTAATTTTGCCTCCAGTATGGATAGCATAAAATGAGGCTGTCAGTGTCCATCATGTTAAAGTGCCCTGTGTGGGTTTGATTAAATAATGGCCTGTTTTATCATTTATATATTAGCAGAATCTTTGTCTTCCTCTCATTGTATAGCCTTGTCCTCCTTTCCAAATGAGTATTTTATAATTAGAGCTTGTTATCAATCCCAAGCCATATTTATACAATATCCTGTCTAGTCAGTAATAATCCCTTTAACTTTAACCTTAATGTTTATGGTTAAACCCGATCCTTGATTGAATTGTGCATTTCTATATGTGTTCAGCCCAACTAAATGAAAAGAAATGTTCGGCAGAGTGATACATAGACTGTGGCTCTTTGAGGCCTCTAATCTTTGCATTAATGTATGACATCATGCGAGACTCTCTAGGACGTACAGTAGTCATGTGGCTCTGTTTAATAGTGATTACAGATGTGCTTCCAGAATCAGATTTCCATATGCCACTGAGGTGCGTCCTTGTGTGTATGGTTCCTACCAACTCTCCTTTGAGTATAGCTCCGTATTATTTCAAGAATTGCTGTTTTGCAACCCAAAGAGCTCCCCGGTAGAAAGGAAAAAACTCCAGGTTGTCACTTTGGAAAGTTTTTATTATGTCAATCACATGTGAGAGTAGGGATTGACTTAGAATGTCATACCTATTTTAATATCCTTCAGTTTATTGAATGTAATCTTCCTTGTAGTGAAAGTCAGAACTCAAATTGCAAATGGAAGGATAACCTCATGCCAAAGATTTCATCTCAGGAGGGCCCCCAGGTAAGCACCCTAAAAACATTCAAGAGCCACAGTATACGAAGTACTGTACTGGGTGCTGTGAGGGTACCTGGTGCTTAGTGAGATAGAGCCCCAACCTCAATGAGCTTACTCATTAGAAAATAGCAATAGAAAAGTCATGGCAATGAAAGAGAATGCAAAAATAATGAAATGCGTGCTGTAATGGAGGCTCAAGCAAAGGGCTATGGGAGGGCAGAGGGTGAAACAATTGATTTTGTTTGGGTGATCAGGTTCCCCTGGGGAATTCGGAAGGTGTTTTTTTTGTTTGTTTGTTTTAATTAGAGATGCGGATTTCCAGAGGAGACGTAGGGTGTTGTTGACTGCAAAAATGGCATGGCCTAAAGGCTCAAACATAAGAAAGTAGAATTGTGCCCCAATGGAACATTGCATTTGTTTGTACGTCTAAGCTACTACTTACTGAAGCATTGGGTTTGAGATATGGTAAGATATCCCTGAAATTTTCCCTTTGGGCCTTTAGTTTTGTTGGATGTTCTAGTTCTGTATATGGGCAAATATAACTGCATTAGTTTCTGCATGCCACTTTACTTTCTGAATGAATTTACAATTAAAAGAAGAGGAAGACGAATATAACCTTAGGTCCTGTATGAGCTGAACTCCTGGCTCCCCTTGACTTCTTTGGAGCAGTCACTCATGTATAATGGGGCATGGCCAGTGTGAGGGGCCAGAGGTCAGTCTGGATTGTAGTTCCCTCTGCTACTCTTTATCCATCCATCCTTGGCTTCTGAGTCTGCTTCATTATAGTATCAGAGAGTTGGAACTTGAATGCAGCCTACTCTAATTCTGAATTTCTTACTGGAACAATGGGATAGCATATACTTTTCATTTGAGCCATTGTATACCACTGTAGAGTTGGCCATGTGGCCAATGCCAGTTCATCCCTTACCTTAATGATTGCTTCAAAACTAGAGTTGGCAACTGCTAGTGATAGAAGGAGGGGAACAAAGGGATTTGGCTTCTAATGCTTCACTAATTCACAGGGTCAGAACAGTAAGGGACTTAACAGTTCCCTGAGCCCACCTCTCTCCCTCATTATACAGATGGTGAAGCCGACATTTAATTGCTGATTTTGTGTAATTTCCGGGATAAGCAAAATTATGCCAATTTTGCCTGACCTCTCTGCTGCTTACCTCTGTAATACTTATAAGAAACCAGATCTCCTTTTTTCCTTTGGAATGGCTGTGAGGTCAGAGAGAAATGAGCTAAATGATGCAATGGAATCTGCATCCAGCATTTATTGTGATGGTAGCCTTGACTTTTGGTTATTGAAAGAAGAATGTGATTGTTTGCAGGATGTTTCCTTCCCTTTACCTATGGATATAATTAAAGGTTTAAGGGAACTTCAGCTCCCAGAGAGTTAGTCAAAAAGACAAAATTAGTTATTTCCTTTAATTTAAGAGGTCTTAGATCCAAAGATTTACCTGGCTGAACAAAATAATCTGACATTTCTACTTGCAATTAAAATAATAGGAATTTAAAGGTCTGGGAAATGGAGCTAATAAAAGTGCTGCCTGTTATGACTTTGTTTCTTGCTTGAGGATTTCTAAGATGGAGGAACCTATGATTAAATTTCTTCTCAGTCTTTCTGTAGTTCAGTTTTCTTGAGAAAAATGTGGCATGTGGTAAAGTGACAATAGAATCAAAGAAATGTTTCATTCTTCTTTACCGGATTGTACATTGGACTGTCTTGCAAACTTATGTAAAGAATTGCATTCTTCACATCCCAGAATGTGTCCTGCTTACTTCATTGTTCTTCTCTGATCTGAGGTTGGGTAAAAAGAAGAATGCAACTTAGGGGGCAGAGGAAGCTCTTCTCTTATCCTCTCTTGAGTAGGAGGAATTAAGATGAAGGAATATTATCAATTTTTCTTTTGTTCTTAAAGATGAAGTAGACTCAAAATTATTAATCAGGTGAAACACTTCAAACAGCTATGTCAAAATCTTTTGTAATAATTTCAACAGAGTTATCCTTTACTAAAATATTTGCATTCTAAATATTTTTGCTAATGAGGTACATTTAAAAACAGGAATAATAGGGCTTCCCTGGTGGTGCAGTGGTTAAGAATCAGCCTGCCAATGCAGGGAACACGGGTTTGAGCCCCGGTCTGGGAAGATCCCACATGCCATGGAGCAACTAAGCCCGTGCACCACAACTACTGAGCCTGTGCTCTAGAGCCCACGAGCTACAACGACTGAAGCCCGCATGCCTAGAGCCCATGCTCTGCAACCAGAGAAGCCACTGCAGTGAGAAGCCCACGCACCACAACAAAGAGTAGCCCCCCTCGCCTCAACTAGAGAGAAAGCCTGCTCACAGCAACGAAGACCCAACACAGGCAAAAATAAATAAATTTTTAAAAACCCCAAAAAACAGGAGTAATAAAGGGAAGATGAAAAAGTACTTATACATTTAATTTTATTTTTGCCTTATGAACACATTTTTCTTGTTGCTGTGCACAGTATTGCTGAAAGTTTAAATTGTTGACTTTATGCTTTGCTATTAAGACCAGGTCTGCCTTGTTGCTGCCTCATCCATCTTTAAACTGCCTTTTAAGTGGGTGAGTAAAGACAAGGACTCAACTGTGAGTTTAGAAAATGCTGTCTGAAGACCACAAGGAAGCCCAGGGTTGTTTTAACTATATCTCTGACTACATTTCATTTATGTCATTATGTACATAAAATCGAATAATTTGACTTCTACTTTATGTTGCAAAAGCAAGTTATAATTACCTTTGAGAGATGTGGGTATTCAATAAAAATAGTTTAACTAAGAACATTTTCTTTATACAAGTATTTTGAGCTCTCACAAACATGGAAATACAAACTCAGACGACTGACCACCTCAAGAGATTTGACTTTAAGCTCAATTCTTCTTGTTTAAATTGAAACACATACAGACATAATTAATTTTGATCTTAGTTCTTATTCCGTTATATGCAAAATGTAGTGAAGCTAAATATTTTACTTCATAAATATAAATCACAGAGGTCTCTTAAGAATTCCATAAAATTTCATCAGATACTTGTAATATGAACCTGAGGTAAGGTAGAGAAATACTCTGCCAACATCACATTCTTCAAAAATTTAGAAAAAATTATGAGGAGTTTGCTTTATCCTTCTCATTATTAAAGTAATCTGAGTATTCACATGGTCATTTGAACAATTCTATGCCTATATAAAACCTAGCACAGAAGTATTATCTTTATTCTTGGATAATTTCATCAGTTTGAGGGTCTTTTTTTCTGAACAGAACTGAAAACCTTAGTGTTAATGGTTACTGAAGTCTACAATAAATCACTGATAAAGCTGGAATTGAAGCTGTTGGCTTCTGGACATTGGGTCCTATGGGAATCGTGGTATAGAATACCGTTGCTACCTTGCCTCCCACACTTTAGAGGCTACCCCAATCCAGTCTAGTTATTGACATGGAAAAAATGGTCCAAGTATAGTAACCTTGTCAGAAAGTCAAGATTGCATACTGTAAGACTCTAATATGAACTGTTTGGTAATTGTGCATATATACAGGGATCAGTCAATTGCATAGTGGTTCAAAAATTATAAGAAATCGTATTCAAAGAATAGGAAAGTCCTATTTTAAGTTTTTTCAAATTCTTCTAAGTTTAAATTTTTTTTCAAATTCTTTTTTTTTTCAATTTCTTTAAATGTAGGGATATTAGTATGTAGACATTAGATAGTTGTGTGATCTGTTCATGATGGAAAATAATTTTGGTTTTATAGCAAAATGGTATAGTTTAGGTTACAAGCTGTAGTGAAAGAAACTTAGACTTAAGAGTCAGGAGACTTGGGCTCAAGTTTGAGCTTTGCCACTCGTTAATTGCCTTATATCACTGAACAATTTGTATCCTCTCTAGACTACAGTTTTTCTCCCTGTAAAAATACATTTTGGATCAATCTAAATTCCTTTTATCCTGCTAAATTCATTCCTTGCTAAATTCCTGTTCATCTCAGAGATTCTATAATTATTTTAATTCCAGGATTTCTGTTTCTCTTTTTAACCTCTCCCTACATCTACCATCATTTTGACATAAATGGCCTTAAATTTCGCAGCTTCTGTTTGGTGGTATTAACCTAGGACACAGCAGGCAAACAATAAATGCTTGTTGCTGACGGTGGTGATAAGGAGTAGCATTAAATGACCATTTCCTTCCAGCTCTAAAAGCCTATGACTGTTATGGTTCTATCCAGAGAGAAGTCAATTGTGCTTAGATCATATATAGCACTTTAAAAAGACAGATAGTGTCCTGTGGTATTGAACGCAAGTAGTGCTAAGGGGTAGGTGGCTGTTGATTTTTAATCTTTCCCTTTTTTCTTCTGGCAATATCTTGATTAGGAAGCACGCAACAGACTTTTGAGGCAGTGTTCATAGGGCAATTGAAAAATCTTAACATACCATAATAAAACTAATTGAATTTGAGGCTTATGGAACCACTAGAGAAAGACTTATATTTCTATGCATTCTATATTGTTAAATGACATGTAATAGTACAGACGTGGGAGTAATCTAGAAAAATATTTCCTCTTTAACTTAGGAGAACTAATCTGAGCAACTTAAAGAGGTAGCTAACTGGGTTTATCTCTAGTTTTTACTACATTGTTAAGCTAATGTTTTTAGTTACTCTCTGTGATTGTCAGGGCATCCTGAGTTCATTGCAGATCCCTTCTGGTTGTTACCACTTGAGAGGCTGGAATGAGTAAGAGATATTCCTTTCTAAGCCTTGATAGCATTAGCACATTCTTTGCTCATAATTTCCTGTGTGCCACTCCTCATTAGTGAGTCACTGATAGGCCTATACACAGATGATTCTTTGTAAAGTGCAAAAAATATTTTATAGTCAAGAGCACTCATAGTATGGATTTTACTAAGGTTGGGAGGCAAGTGCAAAACCTAGTTTGAGGTCAGCCTTGCTTACTTTGGTTCTTGGTTTTTGAAGGTTCTTTCATCTGAACTCAACCCTTCTTGGTAAAAACCTCTGAGAAATCTATCTTCTTTTTCCTGAATCTATTATGTTTTCACTTTCAGTTCCAGACTAGAGGGCTTACATAGCTACCTCAGATTCAAAGAAACTAGATTCTTTATCTTTGGTTCTTTCCTACCTTTGGCTTTCCAGGTCTTCATACTGCTAGAACCCCAAGACTAATTCTAATTTGGCCTACAATTTTCTTGTTCCTTCTAATCACCTATTCCTAATGTCCCCTGATGGGGTTCAGGACACACTAACCCCAAAATATAACACTTTGGCATGTTGAATATTTTAAGTTGAAGGAGTTTGAGAAAGACCTCCCCCACACTGCTGCCGCCTTGAAGCAGGTCAGAAAACCCTCATTTGAGAGGTGCTCTCCCTATGCCCAGAGGAAAGGAGCATCCTTATCCCCAAAGACAAGGTGACGCCAAAAAGAATCAGAACAAACAGGCGTTGCTAAGTTTCCCACAGTTTGCTGTATTTAGCTCATACCCTTTGCCCAGTCACTCTTTCCGCGACGTTCCACTCTTCATCAAACTTAGCATAAAAACACACAGGTTTAACCATTTCTTTCAGTCTTCATTTCCTTATGGAGGTTCCAGTGTCATGTAAAACTTTTATTAAATTATATTATTTTCTTCTGTTCATCTGTCTTAGTTTAAGTTTCAAACCTAGGCAGAGACTCTAAGAGGGCTGAGGAAAAATTTTTTTGCCCCTACACCCCCCTCCACAGTTTGTACCCATTTTCTAGAAGCTAATAGACCTAAACTTTTACTCTTTGTCAATATTGGCTATTAACTCAAAATGGTCATCAAATATATCATAACTTATTATATACCCTATTATTACATAGACTGTATTGGGTAAAAATTATTCAAGAATACATACATAAGGAGTATGGGATATGTTGCATGAGTTTGGGTAAATGTTACATTTACAGTTTTATTCGAGGTGTCCTTAGAACAAGTATAGCGGGACTTAATTTTTAAAATATAGGTATGTATATGTAAATACCAAAACCTCTTGGTTTTATTTTAATCTCCAAGATGTCCACTTTTAGTGTGCAGAGTTAGAAGAGAGCCACATGCTTGCCTGGGAAAAATAGGGATAATGAGTTCCCTATAATGAAGGATTCAAATTTCAGATCTGTCTGCTCAGTGGTTCCTAAATGCTGATTTTAAGACTGGTGCCAAAATGACTAGATAAAAAATAGTTTGGAGTACTTTTTTAGACAAATACTGATTCATAGGCCCTAGTCTCAGAGATTCTGAATCAGTAGTTTTGGAATGAGGCCTACGTATCTGCATTTTAAAAGATATACTGGTGATTCTAATGTGTAGCCAGGACTGGAGAGTACTTAGAAAGCCTTTAAGAGAGTTCTTCCAGCCCTCTAATTTTGTGATTTCAGTATACAAGAAGCCTTCTTCCATCTGCCCCTGACTTTCCTTTTCTTTTCCTTTTTTAAAATTATAGTTGATTTATAATATTATAATAGTTTCAGGTTTACAACATAGTGATTCAATATTTTTATAGACTATACTTCATTTAAAGTTATTACAAAATAATGGCTATAATTCCCTGAACTATACAATATATCCTTGTTGCTTATACATAGTAGTTTGTACCTCTTAATCCCCTACCCTTATCTTGCCCCTCCCCAGCCCCTCTCACCACTGGTAACCACTAGTTTGTTCTCTATATCTGTGAGTCTATTTCTGTTTTGTTATATATATTTATTTGTTTTATATTTTAGATTTCACATATAAGTGATAACATACACTGTTCATCTTTCTCTGACTTATTTCACTAAGTCCATCCATTTCCAGGTCCATCCATGTTGTTGCAAATGGCAAAACTTCATTCTTTTTGATGGTTGCGTAATATTCCATTGAATACATATACCACATCTTCTTTATCCATTCATCTATTGATGGACACTTGGGTTGTTTCCATATTTGGGCTATTTTAAATAATGCTTCTCTGAACTTTGGGGTACATATATCTTTTTCAATTAATGTTTTCATTATCTTCAGATATATACCCAGGAGTGGCATTGCTGGATCATATGGTAGTTCTATTTTTAGTTTTTTGAAGAACCTCCAAACTGTTTGCCATAGTGGTTGCACCAATTTACATTCCCACCAACAGTGTACAAGGGTTCCATTTTCTTAACATCCTCACCAACATTGGTTATTTGTGGTCTTTTTGATGATAGCCATACTGACAGGTGTGAGGTAATATCTCATTGTGGTTTTGATTTGCATTTCCCAGATGATTAGTGGTGTTGAGCATCTTTTCATGCGCCTGTTGGCCATCTGTATGTCTTTGGAAAAATGTATATTCAGGTCCTTTCCCCATTTTTAAATCAGGTTGTTTGTTTTTTTGATATTGAGTTGATGAGCTGTTTATATATTTTGCATATTAACCCCTTATCAGTTATACCATTTACAAATATTTTCTCCCACTCAGTAGATTGCCTGTTCGTTTTATCAGTGGTTTCCTTTGCTGTGCTAAAGCTTTTAAGTTTAATTACATCACATTTGTTTATTTTTGCTTTTATTGCCTTTGCCTGATGAGACAGATCTAAAAAAATACCATGACTTATGTCAAAGAGTGATCTGCTATGTTTGTTTTCTTCTGGAAGTTTTATAGTTTCCAGTCTTACATTTAAGTATTTAATCCCTTTCGAGTTTATTTTTGTATGTGGTGTGAGAAAATTTTTCTAATTTCATTCTTTTACATGTAGCTGTCCAATTTTCCAGCACCACTTACTGAAGAGACTATCTTTTCCCCATTGTATATTTTTGTCTCCTTTGTCAAATTGACCATAAATGTGTGGGTTTATTTCTGGGCCCTCTATTCTGTTCCATTGACTTGTGTGTCTGTTTTTATTCCAGTACCATACTGTTTGTTTCTTTTTTTGCGGAACGCGGGCCTCTCACTGTTGTGGCCTCTCCCACTGAGGAGCACAGGCTCCGGACGCGCAGGCTCAGTGGCCATGGCTCACGGGCCCAGCCGCTCCGTGGCACGTGGGATCCTCCCAGACCGGGGCATGAACCCGTGTCCCCTGCATTGGCAGGCAGGCTCTCAACCACTGCGCCACCAGGGAAGCCCCATACTGTTTTGATTACTGTAGATTTGTAGTACAGTCTGAAGTCAGGGAGCATGACACTCCAGCATTGCTCTTTTTTCTCAAGATTGTTTTGGCTATTCAGGGTCTTTCGTGGTTCCATATAAATTTTAGGATTATTTGTTCTAGTTCTATATAAAAAGTCATGGATATTTTGCTAGGGATTGCATTAAATCTATAGATTGCTTTGGGTAATATAGACATTTTAACAATAGCAATTCTTCCAGTGCATGACACAGGATATCTTTCCATTTCTTTGTATCATCTTCAGTTTCCTTTATCAATGTTTTATAGTTTTCAGAGTATAGGAGTTTCACCTCCTAGGTTAAATTTATTACTAGGTGTTTTATTCTTTTTGATGCAGTTTTAAGTGGTATTGCTTCTTTAATTTCTTTTTTTTGATAGTTCATTAGTAGTTTATAGAAAGCAACAGATTTCTGTATATAATTTTGTATCCTGTAACTTAACTATGTTATTTATATTTTTTTGGTGGAGACTTTAGGGTTTTATACAGAAAGTATCATGTCATCTGCAAATATTGTAGTAACAGTTTTTACTTCTTTCCTTCCAATTTAGATGCCTTTTATTTCTTTTTCTTATCTGATTGCTGCGGCTAGGACTTCCAATACTATGTTAGAAGTGGTGAGAGGTACTTCCCTGGTGGTCCAGTGGTAAAGAATCTGCCTTCCAATGCAGGGGATGTGAGTTCGATCCCTGGCTGGGGAACTAAGATCCCAAATACCACAGGGCATTTAAGCCCGTGTGCCACAACTACTGAGCTGGCGCACCTCAACAAGAGAGCCCGTGTGCCTGCACACTACAGAGTCCACGCGCTCTGGAGGCTACACACCACAATTACAGAGCCCACACGCCACAAATATAGAGAGAAAACCCGCACGCCACAACTGGAGAGAAGCCTGTGTGCCACAACAAAGACCCCACACAGCCAAAAAAAAAAAAAAAGAAGTAAATAAAATAAATAAATGTTTTTTAAAAACCATATAGCCATGTGACATTAAAAAAAAGTGGTGAGAGTGGGCATCCTAGTCTTGTTCCTGATTTTGGAGGAAAGATGTTCGGATTTTTACCATTGAGTATGATTTTACCTGTGGGTTTGTCATAAATGACCTTTATTATGTTGATATGTGTTCCCTCTGTACCAACTTTGATGAGAGTATTTATCATGAATGGATGTTGAACTTTGTCAAAAGCTTTTTCTGCATCTATTGAGATGATCATTTGATTTTTATCCTTACTATTATTAGTGTGATATATTACAGTGATTGATTTGCAAATATTGAACCAATCATGCATCCCTGGAATAAATCCCACTTGATCATGGTGTATGATCATTTTAAGTGTTGTATTTGGTTTGCTAATATTTTGTTGTGGATTTTTGAATCTATATTCATCAACAATATTGTCCTAAAACATTCTTTTCTTATAGTGTTATTGTATGGTTTTGGTATCACAGTAGTGGTGACCTTGCAGAATGAATTTGGGAGTGTTCCATCCTTTTCAATTTTTTGGAATAGTTTAAGAAGGATAGGTGTTAGCTCTTCTTTATATGTTTAGTAGAATTACCCTGTGAAGCCATCCAATCCTGGATTTTTGTTTGCTGGGAGTTTTTCTTATTACAAATTCAGTTGCACTAGTAGTGTTCAGTCTGTAAATTCTCTGTTTCTTCTTAATTCAGCCGTTGCAGGTTGCATGTTTCTAGAAATTTGTACATTTCTTCTAGATATCCACTTTATTGGCATATAACTGTTGGTAGTACTCTCTTATAATTTGTTGTACCTCTGTGGTATCACTTGTAATTTCTCTTCTTTCATTTTGTATTTTGTTTTATTGGGGTCCTCTTTTCCTCTTAGTAGAGGTTTATCAGTTTCATTTATCTTTTCAAAACAGCAAGACTTGGTTTCATTAATTTTTTTCCATTGTTACTTAGGCTCTATTTTATGTATTTCTTCTATGATCTTTTTTTTTTTTTTTTGCTGTACACGGGCCTCTCACTGTTGTGGCCTCTCCCATTGCGGAGCACAGGCTCCGGATGCACAGGCTCAGCGGCCATGGCTCATGGGCCCAGCCGCTCCGCGGCATGTGGGATCCTCCCAGACCGGGGCATGAACCCGTGTCCCCTGCATTGGCAGGCGGACTCTCAACCACTGCGCCACCAGGGAGGCCCCTATGATCTTTATTATTTCCTTTTTTCTGCTGATGTTCAGGTTTGTTTGTTCTATTTCTATTCCTTTAGATTGTAGGTTAGGCTGTAGGAGATTTTTTTTTTCTTGAGGAAGGCCTTTGTCACTATAAACTTGCCTCTTAGAACTGCATTTGCTGCTTCCAGTGGATGTTTTTAACATCTTTATTGGAGTATAATTGCTTTACAATGGTGTGTTAGTTTCTGCTTTATAACAAAGTGAATTAGCTATACATATACATATATCCCCATTCTCCTTCCTCTTGCATCTCCCTCCCACCCTCCCTATCCCACCCCACTAGGTGGTCACAAAGAACTGAGCTGACCTCCCTGTGCTATGTGGCTGCTTACCACTATCTATCTATTTTACATTTGGTAGTATATATAAGTACATGCCACCCTCTCACTTCAGCCATGCTTACACTTCCCCCTCCGCGTGTCCTCAAGTCCATTCTCTAGGTCTGCATCTTTATTCCTTTCCTGCCCCTAGGTTCTTCAGAACCATTTTGTTTTTAGATTCCATATATATGTGTTAGCATACAGAATTTGTTTTTCTCTTTCTCACTTACTTCACTCAATATGACACACTCTAAGTCCATCCACCTCACTACAAATAACTAAATTTCATTTCTTTTTATGTCTGAGTAATAATCCATTGTATATATGTGCCACATCTTCTTTATCCATTCATCTGTCAGTGGACACTTAGGTTTCTTCCATGTCCTGGCTATTGTAAATAGAGCTGCAATGAACATTTTGGTACATGACTCTTTTTTTTTTTTTTTTTTTGCGGTACGCGGGCTCTCACTGTTGTTGCCTCTTCTGTTGCGGAGCACAGGCTCCGGATGCGCAGGCTCCAGACGCGCAGGCTCAGCGGCCATGGCTCACGGGCATAGCCGCTCCGCGGCACGTGGGATCTTCCCGGACCGAGGCACGAACCCGTGTCCCCTGCATCAGCAAGCGGACTCTCAACCACTGCGCCACCAGGGAAGCCCCATGACTCTTTTTGAATTATGGTTTTCTCAGGGTATATGCCTAGTAGTGGGATTGCTGGGTGTATGGTAGTTCTATTTGTAGTTTTTAAGGAACCTCCATACTGTTCTCCATAGTGGCTGTATCAATTTACACTCCCACCAACAGTGCAAGAGGATTCCCTTTTCTCCACACCTTCAGCATTTATTGTTTGTAAATTTTTTGATGATGGCCATTCTGACCTGTGTGAGATGATATCTCATCGTAGTTTTGATTTGCATTTCTCTAATGATTAATGATGTTGCGCATTCTTTCATGTGTTTTTTGGCAATCTGTATATCTTCTTTGGAGAAATGTCTATTTAGGTCCTCTGCTGATTTTTGGATTGGGTTGTTTGTTTTTTTGATATTGAGCTGCATGAGTTGCTTGTATGTTTTGGAGATTAATCCTTTGTCAGTTGCTTCTTTGCAAATATTTTCTCCCATTCTGAGGGTAGTCTTTTCATCTTGTTTATGGTCTCCTTTGCTATGCAAAAGCTTTTAAGCTTCATTAACTCCCATTTGTTTATTTTTGTTTTTATTTCCATTTCCCTAGGAGGTGGATCAGAAAGGTCGTGCTGTGACTTATGTCATAGAGTGTTCTGCCTATGTTTTCCTCTAAGAGTTTGATGGTGTCCAGCCTTACATATAGGTCTTTAATCCATTTTGAGTTTATATTTGTGTATGGTGTTAGGGAGTGTTCTAATTTCATTCTTTTACATGTAGCTGTCCAGTTTTCCCAGCACCACTTATTGAAGAGGCTGCCTTTTCTCCATTGTATATTCTTGCCTCCTTTATCAAAGATAAGGTGACCATATGTGCGTGGGTTTATCTCTGGGCTTTCGATCCTGTTCCATTGATCTATATTTCTATTTTTGTGACAGTACCATACTGTCTTGATTACTGTAGCTTTGTAGTATAATCTGAAGTCAGGGAGCCTGATTCCTCCAGCTCCATTTTTCTTTCTCAAGATTGCTTTGGTTATTTGAGGTCTTTTGTGTTTCCATACAAATTGTGAAATTTTTTGTTCTAGTTCTGTGAAAAATGCCAGTGGTAGTTTGACAGGGATTGCATTGAATCTGTAGATTGCTTTGGGTAGTAGTCATTTTCACAATTTTGATTCTTCCAATCCAAGGACATGGTATATCTCTCCATCTGTGTGTATCATCTAATTTCTTTCATCAGTGTCTTATACTTTTCTGCATACAGGTCTTTTGTCTCCTTAGGTAGGTTTATTCCTAGGTATTTTATTCTTTTTGTTGCAGTGCTATATGGGAGTGTTTCCTTAATTTCTCTTTCAGATTTTTCATCATTAGTGTATAGGAATGCAAGAGATTTCTGTTCATTAATTTTGTATCCTGCTACTTTACCAAATTCATTGATTAGCTCTAGTAGTTTTCTGGTAGCATCTTTAGGATTCTCTATGTATAGTAGCATGTCATCTGCAAACAGTGACAACTTTACTTCTTCTTTTCCGATTTGGATTCCTTTTATTTCTTTTTCTTCTCTGATTGCTGTGGCTAAAATTCCAAATCTATGTTGAATAATAGTGGTGAGAGTGGGCAACTTTGTCTTGTTCCTGATCTTAGTGGAAATGGTTTCAGCTTTTCACCATTCAGGATGATGTTTGCTGTGGGTTTGTCATATATGGCCTTTATTATGTTGAAGAAAGTTCCCTCTATGCCTACTTTCTGGAGGTTTTTTTTTTAATCATTAACGGGTGTTGAATTTTGTCAGAAGCTTTCTCTGCATCTATTGAGATGATCATATGGTTTTTCTCCTTCAATTTGTTAATATGGTGTATCATGTTGATTGATTTGCATATATTGAAGAATCCTTGCATTCCTGGGATAAACCCCACTTGATCATAGTGTATGATCCTTTTAGTGTGCTGTTGGATTCTGTTTTCTAGTATTTTGTTGAGGATTTTTGCATTTATGTTCATCAGTGATATTGGCCAATAGTTTTCTTTCTTTGTGACATCTTTGTCTGGTTTCGGTATCAGGGTGATGGTGGCCTCCTTGAATGAGTTCGGGAGTGTTCCTCCCTCTGCTGTATTGTGGAAGAGTTTGAGAAGGATGGGTGTTTGCTCTTCTCTAAATGTTTGGCAGAATTCACCTGTGAAGCCATCTGGTCCTGGGATTTTGCTTGTTGGAAAATTTTTTATCACAGTGTCAATTTCAGTGCTTGTGACTGGTCTGTTTATATTTTCTGTTTCTTCCTCATTCAGTCTCAGAAGTTGTGATTTTCTAAGAATTTGTCCATTTCTTCCAGGTTGTCCAATTTATAGGCATATAGTTGCTTCTAGTAATCTCTCTTGATCCTTTGTATTTCTGCAGTGTCAGTTGTTACTTCTCCTTTTTCATTTCTAATTCTGTTGATTGGAGTCTTCTCCCTTTTTTCCTTGATGAGTCTGGCTAATGGTTTATCAATTTTGTTCCTCTTCTCACAGAACCAGTTTTTAGTTTTATTGATCTTTGCTATCATTTCCTTCATTTCTTTTTCATTTATTTCTGATCTGAACTTTATGATTTTTTTCCTTCTGCTACCTTTGGGTTTTTTTTGGTTCTCCTTTTTCTAATTCCTTTAGGTATAAGGTAAGGTTGTTTATTTGAGATGTTTCTTGTTTCTTGAGGTAGGATTGTATTACTATAAACGTCCCTCTTAGAACTGCTTTTGATGCATCCCATAGGTTTTGGATCATTGTGTTTTCATGGTCATTTGTTTTTTGTAGTTTCTGATTTCCTCTTTGATTTCTTCAGTGATATCTTGGTTACTTGGTAGTTTATTGTTTATCCTCCATGTGTGTGTATTTTTTACAGAATATTTCCTGTGATTGATTGTAGTCTCATAGCATTGTGGTCAGAAAAGATACTTGATACGATTTCAATTTTCCTCAATTTACCAAGGCTTGATTTGTTACCCAAGATATGATCTATCCTGGAGAATGTTCCATGAGCCCTTGAGAAGAAAGTATATTTTGTTGTTTTTGGATGGAATGTCCTATAAATATCAGTTAAGTCCATGTTGTTTAGTGTATCATTTAAAGCTTGTGTTTCCTTATTTATTTTCATTTTGGATGATCTGTCCATTGGTGAATGTGGGGTGTTAACATCCCCTACTACGAGTGTGTTACTGTCAACTTCCCCTTTTATGGCTGTTAGCATTTGCCTTACGTATTGAGGTGCTCCTATGTTGGGTGCATAAATATTTACAATTATTAAAACTTCTTCTTGGACTGATCCCTTCATCATTATGTTGTGTTCTTCTTTGTCTCTTGTAGTAGTCTTTATTTTAAAGTCTATTTTGTCTGATATGAGAATTGCTACTCCAGCTTTCGTTTGATTTCCACTTGCATGGAATATCTTTTTCCATCCCCTCACTTTCAGTCTGTATGTGTCCCTAGGTTTGAAGTGGGTCTCTTGTAGACAGCATATATACGGGTCTTGTTTTTGTATCCATTCAGCCAGTCTATATCTTTTGGTTGGAGCATTTAATCCATTTACATTTAAGGTAATTATTGATACGTATGTTCTTATTACCATTTTCTTAATTGTTTTGGGTTTGTTATTGTAGGTCTTTTCCTTCTCTTGTGTTTCTTGCCTAGAGAAATTCCTTTAGCATTTGTTGTAGAGCTGGTTTGGTGGTGCTGAATTCTCTTAGCTTTTGCTTGTCTGTAAAGCTTTTAATTTCTCTGTTGAATCTGAATGAGATCCTTGCTGGTTAGAGTATTCTTGGTTTTAGGTTTTTCCCTTTTATCACTTTATATATGTCCTACCACTACCTTCTGGCTTGCAGAGTTTCTGCTGAAAGATCAGCTGTTAACCTTTTGGGTATTTCCTTGTATGTTGTTCATTGTTTTTCCCTTGCTGCTTTCAATATTTTTTCCTTGTATTTAATTTTTGATAGTTTGATTAATATGTGTCTTGGTGTTTCTCCTTGGATTTTTCCTGTATGGGACTCTCTGCACTTCCTGGACTTGATTAAGTATTTCCTTTCCCATATTAGGGAAGTTTTCAACTCTAATCTCTTCAAATATTTTCTCAGTCCCTTTCTTCTTCTCTTTTTCTTCTGGGACCCCTATAATTCCAATGTTGGTGTGTTTAATGTTGTCCTAGAGGTCTCTGAGTCTGTCCTCAATTCTTTTCATTCTTTTTTCTTTATTCTGCTCTGCAGCAGTTATTTCCACTGTTTTATCTTCCAGATCACTTAGCCGTTCTTCTGCCTCAGTTATTCTGCTGTTGATTCCTTCTAGAGAATTTTTAATTTCATGTATTGTGTTGTTCATCATTGTTTGTTTGCTCTTTAGTTCTTCTAGGTCCTCGTTAAACGTTTCTTGTATTTTCTCCATTCTATTTCCAAGCATTTGGATCATCTTTAGTATCATTACTCTGAATTCTTTTTCAGGTAGGCTGCCTATTTCCTCTTCATTTGTTTGGTCTGGTGGGTTTTTACGTTGCTCCTTCATCTGTTGTGTGTTTCTCTGTCTTCTCATTTTGCTTAACTTACTGTGTTTGGGGTGTCCTTTTTGCAGGCTGCAGATTCGTAGTTTCCATTCCTTTTGGTGTCTGCCCCCAGTGGCTAAGGTTGTTTCAGTGGCTTGTGTAGGCTTTGTGGTGGAGGGGACTAGTCCCTATATTCTGGTGGATGAATTTGGATCTTGTCTTTCTGGTGGGCAGGAATGTGTCCAGTGGTGTGTTTTGGGGTGTCTGTGACCTTATTATTATTTTAGGCAGCCTCTCTGCTATTGGGTGGGGTTGTGTTCCTCTCTTGCTAGTTGTTTTGCATAGGGTGTCCAGTGCTGTAGCTTGCTGGTTGTTGAGTGGAGCTGGGTCTTAGTGTTGAGATGGAGATCTCTGGGAGAAGTTTCACTGTTTGATATTACGTGGAGCCGTGACATCTCGGGTGATCCAGTGTTCTGAAGTTGGCTCTCCCACCTCAGAGGGACAGGCCTGACACCCAGCCAGAGCACGAAGACCCTGTCAGCCACATGGCTCAGAAGAAAAGGGAGAAAAAAAGAAAGAGAAAAAGAAAATAAAGTTTTTAAAATAAAAAATAATTATTTAAAATAAAAATTGTAAAAAGTAATTAGAAAAAGAAAAAAACAACCAAGCAAACATAAAAAACAGACAGACATAACCCTAGAACAAATTGTAAAAGCAAAGCTATACAGACAAAATCACACAAGGAAACATACTCATACTCACAGAAAGAGTAAAAGGAAAAAAACATATGTACATATCATTGCTCCCTACATCCACTGCCTCAAATTTGGGTTGATTTGTTGTCTATTCAGGTATTCCACAGATGCAGGGTACATCAAGTTGAATGTGTAGATTTAATCTGATGCTCCTGAGGCTGCTGGGAGAAATTTCCCTTTCTCTTCTTTGTTTGCACAGCTCCTGGGGTTCAGCTTTGGATTGGCTCCACCTCTGCATGTAGGTCACCTGAGGGCGTCTGTTCCCTGCCCAGACAGAACGGGGTTAAAGTAGCAGTTGATTAGGATGCTCTGGCTCACTCAGACTGGGGGAAATATGGGGTACGGCATGTGGGGCAAGCCTGCGGTGGCAGAGGCCAGCATGATGTTGCAACAACCTGAGGCATGCCATGTGTTCCCCGGGGAAGTTGTCCCTGGATCACGGGACCCTGGCAGTGGCAGGCTGCACAGGCTCCCAGGAGGGGAGGTGTGGATAGTGACCTGTGCTTGCACACAGGCTTCTTGGTGGCTGCAGCAGCAGCCTTAGCATTTCATGCCTATTTCTGGGGTCCGCGCTCATAGCCGCAGCTTGTGTCCCTCTCTGGAGCCTGTTGAGGCAGTGCTCTGAATCCCCTCTCCTCACGCACCCTGAAACAATGGTCTCTTGCCTCTTAGGCAGGTCCAGACTTTTTCCCCAACTCCCTCCCAGCTAGGTGTGGTGCACTAGCCCCCTTCAGGCTGTGTTCATGCAGCCAACCCCAGTCCTCTCCCTGGGATCTGACCTCTGAAGAAGCTGGAGCCTCAGGTCCCAAGCTCCACCCATCTTGGTGGTTGAGCAGACAAAGCCTCTCGGGCTGGTGAGTGCTGGTTGGCACTGATCCTCTGTGCTGGAATCTCTCCACTTTGCCCTCTGCACCCCTGTTGCTGTTTTCTCCTCCTTGGCTTTGGAGTTTCCACCCCGCCACCCCCATCTCTGCCAGTAAGGGGCTTCCTGGTGTGTGGAAACTTTTCCTCCTTCACTGCTCCCTCCCAGAGGTGTAGGTCCTGTCCCTATTGTTTTGTCTCTGTTTTTTCTTTTTTTCTTTTGACGTCCCCAGGTACGTGGAGAGTTTCTTGCCTTTTGGGAAGTCTGAGGTCTTCTGCCAGCGTTCAGTAGGTGTTTTGTAGGAGTTGTTCCACATGTAGATGTATTTGTGATGTATTTGTGGGGAGGAAAGTGATCTCCACGTCTTACTCTTCTGCCATCTTGAAGGTCTCCCCTGCTTCCCAAAGATTTTTGAAAGTTGTGTTTCCACTTTCATTTGTCTTGAGGTATTTTATCATTTTCTCTTTGATTTCTTCATTGACCCATTGGTCTTTTAGTAGCATATTGTTTAGTCTCCACTTGTTTGTGTTTTCCCCATTTTTCTTTTGTAATTGATTCCTAGTTTCATACCATTGTGGTTGGAAAAAATGCTTAATCTAATTTCTAGTCTCTTAAATTTGTTGAGAAATTTGTTTTGTGGCCTAGCATGTGATCTATCCTGGGGAACGTTTCAGGTGCACTTGAAAAGAATGTGTATTTTGCTCTTTTGGGATGGAATGTCATGTAAGTCAATATCTATTAAGTCCAACTTGTCTATTGTGTCATTTAAGACCATTGTTACTTATTGATTTTTTGTCTTGGTTGTCTGTCCATTGATGTAAGTGGGGTATTAAAAGTTCCCTACTATCATTGTATTATTGTCAATTTCTCCTTTTAAGTTTGTTAATATTTGCCTTACATATTTGCATTCTCCTGTATTGTGTACATACATGTTAATGAATTTAATATCCTCCTCTTGTATTGATCCATTTATCATTATATAATGCCCTTTTTCTATCTTTTGTTGTAGCCTTTGGTTTAAAGTCTATTTGTCTGATATGAGTATTGTTACCCCTGCTTTCTTGTCATTTCCATTTGGATGAAATATCTTTCTCTATCCTCTCACTTTCAGTCTGTGTGTCTTTAGCTCTGAAGTGAGTGTCTTGTACAGCATATTTATAGGTCTTGTTATTTTATCCAATTAATCACCCTATGTCTTTTGTTTTGCTTTTATTGGAGTATAGTTGATTTACAATGTTGTGTTAGTTTCTGCTGTACAGTAAAGTGGATCAGTTATACATAAACATAGATCCACTCTTTTTTAGATTCTTTCCCCATATAGGTCTTTAGAGAGTATTGAGAAGAGTTCCCTGTGCTATACAGTAGGTACCCTATGTCTCTTGATTGGAGCATTTAGTCCATTGACATTTAAAGTAAGTATTGATAGCTATCTACTTATTGCCATTTTATTACTTGTTTTCTGGTTGTTTTTGTACTTCTTTGTTCATTTCTTCTTCTCTTTCTTCCCTTGTGGTTTGTAGATTTTCTTAAATGGTATGTGTGTGTTCCTTTCTTTTTCGTTTTTTTTTTTTTATCTATCGTGGTTTTTGATTTGTGCTTACCATCAGTTTCCTATATGTTGACCTATAACTATATCTACTTGTTTTAAACTGGTAGTCATTTAAGTTCAACCACATTTTAAAGATCTACATTTTTTACTCCTCTCCCCAACATTGTGTGTTTTTGATGACATATTTTACATCTTCATGTTTGTCTCTAACTTTTGTATCATTGTACTTGATCTTACAATTGTTGTCTTTTTTTTAATTAATAAACTTTATTTTTTTAGAGCAATTGTAGGTTCACAGCAAAATTGAACAGAAAGTACAGAGCTTTCTCCTATACCCCCATGCCCACACGTGCACAGTACCTCCCCCCGTTATCAACATCCTGCCCCAAAGGGGTACATTTGTTAATTGATGAATCTACAGTGATATATCATTAGTACCCAAAGTCCACAGTTTACATTAGGGTTCACCTTTGGTATTGTACATTCTATGGGTTTTGACAAATGTATGACTTGTATCTACCATTGTAGTATCATGTGGAATAGTTCAGCTGCCCTAAAAGTCCTCTGTGCTCCAGCTATTCATCCCTCCCTCCTACCTAACCTCTGGCAAACACTGATTATGATACTGTCTTCACAGCTTGTCTTTTTGCAGAATGCCATATAGTTGGAATCATATAGTATGTAGCTTTTTCAGATTGGCTTCTTTCACTTAATAATGTGCATTTAAGATTCGTCTATGTGTTTTCATGGCTTGATAGTTCATTTCTTTTTTTGTTGTTGTTAGTTTCCGCTTTATAACAAAGTGAATCAGTTATACATATACATATGTACCCATATCTCTTCCCTCTTGCATCTTCCTCCCTCCCACCCTCCCTATTCCACCCTTCTAGGTGTTCACAAACCATACTAGTTTACTTAAGTGATTGGTCTACATCCTTTACTATATATTTTCCTTTACTAGTGGGATTTTTCCTTTCCTATAAACTCTTACTTCTTGTAGCCTTTTCTTTTCCATTTAAAGAAAACCCTTTAACACTTCATCTAAGGTCAGTTTACTATTGATGAACTCTTTTAGTTTTTGGTTGTCTGAGTAGTGCTTTATCTCTCCTTCAATTCTGAATGATAGCCTTTCTTGGTAGTGTATCCTAGGTTGTAGATTTTTCCCTTTCAGCACTTTAAATATATCATGCTACTCCCTTATGGCCTGCAAAATTTCTGCAGAAAAATCAGCTGATAGCCTTATGGGGGTTCTGTTGTATGTGACTCTTTATTTTTCTCTTGCTCACTTTAGAATTCTCTCTTTATCTTTAACTTTCACCATTTTAAGTCTGATATGTCTTGGTCTGGCTCTCCTGGGGTTCATCTTGTTTAGGACTCTCTGTGTTTCCTGTACCCGGAAATCTATTTCCTTCTTCAGCTTCAGGAATTTTTCATCCATAATTTCATCAAGTACATTTTCTACCCCTTTCTCTCTCTCTCTCCTCCTTCTGGGACCCCTACAGTACAAATGTTAGTATGCTTGATGTTGTCTCATAAGCCCCTTAAACTATCCTCATTTTCCAAAATGTGTTTTTATTTTTGCTCTTTTGATTGCATGATTTACATTCTTTTATCTTCCAGATCACTTAGGCATTCTTCTGTATCACCTAATCTTCTATTAATTCCCTCTAGTGTATTTTTCATTTCAGTTATTGTATTCTTCAGTTCTGACTGGTTTGTTTTTATACTTTCTAGCTACTAGCTAAAATTCTCACTGTGTTCATCTATTCTTTCCCCAAGTTCAGCTAGTATTCTTATTACTAAAGCTTCGAACTCTTTCTCTGGTAAATTAATTATCTCTGTTTCATTAGGACTTTTTTCAGGGTTTTTTTTTCTTGTTCTTTCATTTGAAACATATTCTTCTGTCTTCTCATTTTGTTTAACTTTCTCTGTCTCTATGAAGTTAGGTGAGTTACCTATCTGACGCTTCTGTGGGAGCATCCCTATGCAGTCTACGTGTGCCCAGTGGGTATGGTAGGAGAGCCAGATATGACGTGAGCAAGAGTCACATCTTCCCCCAGGGTGTGATGGCAGCTATCAGCTTGGTAGAAGGTGGTGCTGGAGATGGAAGGGCTAGAGCCAGAGCCAGGGCTTCTTCTATGCTCAGTGGCCATCACTGCCTCACTGGAGGCAGAGTTGGTGCCCAAGGTACTGGAGCAGAAGCCCTGAAGGCCAGGTCCGAGCTGGTTCCTTTCCCTCTAAGTGTGTGCACCACCCCCCTGGCAGTGGCACCTCTGCCCTAGTGGAGAGCAGCACTGGAGCAACAGGTACTAGAGGGGACCTGCGGGACAGGCCAGGGTAAGTGCTGGGACAGTCCCAGCAAGTTAGTCCGAACCCCAGGCAATTTTCAATCTGCTGCTTCCTCATGTGCATGCTGGTAATGACTGCCTTCCCCTTGTTCAGAGGCAGGGTTGGGTCTGAGGCAACTCCATTCTCTCTAAGTGTGAACACTCTCCTTGGCAGCATCAGCCTTTGTGGCAGTGGAGAGCTGCACCAGAGCAAAAGAGACTGTAGTGGGCACCCGGTGCAGGCTGAGGAGAAGGCTGTGGCAGTTGTGGGAAACCAGCCAGAGCTCCAGGTAGTTTTCAGTTTGTTTCCTCCGCCTTGTTCGCTGGGAGTAAGCAAGTGTGTGCATGCTCTTCATGAGTGGAGTGTCGATTTCTTACAGCCCTCTGGTAAGTCCCACTGGTTTTCAAACCAGCTAAGGGGACTCGTCTTCCCAGAGTCAGGCCCAACATGTGGCTTGAACCCATCACTACCCACGGAGAATCCTTGAGGCTGTGATATCCCCTGCCTCTTGTGTGTCCCCTACTTGGGCACTTGCCCCAACTAGATGCTTTTCCTCCCTTCCTGCCCAACTCTATGCAACTCTTTCTTTATAGCCTTGGTTGTAGAAGAGCCTTTATGTCAGGCTCCAGGTTGTTTTCAGCAGGAGTTGCTTCATATGTAAGATATATTTTGATGTGTTCGTGGAAGGAGGTGAGCTCAGCATCCTCCTACTCTGCCATCTTGATCTCCCTCCCATCCTCCCCTGACTTTCCACAGGAGACAAGTAAGATAATCATCCTACATTTTTCCCCTTTGGACTCCTCAGAGTATTTCCATACTAAACGGTTGTTGTTATCTTTGCTGTTTTAGTGGCGATGATACTGTCTAAGACTTAAATTTGTTACAATGTACCTATAGCTGAAGAGTCCAAATCCAAGCTAAGGACAGGTGATGAAGGTCAAGGAATAATGAGAATGTCCTGAGATGGATCTCTGAGGTTTTCATTTTCACAGATGCATTTTTGTGCAACGTGTATAGTCATCTACCATTAGTTGTAAAGCAATGTGACATTAATTTAGCCATTCATCCTTTTTGCTGCTACAGAACATAGAGCTCCTTCCTGGGCTATGGCTTTAAGAAGGCAATGCAAACACAGATATAGCAGTAAACTAATTTTGCAATAGAGATAGAAAGATTTAGAAATTTTAATATTCTTAAGAGACTATTTGATTTGTGTTGAGAGGGAGCTGACTTGATTTTCTTAGAGGCTCTAAAGAAGAGTGAATGTGAATGATTGGGCAAGCCAGCGTCTTTATAAAGGTGGTTTTTAAATTGCATTGCTTGGAGTGTTTACCATTTATTTACTTGACTTTTGCCCTTGCATGAAAAACCAAAAGGAAGTATGTCTTACTTTGTTTAAGAAGCTGGTGACGTGGTGAATGGGGAGTTAGAACTTAGGTATTATCTATCCCAGATTCAGGGAGTCAGGGAGATGAGGTTATACTAATGAAAACTTGTTTTCAAGGTTCCCTCCACTCCAAAAATTGGGGTTTTGCATGAGAAGTTTTAGTCCCAAAATAAAAGATTGGGAAGTGCAAATGTTGTGTAAATGAGAGATCTTTCTCTTTTTCCAACTTGGTATTCCTTGATTGAAAATCTTAAATTATATTTATTGATGAGTTAGGATTCACTTCAGAGCATGTTTAAAATTCAAAATGTGACTTGATTTTTAAATCTTTGATTTACATACTTTCAGGAACCCATTTATTATAGAAATCAATAACAGCTGTGTTCTCCCTAGGGTTGATTGTTTCAGTCAAATCCTTTTAAAACACGAACTAAGAAGATTAGGATTTAATCTTTGTTTCTTCCAACAACAACAAAAAATCTCATCATAGAGTTAATATACCTCCTAGTCCAGAATGTGTTATCAGAAAGTATATATTCAATACTATCTACTTTTTTTTTTTTGCGGTATGCGGGCCTCTCACTGCCGTGGCCTCTCCCGTTGCGGAGCACAGGCTCCGGACGCGCAGGCTCAGCGGCCATGGCTCACGGGCCCAGCCGCTCTGCGGCATGTGGGATCTTCCCGGACCAGGGCACGAACCCGTGTCCCCTGCATTGGCAGGCAGACTCTCAACCACTGCGCCACCAGGGAAGCCCTCTACTTTTTAATCAATGGTATATTTATAACTTTTAGATTATTTTGTAGTTACGTCAGAAAAACGGAAAGATTTGCTCTTTTTATTTTTCCAAATTCACTGAATTTAGGAAGTTATAGGGTGGTGAACCTATCACTGAGCTATTTGGTGAGTATTTTGCTGCAAGGTACTAGAAAGACAAGAACCATCACCAAAAGTAGGAAGAGGTAACTTGTGGGTTAGCTATTATACTATGTGATACTAATCACAATGTCTTGGTAAGAAATTAAGCACCAAGTAAATCAATAACGATGGTACGCAAGTTTTGGAGAAGGTATTATAACAAAATGTTAGCATTAAAGAAACATCTGCAACCTACGAAGCCTAAACTATTTTTAAAAGCTCATATGGGCAGCTGAAGATGTATTTGTCCCATGTGAATACTAGAGGTGGATGGGTATAGCAAGTAGCTTGCCATATCAAAGAAACTATGGCATACATGGAAAGTGTCTTTTAGAAATAGAAAAAATCCAATCAAGGAGAATGGGGAAGCTTATAAATTTAGCAGGTCATGTGCGAACTGTCATTTAGGCTGGTTGAAAAAAGAAAAATTGGCGAAATTCTTTAAAATCAGTCATAAGTTTTTAAGTTACTCAAAAGCAGGCAGTTTACTGGGTCTATTTGGTGATGATGGTGCAACAAACTTGACAGAAAAATAATAAACTTTAATGATCTATTTGTCTAATACAAGAAGATATAAGGGAACATGCTATCTCAATAATTTGTCCCCTGAAATTGATGACCAGGTTAAACTGTAATAAGTGAACAGATAATCTATGTCCAATTAACAAATTAAATATAGACAGTTCATCAGAATTATATAGCATCCTTCTATATTTTGAAGGAACTCAAAGTAAGGTTTTAGGTCTGGACTAATAAAGCACTTAAGTATAAATTAGACTGACATGTATACACTGCTATATTTAAAATAAAACGCCTTCCCATGAAAAAATAAAAATAAATAAAAAATAATAAATTAATAACATGCCATTTTTGTGAGGTTTGGAAATCTTTTTTTCTACTTGATCAGTAGTATATATTCAGCAATACGAGTTTAAGTAAGGTTAAAGGTTATCTTGTGGGAGTAAAATTTGAATTCACAATTGTACACTGTTAGATAAAGGATATTTCTGAATCAGGAAAGGGCAGTGAATTTATAAATCTAAGTCATGCCTATACATCTGTTAACCTAAAACCTTATGCTTGATTCAGATTTTGTTGTAGCAAAATATTGATTTATTCTGGATTCCTACTGTGAGATGTGTTGTGAAAGTTCAACATATTACCATTTCCTTATGAGTACTTGCAATCATGATAAAAGCATAGAATCTTATTTCAGCCATTGATGAGAACATTGCATACAGATAGGATCCCAAGTAAAGAAGAAAAAAGGACTTGTAGATTCTTGGGTCTTTTGTTCTCTGTGTTGTTTATATGGTGGTTTAGAAGTATAGATGCAGTGATTAGGATGTCCAAGTTGGAGAGAGAGGAGAGTTAAAAGGTAATATTTTGCTGGTGGAATGTAACAATTTTAACAACTCACCTACCTATAGCTTAGATTAGGTATTCTCTCATTATCACTACCATTACATTAATGTGCAAACTGTGTATATTCAGCTGCTTTATTCTAAAAAGAGTCTGGCCCTTTGGTGTGCACCAGAGACAACATTTGCTCTAGGAGATTGTGGTAGCAGGATCAGCTAAGCCCACTTAGTGTGGGTGATCCAATAGAATATGGACTAGTTGGCCATTTGGGATATACAGTTGTTCTAACAAAGCACATGCGGAGAGTCAAGGGAGTTTGTATGCTTTTTTTTTTTAAATGTGGTATTGTCTTATGTGATTTACTTTCCTTCATTTAAAAACTTGATGCAAAATGTTTGTGTTCTTTCCTTTCTTTCTCTCCCCGCCCCCCCTTAGAATAATATAGCCGATCCAGAAGAACTGTTCACAAAATTAGAACGCATTGGAAAAGGCTCCTTTGGAGAAGTTTTCAAAGGTATTGATAACCGTACCCAGCAAGTGGTTGCTATTAAAATCATAGACCTCGAGGAAGCCGAAGATGAAATTGAAGACATTCAGCAAGAAATAACTGTTTTGAGTCAGTGTGACAGCTCCTATGTAACAAAATACTATGGATCATATTTAAAGGTAATGTGTACGCTGGATTATTTAAGTCATAAGGTATCTTAATTATAAGTATTTCTTTTTTTAATTCTGTTTTTTGAAAGGCAATGTCTTAAATTAGGATTTGACAGCCTTTGGCCTCCAGACAGAACTCAGCTCCATTTGTAGTGCCAAAATAGACTGTTTTTAGATTTAGCAGCTGTATCCTGAATGCATCCCAGTACTCAGCTGCAATATTTTTCCACACCTGAACTTTTGGGTTGATGGAGGAACAGAAAGGCAGCTGAGCCTTGAGACATATCCTTTGCCTGGAAAGAGCTTTCCTGGGCTTTTACCCATTATTCTCAATGGTCCAGTCTGTCTCAACCTCAGAATTGATGGCATATGTAAGCATGTCACTATTCCATTGAGTTATGGTGGTTATTTACACATCTCCCTCTCCCTCTAGGTTGTAAGCTTCTTGACAGCAGGGAGTTTAGTTCAGCCTGTCTTGGTTTTCACATCACTTAGCACAGAGCATGGCACATCTTAAGTACATGATAAATATTTGTTGAAATGGAGTTAAATAGATTAATATCTGTTCCCCCCCACCAAACAAAAAGTTGGATTTTTAGTTTCCAGGATTATGGAATTAGCAGACACCTGAAGTTCCAGCAGATGGAGTTACTACTGCATCACAGAAAACTCTTTGGTGACTAAAACCCAGAGTTCTTGGGTTCCATATTTATAGAGTCAGGATTTGTGTCTATTGAAATATAAAACAATAAATAATTAGAAAAATCTAGCTTAGAGTTTAAATTACCTTAAAATTAAAAAAAATGTATCCCCATATTGATATTTTTCAAAGGAGGGCAGTATTAGTTAGATCTTTGATTTTTAGGGCTTACAAAGGGGAAGGTATTTTGTTTGTTTGTTTGTCCATCTATCTATAGGCCAAAAGGGTGTGTTTATAACCCATCAGGCTGTTGGCCTGCACAAAAATTGATGCTGTCTTTTTATGTTCTGCTGATCAAATATACCCTAGGATAAACTATATTAGTTAATACTGATATAGAAATTCATAGATTTCCATGGCTTTTTACAGAGCCTAACCTTTTTTTTTTTTTTGGTCGCGCTGCGCAACTTGCGGGATTGAACCCAGGCCCCCTGCAGGAGAAGCGCAGAGTCCTAACCACTGAACTTCCAGGGAATTCCCCACAGAGCCTAATTTATTCTAATAGTACGTGAATTAGGTGACTGTGGCATTAATGCATAGTAGAATGAATCACTAAATAGCCAAACAGTCACTCTGTGTCACACACGGTACTAGGTTATGGAGATGTAAAAGTGAACAACTCCTGCCGTTAAAGAGCTCACAGTCTCATATTGCACTAAAATAGTGTAGATTTTGTGATTGAATGTGTACAAGGTACAGATGAAGCATAAAGAAGAAAATGGTCACCTCTACCCTTTTTTTCCATGATGGTATGAAGGAAAGGCTTCCAAGAGGCAGTGATACTGCTGGTAGCTCCTATACAATATACTTTTAAGTGTTAGCCATTACTCTATTTTACTGTACACCTAATTACTTGATTCTTTGTGGTTCACTTTGCTTTTATATTCTTCCCTAAAAAGCTTATTTAGTGGGTCAGATTCCTTTTTAGGAATCCTATGGGGGTGGTCATTCAATCTCAGTGGTTTTAAGTCTCCCTTCTAATTTCCATAGCAGGTGTGGTTGTAGGCAGCCCAGGGAATTTGTTGTTGTTGGTGGTGATGTGTCTGTGTGTTTTGCTTATTCTGGTTTACTCTTTCTGGATTGAATCCTTGTAATTCCAGACCCACTCTAGAGCAGATCTGAACACTTGCTATTTTTAGGCACCTGTATCAGATAAGCTAGTTTTGGTGACTGACTTATATTAAAGAAGCCCTATTTAAAATGCGCTATTGTATATTATATTGAAAATGGGTACTGACATGGTATTGAGTTTATTGTTTGCTTACAACCTTTCTTTATTTATATTCAGTACTCGCATGGAAAATGAATTATAACTCTGTTTTTATTATTTATTCCTAAGATTTCACATTTAAAAAAATTTTCCTCATAGTATACATGTACCAGTCACCCAAAAAATACTTAATCTTTTAATAAATCCAACTGATAGTTTGTTTTCTCCAAATCTTGACTGTTGAATGTTCTCAGGCCAGTTAGTGATACAAAACTGTTATCCAAGATGTCTTCTTACAGAATTAAACTGCATTATTTTTATCTCGTTTACCCATCATTAATTAAAATACATGATGAGAAAGCCTACTTTGAAGAACATGTTACTTCATGATAAAATTGTAGAAATTCACAGATGGCTGCTGTTGATTACATTTGTATCTAGATTATTTGTACACACACATATTATCTCTATATGGATATACATATATATACACAGAGAAAAAGAAATATGATTTTATAACTCTTTAATACCATTTATTTAAATTACTTTCTTAAATTGACCACTTGTTTATTTCCCATTTATATTAAACCATAGTGTGACTTTACAGGCTTAAATTTTTTTAAACTAAAATCACATCAAATATAACAGGGTTCTGTTTAGTTCAGTCAGTGAAATCAAGGCTACATCCTCTAAGTACCATCAGACAACTGCATCATCAGTCGACTTATGTTCTTGTTGTGGCCCATCCTTCCATTTCAGATGATACGGGAGATTTTGTGAGTCAAGTTAATTGAGTAAAGTAGGATACAGGTTCTTCTCAGGTTGTCCTAACACAGGACATAACCAAGGCCCTCACTGTTAGCTGGAGGAAAATTTATTGCACTTGAGAGAAAATTATATGCTCTCTGAAACTGTATGTAGTTGTAGTACTTTCCTTGAGACATGCAGAAATGTACTAGGTATTCATTTTGACTGAGCTCACTGTATAACTTCGTTTTTAAAAACAAGAGTAAAAACCAGACAGACACATCAGTATGACCACAATATTTTCCTTTAATTTTACTTCACTGCAGATTTTCTTGACAGACAAAGTTAGTCTTTATGACGAGTGCTAAAATAAGCAAACCCTTCCCTTCTGATCTCATAACATTGGAAGAATCTTTTATAATCTTTAAATATTTTTCTAGTTCGATGTAAATCTTAAAATGAAGCTCACTCAGGCATTGAATAGAATTTGAATCATGCCTTTATTTGCTGCTGAAAATTGCTTTTAGATTTCTGTTTATGTTAAGGAAATATGCCCCCCTCCACATACCACAACAACTGATATTTATTTAAAAAAAAAAAAGAATTGAATGATTGAAGTAAAATGTTCCAGAATAGAGTCTGTACAGTTTTGTTTCCTTCTCATTATTTTTCCTGAGACTTTTGTGTGTGCTTATTTCCAATGTATGGTGAATGTTTCTGGAATATTTCTGGAATATTCTTTAATTTTTAAAAATCATAGTTTTCTTATAAAACTTGAAGGAAATTGGAGAGGGAAATATTTCCTCCTTGTACAGTGGTTTTTTTTTTCCTCAAAATAAGAATAGCTTTAAACTTCCTATAATACACCTCTAAGAAGCCCCATATTAGATTCAATTCAGCAGATATTTATTTTTTGGTCACCTACTCTGTGCACTCCTCTCATTCTGCATATTTGCCCTGGTCGGTCTCATCTACTTCATTCTGACAATTTCTAAGTTCATGTCTCTGGTTTCAGCCTCTCTCCTTAGCCCCAGATAGGTATATCTAACTTGTCTCATATCTCCCACTTATCTGTGGGTAGGTACATCAAGTGCAATAACCCAAAAAGTGGGGAATAGCATTTAAAGTGGGTCTTGAGTATGATTTTGATAGGGTTTGGGATGTGAGGGTGGAGTATAGACAAGGCATTCTAGACTGGAAGAAAACGATTCCAAGGTGGTAAAGTATCTGGCAAGATGATCTCTACTATTCCTTGCAGTTATATAAGATTTCACATTCTGTTTCTTTTTTTATTGTGGTATAATATATATCACAAAAGTTACCATTTTAACCATTTTAACCATTTTAAATGTACAGTTCTGTGGCATTTCATACACTCATGTGATTTTACAACCATCACTAGCATTCATCTCCAGAACTTTTTCATCTTCCTCAACTGAAACTCTGTACCCATTAAACTATAACTCCCCATTCTCTACTCACCGTAGTCCTTGGTAACCACCATTCTACTTTCTGTCTCTATGAGTTTCCCTACCGTAGACTCCTCATATAAGTGGAATCATACAACATTTGCCCTTTGGTGACTGGCTTATTTTATTTACACATGCTGGTTTATGTGGTCAGTGTTATGGTTGGCTATCTGCTTCATAGACCAACCTACTTAATTCAACATGTACTTGATCTATGTTCAATAATTATCTCATAAATATATATAATGAGTAGTTTAGATGTTTTTTTAAACGTTTTTTCTATGAGCAAATGAATTCCAAGTTCCACAGTAGCATTTCTCCCCCCTTTAGCCAAGTGTCTGCTTTAGTGGCAAATTCAAAGGCCCCATGGGATGATGGAGTTGATACTCCAGACACCAGTGATTTGTTAAAACGAGGCTCCAACTTCTCCTCAGTAAACAGTATAACTCTGAAGTACTTAACTCTTTTTTAAAATTTTTATTGGAGTATAGTTGATTTATAATGTTATGTTAGTTTCAGGTGTACAGCAAAATGAATCAGTTATACATATACATACATCCACTCTTTTTAAGATTCTTTTCCCATATAGGCCATTACAGAGTATTGAGTAGAGTTTCCTGTGCTATACAGTAGGTCCTTATTAGTAATCTATTTTATAGTATAGTCGTGTGTGTATGTCAATCCCAATCTCCCAATTTATCCCTCCTCCCCCCTTACCCCCTGATAACCATAAGTTTGTTTTCTACATCTGTAACTATTTCTTGAAGTACTTACTCTTTAGGTGTTCTGAATTTTGGAACAGAGAGCCATTTCCTAACCCCTAACTGACCACCCACGATGATGCAGGGCTTTATTTAATTTATTTATTTATTTATTTATTTATTTTTGGCTGTGTTGGGTCTTCGTTACTGCACGTGGGCTTTCTCTAGTTGCGGCGAGCGGGGGCTACTCTTCGTTGCGGTGCGCAAGCTTCTCATTGCGGTGGCTTTTCTTGTTGCGGAGCACGGGCTCTAGGCGCATGGGCTTCAGTAGTTGTGACACGTGGGCTCAGTAGTTGTGGCTCGCGAGCTCTAGAGCACAGGCTCAGTAGTTGTAGCGCGTGGGCTTAGTTGCTCCGCGGCATGTGGGATCTTCCCAGACCAGGGCTCGAACCCGTGTCCCCTGCATTGGCAGGCGGATTATTAACCCCTGCACCACCAGGGAAGTCCCTGATGCAGGGCTTTAAATTGAACTCCAACCCATTGTTAAAACATTTGGATCCTTTTATAATTGGAGAAGTGACATTTTTCCTTCAGGGACTTCCTATACTTAAATGTGCCAGATATATGATTATGGTTTAGAGGTTTAGAGTCACTTGGCTCTTTTGGATTTGTAAACCAGTATGTAGATATCAACTTAGCCTTTTAAATTATTTAAGAACAAACCAAACATACATATTTGCATTCTCCAACACAAACATCTTTTACCAGAAATCAAAGATACAAATTGTAGTCCCCCAAAAGAATACAAACACAGGGTCTAGGTTTTTGGGTTGGGTTTGGTTTGTGATTGGTGTTTTCATTAAGACCTGCTGCAGACAAGGAACGAGTAAGAGCCTGTGTGGGTTAAGCTTGAGTAGGGAGGAACCCCACCGGCTCGCCATTCCTGCCCTTGCCCACTCGGGCCTCGCTTCAGTTCCCCTGCCTGCCTCGCAGTCTTCTGAATGTCTGGACCTATAACCATCCTCCAGCGAGGTTTGTCTGCAGAAGTGACAATCAGAAGGAAGCAGCCAGAAAAGCTATGAGGCAGCTCTGGTTCCCTGCCTGTTTCAGAAAAGTCCTAGTTCCACTGAATAGCTCGCTTGCAAAGAGGAAGCCTTCTTTTCAGATCGGGAATTTGCTTAGTCATAAGTTTAATGACTTTTTAAGCTTTCTATGAATACATTTTGGTAAGTTTCTGTTTTGAATCAGTACCAAAAAAAAGACACACATTGTTTTTAACTTGGAAAACAGGTGCTTTCATTCATGCAGAACTGCAAAACAGATAAACATGTTTTATAAGATCTTTTTATTTTTCTTTGAATGTCAGGTGAATGGGAAGCATTCGGAATTCATGAGGTAGAATGTAGTACTTAGGGAAAAAACGTGGCAAAAGATAAACTTCTCAGCCTGTACGGCATTGTGAGAAACACTTTTTTCTTCTGTAGAAAAAAATATGAAGACTCATCAGGTTCACAGTTCTCATGTTCTGAGTCCTAATTTCTATACATGAACCACTCCTGGAACTCTTCTCCTCTCCTGCTGTTATGGGGATTTATTTCCTCTCCTGCCTACTGTATACACCACTCTTTCTCTTCTCAGTTCAAGCTGGCCTGCTGTGACAGGAGAGAGTTGATGTTAAGATGGGCGGGGGACATTGTTCCTTTCTTTCTCTTATACATCCTACATAATGTCAGCATCTTAATTTAACTGAGCCTTCACTCCCCGGACCCTTACCCTACACCACAACCCATTCCCCCCCACTACAGTGTCCCCTAAACACTCATCATCATGTTATTGGAGTCCATTCTCTGCCATAATAAAGCCCCAGTCTCATGGAGACACTTGGAAATTTTGAATGGAACTCCCGAGTACTTCCCAGGGATTTGAGAGTTTGAGGACTACTGGCAACAGCTTGAGAATCTTCATTCCACAGCTGGGACTGTAAAGGTGAGAAATGTGTTCCTGGCATCCCAAACTGAAGCACGACGCTGAATATATTTTCCCCTAGAAACATTGTTATGGTATAAATGGTAGTGTCTCTGGTATCCTTTTTGCTATACTATGGATACCTTTGTGTTTAATTGTCTTTTTGGAGGACACTGCTCCAGGAACCTAGGCATTATCTTTATGGGAAAATGCTTGCTTTCCAAATTCCAAACATCTTACTTAAAAATGGACTTTTGGAACACAATCCATTCACAATTTGGCTATTGGCCAGTTTAGCAAAACCAACCATTCCGCTTCCAGTCAATTCTGTGGTCCTACAATAATTCAGAGAATACCACTTATGAAATGGTACGGAGAGAAAGATGTCTCCCGTATTTCAAACTATAGCTGAAAGAAAAATGATTTAATGATTTATTCCAAATTTTATCTGATGTAGCTGAATGGTGTGTGTGTGTGTGTGTGTGTGTGTTCATCTGTTTTGTAATTCAAATACACGTGTTCCCCCTATGAGCTCCATTTCCTCTTGTACGACTTCCAGTGAAGTTAATTCTACATGAGTTAATCATAATGTTTTTTAAGCTACACGCTCCCTTTCTCTTATCCATTTACCTCGGGGGAGAGGGGGGTCAATGTTCTTTCTAGGTTCCATATGTGTACGAAAAATCCCCGTTAATCCTGGTTGGTAAAAGTTGTAAAGTACATTAAAACAAAAGCCAAAAGCTAAAATAAGGCACAATACCCAGTGTCCTCAAACTCTAAAATCACATCGGAAGTACCCAGAAGCCCCATTCAAAATTTCTACAAGTCTCTATTTACCTCCTCATTCTTTAATGTAACTATCTTTTCCTTTCAGTATTGTTATTCAAAATAATTTAAAGCGATGTTTTTTTTCTGGGTTTTATAAAAGTTGCTAACAGTTAAACAATAAGGAACAATAATGTGTTATTTATTTAGCTATATCATATGCTAAATAGGTTTCAGGGAGGGCCAAGACTCAGAACTTGACTTTCATTTGTAATAGTCTATGGAAAAATATATTATGAGTTCCAAACAACTGATTTTAAACCTGTCTTTTAGAACCAGTACATTAGTATGTCAGATTTAACATTTATGCTAGTATGTTACTTGGCTCAGGTTTATAATTATTAAACTATTTCATGGCTTTTACAGGGTTCAAAATTATGGATAATAATGGAATACCTGGGTGGCGGTTCAGCACTGGATCTTGTAAGTATTTTTAAATAATTACACACATATATCCATACTTGCACTTTTTTCTTTTAATTGGAGTAAGCAATGGTTTTTGGACAAGCTAAGCGGTTGTCTAGTTAATATGTTCACTGTGTCTTCAGGACTACTACTCTTATATAGATTCAGCTATATTGCAGGGTTCTTCACATTGCTGGCATTCTTAAAGTATATAAGAAATGCAAACAGCTTAATAAAATAAAATTCCCCCAAAATTAGGAATGAGTGTGTGACAGTTGCTGTCAGTTTAGAGTTTTACTTTACATGCTTATCCCTGAGAAGACTCAATGTTCTTAGATTTTTAAAAAATATATCATTCAGATAACTGTCTCTAAAATTGGCTCTTGGGTTCTGACCAAGAAGGCCTACAGACCCAGCTCTCTGCAGAGTTCTCTCTGTCCCTCTATAGGTCATTTGGAAATGTGATGGCATCTTTGTCACAATGACTTGGAAGTGCCACAGCCTTTTTAGTGGGCAGGGACCAGGCTGCTACAATCCTGCAGTATGCGGGAAAAGTTCTAACCAATGAAGATATGTTCATGCATGAAATGTTTTTGAGAAACACTGGTTGTTTTCCCCAAGTGGTGTGATTCTGTCAGTGTTGTTCCCCGCCTTTTAAATCTTTATTAACATGACATTGTATTTAAAATGCAATATGAATGACTAGAGACAAGTTTGTGTAGTAGAATAACCACTGGGCTGGCCTGTGGGAGTTTGAGGTTCTAGCGCTGGCTCTATTTATAACTAGATCTGTGACTGTGAACCAGACACATAAATTCCTTGGACTTGGATGTCCTATAAAACAAAGAATTTGCTCTAAGCTCCTCTTCCATGTTTAATATAATATGACTTTTACATAATGTGCTTCTGCCTTTGAAATTATAGAGTCTGCTGTTTCTAAAAGTAATTTTAATTCTTATTTTTTAAAGTGGAGATGAGTTTTTCTGACTGAAAGTAATCAAATATTTTTCAAAGGCTTTCATCCTGACTGCCAATGACTCCAAAGTTTCAAATAATCCTGTGAAAAGAAATGACCATAAGCGATTTTCTTCCCTTTAAACAGAACCATACTTAAACCATTCTAAAGAAATGGTAATTAAACTTGATGGAGAGCCTCATCTTCTAGGAAATCATCTCAGTTTAATCAGTTGCTGAGTTAGGTCATCCTTCCTTGTGTCTAATGTAATTCTTATATCCTAAAGCTCGAGTTCATTTTTTTCTTTCTCTCTCCTCTCTAGTGAGAGAACGTAACTGGTGTTTCTTTGGATAATAATCCTTCATGCATATGGAGTCGGGTCTCATTCTCCTCTTGCTGTTAAATGATCTCAGCTCTATTTCTCTTGTCACATGGTTTGATTACACAATAGTTTTTTGATTAGCTCCACCAGAAGCCTCACAATTGCTCCACGAGCCTCCTTCCACTTCTTAAATATTAAGAACCCTTTCCAAATTTATCACAGTTAACTGGCCCCCAAAAGTGCTTACCATGTCACTTCCCTGTTTTGTAGACATTGGCAAAGCTAGTGCACTGCTTTCATCCGGATTTCTGATAGCAATGTGAAGCACTGGACACTGGCCCAGCCCTAACTAATACAATCTGTATCCCCAGTAGTAGTTTGGTCAGTTTTATGAAATCTCTGAATGAAATGATTGTGAGATCATAATCTCATTCTGCCATTCTGATCTCCACGTAAATACAACAAATACCTATTAGCATAAATTCAATGAACTTAAAATGTTCTTAAAATCAAGAGACCTAGATCCTAGTCCTGGTTCTGCCATTGACTAGCTGGCTAATACTGGGCAAGCCATTTAACCTGTGCCTCAAATGTTCCATGAAGAAATTAGATGAGTAATCTCTCGAACTCTGTTTTTCTAGCCCTAACACTTAATGATATTGTGATTTAATTATAAACCTCATTTGACTGGACTTTGTAGGCAGAGCCAGTGATGAGAAAATGTGCTATTTCTTCTTCATATATAGTCCTGTACGAATGAATGCTATCATTTGGGGGAATCTAAGAAAGGATCAGGCTTAGAGGAGGGCACTGCTACCAGGGACAAGAGAAATCAGGAGGGATGCTGAGTAGAGAGTGTTGATCCTTAAACTGGTGCCTGACTAATGGAACATGATTATGACCAGTATTGATGTCAACATTATATAGTGTATACCTCAAGATTCCCTCCCATTCTAACAAAAATAATTAGTTGTATGTGAACAGACTTTGAGCATACTATACATTATTTTATTGAATTGATTATACCTTCTTTCCAAATAGAATTGCAGTGACTTACAACAAAAACACATATAATAATAAGGTTAAGAGAATAAAACATGAGCACCACGGGAAAAAGTTGGAAACAATATGCTAACTGTAAGAGAAAGCATAACAAAACATGGTGCATTAGAGACTGGCTGGAAGTCAAAAGAGTATGGGGAACACCCCCAAGCCCACAAGTAGATAGTCTCTGAAAGGGAAAATGTCCCTCTCTTGAATATCCTCAGTTGACAAAAGAGGCAAATCACACAAGGCCAGTACACTGCCCCGGGGGCAGAAGTGTTAGCTATTAGAGACATGATATGGTCTTCAGTCTTTAGAGAGAAGCTCAGTTGTGAGCTCCAGGGACAGTCGACCAAGATCTTGCCTCATCTCTCCCAAGGTTGCACTGGAAATTTTTTAAAAAGCAATCTGTGTTCCATCTACTTTACCTTCCTTCTCTTTCCAACTCCCTTATTCCTCCTTTTCTGATCATTATCATCATGGCTAAGGAAACATTTTAACCACAAGGTTTGGGACAGTTTTCTGTCTGATAGTGAACAAGAAAAACGCAGCTCTACCACCACCCCATTCCCATTTCCCTGCCACCCAGGCGCCCCTGCCATCCCCCTCCGGTACCCAGTTAAGTGAGATTTTACTTTTACTGAATTTTGAACTGGACCTAAGTATACCAGATAAGCGAATGGGTCTGTAGGACCACTTTTCTGTTTGTTTTTACTTAAATATATTTTTAAGATTCTGTGTTATCCAGGGCACTTTTAGAAATCCTTCAGAATGATAGCTAGTACCTTTTATATGGACCTTGCCCAATTTCCTAAGTGACTGAGGGTATACCTCCTCTGGCCCTGTCAGCATTTTATGATCAGTGATACTAAGTACTAATCTTAAGTAGTATGACATTTATCTTTAACTTATTTGGTAGTACCTCAGAATTGCATTGCCAGCAATCAATAAAATAATATGCCATTTTCACCTTTTAGCTGACTTTAACCACGGCTGTTTAAATAGAAACTTTTGGGGTGGAAGTTGATATATTTGAAAGTAAACAGATAATGTTACCTAGGAAAGGCACCTATTGAACTATGAACCTCCCTGGAGTATACTATATGTCCAGAGCATAGTTAATATTAAATGGTGAGACCGAAGTGTGGTTTCTATTTTAAGCTGTTAAATTTCAACATGAAAGTGCCCTTTATTCAGAATAAATATGGCATTCATGAAAGATGAAATACAGAAGGTGCCAAAGAGCTGTGAATCCCTCCCAGTGTGAGGCAGAGTGGGCAATATTTGATTTTCACCACCTCTTCCCTCCTTCCAGCAAACAGAACTCTACCTCAGCTCTGACTTTAGATTCCCACCCTTTCCTGTAATAATATTGTACAGTCCACTGTTTGTGCTTTATGAGGTACCAGAATTTTAAAATAACCATTTATTTTAAGGAGAGATTTTCAGATATTCCATTACAAATTCTCCTGAAACCTAATCATTGCTTTCCTTGTATTGCAGTTAAAACTACTGGCTTTAGTACAGGGAAATGTGTTACATTTATTTGAAAAACCGTATCCCTCCATGATTTGATATTTGTTTACAATGAAAGTCTGAATAGTTTAATTATTATATTCCTAGCTAAAATTTAAATCTGAGTCTCAAAAAAGGCTCTATGCTTTACAATGTTTTTGAAATACACAAATGCTAAGAACTGTGCTACAGCTGACCTATATGATCAAATTTGGTTGCTGCAAAAATCTTATGGACCGTCTGATCTAAAAATCAGTTCGGTGTAAATATTTAAGAAGTTTTAAACAGCAAATGCCAAAATTTAAGTAGCTGATTTCTTTTTTCCTATCTGAGAAAAAGAACGCTAGTTCTGTCATTATTTAAGCATGTTTCTTAGGTCTTTGATGTAAATATTTAAGAACCTTAGTATTTGGAGCTAGTATATAGGTTGTGCTATCTTTCAAGATTAAATCTAATCATTAAAAAACCCTTTCTGCCCTTTGACTTAACTTTCCTCACCTTTTAAAATTTTCTCATTTGTTTAAATATTGGTTTAATAAACAGAACTGCTTCATATATCTAAGCGATTCTCTTATTTCAAAGAGAATGTCAAGTTCGAACTTCATTGTTCCAAACTTTTACATGTATATGTATGTATGTGTTTTTCCCCCTAAGCTGAGAGCTGGTCCATTTGATGAGTTCCAGATCGCTACCATGCTAAAGGAAATTTTGAAAGGTCTGGACTACCTGCATTCAGAAAAGAAAATTCACCGAGACATAAAAGGTATACAGAAGTCTAATGTGAACCTGAGAAAAACAGATGCATTCTGAGGAAGCTGAGGGTTTTTTCATCTCTTTTTCCCTCCTAGCTGCCAATGTCTTGCTCTCAGAACAAGGAGACGTGAAACTTGCTGACTTTGGAGTTGCTGGCCAACTGACAGATACACAAATTAAAAGAAATACCTTTGTGGGAACACCATTTTGGATGGCTCCTGAAGTTATCCAGCAGTCAGCTTATGACTCAAAAGTAAAGTGTTACCTGTACAAACTATTTTGCTTTTAATATTAAGTTTTATATAGCGTACTATCCTATTTAATAAACTGCCTTAATACCCCTTCCTTTTAAAGTATTCCTAAAGCTAGAGTCATGTCAGATGTTGCTGGTAAATCATACGTTCCCTTGATGCTGGTAATATTTGGACCTTCTTCCCTTCAGTGGCCTTTCATCCTACTTGGAATACAATCCAAAGTTCTTACTATCACATATGTGGCTCTCTACAGTCTGGCCCTTGTCTACCTCTGGCTCATCTCCTATCACTCTCCTCTATTTTCTTTTTTTTGATCTCTCTTCACTTCCACTTTTTTTAAATTAATTTTTATTGGCCCTCTATTTTCTGTCTGCTTCAGCCACAGTGGCCTCATTGCTGGTCTGTGAACACAGCAAGTCCCCTCTAACCTCAGGACCTTTGCACTTGCCTCTCCCTCTATCTGGAATAGCCTTTCTCCCAATTAGGTCTCTGCTTAAACATTACCTACACAGAACAGTCTTCCCTGGCTATCCTGTGTAAATTTGCAGCCCTTTTACCTTATTCATTATTCCCTTATCCTGATTTACTATTTTCTTCACAGAACTTAGCACCATCTGACATCCTATTATTTATTTATTTATCTGTCTCTTCTACTAGAACATAAGCCCCTTGAGAGCAGGGATTTTGTCTGGTTTGGTCACTACCTGAGTCCTCAGTGCCTAGAATACAGTAGCTGGCACAAAGTAGGGGATTTGATCATTTTTTAAAATAAATGAATTATATTAATAAAAATTTATTAACATCACATTTCTTGAGACACTTTCATATTGTATGACCGTTAGACTCCACATGTTGTTTTGTGGCAGTATGTTGGAATGGAATTTCAAGGTAATTGTTCTTTCCTCCTTACCTTAGGCTGACATTTGGTCACTGGGAATTACTGCTATTGAACTAGCCAAGGGAGAGCCACCTAACTCCGATATGCATCCTATGAGAGTTCTGTTTCTTATTCCAAAAAACAATCCTCCAACTCTTGTCGGAGACTTTACTAAATCCTTTAAGGAGTTTATTGATGCTTGCCTGAACAAAGATCCATCATTTGTGAGTATATATGCTATGACTGCTATTTTCTATGATCAGCTCTACATAGAGCCAGTGTGGTTTGTTCAACAGTGAGGAATATATTGCCTGTGAAAACCGTCTAAGATCCATCCAGGAACGTGATTCTTCCCTCTATGTTGCTAATTTTGTTTAGTTGTTGACAAGATCTGTAGTTCCTTCTCTCCTTCCCCTGCATCTTTTTCTCTTTTTTCTGTGGTCCCTAGCTTCTTTATTCTGTTGATCATTTCCTATTTCAGGGGGAAATAAAGTTCATTTTCTAGGATGTCATTATGAAAGTATATGTATAACTATTCACAATGATTTTTATTCAACTGTGTTTTCATGAAAAGTTGTTTGCGTTTCACTATTTTTTATTTAATGTTCAGAAATTCCAACATGAAGTTGTATACGTTTCCTGAAGTCTAATGAGCTCCATTCATTTACTTGGCAAAGTTGATTACAGTTGTTTTACTGTTTTTAAAATAAAGCTGCCCGATGACTTCGAGAAACTAGAAATATACAAGAACTGAATTTGATGTGACAATTTTTAAGTTGCTAATGAATATTCTCATATTAATAAAATACTAGGGGGGAAAATATCCCCCACAGCACCTGGTGTTTGTATTTAGATGCAATATGAATTAATGTGTGATGAAGAAGGGGGTCATATGATATGTGCAGATAATAACAAAGTTACAGCCTTGCTAGTTTTCATCCTTTTTTCCAATTTACAGTAAATATAATAAAAGTATTTTAAAGCACTATTTTGAAACGTTTTTAAATTTTTACTTAATTATCAAAGTGCTGCCATGTGTTTCTCTGCTTTTAAGAAAGCCCTGCTGCCTGTTGCTAGTAGGTAGGCCACCTTTTGCCCATTGGGCTTTAGCAAATTGGTACCAAAGTAGTGAATTTAATTTGGTTGCCTTGAGCCACTTCAAAAATAGAATTAGCTATTGTCCTATGGCATTTTAGTTGTCCTCATACCTGCAGACATACTTTTACACCTTTCAGCTTAATAACTGAAGTGATTTCTTGTCACTCCTTGCAATCAAAAGAGCCTAGAAATATTCATGCATCCTTTCTTTTTTGTTCCTTAGCGTCCTACAGCTAAAGAACTTCTGAAACATAAATTCATTGTAAAAAATTCAAAGAAGACTTCTTATCTGACTGAACTGATAGATCGATTTAAGAGATGGAAGGCAGAAGGGCACAGTGATGACGACTCTGATTCTGAGGGCTCTGATTCGTATGTACCAATTATTTAATTTTTATGTAGATAGCCCATTTTAATATTGCATATATTTTAACTGTGATCCAATATGCTTTCTCTAGCATACAATATAAACCTTATTCTAAAGTCTGACTTTAGAAACTGTGAAAATCTTTTAAAATCACAGTCTGTGAAGTACAATGAATTTGGAAACACGTTTTTTTTCTTAGAAGCGAATTGCTTTAGTTTTAAATGGTCTCGGTCTAACCCCTAGTGGATACTTGAGTATATTACAAAATTTTGGAACAAGATTCGATTTAAGGTGTTTTACTAGTTTGCCCAAAGTGATAAGGAGCAACGTCTTCTCTTACTTTGATGGCAACCTGCAAAATCCCTCTGGAGAACTAACGTTTCCCACCTCTTGGCCCATATACCAAACCGTGATCAGACCGGGACGTTGAAATATTCATTTATATCTCATTTGTACCCCCTAAAAAGTTGCACTGTTTTTTAACTGCAGCATTTATACTAGCATTTTAGCCTCTAAGTCCATAATTTAATTTACTCCTTCGCTAGCTGAATTGACACAAAGGCAACACCAAATTTCTTTAGATACTACTTGCATTTATGAGAAATTGCCCAACTTTTAAAAGGTCTAAAAAATACCAGGATAGTTGTTTTTACTCTGTTCTAATGGTTGTTGGCCTTAGCTGCCCATGAGAGTCACCCATGGAGCCTTTCAAAAATGTAAATCAACTATACTCCAACATATAATAAAAATTTTTAAAAATCACAAGCCACACTACAGGAGATCCTGATCTAGTCAGTGGGAAGGAGTTGGGGCAGGGCTTTATATATAGTAAGAGGCCTTCATGTGCGATTCTGGTACACACTTAGAGTTGAGAACCATTGCTACTCTTCAGTAAAAAGTGGTGTCTATCTGAAACTGAGATCAAATGATTTTTTATACATCGGGACAATTCTCCGTTCGGAGTCTGGCTGCATTGATTAGGTATTTTCACCAAGCTGTATCATTTAGGAACTTATAGAAGTATCTTTGGCAATCTCTTTAGGGAATCCACCAGCAGGGAAAATAATACTCATCCTGAATGGAGCTTTACCACCGTGCGAAAGAAGCCTGATCCAAAGAAACTGCAGAATGGGGCAGTATGTATATGGAGATGATCACTTCCTCTTGGTAGACTTTTTCGAACTATATAGTGAGAGTATAATGGCCAAAATCTGTTAGAATTTAATACCCCTAAACGCTCATCTACCTCACTGTGTCCATAGTAGGTTTCATTTGCCATTCGTTTTGAGCTAATTAAGAAAAGGTCATAGAAGTCATTTAAGTGGCCATTGGTATGTTTTAAAATGCATTTTACCTAGAGATATCTAAACCCAGTGGAATCATGTATATCAGTTGTAATCCTCTAAGTTAGAGAACTTCTGGATGATGGATGGGAATTAGTGACGGGAAGAAAGCATGGAAACTTACCCTGTATTGGGTCTTTTGGGAGGAGGATTCCAATGAATGCACATGAATGATTATTTTAATGTCATGTGTATAATCTATAATATTTGTTCAAAGGAGCAAGATCTTGTACAAACCCTGAGCTGTTTGTCTATGATAATCACACCTGCATTTGCTGAAGTAAGTACAGATTCATTAGCTTTGGATATCTATTTTAAGAAGTATAGTGATTTTAAATGTTATAGCTATTGATCTTTCTCAGCTTAAACAGCAGGATGAGAATAATGCTAGCAGGAATCAGGCCATCGAAGAACTGGAGAAAAGTATTGCTGTGGCTGAAGCTGCCTGTCCGGGCATCACAGATAAAATGGTGAAGAAATTAATTGAAAAATTTCAAAAGTAAGCATGAAATGTCATTTTTAAAACACTATTTTGACATTTTCTGTTGGATGTTCATTTATGATGCGATAATATAATTACCTACTTGATTCAGTCATTCCGTTTATTCCTAACAAAGTCAATTCTTAATAGTCACATGCTTGAAAACTGTTTTGTTTGTTGCCCACCTTAAACATTAGCTTTTGGAATTATTATCTTCGGGCATTACAAGGTAGTTTTCCACTGAACGAAATGACCTGTTTTTTTTTTTTTTTTTTTTTTTTCTCCCTGTTAGTAGGAGTACAGACAAAAGGTCAGGGGACATATTCTTATTTGGACCCTTGTAAATGCCATTGAGGAATGCTTTCATTCTTGCTACTACTCTTATCACACTGCTGTTCACATTGTTTCAGTGCTAAAGTTCATTAAGTTTAACCCCCATAAGAAAAGTTATGGATTTTCGGTAGAGAAACTCAAATGAAGACTCTAAAAGGTTCTTATGTTTGATTTCAGTTTCTATACTGCCTGTTGAACTGTTGCTTTCACTTTGTTCACATTCAATAAAGTTCTTACATTTAATTTTTAAATTCCCTTTTAAAACAAGACTTTTGTACGCATATACAAACACAACTACTTAGCTCAAGCAAGTTATAAAAAGCACTACTAATCTTAGCCTTAATCCCATTATATTGCTTCTCAGTGCATCTTTATATTCCTTTGTATTTGTGATGCCGCTGGGATCAAGTTGGAACAAACCATACAGCCTGTAAAACACATAATCTCCTAGATCTTTCTGGCTGATAAAGCCTATTTATACTCATCAGCTAAAGCCCCTCTTAAAATCCCTTAGTTTTTAGTGGAAACCTCCCCTCTTTTCCAATTTGCAAACAAATCAATTGGAAGTTGTAAAATCAGACCCAGAAGGGATTTTTGAACCACTTTATATTTTAACGTTTACATGATGAGACGCAATACAATTTTTGTTTGCTGAATCAATTCTTTCATTGCAGAGTTCATACAGATGTAAAATAGACACATGCATAGTTGTATATCAATTTAAGTTTTTCTTAATTTTATAGGTGTTCAGCAGATGAATCCCCCTAAGAAACTTCTTGTTAGTGGCTTCTATTTCATATGGACCCAGAGAAACCCACCAAAGCTACTTCAAGCTTAACACTGCTTAACTCATGAGCTCCACGTGCCTTTTGGATCTTTGTGACGTTGAAGATTTGGAAGAAGCTATTCAACTATTTTGTGATGGTGTTTATCATTTTATATTTTAAAGAGATTATTTTGTAAGGAATAACTTTTAATACTATAGTTTTACCTGTATTCTAGTAAATGTTGAGATACAGTTTTGCTTTTAGGTATCATTATTACTTAAGTTACTAGGATGAATACCTTTCATGTTTTGATCTTTAGTTAACTGTACACTTATGAAACATACAGGTCTTTCAAAGTCATCCTAAATATTCAACTTTTGTAATCATCAAGCCTCAAAAAGCTTTTTTTTTTTTTTTAAACACAAGCATATTCTAAAAATGACTACTGCTGGGGAGGTGGAAACAAGTCACACGTTCTTAAAGCAGAAGGTTTATTTTTGGGTTTTTTTTTGTTTTTTTTGTTTTTTTTTGGCTGTGTTGGATCTTCGTTTCTGTGCGAGGGCTTTCTGTAGTTGTGGCAAGCGGGGGCCACTCTTCATCGCGGTGCGCGGGCCTCTCTTGTTGCGGAGCACAGGCTCCAGACGTGCAGGCTCAGTAGTTGTGGCTCACGGGCCTAATTGCTCCGCGGTATGTGGGATCTTCCCAGACCAGGGCTCGAACCCGTGTCCCCTGCATTAGCAGGCAGATTCTCAACCACTGCGCCACCAGGGAAGCCCAAAGCAGGATTTTTTAATAAGCTCTTAGAAATGAAACCTGGAAAACTATTGACTCTTCTCCCAAGTGGGTATGATATTCCAGGCAGCTCAATGATGATCACATTTGAGAGCCCTGCATTTGAAACATTTAGAGGCAACATGTAGCAACAGAGGTACCTCTTGGTGTGCAGTATTTACTTTCTCTTATAGAAGAGACAATTGACCCTTATTTAACATGGTTGGAAAGTTAAAGCAGTACTAATTAGCCAAGGATGGATTTTTGGTAATACCGGAAGAATTAGTCAGGATTCATTTTTAAAATCAACTCAAATCACATATTATATGCTTGGATTTGGGGAGCTTAAAAGAAGCTGATTATCATGTGATTATAAATACCTGAGCAACAGGTATGAATATAATTTACAGCAGCATATTTTTGTCATGGTCATAAAATGTCCTATAAACTATTTATACATTTTTTTTCCTCATAACTATCCAATACATAAACATCATTTGTTCATTTTTGAAAGGGTATTTAAATAAGCATTTTCTAGTTCATATGAAAATAACCATAGTACAGGATGATTTCTGTCCGTACAAAGGTAAGTTAGACTGTACAGTTAATTTTCAGTTATATTTATGGTACTGTTACATGGGTAATACCTTTTTCTTTTAAGCCCAGTATATATATTATGCCTGCCTAAGTTCTGAAGTGGGGCTATATTTCAGTAGTTGTAGAATTATTGATATTAATTAGTTTTGATAGTTAATGTTTTATTGTTTGGATCTGAACAATTTGGTTTTTGCACAAAAGTCATTTTAATAAACCTGAATAATTGCCAAATATTAGAAGAAAGATTTTCTTCAAGTGAAGAATACAGTTTTTAGTCAAAGCGGCCAGTACCTCTTCCTTTTTTGTAATAATACAGACACTTGAATAAGTTGTTTTTGTGTCATATGCCAAGAAAATTTTTTCATTGGTGCCTATACTGTAATAATTACTTTTAACACATTGTATTTTGAAGTAATAGTTCAGTTAAAATTTTCACCTGCTATGTAACTGAAACTCAATTACAGTTTATAATTTGTAGAGGTCTGGTAATAATTTTGCAGCTCATATCATGTATCAAATGAATATTTTTGTAAAAATAAAAGCAACAAATTTTTTAATTGATTATTTGAAACTTTACAGCACAGCTGCACCATGGATAGAAAATTGTATTGCTTATTCATTATAGTTATTAGTCCTGTAAACTGTTTCTGGGTAAGCATACTTCAGTGTTTTGCGGGGGGGGGGGTTAAAAATAAATATTTAAATTTCCTGGTCCTCAATGTTTGTTTTCTTGAGGTGGGGGTATGGTGTGGTATTTTAATTGTTTCAAATCATTTCTTCTGTCCCCTTTCATTTATTGTTGGAACTTTAACAACAGTGTTTCCACTGGAAACTAGAAGGTATTCTTCACATTTTATTAAACATTGATTATAGCTCCAGTGAATATGTCCTGATTTCTGCCTCCTGTCCTGACAGAATTATTAATAGAGTCCTCTTTCACTCAAAAATGTCCTTCCTAGGTTACACAATAAACTTTATGGTCACCCTAGTTATAGTTTTATTAGGAAATTTTATACAGATTTGAATGCTGTATTTCTCTGGGGGAAACAAATTTCACAAAGATTTCTAGAAACTGAGATGAGAAATAGCATATAATCCTAAAAGAATTTGAGTTTTTGCTAGAGAAAAGGTCAGAGATGAACTTAATATAGCTTTGAGTATCTATAGGATTAATATATAGGTGATTGGGTTTCAATATATTCTTATTATTGAATAGCTATTCTAGACTTGTGAGTTACCGGATTCAATTCCAGGAGCAGGAAGGAAAGTGCTAGCATGTTGGAAAGAGGTAGAGTGAGGTATATTCAAAGGGATTTTTGTGGTGTAAGGACTAGGAGAGTAAAAAAACTATTCCATCCATCTTTTCTCCATTCAGTCATATATAAAAATAGCTTGCTTACATAATTGCATCATTTCTCTGAAGTCACTACCTAACATTATCTTGTAAATATGTTTTACTTACCATTAAAATCAATAAAGAAAATAAAGTTCTCAAATAGAATGCTATACCTTCCAAGGGAAATAATAGAGAAATTTTGAATGGGTTAAGAATAGAATTTTGAAAAAAAAAAAAAAAGAATAGAATTTTGGTTCATTAACTCAGCCTGGAGTACTATCCTTTTTTTTTTCAGCTACCCCATTTCTACCACTTCTCCATCCCTGACTATACATTTTAACCTGCTTCCCTCCTTTTCCTTGTTCTCTAAATGTCCCTTCCCTTAATTATAGGCCAGAGCCAATCACTTCTGAAATTGACTGAAACAAAATGAAGTTCATACTTACAACTTAATTTTCAAATAAATGGGTTTCCATCACTGTTTATTAAAATGCTATTCATCTCATTTCCTTGCCTACATGCACACAACAAGATATGGCAAAAAAAATGCTTACAGGAGAGATTACATAAACAGACCAACATGTTAACTTTTATCTTTCACTACATATTACAGCTAGTTAAGAATAGAGAATAAGTCAAACATCATATTATCCCCATCAGGCAGATGTCTGGCTTTAGAAATTGATCAATTCCTGAATTTCCGAGGTTTAGAATTCTGCCAAGTCCTAGATTAATTATAAACTTGTGTTCTGTTGAGAGAATCTATGTTCCTTCTTGTTCCTGAAATATAGGAGAGCCATGCTCCCCCTAACATATGTTATAAAAATTGAAGTCTTTAACATAAAACAGGGCCATTTTTACTGGGTCCCGCATGAATAATGAGGACTGAAACCTTTAGGTGTTTAAGAACAAAATGACCAACACACTCACAGTCTACTAAATCGCTAAATGATATCAGAACCCAATTCTGTAGGTCAATCCATACTGTCACTGTTCTTCAGTGTTGAAGAGCCTGACCTTCGTTTATAATGTCTCTTTGGGGAAATGTATAATGGAGATGACAAATACCCACCTCACTCTGCTACGGGGCTGGTGAGGAAAGGGCATGTTCCAGAATGATTCAGAGGGAATAGAAGAGTGAGGCTTGAGGAACGGGGCAGAGCTGGATCTTTCATAAGCTAAGTGCCTAATCCTAGAAGAGTCCCTTAATACCGATGAATAGTAACAAAGAAAGTGGTTTTTGCAGAAGGTTCCTTATGTTTCACCTAAGTTAGTAACATGGAATTGGCCTGGAAATGTTCATAGGGTTCACATTTTAAGCTAAAAAGTAATTACATGGTTTTCACAAAGTCCTATCTTCAGCACTTGATGTATTGAAAGAGACACCTTCATCTTCTTCATCTAGCTGTAGACTACCAGAAGACAAGCGGATTCTGGCCATGGGTGAACTTATTCCTTTGTCATACAAAGAGTAGTAGTCTGGTTTAAGAATCTCTGATTCAGAATCACTGGATTCACTAGCTACACACCCTTCTGCTGCTCCCTGATCCACTAAAACTGTTGGAAACTCCTGCTCTGCAAACACATATGTAAACAGGTCAGCTTTACGACTCAGAGCAGGACAAGGCCCTAAAGGTCTAAATTCTGATCCAAAAGGAAAACGGATAGTCTTCATGTCTGATTGGCTCTGGGACCGTTTAGGGAATGGCTCTTGAATGTTATATGCAAATGCATCTTCTAAATTTGGATCTTCCTCTTCTAGATCTACATTGAGGTTGCCCCTGCCAGTAGTTTGGGCCATAGCTTCTTGGTGTTCTTGAAAGTCTTGCTGAAAGCTCTTCATTCTGAGGTTCCTTGGGCCTCTTTTGGCTGGCTTCATTGCGGTAGGCTGTAGACAGCTGTCTGGCCTTTCCCTTTCCTCTGCCATGATTGGAGACTGTCTGGGCACCTGGGGTGGTCTGTCCACATAAAAGAAGACTTGGGGAGGCATAATATCAACCTGCTGACCAGTACAAGGAATATAGGGCACATCTGTGTAAGTTAGCTGCCTTGCTGGACTCATTTTGCTTGTAAGGCCAGAAGATGTGCTCGTGTGATTGTCAGCAAACTTACAGCTTGTTTGGAAGGAGCTTAGAGGACTCCTTTCCTCAAAGTAGTCAGGATCGGGGTCGGTGGTAAAGACAGGGTCTGTATAAATAAAAGGGAACGAGGAACTGCTCTGGGACTGATGTAATGATGTGGGCTCTGACTCTGGTTTGGAATGCTCCAGCTCGGCTGCAAAGGTCACCTCCACTGCAGAGTTTCTCCTCCTGCTGTCCAGCACAGGCTCAGAGGCGTGCACTCCATTCACATTTCGGTAGTACCCACTGCCATAGGCTAGTCTCAAATCTTCCACCTTGAGAGAAAGAACATGTTGGTGAAAGAAGGAAAAAGCCATTTGGTTGGGGTGGGGACAGGGATCTAAATCAGCCTTGAATTTTGCAAAGGTAGTTTTTCACAAAGGCCTTTCAACCCATGTTCTATGCCAGGGTTGATAAATAGATACACAAAAGGTAATAACTTGTACCACATCCCAATTTATGTGCTGAAAAATACACGACACTTTCCTTTCTCAACACCATCACACTCCCAGCCTCCGCATTCTCTATCTACTTGAGCCAGCATCGTACTTCAAGCAGTATGGTTGAGTAGCTGTATTCATGAGCTAGGAGTTCTGCCTTTTGGTCCTGGCTCTGCCTTTATTTGCTGTGTGACCTTAGGCAAGTCTCCTAACCTCCCTGTTCCAGCCTCCTCCCTATTTTCTGTAAAATGGTGGGGAGGAGGGCTGTAAATGGCATGAGACGGTCAATCATTAGATGGTACCTTCCAGAATTATACCTCTGTGATGCCTTTCAGATAAAAATTGCCTCTGACTTGAATGAAGACAGAGTTTATGAGACCTCTAATAAATTTTTTTCAAGGGAGAGCAAAAGAAAAATAACATGGTTCATACTATAAAACTCAAATGAAGCCATCATCTCACAGTTCCAGGAGAATAGCACTTTGTTCTTAAATTAACAAAATTACATAGCAAAAGTACTTTAAAACCTTGACCCAAAGGACTTCCCTGGTGGCACAGGGGTTAAGAATCCGCCTGCCAATGCAGGAGACACGGGTTCAAGCCCTGGTCTGGGGAGATCCCACATGCCGCAGAGCAGCTAAGCCCGTGTGCCACAACTACTGAGCCTGTGCTCTGGAGCCCATGAGCCACAACTACTGAGCCTGCGTGCCACAACTACTGAAGCCCACGCTCCTAGAGCCTGTGCTCTGCAACAAGAGGAGCCACCGCCATGAGAAGCCCGCGCACTACAACGAAGAGTAGCCCCCGCTCGCCGCAACTAGAGAAAGCCCGTGTGCAGCAACAAAGACCCAACGCAGCCATAAATAAATAAATTTACTTATTAAAAAAAAACTTAGGGCCTCCCTGGTGGCGCAGTGGTTGAGAGTCCGCCTGCCAATGCAGGGGATACGGGTTCGTGCCCTGGTCTGGGAGGATCCCATATGCCGCGGAGCGGCTGGGCCTGTGAGCCGTGGCCGCTGGGCCTGCGCGTCCGGAGCCTGTGCTCCGCAACGGGAGAGGCCACAACAGTGAGAGGCCCGCATACCACAAAAAAAAAAGAAAAAAAAAAAAAAAAAAAACTTAACCCAAGACCTTATAGCTTCCTCTAAGCCTTAAGATTTTCATAGGTAAAAAAGCAGCTTTTAGTTTAAAAAATACAAAGCCATAGAAATTCGTTTGGATCTGCATTTTGCAAGATGTTAGCAATACAGGTTGCAATTTAAAGACGTGCCAGATCTTTCCAGTCTATAAGGCACACACACCAGTTTACCCAATGATCTTCTATTGGCTGGAGACTGAGTTGACAGACTTCCCCAGGAGGCTAACCTAACTTGACCAGAGTAACCTTTTTACATACTGGGAGATTCTGGCAGAATCAATTCCTGGAAACATTTGAAATGGGGATGCATTACATTTATCTAAAGAAGAAGGAATTTTCCAAAACCTTACTTGTTTTGACACATCAGAGAGGAGGTCTGGTGAGGACCTGCACTGTCGTTCATGGTACTGAGATGGGTAATGTTTCCTGAAATTCCCAAACAGAGAAGGAATTTAAATAGTCTTCATGTGAGTACAGGATCCCTATAAATCTCTAAATTCAACTTAAAAATCAATGTGACAAGTGGGAAGCAGCCAGATAACACAGAGAGAGCAGCTCGGTGCTTTGTGACCACCTAGAGGGGTGGGATAGGGAGGGTGGGAGGGAGGGAGACACAAAAGGGAAGAGATATGGGGACATATGTATATGTATAGCTGATTCACTTTGTTATAAAGCAGAAACTAACACACCATTGTAAAGAAATTATACTCCAATAAAGATGTTAAAAAAGAAAAAATCAATGTGACAAAGAGAAACAAAACCATGTACCTTTCAAATGGCAAGCTCTTCAACCTCCCCTTTTTCCCATATTCCAAAAGTTGCCTTTGGGTTCTTCCGCTATTATAAAAAACAAGATAAACAATTTTATGTACATTCTTTGTAACCCAGTAGGCTAACTAAAAGCCAAAAGTGTCATTTATTGTTGAAATCGAAAGATTCTGGATGAATGACATATGTCGTGAATCTCTGACCATCACATTAATAATATACCCATTTATCCGAGGATCTGGCAGAGCAACCTCAACTATTCAGAACCCAGAAATTTTTTAAAAGTTTCTGAACAGCGCTCTATAACAGTTACAAATTCTGGCCTTGAAAACTAATATACTTTCCTTTAAAGGCCTTTCCCCCTCCTCCAAACTTACACATAGTTTCTAATGAGGCTATTTGTCTGGTTTCCCAATCCGTGACAGGAGAAAAACAGCTAACTAAACAGTAGAAGAAGGTTGCTCCAGTCAGACATACACTAGCAAAGAAAGCCAGCTGATTGCTGGGAGAAACACAAGAGCCAAAAAAGAAATCACTAATATAATAAAATCCAAAAAGTCTGAGCCATTTATCACTGTGGTGCAGGGTCTGACATGCCTCCCCCGCCCTGAGGCTGCCCCTGCACTACAGCTGCTGGCAGAGGATAATAAGTGATGTTTATAATAGGTCATTAAGAAAAGGGAAAAATATCCTCAGTATCATCTGTTTAAAAAGACAGGGATTTGTAGAATACATTTTGGAAAGAGTCCATAAAAATATGTACATTGTAAAAATCTCACTTTTTACTGGGGCAGGCTTCTACTACTTGAAAAATCCTTCACAGGAAGCATTGGATTTGAATTTTTTATCTTAGCTAAGAGTTTGAAAGCGTCTTCCAAAGAACTCCTAGGCTGGTGGGATCAAGTAAAAACAAGTTCTTATTTTGACCTCGCTTCCTTTCCTCCAAGGTGTTAACGTGTAGTAAGGAGCCTCCACTACAATATTGTTCCACCTCTCAAATCCCTTAGCCCCTCCAGTGCTTTCTCATCCTTTTGGTGGTGGTTAGGATGTTGTTGAGCTGTCCTTCCTATGGCTAGCATGTAAGTTGCACGTAAGGAAAACAGTAGGTTCATTGACTACGTTTTCTCAAACGGCATATGCCCCCTTATCCTTGCAGAAATTCTGATCTAACCTCTTAAGTGGGGTGTACACCTGCCCCTACCTCCCTGTTAGGAAATATTGACTTAATGAGTCACACAGAGAATGAGCAGTAAAGGGTATCATCCTTTATGTGATTGAAATCGATTCTTTATTGCTTCTAGAATTCAAGCTCCTCCTACTGCCTTCCATGTTATTGAAAAGAAGTTGTGTGTTTAGTTTGCCTGTGTGCAATATTTAATTACCTGTAGCGGAAACTGGAACCCTTGCCGCAGAGTAGGGTTTTGGGCTTTGATTTGGGCTCTTCAGAAAGTCTGAAGAAAGCATGGTACTCCACACAAGTCTTCCAGAAAGCCTTGCAGGCATCTCGGCTGGCCATGGTGAACTCCAAGGTATCCTTGCACAACACCTGTATAAACCAATTTCCATCAAGCAAAACATCCTTCAAGAATATCAAAGACCTTCACATCCCAACGCCTTCTAAACTATTGGTCCAGGGGCCCATCCAGCTTCTGATTTTCCACTTGGCTCCCTTTCAGCTTCACACCTACTGAAACCAAATGATTGGCAAACTTCCAAGGAACAGACAGGGCCACTGCTCAAAAACAGAACCTTCTCTAAGAAGCAAATCTTGCTCTGCACACCCTCCTCACCTCACACGCTTTTTTACCCCCTCTTCTCTGCCAGGAACATATTTATGAAGTTGTAAACTAGGTTAAAATGAACATCAAAGGACATCCTTTCAAAGTGACAAGAAGTTATAAATGACCAACAGGAAAAAGGGAGGGAGGAGGAGATCTTTCTTACAAATGGTAGGCTTTATAGGATGATTGTATATACATGAGTCTTTCTAACACACCAGCTAGAAACATTCTCCCTCTTTATGCTGCCTTGTTCTATGATGCTCTGTGTTGCTCATTTAGCGTATTCTAATTGGCTGTAGGGGAGCTTAGTCTTCCAGACCTAAAGTGCAAGGTTGCCCCATCTCCTGACTCACTATATACCCCCATTTGCCCATGCACGTGTGCAGTCCACTTTGCTGCTCCCCTTTTCTCATTCCTCTCCAGGTCCCTGGATGCAGCCCTGGGATTCGTCACAAGCTTCACACTGGCTTCAGTCTTCTGAACTGCTCAAATGAACACTTTTATCTAAGGCTAAGGTTCAGAGAATCAAGCCCAAACTACTGAATTATCTGAAGGTCAAAAATGTAGTTGATACATATTTTTAATTTCCTTTATAGTCATAAAAAATTCTTTCTAGCCCCTTTGTCCCATCCTGTACAATGCAGTCTTGCCCAATAGTAGCTTCTTTTGCTTAATATATACCCACTCCCCACATCCTGCTTTGGGAAAGAGTAGGTGTTCAATTATTTGGCATGTAGTAGGTGTTCAATTACTTTTGCTTAAGGAAAGAAGATGAAAACACTTTATAAAAGGAAGCAAATAACGTTGAATTAATATGTCCACAGTCTTAGATCTGGGCTCTTTCATTTGAGTTACCAAATCCCTGAAAAATGGTTTCTAAGGAGACTTATCTTTCATCCCAGCCACCCCATTTTCCTATTACTTTATTCATTTTGAACTGCCAATAGGATTTCTTAGTGTTTTGCCTTTAGTAAAAATATGACTAAAGCTCTGGTTTATTTATGTAGAAGCAAAAGAGGGAGAATATTATTGGTCAGGGCCAGGCAGCTTTCATCACTCACAATCAAACCATTTGCAGAAACAACCAAGAAATCTCAAGTGAGTAGAAAGTAAAAGAATTTATTCAAAAGCTACTTACCAAGGTGTTGGCATGAAGTTTGATGAGAAAATGTTTTCTCTTAAAACTCAACTTGCGGATTTTAGCCCAGTTGAAAGTATTGATCTTTGTATTTCCCTATGATGAAACACATGACAGATTTCAGGATGAATGTCAGCACAAGCTGGTTTGTAAGACAATGCAAACCTGTTGGAAAATGCACTTCATGAACAGGACTATCCTTGATCTATCTCTTGCACAGACTGACTGATCCAGTTGTACTAGATAGAAGCTATGGCCAAAGAAGGCATTCCAGGTGGGACACAAGCCTGCTCTGAAATGCAAGTAAGAAGGGGCATGCCTGGGAAAAGTTTCTAACCAGGATAGGGGATCACAGTAGAAAAAGATTGCAGGTATCCGGGTATACCCCAGTTTTCGAAAGTTCACTTTACGCCACTTCGCTTTTACGAAAAACCCACATTATTACAAGTTTTCGCTAACTGAAAGAAATCCAAAGAGTATTTTTGCTTTTACTCCAAAAAAGGAGAAAATAAAAATCAGCATTTGTTTTGCAGTGAGCTGTTATAGAGGCAGCACACACCCTGAGCAGTGAGAATGGCACCTCTTAAGCTCCTTCCCCAGGAACTACACTCTGCTCGGCAGCTCAGCATCAAGCCACCATAGCTTTGAACTGTACATCGGTACTTATCTCGATTTATTTTGTGCACCCATTAGCAAGATGTGTCCTCAGGTAATGCTTCTTCACTTTATACTCTTTCAGCTAGGAAAGGTTTCATAGGAATGCTCTACTTTCAAATAGCAGGGGAAACCTGAACTGCAATAGTTCCTCTAATCTCACCCCCTTCCCATGTTTCCAAATTTAACTGCTTTAAAAAAAAATCCCATTTATTCTGCCACCTCATTTACTCAAACCCCTTCAATAGCTCTGCACCACCTACATCAACTCTAAACTATTTTGGCTTGATTTTCTTGCCCCAACTATATTGGCTATAACTTTGATCCCACTGCTCCCAGAAAACACCTTTCCATCCAACTCTGTACCTTCCCTCCCATAGGTCTCCTCATTCTCCTTACCCAGAATGACTAGCGCCTCCTCTAGGATATTCCATAGCATTGCCATAGCCTACACCCATTTCTAACTCCTCTGAACTCCTTTAGCTCTCCTGGACTACTCAAACAGTTTAACTCTCTTGTTTGTTTGTTTGTTTGTTCACATAGTCCAAAAATCAAAGGGGGTACAAAAATAAATATATTGAGAAGTCTCACGCCCACCACTGTCACTCCTACCTCTGTCCCCATCTAACCACTGTCTACAGGTAACCACATTATTTTGTTGGGTATACTACTTCTGCAACTAAAGTAAATGTGATAGATTAGCTTTTGATTACTCATTGTCTGATATTGATCGTTATTTCTCTGGTCTTTCAAAACAAATTGTGACTATCGTAATGACAGGAGCCATGTGTCATGCTTAATGTTAGTTTCTTGATTATGTCATCCTTTATCCTTCTCAGGACCTTTGCCTGTGTGCCCTTTCCCTGGAACACCCTCCTTCATCAGCCAACCCTATCCCGTTGGTCTGGATAACTTCCTCAGGTCTTGCTTAAATGTTAAGTCCCTTTCACATGTGTTACCTTAGTATCCTGTGATTCTTCTAGCACAAAGCACATCACATTTGTTTATAATTACTTGTTTAATTGTCTGTCTTCCTCCTATTAGAATTTAAGTTCCTATTAGAATTTAAGTCAGGGTCATGCCTGTTTACCTCTACAGCTCTAGTACCTGGCACAGAGTGGATGTACAATAAATATACTGATAGAAGGATGAATGGATTGCTGCCCAACTATAAATATACTCAAACTCATTGAACTGTACCATTAAAACAGATGACTTTTATGTTATGCAAATTATAGCTCAATAAAGTTGTTTTTTTTTAAAGAAAGAATAGTACAATGAAGAACAGATAGAGGGTACTCAATACATAAATACACTTTGACTGGATTTCAGGTAGGACAAAATAGATCATCTATATTGTTCCCAACTGTCCACAGAAGTATTCACAATGAAAGCGATCACAACTAACATGACGGTCTTGCTCTCATACCCTTCCCATTTTCTGAGGGTTGCAATAGGAAATAGCAAGAATCAGGGTTAGCAAGAATAGATACATGAAAGCAATCTTGAGAAAGAAAAATGGAGCTAGAGGAAGCAGGCTCCTGGACTTCAGACTATACTACAAAGGTACAGTAATCAAGACAGTATGGTACTGGCACAAAAACAGAAATATAGATCAGTGGAACAGGATAGAAAGCCTAGAGATAAACCGACACACTTATGGTCACCTTATCTTTGATAAAGGAGGCAAGAATGTACAATGGAGAAAAGACAGTCTCTTCAATAAGTGGTGCTGGGAAAACTGGACAGCCACATGTAAAAGAATGAAATTAGAACACTCCCTAACACCATACACAAAAATAAACTCAACATGGATTAAAGACCTAAATGTAAGGCCAGACACAATAAAACTCTTAGAGGAAAACATGGGCAGAACACTCTATGACATAAGTCACAGCAAGATCCTTTTTGACCCACCTCCTAGAGAAATGGAAATAAAAACAAAAATAAATAAGTGGGACCTAATAAAACTTCAAAGCTTTTGCACAGCAAAGGAGAACATAAACAAGATGAAAAGACAACCCTCAGAATGGGAGAAAATATTTGCAAATGAAGCAACTGACAAAGGATTAATCTCCAAAATTTACAAGCAGCTCATGCAGCTCAATATCAAAAGAACAAACAACCCAATCCAAAAATGGGCAGAAGACATAAATAGACATTCCTCCAAAGAAGATATACAGACTGCCAACAAACACATGAAAGAACGCTCAACATCATTAATCATTAGAGAAATGCAAATCAAAACTACAATGAGATATCATCTCACACCGGTCAGAATGACCATCATCAAAAAATCTAGAAACAATAAATGCTGGAGAGGGTGTGGAGAAAAAGGAACCCTCTTACACTGTTGGTAGGAGTGTAAATTGACACAGCCACTATGGAGAACAGTATGGAAGTTCCTTAAAAAACTAAGAATAGAACTACCATATGACCCAGCAATCCCACTACTGGGCATATACCCTGAGAAAACCAAAATTTAAATAGAGCCATGTACCAAAATGTTCATTGCAGCACTATTTACAATAGCCAGGACATGGAAGCAACCTAAGTGTCCATCTATAGATGAATGGATAAAGAAGATGTGGCACATATATACAATGGAATATTACTCAGCCATTAAAAGAAACAAAATTGAGTTATTTGTAGTGAAGTGGATGGACCTAGAGTCTGTCATACAGAGTGAAGTAAGTCAGAAAGAGAAAAACAAATACCGTATGCTGACACATATATATGGAATCTAAAAAAAGAATGGTTCTGAAGAACCTAGGGGCAGGACAGGAATAAAGACGCAGACAGAGAGAATGGACTTGAGGATACGGGGAGGAGGAAGAGTAAGCTGGGACGAAGTGAGAGAGTGGCATGGACATATATACACTACCAAATGTCAAATAGATAGCTAGTGGGAAGCAGCCACATAGCACAGGGAGATCACCTCGGTGCTTTGTGACCACCTAGAGGGGTGGGATAGGGAGGGTGGGAGGGAGACTCAAGAGGGAGGAGATATGGGGATATATGTATATGTATAGCTGATTCACTTTGTTATAAAGCAGAAATTAACACACCATCGTAAAGCAATTATACTCCAATAAAGATGTTAAAAAAGATTAATAAAAAAAGAATAGATACATGTATATGTATAACTGAATCACTTTGCTGTATACCTGAAACTAACACAACATTGTTGATGAACTATACTCCAATATAAATTAAAAATAAGTTATTACAAGATAATGGCTATATTTCCCTGAGCTGTATAATATATCTTTGTTGCTTATCTAAAAAAAAAAAATAAAAATAACAAAGAATCAGGGTTTGAGTGGACTGGGTAAAAATTCCCTCCTGGGTGAACAGGTGTACCTGTGATCCATTGGGTCTTTTGTCCATCGGTGTGGCTCTCATGTTGTAAAGTTTATAACCAAATAAATTAGAAGGTTAAGATTCTTGTTGCCAAGTCTGTACCTGATCTGCTTTGTGACTTATTTCAGTGCTCTAATTCGGTCCTGGGGGTCAGTGGGTCTGAAGCCACCCCTTTCTTTGTCACAGGTGATTCATTCCAAAACCTGTCTAGGTATCTGCCTATCATTCTGAAGCTTCTTGAACCTTAACTTGGATCTAAATTCATTGAATATTCACAGATATAAGAAGTCCAAATAGACTGAAAAACTGTTGAAAAATATGTTCTGGCCACATTGCAAGGAGTGAGAATTAATGGTGATGGAGAGAGCCCTCTCTGGAAAACAGAGTCCTGGGAAAAGGATGAGTCAGTAAACAGCAACCATTGCTTTCAGGGTTGGGCGCTAATTCCCTACTAGCTGGCACTGGGTACCTCCAACAAAACTGCTAACTGAATGAGAACAACCCTTCAGGTTGCTTCTGGTGGATTTGGACAGGCTGAATGCACTTTATGTCACAGTCTAAGCTTTTAGGATGCCAAAAACCTATATTCTTATTTAAGGTCTAAAAGTTCCAAAGAGCCTCTTGACTTCATCTCTTCACCATGCTGGCCTGATCTAATGTGTGAGCTCCTGAGAATCAAAACAGTCAGTTCCAGACTGTAAATGGAAGCAAAGCACATCAAGGGGAGGAGACTTACCCTAAACTCTTCCAAGCACTGCCTCCTTTTCTTGCTGGTGGTAAGACTGAGGGGTGGGGTCACCTTGAGAATGGACATTCAAGTTTGAGCCAAGATAACACCTAAAGCTGAAGACTTTAAAGGAAAAGAGCTGTTACCCGTAACACCAGTACGCCCATGTGAGCAACAGCCAGTTGGATCTGCATCCCTTCACCATCACTGGCGGGGTGCGGCCTGATGCCGTACATGTCCAGCTTCCTCGCTATGTCCAGTAGCAGAATGTCAGATTCAGCTGGGCTCCTGCCACTGCAAGGGGAAAGAATTTATGAGCCTAATAAATGCAGCAAGAATGACGCCTAAAAAAAAAAAGAATGACACCTCTACCCTGAGAGCTCGAAGAGGAACTCAGTGTTTTCTTGAGCCTGAAGTTTCTCTGACTTACAGCTTACTTCTAAGAGTCTGTGCTCAGCTTCAGTCTTCCCTGCCAGTAGAACAGGTGGAAGCAGATGCCAGGGAAGGTACTTACATGTGCTTCTGATGGAAGTGCACGATCTTGCTCTCTAAATCATCTTGGTTCGGTAAGTACCGGGTTTGTGCCAAATATTTCCTATCTGTTTCTTCATGAAAGTCTCCCAGTTCTGCTGCATGACAGTAAAGTGACATTTTTTACATTACCATTGATGAGTTAAGCAATGGAGCACCCAGAAGACCCTCTGACTTCCCCCAAACAGCCCTTTCTTTGCAGCCAGGGCAGCCCTAGACCTCCTGAATATATGTGTATTTGTTTCAGGATATGGGTGGTGGGGAAGGAACTAACTGGTTCTTCTTCAAATAAGAAGCAGTGGGTTGCTATGAAGTTACAGACACAGTGCAGGTCTTAAAGGCTCCAGGATCATAGATGAATATTTTGTTATTTTCTTCTCCCACATTCTGTTTATGATCTCTTCTACTTCTTATCAGTCCCTGTTATGAGTTGAACTGTGACCTCCCTCTCAAATTCATATATTGAAGTCCTAACCCCCAGTACCTCAGAATGTGACTGTGTTTAGAGACAAGGCCTATAAAGGAGTGATTATTTTAAAAATGAGGCAGTAGAGTGGGCCCTAATCCAATTTGATTGGTGTCCTTATAAGAAGAGGAAATTTGGACACCAGGCACCAGGAATGCAGGTACACAGAGGAAAGACTAGGTGAGGACTCAACAGGAAGGCAGCCATCTGCAAGCCAATGAGGGAGACCTCAGAAGAAACCAAACCTGCTGACACTTCAATCTTGGATATCTAGCCTCCAGAAGTGTGAGAAAACAAATTTCTGTCCTTTAAGTCACCTAGTCTGTTGTATTTTGTTATGGTAGCCCTAGCAAACTAATTCAGCCCTCTAACCTCACTCTGCCTTGATCAGGCATTATTAAGAAAGGTGAATACAAATGCCAACTCCAATGCAAGACAGTCACAGCCATTCATCACTCTGTACCTTGGGAATCTAGTAAAACGCTGCTATATGGAATCCTCAGTCGGTGAATAATTCTGGAAATAATTTTCACTTTTCCAAATCACTGGAAGTTTATCCCTGCTCATAATCTATTCTAGATGTATCCAATTTATTGTTATAAACATCTATTATAGCACTGTGCCTACAAAGGCAATTGAGGTATATAGGATTATCTGCCCCTACCGTAAATGGCTTGGAAGTGTTTTGATTTTTGAATTCTTGTGTGTTCTTTATAATTTTTATGCCTTTTCCCTCTCTGTCAGATTAATAGGAATCACTTCCTGGTCATTGACTTCCCCTGAAGAAGTCTCTACTTGGTTCCAAATTGTGACTTCTAATCTACCATAAAATGGGCACCCAAAACAATTTTTACAATTAAAATTCACATTTTAATATGAAAAAAGGGAATGCAGATATCCAAACCTGTTAGCATTTTATGAATTATAAGAGTAAATAGACTCTGCATGGAATCATGTGGTGCTCTCCTATTGAGTAAAATTCATGGACATGGGGGCATCAATTTTGAGTACTAGAAAGTTATTTTCTCTTTTGTCTTGGTTTTCTATTGTGTTTTAGACAGATGGCATGCTCATTTTTAGATAGGTGAAGTGTATTTGTATATTTCAAAACCACATTAGAATGAAAATCTTTATATAACAAGCTTTTTTAAAAAGACCAAATCAGTGGCTCTTTTATCTATTTATTTTTTGCCCAAATTGATAAATGTACAAATCTCATTAAAACTTAATCAGGCCCACCCATATGGTTTCACTAGTTAATACTATCAAATATTCAGATAAGATACAAATACCAATTTTTCACAAACTCTTCCAGAAAATAGAGTAAGGAACACTTACCAACTCGTTCATGAGGCCAGTATTACTTTGATACCAAAATAAGACACAGACATCACAAGAAAACTACAGATTAATATCTCTCATGAATACAGAGGCAAAAATCCTCAACAATATACTAGTCAACTGAATCCAGCAACATAAAAAAAAGAATTATACATCATGACCAAGTGGGATTTATCCCAGGAGTGCAAGATCAGTTCAACACGTGAAGGTTAATTAATGTAATATGCTATGTTAATAGAATAAAGGACCAAAAAATACATTATCATATCAATAGATGCAGAAAAAAACATTGGGCAAAATCCAACACCAATTCATGGTAAAAACATTCAACAAACAAAAAATTGAAGGGGGCTTCCCTGGTGGTGCAGTGGTTGAGAGTCTGCCTGCCGATGCAGGGGACATGGGTTCGTGCCCCGGTCCAGGAAGATCCCACATGCCGCAGAGCGGCTGGACCCATGAGCCATGGCCGCTGAGCCTGCGCGTCTGGAGCCTGTGCTCCACAACGGGAGAGGCCGCAACAGTGAGAGGCCCACGAACCGACAGCAAAAAAAAAAAAAAAAAAAAAATTGAAAGGAACTTCTTCAACCTGATAAAGTTGGAAAACCTACAGCTAACATCATAATAATACTAAATGGTGAGAAACTGAGTGCTTTCCCCTAAGACCAGGGACAAGACAGGGATGTCTGCTCTTGCCACTTCTATCCAACATTCTACTGGTGATTCTAGTCAGTGCAATCAGACACCATGGTCCTGTGTGTAGAAAATCCTAAGGCATCCAAAAAAGCTACTAGAAGTAATAGATAGTCAGCAAGGTAGCAAGATAGATGGTCAATATACAAAGTTATTGGATTTGCATGTACTAGCAATGCATAATCGAATAAGAAAACTAGAAAAACAATTCCATTCACAATAGCATATAAAAAATAAAAGACCGATAAATTTAACAAAAGATATGTAAAACTTGTGTTCTGAAAATTACAAAACATTGCTGAAATTTTTAAAAGATCTATGTAAATGGAGAGATTTCATATTCATGGATTAGAAGACTCAATATTGTTAAGATGGTAATTCTGCCAAAATTGACCTATAAATTCAATGCAATCCCCACCAAACTTGGGGGTAGAAGTTGACAAAAGATCTTAAAATTAACATGGAAATGCACAGGATGCAAAACAACCAAAACAATTTTGAAAAAGAACAAAGTTGGAGAATATACACCTCTATTTCAAAGCTGAATACAAAGCTAGAGTAAACAAAATAGTGTGATAATAGCGTAAGCACATATAGATCAATGGAACATAGTTGAGAATCTAGAAATAAGCCCTTACATTTATGATAAGTTGGTTTTTGATAAAGATCGCAAGACAATTCAATGCGGGAAATAATTGTCTTTTCAACAAATAGGAGAAAGGGACATCCACACGCAAAAAAAAAAAAAAAGAAAAGAAAATGAAGTTGAATTCCTACCTCACAACCATACACCATACAAACATACAAAAAAATTCAAAATGGATCATAGGCCTAAACCTAAGAGGCAAACCTAAAACAGTTGTTCTAGAAGAAAACTTAGGAGAAAAACTTTGGACCTTAGGTTAGGCAAAAAGTTCTTAGATACAACACCAAAAGCATAGTTGACTAAAACATATTGAGAAAGTGGAATTCCATCAAAATTAAAAACTGTCACACTCCAAAAGACAGCATTAAGAAAATTAAAAGTCAGGGGGAAGAAGGGATAAATTGGAAGTATGGGATTAACAGACATATACTACTGTATATAAAATAGATAAACAGAAAGGACCTATTGTATAGCACAGGGAACTATATTCAATATATTGTAATAACTTCTAATGGAAAAGAATCTGAAAAAGTATGTATATGTATATCTATGTATCTATCTATATATCTATATGTAGATATATATATCTATATATATGAATCACTTGCTGTACACCTGAACCTAACACAACACTGTAAATCAACTATACTTCAATTTTAAAAAAAGAACACACACACACACACAAACAAAGAAAATGAAAAGTCAAGCCACAGATTGGAAGAAATTTCACAAATTATATATCTCATAAAGGATTTTTAATAAGAATATATAAAACTCTCTTAAAATTCGATAAGACAACCCATTTTAAAATTGGCAAAAATTTGAGTAGGCATTTTACCAAAGAAAACATAGGAATGGTTAATAAACACATGAGAAGGCGTCATTAGTCATTAGGAAAATGCTAATTATAATTGCAATGAGATTCATTGCACTAGATTGACCATAATCACAAAGATAAACAATACTAAATTTTAGTGAAGATGTGGAGAAATTGGAAACCTCATACATTTCTGGTTTTATTGTAACAATTTGGAGAACAGTTTGGCAGTTTCTTAAAATGTTAAACACAAATTTACCTTAAGACGAAACAATTACATTCCTAGAAATCTACCAAAGAGAGATGAAAACATGTGTCCACACAAAGACTTGTGCATGAATATTCATAACATTATTCGTAATAGCTAAACTGGAAACAATCCAAATGTCCCTGGCCAAGTAAATAGATAAATAAAATGTGGTATACCCATAAAATGGAATACTACTCAGCAATAGAAAGGAACAAACTGCTGTGATTCATGTTAGAACATGCATGAATTTCAAAAACATTGTGTTGAGTGAAAAAAGCCAGATAAAAAAGACCACATATTTTATCATTCCTATTACATGAATTGTCCAGAAAAGGCAAATCTATTTGCCTTAGTGGTTGAGTGACTGCAAATGGGCATGAGAGAGCTCTTTTGGCATGATGGAAATGTTTGAAAACTGGGTTGTGGTAATGGTTGCACAACTCTGTAAATTTACTAAAAACCATTGAGTTACAGACTTAAAATGAGTGAAGTTTATGGTATGCACATTATACCACAATAGAGCTGTTTTAAAAAATAAATTAAACACACACACACACACACACACACACCCCAATCTTTCTGTTTATTAAGCACAAGTATTAAGCACAAGACCTTACGTTGACCCTAAGGAAAACATAGGAACACATAAGACCATGCTTCTTTTTCTCTCCATGCAGGACTATGACAATCTAGGAAGAGACCTATGGCATACAAATGAGTAAATATCATTAGTGATAGAAGGCAGCACGTGGTGTGAGCACCTTCACTGTTACCACGCTGGTCCCAACTACCATCATCTCTCTCTCTCCTGCTGTTGTCTGTTATCTGATCTCCCCACTTCCACCATCCCTCATAAGGTCTATTTTCTCTCATTTTTAAAAATTGAATAAATTTGACATATAACATTGCAGCAATTTAAGGTGTACAGTGTGTTACTTTGATACATTTATAGATTGCAATATGATTGCCATTGTAGCAATATTTATCACATTACATAATTATAGTACAATATTATTGTCTATATTTATTATACTGTACATTAGATCACTATGGCTTATTTACTACTTGCTACAAATTTCTGTTTTCACCACAGCAGCCAACATGATGTAGTTAAAACCTAATTCAGATCATTTCACTCCTCTGTTTCAAATGCTACAGTGGCTTCCCATCACATTTAGAGTAATGTCCTAGGTCTTTAATATGCTTTTAAGGCCCTCCATGATTACTGTCTCCCTCTCTCCCTCAGTTCCAGACATCCACAAAGCCTGCTTAATGTTTCTTGAATACTCCTGGCATGCTCCTACCTCAGGCCCTTTGCACTGGATGTTCTCTGCCTGGAACTCCCTTACACCAGATTTCTGCTTAGCTTGGTCTTTTACCTCTTTCAAGTTTTGTTTAACTATCACCTTCACAGTAAAGCCTACCCTGACCACCTTATTTAAAAATTCAGTACCCACCCCCCGAATTTCCCTCTCTCCCTTCCATACTTTATTTTCTCCAGTGCACTTATCACCTTCAAACTTACATTATATATTTCCTTATTTTGGTCTGATTGTCCTCCACTGCCAAAATGTGAGCTCCACGAGAGCAAGGATCTTTTTATTTCACTGCTATGTTCCCAGTACCTGGCATGTGGTAGGTACTTAATAAAATTTGCTGAATGAATGACAAAGAAGCGTTATTGTACTAAGGGCATTCATAAAAGGGAGGCTTCATTTAGAATTATACAAACTGTATTTGGGAGGAAGAGTCTGGCTAGAGCCAGAGGGGTGTATAAGAGAGATTGAAGCAGGTGAGGTCAGAATGTGGAGGTTCTTGAACGCCTAGAACATACACATTAGATGAATAAATAAATGAGCAAACGAATGAGCAGCCTGGCTGTGTTCTGCACGCTGTCTTAGCAACCAGTGAAATAATCTGACCTGGATGGATTGTGAAGAGCTGACTCCTTGAAACTTTAGCTTTTTTTCTATGGAAAGAGCTTCTGTCGACAAACAAAATATCCTCTAGAAAAGCTGAAGTGTTCTGTGCTATGCCTGAAATGGCCACTAGGGAATGCTCAAATCCATAATGTTGAACTATTAAGAATGAAATTGGGCTCCCCCATCAGAGGCTGTCTGGGGACCCCCAATCCTCTGACTGCTGCCTTAAACAGGCAGCTAACGGAGGAGGATAAGTCTTCCAATATTGTTTTCTCCACCTGCCTTACCCCATCTCCCGACCCCACCCCAAGGACAATACTGGACATATAGTTAGTGTCCTTGGCATTCAAGGCCCTTCAAAATGATGCTTAGTTTTTTGCCACCTCTCCTAAACAGACCCTATGCTCGAGTTGTACTTGAGCTGCATCCTCTGTATATACTTCTTCTTGTACCATCACCCTTTTTTCTTTTCTGTTTTCTCTGCTTATCATTACATATCCAATTTCTATGCATCACTTTCAGGACCAGCGCAAAAGCTATCTCATCCATAAGCCTTCCCTGATAACTACTGCTCTCACTGCCTTCCTGAGATCCTGGGCTCTCATCCTGTCTCACTTATGAGTCACTTGGTAAACATTGATTCAGATACTGTCTCTATCCAAGCCCTTCATTCTGGAGTTCCCAGTGAAATCAGAAATCTACCATTTCTGGACTGTCAGGAAGGCAATGGATAGAGGTCAAAAATGAACTTATGAAACAAAAAAATGAAGTTATGATCCTTCAGGAACTGTAAGGAACAGCCTATTCTTGGACGGCCTCTCTAGAAGAGAGAGGAAGTCCAGCCAGCCCTAGAAGAAGAGATACTATTTCCAGATGCCTCAATCCTGCCCTCGGGGATACAGGAGCAGCCTGACGTGCCCAGCTTCACCCCCTCCCAGGCAAGGCCCCACTGTTCCCCGGGCCTCTTTTCCCTGCCTACATTACTCAGCCTAGTCCAACGACTTGGCTGCTAGGATATGGGGAACTCTAATAGACGCCTGGGGCCTTTTTCCCTTTTAGTCTCTCTCCACCTGCTGTACTCTGTGCTTTGTTCTCTGGAATCATGATAAAGAGCAACATGGGAATCACATTAAATGTGACAATGTGCCGCAGAAAGCACGTACCAGAAATGGATCCTGGGGCAAGCAGAGGGAGTGGGGGCCTGCCTAGCAAAGTCCATGCCCAGATTAGTCCAGACCAGCTCCTGGAGAGCAAGCCCGGGGCAGTGGGAGGCCAAGGTTAGACCGAGGTAGAAGAAAATCAGCATTTACTTTTAATCTACATAACTGCTCTGTGAGAAGGCATTCTTGTCACTCTTTTAAAGACTAGGGAACTCAGGCAAAGACAGATGAGGGGACTTCACCCAAGGCTACAAGAGTTAGAACGTACAAACAGGATTTGAATCCAAATCTCAATGACTACAGTAACCAGCCTCTTTCTACTGGGCCATGCCATTTCTATATATCTCATCCAGGCTTTCTCTCCTCTACAGAGAAGTGCTAACATGATGATAGGGATGTTGAGGGTGCTTTAGCCTCTTTGCTTGGTTCTCTAGCTGGCTGATAGGCCCCGAAGCCGACATTTGCTACTTACATTGTAAGATGTGAGATATCATCAATGCTGTACAGTTGTCACTGCATGGAAGCCTTCCCAGAGCCAAATCCTTCTTTATTTGAAGAGTAAAAAGATACCTGCAAAGAAGTGGGGGGAAATCTCTTGAGGAAGAAACAGGAACAAGAAAGAAGCATTTCCCTTCTCCCAGATCCAAGATGTTTCAAAAAAGACACGGTGCCCCCAGTCAGGGAGATGCCTTCTCGGGGTGGTGAGTAATGCATAGGCTTTGCTTCTACCCCTAACCAGCACTAGACCACAACTCGGCTGACCCAGCACTTCAGCAGGCCTCACAGCCATTAGGAACCACCCCAGCCAAATCCTCCCGCCAACTTGAGGGAGTTGGCCAACCATCCTCTGGTGATTTCTGCCACGTAGCAAAGCCACATACCCAGCCAGAGAGAAAGGGAGATTCAGCAAGAATAAGCCTACTCAGGAGGCCAGTACCGCTCTGTTTACAAAATGCTATCAATTACTCACTATCGTAACAACTTAGAAGGCTGGCATCATCACCGCATGTTCCAATTACAGAAAGGCAGAGGTTAGGCGATTTGGGCAGAGTCATATCACCCCAAGACAGTGAAACTGTGGCAAGACGTCAGGTCTGCCTGTCAATTCTAGGCTGCCTCCTATCCAAAAGACTGTGCTTCAGAAATCAAGATTCTGCCCCTTCACCTGGACCACCGTCTCCGTATCACCAGAGCCCAGCCTAACCCTTTGCACAGAGCAGGTATGGGATTACTGTGTATTGAATAGAATGAAGCCAGACCACCCGTTTTCCTACCGATAAGCAGGGACCCATAAAGTACACATTGGTATCCAGAACTTTGCAAAACAGACGGCATTTGTCCCACACTTTTAAGCCCTTATCAGAGGCAATCAACTTTTGAAAAGATGTGTATAATTAAGATTCTACTGCCGACTATGTTCCTTCTTGGTTCAAAATTGGTTCCAATGTTTTATTTTAGATATTAGAACATTTACTATCTACTGTGGGCATTTCCCTATATAAGATGTAATTTTCTGAGTAAAGTTCTATCTAGATTTTTTTAAACCAATTAAGACTTGACGGCAATGTGGTGAACCAGAATTAATTGCACGTGATAGGTGAAAATCAGACTGGGAAAAAACAGGTAAATTAGTAGGTGATTATTCAATTTACAAAGCCATTCATTATAATCCTTCAAATTGTGATCTCTCTTAATGGATTAGAAATGATTCAATTAGAAAAGTTATATTTGCACACCACTCTGAGAAACTCACGTAGTGGCCCCAAACGAGGCATCCTTGTAAAATCAACTACAGTTAAGTATTCTCAAATGGACCAATGGGGAAAAAATAAAGGAAGTCTAGCCCTTGCCATTACCTGCTTTCGAATATAGATGTAAATGAGAATAATCAGCCTCAATTGCTAAAGGGGACGTGAATTTCATTTTACTCCTAGCAAGAAAGAAAGTAACCTTCTTGTCATTTGACACATTCCTTGCTATTAAGAAGGCAGCTGCCTGCTGCAAATACCAAATCCTTCCTCTGAACAGCTGATGAATCATTTATCATCACATTGATTTTCTCATTCTTTTTTTTTTCCCAGAGAAAGTTTATCTCCATCAAAATTGGTTACAATTTGAGACTCGACTGAAATGAGTTAGCAAAGGCAAACTGATAGAGATACCAAGACATCAAGTTATCTGGGAAAAGGGCCTACAACTCACAAATTTGGAGAAGGTTGGGAGAGAGAGAGAGAGACTGACTTTTTAAAAGTGACTTCTACAAAGACCCCTCAGAAAAGAACCCCCCGCCTTTACAAAAAGGGTGAAGAAAAATTGGCCATGAACCATGATGGGGAATATTTCAGGTAGAATAACTGCCAACACGCTGTGACCTGGATCAAGTCACTCTAGTTCCCAGGACCAGTTTCTGCATCTGTAAACCAAAAGGTCTGGACTAGATTATCTCTTACATCCTTTCTATGTGTAGGAGTCTGGAGTCTAAAGTCTAGAGAGCAGAGTAAGGTTTGGGGGAGTGTTATGTTGACAAAGTATTTTTGAAGAAGTAGGTTTACATTGTCATTTTAAAGGGCATTTTTATAAATATAAAAATACTTTAAAATGCTTTTTACTTTTTAGCTTTTTAATTTTTGTAGGTATAAAAGTATTTTACTTATATAAATTATTAATCATTTGTAATTATTAATAATTATAATAAAATATCAATAATGTATAATTATGCAAAATAATTTATTAAATTATTTTTTATATTTTTTACTTTTCTACTCTCAAAAAGGTTTTATAAGTGTATGTCATCATCACTTTCTACCTATGGGATATACACAAACACACACACACACACATGTGCACACAACCGTTTTCAGTATGCAGGGAACTTAGTTGTCAAGCTGCCCTCTGATTAGAACACAGATGCAATGAAGGCAAACACTTTAACTGTTGTAGCAGTTAATGGCTTAACCCCCAAGTGGGCACCCAGGCTGGTTACCACTTTTAGAACACCACGCTTCCTTCTCCCTGAAGTCCCTATCCTTTGGAAGATTAACACTGGGGACCAGCCAGGTCCTCCTTGTCACCAACTTCTTACCATCTCCCAGAGAGTGACTGAGAGCCAAGCCTTCCAAAGAAGGCTAGAAGCCCATTCCCTGATAAATGGAGGATAATGATTAAGTAACATCATGCATCATGCAAGTACTATACCTTGTAAGCTCTTCTCGCAGATGTCCAGGGTCCACTGGGAAAAATTTCACCATAAATTTGAAAACAACCTCCTTAGGATCTTAAAACACAATATCTCCATAAGTTTTATTTAAATGTCCATCACAACAATTACAGGTCTTCTCTCTCTCTCTCTCTCTCTCTCTCTCTCTCTCTCTCACACACACACACACACACGCATGCACTCCCCTCTCCTTTTCCCTCCTCTCCCCATCACTCTCTCGCACAGACTTTTCATTTAAATTTCAATTTTTCACATTTGCGAGATGTTGCTATTTTTGAATTGTGCCTCTATGTGGATAACAGTTGGGAAAGTTCTCCTGCCCCTCTTCCTCCCTTCTCTTTCTTTGAGTTTATTTTTGTAAAGATGTGCCTCGTTTGGGGCCTACTGTGTTCTCTCTTAAGAAGTGTTCCATTTAGAAAAACATACTACTTGCTACTTGGGATTCTGCATTCCTGGCTGAGAGAAGGGCCCAGCTATAGAGGCAGGTGAATATCAGCTGGCTCAAGGATTCATAAAGGGAACTAGAAGTAGTAGGGACTGAGGTCTCTGTGTATCTTAAAATCTACATGAAGAAAACATATCTACTTGCCTTCACTCCTACTTGCATTTGAAAATAAGAAACTCTCTGTATCAAAAGCGAATACACACATGCAGCATTAGCACCATTCATTCAGTAAACATTTGTTGAGTGCCTATTGTATGCTAAGCATTGTACTAGAGGCTCCTGGAAATAAAAATACAGTTAAGCACTCAAAGGTTGGTAGAAGAGGCAGACACCTAGACAGACAATCACAGAACCACAAAGTGTTATAAGCCCCGAGTACTGGGTAAGCACAAGAGGGAGAAAAGAGTTTGGAGGAGGTCAAGGAAGGCTTCCTGGAAGAGCTGACATCTGAGTAGGGCTGCCAGATTTAGCAGATAAAAATATAGGACTCCCAGTTAAATTTGAATTTCAGATATACAATGATTGCCTGGGACATACTTATACAAAGAAATTAGTCTCTGTTGATCTGAAATTCTAATTTAGTTGGGCAACTTCTATTTTATCTGAGAAGCCTACACCTGAAGTTAGTTTTGTTCACATTAGGAGAGGTAGGAGTATGAAGTGGTCAGAGGCAGAGGTAAAGGCTCAAAAGGCAGGCAGAGTCCGGTGCTTTGAGGATCATGTTAAAGAGTTTGGACTGGGCTTCCCTGGTGGCGCAGTGGTTGAGAGTCCACCTGCCGATGCAGGGGACACGGGTTCGTGCCCCGGTCCGGGAAGATCCCACATGCCATGGAGCGGCTGGGCCCGTGAGCCGTGGCCACTGAGCCTGCGCGTCCGGAGCCTGTGCTCCGCAACGGGAGAGACCACAACAGTGAGAGGCCCGCGTACCGCAAAAAAAAAAAAAAAAAAAAAAAAGAGTTCGGACTTTATTCTAAGGACAATAGGAAGTCATGGAAGCATTTTAAGCAGGAGACTGATGTGGTCAGGTTTGTATTTGCAATAGTTCCCTTTGGGAGTAGTGTACATGATGGACTGAGGGGAGTCAGTTGGGAAGCTGTTGGGATCATGTGACAGATTATCAATACGTAGTGGGAAAAGACAGAATTGTGGGAGACACCAACACGAAGAGAGCAGGAGGGGGAAGTGACACGAAACAGCCTTTCCCAAAGTGTGGACTGAAATCCACCTGCAGCGGAAGCACCTATGGAATTTTTTTAAAATGCAGGTTGCTGGCCCCCAACTCGGGGATAAGGCCCAGGAATATGCATTTTAACAAGAACGGCCCCCTCCTCCCGGCCCGTGATCCTAATACACACTGAAATTTGAGAACCACCACACTAGATTGTGACATATAGGGTTCGGGGGAATATTTCATGCATAGTAAGCACTCAGATATGACCTGAAATGGATGGACAATGTCTGTGACGGGATTAAACTGAAACACCTCCTGGAAGAAGGTGCATGGCATTGCTGCTTGACATCAAGGATGCTCGAAGATTTGCAGGTCTAGAGTCAGAGATGTATCCCTAGAGCCAATTCACAGAGTGCTGTCATTACCAGGGTTCTCGAAATTTACTCAAAGATCCAGCAGCCTGATTTTCCTCATCTCAGGCAAAGTTAAAATGATTTTTTTTAATTGTTAAATTTACTGGATGGATGAAGGATTAAAATAATACATCAAAGCCCTTTTCTCCGCTTATATTAAGGCGAGGAACAGTGTGGTATTGTTGAAATGTTTTCAAGTTGTAACTGGGAATTCTATTCCTTAAGTGATTTTCCATACTTACTTTTTACTTGCTTTGTAATGGACTTCAGAAGTTCCAACCAGACCTGTAATAACATTAATGAAAGAATTGGTAGAACATGGCACTGAGTATAGCTTTTTGTTTCTTTGGGTTTTTTTGGTAACAGATTAAAATCAACATGAAACAAACAAATATCAAGACTCTTTAGACTTCTAAAGATAGTAAGAAACAGCAACGTCAAAGAAATGCTGTGCTTCCACCACACTCAATCCGTCCCCTTCTATTTTCCCAATGACAGTGCACATTGTTGATCTATAAACTCTTTGCTGTTGACATTTGAGTCAGTGCTCCCCTGCCTCAGGAGAATGACAGAGGTGTCATATACAAGGCTGATTAGTTGCCACAAAGACTAATGAAGGCACTTGGCTCCACATTTGAATCCTACAGCCCCCAAATGCCAGCTTAATAGTCATAATGAGCCTTTCTGGGAAGGAGCCAGATAACAGATCCGCCAAGGCAGGACACAGCGGGCAGAACACCGGGAATGTTAGGATGTGAGAGAGGGGCAAGGAGCGTTCCCAAATACTACTGGTGAGGTTAGGAGTCTTCAGTTTGGAGGTTGAGGTCCAGCCTCTGGAAAGTCAGAATAAAGCACAGAGACCTCTTCACACAGTGGCAAAAGAGGAGCAGAGGGTGGAAGAGTTTGTGCTTGGCAAACTGAGGTGACTTTTAATAGACAAGGAGGGGAAATAGTTATTAAATCCACTCATTTTGCAAGGGTTTAAATGGTTTTTCCTTTTGCAGTTGGGGGTTTGAGCCCTGCATATCTAGCTGCAAGCTGCATTTAGAAGCAATTCTAGACACAAAGAACCCTATAATGAAACCAACTTACATTATTTCCAGAATGGCTACAGAATTCTAATCCAAAATATTCCTTTTCAGCAAGATTTAGATGGCTGCAACTCAGGTTAAACAGCGCCTTCCCGGATGACTTTTGCTAAACAAAACAAAGAGACCATAGCATAGTTTGCGATCCTAAGCTGATATTGTTGCTGCAGTGTGGAGTAAAGGGTAGAAGCAGCTAGACTCTCTTCCGTTTCCTTTAAGCACTGTTTTCAGGCCCTGTATCCTTCCAAATTTTGTTGAGTTTTACACATAAATACATGCATCTATCTGTAGATTGTTTTAGCGGTACCTCTTAAAAAGCCTCAGATTAATGACAAACCCTCTTGGAAAAAGACAGCCTTGCACTTCACGACGTGTGGCTAGATCTGCAAATCTACCCTTTCAGTGGAATTCTTTCATCAATTCATCCCACAGGCAATTTGAAAGAGTTTCCCCAAATTGACAGATAGTTTAATCAAGATGCAAATCTGACCTGCTTAAAATCCTTCAGTGGCTCCCTTCAGGATAAAGTCTCTACTCCTTAGCAGGGAGGCTGGGCCCTTTCCCTCATGTGGCCCTGCCTGCCCCTCCAGCCTCATCTCTTTCCCTTCCCCCTTCCTTTCTAATAATCGCAGCCTGCTCATGTTTCCCCACACGTCAAGTAAATTCATGTCTCCATGCCTCTGCTCATGTCATTCCTTCTACACAGAACGCCCTTCCCACCTTTCTTTGCTTTGGCTTCCTCCTACTCAGCTCAGATGCCACTCCCCGGGAGAGCTTTGGAGCCAAGGGCAACCTCTGCGCTCCCAAACACTCTTGCTTACCTCAGACACGGCACTTCCCACACGGGATGTCTATCTTCCCCGTTAGACTGAATTCCTTCATAGCAGGGGCCTTGCTTTAATTGTCTTGTTACTCACCAGGTCTAACTCAGAGCCTGGCACATACTAGGGGTCTTGAATGTTGGTTGATCCAACATGAAATTGACCAACTTCCTCCTCCGAGCTCTGTGAGGAGATTTCATTCTACAGCTTTTCCCACCATAACTGCATCTAGCATACTCCTTTCACATAAGGCCACACATATTTTTTTTTCATAAAGCCCGCATACACTGGGAGCACAAAACAGTCCCTTTCTCAGGCTTCTCTGAGAATAGGAGCTGTAAAGAGCTCTCTGTGAAAATCTCTATGAGCTGAGTGGGGCTGCAGCTGATCTTCAGCCAGCATTGCTGAAGCCGAGGGTTGCAGTTGCAGGGAGGATGGTGATGGGAAAATTGGGCCCTGGCTGATAGGCACAAAGACACGCTGCTGAAAACCCCTAGTTAAAGCCAAGTCACACGGTGCCTCTGGTGCTGCAAAGGAAGCTGGGTGCAGGGGAATGTAGTTGGAAATCACCGACGCATAGAATTAATGCCAACCTTGAGAGGTCAGAGAGTCCAGCCGCCCTCCTCCCACACCCCACCCTCTCCCTCAAGGCAGTCCCACACGGAACAGAACCCACATCTGGGATTTAATAGCTTCCAGGAAGGCGACCTCCCCTATGCCCTTCCCCCAACGACCCCAAATGCTCCCCTCTCCCTTGGACTTCTCTCCACTTAGTTTTGTAGTCCAAAGCTCCACCAACTGAGATTCATGAGGGTTAACCAGGGTCCTATTTTTAAATGCAAATAGGATGCAGAGGGTGAAAGCTACTGCATCCTTAGCGCCTGGAGAGAGAGCTGAGGGAAAGGGGGTTTGATTTTATGTGGGAGGTCACATTGGAGCTGTGATCCAGGAAAAAGGGGTCAGACCATGGTGGGGTTCGTGGGCTTGAAGGGCATTAGGGGGCAGTGGGGGAGGGGGTGCCTGGGAGGGAGGAGGGAGGGGGCGCTTCTGCCTATGTGGCAACCTTGCCTAGGGCAAGTCCTGACACAGACCATTCCAGACAGATGAAATCGCTCCTATTTTCAAAGTCCTCCAGACAAGGAGCTGTTACGGGATTTTTATTATGAATTAAAAACAATTCTAAAGAGACAGAGAGATGACAGCAATACTTTTTCCAACACCAAAGAAACATTTCAGTCATGAGGAGCAAATTCCGTCATAGACTCCAGTTTCTTTGCAAACAATTTAAGAAACTCAAGATTTTCCTTTTTCCTCCTCATTTTTTCTTTCTTTTTTTTTTTTTACCGTTGGGGTGCTTAATCATCGCCATCAATGCTGCCACATTCCATGTGTTCGTATATTTAAATGTTTCTGCAGTCACGAAGAATATATAGCCATTCCTGTAAGGTTTCCAATCCAGGCTGCCTTTTTGCTCCCTTCTGTAAGATCTCATACCATGTTTATAAGAATAATCCCCTGATTTGTCCACCCCTGTACATCTTGCCAACTGGCTCTAAAAGCCTTTGGCATTTGTGCATTAGGAGGTCAGGAGCTCATGTGGCTCAAGCTCTCTACCCACATCTCCGGGAGAGGCATTTCCCTTCAACCCTCCGTAGTGTACGTTGAAATTGGCCAGCCTAGTGGAATGTGTTGCACAATAGGTAAGGTCTTGGTTCTGTCTTAACATGCAGCCTTTAATTTTTTTCAACCAATTCCTCAACTTTTATGTTATGATTATTTTTCTCATAGTATCTCTATATACAACTTCCCTATTCTCTTTTCTGGACTTCTGATTCTCTTTTCCATTGCTTGTTCTTGTTTAAGCTGACACTTTTCAACATTCTAATCAAGCTCCTTAGTGGATCTAAATTATTTATCACCGGTCCTCCCACTCAAGGAATTGGAACTCCAATCCTGAACCCTGTCTTATATTCATCTCCCTTGGATTACAGTAGAGCAGTGTTTGCCTTTAAAAAAGTCACACTCACACATATAATTTAAAACTTTTCAGAACTTGTACTTATAATCTTCAGCTTACACACTCGGTCTTAACCATTGGACACTGATTTCTTGGGGCTCCAAACTCATCTTCTCATGGAAACAATAAATATTCAAGGTGACTGTTTCCAAAAAACAGCCCACCAAATCTTCTATGCACATAGGGCTGTCATATAACAGTTTATTAAAACAAGCCTGTATTGTAATCCTGCTCTACCCACTTACTAACTGGATGAATTGGGGCAAATGTTTTAGCTCACAGATTGATCTCCCTTTTCCAGGTACCTGAAGACAGAAACCATGTGTCCGAGTACCTGGCATTATATACAGTGATTGGAAAAGAGTGGACATTCCATAAATGTTTACTGAATAAATAGATGAATGGATCCAAACATTTAATTTGATTCATGTGCATTAGCAGGACAGTCCTCTCAAGAGGAAGAAATTAGTTACTATGTGACCTAGGGCAAATTACTGAACCGTCCTGAGCCTCGGTTTACTCATCTGTAAAATGGGAGATAATAATAGTATTATGTTACAGAGTCGTTGTGTGGATTAATCAAGATAATTCACATCAAGGCCTTAGTACTATGCCTGGCACATCACAAGACATAAGTAATACACACATATATTTATAGACACATAGAGAGAAGAGTCTGGAAGAATACATACCAAACTGTTAACAGCATTATTCCTGGAGAGGGGTTTAGATTAAAGGGAACCTTACCTTTTCAGTTTGTACATATCTGGATTCTTTTTTTAAATGAGCACGGACAGTAGAAACTCTCTTAATAAACTTTAACTCAACGACGCACAGAGAATGCTTTCCATTCCCCCTTTAAAACATTGACAGATGCCTAAGTCATGATGAAAGCTCATGGCTAGTAAGCTAATATGACTTTGCACTTGTACAGCCATCGGCTGAGTCTCAGGCTTGATAATAATTATTTTCTTGAACATATTTTGACAATTCTACTTATTATTGTAATTATACAATTTAATTATATTGTATGTATATCACAAGAATCATGATCACTAATAACAAGAGTAGTTTCTATGAAAACTAAATTAAAAAAAATTAATAAGGGGGGAATCCCCCAAAATATGCTGTCCAATTAGTTTTGGGTAGGACAGCAGTAAAATATTGGGGGATAAAATCTGGAAGGATTCTGTACTCAAATTTTTCCACATTAAATGAACAAATACTGGAAATCATAGATGATGCATTATGGGTATGAGTCAGAGAAGAAAAATGGAAACACCGGTCAGAAGTCCTTACTCAAAAAGCCCTTGACCCTGCATCAAAAGCTTGGCATATGAATATAAATGTATACGTTTTATGTCGAAGTAAGAAGTTTAAGGTGTTTGTGTGTAAATGTACATATTTATATGATTTTCTGCTTTGGCAAATTTTATCAATTAACTGATCAACAATCACCTTTGATCACATTAGATAACAGAGATTCTAATGCATCCACATAATGACTGCGTACTTCAAAACAATGTAGGCTACAGAATTAAGGTTTCAGAAAAGGATAAGCTGGAACAACAGCATATTATTAACAGTAGCATGATAGACCATTTTAATTTTTCCTTATATTTGTTATATTTTCCAGAGAATGCACATTTATAAAATTTAAAAGCATAGTGCCATACAAAGAGTCTTATAGATGCTTCTCTTGTTTCCAGTGCTGATTTCCCACATTCAAAATATTTCTCATGCTCCCCTCAGGAAATTGTTCTTGAAGTCACAGATAATAATCACCCATTCTCCTGATTTTATGGTTATGCCTCATTTTTTAATCCCAAAATATGACTATAAACTCCGGTGATGACAACAAAATAGCAGAGAGAGAGAGAGAGAGAGAGAGAGAGAGAGAGAGAGAGAGAGAAACCTGTCTCTTCCTGTTTTATAAAGCCATCTGTCCTATCAGGTTAGGGCCCCACCCTTATGACCTCATTCAACCTTAATTACTTCCTAAAAGTCCTATCTCCAAATACAGTCAGATTAATCACATGGGGAGTGGGGTTAGAGGTTCAACCTATGAATCTGGGTGGGGGGGGATATAATTCAGTCCATAGCAATGACCCAACTTGATAGCCCACTTTAGTTACCATACTTGCTCTTTATGATTTTTGACTCTTGCCAAACATGAAATCCACTCTCAAATAATGAAGATTTGTGAGTCATTTTGGAAGCAATGTGCCCAGTTACAGAAGGCCAAAAAGGAGTTCCAAAATGTGCTGAGTACCTGCAATACATAGGAGAAGGCAGCTAATCACGGTGGCTAAGAATGTGGGCTCTGAAGCCAGACATAGCTGGCTCTAGTTCTGACCTGTCTACCTGCTAGAGGGGTAATCTTGGGCAGACTATTTAATCTCCCTGAACCTTCGCTTCTTCAGTTGCAAAATAAGACTGTCAGACACAGAAGGGCCACATATTATATGATTCTATTTATATGGAATGTCCAGAACAGGCAAATCCATAGAGACAGAAAACAGATTGGTGGTGGTCAGAGACTGCAGGGAGAGGGGAATAGGGAGTGACTATTAAATAGTATAGGGTTTCTTCTGGGGAGGATGCAAATATTCTGGAATTAGTTGTGATGGTTGTTCAACAATGAATATACTAAAAAACACTGAATTGTACACTTTAAAAGGATGAATCTTCTGGCATGTGAATGGCATCTCCATTTTAAAGAAGGGTCATAGTGAGCATCTAATGAGACTATTCTTGTCAAGTACTTTACACAGTATCTGGTCCAAAGGAAGAGCTCAAGAAATGTTGACTGTTTAGAGGGCGACTACATAATTTATCATCCAAGTTGGGACGGTTTTGAGAGTTGACAGGGCACTAGTAATTATTATATTGTCACAACAGGTGTAAATCAGGACTGTCCTGGACAAACTCTGCTGTATGGTCACCTAGTTATTTGCATTTGGACCACTCCAGGGGGTCTGTTTGGACAAGGGTAGCATTTATTTGAATATTCAAAATCTGGAATATTAAGAATCAGAGACATGACTAGCAGTTTCCCCTCATAGAAACCGGTGTCTGATGATCATTCCTCCAGTACCAAGTGAATGAGGTGCCTTTCAGTCATGTTAACCCTGGTTCCGTATTTTTATAGGTAAGGCTCAACCGTAACAACCACACAAAAAACCAGGAACAGAGAACTGCCTCACCAGTCTTAACCTTCTCCCTAATAAACATTTTAAAAGTCGATCCCTCTCTTTTAACATGTTTCCTCTCCATTCTTTATTCTCTTTTTTCAGTTCTTTTTTTTCCCTTCCTTCTTTTTTTTTTCTTTTTCTTTTTTTAATTTATATATTTTTTTATTAGTTTCTGCTTTATAACAAAGTGAATCAGTCATACATATACATCTGTTCCCACATCCCTTCCCTCATGCATCTCCCTCCCTCCCACCCTCCCCATCCCACCCCTCCAGGCGGTCACAAAGCACCGAGCTGATCTCCCTGTGCTCTGCGGCTGCTTCCCACTAGCTATCTACCTTACGTTTGGTAGTGTATATAAGTCCATGCCACTCTCTCGCTTTGTCACAGCTTACCCTTCCCCCTCCCCATATCCTCAAGTCCATTCATTCATTTTCAGTTCTTTTTGTTTTCCTGTTGTAATTTTCCCCTGCGTGAACTCCAGGCTTACTTTTGATGCGTTTGCCCTTTTCCTCCTGTATATGCCTTTCCTCTTTTGTGACACTTTCTACCACCCCTTCAATTCACCACACAATACTGAGTGCCTGTTCTGTGCCAGGTACTTTCCTGAACTGCAGAGATACTGAGGTGAACAAGACCCAGGCATTACCACCAAGGAACACATAGGCTGTCAGGAAAGGCAGACGCATCAACAGGTGATCACAGTGGTCGTGGCTAAGTGTGCTTTTAAGCTTGTATGCAGGGGGTAATGTGATATCATACCCAAAGGGCACCTAACCCAGAAACGTGGATGAGGGTATAGCACAATGGATTCTTTTTTTTTAATTAATTAATTAATTAATTTTGGGGAGGGCTACATTTGGTCTTCGTTGCCACTCAGGGGTTACTCTTTGATGCGGTGCATGGGCTTCTCATCACTGTGGCTTCTCTTGTTGCAGAGCACGGGCTCCAGGTGTGTGGGCTTCAGTAGTTGTGGCACGCAGGCTCAGTAGTTGTGGCTCGCGAGCTCTAGAGCGCAGGCTCAGTAGTTGTGGCGCACGGGATTAGTTGCTCCACAGCATGTGGGATCTCCCCGGACCAGGGCTCGAACCCATGTCCCCTGCATTGGCAGGCGGATTCTTAACCACTGAACCACCAGGGAAGTCTCTGCATAATGGATTCTTAACAGAGGGAACACCTAATCCAAGATAGGATGCAAGAGTTGGAGTTAGCCAGGTGAAGAGGAGGAAAAGAGAAGGGTGTCAGAGGCAGAAGAGATTAGAAAACAGGGTGTGAACAACTCGATTGTAAGCAGCGTGGTGTTGCTAAAGGAACGAGGGAGATACAGGGACACTGAGCAGGAGCCTCACCAAGACGGGCAGAAATCTTGTAGAAAGTGTAGACCAAGATGCAGAAATCTTGTTCTGCATCTTGGTCTACACTCCCTCACCTCCATCCAGCTCTCTGTTTATAAGCAGCAGTAGGCACACACTTCATTTACAGAGTTTGGACCCTTCCGAAGGAAGGTAAGTCTTTCTCCATTCCTGTTGTCTGCAGGCTACATCCAGAAACCTCAGAACCCTTTAAGTGTTAAACCCTGGGACTGCTCCTTTTAAAGGGCTGTTTCACTTTTCATTAAAAATGCAAATATCCTGGGGCTTCCCTGGTGGCAGAGGGGTTAAGACTCCGCCTGCCAATGCAGGGGACAAGGGTTCGATCCCTAGTCCGGGAAGATCCTACGTGCTGCGGAGCAACTAAGCCCATGTGCCACAACTACGAACCCGCGTGCCAGAACTGCTGAATCCCGTGTGCCTAGAGCCCGTGCTCCACAACAAGAGAAGCCACTGCAATGAGAAGCCCGTGCACCGCAATGAAGAACAGCCCCCACTCACTGCAACTAGAGAAAGCCCACGCGCAGCAATGAAGACCCAACGCAGCCAAAAATAAATAAATTTAAAAAAAAATTTTAATGCAAATATCCTGACATTGCAACAAACAACAGCAAAAATCCAACACATATCTTATTTATCTACCAATATAGTCAGATGCAACCAGTTTTCTAAAAATGAAGTTGAACATACTTTCAAAATTTACACTGTGTAAACCACCCAGGGAACTAGGAAACAGAGCTCCTTTGGGGCAGGACAGAAGAAATTACTGGCCAAGCTATAACCCTCCTGGGGGTTCAACTCCTGGCAAAAAGAGAACTGCTGGGAGTGGTGAGAGGCTAATTACCAGGTAGCTGCAGTTCATCCTAAAATGGAGCCCTCTCTGCAGGCAGTCTAGTCTTTCAGCATCTGGTAGAGAGCAAGGTGCAGTTAGACACATCAAAGAACAAAGAATAAGTAGGAAGTCAAGGGAGACCCTTTCCCCAGAGCCCAGAGGACTCAGCAATAAACCCTGGAGGGAAGAACAGTTTAAATGGGTACTTAAGACTTCCTGGTGGTGGTAAGCAGAGAGAACAAGCCTTGTAGTTGCTTGTGCACGTGTGAAATTCACACCAAATTACAACTGGTTTTTATTTTATTTCTGAAAACATAAAGCAGTTCAAAGTACTGCCTGTGTGATTGATGGAAGGCTTAAAGTTGCTTAAGATTAACAGCTCAGAAAGATTTCCGGCCCACGTGGCTGTCCTAGGGGGGTCCTGAAGGATCAACCTGAGCAGCTGACTGACCACTCGCCTCTTTTTTTTCTATTGAAGTAGAGTTGATTTACAATGTTGTGTTAATTTCTGCTGTACAGCAAAGTGATTCAGTTATACCTGTATACCACCCTCTTTACCTGCAGCCATGTTGATACTGATTAAACTAAGTTCAGAAGGGAACTCGGGAGTCAGAGAGCTCGTCTAGGCCCTGATAGATGATACTTCCTAGCAGACACCCTTTTCAAGCTCTAAGAGAATGATGTATTACTGCCTGAGGCCTTAGGTTGATTTGGCAATGATCTGGACATGTTCCATCTGATTCATACACTTTGCTGGAATGTGTCTAAGAGACTATCCTTGCTCAGAATTGCTCTTCATACTAAGGAAAGAAAAAAGAAAAACAAAACAAAACAAAACAAGATTACCACCCTAATAGCAATCTTGCCCCCACTACTGGGACATTGAAATTACCATGCCTACATTGGAAAAGCTGTTCAAAAGTGACAGTGTAATAATGGAATTCTCAAGGCCGTGCTCCCAAGTCCTGTCAAAATTACTAGCTACTCGGGTAATTAAAACAATTATAATTGTTTGTTTCCACTTAATGCTTTAGCACTAAATCCACGTGCTGTGTGTGATGCACAACCAGCTTCCAAATGGTAGTCGGACTTCTCTTTTAAACTTCAGGTTGATAAAACATTCTGTGCATATCTATCAATCTGAGACATTCAGGACACAACAGAGATCGTTCAGTGTCATGTAATCTGGGCCCTTCATTTTACAAGTGGGGAGATTTAGATCCAGACAAAGGAAGAGACTTGTCCAAGATCTTCCAGCAGGTTAATAGCAGATCTGGGATTGGAACCCAGGTCTTCTGGCCTCCAGTAATGGGCTCATTTTATTACACTGGGCTGTCCTTAAATATAAAGGGAAAACTAATATCTGGGTGTATGAAGGACAAGAAAGAGATAAACACTGAAACTTGTTCCTTTGATTCACTCTTTCCTTTCATGTTCACTGTTTTTTTCCTTTACCATCTTTTCTCAACTTTGGACTGTACTGTTAACTCACTTTTCTCTTCTTCTGCTTATTACTCCAATGTTTCTCCTTCTTTAGCCTCCCTTTCCTTGATTGTTCTACATTCCTGACTCTTCTTTCTAGAATCAGTTTTACTCCGTTTATAAAGTGTTCACTATGTTGCCCAGCAAGGCTGTGAGCAGGTTGGAGGCCACTCTGTTCTGACAGGTTGTGAATTTCACAGAAAATCTATAAAGAAGCCATTAAACAATAATTCCTTTTAGAACGTCTACTTAATAAGAGGCCATGAAACCCAATGTATCAGGGTTACTATGGAGAATCTGTGTTGGCTGAACAAAAAATCTTTTAAAAAAATATTTCAGAAACTATTCCAAGTTAAATGGAGTCAAGAGACACATGTGGAGTTTAGGGTTCCATAAGAAAGTAGTATTTCAATGTATAAAATATACACCAGAATGTTAAAATCTGGATGATGGGATTATACTTGAATTTTATTTTCTTCTTTGTGCTTACCAGAATATTCTAATGAATTTATGTTCTGTCATATATGGAAGCTGGATTTGAAACTTGAAAAAAAATCAGAAAGAGAAAGACAAATACCATGTGATATCACTTATATGTGGAATCTAAAATATGACACAAATGAACCTATCTATGAAACAGAAACTGAATCACGGACATAGAGAACAGAATGGTGGTTGCCAAGGAGGAGGGGGTTGGGGGAGGGATGGAGTGGGAGTTTGGGGTTAGCAGACGCAAACTATTATATATAGAATGGATAAACAACAAGGTCCTACTGTATAGCACAGAGAAGTATATTCAATATCCTATGATAAACCATAATGGAAAAGAATATATAAAAAAAGAATGTATATATATATGTATTACTGAATCACTTTGCTGTACAGCAGTAATTAACACAACATTTTAAATCAACTATACTTCAGTTTAAAACAAAAGAATCTTAGCATCAAATTTTGAAAAAAAAGAAAATTGAAAAATAAATGAACCTCTAAAGGACTTCTGAGTAGCAAAATAAGTGGTCATGTGAGCCATCACTCAGGCTAATCTGCCTGTCATGAAGTGTCTCATCCCCCCACCCTTTCAACACCCCTACGTTAGCCAGGTATGCAGGCTTGTCAGCACCTGTGGACTAGGTTAAGGGACCAGCTCTGTCCCCCAGCAAGAAGCCTATAAGGGCTTCCTGCCTGAGTCTCAACTTGGCTTCTTGCCAAGCTCCACTCTTGCAGAAGTCACTTAGGACCTGTGATTTCATTCCTCTTTCCCTATGCAGACATCTGCCTTAGTTCTTGACCCTTGTTCACTTAGTCTGTTTACTTGTGTCCCTGCTGTTTGGTTCTGGATTGGACCTACAATGCCCATGGGCTAGGCTCCACTCAGCTCTGCTCTCCCCTTGACTGGTCTCCACCTCTGTTGTGCACACCATAGGGATTTCATGAAGATTGTGGTTTAGCAATATAACTTAACTCCTGGGCCTGCTTGCAGCCTTTTATCCCTTTCCTCCCAGCTACCCTGGCATACAGTCATGCAAGTCCTGAGTGCTAACTCCCTCCTGTGGGCCTTGGGGCGACTTAGGCTCTACAACCCAAAGCCTAAGAGTTGCATACTCCTCTCAGTCTGGCTTAGTCTGGGCTGATACCAGGTTTGCAGAACACTGCCGTCCTCCCTCCACAAGGCTACTTCAATATGGTGGATCTATGGTTAGGGTGTGTAACTCAAAACAGTTGTCTGGGATTCTCTAGCTGTACTCAGGGACAAGCACAGCCAAGCCCAGAAAAATGTTAATTCATACATTTTATTAAATACTGCACATCTAAAATTCTAATGAACAAGAAAGAAAGGCATGGTATTCTTTCATTGAAATGAGAGAATTCAATCTTTCATTGCTTCAGCAGATAGTTATTGAGCATCTACTATGTTTCTGGTTAACTATACTACAGACCATACTACAGACTGTCACTGATGTCACTGAATTAAGAGAACCTACTGTGTCCTTTTGGGTGCATAACCCCCTCCACGTTGAGCCCCAAAGAAGGACCTAGCTTTTTTGGCTTCATGCAATTCTCAGATGCCCTATACCTTATCTTCCTAACCCTGTCCACGTCTCTGAACCGTTTCCATTGTTCAGCTGTCCCCTGAAAGCTCCCCAACAGCTCTTGCAGGTCCTCCTTACACCAGGTCAGTTTTTCCCTGAAATAGCCAATCCTGTTGTCTGCATCACCACTCCCAACACACACAAGAGCTAACTGCTTAAGGTGTAAAATGCCGAGATAACTCCAACACAGTGGTTCTTGAAAAACAAACATTAAAGAGATTATAGTGGTCGAGTGCATCGGCTCTTAACCCAGAGTGGCCCATTCAAATCCTGTTTCTACCACTTACTACTACGTGACTTTGGGCAAGCTACTTCACCTCTCTGCCCAGTTTGCTCATCTGTCAAACACGGATACTTCATTGAGGATTTCAGTGAGTTAATATATGTAAAATTTAAATTAGTACCTAGTAAATGATAAACATTCTTTTGATATATATTAGCTAGTATCATTACTATTTAGGCTGGAAAGGAATTGAGTAGTAATTGTGGGCTAGTGGGCAACGGGGCTGATATTTGGGGGGCAGGTGCCATTTTGAGTGGAGCCTCTATTTTGACTGCTTATGCAGCAGCCATTTTTTTGTTTCTTTTGTATTTTTAACAACTTTATTGGAGTATAATTGCTTTACAATGGTGTGTTAGTTTCTGCTTTATAACAAAGTGAATCAGCTATACATATACACATATCCCCAAATGCCCTCCCTCTTGCGTCTCCCTCCCACTCTCCCTATCCCACCCCTCTAGGTGGTCACAAAGCACCCAGCTGATCTCCCTGTGCTATGTGGCTGCTTCCCACTAGCTATCTATTTTACGTTTGGTGGTGTATATATGTCCATGCCACTCTCTCACTTTGTCCCAGCTTACCCTTCCCCCTCCCCATATCCTCAAGTCCATTCTCTAGTAGGTCTGTGTCTTTATTCCTGTCCTGCCCCTAGGTTCTTCAGAACCATTCTTTTCTTTTTTTTTAGATTCCATATATATGTGTTAGCATACGGTATTTGTTTTTCTCTTCCTGACCTACTTCAATCTGTATGACAGACTCTAGGTCCATCCACTTCACTGCACATAACTCAATTTTGTTTCTTTTTATGGCTGAGTAATATTCCATTGTATGTATGTGACACATCTTCTTTATCCATTCATCTGTCGATGGACACTTAGGTTGCCTCCATGTCTGGCTATTGTAAATAGAGCTGCAATGAACATTGCGGTACATGACTCTTTTTGAATTATGGTTTTCTCAGGGTATATGCCCAGTAGTGGGATTGCTGGGTCGTATGGTAGTTCTATTTTTAGTTTTAGTTTTGTTTTGTTTTGTTTTGTCTTTGCAGTATGTGGGCCTCTCACTGTTGTGGCCTCTCCTCTTTTTCTTGATGAGTCTGGCTAGTGGTTTATCCATTTTGTTTATCTTCTCGATGAACCAGCTTTTAATTTTATTGATCTTTGCTATCATTTCCTTCGTTTCTTTTTCGTCTATTTCTGATCTGATCTTTATGACTTCTTTCCTTCTGCTAACTTTGGAGGTTTTTTGTTCTTCTTTCTCTAATTGCATTAGGTGTAAGGTTAACTTATTTATTTGAGATGTTTCTTGTTTCTTGAGGTAGGATTGTATTGCTATAAACTTCCCTCTTAGAGCTGCTTTTTCTGCATCCCATAGGATTTTGGTCATCGTGTTTTCGTTGTCATTTGTTTCTAGGTATTTTTTTATTTCTTCTTTCATTTCTTCATGGATCTGTTGGTTATTAAGTAGTGTATTGTTTAGCCTCCTGTGTTTGTATTTTTTACAATTTTTTTCCTGTAATTGATATTTAGTCTCACAGTGTTGTGGTCAGAAAAGTTACTTGATACGATTTCAGTTTTCTTAAATTTACCAAGGCCTGATTTGTGACCCAAGATATGAGCTATCCTGGAGAACGTTCCATGAGCACTTGAGAAGAAAGTGTATTCTGTTGTTTTTGGATGGAATGTCCTATAAATATCAATTAAGTCCATCTTGTTTAGTGTATCGTTTAAAGCTTGTGTTTCCTTATTTATTTTCATTTTGTATGATCAGTCCATTGGTGAAAGTGGGGTGTTAAAGTCTCCTACCATGAGTGTGTTACTGTCGACTTCCCCTTTTATGGCTGTTAGCATTTGCCTTATGTATTGAGGTGCTCCTATGTTGGGTGCATAAATATTTACAATTGCAATATCTTCTTCTTGGATTGATCCCTTGATCATTATGTAGTGTCCTTCTTTGTCTCTTGTAATAGTCTTTATTTTAGAGTCTATTTTGTCTGATATGAGAATTGCTACTCCAGCTTTCTTTCGATTTCCATTTGCATGGAATATCTTTTTCCATCCCCTTACTTTCAGTCTGCATGTGTCCCTAGGTCTGAAGTGGGTCTCTTGTAAACAGCATATATATGGGTCTTGTTTTTGTATCCATTTGGCCAGTCTATGTCTTTTGATGGGAGCATTTAATCCATTTACATTTAAGGTAATTATCAATATGTATGTCCCTATTACCATTTTCTTAATTGTTTTGGGTTTGTTATTGCAGGTCTTTTTCTTCTCTTTTGTTTCCTGCCTAGAGAAGTTCCTTTAGCATTTGTTGTGAAGCTGGTTTGGTGGTGCTGAATTCTCTTAGCTTGTGCTTGTCTGTAAAGCTTTTAATTTCTCTGTCGAATCTGAATGACATCCTTGCTGGGTAGAGTAATCTTTGTTGTAGGTTTTTCCCTTTCATCACTTTAAATATGTCTTGCCACTCCCTTCTGGCTCACAGAGTTTGTGCTGAAACATCAGCTGTTAACCTTATGAGGATTCCCTTTTATGTTATTTGTTGTTTTTCCCTTGTTGCTTTTATTTTTTGTTCTTTGTATTTAATTTTTGATAGTTTGATTAATATGTGTCTTGGTATGTTTCTCCTGGGATTTATCCTGTATGGGACTCTCTGCACTTACTGGATGTTATTGACTATTTCCTTTCCCATATTAGGGAAGTTTTCAAGTACAATCTCTTCAAATATTTTCTCAGTCCATTTCTTTTTCTATTCTTCGTCTGGGACCCCTTTATTTCAAATGCTGGTGCATTTAAAATTGACCAAGAGGTCTCTAAGACTGTCCTCAGTTCTTTTCATTCTTTTCTCTTTATTCTGCTCTGCAGTAGTTATTTCCACTGTTTTATCTTCCAGGTCACTTATCCATTCTTCTGCCTCAGTTATTCTGCTATTAATTCCTTCTGGCGAACTTTTAATTTCATTTATTGTGTTATTATCATTGTTTGTTTGCTCTTTAGTTCTTCTAGGTCCTTGTTAAACGTTTCTTGTATTTTCTCCATTCTGTTTCCAGGATTTTGAATCATCTTTATTATCACCACTCTGAATTATTTTTCAGGTAGGCTGCCTATTTCCTCTTTATTTCTGAGGTCTGGTGGGTTTTTACCTTGCTCCTTCATCTGCTGTGTGTTTCTCTGTCTTCTCATTTTTCTTAACTTACTGTGTTTGGGGTCTCCTTTTCGCAGGCTGCACATTTGTAGTTCCCACTGTTTTTGGTGTCTGCCCCCAGTGGCTAAGGTTGGTTCAGTGGGTTGTGTAGGCTTCCTGGTGGAGGGGACTAGTGTCTGTGTTCTGGTGGATGAGGCTGGATCTTGTCTTTCTGGTGGGCAGGACCACATCCAGTGGTGTGTTTTGGGGTGTCTTTGACCTTATTATGATTTTAGGCAGCCTCTCTGCTCATGGGTGGGTTTGTGTCCCTGTCTTGCTAGTTGTTTGGCATAGGGTGTCCAGCACTGTAGCTTGCTGCTTGTTGAGTGGAGCTGGGTCTTAGCATTGAGATGGAGATCTCTGGGAGAGCTTTCACCGTTTGTTATTATGTGGAGCCAGGAGGTCTCTGGTGGACCAATGTCCTGATCTTAGCTCTCCCACCTGAGAGGCACAGGCTTGACACCTGGCTGGGGCACCAAAACCCTGTCAGCCACAAGGCTTAGAAGAAAAGGGAGAAAGAAAGAAAGAAAGAAAGAAAGAAAGAAAGAAAGAAAGAAAGAAAGAAAGAAAACAAATAAAATAAAATAAAGTTATTAAAAAATTAAAAAATGGTTAAAAATAAAACAAAATTAAAACATAATAAAAAAAGACAGAACCCTAAGACAAATGGTAAAAGCAAAGTTATACAGACAAAATATATATATCTATATATAAAAAAAGAAAAAAGAGAGCAACCAAATCAATAAACAAATCTACCTATGATAATAAAGTCTAAATACTAAACTAAGATAAGCATAAAACCAGAAACAAATTAGATGCAGAAAGCAAGCCCCAATTCCACAGTTGCTCCGAAAGTCCACCGCCTCAATTTTGGATGATTCATTGTCTATTCAGGTGTTCCACAGATGCACGGTACACCAAGTTGATTGTGGAGATGTAATCCACTTCTCCTAAGCCTGCTGGGAGAGATTTCCCTTTCTCTTGTTTGTTCGCACAGCTCCTGGGGTTCAGCTTTGGATGGGCCCCACCTCTGCATGTAGGTCACCTGAGGGCATCTGTTCCCATCCAGACAGGATGGGGTTAAAGGAGCAGCTGATTAGGGGGCTCTGGCTTAGTCAGTCCTGGGGGAGGGAGGGGTACAGAATACGGGGCAAGCCTGCGGTGGCAGAGGCCGGTGTGACGTTGCACCAGCCTGAGGCGCACTGTGCATTCTCCTAGGGAAGCTGTCCCTGAATCATGGGACCGTGGAATGGCGGGCTGCATAGGCTCCCGGGAGGGGAGGTGTGGATAGTGAGCTGGGCTTGCACACAGGCTTCTTGGTGGCTGCAGCAGCAGCCTTAGCGTCTCATGCCCGTCTCTGGGGTCTGCACTGATAGCCGCGGCTCGCGCCCATCTCTGGGGCTCGTTTAGGTGGTGCTCTGAATCCCCTCTCCTTGTGCATCCTGAAACAATTGTCTCTTGCCTCTTTGGCAGCTCCAGCTTTTTCCCGGACTCCCTCCCAGCTAGCTGAGGCGCACTAGACCCCTTCAGGCTGTGTTCACGCCGCCAACCCCAGTCCTCTCCCTGGGATCCGACCTCCGAAGCCTGAGCCTCAGCTCCCAGCCCCCGCCTGCCCCGGTGGGTGAGCAGACAAGCCTCTTGGGCTGGTGAGTGCAGGTCGGCACCGATCCTCTGTGCGGGAATCTCTCCGCTCTGCCCTCCGCACCCCTGTTGCTGTGCTCTCCTCTGCGGCTCCGAAGCTTACCCCCTCTGCCACCCGCGGTCTCCGCCCGCGAAGGGGCTTCCTAGTGTGTGGAAACCTTTCCTCCTTCACAGCTCCCTGCCACTGGTGCAGGTCCTGTCCCTATACTTTTGTCTCTGTTTTTTCTTTTTTCTTTTGCCCTACCCAGGTACGTGGGGAGTTTCTTGCCTTTTGGGAAGTCTGGGGTCTTCTGCCAGCGTTCAGTAGGTGTTCTGTAGGAGTTGTTCCACATGTAGATGTATTTCTGATGTATTTGTGGGGAGGAAGGTGATGTCCACATCTTACTCTTCTGCCATCTTGAAGGTCTCCAGCAGCCACTTTTTTTTTTTTTTTTTTTTTTTTGCTGTACGCGGGCCTCTCACTGCTGCGGCCTCTCCCGTTGCGGAGCACAGGCTCCGGACACACAGGCTCCGCGGCCATGGCTCGCGGGCCCAGCCGCTGCGCGGCATGTGGGATCTTCCGGGATAGGGGCACGAACCCGTGTCCCCTGCATCGGCAGGCGGACTCTCAACCACTGCGCCACCAGGGAAGCCCAAGCAGCCACTTTTAAGGGAAGTTTCTTTCACTGTTTTGTTTTTGAACCTTTTCCCTCATTCAGAAATATGCTCATTGAAAATCAGGGCAAAAAAGAAACAAAAAGCAAGAAGAAGAAATAAAGTGTTTGTAATCCCATCCATCAAGAAATGGACAGTATTAAGACCTTAGTGTAAAGCTTTATTCAGGTACAGAAATATTGAGATAATTCTCAATGCACAAACACACTTTTGGGTGACCAATTTTTTAAAAACTTTGTATTATATTATGAAAATTATCATTTGTTACTGTATAGGAAACTATCTTATGGAACACGTGAATTTTTTTCTCCTTTGAGGTATTGCAAACAACACTAAGACAGACATCTCAGCACACAAAGATGTACATCCATCTTTGCACACAACCTTAATCATATTCTTAGGATAAGTTTTTCCAGAAATTGAATCCCTCAGCTTATATAAGTTGTATTGCTAGTTGTTTGTCTCATTTTTGTTTAAGATTTTAAATTAAATTCTAAGATGTTTAATTTTTGTGTAAAATTGGAATTAAATACTGAAAGACAAACAAATATTGTGGAAAAGATTCATGACAGTGATGGGCCTTGCTTGGTAAAGCAGTGAGAGGAGTTTCCTACTGGGTATGAGAAGTCTCATACTGGGTATGAGAATTCCTGGGTACGAGGCAGCAGTCTATAGGGGAAAGAGTTGGGACTCTGCAGTCAATACATCTACTTCTAAATCCTGGCTCAAGTACTTGCAGTTGTATGACCATGGGCTCATAGTTAAACTTGCTGAACCTTAATTTCTTCATATGAAAAATTCCTTTTATGACTTGGCCCATGCTTATCTTTCCCATCTCATGGCTGTCGCTCACGTTGCTCGTAGTACTCTCTGCCCTCAGTTTTAAGATCCAATCAGATTGAGTGTCTCCACTGGCCTTTCCCGATGATTCTACCTTTGCCTGGACCAACCTTCAACTCTGCTCCCTTCTATTCCCCCAACACATCTATATAATTAGTACTGGTCATTCGGGCTCAGGTTAGATATCTTCTCCCTCTATGCAGGAGCACAGGCTCTAGGATCATTGGCTTCAGTAGTTGTGGCACGTGGGCTCAGTACTTGTGGCTCACGGGCTCTAGAGCGCAGGCTCAGTAGTTGTGGTGCACGGGCTTAGTTGCTCCGCGGCATGTGGGATCTTTCCAGACCAGGGCTCAAATGTGTGTCCCCTGCATTGGCAGGCAGGTTCTTAACCACTGTGTCACCAGGGAAACCTGTCTGACTATCCCCGCAACAAACACACTTCAATCTGGGTTAGGTGCCCCTCTCCTGTTGTGCCATTAAAAAACTCTTTGCAGCTGAGTTTGTATAGATCGTGCTGTAGTGTACCTGGTTTTTTACATTCTGATTCTTCCACTAAACTATGCAGTCTTTGAGGCCAGGTACTATTTCTTATTTTTCTCTGCATCCTCATTAGCCAACACAGTGTATGGAAGCAATGAGGGCTCATAAGAAGTTGTTAAATGAGTGATGAATGAATGAAGCAGGATAGTAATACCTATTTAACACACTTATTAACTAATGATTGTATGAAATAATATAAGTGGAAATTTCTGGAACATAGGCCAGGAAATGGTATCTCATAGCGTTAAAGGCAATTGACAGTAACTTTGTGACAGATCTCGTGAAATCAATTGAAATAGTCTGAGTACGAAATTCTGGAGAACCTTTGTCTTTGTTTAAGTCTGTTGAAAGGTGAATTTCGTCATCATAGAAAGAATCTCAGAGGACAAAAGACCTCTTGTTTAAGACAGCTAAGCCCAGCGATTAGTGGTGAGGCGCCATGCCTAAGTGCTTTCAGGGCCTGGGGTCAGCTAGCCCAGACAGACCCCCCACCCTCCACCCTAGCTCCACACCTTGGACCCAGAAGGGAAGGAGGAAGTGGGTAAGGAGAAAGACAGGGAATAAAGAAAAGGAGGCTGGAGTAAGATTCTGTGGGGGGTAATAATTGTAGCTTTTGCATAGCAGCTGTGTTTAGAACAGGCAAGCTATACATCAGAGAGTTCCACAGCCCCCAGGAAGAGAAGTGCCCCCCTGAACGCCTCTCACTTTGCATGCTTCCTGAGCTCTGCGGCCTTCAGCAGATCTTCCCTGTGGTGCCTTGCCCTGGCATTTCATTGGCCAATTCCTTCCTACCTCCTGTGGTGTCAATGATCTGTTCAGGGTGGATCTCTCAGCAGTAGAACTGGTCTAACCAAATGTTTTTCCAGTTCTGACAGTCTGGCACACAACTGCTTAGTGGCACCCAGTATCACAAAGGCCAGCATCGCTCCCTGCTGCTGGGATAACATGCTCCAGGCCCTTTTAGGAAATTGCTGGGTCAGTCCTGCCACCTCCTGGGTGGTTCTGCCCCTCAAGCCAAGCCCTTTTGACCCCAAGATACTGGACTCAGCTCAGCCAGTTTGAAGAATTTCTGTCTCTAAGTTGCAAGTGACAACTTCACTGTCTTAACCCATAAGCTAAGGCTAAGCTCTTATTAGTGTAATATATTTGTATTTGTGACTGGTCAAATAAGGATGCAAATACAGAGTAAATGACATTTAATAGAAAGAGAGAAACTCCTGTAGAATCCAGAGGAATCTTGCCCTCGGGCAAGTTTCACTCTGAGAGAAGCTCTGCAGAGAGCTCTTGCTACAGGGTAGGGAGCCTCAGCTGGTCCTCCCCAGCACCCAGGCAGCAGGTGGGACCCTGCACTGTTCTGAAATGTGAAGGGGTGGCAAGGCCCCAACTAACTGAAACCCTTCACAGAGGTTCCCACGAGTGCAGACTTGAACAAACGCCCAACCGCCACCCACCCAGCTCCAAAGACAGTTCCCCAATCCCCACCTCCAGCACCTCGAATGTTCTTGGCTTCAGGCTCCCTCTTCCTGTCAGCTGTGGGCTTGGGAAGAGAAGGGGCAGGAGAGGGGTGGAGTGGGAAGGCTTGAGTCCAGGCCTCTCCTCTGAGCTCAAGCATCAGGAGAGCAGCCTGACAGCCAGGTGACCGCAGATACGATATGGGAGCCCTAGAGGGTTATGACAGGCAGCACCTAAACCACATTTGGCCCACAGTTCCACCTGGCACCTCGCCAGACAAAGCACAAGCACTTTCTTTCTTTTTCAGTTCAATTTATTCTCTGAATCAACAAACCTTAGGCTATGAGGGGCAAAGCAAATTCAGGAGTTTAAACAAAGGCATTCATCAGGCAGCTGGGGCCCCCTGCAATGAAAAATAAATCCCTGGCAAAGAAATGGTCAACATTGGCTAGCCTGGGACATTATGACTCCAGGATGATTTTCTCTGATGTGGTTTAGAAGCTCCTTTGCTTGGAGTATTGTACTTTGTACAGGCAAAGGGGTGGGGATGAGCTGATATGGTCAGCCTGTTGGTCAGTCTGCCATCAAACAGTGATTGAGCAACTAGTGTGTGGCAGGCTGCTTGGAACTAGAGGATACGTTATCATGTCCTGGAAAATGAGGACGCTTTACAACACATTACAGCAATCCCACTCGAGTCACAAGCACACCACCAAACCAATGACTAGCCAGGGGTTTTTATTTTTTTCTGAAGTGTGAATTTATTCCATAAATGTATGCTTTATATTTAAGTTATATTTCACAATACAAACATAATGCTTTTAAATGCATAGTTTCAAACAATTCTTTTTTTAAACTTGTTAAAAATTGAAGTATAGTTGATTTACTATATTGTGTTAGTTTCAGGTGTACAGCAAAGTGATTCAGTTATACATATACCTATATATGTATATTCTTTTTCAGATTCTTTTCCATTATAGGTTATTACAGGATATTGAATATAGTTCCCTGTGCTTTACAGTAGGTCCTCATTGTTTATCTATTTCATATATAGTAGTGTGTATATGTTAATCCCAAGCTCCTAATTTATCCCTCCCCCCTCCTTTCTCCTTTGGTAACCATAAGTTTGTTTTCTATGTCTGTGAGTTTGTTTCTGTTCAGCCAGGGTTTTGAAACTAGACAGACTGGGGCTTGAACCCCAGCTCACTCATTAACTTAAATAGCAATGTGACCTTGGATAAGTCAACCTCTCTGCACCTTGGTTTACATGCCAGTAAAATAAAGATAAAAATAACGTTCTAGGCCCCATCAGCTTGGAATATTGCTGCTTGGACATAAGTATCAGGATGTGTATCCACCACCTAAATTTGGAGCCAAATTCCACAAGGCATCAATGTAGCAAATACCTTTATAGCACTTGCTAGCACTGTTCTAAGTGTTTTACATATATTAATTCATTTAATCTTTGTCACAATCTTATAGAATGGGTACTAATATTATTTCCATTTTATAGATGAGAAAGCCCAAGGCACAGACAGGTAATGGAACTACCCTAGATAGTGACACTCATCTGATTTGTGTGAACATTACATGAAGTAGTGCAGCAAAATTCACCTAGAACACAAGCTGTTGACAAATACTATCTATGATTAGTAGTCAGTAGTATTGCTGTTATCATTATTATTAACTGTGTTAGTGTTGCTATGAGTAGTTACCACAGAGTAATTAAAATGTAGTTAAACACACTGGCCTAGAGGCCAAGATGGCCGAGTAGAAAGACCCTGAGCTCACCTCCTCTCATGGGCACACCAAAATTACAACTATTTATAGAATAACTATCAATGAAAAAGACTGGAACCTATCAGAAAAGATATTCTATAACTAACGATATAAAGAAGGAACCATAATGAAACAGGTAGGAGGGGTGGAGTCACAGCATAGTCAAGACAAATACCCCTAGGTGGGTGACCCACAAACAAGGGAATAATTACAATTGCAGAGGTTCTCCCCAAGGATCCAAGGGTCTAAGCCCCACATTGGGCTGCCCAGCCTGGGGTTCCTGTGCCAGGAAGACAAGCCCCCAGAACATTTGGCTTTGAAGGCCAGCAGGGCTTACTTTCAGGGGACCCAGGGGCTGTGGGAAATAGAGACTCCACTCTTAAAGGGCACGGACAAAATCTCACATGCTCTGGGACCCAGGGCAGAAGCAGTAATGTGAAAGGAGCCTGGGTCAGACCCACTTGCTGATCTTGGAGAGCCTCCCAGAGAGGAAGGAGGCAACTGGAGCTCACCCTGGGGACATAGACACTGGCAGCACCCATTTCTGGGAGGTCCTTCTACCACGTGGAGACTGGTGCAGGCAAATGCCATTTTGGAATCCTACCTCTGGCTCGTTAGCCTCAGGACCCAGCCCCTCCCACCTCCACCAACCTGTAAACACCAGTACTACTGGGATGCCTCAGGCCAAACATCTAGCTGGGGGGACACACAGCTCCACCCACCAGCAAGCAAGCTGAGACCACAGCCACCCCTGAACATGGCCCTATCCACCAGAGGGCCCAGGACTCAGCCTCACACACCATTGCACAGGCACTAGACCTGGGATCCTCTGGGCCCTGCAGCCAGAGACCCCAGGACCCAGATCTACCCACCACTGGGCAGGCACCAGCCCCAGGATCTTTGGCTCTGCCCAACAGCAAGCCTGTTCTAGCCTTGGGACCAGCCTCACCCACCAGCAGCAGGCTGACTCCAGCCCCAGGACAACCACAGACTGCCAACACAGCCCACCTACCAACAGACCAGCACTAGCCCAAGGACCAGATGAGCCCAGACCCCACCTACCAGCAGGCCAACACCAGCTCTGAGACCCCTGGGTCCTGCAGCCAGACCCCTGGACTCAGCTCTGCCTACCAATGGGCCAGCACTAGCCCCAGGACTTGGCTTCACCCTGTGGTTGTCAAGCACCAGCCCTGGGATCTCCTGGACCCTGACTCCAGTGAGCCAGCACAAGCCTTGGTGCCCCAGGTGTTCCACAGACAGCCACCTTGTGACCCAGCCCCACCAACCAGCAGCCAGTAGTCTCCACACAAGGAAAAACCTGGCAACCAACCAGACTTAGGGCCAGCCACACCGACCAGACCACACATTGTGGTCAACCTGCTACAACAGAAGGACCCACACAGCCACATGGGGGCACCCCTAGAGCATATAGCTGGTGACTAGAGGGGAGTGCACTGCTCGGACACATAGGACATCTCCTACAAAAGGTCACTTCTCCAAGATCAGGAAACATAACCAACCTATCAGGTACATAGAAATAAAGAGCAAGTTAGGCAAAATGAGGCAACAGAGGAACATATCCCAAATGAAGGAACAAGACAAAACCCCAGAAGAAGAACTAAGTGAAGTGGCAATAGGAAAGCTACCCAAGAAAGAGTTCAAGGTAATGATTGTAAAGATGATCAAAGAACTCAGGAGAAAAATGGATGAACATCAAGAACTTAGGAGTTTTCAATAAAGAGTTAGAAAATGTTAAGAACAACCAAATAGAGATGAATAATATGATAACTGAAATAAAAAATACACTGGAACGAATCAATAGTAGACTAGATGACACAGAGGAATGGATCAGTGAGCTGGAAGACAGAGTAGTGGAAGTCACTGAAGCTGAAAAGAAAAAAGAATGAAGAGAAATGAGGACAGTTTAAGAGACCTCTAAAACAACATCAAGTGTACTAACATTTGCATTATAGGGATCCCAGAAGGATAAGAGAGAGAGAAAGAGGCATAGAACATATTTGAAGAAATATTAGCTGAAAACTTCCCTAACCTTGGAAAGGAAACAGGTGTCCAAGACCAGAAAGCACAGAGAGTCCCAAACATAGTCAATCCAAAGAGGCCCACACCAAGATATAGTGTATGCAGATGACATGATACTATACATAGAAAATCCTAAAGATGCCACCAAAAAACTACTAGAGCTCCTCAATGAATTTGGTAAAGTTGCATTTCTATACATTAACAATGAAGTAGTAGAAAGAGAAATTAAGGAAACAATTCCATTTATGATTGCACCAAAACAACAAACTTACCTAAGGAGGTAAAAGACCTATTCTTAGAAAACTATAAGACACTGATGAAAGAAATTGGAGACCACACAAACAGATGGAAATATATACCATGTTCTTGGATTGGAAGAATTAATATTGTTAAAATGACCATACTACCCAAGGCAACCTACAGATACAATGCAATACCTATCAAAATACTAATAGCATTTTTCACAGAACTAGAACAAATAATTTTAAAATTTGTATGGAAACAAAAAAAACCCAAATAGCCAAAACAATCTTGAGAAAGAAGAACAGAGCTGGAAGCATCATGCTCCCTGACTTCAGACTACACTACAAAGCTACAGTAATCAAAACAGTACGCAACTGGCACAAAAACAGACATATAGATCAATGGGACAGAATAGAGAGCCCAGAAATAAACCCACAAACTTTTGGTCAATTAATCTATGGCAAAGGAGGCAAGAATATACAATGGAGAAAAAACAGTCTCTTCAATAAGTGGTGCTGGGAAAACTGAACAGCTACATGTAAAAGAATGAAGTTAGAATATTCTCTAAGACCATATACAAAATAAACTCAAAATGGATTAAAGATCTGAATGTAAGATTGGAAACCATAAAACTCCTAGAAGAAAACATAGGCAGAACAGTCTTTGACATAAATAGTAGCAATATTTTTTTTGGATCTATCTCCTAAGGCAAAGGAAACAAAATAAAAAATAAACAAGTGGGACCTAATTAAACTTAAAAGCTTTTGCACAGCAAAGGAAACCATGGACAAAATGAAAAGTCAGCCTACTGAATGGGAGAAAATATTTGCAAATGATTTGACCAGTAAGGGGTTAATATCCAAAATATATGAGCAGCTCATACAACTCACTATCAATCCAACAAACAACCCAATTAAAAAATGAGCAGAGGACCTGAATAGACATTTTTCCAAAGAAGACATAAAGATGGCCAACAGGCATGTGAAAAGATGCTCAACATTGCTAATCATCAGGGAAATGCTAATCAAAACAACAATGAGATATACTGACAGAGAAAGACAAATATCATATGACATCACTTATATGTGGAATGTAAAGAAATGATGCAAATGAACTTATTTATAAAACAGAAACAGACTTACAGACATAGAAAACAAACTTATGGTTACCAAAGGGGATAGCAAGGGTGAGGCGGGGGAGAGACATAAATTAGGAGTTTGGGATTAACATATACACACTACTGTATATAAAATAGGTAAACAACAAGGATCTACTTATAGCACAGGAAACTATAGTCAATATCTTATAATAACCTATAATGGAAAAGAATCTGAAAAAGAATATGTGTGTGTGTGTGTATGTGTGTGTGCGTGTGTGTGTAACTGAATCACTTTGCTGTACACTTGAAACTAACACAACATTGTAAGTCAACTATACTTCAGTAAAAAATATTTTAAAAAACAATGATATATCACCTCACACCTGTCAGAATGGCTGTCACCAAAAAGAACACAAATAAACATGGACGAGGATGTAGAGAAAAGGGAACCCTTGAACACTGTTGGTGGGAATGTAAATTGGTGCAGCCGCTATGAAAAACACTATGGAGTTTTCTCAAAAAACTAAAAATAAAACTACCACATGATCCAGCAATTCCACTCCTGGGTATACATCCAAAGAAAACAAAAATACTACTTTGAAAAGATACATGCACCCCAATGTTCATAGGAGCATTATTTACAATAGCCAAGACATGGAAGCAACCTAAGTGTCCATTAACAGATGAATGGATAAAGAAGATGTGATATATATATATATATGGATGGACCTGGAGGGTATTATGCTTAGTGAAATAAGTCAGATGGAGAAAGACAAATACTATATGATATCACTTATATGTGGAATCTAAAAAAGAAAACAAACTAGTGAATATAACAAAAGAGGTACAGACTCACAGATATAGAGAACAAACTAGTGGTTTTCAGTGGGGAGAGAGAAAAGGTGAGGGACAAGACTGGGGTAGGGGATTAAGAGGTATAACCTACTATGTATAAAATAAATAAGCTACAAGGATATATTGTACAGCACAGGGAATGTAGCCAATATTTTACAATAACTACAAATGGAGTATAATCTATAAAAATTGTGAATCACTATGTTGTACACCTGAAACTAATACAATATTGTAAATCAACTATGCCTCAACTTAAAAGAAAAGTATACCTCAATTTTTTTTAAGTATCAAGTTAAAAAAAATTTAAATTAAATGTCGTTAAAGATAAAGAGTTTGGCCGTTTCCATCTGCTTCCTTAAAGGAAGCCCACCATTATTTTAGGTAACTCTAGACAGTTATTATGGACCCTCTCAGGATTAATGACTCCAGGGGGGGAAGAGCAAATCCCCTGGGGCTGCTGACTAAGCAAAGGGCAAGCCGCTCAGAAAAGCAGGATGAATTAACCCCAGGAAGCCCCAGAGGAAGAGCAAATGAGGGGAAACACAGCTCTGTTTTGCTTGGAGGTGGGCTGCAACATCAAGTGTTATCAAAAGAAACTTCAAGTTGAGGGTGAAAGACTGTTCTCTGTTGGTTTGCAAAGTATAGAAATAAACAGGTGTCTAAGCAAGGGAGAGGGGAATTAACATGCTTTGAGCACATTCTTTGCATCAGGAACCTTACTTCTGGTATTTCATTCATCTTTACAATGATTTCATGAGGTAGGTGCTATGATTATTGCAATTTTAGTGATAAGCGCACAGGCTCAGAGAAGTGAAGTGACTCACATAATGTTCCACACCTTAAGATTGTTAGAGCTGGCAAGATATGGAAAGAACCTAAACGGCCATTAACAGATGAATGGATAAAGAAGATGTGGTATATATAGACAATGGAATATTACCCAGCCATAAAAAGAATGAAATAATGCCATTTGCAGCAACATGGATGGACCTAGAGATTATCATACTAAGCGAAGTAAGTCAAAGACAAATACCATATGAAATTACCTACATGTGGAATCTAAAATATGACACAAATGACCATATGTACAAAACAGAAACAGACTCACAGACATAGAAAACAGACTTGTGGTTGCCAAGCGGGAGGTGAGGTTGGGGAGGGGTGGATTGGGAGTTTGTGATTAGTGGATGCAAACTATTATATATAGGATGGATAAACAACAAGGTCCTACAGTATAGTACAGGGAACTATATTCAATATCCTGTGATAAACCATAATAGAAAAGAATATGAAAAAGAATGTATATATGTATAACTGAATCATTTTGCTGTATGGCAGAAATTAACACAACATTGTAAATCAGCTATATTTCAATAAAATAAACTTTAAAAAGTTTTTTAGAGCAGAGACTAGAACTCAGGTCTGCCCAAATCCAGATATATTTCTCTTCCCATATTCCCATCAATAAATCCAAAACAAAACTCCTCGCCCACCCTAAACTTGCTCCTTTTATTCTGTTTCTCTGTCTTGGTGAATGGAGGCCACCATCCACACCATTACTTAAGCCAGAAATTTGGATGTCATCTAGACTCCTCAACTCACCTCCTGTATCCAGGCTGACATCAAATGCTTCTAGAAATTCTACCTCATTAACATCTTTTGTATCCATCCTTTCTGTCTGTCTCCACCATTCTCTATTGGGCTGGAATATTGATGTTTGGGCATATGTGTCAGGATAGAGGCTGGCTATCTAAAATTGGAGCCACTGAACTTGAAACTATTATTCCTATTCTACCTGGCATCTCCAGCACTTAGAATGTATATTTCATTAAATATTGGATGAGTAAATGAATGCATAAATTAATGAGTTAACAGATGCTAATATCCCCATTTTGAGCTTCTTAAACTCTTTAGTAATTCTCTATCACCTTCAGGATAAAGCCCAAACTTCATATATATACCACTTGACCCAAATGATATAACTGCTGACCACATCTGCTTCAGCTTGAATACAAGCTACTCTCCATCTTCCTTTCAACACTCCATTCTTCACTCACACTGACCTTTTTTTTTCCATGAAAGGGCCATGTTCTCTTTTGCACATTGGCCTTCAACCTTTCCCTTGTGTAACCACCATACAACCCTCTTCCCCCTAGCTTCCACTTTTCACCTCCTTAGCTCCTACTCAGCAACTTAAATGTTATATTATTTGGAAAGTTTTTCCTGACACCCCAAGTCCAAGTTTTTAGCATTGATAGAACTAAATCCAAGATAGGTTAAGTGACTTGCCCAAGGCCACACAGCTTGGAAGTAGCAGAGTCAAATTTTTGTCCGGCTTCATCAGACTCCAAATATACATTATATCCTTTATATCACTCCTCACAACTCAGGGAGATAACAGGTTAAGTGACTGACCCAAGATCACACACCTAAAATGGTGCAGTTTTTGTAGCCCCAAATCCAGGTACATTTTGCTACATCAGAGCAATTCCATTTCACTGGTGTTAGAAGAGTTTTCTTTATGAAGGGGAGGGGTATCTATTTCGCTATTGACAAAACTACAAAAGATTCCTCATCATTATAAATTGAAAAACCAGCTCCTGGACAAATATCCCAAGGGTAAATACCACTACCAATAAAAAAATCACTAAGCAGTTCTTGGCTTTCTTATTCAGCTTGAATAGTGCTCAGTCCTGGCAATGCTTCCCCTCTGCCTCTTTCAGAAAATGAGGCCTGGTGGCCTTTTTGATGGGCTCCCAAGGGAATGGGGTAAGCTGACTCACTATATTCTCTCACTGGGTAAGCCACTAGGTACCCACTGTGCTGGTCAATACAGTCACTTAGCAATCAGGTAAATGTAAGTCTTGAGATGTTTCAAACCCCTTATTTTGACCTTAGCTTCCAAAAATCATCAAAATAAAATGTGCTTTTGGGGGCTTCCCTGGTGGCGCAGTGGTAGAGAGTCCGCCTGCCGATGCAGGGGACAAGGGTTCGTGCCCCAGTCCAGGAAGATCCCACGTGCCGCGGAGCAGCTGGGCCCGTGAGCCATGGCCGCTGAGCCTGTGTATCCGGAGCCTGTGCTCCGCAACGGGAGAGGCCACAACAGTGAGAGGCCCACGTACCGCAAAAAAACAAAAAAAAATGTGCTTTTGGGAATTCACAAACAACAGCTGCTCTTCCCCTTCACTATGCTTCTACAAAGATAGAACTGCAGCAGGCAGGAGGCATATCAGACAGAACTGTGTCAAGTATGGTGATGGGATTATTGTTTTGAAAACTCTCCATCTAAACCTCAGAGAAGCAAACAGTTCAGGCTTAAAAGGAGGTCACCCTCCAAGGATGCTCATTATTACTACTGGTATCTGTGGCTATTGGAAGGTTCCTTGTAAAGCTAGAAACCTGACCTTCTCTATTCTTTCTGAGTGCTCAAAAGCCTTAGCTTTGGTCTTATCTTCCCTTTTTCTATCCAGAAAAGTCCCGGTCCCCATGTTGAAGAGGCAAAACTAAAACACTAAAATCTTCAATTTTTTTTTTTTTTTTTGGCCATGCCACACAGCTTGTGGGATCTTAGTTCCCCAACTAGGGATCAAATCCATGTCCCCTGCAGTGGAAGCATGGGGTCCTAACCACTGGACCGCCAGGGAATTTTCAATTATCTTTAAAATCATTACCATATTCCATTTCTCCCTCCTGCTTACCCACTCCCATCATCATTCTGGAGAGTCCTACCAAGTGCAACACTAGAGATGCTGTTGATATTTAACAGTGGTCAATTTCATCAAATAAATTGACTTGAAAAGTAAGATGAGGTTATTACCAAATACATTTTCTTCATTGGATTAAACTTTAGTGGGCACATTCCAGCAATTCTGGATGCCCATATCTATCCTGCATCCCCAAAGACTCTTGGAAATTCAGAAAGGGAAAGTTTGACTAATATTCTCAGAGAGTTCATATATAAATATCAGCACTCCGTATCTCAGATTACAGATATGCAAAGAAGCTTCAAAAAACCAGGATATTTCAGGGGTCAGACGCTCTTCTCAGAAGGCATTAACAAATTAAAGACATGTCAATCACAAAGGGAGTTTGTCAACCATGCAATGAGAGGAAAAGGAATCACTGAAGCCCAAGTTGGCAGCTCCCAGCCAGCACTGCCCAGGTGAGAGTGTTCCCTTGCTCAAGAACTTTACTTACCCATATGGTAGAGTCGACCGTGCCCGGAACAGGGCCTGGAACATACTAGGATCTCAATAATAATTTGTTAATGAAATGACTAAATGAATGAATAAGTGACTAAAAGGTGTCAGTGACAGGGCCTTTGTGGAGACGGATGCATTATCAGGCTATCCAGTACTAGGATCATAAATCTAACTCCTTTAAATCTGACTCTTCTGCCCTTTGACATATTATGTAACTGATGAGAGAAGCCTAGTGTTCCCAGTCCCACTGTAAATGGTAACACTGGCCTCCTGACTTTAAAATATCAGTTTCTGACTTCAGATTTGTGGAGTGCTGACAAATCAGGCTTCTGAGTCTGTAGTCCTGAGCCAGATCTTGGACACCAGCAAACTCACTAAGATAATGCTACTGGGGGTGGAATAAAGAGTTCTGGATGTCAATTAGCCTAATCCAGGTGACGTTATTCTAACTGATCAGCGTCATTTTCATATTTCTACTACTGTACTTGCTGTAAAAACAACACTAATGCCCAAGATGCCATTATTTCCCCCTATGCAACCAATTATTTTCTTAAATCTTATCTTGAAGAACAATTGTCCCTGGGACTGATCCATGCCTCTTGAGACTTCTACTAATTGGTTCATAACAGTCATTGAAGCCTTTCTGTATGCCAAATTCTATGCCCTTTGAGGGCCACAGAAACTAATGTGCAGTGGCAATATTACAGGACTAGGCAGCTACTGACAGATGAGTCTTCGGATACAATTGTACATGGGGTCGTGGGAAGAGTCCTGGATTGGAAGTCCCAGCTCTGCATTCATCTTTTCCCTACTTTCACTCACAGGGTGGAATGGAGGATCAAATGAACTAATGGATGTGAAATTGCTTTTTAAATTTTAGTGTTATCCATTGGCGACCCTCTAATACTACTATCATTATCATCATCATCATCATCATCATTTTCATTATCATTATCATCATCACGATTATCAGTCTACTACTGTTAAGGAGAGAAGATACAGTTAGATGGCTGTATGCTAACTTAAGGTTCCATTTCCCTCAAGACTAAGCTGCCCATGGGACCACAGTTAGTGCTAATGCCACTCTCGGTAACGCCACGATTGCTACTTACAGAGCAGCCCTCCACAGAGCAAACGGGATCAGATGCTGTGACACCCAAATTGCTGGGTATCAAATCTCTCCCATTATCTTCCCAAGGAACACGATGTGTTGCAGCTGGAAGGAGACAGTCTGACTTAAAGCCAAATCATGCTGGCTTCAAGTTGCTAGAATCAGCTCCTCGGAAGGTGAACTTTGTGAAGCTAGGGTACTGTGCCTCCCACCAACCCCCCCATTTAATTGGATCTGCATTTGAGCTGTACATTCAGAAAGCTCTTCTGTCACTTTCTGTCAAAGATTGCTCTTTGAGTAGCTTGGAATATCTATTAAAAATTTAGCCTAAAGCAGTGTCTTTTGAATCCCCAGCTCACTAATTCAGGTACTGGAGCACTGCGAGCGTACACCACCAGCCTGCAAATAGATAAACTACTCAAAAGACATTTTCCACCCCTTAAATACAGTTCCAAGAAAGAATAGGAAATGCCTCATACCTCTAATGGAAGCTATTTGCTACAAAAACAAATCATCAGGTCCGTGGAGCTAGAAATGCCTTTTGCAAATAAAAGTGAAAGGAAGAGACAGCAAAACAGCAGCTGAAACCATGCAGTCATCACCCACAAAGCACATGATTCAAATAAAAATGAAATACTTATTTGAAAAATGGGTTACCTACACACCCAACAGCAGTTGTCAGTTTATGTATAAAAGAAAACAACCAGCATTTTGTATGAATTTCAAAGGAAATGAACTATTTGTTCCTTGTTAGTAGCTAATGTAAATATCAGAGCAAATAGCAAATGCTATTTTTTGATTCCAGTAAAATTGTAGAACATTTCCAAATGCTCCTACGTAAGTCTTGACATCAAAATGTACATCTCTTAAGATACTAAAAGATGAGCCCCAAATTATGTGCTTTAATACATTTGTTCTTTCTTGAAGAGATGAGGTATAATTGTATCAATCATCTTGTAGCTAGGAATTATATGAAGAACCCTGAACCATAAGTACTAAATCAAACTAAATAGTCTCTTATCCTATTTTTCTCTCTTATACTTGTCATTACTTCCTGAAGTTCTCATTACAACTGCATAATTCTACCCACCGCCCTCCACCCTCCGAAACCCCATAGTTTTTCTTCAGAAAAGGAGGGTAGCTTTCCCCTTCTCCTTTCCCTCAGAACCACAGTTTTCTCTCCACAAATATTCATGGGATGAGACTCACAGACAAATTATTTCAATGAGCAATAATACCTTTTTGGGTAGGACAACTAAGTTATTCCTGCTTTGTCTTCTTACATATATTTAGCGTATCTTTAAGATTTGCTGTTGTTATCCCTTGAGAAAAGAGAACCTGTTCTAGAAGAAAGGTTAGTGGGAAAGCATGAGCTACATTGTGACATTAAATACAGATTTCTTTTTCCAAAGCTAAAACCTACAGTCCTCCTTTGTTCGGTCCTAAAGAAGACATAATATCTCCAGCTAATGGGCTGTCCACAAATGACCATTATTGAATGAATAATAAAAGAATAATAGCAACGTGATTTCCACTTACATCAACCACAAAAATCTTCTGGGAATCATCCAAAAACTGCACTTTTAAATGTAGCATTCTCGGAGAGGCCGTTGGGCTGCGAGCAGGCTCAGAGTGCTGTGAGTGCTGTGACAGGAAGGGGGCTTTCTCAAGGAATTTCACTCTTAGCTGGAGGCAGTGTGCTCGGGTCCCCCCACCCCCATCCAGGCACACCACCCCCCCCAGCAGGGCACACTTCTGTTTGCTTGAATTGATGCACACTCAAGGGCATGTGTGCTGCCGTGTCCTGGTGATCAATAGCATCTGGGCTACCTCCTATTTGGTCAACGTCAAATCCAACTGGACTCACTCTAGCCCTCTTAAACTCGGTTCCTTTCTTCAAAGAAAAAGAAGAAGAAAGAAAACAGTTGCAACCCCTGGGGATCTTCTTTATTTCACAGGAGCACGATTTGAAAACCCTAGATGAAGCTTTGATAAACTGAGAATAGCCATTCTCAGAAGTAAAAGGATTAGAGTTAGTCTCATATTGTACTAGAAATTTCATGGCTGAACTAGGAAACTTTATGTATAATAATTGTAATTGTTTTGAATGTACGTGATTTAAAAATGAACATTATATAAAAAGGAATATATGGAAAAGCTCAATTCCACTTCTGTCCCCTCTATTCTGTGCCCCCATACATCCCTATCAGTAACAAATTTTATTAGTTTTTTGTTGTTGTTATTTAGCCTTCAGTGTTTCTTTATGCAAATACTGTACAAGAAAATACGAATGTATTTCTCATACATATGTAGCATGCTGTTAAACTGTTTTGTGCCTTCCTTTTCTTACTTCATATATCATGGTTGATTTCTCTTTAGCTGGGCATGGAGAGCTTCCTGATTTTTTTACAGCTGCATAATTTTTCACGGTGTAGGTGAAATACAGTTGACTGAAATAATCCCCTATTTGTGGACATGGGTTGTTTCCAACTCTTTGCTTTTATAAACAATTTTGAAATGAATATCCTCATATATATGTCATTTTATATGTATGTCATTTTATCTGTAGGATAGATTTCCAGAGGTGGAAATGCTGGACAAGGGTAATGTACTGGTAATTTTTATAGCGACTTCTATTCCCTTCCATAAATGTTGTTATGATTTGATTTGTGTCCCCCAAAATTCAAGTGTTTAAGTCTTAACCCCCAGTTACTCAGAATGTGACTCTATTTGGAGATAGGGTTTATAAAGAGGTAATTAAGTTGAAATGAGGTCATTAGGGTGGGCCCTAATCCAGTATGACTAGTGTCCTTATAAGTAGAGGACATTAAGACATAGACATGTACAGAAGGAAGACCATGTGAAGACACAGGGAAGAGAAGATGGCCACTTACAAGCCAAGGAGAGAGGTCTCAGAAGGAACCAACCCTTCCAGCACTTTGATCTCAGACTTGTAGCCTCCAGAATTGTGAGAAAATAAATTCAAATAAATTTCTGTTCTTATAAGCCACCTAGTGTCTGGTACTTTGTAATGGTACACCTACCAACCTAATATAAGTGTTGTACCAATTTGCAGTCCTACTCACAATGTATGAGCGTTCCTATTTTCCCCAGGCTCACCAACAGAGTACGGTGTCAAACTTTTTGATTTTAGACAAATTGATAAGTGAGAAAAAGAATCTCAGTGTAGTTTTAAATTTGAATTTTTCATATTATGAGAGAAGTTGAGTATCTTTTCAGATGTTTCAGGGTATCCTTTTTTTCTTATAAACTATCTTTCCATGTAGTTCCACACACTTTTTGAAAAAAAAATTGGTTATTGTCCCTTTTCCTCAATCTCTAGAAACTCTTTAAAAACTAGGAAAATTAGCCCTTTGTGATATGAATTACAAATATTTTCCCCATTTATCCTTTGTCTTTGCTTATGGTGTATGTGTTATTTGCCATGATAAATTATTTATTTTGGTGAAGTGAAATCTGTCAATCAGTTTTTAAATGGCCTCTGGATTTGTGTCATAATTAGAAAGGCCTGCTTCACTTCAAGGTTTACCATTAGTACTTTTATGGCTTCATTTTTGAAAATTTAAATCTTTGATCTATTTAGATTTTATCTTGATGTATGGTGTGAAGTATGGATCAAATTTAATCTTTTTCCAAATAGCTACCCAGTTGTCCTGATGTCATTGATTAGAAAGTTCATTTTTACCCCCATCGATTTGAGAAGATGCCTTTATCATATATTAAATTGCCATATGCATTTGGGCCTGTTTTTGGATTTTTGTTTCCTTCCATGTACTAGTTTCACATTGTTTTAAGTTTTGAGGCTCTAGAGTATGTTTTAATATCCAATAAGGCTGCTCTACTCCACATTGCTCTATATTTACAGAGTTTTCCCTGCTATTCTTGTTTACTTAGTTTTCTGTATAAGCTTGTACAGTTTCAGGAAAAGAATCAGGTATATTTATAAAGATGTGTTAACAATTATAAATTTATTTATGGAAAACATATCTTTCTGATGGTGAGTCTTCTTATTCATGGGGCATGTATGTCAATTTGTTCAGGTCTACTTTTATGTCCTCTTCTACAAGGTTGTATTTAATATAAATTTCCAAACATACACAAAACCAAAGAGTTTAGTACAATAAACTCCCATACATTCATAATCCAGATTAAAAACTGTTATGAGATGAACTGTCTTCCTCCCAAATTCATATATTGAAGCCCTAACCCTCAGTACCTCAGAATGTGACTGTATTTGGAGATAGGGCCTTTAAAGAAATAAGTAAGTTCAAATGAGGTCTTTAGGATGGGCCCTAATCCAATCTGACTGGTGTTCTTATAAGAAAAGAAAATTTTTACACATGAGAGAGAGGAGGGATGCACACACACAGAGGAAAGTTCATGAGAGGGCACAGTGAGAGGGCAGGCATCTGCAAGCCTAGGAGAGAGGCCTCAGAAGAAACCAAACCTGCCAACACCTCGATCCTGGATTTCTAGCCTCCAGAATGGTGAGAAATAAATTTCTGTTGTTTATGCCATTTAGTCTGTGGTAATTTTTTTAAATTTATTAATTAATTAATTTATTTTTGGCTGCGTTGGGTCTTCGTTGCTGCACGTGGGCTTTCTCTAGCTGCAGTGAGCAGGCGCTACTCTTCGTTGCAGTGCATGGGTTTCTCATTATGGTGGCTTCTCTTGTTGCAGAGCACGGGCTTTAGGCGTGCAAGCTTCAGTAGTTGTGGCATGTGGGCTCAGTAGTTGTGGCTCGCGGGCTCTAGAGCGCAGGCTCAGTAGTTGTGGTGCACGGGCTTAGTTGTTCTGCAGCATGCGGGATCTTCCCGGACCAGGGTGCAAACCCATGTCCCCTGCATTGGCAGGTGGATTCTTAACCACTGTGCCACCAGGGAAGTCCCATACTATTTTTAAACTTTCTTTCTTCACTGATCTGTACAACATGGACATTTTTCCATATTAGTACATTAGATCTATCTAGTTTTTTTTAATGCACTATTATATATTTTCTCAGTTCCTTTATTAATAGACATTTGGGTTGTTTTCCCTTATGAACAATACTGCAATAAACGTCCTTGTACATAAATCTTTGCACATTTGTGGTGACGTCTCTATAGGATAAATTTCTAGCACTTGAAATGGTGGATCACTGGGTCTGAAAATTTATCTTTTTTTTTTTTTTCTTTTTTTGCAGTACGCGGGCCGCTCACTGCTGTGGCCTCTCCCGTTGCAGAGCACAGGCTCTGGACGCGCAGGCTCAGTGGCCACGGCTCATGGGCCCAGCCACTCCACGGCATGTGGGATCCTCCCAGACCGGGGTACGAACCCGTGTCCCCTGCATCGGCAGGCGGACTCTCAACCACTGCGCCACCAGGGAAGCCCTGAAAATTTATCTTTTAATAGATACTATCAAGTTGCCCTTTGAAAATGTTATACCAATTTTCACTTTCAGCAAGGGTGTGCTAGCTAATACATCCAATGAAACATTAAATAATAGTGCCAATAGTGGGCATCATTTCCTTTCTCCTGACATTAACAGGAATGCTTCCAGGGTTTCCCCATTAAGTAAAACTCTGGCTTTTGAAGGAGACATTTTCAAAAGTACATTTAAACCTGATTGGGTAAGAATGCCCAAACAACACTCTTTATCTATATTGAACCAACTTATCCTATGTCACTAAATAAATAGGCTGGTAAAATTAGACCAATGAAATGCTGTTATCTGATGGACAAGAGAGCATACCTTTGCTAATATTTTGACAGCTCACAGCACAGTCTCCACAACAACTCCAAGTGGAGAGTCAGCTGCAAGGCTGGTGGAAAAAGCTGTAGCTCTGGTGACCAAAGAATCTATTTAAAATCTTACCAGCAATGTTACCTGAGACATGTCACTTCAGCTCCCTGTGCCTCAGTTTCCTAACTTATAAAATAAGGTGACAATTCTAATTCATAGAGTTGTTGTGAGAAAGAAAAGATCTAGATATATGAAATCATAAAATTCAGTGCCTGGCACACAGTAGGCACAAAATAAACATTTGCTGAATGGGTGAGTATCAAGGAAATAAATATAAATAATTCACTGTTTGCTGAAGTTTAAAATGGTAAACGAAGAATGAGTTCTCTCTTTTCCTCTCTCTTTTTCCACCTAGACTTCAGTCCTTCAGTTATTACTGGCAAAATGTTACTAATTGACTGAGATCCAAAACAGGAAACTGTCTTAAAGGAAATTTTCATATTCTACTTTAAAGTAAAAATCCAAAGTTGGGCTCACCCCTGGAAAAATTAGCCTGGCTAGTCTGTCTTCACTTTAGTCCCTCCACACATAAGGAGGTGGAGAGGGAACGCTGAGCAGGAGGCCAGAATAGGAGCAAAAGGAGATTGGGCGATGGATCCCAGGGTTGGTGAGCTAGGATGTAAATGGAAGAGTATACTAGATTGCTTTTACCCTTACCATTTAAAAATAAACCTAAATCAAAAATCAAAATGAAAAGCACCACATCACTGTTTTTTCCTAAGATCCAAAGGGTGAACTGTGATATGACTTTAAGGGTAAGAGTTAAGAATTCTGACCAAAATTAGGGCATTTCCTGGCATTTCATCATTAGTATCTTATTTCTTTGGGGTTAAAGACTGTTCCTTTTCAAAAGTTCCTTATTTTTTCCAGCTTTATTGAGATATAATTGACATAAAACTTTGTGTAAGTTTAACGTGTGCATGTGATGATTTGATACACTTATACATTGTAAAATGTTTACCTCAGTAGGGTTAGTTATCACCTCCATTACCTCATGTAATTACCATTTCTTTTTTGTGTTGAGAACATTTAAGATCTACTCTCTTAGCAACTTTCAATCATATAATACAGTATTGTTAACTATAGTCACCATGCTATACTTTAGACCCCCAGGACTTATTCATGTTATAAGTGGAAGTTTGTACACTTTGGCCGACATCTCCCCATTCCCACCACCCCAGCCAGTTACAACCACCATTCTACTTTGTTTCTGTGAGTTCGGGTTTTATAGATGCTACATATAAATGATATCATACAGTATTTGTCTTTCTCTGTCTGACTTATTTCACTTAACTTAATGCCCTCAAGGTCCATCCATATTGTTGCAAATAGCAGGATTTCCTTCTTTCTCGTGGCTCAATAATATTCCCTTGTGTATATATGCTTGATTTTCTTTATCCATTTATCTGTAGACTGACACTAAGGGGGTTTCTATATCTTGGTTATTATGAATAACATGGCAACGAACATGAGAGTGCAATATCTCTTTGAAGACTTGATTTCATTTCTTTTGGATATGTACCCAGAAGTGAGATTACTGGATCATATGGTAGTTCTATTTTTAATATTCTGAGGAATCTTCACACTGTTCTCCATAGTGGCTGCACCAGTTTACATTTCCACCAATAGTACACCAGGGTTCCCCTTTCTCCACATCCTTGCCAAAATTTATCTGTCTTTTTATAATAGCCATTCTAACAGGTGTGAGGTAACATCTCATTGTGGTTTTGATAAGCATTTCCCTGATGACTAGTGATATTGAACATCTTTTCATGTACCTGTTGGCCATTTGTGTATCTTCTTTGGAAATGTGTCTACTCAGTTCCTCTGCTCATTTTTTTTTAAACCTACCTAAGGAGACAAAAGACCTGTATGCAGAAAATTGTAAGACACTGATGAAAGAAATTAAAGATGATACAAATAGATGGAGAGATGTACCATGTTCTTGGATTGGAAGAATCAACATTGTGAAAATGACTCTACTACCCAAAGCAATCTACAGATTCAATGCAATCCCTATCAAACTACCCCTGGCATTTTTCACAGAACTAGAGCAAAAAATTTCACAATTTGTATGGAAACACAAAAGACCCCGAATAGCCAAAGCAATCTTGAGAACGAAAAATGGAGCTGGAGGAATCAGGCTCCCTGACTTCAGACTATACTACAAAGCTACAGTAATCAAGACAGTATGGTACTGGCACAAAAACAGAAAGATAGATCAATGGAACAGGATAGAAAGCCCAGAGATAAACCCACGGACATATGGTCACCTTATATTTGATAAAGGAGGCAGGAATGTACAGTGGAGAAAGGACAGTCTCTTCAATAAGTGGTGCTGGGAAAACTGGATAGGGACATGTAAAAGTATGAGATTAGATCACTCCCTAACACCATACACAAAAATAAGCTCAAAATGGATTAAGGACCTAAATGTAAGGCCAGACACTATCAAACTCTTAGAGGAAAACATAGGCAGAACACTCTATGACATAAATCACAGCAAGATCCTTTTGGACCCACCTCCTAGAGAAATGGAAATAAAGACAAAAATAAACACATGGGACCTAATGAAACTTCAAAGCTTTTGCACAGCAAAGGAAACCATAAACAAGACCAAAAGACAACCCTCAGAATGGGAGAAAATATTTGTAAATGAAGCAACTGACAAAGGATTAATCTCCAAAATTTATAAGCAGCTCATGCAGCTCAATAACAAAAAAACAAACAACCCAATCCAAAAATGGGCAGAAGACCTAAATAGACAGTTCTCCACAGAAGATATACAGACTGCCAACAAACACATGAAAGGATGCTCAACATCTTTACTCATTAGAGAAATGCAAATCAAAACTACAATGAGATATCATCTCACACCGGTCAGAATGGCCATCATCAAAAAATCTGCAAACAATAAATGCTGGAGAGGGTGTGGAAAAAAAGGAACACTCTTGCACTGCTGGTGGGAATGTGAATTGGTACAGCCACTATGGAGAACGGTATGGAGGTTCCTTAAAAAACTACAAATAGAACTACCATATGACCCAGCAATCCCACTACTGGGCATATACCCTGAGAAAACCATAATTCAAAAAGAGACATGTACCAAAATGTTCATAGCAGCCCTATTTACAATAGCCCGGAGATGGAAACAACCTAAGTGTCCATCATTGGATGAATGGGTAAAGAAGATGTGGCACATATATACAATGGAATATTACTCAGCCATAAAAAGAAATGAAATTGAGCTATTTGTAATGAGGTGGATGGACCTAGAGTCTGTCATACAGAGTGAAGTAAGTCAGAAAGAGAAAGACAAATACTCTATGCTGACACATATATATGGAATTTAAGAAAAAAATGTCATGAAGAACATAGGGGTAAGACAGGAATACAGACACAGACCTACTAGAGAATGGACTTGAGGATATGGGGAGGGGGAAGGGTAAGCTGTGACAAAGTGAAAGAGCGGCATGGACATATATACACTACCAAACGTAAGGTAGATAGCTAGTGGGAAGGAGCCGCATAGCACAGGGAGATCAGCTCGGTGCTTTGTGACCGCCTGGAGGGGTGGGATAGGGAGGGTGGGAGGGAGACGCAAAAGGGAGGGGATATGGGAACATATGTATATGTATAACTGATTAAATTTGTTATAAAGCAAAAAAGAAAAAAAGAAAAAAGAAAAAAAAAGATGTTGGGGGCAGGAGTTTATTTATTTATTTATTTATTTATTTATTTATTTATTTATTTTTGCTGTGTTGGGTCTTCGTTTCTGTGCGAGGGCTTTCTCTAGTTGTGGCAAGCAGGGGCCGCTCTTCATCGCAGTGTGCGGGCCTCTCACTATCGTGGCCTCTCTTGTTGCGGAGCACAGGCTCCAGACGCACAGGCTCAGTAGTTGTGGCTCATGGGCCTAGTTGCTCCGCAGCATGTGGGATCTCCCCAGACCAGGGCTCGAACCCGTGCCCCCTGCATTAGCAGGCAGATTCTCAACCACTGTGCCACCAGGGAAGCCCCCCTCTGTTCATTTTTTAATCAGATTTTTTGTGTGTTTGTTTTTGCTATTGAGTTTTATGAGTTTCTTCTGTTTTGGATATTAACTCCTTATCAGATATATGATTTGCAAATATTTTCTTCCATTCCATAGGCTGCCTTTTCATATTTTAAATTATTTCTTTTGCTGTGCAGAAGAGTTTTAGTTTGATTTAGTCCCACTTATTTACTTTGGCTTTTGTTGCTTGTGCTTTCAGTGTCATAGCCCCCAGAATCATTGCCAAGACCACTGTCAAGGGGCTTTTCCTCTATGTTTTCTTCTAGAAGTTTTATAGCTTCAGATCTTATGTTTAATTCTTTAAATCCATTTCAAGTTAACGTTTTGTGAGTGGTGTGAAATAGGGTCCATTTTATTCTTCTGCATGTGATTATCCAGTTTTCCCTATACCAATTATTGAAGAGATTATCCTTTCGCCATTGAGTATTATTGACTCCCTTGTCAATATTAGTTCACTGTATAAGCAAGGGGTTATTTCTGGGTTCTTGATTCTGTTCCATTGGTCTTTGTGTCTATTTTTATGCCAGTACCACACTGTTTTGATTACTATACGTTTGTAATAACATAGTTTGAAATCAAGAAGCGTGATGCCTCTCGCTTTGTCCTTTTCCGGATTACTTTGGTTCTTCAGGGTCTTTTGTAGTTCCATACAAATTTTAGTATTTTTTCTTGATTTCAGTGGAAAATGCCATTGGAATTTTGATAGGCATTGCATTGAATCTATAGATAGCTTTCAGTAGTATGGACATTTTAACAATATTAATTCTTCTAATACATGAACATTAGATATATTTCCTTTTATTTGTGTCCTCTTCAATTTCTTGAAATTGAACAATCTCATGCAAAATGATTCAGTATTTTTGCAGATTATATTATATTATAAATTGTTACAAGGTAATAGCTAAAAATTCCCTGTTTTCTACAATGTATCCTTGTTGTTTATCTATTTTATTCATAGTAGTTTGTATCTGTTAATCCCTTACCCCTAGTTTGTTCCTCTCCCCTTTGGTAACCACTAGTTTGTTCTCTATATCTGTGATTCTGTTTATGTTTTGCATATACATTATTTTTTAGGTTCCACATATAAGTGTTATTATACAGTATTTGTCTGACTTATTTCACTAAGCATGATATTCTCTAGGTTCATCCGCATTGCTGCAAATGGCAGAATTTCATTCTTTTTATGGCTGAGTAATATTCCATTGTATATATATATATACTGCATCTTCTTTATATATTCATCTGTTGATGGGCACATAGTAATCTCTAATGGTTTTTCTAATTTCTGTGGTATCAGTTGTAATATTTCCTTTTCATTTCTGATTTTATTTGTTTGAGTCTTCTCTCTTTAAATTTAGTCAGTTTTTGTTGTCTTCAAATTTAAAAACAGCTCTTAGTTTCATTGATCTTTTCTATTTTTTTTTTTTTGGTCTCTATTTCATTTATTTCTGCTCTGATCTTTATTTCCTTTCTTCTACTAAATTTGGGCTTAGTTAACTCTTCTTTTTCTAGTTCTTTGAGGTGTAAAGTTAGGTTATTTATTTGAGATCTTTCTTTTTTCTTAATGTAAGTACCTATTGCTAAAGATTCCCTCTTATAAGTGCTTTTGCAGCATCCTATAAGTTTTGGTATGTAATGTTTCCATTTTTGTTTCTTTTCAAGATATTTTTAAATGTTCCTTTTGATTTCCTCCTTGACCCATTGGTTGCTCAGGAGTGTGTTGTTTAATTTCCACATGTTTGTGTGAATTTTCCAGTTTTCCTTCTGTTATTGACTCCTAGTTTCATACCTTTGTGGTCAGAAAAGTTACTTGGTATGACTTCAGTCTTCTTAAATTGGCTAAGAATTATTTTGTGATGTGATCTTTCCTAGAGAATATTCCATGTGGAACTTGAGAAGAATATATATTCTGCTGCTGTTGAATGGAATGTTCTATATACGTCTGTTAGGCCCATTTGCTCTAAAGTATAATTCAAGTCCAGCATTTCCTTCTTTTATGTCTGGGTGATCTATCCATTATTGAAAGTGGGATTATTGAAGTCCCCTACTATTATTGTACTGTTGTCTATTTCTCCATTCAGATCAGTTAGTGTTTGCTTAATATATTGGATTAGCCAAAAATTTCGTTTGGGTTTTTCCATAAGATGTTACAGAAAAAGCTCATCCCAGACTGCCCTCAGCCCACATGCCAGCCAGCTCCGTTATGGTGACCCACAGCCCCAGCACTGTGGACTGAATGGCTGGCTTGAGATGTGATGAAGGAGATGGGAGGCCATCACATCATGGGTGTCTCTGTGCTCAAGTGGGGCTATAAATTCTTTGCTGACCTGCTGGATTACATCAAAGCACCAAACAGAAATAGTGATAGATCTATTCCTATGACTATAGATTTTATCAGACTGAAAATCTACTGTAATGACCAGTCAACAGGTGACATAAAAGTAATTGGTGGAGATAATCTCTCAACTTTAACTGGAAAGAATTTCTTGATTGTTGAAGATACAATTGACACTGACAAAACAATGCAAACCTTGCTTTCCTTGGTCAAGTAGCATAATCCAAAGATGGTCAAGGTTGCAAGCTTGCTGGTGAAAAGGACCCCTCGAAGTGTTGGTTATAGACCAGACTTTGTTGGATTTGAAATTCCAGACAAGTTTGTTATAGGATATGCCCTTGACTATAATGAATACTTCAGGGATTTGAATCATGTTTGTGTCATTAGTGAAACTAGAAAGGCAAAATTACAAAGGCTAAGATGAGAGTTCAAGTTGAGTTTGGAAACATCTGGAGTCCCATTGAAGTCACCAGTAAAATTATCAAATGTTCTAGTTCTGTGGCCAGCTGTTTAGTAGAGCTTATTGCATGTATCTTCGAAGAATTGTATCTGTTTTGTATTTTAGAAAGGTTAGGTGCTGCATTCCTGAACTCTTTATTTGCACTGTGAGTCTGTAGACTATCAGTTCCCTTTGGGTGGATTGTTGTTTCACTTGTGAATGAAAAATCTCTTAAACCACACCACTACTGAATGAAAATATTGAAATTGTATCTGTAAGAAACATTTAAAGAGATAAATATGTTAGTTTTTTAACTGAGATTTTAATTTTTATATAGTCAGGAAAGAACAGAAGTGATTGAATACTGTTAATTATACCACTGTGTGTTTAGAAAAGAAGCAGTTTCGTATCAGTGACAGCATTTAGAGGTCATGATGTTGTATAAACCGTATGTCCTGCAATTATTTTAGTAGGCTTCAGTAGTATTAACTGTATTTTCCCGCTTGTTCAGATTATTTCTGGTGAACCTTTGTCAGCAGTTCCTTTTAAATACAGGTCAGTAAGTTCCAAAAACCTATCACTTTTTGAATTCTTCAGTGTAAAAAACCCTTAAAAATAAAGGCTGTCTCTTTAAAAGAAAAAAAAAAGGTTACAGAAAAACCGGAAAGAACTTTTTGGCCAACGAAATATTTAGGTGCTCTGAGGTTGAGTGCATATCTTTTTTTTTTTTTTTTTTTTTTTTGCGGTACGCGGGCCTCTCACTGTTGTGGCCTCTCCCATTGCAGAGCGCAGGCTCAGCGGCCATGGCTCACAGGCCTAGCCGCTCTGCGGCATGTAGGATCTTCCTGGACCAGGGCACAAACCCGTGTCCCCCGCATCAGAAGGCGGACTCTCAACCACTGCACCACCAGGGAAGCCTGAGTGCATATCTATTTATGACTGTTAGGTCCTCTTGATGAATTGACCCCTTTGTAATTATAGAGTGAACTTCTTTGTCTCTTGTTATAAATTTTTTCTTAAAGCCTATTTTGTCTGATATAAATATAGCTATCCCTGTTCTCCTTTCGTTTCCATTTGCATGGAATATCTTTCTCCAATCCCTTTGCTTTGAGTCTATATGTGTCCTTATAGCTGAAGTGAGTCTTCTATAGGGAGCATATTGTTGGTTCTTGGTTTTTTTTAATCCATTCAGCCACTCTATGTCTTTCGAGTGAAGAATTTAGCCCATTTACATTTAGAGTAATTTTTGATAGGTAAGGACTCACTAATGACATCTTATTAATTGCTTTCTAGTTGTTTTGTATTTTTCTTATTCAGGAGTCCCTTATAAAAGTGCCAATAGTCTTGAAAGTTAATCAACTTTTTACAATGGATTTAATAGAATGTCAGAGCCTAAAGGACCTTTCTTAGGTGTATTGACTTATTCTTTTTCTGTGTCTCCCATGAAAATAGATTTTTATGATCATATAAAAATAAATGTTCATTTTTTAAAGTTTAGCAACATAAAAACACAAAGAAGGAATTAGAGTCACCTGAAATTATTCAACAAACCTGAGATATTCCCCATCAACATCTTGGTAACTATCTTCAAAAATTATAGTAGTAGTCCTGGTACCATAATTTGCCAACTGGATGATTTTTGTAGGTTGTTATCTAAGCCTGTTTCCTCACCTATAAAATAGGGATAATACCCCCTGGGTAGCAAACCTTGTCAATGTGTCTGTGTTTTGCCCAGATCCCCTCAAATACCTTTTACTATTTTTGTGTGCCCATCTTCTCAGCATCTATGTATTTTGCTTTTAAAGGCCAGCACTTGTGAATGTTTTTACGAAGACTGTCCCTGGGAGACTGGAGCCACTTTTCCTAAAAGTGCAGACAAATCAGAAAATCCTGTGAAATTTAAATCTCTCCAGGGCAGCCATTAACCAATGGCTGATGCAGAAGTATAAAAGCTCAGCTCTGATGTATAATTTATATGTTAGAGCCTCCCTGAAGGATAAAACTAAGGTTGGGACTTAGCCCAAAATTGTACCTTTTTTTGCTTCTTCTCCTTCTGTATCCTACTTGCCCCACTCTTTCCAGTTCTTCCAGGAGTAATTACTTAATAAACCACGTGCACATGAAACTATCTCAGTGTCTGCTTGTGGCGAACCAGCTTAAGACACTCAGGTTGCTTACTTCACAAGTTGTTGTCAAGATAACCCAAGAAAGTGGAAATGACAACTTTTGCTAGGTAAAGGGCCCTCCCATGACCATCTTTCTACTTTCCTTTTCAAGAATGAGCTCTATATAAGACTGACACTCAGGATCCATGCAGAACCACCTCTCTAGAAATGAGTCTTTGCCCCTGTTTAGAGTTGAAGAAACTGCCGCTCTTTCTAGTCCAATCTTTCTTTCCAGGTATGTTAATCCCAAGAATACTAATAATTACAACTACTATATGTAGAGCTCTTACCATATTCAAAAAGTTTTAATGTTATCACATTTTATCCTCAAAACAGCCCCCTGAAGCAGGAATTCTTACTATCATCCCCATATTACAGATGAGAAAATGGAGGTCCAGAAAAAATAAGTATCAACAAATGTCAGTGCTGGAGTTTTAACTCAGGTCACATATTCATGACTTCAGTGTCCAACTCTTGACCACTACACATATTGCCTCCCACTTTTTGCCTACCTCTCACTTAGGAAACTCAGTAATCCTGGTTTTCCTCCCCATATGAGCATCAGGATTTCACCACTTAAAACATGCCTCCATTATATCCTAACATTCACCCCTGAGCGAGTCTCTGAATTTCTGTAGTATACATCTTTGATCTTCACTTTGGGAAGATCTATATAAAACCGTTTATTTTGACAGGATTGTTCTGAGACTTCTGGGAAAATGAGCTTTGTGGAGTGTTCATTATGAGCTAGGCACTTTGTTAATCAATTAGCTAATCAGCTCATTTAATTTCCACATAAACCTATGATGTGGGCACTATTTTTATCAGAAAAGGAAGGAAGATCATTTTGTAGGTGAAAGAATTGAGGATCAAAGAGGTCTTACCCAAAGATCACCCTAGCAGTAGCTGGCAAACATGGAACTTGGGGCCTATTGACTCTGAAGTTTGAATTTGTTCTTTTTCCATCAGGCTGCCTGTTAACTTTATTTGTCCAAATCTCAAATTTGACTTGTTGGCTACAGAGCCAAATGTGTTGTGTCTGTTCTTAGTGATGCACTGTTACTGAAGAGGGTGTTTGGTGAATATTCTTGTTTAACCAGGTGCTCAGTCTGATTTTTGCAAGCTCTGTCATATGCCCAGTTTTTAGGAAGTGAGAAAGAAGTGATGAGGCCAAAGGCACTCCGTCTGGTGCCTTTTTTGCTCTCGGCATAGCCAGTCTCCCATTACACACCTAACTGGTCTAAGAGAATAGCAAGAGGGGTAAGAAGATGGGTGGGTGAGAAGGGAGGACATAAGTCTTCTCCCACGTGTGAGCTCAGCTTCCTGCAGGGTTTTAGTTACGTAAGAGGCACTAAGATTTTCTTGGGTGCCTATTATGTGCCAGGCTTCTTCTTATGCTATTGCTCCATCATTCATTCAAAAATCTCTGTTGAGCCCTGTTAATGTAAGGCATTATTTATTTTAGACATTGGAGATATAGCAGTGAACATAACAGGCAAAATACCTGCTGCTCTAGAGCTTGCATTCAAGTGGAAACCAAAGAGAAATTTGCTTTTCTTCCCACAGCTCCAGCTGCAGCTCCACCCCGGGCATATTTGCTTTTATTTATTCAATACATCAGGGTTCCAAGTGAGAATTCATTTGAAAAAAAAGGACCCTGCTGCCTAGAAGAAAATGAAGTTTGAGAAAGGCCATGCTAAACAAATCAGATAATTAGATCTAAAGTAGATCTGTAATTTAAACACAGTCCTTTGGGTTAAAAAAAAAAACTTTTGTTGGAAACTAAATAGATGCTTTTTTCAGAGAACATCATTCTCAGTATAAATCAGTTCTGAGTAAAGGCTTCTGGCTTAGAGAGCAAGAAAGAGATTTGAACTCTTTTGTTGTCAAAACTGCAACAAAACCCCAAATAAATTAAAATATTGTATTTTAAAATTATCAAGTGAGGGTTAATGACAGCAACATTGCTCTCTCATTTCATTTTCATTGGAACTGCATAAAGTAGATGCTATGATTATCTCATTTCTCAGATAAAGAGACTAAAGCTCAGAGAGATTGAGTTCCTTGCTGCTGTTTCTGTGCTTCATCCACACAATCCGTATGTGGAAGAGCTGGGATTTGAATCTAAGTCTGTTTAACTCCAAAGTCCAGACATTTTTTACTTGAGCAGATACTGTCTTTTAGAAGTGAACATGCTTGTGTTTCTGCTCCCTACACCCATACTAATGAAAGACAGTGTTCATGGAATTTAAGAAGAAAAAAATGTCATGAAGAACCTAGGGGTAAGACAGGAATAAAGACACAGACCTACTAGAGAATGGACTTGAGGATATGGGGAGGGGGAAGGGTAAGCTGGGACAAAGTGAGAGAGTGGCATGGACATATATACACCACCAAACGTAAAATAGATAGCTAGTGGGAAGCAGCCACATAGCACAGGGAGATCACCTCGATGCTTTGTGACCACCTAGAGGGGTGGGATGGGGAGGGTGGGAGGGAGACGCAAGAAGGAGGAGATATGGGGACGTATGTATATGTATAACTGATTCACTTTGTTATACAGCAGAAACTAACACACCATTGTAAAGCAATTATACTCTAATAAAGATGTAAAAAAAAAAAAGAGAGACTTCACTAATGCTTTTCGGCTAAGAAAGAGGAAGAGCAGTGAGGATCCCACAGCATGTGTCTCAGCTGAGCTTCCTGGGGGTCATCTGACCCAAGGTCCCTGGGCTTCACCATGCCAGCATGGGCCTGCATTTGAAGGAAGGCAGTCTTGCCTCCTGTCAGATTCCAGGGATTGAATTTCATACAGCTACAAAGGAAGCAGCCATTTATTAGATCCTTTCCACTCCTTGAAAATGTCCTGTGATCCCTGTGAAGACAATCCAGGTTCAAGGAGGTGCAATGAAACTCTTTAAGAGAAGGGCCACTGGGGGCACATTGTGCTGCTGAGAAAAGCCAATCAAGCCATAGAGAGAGAGCTGACAGTGTGCCAAGATTTCAGCTTAGAAGCATGAAGCGTAGAACATTCTTCCTTATTTGCCCCTCAACTCTGGCTTCCTCAAATACCAGTCTCAGAGCCAGTGTAGCTGGCTGAAACATCCAGCAAGTCATGGATGCCCTCAATTGTCAAAACACAGCCAGGTCTTTGAGAGCAGATACAGTGAAATCCACCAGATGGTGATGTTTCCAAACAAGGTGATGTGGAGCATGACTCGGAGCTGCCTGGGAGGTCTGGAATGTTCGCTGATGCTGGACTAAAAGAAAGCTTCACATGTTGCTCAAAAGTCAAAGGGCATCTCTAAAAGCCTTGAAGATGATGGGTCTATGCAGAAAGGAAAAAACAACTTGGGACAGGCTGCTTGGAGCCAGGAATCATTTGTTCTCTAAACAAGGAGCCCTTTAGCCTCCTGGGGACTAAACGTACCCTCCCTGAGGGCCCCAAGTACTTGATGTCTTGGGGAGAGGGATACATGACTAAAAATCAGAGCTGATGTCAGGCATTTCAGCAAGAAAGCAAGTTCCAACGTCGGTCCTAAGATCAGCCCAGATGAGGCCCCATGTCCCACATGATCTATATCAGTGGTTGGCAAACTTTCAGAAAGGGCAGGCCACAGCTTTATTTAGCCCCTCTAATTTAAGGTTGTGCATGCCAGGAATACATTTGAGCATTTGAGGTCTGTTGACTCAACTCGTCACATATGTACAGCAAATATGATTTCTTAAGTGTTCAAAGGCCTTCTTTTAAAATTCAGCTGCAAAAGCAATTTGGCCACTTTTGTGTGATTCCTTGCCTTGACTGTTCCTTGCAGAATATCTTCATGGATGCTTTAATCTACCTTGACAAAATGTAGCCTCCAGCAGTCACCTCCCCGCCACCTCCCCCCACCCCCGCCCCAGGGTTGTGTCCCTCTGCTTTGCAATTTCCCAGGGGATTAGAGGATTTGTTTCCATAGGGCAAGCCACTGGAATTCTCTTTTCCCTGGTCCTCAAGGCCCTTCTCTCTTAATTGTGAAGCACATGCAGTCCTTCCCTGTAGGTGGCCTCAATTCCTACCAGGAATGTGGACTAGCAGGCTGAGCACCCTAGACCTATCAGAGACCAGCCAAGCATCCTGGCTTCTCTCAGCCTCCTCCTCTTTCTCTTAGCTCTCTTCCCCAGGCTAATTTACTCATTCTTCATGCTGCAGTGGAGGTGTCTTGCCTGAATACCTGGACTAGAAGAGCTTTCTCTCTTAAAGCATGCTAATAAGCCCCTTTGTAGCACTAATCGTAACTCTAAATTAAAAATTATTTAAGTTTTTAATGCCTACCCTCTGTACTAGACTGTAAGATCCATGAAGGCGGGGAAGTATCAATTTTATTCACCATTATATCTCTAATGGGTGATAAAGTCAAGCATTATAGCGTTCACTTATAGTAAGCCTTTCCTTAAATGTGTCAGACATTGCTCTATGTGCTTACGTGTGTGCTCTGTGTATATTAATTCATTTAATCCTCACAACAATCCTATAAGTTGTGCACTATTTCATCACTGTTTGAGAGGTGAGGAAATGAAAGTGTGGAGAGGTTAAATAGCTTGCCTAAGGTCACAAAGCTAGGAAGTAATAGGGCTGGGATTTAAACTCAAGTAATAGGGCTTCGGAGTCCGTGTTCTTAACCATCACACTCTAGTGCCTCTCCCTGAGACTAATACATGAATGGAAATGAGTGAAATGAAATAATCCACCTCTAACATATTCTCCAGTTATGATCAAAAGTAGTGCTTTTCGGGCTTCCCTGGTGGCGCAGTGGTTGAGAATCTGCCTGCTAATGCAGGGGACACGGGTTCGAGCCCTGGTCTGGGAAGATCCCACATGCTGCAGGGCAACTAGGCCCGTGAGCCACAACTACTGAGCCTGCGCGTCTGGAGCCTGTGCTCCGCAACAAGAGAGGCCGCGATAGTGAGAGGCCCGCGCACCGCAATGAAGAGTGGCCCCCCTTGCCACAACTAGAGAAAGCCCTCGCACAGAAATTAAGACCCAACACAGCCAAAAATAAATAAATAAATAAATAAATAAGCCAAGCATTTGTAGCCGTTTAAAAAAAAAAATAACACTCATTCTGAAAGCCCTGTTTAAAAAAAAAAAAAGTAGTGCTTTTCTTGGACCTCAGAAATAATCTTTTGTGTTTAAAACTGGAAGCCAGATGAAAGTAAGCACACAAGTACTGGCAATCTTGGTTTAGAGGGGTCCATCCAAGAATTGTCCTTTGCCTGGCTAACAAGAGAATACCTTGGACTCAACTCATTTCATATCACACATTGAAAAACACATTCTTAAAACTCAAACAGGGATTTAGGAGGATCTTATCTTTAAGACAAGGCAGAGAAGGCTGAATAATACTGTATTATTGGGATTAGGTTTAGTTATGAGCAATAGTAAATCCCCAAATAAGAGAAGTTTATTTCTCTTTCATGTTTAATAAGTCCTGAGATCATCAGTTCAGGATGGGGGCATGGTGTTTCTTAGTGACAGGAACTGTGAATGGAGATGTAAGTCAGGGAGCAAGAAATAAAGGACTGGAGTTCATGGCAGAGAAACTCCACTACACTGTTGGTGGGAATGTAAATTCGTGCTGCCATTATGGAAAAGAGTCTGGAGATTCCTTAAAAAATGAAAAATAGAGTTATCATATGATCCAGCAATCCCACTCCTGGGCATATATCTGAAAAAGGTGAAAAACTTTAATTCAAAAAGATACATGCACCCTAATGTTCATAGCAGCACTATTCACAATAATCAAGACATGGAAGCAACCTAAGTGTCCACCAACAGATGAATGGATAAAGAAGATGTGCCATATATATATAATGGAATATTACTCAGCCATAAAAAAGAATGACATATTGCCATTTGCAGCAACACGGATGGATCCAAAGTGAAGTAAGTCAGGCAGAGAAGGAAAAGTATTGTATGATGTCACTTATATGTGGAATCTAAAAAAGAATAATACATATCAACTCAATTACAAAACAGAAACAGACTCACAGACACAGAAGACAAACTTATGGTTACCAAAGGGGAAAGGGGAGGGAGAGGGATAAATTAGAAGTATGAGATTAACATATACACACCACTATATGTAAAACAGATAACCAACAGGAACCTACTGTATAGCACAGGGAACTATATTCAACATCTTGTAATAACCTAAAATGGAAACGAATCTGAAGCTGTACAGCTGAAACTAACACAATATTGTAAATCAACTATAGTTAAATTTTAAAAAAAAAGAAGAGAGGTTGGGAGTGGGGCGCAGAGGGGAGATGATGCTGAATTTGAAGCACCTCTGGGATATCTAGATGAAGATGTGTATCGGAAAGTAAGATATAATGTCAGAGGACTGGACTATAGATACCGATTTGAGAGTCTTCATCACAGAAACAATAATGAAAGCCCTTGGAGGGATACTATTTCAGAATCTGAAAGTATAAAGAGAGAAGAGAATAGGCCAATATCATGAGGTTTTCCAAATAAGAGTTTCAAGGAGGAGAAGGAAAATCAATAATGTCAGCTGTTGTAGAAAGCTCAAAGAGGATGAAAGCTAAGAAAGGAACATCAGAGACAACCAGCTGAAACTGCCCTGAGCAGTCTTGGGTGGTGAAGAGCTGTGGGAAGTGTTGAGAAGGTGTGGGTATGCAGGCAAAGCAAGGCAAGGAAGAAGGGAAAAGACCCCGATTTCAGGGTATCTAGTGTGGGCGAACGGTGAGGAAGTTTGGGTCCAGGTTGTAAACCATGCATTAAGGTTTTGATGTGTGAGTGAGGGTGGGCAACAAGGTATGCTCACTTTTACGAAAAGCATGGAATTTCAGAATTGGAAGTGCCTTTCGAAACTTCATCTAATCCTCAGCTGAGCAGTAGTAAGAACAAAATTTATGCCCACAAAGCAAAACCTAACCACTTCTGTCCTCGGCTGTTATTAACCAAGGCACCAGCCTTTCCTTGGCGCTATAGGAACCCATGTGAGCAAGACTACAAAACACTCTTCAATCCCATTTAATAAAACAGGAAATTTTTCCAAAGATTCAAAGTCTGACACCAGGGAATTAATTATCAGTCTTCTTTACAGAGATAAAGTATCACCTGTGGAGACACCTATAGAGAGAAATATTTTAATTACTATTTGGGTACCAGAAAACAACATCTGGAATCCCAAAGCAGAGAGAATTTTTGGAAGCCACTGGGCCTTGAAAACTAGAAAGTGGGCCTAGTCTATTGACTTACCACAAGGCTTACTCTGACCAGTCATTAGATATTAGGGATGCAATCAAGGATGGGGATCTCTGTGAGTTTCCAGAAAGCACCCTTAGCTAGTTCATAGTAGAGGACCTAGAGAGCTTTATTCTTTACATATGTTCCTTTCTGAGAAGTTACAAAGGGAAGAATCAGGCTCCAAGGCCCAGTAGACCCTGATAGAAGGCTATGCATTTACAGGAGGAAATAAAGGCCACATACAAGGAAAGAGCAATGTAATTTTTAAAAAATTAAATAGTGTTCCACTCAGCTGATTTTTTAAAATTTAGAAGAAGAAACAAAAATTCTATTCAATAAATTCAAAAACAAAAAGCATACCTTAGGTGACCCAAAGCAGAAACTCTGTACCATAAGCAATAACTCTCCATTTCCACCTCACCTCAGCTCCTAGTAATCTCTCCTCTACTTCCCATCTCTACGCATTTGCCCATCCTAGATATTTCATATAAATGGCATCATGTGGTATGTGGCCTTTTATGTCTGCCTTCTTTGGCTTAGCATAATGTTTTCAGGTTCAGATGAGTGGACAGAATTGAAATTCGGCATGGGAGTAGGGGATCACAGAGTGAGGGACAGGACATGCAAGACCCTAAGGGAGATTAAAGCAGAGAGATAGAGACAGAAATGTTACAAAGTGAACAGAGACAGAGAAAGAGGAGACTGGAAGGAATGTCCTTCTTGGAGTTGTGACAGGGTATAAGTCTATGGAGAGGGTGGCTAAAGATAAAATGCGAGTCCCAGACTTAGCAAAGACATATCAGAGTCATGACTTGACCTCTGAAATGCTCACAAGCTCTGCAACAATTCAGGAACCATCCTTTCTTCACTGGGAACATACCTCTGCATTTATTTTCAAATCGAAGGTTTATTTTTAAATAAAGGTGCAGGGCTTCCCTGGTGGTGCAGTGGTTGAGAGTCTGCCTGCCAATGCAGGGGACACGGGTTCGAGCCCTGGTCTGGGAAGATCCCACATGCCGCAGAGCAACTAGGCTCGTGAGCCACAACTACTGAGCCTGCGCGTCTGGAGCCTGTGCTCCGCAACAAGAGAGGACGTGATAGTGAGAGGCCCGCGCACTGCGATGAAGAGTGGTCCCCGCTTGCCACAACTAGGGGAAGCCCTCGCACAGAAACAAAGACCCAACACAGCAAAAATAAATAAATTAATTAATAAACTCCTACCGCCAACATCTAAAAAATAAAAAATAAAAAAATAAAGGTGCATTTAACCATGGAATTCTGAAGGTTTTATATAGTTACAAAGGAATGGCTTAAGTTATAGAAGTCTCCATTAGAATCTTAAAGGAGTCGATTTTCTAGCTTTAATATTTTTTTTTCCCTTGGCTGCATTGGGTCTTCATTGCTGTGCGCAGGCTTTCTCTAGTTGAGGCGAGTGGGGGCTACTCTTCATTGTGGTGCACGGGCTTCTCATTGCAGTGTCTTCTCTTGTTGCAGAGCACAGGCTCTAGGTGCACAGGCTTCAGTAGTTGCAGCACGTGGGCCCTAGAGCACATGGGCTTCAGTAGTTGCAGAGTGTGGGCTCAGTAGTTGTGGCGCACGGGCTCTAGGGTGCATGGGCTCAGTAGCTGTGGCTCACGGGTTCTAGGGCACAGGCTCAGTAGCTGTGGCGCATGGGCTTAGTTGCTCCGTGGCATGTGGGATCTTCCCGGACCAGGGATCGAACCCATGTCCCCTGCATTGGCAGGTGGATTCTTAACCACTGCGCCATCAGGGAAGTCCTCTAGCTTTAATCTTAAACTAATTATTCCTGAAACGTTTGCTTCCTGAAAGAACAGTGAGATACCACTACACACCTTTAGAGTGGATAAAATCCAAAGCACTGGTAACACCCAATGCTAATAAGAATGTGGAGCAACAGAAACTCTCATTCATTGCTGGTGGGAATGCAAAATGGTACAGCCACTTTGGAAGACAGTTTGCAGTTTCTTATAAAACTAGACACACTCTTACCATATGATCCAGCAATCACACTCCTTGGTATTTACCCCAGTGAATTGAAAAATTACATCCAGACCAAAACCTGCACATGAATGTTTATGGCAGTTTCATTTATAACTGCCAAAACTTGGAAGTAATTAAGATGTCCTTTGATAGGTAAATGGATTAGCCAATTGTGGTACATCCAAATAATAGAATATTATTCATTCTAAGAAGTAATGACTTAGCAAACTAAAAACATTGAGGAACCTTAAACACATATTGCTAAGTGAAAGAAGCCAAATCTGAAAAGGCTACATACTGTGTGATTCCAACTAAATTACAGTCTGGAAAAGGAAAAACTATGGAGACAGTAAAAAGATCAGCAGTTGCCAAGGGTTCTGGGGGAGGTAAGGATGAATAGCTGAAGCACAGGGTATTTATAGGGCAGTGAAAAATCATTCCACATGATACCTTAATGGTAGATAAATGACATTATCCATTTGTCAAAACTCATAGAACCGTACAACACAGAGTGGACCCTAATGTAAACTATGGACTTTGGTTAATAATAATGTATTGATATTGGCTTATCAACTGTAACATGTATCACACTAATGCAAGATGTTAGTAATAAGGGAAAGTGTGTGCAGGGTGGTGAGTAGGGGAGTGGACAGAGTGGGTATATGGGAACTCTCTGTACTTTCTGCTCAATTTTTCTGTAAACATAAAATTGCTTTGAAGATAAAGTCTGTTGATGAAAAATGAAAGGCAAATAAAAAGGCCATGCACCCTCCAAAAAAAGTTTATGTCCTCTTTACATATTTTGTGGTTGTTGCTATTTATTATCTCTATAAAAATACCACCTCGACTAAAAATCTGGATTTGATTTGTAACAAACCACCCACATTAAGACATCAATTTTGATTTCCAGTTCAGACTTTGGGAATTATGGACCAAGCTATCTTAAATATCTCCAAGAGCAAAGATCATCTAGAATCCATGGAATGACACCAAGATTTTCACCACTCTTTGTAGCTTGTCAGTTCTTCTGTCACATAGCCAGAGGTTTCGGCCTGAGTGGAGTATTTACAGTAACCCCTCTTGTGAGGGTTTATTCTCGACTGGAAGCTTGTCCCTGGAGTAGTGGTATTCTTCTATACTTGCTAACTGTATTTGTTTTCAAGGGCTGCCCTAACAAATTATCACAAACTGGGTGGCTTAAAACAATAGAAATTGATTCTTTCTTAGTTCCAGAGGCTAGAAGTCTAAAAATCAAAGTGTCAGCAGGGCCATACTCCTTCTGAGACTCTGGGTAGAGTCCTACCTTGACTCTTCCTAGCTTCTGGTGGTAGCCACCAATCCTGGGTGTTCCTTGGCTTAAATCTGCATCACACAACCTCTGCCTCTGTCATCACATGGCATGTCCCTATGTATCTCTCTGGGTCTCTTCTCCTCTTATGAGGACACCAGTCATATTGGATTAATGGCCCTACTCCACTATTACCTCATCTTAACTTGATTCCATCTACAATAACTACTACTACAACTCTATTTCCAAATAAGTTCCCGTTCTGAGGTCCTGGGAGTTAGGACTTTAACATATTTTGGGGGGGACACAAATCAAGCAACAATACTAACAGAATAATTAGGTCAAGTTGTGGGCACGGTTTGACTTTTAACCTGAAGCAAAGTATTCTCAGAAATGACATCTTCTACTGAGAACAGCCTTGGGATTCTACATAGACCAAAAGTCCAACTCTTACTACCATGTACAGTCATGCTTCCTCGGACATCAGGTAGAACATTCATTCAGGGACTCTTTACCTATAGGCTAATAGCTCTAAAGAGGCTTTTTTTTAAAATCAGCCTCACTGGGCAGGACTGTGTAGCTCTTTGAAGCCATCAAACCTGACAGTTCACACCACATAGGTAGCACCACCCAAAACCAGGCCTCGATCTGAATTATTCATAGCCTCAGTTCTGAACTTTCTGCCCTAGACTTTCCTCCCCACTTATATCTTATTCTTTCAGCTTCTGATCTCATGATTCCTCTTACTGATGATGGTTATACTTGTTCTTTGGACTTGATGTTTAGCACCATTTCTCTGGCTCTGACCAATATCTTTCTTCCTGGACCCCAGTTTGAACTTACCAAAGACCGTGTTGTAGTCATGCATGGTGGGCAAATACTCTATAATGTCCACCCATATGCAGCACAGTCATCTGAAGTTAGTGCTCCCATTGAACCATATGAATCAGAGCCAAACATCAAGCCATGACCTCTAAGGTTCTAGGCCATCCCTTGTGCTGCCATGAAAAATTGGACCTTCTTTGACCCAGACAGAACCATCCTTTTTCCACTGGGAACATATTTCTGCATTTATTTTCAAAACTGAAAGTACATTTAAAAAAAAAAGTACATTTGAAGGTTTTACACAGATTTGATGGAAAGTCTTAGGAACTTAGAACTCTTCTTCAGGTTCTTAATGGTGTCAGTCTTCTGCCCTCATATCTTGCCAGGAACAACCCTAGGAAATGTCCCCAATAACCTCTTAAGTACTGCATTCAATCACTTGTTTTCAGCCCTCACACTGCTTGACTTCATAATGCTATTTGACACTATTGACCCCTCCCCATGTCTCAAAAATCAGCTCTCTCTTGACTTAAGAGATAGAACCTCTGCTATTTTCTCCAACTTCACAGTCTCCTTTGCGCTCTCTCTGGCTTCAACCATCCTTTAATCATTGGTCATTCTCCAGGCTCTCTCCTTGGCTTTTTGCTGTCATGCTATACCTTCTGTGGGTGATCCCATTTCCTGTCAAGTCTTCAGTTATATGTTAATGATTTCCAAATCTGTATCTCCAGCCTCGACTTCTTTTCTGAGCTCCAGACCTGTGTATCCAATGACTGGGCACCTCAAGTTCAACGTGTCCAAACAAATCTCATTGCTTATATTGCCTACCTCAGTGAAAGTACCATCATCCTAGGTTTGTTACCCCATTTCACCCCTCACCTCTAATCTACATGTTCTCTTTCTCTTAAATGACCCTGTCTCTTTGTACTCACTAGCTTTACCCTAGTTGGAGGCTTTACTACACTTTGGACCATTTTAATAGCCTTTTGCCTAGTTTGTCTCTCACTTCATACCGTTCTCCACCTGGCATTCAGAGTGAAAATGTCACAGCATGAAAGTCTTCAGTCACTTTCCATTGCCTACAGGATAAAGTTCGGTTTCCTTAGGAAGCCATTCAAGGGGTGGCCTTTCGCACTTTGAACCTCATCTTTTGCTTGCTACGCCTCCTCCCCAAAGCTTCAGTCATATCAAACTACTTCTAGATCCCAATGTGTATTATTGTTTTATGCCTTTACTTCTTTTTCTCTCTGCCTGGAAGGCTTCCCCTTCTCCACCCCCGACTACTTAGAAAAGGCTCAGGGCCAGACTTCCTTTCTGAATACGAGGTAAGAAAAGCGGACCTCTGTAAGAGCTCATCCTTGCGGACATCCCAGCAGACACTCTGTTGGGCAGTTGGTCCCTTTTTCATCTGGGCCCTGAGAGAGAGAGAGCTGTGGCATGGTGACCCTGGATCCCTGCCAGAAGCTGCAGGGCAAAGACAACTTCTGTGGTGGACTCTTCCGGATGTGTGTCGGTTCTGGGTGAGGCTTTGAGGCAGCCAGGTTCTCAGGTTGGATCTCCTGTTGGCAGGCAGACAGCTTCTCCATGCCCTAGGTGCCAGCATTGCAAAGGTTTCTGCTGAGGGGTTCCAGTTTTCCACAGTTACACAGATAGCTAGACCTACCCTTGTCTTTGGCCTGACTCAGAACAGATGGGTGAATGGGACTGTTCCCATCCCCACTGGCTCCTGGGGTACATTGTGGCTGGCCCACAGTATCCGTCATGCAAGAGGCCTCTTTCTCGAAATAACTTATAGGATGATCTCTCTCTCTCTCCTCAGCATTTATTCAATCAACTAATATTTATTGACCAAGAACTATACACCAAGCACTCTACTAAATACTGAGGACACAGCAATATACAAAAAACAGGCAAAGAAAATCAGTGCCTTTTTTGAGCTTACAGTGTAATGTGGGAGACAGACATTAAATACAAAGACATGTAAATATTTCCTTAGTAGCCTTTGTGAAGGAAACAGTGCAATGAAGGAAAAGTGCAGGGTTCTATGAAAGAACTGAGTCTTTGTCAGCCTGATTTGTTGGAGAAATGAAATCCCTCAAGTGAGTACAAAGCAATTGCTTTTCTCTTGAAGTTTTAAGTTTTTCTTCTCCATTTGTATGAGTTTCTTATATGTTAAATTTATTAATCCCTTGTCTACTATATTTGTTGCAATTATTTTCCATGTTAAAAAATTCTAATTAAATCTAAAAACTCTGACACATTTGAGTATTACAGGCTAGTTATGTAGGTGTCCCCTATTTGAATTTGTCTCATGTTTTCTCATGACTAGGTCCAGGTTATGCATTTTTGGCACAGTTGTCATAGAAGTGATGCTTTCGACTTTTCATTGCATCCTATCAGGGGCACGTGATTTCAATGTAATCTGTTACTGATGGTGTTCACTTCCATCACTTGGTTAAGGTTTTCCACTGTGAAATTACTCCTTTTCCCCTTGTATTATCATTTTGTGGACTCCTTTCTCACCCTGCATGGACTCCAACACCCCACACCAGGCTGCTCATCCATGCATGCCTTCATAACCCAGGAATGGACAACCTTCTCACCCCGTTCAGGCTCTGACAACCCATGCCTGGCCACTCGCATGTGTGGATGCCCTCCTCACCCTCTCTGGGCTCTGACACCCCTTGCCAAGCCTTTCCTCCACACGGATGCCCTCTCTTACCCTGCTCTGGTTCTGATGCTGAGTTTTCCCCCTTCATGGAGGCCACTGTCATTCACTTGGGTTCCAACATCCTATGGCAGGTGCTCACCTCGCAGATGGACACCCTCCATTTGGGCTCAGATGTCCCATTCTGGGTCCTCCCCCTGCATGGACACCTGCCCATGCCGCTTAGATTTTGAAACTTCACCTGCTTGGAGTCTGACTCCGAAAAAATGCTGGGGCTCTGCAGGGATGCCCTTCTGACAGTGACCTGGCTCTGACTTCTCACTCCAAGCTGCCTTTCCATGCACCTTGCTCCATCCCTCTTTTTTTTTTTTTTTTTTTTTTTTTTTTTTTTTGCTGTACGTGGGCCTCTCACTGCTGTGGCCTCTCCCGTTGCGGAGCACAGGCTCCGGACACACAGGCTCCGCGGCCATGGCTCGCGGGCCCAACCGCTCCGCAGCATGCGGGATCTTCCGGGACCGGGGCACGAACCCATGTCCCCTGCATCGGCAGGCGGACTCTCAACCACTGCGCCACCAGGGAAGCCCACTCCATCCCTCTTAATGGCATGGGTACTGAACTGCTCAGACAGAGAAGAAAAAGGAACAAAAGAGGAAGAAGTAGAGCTCTACCCACTCTGCTACATCCAGAGTCTAAAGCCACGGTCAACTCTCATTGAGATTATCTGGATTATTTCAAAAAGCTCCACCTTTTTAAAGGGTGCATTTAAATGCCATCTCTTTATGAAGCATTTTCTTTTCTAAAAAAGAATTATTTTATTGAAGTATAGTTGATTTACAATGTTGTGTTAATTTCTGCTGTACAGCAAAGTGATTCAGCTATACACACACACACACACACACACACACACACACACACATATATATTCTTTTCCATTATGGTTTATCACAGGATATTGAATATAGTTCCCTGTGCTATACAGTAGGACCTTGTTGTTTATCCATTCTATATATATTAGCTTGCATCTGCTAATCCCAAACTCCCAATCCATCCATCCCCTCCCCCCTCCCCCTTGGCAACCACCATTCTGTTCTCTATGTCTGTGATTCAGTTTCTGTTTCATAGATATGTTCATTTGTGTCATATTTTAGATTCCACATATAAGTGATATCATATGGTATTTGTCTTTCTCTCCTGACTTACTTCACTTAGTATGATAATCTCTAGTTGCATCCATGTTGCTGCAAATGACATTATTTCATTTTTTATGGCTGAGTAGTATTCCATTGTATATATGTACCACATCTTCTTTACCCATTCATCTGTCGATGGACATTTAGGTTGTTTCCATGTCTTGGCTATTGTAAATAGTGCTGCTATGAACATAGGGGGGCGTGTATCTTTTTGAATTATAGTTTTGTCTGGATATATGCCCAGGAGTGGGATTGTTGGATCATATGGCAACTCTATTTTTAGTTTTCTGAGGAACCTCCATACTGTTTTCCATAGTGGATGCACTATTTACATTCCCACCAACAGTGTAGGAGGGTTCCCTTTTCTCTACTCCCTCTCCAGCACTTGTTATTTGTAAATTTTTAAATGATGGCCATTCTGACCCGTGTGAGGTGGTACTTCATTGTAGTTCTGCTTTGCATTATGAAGCATTTTCTTATCAATTCATCCAACTATTAGTGATCTTTCCCCTTATTCAGAAACCTCAAGACTCCCATGACATATTCATTTATTCAACAAAGGTTTACTGTGTGCCAACTCTGGCACCAGGTGCCGAGCAGGATGCTGAAGATAGTGTGGCAAGTGAGCCCCCAGCCCTGATGGAGCTTACAGTGTAGTTAGAAATACAGGCAAATGAACAGAGAATAATAAAGTGTGCCAAATGCTCAAGTGAGAGAAATGCATAGTCTGTAGGTCATTAAGGGGTGGTGGAGAAATGAGGATGAAGAGATAGGTGAGGCCAGATCGTGTAGGGCCTTTATAGCAATTCATTCACCATACACTGGTGTAGAATTTACTGAGTGCCAGCCATGGTTCTGCACACTGGGAATACAGTTATACAAAACAGATAAAACTCTGCCCTCATGTAGTGTATATTCTAGTGGGAGGAGACAGCTGATGAACAAACTAAACAATGGTTTTAAGTACTATGGAGAAAAATAAAACAAGGAAGGGGATAGGAAGTGTCAGTGGGGGCAGGGAACTTAGCAGAGGGGGCAGTAACCATTTTAGGGTGAGCGCAGAAGGCCTCACTGATAATAGTTTACTTCCTCAATTGGTGTAAATGCAGGAATGAGCCATGCCTACATAAAATGTGGGCATTTCAACCAGAGGGAAGAGCAGGCATAAAGGCCCCGAGGCAGAAGTGAGGAAGAACGAAGCTACCTTCTAGAACAGAGGAAGGAGGGGCGGTGGGAAATCGGGTCAGATGCTAATAGGGAGCCAGCACCCTTAAGGCCTTGCAGGTCAACATAAATCTTTCAATTGTATCCTATTCTGCGTAGAATAGAAAGTCATTGTAGAGTTTTGAGAAGAGTGGCAAGGTCTGGCTTATGTCTTAGGAGAATCAGAACAGCTGCTGGGTTGAGACTAGACCATGGAAGTGGAAAGCAAGCGTGGAGTCAGGGGAACTGGTTAGGAGTCTACTGAGAGGCGACGGTAGCTTTCTGCTCTGGTGATAATAGAGAAAGTGGTTTGGAGAAAAAGCCAGTAGGATTACTGAATGATTTTATGGGGGATCAGGTGCTCGATAGGGCAAGAGAGGATTCAGAGATATCTCCAAGTCATATAAGGGATTGAAACAAGAAAGTGATATGTGCTTTACATTTTAAAAATATCACTCTAGCCATTGGGTGGAAGATGGAATGGGGGGTGGGGAGGTCAATTTTGAATGTAGAGAGGGCAGTTAAGGGGCTATTCCAGTAGTCAAGGTGAGAGATGAGCCTGTTCTGGACTGGACTGGTGGCAAGGGAGATGAAGAAAAGCTGATGGGTATAGAATACACGATGGAAGTAAAACTGACAGGACTAGCTGATGGGCTGGGTGTGAGAGGGAAAGAGAAGAATCAAGAATGACCCAGGTTTTCATCTTCAACAACTGGGTAGTGCCAATAACTGAGATGGGAAATCTTGGAAGAGAAATAGGTTGATGTGGAAGGGGGAAATCTAGAATTCTGTTAGATATACAAGTGGAGATGCTAAGTAGGCAACTGGATATACATTTTTGAAGCTCAGAAGAGAGAGCTCCATCTCAGAAATGTCTCAATCTGAGACACCCCTCCATCCCTAATCACAATGTTCCATCCCTTTACCTGTCTCCTAATCAACATGCTCTTTGGTTTCATCAGGACCTCAATTCCCATCCTCCATCTTCATTCTCCAAGTCTGGCAGCCACCTTCTAGCTTCATTATTTTTCTCTTTGGCTCAAACTCAGTGCTCTGCTTTGTCAAACATTCCAGTTGAATTTGCTCTATTTTGTAACTTCTGTCATATCCGTCTTGCTAATCCTCAATCCTGGACAAATACAGTCATGTTTCTTTTTTTTTTCTGTTCCTAGTCCCTCTTATGGGTTCATAACCTGAGATCCAAAGATGGGCTTCATGAATCCTCTGACTTGTAAAAAAAAAATATATATATATATACATATATATATATATATATATATATATATATGCATTTATTTGAATAGACCATGCATTGTACTTACATTTCCAGAAGGATTCAGGACCTTAAGAAATTTTGAGAACCTTTACATTAAATGATGCTGGCAAATATTAAAAACAAGCAACAATAATTAGTCCCATTGTAAATTCATGTTATGGGAGCTCAGCTAGTTCCTTAATGTCACTTAGTGATACTTTTTACTGTTATTAAAAGTTCAGGGATTGGGAAAATATGAGGGGAAAAAGACTCACAAAATTATATTTGGGGTTGATTCTTTCACTTACAGATGCTTCTTAAGGCATAGTGGATATTCATCTAGGCAGAGTAGAACAGAAAGAACATGGAATTAGGAGTCCCAAGGTCTAGCTCCATCTCTGCCTAAAACTAGTAGTGTGTCTTTAGGTAAGTCACCTAACTGTTTCTAAGCCTTAGTTTCCTCATCTGTAAATAGAGGATATAGTATCTCCCGAAGTTTTTAAGGGTCAAAAATTGTAACAAACATTATGTGAAAGTGTTTTGTACATACCTAAACTACAGACCCCATGTTGCTAAGGAGAAACGGCTGAATTCTCAAAAGTGTGGCATTTCTTTTCCTGAGACGAATTGAGAAAAAGGGTCAACAGGGCAAAGTCCTGAAAGCAATACGAAGTGGACAGAGAATTCATAATTAGCAATTGATTCAACATGTTTTGCTGTAAACATACTCCTGGAAATATTTTGAAAATCTTCAGCTGTTAATCTCCAGGCACTGAGCTGGGCCAAACAGGGAGGGGCCTTGGGTGGAATGATGAAATCCAGGATGTGTCTTTTTGGCCCCCCTCACCCATCCCCAGCCCCACACTCCACGCCTGTACCCAGTGTCTCCTGCTGGCAAAGTCAGAAAGTATCTCACCCTGCAGCAATGTGGGAGCATGGAACAGCCTGAGGGCAGAGAGGGGCTGAAAGAAGGCAAGCAATCCTTCCTGCCAATTCCCCCTCCCTTGGTCTCTTGCCAAAAAGAAGTCATGTCTCCACCTGGCTCTCTCTCCCTCCCTGTCAATTTTCTTTCTACCAGGGAGCTTTGCAGTTTCTTAAGGAACTCTTGAAGACCTATAATTTTTCCAGACTCCAGTGAAAGAATTTTTCATGGTGTCATTCTAGGCACTGCGACCAACAGTGTGTAGAAGCAATGCCTCCTCAGCACATTAAAAAAATCCAGCTCAATATTTGCTTTCCAGTCTTCCTGCTCTGAAGATCAGCCTTGGTGACAGAAAAGAGAGCTACAAGCCTTGAACGTTCTAGTCAAACATTCTCTTCCCAGAATCATGAGTCACCAGGGTGGTTGGCTTAGCTAATAAATAAATATTGAAGCACTGGCTTCTTGTTGAATCCTTGTAGTTAATAATTCTTCAAAAATAGGTAATCCTCAGTAGTGTCACATAGCAAATATACTTGAGATCATGGTATAGTGCAGTGGTGCTCTATGTAGGGTGAGCACTGGAATCTGCTGAGGGAGGGGATTATTGGAATCAACTAGGACCCAACTCCAGGGAGTATGATTCATTTGCTCAGAGGGTAAGTGATGGGTGGGGTGGGCAGGACATTAGTATAGTCTTAAAACTCTCCAGGTGAAACAGTCTAGCAATTCCTTAAATGATTAAGTATAGAGTTGCCATATGACCAGTGATTCCACTCTCAGGCATATACCCAAGAGTAGTGAAAACATATATCCACACAAACACTTGTACATGAATGGTTTATAGCAGCACTATTCATAAAAGCCAAAAGGTGTAAACAACCCAATGCCAATCAATGGTTGAAGAGATAAACAAATGTGGTATATCCATAAAATGGAATATTATTCAGCCATAAAAAAGGAATGGAGGACGAATATATGCTACAATCTGGATGAAACTTGAAAACATTATGCTAAGTGACAGAAGCCAATCACAAATGTCCAAATATTATATGATTCCATTCATATGAAAGTCCAGCACAGGGAAACCTATAAAGACAGCAGGTAGATTAGTGGCTGCTTAGGGCTGGGGGTGGAGAATGGAGGGATAGCAGGGTGATAGCTAATGAGTATGGGGTTTCTTTTTGAGGTAATGAAGATGTTCTAAAATTGACTGTGGTCAGGTTTGCACGTATATGTGAATATATTAAAGTCATTGAAATGAGTGAATTGTACGGTGTGAATTATATCTCAGTAAAGTTGTTTAAAAGAGAGAGACAGAAAATAAAACACTCTCCGTGTGATTTTAATGTGCAGCTGAGGTTGAGAACCACTGGTGTAGTTGAAGGAGCATGCAATTGAAGTTAGACAGACTGGAACAAAATGACTGTGTCATTAGGTGACCCAGCTGTGGTTCTCTGAGCTTCATTTTCCTCATCTGGAGAATGAGGATAATAATTTCTGTCTCATAGGCTTGGAAGGAGGATTTAGTGTGGAAAACAAATGAAAGTATGTATGTGTAGCATCTGACACTTAGCAAGCCAGCACTCTATTAAAGGAAGCTATTGCCATCATTGGTTTTCTTTTCTGCCTGAAGGCTCAGAAGGACAGCATTAGAAATATCAGTTCTCACTGCACAAGCTGGGGGAAGGCAAACTGAAGAGTGGAGGGGACCAAGCCAAATACATTATTTGAATGTAGACTCAATAAATGTCCTCTGTGCTGCAAATAATTTTTTTGGCCCTGTCACAAAACCCACGTTCTTCCCATGAGTAAGACTGCAGTGTCATTGCTCATGGAGGAGATGGGTTGCTTCTTTTTTGCCTTTAGAGTTGATGGAAGACCAACACAGGCCCACAGTGGGATCTACTGACTTTCATAATATATTTGCTGTCAAATCTACCACTGTAGGGAATTACCTGGCTGTCCAGTGGTTAGGACTCTACGCTTCCACTGCAGGGGGCCCAGGTTTGATCCCTGGTCTGGAAACTGAGATCCTGCAAGCCACATGGCACAGTCAAAAAAAAATAATCTAACACTGTAATATGTCTCTCAGATCCCCTCACTTATATCCATTTCCACTGTCATTACCTTAGGCCTCTAACACCTCTCGCCTAATGACTGCAACATTCTCCTTAACCGTCTCTAACCCTTTCCCCTCCTACTTCTTCTCCATACCTCAGTTCCAGCCATCTTGGTGAAGCACCCTTCTGATGGAATTTTTTATTTAAAGACCTTTCAATGGCTTCAAGCCTTTCAAGAGTTGCTGCTATATGACAGTTCTGTTAATAGCATCATCGTCCATGCAGTTGAGTTCAGTTCAACAAATATTTATTGATGGTCTGCTTTGTGATAGGTTGTGAAATAACTAGTAAACAAGACACAGTCCTTTCCCTATCAGAGTTTACCTTCTTGAAAAGGGAGGCAAACAAGCAATTTCGATGTATGTGTAGGAGATAGGCAAAGAAGAGGCAAGGGGTTTCAGAGGGAAGAAAGAGAGTGAGCAAGGGCATGAGAGTATATGCAAGAAACTACAAAGCCACAGGATATTAAAGGGAAAGGTGTGAGGACAGAGTGGGGGAAATAAGGATGGACAAATAGGCTGGGGCCAGGTTACCCTAAGAAGTTTGGACTCAGTCTGATAGTGATAAGGAGCCCTTGGGGAGCTTTTGGCTAAGGGGAGATACAGGATTATATTTGCATTTGTAAAAGATCACTCCGGCTGCTTTGTAAAGGAAAGATTATAGTGGGTCAGGATTGGAGGCAGGGGAAGCTATATGGAATCTAGATTATTTATGACTGTCCAATTACCCAAGCTAGAAACTACTTAGTTTCTATTCCCCCTCTTCATCATAACCAATAATCACATCAAGTCCTGTCAGTTCTACCGCCAAAATTGACTTAATCACTCAGCATTTATTGAATCCTTCTATGCATCAAACGCTGGGCTTGATGACAAAGGATCCATTTCTCTCCTAAGAGAAGCTGATTGTCTTTGGGGGGGAGGCAGATATGTAAATGGATAAATGTGAAATAATGTGATAAGTACTCACTGGGCACTGTCAAGGCAGGAAGAGGAAGAGAGAAACAAATGAATGTCTCTGCCTGAGGGCAATGAGACAGAAATCAGGGATCCGAGGAGATGAGGTATGAGTTACATCCTGAAAGATGAGTAGAATTCTCTAGAGGGAGGAGATTTGGGGAGAGTGTACTGCACATGATGGGAATAGCTCCTGCAAAGGCATGGAAATGTGAATGAACAGGGCTTGTTTGGGAACCAGCAAGAAGTTTGGGGTCATGGGGACTGGAGATTAGGTTATGAAAGGAGGCATAGAAAAAGATGAGGTTGGAGAGGTAGGCCAAGTTGGAATGTGAACTCCCTTGTTTAGGGCAGTGGATCCTGGAGAGTCATGAGAGAATTTTAAGCTGAAGAATGTGATATGAGCAGATTTGTGACTCGAGTCCCTATCTTAGGCCATATTAATTTATCACCATCTCTTCATTTTTTGAAAAGATCCTGATTTTGCCCTATTAGGGCACTTGTTCTTTCTCGTTTATATGATTGCAGTGGTCTAACAGGTCTCCCTGCCCCAGAATCCCCTTCCAATTTATCCTCCACATTGGCATCTTTCTAAAACACCTATCCATTCCTGCCATTGTCCTGCTGCAGCCTGCCAGTGGCTCCCCATCGCTGCCAGGAAAAATCTTTAAATGCCCAGTACGGCACGCAAGACCCTTGTAATCCAGCCTGTGCTGCTTTCCAGCCTCATCTGTCATCCCTCTTTCCCATCCTTTTTCCAGCCTGCCCCTTTTGCTATCCTTGTTAACTAGAGGACTCCCAAGACCACCAGGCACATTTGGGGCTCCACATCTCTTCTCATTCTCCTCCCACAAAGGCTATCTGAAATGCCCTTACTGCAAACGTCTCCTTAGCTTTCAAGAACCAACTCGTAAGGCAAGTTCTTTCGACCTTCCCTTGACCCCCTACAGGGAGAACAAACCCCACTTCCAGGTACTTTCACTCTAAGCATCTTTGCCGTAAGCATTTTTTGCCATTTAACTAATTTGCTGTAAGGCAATTTTGCCCTGAAAAATTAAAAACACTGGTTGACAGTTTTTGGTTTGACAGTTTGGTTCACACTAGTTGAAATGCATTTCCTCCAATTAGTGATGTCATTGATGGCTTTATGGAGCTGACAGATGATGGATGATAATTTGCACTGAGTTATTTCTTATTTTGAAACACACTGTATTGGAGGAGAAAGAGGCCAAGGGCCTCAAAGGCGCAGACTTGAACCTGAGTTTCCCATAGAACTTTGGAATGTCTATCAAGGGACACATGACAACATGCCAAGAACACACAACAGTGTAGAGGCTTTCACAACACAATACAGAGCTCTGTTTTGTTTTGGTTTTGTTTTTAATATTTATTTATTCATTTGGCTGTGCCAGGTCTTAGCTGTGGCACACAGGATCTTCGCTGCAGCATGAGGGATCTTTAGTTGCAGCATGCGAACTCTTAGTTGCAGCATGTGGGATCCAGTTCCCTGACCAAGGATCGAACCCAGGCCCCCAGAATTGGGAGTGCGGAGTCTTAGCCACTGGACCACCAGGGAAGTCCCCAGAGCTCTGTTATGGATATGCATCCTAGCATTTGAAAATTGATACCTCTCTTAATGAAGGAAGACATTTTAGCAAAAAAGAAAAAGTTCAATGCCAAACGAGGAGAGGAATCACCAAGTTAAAAAAAAAAGGAAAAAATACTATGAACAGAAGGCTTGGAAGACAAGTACTTAACGTACAACCCACAAAATAAAATCAGTTATTTTTGTAGTATTGCCATGAATCTACACACATTTAAAATGCTTTCTTGTATTTTGTATTTTGCAATAGTCTTTTTAATTTTGTTATTCATTTTTCATGCTTTATTATGTTGTCTTTAATGTCCCTCTTTTATTTTTCATTATTTTATCTTTTAGGGCAAAATTGCCTACAGCCAATTAGTTATGTGGTGAAAATGTGGTCCTTTTAATTTTGTTATTTATTTTTCATGTTTCATTATGTCCTTCTCAATGTCCCTCTTTTATTTTTCGTTATTTTATCTTTTATGGCAAAATTATCTTATGGCCAATTAGTTATGCAGCAAAAATGTTTGTGGCAAAAATGCTTATGGCAAAGATGCTTATGATGAAAATACTGGATACACAAATCCTTTCCCTTCTCTGGGCTCCCTGGCATCTGGTACATTCTGATATTAGAGCATACAGCATATTGCCTCATAATTATTGCTCGCAGGGCTGTCTCCCAGGCTGGAATGTAAGCGCCACCAGAGGATAGGGTCATATCACATTCCTCTTGTAAACTCAGCTCATAGCACAGTGCCTGGAATATACATAGAAGCTCAGTTAAATGAAGTTAAATAAAGGTGTTGATTTTCTTGTCCCTTTTTTGTCTGGAATAGTTATCTTCCCCACCAAGCAACTATTTACTGTCAAATGGATATCACTCTTTTCTGGGTCGGATTTCCATTCCTAGGTCACTGAAAATATTCTTTTTAGCCAGCTGGAGAGCCAAAGGCCTGCAGCTCAGACTTCTCTTGGGTTAGAGAACAAGGGTTTCGATTGCCATGCCATAGTGGTCAGAAGACTCAAGCATCCACCAGACTCAGCTTGTAACCAAGCAGCATGATAAAGCCTTGCATTTGCCATTTAAATGTCCACACCCCCCATTTACTTCTATATATTTTGGGGCCTGAGCAAAGGGCCAAAACACTTGTAGAGATATCTTGGGGGCATGGCATAATGTCTATGCTTTGGTTGGGATTTTTCTAAGGGTAACCATGCAAATGTTCAAAAAAGGGACTGCAGGAAACCAGAGAAATCGATGTCCACTTGTATAAGGGATTCCTGAGGCTCCCTCCTAAACAATGAACCCCCAAACTGGGATTTACTGAAGGGTCAGAACCCCCAGAGATCCTTACATTTCTTAATTATAGACTTCACACCTGTCCACTTTCAAGGTCCAAGAAAAAGTTCAGATGGGCTTAAGCCCCTCGCTCCCTCACATCCCTCTTCCAAACTTTAAAGCTTACAGCAGCTGGTAGGAGCTTCAAACTACTAAGTCCAGGGCATTCTCTGAGGCTTACAGCATGAGTAAAAGTATCTAGAGCCTCAGGAGCCAATTCCTGGAGGACTTTCTGGGGCATCTGGGAGTCTCTGGTTACACGGCAGACTGCACAGATCATTGATATTGAAGCACATACATGGGACTAACATCTGGGGGATAACCTGACATTGGTTTAAGGCCAACCTGAAAATGTCTCCAACTACTGGTGTCAAAGGATTTGGAGACTGAATATTGGTGTTGGGGGAACCAGAGTAAAAAATCTTTACTTCCATTAGTTTTATTACTCATAAAACTATCTTATGGAAAGAAGGGAGGGGCAGGGTAGGAGTTTGGTTACATGGGGTACAAGTTAATTGGTAGGTACGATGAAGGAATGGGGACAAGGATTAAAGGAAAGGCCAAGGAGATGACTGTAGGGGTGTAGGTGGGGAATCGCCTGAGATTTTGCAGAGAGAATAGGAATTATTGCCTCATTAAGGGGAAATATTTGAGAGGTTGGGGGACCCAATATGAACATTTCTCTGACTTGTCTAAGATGAGGCTGGGACAGGTCTGGGTCAGCTTCGAAATCTACTGGAGAGGAAATCCAGGCATGAGCAGCAAATACTCTTTCTTGACTGTATTCTCCTCCCTAGACTCTGGGGGAATTTAATCTTAGACTCAAGGCCCTTCCGTCCATATTTACAGTATGCCTGTATGGACCATCTCTTTATGGTATACATTTCTCTTGAAAGTGAGTTTAGTAACAATTACTTCTCTCATAAACAAAAACAGAAAGCAAAACAAAGGAGCAAAAAAAAATCAGCTTAGTGCTGCAGAGGATGCAGGAAGGTGGAAGAAGAAAATGCATTTCCCATACTACCTGCTATAAATGAAAATGACCAGCAGGAAATGGCAGGGTTAGAGTTTTCTAAAGAGTGAACACCCATCTGCCATACTGGTCTGTGATTGTAATTTCATAAAATACTTATTGAGCACCTATAACACACTAGAGGTAAGAAGTGACTTAGGCAAGGCCCTACCTTCAAGGAGCTCACAGTCTATGGGAGAAAACTTATGAATGGGTCCTGTACAATGACAGGGCCATTGAGTTTGTGAATGGGGCAGCCTGGGCCATAGAGAGTAATGCCTAAGCACTGAAGTAGGTCTGTTTGCTGACAAAGGATGTGTCTGGGATCAACTGCACTTCTGGTCCTCCATTCAAACGCTAAGTTTAGGTAGAAAAAGGGTGCAGCTGAGCTCTGCAATGGATTCAGGATACAGCTGCTAAATCTAACTATAGTTCTTTTGGCACTGCTAACTGGGCTGGATTCTGCCTGGTGGCCAAAGACTGCCAAATCCTGATTTAAGACATTGACTTTCCAAAGAAAAATAGCTATAATGAAAATAGCTTATGTCTTACATAAAGTCTTAGCAATATAACAAACACATTACCTTTAAATAGGACCCATAGTATTTTGTTACATACGAACTGTCACACTGACTCAAAACAGTTATTTCTTGCTGTGTGTCTTTTGTGTTGTTTCCATGAGCTTGTAATTTTAACAGCACATATTTGACACTACCCAATGATGAATTTTAAGTAAATGTTTAATGAGAATTTTAAGACTTGTCCCAAAGTACCCTCCTCAACATTTCAATCATTTGACTTTGCCTTTATGATCTTAAGTCACAACTTTCCTGAGCTTTGGTTTCAACAACAAACTGGGCACAATAAAGTCCAAAACACCAGATAGCTGTAAGGTTCAAATGAGATAAATATATGTGAAAGCAGGACCCTCTCTGAAAAACTGTCCCTGTTTTAAATCTGAATGAGAAGTCTTACAGCCTTGGATATTGACCCACACAAGCGGCTATGTCCTGGAGGATGAATCTTCTCCCCAGATGAGAACATGAAAAGGGCAGAAAAGGTGAAGATATAAAGGTGACCCGGCTGTAACAGAGTACCCTACTGATATGGCTCATCAAGCATTTACCCTACTCCATCCTCTCTCTCTGTTATTCACTTGGTTAAAAATGTTGACCTTGCTGGATGAGGGATGCTATTCCTTCAGTAGAAAAAAAGGGGGAGGGCTCTGAAGTCATGAGAGCATTCCTTGTAGAAAAGGGCTTTTGGACTTGAAGGACAGCATCTAGTATGGCATATATGGGGTGTTTAGAGCCCAACTAAAGACTGATAATCGATGGTAATAAACAACAAAATATCTTCTGTATGTTATGACACAGGTATATAAATCTGCCCATTTTTACAATTTAAAAAATCCAGTTCATAATATATTTGGACAGACAGAACTGTCCAACTTCAAAGAAAACATTGAGATTAAAACATCTATTCAGTTCAACAATTTAAAAACACTAGGTTAAGCAGTGAATCAAAGTGATTGGCAAAACCTTTCACTGGATAAAACAAAGTGATAATTGTGTTGAATTTTCTTAATTCATTATTTCAGAATTTAATTATATTGCTAAATATCATCTGAAAAGTCCTACACATGGACAATTCCCAGCCAACAGATTTGTAGCTGGGCCACTTTCTCCATTTGGGACAAGTCATATACGTTATACTTTTTTACCCATTATTTCTAATTTATTTATAAGTTATTCAATTGATTAAATATTACATTTTAGGCTATATCTCAGTTTTTCCCCATATATGCCAGAATGGTGACTAAGGACACAAGTGAACGTTTAACTTGTTTAAACATGTACTGCAATACACATTATCATTTTGATAAAAAGTAATGACTTTTGAGTTATGAGATTTACAAGTTAGCAAATAACAAGTAGTAATACACCAAATAATTCAAGAAAACAACCTCAGTAATACAGATGTCTATTTTATTAAAAAAGTTACAAACAGGTGGACTGCAGGGTCATCTTACAAAATGACAAGAACGAAATCTATTGGAAAAATTTTACTTTTACAAATCTTTATAGGTCATTGTTCAATGTTTGTACTTGTTATTCGAGATTTTTTACCTTTCATTGATAAAGTTACAGTACATTAGATCCATGATAATAGGTTACATGATTTTATTTGCAGAGCCCTACTGCAGTGATTTGAACAACTCCTAAACAGACGCCATAGTAAAGACGAGACACATATTGCATTTAATATTAATTTATTATCCTAATAAGCAACTTGACATGCAATTTATTGAGGAAGCTAAAATAACTTTTGGTCCCTTTTCTTAAAATGTGCTGGAGAAACCACCTTTAAATCACTTTCCCCTGATTCCTGTGATCCTAAGTGAATTCAAGTTAAACTTGCTGCTGAGGTCAGTGACAGAGAGAGCGAGAGAGAGCAAGAGAATGAGAACTATCCATAGGAAAGAAATACTGTATTAAAAAAATCCATCTGCAGAAAATTTAAATCATTATGAATTATTTGATTCCTTTAGAATTTCACAAAGCTAATAAAGATGAACCACAATCACCTAACCTACTTTGTTTTTGTTTTTTTTTTTGCAGTATGCGGGCCTCTCACTGCTGTGGCCTCTCCCGTTGCGGAGCACAGGCTCCGGACGTGCAGGCTCAGTGGCCGTGGCTCACGGGCCCAGCCGCTCCGCGGCATGTGGGATCTTCCCGGACCGGGGCACGAACCTGTGTCCTCTGCACCGGCAGGCGGACTCTCAACCACTGTGCCACCAGGAAAGCCCTCACCTAACCTACTTTGAACTGAGTGTTTGGTTTTAAGTTTGGTGTTAAAGTGCAAACTTAAATTAGGTATTCATTTCAAGCAGTTTATAAATAAGAAACAAAGTTTCAATTGCCTCCACCCTTACAATCTCACCATAAAATTCAAAATCTAAAATCAAGAGTTCACTTTGAGGGAATTTGATCAGGAATCAAATGCAACACGATTTTAAAAAAGGAAATCAAAGTTTAATTAATTTCTATGCAATAATGAATGGTCATGATGACCAATAAATCACATGAATGTAGATAACATTTTATTTGAACATCACACACAATATAAATTTAAAATTGCCACACCCTTCCAAAAACCATCACTGCATATATTAGAGCTTTCCTTGACAAAGTTATTGAGCTATTATTATAGATCAAAAGTATAGTTTTGGTTTTTTTTGTTTTCTTTTATTTAGAAGCATGTTCAAATGACTAAAGCTGGGCTCCTAAAATCGAGAACTTTGGTGCAGTAGGTGAGCTGCTGTTATTAACTTCTGCAAATTAAAAGCACACAACTAAAACCAAAAAAAAAAAACCCAACAACAAAATACTGTCAAACTTACAAAATTTTTAAATCATTGCTAGAAAAAGCGCTCGTCATGATGTTAAAACTGAACCACAAGATTACTCTTTATAAGTTTTATTTCTGCTTCTATACCTGTGTTACTGTTAAAATGTTCAAGTATTCAGACAAAATGTGCTGATTAGGTAAACAACATGGAAGGCAATGGCTATTAGAAGCACATCTGTGAAAAAACAAAAACAAAAACAAAACGCCCAGAGACTTGGCGCTATCCTCCCTCCTGTTACACAGATTTTTGTCTCTACTACAAACATGCTTCTTGAGAAATAACTAAAAAGCAATTGTGATAGTGCAAGAAAACTTTAACAAATATTGCTTTAAACTATTACTCAGAAAGACAAATATTGAGAACTACAAACTGTATATGACTTTATTTGAATTTAATTTTACATGTGCAGAAGTCTACTAGATGTCAATTACAAGCCTGACAGGCAAAGCTGAGCTATCTCTGTTTAGGTATACAATTAATTTACCATGGATACAATATCCCTCTTCAAAGGCATTGCTAAGTAGGTCATAACTAAATTTAGAACTTCACAGAAAGGAAAATGTTACTGCTGCAATTTGATGCTGTAAATGAGATTAACACATGTGAAAACCTAATGGAATCAAATGCTTAACTCTTCAGCTAAATGCTCTACAGTCAATTTCAAATATCAATTGTAACTTTCAGAACATTTTAATTACAAAAACACATCACAAACAGCAGTTGAAGAAAAGGGATAATCCATCCATACAGGTAAAATGTGATCTTTAGTTTCTTTTTACAACACTGCCACATGTAAACAAGGGCTCAAAGTATTAACCAACCATTTAAAGGAGAAAGATTTTACAAATAAAATGAAGCACTGGTGCGAGGTAATATACAGAAGTAACCATTTGTTTAAGGCTCAATTTTTTCTCCATTATAACTTTCTTTTAAAAGGCATTGAGTAGGTAATACTGAGTTTGAGTATTTAATAAATACAAGTTGAGAAACAGATTAAAGAAATCAATTAAAATATTAAAAATTAATTCTTGCATATTAGCCATCAAAAAGAACTTAGAAAGCTACAAAAGAACTGATTGATAAAGAACAGATTTTAAACATATGGTAAACGTGCTAAGCATTCCTGTTTAAGGTCAATGGATCTTGAAGGCCAAAGACCTTATGCACTTAGTTAGATGTATGGCAACATGCTGTAATAGAGACAGGTTTACCAAGGCTCAGTTCTGCAACCCAGGTTGTAAAGTTCTCCAAAGCAGCATCTGTGCAAATTTCCTCTGAGTTTTATCTGCAATTAAGATTAAAATGTCATTAAAATGTAGAAATATAGATTACAGTTTAAAATGAAAACACTGACAACAGACCTCTATACACATGCAAGTGGTACCAGAATCGTAAAGTGGAATTTCACTGTGTTCCCCATAAATTTAAGCAAAAATAATTTTCTGTGGTCCAAAAGAATCATTAAATTTTAGCAACACTATAATGATGCATTGGATGTAATACACTGTACCTTTTATTTTAAAAAATATTATATTTTATAAAGTATACAATATTAAAAATGTTATTACGTGTTTAAAAGATCTTACAGTGTAAAAGTGGCAAATGTCACTTCTACTTTGAATTTGATCTCTTCATGTTTTTAATGGGAAATAGTATTAGAATTAAATGTATACTGATTATGAACTAACTTGACAATATGCAAAACTTCAAAAGTTAGGTTTTTTTTTGAGATTTTAAAATAAGAAAATGTAATTCAATCAAAGCCTAGCTATCAAGCATCTACTAGGTACCCCGACTTGGGTTAGATGCTAGGTGACAGCAGTAGTTCAAATTTCCCACTCTGGTCTGCCCTCTTCAGTACATCCTCCCAACCATAAAAGCTTCTCCTATGATTGAGATTTCTCAGTCTCTGTTCTTAGAATTGGTAGACTTCCGCCCTCCTAATTAATACCAGGGGGAAAAAAATCTATCATTCAGACACAATGTCTTTTAAATATACTGGATCACCAAAGTGCTTCTAGGGGAATGGAATTACATTTTTTAGTGTAAAAGATTAAAATTGTTAAATAAAGTCAGAAACAAAGAGTGGAATAGCAACTATGAAACAATGCCAAGTGAAACCAACTTAAGATCATCTTAGGGCTCTACCAATGTTTATACATGCAAAATTTTAATTTCATTTGACAGCTACACATCTATTAGTGTTCAAAGAGCCTGAGAGAACTCTTTATTAGCAGCTATATCATAAAAATGATTAGTTTTAAAGAACGTCTCTCATTATTATTGAAATTCTGCCACCTAAACACATTAGGAAAAACAGAACAAAAGTTTGTCTCTTTAGAAATTATTAAAGAAAAATTTTTCTTCCAATTAAAATTAAGACTTTCTTTGCATTAATGCAAGTTGTTAATTAGGACACTGGTTATTTAAGCTTGGGCAAGTCCAGTTTCCTCATCATTAAAATAAGGATAAAAATTCTTTCCTGACAGGGTTGTGGTAAACATCACATAAGGTACTATGTGAAAGCACCTTACATGTCAAATGTCAGGTAACTTTTTCATTTCTCAACTATGTTATAAATTTCTAGAAGACCAGGATTATGCCTTTGATATCCAAATTAAAGACCTTTATATTTTTATTTTTTAGCCTCATTTCAATTTTTATACCTATTTGAACACAACAGTATTTCATTATATATTCAGTTCATTGTGAGGACTCTTTTTCATATCAGACTTTCATCAATTAACATGAATAGTAAGTTGACTATAAATTTTAACCCACATTTTTCAAAATAAACAATTATAAAGAGTTTAGGATTTCCAAATATGAATATGTCTCTTAAATAGGGAAGACTTGGATGATTTAATAGTTCAGGAATTCTCTGAAATCAAATTGAGGAAGTAGTAATTATTTCTAGCCAAAATAAACATTAAGAATACATACCAGCTTATTAACCATAATCTATATGAAATAAAACGTGATAAAAATGCATTATTTCCCACCCTCTAAAAACCTGGTTAATACTTGGTCTATCCACCTTCCACAGGATGACAATAACTCCAGTGAAATCAAGAGACATACATAAATCCCGGGTCAGATTCAACAGTATTAATATGACGCATGCCATTAAACAAAGTATTAATACCAACTACTTTTCAAGAGAGTAATAAATTTTAATTCTCTGCAGTAATAAATTCTGAGGCAAAAGCTTGCATTAAGCCAAAAGTACAGTCTCTCTCAGATTAGAAGTTCACTGAATGCAAAATGTAAATGTTACTGCTCCACACTGTGAAAGCAAAATTTTCAGTGTACTAACAACTCCTATTCATTTAAAAAAACATTCCAGAAGTTTTAAAGGCAGCTGGTCAAAGTGATACTTTTTAACTCCCAGGATATCACATCCAGATACACTGCAAAAGTATAACATGCTACTTGTGAGACAGAACACAAGTGATCCTTGGCCTTTCTCTCAAGTTTCCAGCAAGACACCCAACAAATCTGAACTCTGGAAGCTTCTGCTCAAATTCTTGCTTAACTGGTTTCACTTTTCCACTTTTTTCTAATTAGATTTTGTTAGGAAAGAATAAAAAAAAAATCCCAAACAACAGTCCAAACCTTTTGCTCAGGAAATTATGAAATAGGGTCTCCCAAGTGGGGTAAATTGGTACACGAGAGTACCAAACGCAGAACTGAAAGAACAAAGATCATTATTTATGTCAGCGTGAAGAAAAAGGGAGACTCTTGATTCAAGACTAGCACATCATTTCACGTGGCAGCAGAATGCCTGGGATATTAACAAAGGCTCCTAAAAGGCTTAGCAGTTTATGAATGCCTTTCTAGCTTAGCTGGATTTAGCATTTCTAAATACAATGGTATTTACTAGCATTCTTTTTAGCAAATATAAATGTGCAACCATAATCAATTTTAACTTTTTCCAGTTTTATACATATGATATTCTGGGGACTTAACCAAAGGAACTTTTTAAAAAATAAATTTCGTTTCACATTTTTGACTTGGCATTTTCATATCCAAGTTAAATATTAATTATATTAGCAAAGCACTAAGCTAGAATTCTGTTGATAGAGTTTATGTTTTTTGTCAAATATCTTGCTTGTTTCTCCACTGTAATTTGAATAACACTCATGAAGCTTATTAGGGGGTGGAGTGAGAGAACTAGGATCATTAAAAGTGCTCATCTGTCACCCATTAAACATAGAGAGCAGAAGCTGAACCTATGGCATAGAATCCTCAAATGGAAGGTGAACCGTGCTTTAAGGAGAACATGCACACTAAAATTTTACAGTAAACCCAGGGTAAAAAGGAAAAGCTATTTTTCTTATGTCCTAGACCTAAAATCTCTAAGTTTAAATTCATATGATGAATTCAATTCTGAGACCTCAAACAGTATGGTCATGCCCACTGATATAAGCGGCAGTGTGAGTCCAATAATCTGATCCTAGCTGCTAGCTTTGAATTAACCCAGGTAGGGCACTGCTTCCCTCAACTCTAAATTGCTTTTTCTGAACCCCATACTCCTAAGACTGTGGCTAATCAAAGGAATTTGGGAGTATGTTTTTAGTAGGATAAGTTTTTCCAACAGCTGACAGGATTTAAGTTTTTCTTGGTGATATTATCTTCTGGATTTTAGAATTCCACTGAGAAGTACTCCCACGAGGAGAATCTTTCCTGAAGTATGGCTAGAATACTTCCTCAGTGGCAATTCTCCAACTCCATGATGCAATTTTTGTTAATTCTACTGATGGCTCATTCTAAGCTAGAGAGGTAACAGAGTAAAAGTGAATGGCTCAAATGCATTTTATTCTGCAATAAAAGCCTAATCTTGAGGTTAAAAGGAAGCAGTTAAAGTGGGAAGAGATATACAAAGAGTCATTCTAATCACAGACACCTCCACACCCAGAGCAGGTCTAACTAGACACCTATCCACCCTGAACAGTCCCAAACCATGAACCTTGTGGGGGTCAGTGAAGGTCTGGGAGAATTAGTGGGCAGAAAGGACAAGGCAACTCTATTCTTCCCTTTTCCCCCAGGTCCATTGCAGATCTATATGGTACACACTACCCCAAGGAATGCTTTCTCCTTCACTCAGGGCCACTGTGTCACAGGCTCCATTCTGGCTCACTATGTGAACTGGATGACAAACGAGCATTTAAAGTAAGCTATTTTCTCCAAAGTGATAAGCAAGATAGGGCAGGGGGGAAAAAAGGAAGTATCTATCTAAAGTATAACTTCAACAATAGAATTCCACCCCAGTGTTTTACTGATATGATTAATATTTAACTTGGATATGAAAATGCCAGCATTTTAAAGTACAAAATGTGATTTAATTTTCATGATTTCCCCCTCACATCTGCTAAATCCCCAGCATATCATATCTAATTAAAAGCTGGAAAAAAGATTAGAAACAATTCTGATTCCACATATTTATTTATTTTTAAAAAAACCTGAAAATGCTAATCAATTCCATTGTGTTTAGAAATAGTAAGGCCAGCTAGACTAAAATGACACTCATAGATGGTTCAGCCTTTCAGGAGCCTTTGTTAACATCCCGGGCATTCTGCCGCCATGTGAAATGATGTACTAGTCTTGAATCAAGAATCTCCCTTTTTCTTCGGGCTGACATATATAATGAACTGAGGCTGACATAAATAATGATCTTTGTTCTTTCAGTTTGATTCCCGGTGTTTGGTACCCTTATGCACCACTTACTCTCATTGAGAGAACCCGTCCATAATACACAGAGAAAAATAGGATAAAATCCTGCAGGAGACCTTCAAGCTGTAGTAAAGAACACCTTCTTTTATTCCTGTTTTTTTAAAAAATAATAATAATAATTTCTGTCAATACTGGACTGAGATACAGGCATCCTTGAAAAAATAATCTTTAAAAAATTCTATTTGCCAAAAGAGTATTTACCAAATGATCACATTTAAGGAATAACTTTACTGTACTTCCCTAACAGAATATTTTTAGGATATTATTTTCTTTCTTTCTGGAATTCCCTGTTTGGAAATCACCTCTGCCCCTCCCCCCCATCCACTCAAATCCTACCCATTCTTCAAGGCCTGACTCAAACGCTACTGCTCCCCAGTTCCTCTAAATCAGTGGTTCTTAACCAGGGGCAATTTTGCCCCCCAGGAGACACCTGGCGATGTCTGGAAATATTACTGTTCATCACAACAGAGGGGCGGGGGGAATGCTCTCGGCATCTAGTAGGTAGAGGCTAGGGATGCTGCTAAACATTCTGCAATGCACAGGACGGTCGCTACAGCAAAGGGTCCTGAATGTTGAGAACCTGCTCTAACTGAACGTGGTCTCTCCTTTCCCTGAAACCCCACAGCACTGTGATTTACTTCTTTTATAGTACTATGAGATTATTAACAAAACACTCATCATTCTCAACGACAGTATCTCACAACAGCCAAATGTCAACTATTTACACCAATACAGGGGAACGATGATACAGTTAATAAAACCAAGACAGGGCTGCGACCCTGACCTGGGTTTCTATTATACTTCTGCTGCACAGTAAAGGAAGTCCTTCAAAGCAGTTGGTGGCAGGCTCCTCAGGTCAGTAAGGAAACCAGCCACGAAAGCAGTGCATAAGGAATCTGGCATTGCTTCCAGACTTACAGTAAGATTACTGCCAGTGGGAGGGTGAAAGGTGAGGAAACAATCCTGGGAGCCATGCAGACAAACAGGTGTTGGGCAACAGACTGGTGACTCAAATTGAAGGGTGGTAAGAAATAAATGTGAGGAATTATCAGCAGTAATGCTTAGAATATTAATATAGTTTCCCTTTCAATTAAGAGAAACCAACCTACAACAATCACAGTTCTTCTGACTCACTTGAGTCTTACTATCTCTAATTTGGACAAGGTACTCTTATAAATATTAAGGCCAAACATTTCCAAAATCACCTTTATTTGTCAAAGTTTGATCTTCAATCTAAATCTGGGACTGAGAGACTTCAGAGCTCTATGAGTCAAGCTACAGGACTCAGAATCCATCACCTATTTTTTTCAAATAAATAGTAAGCAAGCACAACCACAAACTTTATGGACCTCCAATTACAGATACCTGTGCACATCAGTTCAATTTTATTTGACAGGAAAAAAAACCCACTGCATACAGTGTGCTTTGTTCTAAAAGATCTTGGTCAGGGGACTCCCTATAACATTTTCAGAAATCCAGCTGATTAGATATTTTATTTCAAGACTCACAGCTTCAACTGTGTATTCTGCTTATAAAAACCAAACAAAAACTACACAGGCAACTTAACCCATTATTATAAAAGTGAGCAATTATTGTTATTAATATTTTCTGAGTTAACAAAAAATATAAACATAGTTTCCTTGAGATATTAAAAAGTCTACTTAATCATTCTTGTAGATAACCAAACAGATTAAAAGTTAACTTAGATCACAAAAGCTGCAAAATGAAATAAACTCAGAAATAACGCAGAATAAGAAATCTTTAAAAATAACTTTAGACATTACTTATTTGCCAGTTTGACTAAGACAGTGGCCCTCTACATGTGAGACCAATTTTATTCAGTTTCCTTCCTATAGCTGTCTACATTAATGACAGAAAAAAACTTGGAACATTTTGCAGGAGCTGGTTAATTTTTTATAAAGATGATAAAACTAAAATGCATACACTTATGCCATTTGCCTGGTTAAAAGTGTCAGATAAAGAAGTAGAGCATAATGGTAAAGACGCGACACCACACAGAACTTGCTCAAACTTGAAGCTGGCTTACAATTTAAGAAGAGACATTGTGGTATCAAGAACCCTGGACTCAATCACCTACATAGGCCTGTTCCTGCCTCAAAAAACGATATTGTAAGTGTGATGCTATCAACAAAACATATGCTGGGCTACAGTCTGCACAGTGACACTATATGATAACAGATGGAGCTAGGTATAAGACAATAAATGTGTTTTCATCTCATTCTGGTATGCTCAAAAACTGATGAGTGAAAGCATTTTGAATAAAGCACTGTTGTCATCCTTCATTTTCAAAGATGACACCAGCTGACAGAAGATCTTGTCTGAAAAGATAAATTAGGGACTGTTAGTCTTTCCTCCAGGGAGCACATATAAAGCCAGACCTTTGATTAGGAATCATCTCTGCGATCTGAAATGACTGTTGCCATTTGCAACACTGCCTCTTAGACTTGAGGTCAGTCTTGGCTCAAAACAATCAATTCCATTCCTGATATTGTCAGGCTAGTCTGGCATTTTCTGTGGTTTCTCAGTCATCCAGGATATTTGTTGTCTTATCTTATAATCTAAGTATTATTGTCTAAGTGAGACTATCTGCCCAATTACAACCTAGATTAAAAGATCATGACATGAATAAAATAATCTCATTTTAAATGCTCAGTAAGTTTTATATAACCTTACTTTTCCAAAAACACATTCATTAAAAAAACCTTTATTAAGTTATTTAGCCCAATGAAAGGTTTGAAGATTTTACTATTGTTCTTATTAACTCCATTATTTATTAAACTGAATACATTACTTTCCTAGGCTTGGGACTGTCCGTTCTGAACACATCACAGATGATTTCACCAGATTTTCATCTGGACCATATATTCATAATGAAGTCAAGGTACATTGTGGCACTATAATTTATTATTATCAGAGGTCACTTAAGTCCCTCCAGTGCAAGGTACAGATGAACTTGATTAAATAATCATCCTGTAAATCTAGCACTTGGGTGATTAGTAAATTGATGATTTCAATTACAGCAGCTCTCCAGCCCAGAAAAGAAAAGCATAGAAAACACAAAACTAATCATCTTCTCAAATTATTACTGGATGCTCTCCCATGCATTTTGGATGCTACATCACCAAAACAGGGAAAAGGTGTATTATCCTTTAACTTACCCCACCCCAAAGGAATGTTACCAGAGGGAGAAGAACAGTAAGTCACTTTAAAAAACAAATCTTGGTGATGGGAATACAGGCAATTTCTTACCTTCATTTTACTAATCTGTATTTTTTTCGATTTTCTACATTGAACGTTGACTATTTTGTGCTAAGGGAAATATTATTTTAAAAATAAAGAAATTTAAGGTAGCACAATGTGTATTATTAGTATTACCCAGCTTTTTGTTCCACTTGACCAAAAACATAAGGTTCCATCAACAACTAACCTGCTCGGTATGGCCATGACTGAGGTTATCTTTTTTTTACTGGACAACGCAAGTTGTACAACACTGATCTTGCTTCTCGGGCAGGGAAGAATAGTTCATTTGCCTGACGATCTCGGCAAAAAGTTCATCCACCATTGATTTACTTTTTGCCGATGTCTCCATGAAAGGACAGCCCCATTCTTGAGCCAGAGCTCTGCCTTCTGAAGACATAACCTCTCTTTCTGGTTCCAGATCCACTTTATTTCCTACTAGGATCAGTGGGACTTTTTCATATCTCTTCACTCTGACAATCTGATCTCTCATTGGCTTGATATCCTATGTAAACAGTCACAAAGAGAAAGGAAAAAAATTATGCTATTTGCATAACCATAAAAGAAATATTGCAATATTGCAAGAAGTCATCCTTCAGTAAGTAGAGAAAGCTGAATCCAAAATAAAACCACACACCCAAATAGAGAAAATGTCATTTTCTCCATTGAAGTAGGAACTAGATAACTTCCACAGACCCTACCTGCTGGATTTCTGTCAAGAATATAAAATGTAGGTTGCACACTAACTTTAGGACTCATTTAATCACTTCTTTCCCTCAGTCGATTTAAAAAGCAGATTTAAAAAGCAAATTCCCAAATATGATGAATCCATTTGTACAAAAGGGTGTCTGGCCATGTCCTTAAACCTGCCGGCTTGTCATCACTCCTGATAACACCTGTTATCCTAGCACAGGATGGCAGCATCTATGCATTCCTAGCCATTTAGCAAGAGCGCTTGAGAGAAAGTGTTTTAGGTGGGAACAAAAACACTGCTTTGTGTCTAGAAGACCAAAGTTAAAAACAGATTCACACACTTCAGTGTTTCATTTTAAATGTAACGGTATGCCTTTATGCTCAAAATACACTTCAATGTTAGAAATTACTGTACACTAGTGAGCAGCTCCTGGGAGGGACAATGCAGGGGGGAGTCTAGGCGGGAAGAAGTCAAACTTTCCTTTGCCTATGTTCGGGTTTACAACTTGAATTTTCTCCCATGTGTATTACTTTTTGTAAGTAATTACAATTAATTACAAAAGGTAAGAGCCTCAACAATTCTCTAGGAGGGTGAACTTTGGGGGGGGCGGGTAGTACTGATTTAAGACATGTTATAGATTTAATACTAACATTAGTTTTTTGGATTTTTTTGTAACTTAAAAGATTTGACTTAAATATAACACGTGTTTAATTTGAATAGTTACAGGGCACAGTATTCACTTGCAGGATGAAGGAAAAACAAGGGATTGAAAATTTACAAAAACATACGGTTATTTGACATTTGTAACAATTTTGTTTGATCACATATCAATTCAGTCTTCTAGGTTAAGCTTCTTTTCCCTGTGTCCTTATGGAAACACAAGTTCAGCTGAGAATCCAAATTTATGGCATTTGGGCTTAAAAGAGTTTAAGTCTCCATTGAAATAATGGCAGTTTTTCACTCTCTATTTATGTGTATAAAAGAAGTAGCTATAATGGATATCTTATGAAAGACCCTTCAAAAGACTGCCAGCCTCAAGAGAGTCAGCTAATAGAATAACAAATGTCCCAAGGATCCTTTAGAAAGAAAACGCCTGTCAAATAGCACCTTTAGCACATTGGTACTTTCTGGTGAAAAATGCTTTTATAATAGTAATGCTTTGGAATTTAAGCCTACATAAAATGAACTTTAGTTTGGTCACAGTAACTCTGTTGCATTTACCCACAACTTATTATCTTTAAAAGAAAAAAAACCCTGAAGTTGCTATATCTGGTTACTGGAAAAGCTCACTATAGTACTTTAAGTTAAAATACTAAGAAAAGTGGAATTAGCACATTGGCTTGGCTAAAGCACTTAATGTCTCTTATGTAAGCAACATTAGTGCATACCTTTAAATGCAGAAAAAATATCCATTTCCTAAGGCAATGGAGGTCAATATAACGGGTCAATATGAGGTTATTTATTTTCAAGGAATAAATAGCAACATTTATTGCATCTCTTAAAATAATGTTAAACCTCCAGTCTGTCTTCCAGTGAAGGACACGACAGATATTCCGAAGAAATTGGACCACCTCCAGTTCGGCCACCGGCCGGGAGTTAGAAATCTGCACTTGTTCAGTGTTCCCAGTTCCAGATATTTTCTATAAATATTGTCAATGTTATCAGAAACGATTTGGATGAACTGCAAAAAAGGAGAGTCATTCTAGATTTTTGTTCATTAATTCTAGGTACTAGTCTTTTCAATTAGTAACTTCCCTTCACACGCCCCAAGTAAGTAAAATGCCTAGAAGGCAGGTCTTGAGTTCTTCATCTTGCAGCCCTAAGATTTATAAATCTGGCTGAGAGACTTGGCTGAGAACAGAGAGGGGGAGGGGGGAAACAGACGCGGAGGAGTTATCTGTGCAACAGATAATCGGCTCCAAATAATTTTCCTTCTGAAGTGCTCTATTTGCCCAAGATTATCTTTTAAATGTTGTTTTGAGTACATTAACCAAGACTTGTTGACTTGAACAAGCAACTTCAGAAGGCTATATAGTCCAGGCTAAATATACACAAGCTGACATTTCTTTTTCACTTCTCTTTCACTTAAAAATAACTTTAAAACATTTGTTGACGGTTGAGACTTTAGTCCTCTCTACAGAAACAACTCGATACTTTTCCGTGCCAGGAGTAACCTCAAAAATGCGCCATGTCTAACTTTCAAAAGCAAAACACAGTCATTTACGCACGGTGCAAGCAAACCAGAAGTAAATGTAGATTACCACACCCCCTTCTAACAAATTACAAGACTTGGTTTGGTTACCTGAAAAGACTGTTGATTAACCAGACTATAAACCAGGATGAAACCTTGGCCGTTTTTGATGTACAGATCTCTCATGGAGGCAAACTGCTCAGTTCCTGCGGTGTCCAGAATTTCCAGCACGGAGGGGGAAGAGTCCACTTCGATCTCTTTGCGGTAGAAATCTTCAATGGTGGGGTCATATTTCTCAATGAAAGTCCCAGTGACAAACTGCACAGTCAGGGCAGATTTGCCAACCCCTCCGCTCCCTAACACCACTACCTTGTATTCCCTCATGAGTCCCACCTTCCCCAACTCCTACCAGAGGGAGGGAAAAATTACACCCCGCTCGCTGCGGCGCGGCTCTGGGAGGCGGAAGGTGGGCGGAAATCTGCGAACCCGGGAGGAGAGTGCAGAGAAGCCGAGGGCCCAACGAGGGAAGAAGAGGAAGTTAAAGGAGGGGGAGGGGAAAGAGCGAAGTGTCGGGGTGGGTGGGGATGGGATGGTAATGCCCTTCCTATAGGAACTGAAGCCCAGGCAAGGGGCGTGGGGAGAGGGCGAGCCCGGAGCAGCCCGGAGTGGGGGGGAGGCGAGGCGCGCCCCTCGGAGGGAAGGGGTGGGCGCCGCAGGACCGACGGGGGCTCCCGCTGGAAGGCGGGCGTCGAAGGAGCCTGCGGCCGGGGGCTGCCCCGTACCCCTCCCCCGCCCTTCACACAAAGGGGCCCAGGGACCCCGCTTCCTGCTCTCGCCGCCGAGCCGGCCCGGGCCTGTGTGCTCCGTTCCAGTCTCTGCTGCCCGGACGGGTCTCTGGGCCGCGGCTCCCGCGGGCGTCGTCCGGCCTGTGATGGGGCGGGGAGAGGGCGACCGTTACCCGCCGGACCCCCGCCCGCCCCAGCCGGGCGGCCCGGCCGGCCGCTTCCCCTCACCCGCCCCCGGCTCCCACCCGGACCCGGCAACCGCCGCCAACACCACCGCCGCCAACACCGCCGCCGCTTACCCTGCTGTCCACACTCGCCCGGCCTCCCGGGAGGCTCTGTCACGCCAAGGCCATGGCCATCGGCCGGCTCCTTGGTCTCACCGCCGCCCCTGCGCTGCGGCTCGCAGAGGGAAAAGGGGCGGGGGCTGTCCGGCGGCGGCGACCGTTGGGACTCCAGGCGAACCCACCTCTTTTATTTCTCACCCCCCAACCCCCCCACCTCACACACCCGGAAGGGTTTCCCTGACACACTGGTTGAGGTGCCCCAGTTCCCCGAGACGGGACGGGATCACTTCCGGTGGGGAAAGTCCCACCTCTCCGGGGCGAGCCGGCTGGCGCTGGGGCCGCGCCCTGCTGGGCGAGACGGCCAGGGCACGGTTTCGGGTCCGGGCTACGGCCTTGGCAAAGGGCCTCTCCCAGAACCTCCGGCGTCCTCCCTTTTTCCGCCCGGCTGCCCGCAGCTGCTGTTCCTGCTGCTGATGCTGCGGACAGTCCCACCCCGACCTCGCGGAAGCCTCTCCGCGTCTCAGCTGCCTGCAGCCCGGCCTGAGGACTCAATCCACGCTTGGCGGATCTAACGACCCGGAGAACGCCAAACATCTCCGGACTAGAAGCGGAAGGGAAAATAAGACAGCCAAGAAAGTTGATTCTCTTTGCTGGTATTCCTTCCACTTGACATTTTTCGAAGAAACGCGTGCAAACTAGCCTTCGACTTCGCTAATGGTTCTGATTTCCTCTGTGGTGTGTTTTATTTAGCCGTGCCTGACAAATAATTAAACACACACACGGTACTTTTATCATCTGGCAAATCTGCTTTGTCTCCATCAGCAAATGCCAAAGTCATTCCTTTCTTTCTTATCACCAGGGTCGAAAAACAACAGGATTAGAAGTAGACTTTACGGTACTGTAACTCAGCTTTGCCCCATTTTTTATTCCAACCTTTACGCAGCAGGGAAGCCTTGACTGGAAGTTGTTTAGGCCAGCCGACTAACTTCTTTTAATCTTTTCATTATCTGCAGGCACAGCAATTTGCATGGCTGGCTCTTCCAAGTTAAAGTTTGTTTTAACGGCCATCCTTCATAGTCTTTGAAATTCAGAAGCAAAGGACTCGGGTTAAACACACTAAGTTTCTATTTTTAGATAAAATTGGTACTTCTTACATATCTTTCCCTCTGCTAACTTTCTATTTGTAAACTTTGTGTCAGATCCAGAGCCCCAGGGTCCCAGAAGCCTAGGTTATATTTTAGGCATGTCACTCCCTTTTTGATTCAGGCATGCACCCAGAAACCTGAGTCTGGCCAGTCGAGTTAAATTGACCCCAAATCCCCTTATTTGTAAGCCCTAATGGCTGAACTGTATACATAGGGATTTATTACCAAACCCAAATTGTTAGACATTAGACAACAAGCAAATTACAGTAGTGTGAAGTCCCACTGTGTCTCTCCCTGAGTACTCCCCAATGTCACTTACAGTATCCAAAGGAGAGTTTAGCTCAATTTCTCCTCAGCCTAGGGTTGGTGTCATCTGTCCCGCGAAGTCCCCGGCTCTGGCTCCAGCTGGCCTGAGTCCCACCTGATATCTGAGGCACTGCCCTCTGCTGGAAGAGGTTTGGTCTATGAATTATGAGTCTCCTTGTAGGTCACTGCTCCTTCCACCCGTGCTGTTGCCTGATTTGGAGTTCTGCTGCCCACCTCCCTGGCTAGCTGTCTCCAGACTGTCTGGGGGAATCCACAGCCCTGCACCAGCCCTGCTTGTAACTGAGTCTGGAAATTCCTCTTCTGATCCAGCAATCAGTGCTGAGCAATTGTAGCAGGTCTCTGCTGTTACTAAACTGGCAAAACAGGGTGCCCTTCTTGTTGAGGTGGTCCCACCTGTTGGCAACTCTAATATGAATGTGTTGGCCGAAGTATTTTGGAGAGAATTCTTCGTTTCTCCCTGCAGGGAAACATACTCCTACCCTCGGTACAGAGTCCGATTGGGTCACTCTCATCGACTACAGGGTAGACAAATGTCACACAGTCTGAAGATCCTTCTAAACTTTCTTAGGAAGGGTATTCATTACAGCAGCGTCTAGGAAAGTAAACAATTGGAAGTAACTTAAACGTCCTTCAATAGATGATTTAAAAAATAATGTGTACATACACACACACACACAACATTCACAAAATAAGATACCGTGCAGCTATGAAAAAGAGAAAAGTAGATTTTTAAGTGCTGATGTGAAAAGATGGCCAAGATATATGGTAAGGATAAAAAAAAGCAATATACTGAACAAATATATAGTTGCTCCCATTTATGTAAAATATGTGGGAGTGTGTGCAATGTATAGTTATATAGCCATTATAATCTGAAACACAGCCATTAATTATCAGTGAGGGATATTATGAAAGGACTTTCATTTCTCCATATCATTTTAATTTTAAAACAGTGATCAGGTATTATTGAGAAAAAAGGGAATAAATATAATTGTATAATATTTTAAAGGAGAAAAAAATTCGTTGATCCTCCCCTCCTGAGGGAAAAAGAAAAACACCAATATCCTGACTGTCTAGGGGTCAGTGGACAGATCTCCCAATTTAAATTCCCTCCTGCTGCTCATTCTCTCCTCCCCAAACATCTCTATACTTAGAAAAGTATTTTCACATACATTACCTCATTAGACTCCAGTTGTTTGCCAGTTCACTCTTATTAGGCAATGACAATATAAAGACCAATTAGAAGAGCACAGCCTGGTAGTTGAGGGCCAAGGGCCCTGAATTGAGGGGCACAGGCATTTCAAACGGCAGCTTCCCCGCTTCCTAGCTGTGGGACCTCAAGCAAGTGATTTCACCTGAGCCTCGAACGTCTCACCTAGAAAATGGAGCTAATCATTTAATATCAGACTATAATGAATTATATGTAAAATGCTTAGCACAGCCCCTTACTCATTATGAACCTTCAATAAATGCTAGCTATTGGGTTTTTATTTTAAAGATTTAATAAAGTGTTTTTCTTAAAAAAAATTCAGTGAACATGGAGAAGGAAACAAAACTTTTAAAGCCCAAGTATCTCCAAATGGCACAAATATAATAACTCAGTTACTCTTTCCAAAGGTATTTATTGTTAAAGGCTTTCTTGTTTCCTTTCGGGGAAAAATGTTTATATGCTAGTACATCTATCAATCCATCTTCTATATGTGTTTTTTAAATGACTACAAAAGTAATCTTACTATACACACCATTCAGCACCTTGCCTTTTTCACTTACTATATCTTGGTGATTTTTCCACTTCAGAGCATATAGATCTACTTCATTTTTTAAAATGGCTGAACCATGAATTAGTTAACCAGTTTTCTACTAAAGGACACTGGTTGATTCTAGTTCTTTGCACTGAACACCTTGCACATGTTCTTTGCCAGTTAAACCTTAGGGTGAATTTCCAGTAGCTCAATAATTGAAACAAGGGGTACTTACATTAGAATTCTTCTTGTAAATATTACCAAATTGTCCTTCAAAAAGATCACAGTAGTTCACATTTCCTATGAACATAGTATGACCACCACAGAAACATATGTTTCTTTATAACGTCACCCTAGGCATTACTAAGTGTAGTATTTTATAACTATTGTTACTTGCTTGAGGGTATTTTCAGGGCTAACGAATGCAGGCTAGCGTTATGGAGGGAATTTGGGCGTCAAAGTCAGACAGTCCTAACATTGCCCTTTGCCAGTTAGATCTCGATTCCCTTACTTGTAAAGTTGGGCATAATAGCAGTGTCTAACTCATAAGGCTCCTTTGAAGAATAAATGAGTCAATCCATTCAACGCACTTAGCCTTCCAAACACTAACTGCTCAATAAATGTAACTGCGCAAATAATAACTTGCCACTCTCAAGGCTCAAAGTTGGGGGGGGTCACTTCTCCCAAGAGTGTGCCCTTGAGATGTAGAATTTTTGCTTTAATTCTGTATCAACCTCCACTCCAAAATAACTATTGCTGGGGCAATCATTTTTAAGAACACAGCTGATTTCTACCATAATGTGAAGAAAACTTAGGGTATAAACTATATGCAGTATCTGTAAGTTACAGGTACATAATCTCATTTTATGCACTTAGCTTGGCACAAGTTTAAAGTGCTAAACAGTTTGCTTCAGGCACTAGTTGTTCACTTCTCTTATTCCTCCCTTCTAGTTTATACCTACTTCCGTTATGATCCCTGGAGCCATTAACTGTTCTGGATAATTCCACCTTCCAGGTGAGCCCTCTCACCTTCCAGGTCCTGGAAGAAAAAAACACAAACACCCAGGCCATGTTCTATCCATGTCCCAGGCTCTTGCCTTCTCTTTGCTTAAAGTTGCCTTTGAGTTAGCAGAAAGCTAAGTCTGTAGTGTCCTCGGTCTTTGCCTACGGAAATCTCCAGCAGAGCATCGCCTCTTCTTATTTCAGTGTTTTCGGGAGGCCCCTTGATATCAGATCGTCCTGGGTTCTTTCCAGCCTCTAAGTTTCCAATCTTCTTGTTCAAATCATGCCTCCAGCTACACCAGCTGTTAGTTCTGCATGTCAGTGCCCTCCAGATCCACAGAAGCAATTTTATACCTTTATTATCTTTTTCTCATTATAAAAAATGTTTTTTGAAAAAAACTTTCAAAAAACATTTTGAAAAAAGTTTTTTAAGGGTCATCCCACTACCAAAAGAAAAAAATCACCATTATATTTTAATACCATTCACAAATTTCTTTCTCTTAGAATGAAAGAATATTTTTTAAACTAAGAATGGGGTCGTATAATTTTGCAAGCTGCTTCTTTTACTTACTGAAACTTCATGTTTGTGTAAAGTATTAAAAATACTCATGTAGTCCTCGTAGCCTGAGTACATCTTTTCCCCCATAGCTTTGGCTTTCGTATGACCCCAATTAGTATTTAATCACATTTAACCTTGCCCACCTGGAATCCTTCATCCACCCAATGAGATTTCACCAGAAGGGCTGCTTACCACAGAGGCCGCTACCTGAGCCCAGCCAGGCAAACACTCCTCTGGAGACACAAAACTCTTTCTTTTCCAGATGTGACTGCAGAGAGAGTTAGTTCCTTGGAACTCAGGGGCCTACTAAATAGGTATGTACCTAAAACTGATCTGAACTCCTTAATAACTTTTCCTCTCCATTTCATTTTTAATTTCAAAGGTAGTAGTTAGGAAAGCCTTTTGTTAATTTATTAAGTACCAAATAGATGTAAGGAATGAGTTTTAAAAATAACCATAATCTTTTTTATTGTTTATATCTGCATGTTTACTGAAAATGTTAATCTGTTGTATGACCATACCCTTCATTTCTGTGCATCTGAATCACCTGGGGGTGTTGTTAAATTACAGATGGCTCCGTCTCAGCCCCAGAGTTTCTGATGCTGGGGTGGGGAAAATAATTTGCACTTCTAAATTCCCAGATGCCGCTGCTGCTGCTGGCCCAGGGACCACACTTTAAGCACCACTGTTCTAAAAAGTGGTAGGACTTTGTACTTGGACCTTCCCTGCTCAATATTCATTAATCTATCCACTCATTCATTCATTCATTCACTCATTCACTCACTCAACACACATTGGTTGAATTCCTACTTTACACCAAGCACTTTGCTAGATAGTGGGGATAGAAAGATGGATAAGACACAGTACCCTAAAGAGTTCATGGCCCTTTGAGGAACACAGACGATGCAATCAATACTTATATTATAGTGTGGCAAGTGCCATGATAGAGATATGGCCAGCGTGCTCCTGAAGGGCATCAGGGAAGGATTTTTGGATGCAGTGATTGGGCTGTAGGCATGGACGCCAGAGGGGTTAGTAGGGGCCAGACCCAGCTAAAGAAAAGCCTTATGTGGTAAGCCGAGGGGTTTGACTTTTGCCCTGGAGGCCGTAGGAAGTCATGGAAGGTGGTTTTTTTTGTTGTTGTTGTTTTGTTTTGTTTGCCGTCCGCGGGCCTCTCACTGTTGTGGCCTCTCCCGTTGCGGAGCACAGGCTCCAGACGCGCAGGCCCAGCAGCCATGGTTCATGGGCCCAGCCGCTGGATCCTCCCGGCTGGGGCATGAACCCGCGTCCCCTGCATCAGCAGGCGAACTCCCAACCACTGCGCCACCAGCGAAGCCCCGGAAGGTGGTTTTTGAAAGGTCGAGCAGTGCTGCACTGAGCAAAAGTAGAGGATTCAGAACCCAGGCCTAAGTTCAAAAATTGGCTTTGCTGCTAGTACGACCTGGGGTAAGTTACCTAATTTTCTTTGGGTCTCCCTTTCCTCATGTGGAAAGGGAAAAATAGTATTTACCTTATTTAGGTGTTGTGAAGATTAAGGAAGAAAAAGTACCTAAATGCCTGGCATGTGCTAATGAATGATGATTTAATGAATGGTGATTATGATCAGGTTTGACCTTTAGAAAGCTAAAGACATGGAAGACATACCTCTCAGATAACTACAATTCATTTGAGACTACCAGGCTAGTTCAAACATCAAGGCCATATTTGTCATAGTGGCAAGTTGGATGATTTAATGGTATAATAATGATGATCTATTGATTACAGACTATATTCCAGGCATTGTGCAAAGTGATTCACACACCTTTAATTCTTGTAATAGCTTTAAGAGTTAATTGTTATTATTATTATTCCCAATTTTACAATGAATGGACTAAAGCTCAGAGAAGTTAAGTAATTTGTACAAAGTCACACAGTTTGTCAGTGACAGAGCTTGAATTCAAACTCAGGTCAGTCTGACCCCAGAGCCTACACTGTATTAACCACCTTGTTTCAGAGCAAGCAGTTCTGTTTCTTTGGCATATAGAGTAGTGAATGAGTGGTAAAACAGTGTTAAAAATTTCAGAGTTATCTTTCTGTTTCTCTAAACTTGAGCAAGGCTGACTGTTCCTACTGATTTCCTATCCCCTCTGAGAACATGCCTCCATGACCTGCCAGGGGCCACTTAACTTGGGTCTGTGGCACTTCCTGTTGATGCCGAGGTTGTCACAATTACGTTCCACAATGCCCTGGAGACTTTGCAACAGGGAACCTCCTTCTCTTGCCCCTGGGACCATATTCAATTCCATGCGAGGAGGCAGGGAGTAAGCTTAATTATTTTTCATACTGTTATTACAAATAGCAGTTCTTGTTTATTGGGCACTTGCTATGCATCAGGAACTTTGTAGAACACTTCAATCCTCACCTCAACCCACAGCAAGTACTACTATCCCTAGTTTAAAGAGGAGGCAACTGAGGCTCAGGGAGGTTGAGTAACTTATCTAAGATCACACAGCTAACAGATGCAGATTCAAGCAGAGAACTGGTACCTTCATTTTTACAAACCTTACATTTTTCATTTCTTGCCTTGCCTCTGTAGCTAAAACACTTCCAAACACAAATGTAATCCTCTTGAATGCTTCTACTGCCTACATGACTTAGTTACCAGACAATAGTTCAAACCCTGTTTTTAATGATGTGTATGCAAATAATGCCTGTTGCCTCAAAATTATTGCATACCATAAGAAGTCATTTTTGGGCTATTATCAAAAAGAAAAAAAAAAGAAGTAACAAGTGCTAGTGAGGGTGCGGAGAAAAGGAACCCCTGGTACACTTTTGGTGTGAATATAAATTGGTATGCCTATATGGGAAACAATATGGAGGTTCCTCAAGAAATTAAAAACAGAATTACCATCTGATCTGGCAATCCCACTTCTGGGTATATATTCAAAGGAAATGGAATCACTATCTGAAAGAGATATCTATACCCCCATGTTTGCTGCAGCATTATTTACAATAGCCAAGACATGGAAACAATCTAAGTGTCTCTTGTTGACAGATGAATGGATAAACAAAATGTGATATATATATATATATATATATACACACATACACAAACACACATATATTTTATTTTATACAATATATATAAGTATATATTATATAATATAAAATATATATACTATTATATATAATATATACTATATTATCATACTATATATAATATACTATGTATTATATATTATATATATTATATAGTATGTATATTATATATTATATATATTATATATATGTATGTATAAAGTAAAATGCTTCTCAACCATAAAAATGAAGGAAATCCTGACATTTGTGGCAGCATTATGCTAGGTGAAAAAAGTCAAACAGAGAAAGACAAATATGGTATGATCTCACCTATATGTGGAATCTAAAAAAAACGAAACTCACAGAAACTGAGTAAATTGGTGGTTGCCAGGGGCAAGGGTGTGAGGGAAATGGGTGAAGGTGGTCAGAGGGTTCAAACTTCCAGTTATAAGATGAGTAAGTTCTGGGGATGGAATGCACAGCCTGGTGACTGTAGTTAACAATATTGTATTGTGTATTTGAAAGTTGCTAAGAGAGTAAGTCTTAAAAGTTCTCACCACACACACACACAAATGACATAACTGAGGTGAAGGATGTGTTAACTAACCTTATCATGGTCATCATTTCACAACATATACATACATGGAATCATCCCATTGCACACTTTAAATTTACACAGTGTTCTATGTTAATTATGTCTCAATAAAGCTGGGGGAAAAAGTCATTTTCCCCTCCCCCATTTACTAATTAATTCTTTTTTGCAAATGGTAGTTTATAATAGTTACATACAGGGCTAAATTTTGGCTGTTTAGTATAAACCCTCAATGTGAAATTGAGGATTCTTAAATAGTTGAAAAGTATGGTTATGAAAACTGTGAATTCCAGTCCCACCTGTTTCAACTTCTAAAGGGAATTTATCCTAAGTGTTCACAGCTTCCAGAAAGTGAAATTCTGACCTCCTTGGGCCTTCATGTGCTCTCAGGAATTGCCCCAGCAGGTAACCAAAATTGAGAATAGAAAGAAATTGCCTTCACATTGAATTCCTAGTCATTTAAAAGGACTGGTGTCTGAACGCTTTAAAAGGCTGATATATAAATATGAGAAATGATGTTTAGATAGATATTATTTGCCAAAAGCGATTTTTGTTATTGCTGAACTCATGGCACTGTATAAATCCTGTTAATTTTTTTTTTTAGAGCAGCTAGTTGAATATGCAGAGTTCCAGCACTAGGTGTCAGCAAAACATTAAATAGAAACTCCCATTTTTTTTCTTTATTTTTCTAAGTTTTCATAACAATAAAAATAAAATACATTTCCTGGATTTTAGAAAAGACGACACAGCACACTTCCTTGCCGCTGTGACATCAGTGGGAGAGAGGCACCAGAGGGAATCACCATGGATCAAGAAATTGTAAGTCTTAATTTGACTTTCAACTTTGAATGTCCTGGTATTCAATTTTGTGTCACCTGGAAAGCTGAGGGATTAAAGTTTTGAGGTGAGGGTGAACTAGTTCCTAAAATTCTAAATAATGAATTCTTTCGCACAGAGAAATCTAATTTTCAAGTTGACCACAGCACTGGTGCCCAATTAACTCAATGAATGCTTTTCCCATGTGAATAAGATGAATAAAATTAATATAATGGTTCACTTTGATAAGCCTCGGGAGTTGTCCCATCCTATGTCTGGTCTGGTGTATAGAGAGATTTGAGAAACATTTGTGTGACAGTTCTTTCCTAAAGTTTGTAATAACCTAGGTAGTGTATGTCTGTAATCCTTCCTTCACACTTCCACAGTGTCATGAAGCAAGTGTGTTTGAAGCAAGTCTGACTACATCTTTCTGCTGATTTCAGCAACTCCCTATCAAGATAAACTGCAAATTCATATACATAGAATATAAGGTCACCTATAATTTTGTCCCTGCTTACCTTCTGCACCTACTGAGATGATCATATAGTTTTTATTCTTCAATTTGTTAATATGGTGTATCACACTGACTGATTTGCAGGTATTGAAAAGTCCTTGCATCCCTGGGATAAATCCCACTGGATCATTGTGTATGATTCTTTTAATGTGCTGTTGGATTCAGTTTGCTAGTATTTTGTTGAAGATTTTTGCATCTATGCTCATCAGTGATATTGGCCTGTAATTTTCTTTTTTTGTGTGTGACATCTTTGGTTTTGGTATCAGGTTCGAAAGTATTCCTTCCTTTGCAATTTCCTGGAATAGTTTCAGAAGGATAGGCATTAACTCTTCTCTAAATGTTTGGTAGAATTCACCTGTGAAGCCATCTGGTCCTGAACTTCTGTTTGTTGGGAGTTTTTAAATCACTGATTCAACTTCAGTACTAGTAATTTGTCTGTTCATATTTTCTATTTCTTCCTGGCTCGGTCTTGCGAGATTGTACCTTTCTAAGAATTGTCCATTTCTTCTAGGTTGTCCATTTTATTGGCATAGAGTTGCTCGTACCTGCTTACCTTCCAAGTACATCCCACACCTTCACATGCTTTATGTTCTAGTGCAACTAAACTCATCACGGTTTTAGTAAATTTGCACCCAGTCTCAGGGCTTTAAATACCATCTTTTATACTGCAGACTCCTAAATTTCCATATGCAGTCCAGACCACTCCCCTCAGCTCTAGATTCACTCTTACTCTATAGCTGTACTTGTATGTATTCAGACATCTCAGATTTAACATGTCCAACACTGAACGTTGACAACCACCTCTCCTCAAAAAACAAAACAAAACAAAACAAAACAAACCTCAGTAAATGGCAATTCCAGCTTACAGCTGTTCAGGCCAAACCCTAGTGGTGGTCCCTGAGTCTTCTGTTTCTCTCCTGCCATATCCAATCCATGTGGAGATACTGAAGGAATTACCTTCATAATATATCCAAAATTTGACCACTTCTGTTACCAAACCAAATTTGAGTCCACTCGTCTGAGTGCAGTAAAGCCAATCTACTGACACCAGGTTGTGGTGAAGGGAAGTGCAGCATTTATTGCAGGGCACCAAGCAAGGAGTCCAGGCAGTTAGGGCTTAAAAGACCCAAACTCCCCGATAGGTTTCAGCAAAGCATTTTTAAAGGCCAGGTGAGGGAAGGGAGTCCCAGTGTTTGTGATCAGCTCATGCACAATTCTCTGATTGGGTGATGGTGAGGTGACCGGGCAGTGTCACAAGGGTTAACATTATCAATCCTTAGGCGTCAGTAGGTCTGGGGGCTATGCGGTCAGGGTCATCATGTAGTTAATTTCTTCCATTTGGTGGGGGTTTAGCATCTGCAAAACAACTCAGGAAATGTGCATCAGATACTGTTATCTAGGTACTGTAGAGAGGAGCTAAAGCAGAGGATATGGGGAAGGGGTCTGTCCCCGGAAGACCCCACAGGGTCCTGCTTGGTGATACTTCTTACCACCTCTACTGCAATGAATCTGGTCCAAACTACCATTTCCACTTTCCTGGGTTATTGCTCTAGTCTCCTAACTGCTCTTGCTGCTGCCGTACTTACCCCCCACTCAGTGTCTTTTCAACACAGGAACCAGAGTGATCGTGTTACAGCCATAAAACCCTCCAGTGGTTTCCCACTTCACTCAGAGTGAAGTCAACATCCTTAGAATTGTCTAGAAGGCCCTGCATGATCTGGCTGTTCCAAAATGTTAGGTACACTCTGACACCAGCCTCTGTACTTGCTGTGCCATCTGTCTGGAATTCTTTCCCCAGAGACACACAGCTCCCTTCCTCTCTTTGGGTCTTTTACTCAAAAGCTGCTTCTGCAATGAGGCTACTCTATATAAAATTGTAACCCCCCCAATACAATACCTTCAATCCCTCTTATCTGCTTAATTTTTTTTGTTTTCAATAACACTTATTCTCTTCTAGCTAGGCATTTTGTTTAGTATATTTCCCCTGTTAGAATGTAAGTTCAACGAGGACAGGGATTTTACTCAGTTTTGTTCACTGCATATTCCAGTGCCTAGAACAGTGCCTGCAACATAGTGTTAAACAGTGATGAATTGATTAAACTGTTTATACTATTATGCATATATGATATTTCTTTCCCATGTACCTCTGTTTATGATATTACTTCTGCCTAGAAGTCTTTTCCCTCTCTTCATTTTTTCCCCTATGGATCTGTTATCAGCATTCTTTTTAAAAAATATCTTTATTGAGATATAATTTGCATACTATATAGTTCATCCATTTAAATTGTACAGTTCAATGGTATTTACTATAGTCACAGAGTTGTGCAACCATCACCACAGTTTTTAGAACATTTTCATCCCCTCAAAAAGAAACTTTTTAGCTACTGCCCACCCTGTACCCCCAATCCCTCTAAGCAACCACTAATCTACATCTCTATAGGTTTGCCTGTTCTGGGCATTCTGTATAAATAGAATCATTTAATATGTGGTCTTTTGTAACTGACTTCTCTCCCTTAGCATCATGGACAGGCTCATCCATGTACTAGCATGGATCAGTATTTCTTTTCTTTTCATGGCCGAATAATATTCTATGGTATTGATATACCACATTTTGTTTATCCATTCATCAGTTAATGGATATTTGGATTGTTTCCACCTTTTCACTATTATGAATAATGCTACTATAAACATACAAGTTTTTGTGTGGGCATATATGTTTTCATTTCTCTTGGGTATATACATAGGAGTAGAATTGCTGTGCCATATGGTCATTCTAGGTAACTATTTAAGAAACTGACAGACTGTTTTCCAAAATGGCTGCACCATTTTACATTTCCACCAGCAGTGTATAAGAGTTCCAGTTTCTCCTCATCCTCCCCAATATTTGTCATTGTCTAACTTTTTGATTCAAGCCATACTAGTAGGTATGCCATGGTATCTTTTATCATTTTGATTTGCCCTTCCTTGATGATTAATGACGTTGACTTCCTTCCTTCCTTCCTTCCTTCCTCCCTCCCTCCCTCCCTCCCTCCCTCCCTTCCTTCCTCCCTCCCTCCCTTTTCTTTCTTTCATTCTAATTTATTTTTTATTGAGGTAACATTGGTTTAAAACACTATATAAGTTTCATGTATACATTATATTTCTACATCTATACACTACAGTGTGCTTACCACCAAACATTTATTTCCATCTGTCACCAAACAGTTGACCCCCTTTACTGGTTTTGCCCTCCACCCCCCAAGATTTTCCCCTCTGGTAACTACTACTCTGTTCTCTCAGCATCTTTCCACATGCTTTTACATCACTTGTATATCTTCTTTGGAAAAATGTCTATTTAGATCCCTTTCCCAGTTTAGAATTGGGTTATTAGTCTTTTTATTATTGAGTTGTAAGTGTTCTTTATATATTTCCGATACAAGTTTCTTAACAGACATGATTTGTAAATGTGATCTCTCATTCTATAGGCTGTCCTTTCACTTTCTTGATAGTGTCTTTTGAAGCACAGAAGTTTTAAATTTTGATTAAGTTCAGTATATCCATTTTTTCTTTGCTTGTGCTTTTGGTGTCATGTCTAAGAATGCTTGGTCAAATCCAAGGTCATGAAAATTTAACCTATGTTTTCTTCTAAGAGTTTTATAGTTTTAGCTCTTACATTTAGGTCTTTTATCCATTTTGAGTTTATGTTGTGTATGGTGTGAGGTGATGGTCTAATTTCATTCTTTTGAATGTAGCTAACTAGATGTTCAAGCACCATTTGCCAAAAAGACTAAAACAAGATTTTAATGGCCTGTTTGTTGCAGAAGATGGGACATATTCCATAGCCCAGTGGTTCTCAAAGTGTGGTCCCCAGAGCAGTAGCATGGATATCACCTGGGAACTTGTTAGAAGCACAAAGTTTCGGGTCCCATTGCCAACCTACTGAATCAGAAGCTCAGGGGTTAGGCCCAACAATCTAGGTTTTAATAAGTCCCCCAGGGGATTCTGATGCAAAATCAAGTTTGAGAACCATGGCACGTCAAACCAACTGATGAAGCACTTGTACTTAATGAGCATCTCTTGTATGGATCATCTCCCTTTCCCCCTTACACTTGGTCAGGCCACCAAATCCTATCGATCCTTTCTTATTAATATTTCCTGCATTCATTTACCACCACCTTTACCCATTCTGAGCCTCACTATCTTAGTTCAGTTCCTCATCAACTCACACTACAAGAGCCTCCTAATACCCCACTCCACCTCTTACATTGTCCTTTCCAGGTTGACCCAAGATTCCTAGAATATTGTACGTGTCAGTCAGTGCCTTACTGAAAAATAAGTGATAATGCCTTACCACCTCTAAGATGAAGCACACATTCTTCACTTGGGCAATCAAGGATCTCCTTCATTTGGTTCTAAACTCACTTTAAATTTTTTTTTCATTTATGAATCCTCAACAGGAACTGCTGCATATCTAAATTATTCCTTACACATACCATGAGAATTTTTGCCTCTGTACCTTTCCCTTTTCCAACTCCTCCCACCCCGTACTCACCACCTCTCCCCCTTTAACTCCCACTTCTCCCCTAGATTTTAGCTTTGATGTCTTAACTTTTAGGATGCCATTCTTGGGTGCTTTAGAAAAGGTAAGGTACACCTTCCCCTCCTCTGTGCTCCCATAGAACACTGTACTTACCCATTGTATTTTTTTTTTAGATGTTGGGGGTAGGAGTTTATTAATTTATTTATTTATTTTGGCTGTGCTGGGTCTTCATTTCTGTGCGAGGGCTTTCTCTAGTTGTGGCAAGCGGGGGCCACTCTTCATCGAGGTGCGCGGGCCTCTCACCATCACGGCCTCTCATTGTGGAGCACGGGCTCCAGACGCACAGGCTCAGTAGTTGTGGCTCACGGGCATAGCCACTCCATGGCATGTGGGATCCTCCCAGACCAGGGCTCGAACCCGTGTCCCCTGCATTGGCAGGCAGATTCTCAACCACTGCGCCACCAGGGAAGCCCCTACCCATTGTATTTTAATTGTCTGTCTCCTCTATGAGTGTGTAAATTTCATGATGGCAGGAATCTTGTTCATTAACTCAACAAATATTTATTGAACAGTACTGTGTGCCAGGCCCTGTATCCCCCACACCTAGGAGGTATTCAATAAAACTTTTAATGGATTAAAATGAGGGTTATCCCTTTTTATGCTTGCCCCTCCAGCCACGTATTGCTCTGTAAACCATGATTTATGGAGGATGAGTTTTTGGACACTTAAGATGACATCCAAAGTAAGTGGTGTAAAAAACATAAGAGCTATGGACCTAATAGCAAAGAAGAAGGGAAGGAAGGAAACTTGTCCAAACTCATCAACTACAACGTGTTAGGTACCTTATAGGAAATAAAGCCCTTTATTTTCTTCCTCTCTTTTATGTGAATTTGCAACTAAAATTAAATATGTGCAAATAAAGAGAATTTATCATGAGAAAGTAAATCTTTTTTGGCACATATTTGCATGTCAGAAAAGATAAGCATTTCATATTAAGATCAGGAAAGAGTCATTTGGGTGTGAATTGTGTTCCACTATTCATAATTTATAGGTAGATTATAAATATTTCTTCCCACCTCTTACCCTACTTTCCTCTCTAACCATCATTGATTAATGACATCAATTGAGAATGCATCTGACTTGGGAAAAGGTAGCAGAGAATAGAAGTGGGGATTCCAAAATGTTTTCAGACAGCCTGGAAAGTTCAGCCTCCTTTCAGCATTCAGGAAAGACTGGATTATGAACAGGATTCCAGATTCATCTAAGGTTAAGGTCAAAGTTTCCAAACTAGGGGCTGTGAATCCCTTAAGGGCTATATAAAAAACAAACATTGTTTATACACAATAAATAGATCTGGTACATATATGTGAAACTATGGACTGTAAAACAGAAGAACATGAACTTCATCTAAAATACTACTACTACTCAGAGGTAGCCACAGTTACATATCTTTAAATAAACTTTTATTTTAGAAGAGATTTAGATTTATAGAAAAATTGTGAAGATAGTACAGAGAATTCCCATACAACCCACACTGTTTCCCCTATTATTAACATCTTACATTAGTATGCTACATTTGTTATAATTAATGAATCAGTATTGGTTCATTATTATTAATGGAAGTCCATATTTTAGTCAGATTTCCTTAGTTTTTACCTAATGTCCTTTTTCTGTTCCAAGATCCCATCTGTTACATTATAGTTAGTTGTCATATTTCTTTAGGCTCCTCTTAGGTGTGACACTGTCTCAGACTTTCTTAGTTTTTGATGATATTGACAGTCTTGAGGAGTACCGGTCAGGTATTTGTAGAATGTCCCTCAATGGGATTTGCCTGATTTTCTCATAATTACACTGGGGTTATGAGATTTGCGGAAAAAGACCCACAGAGGTAGAGGGGCATTCTTATCAACCCATATCAAGGGTACTAAATGTAAGATATATATATATACACACACACACATATATCTTAATAATATATATATTACTATATTGTACTTACTGTTTTGTACCCTGCTGTTTTCATTTAAATGCCTATTGTGAAACCCTTTTCCATGTCATTAATAGCAGTATATGAATATCTAAAAGTTCATTTTTAAATTTTAATGGCTTTAGAGGTACATTTTTTTTTTTTGGTGCAGTACGCGAGCCTCCCACTGTTGTGGCCTCTCCCGTGTGGAGCACAGGCTCCGGACACGCAGGCTCAGCGGCCATGGCTTACGGGCCCAGCTGCTCTGCGGCATGTGGGATCTTCCCAGACCGGGGCATGAACCCGTGTCCCCTGCATCGGCAGGCGGACTCTCAACCACTGCGCCACCAGGGAAGCCCTAGAGGTACATTTTGTCTCCATATCTTTCTTCAAAAGATGGATTCCCCAGATCCAATTCCTATTGTGTGCAAGACGGTGTAATTTGTTTACATTATAAAAGGGGTTCTAATTAAGGAATTTAGTTCCTATACCCTGGCATTGCACACTGAGGGCTCTTGGCTGAGTTGGACTTTGTGAGCTATTTTCATGTACTTGTTGAAGTTTCCTTGAGGTCAGTGAGATGTGAGCAGGTGAGAGAAAAGTATAGAGGCTGGGTTAGGTAGAGAATTAAGAAAAACAAAAGATTTCTCCTTGTCAATTGCATTATTATGAACTTTCATCAAATCTTTAACTGTGGTCATTTTTAAGTCTTTTGTCATTTACAGACAGTTCTGGGTGTACTCTGATGCTTTTGCAAAAATGTTCCTATAAAAGGGTTTCATCTTCAAGGAATTCATGGAAAAGACTCTGACAAGTACAGGTTTCTGGTAACTGACTATACTGCTGAACTGAATGAATAAGCATTTTCAGAACTCTAATGGAAAACTGATGAATTCATAAAAGTGCTAACAAAAGATCAAGATAAAAAAAATTAATTACATGAGACTGAGTGAACTGATGAGGATGATTATAATTTTTGTGACTTTCTGTTTGAATTAGAAAAAATCCCACAAGGACTCAGAGGCAAAAAATATACAAATCAATTTTCACTGCAAAGTAAAGGAGCTGTTTCAGTGGAGGATTACTGGACTGAATATCAACATTATGCCATAGTATGAGTGTGTTTTGTGTTTGGTAATTGCAATCATTGTTGCTTTTGTTGTGATCATCCATTTACAATGCTTGGTGCCAGTTTATTTATCTCTTGTAAAAATAAAATACAGTGTGTGTATGTGAAAAAAAAATCAACACAATTATACCTGTCCTCTACTTTTTAAAGTTTCTGTGCGTTTTGGTCAAAAAGATGATTAAGGTTACATTCGCTTTCACATTATGCAGACAAACCTTTCAAATAAATAATTGGTCCTTCCAAAGTAAATTGTACTCAGAGCAGCCTGAGTCTTCAAGGTATGTCGTGTTTCATAATTATTATTAAAACTTGCTATTTAAAAAAAAAACAAACAAAAAAGAAAAACGAGGTTTTTAGACTTTCACCTGAAGGGGGAGAATCCAATTCAGAGTCACTATGTGGGACAGTCTCAGAATTGAGAGTCTCCAAAGGCTCTGGTTTTGCTAAACCATACCATATTTCCATGAGTTAAAAGACAGAAGATATAGAAGATATGTGGCAGTAGATGGTTGTGTTATTTTAAAATTATATATATATATATATATATATATATATAAATTTTTTTTTTTGGCTGTGTTGGGTCTTCATTGCTGAGCGTGGGCTTTCTCTAGTTGCAGCGAGCAGGAGCTAATCTTCATTGTGGTGTGCGGGCTTCTCATTTGCAGTGGCTTCCCTTGTTGCGGAGCACGGGCTCTAGAGTGCAGGCTCAGTAGTTGTGGCGCACGGGCTTAGTTGCTCTGCAGCATGTGGGATCTTCCCGGACCAGGGAATGAACCCGTGTCCCCTGCATTGGCAGGCAGATTCTTAACCACTGTGCCACCAGGGAAGTCCAGAAATGATATTTTTATGGTTTGAAAAGTGACCCCAAACAACTAGCTACTTTGTGCTTTGGTGTAATATTTTATTAAATATTAAAATTTGGTTCTTCTGGTTGGACTTTTGCCTAATGTAATCATAATATAATCATATCACATAACTACATCATTTAAAGCAACATTTTGATTGAACACAACTTCATATTTTGGGTGTTACTGGCAATTAGACAATATTTTCTTACTACTCCAAAAGGGGCGAAGGTAAAAAAAACTGCATTATTGTTTATTTTTAGATCTGTTTATACTGATCCAAATACATATGCCATTAATACCTGCTAATGTTATTATTTGAATGAAGTAAAATTAAACGTGTATTATTATGAATAATAATGATTTTTGTTAAATATTTGAGACTGACTGCTGGGTACTATAAAAGAGGTTCTGCTGATTTTTGCCTACACATCAAGCAAAGCACATATGCAGTATCATGTTAGGAAATTAGTGGCTGGGGCTTGAACTGGGACCATTATACCAAAGTGTAGTATATTTCCAGCAGTAAATCAGAAGTCAGAGGACTTACAAGAATAAGACCGCCAACCCATGTTGGATATACAAAGTTCATTCAAATAATAAGCAACCAGGAGATCTTATCAACCACTGAAATGTGGCATGCTGGCTGCAGCAGGGCACTGAGAAGTGTGAAGGTCCGGGTTTGAAAGCCTGCTCCTAAAGCAGCGTGCCAGCTCCTTATGTAACACAGACCCATCACTTCTTCTCTCTGAGTTTCAATCTCCTAAGGCTCTTTCTAGCTCTAGTCGTCTATGAATCTATGATTCTACTCAGTGTGAGGTACTATGCTAGGTGCTTTGTGGGAGCCAAAGATGTACAAGACACTGTCCATGTTCTTAAAAATCAAAATAAGGATTTGAACGATTCCATGAACATTTAGCAAACATTTGCTACTGGGACTCAAGAAGGCTTCAAGTACTGAGGTAGAGATAGAACGTATAAGTGACAGTGACACAATTCCAACAACAAAACAAAACTATGATGTTTGTCTTAGCTTCAATTTCATTTATTCTGCTCCAAATATCTACTTATACATGGCTAATATGAAGTGATAATATTGATTTAAAAACAAATATGCCAGAACTGAAGCATGTGTGCAGTCTCTTTGAAAAAATATCCTTGAAAGATTATTCAGATACTTGATAAGTCCCTTCATGGCCTGTGGCACATGTTCAGATTTACTCGGTTGGAATAGATCTTGGTCATTGGAGAATAGACAAGGTGTTTGGGAATAGCCATGTGTCACTTAGAGTGAAGTCAAATGAATAAGAGGAGTGATAGAGCTAGGCCATACATTTTGAGTTGAAAATGAAGTGTGACAATTAACAAATGAGACTGGTTTTCTTGACAGCCTTGTAATTGGCTCCGAGGGCAATTCTTGTTCCTAGAGATGTTCTGAGTATCACAAGAATAAGTAGATGTTCTCCCGAGGGAAACAGTTTGAAAGGCGACACTACTTCTCTGGCATGCTTGTGGTTTCAGGGTTTGTTTAGTTACAAATACCAGCTATATTATAAACAGTTATATATTATACCTGACTGATCCTTGTTGTTACAGTTTTGGGAAAAGTAACATCTTTCATCTGAAGGAAAACATCTTAAAGTAACACTTACTGAATCTCTCCCTTCTCTCACGAATCCATTAGGTGTTAGATGCTGAGCTATATAACTCCCGCAGCAACCCTGTATGAAGTGGGCATCATTTCCCCCATTTTATAGATGAAAAAACTGAGGTTCAAAGAAGTTAAGTGGCATATCAATAGAAATCAAGATCTTGGAGTTTGCCAAGGATCATAAAAGAACCCTCCTCCATAGTGTATTCGAGGAGTTTTTACACAGTTAGCAATGTTTGTAGCATTAGTACAATCCACTTTCTTTTTTCTGGGTGTTGTAACACCATTTTAACCAACCAGAGTATACCATTGCTTCCATACTTGCCTGCCAGAGACTAATGTAATAAACATGAATTTTTATTTATTTGCTACTTGTTTCTCAACACTAACCCTTTCAAATTTGCCAGTTAGGTACAAAAGGGTTTTCCTCTCTTTCATTGCATGGTTGCTTTGTTTTATTGTGCTTCAAGTCTCTTGACACATAGGGCATATTCACCTTGGTTTCTGATAATAGTTCTTTTAACTAGTCTCCAGACTTCTAAAATTTTTTATAGCCAAGAAAATAGTAACTATCCAACCCTAGGTAATTTACTGATTACCTAGGTAATCATTCTGAACTGTTTTCTTATCTTTCACCTAGAGATAAAAATGTTTACCTTACCTCCCATCTCAGGATTGATGGATGGCCTGAATGCAGTAATGTATTTGAATGGATGTTGAAGTATAATGCATGGTATAAAATGCCCAGTATTGTTTTTTCACGTTGACTATGTGATTGACTAACCACTAAACCAATGTGGATTTTCATGTAATTTGATCTAGGTTCTGGGCTGGTTCCAGAGAAAGATTACCTTCTTTGTCTCAGCTCCAGAAAGCAGAAAGCAGTCATACATTACTAAAGATCAGGCCATGTCAGATGTCCTTTTGACAATTAACCATGGCAGCTGTTGCTACTCATTGTCAAAAACATTCGATTATATTTCACAATATATACAAATATTGAATCATTATGCTGTACACCTGAAACTAATATAATGTTATATGTCAATTATATCTCATTTTTTTAAAAGTTTAAAAAATGCAAAATACAGTTTTGAGTGGAGAAGCTTTCTTAAAATCTAGATTGTTGCTGCTTCACCAAAAAGATACAGAATGTTGTATAAGACTTGCTTTAAGTTGTATTACAAGCTAATAAAAGTTGAAATTAGTAACACACACGCACAAATCCCCAAACCCCATTCAATTAGATGTTTTACATCAGTGAACCGAATGAGGACAATTCTTCCAAAAGGCACCCCCTGCAGAGGGAAGCTGGTTGGTCTAAACAGGGAATACATGGGGGGAAGGAGCAAAAGGTCTCAGTGCAAGAAGCAGGGGGCCTCCCAGGGCTCTCAGCCCTGAATCTTGTCCACTATTTGAAGGCAGGCAAGGCTCTGGTGCATTCTGATCATCAGTTTCTTTAACTAAAACAAGAGGAGGGACAAAGAATAATGCTTCACTTATATCATTGGGTTACTGTGAAGAGATTTGTCAACTGTAAAGAGCTATGCACAACTGAGGAATTAACAAATGTTTATTGAGTGCCTATTGTATACAGTGCACACAAATGAAGCATTCACGTACCCTCAAGAAACTGGCAGTCTATTAAAGAGAGAATAAAATGTATAAAAGTAAGAAATGTGAGGTAGACAATTGTCAGTGCCAAAATAGAGGAAGGCATTATTCTTACATGTCTACAAATAAACTAGGTGGTGATTGGATTGATCAATAAGATGATTAAAATGGTGAAATGATCATTCTTAGGCACAGGGCTTTAGCATCACAATTGCTTTATTCCTTGTACTTAATTAATGTATTTTTCAATGAACGAACATTTACTGAGCAACTACTATGTGCTGGTTCCTATGCTAAAGGCTTCAAATATACTGGGAGTTAAAAATAAATGTTCCTGCTTTCAATGAACTTATACTTTAGAGAGGAGGAAAAAAAAACATGCAAAGACGTGACACAAAGTATCAGGTGTAATGGAGGACACTTGGACAGGTTCTGGTAGGGGGTAGCACAAAGGAAGCAGTGATTACCTCTTGGCAGTGGGGGCAGATCTGGGAAACTTCATAGAGGAGGTGCCCCTTGAGTATTAAAGAAGAAGGAGGACTCCCTCAAGCAGACAAGAGGTAAGGAAGCAAGGACATCTCTGGCAAAGGAAAGGACATGAACACAAAGGCAGAGGTGCAAAGAGCCTGCGGAGTGAGGGCAACTAAATGGTTCTAAGTGGCACTACTGAAATGGGCTGTGGGAAGGAAGGGGCACAGAAAAAAAGATGAGATGCCTTTTTTTTGGGAGTGGTGTATTACTGTCTATTGCATAGTCATCCCTGTTGGTTAAAGTCTTTCTCTGTGAATTCCTTTTCTTGTTGGGGAAAAATAAACAGTCATGAAAACTTCAATTAGCCATTCAGGTTTCTAGAATTCCAAAGCAGTTGTTAGCTCGTTAAATGTTAGTATTCTGGAGTATTTGTCAACTAAAGTCTGCACCTTCCATGGTTCCATTGCTCCCCCTCCCTGCCCCCTACCCCACCCCGTGGCTGCATTTGCAATACAGTTTACCAGTCTGGTGAGAATGGGTCCTTTAGCTGGCAAATCTATTGGCTACTGTGTTAGAGCTCACAGAAATGAGTGCTTGGTGCTCCTAAGAAGTTGACATGTTAGTGCTCTTTTGTGATCTGTTTCCTCCTCAAAATGGCAGAGTCTTTATCTGCAGTTGACTCCAAGCTATCTTGCAGGAGCATCATTCCTGCCTGTTCAATAGGAGCTAGTATAGTGCAGTAGCCATTTGCTGTAGGGGAATTCCATTACCTCCCCTTACCAGCAAGATAGATTCTGTCTGGTGTTTACGCTGAAGATGGAGGAAATTTAATTAAATTCTTTCAAGTGCTAGATTTACTTACACTATCAATTTACCACTAAACCCACCATTCTCATTTTGGAGAAAGAGGATAGGACCATATGTCTCAAACTTATCAACTGTCGGCACTTCCAGTAATAGCTTTCTGCTTAGAATCAAAGAAAGATTTGAGTTTTTGAGTCCCCCAAAGCCCTCTAGTTAGAACCTTATGGACTTCGTGATTTGGAACTGAATTGACTGTACACTTCTGTTTATTGGAATGAGTTTTGCAATAAATCCAGTACCTTGTTTGCAAAATGTCTTAGGGCAAAGTTTGGCAAGTTCTCCAAAGGGTAGCTCTTTCCTCCCACCATTGCCTGGTGAAAACTGTGCAAGAATTAGATTAAACACCACCACCACCAATAAATCATCTACACGTTTGGCCAAGTGACAAAACACTGGCCTGCGGGGAAAGCCAGAGAAAGCAAGGATAAGGATATACATTAATTGCCATGAAAATATATAAAGATAAAGAGAAACTTGGTAAAAATTTCTGATGGCAAAGAGAATGACTTCATAATGCTGTCCAAAAAATGGTATTATAGGAAAGCTTCTCCCACTGAGTTTAGATGACTATTTAATTTATAGATGGAACAGAAATACATATGCATGTTCACATTTCTCCAATTTGTATCCAAAATGTCTGATATTTGAATAAAAGCTCAAAAAAAAATCCCATCCAAAATCTAAAGGGACATGGGACCTGTCCTCAAGTAGCTTACAGTACAGTTGAAAAGATAAAACTTCCACACATAGCATCATTAAAGTCAAAGAAAGTTTGTTATGAGGAGTGAAATGCACATAACTTAGTGTAAAACTTCACAGTACAGACACGTATCTGGAGCTCTGGGAAGTTAGGAAGAAGAACAAGGGATTAATGGTAGCTCAAGTCTTAGAGTTTCATGAAGAATGTGATCTCAAAGGTTAGGCACAGTTTGAATGAGACATTCTGACTGAAATTCTGATTGAAAAGGGGGGAAAGAAGAGCAAAAGCATGAGAGAGTGAATATGATGGGCAGAAGGCAAAGAAGAGGCCAGGCTGATTAGGATGGAGTATGTGAGAATGTTGGTGTGGCAGGGTAGACTCAGACTGAGCAATGCAGGCTTAAGAATTTGGGTTGGGTTCCACAGGCAAAGAAGAGCCATCAGGATCCAATGAGCAGTGTAGTGACATGATGAAAGTAGTGTTGTGGGAAAATTAGACCAGGATTTATGCGATTACATATGGCCATCCAGATGGCAAATGCACCAATTGCAAGGATACTTACTTGCCAGTACAGTGAGCAGTGAGATGACTGTGAAAGGAAAGAGGTTGAAGGCTGGCATAAAATCAGGCTATGATGGAGGCTAGGATCAACCTGGATGAGTTCAGATGGGAAAAACAGATAGTTTCAAGTGGCAATATGGAAGAGTTGAGATGAAACATTCTGATCATTCCTATATAGCATACTCAAAAGAAACCAAGAAAGACACTAAGGAGAATAAGAGAGCTGGAATAGTGAGGTCCCATTATTATGTGACCCCTGCCTCTCTCTTCAAACTAATTTTGATGCATGTGCCAGTCATATTGAACTGCCTATAGTTGCCAGAAATCAATATTTTTTCATCTCTCTAGGTCTTTGCCCAGAACACTCTTTCTCCCATTTTTCATGAATGCAATTGTTGTAGGTAGAATGGGACCCAAAGATACCCAGTTCCTAATCCCTGAAACCTGTGAATATGCTACATTACCTAGTAAAAGGAGCTATGCAGATGTAATTAAGGTTATGGAACCCAAGATAAGGAAGATAATCCTGGATTCCAGGTGGGCCCAATCTAAGCACATGAGCCCTTGAAAGCAGAATTTTCTCGAGCTGGAGTCAGAGATATTTGGTAGGAGGAGTCAGAGAGATCTAAAGGGTGAGAGGAACTCAACTTGCTGTTGCTGTAGGGAAGCCACATGGAAACCATGGGAAAGAATGAAGGTGGCTTCTAGGAGCAAAGACTGGCCTCTGGCTGACAGCAAGCAAGGAAATGGGGACCTCAATCCTACAACTGCAAGGAAGTGAATTTGGCAATCAACCTGAATGAGCTTGGAATTGAATTCAATTCCAGAGCCCCAGAAAGGAATGTAGCTGATGACTCCTTGGTATTGACCTATGAGACTCAAATCATAGAAACCAGCCAAGCCACACTGTACCTAGACTTCTAACCTGCTGAACTAGGGGATAATAAATGGATGTTATTTTTTTAACATCTTTATTAGAGTATAATTGCTTTAAAATGGTGTGTTAGTTTCTGCTGTATAACAAAGTGAATCAGCTATATATATACATGTATCCCCATATCTCCTCCCTCTTGCGTCTCCCTCCCACCCTCCCTATCCCAGGCAATGATTTCTTTGGTAATTTGTTACAGTAGCCTTAGAAAATGAATATAGCACCCTTTAACTCTGAGCTCAAACATCATACTTCTGGGAAGGCTTCTTTAAGGCCCTCTTCTGTGTTCCCATAGCCCTCTATATTTTTCTTTACAATGGCAAGGATGACATTATATGGATGTCATCTGGGTGCACAGCTGCTTCCCTCCCTAACTAGTGAGTGCCTTGAAGGAAGGAACCGTGTCTTATTCATTTTGAATTTATATCTGTAGCACTTAGCACAGTGCCTGACGGTTAGCAGGTAAATATTGCAGAGGAAAGAAAATGAAAATGGGAGGAGGAATATGTGTCTAAGACGCTGAGAGAGAAAGGGTAAAAGAAAATGGAATGGCTGCCAATAATTGCTGAGTCAGAAGAGCTTAGGAGCAGTGTGGTAGTGATAGTGGCTGGAGATGTAAATAAATGCAAAAAGGAGACCTAGGAGTTAGAAGGGATCCAATCAAAAAATGGGCAGACTTGAATTGACATTTTCCCAAAGAAGACATACAGATGGCTAACAGGCACATGGAAAGATGCTCAACATTGCTAATTATTAAGAGACATGCAAGTGAAAACAACAATGAGACATCACCTCACACCTGTCAGAATAGCTATCATCAAAATGTCTACAAATAATAAATGCTGAAAAGGATGTGGAGAAAAGGGAACCCTCCTACATTGTTGGTGGGAATGTAAATTGGTGAATTTATGTGTACCAATGGAGTACATGTAATGGTACATGTACTCCATTGGTACATGTATGGTGTTTCCTTTAAAAACTAAAAATAGAACTACCACATGATCTAGCAATTCCACTCCTGAATACCTACCCAGAAAAAACAAAACCACTAACTTAAGAAGATACATGCACCCAAGTGTTCATAGCAGCACTATTTACAATAGCCAAGACATGGAAGCAACATAAGTGTCTATCCATAGACCATTGGATTAAGAAGATGTGGCATATTACACAGCCATAAAAAGGGAATGAAATTTTGCCATTTGCAGTAATGTGAATGGACCTAGAGAATATTATGCTTAGTGGAATAAGTCAGACAGAGAAAGACAAATTCTATATGATATCACTTATACATGGAATCTAAAATACAATATAATACAATTGAGTAAATATACAAAACAGAAACAGACTCACAGACATAGAAAACATACTAGTGGTTACCAAAGGGGAGCAAGAAGTGGGGAGGGACAAGTTAGGGGTATGGGATTAACATACAAACTACTGTGTATAAAATAGATAAGCAACAAGGATATACTGTATACCCATTATCTTGTAATAACCTATAATAGAATACAATCTGAAAAAATACTGAATCACTGTGCCATATACCTGAAACAGAATACTGTAAATCAGCTATACCTCAATTTAAAAAAGAGTTAGAAGGGAATACCAACAATAATCAAGCTTAGAGGACTCTAGAAAGGCTCTAAAATCGCAGACATTAAGTTCTGCCCACCAATTATGCAGCACAACTTCCAATGTGTTTTTTAGTTCTTCACTCTTGAACAAGAATGGATAACTAAAGGTCACCAGTCACTTGAAAGAAAACTCTAACTTGAAAGAGTTAGGCCAACACAAAGAGAAAAGAAGGAATTGAAACAATGTAGAGAGAAGAAGAAAATGTCTATGAAACAATAATTAATATCCTTAATAAATAAGACAAGATATTGTATCACTAAAACAAGAATATGATTATATGAAAGAAAAATTAATCAAAGAACAAGAGTTCCTGAAAATTAAAAATATAATAGCAAAAAAAATCAGTTAATAGGTTTGAAGATAAAGTTGAGGAAATCACATAGGAAGTAGAGCAAAAAGATAAAGAGATTTCATTCATCAAAATGGCTTGAGTGCTTATTATGTGTCAGATACTGTTCTGCACTCTTGGACTATACCATTACATTATCATCATCAGGAAGAACAAACAGACAAAATCCCCTGTCCTTATGTAGCTTACATTTTGGTGGACAGTATGAGAATAAAGAAAAGTTGAACAATCCAAGCTATCCATCATCAAACTAATAAGAATTTCCAGAAAGAAAACAGAAAATAGTGGGAGCATACTATCAATGAAATAATACAAGATTGTTTTCCCATCTCCAAAAGACATGAGTTTCCAGATTTAAAGGGCCCATCTAGCACAGGAGCATTGTGAGATTCCAGAATACTAGAGATAAAAAAAAGAACCTGAAAACTTCCTGAGAAAAAAATAAAATAAGTCACACACAAAGTATTGGGCTTCTCAATAGCAAAATTGAAAGCTAGAAGACAACGAGGGTAATGCTTTCAAAATTCTGAGCAAATGATGATTTTCAGCCAAGAATGTTATCCTTAGTTAAGTTGTCAGTAAATCAGAGGGCAGAATAAAATCATTTTCAGATACGCAAGGTCTCAGAAATGTTACCTATCACGCACCCTTACTCAGGAGGTGATGCTCAACCCAAACAAGGATGTGAACCAAGAAAGAGACTCACAAAACAGGGATCCCATCCAGGGGAGAGATGAAAGGAATTTACAAGATAACAGCTGTACAGCAAGTTCAGAAAGCAAATGGTTCAGATTGGAGCAGGCCAGAGGGCCCTAGGAGGGATATTTCTAGGGAGAAAAAGCCCTCAAAACCCAAACAAAACTAAACAACATAACAAAACTTTGAGATAATCTGAAAGCTTTGCTTTCCTAGTTTACTTCCTGGCTCACCAGTGAATAACATCTGTGTACTCATAATGATGCAAACTTTAAATTGTGATATAACTATTGGGAAAATAGAGGAGGGGAGGGGAACTGTAAGAAAATTGAATCCCCGTCTACTATAATATGACTCCAATATATTAATTGTAATGAATCAAAAGACAACAATGAATTCATGTTATTTAGCAATATGGAAGTAAATGTCAGAAGAGACAGTTAAAAAATTGAAAGTGAGGTAGGGCAAGTTGGGAGGAAGGGAAGACAAGGAGATGGGGTCTTTAGTAGTATAAGCCTTTAGACACAGTAGTATACCATTGTAAATCAGTATATATTAGATACAATAATGATTAATTTGAAAAAAATCAATGGGGGTTAACATAAGGACAACAGGTGTTTTTTAACCTCCAGTTTCTAAATCCTCTGCCCACGGTTATCCTGTGGTTTTGTCCTGGCCATAATCAGAAAGGAAGAGTCTGATAAACTCTTTCACACTGAGATCCTAGATGCTTAAGGGGCTATCCTTGAGGAGGAGTGTCCTGGGGAGTGGGCTATATATTTTTTAAAGAGGAGTTTGGAGCAGGGCAACGCTAAGCAAGGAATAATTTCTAAATATGTATACATGGGCATTAGCATAAGTCCTGACCAGAATGGGATTTGGTTACGTGGGTGGGCGGGTGATATACTTTGTAGTGTGGGAGATTTCACTATGTTCTCAAATAGTCATGTAATGAAACCAAACATTTGTATTGCATTTATAAAGCACTTTCACCTAGGTCATTTTATCTGAGTCCCGTAAGGTCAAGATCATCCATGAATAAAGATGGAGCAGCACTAAGATCCGGGACTGGCCACCAGTGATTCTCTGTATCACTACACCAAGGTGCTTTCGTGAGAATTTTATGTGGCCCCCTCCCTACTGCCCTTAAAAGACTCACTTGGCCACTGAACTAATGCTGCATATGCCTCAGCTCTTCCAGAATCTCTCCACCAATCTGCCCTGCCCCCTGATTCTTTTCTCTCCAAGGCAAGCAAAGGAAAGGCAAGAGTATCAGCAAAGGACAGTCAGGCAGGTGAGGTTGCGTGGAGAAGCAGTTGGGGAGAAGCAGGGCCTCAGTGTCCTTTCTGTTTGGCGACTGGAATTATAAACATGGCACCTATGTGCTCTCAGTGCTCATCTCATCAGATTTCCAGACTTGAGCCCTTTCCAGTACCTAACACTCAAGGCAGAAGATGGGCCTTTAGGGTCCTGTGTACTAACAGAAAAATGTGAACAAAGGCATAATCAGTGCCCTTTGATCAGCAAACCACCCAAAGTACAAATGCAGCAGTCTTCACAGAAAGCTTATCAGCCTTCCCAGCAAGGAACCAAAAACTACATGCAGGGTCTGCCCTGTCAGGGCTTCTCTGATTGTCTCCACCCAGACACCTGGCAAGCTGGAGGCACTGTCCCAATCAGCACCTTGAGAAAACCTGCCAACCTCAGCCAGGAGCCTGGGAAGTTTCCCCACTGTGGGAATATTGGGAGGGGCCAAGCTTGGGAGGGGAAAGAGAGGAGTGATGAGAACTTTGTTCCGAAGTTCTTCAAAGGGTGGCCTCTGGGAGTGCCCTCTGGGAGTGCCCTGGCATCTACTGTTTGGCCCAGTTTTGAGAATCTGGATCCGTTAACTATTGGCCCATTAGTGGTTGCATCTCCTCAGGCAGACCTCCCTGTGAAGCTAGGATGGAGACGGATGGTGCCTGAGCAATAAGGATGCCTCTGCCACATTCTTCTATTTTCTGATAGCTCCTCCTTCTGTCTTTGAGACCAGTGTAGGAAGCTGTAGATCCCAGTTTACCCCCTCCGTCCATCTAGGAAAAACAATGAGATCAACAGAAACACATTCACATACAGGTATTTGATATTTAATGAGACTTCACCCGGATGCTTTGCATTTTAACAGAGGTGTCAGGGTGATGGTGGCCTCGCAGAATGAGTTTGGGAGTGTTCTTCCCTCTGCTATATTTTGGAAGAGTTTGAGAAGGGTAGGTGTTAGCTCTTCTCTAAATGTTTGATAGAATTCACCTGGGAAGCCATCTGGTCCTGGGCTTTTGTTTGTTGGAAGATTTTTAATCACAGTTTCTATTTCAGTGCTTGTGATTGGTCTGTTTATATTTTCTACTTCTTCCTGGTTCAGTCTTGGAAAGTTGTGCTTTTCTGAGAATTTGTCCGTTTCTCCCAGGTTGTCCATTTTATTGGCATATAGTTACTTGTAGTAATCTCGCATGGTCCTTTGTATTTCTGCAGTGTCAGTTGTTACTTCTTCTTTTTCATTTCTAATTCTATTGATTTGAGTCTTCTCCCTTTTTTTCTTGATGAGTCTGGCTAATGGTTTATCAATTTTGTTTATCTTCTCAAACAACCAGCTTTTAGTTTTATTGATCTTTGCTATCATTTCCTTCATTTCTTTTTCATTTATTTCTGATCTGATCTTTATGATTTCTTTCCTTCTGCTAACTTTGGGGGTTTTTTTGTTCTTCTTTATCTAATTGCTTTAGGTGTAAGGTCAGGTTTTTTATTTGCAATGTTTCTTGTTTCTTGAGGTAGGATTTTATTGCTATTAGCTTCCCTCTTAGAACTGCTTTTGCTGCATCCCATAGGTTTTGGGTCGTCGTGTTTTCATTGTCATTTGTTTCTAGGTGGTTTTTGATTTCCTCTTTGATTTTTTCAGTGATCTCTTGCTTATTTAGTAATGTATTGTTTAGCCTCCATGTGTTCGTATTTTTTACAGATTTTTTCCTGTAATTGATGTCTAGTCTCATGGCATTGTGGTTGGAAAAGATACTTGATATGACTTCAATATTCTTAAATTTACCAAGGCCTGATTTGTGACCCAAGATATGATATATCCTGGAGAATGTTCCCTGAGCACTTGAGAGAAAAGCATATTCTGTTGTTTTTGGATGGAATGTCCTATAAGTATGAATTAAGTCCATCTTGTTTAATGTGTCATTTAAAGCTTGTGTTTCCTTATTTATTTTCATTTTGGATGATCTGTCTATTGGTGAAAGTGGGCTGTTAAAGTCCCCTTCTATGATTGTGTTACTGTCAATTTCTGCTTTTATGGCTGTTAGCATTTGCCTTATGTATTGAAGTGCTCCTATGTTGGGTGTATAAATATTTACAATTGTTATATCTTCTTCTTGGATCGATCCCTTGATCATTAAATAGTGTCTTTCTTTGTCTCTTGTAATAGTCTTTATTTTAAAGTCTGTTTTGTGTGATATGAGAATTGCTACTCCAGCTTTGTTTTGATTTCCATTTGCATGGAATATCTTTTTCCCTTCTCTCACTTTCAGTCTGTATGTGTCCCTAGGTCTGAAGTGGGTCTCTTGTAGACAGCATATATACGGGTCTTATTTTTGTATCCATTCAGCCAGTCTATGTCTTTTGGTTGCAGCCTTTAATCCATTTACATTTAAGGTAGTTATTGATATGTATGTTCCTATTATCATTTTCTTAATTGTTTTGGGTTTGTTATTGTAGGTCTTTTCCTTCATTTGTGTTTCCTGCCTACAGAAGTTCCTTTAGCATTTGTTGTCAAGCTGGTTTGGTGGTGCTGAATTCTGTTAGCTTTTGCTTGTCTGTAAAGATTTTGATTTCTCCATCAAATTTGAATGAGATCCTTGCTGGGTAGTGTAACCTTGGTTTTAGGCTTTTCCCTTCATCACTTTAAATATGTCCTGCCACTCCCTTCTGGCTTGCAGAGTTTCTGCTGAAACATCAGCTGTTAACCTTATGGGGACTCCCTTTTATGTTATTTGCTGTTTTTCCCATGCTGCTTTTAATATTTGTTCTTTGTGTTTAATTTTTGATAGTTTGATTAATATGTGTCTTGTCATGTTTCTCCTTGGATCTATCCTGTATGGGACTGTCTGTGCTTCCTGGACTTGATTAACTATTTCCTTTCCCATATTAGGGAAGTTTTCAACTATAATCTCTTCAGATATTTTCCCAATCCCTTTCTTTTTCTCTTTTTCTTCTGGGATCCCTAAAATTCGAATGTTGGTGCACTTAATGTTATCCCAGGGGTCTCTGAGACTGTCCTCAGTTCTTTTCACTGCTTTTTCTTTATCCTGCTTTGTGGTAGTTATTTCCACTATTTCATCTTCCAGGTCAGTTTTCTGTTCTTCTGCCTCAGTTATTCTGCTATTGATTCCTTCTAGAGAATTTTAAATTTCATTTATTGTGTTGTTCATGATTGTTTGTTTGCTCTTTATTTCTTCTAGGTCCTTGTTAAACGTTTCTTGTATTTTCTCCATTCTGTTTTCAAGATTTTGGATCATCTTTACTATCATTACTCTGAATTCTTTTTCAGGTAGACTGCCTATTTCCTCTTCATTTGTTTGGTCTGGCGGGTTTTTGCCTTGCTCCTTCATCTGTTGTGTGTTTCTCTGTCTTCTCATTTTGCTTAACTTACTGTGTTTGAGGTCTCCTTTTTGGAGGCTGCACATTCGTAGTTCCCATTGTTTTTGGTGTCTGCCCCCAGTGGGTAAGGTTAGTTTAGTTGGTTGTGTAGGCTTCCTGGTGGAGGGGAGTGGTGCCTGTGTTCTCCCGGATGAGGCTGTATCCTGTCTTTCTCGTAGGCAGGACTGTGTCTGGTGGTGTGTTTTGGGGTGTCTGTGATCTTAGTATGATTTTAGGCAACCTCTGTGCTAATGGGTGGGTTTGTGTTCCTGTCTTTCCAGTTGTTTGGCATAGGGTGTCCAGCACTGTAGCTTGCTAGTCGTTGAGTCTAACTGGGTCTTAGCGTTGAGATGGAGATCTCTGGGACAACTTTCGCCATTTGATACTACATGGAGCTGGGAAGTCTCTGGTGGATCAATGTCCTGAACTCAGCTCTCCCACCTCAGAGGCACTGGCCTGACACCCAGGCAGAGCACCAAGACCCTGTCAGCCACACAGCTCAGAAGAAAAGGGAGAAGAAAAGAATAAAAGTAATAATATAAAATAATATAAAGTTATTAAAATTTTAAAAAATTTTACAAATAAAAATATTAAAAAGTAATAAAAAAGGAAGAGAGCATCCAAACCAAAAAACAAATCCACCAATGATAACAAGTGCTAAAAAGTATACTAAAAGCAAACAAAAAACAGACTTACAGAACCCTACGACAAATAGTAAAAGCAAAGCTATACAGACAATATCACACAAAGAAGCATACATATACACACTCACAAAAAGAGAAAGAGGAAAAAAATATATCTATATATTAAAAAAAGGAAGCGAGCAACCTAATCAATGAACAAATCTACCAATGATTATAAACTCTACATACTAAACTAAGATAAACATGAAACCGGAAACAAATTAAATGCAGAAGCAAACTCCAAGTCTATAGTTGCTCCCAAAGTCCACCTCCTCAATTTGGGATGATTCGTTGCCTATTCAGAGATGCAGGGTACATCAAGTTGATTGTGGAGATTTGATCCACTGCTCCTGAGGCTGCTGGGAGAGATTTCCCTTTCTCTTCTTTGTTTGCACAGCTCCTGGATTTCAGTTTTGGATTGGCCCCGCCTCTGCATGTGGGTCACTTGAGGGCGTCTGTTCTTTGCTCAGACAGGACGGGGTTAAAGTAGCAGGTGATTAGGGGGCTCTGGCTCACTCAGGCCATAGGGAGGGTGGGGTACAGGATGTGGGGCGAGCCTGCAGCGACAGGGGCCAGCATGACGTTGCAGCAACCTGAGGCATGCTGTGTGTTCTCGTGGGGAAGTTGTCTCTGGATCACAGGACCCTGGCAGTGGCGCGCTGCACAGGCCCCCGGGAGGGGAGGTATGGATAGTGACCTGTGCTTGCACACAGGCTTCTTGGTGGCTGCAGCAGCAGCCTTAGCATTTCATGCCCATCTCTGGTGTCCACGCTGATAACCGCACCTCACATCCGTCTCTGGACCTCGTTTAGGCAGTGCTCTGAATCCCCTTTTTGCGCATCCCCAAACAATGGTCTCTTGCCTCTGAGGCAGTTCCAGACTCTTTCCCGGAATCTCTCCCGGCCAGCTGTGGCACACTAGCCCCCTTCAGGCTGTGTTCACGCAGCCAACCCCAGTCCTCTCCCTGGGATCTGACTTCCGAAGCCAAAGCCTCAGCTCCCAGCCCCCACTCACCACAGTGGGTGAGCAGACAAGCCTCTCGGGCTGGTGAGTGCTGGTTGGCACTGATCCTCTGTGCGGGAATCTCTCCTCTTTGCCCTCTGCACCTCTGTTGCTGCACTCTCCTCCGTGGCTCCGAAACTTCCCCCCTCCACCCCCCATCTCTGCCAGTGAAGGGGCTTCGTAGTGTGTGGAAACTCTTCCTCCACAGCTGCCTCCCAGTGGTGCAGGTCCCGTCCCTATTCTTTTGTCTCTGTTTTTTCTTTTGCCTTACCCAGATACGTGGGGAGTTTCTTGCCTTTTGGGAAGTCTGAGGTCTTCTGCCAACGTTCAGTAGGTGTTCTGTAGGAGTGGTTCCACATGTAGATGTGTTTCTGATGTATTTGTGGGATGGAAGTTGATCTCCACGTCTTACTCCTCTGCCATCTTGAAGGTCTCCTCTGCATGTCTTCTTTGGAGAAATGTCTATTTGGATCATTTGTCCATGTTTTTGGTAAGGTTATTTGTGGGTTTATTTATTTATTTTTTGCTATTGAGCTGTAAGAGTTCATCATATATTTGTGATATTAACCCCTCATCAAATATATGGTTGGCATATATTTTCTCCTATTCTGTAGGTTTCCTTCTCACACTGTTGATTATTTTCTTTGCAGAAGCTTTTTGTTTTGATGCAATCCTGTTTGTCTATTTTTGCTCTTGTGCTCGTGCTTTTGGTGTCATATCCAAAAAAAATCATTGTCAACACCTATGTCAAGAAGTTTTACCCCTGTATTATCTTCTAGGAGTTTTACATTTTCAGATCTTATATTTAGTCTTTAATCCATTTTGAGTTGATTGTTGTGTATAATGTAAGATAATGGTCCAATTTCATTCCTTTGAATGTGAATATCCAGTTTTTCCAGACCATTTATTAAAGAGACTATCCTTTTCCCATTGTATATTCTTGGCACTTTTGTTGAAGGTCAGTTTTGACTGTATATGTGTGAGTTTATTTCTGGGCTGTTTATTCTGCTCCCTTGGTCTATACATCAGTTTTTATGCCAGTACCATTACTGTTTTAATTACTGTAGCTTTGTAATATGTTTTGAAATCAGGAAATATATCTCTAGCTATGTTCTTCTTGCTCAAGTTTGCTTTGGCTATTTGGGGTCTTTTGCATCATAGATTTTAGGATTCTTTTCTCTATTTCTGTAAAAAAAAAAAAACACCATTAGGATTTTGATAGGCATTGCACTGAATTTGGAAATCACTTTGAGTTGTATGGACATTTTTACAATATTAAGTCCTGTAATCCATGAATATGGGGTGTCTTTCCATTTATTTTTGTCTTCTTTAGTTTCTTTCATTAATGTTTTGTAGTTTTCAGCATATAAGTCTTTCAGTTCCTTAGTTAAGTTTCCTAAGTATTGTATTCCTTTTAATGGTATTGTAATGGATTTTTTTTTTTGGCCATGCTGTGTGGCATGCAGGATCTTAGTTCCCTGACCAGGGATCAAACCTATGCCCCTTACAGTGGATGTGTGGCGTCTTAACCACTGGACTGCCAGGGAAGTCCCCTGGAATTGTTTTCTTAATTTCTTTTTTGACTTGTTTGCTGTTAGTACATAGATAATGCAACTTATTTTTGTATGTTGATTTTGTATCCTGTAACTTTACTGAAATCATTTATTAGTTCAACAATTTTTTATTGTTGTTTTTTTGTTTGTTTCTTTGGTTTGGTGTGTGAAGTCTTTAGGTTTTTCTATGTATAAGAACATGCCATCTAAAAACAGAGACGTTTTTATTCCTTCCTTTTTCATTTGGTTGCCTTTTATTTCTTTTTATTGCATAATTGCCTTGGCTAGGACTTCCAATACCATGTTGAATAGAAGTGCCAAGAGTGGACATCTTTTCCTTTTTCCTGATCTTACAGTAAAAGCTTTCAGTTTTTCACCATTGAGTATAATGTTAGCTGTGGGCTTATTATATATGGCCTTTATTATGTTGAGGTAAATTTCTTCTATTTGTAGCTTGTTGAGAGTTTTCATCATGAAAGGGTGTTGAATTTTGCAAAATGCTTTTTTTGCATCTATTGAGAAGATCATATGATTTTTATCCTTCATTCATACCCTGTTAATGTAGTGTACCACATTTATTGCTTGCACATGTTGAGCCATCCTTGCATCTGGAGATCAAGAAGGTAAGTAGGAAGTCTCACAAAAAAACAAAGTAGTGTGTTCGGCAGTCTCACTGTGCTATGTAGATAAGGATTAGTGTTCAAGATCTGCCAAGGGTAAGGCCTTCGTTGAACACACCAGATTATCAGCAGAAAGTTCTGGACAGTAATGCCTTAGAAGCAGGGGCAAAAGTAAAGTAGACAGGCTTTACCAACACTGAACCTGGTTTTGATTCAGCTTAGTCACTGATTCAGTAAAGGTGATCTGCCCTTATTTGATCTGCTTAACAGAGAAAAGAGTGTATCCTCTCTGAGGGAAGATAACATCATCTGGAGCCTAGATAATTATTTATACACAATTGGTTAACACTCATTCAACACTTTCTAGGAATTACAAGAGACAAGGTCATATGACTGAAAGCCTAGGAAGAAAAACAGACAGTAGACACAAACCCACAAGTGATCCAGATATTTAAGTTAGCAGATAAGGAATTTTTAATAACTACATATTCAAAGAATAGGGGAAAAGGTGGAGAAAATATATGAAAAAAGAATTTAATCCAATCATTGGAATCTATAAAGAATCAAATGGAAATTTGGCCTGTGACTGGCAATAACCAATAGAATGCAGCAGAAGTGAAGTTGTGCCAGTTCTGGGCATATTCTTTAAGAGGACTGGCAGTTTCCACTCCCTGTCTCTTAGAACACTCTCTTTGGGGGAACGTTGTAAGAGGTCTGGCTCCCCTGCTGAAGGTACCATGTGGAGAAGAGAGTCCTTGAACTTTTATGTACAGGAAGAGAGGGCCAGACATCTCAGAGACCCAGTTGAGCCTCTGCATGACTCCAGCTGCATCTGACTACAACTGCATGTTAGACCCTGAGTAAGACCAGCAGAACTGCCCAGTGGAACCCAGTTAACCCACAGAACAGTGGGAGAAAATAGATTGATGTTTTAGCCATTATATTTTGGGGTAGTTTGTAAGGTGACAATAGGTAATAGAAACACTGTCTTTCATAACTGCTCCATACCCCACACTATGAGGTAGGATAATGGAGATCTGGTATCTGACCCTTCCTCAATGCACAAGGCCAGTTTTCCTTGCTGGAAACCTGTTCAACTCTACAAGAAAAAGGTTCTGCTCCTGGATCATCCACACTTCTGTGTGAGCCAAGCCTCAGTACAATATCTTCCCAGAAGGTAGTATTCCAAATCTCCTCTTGAGTTCTGCAAGAAAGACTTCAGTCCCAGATGTTGGCATTTCTAGCATCAATAAGCAGGTGAGGAAGATCTCTGAATGATCAGTCGCCCAAATAGATGGTCTTCTCCCTCTACTTGTTTGCCTGTCCAGAGGCTGATAATTGCTCAATGGTATTACCTTTCTAGGGAACCATATTCACCCACTACCACTGCATACCCTTACAGGTCCTGGTTTCACTCAAAAATTCTCCCATATGAATACATGATGTCATCTTGAGGTTTGCATCAGATTGAGCTCAGAGGCATAATTCTGCTGCCTATTTAGAAGACATATCACTGCAGGCTTTATTTACTAATTTTCATTTCCCTAAGCATTCCACTTCAGCAGGTCCTGTGAAAACAATTTGCTGCTGTAATAATTTCAAAGTATCTTTTGGAGGCAGCTGATAGGCATATCATCCAAGAAGACCACTTGTATAAGGAAACCTTCCTTGAACTGTTTTACGTGGAATGCACATCTTTATTTTATAAATATAGCCAACTCGGTTATCTAGGCTATTAAAGGGCTAGTGGTGTAAATAATCTAAAACATTGGAGAAAAGGTCATTTATATCTGTTTTGGGACTGTAGTATAGATTTTTTCTTCCAGCAGCAGCAGGTGTTCCTGATTATGATTTTGCTTAGGCTAATACTAGAATGAACTCGCACACTTTGAGCATATATATTACCAAAAACATGTTGGTAACTGAGCAGGGAGAGCTGACCCAAGACTCTTAAGAAGGTGTTTGTTGTACAATTTGCCTACAGAACCTTGAATCCTCTTTTAATGGATCTATCAGATTTCCCATATGAACTGAGAGCTGGTCCTCATTTTGACAGGCTGCATACCTATTCCAAAGATGCTATCATTTCTCACATTCTCAAAATCTCTCTTTATGATTTACCTCCAAAATCTGCCCTCCTTGTTTTCCCCTGTAGTCACAAGAGAATCTGGGCTGCTGTATCTACTCATCAATTGTAATGTCTGTCCCTGATGGTCTTTGGGGGCCAGTTGCAAGGCATGATAGGCAGGCAAGGAAGGCCTCACTGGGATCAGCCATGAGCCTGCATGGCTTCAGCCACTCTCTTTATCCTGATTACTCCTAAATTCCTATACCTGGCTCAGACCTCTCTCCCGAAATCTAGTGGTGTGTGGATATGCCTATTTACTTCCACCAAATGTCCCACAGGACCTTCACCTGAACTTCTCTCCCTCACTCCCTTCCAAATCTGCTCTTATGTTCTTTACATCAGTGGCTGATACCACTATCCATCTAGTCCTCAAACTAAGAACTTAGGAATCCTCCTTGTCTTTTCCTTTTCCGTCCTTACCCACCTGCTCCAGTTCTTGCTGATTTACTCCCTGATTATCGCTTCTGTCTGTCTACCTCTTTCCACACTCTTTTCCCCTCAGACCAAGCCTCTATTACCTCTTGTCTGTTCTGCACAAACATTCCCATAACTGGCTTCCTTGCATCAAGTCTTGCTCCCCACCCTCATCCATCTGCCACGTAGGAAAGACACAGAAGCACTGTTCTAATACACATATCTCATCAAGTCACTCTATGGCTTCCCATGGCCATCAGGACAAAGTTCAAAACCCTTGCCTTGCCTACAAAGGCCCTGCACAAATGTGACCCCTGCCAACCTTTCTAGATTTATGTTATGTCTCTTTTCCCTTCTGTCTCTCCACTTCAGCCATGCTCTATTTTTCTCAATTTCAGAACATACCATGCTCTCTCATCTCTGGGCCTTTTTCAGGGTCTTTCTCTCTGTCTGAGGTACCCTTTCACTTTCTCCCTCATCTGGCTAAGTCTTCCTGCTTCTTCAGATCTGGATCCAAATGTCACTGACTCAGAACAGTTTTCTCTGATGCTCTAGACTTTTAGGTCTTCTTGGTTTATGCTCTCATAGCACCCTGGATGTTTCCTTTGTAGCTCTCCTCAGACTGTGAGGGCCACAAGAAGATAGGACATGTATGTCTGTGTTCCCTGCTCAAGTCATTAGCACAGTGGTTGGAACAGAACAGGAGCTCAGTAAATATACTCTGAATGGCTGACTAAGCAATAGCCTCTTAACTGGTCTCCCTTCCTCCAGAGTCTCCCCTTCCAACCTGTCCTTTCCACTGCCCTCAAGGTGATCTCCTAAACCTAGGATCTCCATTCAAGTCACATTTGAGCTAAAAAAAAAAAAATCAATTCTCCCCCTCTCCTACTGAATGAAGTCCAAATGCTTTTGTATGATGTGACATCAAGATCTTCTGTGATCTGGTTCTAAACTACCTGGCCAACCTTATTTGTCTTAGTTTCTGCTTAGAAGAATAGCCTACACTCCAGTCAAAAGGAACTGTGCACTTTTCCCTGCCCTCACCTTGCTCTTTCTAACCTCCGTGCCTTTGCTTTTGGTGATACATCCTCCTGGCAAAGCCCATACCGCGTCCTGCCTATTAAGTCCCATCTCTCCTTCATGAGCCCGCTTAAAAGCCTTCTCTGAAGTTTTGGCAGTTCCGCCTCCCAGCTGGAAATGACCACTTCTTCCTCCGAACATCCCCAGCCCTTTTTACCTCCCTCGTGGCACTGATCCCATTACATGCACACAAGGCGCATTCTCCACTAGGCTGCGAACTACAGGAGAGAAGGCCCTGGCCATTTCTGTGTGGCTGACAGGACTCAGGCAACAGGAGAGCTGCGGGGTCTATTTGCAGGCCTACTGCTTGCTTCATAGCCTTGTACTCTAAGTGTGGTCCAAATACAAGCTGCCTCAATATCACCTGGGGGCCCGTTAGTCATTCAGTCTTAGGCCTCTCAAGCTTCCCAAATCAGAATCTGCATTTTAACAAGATCTTCAGGTGATCTGCATTTACATTAAAGTTTAAGAAGTCTTGCACTGTTTTATTACACAAGGGAACGTGCCTCGTCCAGAAAAGACAAACACCACATCTTGTAATTCGTTGCTCTCAGACCTGGGACCAATTTACAGATCAGCTGCACAGTGTGTGTTGCTGTTTCCGTTACCAGAAGAGCCAATTTCATCAGGCTCTTAGTTTGGGACCCTCCCCTTCTCCCACGACTCGAGGAAGCCTATTTTAGGCAAGGGAAACCTTTCCTCCTATTGGAGGGCTGTGGATGCACAGAGCTGGCCCCAATCAGGGAGGGAAGCTGTGATTCTTCACAGCTTGCCTTAATCAGTGCAGTCTCTGGCCAAGCTGTGCACCAGGCCTGGTGTCCTCTGTTAATCATCAGTGAAAGGAACACCACCGAGTGATGTCAAGTGAGCTTTGGGGCTAACCACTCCTAGAAACATCTGGAGCTGGCAGCAGATCGTGACTATGAATACGGATGAGGGGAACGATTGAACAATTTGAGTTAATCATAGTTTTCTATGTCTTGTACAAAACGTATTTGGGTTTTGATCTAAAGAGGCAAACAACTAAGCAATACTTGAGCTTCCTAGGTTTTAGAAGAAAGGTCAAGACTCCATCAAAAGAACTTTCTTTCCTGAACTTTCTTTCTCCCCAGATGGTTTGAGCAAGAACACCCTGTCTTCTTCCCTAGGCCTTACTTAATTATCAGCATAGCTCCAGTGTTGTACTCAGCGCCCATGTTGTCTACGGATGCTGATGGGTCATGTGGAGCAATATTGTCTCACTTCCCTGCAGAGCAGCCTGATCACTGGAAGGGCCCGCTCTCAAGTCCAGGCAAAGCAGCTCAAACTGGGAAGTGGCAAAACCTGCCGTTTTTGCCTCAGGCCTGTATTTGCTGATGAATTCCTGCCCAGGAAACCTCCTCCAGCTCTCTTTGAGCTGCTTGGCTTCTACTCAGAACCACACCCAGACTGAGGCGGGAGTGGCTTCAGACTAGCTTCTGTCTGTCACTGGGAAAGAAAGACAAAAATGTCCCCTGCCACGGAGATGACAGAAAAAGCAAGGCTTGTTAGCAACCATGCTGTCACAGGCCCCTGACTGTGCATTTAATCAGCAGTGTCTATTGTCACATAGGGCTTTGTGAGGCAAAGAAACAACTGGTTTAAATGAGAAAGTGGAAGATGACAAACAGGCCACTGATGGAAGCTGGTCTTCTAAGAAAACTGCCCCTGGACAAAATCGGGAAATAGATACATTGCACATTTTCTCTTCACCTATTTCCCTTTGCTAGGTTGATCAGGAATATATATATATCCCTATTGGTATGTATATATATCTTTCTTGAGAGAGAAAGAGAAAGAGGGGGAGAGAGAGAACAAATTGAGATTTTAAGGAGTTGGCTCATATGCTTTTTGGGGGCTGGCAAGTTCAAAATCCTTTTGGCAGGCCAGCTTGCTGGAAACTCAGGCAGGATTTCTCTGGTACAGACTTGAGACAGATTTCCCCCTTCTCCACTACACCTAGGCAGTTCTGGCATTTCAACTTCATCTAGTAAAGGCCATCTTTTGGTCCATGTTTTATATAAACAAACTGCTAGACTGGGCTAGCGCCAGCTCTCCTTTCTGATTATTCTAGGTTGTTGGTCTGGTCCACAGAGGAAATATCGTGGGGTTCCCTGTAGAACCAGGAAGCCAGGAAAGGTAGACAGGGACATTTGTCTGATGCCCCCAACATGCACAGCAGGAATCTCTGGGGCAGTGTCAAGAGAGCCAAACTCACAGGTTGTCACGTCTGTCAGGAGATGTCCATGGTAGGCAGTGACTCAAGAGCTATTCTAAGGCCATCCTTTGCCTGTTAAGTCACAATAGTTTGGCCCTCCCTGTTCTGTACTGCCCGGCCCTGCTAAGCTGGCCAGCTTTCCTGAATTGAAAGAGTACTCACTAGTCTCTTCGAGCTCTCACCACTCTAGGGAGCCGGAGAGAAGATCTGGCTGTGCCTGCCTGTTCCCAGGAGAAAATTGTTGTGATCTCAGGTTCGGTAGAGTTCTTAGATATAATACCCAAAGCACCATCTATAAAACTGAAGTGATAAATTGGTCTTCATCCAAAAAAATGTTTATGCTTCAAGAAAAGGATGCCACCAAGAATGTGAAAAGATAACCCACAGAGTGGGAGATAACTTTTGGAAATCATATATCTGATAAGGGTTTATATCCCAAATAAAGAAGTCTTACAGTTCAATTATAAAAAGACAACCCAGTGAAAATTTAGACAAGGATATGAATAGAAAATTCTCCCAAAGAAGATATAAAATGGCTATTAAGTACATGGAAAGATGCTCAACATCATTAGCCATCAGGGAGATGCAAATCAAAATGACAAGATACCATGTCACACTCACTAGGATGGCTATAATCAAAAAGAGATAGTGTGCATTGGCAAGGGAGTGGAGAAATTGGGGCCCTCCTACATTGCTGGTGGGGATGTAAAATGATGTAGTCACTTAGGAAAACAGTCTGGAAACTCCTTAAAAGTTAAGCATAGAGTTACCACATCACTTAGAAATCCCACACATGGGTATATGCCTGAAAGAAATGAAAACATATATCCATACAAAAACTTACACAAAAAAGTTCACAGCAGGGACTTCCCTGGCAGTCCAATGGTTAAGATTCCATGGTTCCAATGCAGGGGGTGCGGGCTCAATCACTGATCTGGGGACTAAGATCCCACATGCTGCACTGTGTGGCCAAAAGATTTTTTTAAAAGTTCACAGCAGCATTATTCATAAGAGCCAAAAAGTGTAGACAACCCAAATATCCATCAATCGATGAATGGATAAATAAAATGTGTTACATTCATACAGTGAAATGTTATTTGGCCATGAAAAGGAATGAAGTATGTATACAAGCTACAACATGGATGACCCTTGAAAACTTTATGCTAAGTGAAAGCGGCCAGTTACAAAAGACCACATACTGTATAATTCCATTTATATGAAATATCCAGAATAGGCAAACTTATAGATGCAAAAAGTAGATTAAAGGTTGCCAGTGGCTGGAGAGTGGGGGGAATGGGGAGTGACTCCTCATTAGTATGGGGTTTCTTTTGGAGGTGATGAAAATACTCTGGAATTAGATAGTGGTGATGGTTGCCCAACTTTGTGAATATACTAAAAACCATGAATTGTATAGTTAAAGGATGTAAATGTGAATGTATGTTATGTGAATTATATATCTCAGTAAAACTGTTACCAAAGAACAAAAATGTCCATAGTTCTCTGTTGCTCTTAGCATTAAGTCCCAAGGTTCATTGCCTGGAACATTAGAGCCTTCACTCCTACATACATGTCCAATCCCTGGCGTGCATTGTGCCACATCTAGCCACACTAGATTGCTTTATCTCCATTCTCCCAACAGGCTGTGCATGACTACGCAACTGTGCCTTTGCTCCTATCGTTCCTTCTGTTGTCTCCTCTGCCTTGTGTATTTGGTGAATGGCTACCTATTTTTCAGAAAGCAGCTCAAGCCTCTTCTCTCTCCCCGATCTCCACTCTCTTAGGCCAAGAAGGGTTACTCTTCCCTTCTCTCTGCCTCAACAGTTCACAGCACACACCTCTCTCATTGCACTTCTTACATTGTGTGGCAGTTGTCTGTGTTTACCTATTTGTCTGTCTCCTTAACTAGGTGATGAGTTCATCGTGGGCAGGAACCATGTCGGATTTAGCTCTCTACATCCAGCACCTAGCAGAGGGCCTGATACACAGTAGGCTCCAGGTACATATTTGTAGGTTGAATGAATGAATTTAAGTAGACTATCAGTTACTCATACCCTCTTGTCACTCCATTTTATCAGAGTGATATCCAGTGACTCGGGAGCTGGCAACAAGGTCTGAACACATGGAAGAGGAGGGCAGACATATTTGGGGAGCATGGAGAAGGCAAGTCTGGCCAGAACACTGTAGTGCAGAACCCTGGGCAACCAGAAGGCCAACAAAGGCATGTGGCCGGGAGAGAGGATGTTATCGGGGGGAGGGGGTCACTGGGGTTGAAAAAAGTGGATAGAAAGGGGAGGGAACATCAGCACCCCAGCCTTCTCTTAATCCCACTTGCCTGAAATCATTGACTCACTGGGTGGGGAACTCCTCAAAAGCAGGAATCGTGTCTGATTCCCTTCTGAAGGTCTGTGCCTAGCACAGAGTGGCATCAAATAGCTGTTTGATGAATGGAGGATCTTTGGTTGCCTCTCAGGGTCATAGCAAGTTTTCTTCTAGAAGTTTTAGAGTGTTGGCTCATACATTTAGGTCTATAATCCATTTTTAGTTAACTGCTGTATACTATGTACACTAAGAATCTGAATTCCTCTTTTTGCATGTAGATATCAAATTGTCCCAGACCATTTGTTGAAAAGATTATCCATTTCCAATCGACTTACATTGCCATGTTTGTCAAAAATTAATCAACCATAAATGGACTCTCAATTCTCTCCCACTGATTTTTTTTTGTCCTACCCTTGTCCCAATACTAAACTTAATTGATTATTGTGGCATTATACTAAGTTTTGAAACCAGATAGTTCTTCGTTTTCAAAATGATTTTGGCTATTCTAGACCTTTGTATTTCTCTACAAATTTTGGGATCAGCTTGTCAATTGCTAAACAAAAGCCTGCTGTGATTTTGATAGGGCTTGCATTGACACTATACATCGATTTGGGGAATATTGCCATCCTGACAATATTGAGACTTCCAAACCCATGACCATGGATTCTATCTGCATTTATTAAGATCTTTATTGTTCTCTCACTATAATGATTTATAGTTTTCAGTACACTGGTCTCTTTCACATCTTTGGTTAGATTTATCCCTGAGTAGTTCATATTTTTCATGCTATTGTAAATGATATTTTAAAATATTCAACTTCTGTTTTTCAGTGCTAGGATATAGAAATATAATTGAATTTTGTATAATGATCTTGTATCTTGTGACTTTTCTAAACTATTTACTAGTTCCACTATATTTTTATGGATTCCCTGGGATTTTCCACATACAGGATCAAGTCACCTGCAAATAAAAACAGTTTTACTTCCTCCTTTTCAATCTGGATGCCTTTTATTTCATTTGTTTGTTTGTTTGTTTGCTTACCACACTGTCTAGAACTTCCAATTCAATGTTGAATAAAAGTGACAAAAGCATAGACTCTCACTTTGTTCCCCATCTTATAGAAAAATATTCAGTCTTTCACCATGAAGTGTGATGTTAAGATGTTGTTTTGTTTTGTTTTTGAAGATGATACCTATTAATTCTGACCAAATCATCTATTCCTAGTTTGCTGGCAGCTTTTGTCATTAATGGGTATTGGATTTTGGAAAATGCTTTTTTATTTTTATTTTTTTGCATCTATTGAGATGATCATGGTTTTTTCCCCATTATTCTATTAATATAATGTATCACATTAATTAATTTTCAAATGTTAAGTCAACCTAACATAGCTGGAATAAATCTCACTTGGTCATGGTTATAATACATTTTATATGTTGCTGAATTTGGGTTGCTAATATTTTGTTAAAAATTGTATCTTGACAATGGGTGATATAGGTCTGTATTTGTGGGTTGTTTTGTGTGTGATGTGTTTCTCTGGCTTGGACTCAGGGTAATCCTAACCCCATAGATTGAGTTGGGAAGGGTTCCCACTACTATTTCTTGGGAGAGATTGTGAATACTTGATATTACTTCTATTTTAAATATTTGATAGAATTCACCAGTGAATCCGAGTCTGGACTTTTCTTTGTGGGAAGATATTCAACTACTATATCAATTTCTTTACTGGGTATATGTTTAGTCAGACATTCTATATCTTCTTTAGTCAGTTTTGGTAATTCATGTCTTTTTAGAAACTTTTCCATTTCAGCTATGTTGTCCAATTTTTGACATAAAGTTTTTCATGGAATTTTCATAATCTTTTAAATTTCTGTCATGTTGAAAGTGAAATCTCCTCTTTAATTTCTAATGTTGGCAATTTTTGTCTTCTTTCTTTTTTTTCTTGTCAGTCTAGCTTATTATTTGTCAATTCTGTTGATCTTTTTGAAGAATCAAGTTTTGATTTAATTATTCTCTAGATATTTTTACCTATTTTACTAATTTCTACTCTAATTTTAATTATTTCCTTTCTTCATCTTGCTTTGAGCTTAGTTTGCTCTTCTTTTATTGGTTTTATAAGGTGACACATATTATTGATGAGATATTCCTTCTTTTCTGATAGGCATTGAAAACTAAATTTTCTGCTAAGCTCTGCTTTAGCTGCAACCCATAAATTTTCATGTGTTACATTTTCATTTTTTCAGTTAAGAAACATTTCTCATTTCTTTCATGCTTTATTCTTTGACCTATGAGTTATTTAGAAGTGTGTTGTTTAATTTTCTAGTATCTGGAAGTTTACCAGATTTCTCTCTGTTGTCAATTTCTCACTTAATTCCATTTTGTTATTAAATATACTTTGTAAAATTTCCATCCTTTTAAATTTACTGAAGCTTGCTTTATTGTCTAGAACATGGTCTATACTGGAGAATATTACTATGTGTTCAAAAAAATATGTGTTCTTTGGTTGTTGGGTAGAAGTTCTTATATATATATCACTTAGGTTGAGTTATTTGATAATTTGTTCATGTTTTCTTCATCCTTGCTGATTCTCTGCCTAGTTGTTCTATCATTATTGAGAATGAGGTATTGAAATTTATAACAATTATTGGTGAATTGTCTATTTCTCTTTTCAATTTTGTCAGTTTTCAATTCATGTATTTGGATGCTTTGTTATATAGCATCCAATTTATAATTTTTATAATTCCTGATTTATCCTTTTATCATTATAAAATGTCCTTAATTATCTATAATAATATATCCTGTTTTAAGTCTATTTTGTATGATATTAGTGTAGCTGCTTCAGTTCTATTATGTTTCCTGCTTGCAGGTGTATCTTTTCTCATCATTTTACTTTAAAATTATTTGTGTATTTGAATCTAAGTTGTATTTATTTTAGAAAATAACGTAGTTGGGTCTTGGCGCTTGTATCCAGTCTGACAATGTCTGCTTTTTGAGTGGAGTGTTTAAATTATTTACATTTAATGTAATTATTAATATGGTTAAATTTGCATTTACCATTTTGCTATTTGTTTTATATGTCTTTTTTTTTTACTTTTAAAAAAATTTTATTTTATTGAAGTATAGTTGATTTACAGTGTTGTGTCAATTTCTGCTGTACAGCAAAGTGATTCAGTTATACATATATATATTCTTTTTTTTTTGCTTTATAACAAATTTAATCAGTTATACATATACATATGTTCCCATATCCCCTCCCTTTTGCGTCTCCCTCCCACCCTCCCTATCCCACCCCTCCAGGCGGTCACAAAGCACTGAGCTGATCTCCCTGTGCTATGCGGCTGCTTCCCACTAGCTATCTACCTTACATTTGGTAGTGTATATATGTCCATGCCGCTCTTTCACTTTGTCACAGCTTACCCTTCCCCCTCCCCATATCCTCAAGTCCATTCTCTAGTAGGTCTGTGTCTTTATTCCTGTCTTACCCCTATGTTCTTCATGACATTTTTAATGTTCATAGCAGCCCTATATATGTCTTTAAAAAAATATTAGGGCCTCCCTGGTGGCGCAGTGGTTGAGAGTCCGCCTGCCGATGCAGGGGATACGGGTTCGTGCCCCGGTCTGGGAGGATCCCATATGCCGCGGAGCGGCTGGGCCCGTGAGCCATGGCCGCTGGGCCTGCGCATCCGGAGCCTGTGCTCCGCAACGGGAGAGGCCACAAGAGTGAGAGGCCCGCATACCGCAAAAAGAAAAAAAAAAAAAAAAAAAAAATATTAACCATTTGTGTTCTTCCCTAACTGCCTTCCTTCACATTAAATACATAATTTTGAATGTACCATTTTAATTCCTCCAGGTTTTTTAATAATATATTTTAACTGAGCTCCTTTATGATTTCTCTGGGGATTATGAGTACATTCTTTTAACTTATCACAGTCTACTTAAGATTAATATTAACTTAATTCTAGTAAAATATAGAAACTTTGCTCCAATATAGCTTCTTTTTCTTCCCCTCCTCTTTGTTATTTTATTGTCACATATACTGCACCTCTATATATGTTTTAAACCTAACAGTACAGTATTTTAATTGTTGCTTTATAAAGTCTTATGACTTTTAAAGAACTTAAGGGACAAAAAAATATCTGTGTCTATAAGGTCCTTTATGTTAACCTGCCATTTCTGGTGCTCATTATTTTTTCCTGTGCATTTAAACTCACTGTTTGAAGTAATTTCTTTTCAGCCTAAAGGAAATTCTTTACTATTTTATATGAGGCAGATCTGTTAGCAATGAATACTCTCAGTCTTTCTTTATGTTGAAAGGTCTTTATTTAACCTTCATTTTTTAAGGATAGTTTTGCTGTATATAGAATTCTTGTTTTTTTTTTAATTGAAGTATAGTTGATTTACAATGTTGTGTTAGTTTCTGGTGTACAGCAAAATGATTCAGTTATATATATCTATATTTTTTTCTTTTTCATATTCTTTTCCATTATGGTTCATTACAGAATATTGAATACAGTTCTCTGTGCTTGTATATAGAATTCTTGACTGGCAGGGTTTATTTTTCCTCCAGTGCTTTGAATGTGTCATTCCACTGCCTTTTGGCTTCAATTATTTAAGATGAGAAATCAGCCATTAAGAGTATTGGTGCTCTTTGGTATGTGAGTAGTCATTTTTCTTTTGCTGCTTTCAAGATTTTATTTTTCTCTTTTACCAGTTTGACTATGATATGTCTAGATGTGAATCGCTTTGAGTTTATTCTTTTTTTTCTTCTTTGAGTTTATTCTACTTGGGATTCATTAAGATTTTTAGATGTGCAGAATAAAGTTTTTTGTTAAATTTGGGAAGTTGTTAGCCATAATTTCTTCACATATTTTCTCTCTCTTTCTCTTCTCTCCTTCTAGTGCTCCAGTTACACATGTACTGGTATACTTGATGTTTCCCCACAGTTTTCTGAGTCTGTGTTCGTTTTTCTTCAGTTCTTTCTTTCTGTTCTTAAGATTGAATAATTTCTAATATTGAGTCTTCTAGTTGACTGATTCTTTGTTCTGCCATCTCAGATTTCCAGAATTTTCCTTGAAAATCCAATATTCCCATTTGGTTCTTATTATGACTTATGTCTGCTATTGAGAGTTGAGAATCTCTATGTATTAATTAATTGTTGTCATTCTTTCCTTAACTATTTAAACATACTTTCCTCTGGTCTTTTGAACATATTTGTAATCACTGCTGTATCATCTGCTAAACACAACGTCTGGGGACACTCAAAATTTCTGTTTAGTGCTTTTTTTCCCTCTTGACTATAGATCACACTTTCTTTCCCTTTATATGTCTAATAAGTTTTTCTGGATAACTGGAAATTTTCATTAATAGATTATAACAACTGTGGATTCTGACGTTTTACCCCTGAATATCATTGTTGTTACTGGGTTTTGTTTGTTTGATTGTTTCTTTATTTAGTAATTTTCCTGGGCTAAATCTATGAAATCTGTCTCCTCTACCCATTTGCAGTTGCTAATATCTATTTTTTAAACTTTATTTTTTTAATTGTCAAAGCTGGCTTTCTAAGGGTCTCCCTGTGTCTGCATAGGTTAGTCGTCATCAATCACTGGACCAAGATTGTGCTCTACCACCTTGAGCAGTACCCAGCTGATGAAACTGTGTGCACGTAAAGGAGCACATTAAATCTTTATGCTGTTTTCAAGTATGCCTTTACTTTTTTTTTTCAGTTAGACCTTTACAGATCTCCTCTACACATTGTGCAGCTTCAGGTTCAGCCAGAAGTGTATGGTTTGAACTCTCTCAGGTCTCTGATGCACATGTGTGCCACCACAGCCAGGAATATACTTGTCCCAAACATGCAACTTCTGACTAGTAGAGATGTTGGCCCTCCCCACACCCTGGCTGCTCATGTGCTCTGTGATTGTTACCTGTACTAACAATACTGTTAGGCATAGACATTGCCCATCACACTTTTGACCTTGTCTGAGAAGCTGCTAGTCCTCATGGTATGCTCTATCTTGCAGAACTTCCATGCTGACTGAGCTGGAAGGGAAATGGGAACAGCTCCAGGCCAGACACAGATTTTATTGTTCTTACCTGAAGTTCAGAATTTTTTCAAACATAAACACTTCTCAGATTGTTGTGTTACTTTTGTTGATTTCCAAGGCACTAAACTTGTTGTTTTTGTCAATTTTGTTCAGTTGTATAGTGACTTTTGGGGAAGATTTGCCTGTCTTATCATTCAGCCATAGGCATGTGGAAGGTAAAAGAAGAAAGTGACATGCAATGTTTTGCGGGGTTGAAAGATCAATCTAACCAACATATGGAGGAAGGCCTTTGTAGGACAAGTTTGAAAGCAGAGAGACCAGTTAAAAGGCTGTTGAAGTAACACAAGTGAAAGATAATATGACTATGAATGGATTGTTGCCAGTAAGATGAAGGAAGGTGAACGAATTGGGCATCGATATCAAATGCTGAAGCCACAGGCCATTTTAGTAGTCCAGTTGAGAGGGTATAAGGCCAGAGCCAGGACAGTGTAAGTAGAAATGGAAAGTAAGAAATATTTTAAAGATATATTGCAAAGGAGGCATTGCAAAGACTTGATGCCTGATGGGAGAACTGGAATGTGTTGAGAGGGAGGGAGGGGAGAGTTTGGGTCTGGATTACTGGTAGGATTAAAGCACCAGACACAGAAGGAACAAAAGAAGGACTGGTTGTGGGCAGAAGGAAGACAGTTTTGGAAAAATTTAGTTTTGGAAAGCCATGAGGACATCCAAATAGAAATGTCCAGTAGGCATAGGAGATTTAGATCTGTAGGTCAGGAGCAAGACAAGGCTGCAAATGTAACAGGACAAAAGACCTTTCACATTCATATTTGGATACAGATGTCTCCATAAATCAGGACATCTTTGGTGTTACTCTTTTCAAAAACAATGTTTGGTCCTCCATATAGAATCTCTTTTTTAAAAAAAAATTAAGATACATTTTATTACATCTGGAAGATAGGTGGTCACTCCCTCCTTTTCAAAGACAAGACCATGAAGAGAGGTAAGAAGATTCTCCCAAAGTCACAGAGCTGAGTATCAGAGCGAGCATTTGAACATAGGTGTTCTTATTTATTTCTATTAACCCAGATTTCCACATCTTTAAAAATGAGAGTGATGATGATATTAAATAAGATAAAGCCTTTGAAGGTGTCCTCTTCAATGGATTGTTGTTAGAGAAAAGGTTGGAACAGGTCAAACAAAAAACTGTTGAAAAATTCTAGCAGGGAGGCAGTAGGTTTCAGTGTTGGGAAGCACACAGATCAAGATTCTTGATTTCAAAGGATTCAAACTGACTCTGGCTAAGTGAAGCAGCAAAGAAATTTGTTGGTTGGGCATTGAGTGGCTCCCAGACTTAGCAGGAAGGCTGGGGAGCCTGGATCCGGGAAGAGGCAGAAACTAGGGAAGCTGAGTGGCCATATTCACAGCCACAGGCACCTCCATAATCTCTTATATTTGCCCACAATCCCAAGAAGCGTTTTTGTTGTTGTTTGGTTTTGTTTGTTTGTTTGTTTTTGTTTTAAGGGAGTTGGCTAGAAAGTGGTCATGGGGGAGGAACATATAAAGATTAGGTAAAAGAATGAGAGAGAGGGAAGAAATTGGGATCATATGAGAAAGAAAGGACATAAGGCATACCAGAAGCTTCTTCCATCATCAATGTCCTAAACTGTGATGTGAGAACTAGACCAGAGAGCAATTGTGTTCATTCTCCCCATCCCTCACTCCTCAATTTTCAACAAAAGGTTCACTTAGTTTCATGAATATCTGTGTTTATATCTAACTTGCTTTGGCCTTGTCTTTGTCTTCCTCTGTCTTTGTCTTTCTTAGTTTCAGGGGATTTTTTCATTCTTCATCAGCTCAATATTTCATCCTTTGGCTGGCCCACGTTTCTCCAAAAGGCTGGCAGCCCCATCTGAGAATGCAAGGGCCAATTGCCCCCAATATACCTCTGAAGTACCACTAGATGGCAGCGTCTGGGAATTTTGCTAACCTGGCCTAGATCTTCACAAGTGCCTGACTGCTGAGTGGTGGGGAGTTTCACTTGGTTATTCTGCTTTTACACTCTTGCAAACAGTTGCTAACAAAAGGCATTATACCTAGCAGGATTCCTTTGTCCATCACAGAAGAAAACTGTTTGTAAAACACTCAGGACTGGGAAATCCTGTTCTCTAAGCTGGTGTTTCCCACCACCCCCCACCCCCCCCACCCCCCACCCCCGTCAATTCTCACACAAGTTCCTAGCTGCAAACCTTCCCTAGATATCCTTTTATTACCTCTTCAGCTGTTGTTTGTTGTTTGGCTTGGTTTTGTAGGCAGATTCATTTCCCCTTCCCTCCCCAGCCTGGTCATCAAGCTGAGTTGATCCTCTTTCCTCACTTTGAGCAGGGGCTTGTAGAGTCATGTGCTGTCAAAGCCTCAAGGGCTCTTATACTTCATTGAGTCTAAACCTATCATTTGCAGACAGAGCAACTGAGGCATATAAAGGAGTAGAAACTTGTTCAAGGTCATATAAAGAATTCAGGGGCTTCCCTGGTGGCGCAGTGGTTGAGAGTCCGCCTGCCGATGCAGGGGACACGGGTTCGTGCCCCGGTCTGGGAAGATCCCACATGCCGCGGAGCAGCTGGGCCCGTGAGCCATGGCCGCTGAGCCTGTGCGTCCGGAGCCTGTGCTCCGCAAGGGGAGAGGCCACAACAGTGAGAGGCCCGCCTACCGCAAAAAAAAAAAAAAAAAAAAAAAAAAAAAAAAAAAAAAAAAAAAAAAGAATTCAGGGCAGAGTCATATGGGTCAGAGTCTCTTGACATACTTGTTAAAAAAATCAACAAAACAAACATAAGATCATTTTGATCCACAAATTGTGCTAGCACGGCTATATGCCTGAGGAAGGAAACAGAGGCAAGAGATGTAAGACATGCCATCTGTCCTCCAGGCACTTAGAATCTAGTTAGGAAGCCAGACTTATACAATAAAAAGGAGATAAGGTGGTAGAAAAATGCTAACATGGGTGAGTTGGCTCAGGGATTCAGAGAAGAGAGAGCTCTAAGGGGAAACAGGGCCATGGGTGGAGGTGGAGGGGTAGATAATTAGGTGAAGCTTGGAGATGAGAAATTCAACAACTATAATTATTCAGAGGTCAAGGCCTAGGCTGACTTAAGCAGATGATGCTCAAAGACAAGTAAGAGATAAGGCTAGAGTGGTGGGCTGGGACTAGACTGTTCAGGCTTTTAAATGTCTGGCTAATTTCCTACTAATACTGAACAGAAACTTTCAAAGGCTTTGGATCTTCAGATTTTCGATTTTCAGTGGGAACTTTCCACTAAGTTTGATTTCCTAAGAAGCAGCCTCTTCACTTTGCCCTACTTTCCCCCAGTAGTCTCAGCCCCACAAAGATGAAGTTGAACCAAAAATTAGGCTGGTGCTTGTTTCCACTATACCTGTTTCCTAGCGACATAACCAAGAGTAATCTGGACATTCTCTGGCTCTAAACCCTATTTGCTTCATTTCCATCCCCCACCCACTCATAGGAGTCTGAGCAACAGGGCTCTGTATCCCACAGCTCCCTTTGTCACCAGGGGCCTTCCAGGAGAGTTGGAGAGCTCTTAACAGCTGAGCAACACCTAAAGGAGGTGAGCATGGTTTCACATAAATTCCAAAAGAGGCCTCCAAACAAAAGGTCTCTTTAAAAGCAGCCTGAACATGGGAGCAATACAAGAGCCCTTCCAGATTGTCAAGAGCACATCAGGGCCCAAGCAGTCTGACCAGCCACATTTCAAAGCAAAACAAGGCTGCTCTCTGAGCTCTCCCTTCATATCCAGGTCTGTTTTTCTACCAGGATACCAGTTGATATTCCAGTAGATATTCCAGTAGATACCAGTAGATATTCCTGCCTCAGAATCCTCCATCTAGTTTTACTCCTGCCATTTGCTGCCTCCCCTTCCTTCTCCCCAGAATACTATGCCTTACATCTTGGCTTCTGGTTGGTTCAGGGCCTGGAACATAGTAGGCGCTCAATAAATGGCATTCTCTTCCTTTAGACAGGTCTTAGAGATTATCTAGGCATTGGACTCCATGGAGTCACTTCAGGGGCCATTCGGGATACAGGTCATTGGGGAGCGGGCAGGCTGCAGGCCCCCACGCCTGAGTCAACAAAAGGAACTCTATTTTTATATGTTAAATAATAGTTTGGACACTGGATAGGATTTTGTTTTGGAGGGAAAGGGAATGTTCTCACTGATCTGATGTCTTCATTTTCTAGATGAGGTCAGTGAGGCTCAGAAACACTTTAAGTAGAGTCAGGAAAACAATCCCATTTAGAATAACAATAAAAAGAATAAAATACTTAGGAATAAACTTAACCAAGGAAGTGAAAGACTAGTACACTAAAAGTTATAAGACGTTGAGAAAGGAAATTAAACAAGACACAGATAAATGAAAAGACATCCCATGTTCATTGATTAGATGACTTAATATTGTTAAAATGTCCATACAGTCCTAAGTTATCTACAGATTAAATGCTATCCCTATCAAAATTCCAATGGCATTTTTTACACAAACAGAAAAAAATCCAAAAATTTATATGGAAAGATGAAAGACTCTGAATAACTGAAGCATCTTAAAAAGGAGAACAAAGCTGGGGACATCACATTTCTTGATTTCTAAATATATTACAAAGCTACAGTAATCAAAATAGTATGGCATTTTATGCTGGCATAAAAACAGACATATAGATCAAGGGAACAGAATAGAGAGCCCAGAAATAAATTCCCACATTTATGGTCAGTGGATCTTTGACAAGGGTGACAAGAACATAAAATGAGGAAAGGATGGTCTCTTCAATAAATGGTCATGTGAAAACTGGATAAACACAGACAGAAAAATGAAATTAAACCCTTATCTCACACCATATAAAAATCGACTCCAAATGGATTAAAGATTTAAACATAAGAACTGAAAATGTAAAACTGCCAGAAAAAAACATAGGGGAAATGCTTCTTGACATTGGTCTTGGCAAAGATTTTTTTAGATATGACACCAAAAGCAAAAGCAACAAAAGCAAAAATAGAAAGGTGGGACTGCATCAAACCTAAAAGCTTCTGCACAGCAAAGGAGACAGTCAACAGAGTGAAAAGGCAACCTATGGAATGGGAGAAAATATTTACCAACCATATATCTAATAAATAGTTAATATGTAAAATATATAAGGAACTTGTACAATTCAATAGCAAAAACATAAATAATCCAATTTAAAAATGGACAAAGGAATTGAATAGATGGTTCTCTGAAGGAGACATACAAGTGGCCAAAAGGCATAGGAAAAAGATGCTCAACATTCACTAATTATCAGGGAAATGCAAATCACAATGACAGTGGAATATCACCTCACATCTGTTAAAATGGCTATTATCAAAAAGATGAAAGATAACAAGTGTCAGCAAGGATGTGAAGAAAAGGGAGCCCTCGTACACTTTTGGTGTGAATGCAAATTGCTACACCTATATGGGAAACAATATGGACGTTACTCAAAAAACTAAAAACAGAGCCTATCATATATCCCAATTCTGGGTATATATTCAAAGGAAATGAATCTGTATCTTGAAGCGATATCTGCACCTTCCTGTTCATTGCAGCATTATTCACAGTAGCCAAGATGTGGAAACAACCTGAATGTCTGCCAGTAAATGAATAGATAAAGAAAATGTGGTATAACTATACAATGGAAAATTATTCAGCCATAAAAATAAAGGGAAATCCTGCCATTTGCGACAACATGAATGAAACTGGAGGGCACTACACTAAGTGAAGTAAGCCAGACATGGAAAGATCAAAATTGCATGATTTCACTTATATATAGAATCTAAAAGAGCCAAACCCTTAGAAGCAGAAAGTAGAATGATAGTTGTCAGGGGCTAGAGGGAGGTGGAAATCAGGAGATGTTGGTCAAGGAGTACAGTTTCAGTTAGGCAAGATGAATTAGTGCTGGAGATCTAATGCACGGCAGTGTGAATGGAGTTAGTAATACTCTACTGTGTACTTGAAATATACTAACAGGGTAGATCTTAAGGGTTCTTACCAAGAAAGAAAGCAAGGAAGAAATAGAGAGAGGGAAGGAGGGGAGGGAGGGAAAGAAGGGGAGGGAGGAAGGTAGAAAGGGGAGAAAGGAAGGAAGGGAAGGAGGGAGGGAGGAAGGAAGGAAGAAAATGGTAACTATGTGAGGTCATGGATATGTTAGGTTGATTGTGGTGATCATTTAACAATGTATGCATATATCAAAATGTAAGTTGTACACCTTAAATGTATGCAATTCATACTTGTCAATTATGCCTCAATAAAGATGAAAAAAAGGGAATTCCAAAGAATCTTTATTTCTGTTTACCACTGGCTTTTAAACTAAGAGCCTAGGATTTCCACTGTGGCCTAGTGGTTAGGATTCCAGGCTTTCACTGCCGTGGTTCGGGTTCAATCCCTGGTCAGGGAACTGAGATCCCACAAGCTGCATGGCGCAGCCAAACAGACAAACAAACAAACAAATAAATAAATAAAAATTTAAAAATAAACTAAGAGCCTTATAGCCCCCCAGGGCTTAGTGGAAATGCCTTAGGTCTCACTAAGAGAATGATTCTATCCTCTTCCCCACCCCCCATCCAAACAGCTTCACTTTTATCTGTTTTCTACATTGTAATTATACATAGAGTTCATTTAAACAAAGGGTTCCATGGCTAAACATGATTGCTTCTGCCTGTGAGTCAGCTTAACCCTAAATACCAAAGGGAGAAATATCTAGACACCAAAATGGAAAGGGCATTTCAAAATCAGGGAGCAGACTGCCTCCAAGAGACCACCTCAGACATGATTTAGTAGACTGATTAACCAACCTAATGCATCTGAGATAGGTGGCAGAAAAAAGGTTAAGTAACTAAAAATAAAGAAGTTATATTGGTGCCATGGCTTTATCTGGGAGGTAAATAGGATACAAATCTAAATGAGGAAGCAAGGGAAATGGGTACAGTGATGTTAAGCTAGTTGAGAATGACATTCCTGGGGCCTGACAGAGTTTGGATAGCCCCTGTCTGAAAATAAGCAAACTGAGGCTGTCATGGGCAGGGGCACAGGTAGCAGGAACTGCCCTTAATATTGCTGCTTTGCCACACACTTACTACCACACAACCCTTCCAATCCTAATTTTCCTCCTTTTCAATTGACAATAAAAATCCCTGTCCTTTGCCTCACAGAGATTGAGGGAGGCTCAGGTAAGACACTGGATATAAAAGAGCTAAAGATACTTTTGAAGGCTGTGCAAATAGTAGCTACTATTATGGTCCAAATGTTCTGTTCTTCAGCTGTTTTTGTTTGTTTGTTTCTTTGTTTTGCTTGGTTTTAAAGCTGATGTATAGGTGTAACTTGAATGTCTGAGAATGGTTTCCTGCTGCAGACCCATCATATCCGCTGGTCTGAAGTCCCTAATTAGGCCATTCATCAGCTATTAACACTGTACCCTGATTGAGCTTATTACATAGCTGGGTACTGGGGGAGGGGCGCTGGTTCAACAGTGGGAGAAGGGGATGCTGCCTAGAGAGGTGCCGTCCCTGGAGAATATTCAAGATCTGGCATCAGGGACAAAATCACAAATGTTCTCTCTCTCTCTCTCTCTCTCTCTCTCTCTCTCTGAAAGATATTTGCTTTATATATATATTTGTGTGTATGGTTATAGGTATATATATATACACACATTTATAACAAAATAAGGAGGACAAAAACTGGTCACATAATCGTAGCTGTTATTTATAACAACCTTCTTCTACGATTCATTCCACACTATTTTTGCCTACAGCAAACACCTCAGCTGGTCATGGTTCTTTACCTGGTGGGGTGACCCAAATCATTCCTGAAGGGCCTGTGCCATTATTAGTCCTGCCTGGATTGGGTGTTGTAGTTTTCCTTTGACTTTAATCATAGGTCACAGTAATATTAAGAGACACTCTAAGGAATCTCCTGTATTCCAGACATAGTCTTCTTTGCCTCTGTTGTGGAGGACCAGTCCAATTTCCCCTGGGTAGTCAGGATCAGTCATCCCAACCAGTACAGTAACTCTCTTCTTTGCTTATGGCCTCAGAGGCACAAGGAGCCCAGAATGGCTATATTGCTACAGCCTGTCCTCTGTGGGGTAGTGCCTGTATATCGTGCAGAACTATCCATAAACCAGAAGAGCCTTTTTTTCCTTTGTCAGCTGATCGTAGGGAACTCCCATGAGGCCATAGGTACAGATTGGGAGAACAAGGTAGTGAAGCAGGATTGGGGACCATGGGCATTTGGGCCACTTCTTCATGTAACTTACTTGTGCCTTCAGGGCCTGCTTGGGCCCAAATCATGTATATGTCACTTCCATTTGATGATGGATGCTACTGTGCACTCACAGCTTTATGGCTTGGTGGGTCAGATCACCGAGTTCATGATGGGCAGCTCAGGTCACATGGTAACTTGGTGGCCCATGGTAAAGCGTTCAGTCTCTACAAAGGCCCGGTAACAGGCTATGAGCTGTTTCTCAAAAGGAGAGTGTTTATCGCAGAAGATAGTAGGGCTTTCCTCCAAAATACTAAGGGTCTGTGCTGTCACTCACCTGTGGTAGCCTGCCAAAGGCTCTACACAGCATCCCTATCTGCACTGACACTTCAGGCACCTTTGGACCTGGTGGATGCTCCGGCCCAGGTGGCAGAGCAGCTTTCATGGCAGCCTGGACGTGGTGCAGAGCCTTCTCTTGTTCTGGGCTCCACTCAGAGCTAGCGGCTTTTTCAGGCTACTTGGTAAATAAGCCGGAGTAACGCGCCCAAATGAGGAATATGTTGCTTCCAAAGTCCCAAGAGACCCACCAGGTGTTGTGCCTCTTTTTCTGTTGTGGGAGGGACCAGATGCAACAGCTTAGCCTTCACCTTAGAAGGGATATCTTGACATCCTCCAAACCACTGGAATCCTAGAAATTTCACTGAGATAAAAGATCCCACAATTTTTGTTGGGTTATTTTCTCACCCTCTAACACCATGTCACTCCACTCTCTTTCCACTTACATAATGTCCAATCTGCTGGCATCTATATCTTTGTTCCTTAACATAACATGCTTTTTTCTCTGGCTGCTTTTAAGATTTCCTCTTTATCGTTGGTTTTGAGCAAACTGATTATGATGTGCCTTGCTTTAGTTTTCTTCATATCTCATGTGCTTGGAGTTCATTGAGCTTCTTGGATCTGTGGGTTTACTGTTTTCTTCAAATTTGGAAAGGTTTCAGCTATTAGTTCTTCGAATATTTTTTCTGCTCCTCCCCCCTCACCGAGGCTCTGATTATATTGTGTATTAGGCCACTTGGTGCAGCCCCAAGGTTGATGCTCTATTCATTAAGTTTTTTCCCTCTCTTTGTGTTTCATTCTGGATAGTTTCTATTGTTATGTATTCACATTCACTAATCTCTTCTGCAATGTGTACTTTGCCATTAATCCCAAACCACTGTATTTTTCATCTTAGATATTGTCATTTTCATTTTTAGAAGTGCAATTTGGCTCTTTTTTCTATCTTCCATGTCTGTACTTTTTTAACATATGAAACACGGTTATAGTAATTGTTTTAATGTCCTTTTCTGCTAATTCTAACACAGTTATTCTCCTCATTATGGGTTATGTTTTCCTGCCTCTTTGCATGCCTGGTAATCTTTGATTGGATGCCAGCCATTATGACTTTTACCTCATTGCATGCTAGGTAATTTTGTATTCTTATAATATTGACTTTTGTTCTGGGATGCAGTTAAGTTACTTGGAAACAATTTGATCCTTTCACAGGCTAGCCTTTACAATTTGTTAGGAGGGTCTGAAACAGTGTGTAGTCTTAGGGCTAATTGTTCCCCACAATTGAGGCAAGGCCTTCCTGAGTAGTCTACCCAATGCCCTGGAATTCGGAGGTTTTCCAATCTGGCTGGTTGGGAACAGGCACTGTGCTGGCCCTGTGGGAGTGCTCAGCACCGTTACTCCTGATCCTTTGGGGTGGCACTTTCCCCAGCATCAGCTAGTTTCCTCACATGCACTGTATTTGGTATTCAGCTGAATATGGTTGAGGTACCCTTTGTAGACAATGAACGTTCTCTCTCTATGCAACCCTCTCCTCTCTGGTCCTCTGTTCTGAGAACCCTAGCCTCCTTACTGTCACCGTATTATCAGCTCCATCTCCTCAACTCCGGGAGTCAGTCAGCCTGTGCCTGATCCCCCCTTCCTGTGCCACAGCCTGGGAGCTCTCTCAAGGTAGTAAGCTGGGACAATCACAGGGCTCACCTCATTTATCTTGCATAGTTCAGGCATTACTGTTCTGCATTTCCTGATGTCCAGTGTCTTGAAGAATGTTGTTTCATATATTTTAATCTAATTGTTTTGGTAATTTCAGGTGGGAGGGTAAGTCTGGTTCCTGTTACTCATCATAACCAGAAGCAGAATTCCATCTTCAAGGAAAGTTCTTCTAGGAATCTCTCAGCTTCTTCATTCATGCTGCTGGTGATCTTTCTCTTGAGCTTTTCCCAGATCTTTCATCTAGTTGCAAACCCCTCTGCACCCATGGGCTACATTCAGGACACACACAGAACAGAGGCCCCTTTGTCTCTAAACAAAAGGATATATCATACCCCTCCACCCTGATGGACACTGTCCTTGTCTCTTCAGATTGGCAAACTGACATCTCACTTGGCTGTAGACTCTGACAATTTCTTCAGAATGAAGTTTGGTGCCTCCTCCCCGCCAAAAACTTCATTCCTTAATTTTCCTAGTTTCCTTCCTTTTAACATCAGGCATACTTAGAAAATTACCAGGGGATTCCACTGGATGCAGTCACGTCACAGGGCTCCTAAAATTCTACTCCAACACCACCCGGTCCTAGAGGGGAAGGATGATGGAGGGGAAGTTGAAATGGAAAACTGTAGTCCTAACTGATTCAATTTAAACTATTTTACTTTTGCAAATTTTATATAAACATGCCCATGGGAACAACAGTGCTAAGTCCATTCCCAGGGCCTTGGAAGGAGTCTACACATGAGGGGCCCTGAGGATTTAAAGTTTATTAGCTACATGGTAAATGTACCTCAACATGCATCATTTTGACATTCTGCCTTAGTTCATATGCCGGAATCCTCCTTTTAGAGCCCATCTCTGTCTCTCCAGTGACTTCTTGCCAAGCAACTGATCTCCACATTTGAACTTTTAGTAATTTGTTTTGGCCACTCAACCACCTGCCTTCCAAAACACACAAAGAAGGTCATTTGCTCTTGATTAAGTTTTGAAAAACAGTATGTACAAATATGAGATGTCCTAAGATAATTTTCAAGGAGACAATGATCCATGTCTATGAAAAATTTTGTCTTTACCCACCCATCCTCACAGTGGTTATGGTGGACGAGTGTGGAGCTTGGCTCTTGAGAAGATGGTAGGATAAATTCAAGAAAAACATCTTAGAAGTGAATACAAGACTAAAGAATAGAATAGACCAGTGTGAATGGCATGACAAGGGTGATAAATGAAGGACAGAGTCCAGATTCAGAGACCAGGAAGAAACTGGATCTCAGTGGACGCATATCAGGAACAAGCACATATTCTTGGACACCAGTTAGTGTTCATAATTCATTTTTATGGGCCAATGGCTGTGTGGTAGTCTCACGAGGTTATTCAGTCCATTAATATCCAAAACTAGTCCATTCATATAAACAAACCCCCACGTATCCCAAATCTATCCCTCTTCATGAGAAGTGAGCGTTATTACTCTTTGGCTCTAGCTTTTAACCACATCTCTAGAATGAACGTTAAGCAAATTAAAGATATAAATTATTATTTCATCAGCAACTAGCAATGACTAGAACAGAGTAAAAGTTTACTGACTATATATTGAAGCATATTTATTACTCTATTTTACTGACTGTACATTCCTATCTCTCCCACTACACAGGGGCCATTCTTATTTATTTTTCTACCCTTTATGTCTAGCACTATGCCTGGAACTTTGTACATTCTTGATAAATGATTTCTGGGTGAATGGGAAACCTTAAAAGTGCAATGCAATGCTTTGTGAATCACTTCAAGGTCACAACTTGCAGCAGTGTTTAACACTCCTCCAAGAAACTAACCTAAAAATGTCCCCTCTACTTCTTGAGGAGGAGAGAGCTAGGGTTGATTTAAATAATAAGAGGGAAAATGGAATGACCTGAACCAGAATTTCAGGTGTACCTTCCTCACTGTAGCTCATGTGCCCAAAAGGAAGTGGAGCCCATCCTATAGTTAGCTGTCGTCACCTTCTTCAAGTTCATTGATCTTTTCTTTTGCAGCATATAGTCAGATATTAGGCCCATTCAGTGAATTTTTCACTTCAGATATTGTATTCTCCCATTATAGAAATAATTCCATTTGTTTTTTTATATCTTCCATTTCTATCCTCTTAGTGTTCATGTTTTCCTTTCATTTTTTTACAATGAAATGCATTCATAATTATAATATTTATATTTATAATACCCTTTAAAAAGTCCTTGTCTGCTAATTCTATCATCCCTGTAATTTCTGAGTCTATTTATATGGACTGATTTTTCTCCTGGATATGAGTCACATTTTCCTGCATTTTCTGTGTTAGTAATTTCTTATTGAATGCTAGACATCATGAATAATACATCGTTGGGGGTCTGGATTTTGTTATGTGCCTGCAGAGTGTTGAAGTTTATCCTGCTAGGAAGTTAAGTTACTTGTGGATCACCTCGATCCTTTCAAGGATTTTTTAAGGTTTTGTTCAGATGGGTCTAGTATAGCCTCTAGACTAGTGCTAATTTAGCCCACTACAAATGCATGACCCTTTCACTCTTTTTTTGTTTATAAGGATAGTTAATTTATGATGTTGTGTTAGTTTCTGGTGAACAGCAAAGTGATTCAGATATATATATATACACACACACGTATATACATATATATTCTTTTTAATATTCTTTTGCATTATAGCTTACTACAAGATTTGAATATAGTTCCCTGTGCTATACAGTAGGACCTTGTTTTTTTAAATATTCTAATTTTATTGGCATACAGTTGATTTACAATGTTGTGTTAGTTTCAGGTGTACAGCAAAGTAATTTGGTTATACATATACATATATTCATTCTTTATTAGATTTTTGTCTCATATAGGTTATCACAGAATATTCAGTAGGGTTCCCTGTGCTATACAGTGGGACCCTGTTGTTTATCTATTTTATATATAGTTGTTTGTATCTGCTGATCCCAAACTCCTAATTTATCCCTCCCCCTTTCCCATTTGGTAACCATAGTTTGTTTTCTATGTTTGTGGGTCTATTTCTGTTTTGTATATAAGTTTATTTGTATCATATTCTAGATTCCACATATAAGTTATATGATATTTGTCTTTCTCTGTCTACTTACTTCACTTAGTATGATAATCTCTCTGTCCATCCATGTTGCTGCAAATGGTATTATTTCACTCTTTGATGGCTGAGTAATATTCTATTGTACATATATACCACATCTTCTTTATCCATTCATCTGTCGATGGACACTGCGGTTGCTTCCATGTCTTGGTTATTGTAAATAGTGTTGCTATGAATATTGAGGCACATGTATCTTTTCAAATTATAGTTTTCTCTGGGTATATGCCCAGGAGTGGGATTGCTGGATGATATGGCAACTCTATTTTTAGTTTTTAAAGGAATGTCCATACTGTTCTCCATAGTGGCTGTATCAATTTACATTCCCACCAACAGTGTAGGAGGGTTCCCTTTTCTCCACACCCTCTCCAGCATTTATTATTTGTAGACTTTTTGATGATGGCCATTCTGACCAGTGTGAGATGATACCTCACTGTAGTTTTGATTTGCATTTCTCTAATAATTGGTGATGCTGAGCATCTTTTCATGTGCTCATTGGCCATCTGTGTGTCTTCTTTGGACAAATGTCTATTTAGGTCTTCTGCCCACTTTTTGATTGGGTTGTTTGGGGGACTTTTTGTTACTGAGTTGTATGAAGTGTTTGTATGTTTTGGAAATTAAGTACTTGTTGGTCACATCATTTGCAAATATTTTCTCCCAGTCCATAGGTTGTCTTTTCATTTTATTGATGGCTTCCTTTGTTGTGCAAAAGCTTATAAGTTTGATTAGGTCCCATTTGTTTACTTTTGCTTATATTTCTATTGCCTTGGGAGACTGACCTAAGAAAACATTGGTATGACTTATGTCAGAGAACATTTTGCCTATGTTCTCTAGAAGTTTTATGGTGTCATGTCTTTTATTAAGTGTTCAAGCCATTTTGAGTTTATTTTTATGTGTGGTGTGAAGGACACTTTCATTCTGCTCTAGGTGTTCAATATGGCCTCACCACTTTGGTAAGAATTCAAATGTCTCCTAGCCAGTGTTAGTTCTGGGAATTATTCATATTACAGTTCCCCAGTAGTTTTTCCTTACCTGGCCTTGTGGAGTTTCAGTATATGCATGTCAGCTTCATATTTAGCAAAAGACTCAAGGGCATTTCAAGCAGTTTTCTGGGGTGTTTTCTCTGCATAGCTCCCTCTTCTCTGGTTTTCTGTCCCATAAATTCCAGCTGTTTCAGCCTCAGTGAACTCTAACCTTTGTCTTCTTAACGTAGCAAGACTACTGTGTTCTGCTTGAGGTTCCCCTCCCTGAGCCAATGGTCTGGAAAGTACATCCAGTCAGAAGGCTAAGACAATCACAGGACCTTATTTATTTCTCACATCTAAGGAATCACAGTTCTGCACATTTTGTTGCCCAGTGTTTGACAATTGTTTATATATTTTGTTGAGTTTTATAATTATTTATGCAGAAGGTCAAATCTGCTGCCATGTGTTCTGTCATGGTCAAAAAGACTTCTGTCACCTTCAGAATTCATTGACCTACAAATTTATATTCAGAATCTTCTGTATTCCGAAAACTTGCAGAAGCCTCTTACATAGCCTCATCCACCAGAGGGAAGGCAGAGGAAGTGAGAAGAACTACAGTCCTTCAGCCTGTGGAACAAAAACCACATTCACAGAAAGATAGACAAGATGAAAGGCAGAGGGCTATATACCAGATGAAAGAACAGGATAAAACGCCAGAAAAACAACTAACTGAAGTGGAGATAGGCAACCTTCCAGAAAAAGAATTCAGAATAATGATAGTGAAGATGATCCAGGACCTTGGAAAAAGAATGGAGGCAAAGATCGAGAAGATACAAGAAATGTTTTTAAAAAATCTAGAAGAATTAAATGACAAACCAACAGAGATGAACAACACAATAACTGAAATACACTACACTAGAAGGAATCAATAGCAGAATAACTGAGGCAGAAGAACGGATAAGTGACCTGGAAGACAGAATGGTGGAATTCACTGCTGCGGAACAGAATAAAGAAAAAAGAATGAAAAGAAATGAAGACAGCCTAAGAGACCTCTGGGACAACATTAATGCAACAATATTCACATTATAGGGGTCCCAGAAGGAGAAGAGACAGAGAACGGACCCGAGAAAATATTTGAAGAGATTATAATCGAAAACTTCCCTAACATGGGAAAGGAAATAGCCACCCAGGTCCAGGAAGTGCAGAGAGTCCCATACAGGATAAACCCAAGGAGACACATGCCGAGAAACATAGTAATCAAATTGGCAAAAATTAAAGACAATGAAAAATTACTGAAAGCAGCAAGGGAAAAATGACAAATAACGTACAAGGGAGCTCCCATAAAGTTAACAGCTGATTTCTCAGCAGAAACTCTACAAGCCAGAAGGGAGTGACATGATATACTTAAAGTGATGAAAGGGAAGAACCTACAACCAAGATTACTCTACCTGGCAAGGATCTCATTCAGATTCGATGGAGAAATCAAAAGCTTTACAGACAAGCAAAAGCTAACAGAATTCAGCACCACCAAACCAGCTCTAAAACGAATGCTAAAGGAATTTCTCTAAGTGGGAAACACAAGAGAAGAAAAGGACCTACAAAAACAAATCGAAAAAATTAAGAAAATGGTCATAGTAATATACATATCAATAATTACCTTAAACGTGAATGGATTAAATGCTCCAACCAAAAGACACAGGCTTGCTGAATGGATACAAAAACAAGACCCATATATATGCTGTCTACAAGGGACCCACTTCAAACCTAGGGACACATGCAGCCTGAAAGTGAGGGGATGGAAAAAGATATTCCATGCACATGACATCAGAAGAAACCTGGAGTAGCAATACTCATATCAGATCAAATAGACTTTAAAATAAAGAATGTTACAAGAGACAAGGAAGGACACTACATAATGATCAAGCGATCAATCCGAGAAGATATAACAATTATAAATATATATGCAACCAACATAGGAGCACCTCAATACATAAGGCAACTGCTAACAGCTCTAAAAGCAGAAATTGACAGTAACACAATAATAGTGGTGGACTTTAACACCTCACTTACACCAATGGACAGATCATCCAAGCAGAAAATTAATAAGGAAACACGGGCTTTAAATGACACAAGAGACCAGATAGCATTTAATTGATATTTATAGGACATTCCATCCAAAAACCACAGATTACATTTTCTTCTCAAGTGCACAAGGAACATTCTCCAGGATAGATCACATCTTGGGTCACAAATCAAGCCTCAGTAAATTTAAGAAAATTGAAATCATATCCAGCATCTTTTCTGACCTCAGTGCTATGAGATTAGAAATCAATTACAGGGGAAAAAACTTCAAAACACCAACAAATGGAGGCTAAACAATACATTACTAAGTAACCAAGAGATCACTGAAGAAATCAAAGAGGAAATTAAAAAATACCTAGAGACAAATGACAATGAAAACACGATGATCCAAAACCTATGGGATGCAGCAAAAGCAGTTCTAAGAGGGAAGTTTATAGCTATACAAGACTACCTCAAGAAACAAGAAAAATCTCAAATAAACAATCTAACCATACACCTAAAGGAACTAGAGAAAGAAGAACAAACAAAACCCAAAGTTAGCAGAAGGAAAGAAATCATAAAAATCAGAGCGGAAATAAATGAAATAGAAACAAAGAAAACAGTAGCAAAGATCAATAAAACTAAAACCTGGTTCTTTGAGAAGATAAACAAAATTGATAAACCATTAGCCAGACACATCAAGAAAAAAAGGGAGAAGACTCAAATCAATAGAAATAGAAATGAAAAGGAGAAGTAACAACTGACAGTGCAGAAATACAAAGGATTATAAGAGATTACTGCAAACAACTATATGCCAATAAAATGGACAACCTGGAAGAAATGGACAAATTCGTAGAAAGGTATAACTTTCCAAGACTGAACCAGGAAGAAATAGAAAATATGAACAGACCAAGCACAAGTAATGAAATTGAAACTGTGATTAAAAATCTTCCAACAAACAAAAGTCCAGGACCAGATGGCTTCACAGGTGAATTCCATCAAACATTTAGAGAAGAGCTAACACCCATCCTTCTCAAACTCTTCCAAAAAACTGAAGAGGAAAGAACACTCCCAAACTCATTCTATGAGGCCACCATCACGCTGATACCAAAACCAGACAAAGATACTACAAAAAAAGAAAATTACAGACCAATATCACTGATGAATATAGATGCAAAAATCCTCAAAAAAATACTGGCAAACAGAATCCAACAGCACATTAAAAGGATCATACACCATGATCAAGTGGAATTTATCCCAGGGATGCAATGATTCTTCAATACACGCAAATCCATCAATGTGATACACCATATTAACAAAGTGAAGAAGAAAAACCATATGATCATCTCAATAGATGCAGAAAAAGCTTTTGAGAAAATTCAACACCTATTTATGATAAAGACTCTCCAGAAAGTGGGCATAGAGGGAACCTACCTCAACATAATAAAGACCATATATGACAAACCCACAGCAAACATCATTCTCAATGGTGAAAAACTGAAAGCAGTTCCTTTAAGATCAGGAACAAGACAAGGATGTCCACTCTCGCCACTATTATTCAACATAGCTTTGGAAGTCCTAGCCATGCCCATCAGAGAAGAAAAAGAAATAAAAGGAATACAAATTGGAGAAGAGGAAGTAAAACTGTCACTGTTTGCAGATGACATGATACTATATATAGAGAATCCTAAAGATGCCACCAGATAACTACTAGAGCTAATCAATGAATTTGGTAAAGTTACAGGATACAGAATTAATGCACAGAAATCTCTTGCATTCCTATACTCTAATGATGAAAAAACTGATAGAGAAATTAAGGAAACACTCCCATTTACCATTGCAACAAAAAGAATAAAATACCTAGGAATAAACCTACCTAAGGAGACAAAAGACCCGTATGCAGAAAACTATAAGACACTGTTGAAAGAAACTAAAGATGATACCAACAGATGGAGAAATATTCCATGTTCTTGGTTTGGAGGAATCAATATTGTGAAAATGACTATACTACAGAAAGCAATCTACAGATTCAATGCAATCCCTATCAAATTACCAATGGCATTTTTTACAGAACTAGAACAAAAAATCTTAAATTTTGTGTAGAGACACAAAAGACCCCAATTAGCCAAAACAGTCTTGAGGGAAATAAACGGAGCTGGAGGAATCAGAGTCCCTGGCTTCAGACTATACTCCAAACTACAGTAATCAAGACATTATGGTACTGGCACCAAAACAGAAATATAGATCAGTGGAACAGGATAGAAAGCCCAGAGAGAAACCCACGCACCTATGGTCAGCTAATCTATGACAAAGGAGGCAAGGATATACAATGGAGAAAAGACAGTCTCTTCAATAAGTGGTGCTGCAAAAAGTGGGCAGCTACATGTAAAAGAATGAAATTAGAACACTCCCTAACACCATACACAACAATAAACTCAAAATGGAGTAGAGACCTAAATGTAAGACTGGACACTCTAAAGCTCTTAGAGGAAAACATAGGAAGAACACTCTTTGACATAAATCACAGCAAGATCTTTTTTGATCCACCTCCTAGAGTAATGGAAATAAAAACAAAAATAAACATATTGGACCTAGTGAAACTTAAAACCTTTTGCAAAGCAAAGGAAACTACAAACAAGATGAAAAGACAACCCTCAAAATGGGAAAAAAATATTTGCAAACGAATCAATGGGCAAAGGATTAATCTCCAAAATATACAAACAGCTTATGCAGCTCAATATTAAAAAAACAACCCAATCAAAAAATGGGCAGAAGACCTAAATAGACATTTCTCCAAAGAGGACATACAGATGGCCAAGACGCACATGAAAATCTGCTCAACATCACTAATTATTAGAGAAATGCAAATCAAAACTGCAGTGAGGTATCACCTCACACCAGTTAGAATGGGCATCATCAGAAAATCTGCAAAGAACAAATACTGGAGAGGGTGCGGAGAAAAGGGAACCCTCTTGCACTGTTGGTGGAATGTAAAATGATACAGCCACTATGGAGAACAATATGGAGGTTCCTTAAAAATCTAAAAACAGAATTACCATATGACCCAG